>NW_026972117.1:20000000-24800000 GCF_036711695.1 Zophobas morio | reverse complement strand
ACGTAACATGACAAAAAGACATAACATAGAAAGCGTAGCACCAAACCTATCCGTTCACAATGCTTTGAAATTCACGTAAATTTATATTTTTGACATGCGCGTTTCTCTTTTCGTATCGTGTTTATATTACAACTGTCAACTGTGGTCAAACTTGAGACTAGAAGTTATAATTGTGTTGTATCCGTTGATACTTGACTCCGTCATCCATTCTGCTTCTTCTGGATTAAAATGAGTTTAGAACTTATCTAGGTTACAAATAGAAATACACCGCGTACCATCGTACAACCGAAGAGGGGTCGAACGAACGCTAATTGGTTGTGCATAGGAAACATGGCATAAGAATACGCTAAAGTTGAAGTTCGGTCAACTTTTCTGTACGCCATGTTATGTCTTCTATGTTTTTGCTCAATGTGAACAGATACGTAAGATTCAATGTTTTTGAACTTTTTGTACTTAATGTATTTTATGTCATGTTACGTATGCTAAGTGGATGTGAACGAGCTTTTAGATTCTACAACTTGTCAAAATAAATCAGTGAAATAGAGAAAAGAGGTGGGCGCGTCTGAGTTTAGCTTTTTTCAATGACTACTCTTTAATTGATTAGTCCTCTCCTCTGTTTTAAGGAGACAAAATCAATCAAATTTCATTTTCTTGCATGTGGCGGCTGATTGCAATGAGAAGCTGCATATAGTCGATTTTTTTCGAAGTATAAACATAAACACGTGAAGTTAAGAGGACATTTTTCCAGTTGGTTGTCTGGTTTAAATAACTATTATATCGTCCGTACTTGTGCAGACCGCGCCCCCTTACAAACAATTTGCGCCCCCGCGGTGCTGGGGCTGCGGGCGTGTTATTTATGCCATTGGTTTTTATTTTATAGAGATTATCACAAAACAAAAATCCCAAAATCAAGTTTTATATTTTTTCAAACAAGCGAGATTTGTTGGACTGAGACTTCAGGGCCGAGGGAAATTCTATCGAAATAAACTTCAAGCAATTTTTATTTCTATAGAAACGTTTCTTCTTATTTTCTTGTATACTTCGTAATTAACATCACTTCTTGCGTGACCAAGTATTTCTTTTATTTTCTTTTCTGCTCTTTTGCTATGCTTTTAATATCTTCGCTCCACCATTCAGTCCTTTTAACTTTGTTTTTGGGGTTTTTGTTGTCGCATTGTTAAATACCTCTCAAATTCTCAATCAATCTGTTTTTGTTGACTGCATATTATCTAAATGAGAGGTTTTTTTTTTTAGATCCTTTTGGTGTTCAATTCCTGTTCCTATATTCTTCAATTTATAACTTTTCATTTTTTCTCTTTCGTTTCTTTTCGTTTCCGTAGAAGTCGGCTTTCTTTTTTTTGTTGATAATTTTCTTTTTCACAAATAATGATCACTTCAAATTTCGTGACGGCAATATACTCTTACATCTTTTAATTTGCCGTATATCTGTTTGCCTACAAGAAAGTAGTTCATGATCGATAGTTTTTTCCATTTCTCTCCCGTGGTATTTTGTGTATGTTCATAATCATAAGAACATAAACATAAGCTTGAATTTCGTATTTATTATAACTAGTTGTTGTTCATTCAATATAATTCTACAATTCTTTTGTTATTCCCATTTTAAGTCATCTTTCCTTCATTTCCCAAATATTCTTCTAGTCCTTCATTATTTTACCCACGTTCCAGTCTAGACAAAAGAGCCAATAAAAAATCTGAATAACTTAAATGTATCGTCTTACCTGTTACAAACTTATATTTTACATCCATAGAACCATTATGTTGAAAAGTCGTTGAAAATTATTGGAACTGAGTTTTGAGAGAGTCTTTAAGACAATCTTTAGGCACCTTTTTTACATTGTGAGACATGTTTTATTCCTGAGCCTAAAATAAGGAAGTATGGTAAGCGTGTCTATTGGGCGACTGGCTGCTTTCATATTTTCTTGATTAGTCATGACCCCTAGAGTACGAAAAAAATGGGTCTCCCATTTCTGTCATCGGTTCGTTTAATTTGGTAGTTCACCACACTGGAATGTTTTAAATCCAAAAATTTTGTGATGTTTAAAAATGGAGTTTAGCTTTGCACAGCAGTATTAATAATGATTCTCTTGGTGTGCTTATCAGTGTATAAAATTTGTCAAAATGTTATTAATTCAGTATTGATAGCATCAAAGTAAAAATGATGGTAACCATCTTGTTAGAAACCGTATATTTTATTTTAGGTGGGTGGTAGTGTATTCTACTCTGAAGAACCTAAACTAGAGCCACCAGTGCAAAGTGAAGTTGACAGTTTAGACCAAGAGTTAAACGCAAGTCGGGAAGGTGCACTTTTAGAAACAAGGTTGTCTTCGATGGTATGGATTTGCACATATACTCACGCCGCCAGTATAGTTACTGTAATAGACGCTAATAATCCAGCTGATATATTGAATAGTTTTGGAGTATGTGCAAATCATGTACTATGCATTGCGAGTGTTCCTGGTGCTAGTCCAAGTGATTATAGAAACAAGTTTAGCAAAATTTCGGTTAGTGAGACTGTCAAAGACAGCGATAACGTGGAAAATAACGAGAACGATAATACTAGTCCTCCCTCTGAAAATACCAAACAGAATGATAAAAATCATGAAGAAGTAGAGGAAGCAGCTTTGGTATACGAGCAAATGATGGTTTTCTGTAACTGATAGTGTTTTTTCAGATCGGTAAGATTACTTTTATTGAAAACGATCAGACCGTTGTCAACAAAAAAGACAAATATATGAAAATCATTAAGTCTGAAGAAGAAAATAAAGAAACTACTAAATTGTCAGAAGAAAAAGAAGAGAAAAAAGGAACTCCCTGTGATACGCCCCTGGAGGCGAGTGATGAATCTAACCTTGATAAGGAATCAGAAGCAACTACCACAGAAAGTGAACCTGAAGGGATACCAGAACCAGTAGAAAACAAATCTAGCAATCAAGAAGTTATGTCGAGTGTGTTGGCAACAATGTGGTTGGGTGCAGAAAATGGTATGATCTATGTCCACTCTTCAGTTGCCAATTGGAACCAGTGCTTACACTCTGTCAAATTGAAAGATGCCGTAATAAGCATAGTGTAAATAATTGAGTATCGTTTATTTCATACACGCTGAAATTTATTTTCAGGCATATTAACGGTAGAGTTGTGTGCGCTTTAGCGTGTGGAACCCTTGCCATTTTTGCCAGAAACGATGATGGCGAATGGGATCTGTCTCGCTATCATTTAGTACAGGTAGGTTTGCCGCATCAGTCCGTAAGATGTTTAGCTGTCGTCGGTGATAAAGTGTGGTGTGGCTATAGAAATAAAATACACGTACTAGAACCTCAAGAACTTAAAGTTATTCATTCGCTGGAAGCTCATCCACGACGCGAAAGTCCAGTAAGTAATTTGGAATTATTTAATAGATGTGGTATAAGATGTTTTTTAAAGGTTAGACAAATCGCGTGGTTGGGCGAAGGTGTTTGGGTGTCAATAAGGTTGGACTCAACTTTAAGACTGTACCATGCTCACACGTACCAGCATTTACAAGATGTCGACATTGAACCGTACGTTAGTAAAATGTTAGGTAAGTTATATTTGTAGATGTTTCTTTGATCTTAGTGCAAATATTGCTTGCTTTGGTAAAACGGAATCGAGTTTTCGTAAGAGTTTGTAACGAATTTAATTTCCGGAAAACACAAGATACGAAGGGGAACAAACACAAAAAAATTATCTATATTGGATTTGTATGGGAGAATTCCCAGTCATCAAAAACATTCCACTTTTTTATAAAATTATTTTTGCAAAGAGAAAATAATTGTCATTAATCATTTCGAATAAAGCATATAAATAATGCTGCATTTGTACAACGTTGGTTGAAATTCGCTTGACTTCAAAAATTCTTAATTAAAAGAAAAGACTTGTTATAGTGTTTACCTAAATTTTTCAGAAAATAATTGCAGACTATTAACTACAAAATACGTTTTGTGCAAGTAACAAAGAAAGTTTTTTTTTTTTAAGAAGGAGCAATAAACAGTTACATTGTTGTCATCAATACTGTTCATACAGGGTTTCTAAAAAGTATGGAAGCAGTTGAATATTTCGGGAACAGTTAGCTGGATCTTTTTGACATTTGGACTATACTTAAAAATACTCAAGCTCTATTTTCTGTAATTTTTTTAAATTTTAAACTGCATTTGATTTCAAGATGCAAGGTTAACTTGATTTTTTAAAAATACACCACTAGTCAAATCGTCAATTTTTGTATAGATTCACCTCACTCAACTTGACCTACACAAATTTGTACAGTCGTTTAAGAGTTAAACTTGTTTTTTGACAAAGATAAACATATTTTTACTCTGTAGATATATGTAGAATAAATTTAAGAAATTAGTAATAATTATGAAGATAAATTAAAAAATACAACACACTTTAATACTAAAGCTAATAATAATAATGGTATCAACAATAGAAAAAATACGCTCATTTAAATTAATTGTTCAAATAGTTTCCGTTGAAATTAATGTACTGTAGGATTCTTTGCTCTATTTATTAAAATAATACTCTACGTACATTTTTGGTTCGAATGAGTGAGCTCCAAAATGAACACTGTAGAATGTATATTGAAATTTAGAAATGTTTAAAAGTCTGTATGGTGACGATAAACAAAGTAAACAATGTTCACATGAATTTTATAATATTATTTTATACAATACATATTTAAGAGCAATTTTTCTGCGACTATATATACAGTTCAGTTTAAAAAAACATACTGTCTATAAAAAACTAAACGTAATTTTTATCATTCATCCGAATCGAGTAAAAAAATAAGCAACACACACAGTGAAAAGTTTTTCTATCAGTCACCCTGTATACATTTTACCATTATTATCGTGAAGGTGATTCGAGTAAATTTGTCTGTGCCTTTACCTCTCTGGTTTAATACTACATCCAAATTTTTAACTAAACGCATACGTTTTGTCCCAAAAATAATTAAGTTTATGAAATCACATTTTAAATTTTCTAGAGGTCTTTTATTTTGTTTTTGAAAGAATTTTTAAAAATTTAGGGGATCCCTGGTGTTTTTTAATTTCTGAAAAACTTTGGAACTGCTTGTGTTTTAGTTTTAATTGTAAAAGAATTTTTCGAACTTTTTTTGTTTTGTGTTTGAAAGAATTTGAAAAAAATCTTGGGGACCACTTGTGCATTTTTTTTAAAGAATTTAAAAAAAGTCAAAGGGATTCCTTTGTTAAATAACTGTGGACAACGGCAAAAATAATTTACAGAAAATTTTAAAACGGATTTTATTTGAATAGGAAAAATTGCTGGCTAATGAAGAATTTTATGCAAATTAACAATTAACAAGTAATTTTCGCACAAGATCTCCAAATAACGGCGAAAAACGGTAAAATAATGTGATAAACCAAACATCCCGCCTTAAATTGACATGTAAAAAAAATTTGAAAGGTTGCGAAAAATTCAGAAGTTCAAAATTTGGCCTTGGCTGTGATCGTCTAACAAAATGAAACCCTAAAAATGGCGGAATGCGTTCAGATGCAAATGGTGGACCCCAAGGTTGGAAATTACCGCTAAATAAAACACAAAATATATGGAGGACACAAAATTATTTATTTCTCCACTGATAAAAAAAAGAAGAAGAAAAAAGGTGCGAAAGTTGTGCCCGTTGAAGACACCGCTTAATGCTCAGCTACAAAAAAACTTTGAATGACTTGGAATGAAATCAAATTAAACGTTCTGAATCAATGCAAATATTTGAATGTCACAAATTTAATCAAAACAAAGGAAAATCGGAATTAAAGTAACTGGATGCAAATACACAAGTTTACAGACGTGTGGCGGCAAATTTAAAATTATGGCAGTCAACAAGAGCACAAAATTTTATTAAAAAAACTATGCAGCGGCAGCAGCACCAGAGCGCTATAAGAGTGTGGCGATCGAACTATGTCGATTTCGGTCTAGAACACAACAAAAATACCCATAGGGACGTTGTAGCACGAGCGGAGTTTGGGGCTCCTGGTCGTGGCTGTTCTCCTACCCACGACGGTGATTCTATCTATCGCAAGCACTGCCGCACAGCACTGCTCTATTACGGACATGCCGTACAAGCAGGCTGTTACGGTCGCAAACTCGTGGTTGGGTTTCGACTATTGAGCTAAGTCGACAGCGTCACGTCATCTCGACCGCCCCTGACTTCTATACAAAGCCTGCATCCTTTGTGCAGATGGCGCGATAAATCCCGCCAGCTTTTCTAGGAACCGCGCCATCCGCTTCTGCCACGTATTTCGATGTTATCTAACCTCAATTCCGTCTAAATGTTCAATTTCCATGACTCTGATATTAACGACAACTGAACAAGTGTTACAAGTTTCAAAAAAGAGCAATAAACAACATTTAAATTCGCTATACACTCTTGCGAAGCAAAGAATTCTTATCTGAGGTTAAGATTGCACAGCAGACAATTTTATGATGGAAGCATTAATCAACAAAATATTTACAAAATAAAAAACTAGCAAAAATTTATAAAAACAAAAGGTCTGCTGTGAAATAAAACTTGTGCCGATAAAAAGTTACGTGAGATTTGGAACTGCAGATCATGAAAGTTTAGGTTCGATTTAAATTATACAACAAAGACAATTACTAAAGTTAAAATTGTGAGATAGAGAAAAATTGTGTGAGGTGAAAATTTGCAAAGCTAACAAAATTACGTTTTGTTTTATTGCCACACTTTATCAACGATTCAAACAAGGAATTTATATGATGTTAAATTATGCCATAATCCAAGTGATTAGTTACTTAAAACAATTAGCTTTGAGAGTTTATATCGTGAGCAACACAACACATGTATCCGGCGTTGCGAGGAAAACTCCTCGGTGATGTAATTATCCACGTTGCGACATAATATGTCTCGGTGATATTTCTGTCTTCTTCCACAGTGAGGCAACGTTAGGTTAATTTAACTGCCGTAAATGAATTAGCAATCTTGTGTGAAGAATTAAAAAGTGTTATAATGTAACACTTAAGTATAAGCATCCAGAAACCTTATTCATAATTAGCCATACAAAATCTAGTTCTGACTAAGTGAATTTCATAAAAACTCCTGTGAGTGTTTATCTAAACAAATTCCTGTTTGTTAAATTGTGTTAGAACTAGTTAACGATTAAACTCCTAACACGAACTGTGATTTTACAAACAATAAAACAAATTTATACGTGTTGACGTCGGTCGAAAATTTACTTATTTCCGATTGAAGAAAACCGCAAGAATTAGCTACGCATGTTGGGGAAACTGCGGCGTCGTCGTCGTAATGATTAATTTTCATTAAACAAAGGCTTTCTCCTTTTTATTAACAACCAAGCCAACTAAACTTAACCTAGCTAACTCATCACGTGGTTTTCACTCACAACATCTCTCTTCTCTACCAAGCCGCCATCTTCTCTCACTACCAGCCCTCTAACTAACATTCCACGCAGAACTACCAACACCAGGAAAAGAACTAAACGTGCACATGGTTGCCTATGTTTAACGTTTTTTCTTGATTGAATTTTTTTCAAATTCAAATTATTCAAATATGGTCACCACAATAATTTAATTATTCAGTCTTGTCTTGCCCTTCAGTACTAGCCCCGCCCACCCACCATCTCTTTTCTTAGAGGGTATGTCATTCGCCAAAATCAGCCTTATCTTAGCAAGTACTAGCCCCTCCCACCCACCCTCTTTTCTTAAAGGATATGTCATTTACCAAAATCAGTCTTAGCACTTGCCAAGATAAGACTAATTTTGACAAATGACATACTCTCTAAGAAAATAGGGGGAGGGGGGGGGGACTAGCACCTGCTAAGATAAGACTGATTTTGGCAAATTACGTCCTCTAATAAAATAGAGGTCGGGTGGGCGGGGCTAATATTTGCTAAGATAAGACTGGACCAATATAAGAGAAGTCACTGGAATGAAGATGCGTGGGCGGGGCTACTGCTTGCTCATAAAAATGTAGAAAAAAGATAAACTCCGCCCTGCGCACCTCCTTTCTCCATATCACTGATTATCTAATGGTTTGGCAGAAAATATTAATATTATTTATTTTCTCCATCAGAAATTGATAACAAAAACTCATAACATATAATATAAGATGATAATAATAATAATACTAAGTACAAATTTGCGTCGACATGAATGCTGTATTTTTGAGATTATTTTTATGTGCAACTTTCGTTTCTTATTTGCACATCGTGTATCTATTTATTTTTACTTTTTTCTAATGCGCTTTCTCTCTTTGTAAATTTTTAGAATCACAATCGTTCTTAAAACTAATGTTTTATATTCCTTCATTTTACAAATTATTGTAGTGTTGAAATAAGCTAGAAGTAACTTATTTCCTAGCTCCAAAAAAACTGTCCAGCTTTCAAAAATAAAATGAAATGCCAAATCGACACAATAATTTGAACAAAGCAAAGGAAAAAAGAGAGATTATCATTAAAGTAGCTGAATGGTAATACACAAGTTATTACGATGGTGTGGCAAATTTAAATATGAACAAACATAACAGGCACATACTAATACGATCAGAATCAAAATAAGGTGGTTTAGGAAGACCCTGGACGTATTTCGAGACCACCGAATGTTCAAATTCATGCTATACGAAATTAAACATGTAAGAAAATCGCAAAGGCCCCATCCACGATGATATTCATTTTACTGATGATAATTTTCAAGGTCCTTTCCCCGAAAGTCATAAATAAATTATTATAAAAAAACATTTAGAAATTTCCTAAAGCAAGTTGAGCCTGGATAAGTGAATTTTCTACCAAGTGTTTTACGGGAATATTTCCATTATTGTAGTTAATTGTAATATTAAAATCATGAACGGTTAAAAATCTTATCATGAACTGTAAATTTACAACTAATAAAACAAAAATAACATGTGTTGACGAATTTGTCAAAGTTTCACATTTCACGTGAGAAAATCGCTAATTAGTTGATCTTACACTAATTCCACTCGTTGAGGACAGGAAGTGAGTGAGTGGAGAGTAGTTTTTAAAACATCCCGCCTAAAAGTTCGAAAAATGTGGATACAGTAGTCCATAAATAAAGGGCCATGTCGCACGAAAATTTTGAAAAGACGTCATCAAGTTTTTGGAAGGGATAAATAGGTAACTAAAGGTTCTCGATTAATTACGTTTATAGTAACCTTAAAGGGTGTGACAAATTTCGTGGTTTCTAAATTAAATTGTAAGATTTTTATTTTTTTTTTCAAAAAATAACGAGCATGCACAAGTCCAAAGTTGTGCAAACTATACCCCTACAATTGAGTTTTTAATTGTTACGCCGTGATTACACTTGGAAGAAGTTAATAAAGATTTCTCTTTTGTGGAAAAAACTAAAGAAAATGATTACAGGGACTGGAAAATTGGGATTTTCATTTGTGCGAATAACCTGCCTCCTGATATCATCCAACAGACTATGGATTGGTACAAGTAACGGTGTCATTATATCCGTCCCTTTAAGTGAAAGCGGGGGATCAGTCGGAAGTATCGTTCCTAGGGGATCAAACAGCTTGCCTGGAGCAGGAGTCCGTATACCTCCTGTTCCGGGAAGCTTTATTCCCTATTGCACTATGGCTCACGCTCAGCTCAGTTTCCACGGACATAGAGATAACGTAAAATTCTTTGTTGCGGTACCAGGGAATGGAGGTAAGTTTTATTTTACTAGTTGTGGATGAAAATATTTGACAAAATTGAAGGAATGAGCGCCGCATCCACTCCTTCAGAAGCATTATCCACTTCAGCTGTGACGATTGGCTTACCACCAAAACAACCATCAGCTATGTTGGTAATGTCAGGTGGAGAAGGCTACATTGATTTTCGAATTGGTAAGTTCTCTAGGTAAAATGTTCATTATGCACTGGGACACTAGTAGCTAAAAGCTAAAACAACGGATTCCTAGGAATATTATGTGTGAAATGTGGGTGGCAGCTTACTAGATTTAATTTTACTAAGTACTAACCAATGTATATAAGTACCAATAATTTCTTTTAGAGAAATTATTTGACCAAACAAAATTTGCAGAGGACGATAATGAACCACGAGATGGGGCCTCACATCTTCTAGTATGGCAAGTTTTGCCTGATATTCCTGGGAATCCTGTTGGGTATGTTACCAGAAGTTTTTTTTCTTTCGTTGATTGTAATTTTGTGTAGATTACCTGACTAAGTCAAGACATTTTTATTAGGTGATGAAATGGAAGACAGTGTTATTAATAACGAAACCAGTGATTTAGAAGCAGCTCAGGGCGAATCCAAAGGTGAAAAAAGTCATTTGATTGTTTGGCAAGTGTCCACTAGCTAATTTTAAGAAGAAACAATATTTAACATATTTAAAAGAATGTAACATTTTTAATTAGTTTCATATAGCTACATTAGCTTGTAGGTTCGTTTATAAACTAACAAAATGACATTTTAAAGTAGTTTACTCATTATTGTCAGCTTGTGAATATGTTATCGATTGATTATATATATTCTTGTTAAATTCTTTTGTTAATGTAACATATTTGTGTATAAATTATTTATATTTATTTGTAAATTTTAACATATGTATGCTAGCAAATTTTATTTATAAATAAATCATATGTGCTTGAACTTCCTATCACTTACTTACCTTGAAATCTTGCGACTGCTACTAAAATTCATTATACAGAGCGATATTAATTCACAATTTATTAACTTGAGAACAAGTGTTAACATAGCGTTGACTATTTTACTTTGTAACAAAAATAAAAAACATTAAAGTTATTAAAGGCATTCCTCGCGCTTCCACCATTTTCTTGAAAAAATGGGCAATATGTTTATAAATGTTGAGGTTACGTTAATGTTCTTTTGATGCCATATGTCGTAATAAATTATTGATAAATTTGTCTATTTTCCTTACATCTTGGGCTATTTCTGTCTTAAATTGTAAACACTGAAAAATAAATGATTTATACACAAAGCCATTCATAATTTACCAAATTCTTACCACTACATCGTCAGTCATTTTTAAAACTAAAACATTTTTTGAATGCACGTACTTCATTGTATACCGTGCCTTGGATGGCGCTTGCAAATACAGTTTTTCGGCAGCTTTTTCAAATTCTTCCCAAGATTTTAAATAAGTCATTTCAATTCAAATTAACTTAACCATATCAAAAATATGTCTATTTTAGAAAAATCGGGGTGGAATGTAGAGGTGGAAGCAGTAAACGTCAATCCACATGTCACAATCAGTTTAGCCAAACCAAAACATATAGAAAACCCTACTTCAGGGTCAAACACTAAATTCCCCCAAATGTTCCAAAATTCAGCAATTTTTTGTTTGCCGACCCCTCGTGGTGTTGTGTTGTCAGGTAAACGAACAGCTTCTCCTGGGTGAATAACCAAAGAAGCAGATCATTTAAAATCATTGTTGTTCAACAATGTGTTAGGCATCTTTTAAATACTAGAGACGATTCCGACCTCTTTGAAAATGGTTGTATTTACGTGTAATCATTGCGGCGAAAGTTTGCAAAAACCACGTGTTGAGAAACATTACGTTGTTCAGTGTAGAAGACCTAAATCTTTGACTTGTGTCGACTGTTTTAAAGATTTCAAGTAAGTTACTCTGAATACATGAAATACATTGGTATATAATAGGCTGTCATAGAAATGAAGAGTATACTGTGCACACCAAATGTGTTACCGAAGAAGAAAGATATTCTGCTAAGGGATCTATTCCAGGAGGAATTGTAAAAAAGGGAGAAGTGAAACAAGAATCCTGGACTGAAATGATTCGATCAATTGTTCAAACCGAGCAAAGTATGCAGGCATCTTTAAAAAACCTTTTTAACACAATATCGAATTACTCTAATGTCCCTAGAAAAAAAGTCAAGTTTATTGTAAGTACATTTGCAAAATATATTTGTTTATACTTACACATTGTTTTCAGAATTTTATAAAAAGTTCTACGGGCGGCCGATCCAATTTTAGCGATATTGAAGCCGCTTGGGATTTAATAGAAAAATACAAAAGTGAACAGAAAAAAAATAATAGTGTGCAAAATGAACAAAACGGAGCAGAGAATAAAATTGAAGATGATGAAGAGGTGCCAAAGAAGAAAAAGAAAAAAGTAAAAGAAGAACCCCAATTGGTAACTGATATAAATGAGGAGACTGTAGAAAATGGAACTAAACATGAAAGTGACAATAATGGGGAGGTGCCAAAAAAGAAAAAGAAAAAAGTAAAAGAGGAACCCCAATTGCTAACTGAAATAAAGGAGGAAACTAAGGAAAATGGAACAAAACATGAAAGTGAGAATAATGAAGAGGTGCCAATGAAGAAAAAGAAAAAAGTAAAAGAAGAATCCCAATTGGTAACTGATATAAAGGAGGACACTGTAGAAAATGGAACTAAACACGAAAGTGACAATAATGGAGAGGTGCCAAAGAAGAAAAAGAAAAAAGTAAAAGAAGAACCCCAATTGGTAACTGAAATAAAGGAGGAAATTAAGGAAAATGGAACAAAACATGAAAGTGAGAATAATGGAGAGGTGCCGAAGAAAAAAAAGAAAAAAGTAAAAGAGGAACCCCAATTGGTAACTGAAATAATGGAGGAAACTAAGGAAAATGGAACAAAACATGAAAATGAGAATAATGAAGAGGTGCAAATGAAGAAAAGGAAAAAAGCAAAACAGGAACCCCACAATTGTACTAAAATAACGACAGCAGTTACAGAAAATGGAGTAGAACATAAAACCGACGATGATTATGTACCAGAAAAGAAAAAGAAAAAACTTACAGAGGAACCCCAAGTGGAAACTGAGGTAAAGGCTGAATCTAAATTCAGTTTCAAAGAAATAATTTTGAACATTTTAAACTCAAAAGGAAATATTTCCACAAAGAAATTGCAGAAAAAAGTTTTAGCGATTTATTTAAAGGAAATGGGAATTTCTGAAAACACAGAAAAAATAATTAAGAAATACAATCAAAAATTAAAGAAATTGCCAAATGTGATGATACAAGATGATATTGTTTCTTTAGTTGCAAATTCTGAGCAGCAATAAATACATATTTTAAAAAAATATATTTATTTTGTACATTATTAAATCATGTTTGTCCTTAAATAATCGTCTTCAGGCACTAGATGAGTGTTTAAGAACTCTTCCACCGAATCGGTGTTCCATTTTTCAATTGCAACAGTTTCTTGCAAAGTACCATCTTTGTCGTACAGTTTAATTATAGGGTCAAGTCCCCTAACATATTTTATTTGAAGATTGGGAAATTGTAGAGGACGGTGGCTTTTAATGAATGCTTGAATTTGTGGATATGCTCCAAATTTACAAGTACAAACTTCCAAAACGGCTCGTGCATATTTCTTTTCGGTTGTGATTGATTCATCTTGATGGCAACACTCCTTGCAGTGTTCCCTTAAATTTTATAAATTAATAATTCACATGGACGGAGAATGCATTCACTTACTTTATTACATCTAAATTGAACCTGCTAAGTTGATCACAAGAAGAACATAATAAATTTGCCTTATTAAAGCCTAAGGCCCAGCAGTCTTCAGTGGTAAATTCCGTAAATGAATGTTCCTAAAATATCAAGCGATTATTAAAATTACAAATACTTTAATATCTAACGCATTGTCCTTACTATATGTAGTATAAAAAGTACGAAAATCGCGAGTTTCATCATAACTAATGTGTTTATTACTCTCGTTTTAGGTTTTACTGTATTCGTTCTACGTGTTCATAAAATTTTCAACTAAATGACATAACCTCACACTGACGAAGTTTTTCTTTGATTTAGGGATTTAATAAATCTAATGTCATTTACGCGGGAACTTTTAATAAAGTTCAGGGACGGACTTATACGCTTTGTGGCTTATGCTCGGTAACTATAAAAAAACTGATATGAAGTTGTTTAGGAATTTCCCTCGCTCGTGAAGTATAGTCAAAAAAATTGAGTTTTTTTGAAAAATTATCATATTTAAATCTTGCGAAGTTTTTTTGTGATAACACCTGTAAGTTGTGGCACTTGTGGGATACTTACATATCGGCTGTTTATTTGAAAAAGTCATTAAATTAGCCTTGATTTTTTTGTTAACATTATTGTGAAGTAGGCATTTCTACAATAAATAAACTTAAAATTTAATCATTGACACAATAACACTATGGATTAATAAAATATATGCGTTTTTCGGTACGTTTTCTTTTATCAAAACAGCAGGGCCAAGTTGATGATTTTTTTCAAATGAACATCGGTTATGTGTTGATTGTTGTAGAAAAAACAAGCACGCTATGCGTATGTTTCGATAGAGTTTTTCATAATTTTTAAACTGTAAAATGTTAAACAATTTTGTTTTTTTTAAATCTATTTCTCAAAGATAAAAAAATCAAGACGGATTCGTAACATAAGTATAGGTGATATTTAATATTTAAATGAGATTTTTCAATCCGAAATGTTGCGAAATTTTGACGAATTCGTGAACACGTGTAATTTTTGTTTTATTTTTATTATATAAATGTTCATACAAAAACACGTGGTGGAAATTCATAGGCTCCACTCTAACTTGAGTTCTGCTCGTGTTAGCTCGATCCCATCTTGTCAACATTTTTTTATAGCAGTTCTAGTACATTGAATTTGTTTGATTATTTGTCTTCAGGTGCGAGGGAAATCATATCGAAATGACTTTAGATCTTTTTTTTTTTAAGAAATATCATGGACTAGAAATGGGAGGTGCATTGTATGTTTATTTTGTAATATATTAATGTGCTATTTTCTTATTACATCCGAATTATACATACTCGTATTCTCAATTTCTCACAGCTTGAATTTGAACATTTATTCTCGAATTATTATTTTGATTTTGACCGTATTTAAAATATGCCTTGTTGTGTTTATCGCATATGTACTTTGTTTAAGTATGTGATGAGGAATTCTCTGGGTCCATGATGAATTCATTTTTATTTAACCATTAATTTGAATTAAAGCATCATTTAACAAAATGATGTAATTTTTTTTATTTGAAACTGTTTATAGAGTGGCATAATTTAGCATAATGTTGTTTGAAACTATTGACACAGTATAGCGTAACGAAGATTTGGTTGCGCGGTAGTTTCAGTTATTCATTCAGTCATCATCGGAATTTCGGGAGTACAAATTTCAGATTAATGCGATCACCTGTATAAAAGGGACGTCGACACGGACAGTTTTTTGATTTGTTCTCAACTTAGCACCTTTGTTATCAACAAAAACAAATGAACGAGTTGAAGTTCATCGGTTAATTGCGGCAATGTTAGCAGTTGGGATTTTAAGTCAAGTTGTCGGGTTAACTTTCTTTAGATTCCGTTCCCTTCCGCTACGCAAGTGGATGATGTGGTAGCTTGTGATTTTCGCATTCACTGTAAAAAAGCTTTAAAAATCGTATTTTAAATTAGCGCTGGGTCCGATTTGTCGCGAAACGTTCCGTCTCAGTTCGACAATCGCGTCCTTGGATTAGCCATGGAAAATCGAAATGTCAAAGTGATTTAGGAATTATCCCTCGATTCTCAGTGAGAAATCACCAAACACCTCAAATTAAATTATTTTATCCAGGACAAATTAAACGGAATAAATGCACAATTTGGTCCATTTATTGGTGCTGTGTGAAATATTCTAAGTATATGAACCCCTCCACGAGACTCCTGGTCGTAGTGCGCGATCCCGTCAGACGAGCCATCGGCAACTACACCCACCCCGTATCCAAGAAGCCTGAGATGAAGCCCTTCGAGCAGCTCGTCCTTCTCAATACCTCTATCGGCAGCATCATGGACACATCCTGCGAGCGCATCAAGCGAAGCATTTATTACTCGTGCTACCTCACTCAGAAATCACTGAAGAACTCAAATTGAATGATTTTATCCAGTATGATGATTATTATAGGATAAATTAAACGAAATAAATGCACAAATTGCAAATTTTATTACTAAAATCTCATTAAAATGCCATCTATATTGTGGTGACCGAATTTAAATCAAAATTAATTAACAGCGGCGCGAAATCACATTTGAATAATTTGAATTTGAGAAAGAAAAAAAAAGAATTCAAATCATAAATCGTTAAACATAGGCAACCAGGTGCACGGTAACGCTTGCTGGATAGTTCGACAATTAGTAGCGCTAGGGATTTTAGTTAGAGGGTTGGTGGTTAGACAGAGGGCGGCATGGTGGAGCATCAGTCTGAATGTGTTTTTGTAAATGTAAACACGTGGTAAGAACTAGTTTAAATTAGTTGGTTTGGTAATTAATAAAAGGGAGGAACCCTTTGTTTAACGACAATCAGTCGTAACTTCTATGACGACACAGTTTACCCCAACCCGCGCGGCTAATTCTTGCGGCTTTTAATAAAAAAAAAACATGCGACACACGTGCTGTAAATTTGTTTTATTGTTTGTAAATTCACCAATCATGTTAGTTTTTCTTAATTGTTGGCTAGTGCAAACACAATTTACCACCAATCAGGATTATTTAAATAAACCACTTGCTAGAAGATTCACATGAAATTCACTTAGTCAGGAAAACACCTTTGTTGTTTAATTACGAATAGGTTTCTGGATGCATATACGTAAGTGTTACATTATAACACTTCTTAATTCTTCACACAAGATTGGTAATAGTTCATTTACGGCAGTTAAATTAACTAATTCATGCCGCGAACCGGGGGGGGGGGGGGAAGTTAAATAATTTCTTCCCTTAGGCGGTTATTATCGTTATTTTGATTACACCACCGGGGCATGCCCTCACAACGCTAAAGATTGATTACATCACCGGGACATGTCCTCGCAACGCTAGAGATTGATAACATCAACGAGGCATGTCCTCGCAACGCTAGAGATTAATAAAACCATCGAGGTATTCCCACCCAACGATAAAAAATTATATCACTGAGTCGCTTTTTCCTCGCAACGATGATTGGATATTTTTGCGAATATTTATTATATGTTTTGTTGGGGTAACCAGTTCGTGGTATGCTAAACTCTCAAAGTAAATTGTTTTTTTGAAGTAACCAATCACTTAGATCATGATATTATTTGGCATAATGTAAACTCTTTGTCTGAATCATTGATGAAATGTGGCAAGTATTAATCTCATGTAAATTTTGTTAACTTTGCAATTTTTCAACTCATACAGTATTTCTCTATCTCACAATTTTAACCGCAGTAAATTTCTTTGTTGTATAATTTTAATTGAACGTAAATTTCATGCTCTACAGTTTTAACCTCACATACTTAATATTTTATTTGCACAAGTTTATTTCACACCCGATCTTTGTTTTATAAATCTTTGCTAAGTTTGATCATGTAAATATTTTGCTAGTGAATGTTTCTATCATATAAATTATCTGTCTGATGTCCAATTTTAATCTCACATAAGAAGTATTTGTTGTTTAAAATTTTACAAGATCCCATGGCGAATTTAAATGTTGTTTATTGCCCTTTGAAACTTTGACACTTGGTCAGTTGTTATTAATATCAGAATTGTAAGAGATTGAACATTTAAAATGGAATTGAGGTTAAATAACACCGAAACACGTAGCAGAAGCGGCGGGCGCGGCTCCTAGCGGGGGCTAGCGGGATTTATTGCCCCATCTGTACGAGGGTTGCAGGCTTTGAATAGATTCAGTGGGAACGGTCTGGACGATGAGGTGTTGTCAGCTTGACTTCACCCCTAGTTTTCGACCGAAACGGCCTGCTTAGGACGGCATATTCGTCATGGAGATATCGTCGCGGGGGAGACCAGCCCGAATCGGTAGCCCCAAACTCCGCTTGTGCTAGAATGCCCCTGTACTTTTGTTGTGCTTCTGTTAACTGCCGTAACTTAAAAATTTGACGCCACACGCCCGTAATAACTTGTGTATGCAGTTGCATCCAGTTACTTTAATTCAGATTTTGCTTTGTTTCTATTAAATTTGTGATATTCAAATATTTGCGTTGATTCAAACCATAAACGTAGGGTTTTTAGTACTTGTTTGGTTTTTATATGTGTATGTCTGTCAGTTGGCGAGTATCTTTTCTTTCATATTTTTAAGGTGTTTGAAATGTAATATGTCGTGAATATACGATAGGGGGTTTTGGGGCTGAGGAGTGAATGCGAGATGGCAAGTCGCCGTCGCTCACAGCTTCTTTCCTCCTAGAGAGGGGGCGCAATTTTTTTGCCCCCTCCCAAAAATTTCGTCTATTATTTCTTGCGCTCTCGACTCGCACGCAGTATATGCTCACTTATATGAAAGAACGTCTTCCCGCCACTTAAAAAAAAAAACACAGCGTAGGTTTCCATTTTGTTAGACGATCACAGCCAAGGCCAAATTTTGAATTTTTGAATTTTTTTTCGCGGGCCTTTCAAACTTTTTCAAGGTCAATTAAACACGGGAATGGGTTATCACAATATTCTACTGCGATTACATGAAATAGCGAGGGCCTGCTTGTTTTTCAATGATTAATTTAATCAGTAAGTAATAACTTTGATGACAATCTTGTTAAGATGTATCTACTTACTTGTTGGTTCATATTTTCAGCTTTGGAAGACATATTTACTTGCATGGTTAAATATCATTGGATATTTTTATATAGCAGAGAAATGGACGGAGATCAGTTTATACGGTGTGATAACCCAAACTTCCCGCCTTAAAAATTGACCTTGAAACAGTTTGAAAGGCCCGCGAAAAATTCAAAATTCGAAGTTTGGCCTTGGCTGTGATCGTCTAACAAATGAGAACCTACGTTGTGTGTTTTTTTTTTTTTTGGTTTTGAAAAATGGCGGGAAGACGTTCTTTCATACAAGTGCATACACTGTCGAGAGCGCAAGAAATAATAGACAAAATTAGGTTGGTCAAAAGCCTTCCTAAGGGGGAAAAAGAAACGAAGAACGACAACGGCTCAATTTGCCCTTCTGGCGAGTCCGCAGGGCCAAGGTGTCGTCGGTCTTCATTCCCCAAAACCCCCTGGGGTTTTATTCACCGACATATTACATGTCAAACACCTTAAGATATATGAACGAAAAACACTCGCGAATTGACAGACATACACATGAAAACCGAACAAACACAAGACCTACACATATGTAAATTGGATGGCAGAACCCGAATCATTATGAGAGTGTGGCGATCGAACAAAATATAGAACAAAATATATCAATTCCATTTACGAGCACAGCAAAATACCCAGAGGGGGCGTTGTAGCGCGAGCAGAGGTTGGGACTCCTGATCGTCACTGTTCTCCCCCACGACGGTGATTCTATCTACACCAAAGCCTGCTCACACGCACATCTCCATTACGAACGTGCCCTGCGAAACGAGGCGGTTACGATCGCAGATCCGCAGTTGGGTCTCGACTATTGGGCCAAATCGACAGCGTTACAAACCCACGATCGCCCCCTGAAGCTATACAAAACCCGCGGGCTTGTGCAGGTGACGCGATTAATCCCGCCAGTTTGAGAAGGAGTCGAGCGCCCCACGTACACTACGAGTTATGTGTTATTTACCTTCAATTTCATTTAAATGTTCAATCTCTATGACTCTAATATTAAATGACAACCGAACAAGTGTTAAAGTTTCAACAAAGAGCAATAAACAACATTTAAATTCGCCACACACTCTTACGAAAATTCAACAACAAATAATTCTTAATTGAGATTAAAGTTGGACATCAAATAATTTATATAAGAGAAAAATTCATCAACAAAACATTTACAAGATCAAAACTTAGCAAAGATTTATAAAACACAGATCTGGTGTGAAATCAACTTGTGCAAATAAAATATCCTGTTAGGTCAAAACTGCAGAGTATGGAAATTTACGTTCAATTCAAATTATACAACAAGGAAAATTACTGAGGCTAAAATTGTGAGATAAAGACAAATTGCATGAGGTGAAACATTGCAGAGTTAACAAATTTACATGAGATTAATAATAATTCGTGTCCAGTCAAGTTATTGGTTAAAATTCAAAACGTGAAATTATTCAGCTACATTGTGGGCCATTATTACACATACATTTCCCCAAACAAAACACATAAACAAAAACATGGCAGACAGTCTGCAGGTCCCAAAATGGCGTTGGACGAATTCGTCATTCCAAATAATAGGCGTCGAAAATATGCGATGCAAATATGCGATGAATCCTGTGGCGTTGTATAAACGATGGGCTAAATAAAAGGAATAAAAGGCACGTCCCCCCATGACCCACAATGTTTGTTAATTTGTTCAATAGATTCAGTTAAAACATGTACTCGGTTAAAGAAAGAAAATGGACGCTTCAAAATGGCTGCTGCCTGAACAAAGAACGGTGAAAATAACAACTCGTTGGCCGCCATCCAAAATACAAATTTCACAAATATAGCTAAATAAAGCATGGCCCGAACTAAAAATCACTTCCTGTAAAGCCCTACTGCGACGGATTTTAAATGAAAGGTAAAAAAACGAAATTAGTGGAAAAAAGCGCACGCGTCGATGAGTCACGAGGTCAGAAGCAACGTCGAGACTTGAAACTCGCCGCGAAACAGGACCCAGTCCAAAACAGGTGTTCAAAACATACCTCTCCAAAGATGCGAAGATTTCGATACGGCTTACCGCCAAAAGGAACACAAAAACCTCGTCGTAAGAATAACTATGAGAAATCAGGAACACCCAATGGCTCAACGGGGGCTGCTAGGTTTTCCAATGGAACGGATCAACACTGGAAACGCAAAAACAACAGCAAAAGGCACAGAATAACTCACAGATAAAAATACAACCTGTTGCTCGAAGCGCTCGAAGGAAGTGGTCTGTTCTCTTGAAGCGATCAAAAGGAAGTCGACCGTTTGTTCGAAGCGGTTAGAGGGAAGTGGGTGATCTTACACGAGACAAAACCACCCTAACATTTGCGCATGCCTCTCTCTTGGTGTGGTTGATTGCCAACCTCTTCGTCTTACCAACCGTTTCTTGTGCGCGCGAAATTCATTTGAAATTTAAAAATTCGAATTGGATCCTTACAACGGCCAAAGGCTTTTTGGCAATTTTAGGTAAATTTCACACTTTTTTTTTGAATCGGTAAAGATTGGAATTCAATTGAAGCATGTTCGTTACAAGAAATTTTTGAAAGAAAATTATAGAATATTTTTCTCTGTTGGCAATGTGTTTTAGGATTCAGAAAATTTTCTGTTATTATTAGGGATGTACCGACTAGTGGCCGACCGGTCGGATAAGCCGACTATTCGGCCGTTTTTCATCGTCGGCTGCAGTCGGCGACTGGTCGGCTAAACAGCCGATCGGTCGGCTTTTTTTTATTAAAATTAAAATAGTGTATAAAACAATTAAACCCGTTTTACAGAACCTCAATTAAATATTTAATTGCGATTTAATTTTAACCCCGCGTTAAGGTACCATGTGACCGACTCTACGCCAATCAGACATCGCTAATGGCCTTGTTAAATCCGCGATCAACTTAATCTCAGTTAAAATATTGTATAAACTGGCCCTAAATTGTGTTATTCTTTATTTTTGTACAGAGTTACTAAAAAATTTAAATGTTAAAATTATCTAAACAAATTTAACACATATTTTGGAAAACAAAGGAACTTTAGTTATTTCTTTTATTAAAATAAACAATTTTTTACGGTAGTCAGAGAAATAGAAAAAAAAACACTGTCTGTCGCATTTATGAACCGGTTTTAGCAAAGCCGAACAGTCGGCCGACTAGTCGGTTTTTACTGGCCGAACAATAGGCTAGTCGGTTAGTCGGCCAGACCTACAGTCGGTACATCTCTAGTTATTATTATTGTTTTATTTATTTATTGTGCTAACAACAAAAATAAAAATAATATTTCACAAAACAAAATTACATTTAATTTTATTTTCAGTGGTGATAAAAATTAAGTAAAATCAAGTAGGCGTTGATTGATATTTTGTAATTCGTTGTCAAAGTGATGAACAAAAAACAGTCGTAATCAACAAAATTTAGTTGCTTCGCGAATTTCCTGGTTTTCGTAGTTTTGTTTTTGATTTCACGTTTTCTTGTTGTAAACCTGTATTATGGAGGAAATTCGCTTTACGATACACTGGCAGGTTATTTTCCTGAACGTCCTGTTTTTGCAACAAGTTCTCTAAGCGCAGTGATGAGCGTTTCTAAAACAGTGGCAGCCATTGTGTACTTGGGCGAGCAAAATGAAGCGTGCAGAAACTGCTGCTGTACCGAGGAGGGTAGAATAAGAACGGAGGGATAGTACGGTCGAAAAATGTGGCACCGACCGTCCGAAATCTAGACACCGTTTATGACGGTGTTTGGAATACGCGCTCGGCTAAACCACGCCCCCAGTTTCGAGAGAATCGCTAAACAGTGGCGGGCAAAGTTACTCAAGTTATACATTTATTACTTACTTATGAAAACTAAGTCAGTCTTTCACAGATTGTTTACTTCCATTCCACGACTTACAAAGTTTGCAGTTCACCGTGTTGAATTTATTAAAAACAAAACAGCTTAAAGCATAAAGATATACAGCACGTGATGGTACAAAATAACTGAGATGTACGCCCATGGAGTACGATGGGCTTTTCTCGAGATTTGTAGCCAGCTCGCACATGCGCATTAGTGAGTGTTCTGTGATCTCGAGTGCGAGTGGTCTGCGAAGATAGCTCATGAGTTTTCACATCAGCATGACAAGTCTGTCATCAATAAACCTGTTAAAACCCACGGTCGCACTGGCACAAATCGAGCAAGATCCATCCACCAGCACGAGAACCATAAGAGTGAGACTGGCTCACTCCAAGTTGCTATGTATTTCAAAAGATGAGATACAAGAGTTCCAAAAAGCGTCATGCCCAAATACTGAAGCCTGAGGACTACTTCTCACGTATGAAGTTTTGCGAAGGGGCGCTTAAGAGAACCTGGACTGATGGATACTTTTTGAGGAACATTTGTTTCACTGACGAATGTTTATTTTCATGACCATTGGACCTTTTGTCATCGACGTTGGATTGAATGCTCACAAGTACAACATACTAGCCCAGGAAATACTTCCCGAGATTCGAAGGGTGTTACTTATTTCAACCAGCATTTTCCGCAACGTTGGATTGGAAAGTTGGAACCGACTCATTGGCCTGCACGTTCGCCGGATTTATATCCCTGTGATTTTTTTCTTTGGGGATTTCTTCATGACCGTCTGTATTCGAACAATACCAGATGTGTCAACAGAGACGCGCTGCAACAGGCGACCCCAATAAATATTGCTTCAGATTTTACTTCAAATGCTGATCACCACGTGTAGGAGTTTTGAAAATCCACTTCTTGTACAGCAGCTGAGGGCGGCCTTTTTGAACAATTTATGTACATAGGGCAGTACTTTTCCAGATTTGTGCAACATTTCGTTATTTCATTTGTTACCTATCGTTGTTATTTGTCGTTATTTAAATGGTTTATTAAAAGGTTCTTTTCAGAACCGCCAACTGTTGTTTTAATCCTAAATCTTATCATCACATGATTTTAGTAATAAAAACTCACTCAAATCGACCGACACTAGTAACAAAACTCACAGAATATTTTCTGCAATTTGTGGATTTATTTCGTTTAATTTGTCCTACAATAATCATCATACTGGATAAAATACTTCAGTTTGAGTTATTCAGTGATTTTTGTCTGAAATAGCGCGAGTGAATCCTTAGTTTGACGGGCCCGCAAGACGTGTCCATGATGGTGCCGATGGAGGTGTTGAGGAAGACGAGCTGCTCGAAGGTTTTCATCTCGGGTTTCTTGGATACCGCCTGGATGTAGTCGGAGATGGCTCGTTTGACGAGGTTGCGCACTACAATCAGAAATTTCGTGGAGGGATTCATGTGCTGCACCTAGCACCAATGAATTTCTGCATTTATTCCGTTTAATTTGTCCTACAATAATCATCACACTGGATAAAATAATTCAATTTGAGTTGTTAGTGATTTCTGAGTGACCACCGAGGAATAATTTCTAAATTCACTTTGACTTTTTGATTTTCCAATGCTAATGTCTGTGGCTAATCCAAGAACGCTATCGTCGAACTGAGACAGAATGTTTCGCTACAAATCGGGCCAATCGCTAATTTCAAAACACAATTTATAAAGCCGTTTTACAGTCAATGGGCGCGATCCAATGATTTGAAAAAAATACTGGCCGATAGCCCTCCTTTACCTCCACAAATTCATCACTGAATAATAGGTTTAAAGTGATTTCAGGAGATATTATAAAATAAAAACAAATTTCCCATGTTAACTTCGTATGTTCAAACTTTTTAGTTGATGTACTCATACATAACCAGTTACTTAGGTACATGGTTTTGTGGCTCCAACCTTCATGGTTAACTTTGAAATACCAATAAAATTTTACTAGGTACTGATGTAGTGTTGTAAGTATACATCATAACGACCACCAATAAAATACCTAGGTCCATCCGTCTTTGATTTAGCCACTTCATCCGATAAAAGTTCTCTCCAATTTAGACAATCTTAATCAAATCGATATTTCAAATCATATTGTTACGAAATAAACCCATACGCCGCCCCGGTACGACGCCTATGGGGCGTCGAGAGTTTTCTAGTAAGTGTGATGAGGATGGGTGAGTCATCATCGGTGACGGTGGCTAGGCGGCGTTCCATAAAGACGTGTCTGGAGCGGGTTACCGGAAGTCTCGATTGCGGGCCCCAGAAAAACGTCGAAGCGGCGTTCTCGATCCATCGAGAGGAAGGTATTGGTTTAAATAGAGGCCACCGTCGGGAACGAGATTATTCAGTCAATTCAGTCCACGAGAGTACAGTCAAGCTGGGCAGGAATTATTTTATACATAATCGCTGTGCACTCGTGTAAATTCGAGTTATTAAGAAATAAATTGTTGAGTTTAACCCATATTTAATCGTTAATCTGAAAATTTGTTTTATACAGCGAAAGCAAACTGCTGCGGTAAACCTTAGAACAGCTATTAATTTTGAAGCAATAATACAGTGATCAGTATTGTATTTCAATTTCAGAAAAATGGTATCTTTTCGAAAGCTTTTTACACAACACTGTGGAGGATACTGTAATTATTATATCCTTAAAAGCTTCCAAAAAATCTTCAAGAAATGGTAGAATTTTAATGCTGGTAAAAAGGAAGCGAGAACTCTGGCGTAGCTGTAAAAGGTCTGGTTCCGACGCTAACTACAAAGCTCACAGAACTTTTTCAAACGATGTGCGACCGTTATCAGAGAGGTTAAAATTGCATAAGTATGAGTTCCAAATTGCAGTTAATGAAGTCGCTAACATATTTGCCGATATTTTTTTCACATCGTTTTTATACGAAAATTTTTGGATATACATTATAATCTCCAACGTTGGTTCTCCTAATTCAATTTCTTTTAGCGAAGTTGATTTTTCCGAATGCGTGCTACACGAAAAACTGAAAAATTGCAGGTTATGAAATCCCTGATCCTGATCTTGTTACCACTTAGCCCCTTAATAAGAGTTCTGCGGATGTGCTTAGCGAACCTGTCCATATGAGTCAATTATTCTCATTTATTCTCATGAGATACATTTATTAATGTCTATAATTTTAGGTTCGTTGTTAAAATTATGGAATCAGTCATTTATGATCAGTTGATCAAATTTTTGTTAGATCACTGTTTAAAACCAACACAGCAACACTTTCTACTTGAAAAATCTTGAGACATTAGGCAAGCTTTGACTTGGATTAATTCGTTTTTCAGTAATGGTACATTTCGTGTCAGAGTGGGCAATTCTTTCAGCCGACCAGTGGAATCTGTTGAGTGGGGTCTCTCACGATTCCCTATTGGGTCATTTGCTTTTCGCAGCTATGCAGCTGATTTAAGTAGTTCCAGTTTGCAATGTACGCACATGATATTTACGTTTTTCGGATGTTAGAAATCGGCGTGGGTAAAACTCAACAATTTATTTCTTAGTCGTACTAATTTACACAACTAACTACAGCGAATAATTCCGACTCGACTAGAATGGATTTGACTAGTCTCAAAGTCTCTCAACATTGACTCGACTGGACTCGTTAACTGACTGAAGGTGACCTCTATTTAAACCCATACTTCCTATTCTTATCTAGATCGTCGTACATACTAGAAAACCTTCGAGAAAACCCATAGGCGTCGCACCAGGGTAGCGTATGGGTTTATTTCGTAACGATAGCAAGCTGTACAACAAAAAGTCCAATGCTGTCTGCTGGTACATACGTAGATTTATATAAATGGTCTAGGGACTGGTTGATCCTACTTAACGTTGATAAACGTAAGTTTCTTTACCAGAATAATAAGAATCGAAAGGTTTCGTGCGATACTGAATTTGTTAAATCCGACTGTGGATGTTGTCGAGATCTGGGAGTATTAGTTAGTCCAGGGTTTTCTTGGTCTAATCACGTTGTTCATGTTAGCAAAAGCGCCAATTCGATGTTATTTCTTTTGAGTAAGTTTTCTTTTTATAAAAGTAACTTCATGGTGTTCTTAAAATTGTAATTGCATTTTTGGAGGACCAGGATTAACTTTACTGATGTTAATAATCAACTGTGTAAATTGACGTAATCGGCTTTACGAAAGTTCTATTGTTTATCATGATAACTTTTACTATGAACAACTAAACTGTAGCCGTAGACTCCAAGTAATATAATAGAGAACCGGATGGTGAGGGTCTTCATTCCGTACGCTGTCAACAGAATTTTTTAAATAGGTACTACATTTAAAATTGGAAATAACCAAGTCCACATAGTGACTGTCAGTATTAAAAACATTATTGAACTCTGTCTTCGCTCAATTCGACGGTGGCCTTTATTTAAATAAATCCATACATTTCTCTGGATGGATCGTGAACGCCGCTTCTAGGTTTTTCTGGACCCCGCAATCGAGACTTCCAATAACCGGCTCCAGACTTTTCTTCATGCGAACGCCGCCCGCCCGCCGTCACCGATGATGAGTCACCCATCATCGCCGCACATTCTAGAAAACCCATAGGCGTCGTACCAGGGCGGCGTATGGGTTTATTCCGTAACATATCAATTATGACGACGCGTTGGTTAAATAATTCACCCAAATTATCTATGAACTTAGAGAGTAACTAGGTTGGATGTAAATTCCAAACACACATATTTTAAAATAATGGAAAAGTTAGGCACCAGCGACATTACTCCATCAATGAACTGTAAGGAAACAAAACATTTGGTAATTTTAATATTTAACGAAACAAAAAGTTCCAATTCGAGATTAGAAAAGTCAGAAACAGCATCACGTATCTGGAGAGAGCGGAAGATTTTAAATTTATTTGTCACAGCATGTTTAGTAGCATCAGCTACAGAAATTGAGCGAAATCCATATCATCAAGTGGCCAATTCACGATCCACGTGAAAATTGCACAATTTTAAAGGCAATTCCTATACAGGTAATATGATGATTTCCCTATAATCTCTGCTACAAAGGATATAATCATTGTGTCTTCCAATTGCTTTATGCATTTACGATATTTTATGCTCATATTTATGATGAATACAAAACAACAACAACCCGCAAAAAGAAACCCAGAGAAGGATAATGCGGTCAGTGGCGAAAAAGAAGTAAAAAACATACCATTAAATTACGAACACAATCGCAAAAGTAACAAAATAAATGGGGTGCCAAAGCGTAACACGTGTTTATGTCAAACAACTAATGTCTACACTATAGCAAACACTATGAAAATCCCCAAAAAGTTAGGTACAATATAGAAAGCAGTTGAATGAACCTGACAACCGTCCCACTCACTCAAAAATATCTAATTTAAAAGTGAAGAAAAATACCTAAGAATAATTGTTGATTTTAATTTATTCTGTGTACAGAAAACACTTGTGGTGTTCAGTATTAGGAATATATTTTGATAACCCAAACATCCCGCCAAAATTGAATAAAATGTTTTTATTCAACACCTCTTGATTATAAGGTCATAAAATTGCCGATTTTGCACACATTAGAAGGCCCATAAGTCACTAGTGGAATTATGAATTCATAATTAAACTGTTTTTTCATAATTAAACACTTTAGAGAAAACTGAACAATTTATTGAACACAAAGAAGTTTAATACATAAAATTAGAATTGTATGAATCATTTCTCCAGCTTCAGATTAATATTTATATTGAAAGCTTGTTGTTCCCAAGTTCATTTGGTTTTGTCTTCTCAATTTCAACACTGCTTTCCGCTCCCAAATTTTCACCCAGGATCTTTTTAGCAATAATCATTTTGCTGGAAATTGATTCTTCAACATAGCCTTGTGCCACGCTTGTCGATTTCCATCGGCCATGACGTTTGAGCATACCAAGATCAGCTCCAGCATTAGATAGTAAAGTAGCTGTGTCCTGTGTACAACTCTGCTTCTGGTAATTTCAAAAAATCTGCTACTACTGATGGTGTTTTCGATAAACTATTTATTCCGACTGGCTGTACTGTGCATTTCTTACTTCTGTAGCACAAAAACAACCTGTTGTGAGAAACATTCTTAGGTCGCAAAGACATATATTTTCTACAAATATCCAGCACATTAACGGAAAATCCTTCTTTCATGATGGTAGAGCTGCGTGAAACATTTGTTTTTGTATCTGGTACAGATACCAACATATAGGATCCATTATCTTTTACGTTATCGATTGACATTGTCACTAATTCATTACATCGACAGCCACCTCAAACACCAAAAAGTAGTGCCACCTGTAATGTAAAAAATTAAATTACATTCTCAAATAACAAAATCGCCTTACCTTCATCATCGAAAACTTTGTATTAGGTGCCTCTACTAGAAACTGTTGAATATGCTCTCTTTCAAGAACTTTTGCTTTCTTTGGCTTGTGATTTTTAGATCCGTTCTTCAAAAAAGCGATCAATCTGCCATATTGCGAAATATCAGCATTTTCGTGAAGCTTTAATGTCGCTCTTAATATGGAATATTTTGTCCACATTGAAGAGGCCGCAACTTTTGCTGACGTTAAAGAAGTGACCCAGCACGTCTTCGCTTACACCAGAAACATTATTTTCTTGCTTCCAGTTATTGAAGTAATTTAATTCCTTGTAATAAGCGTCCTTGGATTTCTTCGGTAACAAACTCGATGTGGCTTCTTCAACATCGTTCGCAATACTTTCCGGAAGAGCACGTTTTCTTTCCATTTGGATCAATATGACGAGTGCAGAAGCATGGCAGAAGCCGTTTTCTTTTTAAAAAATTTTCTCAATTTGACGTGAACAAACAATTTGTGGTGGCAACCACACGGAAACCAATTCATAGGTTACCAGCTTTTAACGATATTGAATTTTTGGGATTTTCATGATGCTTTAAGTACTGTTACTGCAGGAGGTGTTGGATAAAACCAAGTATTACATTCGTGTCTTAACAGCAAATAAGTCGCTTAAGAAAAATTAGGCCACTCGAGCAAGCTCTCGTGGCTAAACATTTTTTTCGTGACTTATTTGCCTTGCTTCTAAACAATTACCATAAATAGCTATAAACCGCGAAAAATTCAAAATTTGACATTGAACTGTGATAGTCAGCAAAACTAGAATCACAGTCGTGGTGGAACCCTATGTTGTGTTTTTTTTTTTATAACGGAACGCGTTCAGATGCAAAGTGGTGAACCCCAAGGTTAGAAAACGCCCCTAGATCAAACACAAGATATAAAGGACAAAAAACGTTTATTCCTCCATTCTGACAAGAAAACAGAAGAAAAAGCTATGACTAAGTGCATTTTGGGAAGATTGAAGACGCCTGAGTTCTCAGGTACAAAAAAACTGCCTAGTTTTCAAAATGAAATCAAATCAAATGTTCCAAATCAATGCAAATATTTGAATGTCACATATATAACCACTAAGAAAAACAGAAAACTGAATTACAGTAAATGAACTCAACAAGCGGGTTACAGCGGACGTTGTAACGAGAGCTGAATTTAAGTCCTCGTCGTAGTCGGTGATTTTTCTTTGGTGATTCTACTCTATATACCAATATAACACACACTCCACATTTCTATGTTCAAAAAACCTGCCGCATATTGTACTCCGCTTTTGTACAACAAGCAGCTATTGGGCCAAACTTCGCGTTTCATGCCGACGCGGCTCTTTTCATAAAACAGTAAACTCAACTACAAACCGTGTGTTTCGCTTTCGCCATGCGAACTAACTTGTGTCTTTTTATTTCAATTAAGTTCAAATTCTACCTTCCCCGAATTTATAACCATGACTGAATGAGTACTAAAATTACTTAAGTAGTTAAATTTATTAACACACCACACTACATCAACAATTTCAAACAAATGCAAAGTGGTGAATCCTAAGGTTGGAAAAGTGACTAAATCAAAATGCAAAATCTAGGAAGTAAATTCTTGAGAGGAAAAATCTGTTAAACCGCCTGCGAACACCCTTTCGAGCTTTCAAAAATGAAATGAAACGTCACAAATCGATACATACGCATAAATCTTAATTAAATTAACTGGACTTAGTACACAAGTTATTACGATTGTGTGCCGAGCACGAAAAGGCTAAGATGAGCGAAAAGAAACTACTCAGCATGAGAGCGCATAGCGATGGCGGCGCGAAGGGCGTCTCCTCGTGAAGTTCAATTGACCCTAACCACAGCCACAGCACGCATTATAAACTTTTAACCATTCGCATTCGCCTTCTTCCATCCCTATAAAGGACACAGCCGAGTAAACGGCCTGATTTGCTAGGGTTGAAAATTCTCTATTGATAAACATTCACGTGACAATGGCTGTGCGTTTATTTCGGTTAAAAATCTTCTGAATTTTGATGATAGCAAAATTTCGCTAAAGTATTGGCGCAATTTGCCAATATTTACGACTGCAAAATTATATGCTCCCGTTAGAATAAAATTATACGAAAAAAATAAGAAAAAGCTATGGACTTACCAATATGAGATCAGCAGCAACTTCTCACAATATGTCCTTTTTTTTTAACCGTTTAAAAGTATCATGGAGGGACTTAACCTGTTTCTTCAGTCTCATATTCATCATCAATAATTTTAGTTGCAATCGTTGTTACACCACTTGATGTTTTGGCAGCGTCAACGCTTTGGTATTTAAACTGATCTTAAACATTAATCCATTTTGAAAGAAATAACTTTGAAAATTATCATCTATCAAATTAATATTATCGGCGTGGACTCGAAATAGGAGGGGTATTTTATGTTTATTAATTGATCTTTTTTTTTCAGCCTAATTGAACATTTATTCTCCAATTACGCCGGTCTAGAGCGGGGTGTTCCGAGACTACATTATTTTGATTTTTGATCACTATAACTAAAATTATGTAAATTATTTATTGTTTAAACTTCCTGGTAGAGTGTGGCGTAATTAAACATTACTTGCTTCGGTCCTTGTAATTTTAGTATTCATTTCGTGGTCAAAATTTAAGAAGATAGGATTCTAACTTTTATGTGGAATAAATGCACAAGCATGCGCGGCGGGAAGGGAGGACTGACGGGACTGCCCACCCAAAATCCTAACATTGTTCATGTGAATGTTTATTTACAATATCGGATTCTGCCGCAGTGAATCAGGCCGCCTAGCTGGTCGTCTCCTTTACGAAGATGGGAATAGCCTTAGTAATGCGAACGTTAATCGCGAGTCGGGTGTTATACTAGTGATTAGTGCAAATAGACCTTCACGAGAAAATTCCCAACTGCCGCTGTCTATGCTCCTCATGCGACTTATACTTTATTTTCACTTTTGTGGAAATTTGTGATATTTGTATCTATCGACTAAGGTCACTTTTCCTTTTCGCACTGGTGGTGATACTGGAGGGTGATTTTGTGTAGGAAGGAAAAATGCGACGATCTGAATGTGATTCGAACTCTTTCAAATTTTTTGGGCGGGTGTTTTGACCGCTAAACAATGCGACGTGATTGTCACCTCTCTTACCACGGTTGTTGATCGTGCCACCTCATTAAGGCGTCAGTTTTACGTTGATTTAGCGACGTCGCAAAATCTAATTAGAACTGTATTAGAAGTTTTGCGACATCGATAGCCGAGTCGCTAAATCAAATTGAAAAATAATGTTATTTGAGAATGATGTATAGTGCGCACCACGGGTTTTACATTAACGCTGGACATGACATTTTTTTTACTGTGGCACATTTTATTTTGTTGTTTTTTCGTGTAAAAAACGGCGGGCAATTCACGAAAATCGATAAAAGTTCAGCCTGCGTTGTCAAGGCAAACTGAATTCAACTTGTGAGCCGTAAATATTCAAAGGAAAAGAATCTACAAGGTTGTTTACACAGATTTTCCCCTACTTCTGAAAAATAACCAAAGCCAGTGGGTTTTTTAGTAACTTTAGGAAATATATTTTTCAGAAGTAACTTAAAAAGTATAAGCATTTTGTTGGAACGTAAGTAATACCACACCCTAAATCAAACCAAAATTTAGTGGTTTAAAAATTATCATTGAATAAAACTGTTGAGGGGCAAGTTATGTATATTGAAAACCAAAGGGAACTTGAAATTATTCACTTTTTAGTTACTCCTCAAAACAAATTGCTTGATGAGATAATTTTGCGTACAGCCCTAACTTTCAAAACACTAAACACTTGGAAAACTTAGTTCTCTATTTCCATTGAGCCTGTTTTTATCATATAAACTAGTGCTGCACTTGGTATAATATAACCAATTACTGTGAACCACCAAGGTAGAACTAAAAACGTTCAGGCAAATTCTATTTATTTTTTTCCACTTTTTACATATATTACAACTTACAGATAAAAATTACAAATATATAATATATATAATAAACACAAAAAAAGTAAAATTAAAACTGCAACAAAAAAACTTATATTATACTGTACCCGATAAAAAATTAATTTTAATTACAATTTATTCAATATTATAATCCAAATTAGGTGGAGGTGTTGCAGGCTTATTAAATGTATCACTAACTTCTGCATACTGGCGAACATCACGATCCTTATCTGCTTGTAGCCTTCGGATAACAGTTCCCAAACTATCAAAATGTTGGTTGCTAGGATCAGCAAAGTATTCTGAAAGAAATACAATCTTAGTACCTAACAACATCCATTTAAGAAAGAACTCACCATTAGGAATAATATGTTGTGCTATTGTTTTGGCGACCACCAATCTAACATTGGCGACGGGATCCCAACTCAAATCTAATAAATGAGGCATAATTTCAGTTGCGAACTGTTCCGGCGGCAAAGCCTTAGATGCTAACAATCTATTACACAACAAAGCAAAAGTTTGCCGTCTCTTCCATTTTTTTGAATGAGCAAATTTTTCAACTAATCTGACTAGGTATAAAGAATTTAGACCCGGTTTCGATGATATATGTCGCAACAGCTCCGTTATCTAAAACAACAAAAATTTAAAACAAATTCACAAACGTAAGAAGTTAGTAATTACCAAAGAAATAGCTACTTGACGTACTGCAGACACGTCATGTAGCAAATTTTCGGCGATGAGTCCAATATGTTTAGCCGAATCTACTGGTTTAAAAAGAGTTACAATAGACAACAACTGCTTCGCTAATTCGTGTCTGAAGCGCCAGTTCCACTCGTTTTCCGTTTTTAAAAACTCCTGTAATCTAGGTAAATACGCTAGTCGTTTAGTGGGCGTAATTATCTTTAAAAAGTACGCCAAATGTTTCAAAATTCCAATACGAACTTCATCGAGGTCTTTGATGAAGCCTTCAAAAATTGGTGTCAAATGTTCAGTGGCTATATCTTGGCCTAAAATAGATGCCAATTCATGCAAACTACTCGCTACTGTTCTTCTAACTTTGTACTGCATATCGCTGGCTAAACGTTCAATGGTGTGTTTCAATAAAGGCCAATTTTTATTTTCCAAAGTTAACGCCACTGCAGGCAGTGAATAGGCGCAATGGTAAGACATTTCGTTGTCTATGTTAATGGAAAATGACGAATCGGTCATCAAAATGAAATGATTTATCAGCACTTGAGGTACGATGTCTTGCTCCGGCTCAGTTGGCACGAGTTCCGTAAGCTCTGGAGGGTGGGATTCTGTAAATAATATTAGTTGTACACTTCCAGACGGTTGCAAAGTATAATTTTGAATAAAAAAGAGATATCATAGTCTGCCTTAATACAAAAGTATCTTCATGGTTTGTTCATTTTGTATGTTATAATCATTTGAAAATTGGAGTGACTGAACTATGTTGTGATAAATCCGGTGTTACTAAGAAATAACACGTTGAAGCTAGTGTCTGTGCGTAAAGTCATCATTTCTAAAGATGAATGTGATATAGTAGGTGTTTTTGTTTCAACATTACCATGTTGAAACAAAAAGTTATTTAGTTTATAATTTTTAACACGTAACACTGCATTTAATAAATTCGTATTGGCAACTCAAAACCAATTTATTATTTTCTTAGTTTAGACAATATAAAACCGGAATGTTTAAAAATCTTGATAGGGAAGTGCAACTTTAATTTAATAAAGACTATATTTTTTTAGTAAAATCAGTATCATTAGTGATTTACAGGTCACAGTTCATTCTGTAGAGATTTTAGGGAAACACCACGCGAATACTTACCGGCAATACCTGGTGTCTCATTTTTGCTATTTTCACATAAGCTATCATTTAAAGTTACATCTTTAAGCGAATCCTCTAATGTTGCCTAAAATTAAAATTAAAAAATTAGAAACAAAGCGTTGCATGAAATGTTAAAGGTGTAAATCTTATGAAATAAATCAGAATGACGTTTTGTAACTTCAGATATGCATCAGAAGACCGTCGTCAAGTTCATCATCATTGTCTAAGAGCAAAGAATCGTATCATCATAAATTCTACCGCCATTGTGAACTGTAGGACAAAAACAAAACACACAAATACTTACATATTTGTAGGTCTCATATAGTTTATGAGGCACGAAATATTAATGAGCACAAAACAAAAAAATGAAAGCCAAGCAATTTATGATGACACAGATGTATTAGTAAAGCTGTGCAAATTACTCACCCCCATATTACAATCCATTTTACCTCGAACTACCTGTCCTTCCTCAAGAATACTGAGATCTAATGCCATATCAGGACTTATATACCAATAATTATATGAATTGTACAAATGTAAGTTATCATCTTCGTTCTCACGCTCACTATTCAAAATTACCTGATTATTTTCGGTGTTTTCTTTAACTGGGTTGTCGGTGATCTCCCCATTGCTTTCAGAATGTGTAACCGAATCTAGTACAACTGCAATGGGATCAAATTTCGACGTACTGGGTTCGTCTGCACTTCTCAAACTCAACTTTTTAAATTCTGCATCTAATTCAGTACTACCGCTACCTAAATTATCACAAGTTGCGTTTTTAATATTACTTATCACATTTGCATTGCTTAAGTTAGTTTTTAAGTTATCTCCTATCACACCATGCTCTTGTTCTACGCTCCTATAGCTGAGCACTGCATTTTTAACCGTTTCTACAATCTCTTTTATATCTTCATCAGTTTGACCAACTATTGTGGCGTTTAAACTAAAGTTTTCGTCACACGTCTGCTCATCTATTTCTGCATTCACACTCAACCCTTCCAGAACCTCCGTTTCTAATTTTGATTTTGGATCTTCGTCGTCTAATTGCCACCAATCACCCAATCCCACATCGTTACATGTCTTAACCACACCCGAATTTAACGGCGATGGTTGTCGAGGTAGATACTTAAATTTAACATCTGGGACAGAGGGTGAATTAATTCTGAAATTAAAAATAATTACCTTTCCGTCCACAATTAGCTCATCCAATCGTGGAAAAAATTTACCGCGAAAATCTTCTGCACCTGTTCATGTACATCAAAACACCGTACAATTTTAATTAAAATTGATTTTCGTGGCAAATTCTCGCAATCTTTATTAATCAACTTACAAAAATTCGCTGCCGTCTTTATTTACGAAAACTAATTCCCCTTGATTATTATATGCCGTGTTTGTAATAGGAGGATCAGCGAATGTGGAAATGAACGGTCCAAGAGTCTGAAACGCTGACATTTGAACCCATCTACAGTCATCTTGTAGAAGTTTTGCGAAAGTTGGTGCTAGTACTGTTCGTCGTATCTCTTGTGAACATACTGAAGAAACGAACATTATTACTTCGGCACATGGTTTTCGAACACCCCATATTTCATCTTGGCACAGGGAAATGTAACATGGTAACTATAAATAACGTAAGCACAAATAAATTTTTTCTGCTTGATAATTGAACTTGCAGCAAATTTAATTACTGTTAAAAGTTCAGTAGACGTAAAGTTATCTTCACATTTATTCAGAAGACCGTCGTCTAAATTCATCATTTTAAAATGGGCGCTTTATAGAAAAGAAAAAATTGACCGTTAATTAACTTTTATTTTTCAAATTCCGATTAAAAACTGTTACATTTAATTCAAGTTAACACGCGCTTTAAATCGTTATCATTGTAATTAATGCATTCATTAAAGATGACAATTAAATGCAACAGGTCTCCCTTAATCAAAATACGTTCAGTAAAAATACTTAAAAGAACTGAATAGTAATCAATGAAGATTACACGCATGTTTGATTAAAACAATAAATTTTGTTTTCAGTCCCAGTCATTTTGTATACTTTCAAAGTTTAGAACAATGCCTATCTTTGATGTACTTCCAAAATTAGATCACAACAGAAGGCCTATGACTTGCAAAATTTCGGGTTTATTGATCAGGGAAATTTAATTATATCATAAATAAACCTTCCTATGGTTAGCTAGAAATTAAAGTGTACTCACCAAAACTTTCTCAAACTGTTCTTTGCCAACAACAGCACAAAAATCGCCAATGTGCGACGCACACACTTTTCTGGTATAGAACATGTTACTGGCGCATAATTGTGAAAATCGTTTCAAGAACACTCTTTCCGTAACATCACGTCCCAGAAGGGGGGCCATTTTACTCATTAGCTGCAAAAAAGAATAAAAACATTCAACTCTCCTTGTACCATTTAAGAAAAATAAAAGTATAGTATTACTTACATGACGACCGGCGTTAAATGTGCACTCTTGCGCTCATCAAAGCTGGCTGTGATATGATGCTAAATACATTTCACTTCCAGTTGATGAGCGAAAGCCTACACTAAAAAAACTAAAAACTCAGTTCACAAAACACCTGAAACATACTAAAGGTGGCACAAAACGGTGTATATTAGATGTTGTAGCGCTCATCAAAGCTGGCTGTGATATGAGCTACAAATCCATTTCACATCCAGTTGATGAGCGACACAACACATAAAAATTGAAAAACCATTTCTAGCAGAACTCCGCAGACCGATGAAAAGGTCGTCAACCAAACTCGTCAAAATGGCTGTGATACCCGAACAAACACAAGGCTTCACAACCAAATTGACTGATAGGGCACCGACCATAACCTCTCTTCTTGATGATGCAAAGACAACCAAGCTCATCAAAGTGGCTGTGATATCTATTAAATTTAAGAGTTCACAGCCAAATTGACGACTCGGGCATCTTCTAGTTGGAGGACTTCTGGATTGATTGCTGATGAGGACTCTCAACTCTGCTCATCAAAGCTGGCTGTGATAGAATAGTATGATCTAAAACCGCCAACTCTGATAAGAAGAGGCAAGATCAACTGCCGATGTACTGTTGGGTGTGAACAGTCTCTCCATGAAAGACAAGGTAGTGAGACAAAATTAACAAAACATCTCACTACCCATGTCTTTCAAGAAGTTACTGTGATGCTTCAAAGTTACATTTACGAAAAACATTAGTAAACGAAACAAGCAGTGAGAATACTTACTGTGATGGCCCCCGTGTTTATATCGGCACTTTGCTCTTCATTCGAAAGGGCAAGAATGGCTGGACAGACTTGTATTTCCGCTTGGGGCTTGGTGATGAGCCCCTGTTCCAGCAAGTGTATAAGCGTGGTGTGGGCAGCCTTGTCCACAGCATTCTCCGAACAACCCAAATTTCGCACCACCAGAGGCAACAGATATTCACTCGTAATTGACTTGAGCAACTCCACGCGGTTGGAATACTTCACAGCTTGCGATGCTATGTGTGGGATTTGCTCCAATAGGTCTGCCCTGACCATGGCCTCTGAAAAATTCCAAATCAAGTGTTATGCGTGCGAATAAAAATTGAAAATCGCGAATTATTTCGTTTACGTTGTAATTTGAGGTTAGAAAAGTGCGTCGATTTGCTTTTATGCGAAGAAAAAAAAAGCGGCAAAAGTGAAGCACGCGGTTACCACCATTTTGATTTGCGCCTAAATATTTCTTGCAGGTTAACCGGAAACGCGTATCGAAATTCGCCGCGAAAAATGCATTTCGGTCGATAATTTTGGTAATAACACTTACCTCGTGCCCAAAAGATACTTTTCGCGGATCGTTTGACGAAAATCGCCACTTTTTTTCCACATTTTTCGCGTCGAAACAACAAGAGCAAAAACCAAGCGTTCTCAGTGCCATGCCGACGAACTCGTTTGATTGCCCGTTTGTGGCGCATGGTGGCGCTGCGGTCGCGGCGGGTACGCCGTCGACGCGCGGCGTTGTCAGATTTTGCGACTTGCCACCGTCTGTGGGATTTCAATCAAAATCGAATTCACGAATTCTTTTGAAAAAAATATCACCAAAATTAACCTGTTCTTTACTTATTGGGGCGTACGTACGAAATACTAATGAGTGCTGACACTGATTTTGCATCTTTAAGTTATTTATTGAAGTAAACGCATCAATTTAACGGATAATTTGAAAAATTAGTTATGTTCATAGAATTGCAAATATATATATATATATATATATATTTAATAACACGATGGCGTCTCTGTAATTATTTGACAATTTCTGTTCGTAAAATTAATTTATTTTAAAACCCGCGCAATTAAAAGTTTCGGAAAAAAGGAACAGGTAATAAAAAAATTACCCCTCAAGCTACAACAACAAACATCTATGATAAACAACCTAATTTTAAATATGTCCTTTTTCTTGTACAAAAAATTAATAACTGCTTTTAGTCGTCGTTGAAGCTAATTTTGAGTCGACAAAATGGCGCGCTTCTGAGGAAAATGAAATTATTATGATTATGTCAAAATTTATTTTGTAAAAAATTGTCTTAGATATGAAAGGGCGCGAGGTAAACAATGAAGTAGCATTTGGATGATTGAAAGTCACATAGCAAGGAATTTTTGTTATGCGGATCATCATGAACGTTATTGACTTTATTTCGCCGCACTCTTTTAAAAATGTCGAAATACCTATAACAATTAATGCTACAACCAAATTGACGCTTTTTGTTTTAATGTTCCTTGCAGATCATTCGACATAAAATCACGTTCAAACTGTATAAATTAAATCGTTGGAAGGGTACTGGGGCACGATCAAGAATGTTACTAAAAGGTGAAACATGACTGGCAACATTAACACTTTCTTGGGAGTTTGTATCTACCATAAGAAAAATATGTAAAAACATTTATATCTCATCTATACGCCTTACTACACGTGTTTTTAAGTTTAAACTTTATTACTGTAACGTTCCGTGTGATTTTTTTAAATTTGTGCTCTAGTTGGCCATGACGCGTACGTAAGTCATTTCAAAATGGCTGACGAAAGTGTCGTGGCCAGCTAGAGCAGAAATACAAAATCTCTCAATTCTATAAACTTTTGGTCTGCGTTAACATTTTTACTTTGCCGCTGCATACCATTTTATTCATGAATCCAGAGTCATTTACAAACTTTATTTCTGTTGTCTCGATTATCAGTATCACAGCTGTGCATATTTAAAAATCAGTTTGTATAATCTTTATTTTGACAAGGCGGCAAAACTTGACACCAAACTTTGAAATTATAACCACTCGTATCTACTTTATATCATATTATCAATAAAAGGATCTTATCAAAGCTTGCTAATTTAAAATTTGGATGCGGTGATCATTTTTTCCTTATCTAGTTGGTCCTTTTTATATGAAAATAATCAAATGCTAGATTTTCATTACATTAAAAACCGTTCAAAGATTAATTCTTAAGAATATTTAACTTTTTTTTTCAGTAATGAAAATATAATAATCTAGTTTTTGTGTCGTTTGCATATGGGCCGAACAATTTTTGAGTCCCAAATTTTAAAAATTAAAAAAAGAATTATACATGTGACTTATCTACATAATAATTCTAAAAAACAACCAAGAGTCGACAAAGTGTAGATTTGATAGTGACGTGAGTTTGAAAATGTAAATTTGACGTTAACATAAAACCGAGATTTTCAAATTTTAAAGCTGTTTTCAATAAATTAATTACATATAATTTAATACTATGAGTACAATAATATAATGACATATATATAGCTCAGTTTAGTAGAACTCCAGGCGAGTCACAGAACATAAGGCACTAATATTTGTCGGCTTACGCTAAAGTCTTATCAAAATCTGTATACTTAAATTTGTTTAAAGTGAGAACTTTCACAGAAATTTTGATGTTATATTTCGGATTTTTTTCTATTAGTGTATTATTCTGTGAGGAATCAATATCCCTCGATTAAGATAATTAACATTTTGAAACAGTTTATGTTCTAAATTCAGAAATAACAATTCGTGGGGAACATACGGACATTTGAGGTATTAGATGTGTTTTTAACGACAAATGAAGTGTTGATCTTTTGATTGTAATGACTTGTTTTTGGAACAAGATTAATACAAGATCTGAATAGGTGTTTATATGAACAACAATGATAAAAACAATGAAGTTGTTGCTGTTTGTTAAAACGCGATATTTTACAATAATTACTCAAATTATTGTTTTTATTAAGGCCCGCCAGGACAAACTTTTTTTTATTTAATGATTGCCAATTGCTCGTACACCTCATTTTAAGAAGCTCCAAATCTGCAACCCCAATTTCACTATACATAGTATTTCACAAGTTTTGAAAAACAATTCAATTCCTGCCCATATATTATAAAAGCGAAGGTAACATGTTCAATTTGCAACGAATATCTATAGACATTCTAATTTATTTAAAGCTTCATATAAAAAGATTATACATAAAAGCTGTAAGGACCGACGAGACAACGACGAGTGGAAATTCGTACATGTACAAGGTTGCTAAAAAATATGGATACAGACAAATATTCCCAGAACGGTTTATCAAAACTTATTGAAATTTGGTATACAGGTAAAAGTATTTAAACTCTATCATCTAAAATGTTATCGAAATTTATCAACATTTGTTTTGTAGAGACAAGGCCAACGTTAATATTTTTGAAAAAAGAATTTTATTTCTGCATTCAGTGATGTAACTAACACATGCCTTTCATTATTTGCACTAAAAATAATAATAAAAAAGTACTAAAATACTAGAATTTCGAAAATTCATTTATTTTAATATTTTTATAATAATATCTCCAAAACAAATATTGATGATAATTTGAATAATATTTCAGAGGATAGAGTTCAAATACTTTAACTTGTGTAGCAAATTCCAATGAGTTTGATAAACCGTTTGGAAATATTTAGCTGTATTCATTCTGTTGAGCAACCCTGTATGTGAAATTAGCACGATTCACACGGTCGATTTTAAAATTCAAAAAATATTTAAACCGAAAAAAAGTACTTTTGATCCCACGAAGCACACGCCCCTGACTAACCAGCGAGCACGCTAAAAACTTGTTGATACTTCCAAGTGTCCACGAACTTTTTCCGCAATATTTCGCCACTAATTAACGGATCGATTTCCATAAAGTCGCCCCCATTAAACGTTTCCATGCTCTAAATTTTTTCTTAATTCATGGCGCCTTCTGGCATCATAAACCTTCCTGCGTGGCGACTCCATGTGACACATATTTGGCAACATCGCCGTGCCGAGATCGTTGAACGCTCGTCGTAGTACTCGCCGACGTGATGTTTCATTCAACTTCGCGCAGCACCGCCCTATGTCTGGGCCGTTCTACGGCAGTTTGACGCTACGTCTTTTGCCATTCGGAGCGTTGTAGTTGGCGTTGCATTATCGCCGGTCGATCAATCGACATCTCTTTTTCGGCCATCGTCCGATCGTTTCCCTTCTTCATTTCGAAAAATTCCCAGTCGCGTTGCCATCTGGCGGCGGCGACGGGAAATGAACAATCGGAATTGAAAGAGATGCTTGCTTGGTCCGCGCTACGATATGGTGTCAAGTTCAGGGTGATATACAACCCCCGCAGAGCAAAATAGACGATCAATAGGGAAGCGACTCCCGTTCTTACTGCTTCCATCCACACCACACCTACGCCTCACACGCTTCCGGTCGCGCCGACGAAGATTTAACGACGCATCTTGACACATATACCCGAGGGGCTAACCACTTTCATAAATTGTGCACAATATAATTCTAGTTCGAAAAGAATTCCAAATCAATTCGATTTAATTCCGAAAAATTACCCAATTTCAACGATCCGGCAAGTACAAAACAGCAACTCAAAATTGTAACTATTTACCGACTATAATATGAACATCAATACTGCAGTGGCCTCCAACAATTTTTGGTTGTGACTTGAACTAATAATATTTTAGTTTACGATCCAATATCAATTTCTATCTGTCCGTTTTTATGAGATATATAACATACTCGAAACTACGAACCCATTACTTTAAAATTTTTGGTGCTTGTAGTTGAACGATAAAATGCCAATCAAAATTTGTCTATTAATTCCGTTTCACCAAACTGATGACGCCTACTTCAAAATAGTGTAAAGTTTTAAACCTGTTAAAAAGTCCCTATCTGTGATTAAAAATACAACAAATATTTAATTTTCGCTAAACAATGTTACTAAATTTTGAAGCATGAATTTTAGTTACACTTTTGTGATTTATTTTACTTCTTACAACTCTTTGAAACAATTTGTAAAATTACGAGTATGTTTCAAATTTTGCTCTTTGCAAGTAAGTAAGCAACGTGTTACACTGTAATTTTAGGCGAGATTTATTTAATATTTTCAGAAGTCGTTGTCGATATTTTGCAAGGAGTGAATATAATGCATATTGTAATATAGTTACAATCTTCATGATGATTTAGTTAGGGCACACTTTCCGAAGTTTATTTGCCTAATATCACCTTAATAATAAAGCGTTGTTAGCTATCACAAAACTTTATCATATATAATCTTGTTTCTTTTTAAATTTCTTTCCTAAATGCTAATGGTATAAGAAGGAAAAAAACCGGTCCACAGGATGTGTCGGATTTTGTTCCCTAGACGGTAGAGCTCCTATTAGTTAATAAAATCTTGGCGTGTAAAAACTAGGGTCGATGGAAAATTGAGTAGTCTATTGTCTCCTTTGAAATACAGTGTTAATTTTTTTAAGTTAAAAGTATCTCCTTTTTTAAAAAGATGTCATGTATAATTTTTTTGAAAAAGGAAATTTATCATAAATCATAATACGTACTTTCTAAATTTATTGTTATAGTTAAACCAGTAATATACCGGTGTTAACACAGCTGATCTATGTCTTGAAAATCGTTATCATGTAATGCAGATCAAGTTTCTAGAATGTTAACATACATACATAAAATATGTAGAAACAATAGGGGTTTGCAGCAGAATATACCATATTTGTAAATCTATTTGTCAACTTGCTATTAAACATAGCTTTTACCGTACAGCTCATTTTAACTAACAAAAAAGTTATTAGAAAAGAAAATTTGAGACCCAGAATGTACACTAGATCTCAAATTCTATTTAACAAACAACATTTCGCTTATATACCTGACGGCATCAAAAAGTGGACTGCATCGAATATCTTAATCAATATGCCTAGATTTTATTTGAAATATTTTTTATATAAGTTTATAAAGTTCATTATGCTGTGGTCATGTAATGCACCCATGACAAAGTGGTCGAAGGTTATTTCGACGGAACTTCCTTCGCCCTTTAACTACACTGACCGGCAAAAAAAACCGACCACCCTGAAAAATTTCGCAAAACCAAACTTTAAAACTGATTAATTTAACTAGTGATCGTTATTTTATTAAAGAACCATTCACTATTGACAAATGATGTATAAATTAGCAAAAAAAAGAAGACAAATAAACGCAGAATTAAATTAAATTTAACAAAATAACAGAAACAGCAACAATTTGAGACACGTCTGTAAGAGTTAATGGCATTATTTTCACGTGAAAACATTTATTAACTGCCAAACTTATGAAAAACACTTAAATGATGAAAAACACTGTTTACAACAACAGCCTCCTTTAATGTTTTATTTAAGAAAATATCGTACTTGGTCTTTTTTGTTAATTTGTTAAATTTAATTTAATTCTGCGTTTGTATGGCTTCTTTTTTTGCGAATTTGTATAACATGTGTCAATAGTGAATGGTTCTTTAATCAAATAACAATCACTAGTTAAATTAATAATTTTCAAAGTGGTTTTTCGAAATTTTTCAGGGTGGCCTGGTTTTTTGCCGGTCAGTGTATAATCCTACAAATCCCGCTTCTTTAAAAAATTATAAAATTTGATTTTGCCGTTTGCGTTTTTGTAAAAACTACTATAAAGTAAAAAGTAGGAGCAGAAATAACAACCCGCAGCCCGTGCGCCAAGAATGAATTGCGCGATCAAGTACGGACGTACGGACAATGTAAAATATATTTAAAGCAGAAAACCAACGGGAAAAAATGTCTTCTCAGCACTAATAAGCTTAACTTCGAGTGTTTATGTTTATACATCGAAAAAATGTCACGTAGAAATTAGTTTGATTTGAATGAGTTTGTCTCCTCAAAACAGAGGACTAAAATTGTTAATAAAGTAACAATCCAACAAAATCTTTAGAATATTATAATTTATAATTCTTATTTTATCATTACTAAATAGAAAATGGGGTTGATTTGATAAAAAAAAAACTAGTCATAGCACAAAGAAAAAAAAAAGTTTGGTATCGAACGTGCGACTGCAGGTAGGCATTTTCCTAAATGACCAACAACCTTACGAAACGTCGAAACGTTATATTTCGTGTTAACAGTAAAATGCTAAAATGTTATTATACTTTGCAAATAATTTTGCAAAATTTGGACGTTTAGGGAAAAAAGTCTAAGCGGATTCGTACACCATAACTATAGAAGTACATAAACTTGAACAGAATGGATCTCCAAAAATTAAAAATTATAGGAGTATATAATATAGCGTTTAAATCATTTAAAAATATAATTCTTTGAGATGGCGTCATCAAATTGTTAGTAGGAATGATTAGCAACATCTTGGTTAGCGTTTAATGATCTATATACATGATCCTCCTGATATGAATACAAAATTTGACAACAATTACGCCAGTAGTTTCGGAGATTATGTGTTTAATTAAAATCGACACTGACGACAGACAGACGAAAACGGGAGAACAATGATAGAGACAATGTTACTGACATAAAGCTACAATTGTATTTTACGATAGGTCCATAACGTAATACAATTTCTAGAAAAAGATAAATACAGGGTGTTCAAAAAATACCGCAGCAACCCTATGACACGTTGTTCAGGACCATTTATGGAGCAGAGAAAAAAAGAATTAAAAAATCCTTTTGTCCAAGTGTAGGAGATATAGCCCTTCAAAGTTTAATTTTTCTTTTCGAAATTTCACCATATGTATTTAAAATGTACTACTTAGTGTCAGATATTTGAAATAGATTGAACTTTCATTATTCAAAATAATATTGGAGGCGTCATGTCTTTATCCATTGATTTTTATATTTACAACATTATAAAAAGCTTCAAACTTATTTAGCATGAATCTGGCGATGGTTAACTTCACGTTTTTTGAACAATCTATCCAAATCGATATTTTGTTTTTGTAAATAAACGCCAAGTTGACGTGAAGAATTTTGTAATGATTTTTTTGGAATTTGGACTTGTGAATTTAATTATATATCGCCGAGTTTGTGCGCCGTTTTTTGAACACCCCTGTAACTGCGTTCATAGGCAAGATCTACGATTTTTGAATTTGCATTAAATATCATATTTTAAATTTAAGAATAAAATTAAAGCTAATTAATCTACTCCAAGTTTCTACTACGTTTCTGTAGTTTTTACTTGGATTTTTGTAATTACGAAGGGCGTGGTCGTTACAGTTGCATGCCATCATCGAGTGAACGGTGATGGAGTGTACAAAATACCATCAGCCAGTGATGCCAATTCAAGGACTTCGGCAGTCTCTTCCAATTAATTTTATTTCCGATAATACGGTCCTATGTATGGAAGTATTTGTGGTACGTTTTCGATTCTAGACCTCAACCTTATATGCGATTCAATGTCATTAACCTGTTTTTGACCACACACCAATTATCTCCGTAACGACATAGTATGCGTTAATTAAAATTCGAGACACCCGGTATATTTAACAAAGACGTATATAATTACGTGGACAATATATGTGGATATAAAATTTTAGAACGACCAATCGACAGAATAGTTCATGTTAATTAAATTATTTGCTTTTCTCCGAATAGTTTGTGTGCCCACTTCATTTTTTGAATTACTAGTTGTCATTAATTATAATCGGTTCAATAAAAATGTAACTTTCTTTACTAGTTTGTTCGTACTTCACAAGACAATAAGATTATTATTATTATTAAAAATCTAGCAGCTCTGTTTATTGCCGTCCCAAATAGTTCGTAGTATCTTCTGGATAAACAATCTGAGACATTTGACGTACCCAAACATTTCGAAACAAACAGAACGTACTTGGCTTTATGTTAAACCGTAATATCTTACGTATGTAGTTTCAAGGTTGTGCATATTTTAATCCTACCACACATTTTAACTTTTTAAAACGAAATGCGTTTCAGGGAATAAAAAAAGTTGAAATTTTAATACTACATAAGTTCGATAAATCATCTAATTGCGAATAAAGAATTTTTAATTTCGTTATTCATACTTCTAGGAATTGAATAAGGGGGGAATAATGTTCGGATTAATATGCATGTTGTGGGTAGATAGGTAGTTCACGGAGAAATGTCTGCATGAACGTTACAAACATTGCATAAGAACTTTAAATAAATAAATAAAAACACCATGTAAATGAACTGTGAACAGCGCTGGCTCTTATCAGATTAGGATTTCTACAGTCGCACACGAGATTCATTCATTACTGCGTAGGGGAACTAGGGGCTTGTTGTAACAGGGGTAAGTTGTAACACTAAATTTTTACCCACAATTTAAACTCTTTAACGTCAGGTATTTTACTGAATTTAATTCTTGCACCATAAGATATCATGTCATCACAACCACTGTTCCTTGAGCCAGCGCAGTAAGTGGATGTGTGCACGTGTTTCGTTTTAGCCAAGTAATGTAAAATATTGCTTTAGTAAAATTTGGTTTTTCGTATCAGTTATTAATTAATTTAAAACTTTTAGTTTTGCATGTAGCTCAAAAATTACTCAGCTTTGATATTCCTTACACATTTTGACGCTAAGCCACATAATTTTGTCGAAATTTAATTAAATGTAGAAAATTGTGCTACGGGGCATGTTGTAACAATAGCTTTGGGGAAAGTTGTAACATGTTACAACTTATCCCAAATTCACTTCTACAAATCTCGTACCTAGCATACGAAAAGCGAGCCAAAATTTTGACCTATGCCATATATCGCTTTACAGATATATTAAGAAAAAGGAAGACAACACTCAAATTTTTAATGTTAACTCTTTTTCTAAAAGTTTATTTCAGTTTTACTGAAAAAAAATTGTATATAATGAAGTGATATGTTGATTTTTGAAAAATAAAGTCTAAATATGTATCAACATCAGCTTTATTTTTACTGGTACTACCTGTCTCATGGCTGTTACAACTAGCCCCAACCACGGGGCAAGTTGTAACAATGCACTTTTTTTAAGAAAATGCCTGGTGTGAAGTGAAGATGAACAATTTTGACCTTTTGCCTGTTCAGTCCAATAGGGGAATAGTTAGACTACCGATAGATACTTTTATAATGGTCAAACAGCTAATAGATACCAAATTATATTCGTTTTCCTAAAAACTGTTACAACAAGCCCCTCGTTCCCCTACTTTAAATTTGTCAATGAACCCCGATGCAAAGTGCAGTGCATTCCAATTCATGATTTTACTTATGAATTAAGTTAAATCGTTGTAGCTAGAATAACGATTTTTATTTTTATGAACGAGATTCCTTAGGCATGCCGATGACCAGCTTAGATCTTGGGTATAGTTCGGTCTTTATAACCGCCAATAACCGTCCGAAAAATCGTGTAGATTAATCAAAAATAACGAGCAAAGTAGCGGGTTTAGAATTTGCAGCAATAGAAATTTTTTAGGTTCGAGTGTGAACAGTAAACGAAGTGTATATTAGATTTCTTCAACGTGAAAACAACTGAAAGTATGCATGCTTTTAACAGTACATAGCTTAAAAAATTAAAAGCCAACCGTTTGTTAGTTGTTTCGGAATATAATCAAATCAATTTAGCCGTATTTTACCGTACGTTTCGTTACAATTCGTAACTTCCATTCATACATGTGAATAATTAATGCTTCAGCCAAAACACCAAAAAGTGAAACCATAGATTTAGTTTAGTTTTGGATGTGTTTTTCGATGCAGACACATAACGAACGCTTTTCTCATGGTCTCAGGACAATTAAATAAAATGGCATTTGTTACCTTCTTTATTTAATAATGAAGATGGCGTGCTTAGTGACGTTATAGTCAATTTGCTAATGGAAAATTATTCTCGTACAGCATTTCTTTCGGTTGTAAATTATTGAGATGTAATTATGGATCTAAAATATTCAAAACTGAACAAAATGTTGGAAGGTGGCTGGTATAGAGTGTGTTGCCAGTTTACTTATATTTATATTTGTCTGTGAAGGGTTAAAATTTCACAGTGGAACTTTCTTGTATTATGTGCTATAATTCACCACAAAAAGCGTAGCCAGTTTAACAAAATTTGGCATTTAATGACGAAAAATAGTCTACAAAATTTCTAAATCTGTGAAAATTTCACTGCAAAAATCAGCACCTGCGGTGTACAGTTTTCAAAGAATATCGATACAGAATAATGTAGCTATAGTTTTGGTTCTGATTAATGAAAACTGATCAAATTGGTCACGAGTTTATCTGGAGATAAAGTTCTCGTGGGATTATTGTACCAACAATTTATAAAACTTTCAATTCCTTGACGATATGTACTTGCGCCATCTGAAAATTTCCTTTCCACCTTTACCGATCTTGCAGATTAATTGCTAAGTTACTGTAACTCTTAAATTGTTCTGTCAGTGTTCACTACTTTAAAACCGGAACTATATGCTTATCTTTCCAAATAGGTGTTTATTTTAGGAATACGATTTCACACACTTTATTTATTGTTTTTGTTTCACTGTTTTCACCTATTTTCAATCTGTTTCGCTCCGTACTATGGACACTATAACCATATTAGAAGCTTCATTTTACAGTAGTTACGTTATTTTCTCTTTTTGCTAAGTATATATGTATTACAGTAGCGATAACATTACATACTTTACAGCATTAAGTCTTTTTTTTTTTAAATTGATGTAGTTTATGACGTTTAAACCAAAATATACACTTTCTTGGTTCTTGTGTCATGCAATGTGTGTAGTAGTCAATTATATTATAGTCTTATAAATGACGGTTAGGAGTTTGTTTGTACCAGTTTTTTTTCCCTAAAAGTATGAAAAGTCGATTCTCGAGGCCTAAATAAACTTCCTAGGTCCACAACGAGGGGCCACTTTCAACTCGTGGAAAAAAAGAATCGAAAATATTAACGTAATCGGTTCTGCTTCTCTGAATTATTGATGTTTTTGTGATAAATGGACAAATACGTCAAGGTAAACAGTCGTTTATATTTCATTTTTTAGTTAACACAGATGCTGTGATACTAAAAATTTAACATCGCGCCTTTTTATTGAAATAGGACTCCAAAAAACAAAACAAGCTTCGGTTCTGATCTTTGGAATGCTATTTAAATAAAAAGACGTCATGTTAAGTTCTTAGTATCCTAGTATACATGTTGACAACTTGCTTATCTTGACGTAGCTTATTGTAACCATTAACCTCAAAATATCACCAATTTGGATTAAAACACAATTTCCGAAAGAGAATTCCGTTAATAGGGTTTTTTCACACTTCGTTAGAGGTGCGCAGTTGAACATTTGCGGTGATTCGTCAAGAATTAATTAGATCCTGATATTCTCCACGATTTATGTATTTTTATTACAATAACACTTGAGTAAAACGGTTTATGCTGTAATTTTTGTGTGACATTAACAATGAATTTAATACCTGTCCCTACATACAATACAGGTACATCGTATTTGCTTTATAAACTTTTCTCTTGGTTTAAAGTGAGAGCTCAACGAGGCATGAGACGTAAAATCGGCGTTTAAACCTGTCCTGTCGGCATTTATGTGTTTGCTGGGGGTAAACGGGACGCCGAACGGAATTAGTATCAGACGCGACCGCATACCTTTCTGATGGGGTGTCTGTGCTATTTTTACTCTCCGTGATATAAATAATATGAGAGTCGTCTAATCGCGGGGGGTCATCCACGTGCGCCACTTCCTGCAGCCACCACCGGAAGCTGCATAAAAAAAAAGTTTGCTCGTTCTTGTCAAAGTCAGAAATAGATGGACGGACGGTCGGGATGCACTGACAACGTACCGCTATAGGATGCCAAAGAAGGCTTCGTTACAAAACAAATAAAGAAACAAAGCTAAAGTTGGATGCGGAATGAAATTCATACTACAATGCAATCAACCCCACAACAACCTTACATTGATGAGCCACATTTTTGTATGAGACGCATATGCAGCATGAGTACAACAATATTTGAAGAGTGAAAGCGAAGGTCAGCTATTGGTATCAGCGTTTAATTAAGCGGTCAGTTTGATAAAATTTGATGCTATAAAGTAGAAAAATATGAAATTTAATGAGTAGTGAAAAACTGTGCAATGAAATTTAAAATGTAGTTTGTTCTATTTTAGATGCGCTAGAATAACGCTTAATTTTCATCTAAATTACACTTAATTGAGACTATAAAAACAATTCCAAGAGATCCTCTAATAGGTACTTTGAAGCAATTTTAATGCATAGGTTTATGCACGGCGAAGACTACCAACCATACATATATTGTTAAGAGCAAAAAATAAAACAAAAGTGATATCGTTGGTATGCAAATGTTACTGATAATGTACCTAAGTAATTACAAGGCGTTTATTTCCAACAGCTGACGTGCAGTAATTCAAGACACAATAATTAATAATTATACACAATCTCTGTAATAATATCTAGTGATTTGATGGACAACTTAATTCTTTATAGGTACTTGTAGCATTGTTAATCGACATGCAATATTAATGTAATTTTATTTCTAGCGCTCTTTCACTGTAGTAAAACTGTAGTCGATCGAACATCTTGGACTTTGAAAAAATATTTTTGTTTTTATTTGCACAATTCTGTCAGAGATTTGCACTGTTAAAATATGTTGATAAGTGACCAGATTTTTTTAGTAGAAGTCAATAGCTTGGTGCCACTGGTCTGATATACCTTATTGAAAAATAGATTAATTACAAGTCCAACACATTAAACATATTAAATCTAGACAAGGGAAATAAAATTTGTACAAAATTGCCTATACAAAATTTCTTCCATCCTCAAAGCACTATCAAACAAACCCAGTCTCTTAAGTAAACAACAACATGTTTGTTTGTAATAATATATAATTAATAAATTATGTTAAAATAGTAAAGGACGAATTTATTAAACTAAGTAAGTAAAAGACTATGTTATGCTATGATGTTTTGTTAATAATTTTTTATGATGTCTTTAACTCTTTAGTACGAATAAATACATGAATATTAATTATACAGTATGTACATACGTACAGTGTGAAACTAGCAATAAAATACATTGTTTCGTCAATTTTTTGGACAACCGTATAAACAACTGTCAAAAATAAGAGTGGATTAATAAATTACATGAATATAAATACGCTATTCTGGGCATTTCAAATTAGATTTAACTTTGAGACGACAAGTTTTTGAAAGGATTTATGACCATTGATGTGCTTTGAAGTGTGTCAAACCAACTGCATGTCTAATTTCCCAGATAAATTTTATTGTATAATTCTTTTAAAAATATGACAGAGGTGAATTGTGAACTGTAAGTATACAGAAGGAAGCACCTTTTTCACATTTTAATTAGGATTTACAAACCCAAATTTTAAAAATGACTTAATCAAATTTTTGGTGGGAATGAACAGATAAATTCTGGTTGTGACTGTATAACTATATACCACCTACAGGTAGTACCAAAGAAATTATAATTCCATATTAATCTGTTCAGTCATCTAACAAAATCGTCAAAAAACGAGGGGGTGTATTTTGGAAGGTTTGAAATGTGAGAAAACAATAAAATTTAATACATTAAATATTAAATACCCTATTATTAATAATAATATAAAAAATATAAAAAACATCCATTTTTAAATTATTAGGTATAGTTATTGAAGTAGTGATGGTAAGTTATCGTTATCTGCATATGTTAAAAAATAGTATTAAGAATGTTTGCAAATATTTCACAGAGATACAACAGCATAAGAAAACCACACTTTTTTTTCAATAGGAATGTGTGAAAATAGAGGAAGTGGGGTGTAGAACTGTATAATGCAAGTTTTATTTATACTTTAAATCGAGCCGATTTAGAATTATGTATTATCAAACACTATGAAATAACCAAATTTGAATCATGATTCTCAGCTTTGTAGGTATATAATGTTACTTTAGTGTAAAAGCAGAAAAATTTATATTTACTCATGGACAACTTCGACATACGAAATTGAGTATAAAATGTAAGGGAATTTAACGTGTAAACTTTAATAAACCGCCAATTTCTTTAGTATCTAAAATACGTACAAATAAAAAATAAAAGATTTATATTATCAGGTGCTTATTAAAATACAACTACAGAATTTTCCCTTTTCTATGTTACTGAACTAAGGAAATCGTAAACATTGAATATTTGTTATTGCTCACACATTCAACAATTGCGTTTTTAACGATCGTATGACAATTCGTCTGTGTCAAATAAAAAATAGTTGGAAAATAAGAACATTAAGAACAAAGTGGTACAGACTTTTTTGTTATTTATTGTTTTATCTGAAGTTACTGAACTGATCGATTCAAATATCTCCGGATGTTTTGATGTCACAAATTCTAAATCTTCAAGCTACCGAACTTACTTTTTTATTGTTCAAGTCGTTTTTTCTGTTATATTTAATCAAGGGTTGTTAGAAAACTTTTGTCTTTCATCTCTTTGAACATTTTTAACGCAAAATACCATTATTTTGCAAAATCAATTCTCGCTTTCATCAAGAGTTCCTAAAAATGTATTTCTTATTGTTATGGCACAAATTAATTTCCCAGGACACGTAAAATTTGATGGATAATCAATATTTTTCTAGAATATTTGAAGGTTTTTTCTGCAAAATTTTGCTGCATTCTCACATTTAAAAAGGGATTAGCAGAATTTTAATATTGTAAAATCTTGTAAAATGTTTTTCGAAGAATTGAGCACACGACCAATTCTTGACTACTTATTGTATTACACTGTACCTGAAAGAGTATTAATATTCACATTAACTGTTTATAGCTTTTGTTTTTGGTTATATACAGATACATAATAATGTATGGTACTATTGTATCCAAAATTTTTAAATAATTTGGAAATTTTTAAAATAAAAACAAGCGAAAAAGCAACAGCAGACTTACAGACGAAAAAAGCTTCATTTTTCAGATGCTTGGAGTTCAAGAGGATGCAACCTTTATAAATATTTTCTTATTAGAATTTGAAGTTAAACGTTTAACTTTTTTTATGTATTTATCTTAATTGTAGTTATAACTGATGAAGAGAGGTGGTAATTTAAAAGGAATTATTTTGTAAAAATCGTACCATGACTGGTACTTCCTTGAATGTTATGTTTCAGCTTCCGAAAAAACGGCATTGATGACCTTGCATACTGTCGTTAAAATAACCTACACTGTTACTGAAGAAAATAGGCTTATACGCAGAGGTTTAACTGTTGTAAACATTTTAACTGATGAAGCTGAAATATATGAATTTTGGGACAACTACAAAGTAATACAAATATTGAAAAAATGAAGTGAGTAATCAATGAAATTGGTGCGGAAGATTGTGTAATTTATGTAATATAATATTAAAAAGAAATGTTTTAATATTGATTTGTGTATTGCTTGTTGGCTTTTGTAATGGCAAGCAAATACGAGTTTTTTAATTTATTTTTAGAATAAAATAAATTGAATTATGATTAATCACAGTTCTTAAATTTTATTTCCTAAATAAGAACTATCAACATGCAAATGTTACAAGTCAATTACGGGTCAACCGATGAGTCATCAAACAGTGTGCTTATTAATTGGAAAGCTTATAAAATTATGGAAAAATATATAGGTAACTACTATACGGCATGTGCTGTCGAGTCAGAGGAAAAAAATATGACGCATTTTATATGGAATAGTTATGACTACTAGTTACCAGCCACACTGACAAAGAAGGAAAATAAAACGTTAATCACGTCATCGCAAAAATATCTTATAACGAGTAGGACTAACTCAACAGTGAATTGTAATACTATCAGATATGGAATAAATCAATTTGAAAGGTGTGTTCCACTCACCATCTTTTTCTCCCAAGTTTCTGACGATCGTCATAATATTTGGAATTTCTTCAGCCAGGATATCCACCGGGGCTGTTCTGAACAACTCCTGCACTATTCGCGCAACCATTTGACTGGAACAAAGAGGAATTTTCTTAAGAGTCACATTCTACTCAGAATTAAATTACGATAATTCACCTGCACTTCTAATGCTAATCTAATGCACATCGTCGAACCGAAACAGTCGTCGAACGCCTTTGTGAACCGCAAATAATTGAAACCACGTGGCATGTTACACATTTCTGTGTGCACGTTCGAGCACGACGCAGAAAGAATTGGCGGGAAAACATTAGGCATGCATCAATCGAGAGGAGAGCGTGCCGATGCGCGCGCATCCTCAGCTTATAGCGCCAAGTACGATTTGCCGAAACCGGCTTCCTTTCGTCTTACTACAGATACGCCAGAAATCAGGGACGTAATCCGCAAAAAATCGTTCCGTATAATTTTCCTATCTGTAGGAAAAAACCTGGATCGTTAGTTGTTGCGTTCCATCCAGCACGATGTCCAATAACGTCGACTCATGCACGTTTTAATGTTGATACGTAATTGCGATATCCGACAAACCGGTGATCAGCGAAGCCGAGTTCGCGGTGTCCGTCTCTATTGGTCGCGAAGTCTCCGCCCCGCGGAAACAGCCTAAGATGGCCGACCGTGGACCTGAGGATAATACAATCTACGTCGCAAATTTTACCACGACTAATTTAGCGAAAAACGCATGTGTGGGGTGTAAAAAAATTGGGTAAATGTATTCTGATCAATTCGCGTCATAAAAATCCGTAAAATGGGGACGATTATACTTTGAGGATTAAAATCGAGCATGTCGGTTTGTAAAAAATCAGATTTTGCGCTTTTGATTTCAAAAATGCATGTAGAAAAAGCGAAATTATTATATTTTGGTTGTATTAATGTGAATTTTTTTCGCTAAAAAGACGGGAATATTGTCCTTTTTGTAAGTTTTTGAATGATTGTTTCAATAGTGCATTACGGCAAATAATTCACCCCGCATTTAATAATCTTTTATAAAAAATGAATCATCATACATATTAAGTTAACATATACATAACGTTACTAATTTTTTAATTATACATCTGCTTGAACTGCCCATGAAACAGCTTAAAATTTACTTATTAAACTATACCATATTGTGAGAATTTTGTACTTTTAGTGTTTTATAAAAATTAAAATTTTTGGTGTTCATTATGTTGTTAGGTATGAGCAACACTTATATTTTTTCCTGTCCACGTCGAAAAGAAAAAATTATGTCCATCAGTTCTAAACGAACAATTTTATCTATTTCGAGAGTTGGAATAAATGAAAGTGTTAAGGGATGTGCAAACTTCGGTCACGATTAAAGTTTAATCTAACGTTATCTTTAAAATAAAAAAGAAGATGTGAACTGCGACAAGTTATCTTGTTCGCAATTTTCATTGCCGACACTAGTAGAGGATTTTTCTTTCAAAGATTTCTTTTAACCCTCACAAAACGTTAGTACACTAGTTTACATATACCTACCTACTTATTAATGAATATTTTTCGTTTCTTTTTTATTTTCCTATGCTCTAGGTAGGATTGCTTAGAAATTAACACTCTATTCTTATCCAGATACAAATTATAGGCACAGTTTTTTTCTTTGTTGTTTTAGATGCTTTCTATTCCTTCAGATATCACGGAAAAGAAATCACGACAGAGATACTTACTTCAAGAAATGTTTTTAACAAAATTTTGGCAAATTATCTATATGTATCACATTTTCAACTGTTTAAAAAGCGCATTCAAAGTTAATATTAATCATTATTTTATATTTATCTAAATCTTTTTCATAAAAAAGTCCAAAGAATCCGGACGTATCAGAATATTAGGTATATACTTTGTTGTGCAGTTTGCATAGCTTTCAAAACCATTGCCTAACTCAATAAATATAAATATGACATTTAACCAAATGTCATACCAAGGATAGGTAGTTACATACCTATTTTTTCAGATGTCAGTAAGTTTCACCAGTTGAAAGAATTTAACTTAATTTTGTAATAATTCATTTCTTTATGTTATTCGCTGTAATCAAGCTCAGACAAATAAAATCGCATTAAAGAATTACAAAATGTAAAAATAAATTTGGTAAATATAAATGTGGACCTTGCATTTATTTCACTGTAGTAGTCTCTGATATAATGAAAAAATATTTTAATAACTAAGAATTTTTAATTAGGTAGACAATTTGATTTTTGCACCAGTGAGTAGTTTGGCTTGAAAAATATGTGGCAATATTATTACACGAACACAAAACAAACTCTATTTATTATAATTATTTCTTTCCAACAATTGTTTATATCTATTATGTCGTACAAAATTTCCACAAATATACCTATATATGTTTTTAAAACACCCACAATCAATCGTTCCCAAAAATCTGTAGTCATTTATAGTTCACAAGAGATACCCATGAATGCGTCTCAATGTACTATTTATCACAAGTTATTTTTTTTTTGCAAATATATTAATTTTGTTTTGTATAATTCAACATTACTGGTAACAACGTTTGTGTTCTCAGATTTTAATAAGCCAAATGACAAAATAAATCAAATCAAACACTATTTCCTTAAACACCCTATATATATTGGTAAATAATTTTAAGAGAGTTAAGAATAATAAAAACACAAACACCCCCATGTCTTAAGGGGGTATTATTAATTAATTTAAGAAATGTTTTGATCCCTTAAATCAAGGATAGTAACTTACCAAAGGTTTAAAATTTCTCACTGATTGAAAATAACTAATTTCCCGGTACACACCAAGTCAATTGAATGTGCCCATCAGGATTACACTGATCGGATTTGAAATTGTTATTTCGTATTTCCAAATGTTATGAAGAACACTTGTTAAAATAAAAAGGAGGAGTGACCATGTTACAAAGATTTATTTAAAATAAACATGAATAGCAAGAATGATTTATACCATGGATGCACACTATTGCACACGAAATTTGTATAAAACTACACTTAAAAATAAAACGTATTCTTAGGGATGGAGTGAAGGGTGGGGTGGTAACGAAATTATTTCAAGTTTAATATTAAAAAAAAAATGTTTTTACAAAAATTTATTCCATACTAGATATTATTATTTTCTTTATGAACCTTTGTAAAATTTGACAAAGTCGGTGCGGAAGGTTAGGAATTATAAAAGTATCTCCTGTACCTATCTCTTCTCGTACCTACTCTTTTTTGTAAACATCGTATTGTCTTATTTAGTGTCTGTTTTTGTTCCAGTACCTACCCAAAGTTAATTTTTTGAAATAGGTAAAATTTGGTGATAAATGGTTTGAAATAGATACCTATAGCTTAGACCTTCGTACATTTTCTCTAATTGTTTTACATACTATAGTTACTCTATTCGAAACTGCGAAATATAATTCACGAATGAGGAAATACTACTTTGTGGATTCCATATTGAGTGTGGAGTCTCAGAAATTGTCATTTTTTTTAAACTGACAACGAATGCATTATAAAAAATTATATTTTGTGCATCTAGAGTGATTCTGCTAGCATATAAATTGCAAATGTTTCACTATATTAGATGTCAACTGTTATCACTAAAAAGTTAAATTAATAGATGAAATTAAGAAATTTTGATCTGTATTAATTTCTTTTTAACGACTTTCCACAAAAGAAGGCAAAATTAATTGATATTTTCTTGACTACTTCTTTTCGGGAAGCTATTTCATTTACTCCACACCAACTAGTAATAAAAACTATATATTTTCGAAAAAAAAAAAGTATGAAATAATTCTTCATTTTAAAATACAACGGAAACAAGTAAAAATTGTGTATATAATAAATTAGAACTTTTAGTTTCCACTTTCTGTTGCTTAAAGTCGTGCATATACGTCAGATTATTATGACGTTATTATTTTTGTGCAGCCAGTTCTTTTTTTAATTTTGAACCTTGCAAGTTTTGTAAAATAAGACTAATCAGAGATAAAAACTATAATTTTTTCCAAGTTCTACGAATACCATTATATAATGCCGCTATTACATTGAGTTGAGTTGAAAGTTTTTACATTCTTTAATTAATTGTTATACATTAAGATTATGTCAACTTTATTTTTAACTTGTAACGTTAAGTTATGTTTGTGTTATTATGGTTTTATAGTGGTGAACTCTTAGTGAACGATTTTTCTGGAACTATTGATGTATTGTCTCAATCCGAGATCATCCATAGGTACATTCCTGAGTGTCAATGTTTGCACACTTTTATCCATCATCCACATTAGTAAAAATGTATCTACAGTAAAACTTTCATTTCATTAACAAACTATAGACCATATCTTCATTATTACTTTGTTTTCAGCAGTGCTGAAGGAATAAGGGTAAATTACAACATTTTTTTCTGTGATGGAGAGAAAGTCTACATGAAGAGAAAAATGAAAATATCTAATTGAAAACCAAAATAAAGCTCCAAAAAAAAAAAGCCAGAGATAAAGAATGGATATTTTAAAACATAAAAGAATTAATTGTCTTTATCCAAATTGAGAATTCTTATCATGATCGCTTTTGAATGTATAAACTGAATTTACAATCGAAGGCTAAGCCTTTTTTTGTAGAAGAAATGATTTGTATTGGACTTTTCCCATTTTTGTGATGACAAAATGATGAAGTTTCATACACTTTGAGATCATTTGTAAATTTTAATATAAAACAAAATGTGAGTGTTTTTATTCTAAAAACCTTATACGACCTGAATTTAAGAATCAAATTCTACATACGAGTTAAAACACTACAAACAGACATAATGTTACCGAAAAATAGAAAGAATCTCTAACTTACTTGGAAAAAAAATAAAATATAACTCAAAAATAAAAACCACCCGTTTCTAATGCTTGCTTAAAAGTACAGGTATCGTTTTACTTGACGCTGATATACGTCAAAAGAAAAAAATTGTATCTACTGTTCAGGATGTTTTTAGGCAATGGTAGGTCATGTAAATCTAGTATGTAATTTGGTTGGCAACCAATTTCGCATATGCAAAGATCCCTAATAAAAATGAAATTTATCATATTATAGGTTAAGTTGTTTTTAATTTAAAGTTAAAAAACTGACAAAAAATGCCGGTAATTTCACACTTTGTACTTATTTTCCATTCCAATAAGTACGATTCAAAGTACTGCGGTAAACAACTATTGTTTCAGTATTTAATAGTAATAAGTATAGTAAATATAATCAAATTTAAAATTCACATTTGAATAATTAAGTTTTATATAATTATTTTCAGCAGTTAACACAAATTATGAAAATGAGTAAATAATTGAAATGCTCAAAATTTCGAATACATGGATCAACAGACAAAAGGCAAACTGTCCTCAGGTCAAAAATAAACTCTAATAAAGTGTACCTAATCAAATACTACATGACGAATTCCGTATAAGTACTTACATGATGTTGGAAATTTTTTTTTAAATAAAATATGGAATGCTTTACTTAAAAATTTGTGAAGTACATATGTAGTGAGATCTAGAACTATGGAATAATAAATAAAAATTGATGCAAGATAAAATAAAATGGTCATTTAAAGAATGATAATACACTTGTTCCCTTCAGTTAAATAATTTCTGAAATAAAAAGAAAATCATCCTCGGGCAAGTTATGATTTAGTATTGTGTTCCATTTCGAATATTTCACTTGAAAAATTTCAGTCATCATCATCGTCCTGTGATTCCGACTCTGAATCACATTCACCTAGTGAAATAATGCGAGGAATGTTTTCATACGAAAAATTTCCCTGTTTTTCCCAGCCTACCAAAATAAGTTTTTCACAATGTTCACAAAAATGTTTCCACATGTTTGAGGTACATTGAAAGGGAGCTTAAAGCCATAAATTCTCCATCCTATCCTTGGATGAAGATTGAGAATGTCATGTACTAGTTGTAGTAATTCCTACAAAATCACCCAATTTTGAAAGTGTTCCCGTCCATTGTTTTGTAAATCTATAAAATTGTTTTTCGAATTTAATAAAAAATTATAACTTATAACCACCTAAAAACCCAAATTGACTTTCTGCGTGCATAATTGTATATCTTGATCCATCACTTTTAATTTTGTTGGGACTACTTTTTAAATCTGATTTGTGCATCCAACGAAAAAGTAATACTGAATCATTTTGGTAAATCCACGTTTGGTCGAGGTACACGAATGTGTAAATGCTCACAAGAATTTTGAAATTGGAGGAATTTTTTCAAAAAAGTAATTGTTTGTTAACTCATCGACTGAGAATTTTGTACAAAGTTGTTCGTCTTTAAATTCCAAATGTGTTCTCGAATCAGCCAAAAATGTGTCTGTTGTAAAGTATTCATTTTTTTCGTTGTATTGCTAAATTAGTCGTTACAGATCTTTGCTAAATGTATAATTTGAAAAAGTGTCAGTGGGTCTTCGCTTGCCAGAACATGAAGTTTTCAAATTTTCGTTTAGTGACGACAATTTCCTCTCCGCAGTTGCGCGACTGATGTACAAAAAATTTAATTAACACATATTTAAAAACTTTAGTCACGGAAAATATGTTCACTATTCTTATCATTAACTCTTCATGCTTGAGTTGGAGACTATCTTTTTTCATTTGCAGTAGCACCTTCTTATTGAAATTTTTTATTGGAACAAAATAATTTTCGGCATTTTAAATTTTAATGTAAATGAAGTCAGAAATGTAGCAACTTGATAATATGATTTCTAAATAATAATAAATGTGGCAAATCAGCCTCACGCACTGACAGACAATCCGTTTTGGCTCAATTTTGTTTAAAAACATTCTGAACGGTTTATATTCTGTAACAGTTTAAGGCGAATATCAAAACGATCAGTGTCCACAAGTATCTCCTAAGATGAGTACTTATTTATAAATATTCTTTTAAGAGTATTGTTTTCACCTATAGTCATTGCCAGGTATACCTACCTTTACACAGCAAAAGTTTATAGTTCCCTAGGAACTGCTTCCAGAATATGAAAAGCAATACTTTGCAAACGAAATATAATGCGAAAATAAGAAATCAACTTTTAGAAGTCGAACAAACCATACATCTAGGGCTTCTCCTCAACAATTGTGTATTTTTTTACTTACGATGACATTATACAATTTACAAATGAAACTATAACCATATTACAACCGCGCGAAACATGTTACCGACTGGCGAGTTTACTTACTCTTTTATCTGAAAGGAAGTGAACTGAGTGACTACTAATAACTTTTTTTTGTTAAATTGGCAACATATTGTAAGTCCTATGTTTAAGTTAAATTCAAATCACTTCATCGTTGTCGTGCCTAATTTTTCATAATTTTTTTACTATAAACACAATAAACTTATTGTCTTGAGTAGTAATGGTTTATTTTGCAGCAGAATAGTTACGTGGTTGTTAAAAATTGATACTGTAGCAAAGGGCAAATCTCAACAAATATGCAAGTTCCAATAAACCTATTTTCCCACTAATTGCCTTAATACTTAATTTGAAAACCTTAATCCGAACTAGCTTACAATCGGGAAATAAAAATGATTCAAGGGTTGACATGTGTCAATGGCGGGGTTTGCCAATTGCTCAGGTAGTATTAATCCATAAATAAACTACTTCAAACATTCAGAACTCCTACTTTTTGTTTCCATAATAGATACAATGAGAGTATTTTAACTCAACACAAATTATATTAAAAAAAAGTCGCCCATTAAAAAATTGCGATTATTTTCGGAGTAGAAAAGAAAAGTATTTGAGCGGTTTCTGAGACAATTATATAAAATAAAACTTCTGAGAACACTTAAAAATCCACAACACACAATTCTGTTTCCAGCATTTTTCCTTTGAAGATTGCGGTGTCGGTTTTCGGAGAATTTTGGAAATTACTTTTTGCAAGGCTAATTTGGATGAAGCATGTTTATTCCCGTCTATTGTCCCGTACTTTTTCACTTTACACATTTAGATTTTAATTCATTTCATCATGAACTAATGTGGTATAACTTATCAAATATCATTCTCACTTTATCGTTTTTTAAAACCCTATACTACTGTTTAATACATTTCAAAAAATAATAAAAAAAAATATATAATAATATAAATGAATACGATTACCACCAGAATTTGAAACCTCAACTACGAAAAATGAACACATCATTTACGTTCCGCAAGTTGACGTGCAAATTTTGAATTCGTAATGAAAAATAAAAAAATGTATTTCTAAAAACCTTAAATTAGACCACTACACATCTCACCACTTTGAAGTTTGGGTAGAATTAATTATCATGCTCTCAACGAACGAAACATTAGTTTTTTGAGGAAAAAGATTTATGATGAATGGAAATCTATATCTTTGTTGTATATATTTATTTCATTTTTTTCTGTTTTACATGATGATTTTGGACGTCAAGTTGAACAATAAACCCTTACAAAACATTCTGAACTTTCTAAGCGGGATTAAAAAAATTCCTGGCCAAACAAATTAAGTATCAGGTACTTATAACTTCAAATAAATCTTTTCAAACTGATTTTTGATTTCAATGTAAGGGAACGTTGCAGTAACGACTATAAAAATAGTTATTTGTGTATGTAGCTAATGTGCGAAATGGTATTCTGACACAACAATGGAGTTCTTTCATTGAAATGGAGCTTTTTTTTTTTCTTGGACGAGCTGAAACAATTATTCTGTTGTAACAAGGCAAGGCAATCCTCCAATTTTTTGAGATACATCATTAATATATCATCCAGAATATGTATACAGAATACTCTTATAGTCACTGTGTTCCTAAAATTTCAATAAAAAGCATGTTTGAAAATTAAAATGCCAACATATTATTTTTAAGAAAACTCTTAAATTTAACTAAATTAAAAATTAAAGGATTTTCTGTTGTGTTAAAATTTAATCTGGTGAATTTTCAGTTTATTAAATAATTCAATTATTCGTTTAACCACATTCATATGTTTTCCTGTACAGCATAGCTGAGCAACAATTTCAACTGTTCCCGTTGCGTAATGTGGATGTTTTGTAGGTAAATTTAAAATAATGAGGACGTGTTTATTATTCTAAATACGAAAAAACTTTTGTTTTTTCTTAAAAATGTTTTAGATAAGCGTAACATAAAATTTGTGGACCATATAAACTCATGCTGTGATGGGATGATGTGCGTAATGGTAAGAGGTTCTTAACTCTTTTCAAAATCATTGTTTCAATATATATTTCGTAAGTTGAAGTACCAGTCACTGCGATTATTATATATATATACATAAGGGTCCGGAATTAATTATTTAATCCTCGATTAATTTAACACAAGATTAAAATGTAGAATATGAGTCCGTGATTAGTTAAAAACATACACGTTGCATAGCAACGGACCTCAATTAAAAGTCAATCGCGATTAATTTTTAATTCACTTTCTATAAACCGGGCCTTAGCGTTTAATTAAAAATTTTAGGGCGATAATGGTTACATATTGGCATTACAATATGCTGTATAGTTTGGGCAACGAGGTACGAACATTTTTTTCGGTCGAAATCAATTTGTTTTCCAGTTATTGGTGTACCTTAGGCAATTAGACATTAATTGAAAAATTGGACTCAACACGTCACTAGTTAGTACCAAGAGAAGTTTCTATCAAATATTGTTTTCTGATCTTTTTTTAGGAAATTTTTGATAATGAAAATGAAATTTCTAAAAAGGAATTTATTACATTTTAGTAGGTATTTATGTTTTTTTATATCTAAATTTTGTCACCAACTGTATTAATCAAATTTTAATGTGAGTCATGCGCTTGTTAATCAAATTGTATGTATAATATATATACAGGTTGCTCCAAAAATGGTGTAGCATCTCAACGGTATATTATTAAGTTTTATAAGTCTAGCTTAGAGAAACATCATTAAAAAATGCCTTACAATTTGACGTTCATTTAAAAAAACAAAATTTTTTTGAAAAATGTTATTTTCTGTCGGATAAAGATTAAATACCATTAATTTAATATTGAACAATAAAAGCCCGATCGATTTCATGTACCTAACACTAAATATAGGGTTATTTACGAGAACTTCCTCGCCTAAAAGATTCAAAACACAACCAATAATACAATTACATAAGAGTCTACCTTTTTTTTTAACTAAAACAGCTGTTTTGATAATTTAAAAATAAACGTCAATTGTTAGTTCAAAATAAAAAACAACCACATTCAAAACAGGCCATCTCCTGTATATGTTGTCTACAGAACCGCAAAACAATCACCATATATATCAAAATCGAATCAGTATTTTCGTCGTTTGAATAGTCAGCATCAATTCTGACGAAATGTATGTTTTAACATGATAACACTACGTTATTTTTACACAAACTACGTTTTGAAATCGTATTTCTGGTTTCGTCTTGAAATTTTTAGGTGTGGAGCGTCTTGTCTCACATTTGGACCCAAGGACTTTTAAAATATTGTTTTCGGTGGTCAATGAACAGTTTTAACATTTTTATTTTTTGTAAAGCTCACCATACAAAAATGTATGCATTCATAATCATTATGTTTGTGGTTTCGATTAACATTCTTAAAACAATACTAGACTTTAAAACATCAGGTAAACAAGAACTATAATTTCTATCACAAAATATGTTTTTTCCTTATGTACTCGCATAACCATGTTATATATGTGATTTGAATAATAACTATTTTGAGCAACAACAGGAAAGTACTTTATAAGTACTGGTAACACTCAGTAGAGTCGTACGTTGAGTCAATTCTTGTTTAATGTTATTAACTTCCAAAAGCAGTAATTTGCTAATTTGGAGGGACGTTGATAGACTTAGGAGAATATAGTAATCCCGTTCTCGTTTTAAAATTTAAAACGCAAAACATTGAGCGAACATGGCATAAAGAATATTTTTAAAGATCATATTGTGTTTTAATTCACAAACGAAAGATTCCCAACGAATCCGCAATACGAACGAAACCATCTGAGGATGATATGTAAGTAGTATAGATACGACAATAGATATTACGGGTACATGGGCTATAAATGTAATTGTTGGTAGTTTGGCTCTTTTCCATATAGCTTTTGTATTTTCTATTGAATTCGGAAATTACTCAAAAACCGTGTTATTTATTAAAAGTTCAAGAGTCGAAAAAATATTACTTTATTAATATCTTGCTATTGCCTTTGTGAAGTAACAAGAGAAGAATTTCTAGAATCAACATTTTTCAAGTCAATTTACACAGAGATTCCCATACAAATCTGTTTTTTATAATAGTTTACGGAAAACTTGGTCCCTTTTTAGTTCCAAAATTATGGAACAATTCACGATTCAGTATCAAATTTGTCAATCAGCATCAAAAATTGATTAAATCCCTCAAACAGTTTTAACTCGTGATAAAATAGATGATTTGAAGAACTGCACCATGTATCACATCAAAGACAACTGGTTTAAAATACATCATAAAAATTTTAACTACATTCCTAATAAAACGATTTGTCAAAACTGATAAGTTGGTTTCATTTTCTGTATTTGCTTTAAGGACTAGTTCCGGTTTCAGAGGGTGGTTTCGAAGTTAATTAATATTAACATCAAAAAGTAGGTTAATAACAAATTGGAAACTCGTATATGAATGAACAAAAAATAGTCAAAATAGAATTACTAAAAATAATTACGAAATCCACTTAAAATGCTTGAAATTCATTGATTCTTGAAGACAAAGTGGCACAGAATGAAAACTAATATATTGTGTATCATTTCAAACAGTGTAGTCCCCCTAGTCTTTCCAACAATCATGTGAATACATATATTGTTACTTTTACAAGATCTTTTGTTGGACGAACACGAAAAAATAATCTGTGTTTATTGATTTTTGGAAATACCGTTTTTCAATCGTAACAACTTGGCAATAAGACTAGATCTAACTAACTGCGTTGTTAGAAAATTTGTAGTAATTTTTTATTCAGTATAGGGTTAGGTAAGATTACAGACTGATCACCATTGTTACGAAAAAGCTGTACCTATGTAATAAACTAAATCCAATCGATTCAAATTATCTTTCAATCTGAGAAAATTCGACGTTGAAGTGTTCTTTATTGAACTTAAAGTGGCTTCACCTGCTGGAGTAAATGCATATATAAATTTCCAACCGCTTCAACTATAGTTATCAAACTGTACCTGTAATACGTAGGGTCCTCGAAAATGTCAGTGAATAAACAAACTATTCACAAGCAAACACCTGCAGCTATATACGAATTAAAATCATTTTAAACCACATGTATTAGCATGAATGCAGAAGATTTAATGCCTAATTTGGCTCCGAATGCAATTCGTTCAGTGTAATTTAGTTTTGACACCCGATTAAATTTCCATCCGGAAAAACAGCATCATCGAAAACTGGCAATTCAAGAACCTAGACTGCAATTATTACAGTGCTTCGGGGCATGTCGACTCGCCGTCATCATTCAATTACGACATAAAACTAGGGGTAAGAGTGAATTTGGTTTGCTCTCGTGTATATACATGTGTGGGGTAGCTGGACAAGCTTAGCCAATGGGGAGGCACGAACCCTCTAGCCAGGTGTACAGTATATCACATCAATTTCCGAAAAAATGGAAGAAGTTAAATGGCAGCCATTTTAAACGAAACAATCTAATGCAATGAAGGCAACTGCCAATGACCGATGATTCAACGTAGAAACGATTCGCAATTTAACAGTATATCTAATATCAAAAACAGTTAACATTGTCTTGAATGCTATATCTTGGCGTCACCAATATGTTAGGAATGCAAATTTAGAATTAGCTAGAATAACTTATTAAGGTATGACAATGCTACATGCCAATGTGAAATGAATTAAGAATGATATCACTGCAAAATTACAATGTCCTAAATACGTAGTTGTCTAAAGAATAAATAAATATTCTTGACAGCAATTAACTACTGAACTTTTGTCTAGCTCATCTTACTTATATTGGTGATTTTACAGTTGCAGCAATTACTTTAGTTCAACCACTAACTGTATAGAAAACAATAAAAATCTAAATAACAACAGCAGTCTTTAAATTTCCTGATTTTGCTTGCAATTTGCATCAAGTTTTCGGGTCTTATGTTATTATTATTGGTATATTTGGCCCTCAATAAGTATAATTAATATCAAAATTTTTTATAATGTCTAAAAATATGTATTTTTATAGAACACATACGTATATAATCACAGTTCCTATTTGAAGCTGATTTAGTTTATCGAGAACCAAGATTAAAATTTTTACTTCCCTTTTTTTTTTTAACCAAATTCCGATTTTCCAAAAGTTTCATTTCATTTGTGTTAAACGAAAGTTAATGGCGGTCAATTAATTCGAAAAATGAATTACAAATGGGAAAAGTATTTCATGGTCAAAAGATAAGAATCTCACAGGAAGCAATAGAAATTTGAAACAAATATTTGACTAGGTATTATACATTCTTTAAAAACTGTAACTAGAGTCTTACACTTTTTGTCCTGGAATCAATTTATTTTTCGTTTAAAAATTAAAAGTTATATTTAAGATCAATCACATAATTCACTTTTATAAGCACTTTTTTTGTAAACCGATCTTACTTTCTGTTAATATTAATTGCGTTACAAATGCAGCAAATTCAAGATCATTTTCTGTACCACCTAAAAAAAATTAAGCTTTTCATGGGCAGTAATATGAAATGAAGGGAGGGTAGGTAGAACAATGTTATCGTACTTCAAACACTTAAAAACAGTAGTTGTAAAAGTGTCAAAACCCTCTACAAATACTTGTCCCACACACAGCACTTTAAAGTAACATTGTAGAAGCATAAGCAGAGCGGTTTACCACTAAAGCATGAGACATGATGGTATGACCTGCTGAAAGAATGCAGGCCTCAGACAGAATCACAACACGACCAGTCAACAACCTTCCGTTCGCTCAGTAGTAAAATACCACAAACCAAATACCGTAGTTTAAAACCCCTAAGCAAAACAACGTTAAACGTGTTTAAAAGAAATATATATTTATACATATACACGGTGTCCTAGAACTTGCGAAGGAACCGGTAGCGGTAAATTGCCCATGACACAGGTATGAATAAATAAAATTCGTTTTAATTTGTTTCTACAGCCAATAGAATTTTTCTTAAAGTTGTTGGACCGTTTTCCTCATTGCAGTGACTTTAAAAAATTTAACATCATACAAAAAGTGATGGAGGGGCACAGATATTGTTAAATGTTTCTGAAAAGCATTAACCTCTTCGTTCTGGTGATTCGTTAATCAGTGTGAGTTATCAATAAACTATTTAATGTTTAATGTGGCTCAATAAAAATATACGTACACATCAGGTTGACTGTGACTGATCAAGTAGTATAGGAATACACATTTTTATAGTTTTAACAGCCCTTAAAAAAACCAATAAGGGTCACACTAAAAAAATCACGTGTTCGTAAGCATTCATTTACTATATAAGACAATCGTTTTTAATTATTGAAAGAATTGCTAATAATTTATGTTACAGGCACCAACAAAAGACACGACTAACCTTAACACATTTTTCAACCAATATTATATTTCTGTTGAAAAATTGATGACTGGCAAAACGACATGTCGTTCATCTTGCTTTTGATTAATACTGTCAGAGAAAATCAAGACCTCCAATATTCTACTCTAGACAATATTTAGCCGAATCGATATTGAATTTCGAACTTCACCCACTGACACTGCAGTGAAGACTACTAAACAATTTTATTAAATTGTATTGTCTTGTCAATATATACCATAGAGCATTTCTATCTGCTTTGAAATCGAAAACGATTGTATATTTTTATAACGTGCATGTATGTATCTGATACTGCGAGATTAACGGTTAACGTTTCCTTCGAAAGTTCTGGGACTTCCATTTCCAAAATCATAGAAAAAGAAACAAGATCTCAAATTATCATTTTTCCAGTCGGCTTCTTAGATATTTCCTTTCTGTAAAAATTCAAACATCGTACAGTAGATCTCGTTAGTCGGTCACGATTCATGAATCAAATCCAAGGTCTTCGATTTATCGAAAGGAATTATTCTTTACTCTAGTAATCATAATTTTTATACGAGCCTAGATTTATTACAGAATAATAGAAACCGTTATCAGTGTAACCATGTTATAAGTGGTTTATGTATTAGAAATGTGTCTGTACGGGAGACAAGTACAAAAAGACTTTCTCTGGTTATAAAATATAACACAATTAACGATAAACTTGCGAACTTTATGTGGTCTGTACGTATATAGATTATTTGTTAACAATATTACACTAATTTGTTGAAAAAAGGCATACAAAATGGTAGTGTAATATTCAATTTTTTGACGATAATTGAACAAAAAGGTCCTATATTCATAGATTGAAAATATTCGACAAACATGCAGATGAATTTGCCTATTTTTTTTTGCATAAACAGTATGTTTATGAATAAATACAAAGATGGTCTCAAATAAGAAAGCAGTTGACAATATGATGCATTTGGTCGACTATCAAAGATCTTCGTAACCAGAAATAAGTGTGTCGCAGTTGTGGGTTAGTGCAGAGAGAATACATACTTTGTCTTACCAAAATTCAGCCAAATTTTATAAAAAGTGCTAAAACTATAGTAATTATACAAAATTTTGGAAATTAGGATGGAATTTCGTGGTTCTGAAAATCGATTTTTCTTAATTTGGGCAATGATTTGGTTAATATGATTACGATTTATAACAACTTACTCAGTTCTAAAAATGTTGATGTACACTGACCGAAGGATTCTTCATTCAAAAATTCTACTTTAAAAGGATTTAAATGTTAAACAACAATAGATCCTATGCTTGTGGTGTACGAATCTGTTTTAAGTTGTTTTCTTAAACGTCCAAATTTTCGCAAAAAAATTACCACAGGATAATAGCATTTTACCAGAGGATATAACCGTCCGTGGGGTTGCAACTGAGGTATCAGCACGCGGACTGACAGTTGCATAACTAATATTATCTATGTTGATGACGTCATCACAATGCAAATGTCGTAAGGCAAACACTTGAACTTAAGCTTATTATTAATGTTGAGACGACATTTTTCCCGTTAGTTATCTGTTTGAAACATATTTTACATTGTTCGCACTTGGGAGCGCAAATTCTTGACGCAGGGGCTGGGGAGGTGTTATTTACGCCGCTAAAACTAGGGAAGTATAGTAATCGAGTCCATTGGGTGACTTGCTACTTTCATGTTTTTTCGACGTTTCATGACCCCTAGAGTACAAAAAAGTGATCTCCCGTTCCCGCCTGTCTGTTTGGCATCTGTGTCATCTCCAAAATTTACAATATTATTTTTAGTTTTATAAAAGAAGATATTCGTTCATTGTGATATATAAATCCGTGTTGAGTTTTCACCCTAGATGTTTAGATTAGGATTATGTGAATTTTTTTACTTTACGTTGTAGTCTACCAAAAATTTCGCTAGGTATAATTTTCCAAATTCTGTATGATAAGTTTCTACTATCATAAATCAATAATTTGTACAAACATCTTGTAAGCGGGTGCAGGATCCGGAGTCATTTATGTTGCTTGTATTTTATTTTAATTTAGAATTTTTAGTATTTATTACATTTTTTAAACATTCAATAATTTATAAATAATTCTCAAACTCCAGTTATGGACGAAGTTCAGATACGTTACAACCAATAGAATCTGGACTAAACCGAAACGTTTTGTTCCAATTAAATGTGAAATGATTATTCTATAAACACATTTTACCAAAATCCCGAAAATGTTCTCCACTTTAAGAGATACCGTAATTTTGAACTGGAGACAAATAATGTTATCAACTTCAGTTTGATCAAAGTTGCAAGTAAAACCGTCGAATTTTGGTTGCACGCACTTAAATTCATCGATATTAATCAGCACAATTGCTGTCTATCATCAGCAAAACGCGCACTAGTCATCGGGCACGTACAAACTTTCATCTGTATCTGTAAATTTGACGATCCATTCAAATTAAACAAGAAAAAAGTGTCCAGTTTCCATGAGAATCCCAGTGAAATTCTTGGAATTCCTCAGTTCATTGACCTAAGACTTCACTAGTCGTGCGAACTAGTTGGTTCATTTTACGTTCCTTTTTATGCAGGCTGAAATAATAACATCAAAATTGTCGATGAGTTCCGAAAGAATGTGACGATGTCATCGTCGACACGTCATCTATCACTTTGGCCGAAATCGTCCCGTCGTGAATCATGCCGGCACTGTTTCGTTCGGCCATCATTAATAGAACAATGTCATCATCATCATCATCATCGGTCGCGAGCTGAGCTTGACAGTCGACGACGATGTGTCGCAATAATTATAATCGCACTTGTCTGTGAATGAGATACAAGACGGAAGAGACGTACGGTACACCAAGGCCGGCCGCGGAAACGAGGTCGTCGTCACGGTAGATACGCAGAAATCAAACATGGACGACCTTTCGGTGCGTGAGAAGGCGCGGATCGAGGATCGACCGTCCAAATGCGACGTCCGTCCTCAAATACCGTCGTCGAATCGCAAAAATGCAGCGAGGAGTGCGCGCGAGTGCAGCAACGGGCCGCACCGTCGACGACTTTTATGAATGAAGAACCGAGTGGTGCGTCATCATAGTAGGCCGTGCGCGCCGTCATCGCCGCCTAATTATTGCAACATCATGACAATGTGCGTCGGCCGCGTTCACGCAATTAGGCGATCTCATGTGCGGTTCTCCGGGGAAATGCGACGACATCGCCGCACAAATATGCCAGTTATGCGCAATTAAACGGTCCGCCGTTGGCCGGTCGCGGGTACGAAGAGAGCGGAAGGTTTGTTTTGTTTGCGTTATAACGGACCGCGCGCATTCCAATTACAACGCGGAAGACTATACATACATACACATCTGTGCCATCCGCGAACACGTTGGCGAATTCCTTTGCCCAGGCAACTGGATCGCGCCCGATGGCCCCCATTCGACCGAGAAAACGAAAATCGCCGCCGGATTCCACGAATGCCCACGTTTTATTAATCCGTTCGAGTTGAAGATCGTCCGTCGTTACACAAACATCTTACCTCGAACGAGCATAACAAATAGTTTCCTGTGCCGCCGATGTAGCATCCTGTCAGAATCATGTGTCGCGTACACGTGTTTGTCAGGGTTTCAGACACCACATCCTGTTTCAACACTTTGCACTGATCATCCTCAGTCCACTTGGTTCTCGTTATGTCATACGAAGTTTCGTCACCGAAACGGTCCGAAAACGGTACAACCTCCATTGGCATCGTGTCGGAATCGGGGGAAAAACGTGGAAAAAATATTTTTCAGCGAGTAAACAACGCGAAACCACACTCCCTACTCAAACATTCGAAACGACTGAAGGAAACGGCGGGACTTGGTGAGATGGCGCAGTAGTCTTGTTGTGGAAGGGGCCGGTGCCACCCCGGCATTTATTTTGGACTCGCCCGGAAGTTGTATACTCGGAATCCAAAGGCTACGATTTAAATCTTTACTAAATACGTTCACATTGTCGGAACTTACAAATTACAAAACGTACACACATTACAAATAGAATAATTCATTCAATATTCCCGTCGGGCGCACCGATCTCCAAACAAATCATTTTTTTTTCCATCACAAATTATCGCGTTCGCAGCTATTCGAATTAATCATCGATAATGAATAATACCCAGTATTATTGAAATAATTCAAAACAGCCTTCACGCTCGTTCCGATCAATGACTGCTCGGTGCGTTCGTTACGTGACGTCAAAAGGCGCCACATCGTTACGTCACTGTACTTTACGAACTTGGGAAAATTGGTGTGTGGGCATCCAACATAATTATTTTCCATAGACGTACCGAAAACACGACTCGTAGAAGCAACCTGAGCGGTCAATTCCGAGAAAAGAGGTCCAAACACATCGGCAGGTTAAAAGCTGGCACATTCCACAGCCGACGAGGTATACAGGATGTTCGCAGTTACACCTCTTCGACGATGGTTAAATATTTTCGATACAAAAGTAATTTCAAGTTTCTGTTGCGACTATTCTATGTAGAAGTTGTACATAAATCGCAATGTAGTAAAATTTCCTCGTTTTTTTAAATTTAACTGGAATATTTTTGGTTAGGTACTCTCCAATTGAACCGAAAAAATATTCTGTTAAATTCAATATAGAAACACCAACCATAAGCTGATAGTTTTGGCGTCTCAAACTCCCGCCTGATTTGATTAACTATAATCCTAATTATTCGCGGTTTTGGTATTTCCTATTAATCAACGCTCCCCCCTATAAGACACACTGAACCGCCAATAGAACACAGTGATCTAAATATATTACAAAACTATTAGCAATAAAAGGCAATGAAATCAGTGCGATGGAATTTTTTGGTACACAATTATACCAAATTTACATCAAAACTGACTTCAAGGACTGCTAAAGCGTGAAAACGCAATCACAAAAACCAAATTATACATGTATGTGTCATGTTTTTATCTTACCAAGTTGCCAACGAGCTGAAATCAAATAAGAACATTCGAAAGAAAAAATTACGAAGAATATTGGCAACACCGGTCTTCTCAATTAAAAGTTACTAAGAATCTTAAATTTTCAAAGATTTTGTACTTTCTTCGATGGGTATTACTTGTAATTCTATAAAACTTTTCAAATTGATATTTTGTACAAAGAAAAACATCATCATTTCGAAGTAAACGCTGCTACACGTTGTCCCTTTCCAGAAACCACAAATAAACCTGTTTTACAGCAAAAAGCCTCCACTTAAAAAAATGGATAGAAAATAACCTTATTCTGGAAATAAAACCACAACTGTTGTAAAAAAGTAATGGTTAAAAAGGTAACATCGATGGTTTTATAGCTCCAACACGAATGTCAGATTCAAATAAAACAGAAGACAATCAAACGTTATGTCTAAATTTTAAAAATGAAAAAAGGAGACGAAAGTAGAGTAAAGTGACGAAATTTTGACTCAAACTAATGCAGCAGAAGTAATGCAGTGAACTGCACATTAGCGCGAGACATAATTGCATGAAATAAAAGTTTTATGTGTACCTACACAGGTAATCGATAGTACAAACTTATAATATACAACGTAAAACAAAGTTTTTACTAGTTACGGTGATATATATAAGAAATTAATGTAGTGTTTCCTGTTCCGAAATTTCCCATAATAAAACGTAATAGCATGCGTACGAGTACGATATTGTAAGTATTTATTTATTATGCGATCATTTCTCTATAAAATACGATCAATAAAAAACGACGTCAAATAGTTGCTTAATGCCTTCAATGTCTTTCTAATCGAACATTATAGCTACCTACATTGGTAAGCAGACTATCAAATTAAAGTGAAGTTAGTTAGTAAATGGTTTACAATCGTTGGTTCATTTAAAAAGAATAATAGTTATTCGGTAAGAACATAATAATTGTACGATCACAGCTAAAATTAACTGCCAGTGAAACACTTTGCACATCACCATAGCGACGAGTACGATTAGAAGAGATTCCAGAATAGAATATTAGCTTTTTTTTCTGGATCGTACATTATTACTGAATTCCCACAATGAACTATTACGAATCATAGTGCCCGAAATATAATTCGAGAACCGATTAATATAACCTATAGAATACTGTAGCGTTTCTCATTAAATATTTTCTGAAACTAAATTCACCATCTAATTCGGCCACGTTTTTAACTATGAGTTTTTTTGTATGTTCACATCTGGTAATTGTTTAAATCTTGGTATCAATTTTGATGCATGGAAACTTTACAGTTCTTGGGTACGGCTGTCCTTCATTGAGACACAACACAGAATTTGGTTTAAGATATAAATCCATCACCTTTGGATAGTTAGTTTCAAGAGTAGTGCATTTATTGAATCAGCAATCGAGCATCATTTTTATTAAATTTAAAACTTTTTCCAGGTAAAAATAGTATCAAGCAGTAAGTTCGAATAAAACCTCAATCTGAAGGTTAGAATAAGAAAGAAGTCTTTTTATTCCATCAAGGAAATGAGAAACCCATAATCTGACACAAATGCTTATGCACTTACAACGTTGCGGCCCTAGATTCAAATTTATGTTAATCCTCAAATTAAGGAGCATTAAAACAATGACACTTTGAGCCACATTGATGCGATAGATCTATAAGAAACTTGAGATTTAACGATGAGCCAAGAACACTGGACTTTAGTTTGAAGATATGTAAAATCTTTCTTCTTTTTGTATGTATACTTGCTACTATTCAGTAAAACAGAGAAGTACAGAACTTTATTTTTTATCAATAATGTTTCTTCTTTCCAAACGGCGAAACATTGTTTGTAATTACATATTATGATGTAAAAATATGAAAATCATAAATAAACAATATTTGGAGTTAAATTTGAAACGGATTTTGAATTAAGATTGGAATTTACTTTGAGATGAAATGCGTTTAAATATAGCTGAATATTGCTGGACTGTGCTGGAAAAATTTATCTTTATGCATAGTTTGGTAGCCCTTTGCTTAGATCTTCGCAGAAGGAACGATGGAATGTGACGTGTCTACTTAAGAAAGAATTACACATCCCTGCGTCTCCGTTTCCTCGTCGGATGCCTCGAAGCAGTTACCTTGAGCACTGGTTTCACTGTTGACTACAATTTTCTCAATGAAAAGTGAGTTGGAACACATCACTTTACATTACATTTAAAGCATTTGCTAAGAGCTAAAAAATCGTAAAACTCTCTCTGAATAACTCCCTCACAAGTCGGGCGGAGTTTTCCTCATTCCAAGCAAATGACGTAAAAAAAAACAACTTATCAAATTTTTACGCGTTGTTAACTTAAAGCACCCATTTCATAACTACTTCCAGAAATTGTGAGACATAAAGTGTGAGTTTATCTTGCTTGTGGTATGTATCCAACCCTAAGTAAGCATCTGAAGACATGGCTCAAATGGACCAGTCTGTAGACACAAAATAGGCAGGACGCAGTTCTGAGAGCGGTCCTTCACATAGACATGATAAAGATTTAGGTGGAAATCGATAAGAAGTCAAGGGGGTTCAAGGTCTGTAGCGCCGCCTTCTGGCGTACGGCGTCGCTTGTGTACAATAAGAACCCCGTTATATAACAGAGAGCTCTGAACGCATTCAACTTGGGCGGCCCCTGGGTCAATGCCACCGATGCACTCGCCATTACCGCTCTTGGTGTTCATTCGTTGGTGACAGGGGACCCGTTAATTAATCTAATTGATATTACTGGGAATATCCTTTTGACCACGAGCCATTTTTGATGGCTCAATCAACGCTGTTCCTCAAATATCGCTGAAACGAACGACTATTGACATCTTTTGGAAACTGCACACGTCCAAACGCGATGGCGTAAATAATTACTAATACGTCACTTTGACGTGGAATGACCCATATGTGCGGTGTCTTGTCAGTCAGATAAAGCGATGTTGCTCAACGTTCATTCAATAAAAATCGCGCTATTCCTCTACTACCTCATTCATGAATCCGACAGATAAATTATTGTGCTCCCACTTATCTAGCGACTTTACACAAAATAAGCTCGTTATGGATTCCCCACCCCGAGGATCGGAGCCGACGACGTGAGACGTGAAAAGTATCATGCTGAAATCAGAACGGGCCTCCATTACAATCGGATGGTTACCGCCCTGTGATTAGAAGCCGAAGAATGTACCTTCACCGAACGAGTTTACCGCATATTATTACCTTCCTTACAACAAAGTATTCGTTTCAGAACGATAGTTAACCATGCAAATAATACTCAGACGTTGAGTAACTGCATGAAACACGGACGTATTAATTGAAAATAAAAAATTTAAAATCGAAGAAGTTATTTACAGACAACTTCGCTCGCCGTTGCACGGGTCTTTTGCGTAGTTGGTGGAATAAAAAGCAACTGTAGGATAATTAATTCACACGTAGTGGCATTTAAAAACATGCTTTTGAAATAATATTTACCAAACAAATTGTTAAACGGACATCAACGTTGCAGTGGGAATAAATTATTAATTTTGATATGTATAATAAGTATTACAGAAGATGTAATTTTGAATTTAAGAAAGTCCATTTCTGGTATTAGAAACAATCGTTTTTGTGATATATTTTAGTTCAGGCGAACGAAAAAGAGAAACCTCGGTTTTCGTATTCTACGACCCGTGAAACGCCAAACGTGAAACTAAACATTCGTCAAAATGAACCTTTTGTAATACCTTTCTCACCTATTACTCGAGAAGTAAAAAAACAAAGTTTCCCACAAACATCTCAATGGTTTACAAACAAATTACAAGTTGGAATAACAAACTGTTGTGATAATAACTTCAAAATAGGTATTTTTAAGTAAACAAGTGTCAATATCAGCATACTATACGCTTTCAATAAAAAAAGCATGTTGTGAAAACACAATCGTGTTTCGTCAGTGTTAACGTTTACTTCTAACTTCCTATCACTTAACCTTGATAACATTTTGAATACAATGTTCATTCATAAATCCAGTCGTTTAATTCTTCCATCTACGTGTGTCATCGTCGGTAAACAATCGTCTTGGGATGAGATGACAAAATCAATCTGACGAAAATTGGTTTTGATGGTAGGGTGCCGTGGTAGATAAATAAGTACGAACACCGCTCCACAAACAAGTACCTTGTAATTACAACCTTTTTCCGGCGGCTCGTTCTCATTCGAATAAAAAACATGATAATTCCAGTGTAATGAAATAAATAAAACTACCAGAGTATGCAGAAGGTTTGCTCGAGTTTACATGTGTGCAAAATCCTGTTCAGGTAGTATTGCGGATGGCGCGAGCTTGAAAACAGTTCAAAAGGGCGAGGGGAGCGGGCAGAATGTTTGTGTCCATCGAGAGGCCCGAGGGGCATTCCTCAATGGAAGGAATGTCCGGCGACCCCGCGAATGCACCGACCACAAGGACGCTGGTTCAAGGAGATACCGATGGAATGTTACACTTAGTGCGTGGTTATTGAACTGATGAACCCATTCTAACTCGGTGATCACAACAAATCCAACCCTAATATAAAAAACAAACAACTACTTTTTGCAGAAAGTTTACATGTTTTCTTGATAGGACGATTACGACATGGAAAAAAAACAAACAATGCTAGAAAAACAAATAATCACTGATATTTGAATAATAAGTACCTTTTTAAATGCTAACACTTGTAATTAGCATTCATAAAATATAACACCTGTGAGGTTGATCAATAAATTTATTGGATTTTCAATAATATCGGATTATCGTGTTCCATACATAACTGTAATGCTCCTAATTCCACGTTTTCTAATACGGTAAATTAGTATTACAAAAAATGGCAGTAAATGGTGCCTTCATTTTGTTTCTACAATTTGAGCAATTATCAACTTTCATCCTTGGGGACAACACAAAGTTGTACAAAATGTGTTTTCGACTTTAAACTGATTTTTAAACTTTACTCTAAATATTTTTAGGTTTAAATTAGATCAAGTCAAAATCTAATTCAAAACTGACTTTCAACCTAGAACAAAAATTTCGAATTTCTGTGACATCACCTGTGACCCTTACTCTCAATTTAGAAAAGAATCGAAAAATATCCAGATGCAACAAACAACGTGTCGAAGAATAAAAATAATTACTCCAAGTGAACTACTACATGAAGAGTAACTAATTAGCTCCGCCTCCGGCTAACTATAGCAAATTTTAAAGTATACTGAAAAAGCAGCCTCCAGATACGTGCTTTCTAATCTATAGGAACGGTAGGTTCATTGTTCAGGTTTTGAAAGAGTATTATTACGTGTTTGTTGTAAAATAACTAAACGAGAAAAGATCCTCTAAAAACATAAACATCTTATACATAGATGGAGTTGGAGCAATGTCTTATATATTCTGATTGGCTACAATCCATTGCACATGCGCAGTTTCTTAGAATATTAAAATTCTCAACGCCATTGAAACAAGTTGATAAACGTAAAATTTTAATTTTCCAAAAATGAGACGTATTCATGTTTTGAAAAGATGTGAAAAGATCCACAAGTTTTAACAAGCAGGTTTATGTTCCAGATGCTCGATAAAAAACGATCTTTAGCCAAACAAGAATGCCTATAGAAGTGGTAGTTTTACCTTATTTTGACACAAACAGATATGCAATAAATTGCTGTCATCCAGGCTGGAACAGTCGGTTACATTGATTCTAGTTGGTAGTTTCCATAAACGACGACGTAATGAACACTAGCAAGGATTCAAATTGCTTACAGCGAGAAAACGAAGTCTTGTCATCGAATAAAAAACGGTAAACTTTAAAGGAAGAAAGTAATTGTCTACGGCTGTACTTATTTATGGAATTTTTAATGTCTATTTCTTTTTTTAGACATTTGATGCCAGTAATATTATTAAAAACCCGTATCAATACGTTAAAAATGTTTAAACTCACAAAACTAGTTGCGTAAATTTATTCAGTAGAGAAGACCCTTTATTATCGGAACAAATATGGCGATATGTCGAACTTCTTACCTGCTGAATATTCTCATTTATTCTACGACAATGCTACCAAAAAATATTTTTTGTACTTCTGACCCGCATTACTTGTTCCTATTTTCAACACATAAAAAATATTAAAGCATTGTTTGCATTATGGGATAACGAAGTGACCTAAGAGATTTTATACAACGCTCAAATGTTCATATATTTCTATCACAGGTCGGTATGTGGCTCTTTTATCACTGATGATTTAAGAATTCCTGTAAAAGACAGACTTGCAATCTAATAATCTTGGAAAAAAAAAACACGTACACAGGCTATTCACAAAATGCTAGTTACGTCATGAAACCTCATTGTCATTTGACAAGATTTTGTTTTATTATATTTTGATTTTTATGTTACTGCTTAAATTATATTCACTATTTTGAAATCACAAAAACCGTAAAAGGTACATAGTAGACTGAATCAGGACCATTGACGCATGTTATTATATTGGTTTTTATATCCCTGTATATATATACAGAATGTTCAGAAAATGGCGCACCAACTCAATCATGATTGCATTCACAAGTCTAATTTAAAAAAAAAAAAAATTAAACAATTCTTTACGTCAATTTGACGTTCACTTACAAAAACAAAACATCGATTTAGATAAAAAAAACTGAAAATTTCCATATTAAACAATTTTTAAGGTTTTTTAATGTTATAAAATGAAGAAATTTATGGATAAAGACAAGATGTCTCCAAAATTATTTTCAATATTGAAAGTCCAATCGATTTCAGATACCCAACACAAAGTAGTGAATTAAAATGTTGTGAAATTTCGATAAAAAAGTTAAACTTTGAAAGCTTATATCTTTTACATTTGGACAAAATAATTAATTTTTTTTTCTGCTCTATATGGTCCTGAACAAGTGTCATAGACTTGGTGCGCCATTTTTTAAACATCCTGTATAAACAGATCTTACATATTACATGCTTTTAATTTTTTTACGGCTGCAGATATATTTTTCAAATCAGTGTGTTTGATAGATAGAACACACTGATTTTTTGAAAACACTTTAGTAAAACCAAAAACATAAACAATTATTTACAGAGAACTTCCCTCACCTCCAAAGCACAATCAAGTTGGAGCATATTTTTCAATAAAGGGTTATTTATGCGTTCTTTTACGTATTTTTTTAATAAATAGGTCATTTCGAAATAATGTTATACACTATATTACAAAAATTTCAAAAGATTTCCTTATGTAGGTTCTAAGGTAAACTATAACGTTTAGTTAATTTTTTAATATAATATGCTCAGGGGGTAAAAGCAAACGGTTGGTTCCGTACTTAATTTCGCAAGAAAATATTAGTTTTCATTAGCATTAACTTTATAATAACAGCCGCAGAACTGCACCACTGTTTCTCAACAGCAGCGAATGAAGAAATTTATTTACAGTTTCTGCAAGGTATAAACAAAACGGTTGGCTGACGTTAACATAACTTTGTAGTCAAGAGAGCTACGTCATCATGCATTTGTAACGAGCTCCGAGGTACGAACAAGCTGTAAATTGACTCTGCAATGAACAATCAGAGCAGAGTTGTCTGTAAATGTTGAACATCGACTGACATCAATCCTAAAGCAGCCGGTAAGATTCTCTGCAACATATTCGTGCAAAATATCCACGTCGAAGTGAGAAATAAGCAGGTTTTGTGTTTTGAATTTATTTATGGGAAGCACCGTTTTCAGAGGATTTATTTAAAACCAGCAAGGTTTAGCCAGCAAAAGAAAAACAAAAATTAAACCACAACTCAATACATTGAAATGCAAGAGTGAGTATCGAAATTCGTCACCTGGTGATGCACTTCTTGATCTCTCGACTGCTAATAACTTTCATGTTTTTCAAAGAAAGATTTATCAGAAAAACTTATCAACTGTGAATGAGGAAGCAGGGAGAAATTTTTGTAAGAAAGCTAAGAAGTTATAAATATTTTATCGTGAAAATGATCTATGTTGTATATGTTAACACAATTAGCGTACTGTACATATAAACGTATATATTTACAACTTTCCAGTTAATATACATAGATTTATTTATTTACAAGAAATGTATAAAGCAAATTGTACACACAAACGTATTTATGTTTTGTCTTTGCACTGCCATTAAAGATTGGTGTTTATTTTAATTTTAGTTTAATGCGACCGACTAGAAAACTGCTTTGTAAATTCTCCCCTTTTAAACAGACTTTACTTAATTGTTTAATAATCCCGCTATATTGCTTTTTAATTGTATTTCAATCTAAAATTTCTTTCACAGTCGAAGGACCGCTCCGAAACAGCCCAACTTTTTCTGCTTCAACCTACCTCGTACCTTTTATGGGTTTCAAGATCACAACAATAAGAAATGGTACCGACAGCACCCTGTACCATAGTGTTCCACGAAATTACCTGGTGCTTTCAGTTTCGGTGTAAACGCTGAAAATACTTCAGCAAAAGAAGAAAAAGCTGCACGAAGTTAACCAGCTACTACACGTTATCACTAAAAAAAGTAAAAACACATTCTGGAAAAACAAAAAGTCGTCCGTTATAATAAGAATGCACTGGCGCTTCATGCTACCAAGTAGAGAAACAAACAGTGTTGGTTCTTTTCACAAGAAGCCATCAGACCATTGTCGATGTTAGCGCCTCCGGTTGTTGTCGTTTTCGCTGAAGCCGGGATAAACGGGACGAGGGGTACGACACGGCGTGGGGCGAACACCGTGGGAAAGCATCACACCACACAACCTGATGATTTGTGTGTCGGCCTGCAGCTTACGAATTCCATTTGTCCGACGCGGTCGGTCGCTATCCTTTTCCGACTATAGAATCCTGTCTTTGATGAGACGAAATCGAGGTGTATGACGCAACGCCTACGATTTTCTTTTTGAATTTGTTGTGACGGGGCGCACGATCAATTTCGATTGCGACTTAATGGTGATGTGTGTATCACGCAGAAGATGTGGGTGATACTAGAGATAATTAGCTTGGGGATCTTTTACGGGTGTGGCGTCATTGATTCGCGATTGAAATCGTATACGGCACGGTGTAGCTTGTTTTCTTGAACTATTTTGTGCCCACGACATAGTAGAGACAAATAGGTGAAACTACGTGGTTTCAGTTAAAAACAAAACAAACAAAATCAGTGCGTAAAAAAAAACAAGAAGTTTTTATTCGGATCAGTTTCGTTTTGAAGGGACTTTTATGTCAAAAACGAAGACAAAACAAAAGACACAAATTTTCAAGAGGCCACACACCCACATTTAGTAAAGTTATGGATATTTACCACAATGACCATTTGTCAAATTGCAAAAAAAGATCTGTTAAGTGGTACTTAAATTTGAACATTTTAAACTCAAGATTAAAAATCCACAGAAAAATAACCGGATGTAGAATCGTTTTTGGATTTTTTTTATAAAAAAAAGTTACGAGAATTAAAAAACTATCTGAATAATTCTTTATCTTTTTGTAACACCTTATGGTATTGAAATAAAAAGAAAAAAGAATTCACGATTTGTGATAAAATAGTACTGGTATTGTAGGCCTCTTGCGATTATTAATGGTCCTGAAATTTGTAGGATGGGGGAAAGCGCTACAAAAGTTCCTAAAATTTCCCGGATTGACTACCCGGAGTACCATTTGACCCAATTAACTTTGCAAAGAACAAATTTAACTGGACTTAATACATGTTTAGAATAAAACAGAAATTTAGGGTTTTTTTTTTACCAAGGACTTAGAGTCGGTTTACAGAAGCTCAATTAAATATTTGATTGTGGCATTAGAGTACCACGTGACCGACTCTACACCAATCAGATGTCACTGAACGCCCCATTAAATGTTAAAATATTAAATAAACTGGCCCTTAATGTCCTATATTATGCCAAAATTATAAAATATGGACTTAGTTTTGGAAAAAAAAAAAACATCTTCACATATATTCCAAATCAAATATTTATCCTCATAGTTACAAGATTTTACACAGTAAAATTTGCATACATAAAATAACACAAACGATTGCAGAAAAGTTGCTGTCTAACCGCAAACCTTTCTTCTGTCTCCATCATAAAAAAACACAAACGTCCATTATGGTTAAAGAATGATCAATTCCGTCCCCACGAAACTATATTTCTGGTTCAAAACAACTTTACATGGGCAATTTGTGTAATTGTCTCTTACTTTGAAATTAATGTTTTTTTGTTTTAATTTGATTTTGATCTACATCAGGTTGGTGTTTCCGTGAAGTTCGTATCCATCCAAATCAAATCTGTCTAAATTTCTGTGATGATACTTTAATTTTCGCTCACAAATGCATTTCTTAGCCGTTTGTTTCACGTGATAACCGTGTCATTAAGTAATGTATCGTGTAATTCTAAAGGCATTATTACCTTGAGACAAGCATGGAAGAAGACTCATTCCAACGCAGATGAAAAACGGATTTGAAAAACGTCGGATATCGTATTGACGGATTTAATTTTACTACACAATACATCTGAACGGTTTATAAATTAAATACTGCAATCTTCCGTAACACAGTCAAATCTATTGGAGTTTACTGTCTTCCATCTGTTGAAAAAGCCTATATATAAAAATAATAAATAGAACATCGCATACTGTTGCCACAGTTGCGCATTTTAACACTTAATTTTAAAAATGACAAGTAAAGAATATGAAATTCGTTCTTAAATTTTGCGCAAAATTCCAAGTTCCCAACTAAGCATCTTGCGAAAATGTGCGAAACGTTTCAGCAACCGTCCAAAGATAATAGTAGAAGCTATATCAAAAATAATTATTATTCTTGACAAGAAAACAGTCTGGTATCACAAAAATTCAGTAGAAATTGCACCAAAAAAGACTATAATCGTTAAAACTTAGCCTAATTGAAAAATATTGGGCTCATATTAAGCACAAATTACTTACAAACTTTGAGTTAATGATTTTGTTACAAAATGTAGTAGGTGTGCACATTTAATTAGTAACGAATATATACAAAAATCAATAAAATCTAGTCTACATAGGTTAGTATAATGGTTTTATTTATTTGAATTATTGTTTCTGAGAATCCCATTTTTTGAGTAAAATATTTGTTTTGTGATTAAAAATAAATTTTTGTTTTTTACGATTAGTAATAATAGGAGATTGCACTGTGTTATTGTTTTATAGATCAGTCTGCTAAACGACAGACTAGTGTAACTGCGCCTTAACCATTTGTGTACAGCCTTAAAGTTTCTGTTTTGTATTTATAAATAACTGAGTATAGCTAATACAACTAATTGAACAAAACATTTTATATCATAGTCATTATTAGTAGCAGTGAAATATTTTATTCTAACGTAGAATATGTTGCACTGTTTGCCATTAGCACTTTTTTTTAAATCTATTATCTTATATGCATTCTACTATTTTATCGTGAATGTCACGAAATTCCCCATGAAAAACCATTATCAGTAGAATAATTTCCGCCCAAACGAAATTATGGCAAGTAATAAATTTGTCTTAATACAGAATTCAGAGCGGTTTTGTATGAAAGTAGATTTGTGATATCGTTAGTGTGCATGTAGTATTTAATATAACGTAGCGTTGAAAACTGATATTTGGTTAAATAAAAAGCAAAACATTTTGAGCTACGTCATGTTATTCTCAAACACGTCAATGGTGGAATATAAATGGGCATGAATAAGCTGTGACTTTTTGGAAATAGAAAATATGGGTCACTGAAAATTTCCAGACAGGAGGATTTTAAACACAGATGCTTTGAAGAAACCAAACCGGAACAAACTTCTACAATTATCAAAACAGTATGTCTACCACTTTTTATTTCAAACCCAATATTGATGACAAACTGAAGAAAAACCAAAACATGATAATCAAAAATACTACTTAATTATATAAAACAACTCCCCATAGGAAGTCAGATTTATTCAATATTGAAACGTGCCAGTTGTTGATAAAGCTATTCTGAAGTCTATAAAAATTATTCATAAAAACACGTTCTCTTTTAAATCATTGCAGACTTCCACGAAAACGTAAACATCAAGAAGATTCCACGGCATTCGCCGAAGATCAGACGAAAATACGAGCCCTTGTTTAAGAGCATCCCTGTATTTCGAGCTCAATTGACACATGCAGCAGAGGTCAATCAGCTTGTCGAAGACTTCTTTTATAAAAGTATCCCTTCCTAAATCGACGAGTGCCGCATCACGTTCTTTGGCCGCAGCGTGGATTGTTGTTGATGAAGAACAAGAGGAGCCGCCGAGAGGAGAATTATCTGGTTGCCGGTGGTGGCTGGTGCAACAGACCGCTTACGGACGGACGCCAGAGCTGCACAAGAAGGCAGGAGGAGGAGGCAAGAATTCCTGGAAGGACCGGACTGCATACATGTATGCATATCCCGCTGCAGCGGCAGACACTCCTTGGTCATTGCCGCGGCATCGGCTCGGCATGGCCTCAGCGGCCGCATTCTTGAACCCCGCACCGCACAACACCCGCAACGCCCTCATCTCAGACTACTGCGCAGTTACTACAAATACTATCGCTTTTCCCGCCATTGTGGTAGCCCGTCGTGTGGTGTTTGCTGTTCCTTTCATCAAAAGAAAAAGACAGAACGAAAGTACCGCACTGCTAACGATGGGCACGTTACCATAATTGAGGGTTTGCGGCTTTAGATGCTAACTTTTATATTTTAACCCCCGGTCTCGTTTTACCAAAAATAATGGTTTCTGTAACAAACGGTTTCTTACCTGTTTCGAAATATTTATGTTGTCTTGTAATTTTGGACGAATTATCGTGCATCTCGAAATTACTAAAATTGCATATAAATAGCCGAAATCAAGAATCAGGAAGCGACGGAGATTACAAAGCTGTGGGGAGTTACGGAAATTTACAGCCCCGAAGTAGACAACGAACATCCAGCCATTGACCGTCACCGGATGCGAATGCACCACATCACAACACTCACCAGTTAGAGACGAATGAGTCTAGCGTCTTGATTGTTATCACAGTGTCTGTACGACTAAAAACAACAAATGTCCAATTACTCGTACGGTTATGGTAAAAAGACTGAATGTCTTTTAGTATTTATATTCTAGATTTTGTTTTGAAAACTTGATATCCAATAATAAATACGATTTACACTTATAATGTAATACACTTGTAGGCAAGAACATGAATTCATAAGTAACGCTAAAAACAACTAATAATAAACACATCTTAAGTGCACATGTAACTAACTACAACCTAATACTAGTAGTCATTGTAATTCGATTACTTCGTAACTTATGTGCTTAACGCATCAACATCTGAATGGTTTAAAATTTAAATCAACTTATTGATACACCAAAAGAGTAAGTTCTACACCCGTTTGTGTAGTGGTATCATCTCCAAGTACATAACAAGCCATCATACAACAAATAACTTGGTATCAATTTTATAATTGACAGTCGTCTTTAAGTTACCTAAAAGTTCAAGATTTTGATTTTGACAGATTAAGTTAGAGTAGAATCCGGGAAATAGTGAACATTGACTTCCTACTTCCAAGTGTTCACTGGAAGCCCTCAATAAACTGTTCAAGATTATAACAGCGATGATTTACGACGCTTGTTTGCTTTTGGCTTGTCCGAAAGGATAAGCATTTTGCGAATGGGAAGTCTGTGGCCATTAAATATTAGAATAACAATAGTGGACCTAATAGTGTCTGATACAAGAAACCTTTGTTCCTTTCCGGCAAGTAACCAGAGAGGTCATTACAATATCCTACGCGATTTGGTTTATTGAGGGCTTCCAATAAACACTTTTGTTTACGGAGAGGCAATATTCACTATTTCGCGGACTCTATTTTAACATTAACTTTGAAGTTGATGATCAAGTGGTAAAATAAATTCATGTCAAAATTTCAATTTGCAAAAACTTGTGTTTTAATTAAGGTCGTTAAGAATTATATGTCTTATTTTTACATCAATTCTATAGAATTGAAGTGCGGGGAGATCTAGAATAATTTGAAATTAGAGAAATACTCTGATGGCTACGGTATAAATAGAATCCATTATTCGAAAATTCTCTGAATAATTCTTACGAGATTAAAATCAATCATTATCCTTCACAGAGCTAATTATTTAAATAAATTTTAAAGAGCTCCATAACCACATCACTTATTTCAGCAGAAACGATTGTTTTAACAAGTTGTTAAATTCACACTTCAAAACCGTTATCCCTGATTGCTATACGGCACAGTTTTGTAACTCTGCTTACCAACTGAGATAAGTAAACAGAAGTGGACACCATGGAGCAGATTCGTATAAAAAAAAGTTAAATATGAACCCTAAAATATTCACCAACAATTGCCTATTTAGTCATTACAGAATTGCATTAATGCATTACTTATCTAATCAGCACCTAACTGCAACTTGAATTGCTTGATATAATTTGACTAGAAATGTAAGAGTTGGTTCTAAAACTATACAAAAAACAGAGGTAAAGTAAAACAATATAAAACAATCAATTGTTAGTAAACTACAAAGAAATTTAAATTTGTGTAACTTGACTACAGTTTCGAATATAAAAAAGAACACGAAAAGATTTTAAGACGTTGCCTTAACGCAATGATAAGCAACCATGTCTGCTGTTAGGACTCATAGGATAGGTACACAATATATACGTATACAAAAAAAGTGACCTGCATCAGATCAGCTATGGAAAACAAGTCAGTTTTTGGATGGTTCAGAAGCGCAATTGTTGTAAAATTATTAAGTACTTTGATATACAACTTACAATGCTTATGCTATGTCATTTGTATTAAATTTTGGAAACTTTTGTCAATATCAGCTTGTCTAGGTAATCTACTTCGATGCTTTTTTGAGAATTTAGTAAAGCTCATTCTACCGACCTTCATTATAAACAAGTTTTTTAACCAGTGATCTTGCTTTAAGATTTCAAAACTTAAAACTGAAAATTGCACCTAAATTTAGCAAGCTTTTGTGAAATTGATTTTAAATGTCAAAATAACGACTGTTAATAAAACTTGAATGGAAAAGTAAAACAGAATTCTTTTCGTTGTGTCATTCTCTTGTGTTCAAAGCCATGCGCCACTCAAGACAATCTCTTCATCCTAAATTACACCTATTTTGTCATTATACAGTCATTATTTTCACCTACTGCGGAAAAAGTGTATATAATTTTCCTAAACCGATATTTCTTCTAGGATTAAATAATACTGAAAGTGGTGTAAGATGTAAAGGAAACAGTGCCTTCCTGCTTCAGTTAAATGCCCCTGTGTGTAGATAATTTGACTGTTTAGTCAAAATGAGCAGTAAAATAATGTAAACGCAACAAAAAAAAAGCTCAATCAATGTTGCATCTTTAGCGTTATAACTTAAAGCACTAAAAACTCTTGAATATGCGTCTTAATCTTGACAGAATTGCAACTATATTCAATTGCAGACGAATTCAAATGTGTATTCGTTTGTAAGGAATATAAAACTCCAATTCAGTTCATTCGGCATCTTAAGTTGAAGTCTACATTCTCAGTTAACAATACATTTTTATGTGTGTAACGTACGTAATATGTATGGACAGTACTTAAATTACAAAACTACATCTGGTTTTTCATGTTACGAAGATTCAGAATTTCTTAAAAGCTACGGTGTATTTTTCTACAAAATATTGAAAAAGCACATCACAATTTCAGCTGCTTTATCAAATTGCCAACAACTCAGTACACAATTCTTTGCAATGTTGCACCAGTATCTTTAACTAGGCCACCATTTGGAATAGCTTTTTTTAGAAAAAAAAGAGATCCTTACTTAATAAATTAAATTATTTATTAGTTACTGATCTGTTCTCGTTAACACCTTATCACAAAAAGTATATTCGTTACTTAATATATCGTTGTATAAAAAAAATGTGAAACCTACAAGCATATTACATAGTAACTTCTTTAAATTTGTCAAAAATCTGGATTCTTTACAACACAATCTCGTAACGAACAAAGACATTCACTGTATAAAAAATATACTAAAATAAAATAACATATTATTAGAAAAACAGTTTTTCAGACTGTCACCTACACTTAATTTAAGTGTTTAAATTCATAATTTAAGAAAAAACCTACTCCACGATTTTTTTTAGTATCTTTACCAAACTCGTAGATGTGGGTAGTGGTTTCATTCTTTAAAATTTCTAATAATAAATAATAATTTATGTTGTTTACGTATAAACTGTTTCTCAGAATGGTGCACTTGCAGTGATGCTTTTATGGTGCTAGTTGTTATCTGATACAGACATTTGGACCAGATTTTGAAATCCATAATAAAACACCCACAATATTCACGACAATGAAGTCTCTAGACAGATACAGACGCGTACATTGCGTAGGAGGGAGCGCCTTTCTATTTATAATTTTGTTATGACTGAGCCCCCCTGCGAACATTTAAAGTTATATTTAACATAATACTGTCACCTACTGCTGAAAAAAGCGAAAAGAAAAAATCGTTTCCTGCACTTCAAAGAACTGCACGTTGACGTGCCTAAGATAAAAAATTGTCACAGGATATTTTGCGAAGACACAGTTATAACAGTGATTACAAAGAAAAGAGCTATTTAAATGTCCGAATGCTGTAGTTCTCCTATAAAACTAATGTAATAATTGAAACGATTAAAAGCCGAACTACGAAATTCCGTTTATGTACACAGTTATTTCGGTATTATAGGTTTCAAAAGCTCATGATTAGTAAATCTACGGCAACTGTTCATGAACGTACACCCGATTATTCCTATTATACCTTAATATATTTTCCCTCATTCATCAACTCGTTTACCGTTCAAGTCATGAAACAAATGTGAACATTTCTGCAGCTTGCACATCTTGACGAAATAAATCGGTCGGGGATGGTTTATTTTTGGTGTTAAAATGTGCAGCATCTGCGCGTGCTAAGGATATGCCATTATTCAGCAAAGGAAGAGGCACGTACCAAGATCGAAAATTCCTCGACAGGCATACGTATGCAACACCTGCCCAACTAAGCAATGATTTGAATTAAATAAAAGAACTGCATATAACCAGGAAAGGCACCACCTGCCTACATGAAATCAAAGACAGCTGTCGTTCGTACCGCCACAAGACACTGATCAAAATCAAATTTTTTTGCTTCATTATTTCTTTCGCAATTTTTTACCACTTCATTAAGCAGATTCAACACTTCAGTGACTTCTAGCCGTTACCAATTATTCTTTCATCGATGTGATACTGCCATCAATAATATTAAACACTTAAATATATTTAAAATTTAAATATGATTTGTAATAATTTATGTGGGCTGATTGTTGCTCCAAGTTCGATACTTCTTTATTAAGGTCTATGGTTCAGATTATGATGTTTAGCAAATATGTACTCAGAATAGGTAAAACATCTATAACCACTGACATCTCGATAAGAGTTAAAGTGAAATATAGTCAAAAAAAAAAAAAAACCGAACTATCAAAGCGATTTAATTACGTCCAGGGCCCAACATGTGCCACGCTGTAATTATCGATAACTTAGACATAATGGAAACAAATGAAGGAGCAAGGCACGTGACCGGAAGCACAGTCATGATTACACAGACCACCTGGCGGAGCTGCGTTTCTAAAATATATGTTTAAACAAGAATCTCTTTTAGTGGACAGGAAGATCGCCTCCGTTTTTTGGAAGTCTTCAAAGCAACAGCCGAGACTGACGAGTTTTTACTGTCGCTCAAAACGAACAAACATTCAGAAAATACAATCACATCGTGGACTTAAAATTATAAAATAGGCAATTAACGTCCAATCTATGGCTGCACTTAACGAAGTATGCATCAACCTTGGTTGAATGCAGGAAGGCCGCGCGGGGGCGCCAGATGCGCGCCAGCTGCTGGATGGCACGAGCCAGCAGCTGCTGATGAGACCCTCTCCTATATCTAATCTTTTGCCCGTGTTATGTGCCAGTAAAATGATGACCATCTAACACCTTCCTTCATCAACTCACTTAAGTTATAAGCTTTGCAGCGAAAGTTGTTACGAAGGAGCCTTAATGAAGTTTTAAGAGCTTAAATGTGGCAGAGTTAGATAAACTTTTGTGATTTTACTTACTCTAAACCAAAAAATGTTCGAGTAACCTTAATACTGTACGCTTCATCGGTTCTTAAATATCTTATGAAGTGGCCTTGTTAACGTCGGGGTAATAGTAGAAATCATACGTATCTTTACTATTTACTACCGCCCTTGCTCTATTAATTATTACTGAAAGATTTATTGATACCTGTGGAGCTTTTTGCGCACATAAAAAACGTTGAAATTAACCTCCCTTTTAAAGTGTGACAAAACCGGAAGGGTGCAGACCGAAGAAGATAGGAAGGGTAAAAAGACTGCTGTGGTAAAACTGCATCGCGTGCAAGCTGTTGGACGGGGTTGAGGTTCAACCACACCTGCTTGTAGCAGATGTGCACGTCTACATCCTAAGGTCCCGTCTGTATTCAAACCAATATTTCAAGTTACATTAGATGCCATCTTTATTTCCATTTCGGTACTTGGCAGCTCTTACCAATTGCAGTAACATTCACACACAATAATACGTCACAATCTCGCGTCCAAAACAAACAGTTGGCAAAAATTTTATATTTAACAGAAATAAAAGCTTTTGCAATCTTGAGACTTATTCCTTATGATTGCTGATTTCTTCCATAGCTCAAACAGTCAACAACAACTCCCGACATCTTTGAAAACATACTATTGGTCATTCCATGGACATAGCCCGAAGGCAGGTAACTCCCACCCATGACAAAAAGCTGCCGATAATGCTTCCGACTCGACAACAATTGGCAACAGCGACCGCGCAAAATCCCTTTTTTTTTTGAAAAAAAAAAAGAAAAAAATTCACAACGCTTCTACGGTATCTCAACTTGATCACATCCGCTACTGAACGCGAGAAAAACGCGCCGCAGTTTTTTGGAACAGCTTATAGTAATGAAAATATGTCGCTGGCCTCGTTTTTCGCAGGATGAAAACACCTCATCTCTATAATGGTCCAGACGGCGAACATTGCATAACCTAGACGATGGTGCGAATGTGAGGATGAACTATTTCGGTTCGATGGGAGGGTATATTTAGAGAGAAATCTCGGACAGCAGCAGCAATCGACGCGCGGTCATCGCACTTTCGAGGAGAAGGGGTTGACCTAGTCGGACGATGGGGTGCACGGCTCAGGTCAAGGGGTAAAGGTCGTTGTCCTGCTGCCATCCCCTGCTCAAAAATAAATCCCATCGACTCCACATACGCACAACGCAAAACCCGAATGTCTACACTCGCCGGGAAGACGCGACAGGTTTTACTGTCCTCGGAAACGGCTAATTAGTGTTCGGAGGTTCTTCGGTTGGGCGAAGCGACATTTTTCGGATGAACAAACTTTTGAACATCATGACTACATACACATTAACTTCAATTAGACGTAACACTAAATTAAGTGCAGTTCAAATGGTTCGACTTGTGGCGGGCCCTTCGCAAAATCTTGCGAACATGCGCAAATACCCTTCCTCGATACGGGAGTTACGGAAAAGCTTTACGTTGCACATGCTTTATGTATAACGCAGATTTGAACCAGGAACAACGGATAGAGAAAACAATTTTGTGGATTACTCTTTTATGTCGACTGACATTCCGAGTGAAATCAGGGCCCATATTTACGTCTCTATGAAGAATTTGATACGTGTAACACTTTCGTCTTGGGAAAAAAATTCTGGTCCCTTGACATTTAAAATCTTATGCACATCTCACGCGATTGTTGTTTTTTATGTCTGCATGGGTACAGTAAAGTGCTAGACGTTCCAAATTCAAGTTGTCCCGGTTATTCCTGGCGCCGGCAATTCTAATCCAACGCCAACTCCGCACATATCAGAAAGATGTGCCAAATCTCCCGCCTCAAGTTCTGACTAACGACTAAATAATTCCTTATTACGAAGATAGATCGATAAGACAAATTGATTCACTAAATGTAAATTCGCTTCACATCAATGAACACGGATGTTTGAAAAATTCGTAGCCTGATACAGAAATCGTGCTTAAACAAGTCCCCTTTTTGTGACTATTAAAATTCTTCATAAAACTGGCCGAAAATTTCAAGTTTGTGTCTCAAATTCCTATATGGCAATAAATCCTTACAAATTATAAGTTGTTAAATATCTTTAGAAAAATGCATTTTATGCCAGTTTTCTCAGTGACAATAACAATATTTCGAAGAATCGTAACAACTGCAGCTATAAAAATGTGAGGCGACGTCAAAATCCTCAAATCTTAAATTTATAAAATGCGTTTATATTTCCAACAAAACTTAAAACCAAGATGGATACTTGTAGAGCGTTGTTGTGTCATATGGTAATAAAATAATAGACAGCGCTCTTCAGACGCGGTCTCGTGAGAATAAAAGATCTAGTTCACAACGGCAAAGGTTCAACTGAAGCTAATGTTAATAACAGTACTTTTTTTAAGATAATCATAAGCGATTATCTCTCAAAGGGCCAGATCTACAATGTGATAATTGTTACACTAAATTACGGCATCGCAAACATCTGTTTACAAATAATGCAGCAGTACCGACACAAATAAGACCAATAAAGCTGAGTCTCTAATGGTTTTTGTAATATTTCAGTCGGTCTAAGAATTTTTCAAACACCCCCGTATATCAATAAATAAAAATAACTTACCGATCGTAGACATTTCCAGACTGGGCGTACTTTTGAACTTGGGACAATGGAGGTAAAATGTCGTCATCTGTGGAACTACCCGAAGAACAATCTCCTTGTTCGAATACACCTGGTCAGAAAGAATTTTGTGACTTTTGCAGTATGCACTCATGCGTTTGATACTTTAACAATGGTAAGGGTGAAGTACCAACTGCCACCACACATTTGTTCATTAAAAACTCAACAAAATCTGTGTTCAAAATTTTTAAGTTAATTTGATGCAAGATGTATTTCAAAAGGACAATAATCAAATTCACAATAATGTTTAGCAGATGAAAATGAATTATCTCCTGACAAAGCAATGAACAACTCTAAAACAGCTGCATACATTACAGTTTATTGTAGTAAATTTTGCACTGTTTTTAATATATTTATTTCCATATGCTACGTGGATTGTGAAAGAAAAGTAACTGTTTAATGAATGAAGTTGATTACAAAGAATTTTCACAAGCAATGAATGAATGATGCATTTGATTTTAAATGTGGTTTTTCCAATTATCGGTCGCCAATATTCCAATTACATCAAAACTACGCTCCCACTTCGGAAAAGTTTATTTTCCTGCAAAACTCCAAAAGGAATGTAAATTAAACACTTTTTTTGCAAGCAAAATCTATAAAAATTCACATGTAGCTAGAGGAAGGTTTGGTATTTTCACAAAAAATAGAATAGATGTCTTCTGACTTCATTTTGTCGCTATGCAAAACGGTTCCAGATCAGATTCAGAAACAAATGTTATGATTTGAACTAGTATAAAAGCTCCATGTTTCTAGTTTTTGTGATTTTATTTTATTAAAAAAACTGCAAAACTTTTAGAATAAGCATGACTTATGTGACGAATAAAATTTGTAACACTTTTAAGGTACGTCTTTTTTATTGAGTATTTGAGTATTTTTAACATACATTAAAAAAACACTACATATAACAAATCTCGTTGTAGTCACTTCATTGCGTATTTCCTTATTTCTGATATATTTGCACTAATGCAAGATACGATTTATGGTAATTATATGAAGTTCCAATTTAAATGTCCGTTCCAAGTAAAATGCAAATGATTTGGTAATAATTTAGCTATTTTAAATTTAAGAATCAAATAAAATACAATGAAAAAGAATAATTTTTTACCACTACAAAATACACAATCATGTGCTTCATCAAATTTAAAACAATCTGGAGAAAACCAAAAGAAAATCTACTGATAGTAAATTATCATTGCCATCCAACAACAATAAATGCAAATGTCATGCACTCGGTCGGTAGAAAAGCACAACTTTTTCGTAAATCGATAAATCTTAATCATTAAAAAATCCAACAAGCGAAAAACTACGCAACACAAAACAAATCATTAAGGCAAAATCATCGTTAATTTGTGCCTGCAACAAGCAAATTAACAACAGATAGACCATCGATCATCGTCACCTAAATCAAATTATTAGCAAAAAACAGGGTGCGGACCTGACAGGTTCTATACATCTCTTCCACGTGAAGAACATGATGGTGGCGTAAAATCCCAATAATTACGCACCACGCGCGCACTACATCATCGAGATCGTCCACGATGGGCAAGAATCGGCCCATGATCGAAATCGCACACGAATAAAAAACGGACGTATGCTGTCAAAGTTGCCGGCCGCCGCCAGGACATCGCCCGCCAAGGAAAGAGTTTTACGGAGATCAGTCGGGTGGAGACGGCTGGTTCAGTGCGTCACCGAACGTCGTGGGGGCGCCACCGATCGGTTTAGCGACCGATCCGATCAATATGAGCGTGCGTACGGGCGTGGTGAACACTTCAAAATCCACCAACATGGAAAAGCCGCACACCAAGAAGGAGCGTACCTGACGTTTTGCCCCGTTTGTGCACCATTCCCTTTTCGCTTTTGCCCCCGCCTTGTTGCGTGTCTCATTTCGAGACATTTGCATAACGCATACGAACAAAAATCAACCACGTTGACGAATAAAAATGGCGGCCGTACTGCAGGTCGCCGAACGATCTGCAAAATTTTGATTCAAATGCCCGGATATTAAGCAAAACTAATGTTTAAAGGCGATATTTATTCGACAATGCGCAAATAAATTGCACGTCTAAAATTTTTGCAAAACCGATGTCAGGTCAAAGTCATTTTGGCTGTTTTTCTTCCGTTTTAGAATGCAAGATAGAACGGTTTTTAAACTTGTATTTTGTGAGCTTTTTTGCACAAAATCGGAAATATCTGTCTAATTTGTATTGTTTTAGTATTTTACATCTTAAATTTGATCACAGAAAGTTTGGTATTTTATTGATGGACTGTACTTCCCTATTACACTTTTTTGGTCTCTTGAAAAGGAAAATTAAGGCTAAAATTTGGTTGTTTTTTTCTTAATCTTCTACACTATCAACAGGTAGGTTCTTGCAATATATTTAATGCTATATATTTCGAAAAATTGCAAAACATGTGTGCAATTCTCAAGAAAAACTAAGTATTTTTTAAAAGTAATACAACAAAAAAATAGCAAAACCCAACAGGTAGGCACCACGTTTTTCCTGAGGTAGTTGTAATTATTATTATTAGAAACTTTAACTAAAATCTAACGATCATAATCACTGCAAAAGAATGTTTCGTCTTCTGTTAAGTAGAAAAAATTTGCAAATCCTTGATAAAATATAATCCATTAACAAAACTGAGACGCTAATATAAATTTTAGTATCAAAAAAATTTTAATTTTTAGAATCTGCAGCAACTGCTGAAAAAGCTCCAACATCTTAGCAAGCTTTTTAAGATCATGGTTAACAAAGTTGGGACATTTACGCCTGCTTAACGTTCTTTAATATAACACTGCTCCAAGACACAATGCAATAAAAAAAAGTGAGATGAGCATGGTCTTTTCTTTTACTTTTTTTACAGGGATGCGAAGTCTTCAACGTCCCAAACGTTTTCGTGATTTTTAAGTAAAACGAAATGAGAATGTCCTATTTTTCATTAAATTTTCTCAAAATATGTGATTGCATTTGTTATTACTTCTCTATACATTATATAATGTTGTATCTCATACAAATTATATTTTTTTGTTAAGCCAAAAGGTAGGTTGAACATTATGTTTTATGAGACTTACAACCGATAAAAAAAATCTGTTGCTTCACTTCTCTCAAACTGATTTACTTATATGTTATTGGTACATAGAAGTGTACAGCAAAAGAATAGTAGTTTAAAGTTAGCTCGCAAAAAATATAGAATACAAAAATTTTCGGTGGTGATGTATTCATTTTATATTATTAGTTAAACCAAACAAATGCAAAAGGTGAAATTTCTCAAATACAAGTATCAAATTAGATCTCGTTTTTAGTTTAAAATTAGAGAAGTATTTGACTAAAACTAAATCCTGAGAATAGATTCCACTGTAATTTGGTAAAAACAGTCCACTTTACACCGAGTGCTTTTTTAATTTATTTAAATGATATAAAGATATCCTTTAAAGGCATTATTATTTTGTAACTTGATGTCAATTCTCTAGGAATATCGGCATCATTAATTGAATAACTTGTGACACTGTTTAGAAGGTAAAGAACTATAAATTTACGTTTCAAAATCTGAATCTTGAATAATCACATTTTCTAAAATGTTTTCTTCATAAATAGTGACGCTGTTTGCAAAGGTTCAGTTTAAATTTTCTGCCTCCTGAAGAAATACAAATATTTTAATTAACTTGTAACAATAGCCGCAGAACCAGCAACACCTTTACCCTATCGGACAAAAATAGGTGGTATAATTAATGAGTTAGAAATAAGTATTTAATATGAATAAGTATTTTATGGTTAGTTAACTTTTGGTTAAAGTTAACTTGTACTAAACACACGTCACTAACGTTTCTTCATGTCTGTAAGCTAATTAGTACTAGTTAGCTTTTATTTAAATGAAATCGAAACAGGAGTTGGAGTTACGTTTGATCAAACTACTGCTGGTCGAATTTTATCAATTTCGTTGTTTAAACCGCAAAGCCAGAATTTTCCTTACCAACAATCAATTCTGCGTGCATGTTAAAGGATAATCTTTAATAAAGATTCGTTTAATTCTACGTAAGAATAAATATTTTAATTTTAATACATGTAAATATTATCATGACGTTACTGTTTTAGGAATTTTAGGAAATTTGAATAAAAAAAAGTGGAATGTTTCTGAGAAAACTGAAAACATCTAAATCGGTTTATAAATGTATTATTCTTGAGCATGCTCTCTCTCAGTTAAAAAAAGTTTTGTTGCTAGTATCCTCCAAACACTAAAACAACATTTTTTCAAATATTTTAAACAAATTCAATTTTTTAAATAATATTTTTTTAGGATAACCTCTACAATTACATGTTAAAATGCAAATAGGGGTGGATTAGTAGACCACAGGCAAAGGAGTAATGTATAGTTTTGATGCGTAGAGTATCGTACCAATAACAACAGTACTGTTTCCTGAATTTCGGGAAAATACCAATTTTTGATCAATAAAATAATTTAGTTCATTCACTGACTTTTTGAGAAATCCTCTATCAACAATTCTAAGATGCAAAAATATACAAGTAAAACAGATAACGCTGCAATTGAAAGTATATTTTTTAACATTTAATTAGTTCAACTTTCTGAGTGGGATGAATACATAGATTAATCGATGTTTCGTAATAATGAAATCAAATTTAGTGTTTCCAAAACTTTTATGAATGTTCATCATGTAGTTTCTAAGAAAAAATGTATATTTCATTGTACAAATTGTATTTATTTAACGACAACAGATTAAAAATATGGATATGATTTCACTACAGAAAAATGACCAATAAACTGCACAATAATCAGTCCCTTGTTTATGTTGGAAGGGAGTCCACTCGATGTGCAAAACAAAAACGAAGACGTTTTATAACATTTTAAAAAACTGTGTAAGAAAGGGCGTTTTCGACGACTTAAGGTTCTTTGCTTGCCACTTCAAACAGTAGACAGATATTCTTTTCCCTTTGACATTATTGTTTTCATATTGCCCAATTAAATACATTAACATTCGTTTCTTACTTTTGTAAAAATCGTTTTCGTGCATTTTACTTTTGATATAAAATTTTAGTTTTATATTTAATTCTGTTGTCTAAAACTTCATTCTAAAACTAGCTCAGTACTTAAAGCTACCGGATTGAAGTCTGCTGAATTATTAAGATTATGTTTTAGATACAGAGAAAAATAAACATCTTCAGCCTTGTCAAGAATATAAAGTACTTTGTTTAAACAAATCATTACTCTACTGTATTGGTTAATCAAAGTTTACAATTTTGTAAAAATGTTTGTAGAAAATAATTTCTTAAATTATAATTTATATTTTAATCTACATATAACCAAATGTACAACATTAAAATCATGCTTAAAAAAATTCCTGATTACTATAAAATTAAAACGGCATTCGTATACTTCGAAGTCCAACAGAGGAACTCCATCTTGCTAACAATGTAGACCTTCCGACAGACGAATATATTTAACAATTGCCCTTTTATCTCACAATATAACTTCACAACCTTTTTACAACTATAGAACGTACTTTATGACATGGCTTGCAAGCAACTCAAATTCTGCAGGTACTTCAGTCTCTGACACCAAAAATTACTACAGGTTGTCTTTGAAAACTTTGTTTATATAACAAAGGAAATAAAATACTTACGTGATTCACTTACAACTTCAAAATTTTATAAATACTGCTGAAAACGCATTTAATCTATGTAATCAGTAATCATCTATTAACAATTAGTGGCAAGACACATTTTCACACAATTAAATGAATTTTTATCAAAATTAAGTTTGTTAATGAAAATTATATAGGTAACGATAAATAAGTGCGTCACAACTTTGTTCCAACATTTTCCAAACAGTTTATCTCATGGTATTAATTTGAGAAAAAAATTGTTTTATTAAGTTATTACAACCATATTTTGAACAAAACATTTCTCACGGTGATTTTAATTTAAACTAATTTATTTCTATTGTTACAGCCGCCTGGACAATCATTACAAGAAAGTGTGACAATTGAAATCAGTGTTTAAAATATTTTTCCAACGTAGGTAGATAACGTGTATTAACATTATGAATTATTATTTTATTATTAAGATAAAAATGGCATTTTTTCGTGATAAGAATTACATGCAAGATCATCATAAGAACATACAATTCATCTAAAACTATTTCGTTGATTAACAAAATTTGTTTACTCTTTTTTTCGCTAAAGCAAAAATTTTAAAAATAATTGGTAAAATAGCTGTATTTTACGTTTACGTGTAAATATTTTATTGATATAAGTAAATAGTATTAAGACAATTCAACTCTCAGTTGGTTCTCAAAATTTTCAGTTTATTTTGGAGTGATTCGTCTCAATTATACTGAGTGTCTCAGGTTTTATAATTATTGTTATAAAATATTGGCAAATGAATTCCCGTCCTATACTAGGTTCAGCACCTTTTATTTTTTAAATGAAAGAAAGTTGAGGAAAATATTGTAACAGTTATTTTAACAAATGACACTAGCTCTCGCGAACACTTTCAGCTTTTAAAAAACAAAATTTTCATTTATTTATTTCTGTTTTACTACGAATTTTCTTTATTTTTAAATCGAACCACATTCGAAAGTACACTTGCGATATTAAGTGAAAACGAATGCAGACAACAAACAAAAATCATGGTATTATTTATCAACACATTCCGTCATGTTTCCCACATACTGACCGCGTGAACAAAAAACCAAACAAGATGATTTCAATAGAATTTTTAAGTGATAATTTTAACATACCCGATTTTGATTTTTTTTACATAATAAATCGCAAACGATAGCAATTTCCACACACGACTATTTATTACAAATGAAGAGTCATGATTACAGACGTATAACGTTTACAGAAACAATATACCAGCTATTTCAGTAATTTAATGATTAAAAGAATTCTAAACATATACTGACGATTGTAACTAAATCTTGCAGTTATCAGATAAAAGTTATTTTAAGCAAAACACATGCTACTATTTTCAATGTTTGCCAATCCATCTTTACTACAAGAAAAAACAATTTTCTGTGATAAAGTATCGTTCAGAACTTATTTAATCTGACTAAAGTGCACTTTACGTGGTTGACATCGATTTATCACATCACAATAAAATTCTAGAACATTTTTATTTGCATAGTTACAAAGTTGAAATAGATATTTATTTACTTACACATATTTCACTGGAGTGAAACATGAATTGAAGGTATGGTTGCATCACATTGTCTCTGCTGCACGATGAGGAAATCGTTCTTTCTAATAAATACCTGTGCTACAAAACTGAACCAACAAGAGTACTATTTCTTTGTTTTTATTAAAAGAACACTTTTTATGCGTTTTACAAGGATGCTGAAGACATTTTCAAGCAAATTATCTATTCGTTACATCATCTAATGCTATATAATTAACTACAAATCTAAAATTAAAAAAAAAAAAGTATAGCAAAGGTACTACGACGACAAGCGTAAAATGTAGAACTGATACCTTCTTAGTGGTAAATCTTTTTTGAAGCGGCTTTTTTTTGTTAGTCTTGCTTATTTATATGTATGCAGTTTTTACTATAAACCAACTTTACGCCGCATCTTTTAAGTTCAGTTCAAACAGGTACCATGATGTCGCATTTATTAAAAAACTTTGGATATGTAAATGTGTTCTTTTTTAAACATTTTACTCCATTATGTATAGTTCCAGTTTTGACTAAAACATGTGGTTTTTCAAAATAATAACCTGTCTACATATCTTTAATTAATATAATTGTTCGTTTTTCCTATGTACAAAACCTGTTGTAAGTGTGACACTTCAGACTTACTAATAAATGAACTTTATTCTTTAAAATGACAGAAGATATAAGAACCAAGTTCTACCAACAAGAAATATCACACACGAGTTTTCCCAGATCCTTTTACGCTGATAGAAAGATTATTTTCTTTCTGGTCGTTACATCCATATCTACCGAGTGATAACGGTAGATTATTATACAGCAATCAAAAAAACATGAAACAACAAACGTTCACTGCTAACAAAAGTGTAAATTTTGCTAGATTTTTCGAATATATATTTTGTTATTTACATGGTTGTCATTATTTAAATCATTTCTACTGTCGACGATAGTCACGTCGCAAGTTCCACACATACAAATAGAAAAAAAGTTTGTCTGGTGCTACATAAAACACGAACATGAAAAGTTTGGAAGTCCCAATTTTAAAGCGTAGGGGAATAGATGGCAGTAACTCTTTAGGTTATAGTAAATGTACTACCTTTTCTTTAGAAAAGTAAGTTGCATATTAAGTACCTATTTGTGAGAAACTGTAGATCTGTACCTAATTATGGCGGAAATATTTACGATTTTATATTATCAACAAATGATAATAGTTCTACATTCTCTACCAACCAGTTCAAAGAACTGATGAATGTGAATGGTGTTTTCAATTTTTTCAAGCAAGCCCGATGTCTCACAAAAATTCTCACTTCCTCTGCTTTTTTGTGTTTTCTGATATAAATTTGTAACATTTACTTCTGACTTTCGAGTGCTGTAACCCAGGCAGCATAATGAATTTTTATTGGAAACTTAAACACTATTAAATGTTTTTAATGTTTATATTTTTTAACGAGATCATTGTATTTCATATAATAAAGTACGATTTCATATTTTCAGATGTTTGTGGTTACTGGGTTACGACACTTTACAATTTAAAATAAACAAAAAAATGCATTTTTTAAACCAACACGCAATCCAACAACCAGAGCAGTCGACTTTTAATTCATAATTTAATTCCTATAATCCTATACTCAAACCTTCGTTTGATCATTAACAAACGTAAAATAACACGTCTAGCAGCTCATAATTTTTTTGTATTTTAAAATACAACAAAAAATTTGACTAGAATCTAATTTTTACATTGAAAAATTAAATATGTTATGTAAATGATGTTTCTAATATGTGCAAAATAAAACACCACGATAACGAAACCACAAACAGTTTAGAGTGTAATTTCACTTTTATACAAAACTTGCAAAAAAATGTTTTATTACCATTGCGTGACCTGACACTTTTCTGCTAAAATATACAAACACATACATACAAAAAAACCATCCCAAATAAAAACGGCTAAATACCTCGACAGAATTGGCAGTGGTATGAAGTTTTTAACGGCTGCATTTTTTACAAATCGTATCTCGTAAAAAAAGTCACAAAACACGCATTTAAATGGCTGAAAAAATCATACAACCAACTGATTATCTATAACTGAACGATGGTTTCATACCTACAGGGTTAGATCTGCGCAGTTACTAAATTCCTTATCTGCGTCATTCTTAAAACGCTATCAAAAATTTCAGTTTTTAGTCACCTTAAACACCGATATTCTAGGTGAAATTTTTTGTTTTACTTTGTTAGAGGACGTTAAATCAAAATGTTTCAAATTTTTCTGATACTCAATAATACTGAATCTACTTGATCATTCTAGCAAAGAAATAACGCCGCAAGAAGAGCAAACGACACCTTTTTGTATTAAATTTGATGTTTTCAGGATGTGATTTCAGTGCTAAAATTCTATTACCTGGACGTATTACATCTATTACTTACTATAAAGGTACGTTTGATTAAATTTGAATACGGTTTTAATCAAATGAAAGAAATGGCATAAAGGACATAAAATGTACATAAAAATGATACATTTTTGTACAAAAGACCAGATATAGATTTTCCTGTAACAGCGTAATTCATGAATATGCACTTAATAAACCGAATTAAATAATAAGAATTTGTTGAATGCGTCTTTATATTTTTGAAATACATATTTATTTAATAATTTTTGAGGTACAGTCATCAACGTTCTGGTGGGGACCACTGTTTTACCTTTGATAGATACTACGTTTTGATTACATTATTGGAAATTAGATAACAGTTTCTCAGATGATCGATATAAGTCTGTCCAGATATTCGCTATGTGAGATCATACAGGCATTTCTAGAATATAAAAAAAAAAAATTGAAAACACGAGTAATATCGCATCCCAGAGTTTTTCAATAACGTTAATGACTTATTCAACATTCTTCGAGATGATATCATAATTTTTTAGTCTAAATATAACTATTTGACTATATATAGGTAATACTAATAACACCGGTATTTTTTGGATTTGAATTGGATTACGTAGTTCATATATAAACACTAAACAGTAAATGCAAAGTCAAGTTAAAGCTAAAACAGTCACATTTCAAGTCAGATTTATCTCACAAAAATTGACAGGACATCATCAATTTTTGAAAGTGGGTGTAAAGACAAATTCTAGTTTCATGACAGTCTTAGACAATATTTTCAACAAACAAAAAAAAAGAAAACTTGCATATGCGTATCCTATGTGCTATGAAACACTTCATAGTTTGAAAAGGAAAAACAGCCTAATTCTATAGTAAGCCAGCCACTTTATTGGTACAAATCCCAAAATGAACTCGAGGTGTTATTGCAATAGTTAAATCTAAATTTATGAGTTATGACAATATTTCAATAACGACTTATTTTAATAACATCAAAGAAATTTTCAATGCACGTTTCTGTGGGTGTGTGCGAGTCATTTTAACAAACTTAATTCGTTAGGTGCTAAATTTTGCAATAAAATTGGTTCTGCCACTAACGCAGTTACAAAAATGTTAACTAATAACTCAGTCCGTCCAAATTAGTCCATAACATTACGAATGAAATAAAATTTGAATATTAAAAAAATACTTTGAATTGGACTAAATTAACACAAAGCTTTTCTTCATCTCGGCACCTTTAAATTCTCTCCACTTGGTCCACCTCTGTAGAATTATAAAGACGACGTTGATTCGCACAAAATACCTGAACATTACTCACGCCCAAAGAATGTGGAACTTTAGTCATTGTTTCCTGATGTGTAATTTTACAACCATGTACGATATACCATTGCCACTAATTTAAACAACCAAAAAGACAGACACTCACTTCGTAAGAAATGTGCAAAATGATAAAAAAATCCAACATAATTTGGGGCACTGGATTTCTGAAAAAAACGGTGGGATCTCCATTTACATGACTGGTACGACAGTTATAAAAGCCAAAGTTAATTGTGTTGCGGTATCTATCCGGATAAATGCAATCTCCGCGTCACGATAAAAAGAAAAGCTTCTGAACAATTGTAGAAACACTCACTAATAGCAATGAAATGAACCAGTCATAGGAACACAAATCATTTTGAACGAGTGGGAAGAGAATGGTGGAGAGGGTATATATATGTATCACCGGAAATGACGGTCGACACCCTCTTTATCTATTCGTCACGTTAACTAAAAGATGCAAGTTAAATTTGAAAGATGTTTTGCTCAATGATACTAAAACGTAACGCCAGCGATCAACAAATGTTAAAACACATAAATAGTAAATACTTGGCATGCATGTAGGAACGCATCTCAGGTTATTTTTTAAAAATAACAAAGGTAATTTATTTCAAACTGACCTAAATAATTACCGATTGTGAAAGAAAAGCGGTGAATGAGTAAAACATGTACAAGGCATTTCGTTAAAATTACAGGTTGTTCTGCAGCAATTATGGAAAGTACGCATTTTAACCTCTGTAAAGTGGCGCATGAAGTGACTATTTTATGTTTGAAGGAAACAGTGCAAAATCTACATACCTTCATCACAATCGTCCATGCACACATCCTCGATTATTGAAATGTCTGCGGAAGAAGCAGCAGTTTCAGCACAAATAAAATATTTCATTATGTTAACTCACCCGCCATTTTGAACCAGCATCAAAACATAGCATTTGCAAAGGCACGTGATTTAAAATTTTCATTAATGTAACGACATACGTCAACACTTGCAGTAATAAATCACATTCAAATACTTAGCTTGACTCATCCACTTTGATAAGTGTGTGATTTAATTCGTAATTCACTTAAAATTCCTATTTTCTAATAGTTATTTTCTTCGTCATGGCTCAAGTGTGTGCTGTGTACAAAAAAACTTATTTTAATTCTCATACCAACATAAAAATATTTAACTCCCGTTATATCGTAACGCGCGTAATTTAAAAATCGTTGCCGCCTATACTTTCGGGAAAAAAGAGAATAAAAATCTTTCCGACAGTCAGTTAAGAGACGTTTTACATAAAATTAATTTTAAATGTAAATATAATAAATATAATAATTCTATAAATTAATATTTTAGAAGAAAAATCAATATACTTTTTTCAAAATTGGTAAAAATAAATACAACAACATACAATACATAAATAAAAAAGAGCGTTACGGCTTAAAGAGCAATTTTAAAAATTGATAATGTAAAATTATTATTATAGTTAATGGAGCAGCTATAATACAACCAAATTTAACTTGATAAGGTGGTGTTAAGTTTTTTCAATTACCAGTTCAAAACAATACCATTTAAAATTGAATATCATTGACAGAATAGTAAAAAAAAAGCGATAAACACATGAAAATGTTTATGATGTTAGGCAATCTTTGCTACACTTAAAAAATATTAGTAGCCTATACGCTAACTGTCGTCGCATAGGTGAATATTACACACCTGTTTATTTTTCAGTTCGCTTGAGATGTACTCAGTAAACAGTAATCAAAGAGTAAGTCAAGTTTTCTATTTATCCTTTTAGTATTCACTTATGTACTAAGAAAGTAGAATAAAATAAAAGTAGCATCTGTACTAAGTATTGGGTTTTAATTCTTATTATTTATTATTAAGATGTTTCCTGGTTTTTATTTAGTTAAAACAAATTTATATAAATGTTAAATCAATTAGCGAAGAACAATATTTTACACTAATTTACTTTTTTAACTCAAGATTTTTAATGAATTCATTAAAGATATGCAACATACAATACAGAAATTGCGACACCCCAACTGTGTTCTAAATGATGGTCATACGAAATACTTATAACTTTTAAAAAATTGATAGCGTGAGTAGACTTTGTTTTTATAAATATTTTTACAATATTTTAAATAAAATTGTTACTAAAGCTCTTTCTATGAATATCAAATACATTATTTACAATCACTAAATAAAATGGGTTGCTTATTTTCAAAAAGAATCAAATCTAAAATTTATCGTGATTCAAGAATGTAAGTTTTTTTCCATTAAATTTTATACGCGGCCTATAAACTACATACTTCTATCGGTAAATGGCAAACAAAATAAAACAACTGAAAAGGGACCTACACTACACTGGTTAACATGATCAGACTGTTTGAGAAAGTTCCGACAACACTGACACGTTCCTGACTGAACACTAGAAATAGCTATAACGAGAATTGAAATTTAGCATTGACTTTACTTCCATCGATAGCTATAGATTTCCGAAAATTTTGTTTTTTGAGAATGGTTTCATTGGTATGTTTCGTTACTTATAAGTTTGGTCTGTTGGCCATAATATTTAAGTCCGTACGTCGTATTTTATTGGATTAAATTTAGAATTGTTGCTAATGTCGCTCTAAAATAAAAACTTCTCGGTATATTTTTCAACCTTCCAAAGGCCAGTGATACGGTCTGGAAGCACGGTATTCAAACAAAAAACAATCCTTCAGATCGTATTTCCGGTTCTCAAAGACAGGTTCTTGATGTTATGTTTTTATAACAGGGATAAATTCGGTGATCGATTACCTCGGTTACTTTCCCAGTGCATAGTTAGTGATAAGCCGATGAAATATTGATATTATTTTGTATGCAAGAGGAAAAAACCATCTCCTGCTATAACACCAGTTTTAACACGCCTTAAAAGCTAAAATTATTTATCTGTAATACCTGCTTCCGTTTATAAAGTCAACATCAGTATTCAGTTTCTGCTTTTTTTCTATAGCCAATTCACCTGTAAACCCGTATCAGTTACCTCAACCCAATGACTGGAACACAAACAGAATTATTGAAACTACTTGCTCAAACTCAGGGAGTAAATGGCCGAAAACTTTTTCATAAAATTAATTTTTGACAGCGTTGAAAAAAGGGATTCTTTTGTTGGGGCGCTGGTTCTGGATCTATCATAAGAAAAATCAAGCAATAATTTTAATTTTTTGATTGCTATTTTATAGTTCCAGAGAAACAGTTGTGGAGTTGAGAATAATATACTTAGATATATTTAGACTTAAAATCCAATGTGGACTCCGCCAAAACGATTTCTGATGAGAAGCCATTCCAGTCATTAAATACTCTTTTAGTTATGAATTTTTGTTTAACTCTGATGTGGAATTTCTCTTTAGCCATCAATTTCCTATTAAAGTAAAAGCCTCACAAAAGTTTCATACAATTTCGCGAGTACTAGAGGAGTCGGCTTGGCTAATGATCTAGGTACTGAAAGTATTCTGTTATCTTTCTTGATGATACGCACAATATGATTCGATCCAGACAAATCACCGTAAGTACCGACTTTTTCTAGTAATGCGGACGGGTTTTTCCAAGACTTCATTTGTGGGCACCCCCAATTAGCCGTATTACTGGAATTCTTTACTTAATGGCCTCTAATCAGGATGTTGTAAATATAGATAGTTCTGCAAATGTATTTAACGAGGGGTTGAAAGAGATGGAAAACCTAGAATGGATTTTTAAGTATTTCCTTCTTCGATTTCCCAATTTATTCATCATTCGTCTACGAACTTGGCGACAGAGCAGTGATATTACGAATAATTAAAAAAATGTCTTTCAAACTATCATTTGTTGGTTCTAGACGGAGATGGTGTTTTTGCAGAGCTTGCGGCAAAGCAGTAAGTTTTTTAAAATATACTAAAGTCTAAGAGAACTAAATAAAAAATTATTGTCCTTGCCATTTCTATTGAAACACCACCTGTTGATTTTGCTTAAAATTTAGCAATTGGTAACAGTTTTCGATTGATTGACAACGGCTTTTAGTTAGAAAATTGTCTGAATATGAACGTTGCCAAATTTACGATTAACAAGTGGTGTTTCAGTATAGTAGAAATGGCAAAGACTATATGTTTTGCATGTTATTCAATGTCAATCATAGGTATCTCTTACATAACACAACACTGCAGAACACCTCTTCACAAAAGAAATTGTGAAAAAAGAAACTTAACTAGTGTAACTCGAACATCAATATGAGAAACTTTATCTGCTAATACAGCCAAAAATGAAAAGGAAACATTCAAGTTCGATTTATGCTAAGCCATGCTTGCCTCGAATATTCCATTAAATAAGTTAAGTAATTCTACATTAAATTCATTTTTGGAAAAATACTGTAAAAGGACTATTTCAGATGAAAGCACTCTCAGGAAACTGTTGCTAAAATTAAGACACATTTACAGAATAACTTTATTTACTTTGTTGTTGACGAAACAACAGATGTATGCGGCAGATATATAGCAAGTTTATTAATTGGCACTTTATCTGCAAACCTTGTGTCAGATTCTTATTTAATCGCTGTTAAAGACTTAGAAAAGGCGAATAATGTAACTATAAGTAGATTTGTCCAAGAAAGTTTAACCAACATATTTTTACCCAATGCTGTACCATTTAATAAAATCGTATTAATTCTTTCTACATATATGGTCAAAGCTGGAACCCACTTAAAAGTATTTTATCCAAATTTGATTCATAGCACTTGTATCATCTGCAGTAATCATTCTAAGCTAAAAAGATTTTCAATAGTCCTAAATTAAATCAGAACTTAAGTTTCATAAATAACAACTACGAATTAATTGGTGTAACATTAACAAAAAGTACCCCTAAGTGAATAACAGCTAATAGAAAATTAAATAAATATTGGTAAAGCACAAGGTCATATTGCTCAAACACTCTCAAAAAACTAAACGAAGTCCTTAGTAAAAATGGGGGTTTTACTAGACTAACTAATGTGCCAAAAGTTTTAGATGGACAGTCTTCAGATGAGGTAAATATAGATCCGATCCTCAAATTGTGTCGTCACTTAAATATGCTCCAATAACATCTGTCGATGTAGAGCGTAGTTTTCAGTGTATAAAAATATTTTAAGTGGTCGAAGACATTCATTTAAAATAGAAAATCTAGAAAAACATAATATAATAAATGTAAATAATGTAGTCAAGAAAATAGCTAGTTAATAGAGTGATAGAATACACCGACATAGTTAGTTTTAATTTGTAAATGTGTAGTTTAAGTCCAAATATGTATATATTATCTAAGTTATGCATTGTAAGAAATGACAGAAATAAAATATTTTGCATATATTTCTTGTATATTTTAGCAATTTTTTGCATATAATTCCAAATTTCTCTGCATATATATGCGCATATTTAAATGTTTTTTCTGCATATAATTCCGAGCTTTAGTGATGACATCACCACAAAATTTTGCATACCTACACTAAAGTAAATCTTATTTAAATTTGTAAAATGAGATACTCCAAGACTTGTGGTTTATGAATCAGCCTTGATTGACTCTAGAGATGCAGATTTTTGGAAAAAATCCAAAATTTTTTATAATCATTTTACAATTTAACTTTGAAATTGCAAAATCGAATGCTCTGTAATCTTGCATCGTAAGTTCTAATGATTTACAAACGTGGACACAAATCCTGTTTTAGTCAGTTATGAATTTATTATGAGAAGAAGAAAATCAGCCGTTAAAATCAATATTTTTTACAAATTTTAAATTGATTTCGAAATTCTTTAATAATCATAAAAATGTTGATCTTATAAATGTAAAACTCATTTTGATATGTACAATAGCGAGACAATTGATAAACAAATTCAAACTGATTTTGTTTTGTAAATCTTCACTATAACAGATATTTTTTGTGTAGAATCGTTTAATTATAATTAAATTTAATAATCATAAAACCTATTGACTTTATACCTAAAAATGATTGTATACTGAACGGGATACCTTAGTACTGACAACTTGTTCCAATGTTATTCATTTAAAAATGGTTTTATCGTATATCACTTCATTAATAAGTGAGATAAAATATTGCTTTAATTGCAAACGCTAATTAAAATTATAGCTAATAATCTTATAACGTGTAATCAAAACTTTTTCTGATTAGAGGGGCTGTCGAAATATTCTGCCTATGAGTAATTGCTTATTGAGCTATCTTATCAATGCTTACGCATGGTTTTTGCCCACCTGACGTGTACTTGACCATGGAATATATTTCTTGCTAATTTTCAATACACTATTTTCTCACATCATACTCTCAACTGCCGTTAAGGTTTGTGCAAAAAATATATATCAAATGCCTGAAGCAATAGACGTTTTATTGTAACATTAAAATATAATTTATATGTAGTATTCTATGAATTTAAATTATAAAATAATAACATGATTATATACATATTTTTTAAATTAAAATTATCTTTTTATAATAAAATAGTTTTTAACGTTGACATACACAGCGAAATTAAAACTACAGCGTACACTGTCAAATGAAAATTCATACACAGATAGCAAGTTAAATTTGTAGACACATTAGCGTTGTTTCACATTATCTCTTATAAAAATATTAACAGCTTTCTGCACCGATTGTAAGTGTGGAATCAATAGAATATTTATATTTTTAAAATAATACAACCTTCTATAAAGTCATAGTATATAACTAAATCATTAAATAAGAACCCGTGTCTTTTAAAAATCAACAAATCTGTACAAAAATATGTTTACGACCTTACAGGTAATCATATAATTTTTTATTTATCCTAATAAAAATATTTTGTCAGGGATTTTCTTCTACAACTAATTCAAACGGTGCTCGGCACATTGGGCATTCTAGCAATTGGCTGGCACATGATGGACAAAAGCCACTGCAAAACAAAATTTTATTAACTCTGAAAATTTTATACTAAATGGGTCACATACGAGTGTTTACAAGGTAGAAGCCGAACAGAAGCCTTTTGATCATAGCAAAGGGTACAGCTATCTTCTTTAATATTTTGTTGTCTCAACTGGTCCAAGAAAATATGTCTTGGCATTACCACTTTATCCTCTGCTCTTAATGAGCCATGCTCATTAAATGTCGAAAAGTTTTCAGGTGGTGGATATTTAAATGGTTCAGCACCAAAATTAAAACGACATTGTTGGAATGACATAAAGCTAGCAGCCGCAAAAAAACCTGATCTGGAATTTTCATTATTAAATTAAAATAACTGATTTCACGTATCTCACGCTACTTACTGAGCCATAGTGAACACATGAGTACATGGTGGTAACCTCATACCGTTTATAGAAAAAATGATTTGTGGTGTATTTAGGTCTAAGAAACACCCCAAGATATCTCCAGACTGCCAGGCTGGTAAGTCTTGCGGTTCAGATTTGGCATTATACCAAATTAATTTTCTACAACCGTCATAAGCAAGGGAATATTTATCATCCCCAATACCATAACCCTCCTACAATGTACCAATGAAATTACTGTGAATAGAATTAGTTGAGAGAATTAACATGATTAAGAAAGTTGCTATGTTTTGTAGCCCATCCAATTTGCATTACTCCAGGAGTAATGATGCAGACTTCATAGTACCAAACACCGGAGTCAGTTTGTGCAGTGCATCTTACACTTTCAAAAGAATAAGCATCACACCGGGCTTCTAATCCATCTGGTGATATTTTGAGATACTCACTGACATCACTGGTGTTTAACATGGCGTTTATTTTCTCCATATTGACAGTTAAATAGGAATATTTTCGATTATTCATCACAACTATAAAAGACATGATTATTCATCATGAATCATTAGAAATCTTTTATCTTACATAAGTTATCTAAAACCCACTGGGCACAAAATCCAACTTGTCTTTTAATGTAGTGGGTTTCATAGCGCCATTTTTCTAAAGCATTAATTGGACATGGATCTAACTGATGTAACCTTTTCAATATAGTAGATTTATTCTGACTAGACTGCGCAAACTTTTCTAATGCTATTAGCGAAAACAGCACAACATTTGGGTCCGTTTCAGGTCCCTAAAAATAAAAATTTAAAAAAAAAAAAAACGTTAATATTACTACGTTTACCAAATTTGTTAATAGATAGTCTAACATAGGATCACTAAGAATTTTCAAATTTCTTGGACCAGCTAACGTTTCTGCTATGCAACCTAAAACTACACAGATATTTCTCTCTCTTGAAGGATTCTGTCTTCCCAAAATGGCTGATTCTTTCGACAGGTTCAACATATCGACTACTTTGAATACTGATTCCTTTGAAGGTAATGGACAATCATCAAGTAATAATGTTATAATCGACGGCCCCAGCGGATCAGACAATGGTACAACTTTAATCATTGAGTTTACCACTTGAATAAATCCTTCTTCGTTATCAGCTATGTTGTGAAGCAGTAACATCGATGCAGGCGGCTCTTGTTCACTAAAGAATGCACAGTTACATTATATGTAAACAATTTTCACTACGACTTACTTGTCCACTAAAGTTGCTATGACACCTAGTGTTTCCAATACAAGTTTGTCAACAAGATGAGGATCAGGAGCTTTTGCAACTCGAATGTAATACTGGGGGGCTACTGGTGATACCGGCTGTATTGTAGCGTTAATATTATGATTATTGGAGTGGTGTTGTTGAGGAACATAGGTGTCATGTTCTTCGTGCTTTTGTTTACACCAGCAGACACCCATTACGTATTGGAAGTATATTTACAAAAACTTGCTTGTTTATTGTTTACTACATGCTAGTATGTTTAAATGTTTATATAAGTCTCTTGCGCTTATGTTGGTGTAATCATAGACATCAACATATTAAAATTAGCACTGGCGTGGTTTAAAATCCATGCTACTTTCTGCATTAGGCAAAATTGGTTAAGACCATTGACTAACTGCATGGATTACGTAATCACCGATAATTGCACCACTTTTTAAAATTAACGAATATATTTTGATTTTGTTAAAGTACGTTTTTGGTTAGAATCTTCCTGTCACGACTGTCACACTACAAATGTCACATATTTTTTTAGGTGCATAACATGTCATCTGCCTCACCAACGTAATAAACATAAAGATACTGTTGCATATAGTAGGTTCCAGTTCTAGGCAACAGCAAAATGGTAAGACATGTTTATACAGAATGATCAACAAATAAGAACAAAACAAAGCAGTCAGAGTTGTTGGCAATAGAATTATGAAATTTTTTTGCGCTGCTATTGCCGAACCTGATCCAAATACTTGGAGCCGCCTTACTTTTAACCGCTCAAAAATATTAGTAGGTCATGCATTTTAACAATAATAATAATAATAATCAATAATAATCAGTTTACAATCACACTAACTTTCCGCAACAAGACTTAAGTATATTCTTAATGATTACAAAAATAGGGCTTCTTTATATATCAGAATTCTAACAAAGAAAGTACATAATTCAATTTAGATCGAAAACAAGAAAAATCAAAATCCATCCGAATATTTTATATTGACAGAGTGATATAATTTACATAAGATTAGGGATTCTTAACACGCCAACACCATGTGTGTGTCAGAACTGCAAAGTACTGAATTGAGCTGTCCCCTTCAAGGTAAAAGCAATGATGTTTACAGAATTTCAGTAACGTTCTATCTGTTCTTAAGATACAAGGGCGCAGAATTTTAAAAATCAAAAGTGTATTACCCAAGCACAATTAACATTGCATTGTACGGTATATTTTTTAATAAACATTTTCTTGACAGTTTTTTAGATGACGTCATCTATTCTCTGAAGGAAGTGAGTTAGTCGATATTCTGTAATTCTGAAATCAATGTAGAACTTTATTTTGTTAAGTTTATTTCTTTTACAATAACATATTCGCGTAATGCTACAAATATGGATACATTATTATATCTTACAAGTAAATGTTAAATGAGTATGTTACCCTGTAAATTTCAAATAAAATGTATGGTTAGCACATCAGAGACTCGCACGAACGTTAAACGATAAGCGTTTCGCTATCAACACGATAATTTTGAAATACTAAAATCTCATAGTCGTCAGTTACGTAGTTTTGAATTATCTGTGTAATGTTTTCGATAGACCTTGTAATAATATTGTTACGTTGATCGGTGAATAAAATCGGCGTGGGTTAAACTCAACAATTTATTTCTTAACGATTGACTGAATAATAATCGTTCCCGAAGGTGGCCTCTATTTAAACCCATACTTCCCTAGACGTGCGGCGATCGGGATCTTTCTGGATTGCCGTTCGGATTTCGCTTCCAGGCTTTTCCTTTAGCCCTCGATCGCTGTCATTGACGATGAGTCATCATCGCCGTACAGACCAGAAAGTTCTCGACGGCCCATAGGCGTAGTACCGGGGCGGCGTATGGGTTTATTTCATAATAATATTGTCTGTTTAAAATATAGTTCGAAGAGTATAAGTCCGATTGAGATTATATTCGCAATGAATATTTATTATTAGACGCTATTGTCAGATTCGTTTGCGGACATTAAATATTTGTTTCTTCCGAAGAATCGGATATTTAATGTTTTACTTCTGTAAATAGGAAAGAAGGGGATGTTTGATTATTATAGAATAATAACCATTGCTTGATTTGTAATGGTATTTAATCTTTACTTGCATATATGCATTAAATTGCAAAAACATAGTTTTTGAAGTTTTGTTGTTTGTTTATGAGCAACTTTTTTACTTGTAATTAAGGCTTTAGTGCTTTTGATAACCTAGTGTGGAACAAATGTGTGTATTAAATACAAATCTTAATTAATGGTATTGTTACGATGTACGGTGTTCAAAAATCGGCGTGGGTAAAACTCAAAAATTTATTTCTTACTAACTCAGATTCACACGACTAATACAGCGATTATGTACAAAATAATTCCGGGACAACGTGACTGAATTCGTTCGCTGTACTCCTCGCTGACTGAATCAACTGATTAATAATCGTCCCCGCCGGAGGCCTTTATTTAAACCCATACTTTCGTTCTAGAAGTTCCGCAGTCGAGGTCTTTCTGGATTGCCCATCGCGATTTCCGCTTCCAGGCTTTTCTCCGGCCGCCATCACCGACAATGAGTCATCATCGCCGTATATACTAGAACCCGGGCCGAGTATGGGTTTCTTTCGTAACAATATAATTTCAATATCAAATAGAACTGAACTCAGACAGCAACAGAATTTTCTTTTTCACTCGGTGTAAGGTGAGATTTATAGAAAAAAAAGTCAAGTTAATTCTTGCTAGAGGTGAAAAATGGTAAAGATAATACTAAATGGGGCATTACAATACACGGTTAAGAAATCATGGAAATTTTACGTATATAAAACTCAAGGGAATATATTTTGAGCCTATCTGATACTCCAATATTAAGTAATAACCTTGACACAGGCCTGCTTGTAAGTGATAAAAATTTACACTGATGGAGTGGAAAGTGTTACCTTATCTAAAACAAGCCAATTTAAAAAATAATTACCAAGATTATTTTAGTTCCATTAAAGAGATACACAAAGGAGATTTTTCAAAATTTGAGGTTAATTAAGCGCTCCGAGTTGTGTGAGAATCAAGAAAGAATAATGATTGCAATAATATTTTATGGTTATTTCAAATACGATTCCGGAACAGGCACGTTCATAATTTTGTTAATTGTTTTTATTTTTCAACAATATTTAATTTTCTTATTGGTGATATTAGCATTGTTGATTGCCATAATATTGTCTATAATTTAATTTATTTATTTCTATTTTATTCATACGCCTCCTTACTTCTCGAGCATAAGGAAGTATTGTACTTGAGTCCATCTGGAAAATGACTACTTTCGTTGTCGTCTGTCTGTCGTCTGTCGTCGGTGATAGACAGATAATCTTCAAAACTATCGGACTGATTGTGGTTATGCTGTTCTTTAAATACATAATACTAGTCACGAAACATTAGCTTTGCATCTGGAGGATCAGAGGCCCGATCTCCCATATATCTATTTTTTTACACTCTGACTGGTTTATCTGTACTTTATGTATTTTATTTTATAATTTTCCGAAAAAGTTGAATTGGTTGGATTTCCGACGAATTTTTTATTTGTATGAGTACAAAACTTAGTCTTAGAATAGTGTATGGTTATTATGAGTAACACCTTATTTACATTTGCTTATACATACATGATGACTCAAAAAATTAATGAATGAGAATTTAGTTTACTGATTAAATCAAGAACGGTTCATCCAATTTTGTAGAAAATTATTGCTATTGTTAGTATTACACACCATGTATCCAAATTGATATTAAAAAAAATATGTACATGTCCTTGCTAGAATGTTAACGTCATCATGAAATATTGCAAAACTCACTTCAAACATGTGCACAGCATGTTAGATACGTGGATAAGTGGTACTGTTGAAATAACTTTCGACCAATTTTTATTTCACCTAAGTTATATAATGTAAACTAATTTCAGTTAATAGTTTAATTTGTGTTGACAATAGGAACCCAAAAATAGTAACACAAACCCCAATCATGCGCCGTTCTTTAAATTCTAGAAATAATCTTGTATTTTTTCAAAGAAAGTAAATCTGGGAAACAGTGCATAAGATTTTTCAGTTCCGCATGAAAATGGTGGATGCGCCAGGATATTAATTATGCATGACTAACAGAAATTGGTATGTCTGTGCCCATCATATTTATTTGATTATCATTTGATAACAAAGTAAACAATAAACAATATATGTTAAATGACGTTATTATATACTCTATTCACGTTCTAGGATTTAAACAAACCAACACTGCAAATTGTGTGGCAATTACATTATTAACGTCAAAATTTACAACACATACACGTATTTTATTTTTTAGATTGGTATTATTTATTCACAATTATTAGTTGGGTGGTTTATAATTTTTATATTGCAAGTCATTTTTCTTAGTTTTATTAGTTTAAGATTTTTAAATTTTTTATTAATTTAATTTTCTTGGAGATAGCACCATACTTCTAGGTGTAAAAGTATCACATGGTAAATCTTCTTTTTTGTGGACTCGTCTAACATGTGATCGTAGATTATCTCTTCTGGATGATCTATAACTGCAAAAAGGACACAAATGCGGTTTTTCGCCTGTGTGCATTCTTCGATGTTGTATTAGCTGAAAACAAGGGTTACAGTGGTTAAAATGTACTAGGTATCCAATAATTTTCTAGTTTTAATTTTTTTTATTGAAGTTTATTTTTATTTTACCTTTTTCAGTTGAAGGGTCTTAAATTTGCAAATATCACAACAAAAATGTTTATCTTGTTTATGTTTGGCCATATGAACAGAAAGTGTTTCTTCGTTGCGCCGATCTTTACCACATATAGGACAAGAAAGTAGATGGTTGTCTGAGGTCGAATTTTGGCATTCGCACCATCGTAGATGATGTAGGAAGGCTTTTTCTGTGGTACACGTGTATGGACATTGTGTGCATCTATATTCTTCTTTTGAATATCTGTACAATAAAAAAACCAAATAATAATAATAATTCGAAGGACGATATAGAATCAATCTAACCTTACTCTTTGAATAGATTTTTTCTGCGAAACTTTATCCTCTTTACTGGAATTAATTTCTTGATTATCCTCACTTTCATTAACCTCATCGTTTGTCAAATTATTATCGTCGTCTACTTCGTTCTCGTTTTCTTGAAGGGGTGTACTGCTTTCTGAGCTCACTGATGAATTAGTATCGCCCGATGTGACGTAGGGAGTAATTAACTGGATTCCATCAATTAAGGAATTTGGTTGGAAGCAGACCGTTGTAGGATTCAATAATAACTGGTTCCACAAAACCGAAAAATCCATTTTACACATAATCATTTTTAATGAGAACACATATTTGGTGTTAATTATTTTTATTCTTTAGACCATTTTCATTGTAGCACCGTTTCACCATGTTGAACATGTTTTCTTTCGTAGTTATTGTAGGTTTTATATTTCGAATAATATAAAATGTACATTATTGGATAAGACCAAATTACATTGAACAAGATGCAGCGGATACGGTCCATTTTATCCTACAGCATGAGCGTGTTTACAAATGTGTGAGTCAGGTTTAGACAATTGATAACATAAACAAAAAAACACAAGGGCGGTAATTTGAAATTATTGGCTGATATGATAATATGTTATTTACGGACGTATTTTGAGTAATTGTGTCAATTGTCACCACACTGTTAAAAGAACAAAAACTAGTGAAACTAGATATTTTTGGGAAATGATAAATCCAGTTGCTGATAGAACTGAATGAATAATAACGTTAAACTATTATAGCTAATTTTTAGTACTTAATTAAAATGTAGTCAGTTTTGACATTTTATTCTAGACATTCAGACTCTTGAAAAAAATCAAAATTGTGTAACAATAGTCCACAGTTTAACTTTGGAACTGTAAAACTGTATACCTTGAAGTATTTGTAAGGTACGTAAGGTTATCGTAAGCGTGCTAAATCGTTAATCAAAATGTATCCGTTAATTTCTCTTTCCTCAATTGATGACGTCATCTTATAATTTTGCCGAATAAATTCTATCTAAAATGTGAGTCTATAATTGTGGTTTATCTTTAGGTTAATCTAAATAACCTTAGACCAATTGTTTCTGTATTTTTGTGTAGATGATCCTTAACTCCCTTTTTATTAACTGATAAAATATTTTGTGTTTCAAAAATTATGGCGATGTGGGTTCTGGTGAGGGGATAGGTACATTGATATACAAACTGATTCGTGAAACTTGTAATATTGTAATTGAATCGATAATGTGTGTATTTATAATGTATTACAAGTTGTATCAATTAACTTGTCACATAAAAATAATGCAACACAGAACACAAGTTAACACTTATTTAAAATCTAAAATTAGGTAAAATGAAAAACATCAAACAGAAATTGTGCCATAATTCATTAGATGTTGTACGCAGTTACATTTAACAAAAAACAGCTATGTAATTGTGATGACTTTTAATGTAACTATTTTGAATGGCAATTAGGTCTCACGTTGTAAAATGAAGAATGGCACAAATCAAACACAAGTCAAAGGAATGAAAGTTTTTAAAATTAAAATGAAACCTGTATCTACATTTTGTAAGCTTTTAGCTTCTATAATTGGTATGTATTGTGTGAAATTTTATAGTAAAACAATAATAATTATGATATGGATTAGCAAAACTATCTATTAGTAGTTTTAAATACAAATTCACTTATTAAATTGTGAATCAATCATATGAACATTCGCACAGTTTTGTGCCATTGTAAATAAATTTTCGTAACTTGCATGATTTCTAGAATGAATATTTTAGCTTGATAACAAATTAACAGTTAAACGGCAACCTGCTTCAAAGTCAAATTAAGAAAAAATTATTTATTTCTAAACACCATGCAAGTGTAAATTTCTAACTTTCCTAATAAAGTTTTATAATTTTACATTTCAAGCAAATTGCATAATATGATATATTTGTTATTAAATAGGTAACCAGTACTAGTTATTTACAATACATGAACAGATGTAGTCATGTAAGGAAAATGTAGTTAAGTATGAATGTAACAACAAAATTTTGTTTGTGTATGGTTCGTGCCAACTACTTATTTATTACACATTTCATGATCTTATTATGTGTATTTTAATTTTGGTTTTACATGACAGTCTTCTTGCCTCATTTAAAAATGTAAGATCAGTCATGTTGCTGAATATCGCAAAAGAAGAATTACTAGTTGACAAGTCCGTAGTGAATAAGTTATAACTGGTACGAACCATTACATAAAAGTTCAACAACTTCATTTCATACTTTTCAGAAAAGCTAATTTATTTTTTAAGATGAGCAGTGTTAATAAGAGACATGGTGGTGGTTACAATGAAATCTATCTACTTTTTAATACAAATTGTACGTTTGTCAAATGGACACAGCTTTGGACGATTGTTTTCGATATAAATACTTTATACATAATTTTATACAACACAAGTAATTGTGTCAATTTAGATATCACTTCAGTTATAATACGTTGTAAGTTTTATAAATGTATATATTTGTTGTTTTGTATACAGGGTGATTATTAATATATGTTCAAAAATGCTTAGTTTTGAAGTTATAGGGTACTTAATAATAAAGTAAGATTTTTTGCACAATATAAAGTGGAATAAAACTGAAAATGATCTACATGACCTACATGTTTCTATCCTCCCCTGCATTGTAGACCGTAAGCTAGACGTTTTGAATTATTTTACATGCGACAAGATGCTATAACACGATTCCGTAATTAATCAACATTTTTAATGGGCCTTGTATAAATTAAATATTTAAAGTGACGCCCAAATGGAAAATTTGAATATCGAAGGGGACAAAACTGTAACACCCACTGAAGAAAATGTTGACGAGTTTCGAAATTGTATTCCTGCATCTTGTAAAACAATTCAAAACACTCGGTATTTTTGAACGTGTACCTGTTAATGCAGTGGAAAATAAAAGGATGTTGACGGTGGTTTATTCAATTTTAAATTGTTGCTTTGTAAAAAAATCTTAATTATTATGACACACCTTGTAACTTCTAACATGTAAATTCAATATTTTTGGGCATAAAAACTTTTCTTCTTCTTATTTTCATGTTAGGAAAACGTTTCTCAAGTTTTCCGCATATATTACGAATCATTCTGTATGTGTGTATATATACAGAATCAGCCACCAAGCGCTCCTCGATATCTCATTATCTATTAAAAATAGAAAAAAAGTTAAGGACTAAGGTTGTACGGTTCTAAAATTCACTAAAATTATTTTCAACTGTACAGAGTGTTCTGTTTTTAAGGTGTAACCCACAACTCAGTTTTGTTTTTAATTAAAAACCCTATTTATTTTTACCCTCTTCGTTTTAAGTTAGTTTTAACATACAGAGTTTTAAAAAAAATAGTTTGTTACAATTTTCAAATATCGATATTTCAGTTTTCTCATATAGAACACCTGTATTTTATTACTGCATCTGATTCCCTTTTTATTCTCTTTTAAACATTTAAAGTTCATAGTTATTTTAATTTTTTACTTTTTAAGCAACATACCGACATATTGAAAGAAAGAGAATAAAAATTAGTAATAATACAGATGTTGTTTTATTTGAAAAAAAAAACTGGATATTTAAAATTGTAACGTTCTAGAATTTTTTCTAAACACTGTGTCTATTAAAATTTACTCTCAGCTCTTAAAAATAACATTATTGCGATTTTTTTGTCAACCCTTCTAAAGTAAAAATATAGAGGGTGTTTTAATTGAACAAATTAAGGTGGTTGCCACGCCCCAAAAACAAAACATTCTCTATACTTGACAATAACTTCAGTCTTTGTTACTCAAAGAACGGTATAACTTCAGTCTCTGACTTTTTTCTATTTCTAAAAATAAATTAGACATCGAGAGCCGCACGCTGTGTGGCTCACCCTGTATGGTATAATATAATAATAATATATACAAATTCTAAATAAGCTTTAAATTATTTACTGACAAAGCCTGCACTGAAACTAAGAATTTTATTTATAAGTATAAAGTGTTGAAATTTAGAATACTTATGAATTATATACAGTATTGTCAAATATATAGTGCGCCAAAAAAATATTTACCTCATTTCATTCTAAAAATTCTAAATCGTACTACTTTTAGTAGAATCTAAGAATATGTACCACAGGATTTTTGAAAGATACATACTTACAAATGTTAAAAGTAAGATCTTTTGTAAATCTCCGTTAATTAGCAATTACCTACAGTCAGTTTATTTTCAACAATTTTGACAAAATTTCCTGTTTGACAGTTTGGTACTTTTTTTTTGTTTCGACTGCACATTAATGCAGTTGTGAAAAACACGCAAACCGTTGAAGTTATGTTAATTCTCAAAAGTCTGTTCTCTTAACTAACAAAAATCTTAGGAATTTGTTAATCTAGATGATAAAGGGTTCAGAGAAGCACCCCGAGGAAATAAACAAACTTTTGAGTCTATACTTGATCGATACGATTGTGCAAAAGTCACTGAGTCAAAGTCATGACGTTTAACTTCAAATTTTTCAGAGCCGTAGAGAAATAGGGTAAGAGTTTAAAAAGTACCGACATACGTTTTCTGAAGCACAGCCAACTGTGATCACGAATGACGCTGCTCAAAGAGCATTTTTTAATATGATTAGATTTTTTTGGCAACCCTTGTATTTAACAATTGCATATTTGTGGTTACATTGTTTTTGTCATATGTATCAATAAATAAATAAACTCGAAGGGTGACAGCGAAGATTTTAGGTGAAGTACAGTTATCATATATGCAAAAATTATCTAGCTACGCTGTACCAGACTTTCGATATAGTGTAGAGAAAAAACATTTAACGATTTTTAATGCTTATTTTTTCGTGAGCTCCTAGTGAAAGAGTTGTTATGAAATTAAATTTAAGATGATTACAAGATGAATTTCTGCAAAATGTTCGAACTTTCGGCGTACATTTTTTTTTTTGTAATTTTACAACCCTTTGCTAGAAGTCACCGCAAAGATGGATAAGTAGTGAAAATGTTCTCTCCTCCACACGCGTTCTTAGTCTTCATTGTGTGTTCTTCTTATAATGTCAGTTTAATATATTCCGCTATTTTTTTAACGAAATTAAATGTCCTTTTGAAGGCATTTTTAAAGTCTTGTCCATTTGACGTGCAACGAGTCCTTATGAATAAATTAGCTTTCCTGTTTTAATAAAACAACAAAAAAGAAAAAATGCACCACCAATTCGAATGGGTTAAAAGTATTGAAATTTGGACAACTACTTTTAATTTTTTTGTAAATATCTAAAGGAGTTAACTAGTCTAAGTTGTAAAAGAAGGAATAAATGGTAGATTTGATAATAACTAGATGCGAATAGCCAGATTTTCGATATAAAAAGCTTTTTGGCGTTTTGGTGGTACATTTTGCTTAGAGTAAGTGAGAAAAGTATTAGTCACGAATGTTTGTAGCGTCGTCTAATTCTCTAATTCATGCATTCAATAATTTTTTAATAAGTAATGCGTATCGTACACGGCACGAAAGGCGTATCAATCACTGTTGGTCACGGATTTAATAAGAGGAATAATATTATAATACAAGGATGTTGGGGAAAGTGGCGATGTTAAAACGTAGTAGTTTGAAGGTCCAACGTCGAGATAAGTAACGATTGCTCGACTAGTGAACGGATATTGAAAGACGTTGTGCTCTAACTTGAGCTATATTAATATCACCGTACTTAATTTACCTAAGTCCATAAAAGGTGTCCAAAAATACGATAATTTTAACCACGACGAAGTGAGACACAAAAACGTGTTCTTCACGTTGGTGATGGATTTATGCTTTCCTGATTTTCGAATAACTACTTGATGTGTTGTTAATACTGGGCAAATTTTACATTTCAAAAATCCATCGCGAACTATATAAAGAGTCCAAAAAAATCTTAAAGCTTCCATAATATTCCACAAAAAATGCGCGTTTGTAACCATAAACACAGCAGCGAAGGCGATCAGCAGTAAAAATTGAATAGGAGCTTTTCTCCGAGATGCGGCGAGTCCGTCCTCATGGGTCTGCCTCGAAGACGCTCTCCAGATGTCACTAAACCCCACACATGGCCATGAGGAGGAAGCCCTGGATCAGTCGATTTCATGGTTCTCCATGAAATGGGTGCGCACCTCGAGATGTGCCGCCAGATCCAACACGAGATGCTGCAGCGAAGGGTGCTCCAGAAGTTCCGCTTCAGGAAGCGGCGGCTGGCACCGAGGACGATACTGCCGACCCCTGAACGCCCTATGAAGGTGCAACACTACGTCACAGAATACGTAACGAAGCAGGAGCAGACGCAAGAAGTCGTCCCCGAAAAATTGCAGATAAGAGGAATCTACAAGACATACTTTTTACCATCAGTCACTTCATATCGACACAGCAACACCTAAAACTAGATCTACGTCTAACTACCTCTACTCTACCTCTAGGGAAGTCGAAAACAGCACAGTACTAAAACCAACATACCTTCGTCATACTCACCGACTCTTGATCTCGTGAAGAGACGCGATGCTTCCGTGACGAACCGGTCGACGAAGCTCTGGCACCGCTCCCAGTGGTGGATCGGGATGCTCGTTAAATTGCAACAGTAACAAAATGCGGTCAGCGGCGAATGGAGGAAAAGTGTGAACAGGGAGCCGTTGTGCTGTTGATCTGGAAAACAAAATTTGCTTGCTGTTTATTGGTGGGCTACCAGTCAACACGTACCTTGGAACGCAGGCGGTGTGTCTTGGGGTGACATTAACGTAACTAAAGGCTGTCCAAAATACCGGGGAATGTGTTGGAAAACGAAACTATTATCAGAATCAACGACAACAAATAACGGTCGCCTGGTGAACGGGTACAAGTCACCAGGGTAAAGGCAGTGAGCTTCCTTCTGTTTTTTGTGCTCTCCGTCTCTTTTGCTGCTAGTCAGCACTCCGCCAAGATCATATCCCACTGAAATAAAAGGAAGAGTTGCCATAAAATTGAAATACTGATTGAAAAACTCATAAAACTGATTTCGTTATATCGTTTATATCGAAGAAATAGATAGCCAAATAAGGGACAAAAAAAATGGAATAATTTTTGATCTACTAAATTTTTAAATTTGGTGGGAGGTCACATTTGAAATGGGATAGACTATTTTTTCCTTACATAACTTAACACCTGGCTAATTTAAATCGTCGATTTAGTCTAACTTACTTCAAGCCTTTACCATTATTTCCCAAGGTAGCTGTACTAGATATTAATTTTATACAAAAAATAAATCAAACTTTGAACGACGTCTTAAATCTTAATTTATATCTAAGTCTGCTTGGTTATTATTTTTCCACAATCACCATCGTTCACTTGGAGTTCTTTAATGGATTAATTAGATCTAAGATAATTTTAACCAAAGACATAACTTACTGTTGAACAGACTGCAATCTAACTTGGACAGTATAACAAAAATACAAGAAAAATATAATAACCAAGTGAAGAAATTTAAAAGCTCCCGACACCAATAAAAATGAACCCTTATAAATTCTGAAATTATTGGTTAAGATTCGCTGCGACGGTCGACGCCCTATCCCTATCTTCGCGCGAATTGAGCTGATTCCTACATCAACTGTGTTTTGACTACGAGCTGATGATCTTGAAATGACTAAATTGATTATCATTAGACATAGCTAAGAACCATATCGATTAAACTAGCTTTCAAATAAAACAAAAACAAAATAAAACCTTGTTGAAATCGGTTCATCCTCTTGAGAGCTACGGTGCCACAGATAAATACAAGCAGCTTTAAAGCTATTATAAACCCTTATTGTATCATCTGGTGTTAAAAATTCTAAGGCACAGAGCTTTAAAAAAATGTACGCACTGAAAATCTCGTCTAGTCTGCAGTGATGACGCTCCAGAAGCATATTCATCTCTATTTCTTTTTCTGGGTATCTTCTGTCTACTTATTTTGAGTGAGACAAATTTTAAAACATTTCTTTTACTTAGTACAAAGGCAGAAAAAGTCATTTCACTAAGTTGACGCTATAAAAAAAAAGTAAGACGGACAAAACAAAACTAAGAAAATAGAATTAGAATGGTACCATTTGTATTATAAATATTTACTATTAATTTTTACACTCCAGGAAATGACTATTAATAGTTAGCAGAAGAAATTTTAACAGAAGGGGTCCCAGGTTGGAATTCTGGGGTACACTGGACGTATTAAACGCGAAAAAATTGGAACCATTATAAAATTAGTTAATAATTCCATCGGTTAGTCAGATGTGACCATATTAGTTTAATGAATAAAGAAGGGAGTTGAAAACTCTCAAGTTTAAAAAATAGCAGCTCATGTAGGAAAAAATTAGAAGCATGAGAAAAATTAGTGCATGAAACTTAATTTGTCCTGGATTATCAAGTGGTTTGTTGAAATCTTGCTATACAGGGTGTCTGGAAAATGGCGGATTCACTCTTCAGTACACTATTTAATAAGAAATTTATAAATTACAAACAAAAATAAAACCAACAAAAGAAAAATCCACTAAAGCATAACCAACTGAACACTAGACAAGATGTTCAAAATTCGTGCCTTGTGCATATAAGTAAGCTCGTAATGTTTCCAAATTTTCATCAGTTTTAGTTACACTGATTTTGGCAAATAAGATACCCTCTAATAAGAAAAGAGAGGATGAGTGGGGCTAGTACCTGCTAAGATAAGAGTGATTTTGGCAAATGAGTTACCATCTAAGAAAAGAGAGGGCAGGTGGGCGGGGCTACTAAAATAAAATTGATTTTGTCAAATGAGATACCCTCTAAGAAAAGAGAGGGTGGGTGGGCGGGGCTAGTAGCTGCTAAGATAACACTGATTTCGGCAAATGAGATCCCTCTAAGAAAATAGAGGGCGGGTGCGCGGAGTTAGTACCTGCTAAATTAAGATCGATTTTGGCAAATGACATATCCTATAAGAAAAGGGCGGGCGGCTGGGACTAGTATTTGCTAAGATAAGACTGATTTTAGCAAATGACGTATTCTCTAAAAAATTTAATTAAATTATGATAAGAAAAGACACTAGAGGCTCCAAAGCACTTTCAAATTCTTTCCAAACAGGAATACCTAGAACCACAAGATTGCTTAAAATTTTTCAAAAAAATTAACGCAAAAACAGGTCAGGTCAGAATTTTCCAAAAACAGAACACCAAAGTCCCTCAAAATTGTCGAATTAAAAAAAAAACCCTGGTAGCCTATTTGCCAGATTCGTTATTGTCGATCTCTCTGTCATGACCATGACATAACATAACGATAGTCTATAATGAAAAATTTCGGAATTAAATCATCTCTAACTGTAAATTTAGTGAGTGGTTTAGACATTAGTGGTAGTACTTATTTAAATTTGGTAAGATATTGAATTAATTGCAAACAATGAAAAATTGATTGTCGAAGTTTCGTTTAGAATGCATATAATCATGAATCGTGAAAAATGTTTACACTGTGTATTCCGTATAATAAAAATAAGGCCACGTCGAGTGAAGCAGGGTACTGAAGCAAGAATTTGTAACTCTACGAAATTTTACCTCGACACATTTTTATTCATTGTACTACTGAAATCTGTCTGGAGTACGACACAGACGACAGACAGACAAACAGGCAGACAGACAGACAGATAATCTCGGAAACTAATCGATTGTTGTCAAATTTTAAATGTATGTTAGGAATAGATGTAAAACGCTAACCAAAATTGTCTGATCATTCCCATCAACAATGGAATGACGTCATTTCCAAAGTCTCACGACGCCATGACCACCGGGAACCGTCGTGACGTGAAATTCATGTTCAAAAATTCAAGTAATCTGAACATCTTCAAAGCTCTCCCAACTGAAAATTTTAGTTTATATCATCTACAGTGATTCACAGTACCATTGTTGGAGGGAAGGTCAAAATAACTCAGCATTTAAAGGGTAGGTTAAAAGTCGGCTAAAAAAATTTGCTTAGAGATTGTTTAAGATATTATGTACTTTTAGCCCACCCATTAAATCATATTTTATCCACAAGCGTGCAGTGTGATACACGAGTTTATCATGACTGAAAAAAGTTGCGTTATTCGCGTGTGCCATACATTTTTTTTTCAATAATTACTCAATTACTTTAATTTAAAATAATTTAAAATTTATGTTTATAGCAACATAATTTGCTTAAACATGACGATAATTCTTATAATAACATTCTTGTACTAGAATGTATCTTTTAAGAAACTACGGCAGTAGTTTTAAATTTATTAAATGTCTATCTAAATTATGTTCCTACAAAAAAAATTAGAGCTCTCGGTTCATTTTGTTACTAGTGTGAGTGAGGTACCCCAGTTAAAACTCCGCAGCCTTATATCTTGAGAACGGGTATAGATATTGCAAATCTGCAAACGCCATTGTTTTTAGCTCGAAGGGGAACTCTTAATTTGGTACATTGCAAATATGACGCACATATGGCGTGGGCTTTGTGACACAGACGTATATTTTTTTAAATTGCAATGTACATTTTTTAAGGGATTTTGATAAACCATTAAATTGCGATTACAGTTATATATTATTAAAAATTGGTCGAAGGCTATTTCGACCGAACTTACTTCGCCCTTGAAGTATAATCCGACAAATCCAGCTCTCTAAAAAAATTACAAAATTTGATTTTACGATTTTCGTTTTGAAATAACCGTTGTAAAGTAAAAACCAACGACAGCTCGTGCGCCGTACGGACAATGTAAAATATATTTAAAGCACATAACTAACAGGATAAAATGTCCTTCAGCACTAGGTACTAGCAATCTGAAGCTCAAGTGTTTATTTATGTTTATACATCGAAAGAATGTTACGTAGAAATTAGTTTGATTTGCATGAGTTTGTTTTCTCAAAACAGAGAACTAAAATTATTAATTAAACTACTACAATCGAACAAAATATTCTGAATATTATAATTCTTATTTTATCATTATTATATAAACACGTGCGTATTCTTATATTTTCGAGAAAATGGGGTGATTCGTTCTTAATTTGACCAATAAAAACTTTATTATGACGTCATAAATATAGGTAATACAGAATGTGAGAGAAAAAGAAAAACAGCGAATACACGAAAGGCCAAGCTTGGAATCGAACGCGCGACGTCCGGTTCCCATCCCGCAGCCTTAATAAGTATTATACCGTGCACCACACTTACAGGGGTATATTGTTGTATAACAGTTAAATCAAATAAACACAGAATTCTTTGAAATAACGTCATCAAATTGTTGGTGGGGATGATCAGCAAAATTTTGGTTAGCATTTAACCATCTACATGATATTTATAATATACATACAAAATTTGACAACAATCAAATTTTTTAATCAGGAACTACAAAACCGAATGCTTTGAAATCTTGGAGATGTTTTTTATCATCAACCTGGTAAATTTTTGATCAAAATGTATTTGCTCATCCCCCATAAAAAATTGATGACGCCATCCAAAAATTTTGCTGAAAAAATCCTATCTTAAATGTGCAAAGTATGATGAGTCTATACTTGTGATTTTATCACTGCATTAATATTTTTTAGATTTGCTTATACGGGGTGTCTGAAAAAATTAATCACTGAGTCACTTTATTTTATTGATTAAATCAAGGATTGCAAAACTGAATACTTTGAAATCTTGACGTTTTGAAGTTATTGTAAGCATGCATCGATAATGCCAACGTGGTTGGCGAAACGCGTCTATATTGTGTTTTCGGTGTTGTGGAAATACACGTTCTATAAAATACAAAATGTTTGAAAAATTATACAATTTAATTTTGCAAATTTTATTTTTACTTCCTGAGCGTAAGCAAAGAAAGTATTGTAATCAAGTTTATCGGGGGGGCGACTGGCTAATTTTATGTTTTCTCGACATTTCATGGCCCATAGAGCATGAAAAATTAGGTCTCGTGGCTCAGTCTGTGTACAGTCTGTTCAGATTTTTATTAGGCAGATAATCTCCAAAACTACCGGACCGATTGTCTTTTATTTATATGTATGTTAAGAATATCGTGTAGATGGTAAAATTCTAACCAAAATTTGGCCAATCTACCTATCAATGTCATGACATCTCAAAAATGTTTATAATAAATTTTCTAAAATACCTTACTCTTGTGTTTGTTTTATTGAATACAAATTCGCAAAATCAAATGTTTTAATTTTTCGAAGAAGCGGAATTGTGGCATTGCACTTCGGGGCGAGGGAAGTCCTGTCGAAATAACTTTCGACCAATTTTTTTTTATTTTCAACCGCAAATGAAATACATATCTAATAAGTGTTGTATTTCAACTATACAGTATAAATCAGAAGATCGTAAAAGAAAAGTAGTTCACAAGCCTTTTAAAACAATTTTAGTTAAAAACAGAAAAAAAAACAAAAATTAGTGTGACTTAGTTATCTATGCCAAAATTATATTATAATATGGTTCACTTTCATGTGGTGTGTGGTTTTGGGTATAAGGTGCGTATAGTTAAATGGTTCACAAAGTATTTATGGTAAAAAAAAATCTTTTAAGATATCACCTTTAATTAGAACTTTTGTATTTAAAAACATTTTTGGCGCATATTGCAACCTGCATTCAACAAAAAAATCCTCAAGTTAGCACTTCATACAATATTATTTTGTTCAAACAAAGTAAATTCTGCCATTTTCAGCAAAATGTCAAAAATTGCTGTAAAAACCCTCTGGAAGTTTTAGAATATTGCAACAATTTTAGGAGAGATTTAACATGACGATCTGGACTAGATAATTTTTCTGAATTGTAAATTAAAAAAATATGATTTCAACATAACTTCCCTCGCCCCCGAAATACAATAAAATAAATCTTGTTCTTTAGAAATATTGTAAAATTTGATTATGCGAATTTTTTTAATTTTTTTATGAGAACCCTTATAAGTGAAAGTAAAGATATGTTTCAAATGAGTTTTCCCTTAACAAAATTTTGTGATGTCGTCATCAACATTTTGGGAAAGACACGTATATCACTTTGGATGGGTCCCAAATTTCCGGGAAAATGGAGTGAACCGTTTCCGATTTAATCAATAAAATAAATTGACTCATCCATTATTTTTTATGAGTCACCATGTATAAGAAATTCGGGCGATGGACTCGAGTACTATATGTACTTCCTTAGCTTACGCTGGGAAGTAAAAAGAAACTACTTAGTGGTATTTCGTCGGTATGAAACATATTCATTGAAAAATGAGTTCTTTAGGGTTCATTAATGTTATAATTTCATTAAGACTTAATGCAGAAGAAATTTTAGTATAACTTTGCTGTCAGGTATGCAATTAAAGTCGTATGTATAATTAAACAATCGTACATCGATTACCAACTTGAGGAGGTTTTATATAGATTGCAGGTCACAATTCATTATAATATTTTTTCAAGGAAATTAATATATTTAAATGAGTTTAATGCGACTGTGCAGCGGTATCAATTTCTAATGCATTTGCATTTTTTTAAATACGAAATAAAGTTTGAATATGTAAGTATGTGTGAGTTTTCTTATTACTATAATCTGAAACTTACTGTCTTCCGGATGCTTGGTAGTCGAAAAACAACCATCTGAAGATAAATAAAGTAAAAGTGCTCCATTAGCTGGCAATTCTTTAAAACCACTAGCCAAAAATACCAGTACTTGACTCAACGTTGGTTTATACAAGAGATACTTGTGAGGATTTTCACGCCGTAATGGTCTTTCCCCATTCTCAATGTAACTGAAAACAAAAATCGATAACAATTTAATCGACTTTGATTCCAAAAGTGGTACCCTTTCTGCCCAGGTACACCGTAAGGAACACGTCCTGGTGCTGGAGAAGCATCATAAATATGATTGTAATCTTCCTGAGGTTCCCTTTCGAGGGTTTGAATCATGCGGAACATGTCCATTGTTAATTCGGAAAACTTGACTTGTTCAGAAGCACTACCGACGATCAAAATTTCTTGCAGTGTTAAATTCATAAATTGCGATTTTTCTACTGGAGGTGTGGTTAGTGGGCTTAGTCTGGAAAAAGAATAGTGAAAACGTGCTCTTTTTAGCATCAATTTTCTTTACCTGTGTGATAAAACGATGGGATTGGTATCGGCATGGAGAACCGTGACTAAAGAATCCGCAGTGATAAAACCTTTGATTTCCTCGAGGACAAGACTCCATTCTATTTGGTCGTCGGGTTCGTAGGTACTCGTGTAATCAGCAATGTGTCGATCTAATTCTACTATAAGTTCACGAACTAGTTTCATTCGACGTAGTAAAAGGCAAACAACGATGAAGCGCGCGTAATATCTTAGTTTCTTCACCATGAGCTCGGACCTTAAATTAAAAATTAAAATGAGAAGACTCTCCCTTCCGTTTTACTATAAACCACCTGTCCTCTTTCGCGGCTCGAGAGTAGTAAGCGCGCCCTCTAATAGCAGCATAGAAGGAGTAAGCCTCGTTTAAGTAATTAGTCTCGCTGGTCCTCAAACTAAACAATTTTTTTTATAAAAAGGTCCCTTTGAATGATGAACTTACTAGTAATGGTAGTAAAGTTGTCCAATTTTAGATGCAATCTCTCCAATTTGCCAGCGTTTCAGCCCATACTTTGTATCTAAAATTTGACGGTGCTGCTGTTGAAATTTCCATAATTTCGTGTAGATGTCGAACGTTCTTCCAAAATAAGCTTGCCATTGTTTATGGCCGTATTGTGGAAGATCACTGAAGGCCACTTTTATTAATAGATGAAGAGATAATGTGATTAATACATACCGTAACCCATTGAACAGTTGTTTTGATTTTTCCAAAAGATGACAAAATTCCATTACCACTTTTCGTTCGTGTTCATCCATATTCGCCATGCCGACCATGATTTCTTCGTTTCAGAGTACCATGTTTTGAGATTTTACTGGATTCTTGAGTAATGGGTAAGAACGACGGTCGTCGTCGAAAAATCGAACAGCAGACATCATGCCCGACGCCAGCGCCGAGACGGCAAATTTCTCGGCGGACGGCAATTTCAAATCGAACTTTTTGCGCTTTTTTAAACAAGCTTAATGGAGGTAGGTGCAGTAACTACACTTATTTACAAAAAAGTATTTTATTATAACCAAAAATGAGGGGGTGGATTGAGATTTACATAAACTGCCATCTGTTGTCTCGGCCGTTCCCATGCGTAAGCTTGATATAAAAATCAATAAGAACGTGGTGAATTATGCGAGGGGGTGAAATTTTGGCGGTTTAGACCGTACACAAACCACAGCTGTAAAGAAGACACACCCCGGTAGGTTTCTTTTTTTAGAAGTTGGGAAAATTGACCAGAGATAGGATTTGTGGATATGAAGTTTTTTGAGAAGAAACACTTCTTGCGATATTTTCTTTATCGTTGAAATAATAATAATAAAAAACTAATTTTGAAAATGAAAAAAGGGGCTTCACAGAAACATTTTAATAAACGAAAGTAAAATTTTAACAAAAATGGAAACTGATGTATGTACTTCAGAAATCCAGCATGTTTTTTTTTTAATAAAATAATAGCAATGTTTCAAAATATTCTATAAAAGCATTACTTATTAGTAAAAAATATTTCACTTATGAAGCAGATTCAGAGGAAGCAAATACAATAATATTAATATTATTAATAAGTGTTTTAATGTGTATACTTGTTTGTAGTGATATTGTTTAATAGTGTTAATTACTTAGTAACAAAATACATATAAAGTAGCAAATACAAAGAAAAAAATATTAAATTAAATTTTTTTCTGATGCTTGATATTACAAGTTAACTCTTAATTTGGCTGTTCAATTAAAAAAAAATATATAATTTAGACATAATTTAAAAGTACACTGTCTAAAACAACAAAATCTAAGAATAAATCAAAAGAAAACAGCAACTCTTTCTAAATTCTAAAAAAAATTTAAATACCTATGAGAAATAACATGTAATTTTCTAATTAACTGCAACAAGAAGAATCTATAAATACAGGTGTCCCAGGTAAAACTGGAAATGAAATTTCTCTCAATATAATCTCACTTCTCTTTTATTTTTTCGATCAGTTTCTCCGTTTGAAAATGTTTGGTTTTACATTATTTTGCAGTATTTATTGGTAGTTCTGCAAATAATTAAAGTAGAAAGTATTTCTTATTTAATAATATCTAAGACATGTTGATGTTGAAACTGAAAAAACTGAAAATATAGTCTTGGAAATACTTAAAAAATATACTCTATGCCCCATATTTACTCCCCTAAAATATTGTACATATCACATTCTATTTGAAAGAAGATATGCTATTTCCGGGAAAACCATAGGATATAACGCTTTAGTGATTTGGTGCTTAATTTAGCATTCCAGATTTCAGACTTATACATTTTCAGATAATACTTGAGTTATTACTTATTAGTGTAGAATAGGTAAAATGAAACGTCACCATTTCAATTTTTTTAAAGTTTATTAAATGAAATATCTTACATATCAAGTTCTACATCATTGAATTTAAAATTTAAAAAAATTATGTTCTATTCTCTCTGAAAATACAGATTTGATTGATGTCATTTAAAAAAAAAACAGGTCTTTGAATACTATTCGTATGTTTAATTAGTAGATTCTCTTGTGTTAATAAACTCTTTTAAATTTGATATTTATAACTTTTCAACTTGTCACTATTGGGTTAGTATAAAGTCTGGGAACGATTGAATAACTTTGTTATTTGAAAAGCTTTTTTTTGAAATTTGGTTAGTGTGGATAGTTAAACATTTTTCCTTTTTTTTTATCGCTTTTGGTTTTATTCTGCTTCAGAAAATGTCAAAAAAATCTGGGTGTTCCCATTAAAAAACAAGTAGGCGGCCCTGTGTTGTCAAACCGAGAGCGGTGAGAAAAGGAAAAATGTTGTAATCAAGTCGCCATGTTTAATTAATATATCCAAAGCAAATTTCAGAAAAAAAACTTTTCAAATAACAAAATTATTCCACCGTTGCTGGACTTTATACTAACCCTGTATAATATATGTACAGTCTTTTATTAAAAAAAAAACCTTTTTTGCAACCTCAGTATTTGTTGTTTTTAGTCTTATAAATTTTGCAATCTTTAAAAATGTATATTTCTGTTGTCATAATTCAGTTCTGTAGAAACTGAGAATGAATACCTACTTCAGACCAAAGTTGTACAGTTCTTTGAGGACTATATTTTAAATTAGTTTTAACTATACAAGTGTATATATCTTGATTGTTCTCTTTTTGGGTTTTACAACCACAGTTTATTTTTCAAATTCCGATGCAACGTTGCCACATTATTTCAATTTTCTCCAAATTTTTTAGCTAGGAAAGGTTTACAAAAAAATGCAGTGGGGTTATTTTTAAATTATGTGTTACAGTAGTTTGCGAAGTGCCAACTAAAGGCACGCGCTTTATTGTGCTATAAATAAAATTGAATCTTCATACACAGAGTGTTTATAAAAAATTAAATGTTACATTTTCCAAATACCGATATTTCAGTTTTTTTTTTTTCAAATAGACACTCTGTATTGTATTATTACATCTTATTCTACTTTATTTTCTTTCTTTTCTATTAAGTATTTTCTATATTTAAAGTTGATAGCAATTTTTTACACATTGAAGAATGAGAACTACATAAAAATGAAGTAAGAGTAAAAGTAAAGTTTTGGATTTCATATAAAACCTGTTGTAACACAGATTTTAAGAGTAACCCTGTTGCAGTTTTTTTTGTAAACCGTTCCATTGCCAAAAAATTGAAGAAAATTTAAATAACGTAGCAACATCATACTCAAATTTTAAAAACAAACTGTTGTTGTTAAGCCTAGGAAGAGGGTAATGAGAATATGCAAATACATACACAACGCTGTTCTATTAAAATTTAAATATTTTGAATTAAAATTTTCCATTTTTTTTGTTTTTATTGCAGTTAAATACAGTGATTGAAAAAAAAAGTGATCTTTTTTTAACATCTGGATTGAAACTGGGGAATGAAGGGTCACTATCCAGGTTCCTTATGAGATTATGTGTTTCATAATGTTCTAATTCCAATTTCAGGCTTTTTTAATGACTTTTTTATTAATCCGGTGGCATTTTACTTTAATGTAATCAATAGTGTTTCACTTGTTGCTGTATGAGAAAACTAGTTTGCTGTATAAATAAGTATTAGATCATCGTTTTACATCATTTTGCTCAAAACTGATGAAATGAAAATATACAAAGGAAAGGTGCAGATGTCCAAATAGTACTTACTTCTTTTGAAAACGGTATCATTTGCACCAAGGTAAATTGATTAACCTCACATGAGTATTAACGACAACGAAAAGCAAACGGATAAAATTTACAGCTTAAAAGAAGGCTCACCAGATTCTCTGAAAACATATATTTACACTTAGAAACCAGATGCGAAAATTGTTTATTTTTCTATGTGTTGTGGGAAAAGATTAATAAAGCAATAAACACTTCGTTAAGAAATTATAATTATTTAAGCGATAAATTTTTTCTATTAGAAAAGTGTCGGGAATTTACAAAGTTGTGCGAATATTGAAGACATAATTCACATTCAGTAAAAAAAAATTAATTTCACATAGATATGTGTTTCCATCATGTCACCTTTCGATTTTCTCCTGATTAAAAAAAAATTGCTTAGGGTTAGAAGTGACGGGTATAGACCGCATATTCTTTATAGATTGACAAACTCGAATATGAATTGTGTTTTTGAACAACTTTGTGTCTTTAAGAAAAAGTCCACGTTCTTTAAAAATTTCGCTGTGTGTTTTATTTAGAAATATCCGTGCATTAATATAGGAATTTAAAACGTATCTAAGTTAAGTGTATTTAAAACTTGTGCACATGTGCAGTAATAGCTAGAGCGATTATACAAATTTTTGCTTATTCTCTTCAGAATTGTTTATTATTGTGAATTCAGACCAACATAATGTTGGCACCAAGTCTTGTAGCATACTATTGCTAAAGCTGAGTCTGCTACTTGGACAGTTCACACAATAGTTTGGCCCTGACATTAATTGTCAACGTCCGTTTCACTACTTGATGAGCTTCCGTTAACTTTTGTATTATGGGTTGCCTCAAAAACCTAAAGCCAGCGAATGGCAGGGATAATCAAGGATGATCACAAGTTTAATCCTACTTAATATTTAAGGAAAATATTAATTATTATTAGGAAATATATCTTTCAGGGATAAGACAAACAAAAACATGATATGTAATTATTAAAAAAATTATTGAAAGACAACGAAAGGCAATAATTATTGTTTTTTCTGGTGGCACTGAAAGAAAAAAAAATACTTGTAAGACTGTAAAGATACTAAGACTGCTATAGGTTATCAAATGTTATAAACCTCATTTCATGGTAGTTTCTTAAATAGAAATACACAAAAAAATATTGAACGTTAACAACTTTTTTATAAAAAAAAATCTAATTGATTGTTTAATTTTTACGCTAAATACAACGTACACAATTATAGAACAATTTTGATTAAGTTTCTACAGTAAGCCAGATCGGAACACTGCGATGGAAAAACTGGTTGAAGGTCATTTCGACAGAACTCCCCTCGCTCTTGAAGTAGAGTAGAATAAATCCAGCTTTTTCGAAAAATGATAAATTTTGATTTTGCGAATTTTATTTTTTTATGATAGTATTTATAAGTCAAAATAAAGTTATGTATGTAATGTTAAACTACATGTAAAGACGCGTGCTACGCGTTTGTTTCAGGTGAGTTTTTCCAATACAAAATTTTGTGATGACGTCATCAGCAAGAACACGTATATCAGTTTGGATGGATGGAGTGTAATACTAATAATAATAGTATTGTATTCCTAAATTTTCGGGAAAATGGAATGAGTCAATCTTGATTTAATTAATAAAATAAATTGCCGAAAAATTAATGAATTTTTTTGAGTTTCCCTAGATAGGTAGTTCTAAAAATTAGTATAGAGGCGTAATATTTGGCATATTTCAGAGAGAATTTATTAGGAACAATTTTGAGGTAACGTCATTAATGTTTTGGAAGGGAATAAACGAATAAACTTTGATTAATGATTTAGCATGATTTCGATAACCTTAAAAGGTTTGCATGATTTCAGAGCATTCGGTTTTGAAGTTCCAAAGTTGAATTGCAAAATGTTGTACAATTTAGATTTTTTGAAAAAATCTGGATGTCTAGGGTGATAACTCAAATGGATTCATACAACACAAGTGAACGAGTATCTTAATTTATAAAATTAAAAAAAGACTATTATTCTAAATTTTGGAGATTTCGTCATTCCATTGGTGGTGGGACCGGTTAGTCAAATTGTGGTTAGCGTTTAACCATCTACATGACATTCCTAATATACATACACGATTTGACAACAATCGATCTAGTAGTTTCAGAGGTTACGTGTTTAATAAAAATCAACACAGACGCCAGACAGACAGAGAGACAGATAGACAGACAGGGGTCATGAAACATCGAGAAAACATGAAAGTGGCATGCCGCCTGATGGGTTAAATTATTATACTTCTTTATCCTACGCTCACGAAGTAAAAATTGGAAACAAAACAGTAATATATTTTTCATTATTTTATTATTAAACGTACATTAATTATTATCCTTATCTTTAATTATATAGTTCTATTTTTACTTAATTTGAAAATACTGTTCAAATTATTAGAGATAACAGTATGGATTGGAAAAACCAAGGCTTTGTGATAAGCTTTAAAGTACCTACGTTGTTTTCTGTTCATTAATTTTTTGTAGTTGTTAAGTACCTATTTGTTTATATTTTATATATTATTTATATAATGATTACTTATCTTTAAGGTCATTAAACGCCTTTTCAGTACTAAAGTGTTATTCAAATACATAAAAACATAGCAACCGTTTTCCTCTTATTTTGGAATATAATGGGAACTAAGACAAAAGATACAATTTTGTGGGAATACGTAAGAGAATTCAATATAGTGGGTTTGGTAGAAACATAAGAGGCACAGCGGGAGTGGGAGAAAACAGAGGAACAACTTCCAAAAGAATTTACATGGGAATATTCAGGGACAAAAAATGAGAAAAAGAAAGGAAGAGAAAAAGAAAGAATTATAACAGGGGTGAGAAATGATTACCATGAAATAAGTATGTAAAACTAGTACTCCAAACGGGAAGGATACAACGGTTAAAGAAAAAGGAATTATAGAAAGAAAAGTCATAATAGGAAGGAAAATTTGGAGAATTTTTACTAGATACAACAAAGAAATAAAGAGTATTAAAAATGTTTCAAAAAAAGAAATAAAACAAACGGAGAAAGATTAAGAATAACAGGCGGTGAAGAAAGAAAAACAAAAAACAAGAAAGAAAATAAAGAGGGGAAAACACTAACTACGATAGCTTGTAGAAGAAAAAGAATGGGATTTTCTGAATAGAAACAAAAAGGTGATGAAAAAGGAGAACGGACATACGTGGGACCAAGTGGAGCAATAGTGACTGATCATGGAATTGTAAATGAGAAATGATGGGCAGAAACAAAAATGTTTGAAGTAGGGGAAGTGACAGAATCCAGTTATTTACCTTCGTCAATCAACATACAAGGACAATGAAGAAGAAAGGACAAACAATGGAAAAAGATGTGTGTGAAACAGTTTTGGAATGAGGAAAACCAAAATAGAATAAAGAGGAAGTATTTTTTGGTAATAGGAAACATAAACGAGATGAACTCAGTCTAAAGTACAATGGAGCAATAGAAACACGCACAAAAGAGAAAGAATGTGAATATTTGGGGAAAGTACAAGAAAAACAGTAAAGGATTGGAGAAAATAAGAAATAAGTATAGGACAAAATGGGAAGAAAGGAAAAGACAAAAACCAAAAGAGGAGGAAAAGACATCTGTTACAGAACAGAACAAGACTGAACAATGGAGGAATGATTTTATGGAATTGCTAGGAGCGAGAGAACGGTAAAGATGAAAGCTAAATATTCCCAACCTAGGCGAACGAAGAAATCAGTAAAGAGGAAAAGCACCTGGAGGAGAGGGGCTAGCAAATAAAGCATGAGTGTATGGAGCGGAAGAGGTGAGAAAGAGAATGTGTGAAATAATCAATGATGTATGAAAAGGCAAAGGATTTCACCGTAAGTGGAGAAAGGGCATAATATGTCTCATATTTGGAAATGGTGAAACACATGACGTTAAAAAGATCGGGGAACCACTTTGATGAATAAAGTAAAATAAATAAAGTATATGCAATGATATTGGAAAAGAGATTGAGGATTGAGATGGAGGAAAGGGATATTTTACCATATGATAAGCGGCCTTTAGAAGTGGCATGGTTACTACAGAAAGTATATATGTATTGCATCATGTTATAGAATAAGAAATAAAGAAAGGGAAGGTTGTATTTAGATATATGATCATATACGTATATAGAGATATATTTTGTGTAAACAGAAATTCATTCAAGGCCGAAGGGCAGAATAAAGTTACTCTATCTATTATAACAACAACAATCATTTATTTGTGTATGACGTTATAATTAAAAAATCGCCTGTCTCGGTGTCCTTTTATATGTTAAGAAACGAGTTGACCTGTTGGAATATTTTGATAATATAGTATTTTTATTCAAAAATGGTTTTTATACTATAAGCACTGCAGATAAACAGATTTAACGTTTTAATGGTTCAGTCCCTCATTTTAATAAGCTGATGAAATCTTAGATTTGTCTTTATTATCCTTCTTTCAATTTTATGAGGCGTTTTTATAATAAAACGCAAGTTAGGGTTTCATTTTTTGGGGGGTGTGTAAAAAGTGCAGTCAAAATAATTTGTAATCGTCAGTTTTAGACATTGTTCTAAATTCAACTGCAAAGTTTAGTATACCGCGATTAGAAAAACCATTGTGAAATATTGATTAACGACGAAGGATGATATTTTTTACGAGTTGATAATATATAACACAGTAAGAACAGTAAATTTGGGAAGAAGGATGTCAATTTTCAATATACCAATACCCAGGATATAATAACTAAGTCAGGGTTGGTGGTATTTACTAAAGTAATTTCCTATAACAAATATATGCGACAGGGTAACAGTAAACAGAGCTTTTACATGTCCGGTCAGTTACATAGTGGTAGTTGTACAAGCGACCCTGCACGGGAAACAATGCATCAACATGTTCTTTAACTTAAGACATGACTACGATATTCATACAAATCATTCTGCCAACATAATTTATTCCAAATCCCCAATCGTGTGTGCTCCTAAAAATGGAAATAGAACAGTGATATATCGTTGAGGTTTCGCTTAAGTATGAGATGTAAATGACTAGGTATGTAGAGCATAATTAGATTTCTGATAAGACATTTTTCCCATCATTCAAGAATACCTACTTCTATAAGAAATGTATTTGTTTGGTGAAATATTCCTTTATTCAAGCTTAATCACTGTCATTGAGTTCCCTCTTAATTAAAAACACCATTTGCACCCTTAGAGGCCACGCGGCTAATTAGGCGCTACTTTTTATTCTTTTTATAATCGCACTTTTTTAATAGGCGACTACTGTTTCAATTAGTCGAGTGCGGCCATTCACTGCTCGTAAGAACTTGTAGAGCTTTTAGCTGGAAGCGTGCCCGAAAGCTTTTTGAGATGAGGGATTCGACTATAAATGAGATTTTAATGTCTGAAGATAACAGATTTGTATTTTTCTACTGTTCTAGAGCATGCAAACGAAAGAACGGATAATTAACATTTTTATTGCCGTAGGATTAACTTAATGAGTTTTTATGTTTTGTAACGATTAGCAGATTTTTACACGAGAAATTTGACCTTAGAGTGTTGTATTTACGATAGCTTTGATTTTATGTATGCGGACTAGGATGTTTCAGTTTTTGTGTAAGTATTCAAGTTTATTTCAAAATTGTGTTAATTGAACTTCGGTTGTAATTTATATTGCGGTTTAATAATTTGTCCCAACTTTATCGTCATGCTCATTGAATTTATTTCTATTTAATTCCTTGTGACTTTTACATTTAGTCCCTAGGAAACAAATGGACTACTGTAGTCCAGAAAGATAGGATTTACATTTTTTTTATTTTGTTGCCATGAACAGATAGACATATGAAAAAGAGATATATTACATTTTAGTATTCTACGAGCTGTGAAATCGTGAGAAAACATGAAAAGAGATATTCACCAAAATGATCCACTATAATACATATCGAGCTTATTCTGTGGAACTTCTGGAAGTAAAAAATGTCACCAGTTAAGTCTGTTAAAAAATTATGATAGTTTATTTGTTACTACAGTAACAAAGATTAAATAATTGTATGAAAGATATTATCCATTCACGATCTTTACATAGTAAAGTAGGCTTTGATATTTTTTCTTTAAGTTGGGTAAACTGATTTGATGATTTAGTTTTTTGTCTGTCTGTAGTCTGATTGACATCTGCTTTGAGCTGGATTGCCACTTTTCTACTTCATTTATTAGATCAGAATTATTAGACGCATTTTTTCAAGCAAACAAAGTTTTTAATTTTGTTAGCATAGATAATTTGTCATTGTGACAGATTCACAGATCATTGCGACATTATTTAAAAAGAAAACACCTAAAATAGTTTTACTGCAACTAAAAATTCCAATAAAAACATGTTTTTTGCAGTTTCGAAAAAACAGGCCCGATCTTTCTTTCGAAGAATAACTATGAGGGTCTCGAACATATTTTCTGTAATGTAGAAATACGCTGTAAAATATTTTTAATTTTTTTTTCTCATAGGTGGGAACATCAACTGTGGCGAAAATTTTATCAACAGGGGACCAAAATTTAAAAACATCACTATCTGGCTAGCGAAAACCAACGGATTTATTTACAAACTATGTTTCGGAAAGACCTGCAACGACAAATTTGGCAACTTAATGAAAAAAATGAATATTTCACTGTAGATACTCTTTTGGCATATTCTAGGGAACAGTTGGAATTTAAAGGGGGGCGAACCACATTATACAAAATTCTCAAGTCAATGGGTTATAAACACAGGGAAGTACATGGTCGCAAAATTCTATGTCAACAAAAACATGTCGTTTCAGCCAAAATTACTTTTTTGAGAACATATTTACAGTTTCTAAATTCTTGTGAAAATTTGACTTTCGTGTATTTGGATAAAACATGGATCTATCAAAATGGTTTGTCCATTCGTCGCTGGGTGCACGATACTGACCTAAAAAGCAATCCCACCAAAATTAAAAGTGAAGGATCAAGGTTTACTATTCTCCACGCGGGTTGTTCAACGGGGTTCTTGGATGGTTGTAACAATTTTTCAAATTCAAAAAATAACGATAGAGACTATCATAAAACGATGGACGGGACAATTTTTCAAAATTGGGTGCTTAATCAGCTCATTCCTGCTTTGGCAAAGTTGAACCAAAAATGTGTGGTGGTTTTAGACAATACACCGTATCATTCGGTTCAGTTGGATAAACCACCCACTTTTTCCAGTAAAAAATGTGAAATGCAGGAATGGCTCTTCAAACATAGTGTTGAATTTGACAAAACATTTTCGACGAAACAGTTGTGGGATTTAATTAAACCCTTCAGAAACAATAGAAAAAAAAAGATATTTGGTAGACGAGACATTAAGAGAAGTGACCATGTTCTTAGATTACCTCCGTACATCAATATAATCCAATTGAAATGGCATGGGGATTTTGTAAGATCTATTACAACAAGCATATAAATTCTCAACCTTCATTAAAAAATAGGGTGCAGAATTGATGGCTTGAGGCGCTTTCTAAATGTACTCCAACCATGTGTCAAAATTTTTGTAAACATGGTGAAAAACTTATTTTGGCAGATTGGAAAAAATATGGGAAATCTTTCGTACGAATCTATACCTCCTTTCATTATGTCGCTAGGTGAATCTGATTCAGAATCTGAATTTGAGAATGACGGTGATGATACAGATTTTCATAGCGAAATAATGGAAATGGAGTGAATTGTAGCTTGTTGGGGGGTGATATTTTTACGCATCTTTTGTTCTAAATTTAGCAAGGTAGTTTGTGAAAAACTACCTGACATAAAACAAAATAAGTATAATTTTAGTTAGATCATCCACGTTGTTACTTTGCACCAAATTTTAAGCATTTTCATTTTTTTGTGTAACTCTTCATGGACCTAGAGAAGGCGTATAGTAACGTTCTTATTAATAAGCGTTTGGAAGTACTTAGTAAAAGCAAATAAAGAGCACTTACGTAAGCATTAGTAATAGCTATATAGATAAATCATTCAATTTAAGGCCGGAAAAAGGTTTCAGAAGAGCTAAACCCATCAAAGCACTAGAGCAAGGTTGTTGTCTTTTACCAATCCTTTTAGTAATCTTAGAAAAGTGAAAAAAGAAGTTGGAATATATGGAAATTGGCTGTTCACAAAGGTCGAAATTTCCATTTCTAAGAAGAGTGGGCGAGCAAATCGAACTGATGATTCAGAATTAAAGGTGAGATGCTAAATGTGGCATGCGACAATAGTCGTATGTAGAACCCCCATTCATATAAAAACAATGTTTAAGTGAAATTTTAGTCTTTGTTCCTTACATATGAAATAAACACCTACAAAAAGCCGAATAACTGTTTTAAATAGTGTAAAGTTTTATGCTTTCTAAGAAATGGATACCGTTAACTTGGTCATTGCTATTGAAAACTGAAAGTATCGGCAACAATGTTTATATTTCTGGCATATTTTTTAACCTTTAATTTAATAAAACATAACCTAACGAAAAAAGTTCAGGGAATTTTTATTCTTCTGCATCGAATACCAACAAACTCACTAGATTTTCATGGCCAAACCTACTATATAAGGTCGTGAACGAATATATGCGCATGACACAGTTTTTAGCTGTAGAGTGATATTTATCTTCTAGATCTCCGTATCTTGAAATCAGAAAAGGGGGGGTTAACCGATTTATTACAAAGATCGCCGAACTGATATCTCATTATTATCACTATGTAGTTAATGTAGATATTATTATTTAAAACTTCTACATGGACTAGAAATGGGACATTTTGTCACTACGTGGAAACCAAGTTTTTACTGTACAGCTTCCAAAGAAATTTCTTTGCTGCTTGACAAACATCCACTACTCGTGCAATATTTTCAAAACTTTCCAAGCTATTTGTCAACTAGTTCGACCAACTCTTGCGTATTCTCTTTTTCCAGCAGTCACCTACTGAGCCGCCAGTATAATAGTAAACAAACCAACACAACCGAAAATTTTTGCACACAAACTGTTATCACCCTCTTTTGTGGCGTGATATCGCGCCACGGACAGGGTGTACAAAATATATGTATACATGCCGATTTGAAAGTAAAGCTCATTGCCAAACAGAATATAATCTAAATCAGATCAGCGAGGAGAGTTGAGCCCCCACAATGATCGCGTATTTGCTGGAAGGGGGCGGCTGGAGAGTGCTCCTGCGGAAAGCGAGACTCTGCATTGTTGCCGTATGATGTACGGCAAAGCGGCCCAAATCTCGTCGCAGGAGTTATAGTGCCAGCTAGCAGTGCGTGGAGCGTCAGTCAATTGTCATCGGCCCGGAAGTTGCATTGTGCATTCTCTGCCGGAAACGAGCGCCATGCAGCAGGATTCAAATACCAGCTCGAGTCAACCTATGGGGAGAGAACGCCTAGTTTAACGGTTACGGGGAGTTGATGCTGCAAAATGGCGGATGGGGTTTCTTATGTAAATACGAACGTCTGACAAATTATATGCACGAGAAATAATTACACGTTGTTAGTTAAATTTTATTTGTTGATGATTGTTTCGAAAAAGCTGTCGTTAGTTTTTATTCTCGTTAACAATACTTTTTTTACTTCTCGAGTAATAATGATGGGAAATACTGTAAGAGTGGGGTCATCTTGACAAATATCTAGTCCCATTATTTTATTGGTGTTCTGCAGTTCGTAGAACGCGAAAATGTAGATTGCACGCTTTTGTCTGACATAGCCATTATGTAGATAATTTCTTAAACTAACACACCGATTACTTTGAACTGTTAATCATAACAATCATTAGAGTGAATACACAGGATGAGTCACTACACCAACACCAGTTCCTCGATATTTAATTAATAATTAAAAATAGAACAAAGGCAGATACGGCTTTTGAGTACAGCGTTTATTGAAATTATTTTCAAATACACAGAGTGTTCTGTTTATGAAATATAGTACATACAAAATATAGTACATACAAAATATAGTAACAAATAACCAGTGTTGGGCAGTATCTAGATACTTGTATCTAAATAAAGTATCTAGATATATTTTTGAGTATCTAGTATCTGTATCTAGATAAAATCGAATTTAAGTACAAAATATCTGTATCTAGATACAAAATTAATGGCGCAGATACAGATACATTTTTTTATTTCACTTTTTTTCAGTACTTATTAGTTGAGTCATACTAGTAGTAGTTTTTGATACTTCATGTTGGTGATTTTGGTCACATAAACAAAAATAGAGGTAAGAGGTCCACTAATAGTGTTCTGTCACTGTTCGGGTTTCGGTTTTACCTACCAACCGCAACCCTTGTCAACAAGCGTCCCTAACTTTCTCTTTTACCTGCAATGTATCGCTTCCGATTTTAACAACTTTGTACATAGACTCCGAACTGTCAACAACAAGTAAATACAGTGTTACACAGCACATGTTTGTGTTTCATTTTATATCAATCTTTTTCGGTACGTATGTATGAATAACAATCATACATCCAACATTGGTCCTTCGAGCCGGATCTCTCCACATGTGTGATCCAGTGCTGTGAATTCAACAATAAAACGCGGTGGTGCCATTTTTCGACGCCTGTATCGGGAGACGTGATCTACCGGCCATCGGAGTTCCCTACCGGACAGGAGAGCAGCGAATCCAGCCCATCCAGTCGTTTCATCCAAGGTTCCAAGTGACCTTATCACGTTTTTGGTAATTTTCGACGCCTGTATCGGGAGACGTGACCTACCGGCCATCGGAGTTCCCTACCGAACAGGAGAGCAGCGAATTCAGCCCATCCAGTCAATTCACCCAGGCTCCAGGTGATCTTATTACGGTTTTGGCAATTTTCGACGCCTGCATCGGGAGACGGGATCCAGCCATTGGAAATTCTCAACCCGACAGGAGAGCAGCGAATCAGTCTAGCCGTCCCAGGTGCCAGAGGGCCTTATTGCGGTGAGTGGGTTCCAACTATTCCTTTTCTTTATCTATTTCCGGTCAAACACGCATTCGACCGTAATTGTACGTCATTTTATTTAAATTTCATTGGCAAGTACCATTTACCTTGCCCGAACTGTACCAGTTTTACGTATTTCAACTAAGCGGTTTTTCAAATGGTTATGACGCGTTCGCAAACTTTCGATGCTCCACACATGGCAGGCGCGGAAGGTGACGACAATGCCGAAACATTTTCGGACTCAAATCCTACACCAGAGGATGCAGGAAATTTACAAATTTTATTCTTAAAAAGAGATCGCATTCACGACGAAATATCGCGTTTCAAGTTGTGGTTTGAAACAAACAATCTAAGTACATCCGCTTCTCGACTAAGAGTAAGATTGCGCGATTTTGTACGTATTGAAGCTCTTGATGACGCCACCCCCGATTTAGAACAAGCTACCACAAGACTTTATTTTGAAAACGCGTATTACGATTTATGTGCAGATGTCGAAGATGCTATTGAACAAAAACGCGTTAACACATCTTCACCTGCACCGCAAGGTAACGCACCTACGAGCACACCGTCACCATCGGTGCAGTCGCTCCCGATTGTTATTAAACCATTTAGCGGAATTTATACTGAATGGCTACCTTTTTATAATACACTTAAAACACAAAAGGTGTCTACATTTACAGCGGCAGTAAATCGCAATAGTACACAATCCACTTGTTATTTTTGTAAAAAATCTCATTTAATTTACAACTGTGTTACCTTTTCAAAACTCAGTGTTTCGGAAAGAAGGTCTCAGGTAGATAGGTTGAAATTATGTCAAAATTGTCTCAAACCATCGCATACGTCCGATAGCTGTAAATCTATGTCATGTAAATTATGCCAGTTGAAACATAATACACTTTTACATAGTGACCAACCCTCCCATTCAAACGAAAACCAGCCTAGTACCAGCGGAGTTTATTGCTCATCCGCCCTTTTTCCACAAGCCGTTTTGTCTACAGCAATAATTCTAATAAAGGATTGTAAAAACAAATTTCAAAAATTCCGGGCTTTGTTAGATGTGGGTTCAGAATCGCATTTTATTACTGAAGCCGCCACTAACAAATTGGGTTTAAGTACAGAAAATGCAAATGTGGTCGTAGCAGGTATTCAATGTTCAAATACGACCGCTAGACAAAAGGTTCAGGTACAGATCGAGTCGTTGCATTACTCATTTACAACAGCTTTAAATTGTCTGGTAATCCCAAAAATTTCGAAGAACATACCTGCCCGTACCTTTTCTAAAGATGAGCTGGACATACCTGAAGCGGTAAAACTTGCCGATCCTAATTTCAATTTGTCACAGCCAATCGATCTGTTAATCGGAGCTGGATTATTTTGGCAACTGTTATGTGTAGGTCAAATTCAAACGATAGGACATGGCTTAATATTACAAAAAACTTTATTAGGTTGGATTGTAGGAGGGCCATTGCATGGATGCCCCACCAGTAACACTCGTCAAAATCTACATTGCGCGGTCAATAATGTCAGTTTAGAAAACCAGGTTGAAAAGTTCTGGAAACTTGAAAGTTATTCAAACGATGATAAGCCGCTCACAGCTCTTGAAATACAACATGAGAACTATTTTATTAACAATGCCACTCAATTATCCAACGGACGATTTCAAGTCAGATTAACATTTAACGAATTTTTACCAAACTTGGGGAATCCGACAGAAATCGCGCTCAAACGGTTCAACACATTGGAACGAAAGTTCGCAAAAAATGTCATATTAAAAATAAATTATCAGGATTTTATGAAAGAATACATTAATTTGGGTCATATGCGTTTACTAGGTCCATTGACAGAGCATAGAATCGAAAGTGAACCCTATTACCTCTTGCCTCATCACGCGGTTTTCAAAAATGACGGGGCCACTGATAAGATTCGCGTAGTATTTGACGGGTCAGCCAAACCATTATTCGGAAAAAGCATAAATGCTTGTCTGAGTACAGGGCCAAAAGTACAAAACGACATTTTTGATTTAATAATTCGATTTAGAACGTATAGGTTTGCCTTTACAGCGGACATTTGCAAGATGTACCGTCAAATTTTAATTCATCCCGAAGACAGACGATATCAAAGAATTTTGTGGCGGGATGATCCCACACAACCGATGCAAGTGTACGAACTTAATACGGTCACATACGGGATGTTGTCAGCTCCCTATGCTGCGATCAAATGTCTAAGATTATTGGCGGATCAAGTGGAATCAACATTTCCAAAAGCTGCCGAAATAATCAAAGACAATTTTTACGTCGACGATGTACTCTGCGGGAGTTCCACCGTAGGGGAAACAATGGAACTTCGTGACCAATTAACGCAAGTGCTTTCCCAAGGACGTTTCACTTTAGCCAAATGGGCTTCCAATAATCCTAATATTGTACCACAAGAAACACCGAAAATGTCTGTTGTAAAATTTGACCAGGTGGACAATGAATCGAAAACCCTTGGTTTAGTGTGGGACACTCAAAAAGATGCGTTCAAATATTCAATCGACAATCTTTCAACTACGGGTAAAGTTTCTAAACGAAAAATTTTATCGGTCTCATCTAAACTTTACGATCCTTTAGGCTTACTAGGGCCAGTAACAGTTCTAGCTAAAATACTTTTGCAGGAAATATGGAATTTAAAACTTAGTTGGGATGAAACTGTGCCATTATCAATTTATTTCTCCTGGAAAAATTGGCTGAATGATTTAAAAATGGCGAATGAAATTACAATTCCTAGGTTCATATTTGAAACGGATGCCAGTGTCGAATTGCACTGTTTTTCTGACGCCTCCATTAAGGCGTATGGCGGAGCTATTTATGTACGTTGCATTAAGAAAAATGGTCAAGTTAATGTTAACTTACTTTGTGCAAAAAGTCGCGTGGCCCCCTTGAAGGCGACACCATTGCCCCGTCTTGAATTGTGTGCGGCTCTACTAGTATGTCAACTATGCGATGCAGTACTTAAAACAGTAAAAGTTCCGATTCAAAATAAGTACTTCTGGACCGACTCTAAAATCGCGTTAGCGTGGATTTCATCCCCTTCTAGCTCGCTGAAAACATTCGTAGCCAACAGAGTGGCTGAAATTCAAAATCTTAGCAGTATAGAAGAATGGCGGTACGTACCGTCTATTAGTAATCCTGCCGACATAATATCGCGAGGCACAACAGCCAACAAATTATTAAACAACGATTTTTGGTTCCACGGGCCTTCATTTCTTTCATACACAAACGAATTTTGGCCCATACAAGAACCGGTCAGCAAAGTAGATTTACCAGAACAAAAGCAGACTACCTCACTCTTAGTAAACACAGTTCCTGAATGGGAATACTTAAAACAGTTTTCTGATTTTATTAAATTACAACGCTCAATAGCTTATCTAAATCGATTTGTAACTAATATCGGGAATAAAAATAATCAAAACTACGGGCCATTATCATGCTCAGAACTTGATCTAGCTTTAACAATCATTTTACGCCACATACAATCAACCGAATTTGACGAAGAAATAAGAACATTATCAAACAATTTGCCATTAAAACCGAGCAGTAAGCTTCTATGTTTGAATCCGTTTTTAGACAAAGACGGAATCTTAAGAGTAGGCGGACGCTTAAATTTGGCTACCACTATTTCAGATTATAAAAAACATCCATATTTGCTACCGAGAAACCATCATGTGACAATGTTAATCATTTCTCACATCCATTTAAGTCACTTACACGCGGGCCCCCAGGCCACGCTAGCGATATTACGGGAAAAATTTTGGGTCCTTACAGGTCGCAATGTGGTCAGAAAAATAATCCAAAAATGTATGCGCTGTTACAGACTAAAACCACAGCCATGTAGCGAACGAATGGGTAACTTACCGAGCTATAGAATAGAGCCCAGTAGACCATTTTCTAAAACGGGTTTAGATTATTGCGGCCCAATCAACATCAATTTAAATCGCGGTAGAGGAAGGCCAAAAATATCGAAAGCCTATATAGCAGTCTTCATATGCATGGCAACAAAAGCGGTGCATTTGGAACTCGTGTCAGACTGTACCACCGAAAGTTTCTTACAAGCTCTGAAAAGATTCGTTGGTCGACGAGGAAAACCCAACGACATCTTCTCTGACAACGGGACAACTTTCGTCGGCGCAAAAAATGAGATGCAACGACTTCTCAGTTCGCGGAATGACCGTAATTACATAATAAAATACTTGACAACTGAGCAGATCAATTTTCATTTTATTCCGCCTTCCGCGCCACATATGGGGGGTATCTGGGAAGCGGCAGTCAAATCTGCGAAAAATCAACTGAAACGCGTTATTGGTACAGCTTTGTTTAATTTCGAAGAAATGCAGACGTTGCTAATCCAAGTTGAAGCATGCTTAAATTCGCGTCCGTTAACCTCTATATCCAATGACCCAAATGATTTGACTCCTTTAACCCCCGGCCACTTCCTCGTTGGAACCCCTCTAACTGCTGTTCCAGAGGACAACGTCACCACGCTCCCAACGAACCGGCTCTCCAGGTGGCAACAAATCAGTCGCACTCAGCAGCAATTCTGGAAACGGTGGTCAGCAGAATATCTGGGCCAACTTCAAAATCGCCCAAAATGGACCAAGGCCAGCCACAACAACATAAAGGTGGACGATTTGGTGGTCATTAAGGAAGACCACACACCCCCGCTTGCATGGAAGATGGGACGCGTCACTACAGTTCATCCCGGTCAAGATGGCCTCATTCGGGTAGTGACAGTGAAAACCGCGAATGGTGTGACTAAACGACCAGTGGTTAAACTATGTGTGCTTCCGACCGAACCATAAACAAAGGTGTTTAAATCTATTTGTTTTTTGTATATATGTGTTTTATATTCCCTTTTGTCAAAGTGCTGTATGCACCCATTATGCAAATAGGTACTTATTATGTAGTGATATTTGCAGTTTAAACTTATTGTCATGTTGAAAGTTAGTTCTTTCAAGGCGCCGGACCATGTTCGGGTTTCGGTTTTACCTACCAACCGCAACCCTTGTCAACAAGCGTCCCTAACTTTCTCTTTTACCTGCAATGTATCGCTTCCGATTTTAACAACTTTGTACATAGACTTCGAACCGTCAACAACAAGTAAATACAGTGTTACACAGCACATGTTTGTGTTTCATTTATATCAATCTTTTTCGGTACGTATGTATGAATAACAATCATACATCCAACAGTCACGGAAATTTTCATATTTTAAATACCATCATTTCCTACATTGTAGCCTTCAGTACTTATACATCTTTTAATATAATCCTGAGCGGTAATAAATCTAAGCCACGGTAAGATGGTATTTTAAAAACCATAAACCACAATTCACTATTCACTGCGTTTTATGCTTATCGGGGCAATGCATTTTATCTGTGTACCTGAGCAACCCGGGTCCGGTAGGCCCGTTGGTTGTATTTGTGTTATTAAATAAGAGTAATTTTAATAGTAATGTTTAAGGTATGTTATTATTTTTAGAAAATAATAACTGCGTGTTACATAATGATTAATTTTTTCAGTTAGCACAAATTAGTTCTGTAAACGACTAATCGAATGTTCAATACATACATTTCTCTCGCATAAATTGCATATTTGTTACTGTTTTATACCTTTATTTTTCAGACAAATGTAGCATCTTTTCCTGTTGCCACATGTGTCATTTCTTCACTTTTTCATTGTTGGACCTAACGCGAGGTGGGCTTGGCAGGCCCGGTTTGCCCTAGAATGTGCCGATTATGTTTAAGTGTAAATCTTGGGCAATAAAATTAATATTTTTACAACCCTCGGTAGAATAATTTATCGTGATATATTCTCAGAAATCGTGAAACGAGATTAAAAGAAAATGAGTTTCAACAAAAATCTGAAAATTTAAAGTTGCACTCTGCTGATTCCGGCCAGCCAGGCAGCCTTTGATCCTATAAGGGGTTTAAATACCTTTCTAAGAAATTGTACTTATTTTGCCGGAACCAGCAATTCTTCCTAAAATGTATATATCTGCCACACCGGGATAGACGATTACCCGAGATGGTCATAAAAACATCGTAAGCCGATATTGAAAAATAATAATTTATGACAGGTTGCGCACAACAGACCTTCAGCACAGAATAAACATTTCCCGTATTCTTTTGAAATATTAATTTTAATGCCGGAAATTATTAGATATACTCAAACACAATTTGGACACTGTAGTATGGGAATAAAAACGAAAAAAATATTCTTTTTAAGCTTATATAATAAATATTGCACAATTTGCGACACATCAAAGAGCGAAGCGATGGCCTATTTGCAGGAAAAAAGAAAAGATTTTTCAGTCTTGAATAACTATGCTTCAGTAAAATGTTTATTTCTTAAATTTAATACCATAATAACTTCTTCTGCACCTGTGGAACGGGTGTTTAGTAGCGGAAGCCAAATTCTGACACCAAGAAGAAATAATTTAGCTGACAATACGTTCGAAATGTGGTTAATTTAAAAAAAATCATTAAACAATACATAAAAAAATACATAAACATGTTTTCAGTTATTTTATTCGCCAAAGCTTCAAAAAGTATCTGTTTTCTTGTATCTGTATCTAAATACATTTCGAAAAAATCGAAAACAATCTGTATCTAGATACTTTTAAAATTATCTGTCCCCAACGCTGCAAATAACTTATTTATTTTAAATTGAATATCCCATATACATATTTTACATATTATTATTGACCTTTAAAACCACCTTGCTACGTTATTTCAGTTTTTTGAACTTCCTTAATGATACAAATGTTCATAAAACATCGCCTAGAGTTATTTTTAAAATCTGTGTTAGTGTGTTGCAATATTTTGTGAAAATATAGACAATGCTTGTCGTGGTATAAGTTAAATTGAATTTTTATAGAAAATCTTTATGAAAAATTCTAAAATATTACAATTTTCGAAAATCGGTATTTCGATTGTACGAGCTACATTTTGTTGTAGCTCGTTGAGTATGTTTTGTTGACCTTTCATAAGACTGCAAAAATTCGAAAAAATAGGTCTCCCGTTTCCATCTGTTTGCCTGCTGTCTGTTGTCTGTCGTCTGGTGTCTGTGTCGATTTTTATGCAAATAATTTCCGAAAGTGCCACACCGATTGTTGTCAAATTTTCTATGTGTGTTAAGAATTTTTCGTCCTAAGTGTTATTTAAGTATTATAAAATAACATATTCCTACAGGGGTGGTTTATGAATCCGTTTTGATTTTTTAGCTTAGATATTCAGATTTTGGAAAAAAATTGGTCAAAGATTATTTGGACAGAACTTCCCTCGCCCATAGTACATCAAATCAAGTGAGTTTTTCCATTACAAAATTTTGTGATGATGGCATCAACATTTTTGCAAGAGCACGTTTATTAATTTAGATAGATGTAGTGTAATACTAATAATAAGGGTACTGTATTCCCAATGATGGTCCAGACTTTTTATTGCTTCGACTTCTCCTTATTAAATAAAACACTGTGTTTTATTTTGATTTTTGGAATTTTTGAAGAGATGTTTGGAGATGTTTTAATTCTTTTTGGAGTTTGTCCGGTTGACATCAGTCAAGGACAGACCGTTTTTGGGCGGGGTGGTGATGAGACGTAACCTGGTTACCATAACATCAAGGAAAGGAAGACAATTGTTGATTTCCACTTCCATGGTAAACTGAATGTCGGTGTGTTGACTGTTGAGATGGTCGTGAAAGACTGAGAGGGCGTTTTGACCATGGGGCCATATGACAAATGTGTTGTCATGTAGCGGAACCAGACTTTGGATTTGAGTTGGGCGGATTCAATGATTGTGTCTTCAAAATCTTCCATGAAAATATTGGCGACGACTGGTGAGAGAGGGGATTCCATGGGAGTACTAGAGATTTGTTTGTAGAATAGGCCTTGGAAGGTAAAATATGTGGAGATTAGACATTTCTCCGCGAGATCGCCAAGAAGTGGAGGTTGTCCGTCACTGTTCAATGAGGGAAATTGGGTCGCGAGGAAGAATAGAATAGGAACCGTCTTGTAGTAAGGAGTGTATTTTGTAGACGTATTGTGTTTTGTCCAGAATCAGTGTGGCATTGCCTTTGTCAGTGGGCAGGATGACTAGGTCGGTATAAGTTTTAAGAGAAGTGAGAGCGGTCCTTTCTTCTTTGGACAGATTGGGTTTTGGGGGGCGTGCTGAGTGTAGGATTTTGGCTGTCTCGAAGCGAATAGAGTCTGCGTTTTCTCTTGGCAGATTTCTGATGGAAGTTTTGATAGCATTAATAATTTCCTCAGTTGTAATTTTCTTAGGGGCGATGGCAAAATGAAGGCCTATTGATAAAAGTGTGTTTTCTGATTCGGAAAGGGAGTAAGATGACAAATTGACGACCGTTTCAGTAGCAGGTTGTGGACGATTTTTTGGTTTTGGAACAAGTGACTCGGATATGGACTTGTTTCTTTTGGTCTAGAGTTTTTTGGGATTAGATGTGGGTAATTCGATCAAAAAGACACCAGGGGATAGGGCATAAAGAATTGAAAAATTCTAAATGAAGTTTTAGGAGGTCTCTGGACACGAGATCAAGATCCCGTTGATTGGCACGGATGCGTTCACGTAGGAGGGACATGCTGGCTTTGGTCAGAATTTTTCTTGATGAGAAAGTGGAAAACTGGTTTTTGGGTTTTAGAAATTTGGGGATTATGTTGTGGTCATGACAGCGAGAAAGAAAGGTGAGTGAAGATAGGAGTTTTGCCATTTTCTGGCGGAGTTTGGAGAAAAGAAGAGTTTGATTGGAGATATCCTCCCCGTAGAGGTTTAGGAAATAATTTCGGAGGCTTCTACGGTCGGAGTCAATATATGATCGTTTCAAGGGTTGAGAACGCTTATTTAGATAATCATTATTAAATAAAGACGCGCGCATTCCCACATTTTCGAGAAAATGGAGTGACTCGTTCTTAATTTGATCAATAAAAATTTAGAAAGTGATTAATTTTATTAAATTTATTTTATCTGATGAAAAAAGAGGGTAGGGTGGTTAGATAGATATCTTTTTGTTAGAAATTTACGATGCCACCCTGTATAAGTAATTCTAAAAATATGACGACAATGATCATGTTTTGCATGTCTTCCATGGGATTTATTCGGCAAAATTTTGACATGACGCCATCAATTCTTTGGGAGGGAATACACAGATATTTTGATTAAAAATTTATCGTTCTTACGATAACTTCAAAACGTCTGCAAAATTTCGAAACCTTCAGTTCCAGATTTAGTCAGTAAAATGAATGAACTCATTCATTAATTTTTTTAATCCCCCTGTATAAGCAATTCTAAAAATATACAGGCAATGATAAATCACAAGTATAGACTCATCATATTTTGCACATTTTCGGTAGGATGTATTAGGCAAAATTTTGTCATCTTTTGTGGGCGATAAACAGATTTAATTTGATTAAAAATTTACCGTGTTTACGGGTTTTGCAGATTCAAAATTAAATTACAAAATTTTGGCAAAGTTATCAGGATTTTGGACAACTGTTTTAATAAAAACACACGAATTGAAAATTGCAACTTCCAATTTGTCTAAAATCTTGACAACTTTGCCAAAATCGTATAAAAGTATGGATGAAATGATTAAGAGTAAACAGGAAAATGTTGTTATATGAGTTTGATTTTTTTTCCAAAAGTTGAATGCCTTGGGTAAAAATTCATGAACTACACGTATAGGAGTTATGTTATTTTATAAAATTTAAAACCCATTTACAATTTTGAGATTAAGTCGTCACACTGTGTACTGTTGGGAAGGAAACAACGTTTGGTTAGCGTTTTACCATCTACATCCACATTTAAAATTTAACAACAATCGGTCCAGTAGTTTCGGAGATTATCTGTCTAACAAAAGTTCACACGGACGGAGAATGGATAGACAGACAGACAGACAGACAGACAGACGGTAAGCGGATACCTGTTTTTTCGTACTGTAGAGGTCATGATCCATCGAGAAAATATGGAAGTAACCAATCGCTTGATGGACCAGATTACAATACTTTTTTAGCTTAGGCTGGGGAAGTAAAAATCACAATTTTATAACAAAATGTTGCAATTAATTAACTTTGCAACTGCAAAACCGAATGCTCTGAAGTCTTACAAACGCTTTAAGGGTATCGTAAGCATGGTAGGTAAATAGAGAAACAAATTTATCTGTTTATTCTCCCCCAAAAAATTGATGACGTAATCTAAAAATGGATACTATATTATGAAAAAGTTTGTATTTTGAAACATATGTAAGTATAATAGATTTTTCTATTTGTTTTAAATTTAGAAAATTGTCGTTCTGCTGCACTGCATAGATTTACTATAATTATTTTAGTAACTACGATAAGTATTTTTTATCGTAGTTACTAAATGTAGCATAATGCAGCAATAAAAGTACAACGAACCTAGCGTTTACTTTGGTTATATCACATGTTTTGAAGCCTTAAAAAATTCAACTAAGCTTTAACACGGGTTGTTTATGTGCCCTTCATATAATCCCTGTATTTGTAGGGTGATTTCAGAGTCGATCCTTATCTAGTCTACAGACCACTAATAGTAATTTTAAAGCAGTTAAAAAGTTGGCACTATTTCAAGAAGATTTAATATTCTGTCATTGGATATTGCCAAGTATAGTTTTGGAAATTTCATTCTCCCTATAAAATTTTATTGACGATAACGAGACCGACAGTAGTACAATGGTAAGAAATATTTATGGTTCACACCAGTTCACTCGAATTTGTCTGAGAACATTTAGCAGGTAGTTGTACTCATAAAATAATGGTCATTTCCATTCATGAGTAACGATAGTCCCTGTCCGGACATGGATTATTCTGCTTTCTAATATCTGGGGATTACCGGCACGCGACAACTTAAGTTGTAAATATCTCTTGCTATTGCACTATTGGTTATTGTCAATAAAATTTTTAGGGTACAATGAAATTTCCAAAACTATACATATGTACCTACACATGGTGTCTTTTTTATTTGATACAACTCCTGTAACTCTTTTTTATTTTTGCAGATATGTGGGTACTTTATTCTTTGCACTTTGTATCGTACTAGAAGATCTATTTGATGGTAAACACATTTTTTAATTCTCACTTCCGGTAACACTGGAAATGACATCAACTTCATATTTTTAAATGGGACACCCAGTATATTTTTCAGTGCATGAAAAAAAAATCAAAAGCAACCAATATTCTAAAATTAATAATAAAAAAGTTATTCAGTAAAATTTCTTTCATAAAAATTCTCTCTTGTATAAGTACAGTAAAATATATTTGTTGTATTTATTTTTATAAGATAAGATTTTTGAATTCATATGTAGTAATGCTGTTAATTTTCTGTTAAAGCTAATATTTCTTGTCTCTTAAGAAAGCTAAATATTTAATTTGTTACGTACAGATTGTGTAATTAATTACGTGTTTTAAATTAACAAAGCGGCATTTGTTGACAAGAAATCTACTTTAATTGTGCGGTCTAACATTACGTTTCGCATTTATGCATAGTACTATGTCGAATTATATTACAAGCTATGGCTGGATATTAACATTTTTCTATGCGTTTTTCTTAGTCTTGCGTGGTATGTTACGAAAATAATAAAAGAAAAAGCATTCTCAACTAACTTTGTTTAAAACATTGCACAGAAGATTCAAAGTGCGCTTATAAAAGAAGGATTTACTATTTTATCAGATCAATTAAAACAGCAATATTTGAACGTAATCATTAATAATTCATACGTTATCAGCACGATAAATCTTTATGGGTATATCGTTGTGTATAGTCGTTACATATGCACATATTTAGCACTAGACTCTAATAAAGGATACACGATCTCATTATTTTACCATCAAATAAGGTATCGATTTTATTTGTATACATACACATAATTATGTCATCATGATTTATGCTAATAAGCAAAGTTTAAGGACATTTAATTACAAGATATTAATCAGGTTATTATTAAGCTCAAATATATTTATTTAATGAATTGTTCAAGAATTACAAAGCGTCAATAATTTTTAATAAATCAAATATTTACATGAAGCGTACGAAAACTAATTCTTTATATGCGTAACTGATAATAACAATAATAATAAATCAAGTCAGTATGTTTTTATTTAAGAGATTAACATTAATTCAATTTTCGAGAATACTTTTTCCAGTTAAAATCTTAGAGTGTAATAATAACGATATTGTCGAAAGATTAAACAGCAGGAGGACGTTATTTATAAAATTCAAACAACATTTACTATTATTGTAAATTTTGTAGATGACGCGCCATTGTTGGTGGGGATGATCAGAAAAATTTTAGTAAGCGTTTTATTATCTATACAATGTTCCTAACATACATAAAATTTGACAACAATCGATCTGGTAGTTTTGATTATCTGTCTAATAAAAATCGACATAGATAGACGACATACAGATGAAAACGTGGGATCTTGTTTTTCGTACTCGAGGGATCATGAGACGTCGAGAAAAGATGAAAGCAGTTATTTATCGGATGGACTCTATTACAATACTTCTTTAGCTTACAATCGGAACTAAGAAAGAAAAGAATCGTACAATGAAGACCGTCAGAATATAAGTAAAGGGAAGATAGCAGCAAAAGAGAAATGGAAAAGGGAATAAAGAAATAAATATAGAGTGGAGTATAAAAATGACCCAAAGTAAGACAGAATATAAAAAATTCTGGAAACATATTAAAAGATTGTGAGTAAGACGAAATACAACAAGGAGAGTTTGATGAATTAATAGCGGAGCCAATGAAAGAAGAAATTAAAGAAATTATGCATAGAAGTAGCAAATGGAAAAGTTCCAAGATATGACTAAATGTGGAATTACAAAATTATGACAACATTAATATAACTGAAGACAAACAAAATGAGTAAAAACGACAATAGTTATTATTTTTGTTGCAAGTACCTAAAATACAGTGTTATTGTTTTTTCAGAACTGTTCCTAAGATAACATAATAGATAAAATAAAACGGTTTAAAGATTAATTCTTAGATGAAATTTAGATAAATAAGTATAAATCATTTTACTAAAGCAGCACATATTTTTTATAACCATTTACTGAAGCAAAAATTTTAGTTCATTAAGCCTCAATTAGTGTAAATATATAAATATTTTCTCAATTTTGAACCTCTAAAATTACTGTGCCCTATAAAATCTGTGTGCAATAACAACAGTCCAAGTGTTGTTACACTAACCGCCAGTAATCTTGTAAAATTAAAATGACCTGAATCAACTTGCATCACATCTTTTATGAGATAGATAGATTCGAATTGGTTTGCTCTACTCAAGTTGCATAATTCGATTAGTCATCCCACTTCTGCTGGGATGTTCCTGGTGATACACTCGCAGCCAATTAAGGCGTAACACTCTTTATAGAACGTCTATGTCAGCACCATTAAATCGGTGCGGTGGTGCTTATTCTTCGACAATGAATACTGATGGCAGGGGTGTGCCGCGATTAGGAATGCTATATTTTGATAGCTTCGAAGCGAATCGTAACGCGTGTACGGCTCTGATGTGGGGTTGTCATTCTATGATCCTTTTTCGAGTTTATTTTATTGTTATTTTTAGTTCCCAAGACTGAAAAGCGACCATTTCAGCTGTTATCTAGTAACGTACATTATAATGATTTCTCATTCACATAAGCTGCAACGTAATGTACTGGAGGCGTATTAGCATTTCGATTGTAATTTATAGGCCGTTATCTTTAATCGAAATGATAAATGTTAACTAATTGGGTGTTAGAGCAGGTGTTAAGTAGCTACATAATGCTGAATATAGTCGGACATAAAACACTCGTACAGATGTTTTTCGCACCCACGTTTTATGATACACTCGGTTTTAAAAGCGGCAACCGTTTGAAACACGATTTACATGCTTTGTTGAACGCCTCGACGCTACGTTATTCATTCATAGAGTAAGGTAAAATTTCTTGATTGACGTTCAGCACGCACATTTAGAATATATCATAATATGTTTATATTATCTCTTCAGTGACTTTGATGTATTTGTCCATGTTTTATTTAGCCAGGTCCACTGCTGTCCATTCATCTCTCACAAAATTTTAATTGCACGTTACAACCAATCGCTAAATATAAAGAACATTTTTAACTAAATTAGTTTATTAACTAATAATAGTCATTAGAGCACTTAAGATTATTATTATTCCTTTCAAATGGTGTTTTCAGTTCTAACAATCATTGCATAAACGCCATCCGTATTATATTTGAGTCACAATTTTTATTACATAATGTAAAATTGGTATTCATTAAAACAATACGACTTCTAGTTTGACCGATTCATTATGCGCTACGCGCACGACACTAATGTATACATCTCTAAATGTGATATATTGTCAAATTTGAAAGAAACTAGGTACTAAATTAGCCGACATACTAATAGACTAAAATGAAATTTGGCGTATTGTTTTTCCTAATAAGGTCTAATATCTACTGTTATTAACATAAGATGTTTTGGTTAATAACAGATGTCGTGGGTAAACTTGGAGTATATCAGATTGTTATTTTTGTTTTCACTAGAACTTTATTACTCTGTAGCATTAACGACGGTGATAAATATGTGAACAGACTTTAAATGTCGCTGTACTACTTAGTAGCAGATAGAATCCCGATGCCAGGAATGTACTTTAAAAATTTCATTGTACCATTAAACATTTGTACACTTGTATTTCACCAGAAAAAATATATATTTGTAAGACTATTAGGTATATGTATGTATTGCAACGTAATGAAACAAAATGTGTGTTGAACAAAAAATTTGTTAGATAGCTAAGTAAATAATAAAATAGATTTCTAAAATTGTTGAAATTTGTTGTTTAACTACCTACATATATCCTATAAATCCAAACCTATTTTGACGAAGGTAATATATATAGTAGCTAACACACCCCATGGAAGGATAAAGCGGCTGTTCAGCTTTCTAGGTGTAATTATTGGGGTAAATCAGCCCCAAGTTCTGATACTATATTTTTTTGCTTATGTGTGTACATAGTTCCTATTAAGATGTTCTTTCACTTCCTTTAATCATTTGGACCTTGGTCTTCCTCTTCTTTTTCCTTCTGATTCACATTCTAAGATCTAAAATACTGTTGTACCTTTTTGATAATGTACCCCAACCATTTTGTTTCTTGTTGCTTTATTTTTTTTACCCCATCTTCACCTTTTTCTTACAATAGTTCAAAGTTCATTCTTTATTGGTGTTCATTCTAATCGCAAATAATATTGTCCTTAAAATTTCTCTTTCTAATCTTCTTAGTTCTGTTTCGTGCTTTTCTGTCATACGTATAAGTGTTTCGGGTGCATGCATGTATTAGCAGTAGTCGAATTATTGTTTTGTATACATGTATTCATTTTTGTATTTTTTTCGATAATTTTACTTTTAATAACTTCTTATTAAGGTGGAACACTTTATTTGTTACAAATGTTTTTTTATTTATTTTCTTCTTTCTTACTAAGTCTCATTATTTTAGATTTTTTTTTATTTATTTTGAATCCCATTTTCCCCTTCTGTGACCAACTTTTATAAAATTGTTTTCATTATTCTACGGTTCCTCGTCATAATTATTATGTCTTCCGCGTGTGCTGTTACTTGTCATTCCCTTGTTTTTAATGTTAGAATATTCAGGGCCTAATAAGGAGGTCTGGACTTATTTTTAAGTCATTTATGATGTGTGTTTTACATTGTACCTTATATATTTTTTTATTAATTCAGGATTTAATAATTCTAATGAACTCTTTAGCATTCCGAGCTGCAATGGGTTTGCTTACATTTTCCACTGTAATTTAAAATTTGACGATTCTTTCGTGGGGATGATCACTTTCGAAACGTCGATTGTATGTAAAAGTACGTTGTAATAACATTTCATATTTAGTACCCGTGAGAGGTAAATTATTAATAGACGATAGAAATAACGATTCCAATATGAAACTCTGTGGAACCTTACTAACAACTTTTAATGCAAAAAAGTCACCTCATTCTTGACGTATGTTTACATATTGGGTAATTGTTATGTAAGCTTTCTTCTACTTCATATGTTCATTTTAACAATTTAGGTCCTTTCGGTACTTTTCTAAGTAAGATTAAATTTGAACTGTAAACATATTTTTTTTGCAAAAAAGCAATACATTTTATCGTTGGAACTGCCATTGACCTGTCATGTAAGTCTGTTTTTTCTAGTCAAAATTATTAACTCTTTATGCGTTCTTTAATTTACAAACAGATGATTTTCTTTTTGTAAAATATTTATTATAATTTTGAGTTAACATTTAATTTTAATACAGGATATTTCAAAAATAGGGAGCTACCTTAATGGTGTATTATTTTATTATTAAGTTCACAAGTCTAAGCGCGACAAAAATTATTAAAAATTCTTTACGTCAATTTGATGTTCACTTACAAAAATAAAATATTGATAGATGAAAAAAGGTGAAAAATTCGCTACTGTTAGATTCACTCTGAACAATTTTTTTTTGTGATACTTATAAAATGTTTTGAAGGCTTATGTCTTCCACAGGGTTTCTACAAATGATTATAGAGTCGAAGAAGGTTATGAATACGTGCCGCTTCTCAGATTTGAACTTTGCAAGAAACAACTTTATTCCGGTTAAACATTACAGTAAATGTTGAAAATGTTCACCATTTTGTTCAAGACATATGTTCACTCTCTTTTTCATTTCAAAAATGTTCTGTAATCCTTTCGTCAATACCCATTGTTCAATTTCATGTTGCTACAGGAGCTCCTGACTGCGGAGGAAATCTTGTCAAAGATGTTTGCGGATTTTGCTCAAGTGTCTCAGACCATCAATAACTTCCTCAGATACTCTAGGTCTTCCAGGAGACTTCCCTTTGTTGACACTGCCAGTTCGAACAAATCTGTTGATGACACCTCTAATGTGAGCTTCTAACGATGTTTCTTGAATTATTAAATCATGGTATTTGGCCAGATATCCTTGCTTGAAAGCGGTGTGCTCAATATCCTGCCGAACTGCCCCACTTATAAAAGTAAGTCGATCGGCTAACTTTTAATAAACTGTTTTATTGAGTCTAACATGAAAACAAACAATAAACGTAATCTCTTTCATGTATAAAGTAATGCATTAGCGTGGACACTGATCTATTTGAAGTATCATATCGCTGCTATCAAATGACATGGTTGTTTTAAGGTGTGACTAAAATCTAGAGCAAGTATTTTTTATGTTGTACAGAACTTTAAAATCGTTATAATCTGTTACGATTATAGAAAAAAAACTGATCCTGTTTTTTTTTCATGTTTATTTGGTAGTCAAGCTAGTTGTAACGGCTTTTATTAAAGTATTTCTTTTTTTTTACATATTGTTAGGAGACCAATAAAATCCTTATGTCAATTAACAGTTAACTAGAAAGAACTTGAAATATCATTATTGTGAAATCGCATAAAAGTGGAGTCACTACAGTGAAAAAAAGAGGGGGCAAAATGCCTAAAATACGCAAAAAAGAACAATTAATTATTTATTTATTTTATTTTTAACAAGCGCAGGCGCACAATTGGAGAAGATGACTCAAAAATAATGTGTGACGTTCACTACGGGTATAAAAAATTGACATTATAGACAACTTCCCTCGTCTCTGAAGTACAATCTAATTGAAGTTCAGGTTCTTGGGAAAAAGATAAAATTTGAATGTCCCGCAAGTTAAAAAAAGTAAAAAAAAATGTGATGATGTTATAAACATTTTAGCACAAGCATATAATGTCAATCAACTGGAAGAAAATACTCGTAAACTGCTTCATTCATTAATTAACTTTGATTAAGCACTTTTAAGAAATATGAAGGCAACTAATAAACTCCAAGTACAGATAGACTCATAATATTTTGCATATTTTGAGATATGATTTATTCAGCCAGCAAAATTTTGAGATAATGTCATCAAATTGTTTGGGTGGGATAAAAAGATGAATTTTGATTAACGTTTTACTAATCTTACGATAACCTTAAAACGTTTGCAAGATTTCGGAGCATTTAGTTTTGCAGTTTCGAAGTTAAATAGTAAAATATGGTTATAAAATTTTGATTTTTTTGCGAAAATCTGGACGCCTAGGGTAAAAAGTCAAGGCAGATTCATAAACTACAAATATTTACAAGGATGTGTTCCTTCATAAAATTTAAATAGCATTTACCATGTAAAATTTTTAAGTGACAAATTTTAGTCACATCGTCATAGACGACAGACGGATGATAGACACGCGGAAACAGGGGGTCGAATTTTTCCTTCTCTAGAAGTACAGAATTAATGTTAGCTAAAGTTTGAGGGAATTGAATTTGAACTTCCTTGTTAATTGTTGATAATATCGGGTGTCTAAATAAAAATGTGGTCAAAAGTGCATCAGCTTTCATTTTTGTATATGTCGTTTCCGAGATGAATTTGGAAAGATTGTCATATCGACGTGAATTAAATTGAGTTTGATAGCGAAATGACAACTCGCTCGAACACAATGAGAAACACTACGACATACGGAAATAATTGGTCGAAGGTTATTTCGACAGAACTTTCCTCGCTCCTGAAGTCTAGCACGACAAATCCCGCTTATTAAAAAATCTGGATGCCAAGGGTAAAAACTCAACACGGAATCATAAATCACATATACAGGAGCATTTAATAAAATCTAAAGAACATGTAGTCGGCATAATTGTAAGATGACGTTATCATTTTTGGGGGAGGCCATAAACCAATGCATTTTGATTAACGATTTATCATGCTTCCCTCAATTTTAAAACGTTTTGCAAGTTTTTAGAGCATTCGGTTTGGCAATTTCAAAGTTAAATTGCAAAACGTTATTATATAATTTTGATTTTTTTTTTCTAAAAAGCTGTATGTCTAGGGTAAAAACTCAACACGGATTGATAAACCACATGTGTAGGAGTATCTTATTTAATAAAATTTAAATAACATTTATTAATGTAATGGAGATGACATCATCCTATTGTTGGCCAATTTTGGCAAATTTTGGTTAGCGCGCTACCATTTACACGATATTCCTAATGTACATATAAAATTTGATAATAATTGGTCTAGTAGTTTCGGAGATTATCTGTCTATAGAAATCCGGACAGATGACAGACAAACAGACAAACAGACAACATACAGACAGACGGAAACGGGAGACCAATTTTTTCGTATTCTATGGGTCATGAAATGTCAAGAAAACATAAAAGTAGCTAGCTGTACCATGGACTCGATTACAATACTTCCTTAGCATACATTCAGGAAGTAAAAACCAATAAAATAGGAGGAAGCCCTCTTGACCAGGTTTTTAATTAGACACACGTTACTTATCTTACAACATTTTCAAAATTTTCGTGAAACTGTTTCGAAATGATTAGTATCTATTTATACAATGGTGCCTAAATAATGTGAATATTCAGGTTCTGAACGAATTAATGCAAAATATGGTGAAGTGAGTGCATGAGTATTGGTAAATTTTCCTCACTTGCAATGTATGAATCCAAGTACCTATCTATGTTAAAAGTTGTTCCTACTAAGTCAGTAATATAATGAAAATTTGTTGTCAAATGTTACTAGCAAATCCTTGACAAAATAAATCCACTTTACCTGTAATTATTAAGACCCACCACTGACCCGGAAATGACCGGCATTCAGGCAAGACTTCTATCATTACGGGTACTAAGACCAAGTAATGATATATTATTAAGACCCACCACTGACCCGGAAATGACCGGCATTCAGGCAAGACTTCTATCGTTACGGGTATTAAGACCAAGTAATGATATGCATTGATTAGATTAACAAAACAACTTTCGAGATTCTAGAACTACAGCATACAAATTAGTCTGCTATTATTCCCTAATCTCACCCCATCCCTAAAAGTCTAGCGTAACTACCGATCATTTATCCGCGCATCACTTGGAAAGTGACCTACACTACTCTGACCTACTGGTGCTAATCTAATCTGACTGACATGATCAGACTGTTCGAGAAACTTACGAACAATATGACATGTTCCTAACAAAACAGCTTTTTGAATTTTGACAATTACTGAATCATTCAAATGCAAAGACTTTAAATTCTCAACTAAGCTACATTAGAGATAACCAAGGGTAGAATTGAAATTTTTTTAAGATTCAACATGGATTTCATTTCTATCGATAATTGTAGATATTTTGAAATCTTGGTGTGTTATGTTTGAATAATGTTGTTTGTGTTAGGAATAGCAATGTCAATGATAATGGCTTCGTTCGTGTGTTTTTTGATAGGTATGATGTCTGGTCTGTTAGCTGTAATGTTTAAGTCTGTAAGTATTGTGCGATCCCAGTATAATTTGTATTTGTTATTTTCAACGAACGGAGATGGAATGTAAGTGTAATAACGTGTCGTATCGTCGATTAAGTTCATAAGTGTTGTTAATTCTTTGTGAATGATTTTGGCTGCGTTGTCGTGTCTAGCTTTGTAGTCAGTTTATGTCAGGATGCTGCAGGAGGAGATTATGTGCTGGGTCGTTTCAGGTTTTGCTTTGCAGAGGCGACAGCAGTCGTTTCTTATATTCGGATCTTTGATGATGTATTTTCTGTAATTCTTGATATTGATTACTTGGCCTTGAATAGCAAAAACAAATCCTTCTGTTTCGGCAAACAAACTTGATTTTTTTAACCAAATCAATGACATCTTCTTATTGACATGAATTTCTTCTAAGTCTTTGTATAATTTTCCATGTAGTTTTTGTTTTAGCCCACTTATTATTTTGTCTATTGTGTGGGGGGTGTGGATTTCTTCGGTGTTCGACAGATTTAAGGGTGTGTGGTTGAAATCTGCCCTTGTGATGGTGCGAAACATTTCAATTCTTTCTGCTCGTTTCAAGAAATACTTCTTCAGATCTGAGATTTGTCTCTGATATAAGTTTTCTAGGTTCTGGAAACCCCTTCCTCCATTCTCTCTTGGTAATGAGAATCTTTCAATGGACGATTTTGGATGATGCCTTCTAATACTGTGTGAAGATTTTCTTTATTGCGATGTTTAAATTTTCAAGATCAGTTTTGGACCATTTAATGACTCCAAAAGAATATGTTAGCAGTGGAACGCAGAATGTATTTATTGCTTTCATTAAATTTTTTCCATTTAACTGTGTCTTCAATATTAATTTTAATCTCTCTAGGTATTGATCTTTCAACTGTGTTTTCGTTTTGGTATGATTGATGTGGGAGGATTGACAGAAACCTAGATATTTGTATGTATCATTTCGTTCTTGGGCTTCGATTATTTCGTTATTCTGGGTTATATGTGGTACTTGGTGTTGAACGCCTTTTCTGATTGCTTGGCTCATTTCTCAATACCAAAACACATACCAATATCACCGGAAACCTGTTCAGTCAGATTTAATAGGTTTGTTAACTGATTTTGTGTACTTGCATATATTTTTATGTCATCCATATACAGCAAGTGACTTATTCTGTTTTCTCTTTGTTTGTTAATTCTTATATTGAACCCATAATTGCAGCTGTTCAGGATATCGGAGAGGGGATTTATTGCTAAGCAGAACCATAACGGGCTAAGAGATTCGCCTTGAAAAATTCCTCTTCGGATCATTATTGGATCTGACTGAATTGTTTGTTCATTTAAGGTTATTTGGAGGGTGGTCTTCCAGAATTCCATGGAACATTTGAGAAAAGTGCATATTTTAGTATCAATTTTGTATAATTCCAGAATTTTGCATAGCCAGGAATGAGGGACAGAATCGTAAGCTTTCTTATAATCAATAAAAGCAGTATATATGTTTCGGTTTTCTTTTCTAGCTTGTTCACAGATGATGGAATCTATGATTAATTGCTCTTTGCAACCAAAGGATCCTTTAATACATCCTTTCTGTTCTTCATTAATGATGTCAGAGTTAAAACAGTGTCGATAGATTTTTTGTGTAATGCATGAGGTTAATATCTTATAGATTGTCGGTAAACATGTGATAGGTCTGTATTTTGATGGATTTTTTGTGTCGTTATCTTTAGGTTTTAGGTATGTTACACCATGACATAAGAATGTTGGAAAGGAGGATGGGTCAAGAAGGAACTTATTTAAGTGATGTAGCAACTGAATATGTACACAATTTAATTTTTTTATACAAAAACTAGCTGACCCGGTGAACTTCGTTTCACCTACAATTTAATTTTGAATCTGCAAAACCGAATGCTTTGAAAACTTGCAGATGTTTTAAACATATGATAAGCATAATAAATTTTTATTCAAAATATATTTACTTATCCTCTCCAAAAAATTGATGACGTCAGCCCAAAATTTGCCAAATGAATCCTATCTAAAATGTCCAAAATAGGATGAGTCTATACTTGTGATTTATTATTCCATTCATATTTTTTAGATTTGCTTATATAGGGTGACTCAAAAAAAATTATGAATGGGTGAATTAATTTTATTGATTTAATTAGGAACTGCAAAACCGAATGCTCTGAAATCTTGGAGATGCTTTAATGTTATCATAAGCATAGTAATTTTTTTATTAAAATGTATTTGTTCATTCCCCCTAAAAAATTGATGACGTCTCCTGAAAATTTTGCTGAATAAATCCTATCTGAAATGTGCAAAATATGATGAGTTTTTACTTGTGATTTATCACTGCATTAATATTTTTTTAGTTTTGCTTAAAGGGGGTGTCCCAAAACAATTAATCACTGGGTCAATTTATTTTATTGACTGAAAACCCTAAATAAACTTTATTATTATCAAGAATTGTAAAACTGAATATTTTGAAATATTGCAGACGTTTTGAAGTTACTGTAAGCATGTTAGTTTTTTAATCAAAATATATCTGTTTATCAAGCCCAAAAACTTGATGACATCATCTCAAAATTTTGCCGAATAAATCCTATCTAAAATGTGCAAAATATCATCAGTATATACTCGTAATTTATCATTGCATTCATATTTTAAGTTCCCGAGCGTAAGCAAAGGAAGTATTGTAATCGAGTCCGTCGGCCGACTCTCTACTTTTACCTTTTCTCGATCTTTCATGATCCCTAGAAGACGAAGAAATAGGTGTCCCATTTCCCTCTGTCTGTCCGTCTGTCCGTCTGTCTGCCATCCCGGAGTTTTATAAGACAGATAATCTCCGAAAGTACTGGACCGATTGTTGTGAAATTTTGTACTTATATTAGAAATATCATGTAGATGGTAAAACGCTAACCAAAATTTGTCTAATCATCCCCACCACTAATGCGATGACGTCACTTCAAAATTGTACATAGTAAATCGGTTTTAGATTGTATAAAATAACATACTCCTACACATGTGGTTTACTACTCTGAATTGAGTTTTTACCCGAAACGTCCAGATTTTTGGAAAAAAATCAAAATTATAAAACAACATTTTGAAATTTAATTTTGAATCTGCTAACCTGAATGTTTTGAAATGTTGCAGATGTTTTAAGGCTATAAAGAGCATCATAAATTTTTAGTCAAAATATATTTGGTTATCCCCTCCAAAAACTTGATGACGTCAGTTCAAAAGTTTACCGAATAAATCCTATCTAAAATGTGCAAAATATGATGAGTATGTACTTGTGATATATCACTCAATTAATATTTTTTGGATTTGCACATACAGGGTGACTCAAAAAAATTAATGAATGCGTAAATGTATTTTACTGATTTACTCAGGAATTACAAAACCGAATGCTTTGAAATCTTAAAGATGTTTTAAAATTATCATAAGCATGGTAAATTTTTTATCAAAATGTATTTGGTCGTCCCCCCTAAAAAAATTTATGACGTCGCCAGAAAATTTTGTTGTATAAATTCTACCTAAAATGTACAAAATATGGTGAGTTTCTTCTTGTCATTTATCATTCCATTCAAATTTTTTCGATTTCCTTATACAGAGTGACTCAAAAAAAATTAATGAATGTGTGAATTTATTTTATTCAGTTAATCAGGAACAACAAAACCGAATGCTTTGAAATCTTGCAGATGTTTTAAGGCTATAAAGAGCATAATAAATGTTTAGTCAAAATATATGTGGTTATCTTCTCCAAAATACTGATGACGTCAGCTCAAAAGTTTGCCGAATAAATCCTATCTAGAATATACAAAATATGATGAGTCTGTACTTGTAATTTATCATTCCATTCACATTTTTTGAATTTGCATATAGCGAGTGACTCAAAAAAATAATGAACGCGTAAATTTATTTTATTGGTTTACTCAGGAACTACAAAACCGAATGCTTTGAAATCCACTGCAAAAAAAAAAACATAATAGACATGCAGTCGTCACGTTTCCGACAGCGAGGGAAGTACTGTCTAAACTCTTTAGAACAATTTTTTAGATTTGCTTTTACAGTGACTTAAAAAAATGTATGGATCAGACAATTTATTTTATTGAATAACTCAAGAGTTGCAGAAATGAATACTTTGAGATCTTGCAGTCGTTTTAAAGTTATTGTAAGAATGGTAAATTGTTATTCATTAAAAATTGATTGGACGGCTCACTCGATTTTCGCAGATAATTTTGGATATACAATACAGTTGTTATTTTTAGTATTAGTTACACTGCACCAATCCAAGGTGATAGACGTGTTGATTGTAAATGTTGATTTGGTCATCACAAAATTGTGTGAAGAAAAGACTCAACTCGAAAATGCTGAATATGTTTCATTATACTTTTGGTGGGAAGGAAGTTCTGTCGAAACAACGTTCGATCAATTTTTTGACAATGGTTGATATAAATAAAACTCAGTGGATGCTCATACTCGAAATACGAAGTATCTACTCGAATATCAAATCAAAATATTTCTAGTTTTTCTAGATGATGCTAATACTTCAGTAGGTAACAGTTGATGCTCAAGTAGCATCTCGATACAACAAAAACGGAAAACAGTGCCAGTCTTCAACCATCAAAACAAAAATCGAGTCACCAAAATATAAGTTAGTATGGGGTAGACACCTTGAGATGGGAATCTCTATGGCCAGTGTTGGAAAGAACGCACTGCACAATAAATAAAAGTTAATTACCTGAAAAGTTTTCGATATTCCCGCTCCTAATGTGTTTTTCAAACTGAATGCACCTTTTGACGACGCTCCACGTTCATGAAAGTCGCCATGTTTAGTCAAAATTCACTCTTACAACGATCCTACTCGTTTTCTAAGCTGCTTTACAGACAGCTCAGTCACTTGCCACGCCGATGCTCATTTTTAGATTAAATGCTCACAAAACGCGTAGATGTTCAATTTGTGTCCGGGGAGATACAGTGTTTGCAAGTAGGTACTTCGTACTTCAAATATGAGTATCTACTCAGTTTTATTCATACCACCCAATGTCTCGCTTCAATGTTTGACTATTATGTTGATTATGAGCACGACGCTGATCAACTTCCGTATCCGAATTACCTATGAAATAAATCATTGCGATTTGTACCTGAGGTAGTTCGTCGTACATTTCATTGACTTCGTGGACCTATGTCAGCTTGTCGTCTTCTCGGCGTTGTAATGAACTTCATAAAACGACACAGAATTATTTTCGCAGCCAATCAAATCTGTAAATTTTGTCTTGAGAATTTTAAAATACTGAAAACTTCAAATCAAATCCTCGAATAACGGTAAAGTTTGAGGTTTTGTCGAAACCAACAAAGTGAACATAGGTAAATAGAATGGCAGATCAAAATTAATAAGAAACTTTCGCAATGCGTAACTGAATTCACTTTAACGAACACTTTTCTTGAAGTAAACGACGTTTTTTGTTACGAAAAAACAAACAACGACTTGAAATGCAATAATACTTTTCACAATCGCACGGAAGAAATAGTTTTGTGTGACACGTCAGTCAGGCGACAGATCCGTCAGGAATGGCCAACTATTTAAATTCATTCCAAGTGGCGATTCCCGTGCAAAATTTTTAAATTTGTTTTTTCTTTTAGCTGCTTTTCTCTTGAAATTTTTCCAGAATTTTCTTTGCTATAAACCTCACGGAGCCCGAGACCTTTCCAACGAATGCAAAACCGTGGAAATCGGTTCGTGCGTTCTGGAATTATAGCGTCAGGAAGGAAAACCCGACTTATTTTTATATATTAGATTATGGATTTTGTCTGGTCCTGGTGATTTCCAGTTGTGTTTTTTATTGATGGTATTTATTAATTCGGCAAGTGTTATCTGATGATCATTCATTGGTGTAACTGTGGATAGTTTATGGGATATATGAGGAATCGATTTGGCAGATTGGTTAAATTCAAATTCTTGAGACCAAAGTTTTGACCAAAATGTTGTTACATCCTGTGAACTTGGAAGTTCGCCGGATAATTGAGTTTTGCTTGAATTAGTTAAATGTTGATAGAATAGTTTTTCGTTGTTTAAAAATTTAGTGTTATGAATTTTTCTGAGATGTGATTGTTTGTATCTTTTAAGTCTTTTGCTATATAAGAAAAGCTTTTGTAATAGAGTATCTTCAACTTGGGATAGTGTTGTGTTGTACTCATCGTAATCAGTTTGATGAAAATTATTGTTGGTCAGTATCGAATGCATTATATTATATTAAGACTATACAGTTTATCACTTCCAAAAGGTGCATTTAAGAAATTGTTATATATGTATTAGATATTACGTTATCTGACAGTTGCCCCTCTATTTAAATTTTTATATTTTTAGAAAAAATGCTTAATCGAATTAGGACCACTACCGAAGATCATCATGCAAACTGATGCTGTCTGTTTATCATCAGCATGTTTATTCTCAGCAAGCTTTTGTTTGACGTCTATGGTTTGACGATAACTGGAATGAGAATCCGGACTATGAAGACCATCTACACTTCACGCTTCGGCTATCAGGGAACGCCTGTTTTTACTACTTTTATAATTTATCATTTATTATTGTAGAAAATTTTTAATACACACGAAATATTTGGCGGCATTCGCTATAACAGAAGATGTCACACTAAAATAATTCAGATCCTTCTTTTAATCCTTTTCAGTCATTAATACACCCGCACTAATAAATAATCAAGTAGCGTTAAGTGAACGTGGCATCAGACACTTAATATTAATGCATCGCGTGCAAAGCTCCTGAATCTGGCCCTCGGCTCTTACGTCATTTCCGGAGCGTGACGTACCCTGTGCCCTTCACCGGACAGACACTAGCAAAATACTTACAAGTTGTAATTTTTGAGATAAGAAAAATGCGGGAAAGAGGGAACACGATGTTAAACAAAAGATTAGGAAAACCGCTCAAATTATCCATGCACGACAAATTATCTCATTTAACTATCGAATTTGAACGGTTATTTGACGTGAAGAACGCCCGTAATTATCGAGGACTCTGAATAGCGATATGCACGCTTCTCGATCAAAGTTGATGATGTCATTATGTTCTTAAATGTTGGATCACATCGCTCATGCTTTCCTGAACGTCAGATAACAACCTTCAGTGATCTCAGGATGTACCTGGTAATTTTACATGGCTATTTACTGCCACCTAAGTGGTCTTCTTACTTTTTTCATGCCACACCATTAAATTTACATCAAGTGGACTGTTAATATACTTCGATATTTATGTGTTTTTTTTTCAGTTATCTCTAACGCGAAATTTTGTAGCAGTTATCGTTAAAAAGTTTGCTCTGGCTGATATACACAGTGTACCATTTGACAAATGTGAATAGTAAATTTAATAATGCAAAAAAAAAGAAAACGTTTATCGATAAAGTTTTAGTGGAAATTTTGGTAAAAGTTTATATGTTATATTATATTGGCATTTTACGTGTATGTATAATTATAAATATGTTTTTAACATAGTAAGTTGGTAGTTTAACAGTTTGTTTTAAAAGTATCTCATTTGATTCGTCAATACATGTACGAGTTTTTTTTTCACTATATAACTAGTTCAAGAAATATTGTTATAACTATATTATAATATTCAACAATAAAAATAAGGTTCCTTTTCTCTATATTACAATATTTTTCGTAAAAAAGCGTAATAGAGGAGTTTAACAACGGGGTAACAAAATTTTATTGATCAATTTTCTAAAGTGAAAAATACTTGTAACAAAATATCTCACAAAATATTTGATGAAACATTCACTTACATAATTTTTTGAATCACTGGTTAACTGTTAGCCAATATTTATTTACTATGGAAGCGAGCAGTGTGCAACAATTGGTTTTCCAGGCGAGTAGTTAACGTTGTCTAATAGTCGTTGAACTGGGCTTCAATAGTATTTTATATGTAAATGATCATCGACGTGAAATTCTGATTCTTAAAAAAAAAAAATAGTCGAGATTTATACTCAAGAGTTCATTTCATATTTTTATATAATATTTTGTTATTAAACATATACTGTATGACGCTATTCTCTTTTGTTTTCTAAATAAGTAAATTTTTGTTATTAACTTTGCATATTTGGAATGCCAATTTTAACAAAATTGATTTTAATTGTCAATAATTTTGCAAATTTAATATTTGAAGTATAGGCTTAAAGAGGTAAATTGTGATTTTTAACTGTCACATGAAACATCCCTTCTAACATTACTTTTCTTGTTATCTTGTTTGTTGTTTTGCTTTGTTTTCAGAACTTTATTGGTTGTTCACTCAAAAATTGCATTTCCATTGGAGCAGAAAGCGTTTATGATTGAGTCGTATTTTCGAAAAGGACAGATCGTTACCGGTGTGTGCGAGTACCCGATTTACGTGACTTGGGATGAATTCTAGGAAGAATTTCTCAACAACATAGTAATCTTCTTTAGGGTTAAGGATATCTAAACGTTGAAGGATATCAGAAAGAAATTTTGGCAGATTTTATAACTACCTCAACTTCACGACGATGAAATGGAAGTAAGTTTTCAATAAGACGGGGCTACAGCTCATTCGGCTAGCATCATAGTAGTAGAATATCTGGCCCCCCGAGATCTTGTGATCTTATTCTTGCAGACTTTTTTGTGGTTCTATTTAAAGAGCACTATTTATCGAACACCTGAAAACAAATCAGAGGAATTAAGGTTGAGATCGATGGAGTTATACTAAGACCTCATTTATGCTTACTACAAAATGGACAACATTTTCAACACCTCCCGTAATTTTGTTTTATTTTATAAAATTAATTAATCTTGTACCAACTTTCCTTGTAATTTCACATTTATTTTATTAAAAACGTTATTAAAAACTGTCGGCTATTTTTGTTTTATATTTGTTATTTTTTTATGTTTATGAGTGTGGTTTAATCATCGACATGCTAGATCCTTTCCAAGGATGACTCGATTACATATTATCTTGCACACTCGATATATGCTATACAAATGTATAGCTATATGTAGTTAAATAACTAATGTGTAAGCACTTTGTGGTACAAATTATTATTATCAGTACTCTACCAAATAAATTTCAGAATAGTGATACAAGGATTCTAAAAGTTCAGACTGTAAATAAAATATGTAGTTCGATAAGCACATTGGTGATGCTTTTGTGGAGGTTTTTGTTGCTAGGATGAAAGCATGTTGTTCCATTCCCAATGGATCTAATATGGAAATCCGTGTGTCTAGCTTGCACATTGGCAGTTCTAATTTAGCACTAATTTTCTCGGCAGTATTAATATAAAAATATTCTTTTTGCACATTTATAAAGAGAAATATTTTTGTCATGACAATACACTTGTTTGGTAAAATGATGATTTTTACATTCCGAACGTAAGCGAAGGAAGTATGGTAATATGGTCCATCGAACGACTGGCCACTTTAATGTTTTCTCGACATTTCATGACTTGTCGTCTGTCGTCTGTATCGATTTTCATTAGGCAAATTAATAATCTCGGAAACTAGTGGAATGATTCTCGTCAAATTTTATATGTACAGAGTCATCAAAATTGATTGAGAGAGTTGGTACTCCCTGTTTTTATGACAGATTTGTTTAAGGTTATGTGGCAATGAATTCAGTGGCGTGACAAGAGAACTGGGGGTTGATTGTCGAATCAATTCCACGCCCCAAATTCGTCTTGAGTACCACTCCGGAAATGCCATCACTAGAAAAGTGTTCTGCTCTACAAACAGAGGCATATCAGGAAACGCAATCGAACAAATCCAAAATTCGAAACTTCAAATCTGACAACTAATATTTTTTACCAAAAAAAATCGAAAAAAGACGCCACTGAGTTTTGAAATTTGAAACTTCAACCTTCAAATCTAGCAGCTAATATTTTCATACAACTTAATAAACCAAATTATTCAAGTTCAGGTTTACCAACTCTCTCAATCAATTTTGATGACTGTATATTAGGCATGTCGTATAGATGGTAAAACCTAACCAATATTTGTCTAATCATCCCCACCAACAATAGGTTGATGTCATGACTAAAATTTACAATAGTATATTTTATAAAATAACATAATCCTGGATTTGTGGCTTATAAATCTGTGTCGAGTTTTTACCCTATACACCCAGATGTTTGTAAAAAAAAACAAAATTCACCGTAATCTATCCGTTTATCCCCATCCATAAAATTGATGACATAAACTCAAAATTTTATGAATGTATACTTGTGGTTTATGAATACATATATATTTTTTTGAATTACTTATATAGGGTGAATGAGACAGTCTATTTTATTGATCAAAAACGACTCACCCTATTTTCCCGAAAATTTGCGTAGACAATACTGTTATCATTAGTAATACAAATTGATATGTCTCCTTCCTAAAATCATGATAACGTCGTCATAAAATTTTCATATGGAAAAAGTCACGTGAAACACACGCACAGCATGCTTTTCTGTACTTTGACAGTCCACATTTATCTTTATTTTATCATAAAAATAAATAAAATTCCAAAAATGTAATTTTACAATTTTTCGCATAATCTGTATTTGTTCGTCTGAATTTCGAGGCGACAGAAGTTCTGTCTAAATATCTTTAGACCAATCTTTTGTAATGACACCTTTTGGCTTCCCGAGCTTAAGCTATAGAAGTAGGTAGCAAGGTCTATTTGACGAATGACAAATTTCATGATTTTTCCTGTTTGGCTTCTGTTTGTCTGGTGGTAAGTAACTCTAGATACGTAATCATATAAACTAAGGTTACTGGACAGAGTTGGATGGGACTTTGGGTGTATTTTATTACTATTGCGCAGATGTTTAAATTTGCGTGTAATGTGTTTAGATCCATTTTGTTAGTACAAGGCTTCCGTCGCCTGGACACAAATTTGTTTAATCTTTAGAAAATAAAATATATGCTTGAAACTTGTGTTTTATTAACCCACTGTAATTGTTTATTCCAGACATGTAGATTCTTGGAAAAAAAGTTTTCTGGACATTTTATAGCTCCTTACATATAAAGAGGTATTTTTCCCGTTTCCGTATTTCTGTCTGTTGTTGGCTGCTGATTTTATTAGACAGATAATCACTAGAACGACTTGATGTTCACCCAAAATTTGATGACGTTTTCTCAAAATCCTGCTAAGTAAATTTTGCTTCAAATTTATGGTATGATATACTTTTTACTTCCCGAGCGTAAGCGAACGAGGGGTGTTATTTATGCCTCTGGTTTTTATTTTACAGCGAGTATCACAAACCCAAAATCGAAAATCAAATTTTATATATTTTTTAAAGATTTATCGGATTATGCAGCGTGTTTCAAAATGATTTTCATCTAGTCGCCTATGGCTGCAGGTTTTCATCAAGGGAAAGATAGGAGTTGAAGCGATTTCAAAGCTAACTAGATGAAAATCATTTTGAAACACCCTTTACTTATAGCCTTCAACCAATTTTTTATTGATCCAATTAAGAGCCTCATTTTTTAGTTTTGCTTATACAGGGTCACCCAAAAAAGTAATAAACTAGTCAATTTCTTGTATAGACTAAAATAAAATCTGTCTGTTTATTACCTCCAAAAAATTGATGACGTCATCTCAAAATTTTGTCGAATAGATTCTACCCAAAATGTGCAAAAACTGATGAGTTTTTACTTGTGATTTATCTATCATTACATTCATATTTTTTAGCTTTGCTTAAACAGGTAGCTCAAAAAAAAATAATGAATGACACGATTTATTTTATTGATTAAATTGATTCGATTCATTCCATTTTCCCATAAAATTTTAGGTATACAATACTGTTATTTTTAGTATTAAACTGCACCAATCCAAGCTGATATACGTGTCCTTGCAAAAATGTTGATGACGTCATCACATAATTGTGTAAAGAAAAAACTCTACTCGAAAATGCTGGATATGTTTCATTGTGCTTGGGAAGTTCTGTCGAAACAAATTTCGACCAATTTTTTATTTGTGATTTTATCATGTGCCCATATTTCCAATTATGCTTGTATGAGTTATGGGAATGGTAGACAAATACAGGTTTGTTCAAAAAATGGCGCTCCAACATAATTCAAAATTCACAAGTCTAAGTCGAGAAAAATCATTAAAAAACTATTTACATCAATTTGACGTTCACTTACAAAAGCAAAATATCGATTCACACATAGACAGATCAAAAAATGAAAATTTAGCCCCTGTCGTCAGATACATCTTAAATTAATTTTAAATTTTTTGTAATGTTATAAAACCGTATTTTGAATAATGAAAGTGAATTAAAATATGGTGAAATTAACAAAAAAAAAAAAAATGGAACTTTGGATATATATTTGTACAAAAAGATTTTTTAAATTATTATTTCTCTGCGTGGTTCTGGACGTTTCATAGGGTTTGTGCGCCACTTTTTGAATACCCTGTATAAATTTGCAAAACCAAACTATTTTACAGTGTGCCTTATAGGTAACTGACATGAACTTTTTTGAAAATTTTGCGAGATGTCAACTAAAAATTATTTATTCATTCCGTTATAAGTTTAAAACTGTTAGTACAGCATGTTAAAAAATTGAAAGAACTAATTAATTTATTTTACTGATTAAATAAAAAATTGTTTAATTAGTTTTCACAAATTATTTATCATAAAAAGAAAATATTTCCAGAATCAACTTGTATAGTTCACGGAAGAAATTGGATTTGTTTGACTCCAATTTTTCGCAAAAAAATCCAAACTGTATAACAATCTTTTATAAGTGACGATTACCATCGGTTAAAATTGCCCATCTTGGACTTGCATATCAAAAATGATCGTGCATTCCATTCCCCCATGTGCCTTTTTTTTCACTGTTACTACCATTATCTATATATTTTTTATGTATAGAGATTATTTTCAAATAAAACAAATAAAATATCGCAAAATCAGATTTTATATTTTTTCAGAGAAGAGGAATTTGTTGGACTGTACTAAACGGACGAGGGAAGTTCTGTCGAAATAACTTTAGACCAATTTTTTATATTTTTTATTTGATATATTTATTCTTACTAAAAGTTAGTGACATCATTTTCCAAAATCAGTTTCGTCTCCGTAAGTTTAGAAATAAGTTTGTGTTGTTTTAGTACTTGTTAGCAACTTCTTATATTAATTCAATTTATTATTATTATGGGGAGATGGGTCAGGATAGGCTGTTCCAAATAGTTCGTAATTTAAATTACCATATTTGTCGTTCACGTCCCGCTTCAGGTTCATTCGTGTTGTTAAGTCGACCATACTGCTACATACTGGAACGAAATCTGCCTTTTCCCATCGTTCGATTATATTATAATAGAGTTGTCAATATAATACTCCTATTAAACATTTGAACACAATTTTAACGACCGAATATTATTTCGTTAAGGCTCATGTTAAGTTATAATAATACATAAATGAAAGATTAATGTACAGAAATTATTTAGCAACTGGAGTATTTTGTTCACCCTTTAAAAATTTGTCGGTTTGTTTGATGTTAAAGTTTCATATAATGCTGTATAGACAAATGAATGTCTAATACACAGTTAAAAATTTAGTTTGCATTTAACGGTATTGTAAGTGAACATTAAACTCATAAACACAAGCGTTTGCCTTTTAGTTACGTAATCCTGACTTTCAGTAATATGTCGTGTATGGATGATCAAACCATGCTAGAAAATTGCCAAAATTTCCTAGTAAAAATGGGAAAAACTAGTTTATTGCAAACAAAATATAAAAAAGATAAAGAAATTTATGTATTGCTGGAGGTACGATAACGTAATTATTTAATTTTTTGTTTGTATAAATTTAGTGTATCTTCTGTGTTAGTTTTGGAGTTGTTAATAGATTCGGTTAAGATGTTTATTTAATTTATCGTAATTTCCGAACATGGGGAACAATTACCATGAAAAGAAAGATCGGATGTGTCGATTGTTTCAATATAACAATTTAAATTCTTTCGCTAATTAAACTTGATGATCTTGGAGGCTTACGGAAAGCTATCTCGTGGTTTTAGTTCCGATACAGCGCTTGAAGCTTTCAGCAGGATGACATTAACTCCGCCTATCGCATGCGCTACCCGTATCAGCCAATCAGGTTAGTCAAGACTTATTATCACAGTGCTAATTAAACATCTCAAACCCATCATAAACAGCAGGAACAAAAAGGAGCGCTTCTGGAGCAGCATCACCACCGTCTCGGACCTAACAATGCGGCATTCTTAAATTAATTCCGAAACAAGAGATGCAAAGATACCTTTGTGTTCCGTTTTGAAGAGGGTCTCGATAGGGATGACAAGGGCCAGTTCGCATATCACTTTCTTTATCACTTTTACGAGATCCTGCCGAGTCTCGGCCGCCTGGATCGCTGTCAAATAATTGTGCATGGTGGTGAAGTGATGAGCATCCCCCGCAGAGGTGGTGCCTTTGGAGGGGGTAGGAACCGCCCCGCCCCTTAGAGGAACCGCCACTTGCGATATTGCTTCCTGCCATTCCTGCCGGCGCTTCGTGTTCCGCAGGAGCTGCACTACACTTCCTGTCAACACTGTCTTCCTGATCTATCATTGACTGATCCCTGCCATTTGCAACTGGTAGCGGTAACGACGCGTAATTAACGGTCAGTGAGGGGTTGTTTGCGTTTTCTTGCGGTGTCTGCACACATTCTCTTTAAGATTGCGAGTGAACTGAATCGCGGTTTATGGCAATTTTTTCTCGATTTGCGTGTTTCATGTCCGTTGACTATTTAACTGTTTATGTGTTAAGTCCCTTACATTCACAAGGTAAGTTTAGTGGAAATGCTGGCGTTTGCATGTCGCCGTGGGTGGTAAATAGTTTTGCTCCTTCTGTTCAAATATTTATGTACTGCCATCTTTTGGCATCGTGCCATAAACGTTACTGAGAAAGAATTCATGTTCTAATAAACAGTTTGGGGTTGTTAGGGGAACATTGTTGTCAATATTTCATTGTTTTCTGCAAGAACAATACGAAGTTAAGTACGAAATACGAAGGTGTTTGAATGTATTTTAAGCTTCATTTGTACTGAAAGTTGTCGAACTATAAGATTTGTTGCGATATTATTGTAAAACATGCTTTAACTCTAGAACGCAAACTCAATGAAATCAGCTGATATCAATCAAAAGTTAATACTCAAAAGCCGGAGTTATTTCAGTACGTTTTATTTCAAACTGCAGTTCATATCAACTTAGAACACAACATCATATTTTTATTTGCTAGAATTCTATGATGTTAAATTTGTCGATAAACACGATACAAATAAAAAAAAATGATTGAATAAATTTCCTACTGATCATACACAGCTAAATAAGTGACACACGCACATATTTTATACATATTTATTTTTTTTTCGTTTCTTCATTCACTTAAAACAAATTTCTGGATGACTTTTATTTTATCCTAACTTGATACTCATTTTAAACCGACATAGACATTATATTTTTATATTTCTTACTTATTTCCCTACATTATACGCTTGTTTCAAGTAGATAAACAATGAGCTTTTTCTCGAACCCAAAGCTTCCGACGTCTAACTTTCTCAAAGTGTGTTGTCCTTCACCAATCTACCCTTATGAAGTGTGTATTTTTCTTCATACACTAAATCTTTTATTGTATGACTATATTGTTCTATAAATACCTTGAAAATGTTTTACATATTATTGTTATCTCCCTGTTCAAAGCTGATTCCAGAACATTTTTACATAATAGTCATAATATTGCATTATTACTCATTTTACTAATATACTGTTACATATAATTCTGGGACCTAACTGCACAAAGCCCCTGTAAAAATTTATTATTTGTTGGTTGTTATTATACCAGACCTTTCTATCAACTCTCAATTTTTCTTATTACAGTTTATCTTGAAGGTAAAGACAATTTTTACCGTAAATACTGCTGTCCAGTTAATTCTTCCTTTCGTATTGTTATTTAACGGATTTTCAAAATACTCTGTCTAAACTGTCTAAAATTTATCAGTTTTCATGTTTACCTATGAGTAATGTTGTTATGCTTGTAATGATCTTCTACTTTTTCATTGTCTTTCCAAGAACCTCCCCTTTCTTCTTCCCTGCATTCTTTGTTTTGTTTTTATGCTTGTTTTATTTTTACTCTGTGTTTGGTCTTTAGCATCTGCTTTGGTAGTTTTGTTCGATCTAATTTAATTTTACATCTTTGGTCAAATCAATTTTATTGTTTTGTTGTCTTACTATTTACTTGTCTAACAGAAATGTATCTTTTCTAAAATTTTTCTTATCATATTTCTTGTAGAACCTCGACTGAAGTGTTTCAACACAATGTTGTTCTTACATCTTTGCAAAGTTTACTAAAAACTCAAATTTCTCGTCAAGAATCATGTTTTCTTCGTCTTTCCTGTTTATTCGTTACATCTTCTGAAACTATTTTCTAGTTGTACTTCGGTATCTTTTGATATTATTCTTGTGAACTTGAACACAATTCCAGCTGGAGGATCTATGAGCAATTAATAAATATATGAATGTTGAAAAAGCAAAAAAGATATAATTGTTACCTGTGTTAAGTCCTTAACCTTCAGGAGGTAATTCGATTCGTGGAAATGCTGGCGTTTGTATGCCGTTGTGGGTTGTAAACAGTGTTATTTCTTCTGTTTAAAGATTAATCATTCACATCAGTAGCATAAATTTCACTTAACCCACTCGTCTAACTTATATAATCATAATACAAGATTACAGCACTCTTGTCTTCAAATAATTTAAAAATCGTAGACAATTTTTTTTACGTTCATATGTAAACTTGTGCATGTATTATCAGTAATTATCATTCTCCAAAAATGTCCCATGGTAGGCAAAATTTATTTTTGAGATAATGCCTGCAACGTAAATACCTTGTTCTGTAATTCTGTTTTGATATAATGGGAAAAAATTGTTCTCATAGAGTTTGAGGTTACTACGGAATATTGTTGTCAATAGTTCATTGTCTTCCACAAGAACAATATCAAATACAGTATGAAATGTTTTAGTTCTACAATATAAGTTGTTATAAACAGCGAACATTAATTCAAAAATATTAATTTTGATTTAAGATTTTGTATTTCTTGTGACAATCTTAAAAAAAACGTTATTACAAAATTTTACTAACTTAACACATAGTGTGATTATTTATCATTCAGCTCATAAAGTATGTATACAATCTGGCTAAGAAATTACACAATTATGTTTTTTTAATTCTGCCGAAACTCTATAGCATTGAATTATTGATTTTCTCTAGAAAATGGCACTAAAATCGGTTTGTGCCTCAATGTAGATTTTTAGCATTCGGAATTTATGATTTAGATTGGTTTTTTAGAAGTAGCCGAAAATGACTGCAGTAATAAAAGCGCTGTTCTATTTTGTAAGGTACAGATAAGAATATTATGCCAGTACGTAAAGGTGCCGACGGTAGTTTATGATGACAACGGCTTTGTAGCCGCCCGGAACTGATAAAAAGTTGAAATATAGTCTATGGGGCTGGACATTATGGATAAACCACAAACTCCGCCACATCTACTTTACTGCAAAAATTCTGATACGGACACTTATCGCAAAAAGATTGCACTTATTTGTTACTCATTTTAATTTTAACATCGTGAAACGTGTAAGAAATATTGGAAAGTAAAACTCAAAATTGCATTCACCAACATATGTACTTCTCTAAGTTTTAGGAATGTTCAAAGTTTAGAAAGTGGCGTTTTTCACATATTAATTTCCAGTAGTAAAAAAAAAAACATATAAACAAATATGTCGAACGAAGGAAATTAAGAAAATATGTATTTATTATAAAGACTCTGTTTAACTGAAATCAAGCAAGAAAAGAAAGACTAATTTTTTACCTGTTGCCATGCCAATAAAAATCAAATAAAAAATGGTAAATTGATAACATGCTAATTGATAACTAATTCTGTCTAATCAATTTCTGTAGGACATGGTTAGAGGTCCAAATGTATACCATTTACAGCACTAAAGTGGGATATAATCCCGAAGTAATAAGGGTGTTTTCAAATATTTGGGAAAGTAAATATCTCAGGAATCAGGAGAAATTTTATTGAATAATTCTAGTGTAATTTTTATTCATTAATCCTGCTTCAAAAAGCTGCTTTGAAAAAATTGTATTTGTAAGGACTTCCTGACTTGGGCGGTATTGGAAGCAGCATGTGCCACGCACTCATTTATATCTAGGTCTTACTAATTTGTTTTGTGTTGGTCGTGAAATTAAAAGGAATAACTAGCTGGAGACGTGACAAACTGAATTTCCTACATCGACGTACATGCAATGTTTTTTAAAAACAAACTTGGTGTTACTGAGATATTTCTTTACTTGTTTCATTATTATAATTTTATACATTACAACTGAAAAGAGGTGAAAATTGCATTGATATCTGTCTCGGTGGGATAATTGTGGTGCCTTATATTGTGTTTAACTAGAAAATAGGATTTCAGTTCTTACAATAATAATACTGAAACGTTTGGTGCATATTTCCTTTATAACAGACAGAATTATGAATATCTTATTTTTATAAAAAATTGATAAAATTCCATTTGCCAACAATGTTTACCTAATGTAATTAAAGATATAAGCGTTGCTGTGGTTATCGTTTTAACAAATAAAATGTACATTAGGTACACTTGTGAGCACGAATATCGGGCACTGATGTTATTTCACTTACAGAATTTGTGAAACACTCCTTAGAAACCATAACCTTGCTTGCAATTTTAGTCATGCTTGTGGGATTGTCATTTTGACTTTTGACATATATACGCCACTCACAATGTCAATAAAGCTTAAACTAGATCCAATTTTTCAAGTGACAAAAAACCCTGTAGATCCGTTCAACGTTGCGAAATTTACTTTTGTAAAAATATGAATTTCCTGTAATCTACATCGGAAACAATTTTTTTTTTATTTTTTCGTGTTTATCAAAATTCCCTCGATAATGTACTCTTAAGGGTGTTTGCGGCCTTCCGGGCAGTCTGTATAATAGAATTATTTTAATTTGGTCTAGGTGTTATAAAACGGTATGTTACTGTTTTGTCTTCGTTCAACACACTGTATGTATGTACGCAGGTATAGGTTTCCGTCCTTAAATACAGTGTGTTGAACGAAGACAGAAACAGAAACATCCCAGATGTCGTAATGGGGACAGTTTTACAAAATTAAAAGAATTTTACTAGGTATATGCATATCTGTTATGTTCTACATGTAGTGACCACAACTTTCATAAAAAATATTTGGAATCATGTGAAAAAATTAATTAGCTGTCATGGTGAACATAGTCTAATTTCCGTGATTTAAGGTGCAGTGTGTACATGCAGTTTAAATGAATAAATTTGTATAAATATGCTTGTATTTTCTGGCGTACTGCATATAATATTACAAAATAGTGTTATTGCGATTTTGTCAGAGATTTCAAAACTGGTCCAAAGTATTTTTAACATAACTTTTTTCGTTCTACAACAACATTGTGTATAGTAGAACTTATTCTTCAATAATGACTTATTTTTTATAAAAATATGCTATATGTATTTGCCTAGAGACTAGAGGACTCTTTAAAGGACTCATAGGACGACAAAAAAATTACAGAAAATAAATTATAATCTAAGCAGTGTTAAAAATTAATTGTATTTTTTAAATATTATGTCGGTACACGAAGACCACTAAGAACCTCAATATTTCATTAATAAAAAAAAAAATCATACCACAAAGTTAAATAGTTCCTTGGGTAGCATACAAACATTAAAATAGTTTTCAATTACACAGAGTGTTCTGTTTTTCAGTCATAACACATAACGTAGTTTTTTTAATGGAACACGCTATATATTTTTATTTGTGACGTTGCCGAGTTATTTCAATTTCGTTGAAATTATTAAGCAATGTAAAAGTTCACAAAAAAGGGCTATAGGTTATTATTTTTGCAACCTATGTTACAATATTTTTGAAGCAACAAAGAAATGTACGAACTTAAAAAATTCTCAAATATGTATAACAAATTTCAAAAATATCAATATTTCGCTTTTTCAATATAACACCCTGTATTTTATTACTGCCTCCTACCCTTCTATCACTCTTCATAAGATATTATGTAACATGTTGATTTTTTTTGAACCCTTGGATTGTCAAAAATATTCAAGAAAATAGGAATAACGTTGCAATGTCGCATCTGAATTTTAAAAATAAATTAACAAGTCTAATCAGACTATGTAAAAATAGATGGAGTGATACTTTTATAAAAACTAGTACTATGTTACGCCTTAAAAACAGAACACTGTATAGTTGAAAATAATTTTAATAAAGCTATTCAAAGAACTGTATTATTTTGGTCTCTAACTTATTCTGATATTTCTAATAATTTAATGAGACCGAGGACCGGGCGCTTAGTGATCCAGCTTGTATACTGCAACACTACCACGATGTCAGTTTGTTGTAAGTAGTTCAACAAATTATGTGAGTGGTTTTGAAATATTATTACATAAAAAATAAATAGAGAAAGATATTCTTTCGGAGACAATCAGGAATATTTCCGAATTTTCTAATCACCTTCGAAATTTAACTAAAAAGATTTTCTTGTAGATTTCGACTTCTAAAAGTTACTTTCGGTCTCATTTCTTCGATAACTCCTACCATTTTTCCAGAATCGCCCACTGAAATATATAATAATAAATTTGGCAGTTTTTTAAATTGAATTTGAATTTCAAGCCGAAAATTTTGTTCCGGGACAATAGATGTGCTATATTTTTGGAATCAGTACGTCGAAATCTATATGTCGGAATTTTTTTGTGTTTTTTTTTTACAATATTTTTTCTTAACTAAAATAATTATACCTCTTGTGAAAATTTCGAATTTTTTCAACCACCTTCGAAACTTAACTAAAGATATTTTATTGTAGACTTCGACCTCCAGAAGTTACTTTAAGCTTCATTTTTTCGATAACTCCTACCATTTTTCTAGAATGAACCCACTCAAATATGACAATTTTGGGATTATTTTAAATTGAATTTCAAGTTGAATATTTCTAAAATTTTCCCCCGGGGACATAAACAAGGTATATTTTTGGAGTCAGCACGTTGAAATCCATGCCCTACAATTTTTTGTCGATTTTTAAGCCATTTTTCTCAAGACCAAAATTTTTCGATATCGCTTATGAAAATTTCGCAATTTTTCGACTACATTCGTAACTTATCTAAAGACATTTTCTTGTATATTTTCACCGATAGAAGTTATTTTCGGTCTCATTTATCCAATAACTCCTACTATTTTTCCAGAATCGCTCACTGAAATATAATAGTTTTGGTATTTTTTTAGATTGAATTTCAAGCTGAATATTTCTAAAATCTTGCCATAAAACCATAAGCACGCTACATTTTTGGAATCAGCACGTCAAAATCTATATCCAGGAATTTTTTGTGGATTTTTTGGTCATTTTTTCATAACCAAAATTTTTCAATACCCCTTATGAAAATTTCGGAACTTTTTGGACCATCTTTGATACTTAACTAAAGATATTTTCTTGTAGATTTTGAATTCCAGAAGTTACTTGGGGTCCCATTTCTTCGATAACTCCTACCATTTTTCCAGAATCGCGGACTGAAATATGATAGTGTTTGGATCAGCACGTTAAAATCTATATCCAGGATTTTTTTGTGGATTTTTTGGTCATTTCTTCATCCCCAAAATTTTTTCAATACCCCTTATGAAAATTTCGGAAATTTTTGGACCATATTCGATACTTAACTAAAGAGATTTTCTTGTAGATTTCGAATTCCAGAAGTTACTTTGGGCCCCATTTCTTCGATAACTCCTACCATTTTTCCAGAATCGCCGACTGAAATATGATGATAGTGTTTGGATTTTTTTTTAGAATAAATTTTAAGCCGAATATTTACAAAATCTTGCCCTAGAACCGTAAAGCACGCTATATTTTTGGAATCAGCACGGCGAAATCTATATCCAATAGTTTTTTGTGGATTTTTTGACCATTGTTTCATAACCAAAATTTTTCAGTACCTACCTCTTATGAAAATTTCTGAAATTTTTGTAGCACCTTCGATACTTAACTAAAGACATGTTCTTGTAGATTTTGAATTCCAGAAGTTACTTTGGGCCCTATTTCTTCGATAACACTCCTACCATTTTTTCAGAATCGCCGACTGAAATACGATGACAGTGTTTGGAATTTTTTTTAAATTAATTTCAAGCCCAATAGTTTTAAAATTTTGTCCCGGGACAATAAATGTACAATATTTTTGGAATGAGCACGTTGAAATCTATATCTAGGAATTTTTTGTGGATTTTTAGATTATTTTTCGTAACTAAAATTATATCTCTTACGAAATTTCGAAATTTTTCAACCACCTTCAAAATTCGAAAAAAATTTTGCGAATGTTTTGCAGTTACTAAAATAGTTTTAGTGAAAGTTTTACTAAAAATTTTAATTCAGTTCAGTCTCACGGATAAATGATATAATTTTATCTGTAAATGTATTCTTTTGTGAAAATTCCTAACGTTAAAATAAAAACAAATGTGGTTTATTAAGTCACGGATACAGGAATGGATATATGAAAATTTTTCAAGTTAGATTTTCTTAATTCGTGAACTAAGTAATAAGCAAAATATTGGGAGAGGACAAACGTGGGACATCCGGTATATGTACAGATAAAAGAACAGGGGAGATACGACGTTAAACATTGGTTTCATGGTGAAAAGCAAAAGGTTGTTATTAAACGCATACATGTTTAATTAAGTGATATTATGTCACTAGCTTAACTCAAAATCTTGTTTACCTTTAATTGCACTTTCTGTCTCTGTGTATATTTTAAATTTCTTGAAATTAAAAATTAAGAGTAATAGAACAGTGTTTTTCATATTTAAAATTACAAATGCTCAAAAATAAAACTGTTCATATAGTATTTTAAACAACTTTCAGGAAAACATAAAAATAAAGGAAGAGAAACGAATTCAACTTTCGTAGTTATTTTGAGTACGTAAAAAGAGTGGTGTGGGATAAGTTTCCTTATCTAACTTACCGTTTAAAAACCGTTATGTTCAGTCACCGCCCACTGGTACCGTAAGTGGGCAAACATTTTGCACAGAATGTTATTTTTTTTTTGAGTCATAATTTGCTCTCGTGCGAGGATATGAAATTTTCTCACCGCAAGTGAATATTTTTATTTATATTTTGATAAAGATAGATATTGTTGTAATGTTTTAGATGTCTAAAAATAAATTTTGTAAAACACTGCATAATGAGATGAGGGAGCTCTTCCTGTTGCCTAATTGAAACGGAAACGAACAATCGTGTTGGCCGCGACAAACTCGCGTGGCTCGACTTAAATTTACTGATAAAACCTCTGATAACAGATCAAGAAGTCGGTGATTACCATTTACCTATTAAATTTAAATATTAACTTATAAATATTCAGTTTACGTGTCCGTACAGTTTTTAATGTTTCATCCGTGACACAGTTCCCAAATATTTTCAAAGTACCTAACTTACGATACGCTTTTCACCATGAGGTAAGAGTCGAAAAATATATTTAAAAAATGTTACACTGCGATCTCGCATTTTAATTGCTGTATCTAGATATTAATATTAGCCTTTGGGGATGCATGCTGTGTTTGCGTGTCGATAAAGATACTTACGTTATTTTTACTATTAAAAAATAAACTTAAAATCTAATTTAAATTCTTACGCTGAGAAAAAATTAGCGTTGTGCACGAAAATAGAAGTAGGTTAATAAGAATTTAATTATCCTTGGAATGGTGTTTAGATGTGTTTTTCTTTCTATCCAGAAAAAAGTGTCCACTTCGCCGCAAAATGTACGAAAGCTCTTGTTCTTATCAAGGCGCTTTGGAGTTAAAACGAAGCTCAGGAAGTACGTGCCCACTAGGCATAAAGACTGAAGAATTCGGAACAGCAGCCGATTGGCCTGCTTATAGATTTTGCAACCCAAGCACATTCGAACAACTTAAACAAAGCGTCGAAAAGGCAAAAGCAGCTCTGCAGGTACGTCGTGTTGCTCATTTGTTTAGATTTTATATAGTCGTTATTCTTTTAGGACAGAAGTGGCTTTTTAGGAACGGGAAGCGCCTTCAGTGATTTGTACAGCGGAGTGTCTACCACGGGGAGATCCCAAGAGAATTTACAGGATAATGGCAGGACACGCGAAAGCGGCGATAATGACACGAAGAGATTAAGTCAAGGTAAGTTTTTTCGATTTACGATTTATCAACGTTTATGCAGTGTGTCCCACTTTTCGTAAGCGCATTTCCATTCCCTCTTCATTAACATAGGATGACTTTGAAATTGTGACACGTAGAGGAATGTAGGGCAAAGTGGAGCACGTCAAATCTAAAGTGTTTTAATTCAGACAATCGGGTTTTTATAATTAGTTTTTACATTCACGTTCATACCTCATCTTACAGTTCTGAGCCGAGATTGTCAGTTTGACTTTGACTTTTTTTTTTAAATGAATTTATTTTTGAAAATAAAAGCAATGTATGTTATAGTATTTGTAATAAATTGTTTATTTAGAAACAAAATAATTGTAGCGCTCAAAGACTAACTATTAATTTTATGATTAAAGTTTCAGAACGTAAGTTACTAATTCTTTTTAAGTATGTATATTAAAATTGTTCTCACATTTGAAGTTTAAGGGTCAACATTCGTTAATTCCATTTTTGAAAACATAGAAAAATGTTAATTTAATATTTCATAACAAAATTCAATTTACCGACAAATTTTTTACGTTTTTACAACTACTGGAGTGTTTATATGGTTCATTTTAAAATGAATATAATAGAAATGAAGAAAAAAATTCCCTGATATTCTTACAATGCAAGAATAAAAACTTCACTTCTTTGCCTAAGAGAAAATTAAACTAAAAGATCCGCTATAATAATAAGTAGTAATAGTCCTATCTATTTTGAAAGGATTGTAAAAGCTGAAATGCCCGTTTTTTGACAAATTGGTGAAAACTTTTTTTACCTTCTACAACATCATATGATCGAAAAAAGCCTTCTAACAGGCCATGGAATTTATTTTTAAAATAATGGTATTGGCATTGCCTTTATTTCACCGTAATTGTCAAACCAAATAAGGAACGCATCGGCTTTGTCAATATGATTATTTTAAAAATAAACTTCATGGCCTACTTGAGGACTTTTTTTCAGAGCGTGGGTTGAAAGAAGTATTTTAATACAGCCATTTTGACAAATATTAAAAATAAAACAAATAAAAGTTCAAAAATGAGAGTATTAAATTAAAAAAAAAAAAGAAAAAACATCCAATTTTCCGAACACTTTTTGTCTATTGGCAGTCGAAACTAATGATTCATTTTTCAGAAGAAACGACTCTTTTATTTTTCGGTTAATGATATTGTATAATAAAAACAAAGTGTTGTAAACTATTATTTATGCAGTCACTTCTGAAGGTATACAAATCGATTTTGTGAGCTTTTATTTGTGATAGACTCTATACATTAAAACAAATATACGACATCCAACTTTTTTCTAATGACACCCTATATTTTGTAGAGGTTCTTGTAGAACTGGTTTTTCTGAATTAATCAATGTATCATACTTTAATCACCCATACTTCGCCACTGCCTATGATTCGAACGCAGTAAGTTACGAAAGGACTGTGTTAACTTGTTTATATTTGGTCTGCAGTGGTACTTCTTCACCCACGATAACCTTGTAGGAACTCCACTTTTTATGTACTAGTATAAAAGGCTGCTGTAAAATTTTGGTCTTTTTTTCGAAAATTTGGATGCCTTGGGGAAAATTTCAAGGCGGATTCATAAACAAGAAATACAGGAGTATGCATGTATTTAAATCCTACTTACTATAAAAAAAAAAAAAATGAGGGGATATCATTATATTGTTGATGGGGTTGATTAGGCAAATTTTGGTTAGCGTTTTACCATCTACACATTATATTCCGTACATATCTAGTATCTAGATATAAAATTTGACAACAATCGCTCCGGTAGTTTCGAAGATTATTTGACTAATAAAAATTGACCCAGACGACAAATAGAGAGATCGACAGATAGATAGACAAGGGAAGCCGGAGACATATTTCTTCCTAGTCTATGATGGACTTGGTTACAATACCTCCTTAGTTTACACTCGGCAGGTAAAAATGCTACTGTAATACTGAATAAAGGATTTTCAGATTCTTTGAATAAACCGTAAGCATTTCATAAACAAGATATTGCAACATCAGTACGATCCATCGCTGAAATCAGAACAAATACCTTTAATTCATTCACTCAATTCACTTTTCGTGTTTATTGGAAGACATTATAGGTGATCTCAGATGTGTAACTGGCTGAAGATTATTTACAATTTTCGGCCGATTGAACCAATTTTAACCATTTTTTTGGAACATTTTTGAAAATTTTGAATTCATTCTTTGTTGTTTTTTCGAACACATATTCATGGGGATTTCAGATTTGTAACGAGTCAAAAATTTTCTACAATTCTGCGGAAGATTATTTACAATTCGCCACCAAGTCTCAGTCGATTGAACCCAATTTAACCATTTTTTTTGGAAAATTTCATTCATTCACTTTACGTGTTTATTGAAACAGATATCGTGACGGCGATTTCGGATTTCTTACTGGTTGAAGATTATCTACAATTTGATACTAGTTCTCAATCGATTGAACCCATTTTAACCATTTTTTGATTGGAAAATTTTCGAAAATTTTGAATTCACTTTACGTATGTATTGAAACACACAATTCTACATAATTATTTTATTTATTTATTTATTATTATTTTATTTATTTATTTAGTTATTATTTACGTAGAAGATGATATATCGAATGGTTTTTCAACTCCGCTAAGCCTCTTCAAAAATAATATAGTAAAAACATATTTTCATAATATTGAAGGGGTTAATTTAGTTCATTAGGTAAGAATATTTATTTTTAAAGGACATGAAAATAAATGAACGTGTAGGTCATAATAGACTAGGACCCGGTTTATAGAAAGCGAAATTAAAGTTAATTCGCGATTAACTTTTAATTGAAAGGTCCGTTGCTAGGCAATGTACATGTTTTAACCAGTCACGGGCATATTCCACATTTTAATCCTCTGTTAAATTAATCGAGGATTAAATATTTAATTCGCTTTTCTATCAACCTTTACCTTTTGATTTTTCTTAATTTTTACTTCTCGAGCATAAGCGAAGGAAGTATTGTAATCGAGTCCGTCGGCCGACTATCTACTTTTACGTGTTCTCGACCTTTCATGACCCCTACAGGACGAAGAAATAGGTCTCCCGTTTCCGTCTGTCTGTTTGTCTGTCCGTCTGTCCGTCTATCTGCCGTCACGGATTTTTATTAGACAGATAATCTACGAAAGTACTAGGCCGATTGTTGTCAAATTTTGGATTTATATTAGAATATCATGTAGATGGTAAAAGGCTCACCAAAATTTGTCAAATATTTCCCACCACTAATGCGATGACGTCACTTTAAAATTGTACATAGCAAAACATTTTAAATTGTATAAAATAACATAGTCCTAAACATGTAGTTTATGACTCCGAATAGAGTTTATACCCGAAACGTCCAGATTTTTGAAAAAAAAAATCAAAATTATGAAACAACATTTTGCAATTTAATTTTGAATCTGCTAAACCGAATGCTTTGGAATTTTGCAGATGTTTTAAGGTTATAAAGAGCATAATAAATTTTTAGTCAAAATATATTTGCTTATCCCCTCCAAAAAATTGATGACGTCACCTCAAAAGTTTGCCGAATAAATACTATCTCAAGTCTGTACTTGTAATTTATAATTCCCTTTTTTTATATTTACTTGTACAGGTGACTCAAAAAATTAATAAATGTGTAAATTTATTTTGTTGATTTAATCAGGAACTACGAAACCGAATGCTTTGAATTTTGGAGATGTTTTAAAGTTATCATAAGCTTGGTAAATTTTTGATCAAAATGTATTTGCTCATCCCTCCTAAAAAATTGATGAGTCTGTACCTGTGATTTATCATTCGTATACAGGGTGACTAAAAAAAAATATCATTGTATTTTAGGAGCGAGGGAAGTTCTGTCGAAAGAACTTTGGACCAATTTTTATTTATTCAACGACAACCTAAAGCTGACCAAGGAGGTTGAAACCAATTCTGCTTTTGAATAACAGAAAAATAAAACTTTTAATTTTATTAAGATCTCTCTAATTCGTACGTCAGGGCGAACAATATTAGGGATGACTAGGAACAAAAATAATTGTTAAAGTAATGTATTCATAACGTAAAAATTTCAAGAGAGAAAATTGTTTAAAAAAATAATTGCATCAATTTAAGCCTATGCTGCAATTTACTACAACGATAAGATAATCTAGTTTTTAAAGCAATATGCATTACACTCTCATTTGCGCTACTGTTCCCTACGTTCTATAGAGCGCTTTTTCTCGTGTCTTTACATGTAACTACATTAGATAAAATTCTATTTGCGATGATTTGCAAATAAATTAAAATTTTTAAGTTTGCGTCCTGTCGAAAGTATAGCGGAGTGTGACTCGTAAATTTGTGATTTGTAAATGGCAATAACTGATACTCTGCATGACGTTGCAATTCTTCTATAAAAAGTGGGACGTTCTGCGTTTACGACAAATGTCTTTAATAACTTATAAAATTGAGAATTACGTAAAGCTGTCCGTAAGTCCGGAAGGCGTTTGTCTAGAATTTCTGGAAATAGTATAAATTTATTGTTCAACTAATCGGTTCTGTCTTGTTTCTTCTACTGATTAAAGCGAGATAAATATATCGAATAAAAGTACAATTAAGTGGGAATTTTTTAACGTGCCAATTTTCTATTTCAACGGAAAATAAAATTTACATGATTAAATTCTGGTTTTTCGTTTGAAAATACCACGTACTACAGAGTTGTGAATTGCTGAAACAAAAAACTTTGTACAAGTATATCGCAGTCAGTAATTCTTCAAGTTTACAGTATTATTATGCCACTTTTAATATCATCGCACTAAAGTAATATTTTATTACTTATTACTTTTCCCAATACTGTGAAAAGGAAAATAATATTAATAATAACAATAATATCTATTAGTGTTAAGAACTTTGTGTAAAAGTTTTGCATGCGTCACTTTGAACAATGTCCTAGATATAACGCAATCACAAAACACAAAAATCACGTTTTAAAAATTCATGGACACTGTAAAAAGCACCTTTTCACAGTTTTTTTTCAAATATTTAGTGCTGGTGAAAATACGTAATAACGTGTCCTATTTTTGCAGGAAAGATAATGTGCTTTTTATTATTTGCGTAAATATTCTGTTAACCAATGAGTCAGAATGATGACACATACATATATTACACTTTTCAATAGGATGAATTGCAGCATTCTCTTTCGTCTCGTGCTACAAACTTTTCACTCACGTACAGTGAATATTTGTCTGTTTGGTTTTCAATATGCTTTATTTTGGAGATCTGCTATGAATTAAGTGTACGTTGTGCACCTGATATACCAAATTAATGCAGACAAGCCACAGCCAAATCTCAGTATACAGGGTGAGTTACTAAGCGCGCACTCCTCGATATCTCATTAATAATGTTACGAAATAAACCCATACGCCGCCTCGTGACGACGCCTATGGGCCGTCGAGAGTTTTCTAGTATGTGAGGCAATGACGGGGACTCCAAATATTGATATTTCAACATTTTCAAATACCCTGAATTTTATTAGTGCATCTTATTATATTTTTTGTCCTTTTTCTTTTTTGTGAAGTGTTTTCTATATCTAGAATTGATAACATAGGTTTGAGTTTTTTAACTTTTGAAAAATTGTTTTCAATTTGATGGCTGATTCTTACGTATTTTTGGGCGCTGATACCAAATATGAATTCCATCACGTAAGGATTTTTCACAAAAAGGATTCAATTTTTTATTAATAAATACATTTTTCAGGTGATTGAAAAATCAAATAATTTTAAAATATGTTTAAATCTAATGAAACTACAGGTAAAATAGGTACTAAATATATCAAAATGAGTGAATTAAATTCATGTAGTCACAAAATTAATTGCACAAGCTCACCGCCGCACCTTTGTGAAAAAGTTATACTAAACTTATATAATTTGTCTACAACAAATTGTATCATAACTCATAACTAAAAAAAAATATGGTTGTTGATTTAAACAACAGTCCAAAAAAAAGATCCTTTACCATTGTAAAGTTAATGAGATATGGATGACCACGGGATTAGTGACTCACCCTGTATACATGTTTAACACAGGTTACCATTTTGTTATTATGAGCAGAATTGGTTGTACAATATAAATTTACACAATATAAATTTAATTTAATTTTAGAGTTTAATAGGACCAGTAATTTTCATTAAGGATTATGCTACATGTCATGTGGCAGTAAACATAGTACAGTTTTTCACCTTAAAAAATTGTGACTGGTTATACACATCGAAAATAAATAGCTCTAACAAGGCTCTCTAACAAAAATGTACGACTTTTGTAAATAATTAATTGAGGATGATTATTTTTTGGTTATCGTTTTATTTATATAAATCTTGTTATCTCAAGACATTATTCTGATAAAAACTTAGAAGTTTTATTTTAACGATTTGTCGCAAAATATGTAACTCCTGAAATAACATATGATTAAAAAAATCCTCTAGTAGGCAATGACATTAATTTTAAAATAATAATGCTGGCGTTGCAACTATTTGACACTTTATTTGATAGTTATTTGAGCGACGCAATTTAATGACGTCACATACAAATTTTGCGTGGTAAATGCTATTTAAATTTTATAAAATAAGATACTCCTATAGATGTGGTTTATGCATCTACCTCGAAAAAATCAAAATAGGATGAAAACATTTTACAATTTAACTTAGAAACTGAAAACCGAATGCTCTGAAATCTTGCAAAGGTCTTAAACTTATCACGTTATCACAAACGCGATATAAATTGTTAATCAAAATAACCCTGTGGTTTATCAATGCATTTATATTTTTTCTGATACAAGGTGACTAAAAAAATTAATGAATGAAGTAATTTCTTTTATGAATAAATCGAGAACGGTTCACCCTATTTTTCCTAAAATTTGAGAATACAATACTGTTTATTATATTAGTATATCTATCAATTATTAATATCCAAATTGAAAGATATACGTGCCCTCGCTAAAGAATCACAAAATTTTATTTTGAAAAACTCACGAAACATATTCGTAGCAAGTTTCATTACCGTTTAACCGTCCACACATAGCTCTATTTTAACTTACAGGGGTTATAAAAAAAATCGTTTAGAATTTTCTAACGTCTAATCTGACCTTTTTAATTAAAACGATAAAAATAGTAGAATTTATTTAATTTTTAAAACATAATGTTTTTTTATTTAATCATAAAACTAAATATGGAACTATAATTTCAATTATTTACTTGGACGAAATTGATATCAAAATAATAATTGAAGTGTGTCCTGAAATCCTGCAACGTAAGACGCTACGTAGTATGAAGCTGTGTATCCATAGCAACCCCGTTGCCTTAACCGTATTGGACGTGTACGTCCTTCCTTCTTTACACTTACAACTCGACGAACTTCCCTCTTTCTACATAATCATTATAGATACATAGTTCTGCACAGTGAAATGAGCGAAAACGTGGATATTAGTATTTCACTTAATTGTTATGCTGGGTATTATTCACCAATTTAATATTAATTTCATAAAAAGAAACAAAGCGTAGAGGGTGCGCTGAAAAATTAAAAAAACTTATCTACTTCAGAAACAATAACGTAGAACAATACGTAAAGAAAATAAAGGGACCCTCCAAATTATAAATTCAAAGGAAACAAAAAAGCAGCACATAAAAGAAACGGAGACATTGTGAAGTTCTTCGGGAGGAATATAAAAGTGTGCACAGTTTTAAAATTAATGATTTATTTGGTCGAAGACCAAGATGGCGGGAACGGAAGTTACATAAGATATTTAGAGGAAGCAGCGGCTCCAAAAATAATGAAAACTTGTAAATAAGATGATCTCGTATACAAACAATTTTTTACTTCTAAAATAACTTTTAAATTCTTCACGATCGTAGTATTATAAAGTGAATTTTATTCTTTCTGTCATAGACGTTTAAAGTTAGCAAAGTAGTGGGGCGTTGTCTTTGTAACAGATAACATAAACAATAACAAATTGTATAGCATGCAACCTAAAAAATGATGTAGAGCAAACGTTTAACATTTTGTTGTTACTTTTCGCGATGGCTAATAAAAATATTGTAATATGTAACAATGTTTATGGCTGTCTAACTACTAATTAGGATTATCGTACAGTTGAGATGGTAAAATTGTAAAAATATTTCTGTTCATTCTCCCCCACCATAAAAAAAAAATTGGTGATGTAAATATAAATATAAATATTATTATTAAATAAATTTCCATTAAAAAATACATTCTAGCATATACAAACAAGTTATGTGCAAATGGCTTTATACACATTTTTACTTCCCGAGCGTAAGCTAAGGAAGTATTGTAATCGAGACTTTCGGATGCCAGGCTACTTTCAAATTTTGAATAGGTCTCTCGCCTGTCCGGATTTTTGTTAGAAAGATATTTTCTGAAACCACTGGACCGATTGTTGTCAAATTTTATATAAGTATTAGGAACATCGCGTAGATGATAAAACGCTAACCAAAATTTATATAATCATTTCCACTAACAATTGGATGACGCCATCCCTAAAATTTCCAATAGTAATTATTATTTGAATTTTATAAAATAAGATACTCCTGAATTTGTAGTTTACCAATCCATGTTGAGTTGTACACTAGACATCCAGAGTTTTGGTAAAAATCAAAATTGTATAACAATATTTTGCAAGTTAACTTCTATATTGCAAAATCGAATTCTCTGCAATCTCCTAAACGTTTTAAGGTTATCGTAATAAGAATGGTAAATGGTTTATCACCCCTAAAATATGATGACGTTATTCTATAAAATTTTATTAAATAGAATTACGACGACCCCGGCTATCTTGACACACGCAAATGTTTAATAAATATATTATACAGGGTGTTATTGAAAGGTACGTACAATAAAACTGACAGTTTTTCGCGAAGTCAAAGAAGTCTGAAAAACTTATTTTGTGTTATCAAAATTTTAAGGGGAAAATTAACCCTTATCCAACCTTTTTATCCTAGCAACTGAAACAATAATAAAAAATAAGAGACCCTTTTGTTGCTATAGAAAGGAAAGATGACCTTTTTATCAGATTATTTGCACATAAATTTTAATAATTTTTATCTCTAAAAGGAGAACACTTTTACCTGAACTTTTTTTTACTTTTAGCACCCATACTTCGAGACCAGTTGCCGACTTTATTTTGTACGTACCTTTCAATAACACGCTGTATGTATAACTTTAGTATAATTTTCTCAGAGGGTATGTCAATTGCCAAAATTAGTCTTATCTTAGCAAATACTAGCCCCGTCCACCCACTTTCTATTTCCTTAAAGTGTACCTCATATTCCAAAATGACTTCTGGATGTTGACATCTACAAGAAAATGTCTTTGGCTATTTATGAAATAGTAGCCCCACACATCCACCCTCTATTTTCTTAAAAGGTATGTCATTTGCCAAAATTAGTCTTATCTTAGCAATAAGTACTAGCCCCGCCCACCCGCCCGCTATGTTCTTGGAGGATATCTGATTTGCTAAAGTTAGTTTTTTCTGAGAAAGTACTAGCCCCGCCCACCCACCCTCTATTTTCTCGGAGGATATGTCATTTGCCAAAATCAGTTTTATCTTAGCAAGTACTAGCCCCGCCCACCCCGTTTTTCTCATCCTAACGACTAATTTTAATTCTGTTCAGCATAAGATCATTCATTTCATTCAGACCAAATAAAATCAATCACTGAAACCGAGGAAGGGTGGGTGGGCGGGGCTAATTATGTGTTTTGTTATTCTATTTGCATACATTTATTTCTTATTTTGTGCACTTGACCTGACTTGACTTAACGTGATCTGACCTGTACTGAACTCACTATTGTCTCAAAGAAACAAATTTTAAACATTTCTGTGAATATATAAAAACTACAAAGTACATCTTTAAAACAGCTGTACTTTCTGAAACAAAAATTAATAATAATTTCCTTTTCTATATACAAAAATTTCATACCGAGATATTTTGACGGAACTCTAAAACTTGCTAAATTTCAATCTACAAGAAAATGTCTTCAGCTAGTTTTCCCAAAATGGTTAAAAAAAATCTGGAATATAGATCTGAACATCTAGACATTAAGATTTTTTGGGAAAAAGATCAAAATTGTATAACATTTTGCAATTTAACTTTTAAATTGCAAAACCGAATGCTGTGAAATCTTTGCCTCCTCGGAAGAATCTTACAATTTTGCCAAATCAAATTTCATTTTCTTTTAACCGCTGATGTTTTTAATCTGAACGTGCTAATAATCGAATTTTTTCAAAGTGTAAACATAAAGAAAGGAGGTTAAAAATTGGGAATATCTACATTTTTTCCCGTTGGTTATCATCCTCTTTAAATATATTTCATATTGCCCTCACTTGTGTGGACCGCACCTCTTTAGAACTTGCACCAGGAACGCAGGGGTGTTATTTTCGCCACTGTCGAAATAAGCTTGGACCATTTTTTTAAATAAAATACTAACATTTAAAATAATGCGCAGAACTTCCCTTGCCAATGAAGCATAGTCAACCAAGTTTAGTTTTTTGGATAAATTGCAGAAGTTGAGTTTGCATTTTTTTTGATAACGTCTTATTAAAGTATGATTTTATTTAATCAATAAAATTTAAATAACGCATTCATCAATTATCTTAAAAATCAGCATTTATATATTCATTTAATAAATTATTGCAATAATCTTATAGACTGTGCAAAATTTCAGAGAAATTAGTTTGAAGTGTAGTTAAAATATACTCCTACAATTTTGTTGAACAATTTTGATATTTTTTTAGCAAAAATCTTCGAACTTAAAGTTAAAAAGAATGTCTAAGGTTATTTAGGCAGAACTTCCCTCGCCCCTCACCAGTCCACTAAATCCAGTTTCTTCGAAAAATGATAAAAATTGATTTGTTTAATTTGATTGATAACCACTATATAATTACTGTGTAAGATAAAAAAATCGCCCATGAGGGAATCGAAACGGCGATAAGGTATATGTTTGTTTTTACTTCCCGAACGTAAATTAAGAAGAAATTGTGTGATAGGGTCAAATATTGTGTAATGGGATGTTTTAGGTATGTTGTGTAGATGCCAGCACGCTAACCAAAATATGTGTAATCATCCCTACTAACAATGTGATTACGTCACCTAAAATTTTTCATAGTAATTGGTATTTGAAATTCATAAAATAACGTACTCCTACACTCGTGGTTGATGAATACGTCTTGATTTGTTACCTTAGATCCAGGTTTTAGGAAAAAATCTAAATTGTCCAACAGAACTTAACACTTTAACTTTGAAACTCCAAAACTGAATGCTGTGAAATCTTGTAAAAGTCTTGAAGTTATCCCCTCCCCAAAAACTGATGACGTCAACAAAATTTTGGCGAATAAACTTTATCTAAGATGTGCAAGATATTATACTTATGGTTTATCAATGTATTCATATTTTTTAGAATTACTCATACAGGGTGACTTTATTGCTCAAATCAAGAACGGCTTATCGCATTTTCCTGAAATTTTAGGTTAAAAAAAAGCAAAATAGGCAATAAAAACGGGGGATTTAGCGCCGAAAAATGGCAAAATAAACGCTTTAGGCAAGTTTTAGGAAAAATAAATTTTACAAACGTCTGGTTTTCTTTGAGATCTACATTTATTTTATTATTTTACATAATCAGCGATCCTAATTATCTTCGTTAAAATTTGCATAACAAATTAGATGCTTTTCTTTATATATTATATATCTTCTATATTGATATTTTGTATTTATATTCAGTATTCGTTCTTAATTACTCTTACATTAATCCTGTTAGACACTAATGTCTGTTGGATATTAATAATATATTTATTTATTTATTTATTTATTTATTTATTTGTTTTCTAAATTTTCGGCAAAAAAATTTTACCTTTTGTCTGTTACGACATTTTTAAATCGAGAGAAGGATATTTCATCATGTTAAAGGAGAATATTTAAAATTAGAAATTTCAGTGGGTTTCATTTTTAAATTTGCTGACAAGTTTAAGCTCTTGGTACACGATATTTTTTTGTAAAGGATCTTGCTGCTTTTTAAATGCGATTTCACTTACTTTGCCAGAGTTTTTTTTCCAACTGTTTATACAACTACTCTATTATATCATCGGATTTAAGATCAGACCAATGGTCTCTAATCGCGTTATACTTGCTTTTAAGATGGTAAAATTGGTTTTTATTTAAGTCAAATTATGTTTGAGATGCTTTTGTTGGAAATAGTATTGAGCTTTTCGACCCTGTGGGGTCAAATTCCATAATAACCTAAAATATTTCATTTAATTTAGAATTACACAACAAAATTATGAATATCAATAATCGAACCTTTTTTATATCGTCAAAATGATCGCAATAATATATTACCGCTTCAGTCCATGAACCCATCTTGTCAGAACAGGTTCTGGAGGCAATGGATCCTCAAGTGAGCTTTAAAAAATACTTTCTTTACGTTGGAAATTAAACCATTGACATCTTCATATTGATTCCGGATAACTTCAGCTACTAAAAAAGGTCTTTGTTTTTCGTCCCATCTTTAATTTGTTCTTTAAAGACGATTTGACCTTGGGCTTTTTAAAAATTGCACAAAATACTAGATGATAAATAATTCTTAAAACACTTTTACACTTTTGAACTTCACTTTACGAAAACCCAACACGAACTAATTGATACAGGAAGAGAACTCGAAAAGAATGTTGTAGGAGGGGTTGATATATTTAACACATCAGAGCTCTTCATAGAAAAGCTAGTGAAACTTGTGTCGGGGTCTGTAAATGGGTGTTTTCATTATTTTAAAACCTACCTAAAATTTTAAGAAAGAATTTTGTTCTATCCGCGCAATTTAAAAGTACAGAATGAACGTTTTCTTAATAATAATCGATGAAAAATACCTTACTTAATATTAAAACAATCACATGGATTGAAGGTTCAGTAGTAGACTCATAAAATTATAAAGTTTAAAGTTTATAATGTTGTGACAACTTGGTGCCAGTGAACCCTTCGATAACTGTTACATTTATGCACCCGTAGTTGCACTGTTACTCAACCTTGCTTTACATACGATGAATACAGACAGCCGCCATGCTAGACAGAAATGATATGCAAAGTTGTATTTTTGGTCGGGATAAAGCGTCTACTTTTATCGATTGGTTATTTCCAATACCAGCGGCATGCAATTCAATTTATGCTTTACAACCTGTCGATAACTGATTAAATACGTTATGTGTTATCGATAAATCTACATCGAAGTGATTTAAGTTTGTTAGTACAATATAATGCAAATGAAAGTAAGTGGGTGGTCTAAAGTTTAAAAAAATCAAAACCTTGTATGGAGCGAAACTTAGTATAACATTGTTTTTGTTTTATAATTAAAATAAAATGTATAGTGCAGAAATAGGTGTAATTTATTTTCACTATGGATGTAGTAGTATCTATATAATAATTGATAATGAAACATATTTCTCACGCAGGGTGCACTAAATGCGACTTGTGAATATAATGCACGCGTTGGCGAAGCCAATATATCAATTAGTAGCACCCGCTAACCACCAGGGCGTGGCGAACACAATATAACAACCCCCCAAAAGCAAAGCATCATCGCAGCCCCCTGCAGACTGAGCGATACTTGATATTTATATCCGCACTATCATTTATAAGTTCAAATCAATTATCTCTGACAACAAGATCCTAGACAAAAAAATCCATAAAAGTAACGGTCAGACTTCCATTTCATGCAAAATGTTACGTGAGGAATTAAAAAGGAAAAAATTACTCAGTTTCACCGAGATAAAAGGAAAAGAAAAATTCCTGCAGATTGTGTCAGATATTTTCTTGATGTCGAGCTTCCTACTTCCGGCGACAAGGAACTGTGATAATGATAATTCAAAGTGACAAACGGTTAATTTTTAAATGCTGCACTTTCCATTTGTGCTTATTATGGCATTTTAACTTTCGGTCAAAATAAATAAAAGGGGATGGCAAACGGCGGGTGGGTAAATTCTGCTAGTCATTCTCTTGACGGTAGGTGGTGCGATAAGCGGCGGTTGGGGTGTCGATAAAGAAGCCTAAAAAGACACCCCCATGAGGTCTAAGTGATGTGCCATATCACATATTATTTATTACTCACGTCAATCTTGCGAAATGTAGGGTAGCTTGCCAGATTCACTTTTACGATCACAATCAATACAATTTAACAAATAGAACACGAAAGTGCTGAAATGCAGGCACTGATAACATAGTTTGATGAAAATCACCTTAACGTAATTATTTTGATAACAAATATGGATTTTTTTCAAAAGTACGGTGTTCACAAAGAAATTAGAATTTTTCTTCCCCATCAAGGGCGTATTCTACTTATAACAAAATTGGCACATGGTGTAACTTTAATCAATTAATTAAAAACACAATATGGAAACAATTATCAAAACTTCATGACATTTGATTGTGCTTCAAAAGCAGGGTAAATTCGATATCAATATATGTATATAATATATATATTTCTTCAGTTACTTAAATTAAGGTCACACATTAATTTTCAAGGTGCAACTTTTTCCAGCAGATAACATTTGTGCAAAAAGTTATCATGCTGTCGACCATTACTAATACTACCGAAACACAGCTACCACATCGTGTTATTTGTGATCAAAGAGTTTTAATAAAGTAACGATGGACAAACAAAATTTTAAACCCTTTCCATCAAGATCAGAGAATGGAGCTTTCAAAAAAGTGCCTGAAAAATATGGCGCTTCTTCTACAGGACCACGAATTCCACTTCGAGACCTTCGCGACAACATACTCCAGCCAAGCAATCCTTCCGATAATACTAAATTTCGTAAATACAGTTCTAACGTTCTTAGTGTGAAAAAATGTGAAGTGAAAACTGTGCGTTCGAAGTCATCTAGTGCCGTAGAAACAAAAATGAAGTATTACTTGAAGTCACAAAAGATTACAGAACGCCAACATGATAATGAAATAGTTAGCAACGATGATGAAGTATTTGTGGAGGGCGAGGAACATTACATTAACTACTTGTCTGAAAGAAAGGATGTTAAGCACTTTTCGACTAAGCCGCAGTCAAAAGTAGAAACAGAAATTGCACAACCATTACCAGTAGTAAGAATTACTTGTGCATCTGGAGAGAACACTCATGTTAGAAAACCACCACGGAAAGTAACATTGGTTAGAAAGCTTAGTAACAGGCGTAAAGGTTGTAGTAAGTACTAAAACAAAAATGTTCTTGACAAAAATAAAAATCAAATTGGATTTTTTTACTTCTAGCGGAGGAAGACTTGTATAAAGATTGTCTCTATGATGTTGATTATTTTGAGGTAGAAGTTGCAAATTTTTTAAGCTAGTTGTTTGTTAGAAACGTGTGGTTTTTGTAGGAGAATTATCGCTACATGCTCGAGAGGGAGAAATGTTTTGTCTTTCGAAAGGATCTTTTAAATAAAGTATCTGATTTTAACTACAGGATGATTGTTGTCAACTGGTTAATTTACGTCCAAGTAAGAGCAACAAAATTTGTTAATATTTTAAAATTACTGTATTTTTCAGCAAGTGCTTAGATTAACACAAGCTACATTTTTTATTGGAATACGTATGTTTGATTGCATGCTACTTTCTACAAAAATTCCCTCCAACATGTATACTTTAATGGGAGTTACGTGCTTATGGATTGCCAATAAGAATTTTGATGTTCCTTTCATAAAGGTATATAAATCAGTTATAACACCTTAGAATTTTCTAAAAACTTTTCCAGATCCCCAAATTATTTTCTTTGTGTAATGGAAAATACTCCCGCCAACAATTTCTGTCAACGGAAGAACAAGTCTTGAAAACATTAAAATTTAACATAAATTGTGGGGAGCCCACGTCTTTTTTGTTCTATTATTTACACAGAGAAAAATTAGAAAATAACCCAGTGAGTTCTTTGTTTAGTTGCATACATTTCGTATAACTTTATATACTGTTTTTAGAAAGTTCGATATAGTGCTATGTTTTTGTTGGAAGTGTTTACTCTACTGTTGGATTTTTCGTCGTTAAGACCATCAATGCTGGCATGCGTATCACTATATTTGGTTCTTATAAAATATGAAGTAGAGAACAGTTCCTTTTTAAATTACGTTGATGATCAGTTAATACCTAGAGATATATTTTTACGTAAAGCTAACCATTTGGAAAATTATGTGAAGAAATTACTGGCCTGCAAAACTGTAACTGAGGAAGTCGTCACGAAATATTCAACTGAAGAGAAGTGTTTTGTCGCTAAAAATTTTGTTTCAGAATGAGTGACGATTATTTTTTTAAATTTTATATATTTAAACCACTTTGTGTTGCTGCCTATTTTATTTATTATTTGCAACTTTTTCTGTATTACGAACTTTTTTTTTTAATAAAATAACATCAGTTTAGAATTTTCTTTATTTCAAAAAAGATTTTCTGTCGATACGAGAAATTTATATTTTTACTTTTCATGTTTGTGAAAGAAATTCATGAGACGAAAATTGATTTAACTTATTTAGACAGAACCACCTTCGCCCCTAAAGCACAATCAATACATGTCGGACAGCAGTTTTCATGGAGATTCATGTATTCACATTTCGTAAGGAGAAATCTTTGAATTTTAATATATCTTATGTAATGCTCACGCTGTCAGAACGATGTTCTGTTCGATGAGAGATATTTTATGGGTCTTTTTTGAAATAATAAAATAAAATAAATCCAACTGTTTTCGAGAAAACTAAAAATATTTAAATCGGTTCGTACATGTATCATTTTAATAATAATAGTAATTTTGCAAAATACTCTCATTAGCTTTGTTGAGAAGATATACAAATAAAATTATGTATATACACATTTTTGACTGTATTTTAATGGTTTTAAAATTTTGTCGAGGTACTTGGTTTTTCTTATACGTCTGTCATAGATTATAAATATTAAAGTTTAGTTTTTACTACTTCTCTAGCGTAAGCGACGTTTCGTGACCCCTAGAGTACGAAAGGACTGTTCTTCTGTTTCCGTCTGTCTGTCGTCTGTGTTGTTTTATTACACAGATAATCTCCGAAACTACTGAACCAATTGCCGCCAAATTTTATATTTATATTTTTAGGAGTATAGTGTAGCAAAATGCTAACCAAAATTCCTAATAATTCTGACCAACAATTTGATAACGTTCGTTCATTAAGGTTTTCTAAATTTTATTTTATTAAATAACATACTTTTGTACTCGTGGTTTATGAATCCACCATGATTTTTACGACAGTTACTTTGCTATTTTTTGTGCAGTTTATAAAACCGAGATTGAGTTGAACAAATATTTGGTAAAACTGTATTTTAAGAATACCGTGTAAATATTTAGACTTTAACCAAAATTTGTCTAATCATTCTCACTAAAATTTTTCTAACATCCCCTCAAAATTTTGTTGGTAAATCTTGCTAAATGCTATTTGGTGGAGACTCAATTTACATATTTATATACTTATACAAAAAAGAGCAAAACTGATGTTACTTTTTTCTTGACAGTGTTAAATAAAAAACAAATCTTACTGAAAATTCTGTTACATACTTGAAGCTTTAAACACAGTGTTAATGCACATTTAATTAAATTATTCAGAGGAGAAGCTTAGTGGTCATTGAAAATATATTGTGCAGAACTTAAATTCTTTCTTCTGCAACAATTTTCCTTACCGTGCGTGTTAGCCGTTTTATCACTTTTGATATATTTATGTAGGTACGTACACAAAATAGCCCAGGACAAAAATAAAAATATATATTTGCAAAAAAATCCTTAAAATTGGTTAAATCGACCGAAAATTGGTGTCAAATTTAGATAATGATCCCCCAGTTACGAATTTGAGATCACCGTCAGGATATATTCTCTTCCAATAAACACGAAAAGTGAAATCAAAATTTCCAATTTTTCTTAGATATTTTTTTTAAAAGCTTAATATCACCCATCAGCAAGCTCAGCTTGTTATGTGTGTCTAAATTATTGCCAAGTTCAATTTATAAATAGTTTTAATACTTAATTATTTCATAACAAATTTAAGTTAAGGGATTATTAGACTAATAACACAGGCCTGCGATGGTTTTCCCCCAACAAAATCAAGTAGTATTTTCGGTAGGTCTTAGATACTCATGTATAAAAAAAAATTGCAAAAATTTCTATCACGTACAGTTTCTGCAAAAAATATTTTTTTCAGTTTTGTTCTTAGTACTATAAAAATTAACTTCTAGATTTTGTGGTAATAATATGTATGGATAATGGTGTTGCTATTTCATTTCGTGTTCAGCTTAGTAAGAGTTATTTGTGTCGACTATGCGCTTACTACCCTGAATTTAAACAAAAATTACTAATATCTTCTCGGAAATGGGTTAATTCTTCAGATAAGTTTGCTGACACCAATAATTTGGATGGAGCCACAAAATCATACAGACGAATGTTACTTTTGCTGTTCAAATATAAAATGATATAATGCGAAAAATGTAACAGCAATAACATATCCTACCGTGAATACAAGAGAAAACGCTTAAATTAGAGCTTTGAAGAAAGAAAAAAAGAAGCTTCTTGATTTATTTGTTTTTTTAAGTCTTGTTTATAACTAATTTAGTTCATTTAATAAATAAACATTCAATTTTATATTCTTTATATTTTATTTTTTCATAAAAATTGTTTGAAGAACTATGAATATTTAGGCCTACATAAAAATAAATCTCGATGTGCTACAAAAAAACTAGAGTTATATTTTAATTCAGCATACATAAATACCTAAAAAAAAAACAATATTATTTAAAAGGGAAATTAAAAGTTATATTTCGCAGGCCTGTGTAATTAACCCATCTCTATTATTTTTTATTTATCTTTCCAGTTTTATAACATAAAAGTTGAAAGCTAGAGTTATTTACATTGATTTAAAAAGAATCGATTTATTCTTGCTCAAGAATAAGGAATACATAGACAGTTCTTTTCTATTCGAGGAGATGCCAACATTTTTTTGGTGTTGTGGCTATTTGTATCGTATTTATATTCATGTATTGATATTGTAATGGTAATAATAATTGAAGAGCGGATTTTAGGCTAAAAAAAGCCCAAATAGGCGATAAAAATGGGAAACTTAGGCCCAAAAAATGGCAAAATGGCTTGACGCACGTTTTACGAAAAATAAACTTTACGGATCGTCTGGTTATCTTTGAGATGTACATTTATTTTATTATTTTACAAAATCAGAGATTCTAATCTTCGTTAAAATTTGTATAACAAATTAGATATTTTTCTAAATTTTTGGCAGAAATATGTGTCCTTTTGTCTCTTCGGACATTTTTATACCTAAATAAGGATCTATCAACATCACACGATGTTAAAGGTTAAAGGAGAATATTGAAAATTCGAAATTTCACATTTTCGCCTTGTAATACTTTGGTGACAAGCTTGAGCTGTGGGTACCCGGTATTTTTTGTAAAGTATCTTGCAGCTTTTTAAATGCCAATTAATCTACTCTCCAACTCTCCCCAAGGTATCTTCCAATCGTTTATACAATTGCTCTACTATATCCACAGAGTGACTTAAGGTCAGCCCGATGGTCTCTAATCTAGTTATACTTGTTTTTAAGATGGTAGAATCTGTTTTTATAGAAGCATTATGTTTGATATGCTTTTGTTGGAAATAGTAGTGAGCATCGGCGATGTTTTTCGAGCCTATGGAGTCAAATTCCATAATAACTTAAAATGTTTCATTTAATTTAGAATTACAGAATAAAATTATAAGTAGCGATAAAAGAACCTTTTCATAATCGCGAGACTAGAAATTGGTTTCTATGATTCAAAAATCATAATAACAGAAACGACAAATTATTCTCTAGGGAAATAATATTGCTAAAAACTCCCTACGGAATTTTCGTTATGAACAAAATAAACTTCAAATATGATTTATTGAACTATTATTTATTTACGTTGAAACTCCCTGTTAAATGTTCACAATAATTATTAAAATTAACACCAGGAATCTGATGAAAAGAAATGTTCTTTTCGGCCATGACGTTAACAGTGTTTGATGTACCAGTACTTTCTAGAATTTGGGTAACAAGGTTTTCCTTCGCTTCGATTTTTATACTCTTCGACCCACTGGTACCTTGCAGAATTTAGTTAGCAATGTTCGCCTTGTTTGGTACAGAGTCTTCTATATAACCCTCAGCGACCGCTGTTGACTTCCATCCATGGCGTTTTATGGTCGTGATGTCAGCACCAGCATCAGCTAATAGTGTCGTTGAAGATCTTCGCATACAGTGTCCAGTGTACAATTTGGGGGTTGGTAATTTTAAAAATTTTGCTACTACGTTTGGTATCTTGCCGAGAGTGTTCCTACCAATTGGTTGGACAGTAAATTTTTCATTTTTGTAGAAAATGAATAAGCGTCGATGAGTAGTTTGAGGTGGCTGAAACGCTGCATATTTACGATAAAACTGAAGTATGTTTAATTTTTCCGAATCAGATCTAACTACAAACGTTTTGGATTTCTTATTCTTGGTATTTGGAAATGTAATTATCAAACAAGATCCTACATCTTCAATGTTATCTACACTCAAATTTGTCAATTCATCTGTTGGACATGCCCCACTAATTCCGGAATTTATACTTTACCTTTCTCATCAAATGATCATTATCGTCAGACATTAATTCTTTGATTTTCTTTTATTGTTAAAAGTCCTCGCGGTTATAAAAAATAGTATATACGTTTCTGGAGCGAATTGCCATTTCGCCTTCGGTGCTTTGGCAAAATCATGCATTTCTCTCCCTTGATGCAAATGATGTACTATTTTTGTATCGTCAAAGTGATCGCAATAATATATTTCCGCTTCAATCCATGAACCCATCTTCTCAGAACAGGTTCTGGAGGCAATGAACAATCTGGTAAGGGTTCTCGGAAGGCTTGGATCCTCAAATGATTCTTCATATTGATTGCGGACAACTTAAGCTATTAAACTTAGGGCGTAAATTAAGTTGGGATAAATTATTTCCAGTGTTGGGGCCAGATACTTTTAAAAGTATCTAGATACAGATATAGATATATGGAAGATAAAAGTATCTAGATACAGATTGTTTTCGATTTTTTCGAAAAGTATCTAGATACAGATACAAGAAAACAGATATACTTTTTGAAACTTTGGCGAATAAAATAACTGAAAACATGTTTATGCATTTTTTTATGTATTGTTTAATAAATTTTTTAAAATTAACAACATTTCGAACGTATTGTCACCTAAATTATTTCTTCTTGGTGTCAGAATTTGGTTTCCGCTACTAAACACCCGTTCCACAAGTGCAGAAGAAGGGATTGTGGTATTAAATTTAAAAAATAAACATTTTACTGTAGCATAGTTATTCAAGACTGAAAAATCTTTTCTTTTTTCCTGCAAATAGGCCATCGCTTGGCTGTTTGATTTGTCGCAAATTGTGCAATATTTATTACGTACGCTTAAAAAGAATATTTTTTTTATTTTTATTCCCATACTACAGTGTCCAAATTGTGTTTGAGTATATCTTATAGTTATCTCCAGTATTGAAATTAATATTTCAAAAGAATACGGGAAATGATTATTCTGTGCTGAAGGTCTGTTGTCGGCAACCTGTCATAAATTATTATTCTTCAATATCGGCTTACGATGTTTTTATGACCATGTCCGGTAGTCGTCTATCCCGGTGCGGCAGGTATATACATTTTAGGAAGAATTGCTGGTATTTAAACCCCTTATAGGATCAAAGGCTGCCTGACAGGCCGGAATCACCAGAGTGCAACTATTTCTGAGAATATATCACGATAAATTATTCTACCGAGGGATGTAAAAATATTAATTTTATTGCCCAAGATTTACACTTAAACATAATCGGCACATTCTAGGGCAAAACGGACCTGCCAAGCCCGCCTCGCGTTAGGTCCAATAATGAAAAAGTAAAGAAATGATACATGTGGCAACAGGAGAAGATGCTACATTTGTCTGAAAAATAAAAGTATAAAACAGTAACAAATATGCGATTTATGCAAGAGAAATGTATGTATTGAACATTCGATTAGTCGATTACAGAACTAATTTGTGCTAATTGAAAAAATTAATCATTATGTAACACGCAATTATTATTTTCTAAAAAAAATAACATACATTAAACAAATATTTTTACTATTAAAATGGCTCTTATTTAATAACACAAATAGAACCAGCGGGCCTACCGGACCCGGGTTGCTCAGGTACACAGATAAAATGAATTGCCCCGATAAGATTAAAACGCAGTGAATAGCGAATTGTGGTTTATGGTTTTTAAAATACCATCTTACCATGGCTTAGATTTATTACCTCTCAGGACTATATTTAAAGATGTATAAGTACTGAAGGCTACAATGTAGGAAATGATGGTATTTAAAATATGAAAATTTCCGTGATAGAACACTATTAGTGGACCTCTATTTTTGTTTATGTGACCAAAATCACCAACATGAAGTATCAAAAATTACTACTAGTATAACTCAACTAATAACTACTGAAAAAAAGGGAAATAAAAAAATGTATCTCTATATACGCCATTAATTATTTTGTATCTAGATACAGAGATTTTGTGCTTAAATTCGATTTTATCTAGATATAGATACTAGATACCCAAAAATGTGTCTAGATACTTTATTTAGATACAAGTATCTAGATACTGCCCAACACTGGATGTATCTACAAACGTTCTGGATTTCTTATTCTTGGTATTTGGAAGAGTAATTATCAAACATGATCCTACATCTTCAATGTTATCTACACTCAAATTTGTCAATACATCTGTTCGACATGCTCCACTGATTCCAAATTTTTACGCTACCTACAACACAGAAATATTAAAATCTTGGATTTTAGAATTCATACTTTACCTTTCTTATCAAATGATAATTATCGTCAGCTTCCGATAAATACGCTTGTACCCGTGTAAAAATTTTAGATTTTTTTTTCAGAATACCAGTCCGAATTTCTCTTCAGAAAGGATACTAATTTCTTGTATTGATTAATTGCACTGTTGTCATAAATGAGCATACAAGATCTAACCATCGAATATTGTGCCCATACAGTTGAGGATTTATATGCTTAGCTTTCTGGCTAAAATATACCAGCATCACCTTTTTCGTAAAAAACATTTTTTTCTAAACACCAATTCTTAAAACTGTGGTACGCCACTTAACTTCTCTGACAGTAAATTTGCTATCGTACTATTAGCTGCTGCGGTAATTTCTTCCGGTTCTTCTTTAAAAAAGCCAGCAATATCCATTTTGGCAGAATTTTTCTGCTTTATTCAACTTTATTATTTAAAGCTTGTCATGACCATAATTTCATGCATTGCTGACACGATAGTCTTAATACTTTGATTTTCTTTTATTGTTAAAAGTCCTCGCAATTATGAAAAATAGTATGAAACGTGGTATTGTTACATTATTGGTTTTTTCCAATTTTTTCGATGCCAGTAAATGTGTTGTACCAGCTACCTCTACAGATAATTTTCCTAGCACAAAGTTTGCGACATATTTCCCATTAGAATTTGTAGTTTCATCCATCTACTGCTATTCAAATACAGTGATGTCGCGATAATTCGGATCAATTAAAAGATTTTTTGATTACAGTGTACGTAGTAAATTATTATATTGCATTAGATTTTAAAAAATTTGTAATTTTTGTTTGGTGAACAGCATGTTGCGGGTTTATATAAGCTTCTTCTTTTAATTTTTGAAGAATCATTTTATCTTTCAACGATACATTATTTTCTGCTGGCCACTGTTTGGCAAGATTAAAAGCTTTAATGGCATCTTCCTTTTTAATTTTTACCGATTTGGTACTTGGTACTGCATCTTCTGAGTCTTCGTTGTCTTCAGGTTCTTCCTCATCTTTAATAAGATTTGTTTCGTGCATGTCAGTATTTGTTGAATAACATGGCACTTCTTTTGGTATGAAATCTACAACAACACATTTTTAAAAACTGATTTATTTTTGCGAATTTATGGAATTATTTTCACAACTAATAGTTTGCCCATTTGAATTGCGCAACATTAAGAGTAATTTATACTCACAATTTTCCCACAGGCTTTTTTGTTTTTCGTCAGATCCTTTAACTTGTCCGTTAAAAACGATTTGTCTTTGGGCGTTTTTAAAGGTGCCACCAAATTATAGATAATAAACAATTTTTAAAACACGTTTACACTTTTGAACTTCATTTTACGAAAACCCAACACGAACTAATTGATATAAAAAGAGACCTCGAAAAAAAGTTATAGGAGGGCTTGGAGTATTTAACACATCAAAGCTCTTCCTAGAAAAGCAAGAAACAACTTGTGTCGTGATCTGTAAATACGTTTTTTAATTATCTTAAAACTACGTAGGTACTTAGCTGTGCAATAAAATTTGTTCTTTGATGGTTTACGCAGAATAATAGATTTGGGTTATCGAATTGTCGGCATTTTGGTAACGGAATTCCCCCGACCCTTACCCACAAGGCGGGTTGGATTATCTTTCTTTACAGTACCGGAAAAATTAAGTGACCTTTGCAAGAAACATGTACTTAGAAGTATAGAAAATTGAGATTTTAGGACAAAATAGGCAGAAAAAAGTAAAGTAGGTTGAAAAAATGAAAAAAACAGGCACTCATGATCTAAAATTGATAAACAGGCAAAAACAAGTAGGGCGCAAATAAAATGATTTTCTTAGATATACATTTATATAAAATTTTGATCAAAATGAAAAGGCATTTGCCTTAGAATCCGCTCTTTATTCATAAGGTTCTAATTCACGTAATTCTTAAACGCAGATTTCTGTAATCGAATCACTGATACCATTTAGTATGATGAAGCAAGACAAAAGGCCAAAGGTCGCATGCATAAATTTTCCTGAAATTCGAATCCAATTTAAATTTTTGTTTTTTGTGTTGTGGCGGTCCGAGCTTGCAAAGGTATGATAAGCAAGGCCCCGTATATTCGGTCGCAAAACAAAGGACTCCCATAGATCACAGGGAATGCTTGATGTACGCTATGTTCGAGAGGTTGATGTGAAAACAATCAGAGTTGGCCGCGATAACGGAGAGTACAATTAAGCTCTCTGATTCAACATGGCGGTAGGAAGCGGCACATCAATCACTTCGCACACGTCAATTAGCCCCCGGAAGCACGTCACTATCAATTTGAACAACGCCCGCTCGGATCACATAACCTATATTGATTTGCTTGACTTTTTCAAATTGTTGGAAAAATTGCACTTAACACGTAGACGGCATGCATAGTGTAGGTTTTATGCAATGGAAAGGGCCGCTGTTCACTTTTACTCCACAATAATCGTTAATTGTATTGTACAGGGTCGTTTGTTTGCTTAGTGGTTGTTGGCACGCATCGGCATCAAGTCACCCGTGGGAAAAGCTACTACCCTAACTCGGGAGATATACTTTATAATGATGTGCGGATCATGCCCTAATTCGTTAAATGGCTCGAAACATATGCTCTGCCTCGGGGGGATCCTGTCAACATAAATTTGTACTTACATGCGATCATAATCTTTCCGTGGCAATCTGAGATCTTTTACATCGATTAACAATTAATATTCATAACACGCTTCAATAACGGACACTAATTGATTCTTTCAACATTAAGCTGATTAACTGATACTAACTACTTACATAACTACCTATATTATTCCCCTTTTAGTTACCGAACGATTGGTTGATGATGAAGTTATTGTGTATTGAAGTTGAATATGTAAATCCATTATTTTCATAACGAAAAATGGAAGAATTTTGTTTTAGTTTGTGATGTAATTTTAATTCAATAATAATGACGCTTACTTATTCACTTATCCGGTCCTTCGTCTATCTCACAGTATAGAGGGATAATTTCAATTTTATACTCAATTTTCTCCCATCTACATATTAACTCCCAATACTTTACTTCATTTAGGTAAAATTTATGAATCAGACAGGCTATTATTTTCATTGTACCAAAATCCATGCCCCAATTCCTTATTTTAAAGCCTTTACCTTTTACTTTTGTTTCATATATTAGTATTACTTGAATAATAGATTTATTGTCAAACAAATAATTCCATATGGACAAATAATAATAATATAAGCAACACACTTTACAAATTTCTTAAAAATAAATCTAAGCGATTGTCTTAGTCCGCTATAGTTATCTTTGGCAATAAATCCTCCCTCCGACATTTTTAATAGCTGCAATTATGGTTTCAATATAAGAATTAACACCAAAACGGAAAGTAGGTTAGGTCACTTGCTATATATGGATGATATAAAAATATATGCAAGTACGAAAAATCAATTGACAAATCTAATAAATCTAACAGAACAGTTTTCCGGTGACATTGGGATGAACTTCGATATTCAGAAATGTAAGAATCAAGTAATCAGAAAAGGCGTTCAACAAAAAATATCATATATAACCCAGAATATCGAAATAATCGAAGCCCAAAGACGAAACCAAACATATAAATATCTGGGCTTTCATCAGTCTTCCCATATTGACAGTGTTCGGCAGTATCTAGATACTTGTATCTAAATAAAGTATCTAGATACATTTTGAGTATCTAGTATCTGTATCTAGATAAAATCGAATTTAAGCACAAAATATCTGTATTTTTTTTATTTAATTTTTTTTTCAGTAGTTATTAGTTGAGTTACTAGTAGTAATTTTTGATACTTCATGTTGGTGATTTTGGTTACATAAACAAAAATAGAGGTAAAAGGTCCGCTAATAGTGTTCTGTCACGGCAATTTTCATATTTTAAATACCATTATTTCTAACATTGTAGCCTTCAGTACTTATACATCTATATATAATGCTGAGGGGTAATAAATCTAAGCCGTGGTAAGATGGTATTGTAAAAACCATAAACCACAATTCACTATTCACTGCGTTTTAAGCTTATGGGGCCAATGCATTTTATCTGTGTACCTGAGCAACCCGGGTCCGGTAGGCCCACTGGTTGTATTTGTGTTATTAAATAAGAGTAATTTTAATAGTAATGTTTAAGGTATGTTACTATTTTTAGAAAATAATATTTGCGTGTTATATAATGATTAATTTTTTCAATTAGCACAAATTAGTTCTGTAAACGACTAATCGAATGCTCACTACATACATTTCTCTCGCATAAATCGCATATTTGTTACTGTTTTATACCTTTATTCTTCAGATAAATGTAGCATCTTTTCCTGTTGCCACATGTGTCATTTCTTCACTTTTTCATTGTTGGACCTAACGCGAGGCGGGCTTGGCAGGTCCGTTTTGCCCTAGAATGTGCCGATTATGTTTAAGTGTAAATCTTGGGCAATAAAATTAATCTTTTTACAACCTTCGGTAGAATAATTTATCGTGATATATTCTCAGAAATCGTGAAACGAGATTAAAATAAAATGAGTTTCAACAAAAATCTGAAAATTTAAAGTTGCACTCTGGTGATTCCGGCGTGCCAGGCAGCCTTTGATCCTATAAGGGGTTTAAATACCTTTCTAAGAAATTGCACTTATTTTGCCTTAAACGGAACCAGCAATTCTTCCTAAAATGTATATACCTGTCGCACCGGGATAGACGATTACCGGACATGGTCATAAAAAAATCGTAAGCCGATATTGAAGAATAATAATTTATGACAGGTTGCCGACAACAGACCTTCAGCACAGAATAATCATTTCCTGTATTCTTTTGAAATATTAATTTTAATGCTGGAGATAATTATTAGATATACTCAAACACAATTTGTACACCGTAGTATGTGAATAAAAACAAAAAAAAATATTCTTTTTAAGCGTACGTAATAAATATTGCACAATTTGCGACATATCAAACAGCGAAGCGATGGCCTATTTGCAGGAAAAAGAAAAGATTTTTCAGTCTTGAATAACTATGCTACAGTAAAATGTTTATTTTTTAAATTTAATACCACAATCCCTTCTTCTGCACCTGTGGAACGGGTGATTAGTAGCGGAAACCAAATTCTGACACCAAGAAGAAATAATTTAGGTGACAATACGTTCGAAATGTTGTTAATTTTAAAAAATTCATTAAACAATACATAAAAAAATACATAAACATGTTTTCAGATATTTTATTTGCAAAAACTTCAAAAAGTATCTGTTTTCTTGTATCTGTTATCTAGATACATTTCGAAAAAATCGAAAACAATTTGTATCTAGATAATTCATCAATTCAATTTATCTTCCATATATCTATATCTGTATCTAGATACTTTTAAAAGTATCTGTCCCCAAAACTGCATATTGATCATACCAAAACAAAAGCAAAGCTCAAAGAACATCTGGAAAGATTAAAATCAATTTTGAAGACACAGTTAAACGGAAAGAATTTATTGAAAGTATAACATATTATTATTTTGATTTGGAAAATTTAAACATCTCAACAAGAAAATCATTCACTCAATATAGAAGACATCATCCGAAATCATCAATTGAGAGATTTTCATTACCAAGACAAAACGGAGGAAGGGGATTCCAGAACTTATAAAACAAGAGACAAGTTTCAAAATTGAAGAAATATTTCCTAAGATGCGCAGAAAGAAACGAACTACATATTTAACGCCACAGAAGGGACAGACTTGAACCACACACCCTTAAATCTATCCAATACCAAAGAAATCGCCCTACTACATAATCTAGACAACATAATAAGTGGGCTGAAACAAAAACAACTCCATGTAAAATTCTTCAAAGAGCTAGACGAAAGCCACATAAACAAGAAAATGTTATTGATTTGTCTCAAAAAATCAACACGTACAACATAATACAAACATATCACGTCAAAATTTCAAAATATCTACAATTATCAATAGAAATGAAGGTAATGGTAAATCTTGAAAAAACTTCAATGTAGGTGTAGTATCAAATAGTTTAGTTGAGAATTTGAAATATTTATACTTAAATGCAAAAAGCTGTTTTATTAGGAACATGTCCTATTGTTCGTAAGTTTCTCGAAGAGTATGATTATGTCAGAGTAGGTTAGCACCAGTAGGTCAGAGTAGTGTAGGTCACTTTTCAAATGAAGCGCGGATAAATGATCAGTAGTTACGCTAGCTCTTTGGGATGGGCTCACATTAGAGAATAATAGCAGACGAATTTGAATGCTGTAATTCTAGAATCTTAAAAGTTTTTTATTAATTTAATCAATGCTGATCATTACTTGGTCGTAGTGTCCGTGATGGTAGAAGTCTTGCCTGAATGCCGGTCATTTTCGGGTCAGTGGTGGGCCTAAATCTAAAATTCTAAAAGAACAATTAAATATGTATAATAAGTACTACACGCACTAACGCTATTTAATGATTTCAACCACCGAACTGTATGAACCATAATAATAATAATAATTACTTCCTAACTAAAACTGAAAGAACAATAAAAACACAATCAAAAATAGTCACGGATTTTTGAAGTTTTGTCTTTGATAGAATTTTCGTCGTGTCAGATTACACAACACACACAATCGAAAGAGCCAACAAAACGACAAATTATTTATTACCTATTTATTGCTACAAAAATTCAAAAAGAGATACCAAAAACATTCTTTGTAATTTATGAAATGGAGGAATAAAAATTAGGTTAGATGCGTGCAGATGCTAAAAATTTGTTATCCAAAGTGATATATGTATCCTTGCAGAAGACATGAACTACAGAAGTTGGAAGTTCGAGATGTAGGGATGTAAATGATTGTGGATCATTCTTTTTGGTTAAAATTAAAGATTTTCAAACGAAAACAACTGGGAAATTCACAGTTCCTAAAAAGTATTATGGAATATGTAAAAAGTACATAAATCTTTGTCCAGAATATTGTGTAATTCAATCTTTTTTTTATCAATTATGTCAACGCAAAATGCATAGGACAAAACGTTGGAATAAACAAGTTCATCTTTTAGTCTTTTTGGTGATTTCTCGTTTATTAAGGATCCCGCCATTGCGTAGTATGGGTAGCTTCATCCTATTCTGTATTCTCCCATTGATGTCTGCTTTTGTTTTCCGGTTTCTTTTATGGTTACTCCAAGGTACTTGAAGGCTTTAAGTTGTTTAACTGTTTCTCCTTTTATACTGATATTGCTGTCAACATGTTCTTTTACTGCAGTCATTTTTTTGACTTATTTATATTTACTTCCACTTTAAAATTTTGTTACGTATGTTTAAATTTTCTTTTCCAGCTATAATTGTCACATCGCATGCAAATGCACATTCTGATGTTTTCATCTTCTGTACGCTTTTGTATACCTACGACAAAAAATCTGCTTGTTTCTTTATTGCATTCTTTTATGTTGTTATCCATTATTATCACAGGGCTTAGTACTCCTCCTTGTCGCAGTCCTTCTATAATTGTGAAACATTTAGATTTGATATTTTTGTAATAGCTTTTATTATTCTTGTACAGACTTTACGTACATTTTGTGAGTTTTTCCTCCTTTCCTGTTTAGACGGTTCCAAATTTTATCTCCGGAGACTTTGTTAAAAGCTTTTTGAAAATGTATGAATTCTTTCTTTCAATACTGTACTTATTATTTCTTTTTTTTTTGCAACAATGTGATTGTGGACACTTCCTGCAGTTGGTTTTCTATGATTTTTCTCAATTTCGGTTCTGTAATAATTCTTTCAAAGTTTTTATACGTTACACTTAGTATTGTGATATCTCTGTAGTTGTTGCAGTCGTATTTATTGTGTTTTTTGTATATTGGCTCCCATTTCTTAGTTCGCTGGCATTTCATCGTCCATCCATGCTTTGTTGATTACTGTTAGCAGTGTCCCTCTTTCCCCCATCTATTTAAACATTTTCCGGTGTTATCTGATCTGGTCCTGACGCCTTTCGACTGTTTCGTTCCTTAATTGCGTTTTTCAGGTCTTCATATGTTGTTTGTTCTGCAAGTTAATCTTAGTCCCTTGTCTTCCTTTCTTGTTTTTGGTCATTTTTGTATATTTCCGTTCCTTTTCCTCTTAATAGGTCTTGGAAGTGTTATTTCCATTGTTTCATTATTTTCCTTTCATCTGTTATAATTCGTCCTTTCTTGTTTAAGATGTTATTTCTTTGTTCTTCCTTTTCTTAAATCCTTTAATACGCTGTAAAATACTTAATTTCAGATTTTCTTTGCTATTTTGTTACATTTTTTCTTCAAACTGTATTTCTTCTTTAATTTATTTGGATTCTTTATATGTTTCGTATGTCTCATATGTTGTTCTTCTGCTGTGTTCTCTTAATTTTTTTTTCTTATACTTATTTTACGCATTTCATAATTTGTTTACTCCACTATGCTGCCTGTCTTTTTTTTTGGTTTTACTGTAGTTTTCCCACAAGCCACTAGTTTTTGGTTGTATCTATTTCTTCTGTGTTCTGTATTTGTCAATTTTCAGTTCCGCTACTACTAGATAGTGGTCTGTTGGTCTGTGTACGGTTCAGGTCCTCTTCTAACGTGTACATCTTTTTTACTTCCCTGGTATATTCGTGTATGTATCTGTGCTCATAAAACGTATTTACAATAACGAAATTATTTAGTAGGCGAAATTCTATAAGTCTTTTCCAGTTGTTGTCACGCTTTTCTTTTCCGTATCGGCCTAAGACTTCAATTACCTCTTCTTTCTTTCTTTCTTTCTTTCTTTCGCCATGTCTTGCATTTAGGTCCCCAACTGTCTATGCATATTTGGCCTTTACTGATTTTCGCCACTTCAGTTAATGTTTCCCAAAATTTTTCTTTCTTGGTAGTATTACCGTCTTCATTTGGGTCTATATGCTGTAATCGCTTATTTCTATTTGTACTGATAATAATATTCTCGTATTGTATTTGTAACTTTTTTTCTAATGATGCATCCAACTTCTGCTGGAGCTGTCTTATCTTGTTTTACTCCGCTGAATAAAATGATTGTCCGTTTTTCAGGTTCATTGTTGCTTTTCTTTTTTGTTTCTGATATGTTAATATATCTAATTTCGTCCTTATAGATTTTTGGCTTAGTTTTAGTTTTTTGCCCCATATTACAGGTGGTACTGTTTCGAAAATAATTTTATTTCTCTCACAGCAAATACAGTTATACACTGTTTGTACTTTTTAGAACATCTTCAGGAATATAAAGATATTCTTCAAGATTTAAATACACAACGACAAACTTTGATGTTTTCTAAAGAAAATGTTGACTTTGTTTTAACATTGTCAATGTTGATGCCATAAAGCTTTGAATGTAACTCAAATTAGCGATTTAAACAAAGTCCTTGACCATTATAAATCGAATAATCTTAGCGTTGTATTAATATTATTTAGGTTTAAAAGCGTAACAAATTTCTAATTTTACTTCCTATACAGGGTTAGTCACGAGAGAATTACTTCTGAAAATAATTTTTACGCAACCCAAAATACTAATACCCTGTACCACTTGATATTATCTAAATTTAAAATGAAATACCTAATCCATGATTGCTTTGACTTTGGCAGTGTCACTTTGACGTTAATTAATTTTTAACATTTTTTTTCATCGTTGACTCGCCTCTAGAGCCCCATTGGATCGACGACATACAGTCAGATCAATCTGGGCTATACTTAAGCCGTAAGTGCTCTACCAATGTTGTTCGCCGCTAATGTGCATGTGTTAATTCGCCATCTCTGCGTCACCTAGAGCCTCTTCGAAGTGCAAATCTGCAACCTCTGGACTTCTTCGGCCATCCATTTACAAAAAAGCCGTGGCATCCCCCCAAAATGCCCAACATTTTCAACAGATTAGTAGTTAAATTATTTACTTACTTGTTTGAGTTTTTGTTGTAACCTTTGAATAAAATGCCGTAAAAGGAATTTTTAGAAATAATTTTCTCGTGATTAATCGGTTGTAAAAGATCAAGAGGCACACTGACAAATTTATTAGCGGCGCCGGAGGAGATTTCCGACTGGCTGCGGTACCACCATGGACACTCGCGTAACCTCATTTTCCACAATTGTCAAAATGAGATTGCCAAACTCAAAGCAATCATGGATTAAGCATTTCATTTTAAATTCAGTTAGTATCAAATGGTACATGGTATTCGTATTTTGGGTTGCGTAAAAATAATTTTCAGAAGTAATTCTCTCGTGACTAACCCTGTATACAACTGATCTAAATCAGATTTGTGCATAAGTGTATAAGCTTTTGTTTAGGCGAGGAATTTGAACATGACAAAAAAAAAACTATGATGTTTGATAGGCTGGTTTTTTACATTGATGTATGGGTCGGAAGTGTGGGGATGGAGAGAATATGATGAATTAGAGAGAGCGCAAGAAAAGTATTTGAAGTCCATCAGGTCCAGGATTAAAACTAGATTTCATATGGTCATAGTATTTTTAATTCGATACCATCTAAATTTACTATAATGCAAAATTTCCCAAGATCAAGAGATAGATTTGACACATCATACTTCTTATAAACGGATTTAAGAAAATTGGCAAATGTATTGTAGAAAATACCTAAAAAGAATATACTTTATCGTTCAATGGCATTACATTCGGAATTTTCTGTGTACAGGTGTCCTAGTTAATTTCACGGTCTCATACCTTGTGAACTAGGTAGTGGAAATATTGAATTTCTTTAAACGCCATTGTTTTTAGCTTGAAGGTGAAAGCTTATTTAGTATGACGCAGATATGATATACAACACATATTTGTTTCATTTTCGCTTGATCTTGTTGATTATAAAATAAAGTAGAGAGGGCCAAGGTGAAACAAACCTCAAAAACTTTAACCCAGTTTTTGTCTGCTAGGAATATTTATACTATGAAAATTGCTTTGGTGAAAAAACTTATGTTAAAGTTATTATCGGTAATAGAAAAAATACAAAACTTGCCTATATACCATCTGAATGTATTGCATAGCGCTTTTGGATAAAAACAACTTTAGTAAAAGTTAATAGTAATAACCGAGGGAAAATATGTTTTTATACCGTCTTTCGTTTAAGGTCATATGCTACCTTTTTTCAATAGATAATGGTTTTAGAAAAAGTTATCATGCTTTCAACCAAGACCAGTGCAGTTTAAATACAGTAAAGTAGTCAGTTGTATGTGGTACTGTGAAAGATTGTTGAGTAACAATGGAGTGTGTACATTTTAAATCAAACTCCTCCTTTAACAAAGTGTACAGAAATTGTGCAATTCCATCCATTGGAGAACGAAAGTCATTGCAAGGTTTTTTTATAAATATTGATCCAACAACTGCGATTAACATTAAAATTGGTACAAATGTCAGGAATGTTAAACAGAGTCAAGTGCGAAAAGTGTGTACGGAATCATCAAATATAGTCGAAAAAACTACAAAATATTACGGTTCAGAAAGTACTGAAGAGCATATACATACTGAAGAAAGTATCAAAGGTAAACAAAGTTTTTGTGGAAAATTGCAAACCTTTAACTATTTTCCCGAAGGTTATTGGAATGAAGCACACAGCACGCCATCGCCAAAATTAGAAGTAAAATCCAAAATTGTACGACCACTGTCAATATTAAAAATTAATCATCCACCAAGTCAACTGTTGGAAATTATACCTACAAAGAAAGTTACAGCTGAGGAAGACTTTTACAAAGATTGTCTGTATGATGCTGATTATTTTGAGGTAAAATTTTTTTAATTTAACAAATATTTTATTGAAAATTTATCATTCTTGTAGGAAAATTTTAAGTACATCCTTGAAAGGGAGAAATATTTTGTTTTTAGAAAAGGGTTCTTGCATGAAACTTTTGATGTTAAACGGAGGATGATTATGGTCAATTATTTAAGCGATGTACAAGTAAGCAAAATCAAATACCGTTAATGTTTTCACTACTTCTATAAATTTTTAGAGCCAATTTAATTTATCACCACCTGCTTTTTTTGTTGGAATACGTATGTTTGATTGCATGTTAGCTACTGGAACAATTCCTTCCGATATTTACGATGTGATGGGAATTACATGTTTATGGCTTGCTAATAAGCACTTTGAAGTTGATATTGTGGAAGTATAAATCGGTAATGACATTAGTAATTCGATTATTGTTTCACTTATTATTCTAGGTCTCCCAACTAATTCGTTTGCTTAATGGAAAGTACTCTAAGGAGTACATTTTTTTGGCAGAACAAATGATTTTAAAATTACTACACTTTGACACAAATATTGTCGAACCAACTTCTTTCTTGTTCTATTTCTTATGTAATGAAAAATTGGAAACTGACTGTGTAAGTTCTTTTGTTGTTTAAATTTCATGAAACTTTTATGTCATCCATTTTTAGAAAATTCTATATAGCGCTATGTTTTTGTTGGAAATGTTTACCCTACTAATAGATTTTTCGTCGTTGAAACCATCAGAGTTGGCTTGCATATCATTATATTTGGTTCTTAGAAAATACGAGTATAATCTACAGTGTGTTTCTCTTCTTAACTACATTGATGAAGTTTTACTAGATAAAGAAACATTTTTAATAAAATCTTACGAGCTGAGATATTCTCTGGAGCGGCTATTACATCATAGAGCTGCTGAACCAGTCGTAAAAAAGTATTCATCAGCGAAAATGTATTTTGTTGCTAAAAATTTTATATTTGGATGAGTATGTGAGTGTTTTTCACTTTTGTTAATTGTACATTTAGGCTTGTATTGTTGGATATGTCAATATTATTAGAATTTATTCAGTATGTATAATTTGTATATAATAAAGTACAAATAAGCTAACTCTTTTACGCTTTTATTTTTCAAATCTTCTGACCTACAATTAAGTGAAAAAATTATATTAGGTTTTTATAATATTTGAAGTATTTGTTCTATAACAAAAAAGTATATAAATATGTTAATCACTGTCAACGAGTCTGTATAAGTAGTTTCTTTGATAAAATAAGTAGTTAAGTTAATTTTTTATCACCTACGATATTCTTAAAATACATACAAAATTTCGGAACAGTGAATTCAGTAGTTTTGGAGATTGTGTCTAATAAAACAGACAGTAGAAGGATCTTAGAATATGTAAAAGTAGGTCTTCCGTTTCCAAGTATCTGTCGGTTCTCCTGTTATTAGATTAGTTTTTGAAATTACTGCACTGATTGATGTAAAATTGTATTATCCAAAATTTCTCTAATCATATTTTTAAAATAAATTGATGTCATCTGAAAATTTTGCTGCGCAACCAAATTTTACAATTTAATTTAAAATCTAGAAAATAAATTGCTCTGAAATTTTATATTCCATATTCATTCATTCCAAAAAATTGATGACGTCATCTTAAAATTTCCTTAAATAAATGTTGCTTGAAATTTATAGTGAACATGCCTTTTTATTTGTGGTTCAGTAATGTATCCATATTTTTAATGTTAGATATGTCGGTTATTTATTACAAAATAATAAAAAAGTATATTTGACAGTCTCTTAGAATCTACAAAAAGGTTTTTTCTTAATTGTGGCAAGAAACTAGCATTAACTACAGTACAACGATTAAAAGATTAAAATGTATACAGGGTGAGTCACTAAGTGTGCAGTCCTCGTTATCCCACTAATTATTGTTATTAGGGATAGAAAAAAATCAGATACCAAAATAGTACGGATCTTTGGGGGCTGTACTCTAAAATTGTTTTTAAGTTAAGTGTTGTCCTTTTAAGACATAACACAAGACTTCATAAACACTTTGTAGATGAATATTTAATTAAATACTTACATATTTCAAGAAAATTGCAATAACTTGGCAACGTTGCATCGAAAGATAAGATGCGGTTGTAAAATCAAAGAAGAAATCAATTAAAAATGTAAAAATATTTATATAGGATGTTTAATTAAAAAAAAAAAACTAAGTTGTATGTTACGCCTTAAAAACAGAACACTTTGTATAGTTAAAATAATTTTAGAGTATAGTTCTCAAAAAACCATATAACTTTAGTCTTTGGCTTTTTATTAATAAATAGTGAGATATCGAGGAACGTGCGAATAGTGACTCACTCTGTATATTCAACCCTAAAAAACTTAATAAGAAAAATTTGTTCAATATATATTTTTAATTTTGTTTCGAAATGCAGGGTTGTTTGTATTTTGTGATAATTTACTTAGAAAAATCTGAACAATTTAAAGTTTTTGTATATGAAACACTTGTTTTTAGTTTAGCCAAAATTTGTATTCCTTGACTTTTTATCAGGAAAAACAGACAAAAAGAATTTCTCTTACAAAGTCAATCCGGTGACATACTGTATAGGCGTTAAGAGATAAAATTTTCAAAAAAAATTAGAAACTCGATTCGGCTAAATAATTTTAGAACATTTTTTTATAACACGGGACTAGAAAATAGTTTTCTGTCGTCAAAGTTGCTCTGGACACGCTACAGAAAAACACACCCACACGAAAAAAGAAAATTAGTTGCTATCTTTGCGGTGTAAGAATTTGAAAATCGTAGATATAAGTATAAGCTCAGCTTTATGTAAGACTACGGTTTCAGCGAACAACGAAAGAAATGTTAACGAGTACAATGGAATGTTGATTTAAATCTGACACACTCGCTCTGTATAAACATCAAGAGCTTGTATTGTCGTTAGTAAGAGTAATATAAAGTCGTTATCAGATTATTCAACCCTACTACAAAACTTACGAACTACTAAATGGGTGGATTGTAGTCTATTAATCAACCGAAGCGAGGGTTGCCGACTGAATATCTACATTTCAACTCCCATAAATACGGGGTGATAGCGATTACAGATACGTCCACATGTAAATTATGTTTTATTGTACCATAACCGACTGACAACACTTATTAGTTATGACCAGTTATTAAAATTTTTCAGTTACGCAACGTAGGTGTACTCTAATATTATCCATAATCAAGTGGGTAGTGCGTAGTTACCTACTTACATAATTTTGAAATTTGTTAAGAAAAATGTCACAAAACTAAAAATAATGACACACTTTTAATCTAAGATTTTTTTATTCCTCTTCGCTTGTGTTTTTTAACGCAAATTAAACAAAGTACATATTCATATTATAAAAGTGACATATCACAAACAGTACTGGTTTTAAGGCATTCTATGCAAAAACGTGATCTGGGCTATTTTTTCGCAGTGACAAAAACTTACCACAAAAACTTGTAGTTATATAATGAGAGTAGTCTTTTAAAAGAAAATGTTTTAAATGTTTTCTGTACATGTTTATGTTTTTTGTACTAAATTAAGCTTCACTCTCCAAACTAAAAACAATAGTGTTTACAAAATTTCAATATTTTTACCCATTCTGAAAATAGAAGTTAGTGTTAAAATATAATAACATAAAGACAAAAAACCATTTTTTAAGAGAATTGTGTCGTAAGAAACACGTCTACAAATTTCTGAAGGAACGATGACCATTTTTAGAAGCACTCTTTTGTAATCCCTCTGTTTTGTATGAGTTTACATGTTCATTTATCGACAAAAGGATCCGTGTCCTGTGTCCTTAAATCCGGCTCTGATTGCATATCCCTACATGAACAAACATCCAATTTAAAAAATCTGTAAAAGATAAATTTTTGATATAATAATTTGAGGATGATCTTTAATTTGTAATTCCAGGCATAGATCGCACGGAAAAATCATCCCACAGTCACTTGTCATCACCAAAAACATACAACAGTATTTCAGAGACACTCAGTAGAACAAAATGTGGTAAGTCCATGAAAGTATTTATCTCAACCCACTGATCCTCTTTTAATCAAGTAAAACGCCCCTGCAGCAACTAATTAGGCACCCGTCGTTAAGAAAGGGTGTGTCTGCAATCTTACATCGCAATAGATTCGGTTAACTATGAATAATATTCAGCATTTCCGGTCTGAAATGGTAGAGCCACACGTCCCCGCCGTTTCCGGAGCTCCGGATTTCCAAGTCGGTAATGCCTTTCCTTGTTTGTTGCATTATTTTCCCGAATCGTTCGTTATTCAAGAAAAAAGGACAATAACAGAAATCAACAACTGTACGATCCATAAAAAGTTTTACGGAGGCCGATTTATGTTTATTCTTTATTCGAAAGTATAAAGAATCGTAAACTTGGGAAATCGATACTTCAACATCCTATAGATGTCACGACGGGTTTTCTCAAGTGCACCGATACGCTGGCGAGCTTTCAGAACTGCAAGCCGGTAGGAAATGAACCAGAATCCTAAGCTTTTGTTCGGTAGTTTTCGAAGTGGCCGCGAGGAAGCGCTCAAGTTTGTATCGAGTTAGTTCGGCAAGCGACCGGTAGGCAGCGGTAGATTTATAGATTGGCGAGAAATTCAAGAGCTGGATAAACTCGAAAGCGACGAACGTTTAAAGAGAATTTACAACAAAAACAATGCTTTAAAACCTCTTGTTTCTTTAGTTAAATACGGGTGGAGTAAACTCAATATTTTCAATAACAACTTACATAAGTTAATTCTGTTTCTAAATAATTTTGGTGTAATTTCAATATAACTGTTAATTAACTATTTAATATTTACAAATGCATATATGTAGTTGATATTTTTTTCAAATCTGCCAGAACGATGAAATTAACGATTCGCGTAATTTTTTAAATGTAGGTCACATTTTTAAATTTGGCTATTACCCACATACACTTGAACAAATTGCAATAAATTTCTAGTTATTTATAATCCAACGTAATAATATATTATATCGATACGGTATATTGTTCAGATAAATTTCACACGGTTTGTGCAGCAGTTATAAATTATTAACCACGGCAAATACAGTGTATTGTGTATACCTATCATGAGAAATATGCCATTTAAATCTATCATTTTTATCAGTTGTGTCACAATAAATTGATACATGTTTATGCATAAATACTATGAACCTACCGCCGGGAAGTATTCAGAGTTGGTGGAGCGAAATAAGCGTGATATATTAATGGATACGGTACAGTGTCGTGCTTCGATTGAGTGACCCTGGTCGCGTGGCCACTTGCACCCCGTTGTGCAGCCACCCCCTACGTTTACAAAGTTCACAACATTGAAAATCGGCAGTATTTTGCATATCTCCCCATTTTTTTAATGTACGAAATATATTAATATTTATTTTCGGCCACCTTTCCCTTTTAAATCTTGAAAAGTAAAATTGTAACTAAAATTCAGTTTATTCCTATTTATGTGTTATACAGCCAACGTCAAAAAATTTAAGTTGATGATTTTGGAATTTTACTATGTACATATTTATTTAAAATACGAATCTAATCTGTAACGTGATCTGATTTATTAGGGAAAATGGGGAAACAGTTTTTTTTTAAATAAATGCAATATTCGAATTAAATAATAATCGCTGTTTAAAGTTTAAAAACATCATAAACAATAGGAAACGGATATGATAGTCCAACAATTCTGGTAATTTAGGTCAGCTGGTAAGGTAGAATAATGGGAACAAATTTTGCACTATATTTTTTTCAATTTTTTTGTCTCGAAATTGTCAACGTGCGTGTTGTATAAACTTATTATTAAAGACTGTCCTAATTTCAAGCCGACAATTTTAACGTTTGCTACCTAGAAAAGAGTTCTTAATTTAGCCTCTCATAGTAACACTCACAAATATACTTTTCGAACATACTTAATTTCTATCATAAAATATTTTTAGATACATAGAGGACACTAAGTTTTATAATTTAAGTGAATAGGTACTAACAAATATATAAACAAATTACCACCAATGATGCTAAATATTGAGGTCTCCTTGAATTAATACTTGTAAAAAGACATTGTTACGTAAGTATCTTGAAAACAAACTGCAACTATAAAAAAAGTTAGGTAGCTACGAATTTGCACGCAAACCTTAGCCAAAGTAGATTGTTTGAATTTGTTACAGAAACGTTTCGAACTTGTACTACAATATTTTTTGGTGTATACCTAATTTATGCAGGAATTTTAACTATGGGGTAACAATTAATGACTGAAGCAAATTTTTGTGTTGGCAATACTGAATTATATTGGCAGCAATGTTAGCATGCTAGTTTTCATTTGTTAATTTTGAAATTAATGCAGCTAACAAGCGATTAGAACATGCCAGCTACTGATTCCAGTTTGATAATCAGGTATGCCATTATAAAATTTTAAATATGTTGCCAACCAGACAAAAAAAACACAAACATTATAATTATTATCTAATAGTCATTCGATGTTTGTAGTATTAAAAGTAAATGTACAATTCTGGCAGTTTTCAACCAGGTGTCCTCACTGATTTCGACAATGTGTCGATGATGAAGCTTCCAAAATCCATTTCAGCACCATCGAATGCTCGTTTTACTTCGTAAGTTTTTGATGATGAAATGAGAATTACTGACGGCGATCGATTTTCTCCAATTTTCAGACTTATTAGATCTTCCTTGCGTTCGCAGGTAATATAGGGAACGAACATCCAAACAAATACACATAAATTGCTCAATACGGAATATTTAAAAAAATTAAAACATTGAAGAGTCAACATTAATATTATTATCGAAATAGAGGAAACTCAACAAGCATGAAAACCTAATTACTGAGTTCTATAATAATGATAAAAGAAACAAAATTTAATAAAACAAACAAACAAAAAAACAAATAGAACGTAAGTTAATTAATACAAAATTTGGCCAATTTTTTATGTCACCTGCCTTACAAGACATATCAATAGTTTCTTTTAACTCTAAATAGTTCTGAATTGCCAGATACAAGAAGTCACTGTATCAATACATATAAATAAGGTGTTTTATTAAAAAACAGTATTATATTATTAGTCAGAACTTCTGTCGGTCCTGAAGTACACTTAAATAAATCCAGTTGCATAGAAAAAATAATATAAGTAAGAAAAGCTTGTGGAGCTTATTTTTCTAAATTCATTAAATGTATCATAACTTAATTACCCACACTGTGCCACTGTTTTGATTCGAACGCAATAAAAAAAACTGTTTGAAGCTGTTTATACAGAACTTCCCTCGGCCCTTAAATACAATCGAACAAATTCAGTTTTTTCGAAAAATTATAAAATTTGATTTGGCCGAAATTTTATGTGTTTTATGTATTTATATAAGTAAAAATATGGATAATACAAGACACAGACAAAAAACGGTAATGATGAGATTGGAACCCACACGGAGCAGAGTACCTTACTATTCTACGGAGCGTCTGAGGAGAAGCGAAATATCGATTATTATACTATTTTATAACATTTAGGTAATCTTGACTACTAAAAATAGTGAGGGAACGTCATCAGATTGTTAGTGGGGATGACTGACCAAATTTTGGTTAGTGTTTTACCATCTACACCATAACCGTAAAGTGCATATAAAATTTGATAACAATCGGTCCGGTAGTTGCGGAGACTAGTATTTAATAAAACGTGACATAAACGACAGACAACAGACGACAAGTAACAGGCAGACGTACCTGAGGGGTTATGAAACGTCGAGAAACCATAAAAGTAGCTAATCCTATGAATTCTTCACTTACGCACGGGAAGTAAAAATGGAGTGTACCATACTTGATTTGATTAATAAATAAAATTGGAAAGGCCGCCAGGGATCGAATCACGAATGTTTCAGCTTCAAGGCTTAAGAAAAATAATAAACAAAAACAAGGCGGATTCATAAAGCACAAGTACACATTTTATAAAAGTGAAATTGCCTTTACTAATAAAAATTTTAACTTGACGTCATTACAGTGTGAGGCGATAATCAGACAAATTTTGGTTAGCGTTTTACCATCTACCCGATGTGACAGGTGACTGACAATAGACAGACGAACGGAAACCGGGACTAGTTACTTAAACTTGTTTTTCAACCCAGAATAAAGAAAACTAAAATTTTAGCAATTTAAAGTTGGAACCCTAGTTACTATTAAGTAATAGGAGTAATTTTTATTTGTTCCAGTCCGATGTATAAACATTTTTTTTATGTTTGTTATAACATGTGTTAAAAGCATATGACTACCAACTCGTTGTCAGATACCTATTAAGCGTTTGGGAAAACAAATAAATTTTGGTTACCGATACATCAAGCAGGTTATAACTTCAAAGCACGTATTAAATTTTTTCAAAAATTTACACAAGCGAAATTAAAAACATGAATGCATTGATAAATGGCAAGTGTAGAGGAGTCGAGGTATTAGATTTTGCACATTTTAGAAAGGATTGTTTGATACTTTTTATAAAAATTATATTAAATGATAAGACATACTTGGGGTTTTGTTCCTTTGTAGATCAGATTCCTCTGTCTGAACAAATATGCGAAAGTGGTTTTTCCAAAATTTGATCGTTCAAAAAATAACTAAGATATTCGTTTTTGAGATGTAACCATCAGAGAAAGCTTAAAAACCTATAACTATAACTAGACTCAGTTTAAGTAAATTTAAAGCTATTGAGGATTAGTTTTTTGCAAGGTATAAAAGTATATAAAAAACTGGTCGAAGGTCCAAGTTATTTCGACAGGACTTCCCTAGCTTCTTAAGTAGAGTCCAACAAATCTTTGAAAAATTATAAAAAAAAATTGTTAACCTCTATAAAGTAAAAACCAACGGCAAAAATCACTGCGGACAAGATAAAATATATTTAAAGCATATAAGCAAGGAGAAAAAATATTTTTCGAGAAATCGAAAAACTGAAATATCGAAACATCGAGAAATCGAACAATCGAAAAACTAACACATCGGAATGTCGAGAAATCAAAATATTTGAACAATCTAGAAAAATTGGACAACCGAAAAATCGAGACCCGAAAATTCGGAAAATTGAAACATCAAAAAATCAAAAACCAAAAAATTGAAAAATTCCCAAAATTGAAATGTTGAAAATTGGAAAATTGAAAACTTGAAAAATTGGGAAATCGATAAAACGAACAGTCGAACAATTCTAAAATTCAGAAAACCGAAATGTTTAACAATCGATAATTCGAAAAATTAATACATATATTAATAAATTTAAGTCCAAACATCAAAAAATCATAACATCGGAAAAAGGAAAAATGGGAAATGTAAAATTTAAAAAATTGAAAAACTAAAAAACCAAAGAAACTAGATATCGAGAAATCGAAAAATCTAAAATATAAAAAATCGAAGAGTTGAAAAATCGAAAAATTGAAAAATCGAAAAAGTGAAATATCGAAAAACTGAAATATCGAGAAGTTTATTATAATCTTAAAGGGTATGCAAGGTTTTGGAGCAATCAGTTTTTTATTTTTTGAAGAATTTTCAAATCTTCCCGCAATTTTGACTTTTTTTCAAAAATCTTATAAATGATAAAGAGAAGAGAAGAGAAGAAAGAGAAGTGTAGAAGTAAATTTTTTTATAAAATTTAAATATGAATTACTTATTAAAATTTGACATGACATGAGGTCAGGTTGTTCGTAGGAAGACGGACATTCTGGAAGTAAATAAGAATTAATTCTTTTTTAAATCAAGAAAGTAAGTAAAACACTCAAAACAAGTTTACACAATTAGATCTATCTAATTTAAATAGGTAATAAATGTGGGTTTACGGTGTTTTCCAAACAAACTACTTTCTTTTAAATCTGATTTTAATATAGACATATATTTAGGCTTTAACAAATTTATTCTATTTTAGAATCATAATCTTGTTTATAAGCACTCAAATGCGGGTATAAATTGGCTTTTATGGCACAAATCAGTCAAAAATTCCTAAGCAATGATTGATTATTCATTTACATGAATTAATTATCAAAAAAAACTTCGATATTCAACAATTTTATTAAAGTTGGCCGACTTCAAACTCTTCTAAAATTTATTCTGAATAAACGTTTTCCGCTTCTTCAGTTTGCATTTTGAAAATCGAATTATTTAAAAAATAGACTACGTGGTGCCCATAACAATATCAAAATAATAGCCAGCTATATATTACAGTTCGCATCAGCACAAATCACAGAATCTTGCCGGAAATACTCAATATTTCGCTAAAAATTTTTTAGAAACCCGCTTTCGTCGAGCTTTAAACATTTCCTCGTGCCATAATCTTCCTAATTATGCCTTTAATACATAATTAACTGTTAATTGTAATTAAAAAAAAACAATTATTTAGAAATACTGGTCTACTCTCTGGTTCTAAAAATAAATCAACACATTTGACTAGTTTTAAATTTTAATCTGTATTTTAAAGGTAGCGTGAATCTGGTAAACCTAAACAGAAATTGTTTAAAACTCATGATGTACTGGTTGTTAAGTAAATTTTCTCAATTTGGGTCCCTTCCAAAATTGTAACTTTAATATTTACTTCTGCAGCAAAAATATGTAGTATTAATAGCATGTAATGTACCAAGGAATTAAATACCTGTTTTTTATGAGTTGCTACCTGCCTCTTTATGAAGCGGGAGTTAAATTTTTTTAACTCCCTAGGGATTAAACACAGACATTATATTGCAATAAGTGGGGATTAAAATGAGAAAAAATGTTTTTTTTAACAAGTCATCACTCTGGAAAGTTAATAACCTCATCAGAAAAAGATGCGATATTGATTTCGCTTCAGACATGCGCTTTGATTTTTAAATTTATTTATACAGGATGTCTCAAAAAAGAATCAATGAAGAAGTTCATTATGTATTTAAAAATCTGCTTATTCCATTTTAAAAATCTGGGAACGTACTGTTGTAACATTACATTATACACATTAAAATTAATATCCTTACCCTCACAACAAATTGAATATGTTAAATATTTTTTCTTTTCATTGATTTGTGTGATTTTGAGATGTGACACTGCTTTGCTCGGCAGTGTTCTTTCACATTTGGAATCTCTTATATAGGATGGTTAAAAATAATAATAATTATTTTGTGTGTTTTCTTCGAAAATGGTCATCTATGTTATCAGAACAATGATAAAATGATTCCAAAAATATATTTAACCCTATGACTGTGCTGTTGTTTGTGCGTCACATCTGGGAAACCTAGGCAGATTTTTCGAAAATTGTGACAGAGCAATTTGATTTAAAAGTAATGCATGTGTGTTATAAACTCTAAATTACAAGAAAATTGCCACTATTATTACCACACCGTAGAGACACAGCCCCGTCATTTGTGCACAGCAAAAGCAAAGAAGAGAGCAGTCCCTCTTACTAGCAACGTTTAAAAGGCTTCCGAATAAAAAGAAGCCGTTTTGAACGCTGACAGTGGTAATGAGGCGCGGGAGTGAGGTGTAAATAGCTCCAATCAGCGTCTATTCATTAGTCACTTGCATTAAGTGATGGTTGTAGCGGCTCGAGTGTGAAGCGACTGACAATTGTGGCTGAAGTTTCAGCTATTTAGAGCTTCGAATTTAGCTTTCAGCTACATAAACGATCGTACATTTTCAGGGAAACACAATACTCGATTATCTTTTGTTGTATTATTAAAACGGTAAAAATCGGCTCACACTGGTAGGAATAGCATGACTTATCAAAAATGGGTGTTTGTAAGGGGAAGGAGGCGCACGAGAGTGTATTTAATCTCTAACGCCAAAAAAAAAATTAATAAATTATGTTTAGAATTCGAAAAAAACATTCCACAAGTTGTGCTAGAAGTGAGTTAAAAAAATTGTAGCAATCTATTTCTTAATATAAACGAATAATTAATAGTTTCATGCTGTCTATCTATTAATAAAAATCATGATTCTGTCAGAAATTATTTCGAAACAAATTAAAAATAACAGTCCGCCGCGAATGAAAATAAACAGGGAAAACAGCGACGTGTCGGCTCAGTCGACGAACGCCGAGAGAGCTGTCGACTCCGGAGTGAATCCGGAGTGTGCGGAAAGCGCTCGCTCCGGGTGAAATTGGCCGCCCCGGGGAGGAAGTGTCCCGGAGACAGCGGTATCCGCCGGCAGCCCGCTTCCGACTACACCGGGTCCGACCACTTCACATAGAATTTATTTTATTTGTTACGTATTATGCTATTCTATCAAACTCTCTAAACTATTATCGTTGTGTTCCATGCTTTACATTGCAAACTTTACAATGCGCATTAATGGACAGGTTTCTAACTACGAGAAAAAAAGCAAACAAAGTGAATAAAACATATTTGTTCTGCGACGAGGAATGATTATATGGATATGTTCTATAAAATTGGTTTTATCATTGGATCTAGAAATTGTGAATGTTTTGATATTGATATACCATGTAAGGAGTTTCATTTTAACTCGTCGATTAAATTACTTGCCGTTTTTTTTGAAATAGGAGTATAATAATAATAATAATGCTTTTTTTCAACAGAATATACTCAAAGAATTAACCAACCGTTCTACAATATTTAACTATACTTTTCCACTTCTTTTAGAAGGAAAACACCAACGATACCCAAAGTTCTTTCAAATTCTTTGCCAAAAGAATCCAAAGAGCCGTTAGGATCCTATTAAATGTTTTTAAAAACAAGACTCCAAAGACCCCCAAAACTCGATTCCTTAAAAAAGAAGACACCAGAGATATCCAAAATTCTTGTAACTTAGTTCTGAAACAAAACAAAAGAGGCCCTAAAGATCTTTCGAATTAGTTTTAAAACACCAGAAGCCAGCGAGGTTTTTCTATTTCGTTCAAATTAAGACAATAATTACCCCCAAGGTTCTATCAAATTCTTTCGAAATAAAAACACGAATGGATAGTCAAAATTACATTTTTTTTTCCAAAGACAAGACACCAGGGAATCCTAAGATTCTATCAAATCCTCTCGAAAGCAATACACAATGGATCCTAATATTCCATCAAAAGTTTTCAAAAACAAAATATAAGTGAGCCGTCAAGATTCCATTAAGTTTTTTCAGCAACGAGACACCAAGGATCCCAAGATTCTTTCCAATTTTTTCTACAACAAGTCACCAAGAGCCACGAAGAATCTATGAAATTTTTTCAATTTCCGAAATTCTTCTATTACTTTCAAGAATAAGACATAAGTTCTACAAGTTTTTTTCAAATTCTTTTAAAAATAAAACATCAGGGATCCCCGAGACTTGTTCAATTTTTTCATGTCACGACACTACGAATCCCAAAATTCCTTTAGATTCTTCCAAAGCCAAAACACAAGTCGGTTGTCAAGATTGTAATAATTTTTTCGAAAACAAGACAGGACATACGAATTGTTAAAACTATTACGCAAAAAATATATTTAAGGAAGAATATCTTTAATGAAAACAAAAGTTATTGTTAATATGGGCTACTTTTATTCTAAAGTATGTTCAGTGTAGTCACCTTGATCAACAGATATTTCTATTCGACCTAAGAATGAGTTTCCCTTACTTGCTCATCGGGAAAGAGTATATAATTAAAATTTTGTAATAACATAAGATTTGAAACATTCAAGCAATGAGTTATATATTTAGATGCGTGTGATGTTTGTCGTGGGTGGTTGGACACTTTGTAAAATCCACATAAAGTCATAGGCGGCACGCTTCCAGTACCTACTTCGATCCTATAATCATTTATAGAAACCCTGTATTTATAAAAAATGGGTCCCTTGCTTGCCTTTTAGGATATTACTATTATACCACTAGTTTTCAATGTTTTCTTTAATTTTTACGCACAAATCCTACAATACTCCTGTTATTGACACTATAAGGAATCAAGATTTGTTTTGTATAATATACGCTGACGTATGAATTGAAAATCTGTACTCAATGCCATTAGTTTAATAAATATGAGTGTGTTCACTCGTCTGGAACGTTTTTCGGCAAAAACACATTTACTAACAGGACTCGATAGCAACGATTCGATGCGTTCAACGCGTTCGACGCGACCGACGCCGATAAGCGGACGCCCACCTTCAAGGTCCATTCACACAGGATTTCCCGTCGCATCACGTTTTGTGCTGCGTTCCCGAAGTTTGCCCGCTTTGACGAGAAGGTAAGACATCCATCATCATTTCGTGCTGATACAATCCTTTACAAGTGCTGATTTTTGGTGCCCACCGTCTTTGTCGACGATACATTGTTTAATAAATCTCGTCACTCGCCTTTTGGGTCCAGTTGGAGCTATCAAATTGAGTCTCAGAGTGGCCAGCTAAATATTTATTTTTATTTTTATTAATATTACAATGATAAAAAAAAACTGTTACGGTTCAAACAACCCTTCCTTATAATTTTTACATAAATGTACAGTGGTATGGATGTAATTTGTGTCAAAACTGTTCCAAGCACTTTAACGCCCTCTTTCAAACTATCAATTCGTGTGTGAGATGAAGAAGTAAAAGACTTGACATCAAGCACTGACCATACCAAGAAGTTCAAGAAATTTGAATCCGGACAATTTAAAGGTTCCTTACTACGTCTAATAATAGTCAGGAATCGCAACTTGATAGTAGTTCTAAATCTGTTTTGGAGGAGGAATTTGGATTTGCTTCTTTGAAAGTCAGTTATCCGTTCTTAATGGTTTCAGAAATATCTCTAGCTAATATTTTATCCAAATGGCGATTATCAGTTATTCCTTTAAGAGTGATGACATGCTTCGGAAAAAACGTTTGTTGATTTGACAAGAAATGAAAAGACTGTCACATCAAATAGTGGATTTTTGATAGTCGTTTATAATTTTTGAAGTGCAAAATACCATTCCAATTCATTGATATATATTTAAAATGCCTAAATTGTGATGAAACTTGAATACAGATGGTCCATCAGAAGGTTGAGAGTCGGTCTAGGTCTGAATAAAAGTGCTATGTTTAAGATCAAGAAAAGGTAGGAGTAGCAACAGATACTAATAGTAATAAGTCGAAAGGCGGATCAGGTGCAAATCGAATTTCAGGGAAGCCCAAGATTGTTAACTTCTTAAGCGACCATTCAGTTGTAATAGCTGCCATCGCTGCATCTCAAACAATTTTCTACTGTCAAGATCGACTGCCTGCAGGAGAATGATTGCTCGTCCAGATGCAAAAAAAAAAAAGAATTCTGACGGAAGAAGCAAAAAAGGTAGAGTTCTGTTTGCCTTCAAATTCTGTAGAGATTGACGTACGAGTTTACAGACCACCAGCAGCAAGATTTGAGGAAAGATACATAACTGGAGCTGAAAATTCAAGAAGATTTGCGATAAATGTGTAGGTCTGTATAAATATTAATGCACCTGGTGTTGGTTGGAGAGTTCAATTCTGGAAGTTGTCGCAACATTCTAAATTATATGTATTGTGTTGCCAAGTGTCCAGGAAATATACGATGAAGATAGTTTTATTTTTCAAACAGTTAATTTTATTCAGTAATGGTGTGTGAAATATAATATTGAGAATTTACATTGGACGTCTAACAGCTCTGACCTGAATCCTATCGACGATGTTTGGGGATGGTTATCTACTGAACTCTTTCCAGAATAATTTTGACATTTTTTGAAGTAAAGACTGTGGATGTTCTGCCACTCCAAGGATGGTTCTGATCTGTAAAGAACGTATTTTAGGCTATAAAAGCCAAAATGGACCCTAAAATAGACGACAAAAACGGGGACTTTAGGACTGAAAAAATGGCAAAATACAATGCGCTTTAGGCAAGTTTTAGGAAAAATAAATTCTACGCAACGTATGGATTCTTTGAGATCTAGATTTATTTTATTATTTTACATAATCGGCGATCCTGATCTTCGTTAAAATCTGTATAAACAACTAGATATTTTTCTAAATTTTCGGCAGAAAATTTTTTCTTTTGTCTTTTACGACATTTTTATACCTAGAGAACGATCTCTCAACATCACACGATGTTAAAGGAGAATATTTAAAATTAGAACAATTTTTGAAATACTTTTACTCTTCTGAAGTTCACTTTACGAAAACCTAACACGAACTAATTGATAACAGGAAGAGAACTCGAAAAAAGTTATAGGAGGACTCGGTGTATTTAACACATCAAAGCTCTTATTAGAAAAGCGAGAGACAACTTGTATCGGGGTCTGTAAATGGGTGTTTTAATTATTATTTTAAAACCTACCTACGTACTTTGTTCTTTGATGGTTTACGCAGAAATGGTTTGTAGTTTATAGCACTTCAGCCTTAAAACTAAAAATTACATTTTAGAAAGCTGCAACTGTGTAAAAACCAAATTTATTTAAAATTTAAAAAACAGCGTTTAGGCCAAATAAATTTGATTTTAGGACAAAATAAGCGAAAAAACACGATTTAGGTCTTTAAAAGTCAAAAATAGACAATTAGATAAAATAAAACGTAGCTACATCGCTCTGATTTGTCGAGAAACATATAGATTTTTGATTATTTTTAATTTGCCTTGAATCAAAACAAACAGGCATTTTGCCTAAAATACTGTCTCTAATAAATAATTATAAGCTGTACTCAGAGACGTTACTTTAGCTGCAATTGAATGTGGTAGAAATTTAGGTTGTTAACACAACTTCTCACTTGTCAAGTGAATTTTCAAATTCACATTAAATTTAACACAGATGTCCTTCTCTTTTGACACTTAATTGCAATGGGTAAAGTTTAAAAATTTTTACAAACTAAGTCTTGAATATAAAAAGCTAGACGTTGCTATAACTACCGCCAAAACTTGTGAAAAACAAGTGTTATTTATTTCATGATTTTCAGAGATTTGTATATCTATTATAAATTACACTTAGCGGAGTGGGTTTAGCTATAACTTATTAGTAAGGTAACAGTTTTGATTAACATTATCATCTCATTTATTTGTCAAGTTGAGTTATCAAATCCTGTGAAGATTATCAAACATCCGTGAAAACACAGTCGGATCTAGAAAATCTTGGACATCAATGTCATTCTACTGTACTATAAATTGTAAAGCACTTTTAAGTATTGTAACCTTATTTTGTTAGTTTTGTCATTTTTGACACTGGGGACATGCTGACACTGGACTGGATAAATTTCGTAAACTTCAAATGTCAAAGTGGCAATAAGGCAGGCATACACTACATCACATTTTTCAAAATGACGGAAAACTGACGTCCAAGATTTTTGGCACCGATTGTACAATAGATTAAGGAACAGTTGGAACACTTTGACAGATTTTTTGTTACAATAATAATGTACGTATCTAATAAAACCGATTAAAGAGTTCTTGGTACTCCACCTGTTTGCATTAATTATCTCTTGATATGTCTGTTTCAGTTATTTACTTGGAACTACGTACTTCAGAGAGTGAACCAATTGCTTTCTTAACAGTCTTTTTAGATTATCCATGCTATTCATCTGTTGCTAATAGAGTTAATTCTCACTACTAAAAATTGAGGTAGCTTCAGTATTTATCAGATTTAGTGTAAGCTATTGTTGAGAATCTGTAATTAACTTTGTGTGCCACTTTACCATAGGATCAAAAGTAAATTAATTTTTGTACATTTTAATTATTATTTAAGAGGTAACTTTTATTAGAGATATGTAGAGAAATAAGACTAACAGTAGAATGTAAATTCCATCTTTGACAACTAGCCGATAAACAGAGGTCCATAATGTACATATCGATATACATATGATTATGTACACCGAGAGCAGTGTACACAAAGTGTATCGACTACTAAAACCCATTCTAGATGATTGTAACTGACTCAACTTTGTGTCCATTTTGAACTTTGCTGGAAAGTTATTAACTTTTTATCTTATGATGTTCATTTCTGCCTCTCTGATGAAACCGGCCAAATGTATCATTAAACTTTGAAGCTAAACCGTTTTTGTATGTTGCTTTGTGATAAAGATATCATCGTCGTCAAAAAGCCTTTGGACGCTGACAGTGTTGATCATTTATAAATAAAGATTTTATTCGTTTTAATACAGGGTTTTCATAAATGTTTCTTGCATTCAGTGACATGTGAAATTTCAAAATTTTGCAAATTTGCCAATTCTTAGTAATACACTTTTATATTAGAATCATTTTTGAAACTCTTACATTAAGATTATAAAAAAACCTGTTACCTTTAACTTGTGTTACATTCTAGATTATTTATTACAACGGCAAAAAACTTCCAAAAAAATTTTTCCATATTCAGGTATTCTTTTGCACAATATTTGAATAGAAATTTCTAGTTTCTATATCGTTTAAAATATTCACAGCTTGTAGATACTCGTATATAGAGTACGTCGACGTTATTCTTCAACGGAAATTTCGTAAAGAATATACGGAAAACGGTAGAACGAAATTTCGGATTGTTTTATACCAATAACTAGCACTAAGATGCCATGTCATAAATTCTATATTTTACATTTCACACGAAGTTTAAATTTGGACGTTGTTTTATTTCACATCTTTTTTTATCCAACAAGAGGCCAATATTTTCAGTTTTATGCTTAAGCTGTAAATAACTGTAAAAAAGTTTGTATTAGGTTACAACGTGGCCAAAAGCCTTTTCAATTTTTCAGTTTGTATTTCCAGTATTTATAATACTGCGATTAGAAAGGCTTAACATTTCCTTCTAAAGAATGTTGTCTACATTACAACTCAACATTTGGTAATAATAAATAACGCTGACAGCATAATTTCTTGGATTTGTATAATTTATACTTAATTGTTCTGATTATATCTGTTGTAGTTATATTTCAAAATTGAAAACCATTTTTCTCCGTCATACCTGGAGTAAAACTGTTACGTGTGTCTGAAAAAACTTAGTCGAGATTAAAATTATTCAAGAGCGCTAAGTTCATTTTACAAACAAATTAACCATATTTTTTACAAACCCGTTTTAGCCAACAAACAACAAACATTTATTTGTCGTTTTACATTTTTTAATATAACTCATTTTGTGGAAGAAGTATTTGTCGCCGATTTTGCAATCTCGAAAGTTTAGAAGGAATTTTTACGAAAAAATTAACACTGTTACAGTATTCAAAATAAGCGGTGTGTTACATACATAGTTATCATTTATGTATCATCATATATCGTGATGTGTCTCTCGTCTTTTTATTCCTACTTGTAGAAATGCATTAAACAGAAAACTGGGATAGCAGTTATGAAGAGAATCGGGAACTACAATTATTATGTATTTTCTCAAGTAGAAATGAATAAACTCATTAGAGATTTATTAATTTAACAAGAAAAAAATGAGGAGCTTTTAGACGCGAATCTCGAATCTGAGCAGTTTCATTAGTACACAAAAGCTTTAAATCAAAGGTATCAAGGCTTTGCCAAGACATTAGATAGACGTAATTGTGAAATTTGCATCAAACAGTAAGAACAATTTCTGGTTATTTTAAATCAGTATCCCGTCTGAAATGGAAAGTATTTAAAAAATGGTGATCACTGGTGTAAAAACGAATGCCTTGCTTTCATTATTTTATTATTATAATAAAGCAGTCGACGTCGGGTTGCAAATCTAGAACTATTAACACGCCTTGCATATCAACAACTACTTAATTAAATGTGGAGATTAGCAGTAGAGTTAACAACAACATAATCATTTCGTGGAACTAACATTAAACTGATATTTTACAGGAATCCTCAATATAACAGAAGTAATGTTTTCGAAAAGTTCCTATAAGTTTTACAAATTTACGTCTTCAGAGATTTTATGATATTCTGAGATAATTGGAAATAGATTTAAAATCGGCAAATTTACATAGTTGCAGGAACTGTGTTTACCGTATTACATTTCCCTAAATGTGGTAGCTCGAAGTTGATTGCACTATTATGTTTGGAATCGGCAGTAGTTTCGGTAATTAATTTGTAAATGTTGGGGCGGTTGCAGCGCCGAAGGATTAATAAGTTTGTCCCTGTAAAGTTGAGAAGAGCTGCTTCGTCTGCTCCCACCCACACCTCCTAAAGCTCATTTCCGGCAGTCGCCGCCTGTGCTATATTAATTTTAAATTAAACCCGGATAACACTCTCTGCGCCCGTCAGCTCCAACGCCGCCCGGATTATCTAATGTACTATCTCTCAAAAACTCTTCGTTATACCGTGGAACTTCACTAGTTCAGGAAATAACTGGGTCCCGAGGTAGATTGCCATTAATATTAGCATTACTGCTTGGAAATCCATTTTGTGTTTTTACACCACGAGAATTTGGGATTAGGTGACGCGATTAATCAGCAACACACCGCATGGCTTATTAACAATTTGCAAATATTGCTACCAAATTTAAGCTGACGTTTTACCAGCTATGTTGTAACACCTTAATTTTGATTTTTGTATTTGAATAAATTATAATAGTGCAGTAAATTATCACTACGTATAGATTATAGATTACAGACAAGCGGAAAGTGGAAACTTTTAAATTTGTATTTTACGAAACACTAGCAGATAGTGAAATAAACCATTTGTCAAAATGAGCCCTTACTTTACATCAAAACAACAAAAATTGTACATTGATAATAATAATTGGTATTCTCTATTTTTTATTGCAGAGATATTCTTCTAAAATGAGGGTTTTAGTAACCCAAGCATTGATAAATTTAGCATACAGGAAACGTGGATTTGCGGACACTATCTAAACAGCTTATATACGATTAGTCGATACTCCTATTTTTTTGTGAAAATTGTATGTTACAACAAATGGGTGTTGCTTATTACTTTAAAATATAAATGAGAAAAACAACACGTGTTTAAAATAACTCACATGCCAACTTTTGATCTCTATCAGTATTTTTCTGTATTTCTGTAAGTTTATCCAAAATCAATATATGCAGGGAGCTTAACATTCGAATTACGTGAAGATTGAAATCATTTTAATTACAACTGCAGCATAGTTTTTCTTTTTATGTAAAACAGAGTTTATTGTAATACTTATATATAATATGAAGTTGGAAGTGTCCGGCTTGCAGGTTATTTGCGTTTAAAAAGGTTCACAGATATGAATCATTATATGCAATTTTAGACTGCATTATCAAACGTCTTTTGTCACTTAATATACCTACTTGGTATTTTTTAATAATGCTAAATAATTGCCATGAAATAGATCAGGGTCAACACTTGTTAGATTAGTTCTTTTTTTTAACTGTTATTGATTCGTTTTCATCTGCCGTTAAATAATGAGCTTTAAAATTTAGCGGTGCTTTGGAACCGTGAATGAATTTCCGAATGTATTAATTTATTTGCCTTAGAACAAAATACTACGATTAAAAACTTGCTCTAAGGCAAGGTAATACGGAAATATTGAAGTGAACTAATTGTATGGCTACAATTAATTAAAGAATCACTAAAAATGTTCGAGAAAATCTATCAAATATATTTAGTAAAATTTCGTAATAACAGCTACTTGTTTGGTTAGTTAACAGACGCATCAAAACTTACGTATCTTGACATTTTAAAAAATAAATGACTTAAATTAAGTACAGTATGATTCAAAAAATTTCTCATCAAACAAGTCTTTGCAAAAAAAAAATAGTACTACGTATGGTCTAATTTGAAAGACACATTAAAAACTACTTATTCTTATTATGAGTATATTGTAACGTTTTGGATAATTCTGTATCCGTTATGAAAACTTGAGGAAACTGTCGTACGGAAAAAAATCAACTAAAAATGTTTTTTATTTTTGCGTGAACATCGTATTTTAGAAAACAAAGACAGGAATAATATTGAAAGCAAACGCCATATTATTTAGTGTTTTGTCTTTCATAACCATTTTTAAATCAGATGATAGAGGTACCTGTGTTTCTAGTAAAACATTAGGCCGTCTACTGAAATATAAATAGCTACAACATTTGTTCAGTTTAAGCTCTGCTAAGTGGAAAGAGATTTTAGTCAACAATTCCGCCCAATCAAATGCGATATTGGCTTCTCTGCCTACCTATCGAAAATAACCTATCAAACTCATTTAATGGCAAAATTAAGTTATACTTGTTAGACAGCTCAGTAGTACTTATTGTTAGTATAAAATATTTGAAAAAGAACTTAGAGCTCCTCACAGTTTGGATTTAGGAAAAGTAAATCTCTATCCAAAATTAACAGTGCATTTGAGAATAAGTCGTCTTTTGAAGGTGTTCTTCCGAAACTGTGAAAAAGTAGTTAAATTGTACCTATATTTAAATCGAGGCAGCGAGATAAAATTGATAACTATAGGGATGTCTGTAACCAAACTGTTATTCCCAAGCTGCTTGATTCTATTGCAACTACCCAGTTGTAATGGGCATCATCGTCGATAATTTCTTATAAACAACATGATTTTTGTCCTGGTAAATCAACATTGTCTAATCTTACTGAATATAAGTCATTCCTAAATGATACACTTGCTAATCGGTTTCAGTTGACTCTGTGTATACGGACTTCGCGAAAGCTTTCGCCCGTGTGAGTCATCATTTACTTATTATGAAAATACACAGACTAGGCTTCAGTAACAAAACTGTACAGTAGTTATCTTCATTTTTGATTGGCAGTTCGCCTTGGGAATTATATTTCGACTCATTTTTGCGTGGTGTTCCACAAGGCATACATTATGGACCTATTCTTTTTTTGTTATTCCAATTATTTGTTGTATGAAGGTGATTTAAAACTATTTAAATCTGTAAATTCGGTTCAAGACAGTGAACAACTTCAGATGGAAGATGGACCTGGATATACTATTTGGCTGGTGTGAATAAAATTGACTACTCTTAAATATTAATAAATGTCACGGAATTTCATTCTTTAACACGAAAATTCCCATTACTCATGATTATCACTTAGATAATAATCACAAGGTTTTACGTGTTTTAGAAATAAAGGATTTGAGAGTGATTTTTGACACTTCTCTTTCGTTTAAGAATCATTACTCGTTTATTATTAAACTAGCTTTGAATATGTGGGGGTTTATTTGGCGTTATTCTAGCGATCTGTCACCTAGAGCTTTGAAATTTCTTTATTGTTCACTTGTTCGGTTGCATTTCGATTATGGGTCTTCTGTCTGATCTCCGATTTATAAAGTAGACTCTAAGATATTAGAAAAAGTTCAAAAAAAGTTTCTTCGCACTATTGAATTCAAAGTTGGCCACGGACATGTTAAGGGAGATTATAACTGGATAATGAACATGTTGATCAACCATATTTGTTAGGAAAATTATCATTTTTGGCGCCTGTAATTAGTAGTCGGACAACACATAGTAAAATATATTTAGGATTCCAGTTTCAACTACAACACCATCCGTGAAAAAGAATGATGGAAGCTGCGAACGAATATTCCAACCGATCTGAAATATTTGTTTTTGATTTGTCGAAATCTCGGTTCAAGTTTCAAATATCATTATAATAGGTTATAGTTAAATTATTTTCACTGATATTCGTTTTGTTAGTATTACCATGAGAGTTATTTATTTATTTATTATTCTTTATTTCATTTTGTATTAGTAGTAGAGGTAGGAAATAATCGTTTTTGTTAGAGTTTTTGTAAAAATGAAGTTTTCTGTAAATAAATAAACAAAAAAAAAACAATATAATACTCTTTTCGCTAAAACCTATACTAGCGAATGATGTATTAGTGCCTAAATGGAAATTTCATTCTACCCTGGGAAATTTTATTGGCAATAGCAAGACGGACAGTAGCACAATAGCAAGAGATTTTTAAACTTAAAGGTATCGCGGGCTGGTAATCTCCAGATGTTAGAAAGCAGAATAATCCAGGGACCATCGTTACTCACGAACAAAAATTACCATTATTTTATGAGTACAACTACCTGCTAAATGTTCTCCGACAAATTCGGGTGAACTGACGTGAGCCATAAATATTTCTTACCATTGTACTTACTGTCCATCTCGTTATTGTCAATAAAACTTTACAGGGTAGAATGAAATTTTCAAAACTATACATATATTCTTCTTACAGATACACATTTATGCGTATATTCACTTAAAGCCAGCGTACAGGATATTGTTGTGAGGACATTTTCCGGCTGTCGAAAAATTATTTATTTAAAATTCCACCTATTGTTGTTAGAATATTTTGCAGTACTCATTTACTTGAAGGCTGTAAACCACACTTCTTTAAACATGCAATTCTGACTTTGCCATGTTGCTATATTCTTCATGCACTTCTGTATGTCCTACTTAGACATCTAGAAGATATTACGTGATGAAGTGCACTAATTTTCATTAAGGAGTAATAAACATCTACCTACACATTTTCACCGTTTTGAGAATATCAGATTTAAAGCCACGGATGAAAAATTTTAATTCAACTTCTTCCAAAAATTTATTAAAAAAATTACTAGTCGTAAAAATCACTAATCGTAAAAATTACTACTCGCAAAAGGCTTTTTTCTATAATTACCAACAGTTTCTGAATCAAAATATTGCGGAACTTACTTAATTTAGTGTTGTGTAGATGGTAAAAAGCTAACCAAAATTTGGGTAATCATCGCCACCAACATTTGATGACGTCCGCTCAATTTTTTATGCAACCGATATTTTATGTTTACAAGATAACATACTCTTGTACTTGTGGTTGATGAATCCGCTTTAAGTTTTTGCCGTATAGGCATGCACAAAAAAATCTAGACTGTATAATAAACAGAGCACGGACTTACGCGAGTGAATTCGTCGACCACCTGCACTTTAGTGAACATAACTAAGCGAGGTCATTCGTATTATGTACCTGGCAGACTGCACAAGCTTTATCATGTTAGTTTTTCTACTATAAAAAAATAAATACCAGAGGCGTGCTTTAGGTACATTTTGACTTATTTAGTTGTGTTGGTTTGTAGACGATTTTTGATTTTCCCATATTTTTAAATCTATTGTAAGGTTTAAGACAAATTTTCAGAGCAATAATCGTCAACGTAAATTCCCGGCCTTGATGTTAGCAATCTAAGACCAGCACACTTATGGATTACTCCGCGGTGTCATATTATCTCCACTTTTTTAATTTATGGTGGTTATCACAAAAAATAAAATTTTATATTTTTTAAAGAAGGCGAATATGTTGGACTATATTTTAGGGGCACGGGAAGTTAAGTTAAATAACCTTAAACAATTTTAACTACGTTTAATGTGCTTTGACCCATTTATTATCTTTCTGTTTTTGAGTGCTGAAAATATCTTGTCTTTTAGTCGAAAAAAGTAGAGTGTTTTTTAGAATTGTCTGATAATTTATTGGTATTGAACCATTCCTCGGCGTTTAACTATGTTTCACTCATTGTCTTTTTTAAGACAGTCACATTTTTGGAAGCATTTAACCATATCGTGTCGTTTGCATAAAGAATAAAGTAGTGGTCCAAGGACTGAGCCTCGGGGTACACCATATTTTGCAGATGTAAAATTAGATAATTCACCATTAAAGCATGTTTCTTGTTTTCTATTCATTAGATATTGTTTTATTAAATTTGAAGATGGAGGTGTTGAAGTCAAATAGTTCTAACTTAGTTACAAGAATATTTAGTGTAACACAGTCAAAAGCTTTAGTTTAGCCACAAAATGTGCCCCCCTAATACTTCATGTTTTCCATTGCATCATTTATAACATTTATTAATTCTTGGAGCACTAGTGTCGTAGATCTTTTTAGATCTAAAACCGAACTGCATAGATATATAAATAAGTTGTTAAATTATGGAAAAGAAATAGTCGTAAGGATATTGTCAATGCAATTGTTAAGACAAGTATTTTCTGTGAGGTCGTTCCAAAGCCGTATTTTTAGAGAATTTTTGGTGTGATCCAGTTGGAGTAAATTCATCAATCGAATTTTTATTAGACTGAAATTAAGTACATTCCGCTAAAATTAAAAAATTATATATATATTATATACAATACAACAAAAATAAACCAAAAATCAGAATTATAAATTCTAATAAGTATCGCATATTTAGAGAAATACGAGATTTCTCATGGTTTGTCGCCATTAATTAATTATTTACCTCATCCCAACATCGCCCCACAGCACGATAAAAAGATTTATAAATTAGGTGACAATAAGTGTCGGTGAACACTCAATTACACCGCGGCTGTGAGATCCCACCTCCGAAATCAAAATAAACGTTTTGTTAAACGCATGCTGAGCGTTCCCACAGGACAACAAAGGTAGTCGAAATGACATACTTCACCAGCTCACTTCACACCGCTCGCGATTGTCATTGTAGTTAAATTGTCAGCGTATGTCAATCGTCATCCTAAACAAACCCTATTGTCTTGCACAATAGAAGTGAACATCGGACGGGCGTCAGCCGTGTGTGCGTGCTACATGCAGTATCATGACCCATCAGAGAGGGTGGTCTCGTTCAACACGGTCATGGGACGCTATCACTATCACATAATAATTGGCTTTGGTGTAGCGAAATAATGTCGTGATTGGATAATGTTACACACTTTTTAAGAACAGTCGTGTGACAAAAGCTTTCTGGTTGATTGACGGAATGGTATAGTGGAGAATGTCATCTGTTGTTGAAATTTCAAGTACTGTGTAGTTTAAGTGAGAAATAATTATTCGTCCCATAAATTGATATTCGGGGCATCTTCACGATAAAATTGATAAAATGTATGTTTTATATATTTTGTTTGACGAATGAATAAAATAAAAAATTAATTTTCGAAAATTAGAATTTTTAAAAGCTGTAATATTAAACCCATTTTTTCATAAATTAGTAAATTTTTAATTTGTCGTGAATTCTCGAAAAAAAAACCAAAATTTTAATGACATATTTAACATAGCCGCAGTAAATTGCATTTGTTTAACCATCCGAAGTTTGTCCTTATTCGATTATTTGTCGCAATATTCTATATACAGGGTTATGATAAAGTAATGCACATAATGTACTTTCGAGTTGCTGGGCTCTAGAACAACCTCATTGGGTTCAAGCGGCACACACCCAGTATACCCAAAAAATTAATTGATATTTAGATCATCATAGAATTGCAGTGCTTCCTCTGGGTCTAATAGCTACGTTTCCTGATCCAGATAGTTCATAAAATTTAGATCGCAGGATTTGGTTCCAACAGGATAGGGCACCACCACATTATAGCGTAAATGAAAGGCGGATTAGAACATGTGGACCAATAGAATAGCCACCTAGATCTCCGGATCTGACACCCCTTGATTTTTTTATGGGGACATTTAAAAAGTCGTGTTTACATGAACAGATCCGATTATTTAGACGACTTGAAAGCACGAATTCATCATAAAATGACTCGTATAAGTCCCCAGAGTATTGAAAATTCCGCCAATCAGGTCTACCATCGTCTGGGTTTGTGTCAGATAGTGAACAGAGAACAATTTGACCAATTTCTATAGCATACATTTTTACTCCAACGTATTGTCCTATTTATTTAATATTATTTCATTAAAATCAAGTTTATTAATTGTTAGTTAATATTTTTCTCATTTTTACTTCCCGAGCGTAAGCAAAGGAAGTATTGTAATCGAGTCCGTCGGCCGACTCTCTACTTTTACGTTTTCTCGATCTTTCATGACCCCTAGAAGACGAAGAAATAGGTCTCCCATTTCCGTCTGTCTGTCCGTCTGTCCGTCCGTCTGTCCGTCTGTCCGTCTGTCCGTCCGTCTGTCCGTCTGTTGTCCCGGATTTTTATTAGACAGATAATCTCCGAAAGTACTCGACCGATTGTTGTGAAATTTTGTACTTATATTAAGAATATCATGTAGATGGTAAAACGCTAACCAAAATTTGTCTAATCATCCCCACCACTAATGCGATGACGTCACTTCAAAATTGTACATAGTAAATGGGTTTTCAATTGTATAAAATAACATAGTCCTACACATGTAGTTTACAACTCTGAATCGACTTTTCACCCGAAACGTCCAGATTTTTGAAAAAAAAATCAAAATTATAAAACAACATTTTGAAATTTAATTTTTAATCTGCTAACCAGAATGCTTTGAAATGTTGCAGATGTTTTAAGGCTATAAAGAGCATCATAAATTTTTAGTCAAAAAATATTTGCTTATCCCCTCCAAAAACTTGATGACGTCAGCTCAAAAGTTTGTGGAATAAATCATATCTAAAATGTACAAAATATGATGAGTCTGTACTTGTGATCTATCACTCCATTCATATTTTTTGGATTTGCATATACAGGGTGACTCAAAAAAATTAATGAATGCGTAAATATATTTTATTGATTTAATCAGGAACTACAAAACCGAATGCTCTGAAATCTTGCAGATGTTTTAAGGTCATAAAGAGCATAATAAGTGTTTAGTCAAAATATATTTGCTTATCCCCTCCAAAAACTTGATGACGTCAGCTCGAAAGTTTGCCGAATAAATCATATCTAAAATGTACAAAATATGATGAGGCTGTACTTGTCATTTATCACTCCATTCATATTTTTTGGATTTGCATATACAGAGTGACTCAAAAAAATTAATGAATGCGTAAATATATTTTATTGATTTAATCAGGAACTACAAAACGGAATGCTCTGACATCTTGCAGATGTTTTAAGGTTATAAAGAGCATAATAAATGTTTAGTCAAAATATATTTGCTTATCCCCTCCAAAAACTTGATGACGTCAGCTCGAAAATTTGCCGAATAAATCATATCTAAAATGTACAAAATATGATCAGTCTGTACTTGTGATCTATCATTCCATTCATATTTTTTGGATTTGCATATACAGGGTGATTCAAGAAAATAAATGAAAGCGTAAATTTACTTTACTCACACACACAATAGGCATGCAGTCGACAAGTTTCCGACAGCGAGGGAAGTACTGTCTAAACTCTTTAGACCAATTTTTTTTGTTATGCAATCCCTACATCAAACTACAAGGTTTATCAAATAGTACAATCAAAATTATACCTTCCTATTTCCTATTTAAAAAATCATTGATGACGTCATAACTTTTACAAATTTGATATAACATTTTGTTGACATATGTTAAAAAATGGAGAGTAAAATAAAAAGGTGGACATGTTTTCGTATTCATTTTGTGCATTACTTTATCATAACCCTGTATTTAAATTTGTCTTATGTTACTGTTATTAAACACTATAATTAAACAAATCCAGCTTTTTAGAAGAGAAATATAGATAATACCAGTCACAGTGTAAGAAAAAAATGTTGCCATGAGGTAATTAGCGTTTGGTCAACGTTCCTCTTACATTATGATATGTTATACAATTTTGATTTATTTTTTTGTAAAAACCTGGGTTCCAAGAGCAAAAAATCAAGGCAGATTTATTACTACAACTACAGAAGTAGATATGCTATTTTATAAAATTTTAATAAATAATTGTGGTTACCGTTTTACCAGTTGAACGACATTTCAAAAATACCTATAAAATTTGACAACACTTCAGTAGTTTTGGAGATTAATTTTTTCATACTTTTGTGGTTGTGAAACGCAGAAAATTTACAAAGGTCTCCAGAGCCCTTTGCATTTATGAAAATAAAATTTTAATCGACATTATCTTTAAGAGTAGGAGAAATTTTTGGTTTTATACTAACACCTCCACAAATGAACAAAAAAATTTTAACTTAATACGAGTAAACAAGCTGAAATTAAAAAAATTGTAGTGTAATTTTTCAATAATGATTCAAAATAATTAACTATACTATATTCTGAATACCTGAAATTTCAGTTTTATTGGGTTTTCAAACAATCATATTTCATATCTTTGATTTAACAGAATTTTCGTCTTCTCAATTTGAACGTTTAAAGCTGAAAATTCAATGATCAAAGACAAACTTTTGCAAATCCATGGCCATCTTTGATCGTACTTTTTACTTCTCTCTCAGCATTATTTGAGGTTGTGTTCGTATGTTACACACAGGTGTCCCAAATTACTTTGACATAGTCGGACGGAACTCATTTGGGGCTACACTTTAAAATTATTTTTACACAAACACGATGTTTCTTTGGAAAGTTAAGCACCATAACCGTTTATTTTAAACGTAACTCCCTATATATTGTTACAAAATAAATCCATACGCCGCCCCAGTACGACGCCTATGGGTTCTAGTATATACCGCGATGATGACTCATTGTCGGTGACGCCGGCTGGAGAAAAGCCTGGAAGCGAATGTCGCGATGGGTGTTCCAGAACAATCCTAGAAGCTGTTACGGAGACATTGGAGAAGGACCACGCAGCTGTTTAAATGAAGAACCACCGTCGAGAGTAGTTAGTATAGTCTAGACAATGGGAGAAGTCTAGTCAAATCCATTCCAGTCGAGTTAGAATTATTCTGTACATAAGTTAATCGTGTAATTTGGTGTTACTGAGAAATAAAATTGTTGAGTTTATCCCACGCCGATTTTAAATACCCGTACAACGTAACAATATTTTTTGCCGATTTAGATTCATTCAACAACAAGAAAAGCTACGTTATACACAAACGTTTATCCTAATAGTTTTTCTTCTGAATATTATATGAGAAACCTCAACAAATCTAATATTAAAGCAAAGCTTACTTAGCAAAGTTCGAATATGTTATAAAATACAGCCTGCTTCTTTCGAAACACATGGTAAGTCACGGTCACTAGTTTCATGCAAAATTCAAAACCTCCATCTTTAAAAATGGCGAAATGTGAATTTTTAAAAATGATGTTTTTTACACAAAAAATGCTCGAGTTTAAAACTTTTTTTTTCTTTTTTTTATAATGAATCAAATTTTTTTATGGCGTTTATCAAATTTCAAGTAAAAGTACTAATATTTCAGCTTACAAGTTCCATTAAAAAAATATTTGTCGGAAATGTATTTTGTTCTTTTGGAGAATATTTTAATAACATTATACAGGGTGATGAAAAAGTGACGTATTTGCTCGATGGTACGTCGGTAAGAAGGCTCTACAGAATTCGAAAAAAAAATGGTTAAAAAAATCTCTGAATCAAATTTTTGAAAATATTAAACTTCAAAATTGAAGAACTTCGTCATTCTAATATGTCTAATGTGAATTTAGTTGAAAATTTGGACTGATTGATTGATTGATAAAAATTGTCAAAAATTACATCTATCAACAGTAAAAATGACGTTATTATTAAATTATTAGTAACTAATTGTTTAACTGTTTAACTATCTTTTAGACAATACAATTCAATAAAAAAATTTCGAATAAGTTAATTCTTCAAGTTTGACGTTCAATAATTTAAAAATTTTGGTACAGGAATTTTTTTAACCGTTTTTTTAGGGTTCTTCAAAGATTTCTTAAAAACGTACCATGGAGCACTTACGTAATTTTTTCATCATTTTGTATACACTAGTATCAGAATATTAAAATTGTTGTCTTGTATATAAACGACTGTAAATTGTTATATATTTTAACCCAATAGACTCCTATTATTATTATTATTGTTAATATAAATCTAATAAAAAATTTTTGTAGATCGTTTAATTAAAAAAAAAATAGAATTTTCGTGTAACTTTTAACAACAACTGCACAAATTGAAAATAATTGTTGATGTTAGAGACCATCAAACTTTTTTCAATAATTCAGGATAAATAATCTTGGTTGTCAGCAAGATTCTGTTATCCGTATTACTACACAGGATGTCCCAGATAAACTCCCCAGCCTAATGCTCTGAAAACAAACCAATATTTTGTTAAATTACAACATATATATTTTTATTTTATAATAAGTATATTTTCATAAAACATTAAAACAGTAGTGTGCTTCCCCGTCCAAGCTGAAAACAATGGCGTTTACAAGATTTCAATATCTCTATACATACTTAGGATAATAGGCCACGGAGTTTTATCTAGGACACCTGTATATAGCCAACTTGATGATGTTTTTTGTTGATTGTTCTTCACATTTATGTATAAAATTCACTTGGAAATTATTAACTCATACCCAAGTTGCGGAAATTTATTTCTAATTTTTGTTTTCAAAACATTTAAATATTACGAGAATTTCAGTTAAATTAAAAACAATACAACACCGTTAAATATTTTTTGCTGCTATAATAAGTGAAAGATGGGTCTAAAGTTATTTAGACAAAACTTTTTTCTCCCGAACATCTAGGCACGTAATTGATTTATACATGTTAGCATATACCTAAGCAGTTCTAAAAAATTTAAATGCATTGATAAGCCAGTGTAGAATTATAATATTTTGCACACTTGTGACAGTAATTAGGTAGCAAACTTTTTAGATGACGTTATCAAGGGTCTGGAAGGTATGAAAAGATAAATTTTGAATTGTGATTTACCGTGCGCACGCGGTTTTGTAGTATAACTGTAAAATTTTGATTATTTTACAAAAATTTCGATGTCCAAGGAAAAAACGAGAACGGACTCATAAACCACAACTATAGAAGCATGTTATTTTATAAAACATAAATAGACTGACTTTGCAAAATTTTGAGATAGCATCATCAAATTGTGTCTATCTACGCGATATTCTTCAAATACGACTAATAAAATTTCCAACGGACGACAGATAACAGACAAGCGAAAACGGGACCTACTTTTTCATAATCTAGGGGTTAAGAAACATCGAGGAAACAAAAACAACCCTTCGCTAAATGTATTCAAGCTACGCCTACGCTCGGAAAATAAAATCTGGTTTCCTCAAACCCAAACCTTCCTCAGTCAATTTTTCGTTATAGCAGGTGACGAATTTGAATTTTAATTAATCAGCGTTGATAAGCGTGACGATATGTTAAGCGGGGGTGCGTATAATCAGCAAATAATTTGAAGGAAACAAAAAACCGAATTATGCTAAAAAAACCTAATGTATTAATTTGGAAAAAGCAAAATAGTGAGTGTGCGATAGTATCGCCTTACAGTGATTCTCGGCACATAATTTCTGTTAGCACGGAACGGCAGCCGGCGGCGGCAATCGATGTGGCTGCCGGGTTGCTATGGCTACACTTCCGGTTAGCAGCGCCACCGTTGCGGAGCTTTCGGTACTAACGGCGTGACTTATCGCCCGACAAGACAAGCTTTCGCCAAATTACCTTTACACCGCACCTCGCCCGCCGTCGGAATTATTGAAGTTTCTCATTGTTTCCAAAAGCACTCGCCGGAGAAGCAGTTGGTTTTATAATGTATTGTCTTTGATAAATGGAAACAAAGCTTTCACTTCGCAATAATTTCAGGAAAAGAATTGTTGTTTAGATAAGATAATTTCTCTGTTGGTATTCCAACTTGGATTCGCTTCAATTATAGAGTTAATCTATAGGCGGAAGAAAATGACAAAGACAATGCTTCTTGTATTTATGGGCGTAGCGTGACAGACGAAAGGTACAAAAGTTATTTATGCCAATCCGAGAGGACTTCTTAATCGACGTTACCTCAATGGTACAATAAGCTAACAAAGAGGAAACTTTTCCTTAACTTATCGAAGTTTCAACATTGTTTATTTTACCTTAGAAGGATACCAGAAAGATAGCTGTATCAGTCGAAATGCAAGAATTAGAAAATTCTTAGTTCTTGAAATACAAAGATTTTAGGAATATTGAAAAATCGCTCTAAAACCATAATATTTAAGGTTTGATTGTGAATAGCTGGATTCCAATTTTAACGAATATTTTTTTAATAAACACTCACCACCTGTTGAATTATGTTGTTCACTTGTTCGTAACAAGTAAATGAAAAAAAAAGAACGTACTCCACATTTTTTCTACTCTTGTTTTGACTTTTGCTTTTATTATTTTTTACACATAATTTTATATTTTAACAACTATCATGTCTATACCAACATTATGTCTGTATAACACAATGAATAAACAAATAAACTAAAATAAAAACGTGTAGTAAATAAGATAAGTTTTTTCTAAAAAAATAAAATGACCAAAACCAGATCTTAATTTTAAGGCGACGTCATTATATTGTGGATGGGGTTGACGATATTTTAATCAGACGGCAGACCGCAGACGACAGCTAGACGGAAACGGAAGACCTACTATTTCATACTCTAGGGGTCATGAAACGTCGAAGAAATAAGAAAATAGCTATTTGTGAGGTGGACCCTATTACAATACTTCCTTAGCTTAGGCTTGGGAAATAAAAAACAAGAGAAGGGAAAAGGCAGATTCATATTTAAGTCTTTAATCTTTCGTGGACATTTTAGCACATTATACGATTCCATATAATATTAAAAAAAAAATGTTTAAAAAACAAAGTTCGGTTTCTTAGATAAAATAAGTACAACATTTGATTCGGAGGATTTTATAATGTTATTTTTTGTCATGAAAATACTACTTTAATGAGCCATTCTATGTAAACAATTCTAAAAAATTGGAATGTGTATATCTACGATAAACTTAAGGTCCGTAAAAGCTTTCGTCATTAAATTTTTAGTGAGGATGAACAAATAAATTTTGTTTAGCGTTTTATCATGTACATAATATTCTTAAAACACGTATACAATTTCACAACCATCTGTCCGGTAATTTTCGAAGTTATTTGTTTAATAAAATCACCAACCGAGAGAGAGAGAGAGACAGAAACTCTATATGTACCTGAACAGGTATTGTGCGAAAAGCTCATTTCTGAAGCGGTTTCGAATTTAAATCAGACTTTCTTTTTTAAGTACTTAACAATACTTCCATCATTTTAAAGTTTAAATCGATAAAAATGCGCATATACTTAACATTTCCTATCATTTAAATAATTCCTTGTCAGTGTAGTTACAATTCTTAAAGCTGTCACGAATTTGTCCGAAATTACATATTTATATATTCTTGAATCTCAATACATCCGGTTGTTTGCTCCTGCGACGTCTAAATGAAGTGGTTTTAAACAAAATAATAGAACTCCGTAAAAATAAAAGCCCAATCCTAGTAGATACGTAGGAGACAATAAAACATAACGTATTGTCAGGAAGAGATTCATCCCCTCTAAATCAGTTCACAAGGGAAGGAGGGATTTATTTATGACGCAACAAGCCATTCGTATCTGGTTCTTCTGATTGGCCGCCATTCAACCCCTAGCTCCACCTATTCAAAAGCTCGGCGTGAAAATACAGTGAAAAAGTTCACAGTTGATCATAAATGTGCTTCATATTCGGGCAACTTGACAGATTACTGTAAACGTCGTTTAAATTGCCTTTGACACTAGCAATAATCGAAAAAACTAACCAGTGGTGACATTTATTTGTTGTTGATGGTTTTTCCATTAGTAGATGGTGACGACAGATGCTGTGTTTTGTGAATAATTTATTTTATGCGAAATATGTAACGCACTGACCGAAGATCTTTAATTGTGCTTTGATTATCACTTGCGATGTTGGATATAAAGCCGACGGCAGATTACTTGAGTAGAAGCTCTACTTTCAGTAACTTCTCCATGTTATTCGCTGGTAATAATTAGTTCTGTAAAATGTTTACTAATTTGACACGTGTTAATTTTTATACAGGTGTTAACTTTCTGTAGTGTAGTAATCCAATTAAGTAATATTATTATGGTTAGTTTGTTGATTAAAGAAGTTACTGACTGTCGTTTGTTGTTACAGATACGTCATACAAAGGATCATGGAGCACTCATGCCACCTCACAGTCCCAAGGTAAATACTCAATTTAGATCTTTTCTGAGCTTTCGAAGTAGAAGTAGTTTGCTTGAATTTTACACGTTTATTTTAAATTGAAAATGACGAATTTTGCTGGATTCTAAAATATTTTGTAATAATTAACATCTACAAATATTTGCAGGAAACACAAATGTCATTGTAGAAATTGTACTGTTAGCTGGTAGCACCTTGTTCAGTTATTTATATCAGTGTTATGGAAGTTGAGCTAAATATTCTTGCGTTTTCTTAAGTCAACAAATAGTAATAAGTATCTCACATTACATTTTTCATTTTAGGGTTAATTTAGGCAGTTTTTTTATCTTCAAAGTAATAGTAATGGATACAACCATTAAAAAATCATGGTGGATATTTTCAATTGTGTCAGTTTTTGGTTTTTAATGTTCGCAGAAAATAAGGTCCTTCTATCGGTATTTGTCGTCGCTATGGTTAATGTTGAAGCATTGTTTTCATGGTGTTTTAATAATGGAAAACACGGAAATTAGATTATATTATATTCATTACACCGAGAAAGTATCAAAAACACGATCACGGACAGCTAAGGATTTATTAAAATTTGTGTTTGATAGAATTTTCGTCTTGTCAATTTGAAAGTTTGAGTTGAAAATGCGACTCCCAAAGACAAACTGTCAAAAATCTACTGCTGTCTTTGATCGTATTTTTATGGCTTTTATGCATCAAGAGAGCAATAAAAACATTATCAAAATAGCAAGGATTTTTGAGATTTGTCTTTGATAGTGGCATTTTCAACTCAAACTTTCAAATTGACAAGAGGAAAATTAAATTTCTAATTAATGGATTAAAATAGAGTTAAGTATATTAATTTATAAGAACCATAAATGTCACTATGTTAAGAGTTTAGAATTGAAATTTATAAAATAGTAGGACAAATCAAACGATTTTTCACACTGCGTATATTTTAGAAATAAATTTTAATATCGAAAAATTTTATTTAATAGTCGTTTGATTTTATGCATGAATAGTTCAGGCAACAATAATTTTTATATCAATAAAATAAATTTCAAATGAACCAAATACTGAAAATAAATCAACATCGCATGAAACACGTATTGCATAATAACGAATAGTACTATTTTTTTACAAAAACTGACTGGAATTGATAAAGATTTTCGAGATAGACTACATCTTCTGGTGACCTCCGTATAATAATAATATAAGTAACATATACACATTCTAGTGTTAAAAAAAATTGTGAAAATTGAATAAATATTTTATGAATAGTTTTATTGCTTTATATTTTTAATATTTTGACATTTTCTTCATCAATGGTTCGGAGCAATTTTCATTTAAATGGTCAAAAATTTTCGTTTAAAAAACTATCAATTATAGTGCAACTTTGGTACTTGATAAGTCACCTACAAAATTTTTTCTAAATTTTTAGTACTAAGCTTCTTCCTAAATGTTCATATTATCTGGTTAAAAGAAAAATATTTAAAAAAATTGATCGTATCATAAGTTCAAAATATTTATTTTTAGGCAACGATATGCCAAATGTAAAATTATAACAGTGGTTGAAAATATTGTTAAAGAGGTCAGATATTTTTTAACATAGACTATAGTTTAAATTTTAGTATACTTGTCCAAATATAAATTGTTTTTAAAAACAGTTTCATTTATAAACAACTTAAATGAGGTGATGTTGATGGCATAATTATTTAAGCTTGAATGTTAAACCAAAAACGAGTAGTTAAACTTTCCTGATCTTATTTATATTAAGTTTGCGCAATTATTTTAGCCTTGTCGAAAGTTGTTTCGACAGAACTTCCCTCGCACCTAAGGTATAAGATTTTCGAGTTTAGTTTTTACTTTACACAATTTTGTGATGACGTCATCAACATTTTTGCAAGAACATGTATATCAACGTGGATTGGTGCAGTGTAATATTAAAAATGACAGTATTGTATTATCAAAATTTTCTGGTAAAATGGAATAAGCCGTCCCTGATTTAATCAATAAAATAAATTGACGCATCCATTAATTTTTTGAGCCACCTGTATAAGCAAATATAAAAAATATGAATGCAATGATAAATTACAAGTAAAAATTCTTATATTTTGTACATTTTGGGTTGAATTTATTCGACCAAATTTTGAGATGACGTCATAAATTTTGGGAGGGGGGGGGATAAACAGATATATTTTGATTCAGAATTTGTCATCGTTAGAATAACTTTAAAACGTCTGCAAGATTTCAAAGTACTCATTTTTGCAATTCTTGATTTATTCAACAAAATAAACTGACTGATTCATTAATTTTTTTGAGTCACCCTGTATAAGCAAGTCTAAAAAATATGAATGTAATAATAAATTACAAGTATAGACTGATCATATTTTAGGCAAAATTTTGAGCTGAGGCCATCAATTTTTTTGATTAAAAATTTATCATGCTTATCATAACTTTAGAACATCTGCAAGATTTTAAAACATTCGGATTTGCAGATTCAATTAAATTGCAAAATGTTTTATAAATTAGATTTTTTTCAAAAATGTACGTTTCGGGTAAAAACTCAAGGCGGAATTATAAACTACTTATGTAGGACTATGTTATTATATCTGTCAAATAAAAATCTGGACAGACGGCAGACAGACGGATAGATATACAGACAAACAGACAGACAGACGGAAACGGGAGACGTACTAATTTTACTTTAGGTATTATAGAATGTATAACAAATAACATATGAAAAACAAAAAAAATGTTGCCTTACATTTCAGCTACTGACAACTTTTTTATCAGCCTGATATTTTCGTTCTGACAATTTAATAAAAGTTGTAAATTAATTAGTTGCTAATTAGTTAGTTTAATTCTAGTCTGGTGGTTTCATCACATGTTTATATGGTTTCACGACCAACGCCAAATTAGGGTTGTCTGTCTACATATCGTGGTACATATATTCTTATTTTCTTAACTGTTAGACATGCATTCGGTAAACCATAGAATTTTCAGGAATCAGTGTTTTAAATGTGATCAGTGAAGTTCTCTTTAAATCTTCGTACTAAAACCCAAGTAGATCTTAGGTTTAAAATTAAAAGTGACTGTAGAGGAAATGTATTGTCAAAGTAATGTTCATGTAAACATTAACGGGCGCTGAAAGCAGATGTGAGGAAAAATTTGTAGCAAATTTTGACCATTGTTATTCATATTATTTTTGCTACAAAAACTTATTAATATTTAGTTTGCGTCATCAATTCGCTGTCTAAAATATTCTGTTATCTGTTCACGAAACATAAATAACAAGCAACGTCAAATTTTCAAAAATCGGAATGTACATACATACCTAAGGAGGTTAGAGAAATCTGTTTTTCGCATGGAATATAGCAGACCGTAGCCTGTCATTATTATAGGTTATCTCAACGGATCTCAGGGAATTTGTTGTTATACCATCCTCCTTTTACTTTTATGTCATTTGTATTTAGTGAATGAATACTATAAATAAGATATTTTATTAAAATTTAATAATTATGAGAGTGTTTTGAATTTCAGTAAAAGGAAAATAAATAATTAATAGAGCATCATAATTAATAATCATTAAATTCATCTGCCTGAGGAAGGCCATACTATGTACCGAAACACTTGTGGCAGTGTTTCCAGCAAAAACTGTACGGTATGTAGTAATTTGTTTGATATTGCCATGATTAAATTTTGATAACTCGTGTTGTAATTTCTATTAAAACTTTAATATTAGTCGTAAACGTATTTAACAATCCGTTCAACCTTTCTTCTATTCTCTATGTTATTCTATTAGTGTTGGGTGAAACACCCTCTACAAATCAAGGATAAAACTGAATCGAAACGTTGTTACGTCCCTCATTCTGTACATTTCAGCTTCAAATTCGTGTCATTTAATTATGTATTTAGGGGAAACCGAAAATTTCGTGCAAAAAGAAATTCCATTATACACCGGTAATAATGAAGAGCGTCGAACGGGAAATAGAAAATTCCCGCGACGGAAAAATGTAAAAATAAATGACGGAAAATCCTCGACATAAACCAGATAACCGAAAACGACAAATCGGCTAATACAAATTTCCTCGCAAGCTAAAATAAAATCTCATAAATTTGTTGATTTCGGATCTGTAGGTATTTCGTGGGCTCCCCGTTGCCGTTCTTGCGCTCGACTCGAGAGCGTGAAGCTCACGGCAGGAAATTCGCCACCGGAGCCGGGAAAGCGAGAGGCGCGGGTGGTTTCCTGACGTTCACTTAATATAACCCTCCACCAAGTGGCTTCCGTCGGCTATGAAACAACCAACACAACGTTTTATAACCAAATTTTGACTAGCTGCCTACGAGCCGCTCGATGAAACGGCACTAATTTGCATATGAACATTATAATTTTGATGATTATGTATTTCAGGGGCAACTTTGTAAGCTGAGGAAAATTATGAAAACATAAAAGAAAAGTGATTGTTTTTGTTGCGGCACTGCACTCTTACATACTATATACCATTTAGCTGTAAGTTTGAAGTTTTGTCACGCGACGCTTGACAATATTTTACACGCATTTCACCTGAATTCTTTTCAAACGCAGAGTTTTAAATAATTTCGTCATATCCTATCTGAAGTAGAAAACTTACTACACATACATCATTAAATAAATATATTGTATAAAACTTGGTCTAAGATTGTTCAGATAGAACTTCCCGCGCCCCTGAAGTACAGTCAAACAAATCCAGCCTCTTAGAGCAGTTATAAGAATTTATTTTGCGTCTAATATTAATTAATTATTAATGTAATTATAAATCTAATATTTAATAGCAGCACCGTATTCCCAAATTTTCGGGAAAATGGGGTCAACAGTTTTTAATTTGATCAGTAATATGAATTGCTTTACCCATTAATTTTTTTAAGTCATCCTGTAAGAGTAAAAAATGTGAATGCATTGATAAGATTGATAAGACTAAAGAAAAAGAAGATCTAATTTTGCATATTTTAGGTAGGATTTATTCAGCAAAATTTTGAATTGACGTCATCATTTTTTTAAGTGGGGATAAATCTGTAAATGTTGATTAAGTATGGTTTCTAATTAGTTAAATTGTGAAGTCCAGCAAATGTAAATTGCAGCGGACGGAGAAAACATTTTAGTAGCTAAAACTGCGGCGGATCTTTTGCATGACCCAAGAAAGGTGTGTGGCAGTATGCAGGTACCCAGTTACTAAGTCGATGTTAAGTACAAATAAGGTGTATAAAGATTTACGAAGATTTCGGTCCGTCTGTCTGTCTGTCTGTCCGCCGTTTATATCGCTTTATGCTAAACAGATAATCTTCGAAACCACACCAACAGTGTGATGACATCACCTCAAATTTGTACGTAGAAAATGGGTTTTAAATTGTATAAAATAACATGTCCTACGCGTGTGGTTTATGAATCCTTGTTGAGTTTTTACTCCAGATATTGAAATTTTTGAGAAATAAAAAAATCAAAATTGTATAAAAAAAATCAGATGCTTTGAAATCTTGCAGACGTTTTAAAGTTATGCTAAGTATGGTAAATTTTTAATCAAAATGTACCTGTTTATCCCTCCAAAAAATTTATGACGTCATTTAAAATTTTGCCGAATAAATCCTATCGCTAAATCCTAGTCGACATATTTTATTCATTATATCAGAAATGGCTCACTCCATTTTTCCAAAAAATTGGGAATACAAAAACTATTATTATTATTATTAGTGTTACACCGCATCTAACCAAATTAATATACGTGTCTTTGCAAAAATTTTGACCACGTCATAACAAAATTTTGTAAAGGAAAAATTCGTCTAAAATATACACAGGGTAGCAGCTTTTTTGCATTTACTTTAATATTACATAACATATTTTTATTTTAACTTATAGGGGTTCTCTTAAAAAAAAATCTGTCGAAATAACCTCCGACCAATTTTTTTTTAAGTTGCACATTTAGAACTAATATTGCAAAAGCTTTTGTTAGAAAGTCAACGATAAGATTTTTTTTTCGAATAATCGGGAAATCTAAAAAATGTACTTATGGAACGATTTTGTGAAAATACTTATGTTAAAAGAGTGACCTTGTGTAAAGAAGTGAAATTTTATTTTATTTTATTTTATCCTAAAATTAAGTTAAAATCAACCCAGGAAATTTTGAACTATCACTGACCCGGCATGTGCTAAAATTAAGAGGAAATGGGTTCCCGTGATTCCCAATTATTACATGTTGGTATAGTTTTGGAAATTTCATTCTATCCTATAAAATTTGATTGACAATAACGACACGGACAGTAGTACAATGGTAAGAAATATTTATGGCCCACATGAGTTCACCCGAATTTGTAAGAGAACATTTAGCAGGTATTCACAAAATAATGGTCATTTTCGTTCGTGAGTAACGATGGTTCCTGTCCGAACCTGGATTATTCTACTTTCTAACATCTGGGGATTACCGACACGCGACAACTTTACGTTGTAAATATCTTTTACTGTGGTACTACTGTCCGTCTCGTTACTGCCAATAAAATTTTATAGGGTAGAATGATATTTCCAAAACTATACCTGATTTTGTTATTCGTCGCAGTTTGCATGTATCCGTAAAATATTTTTCAAAAATCTTGATATCTATGGAAAAAATTAAGGCGGATTCATAAAATACAAGTGTAGAAATACGGTATTTTATACAATTTAAATAGCGTATTTACGTCAATGCATTGTTGGTGGGGATGATTAGACAAATTTTGCTAGTGTTTTTTTTTGGTGTGTCTAGATCACAGTTATTTTTTACCTCCGACATATTATCTTAATCTTCAAACATGCACCTAAGTCTGACTACTTTGAAATCTTTTACACGCTTTTTTAAAGGATCTTCGATTTGCTAAGTCTGTATTCAACCAAAATTTATCTGTTCATCTTTTCTTAACTCGATGACGTCACCTCAAAAGGCTGACAAGTAAATTCTATCTAAAGTATGTAAAATGAGTATTATAGTGTTATAGATGTGGTTTATTTGATTAAGCTAATGTAATCCACAATTATTTATTATATAAATTTCTCGCCAAAGAAATGCCTGAGACCCCGAGTACAAAGGAACAGTTGTTTCGATAGAATTTCTCTGGCACCTGAAGTATATTCGAAAAACTATAAAATTTGATGTTGCGATTTTTATTTTTTTATGAGAACCCCTATAAACTATAAATTGAAATAAACATATGTATGTAATGTTTAATTAAATATAAAGAAGCACGCTACGCCCATCTTTAAAATGAGTGTTTACTTTAAAAATTTTGTGATGACGTCATCAATTTTTTGAGGGCAATAAACAAATATATATATATATTGATTAACAATCCACCATGATTACAATAAATTTAACCCGTCTGCAAGTTTTCAAAGCATTCGGATTTACAGTTTCTGATGTATTTAATGAAAATAACTTCACTCATACATTAATTTTTTTGAGATACGCCGTATAAGCAAATCTAAAAAATATTAATGCAGTGATAAACCACAAGTATAGGATCAACATATTTTGCACATTTTAGACAGGATTCATTCAGCACAACTTTGAGATGACGTCCAGGGCCGCCGTAAGCGGGGGTGCAAGGCGTGCACCGCACGCGGGCGCTCCCAAAGGGGGGCGGCAAATTGGCAAGTAAAGCAACACTTTTCAAAATTCTCAAAATAATAAAAAAAAAATTTTAAATCAAAAAAAGGGTTTATTGGGACTTTGGGAGAAAGTAAAGAAAGAAATATTGTTTGGGTGATCCGGTCATCGATAAATCAATAAACATCTATTTTTTTTTAGTGTATAGTGAACAAACTTATAGATCGGAAAATCATAAAGGAATAAGTTTCGAGAATTGCGGGCGTTGTTTGTCGGAACGTGAAGGAGGATGTTAGCAATAAATTAAATTATTTTAGTGATTGACAGAAAAGTGTTGAGAGAATATCGCTTCAAAAATTAGTTGGTATCCGAGCTGGCAAATGCAACATAGACGTTATTTGCACTTGTAGTTTGGAGTTTGCACTGTTCGGAGGAACAGACGATAATTTTATTTTATTTATACGGTATCACATTTGCAAAATCTTTGATGATTTGCTGGAAATATATGAAGATACTTCTTCATGGCATTGTACCATAACACATGAAGCTTATTTATTAGCTTTAAACATACAAAACTATAAATTTGTTTGTTCAAAGATAATTTGATTTGATATTTTGAATCAAATCAACATCTTAACCAAAATGATGCAGAAACATCAACATCAAAGTATGTATCAATTTACTTAAAGATGTAATAGGTTACTGTACCAAATATCGTTCAGATGAAACTTTTCTAAAATTATAACTGAAGCAGACAAACTTGCCTATGAAATTAATGTTGAACCATTTTTTCCGCCAATCCAAACCGTGCGTCCAAGAAAAAAACCGCAACATTTTGATTACGAGCAGAATGACGAAGTTGTCGTAGATCCAAAAATTAATTTTAAAATCAATTTTTTTACCGAATTCTGGACCAAACTTTGCCTTTTTTAAATAATAGATTTGAGGAACTAAACACATATGATAATGTATTTGGGTTTTTCAATAATGTGTTTTAAGTCCTCAAAAGAAGACATGTTACATTTAAAACTTACAGTTGATTCCGATACATCAATAGCATTAAGAATTTTGCTTACACCACCATTTTCGGTTGGATCTCGCCAGCGATCTTTTCAAAATTGAAAATAATAAAAAATTATCTCAGATCAACTATGAATCAAGGCAGGTTAAGTAACTTGACTATTGTTACAATTGAAAATGAACTGTTAGACAATTTGAACATAAAAACAAATAGTTGCAGAATTTACCAGTATGAAATCTAGAAACATTCATTTGGTTCAGTAAAAAATATATTTAATTATATTATTTGTATGCTTTAAGTTTTTTTTTTCGTTTCTTTTTTTTTGTATTCAGTTATATGATATGGATACATATGCATTTATGTTTTTTATTAGTAAAATAGATTTGTGTTCGATAAAGGTATTTGTTGGTTCATTTGATACGAAACAAATTTTAATTTTAACGTTTTAAACACTGGCCCTTAATTTTCCACTTATTTTAACACAATTTTTACTTAAAAAAATCTTTTCTATAGTGAAGAGGGGCGCCAAATTCAAACTTGCACTCGGGCGCCAAAAGTCCTAGCGGCGGCCCTGATGACGTCAATTTTTCGGGAGATAAAGAGATACATTTTGATTCAAAATTGACCATGCCTACAATAACCTCAAAATGTCTGTAAGATTTCAAAGCAGGTTTTGCAGTTTCTCATTTATTCAATTGTAAATACAAATCGAGTTTAATGAGAACAATCACAAATAAATTATTTATAAGACATTGTACAAATTCAGGTACCACTTTTTCCCAAAATCAGAAGTTTTTAAAACTGGCAACACCATCGCGAACCCTCTTATATAAAATGCATTACAATTTATTTATAAAAAAATTGATCGCGTTATTATCCGGACGCTTTAACCAACTGAGCTAATGGGCCTTGATAATGCAGTTCTTATTTACGTAAAAAATAAATTTTAAAATATACAACTTTAAATTTTTTTGACAATCTTATAATAGTTATTTTTGTTACAAGTACCTAAAACATAGCTTTTGGGGACCAGGCAAAGCCGAGTTTGGAGGGGCAAATGAGTCCCAAATAGTATATTATTAGCCAAGGTTGCAAAGCCAAGCATTCTAGACCGAGCGCAAATTAGAACCCGAGACGCGCAGCGTCGAGGGCTCTGAAGCGCGAGGTCTAGAAGTGGCTTTGCAATCGTGGTTAATATACTATTTTTTTCACTAGTAGAAACCATAAGACAATAAATTGAAAAAATAAACGTTCAATTTTTTGATGCAACATGATTTTGTTTTGATTTCTAATCCAACTTAATCTAAATCTTCAACACAAAAAAAAAACCGTTTATACTGCTGAATTAATCATTTTATCTCCCACTGTCTACCAACTACCTTGCGTATACTCAATTAATGTTAATAGCACATATTTATTCATTTTTTAAGAAATAATCACATCAAGTATTGCGTACATAACCTCAATCTTCTTTTTGAACCCGTGGTCGCAAAAGTTGAATTTGCTACCTCTAAATGAGTCGACATTTGCATGCTTCATCGCTGCTAGTGAAAAAAAACGTTTTAGGTAGTGTCACAAACAACATTTTTTTGTTAAAGCTCTCAAAAACACCTCAACAAATCTTTTAATACGACTAATATGATCAAGGCAAATATTTCTCGAAAATACACAGTGGACTGCCACCAGATTGACCAAAGCAATAATAGTTAAATGGATTTTTTGGGATTGAGTCCGAAAAAGACTCATTTTACGGACAGCTGTTTTTGGAAGCGTATACAAAAAATATATTTGAATTACGTAGAAAAACACCTCTGCTATTTTTACAAGATTCACTTACGAGTTATTTATTATTATTTAGTTGTTAATATTGAACAAAATAAAAAAAATTGGCCCATGGGGGGATCGAACCCGCGACCTTCGCGTTATTAGCACGACGCTCTAACCAGCTGAGCTAATGGGCCCGTTATTATTGCAATAATACGTTACAAATTTGCAGTTTTCTTATTAGTAATTTTTACTAATTAGATTGCATCATTGTCAAACAAGGGGGAGAATTATTGCCATGATTGTGTCGTTGTCACTAACGTCACAAGGTTTCTCAAAACCACACGTCTAAATTAAAGCCCATCGTGGTGACATTAAATTGTGTTCTGATCTGATATAATTTTAACTCAGTTTTTACGTAAATTAAAAGTAATCATATTGTGTGAGATGAAACTGATGGAAGGCAAAAAAGCCGCAAATATCAAGAATGTGTTAAGATAGTCATAGAATGAACACAAAATCCAATATGAATATTATATCTTTCCTGTAAACCGAGATTAGGTTTTAGCTGTACGTATTGATATATTTAACAATAAACGCTTGTTCTGCTGGTCATAAAAAATGTACTTTTATCCGAAGCAGACTTATTACACATTTTATCTTCCCTTATAATTAGGGCACTAGAAATCTTCAGTGTCTGTACACTTATTACATAAAAAAATAATTCTAAACGTTTAAGCATATCGATAAAATATTAACCGTGGTCTAGGATATAAATTTTATAGATTTATTCATATTAGTATTGCAAAACTCATAACATTTGTATAAATGTTTTTTAGACAATAAAATTCGATGATTCGGCAGTTATATATCTCCATGTTGTAAATTTTTTATCTTTTTTTTTATCAATATCTCACAGCATTAAAAAAAAGTTGGCCCATGAGGGGATCGAACCCGCGACCTTCGCGTTATTAGCACGACGCTCTAACCAACTGAGCTAATGGGCCAGATATTTTCAGCACTGTACTGTACATTCACCTCGTGTTCGTAACAAATACAGCTAAAAATTATCTTTTATTTTAATCCGGACATTAATTTTATATTTACCGTATGTAATAAATACTGAATATCAGTAAATGTAATAAATGGCTAGGTGAAGGTGCCGAGAGATTAATCAGTTAATCACGCAAGTACGTTAAAAGTGCGCTCAATATCTCATTATTATTATTAGAGACCAAAATTGTACAGTTAATTGAGTAGTGTTTTTGAAGCATAGCACACAATTTAAGTTTTTAAGATAGAACATTCTATATATTTTTACATATATTCTTATGTAGCTCTTCCTCCAAAGTATAACTATAGTTTATTTTTTTAATTCTGATGCGACATTGCCATGTTATTCTAATTTTCTTGAATGTTTTTGCAACGTAGGGCTCACAAAAAAAAATCGCAGAAGTGTTACTTGTAAGATCTGTGCTACTCTAATTTTATGGAAAGATTAATAACAAGTACCCACTTTGTTGCAGTACAAACTGAATCAAATTTTAATATACAAAGCGTTTATAAAAAAAAATGTTTGCGATTCTTTTGTAAATTGCAAACATTGCTAAAAATTTCAATGACACATGTGGCAACGTCGCATCGGAATTTCAAAAATAAACTTTAGTTAGAAATCTAATTAGATCTTATGTTCATCCCAATACATTAGTTTAGCGCTTTTTTCCATTTTCTAAAATTTTATATAAATTGCGCATTACATCTGTGTAGTATAAATCCAAACATCTCTTTCACATTCTCGCTGTAATTCCTTTGAAACTTTGTGGGCTCTATTACACGCATAAATGAATAGCTTTCGGGTGCTGGAACGGAAGTAACGAGGTTTGTGATATGACGCTAAACCACAACATTTCTGAGGTGGCAATCGTCAGTGACAGTAGCCTGGGGTTGTCAAAATTCACACGAAACCTCTGATCCCGAGCACCCGGCCGTGACACTTCGGCTGGCTTGCAGCAATCAGGGCTTTGACTGCCATTATTAAGTTTGGATAGTAAACTAAACGCTCGGGGACAGAATCTCGTTCTCATATTGCATACGATAGCACAGATATTAAAGTTTGTGTTTGACGGCAGATTATGCCTCAACGAAGACATTATTTTGCAGAAATTAACAAACTATATTTGTAGAAATCAAATTTTTATTTTTTATAAATGATGTTCACACTATACATTTAAATAATATACTACTGTAATCATATATGAATACAAGTTTAATAATACGTTTCATTGCTACATTATATTCTATTAAATGAGTATAATATTAATTTTTGCGTTGTTAGACCCAGTGCGTGTCAGGTGTTTGACTAGTTCTATATTTTTGTCTTACACTGTACAATTGTCTTTTTTTAATTAAAGCAAAAGCATTTACTAGTACATTCACACGATCCAGGAAGTTACCAAAAGAGTTGGTTGCTTACTTTTTAAGATAATTGTAAAATGTTCTTGTAGGATGTTGATATTTTTACATTACCCCATATGTTTGAAATTAAAAATAAATTTTTATTTTACCAATTTTTTTAAAGTGACGTATATATGCTACAATGGAACAAATGTGGACTATTAATCAACATTAGTATACAGGCTGTCCCATTAAAACTCCGCAGCCTGATATTTTGAGAATGCATTGAGATTTGTATTATAATTCTGTAAACGCCATTGCTTTTAGCTTCAAGGAGAAAGCATAACTTAATACACATACAAATATCACACATATATGGGATCACTTTTAATTGGAATTACAATGATATACACATTTAAAATAAAGTAACAAATAAAAGTAGAGTGAAATAAACGACTATCATCTTTTGACATATGCTAAAATAACTTAACTGCTTTTGAAACAGATCTTCTTGATTAAAAAATAAAGTGTGAATGTTTGATTGCACTCAGTTTTACATAAATGTTATTTTGTTATCAATTGAAAATGAAATAAATATCTAAGTGTGAGTCATAATTGCAATGTACTAACTTTTCCTTTCAATGTTAAAACAATGGCTTTAGAAAATTTGTATATCTCTGTCCATCTTTAAAATAGAAGGCCGTGGAGGTTTATGTAGGACAGCCTGAATATTAAAATCGAAATGTCATTTTTTTTGTGAAGATAGATGTAAATTTTGACACAAAGCAATATTGTATTCTTAGAATTCCAAAAAAATTAGATAATCCATCCTACGTAAGCAACATCAAAATATAAAAATATATTACAAAAATTGGTGTAAGATTATTTAGACAGAACTTCCCTCGCCGTGCTATAAAGTTCAACAAATCCAGCTTCTTCCAAAAATTTTCACATTTTAGATATAATTTATCCAGAAAAATTTTGAGGTGACGTCATCAAGTTTTTGAGGGGATATAATCAGAAATTTTGATGTACGATTTACGATAGCCTTAAATAAAAAAAAATAGAGCATTCGGATATGCAGTTTTCTATATTACAATATTTTTACAGAACTTTCATTTTTTTTGCGAAAATGTAGATGCTTTGGGCCAAAAATCATGGCGGCATCATGAACTACAGTTATAGGAGTATTTTGTTTTATAACATTTACATAACATTTACTACGCAAAATTGGTGACCTCATCAAATAACTGATGGGAATGATCAGATAAGTTTTGTTTAATGTTTTGTCATGCACGATATTCCTAAAATTTCGCAATTGTTAATTCAGACGACAACAAATGACAGGTAGACGGAAACGGGAGACTTATTTTTTCATACTCTAAGGGTCATGAAACGTTGAAAAAACATGCAAGTAGACATTCGCCAGATGCACTTTATTACAATACATACTTTCTTAGCGTACACTCTGGAAGTAAAAGAACAAAACGACGTTGAATTTAAGGATAAACATACATATATTAATTTTTTTGAGGTGACATCAAATTTTTGGTACGGATGAAGAGAAAAGCATAGATGTAGATGATTTTAAAACTTACATTTAAAACTTTACCGGATCAATTTATTAGTTTCGGAAAATTATATGACTACAAAATCCTCAACAAATACGCAACAAACATTTTCGTGTTTTATAAACTGTGAAATGAAAAAGCACGAAATTAGGCATTCGTCACAATGACGCAATAACAATAAAAATGAGCTTAATTCACAATACATTTAATTAGAATTCTCATTTCTACAAATTTTGTACAAAACAAGAGCGTGTGTGCTACTAAGATGACACTCGTTCATTATGGCAGCCAAGAATCTTAATTTTTATTGTTTCAAGTGATTAAGACGAGTCGTTATCCGGTTGACCGAAATTTGGAACAGAAGTGTCAAAGGATCGTTCGGAACGACAAAAGCTAATAGCAATAGATTTAAAAGGAAAATAAGAGAAGTCATTGAAGCGTGCTGGAGATAGGACAGGGAATCGGAAAAGGACATTCGCTCCGGGAGTCCGGGAAGGAAGGACTCTTTCCTGTTCCGGGAACCCAATCAGACTTCAGAAGAATAATTGATAACAACTGCATACCTCCGCGGCGTGTTCCGTCATATCGTTTAGTTCTTACGCGTTGGGTCCTGTCACACATGCGACCAAACCGGTCGATGCATGAAAGGATGAGATAACACTAGAATTCCATTAAACGAAGCATCGATTTCTCGCTTTCATTTGCAATCGTTGAATGAAAGTGTCAATCATAACATTAAGATAATTTTAACTCGGTATTATGCCATGCGCTCCCCCCTTATCAATACAGGCGGCTTTTTAACGTGACGCGTTTCCTCCAGTACTTTATCCTTCCAGCGATACACAATACAAAATAATAAAACTAACGATATTTCAGAGATTTACATGGAGCCCTGCCATTTTCAAAGTTTACCGTGTTTTCGCACGCAATCCAATTGTTTTCATCCACACAAATTTGGCAGGATGTGACTGTAGCTCCGACGATCAAAGGCACAACCACCCCAGGCACATCTGATTTCCCTTTGATGTCTTCATTGTCACTTTGTACTTGTTGACGTTTTTTCCTATCAAGTAACATTGTTTGGCTTAAATTTGCCAGTTTTCCAACGTAATTCTTGCTGTCTCTGCAAACGGGAATAATCTCGCAGTGAGCATAAATTTACTCCTGCTACTGCTTGCTCCATACGGTATTGTGGAAATATTTGTATTCGAGAAACTACAGTAGGTTAAAATAAGCCGAGGGTAAGAGAGTGGCTGCTGCCACCCTGCGGAAAGGATTCTCTTGTCGGTTTCCACGCGAATGGCCTCCAAACACGGTTGAAGTGAGCCGTGGAAACAAAAGCTAGTCGAGCGTGTATAGGATTTCAGTGCTGTTTCAGAATACGCACATCATGTTAAGATAACTATCTGCTTTGTTTCAGGTTATGGTTCCAACACGTTAACTGGTATGACTAAAGCGTCATTAGATCCTCATGGACATCTTAGGCAACCCGGTAAGACTTAATTACAATCAGTTATTTTACAACCATGACTATAGCAACAAATTTGATATAGTGCCAAGATAGTGTTAAGTTCAAATACAATAAAATCAATTAAAGAAATAGATAAAGCGGGTCCTAGTATTAGTAGAAATAACTATGTCAAGTGAGAGAATTAGATAAATGATACAAAAATCCGTGTACCGAAATCTAGTTCCATGCCTAGTGACAGAGAATATGAGGTTATATCGTTATAGGTCTCTTTCTTGTCTTCCTAAGGATGTACTTTTTATTTCAATCATTACTTGACTCCGTTTTTTCAACATAATAGTTCATATTGTATTTCTCTGTATGTTAAAAACGTTCTCCTTCTTTTTTCTACTGATACTTTTTGCAACAGATTTTGTGTGTTGTGAAATATTAACGTTTTAGCGTCTAAAAGGCCTATTAGAATCTTCTAAGTGCGGCAACTTGACAATTCGCGTATTTGGGGAATTCACTGTAACTAAATAGTTAACTTTAATAAAGTAGGTATTACACTTTGCAGTAGGTCTTGGATAAACAAGGCGTCATAGCTTCCCCACTTCTCCCCTTCTCCCCCTTTTTCCTGATAAGACATTTGTCAAAAATTTCAGATTAAAAAAAAAGCTTAAATAAAAGTGAGTACATTGGTCAAGAAAGTTATAAAATTAATTTCACTATTGAACAAAAATTAGAATCTTATTTTCAAAACGGAATAAAGCAAGAATTATGGCAGCAATAGAAGAACAGCCGTCCACTTCGTTAAGACCAGAAAGTTGGTGTTAATTATTCCAGTGGTTAAAGAATTTTGAAGAAAACTTTGCAAATGTTTTAAAGTCTGTAACGCAAGAATTAAAATCCCTAGACTATCTTAAACTGTAACAGTAACAGTGTAAGGCCTGTGCCGCGCGGGCGAAAATTCCAAGGGGGTGCGTTTAATTTAAAATATATTTGTGACAGATAACTAACGGGAAAACATGTATTCTCAATGTTTCAGTACATGCGTAACTTCGACTGTTTATGTTTATACTTTGAATGAATTCGACAAGCATCTGCGTTAAAGAAAACGAAATTTGATTTTGACTTCTCAAATTAGAGGAAAATACTAATTTAATTAATCGAGCTACAATGGAGCAAGACGGACCGAATATAATTTTGGGCGAGCTATTATGAAGATTTTATTATTATTAAATATACACGGCCGTTTAATTAGTATATTCTTACATTTTCAAAACAATGAGGTGAACTTTTCTTGATTTGAACAAAAAAAAAAGATGTGCCACCCGTCAGCTTAAATCCCAGGACTTTGGAGCTACGAGACGAGTGCGCTACCAATGAGCCACGCTAGTTGTTATACTGCTTCGTACTATATGTTTAAAGCAAAATGTAGATTAAACAATAAACAAATCTAATAGTAATAAACAAAATCAAGGTAGCTTCGTGAACTACAAATACAGAAGTATATTATTTCATACAATTAGGATAATGTTTATTACGCAATATAATGAACCAAATTTTGGTTAGCGTTTTACCATCTACATAACTCTTATTATTATTATTATTATAACTTAAGTGGGATTTATAAACTTGCTGTTGACGTTGAAGTTCCCGTTGCAGTTGCTGTTCCCGCTGACATTGCTTTTAGAGGTCAAAATTGTCATTTATAAAGGGTCCGTTAAGTTGGCACCACCAAGTTAATGAATTTTACTCAAAAGCTAGCACCTCGTTGTTCTAACCTAGCACCAGCTAGCACCACCAATCAAAAAGCTAGCACCACCTAATTATTGAAATAAAAGCCTTTTACTTTCGGGGGGGGGGGCAAGTTAACGCTAGCCCCCCGACATTATTTAATTCTCATGAAAAGTTGGTCCGAGGTAGTTTAGACCTAGCACCAGCTAGCACCACTAGTTTCATAGCTAGCACCACTCTGCAAGTATTAAAAAAAAATTAAAAACCAAAAAAAAGTAGCCCCCACTTTTTTTTCTTTAATGGTAAAAATCAGTAGGTTAATAGTCTAGAGCTAGCACTCGCTGGATCCATTAAAAAAAAGTGTGTTTTTATTCAATAAAGCCATGTAATAAAGGGTTATTTTCGGGGGGGGCTAAGTTAACGCTAGCCCCGCAATATAATTTAAAGACAATGAAAAGCTAGCACCTAATAGTTTAGAGCTAGCACCAACTAGCACCATTAATCTTATAGCTAGCACCATTAAACAAACTAAATAAAATAATTGAAAAACCCTGAAAAAATAACTCGCATCTATAATTCCCAATCGTGGCGGGAAATAAACTATCTTTGAAAATTAATACATTACAATCATCCATTTCTACTTATAAAAAGTCATGTTTTCTGCATTGAACAGAACTTAATATCTACATTATCTACATATTTAATTAAATTATATCACTTGTGTTCAAATCGTTCTTCATTTATTTCAACACACTAAAAATTAGGCCATGATAAATGCGATCATTTAATTTTTTTCCACAGTCATACATACATTTGACTGACATTACGTAAATAACAAATTTGAAATAACAAGCGAGACTATAAAATTTGAGTCATTTGTAATTTATAAATCCGAGGTTAATGACGAAAACCTTTGTAAACGCTAAATTCCTAAAAATATTTTTAAAATAATTTAAAATCCTAGAAACTTACCAGACAATGTGTCTAGAAGTCAAGTACAAATTATGAAGTTTTACTATCCGTAATAATAATCCGTATTTTGGGGCAAGCGTCTATTCTTTAGTTTCGCGCTTAGTAATACTTCAGGTATACGGACAAAATAGCATTTGTGAACAGTTTGGAGGGCCGTGTAGATCCCTACTACACTTATACAATGAATATTTGTTTGAATAACATGCTTTAGAGGCAGCTTATTTTCAAGTTAATGCAAATTCATTACTTATTACTAACAAACACATTATTCATTTTAATAAGAACTAATTTAGTTTTTTGTATCGATAGTGGTTTATTGGAGTTAACACTTTAACCATAGTTCCTTTATAACAAATTTTATTACAAATTTGTAATAAAGAAGCTCTAACTTTGTTGTTGCGACGGTAATATTCTTATAAGATCGTAAAATTAGCATCATATTGTCCTGTAGTAATCTTGTAGTGCAAACTGTCGTCGTCAAAACGGACTCTTCTTAATCAGGGAAACTGTAATTCTTCCATTAGTTCTACTCCGTGCCGATATACACGGTGAGTCACTAAACGGGTGCTCCTCGATATCTCAAATAACTGTACAACCTTAGTGTTTGATTTTTTTCCAATCACTAATAATAATAATAATATAATTAATGAGATAGTGAGGACCGCGCGTTTAGTGATTCGGAATTGGAAAATGGTACAGCCAACGAGCTGTGAATTTAAAAACCGGCTTTTTTTTCTAGTAGTGATAACTATGGATGGTTCTAATTAACATTAAAGTTCGTATTAGTTTTCAGAAAGGGATTGTGAAGACACGCTTCTTTCAGAGCGTAGTCAGTCATTGATTACTACAAAAATTTTACTACGAAAATTTTAGACATGTTTTAAATTTCTTATTGTCGAAATACATTTATACATATTAAGAAAAAAAGGCAAAATGTAGGCCCGTAGAATTTTTCATTCGTTGTCAGATCGAGAGGCGGGGCTTAATTACAAGATCCATATTTGTCTACAAGAATTTACCTTTTTAAACATGTTTTAATTTTGACAAGACTACGTATGTTAAGAAAAAAGGCTAAACATAAGTCCCGCCTACTATCTCAATTGTGATGATTTTTTTTTAATCGTCAACAGCCAAAGGAGCGAGATTTAATTGCAAAATCCTTATTGTCTCTCTACAAGAAATTACCATGTAAGACATGTTTTTGAGTATCGTGTTATTCAAAAAATACTATAAATATTATGACAAAATTAAAGCCAAAGTTTAAGCCCCACCCATTTTTTTGTGTTTTGAAATATTAACGTTTTAGCGTCTAAAAGGCCTATTAGAATCTTCTAAGAGCGACAACTTGACAATTCGCGTATTTGGGGAATTATTCACTATAACTAAATAGTTAACTTATTAAAGTTATCCCCTGATCTAAATTGTAATGAAGTTTTCATTCATTGGCAAACGTAGGGGCGGAGCCTAATTGCAAAATCCATATTTCCTTACAAAAATTTACCATTTTAAACGTGTTTTAAGCTTCTAACAATAAAAAAAAATCATCACAATTGAGATGGGGCGGGTGGGCAGGGTTTATATTTTGCATTTTTTTCTTTTTAAACATAGTGTTCTTTGAACGACACGATACTCAAAAACATGTTTTTAATTTCTCGTAAAGAAATAAGCATTTTGCAGTTAAGCTCCGCCCCCTTGGTTCTCGGCGAATAAAAAAAATCATCACAATTCAGGTAGGGCGGGCGGGCGGGTTTAGAATTTGTCTTTTTGTTTTAATGTGTGTAGACTTATTTTCACAACAAGAAATTTAAAACATGTTTAAAATGGAAAATTTGTAAAAGGAAATATCGATTTCGCAATTAGGCTCTACCCCATAATTGCAAAATGGATATTTCTTTGTAAAAATGTACTATTTTAGCCATGTTTTAAGTTTCTTGTTGTGAACAGATAGCTATGTATATTAAGAAAAAATTGAAGCCAAAGATTAAGCCCCACCCGTATCCATCCCTAGCTCAATTGTCAACGGCAACGTCAGCGGCGAACAGCAACGTCAACGGCAAGTTTATAAATCGACCTTTAGAGCTGAGGCATTAAAGTACCTATTAAGCTCATGACTCATATGCTACAGAAAGAATTCATTATTAGTTAGAACAAATCATATACCAGTTAACGTACTCTATAAAGAAGAAATCTTGAACTTGAAGGAAGTGGCCGTTTACTGATTCAATTGTGTTAGCAGGCAGAGCTTTGAGGACCCGATTGCTACGGAAGTCTTCACGTATTCTAGTTTTATACTGCTCGTGACGTAACTTAAACTGATGACCCTTTAAAAATTCTTCATGATTAATATTAAATAAATTTTTTGAAAATCTAGGTAAGATCGTTTGTTAAGCGTCTTTCCGAAAGAGAACAAAGGTTTAAAATTCCGACAATCTATGGGAATAGGATGTATGAGAAATACTTTTAACCATTTTCGTTGCTCGTCGCTCAAGAAGTTCGATATCTTTCATTAAGAATGGGCATCAAAACAACAACCGGATATTCTAATAGTGGTGTGATGTAAGTTTTATATTACACAAGAAATGATTCCTTTGACAGATTTCAAAAGGCTTTGGAAAGACGGTATATTACAGTATCAGTGTATAATGACTCCGAGGTCAACATATTTTTCAACAGGTTTAATGAGATCATTACCGATCTGATAAGCTAAACATGGATTATTGGACCTCAGATGTAGAACTGCACACTTGTTTCTGTTGATAGGAATCAACCAAATTTTGCACCAATCTAGTAACGCTGACTAAGATCATTAGCCATTTTAAGGTTGTCCGTAAATAAAGAATCGTCAGAGTTTAATAAGTAACTTAGGTTAGATATGTATAGGACAAATAAGATAGGACCCAGAACGGAACCCTGTGGTATGGTCGTTTTGACAGGAAAGGTGTTGGAAAAGAAGTCACCAACTTTGAAATAAAATGAACGATCGGAGAGAAAGGCTGAAAGCCATTTTAATAGACATCTCTGATCCCCATTTTACTAATTTTGAATAACAATCAAATGCTTTCTGAAAATCGATGTCAACATTCGATGACCATTTGTCTAAACATAAAAGGAGACAGGGTGATCTTGTCAGGACCAGGTGAACTATGTTCTTTAAGACTGAGCAATTCTTTACACACTAAGTATTTCTTCATTCATTTCAACACTTTTTAAGAAAGTATTTATAGAAAAATTTGTTGAAACAGTGTTGGGAAAGATATGGAGATCTCATTACTGTAGGAGTCTTCAAAAAATTGTGCGAGAACTTCCCCAGACTTAGAATTAGATAAACAAAAATAGCCATTATTGTTTTTCACTAGCGGAACAGAAATCTTAGTGCACAATTTCCGTTTAGTATATTTAGTTTAATACGAAAACTCTATTTACTATACTTTACTATAGAGTTTTCGTACCTTGTTCTGGGTTTGTTTAAGTTTTTACTTAGCACATTTGAAAATTCGAGGTGTGTCTTAAAGTCGTCAAATTTATTTGAAAGTTTGTATTTGCGCCATAATTTTCTTTTATATTTGATTTTGCAAAAAAGCTTGCTTGTGGTCCACGGTTTAGCGTTTTTTGTTCATTTGAACTTGACTTTGGTGATAGTGTCGATCAATCTTTGTACTGAACTAGTAAATATATTTCATAAAGTGTGTACATCAGAAATGGGGTAGCGTTCATCCTAATTAAGGCTGTCCAGAGTAGAAAATATTTGGGCATAGTCGGTTATTCTAATAGATTCTAAACTATTTCTGTGTAAGGAAATTGAAGCAATTTGACTCTTGGTCTACATAACTGCATGATCTGCTGTATACGTACACAATTTGTCAACAATCGGTCCAATAGTTTCAAAGATAATTTGTCTAATAAAAATTCACAGAAAGCAAACATACGAAGGATATTTCGTAGGCGTTTAATACTCATATTTTTCGAAGTAACCATCATTTTAGAATGATATAGGCAGTTGATTTTAGCATAATTCTTTCACAACTTTCAACAAGATGATGAAAGTGCAACAATCACACACCATCAAAAATATATTGACGAACCCTTGACTTCAGTTGATTTATCGCATTTCAGTTTCCCAGATCTGTTTCCTTTGGAATTTTGTCTATTCGGTCATATTAAAAATACCGTGTTCAAGAATTACATAAATGACATTAATGAACTAACCGTAAAATCGTCTTACTGAAGTTTGTCAGGTAATAGCACCTCAATGTTTAAATAATATTTTTGAAAACTGAAATAAAAAAGAACTGAACTTGCTTTGACTGTGGTGGATGACATTTTGAACAATTTTTGTAAATTAAAAAAAATGTTCTGAATATTTTTCCAAAATTAAACTGTATTTCCAATTTTTAGGAAATCAGTAATATTTAACAGCAACCGGTTATCCTTTTAAAATGCTCTTCCATTAAAGTTCATCTGAATCACCGGGTATAGGTATATACAGTACAGTATACAAAATTCTACATTCAATGCATTTTATGTGAAAGATGTTGCTACTATTTTGCCAAACTAATCAAAAACATCCAATATTGATTAATTAAAAATCACGATTTCTCTTTAATTTTCATATTTTCTTAAGTTACGATTTTTGTTACTTCTCGTGCACATTTCAAAAACTATTTTATAATTAATTCCCACAATTAAATATTTTCTATTTAATTCTGGTTTAGCTTCCAAATCCGAGCTAAGCCTGCACAACGTCCTAAGTATTCGCGAAGTGGGTTTGGAACAAGAGAGATTCGCTAGGTAGTAGTGTCAGGTCACGAATGAATAACTTATGTTATGTATTGAGCTCCTTGTTAGGATGCACTTTAATTCATTATAGGTGGTTATTTACAACATGGAGGATTGCAAGTATTGTGTGTAGATAAACTACATTTAGTGATTTTTAGCTAAAAACTTCATAATTATGGTAACACAAAAAACAAGCTTTTGAGTCTCTGGTTATGACATCCCCAACGAGAGTAAAAGGAATTGAGGCTTTGAACAGTATGATGTTTTGACAGCTCTATAGCTGGGCAGCAGATACAAATTTTTATTGTGTTTATATAGTATTTATTGACATTTTAGGGGTCTAATCAGTACATAAGGCGAAAATTGCATTTCGTTCTGCAATAATCTTCACCCAAGGCTAATTCATAAAGATTATTCGAACATTACCATCAACTGTATCTCATTGACTTGAATATCTGTTTCCAAATGTGTTTACTGGAAGCCCCAATAAACTGCGTAAGATTATGATAATGATGTTTTAGGACATTTGTCCGAAAGGATAAAAAGTTTTGCGAATCCGACGTCGTGAACCATTGTAATCCTAAAATATTTTTATGTTTCCTTTTAGGTAAGCAATTGAAGAGGAGGTCAAGGATGTAAATTATCTTTACTATAGTCCTAAGCAGTTTATTGATGGCTTCCAATAAACCGAAAAGCAACGTTCACTACTTGACAGGCTGCATTTTAAATTTCAAATTTGCTTCGCCCTAAAATTGAACTAGAGCTTTTTTTCAGAAAATTATGTTAAAATTTAAAACTTATATCCAAGTAATATCTATATTCAGTTCTATGAGGTTCATGTCACGCAGGTGCCTCATCTGAACTAATAGTTTTCAATGAAGTTTAAACTGTCTAGTAAGACGGTTACAAATTATATAATTTTAAGATCCTAAAATGAGTTTTTAAAGTTTTACTGGATATTTTGTTGATCTTGGGAATATACGATTTAACAGTTAACATAACAAGTATCTCTTGGCCGTCATAAGAAACACAGCGTACAAAACTAACAGGAAAGTGTTTTTCGGGCAGTCATATAAAAAATAGAGATGTACCGACTACAGTCGGCCGACTAGTCGGCTTTGTCAAAACCGGTTAAAATTAGTTTAATCGACCGAAAATTGGTGTCAAAGTGTAGATAATCTTCCGCTAGTTACGATTCTGAAATCGCCGTCACGATATATGGTCCAATAAACACGCAAAGCGAATTCAAAATTTCCAAAAATTTTCCAAAAAAGTGGTTAAAATTGGTTAAGTATTGTATAAACTGCCCTAAATTGTGTTCTTCTTTATTTTTGTACTGAGTTGCTACAAAAAATTAAATGTTAAAATTATCCAAAAAAATTTAACACATTTTTTGGAAAAAAAAGAAACTTCAGTTATTCCTTTTATTAAAATAAAACAAGTTTTTAAGGTAGTCAGAGAAATAGAAAAAAAAACCCACTGTCTGTTGCATTTATAAACAGTCGGCCGACTGTAGTCGGTACATCTCTAATAAAAAGGCTTTTTCTGTCTGTAGTGTTATAAACTGTTATATTATATAGCCTATACAATTAAAAATACAGACATTTAATTTCTGACACCAACAGCTAAGTGAAAATGGTTTTCATCTTTAGCAATAAAAGTTGGTTTAAAGTTCTTCAGATAGAACTTTCTTCGCCCGTGAAGTCCAGTTTCTTAAATAAAACATAAAGGCCCTGCAAATGTTATTTTTGGCAAAATGCCATATTATATTAAAAAATTGGTCTAAAGAGTTTACACAGTACTTCCCTCGCTGTCGGAAACTTGACGACTGCATGCCTATTGTGTTTTTTTTTCTCATTACATTTTTGTAGTGGGAATTTAAAAAAAAATTGTGATGACGTCATCAACATTTTTGCAAGGACACGTATATCAGTTGGGATAGATGTAGTGTAATACTAAGAATAAAATTATTGTATTCCCAAATTTTCGGGAAAATGAATTGGGGCGTTTTGAATATTTATTTGTTATAATCAATAAAATAACGAAACAATTTACTCACGTATACGGCGCCGGTGTGTAATATCTAGAGAGCGGATACCTGTCGGGCTAGGCAAGGCCAAACTCGGTACGGCTCGTACGGGATGCGAATTCATTGCGGTTGCGGACTGCACTTCGTTTATTTGAGATTAGAATAACGCTATTTCGTTGCACTCTGCTGTTAATTCCCGTTCTCATTTACTTAGCCGTTTGATTAATAAATCGTTAATTATATTTATGGAATTAGTACTGATTAAATTCAGTGATTATCTATCACCCGCTACTGAGTCCCGGCGATCCAGCGCGTCCCCACCTATAATCGTGACGTAGCCCGACAAAAATCCGCTGTCTAGTAATATGAAAGGCAACTGAAAATCGTTTATGTATAAACATTCTTAATTTAAGATGACAAGCGTAACAGCATACGTGAGAGTCAAACAGAGAAACTGTAAACAAAACGACCATCGGTTTTATTGCTTCGACTTCCGCTTATTATATAAAACATTGGGTTTTATTTTAATTCTTGACGGTGAAATTCACAATCGGTTGATTATAAACATGTCTATTTCACATTCGCGGAACCAAGTGAGCGCATAAAACAAATGCAGGTCTGTAATGTTAAAGTCGATGTAAATAAGCGTGCTACCCTTATGTTTCAACCGAGTTTTTCCTTTAACAAATTTTGTGTCTACCAAATTGGGTTGGTTGGGGTGTAATACTAATAATAAGTGTTGCCTTTAATTTAATCAATAAAATAAATTGACTTCATTAATTTTTTTGAACCACCTCTTAAGAAAATCTAAAAAATATAAATGGAATGATAAATCACAAGTACAAACTCATCATATTTTGTACATTTTAGATACGATTTATTCGGCACACTTTTGAGCTGACGTCATCAGTTTTTTGTAGAAGATAATTAAATATATTTTGACTAAAAATTTATTATTTTATAACCTTAAAACATCTGCAAGATTTCAAAGCATTCGGTTTTGTAGTTCCTGATTAAATCAATAAAATAAATTTACGCATTCATTAATTTTTTTGAGTCACCCTGTATATGCAAATCGAAAAAATTTGAATGGAATGATAAATCACAAGAAGAGACTCACCATATTTTGTACATTTTAGATAGGATTTATTCAGCAAAATTTTGTGGTGACGTCATAAATTTTTTAGGGAGGACGACCAAATACATTTTGATCAAAAATTTACCATGCTTATGATAATTTTAAAATATCTTCAAGATTTCGAAGCATTCGGTTTTGTAGTTCCTGAGTAAATCAGTAAAATAAATTTACGCTTTCATTTATTTTCTTGAATCACCCTGTATATGCAAATCCAAAAAATATGAATGGAGTGATAGATCACAAGTACAGACTGATCATATTTTGTACATTTTAGATATGATTTATTCGGCAAATTTTCGAGCTGACGTCATCAAGTTTTTGGAGGGGATAAGCAAATATATTTTGACTAAACATTTATTATACTCTTTATAACCTTAAAACATCTGCAAGATGTCAGAGCATTCCGTTTTGTAGTTCCTGATTAAATCAATAAAATATATTTACGCATTCATTAATTTTTTTGAGTCACTCTGTATATGCAAATCCAAAAAATATGAATGGAGTGATAAATGACAAGTACAGACTCATCATATTTTGTACATTTTAGATATGATTTATTCGGCAAACTTTCGAGCTGACGTCATCAAGTTTTTGGAGGGGATAAGCAAATATATTTTGAGTAAACATTTATTATGCTCTTTATGACCTTAAAACATCTGCAAGATTTCAGAGCATTCGGTTTTGTAGTTCCTGATTAAATCAATAAAATATATTTACGCATTCATTAATTTTTTTGAGTCACCCTGTATATGCAAATCCAAAAAATATGAATGGAGTGATAAATTACAAGTACAGACTCATCATATTTTTACAGTTTAGATAGGATTTATTCGGCAAACTTTCGGCTGACGTCATCAATTTTTTGGAGGGGATAAGCAAATATATTTTGACTAAACATTTATTATGCTCTTTATAACCTTAAAATATCTGCAAGATTTCAAAGCATTCGGTTTTGTAGTTTCTGAGTAAATCAGTAAAATAAATTTACGCATTCATTAATTTTTTTGAGTCACCCTGTATATGCCAATCCAAAAAATATGAATGGAGTGATAGATCACAAGTACAGACTCATCATATTTTGTACATTTTAGATATGATTTATTCCACAAACTTTTGAGCTGACGTCATCAAGTTTTTGGAGGGGATAAGCAAATATTTTTTGACTAAAGATTTATGATGCTCTTTATAGCCTTAAAACATCTGCAACATTTCAAGGCATTCTGGTTAGCAGATTAAAAATTAAATTTCAAAATGTTGTTTTATAATTTTGATTTTTTTTCCAAAAATCTGGACGTTTCGGGTGAAAAGTCGATTCAGAGTTGTAAACTACATGTGTAGGACTATGTTATTTTATACAATTGAAAACCCATTTACTATGTACAATTTTGAAGTGACGTCATCGCATTAGTGGTGGGGATGATAGGCAAATTTTGGTTAGCGTTTTACCATCTACATGATATTCTTAATATAAGTACAAAATTTCACAACAATCGGTCGAGTACTTTCGGAGATTATCTGTCTAATAAAAATCTGGGACGGCAGACGGACAGACGGACAGACGGACAGACGGACAGACGGACAGACGGACAGACGGACGGACAGACGGACAGACGGACAGACGGACAGACGGACAGACGGACAGACGGACAGACGGACGGACAGACGGACAGACGGACAGACGGACAGACAGACGGAAATGGGAGACCTATTTTTTCGTCTTCTAGGGGTCATGAAAGATCGAGAAAACGTAAAAGTAGAGAGTCGGCCGACGGACTCGATTACAATACTTCCTTTGCTTACGCTCGGGAAGTAAAAATTGTATTGTGCGCCCAAAATTTTGATTGAATCTATAAAATTAATAGATTTATTCATTGATTTTTTCAAACATTCTGTATAAACTGTTCTAAAAAAACAATAACATATGACTAAAGCGTAGATAACTTTGCATCTGGAAGCTCATATTTCAACATACGTTATTTAATACATGTTTACTGTAACATCATTAACTTTCTAGATGAAATTCTAAATACTGATTTTTTTTCAAAAATTTATTAGACTTTATGCTTAAGTTTCATTCATAAAATAAATCCAACATTTGCTAACAATCAATTTGAAAATTATCTGTCCAACAAAATGTCAACCAGACGATAGACAAACGGAAACGGGAGACCTACTGTATTATTTTCTAGGAGGTTTGAAACGTCGGGAAAATATGAAATTGATCATTTGCCAATAATTGGGATTACAATACGTCTCTAGCTCGTGCTTAGGAAATAAAAAGAAAGACCTTTATCTCCATATTGATATTAAAAATATTGTTAATTTACTTAAATATACTCAATTAGCAAGTGTTAAAAATCAGTTCTAAATACTATCCCCAAAAATAAGGTAGTTAAAAAACACTTATAAAAAAAAAAACTTTGCACTACGTTAATTTTAAAGTCGATTTCTTTTTATTTAAATGAACAATAAGAAATAATTTATGGGTATTGTCTATAAGCGCATTCATAAACAAGTATTATTAAATAAAAACCAGAGTTAGGAGTCACCAAATTAATTGCCCCAAGTTAATGTAAAATTTTATTACCCCATTTTATTGGCAAGAAGACGAGCATCGCAAATCGATACCGAAATGCAATAATGGGGCACCTCGGCGATCAAATGGAAAGTTGATTGCAGTTCTGTGTTCTGCAATAATGACCAGTAACAAACACAAGGGAGCAATGTTTGGGGTAATGTGACAATCATTGAATCAGCACAGAGACATAATCAGGTAATTATTGAATCTGGCTTTGATCGGCAACTTATTGGACACTAGGGACCTCGCTCCCCAACAATGCTTAAGGCTGTATTCATCAGGGAGTTAGTCGCGACATAACACAATACATCGTATAAATTCATTCTAATTAATTCCCGAAGAAAAAAATACGGACTCAACAAAAGTCTTTTTGCTGACTGCGTATAGACACTAATTTATAATTCAACAAAATATAAATAAAATCATGGAATCAAACAGACTATAGTTAATAACACCAAGCCTAACAACTGCGCAGCAGTATAATGGCTATGATGATACCAAAAATTGTATATTCAAGACTGTCTAAAAATATAGCTTCCTTAACCGGATCCGTAGCCTCGGCGATAAAACACCAGCGCCGGAAAATCTATAATTTTTACCTAATTTGGACAACGAGCTGTTCATGTTCATGTCTGGTAAAAGTTGGATTTTATTTAACCCAGCACGAGAGATCTGCTCTAAGGTCAGTTTTGTAAGTCGAGGGAGCAGTTTCGCAAATCAATGTTAAATTCCTGTTGTTGACACAGTAAAGTCGTGCATTACGACAAGTAGTCCTATACAAACACTGCAGGATGTGCGAGCAAATAAAGAAGCCAATTCGGTTCAGTCATATGTGAGGATTTCAGTGTATTTATCGACTAAAAGAGGTTTTCCGTTGGGGTAGTGGGCTAGTAGCACGTCATAAGATTGAACTGATTTTCAGTTCTTAATGTGCTTTATTAAATTGATCACTTTTGTCTATTCGTTTAAATGGTGAGTCTCAAGTAGTAGAAGTTAACTCTTAATCAAGAGGATGCCAAGAGCGAATAGTTCGTGTTGAGAACATCGGCAGCGCTTCAACAAACTCAAACTAATTCTTGAGTGCCACTCTTGAAGACGTTCGTTTTAATTTGATTTGGAAGCGAAGTAACAAAGAAAGAGTTGAATTAACCTCACTTTGTAAAATTCTTGGATGCTTAATAAAATTTACTTTGCTGTTCGCAATTTTCGGAACGGTTTTTTGCTTCTTCCAAAAAATCGATGTGAATTTTACAAAAAATCTTTTAAAAAGATGTTCTTACGCTTTGTAGTTCACATTAGTTAAAGTAAATATTTTAAGTAGAACTGAAGAAATTGAAAAACCTCTGACACAAACAAAGTGAACACTTATAAAGTGTGAAATTTGTTAAGACTCGCTGCGACGGTCGACGCGCACAAGTCGAGCTGGTTCATTACACCAACTATTTTATAGATGAACTAACGATCTTAAAATAGCTGAAGTAAACCAGCATTGAAATTGGTTAATGAATTTGATTTTGCGGAATTTTACTTGCTCGTGATAACCTGTTGGAGTAATAACAATATAGAAGATATTAATCACGGTGTAACAGAAAAAAAGAAGGTTAATATTCATAAAAAAGGACACTTGGGGCCCCCGAGAAGGTTTTACATTTTTTAAAAAGACAGTTGGGAACTCTAAGAAGGTTTCACATTCTTAAAAAAAAACATTTGGGGCCCCCGAGAAGGTTTTACACTTTCGAAGAAGACAGTTTTGGCCCCGAGAAGGTTTCGCATTAAAAAATAAAATACATTTGAGGCCCCTGAGAAGGTTTTACATTTTTAAAACAGATGGTTGGTAACCCCGAGAAGGTTTCATTAAAAAAAATACGTCTGAGACCCCCGAGAAGGGTTTACATAAAAAAAAATGGGACCTCCGAGAAGGTTTTACATTTTCGAAGAAGACAATTTTGGTCCCCGAGAAGGTTTCGCATTAAAAAATAAAATACATTTGAAACCCGCGAGAAGATTCCATTAAAAAAAAATAGATTTGAGACCCCCGAGAAGGTTTCATATTACTAAAAAACAAGATTTGGGGCCCCCGAGAAGATTCCACATTAAAAAAATAAAATACATTTGAGGCCCACGAGAATGTTTTACATAAAAAAAACGGTTGAGAACCCCGAGAAGGTTTTACATTTTTACAAAAGACAGTTGGCCCCCGAGAAAGTTTTACATTTTCGAAGAAGACAGTGTGGGCTCCCGAGAAGGTTTTGCATAAAAACTTAAAATACGTTTGAGGCCCCGGAGAAGGTTTTACAATTTTAAAAAAGACGGTTGGGAACTCCGAGGTTTCACATTACTCAAAAAAAAAAAACCATTTGGGCGCCCGAGAAGATTTTGAATTTTCGTAGAAGACAATTTGGACCCCCGAGAAGATTTTACATTTTCGAAGAAGACAGTTTGGGTCCCGAGAAGGTTTTATATTTTTAAAAACGACATTGGTCGACTATTTTTCAATTAAAAAAAACATTTGGTGGCCGGAGAAGTTTTAACATTTTTAAAAAAGACAGTTGGAACCCCCGAGAAGGTTTCACATTAAAAAAAATTAGTCGAAAGCTGATTCGACAGAACTTCCATTGCACTTAAAGTACAGTGAACATACCCACATTTGCCGAAATAAGTCTTATCTAAGCAAGTACTAACCCCACCCACCCACCCTTTACTTTCTTGGAGGCTATGTTATTTGCCAAAATTAGTCTAATCTTACCAAGTACTAGCCCCGCCCACCCGCCTCCTGTTTTCTTGGAAGGTATGTCATTTGCCAAAATCTGTTTTATCTTAGCAAATTCTAGCCCCGCCCATCCTCCCTCTTCTCATTTTGGCAAATGACATACCCTCCAAGAAACTAAAGGGTTCTGACAAATGGTATTCCTGTTTGGAAAGAATTTGAAAATGTTTTGGACCTTCTGGTGTCTTTCCTTATAATAATTTAATTCAATTTCTTAGAGGATACATCATTTGCGAACATCGGTCTTATCTTAACAGGTACTAGCCCCACAGACAGAAAGTTATAAAACCGCTTTTTTTTCGTCGGGGGTTAAAACGCTAAGATGAAGATGTGAAATCTTCACGAGTTTCAGAATCGTAGCATCTACGATAAGATCGAAGATTAAAGACAGACTGCTTACAACAGTATTTGATAAAACACATTTTATGTGTCAGTTTTTCGAAGCCTACAGTTATTTTCATACTTTTTGGTTGGATTTTTTAAAATGGTATTTCTGGTTAAAAGTATCCTTCTTTATGAAGAGGTATCGATAAGCAGTTATTCTACCATAGAAAACGTTACTCAATTTCAAAACAAATTTTTATTTATTCATTCATTCAACATTTAACACTACACAACGCTCATGGAGTAGTTCTAAATTTTGTATTTTGTACTACAAACCATTTCTTAATAGGACTTACTACTGCTTTATTCAATGAAAATTTGTTCTCTTTTGTGATTTTTTTTCAAATTTTGGAAATAGATAATAACAATCTGGCGAAGCTAAATCGTGCAAACAGTTGAGTGGTCAATAAATTCAAAGTTAATTTTCTTAATTTTCTGCATCTCTGGAAACTTTTCCATCCATGAGGGCAAGCCGTCTACCTAAGTTTTTTATCGTCTTTTTTGGTTTCTGGATTTTAATGATGATCTATAGTCTATTATCTAAAAAATTACTTCGAAGTTGATCACAATTCAGACATTTAGGAATTCATAAGGTAGATATTTTTGTTATAATGCAGTTAATTTTAGGAACATCGTGTAGATGGTAAAACACTAACCCAATTTGCGTGACAATCCCCTCCAAGAATTTAATGATATCATCTTAAAATATTGCTTGGTAAATGCTAAGCATATAAAATTTATTAATCAACTTAATTAACTTTTGGGAAAAATTGTTAGAAAGATATTTCGTCCCTGAAATACACTCCAACGCTAAAAAATTAAAATAAAAAATTCGATATTACAATTTTTTTATAACTTCTGTAAACTAATAATGTTCTGCATATTTTAGCTGGAATGTATCGGACATCAATTTGCGTCGAAGGGGGAGCTAAAGTTTGATTATAGATTTTCTATGTTTACCTAAGATAACCTTAAAATGCTTGCGAAATTTCAAACCATTCAGTTTTGAAATTTCAAAATTAAATTCATTGTAAAATATGTTATACAATTTTGATTTTTTCTCCAAAAAACTATGTCTAGAATAGAAACTCAACACGGATTCATAAACCACAAGTATAGAAGTATGTTATTTGATAAACGGATAAATTTTGATTAACGATTTGCAGTGCTCTCGATAACCTGAACACGTTTGCAAGATTTCAGAGCATTCAGTTTGCAGCTTCAAAGTTAAATTGTAAAATGTTGTTCTACAATCTTGATTTTTCTTCTAAAAATCTGGATGTCTACGGCAAAAAAATCAACACGGATTTGTAAGCTACATGTATAAGAGTATGTTATTTTATAAAATTTAAATAACATTAGAACAAATTTGAGGTGACGTCATCACGTTTTTGATGGGGATGATTAGACAAAGGTTCGTGTCTGACCTTCTACATGATACTTACAACACACAGATAAAATTTAACAACAATCTGTCCTGTAGTTTCGGAAAAACTACAAAACCGACTGCTCTTAAATCTTGCAAAATATGGTAAATTGGGGAAAACGTTATATCTTTATCTCCTCCAAAAATCTCAAAAATTTTGCCAGAAAAATATTATCCAAAATGTGCAAAATTTTATGTACATAGTACAGTTTTTCAGTGTACCCATATTTTTTAGAATTGCAGAACTTATTAGAAAAAATAACAAATGAAGCAATTAATTTTAGTGATTACAGCAAACACGGCTAATCTTATTTTATAACATTTATATAATTTTACACGTATGTATAAAAGCCTGGTCAGAATTAATATTCCTGAGTTTACTGTTTACAGGAACCTTCCTCGATCGTTCGGTATACGATAACACTATACGTTTATTACCCCACAACATCAAAAACACAAAAATTAAGAGAGTTTAGTTAGATTTGTCTAGATAATGCCAACGTGGTTGGCGAAATGCGTAAACATTTTTTGTGCTGTTGGTATTATGGGCTAATAAACGTTATAGTGTTTACTGTTTTCGTGTAACACAGTTTCAGGCCTGTTAAAAAGGAATTTGCAACCTACAATAACTGGAAAATATTGTTACGTAATCTGATATAAATTTCGTGTTGCGGAATTTTAAAAATAATCTCTGCAAAAAGAGTAAAAACGGGGTAGCGATATTTAAAAAAATGGTCTTGATATGCTGCGAAAATGCCAGGACCAAGTTCAGATATTGTCGTAGACCTTAATTTATAGATTTTTTTAATACATTTGTTTTCCTAAAGGAATACAAAAATACGAATATACAAAATACATTACATTTTATGGACATTTATAAAAAAAGTTGCAAAAACTTGTCTTTGTATATCTACAAAACAATTCGGATCACGGCGGTTCCGCCAAATCGATATACCTCAGGCTCACATATTTTATATTATAAAACCTCCAGATCTACCTGTTAAACATTTTCTTTTCCATGCAGTCAGTGCTGTCATAAATTTTACAATTATTTTTTTGTCGCCTAACAAATTTAATAAAGAATTATGGACGCAATTTTCTCGAACAACCCCCATAAAGACTAGCAAGAAATTGATTTAATTTGTGTGGATCATGTTATATCGAGGTCAGATCTTGCATGACCAAAGTTGTGGTGGTGTGCATGCCGTCCTGGACTGTCTGACGCAGGCGACTTCTTGCTCGTTATCAGACAAATCTGACTATAAAAGAAGGGAGAATTGAACGTACGAAACTCTGGCCTAAGTCACGATTTTCGAGGTATTAGGAACACCGGTCCGTAATTATAGCCTTTTATGTTACTGCTAAAATAGTTAAATGTGAAAATATATCAAAACATGTTCAGGGGGCGTTTAAAATCCAATTTCTTAAAAACGGCTACCGCAATCAAATTTTATCACATCGGTTAGAAAGTATAAATGAACACCATTAGTGAAAAAGTAAAAAACTGATAATACGTTTCTATATACAGGTGTCCGAAAAGTCGCGAAAAAACTTAAGGATATATTATCAAGTGATGTTGATAAAGTACGAAAAAAATACTAAAAACATCCTCGATGCAGATCAATTTTTACTTCTCGAGCGTAAGCTAAGGATGTATTGTAACTGAGTCCATTGGGTGACTGGATTTTCATATTTTCTTGATGTACTCTCTAGTGTACACAAAAATAGATCTCCGGGTTCCGTCTGTCTGTCTATCTGTCCGTCGTCCGTGTAGATTTTTGTTAGACAAATAATCTCCGAAACTACCTAACTGATTGTTGTCAAATTTTATGTGTATTATGAATGTCATATAGATGGTAACAAAACTTTGTCTAATCATCCCCACCAACTACGTAGGAACGAATAAGTGATTTTTAATTTATTGTGAATATCATTAACCTCCTGCTGGATGTAAACTGTGGATAAATAAGGAGTCTCCAGTATTTTTATGTCAGTATAAATATTAATTCTCGCAAAGGATACTTTTTTTGTTGAAATTATCCCTCTTAGAGAACAGCAACCCGACATGGGATTAAATAGGTCCTAACTGCTACGTCGGGTTTGAATTAATGTCCTATAATTTAAGCATGTGTAATTAATTTAGTGCCTTGTTAAATTCAAATTTACATAATCCAGAAAAGCATCAATAAACACGTATAGTGGCAACAAAAGTGTCGTCAAACAGACAAGCCTGAGTAAAGCTTTAGTAAGTTTTTAAGGCAGGAATCATTGATATTCGACACGGTTTCTGGTTCAACCTTAAATAACTGCAATGTAATGCAATATGTTTGACGTCTTGGCTTTTGTGCTCTTTCCCACCCCATATGACGGCGCTCCCTCGTTCTGGGGGTTCGATAGCTGTCATGGTGTGGCGCCTCTGCACCACTCGTGCGGATCATTCCCACTTCATCAACAATATCTCTGTGTGTAATCTAACGCCTACGTTTCCATCCGAGCAGATTTTATCACATCGTTGCGTTGAAAAATAAAATATTCCCCCATTTATAAAATTAACGGCAGAAGAAGAGAACAAAGTAGCAAATTGCTGTGTCAAAAAAGGATCGATGGAGCAATTAACGCTGGTGTTCTGAAACAATTAGGTCGTTTTATCACTGTGGCTTTTGACTTTTTACAAAAAATTAAGGTCAGATGAAAAAACTAACTTCTTAGGGGGTAAATATTTTATATTGTTTCGTTTTAATCTGACATTTGAATCAGTTTGGTTTAAAATATGTGGTGATAGGCTAGTATCTGACACAAACGGCCGAGTGGAAAGCATGACATGTTTCAGAAATTTGAAATTAAAAGTTGAGAAATAAGAGTAGTTTGGAATTATCTGGCAGTATCAGCAGTTCAAGGTTTAATTCTTACATGCGAGGATTGTATCCATCATGCAAGCAATAAATCTTGGAAAAAAATTGCCAAAAGATATTAGTGTAATAGGTATAATAGTTATTACACTTTTTCACATTTTAGATTCGCCTATTTTGCGTGAAATTATTTATGGTGGCAATTTTTCAAACAAAGTAATATTATATTGAGACAAAAATAAAAAACATTATCCTCTTCCTGAACACGAATTTTCTGTCGTAACCTGAGTTATATTGCATTCATTTAAAGCGCTTGATTTGTATTTCTCAGAAGGCAATTTTCTCGTTTATACACACGCAATGCAATCTCTCTACCGAAACTTTTATAATTTTTAAGGCATTACAGGAAAATTCTAGTAATTTTCATGAGTTAGATTTATAGGTAGACGTTAGAGTGTGAAAATGTGCTTACCAGCTTACAATAAAAAATTCTGTTTTAAGAGAATCGTGCTCTAAAAAAAATACGTAGAAATTTCAGACATCCCAAACAAATTTTACCATTTGATTGTGCAACTGATTGATGGTGATTTTTAGAGATATGTTTTTAATTAAAACAATCATATAGGTTCAAAAAATTCTAAATGGCTTGCAAAATTTTAAAGAACTGTAACAGAAGTAAAAAATTGGTCTGAACGGTTTGGATAGTAAGTAAAATTAACTTAGCAAATTTTTAAGGTGATCTTATCAAAATTTGTAAAATTTTGTTGTATATTTTGATTTTTTTACAAAAACCTACTCAGACAGGATTAAAAATTGGTTATATATATTGATAAAAACCTACATTTTAATTACCGATTTACGAAATTCATGCTACATTTAAAACGTTGACAAGCTTCCAGAACAACAATCAGGCCAGTATTTTTGGAAGTTACGTGTCTAATAAAATGGTAAACATACAGATAGCGATGAAACATTGCGAAACGCTAAATTCGTTGACACGATAATGAAGAACTAAAATATTCATGATTTCACTGTGCTTAAATTGACATGATTTTTATATATAACTTTTAACTAAACGAGGTTTTTATTTTTCAGATCCATATCAAATGTTTGGACCCACGAGCAGTCGTTTAGCGAGCTCAGGTGAGTAATTATTCAAATAAAAAAATTGTTAAATTGAGATTCCATATTTTAATTTATTCACAAAAATAATGTTTTTAATGCTTTCTCGATTCATTAATTACAAACAGTAGCAGCAATTTCTAACTGAAATTCTTAGAAATAATAATAATAATATTCTTAAATGCCGTGTTAAAACTAAAAAGTCATCAACAATATGTAGTAATTGTAATTCGAATTTCTAGTGTTATCTGCTTATAAAAGGTGGCTTATTTTTTTAATAAAATATATAACACTGATATAGCAAAGCTGTTATATTATTATCAATTACGTAAGGCATAGCTAGAATTTTTTTCCAAACACTGTCGCTAATAGGTTTTCTTAGCTTTCGGAAAATTCTTTCATAATACTTAATTTTATTAGATATTCACATAATTCTTTTAAATTTATAGAGGTGATCAAAAAATTACGCACTAACTCTGTGACACGTTAGGGACTGCTTATTGCACAAAGAAAAAAATAATGTACTACTTAGTGTTGGGTACATGAAATCTATCGGACTTTAATTATTGAAAATAATTTTGGAAGTATGATGTATTTTATTCTTCATTTCTTCATTTTATAAATATCACAATAACCTTAAAAAAATGGACTAATGTTATTTAGACAGAATTTCCCTCATCCCTTAAATAAAACCAAATAATACAGTTTTTCCGAAAAATTATAAAATTTGGTTTTACAAAATTTTATTTATTTTAAGATAACCTCTAAAATAAAAAAAAAATGTCAAAAGTTATGTCGTCCCTGAAGCACATTGTTACAAATCCCGCTTCTTTAAAAAATTAAAAAAATAGATTTTTCGAATTTTTATTTATGATAATCCCTATACATTAAAATAAATATAGATAAATAATATAAGATAAATATAAGAAATAAACCGTAGGTATAAGAAGGGAAATGACATCCTATAAATTTGTTTTGAAACCTTATAATTTTTACTTCCCGAGCGTAAGCTAAGGAAGTATAGTAAGCGAGTCTATCGGCCGAATTGCCACTTTAATATTTTCTTGACGTGTCTAGACCTAGAGTACGGAAAAAGTGATCTCCCGTTTCTTTCTATCCGTCTGTTTGACTGTTTGTCTCTCTCTCTGTATGTCTTCTATCTGGTGTCTGAATCCATTTTTATTAGACAAGTAATTTCCGAACCTACTGTACCGATTGTCGTCACATTTTGTATGTACGAGTACATTAGAAATATAATGTAGACGGTTAAACACTACTAAAATTTGGATAATCATCCCCACCACCAATGGGATAACGTCATATCCAAAATTTATAATACATAGTCGAATACTTCATTTGTGAAAAAGTTGTCTAAAAATTCTGAAAAGATTCAAGGTTATAGATCTTGACGTCCTGATTCCTCAAATATAGCGTGTTTAGCGTCACGGAGCAATATTTTCAAATAATTCGGAGTGAAATTTAAATTTTTTGAAATTTTTAAAAATTGCTATATTTCAATTTCTGGAAAAATGTTGCGAGTTATCGAGAAAATGAGGTCGGAAGTGACTTCTGTGGCCCAAAATCTACGAGATAATGTGTTTAGTTAAACTTCGAAAATTGTCGAAATTTGCATAAGGAAAAATTTCATTTTTGAAAAAATCATCTAAGAATTCTCAAAAAATTCAGAGTTGTAGATCCTTCACGTGCTGATTCCACAAATACTGCGTGTTTACGGTTACGGACTAATATTTTTGTTCGAATGTATCTGTCCAATGTTGCTTAAGAACACTTTATTTTTGTTTAATAAAATTAAGGTTTATTTCTTGAAGTTTGTTTTTAGCAATGAATGAGATTATTATTCAATTCCCGTTCAGATTTTTGGGAAATTCGCTGATCCGAACAAATCGATAATACGAACGTCTCTTTTCCCCAATTGATTCGGATTGTCGAGGTTGTACTGTAAAAAGTTTTTTTAAATTTAATAAAATAAGATACGCCTGCACTTGTGGTGTGTGAATCCGTGTCGAATTTTCACCCTAGACATCCAGAATTTTTGGAAAAAATTCCAAACTGAATAACAATATTTTGCAATATAACTTTGAAACTGCAAACCCGATTGCTCTGAAATCTCGGAAATATTTTAAGGTTATCGTAATCATGGTAAATCGTTAAGCCAAATTTATTCGTTTATCCTTGCCCAAAAAATTGAAGACGTCATCTGAAAATTTTCCCCAATAAATCCTATCCAAAATGTGCAAAATATGATGAGTCTATACTTGTGATTTATCATTGCATTGAAAGTTTTTAAATTTCTAATACAGGGTGACTCATAAAAATTAACGAATGAGTCAATTTATTTTATTGATTAATTGGGGAACGGCTCACTCCGTTTTCCCGAAAACTTGAGAATACAATACTGTTACGAGCTTTTCGAAAAAGCTTGATTTGTTTTATAGTATTTCAGGGGCAAGGGAAGTTCTGTCGAAATAACTTTGGACCAATTTTATAAAATTTGTCTTTGATCGTTGTATTTTCAGCTTCAACTTTCAAATTGAGGGTAATAAAAATCACATCTAAGACAATTCTTCTAAAATCCATAACTGTCTTTGATCATGTTTTAGTTATTTAATAAAATCAATTATTACCGATTTTTCTTATAAATTTATACTTATTATATTTGAAATCATATTAAAACGTTCATATTTTTTTGACCTTTCATGATCCTTAAAGTACTAAAAAAGTCGTCTCTCGTTTCCCTCTGTGTCAATTTTTATTAGATCGATAATCTCGGAAACCACTTGCCAAGATAAGACTGATTTTGGCAGATGACCCACTCTACAAAGAAAACAAAGGGTTGGTGGGCGGGGCTAGTACCTTTTCTTAGAAGGGTAGGTCAGTTGCCAAAATGAGTCTTATTTTGGCAAATACTAGCCTAACCTACCCGCCTTTTATTTTCTTAGAGGCTAGGTTAATTGGCAAGTACTAGCAAATTTCGACCCATTTTCAACGATTTTCGAAATTTAACTAAATACTTTTTCTTGTAGATTTCGGGACGCAGAAGTCACTTCCGGCCTCATTTCTTCTACAACTTTAACCTTTTTTCCAAAATTAAATAATTAATTCAGTGCATTGAAAAATCAGTTTTTAAAATTTCAAAAAATTCAATACAACACCTATAGAAAGAAGATCTTGCGTCATTTTTGCAAGTAGGTGCATGTTTTCAACTTCAGTTCGGATTGCAGAGTTTTTGTTCGGATTAAAGAGATATCGACTTCAACTAGCCACTCTTCGGATTACTGGATGTTCGGATAATGTGGGTTCGGATTATAGAGATTATGCTGTATTTAATTAGAAAAATCCCAGAAAAACCAAACAGATGTTCAGATGTTCTTAGACTTTATTTTTTTATAATGAAACCTGAACATGCTCGCTGCACTCGCATATATAAACGTTGTTTTTTTTTTTAAGTTTAGCCCGACCATCATCAATATTTAAAAAAATATCCTAGCGAAATTGTTTGGGTTCAATTAGGCTTTGTTGAAATAATAAATCTGTTATTGTCTTAATTAGTGAAGCTATTTGGGTTGTTATAGTACTCCTATTAAATAATTATTTAATAGGAGTACTATATATATTATATTATTTATTTATTATAATAAATAAATCTCTAGATTTTTGAGAATATACCCTTGGAATACGAATACAGAGAGCACGTTCAGATCTCTCCAGCTCCAGTTATCGCTATTGTTTTTTTTTTATTTACTTTTTGTGCAGACGATAATTACATTTTAATTGTAACCGGGTCCGTCAGCCAACTCTAGAGGGTATGTTATTTGGCAAAATCAGTCTTGACTTGGAAAGTACTAGCCCAGCCCACCCACCCTTTATTTTCTTAATCTGGCAAAATCAGTCTAATCTTGGAAAGTACTAGCTTTTTTAAGATATGACTGATTTTGACACTTTTGATATATTTCAACCATTTTCGAGAATTAGCTAAACATTTTCTTGTAGAGTTACACATCCAGATCTCATTTTCGGCTTCATTTCTTCGAAAATTTATTCCAAATTCATCAATTAAAATAAAGTAGACCAAAAGCTATAAGGTTATATGATCATCATAAAAGTAGTTGACTGCAAATAAATACCTCCTTTGTGTGGTTCGCAGTAAGCTTACCGGTTGGCAATAAATCGTGTTCTAAACATTTCTTGCTCACATTTAACAGGGTCAGCTTTCAAAGCGACTGGTTATTTCGGAACCCTTTGCGGCTGCAGGTAGTATCCGATTAACGGAGTGGTGGATTTCGATATTTAGTGAGAACCTGAACGAAACGACAACAGCCGGTCGAGCTGCAGTGGACAGGTTATTTACTACCCCAAAACCTTTTCTATTGTAAACAACTTAACTTCGACACAATGGGATAATTTTATGATGGCCATATAACCTTATAGCTTCTGGATTACTATATATCAATTTTTATAGTTCCAGTAGCAAATAGTATAGCTAACAAAAAATTTACGATTAGCGCTTTTTTTTTAATTTTTTCACAGACTAGATTAGTTTCCACTCCCACTCCATGGAAGGACATAATTAGCCCCGCCCACCCATCCTGCCTTCATTTCAGTGATTAATTTTCTCCGCTCTGAATATAATGAATGATCTTATAGTGAGCAGAAATAAAATTAGTCTTTAAATGACAAGACTGGGGGTGTTGTAAAAATTTGTGTGTATATTAGGAATATCATATAGATAATAAAACGCTAACCAAAATTTGACTAATCATTCCCACGAAGAATTCGGTGACAAGAGTTCAAAAGATCCTATTTTAAAATGTTTTACAATAATATGTTGAATGATTAAGTAATCTTAATTGTTTCAAATGGAAAAAATCGCTAGAAATATAAGCATAACCTAGCCCTCTATCAATGCATACATATGGTTAAATTTGGAATGATTGATAATTCTTTTGGAGGGGCGATTTATCCTATGAAGCAGGTGAGGAGGCAAAATCTCAGCAATTAATTTGCGCTGTATTGTATTATTATTATTTCTATCATTTATGACAGATACATTTTGCCAGTGAAATGTTTTTTCCTAATATTTTAAAAGTAAATGAGAAAAATTCGGTCTAGGACAATTCGGCGCGGCTGACTTGGCGCGGCCAACTTGGCGCGGCCGACTTGGCGCGAGACATTTTGGCGCAGGGACACTTTGGCGCAGGGACTCTTTGGCGCAAGCCATCTTGGCGCGGGCCATCTTGGCGCAAATGAACTTGCACCAAGAAAAATAGATATAAATATGCAAAAATTGTACCCGTTGTTAGCATAACCCAATTTTTATAGTCTCCAACGCGGGGAGGGGTAATGTCGACTTTTTAATGGACACACGGGCGCTTCGCGCCCTGCACCCCATTATAAACATACTCCTAAACGTGGAACTTCTTGCTCGGTGGATCATTTAGTTATTGGAATTTGTGCGAATGAAAATGTGTATTTGGTTACCTACACGTAGCATAAATAACAGGGTGCCAACCAAAGTACGAACAATAAATATATTTTATAATATATACCGACGTACTCGCGCCAAGATGGCTCGCGCCAAGATGGCTTGCGCCATAATGTCCCTGCGCCAAGTTGGCTTTGCGCCAAAATGGCTCGCGCCAAGTCGGCCGCGCCAAGTTGGCCGCGCCAAGTCGGCCGCGCCAAATTGTCCCATTCCGAGAAAAATTATTGTTCATGTGAAATGGTTCAGTCGTGAATAAAGCATTATTATTAACCATTAATATTATTATTATTATTTTTCGATTTCCCAATTCCTCGATTTTTCGTTATCTCTATTTTTCAATTTTCCAAATTTTTAAATCTTTGATTTTCCAGTAACGAGGGAAGTTCTGTCGAAATAACCGTCGACCAATTTTTTTGTTTGTCTACGATATCCCATTATGTTTTTTAATCACACGGTATGTTTTTTTAGATATACTTGTAGAGCTTGTTTGAATTCATTAATAATCACCCATACGCCGCCACTGTCTAGCATTCCAATACATTATTATTATTATTAAAGGATTTTCTCAATTCTGTTATTAAATTTTTAAAGACTCAAGTAGAAAATAGTTGATTCTAATGATGCAATTTGATGGAGATAAAATAATAAATATATTATACAATAATAAACAAAAATATGTTCAAGTTTATCATTAACATGCAACGTTAAAAATATAACGTCATGTTTAAATATCATCTGAACAAGCTATATTTTGACAAACTTATTAAGTGGATTCAATCCAAATTCATTAACAATGTCTAGAACACGCATGCATGTTACTATATACATACATACATAAACAACACACAGTATAAAATTACGTTAACTCTAGTCTTTAGCAAGTGCTTGTGCGAAGGTCACTTCATAAACGCAACGTATCATTTCTGTGCAAAAGCACTTAAAGCACCATGTATTTAACTTTACGATCAGATTTGCGTTTACGGGGAATGTATGTGCAGCGACCTTTAAAACATTTTCCAACAAAGCGACATACCCATGTAAATAACATGCATTCGTGTAGTAATCTGGCTTTGCTATAACAATTTGTGTTTTAATGATGGCGGAATGAAGCTATAAACGAATTTCAAAGAAACGGAAAACCATTTCATCGGTTAAAAACGCCAAATGGAGATTAAAAGAACTTGTCATAATGACCGATCAAAAAATCTCATTAACTTCCACCGATTTTATAATAAAATACGAAACGTAATAATCGCATGTTGAACCAAAATCAAATCAAACAAATGTCGGAGGGTAATTACTGTACACCGGCAAATCAAGGCGGCCACGTGTAGGCGCAGGTTATACGGGGAAGTCGCGACACGCGGGGTGCCGCACCCCATGTGAAACAAAAGGTAAATGGGTTCAGAAGGGTATCATTAAACGTGCATTAAGCGACATTTAGAACGTTTTTTCTAACTGTAAATCTGGCGAACACACCCACTTTTGAACGGGGTGTCGCTTGCCTTAATTTTGTTTGAACTGGTAACTAGTCGTAAATTATTTTTTGTAATTTTTTATTCTGATTGCCAGATCCAGGCTTGCAGCTATTATGGACGTCATTAGCTTTGCGTTCCGATTCGGAGGAAATCGCTAATGAAAATTAAGATTTTTCGGAGCGATACGACGCCCGAAAAGATTATAATAAGCTGATAAAAGAACAGCGATTACGTGGGAAAATTATTTTGATACAACGACCGATTTTAAAAAACGTTGAACCAAGTAATGAGCAATAGTATCGTTTGCAAGGTAACTGTTAATTAAGGTGATGATGGTATTTATTAAATAAATTGCAACACATATACGAGGGTTGTTTGATTCGGTTTCTGCCTAAACAGGGCCTAGTTTCTAACTGAAAAGAAACATTTATAATAATAGTAGTAATAATTTATTGCCTAAGAGTACTAATGCACCAGTACAGAGCGAATATAGTATTTTATTGCATTTGTATTTTTTGACAAAATGACGATTAATGATGATGATTGGGTTAAATAAAGTAAATATCCATATACTGTCAATTATATGTTCAGACTCAGTTCAAACCGGTGTCGGTGTCGGTGTCGGTGTCGAATTCCACATCCTATTCCGCCGCGCGTCGTATACGTTTTTATATATTACGAAAAGAAAGGAGTTAAAAGTCCAATAAAACTCCAAAAACTTACAATTTGAAGTAATACAAGAAATGGGTAGAAAAAAAAACAGCCCAATCACTGTTATAGCATACATTACCTGACGGTACCTGACCTATGTTAAAATGCCTTGATATGAGTTGTAATAAAGAGTGAAGACACGCTTGTCAGACGTGATTGGACATAACATTCATAGAAAAAAAGGCAAATATAGCGTTTCTTGTCTAACATTGCGAAAACCTATTGTCAAATATTCTGTTTCAGCTGTCAACGTTAGTGAGTGGCTGTACCAAAAATCCAAAGGTAAAAACAAAACAATTAAAATCATTTATTTATTATTTTATAACATCAAAAATATTAAATTAATTAACAACTCGTAACTGCTGTTAACTAACCCATAAAATTAATATTACTATCTCGTATACCCAAGCTTTTATTTTCTTTAGAAATTAGAATTTCCTTTAGTTTCCAACTCTTTCCCCTTAACAGATCCGAAAGATCACGACTTTTTTCTAATAATATTTTTCTAAAGTAACAAATAACTAGGAAATAGAAGTTTCAGGAAAAACTAAACTGTTCGGTTTAAACTTCTTCAATTAAGTACATTTTGTATGATTTCTCTTTTTTTTTTTGAAGTAAAATATAGAAGTATAGAAAGCACGTTTTTTATTCATTTCAGATGTTGTTGTAAGGACAAAATCAGTGTCGTATCATTGAATTAAAGAACCCTGCAGCATGTTCGCGTTTTTCAAACCTGACTTTAAATGTTTACTGTTCATTAACTAAAGTTAAGGATTTTTCTAAATTATACCTGTGTCAATTTGCGACTATGACATCGTATCTAAGTGTAACTAACATGAGTAATATTAATATGGCTATCACTTTAATAAAAACTTCAACAGGAGGTGAGTTCGGGTAGCTATCCGAAATAAAATATTACAATGCCGTTGGAGCAGGATTACTGCTATCATTTCTTGGAAATTCTAGATCGTTAGGATCTATACTTTACATTCCACCGTCCATAAATTTTCGAAATATACGTCTAGTACCGACCAAAGAATTTTTAAGCAAAAACGATTCTTATCCATTAAATTTTGATTAAATTTTCGAATTCGTGATAGAAGCGACTGGAACAAATGATATCCAAACAGTAGTAGCTGATTAATACCGACGATTTAAGGGGTGGTTACTATATTCTACGATATACATATACAGCCCATCTTTTTTAAAAGTAGCCATAGGGTCTTATGTTAAATTTTAGACCCCATGTTACCTTTTGTTAGACTGATTTTTGCGGTGGAAACAGTCTTAAAGAATTGTGTTGTTTAAAAAGTTTACGTATTTATATATACGTTTATATATGTTAACTTTGGTTAGGGTGAAAACCCAGAGATGATTTTTGCAGTGGAAACAGTCTTAAGAATTATTTTGTTTAAAAAGTTTACGTATATCGTGGAAGGTTTTGGCTTATCAATTTCATTTATTATTTTTGGCAGCCTAATTTTAATTTAGATTACGCGTTACGGATACATTTAAATAAAAAATAAAAATAAAATTTAAACATGGAAAAAATGAACATTGGAGAAGTGTTTGATATACCTTTGCCCATTACTGCAAGAGCTAAAATGTAACGTCTAATTTACTTCCGAAGAAATCGAAAAATGTGTATAAAATTTGGTATTTCACCTAAATTGTTCTTACTGTATTCCCTAGGGAATACCACTTTATTACCTAAAACAGGGGAATAAAGTACCATTTTATTCCCAGTTGGGAGGAATAGTATATTATATACCAAGAGACTAAAGACTAGTCTTGTGGTGTATATACTATTTTTTGCCCTCTCGGAACTACAGATACTAAATTTTAAATTGGAAATTACCCTATCATCAATCGCGATAGTAAGCCTTGTCGCGTAACCAAGGCTTTAGGTGTAAATAAGACGAGCCATTTTGAATTTTTCGATGTGTTTATATTACCACTTTAAGTTAAAAAATGTTTGGTTGTTGAAAGCACTTTTTATCCCTAGGGTCAAAAAGAGCCACTTTAGTTCCAATTTACAGGGACTAAAATATCAATTTTAGCAAAAAGGTATTTTATGATTAAACTAATATTATGCTGTCAAAAATGACAACTTAAAATGATAAGTCAAAATAATTTTTATTTTTTAAAGCACAAATTAACGATTTACTGCAAAAAGTAGTATAGTGGAAATGAAAGTAGAAACCTAAAGCTATTTTCACCGCCTAAATCATCTCTGGGTTTTCACCCTAGCAAAAGTTAACATGGGATCTAAGATTTAACATAGGATTCCCTATGGCTACTTTTAAAAAACATGCACTGTTTACTTTAATTTAAAGCATAATCTTTAATAAAGTCAACAAAATATGACCCAAATTACAACCAGTAAAAATTTCAACTCTACATCTTTACTGAAACATAAGTTAACATGGGGTACAATAAAATTTAACATAGAAATTCCTATGGCCACTTTTAAAAAAGATGCACTGTATAAATAATATGTAAATCCCAAGATGCAAGTTAAATGTCGTAAAAATCAAAGAAGAATAAAAAAAGCTAACCCAACTACAAGAATCAAATACTGATGTTCCTGATGATTGATTTAATTGATACAATTTTTTTTTAATCTGGATGACGTCATAAATAGGTATAGATCAAATCCAAACCCCTCTATCCTTGATCCTATAATATCTTCCCATGATTCCTGAGGTACCCTATCGGGAAAACTAACCAGTGACTATTACCAGACTTCGGCATTGCGGAAGTGATGCTCATTGCCGTCCGATCGCCAGTGCTATTGCAGTCGTGGCCTACAACTTCGGGAATTCTTAATAACAATTACTAATTTTTCTCGGTTTTCCTCAGTTATACGAGTTCTCCTAGATGTTAAAATGTTTTAAAAATTAAAAATAACTGTTCAACATCATAATTTTCGTGATGGTATTGATTAGATAAACCCTGATTTGCATCAAACGCCACTGAGGTTGAGACGTGGTTGAGACTGCACAGTCGGCCAACCAAATTTATCGCCTGACGTCGCGCCGTCGTTTTTAATATTTGTCTGGTTGAGTGCCCATCACTTCGGCTGTGCCTAACTCTGACTATTACCCATGTGTAGACTTGTAATTATTTTTTATACACTTCTTGAACAAAGAAGACTGTATCATTGAAGACTACAATTACAGATTATGAAACAATATGCCATTGTCTCATGAAGGTTAACTAGAAAATTTTGCATTGTGGTAATTCGGTTTCTGAGAACTGGGATATTTTTAAAGACCTGTTACTGTTACCTACACGCTAATGTATAACAATATACGAGAGCAGTCTGTTTTAAAAGATAATAAAAAAAAACTTGGATAGACGATAGCATTTTAAAACTTATTAGAAAAAATTGGTCTAAAGAGTTTAGACAGTACTTCCCTCGCTGTCGGAAACGTGACGACTGCATGCCTATTATGTTTTTTTTTCGCAGTGGATTTCAAAGAATTCGGTTTTGTAGTTCCTGAGTAAATCAATAAAATAAATTTACGCATTCATTAATTTTTTTGAGTCACCCTGTATATGCAAATCCAAAAAAAAATCAATGGAGTGATAAATCACAAGTACAGACTCATCATATTTTGTACATTTTAGATATGATTTATTCGGCAAACTTTCGAGCTGACGTCATCAAGTTTTTGGAGGGGATAAGCAAATATATTTTGACTAAACATTTATTATGCTCTTTATGACCTTAAAACATCTGCAAGATTTCAGAGCATTCGGATTAAATCAATAAAATATATTTACGCATTCATTAATTTTTTTGAGTCACCCTGTATATGCAAATCCAAAAAATATGAATGGAGTGATAAATTACAAGTATAGACTCATCATATTTTGTACATTTTAGATATGATTTATTCCACAAACTTTTGAGCTGACGTCATCAAGTTTTTGGAGGGGATAAGCAAATATTTTTTGACTAAAGATTTATGATGCTCTTTATAGCCTTAAAACATCTGCAACATTTCAAAGCATTCTGGTTAGCAGATTAAAAATTAAATTTCAAAATGTTGTTTTATAATTTTGATTTTTTTTCCAAAAATCTGGACGTTTCGGGTGAAAAGTCGATTCGGAGATGTAAACTACATGTGTAGGACTATGTTATTTTATACAATTGAAAACCCATTTACTATGTAGAATTTTGAAGTGACGTCATCGCATTAGTGGTGGGGATGATTAGACAAATTTTGGTTAGCGTTTTACCATCTACATGATATTCTTAATATAAGTACAAAATTTCACAACAATCGGTCGAGTACTTTCGGAGATTATCTGTCTAATAAAAATCCGGGACGGCAGACGGACAGACGGACAGACGGACAGACGGACAGACGGACAGACGGACAGACGGACAGACAGACAGACGGAAATGGGAGACCTATTTCTTCGTCTTCTAGGGGTCATGAAAGATCGAGAAAACGTAAAAGTAGAGAGTCGGCCGACGGACTCGATTACAATACTTCCTTTGCTTACGCTCGGGAAGTAAAAAAGGGCATTTTGGCGTGTTTTCAGAAAAATCGGCTACGATACAGAAAGTCACAGAATATTCTCAAATCTACTCTCGACTATTATTCGTAAAGTTAAAACCGCTTATGTACAAAGCTTCTGTACATCTATATTCAAACTAAACTATCTTGTCCAACTGGAACTTTACAAATAAGGGATAGATCTGGAAATTCTCTGAAAGCATTATCAAAGTAGCAAACATTTTTGGGAATACTTTCTGTGGAGCTTTTACAAAAGAGCCAGTTTCTATTATGCCTAACATTTTAGGAAAACCCAGTTTAAATACCATTGATTCTATGGATTTCCCAAGTAGCATAATTTGCGAAAAATTAAAAAAGGTAGAAGTGTCTAAATCCCCCGGTCCTGATTTCATTAAACCTAATCTTTTAGAAACTTGTGCTAACGCGCTTAGTGGTTCTATTAGTTTTTTAATGCCTTCAGAATGGACCACAACCACTGTCCTGTATCTAAATTTCCTTCGAGATGTATCCTTGAATGTCGCTTATTGCATAAACTCCGGCATCTGCGCTTAAGAGGAAATCTCTTAAAATGGATTGATGCATTTCTTTCAAATAGAACGCTTAGAGTCAAAGTAATTGAGTATTTTGAGGTTATTTTGACCCTGCTCCGCAGGAATCAGTCTTAGCCCTGTTGCTTTTCGAGCATTGAAACAGAACAATGGTTTTATGAACAAAAATTCAAAATATTCACAACAACATCGTAAGAAACCAATTAAAGTAATAATTTTACCATAATTCTAAATAATTTCATGCACCACACTACTATTCAAAACACTTATGTGGGAATTATTGGCCTAATTTTATATAATTTTAACAGATAACTATCATCCCTACAAACACAGGTGTCTCACGCAGATGTCATTTCGCAATAACCCACGATGATCCAATTGTAACAAATTAGTCTAAAATTTTAGATAGAACTTCCATCGCCCCTGAGGTATAGTCGAACAACACCTTCCTCGAAAAACTGCATTAAATTTAATTTGTGAATTCTGTTTTTTATAACAATCCCTGTAAGTTAAAATAAAGATATATATGGACTATTAAAGTACAGGTGAAGAAACATGATGTGCGTAAGTGAGTTTTTCAACAACAAAATTTTGGGAAACTCATAATATTTTATATATGTAGTTGATTCAGGATTTAATGGCAAGATTTTGAAATGAAATCATCAAATTTTTGAGAGAACGGGTACATTTTGATTAACGTTTACAAGATTTCAGAGCATTTGGTTATGCAGTTTCAAAGTAAAAAGTCGAGACAGATACATGAACCACAATTGTAGGAATTTGTTATTTTATAAAATTTAAATAACGTTTGCTATGCAACATTTTAAGGTGACGTGATCGCATTACTGGCGGGGATGATTATAAAAGTTTGGTTATCGTTACTACTATCTACATGCTATTCCTAAAATACAGATAAAATTTAACAACAGGGTCCAATCGTTTCGGATATTATCGGGCTAATAAAAATCGCCACAGACAGACAGACAGACAGATAGACGGAAGAAACTAAAGACCTAAGTTTTCGAACTCTAGAGTTCATGAAACGTCGAGAAAACATGAAAACAGCAGAAAGTAAAAATTCAGTTTTTTTTTTCTTATAAAATTCAGTTCTCTGTACAGATTGAATTTTTTGTTTCACATAAATGGCATTGATGCAGCCCAGACTAAAGCAAAAATAATCGTCGTTACCCTCCTTGGTTTAATCAAGTCATTATTATTAGTCATCTTAGTAAGAAGGAAAAAATATCGCACTTTATTTAGAACACATCGTGTACAGGCCAAATCCTTGATTGGTAGTGCTTATAATTAATTTTTCATATACGTTTAACAGAGAAAAACAATTTTGAAGTTTTGTCCGTAACTAAAATGGAACAATAGAATTTCTGGCATTATGCAGCATGAAAATGAAAATCTGCCTATAAGCATATAGTCAATAGTCAAGGCATTTAGCGATTACTTTAAGAGGGCCTTTGTTGAATAACTTCTTACAACAAATGATTATTTTGATAACGATCTTGTCATTAATTTTAGATTAATAACATCTATTTCAAAAAAGAAATCCTGGACGGACTCCAACCTCTAAAAAATTCTTTCAGCCTAGGAATGGAAATTTCACTGTACAAACTAGGGAAGAAATTGGTCGTATGTGCTATTTATATCAGTAACATTAATTTGTAATTTTTTTAAGTTTTTGAGGTCATACTTTACACGCGAGTATTGATTCATGAAGAAAAGGTCCACAGTGACTAATATAACATGTTTCTTCTGAAATTTTGAAGAACAATCAACCACCAGAAGTCATTTATGCTTTTAAAAAGCTTTTGGCAAGTTCGCGTTGGAATCATATCTTATAGGAGTTGAACAAGTGTTACTTAACTTCTTCTTTCGAATATGTGGCTGACATAGTCAACAAGTATTAGAAGCATACCTGTCATATATTAAAACTGCTAAGATTTTAGGAATATTTAAGCTTAAAGCTCTCTGTATTTTGCTTTAGATCGATCTAGATTAGAATAGTGCTCTGTTGTCTCGAATATTTTGTACAATAACACCTTACTTAAAAAAAATATCTTTTTAATTATAGAAATATAAATTTTATTAGTGTTAAAAAATGTAACCACGTTTAAACTTGAAAAATATAACGTCGACATTTGCTGTGAAAATTTTGTGATGTCTCTGACTAGATATTTTTGGCTATAATGTAGAAAATATAACTTAATATGTCTAAATACCTTCCTTAATCTGGATTCTAATCACCAAGTTGCATATTTGCATTTCCCTTAGCCGGTACTGTGCTCATAACATGTACTGTTGAAATCGTAACCGCCAACAAGCACTTGAACCAGATCTAGATAAAACAATTAATCGCAAACAATCTCGGATATTTAGCAATTTAAATGCATACGATTCCAGTTGTACGTATGTTAATGTTGACTCGACATGTGCCCGAGTTTCCTTCCAAGTCCAGGTGTGGTAGCGGTAGGTGGCTAAATCACCGATGCCGGCACAACATGCGTTTATTTCCTTCCGCCGTCACCGAATTTACAAGTTAAATTACATTTGAAATGCTAATATGCCAACCTGACAATGACACGATCGCTGAATTATGCGAACGCTATATTAATGTTATTATTATTGCTAACACTGACTAAATTTAATTATTATACGCCACATCTAATTGACCGTGACGACGAGCGATTCCTGTGTTGATTACGTTACATATAAATTACAGTCTTTCCGACCACATAAATAATTGCTGGGAAAGATTAAAATTATAACGCTTTCATTCCTTTGTAACGTACTATATATGTATAAGTATGTAATATGAAATATCATTATGAAATCACAGAAATGGTTGTTTTTATTTCCGTTTAATAAATAATAAAAGCAGTTTTACCCAACAATGGTTTTGGATTTTTGGATTTTTTTAGTACCAGAAGATTTGACGTTTGTAAAACAAAGTAAAGAACGTAATATCTCTGTTATTAACAGACCCATTGTCACGAAATTTTAAATATAACCTGTCCACACCTTCCGTTATACCGGGTGTCTGGAAAATGGCGGATTAACTCTCCGTTACGCTCTTAACAATCAACTGGTGAGTCTGGGAAAAATAGTAAAAAAAATCGTTCTCACATTTTGGTCGAGTTATAATGATTTTAAAATTGGTTCTTTTGCTACGTTTAACAACTAAACAGCTCATTCATTATCACAATACCTAGCAATAAAACTTTCAGTTAATATTTTTCTCGCCCATGACCATATTTAATTACCATTTCAGTTAGATTGTACAAAGATATGGCTGTGTTATTTTTGTATTAATTTGATCAAATTCCATTTGACAACAATGTTTGCCTGATATAAAGCGAAGGTGGATTTCAGTCACCATCGTTACTAAGAAACCAGAAAGTAAGCTGGACCTATTCACGCATTAGGGGTGTGCAGTGTTGCCAATTTTACTTTTATAAAATTACGTTTTTTTCGTAATGTACATCATAAAGAATTTTTTTATTATTTTTTTGGGACTCCCGAAACCCCCTTGTATAACGTACTGAAGAGTTAATCCGCCATTTTACAGACAGGCGGTATAACGCGGGAGCAGTTTTTAATAGTTTGTCCTCATCTTCTTTTTGGCATTTTTATGAAATTTTGTATTACTTATCGTTAAAAATGATTACATATGTCTACTTTTAATGGAAATTTCGTAACTCAGTTTTCACCACTGTGTTCAGCTTACAGAACTCTATACGTTACCCGAGAAACATTATGGATTTTTTTTGTATCGGAAATGAACTAAGTACATTATTAAAAAGAAACTGTTTCTAAAATACTGCCGCTCTGTTATATAGAGTAAGTTGTGGACAATTTATTTTTAAAATTTCATAGCAATAACTCTGTTAATAACAGAGAAGTTACATTTTGAAAATGTAATGAATAATGAATGCAAGTGAAAAAGGTAGGAACTCGCCAAGGGTCCCCAGTCGTCGCCCGCAAAATCGGTTCCAGTGAGAAGAATTATTTTTTTCACTAGCAGCCTGGACGCATGCAAATGTCGACTCATTTAGTGGTAGCAAATTCAACTTTTGCTACCACGGGTTCAAAAAGAAAAATTGAGGTTATGTACGCAATGTTTGATGTGATTATTTCTTAAAAAATGAACAAATGTGTGCTACAAACATTACTTGAGTATACGCATGATAGTTGGTAGACGGTAGAAGATAAAATGATTAACTCAGCGACAAGAGTATAAACGGTTTTCTTTGTGTTGAAGATTTAGATCAAGTTTGATTAAAAATCAAAACAAAATCATGTTGCGTCAAAAAATTGAACGTTTATTTTTCAGTTTATTGTCTTATGGTTTCTACTAGTGAAAAAAATAGTATATTAACCACGGTTGCAAAGCCACTTCTAGACCTCGCACTTAGAGCCCTCGACGCTGCGCGTCTCGGGTTCTAATTTGCGCTCGGTCTAGAATGCTTGGCTCTGCAACCTTGGCTAATAATATACTATTTTGTAACTATGCAACCCAAAGTACCGAGCCATCGCAGGTACCGACCCAAAAACACGAGAGATTATGGTCACTGTAGGGAGTCCGTCATATAATGCAAATCGGTAAACAACACCAGATAAGCTTATTTATTTTCAAATGAAGTAAGGTACAGGGAAATAACCATCGAAATCCATTTGTATGTATTTTGAAAGAAATTGAGTTGAAAGTTTAAAATGCTGCGGAAAATAGATTGAGAAACCAACAAAGTTCAGTCTAACACAACTTTTTATTTTCTTTATAATGTTTTAAAAATATATAAAATAAACTGTTTATATTCAAATATAACAGCAAAAAAATTGGTGGAAAGTTGTTTCGACAGAACTTCCCTCGCACCTAAAATACAATAAAACATATCCAGCATTTTCGAGTTAAATTTTTACTTTAGGTACACAATTTTGTGATGAAATCATCAACATTTTGCAAGGACACGTAAATCAATGTGGATTAGACAAAAAATAACAGTATTCCCAAAATTTCTGGGAAAATGGAGTGAGTCGTTCCTGATTTAATCAATAGAATAAATTGACTCATTCATTAATTTTTTTGAGCCACCTAGGTATATAAGCAAATCTAAAAAAATATGAATGCAATGATAAATTACAAGTAAAAACTCATCATATTTTGCACATTTTTAGTAGAATTTATTCGGCAAAATTTTGAGATGACGTTATCAATCTTTTAGTAGCATAATCCTGAACTTGTGGTTTATAGATACATTATTGAGATTTTTCGGCTTTTCGGTTTTTCGATTTTTCAACTTTTGATGTTTCAATTTTTCAATATTTTAATTTTTGATATTTTCAATTTTTCCATTCTTCAAATTTTCGATTTCTCCATTTTTTTATTTTTCGATTTCTCAATTGTAGAAATGTTTCAATGATACGATTTCGCAATTTTTCAACTTTTCGATATTTTAATTTTTCAATTTTTAAAATTCTAGATTTTTCTATTTCTCGAGTTTTCAGTTCTTCTATGCATATTTCAGTTTTTCAATTTTCGGAATTTATTAAATTTCTGATTTTCCATTTTTTTTTTAATTTTTCGATTTTCCAGTTTTTCGATGTTTCGATTTTTTAATTATACCATTGTTCAATTTCTCGATTTCTAAATTTTGGAATTTCCAATTTTTATTTATTTGATTTTTTCATGTTTGGACTATTTATTATTGTTAAAAATAAAAGTAAAAAATAACTACCAAAATTGTGATTAAAAATATGTAAAAATTAATAGAAAATAAAACATATTGCTGCTAAAACATAAAAATAACTGTACTTTCCGAAAAAAACCTATTGCATGATTACTGTTGCACTAGTATTGCTAATTTAGGACGTTGCGTTGGTATCAGACGCAATGAAAGAATTAATTGTTAGTTAAACAAAAAAATAGTTGCATGTTAAAATCGAGTGAAACATGTGAGATGTGTGTAAACAAAAGCATCTAAATAATAACTATTTCCCGCAGAATTTCTGGAGGCTTATAGAGTCGACATTGGCCTGAGCGCGCTCCGGTCTGTGGATCATACAAGTTCTCGGGCGAGGACATTAACGAGGCAATTGAAATACCTGATATGTCACAGAGCAAAAAATATTTCTCAAAAAACTTTCAAACGTTGATGTCTTTCTAATCGAACAAAACACAATTGGCGAACGCAATAATCCAGAATGGTGCGCAGAAAAATCCTTTAGACTAACCGAACATTATTTTGGTAAAATTTGCAAAATGAGAGAACAAGTAACAGGGCTAATCCTACTGTACTGTGAAAAACATTTTATATCCCTGCAAATCTAGTTCAGCATGTACTCTCCCAAAATCTTTGCATAGAAAATGAAGCAAGGGCAACTGAAGCATTTTGCAGTAACACCAAACTGACAATAAGACAATGCGGTTTGTACATTTTTAGTGGCATCGCCAGACGGCTTAATAAACAAAAACGCTATCGTAGAAATATATAAAATGTCCAATTTAAATAATGCTTAATTCAACGAGATGATAAATTTTGGGAAAATAATATGATAGAGCCCTAAAAACAAATTTATTTATATACCTTACTTCCGGAGAGAGCAGATTCTCGTTATTAAACAAGTCAACCCATTAGACAAATTGTAAAGAAAAAATTGTACAATTAAATTTTTTTATTTGCATTCGCGCCATGTGCAGTTCATATAAATCTTTTGCCCTTCTAGTATAAACACACACAGGAATAAATAGTAATATTGGAATAGGTTTACTGGAGATACCACGTAAAAAACGTGCCTATAATACTCTACCTCATAGGTGGTGTGGAAAAGAGTATGAAAAAATTAAATTTAAATAAATATTTTTGTTCAGGTAAATAAGTGGTTAGTGAAGTGATGAGAATCTAAATCTTGTCAGTTTTGTGTATCGATTAATATATAAAATGACAGATTAATAAAAAATATTCGAATAATTTTTTGAAAAAAAATATTTTAGTAGAATGTATAAAATTATAAAAATTTGCATACTTTTAAATCAAATTATATCAGCAATGAAAGAAGTCGACTTGTAAAAGAGTTTCAACAATGTTGGTCAGCTAAGAGTATTTATGAGTTTTATGACCTAAAGTACCTGAACTGATTACCTGAAAGGGTCGGTCGGCAAGGCTCCCTGCTGTGTAAAACTCAACCATTTATTGAAAGGGATCTTTGTAAATAGGGTTGCCTAGTTTCACTTTATTTTCATTATTTAGTATTTTTTTAAAAAGCAAATATTTTGATAAATATAAATTTTAAACAAAAATGACCGGGTCTTCCCCATAGAGCTCAATATTGTCTTTGCCCTGATATAAAAGTTGAAGCGAAAAATGCTCTCTCCTCGTCTAAAAATGTAATTTTCTTCGAAGGATGAACGATTAATTAAACACTAAACAATCACTTATTTTAAAAAATATTGTGTCTTCCCCAGAGATTTAGACATAATCTATCAATTGAAATGTCGATCTTTTTTTCAAAGTTGAAATTACGCCCGTAAAATGAAATTCTATTTAGCTCATTTTTCGGTCTACTACTGGGCACCCTTAAGATAACCCACGACTTTAGGCATATGAAACGATCAGACGTATTATTAGAAAAATTCTAGATGTCAAAACAACATTAATTGCTCTGAGAATTTTTCCCACACAAACTACACACGGTTCTAAAAAATCTTATACTTTATACTACTTGCTCCAAAATGAAATGCTGAATTTTTTTGTTTTTTCAGGTTCCGGACAAATTCAGTTATGGCAGTTCCTTTTAGAATTATTAAGTGATTCTTCAAATGCTGCCTGTATAACATGGGAAGGAACGAATGGTGAATTCAAACTCACAGATCCTGACGAAGTAGCACGTCGATGGGGTGAAAGGAAATCAAAACCTAATATGAATTACGACAAATTGTCTAGGGCTTTAAGGTAATGTGAACAGTCAATAATATCGTTAACAGTTTCCATAATATAACAGTTCTATAACATTAAGGTGCTAATTAGTAATTATGATTTTAAAATTCGTAACATAACTAATCTTAAGTCGATTATTTCAACATAAAATACCCTTGTTTAATAAATACCCTACATCTCGGATTATTGCCTCTTCAATCCCGAATAACAAGACAATCAAGAGAACAATGAAACACCCTAAAACTGAATTTTTATTATAATAAATTGAATCGATTCGCATATTTTACGCTGTACAATTTACGCAATATCTGCATCAAAAATAAAAAACTATTTGATTTAAGAGTTACAGTTTGTCTGCAACTTTTTATTTTTAGTTTCATATCAACATTACTATTTCAACCAAACCTATAAAATGAAATGAAATATTGCGGCAGCGACCAGACTAGTCGACCTGGTCGACCCGCTCCGATTTACTGGCGCAATCTTCGACATTTGACCGAATAAAAACTTCTATTTCAGATCAATTCGGGAGCAAATGGCATTTGTTATATTACAGTCGTCCTGCGAAATCCTTCGGTTTAATCCTCAGCGCAGCGGCTGTTATTCGGCGTGGGTGTTCGGGAGGCAGGAGGTCGTTAGTTTGGCGGGCCAGGAATCTCGACCGGGGTGCACTAATCCTATTGCTGTGTTCATTTGTAGCAATTAGCGGCTGATATTGGCTAATGCATTTATCGGCCAATTTTTTCGCAATTTCTCGCACGGAATTGTTGCCATAATCGAGAACTATTTTTAGTGGAACAAAACGTGACGGAAAATCGAATGAGAGCAACATACAAGCCGTATATTGTGTAACTTAATTACATACGATATTAATCCAAACATGAAAGGATTCCTGACAATATTTTTTTATGTTAGGTGTATTGCGTATTTTTTATTTTTTAGTTCTGACGTGTAGGTACTTGACAACATTTGTGCTCACCATGAGGTTAAAAAAGTACAGTTTGGTTGTTGCTATATTTTAATGGTTTTGGACGAAAGGACTAATAAAGGAAAACCAATACCTCTCCATAGACCGATAAAAGTGATTATAAATTAAACTTAAATGCACTGACACTCTCAGATGATCATACTGTATAATAGATTTGACACTTGTTGAGATCAAGCCATATAATGTGCTGTTTGTTACACATGCGAAAATTTTAAAATTACCTTCTAACCCGACTCAGCTCTGCCAGAATATCACCCTGCAAACATTATTTATTCTGTTGCACGTATCTTTTCTTATTTCGTTTATTTTCCGGGAGGTCATAACTCTATTGAAATATAGATTTCTTCTGATGACAAAAATAAATAAAATATTTTTCAAATTGTTCAAATTAAAGAAATAGCAGACCCAGTACTAAATTCCAGTATGAATAGACGGACCTCAAATTCTATACTAATATATTACATAATATTTTGTTTTTTCACTAGCAGCCATGAAGCATGCAAATGTCGACTCATTTAGAGGTAGCAAATTCAACTTTTGCGACCGCGGGTTCAAAAAGAAGATTGTGGTTATGTACGCAATACTTGATGTGATTATTTCTTAAAAAATGAATAAATGTGTGCAACTAACGTTACTTGAGCATACGCATGGTAGTTGGCAGACGGTAGAAGATAAAATGATTAATTCAGCGACAATTGTAAACGGTTTTCTTTGTGTTGAAGATTTAGATTAAGTTTGATTAGAAATCAAAACAAAATCATGTTCCGTCAAAAAATTGAACGTTTATTTTTTCAATTTATTGTCTTATGGTTTCTACTAGTGAAAAAAATAATATATTAACCACGGTTGCAAAGCCACTTCTAGACCTCGCGCTTAAGAGCCCTCGACGCTACGCGTCTCGGGTTCTAATTTGCACTCGGTTTAGAATGCTTGGTTTTGCAACCTTGGCTAATAATATACTATTTTTCTTGACTGCTCCTAAAATGGCGATTTTACGAACTCATTTGACTCCCTAAAATGAATCTTTTTCGGACTCAATCCACCGAATGAGTGTTTCATATTCCTTTTCAAAAATTTGTCGAGGCTGCACTGGAAGTAAATTTAACACAATTTTCTTCACATTTTCTGCAAAAACGTATTTTGTTTTGTTTGCATTAAACATTTTGGTCATCATGGACACTAAAATCCGAAACTCACCATTTTCCAAAAAATACCGAGTGACCATTAATGATTGTGATATATTTGTCAGGTTAGCAACATGTTTAAAATTTTATGAAATGAAATTTAGGGCACTCATCACGTTTGTAAGGCGCGTTAGGCACGCGCCTGTCAAAGTTGACATGTAGCATTGCTGCCATAATTCAGAATTGCCAACACAAAAATTTGCGTCAGTCATTAATAGCCACCCGCCATTTGCTATCATCACATTAATCATATACAGTAAGGGATTTGAATGTGTTTTTGGGAGCTTTAACTAAACAATGTTTGCAATACGTAGCTAAAAAGTTTTTTAGGACTTGTCTGTTATTCCGAATTCGACTACGCCTTGTCCATAAACAGCAACGATTAGTCCGCAAAAAAATATTTAGAAAAAATGGCATTAATTAATTAATTTCTGTTTAATAAGTATCATTTAAAATGTTAAAATTTCAACGCAATGAGTAAAACGTATTTTTTAATTTATTTGTATTATATTTTGTATTATTTCTAAAAAGTACTAATAGGAAATCAAACAATTTTTGTATGTGGTTCTGCACATACTGTGTTCACCCTTACTATCGTGCGTAAGTATCCTAAAGAAGTGGAATGAAACCCATTTCTTGAAAAATGTTTTATTACTCGTACTTCATTTAGCGTTTTTAATCATTCAAGAGGTTCGGTATATGTAATTAAAAGCCATTATCTTCTGATATATTCAAATTTCTTAGAACAAAAGGACTCTTAAATACTGGGTTCTCTGACTAACAGTTTCTAAAATGATTACACCTTTTGTTTTAAAATAGGTCTTATAAAAATTCACTGTTCCACTATTCTTGAATTAAATTTTGCAACAAAAAGTTTTAGTTATTGTGTTTTAGTAGATATACCAAATATTCAGTAATATTATAAATATCAAAATGTATTCATTTACAAGAGCTCTAAGTTGTCAGTTGAAGTAATTATTGTCAAATGAGTGGGTTTTCTGCAAAAACGGTAATTTTATTCTATTACCAAACATGAGCCAAGGAAGCACTGCATGCTACTTTATGTTTTCTTGAGGCTTTATAACCTCTAAAGTATGAAAAAGTAGGTCTGCCGTTTTCGTTTGTCTACCCGTGTGTTTGTGTCGATTTTTTAAAAATAATCTCCGACAATATCCTATCCAATCGATTGTTGTCAAATTTTGTATGTGTGTTAGGAATATCGTGTAGAATGTAAAACGCTAACCAACATAATAAATGTTATTTAAATTTTATAAAATAACTTATTCTTCCACTGGTGTTTTATGTCCGTATTAATGTTTACTTCACACATGTAGATTTTTAGAAAAAAAATCAAAATTGTATAACAACATTTTACCATTTAACTTTGAAACTGCAAAACCGAATCCTCTGAAAAGCACCCCAAAATGATTGAGGCAAAAAAAAAATTATAAAATTTATTTTATTTATCAAATGAGGAACGACTCATCTCAATTTCCAGTTGCTTTGGAAAAAAGTACTTCAATTACACCGCATCTATCCAAATTGCCTTTGCTAAAATATTGATAATGCTATCACAAAATTTTGTAGAGAAAAGATTCACTTGAAACCTACGCTCCTTTGTTTTAGAAAACTAAATATGCTATATGTATTTCAAGAGCGAGGGAAGTTCTAAGTCTAAATAACCTTGGACCAATTTTTTCCACTTACTTTAGAGAATAAATGAATCGTGATTTTGTTTTGTCTTTATGATATACAAATACAGTGTTTCTATAAATCATAATAGGGTCGCAGTAGATCATGTAAACGTGCCGCCTCTCAGATTTGAACTGTACTAAATTCTCAAGGACGCAAAACAAAGACCACACGGCTATCACTGGTTGCCTAAATACTTCATGTCTTTTTAAGAAATAAAACTAATTCGTTACAATAAAAAGAAACAAATTTATTGCGGTTAAACATCACAGTAAATGTTGAAAATGTTCACCACTTTGGACAAGGTACATGTTCACTCTCTTTTTAATTTCAAAAATGCTATGTAATCCTTTCGTCAATGTTCAATTTCATGTTGCAACAGGAACTCTTGACGGCTGAGTAAATTTTGTCAAAATCTCAAAGCATCAACAACTTCCTCAGATACTGAAGGTATTCCACGAGATTTCTCTTTGTTGACACTGCCAGTTTGAACAAATCTGTTGATTATATCTCTAACGTAAACCTCTAACGAAGTTTCTTGAATTAATAAATCATGGTATTTGACCAGATATTCTTGCTTACAAGCGGTCACATAATACACAGACTTTTCGTTTACGAAATCCCATTGTGTTAACAAGACATAACAATGAAAATGTCTTGTTAAAAAATAAACCATTTTCACAGTTTTCGACTGTTTTGTTGTTTTGAAGCTGGATCAAAAAGAATTACTGTAATTCACACTTGAAAAACGTTAAAACAATAAAAACGACTACTTTAATGACAGGTTATAAATGACATTAATGACAAGTGAGAACTGTCATAATGAGGCAGAATTTCAACGAACCGGGATTTTTGAAATCCATGGCCAACTACACCCTTAGAATCATGTATAAAAGCCCTGTATAAAAAAACACTTGCGAAATTTAATATTGTCCCTTTATGGAAATGTAAACAGAACGAACAAAAAAATTATTGAAACAAATCAATATTAAAACAGAATGTAAAGACATTTTTTTTTAACGGTAATTTTAAAAATTTTATTTTATACAATACTTAAAAAAAATTGGTCTTATGTTATTTGACAGAACTTCCCTTGTTCCTTAAGTATAATCAAATAAATTCAGTTTTCTAGAAAAAAAAAAGATAATACCGGTCACAGTGTTGCTCTTATAATATTTTAAAATGATATACAATTTGGATTTTTTTGCGAAAATCGGATATCTAAAGTAAAAATAAAAGTGTATTCATAAACCACAAATACAAGAGCATGTTGTTTCATCAAATTTAAATTGCGTTTATCATGCAAAATGTTGAGGCGACGTCATCAAATTGTTCATGGGGATAATATAGATATAAATAATGTGCAGATAAAGTTTGACAACAGTCAGTTCAACAGTTTCGACTATTTCTCTAATAATTATTATTATCGACATAGACGACAGACAGACGAAAATATAGTGTTGTTAGTGATTAGTGAATAGATAGCCTGAAAATATACGGGTAAATATTCCGATAAATATCCAGCTATTAAGGCTATTTTTGAAAGCAGCCGGCGATTTAACAACACTACGGAAATGGGAGACCTATTTTTCTTTAGTCGACATGAAACGCCAAAAAAAAAACATGAAAACAGCCGTTCACCAGATGAACCCTATTACAATACTTCCTTCGTTTACGCTCGGGAAGTAAAAATGAAAACAACGAAAACTAACAAATTTACGAAAATTATAGTCTACACTCTTAAAAATGGTACAATAATGAAATTTCCAACATTTCACATAAAAATGTGGTTACCTTAACAAACATTAATTAAGGAAACCTAGCATTTGATATCATTTTACAAGTTATATTGTCGAGTATGAAAACAAAATTTAATGCTACATTTAAATAAGGTCTGTTAGAATGAGTCAAAATATTCTCAGTAGCTCACAGGGCATTTCCTTCGTAGTAGTCCACAATCAAGCCATTTGAACACTGGTAGTATTTGTAATGTGACAGATATTAAACACCTTAGTCGGCATTCACTGCAGAACCAAAGTTTCTACGACATTAAAAAAAGGTTATAAATGTGTATGGTCTTACATAAAAAGTATGAACCTTGAAAATTAGGTTACAAACTACTCTTTGATCTTACAAGTGTACTTTGCACATTTGGTGGTACAAATCTGGTCGTAAAATCAATATTAGTAAATAAACAACGGGCTGTGGAAGAAAAATACGGAAAATCATTTAATTAACACTCAACTACATTTTTAGAAATACCAAGTGACTATTGATGTTTATCATTTTCTTATCATGTTAGAAACATATTTAAAATTTGCTAATGTAAGTCATAAATTTTGGGCAGCAGTTCAGTTCTTCTCACTGGTTTTTCTGGCGGCCTTACGTCAAAATTGACAACTGTGAACTGACGTGCTAACATTGCTGCCAATAATTCAGAATTGCTAACCGTAAAATTTGCTACAATCATTAATAGTCACCCGGTACAACCGAATGTTTTTTTTTTTTAGATGAGCAATATTTGCATGTCTTGAGAACTCAAATTCTACTAAATTTCGTTTTGGCAAAATGTCTATTACGTCACTTTCGTGACTATTTTGCGAATCCACCTTTTAAATATTCTCCGCAGTTGTCCAAAATTTTGCATAAACCGTCAAAAAGTATAGTAAAGAAGACAAGTAATTAATTTCTGTTACAACAGTAAACAAAACGTTGCTACAACCATCGTTTCAATACTGCAACTGCCATACGTCAACAAGTAGTTACGAAGTGGTGAATCCATGAGTAAGTACTTAATTTTGATAAAAAAAAAGTTAAAAAGTCCAAAAATTCATACTTTTGGATCAATGCGTGTTACTGAATACAAGTAATTACATAATTACTAAATAAAAATACAGAAACATAGCTTGAATTTGTCTTTAAGAATTCCCGCCATGGCACGGATTTTCTAGGGAAATTTTTCGACGTATAAAGAAAACAAAATCTGTAAAATGAAAAGGATTTAAAAGTTATTTCGAATGGTCACTAAATAACTGTTAATAATGCATTTTTAAAATTAAAACCTTTTTGAATTCTTTACAATTTTTTCCTTTACAACTTTGCTATTAAATCATCAAGGCAGTAAACATTGCTGTTTATTTACATTTACATGGGAATGTGTCAACCATCCAGGTTCATGTAATTGATTAATAATGTTAAATAATATATTGGTTCAAAAAATATTTTTTAATGGGGTTAATAATAAATGGTGAATTTATTTTAATAAGTAAATAGGATCTTGCAATGGTTTATATTAGGATTTCCGCTTTTCTGGATATTTCGTAGCGTCTTTTCCTGCTAATTAACTGAAAACACAGTTATTTTATTTGTTGACGAAACAGTTTCTTGTAATACAACTTAAGGTGAAAGCAAAATATTATACCAAATTAAGAACGCGGGGTCGAAGACTTTAGATCGATTACGTAGTAATGACCACTGTAATCAATATCGTGATGTAGACGCCTGGAAACTTAGAAAAATAGGTTTTTGCTTAAGAATCTGACCAGTAATGTATCTAATCTTACATTAAATCAGACTTGCTTTTGTTGATTATTAGTCTGGTGGTTATCACATGAGCGAGATAGAGACAATCTATACTTACAAAATTTATCCTTTTAATGTGGAATTAAAACAACGCAGATACCATGTTATAAAGTACCATGTACCAAGTACCATAAAAGGTAACATTTTTATCATGGTTCATAGCAGAAAATTTGATAAAATATAGAAAAATTTGAAAATTTTGGAGATTTTATTTGTCCCTTTTAAACAAAGAAAAGAGGCTAATAGAACATGTCTATTATGTCCAGCTATGTATAAATTGTCCGGCATGTGGGCCAGCATATTAGCGTGTCCGGTGTAGTCCGGCCAGTTCCGGACCCGGAGAACACCGGAGACTGCCACATCCTCCGGATTCCGCCGACGCCGTTCTTATTGATTTCGCAATTACATCTTCGCCCACTCCAGTTACCGTCCTTCCTTTCCTGACCCTTCGCTTTATGTTATGAATCAGTTCGGCTAACAATAGAGCTTTTTTTATTTAATTACATGAAAAATGAAAAGATTGTTCCTTCTTTATTTTCAGATATTACTACGACAAGAACATTATGACGAAAGTGCATGGCAAGAGGTATGCTTACAAGTTCGACTTTCAAGGATTGGCAGCTGCCACACAACCGGCAACGAGTGATCCAAGTAGTTACAAGTATCAAAGCGAGCTTTTCATGAGTTCCTATCATCATAGTGCTAAGCTGGGAAGCTTTATGAGTCCACATGCCGTCGTGCCAAGTTCAGCAGGTGCGTTAAAAATTATTTTTTTTTGACACTGTTGCAAAATTATCGGGTTTTAAATATGGAGATTTGATACATTTTCATATTTTAATGTTTCTGAAGAAATTTACATGGTTCTAAATTAGACATTTCTAGATACGAGCATTTACTATTCTTTCTTCAAGGATAAGTTAAAAACACGTTGTCTAATTGTAATTAAATTTGATATATGTATCTGCGTGATGTGTATGGAAATGAGTGATATGATTAATGAAGATTAATGTGCGTTTAGATCAAACTAATTTCGCTTTTTCGTAGTATATGCTACAGACACTATCGTGTTTACTTCATCTTCTATTTTAGTTAATAATACGGTAAGAAATAAAGCACTTTGCTTTAATGAAAAGTGGATTTTATGCTGTGATATGTAGAAACAAACGATATAGCAAGTGCCACAAGTGTTCTGGGTCGTCAACTTCATAAATATGATTTTACTGTAAGTTTGACAGAAAGAAGGTACACATTAGCACGGAAAGATGTAACTAGGAGCGCAAAATATATAACATAAACAGGTTGTTATCCCCACGACACCGAAAATTGCAAAACACTCTCGATGGATTTCAACAAGTATACTGTTATCTTCTCGAATTAAGCTTCAAAATGAAAGAAATCATGTACGAGGTCGACCCTTGACATCTAAAATTTTACTTATCTTGTAGTCCTTTTTAGAGATATGTAGGGCAACAGTTGATTTTTTAAACTTCTGTGCAGTTTGGACTGATGGTCTACTTTTTCGTTTCCTGAATTTATTTTTAAATCTAGTTTTGCGGACATTCGTAAATTCCTTACCTCCCACTTGGGTCTATTTTATGCTTCGGGTTGTCGAGAGAACTTTGAAGACGAAGTCCGGAACTGCAAACAACTTTCACGCCGAGTCCGTTGAACATTTTGTTCAATCTCTTAGTGATTGAAAGGTCAAAAGGAATTTTCTTCGGAAACTAATTCCTTAAATTTATACTTTGTTGTTGCTTTTTTTGTCTCTTAAAATTATTTTGAGCAGATTCGCTATTCACACGCCATATCTAAACATTCAAACTTGGAACAGAAGGTAAACCAAAGACTGTAAAGTAAAATGTTCGGCAATTTTTGAAGAACAACTCCAACTGCTGTGTTCATGTGACGTTAAATATAACTATCGCGGAGATAATGCTATCAGTAGAATCCAAAAATCGGTTTTTAACTATTGCTTATTTGGAAGTGAATATGTGTCCATATACTAAGTAAAAAGTATCAATAATATACAGGATGAGTCACTAAGCGATATCTCATTAATTATTAGAAATATGTTGAAAAAAGTTTTAGTTAAACAGAGTGTTCCGCTAATAAGGCATAACACACAATACAGTTTTTAAAATGAAACACTCTATATATTTGTACATATTGTGGTTAACCTCTTTCTAGATTTGACAATCACAGTTAATTTTTGAAATTCCAAAGCGACGTTACCACGTTAGTCCAATTTTCTTGGATTTTTTTAGCAATGGAAAGATTCACAAAAAAAGTCGCAGTAGGTTTATTTTTAAAACTTGCGTCGCAATATTTTATAGAGAGATAAATAAAGATACGAACTTTGTTATGGTATGAATTAAAGTAAATTTTTATTTACATAATAAATGTTTATACAAAATTTAAAGAGTACAATTTTCAAATATTTCAGATTTCGCAGAACATCCTATATTTTATTACTGCATTTTATTTATTGTATTTTTTGTTCTCCTTATCTTTTATTCAGTATTTTTTATATTTAAAATTAATAGTTACTGCGATTTTTACTTTTTCAAGAGACACATATATTAGGAGAATGACAACAAACAATAGACTAAGATACAATAATAAAATACAGGGTGTTCTAGTTTAAAAAACTGAAATATCGATATTTGAAAATTTTAAAAGTTTTGGAATTTTTTTAAACACTGATTGATTTCATTGATGGCATAACAAAACGTGTACCTTCATTTATTATTCCACAAAACATTGTAAAACAGACTTTTAAAATAACCCTATTGCTATATTTCTTTGTGAACCCCCCGTTGCTTAAAAAATTCAAGGAAATTGGAGTAACGTGGCAACATTGCATCAGAATTTCAAAAATAAACTGTAGTTGTAAAGCTTAGGGAGAATATGCAACAATGTAGGGGATGTTCCATCTGAAGCGACTAAGTTGTATTTTACACCTTAAAAACAAAACACTCTGTATAGGGTGAGTCATTAAGTACGTATTTCTTTATTATATTAAGTATATATTAAAAAAAGAGAAACACAAAGTTGTACGTTTCTGTGTAGCATACATTATGTATTTTCATATATACGCAGTGTTCAGTTATTGAGACATAACACACAATTTAGTTGTTTTAAATAGAGCAGTCTGTATATTTTACGTACTCTCATTAGTGTCTTCCTAGGCTTTAAAATCATAGTTTATGCTTCAAATTCCGATGCGACGTTGCCACGTTATTCTGATTTTCTTTAATTTTTTTAGCAATGCGATTGTTCACAAAAAAGGCAAAAGGATTATTTTTGAAATCTGTGTTACAATATTTTGTTTTTAAATAAAATTGAGTGTTAATAGACAAAAATTCAAAAATATTATAATTTTCAAATATGCATATTTCACTCTTTTCAAATAGAGCAGTTTACATATTTTTCAAAAGTATTTTCCATATCAAAAGTTTATAGTTTTCATTTTTTTAAGAGACCCATCCACACATGGAAAGGAAGACGACACAAAATTTTAGATGTTTTAGAAATTTTTATGAGCACTCTGTATATCAAAATTTATTATAATTGACACCACAAGAAAACACGTATAGTCTCCCAAATACTGTAAGGTTATATGGCCCCACTAAACCTAATAATAGAAAATAATAACCCCTTTCGTGTGGCTGTTCACCGATACCACCCCACGTCATAAATCAAGAATTTATGACATTATCTTGCCAAGTGGCGCAGTTCCGGCTTCAGCTATATTGCTTATTTGTATATTATTTTGTTTTGAAATTTTATGATTATTGTTTTTAATATGAAGTAATTTAAAAAAATATATATTTAAACGGTGTTATTGCCTGATTTATTTTATTTTTGCAATAAAAGACCATGATCGTCATCATCAGCTTCTTGTGAAGAAGTACTGCTTTCCCGAGGCCGAAATATTAAAAAAAAAGTACAAACTACGGGAACCCGACACTGAACAGCAACTTGGAAAATTAAACTCTAAATGAATTACCAACAACTCCCTTAGTCTGTTTATAGTTATAAAATTTCAAAATTGGATTTTTAATATAATAAATTAAATAATTTCATTTAAGTATAGCAATATTACTATACGACCATACTTTTTTTTGTAAATATATCTATAATAGAAAATATTGTTTTTTTTGTAGAAGCATATTTTCCAGTTGCACAGAGTGGTAGTGTGCATTATCCATAACGGTGACACATTTTTTTTTAATTCCTAGTACATATTATGATAATCTCTATCATTTTTATCACAATCCAAAATGAAGTCATGACCTGCTAAGAAATTGTCCTTCGTGCTTGCATCTAAGATAACATATCGCCTTCCCTCTTCTTTAAATTTTGATGGAATTCTTTTTGTAGTGGTTACCAAAACCCAATGGCGAACCTGAGATCCATTTTGGAACATCAAAGTCTCATCGAGGTATACAAAAATTGTATTGCCTTTTAACAACGATAATAATACTGCCCACAGAATATCCCTTCCTTAATAGGGTATATTTTTTGGCCTTTCAATTAATATAATCCTTGTATCCACTTTTTTGAATTCGTAACATGAAAGTAGAGACTTTCACGAAAACTACCGTTCTACGATGAATTGTTCTGAATCGTATTTGAAAATTCTCTTCGACTTTCATGAAGGAGTCTTCAAATGAAATCATTCAAAGCTGGATTTTTGCAGATGTGTGTTATAATAATTTTTCGTATTTTAGTTTTATAGATCAATCCAACGATTTGGCTATAAGGCAAATGCGAAATAAATCTCTTCCTAGTAGGTCGTAGAACCGCCCTTCCCAATAAAATTAACCGCAAACTAATAATTCAGAAATGTTCCATTAGACGTGGTGATTTTCCGTAGGTCGCATATGCAGCAGTGGGCATCGTAGCAGTTTGTTAACAATATCCTTATTTGGGAGGGTCGGTTAAATGACGGGTAATGTGCTCTCTTATGGGGGCGAAACAATGCACAATCAAGGCATTACGTCATTAAGGGGATGCAAGTGTTATTTCCACTGCGTGACTGCGTGTTAACCAAAGGATTTCATCGACACATAGCCCCGAGCCGAATACAGAATTACGATGTTTCGAAATTCAAAGTTTCTGCCTCCAAAGCGTTGCAATTCTGGCAATTTACATCGAGGCTAGAGAGCTAAGCAAATACAAAGTCAGATGCGTTTGTCACTTGCCATCCGCAACAACTTAGCATACCATTTAGGGTTCTGTAAATATACGTGCAAGGTCCGTGAGAGGGAGGGGTTGATTCTAATTTGTATTTGAATGCGTTTGTCTTTGTATCAAGGCAAGAAGCTCGATTAGGACAGCGCGACAGTGGATTAAGTGAAACACCCCATAAATTATGGCAAATTGCTTATCCGCGATGACAACACAAATGAATTACATTAACGAAATCGTAAATTCACTGTTCCGTGATATGTGGGTGTGGATCATTGCTGTACCCATGAATGCCCATAAACAAAATGCATTAGGAATGGAGGCTTTCAGAAGTCTGTTGTATAGTTAATTTTATCGCCGCAATTACGAGCAGTGTCTTGGAGTCAAGTAACTCATCATTTTAACTTCTTTCGAACTAAAAAACAACTTGAAATGACAAAATATATGAACAACAAAACCAATTATAAAATCTTTCATATGCATAAGTAAAATTACATATTTTTTACTTAAAATTTTACTCATAAGTTTTCGAATTTAGGTACTGCTGTAGCAATTATTTTACAAAATGTTCCTTATCGAAATCGAAAAAATTATCTAAAATAAACAAAGCCTAAAATTAAATAAATAATAATAATAATACATAATTAATTAACAAGAGAATTATTACTATAATTTAGTAGAAAATGGTTTGCAAAATAAAAAAATCGTCTAAGGTTGTTTAGGCAGAACTTCCCTCGCCCCTGAAGTACAGTTAGTAATTACTTTTAAAAGGTAATGCATTACAGTTACTCATTATTCAGTAACAATAGTAATTCATCACAATTGCTCATTACTTTTAAAAAGTAATGCATTACTTTAACAATTACCTACTTTTTACACTTTGAAAAATTTGATGAAGACACAATTTTGGATATTTGTTGTATGGGTCCAAAGGTTCAAGAAAAAACGTGTTAGAATGAAAAAGACAGCGAGTGATTTATTTTACTAACGCATTTGTTACATATTTGCATCAGTAAATAAAATACTCGTAAAACAAATAAATACTTCACGCAAGAGGACTATATTCATAATTTAAATTCAATAATAACATCCTGACATTCAAAATTTTCGTCAGCTAAAGCATGACCTTTTGACTTAAAAGCATCTGCGCCAACACTAACATCCTTTTCACTGCGGCGCTAGACGGAATTGTTGTGGGGCAATATGTTATCTACTTTACCAAACATTGAAGAGCCAATTCTTTTACACCTAATTGCATTCCACTCTAGCTACAAATAAAAGTTCGATGCCAACTGCAACAACTTTTAATCAAAAATTTGCATTGGTGGGAGATTTCAAAATATCTTATTGGCTACGTGTAAATGTATGGTAAACATTAGTCCACCGATAATTACCTGCGGAAGCAAATTTCTTAATCTTTAATGATGTTCCTAAATACTTAGAAGGGGGCTACAAGATAATGTAAACTTAAAAGTCTGTCTTTAATTGTGTCTCTTACTTGGCGTTGTGACTTACAGATTAAATTTAGAAAACCTTAGAGGGTTGACACTCTCATCAAATTTTATTGTCGGATTATGAGGGGTTTAAAAGGACGGGTTCTATGGGTTACCTGTTGAAAAATGGCTAAAGTTTGTTTGACCACAAATTTTGTATATTCTGCCCCTGCTTACTCAATTATTTGTTAAGATATTTTATTGCTGTAAAGCGCAATGGATTTTTGGATAATAATTCTAGCAAGTTAAGTAAACGATTCGTAGAGGAAAACAAACCAATATTTTTTAATATTTGGGCTAAAAGTAACTGTAACAATGACTGAATTACTCAAAAAAAGTAATTCATTATAATTACTCATTACTTGAAAAGGAACTGTATTATAGTAATGAATTTCTTCCAACCACTGAGTATCGTACATATCCAACTTTTTCCAAAAATATAAAATTGGATTTTGCGATCTCCTTGTCTTAACACCAATAAGTTAAAGTAAAGATATATGCAATGTTAAAGTAAAGGTAAAGAAACATGCTATGCGTATGTTTGAAATGAGTTTTTCCATTACAAAATTATGTAATGACGTCGTCAACATATTAGCAAGGACACCTATATCAATTTGCATAAGTGCAATGTAATACCAATAGTAAGAGTACTTTATTACACCCTGTTTAAGCAATCTTAAAAAAATGTTAATGTATTGATAATCCACAAGTACAGACTTAGAATATTTTGCATATTTTAGTACGATTTATTTGACAAAATTTTGAGATGAATTTGATTGACAATTTAACATGCTTGCGATAACCTTAAAACTCAGATTTCAGAGTTTTCGATTTTGCAGTTTCAAAGTTAAATTATAAAATGTTATACAATTTTGATTTTTTGACAAAACCTGGATGTCTGTAAACAGTCAAGACTAATTTATAAACCACAAATATAGGAGTGTGTTATTTTATAAAATTTAAATAGCATTACTATACAAAATTTTAAGACTACTTTGTTACATTGTTAGTAGAGATGATTAGCAAATTTTGCTTAACATTTTATAATCTACATGATATGTCTTAATCCTGTCACGGAAACGGGAAACTTATTTTTTCATACTCTAGGGATCATGAGGCGTCCAGAAAACATGAAAGTAGTCGTTGCCGGTTGGATCCTTTTACAATATTTCCTTAACTTACACTCGGAAAGTAATGGGTGTTTTGTCAAAATACAGAAATATACCAAAGCCTCAGGTTAAATCGTAAGAAGATAAATGCTCCTAAACTAAAATACATTACATATATACAGTGTGGTTTTCATGAAAACCATGCATTACGGCCTAGTAGGCGATGAGCAAACAACGTAAAGGAAGGTATTACTCGCTTTACCAAATTTCTTTTTAAGAGTAAAGTATTTCAAGGAATTTTGTCCGATATATCTGGTGTTCATTTGACAAAATCATCAAGTAGGTCTTGATTTTATACAAACATTGTGAAGTGTGTATACAGTTAACCTATAATTTAGACGATGACAGCTGACAACGTGGAAATGTCAAATATACACAACAGTATGGATTGCTAAAACATAGACATTTTATATACACTACATTTTCTTCTATCAAAAAAGCAACGCCAACTTGATGACCTTTTCAGTTGAACACCCGTTGTAATTACCACGGTTAATCCAACAAAATCTATTATTCATAAAACCTCCTAAGTATTGAGTACATTTTTCCCATGTACATGAATGACAGCTTAAGATCTTACAGTAAAGAACATTGAAATATGATTGAAATGTTTTTTCCTCTATTTAAACTTAATATGTATTTATAAAATTTTATTTCTACTATAAGCAAAATCAACAATATTTCCTGCAGTACTAATGCAAGTGTCATCTGTGTAAATGTTTACATCTGCTTTGGACAAAAAAATTCATAAGGTCATATATGTAGAGGAAAAAAAATAACGGCCCAGTGATAGATCCTTGTGAAACGCCATAATCGATGTCAGAAATACGTCATGTAATATTAGTAAAGATGAGAGTGAGTTATATGGATCTATATATGTTTTACGCAGCCGTTTCAGTCCGTCCGTCTGTCTGTCTGTCTGTCGTCGGTCTCATCATTCCCACTAACAATGGGATGGCATCATCTCCAAACTTGAAATAGTAAAAATTTTGTAAAATAACGTACCCACTCCTGCACTTGAGGTTTATGAATCCGTATTGAGTTTTTAACTTAAATACCCAAATTTTGTGCGTCTATACTTCAGGGACGCGGAATTTTGTCTAAATAACTTTAGGCCATTTTTGTGAACGATTTTTACTTCCCGAGCATAACCTAAGAAAGTAGTCTAATAGAGTCCATCCGGTGAATGGCTACTTTCATGTTTTCTCAAGAAATTCATACTTTTACGAAAAAATAGGTTTCCCGTTTTCGTCTGTCTGTGCATCTGTCTGTATGTCTGTCTATCTTTCGTGATCCGAAACTACAGGATAGACTTTTGTTATCAAATTTTCTATGTAATTATCAAAGTTAGGCACAGGGGAAGCGATGGGCAATCCACTAGACAAATATTAAAAACGACGGCGCGAAGTAAGGCGATAAATTTGGCTGGCCGACTGTGCAGTCTCAACCACGTCACAACCTCAGTGGCGTTTGATGCAAATCAGGGTTTATCTAATAAAGATCATCACGAAAATTCTGATGTTGACCACTCATTCTTAATTTTTAAATCAATTTAACATCTAGGAGAACTCGTATAACTGAAGAAAACCGAGAAAAAGTAGTAAATGTTATTAAGAATTCCCGAAGTTGTAAGCCACGACTGCAATAGCGCTGGGGATTGGACGGCAATGAGCATCACTTCCATGAGTAAATGTTTTTATAAAAAAAATAACAATCTTAAACTCATGGTTTTTACCACAGTTGTCCAGATTTCCCAAAAAAATCCAAATCATGTACTCCTAATAAATAAAATTTCGTAAGGGAAGTTAAATTTTGCCTTCGTTTCTGAATATACAAAATCTTCTTTCCAGGACAAGATATTTAAAACATGTGTAAATTTTTGTCGGAAAGGATCTATTTTACAATTAAACTCTGCCCCTCGGTCTGACAACGAATGAAAAATTCATCACAATTGAGATTGGGGCGGCTGGGTGGGGCTTATTGTTTAACTCGTAGTTTCCTTTCAATGTTTCATATGGTGGTTTCTTGTAGAGAGATAAACATTTTGCAATCAAACTCCGCCCTTCGGCTCACAACGAATAAAAAAATTATCACAATTGAGATGAGGGCAGGTGGGCGGGGTTAGTATTTCACCTTTTTTTATATATGTACGTAGTTTTCTTTTCACGACAAGAAATTGAAAACAGGTTTAAAAGGGTAAATTTGTAGAGAAATGTGGGGAATCAAATGTCCCATTTTAAACATATATATATTCAGTTTCTCGTTGTGAAGAGAAGACTGCATATTAAAAGGAAAAAAAATGCAAAATATAAGCCCCTCTCAATTGTGGCGATTTTTCTTTGTTGGTCGTGAGCTGGACAGGCGGAGCTTAACTACAAAATCCTTATTTCTCTACAAGAACTTACCGTCCGAAACGTGTTTTTAAGCATGCTGTTGTTTAAAGAATTGATCATGCTCTCATTTTTTTTCTACAAGAATTACCATATGAAACAGTTCTTCAGTGAACGTGTTGCTCAGAGAAAAATATATGTATTAAGTAAAAAAAGCAAAAAGCTACAGCAAAAAAAGCTATCACAGAATCTTAAAATCTGGTGAATGTTCAAAATTACCTTCCACCGCGATTAAATATTATTCCTATTGTAACACCTTGTTAAATTTTAACACGTTAACAATTTCCCAGGCATTTACCAAGCAACTCAACTTCAACAAGCGGGGCATTGTAATCAATCTTGTTTCTTATGAAGTGAACAGATAGAAATGGCGTAGACTATAGATAGTTTTTTCAGCGACTTCTGAATTATTTTACTTTTTTTGAATATCCTTTTTGTCAATTTGCTTTTTGCAATATTTGATGGTTCTACTTTGTTTTCATCTAAATTTTGTTAACACTGATTCCCGTTCCTTAGTTCCATGCAATTTGAAAATTAATTAATTTAAAATTATTATTTTAAGTTATTTGGTCTAAAGATAACTCCATTACTAAATTGTAAGAAATAAAATGTGTTTTTTGAGGGATTCGAGCTCACTTTCCTGTTCTAAAGATACAAAAATGACTATTTTGACATTTTCTTTACTGTTTTTTGACACTTCCTTGTGAGCTAAGAGAAGTACTCTAATAGGGTTATTTTCTTTTTATAAGAAAAATAATCTAAATCACTGAATTACCTACTTAACAATTTTGAACACTCTTTAAAACTATCTTGATGATGAGAAATTCATAACCATATTGTGTCTATTTATTAACTCCAAATTGATTACATCATCTCAAGACCTTGTTAAGTAAATTTCGATTCGACATTAGAGAATGATATTCTTAACCTCAAGGTTGAAGATATACTCCGCTCTTTGAAATTCTTTACAGATGGGTTTTAAAGATCTCCTAAATTTGACATATTTTATTACTAAATTTTCAGATTTCAAATTACCGTGACATTCTGATTCGTCTAATTATCATTATTGCAGGAAAACATGTACATATATGAAAATATTGCAAGTTCTTTTTTATTGCAGGTTCAATTTTTCCGTCTCCTGGTTCATACTGGAGTAATCCTAGTGCGAATCTTTATTCGAACATCGCAGCCAGCACGCATTCGATCGGTCACCACGCGGGTCCTCATCTAGGAGCTCCTCCTCTTGGCTCATATCCTCACTATGCATGACCTGCTACAAGCTCATCGCCTGGGCCAGACTGGACCAGAAAATTGCCGATGTAATCAGTCACCAATTTCGTATGTGAGTTAATAATATTTGCGACCTTTTTGACTCGGGAGATGGGTTACGAAACAGTATTTAAAAACAAGATTAGTTGAAAATACTCATCGTTATGATTTGCCAATAGATAAAATGTAGAAGACTGGTAAAATATCAGTTTTATTTCAAACGAAACGTTCTTTTTTGTTTGGCGAAGAAGTTTCTAGTCGCATTCCAAGAGATTAATGTTACCTCTAAGGTATAACTTGATAGTGGTGTAATTCCAGTGCAATGTTTTAATGTATATATTTAGTAAATTTGAGATGTGTAAAGAAAGACACAAACCGCAATAGCGGCGACTGTGATAAGATGTTTTAAATAATTCCCCACTCATCTTCTATAAAAATTAATTTGCAAATATCCAATCGTAATTTTCATAGATGATGAATCTCTTATGTTCCTCTCATTTTATGAAAACATATTTATTTTTAAATTATTTTACAACCACTCCTTAGATTATAATCATAATGTTATTTTCGTAATTGTACATAGTTCTGTATATTGTAACATCTAGTCGATAAGTACCTATCTGTTGTAAGCTTGAAATAGAGAAAATAGAATTTAGACGGACGATATGTTCAAAAAAATATCATAGATGTACTAGTCATATACCTAAATGTCAGACGTGTAAAAAGCCATTTTGTTAAGGAGCCACAGAATGGCTGCCACAATCTTAAAAAAATGTATAAATGTTATGTATTTATTATACAAAATATAGCCTAAAACCCACAATATTTTCTATTATTTCTCATAATCATCGTCAGTTATGGCTCTATAAAGCATTTTCAGTATTTATAGCACAGACAAATGATTTGATACTTCAACCAAGCATTAACAACAAAATTAATGTATCCATTTTTCTTATACAGGGTTGCTAAAAAGTGCGGAAGGAATTGAATGTCTTGGGAATGGTTAGTTAGATCTCTTACAAATACTCAAACTCTATTTTCTCTAATTTTTTGAAACTTGAAACTTTATTTGCTTTCAATATCTTTATTTTGACTATTTCATCATGTTGGGAAAAAATAAAATAATGCATGCGTTACATTTATGAATTCAGAAAAAAATCACTATTTAAAAACGGAACATTTGACTACTAGTGCTACTTAAAAAAAAAAAAACAAATTAGCCCTGCATTTCAATGAAAAAATTGCAGAAAATAAAACTTGAGTATACCTTTAGGGACATACTTCCATACTTTCTAGCTACCCTGTATAATGTCAAAACTACATTTCTTATAGAAATGATAAAAATTAACTGATAAAAGGTTGTAAAAATATGGTGCACAAATACGTTCACCAAAATTCGAATCAATAAAAATGGTCTATTTAAGTTTAGAATAAAGTTTAAGTGAGGGTGACGTCCATGTATCACTACATCATTACGTCATTATATGGCGCGTGTCGGTCGTAGGGCATACGTTTTCCGCACGATTTCATCCGTACATGGCTACTAGCTTCGGTTCCTGATTCTTGTATGCAGGCTGAAAGCTACAAAGCAGCCACTGAAGACGCCGAGGGGTCTGGAATAGGGATATATGCAGAGAAGTTCGACGTTACTGACGCAAAAACGGATTTAATGGATTGGAAGGACTACACAAAATCAGTTGCAATCCATGCAAAAATTTCGCGTTTATCGGTAACTTGCGTTGATTTTTTATCGGTAATAATAAGTCTTCATTCATGCTAATGTTGAAGCTTTCAGTCACACTCCCCTACACGCATGACAGCGTAACTTATGAACGACACAAGATAGGGCGTGACGAACACTTTTATCTAAATTTTACATCATTAGGAGTGTTTTATAACACGTTTCAATCTTAAACATGGTTTTTATCGAAGTTTTCGTTGCTTCGGCTGTCAGCTAAAAGACGATCGAAAAAGGAATGTATAATAATGAAAGGAAAGTATTTTAAAATTACGTGTTTCTGGGAAATTTTATTCAGACGAAGTCGGAGATACATCACTTATTTGCACTCACTAACTATAAGAGCAAATAATTTACTCTAAAGTTAATAGTGCTTGTAATTTATATTTAGGAAAAATGGTCGTAGAAAATTTAGACAAACTTGCCCCTGAAGTCCAACAAACCCAGCTCCTTGGAAAAATTACAAAGTTGATTTTAAATTATATTTCCATTTGTTTAACAATAAGCAGTGATGTTGCCTTTTCAGGTGAATAAAAGAAAATGTGTTACAAAGTTATAAATATTTTCAAGGAGAGTGCCACGTAATCTTTAAAACAAACTGTAAAATTCAGTGGGCCAAAACATTTTTTTTTTCTTATTCAGAGAAGTCGAGATTTATTTAACAATATTTTGAGAGACAGACGTCAACAGACAGAAACGCCAAATCAGGTTTTTCGGATACGACTGTGAAACTCAAGAAAACATGAAATCAAACTTTTTCCAAAATGGTCCTATCATAAAAAGTACTTCAACTATCGCCCAAAATGTAAAAATTTCCAATTTTTTGTAACAGTTATTTAAAGGAAAACTGAATGTTTTTTAGCTTTTTGCTTCCTAATTTTTATAAATTATGATACTATAAGCTCCCGCGTTGCCGTTTTTAGATATTTTTCTTTTGCATATTCTTAACGAATTTAATGGTGCTAAAAAATCATACCAAAAATTGAAAAAACAGATACATATTTCATAATTTATTGCTTCCTATCTCAATAATAGATTTCAGTTTGTGCACTATCGAGGTTTTAAATCTTTTAAATTCATCCAGCAATCTGGTGTTCCTCAGGGATCTGTATTAGGGCCATTGTTCTTTATTATAATTTATATTAGTGCCATTGTACACTCCCTCAGTGCACTATTTGCTTTATGCTGATGACCTTAAATTCCTACCTATTAAATGCACGGCCGTATTCTACAACAGGATATCGCCAAAATTTGCAACAAAAGGTTCTAGAAAAAATGGTTATGGAGATATATATTCTAAAATTATTTTCAACTATACAGAGTGTTCTGTTTTTGAAACGTAACATAAAATTAATATTTTTAAATGGAATACACGGCATATTCTTATTTGTATGTTCTGATCTGCTTAATCTCTTCTTATTACGTTTTATAATTACAATTTATTTCGATGCGGCGTTGCCACGTTATCCTAATTTTCTTGAATTTTTTTAACAATGGAAGGATTCACAAAAAATCGCAATAAGGTTTTTTCCAAATCTGTCACAATATTTTGTGGAGAGGTACCTAAATAAAATTTGCGTTTTGTCTTGAGTTTGAATATACATAGTGCTGATAAACAAAATTTAAATTGTTACAAATTTTCAAATATCAATATCTTTTTTCATATGGATATTGTTACTGCATCTCAATCTGTTTTTTCGTTTTGTCCCATTTTGTTAAGTATTTTCTATATTTATTATTTTTTGAGATACACAGCTACATTTCAATGCAGGAATAGGAATAAAATATAGGTGTTCTATAAAATAAAACTGCAGTATTGATATTTGAAAATTGTAACTACATATTTAGAATTTATTAATAAACACTCTGCATATTAAAATATTGCATAACAAATTTTAAAAATATTATTTTTGCGATTTTTTGTGGACCATTGCATTACCAAAAAAAATTCAAGAAAACTGGGCGAACATGGCAACGTCGCATTGGAATTTCAAAATTAGACTATACTTATACCTACAGTCTAGGAACAGGCTAATAAGAATAATAATGTAAAATTATTTAAGGTGTCCTATACATATAAAAAATTGTTCTAAAGTCATTTAGAGAGGACTTCCCTCGCACCTGAAAACAAATATTCAGACAAATTCAGTGTGCTAGAAAAGAAAGTTTGACAAAGATGGGATCGAATTAAGGCGAGCAGAGCTCAAGTTCTCTAAAAAATCCACACGTCAACTGGCAGTCGTTATGCACGTAACCCAGAATTTTTAAAGTAGCTGTGATAAAAATCAAGGCAGACTCATAAAGCACAAATATATAGGAGTATGTTTTGTTATAAAGTGTAAATTTGAGTTACTTCGAAAAAAAAGACTTTACGTCATTTAATTGTTGATGGAGATGATTAGATAAATTTTGGTTAGCACGATATGAGGCAATTTATTTTATTGATTAAATCAAGAACGACTAACTCCATTTGCCCGAGAACTTGGCAACACAGTACTGTTATTATTCGTATTGCACTGTATCTATCTAAATTGATATGTCCTTGCAAAAATGTTGATAACATCATCACAAATTTTTGTAATGGAAAAACTCACTTAAAACATATCCTTGGCACCTTTTTTTCATTTAGTTTACCACTACACACACATCTTTATTTTAACTTATAGGGGTTCTTTAAAAAAAAAGCGCAAAATCAAATTTTATAAGTGTTCGAAAAAGCGAGTTATTAACTAAAAAAAAAAGAATTATCTTTTGCTATTATATTTTCTTTTTATTTTATTTATGAAATAAGAATTTTAATTAAAGATAGAAAAATGTGTTAAAATTTGGACCCCACAGCAGGTATGTGGAAACAAAAATCGGATAAAGCAATAATGGAAAAATTCTGGGAAATTACATTCTAAAACGAGTCTTAGAATGTTGAAATTTTAATCTACATGTCATTCTAGAAATAGAGGTAGGAAAAATTTGATAACACATAACGAAAAGACTGAAAAAAAAATACTTACGAAATATGTAACAAGACGTAACAAAATTTTGATAAAATAAAACTTAAGACGAAATTACCTACCGAGCAAAATAGCCTTCATAAAAGGCAAAAAAAAAGTAAAAAAAACAACACCCAATTTAAAACTAATGCAAAATTCTAACCTTTAGGCTTCTTCTTCTGCTACAATTTAGCGAATTCCCTCATTTTCATTTACGAACCCACTGCAACAAGAAATTTTTGTGTACACAGCGAAAAATACTATAAAAGTCAACATTAACTTTATACCTACATACTAATTTTTAATAACAGTGGAATTCAACATTACACAGGTTTAATAAGAAGATTAAATTTAAAAAATACTAATCAGAAAAAGTTTTGAAATCACAATATAAATTCTAAGCAAAATTTTACATTTAGATCACGCGATTTTGGTGAAGATGAACAGAAAAAAAATCTATGAAAACAGATTGAAATTACATAAAAAAAAGTTTCGAAGAGTATTTGCCTAAAAATTCGTTAACAAACAGACAAACGAAAACGGAAAATGGATATTTTCAATCCATAAACTGGGAAATGTTAAAAAAATAAGAAATGAAAGTTTAATAAAAATAACCCTGCTACACTACGTTTGGAAATTAAGAATATTCTAAAGTTAATTTAACCGAAACTGCAATAAACACATCCCAATAAAATAAAACATTGAAGACCACTGTTTGTCTGAAATATTTTGCTGATTTAGTGAGCTTCCTTTAGTTGTAGTTCAATACAAAATTTTTTTCAAAACAATTCTGAAATTTGAATGTTTCACAAAACAATAATGATAATTGCAATGAAGAATATTATTAATTGCCGTGATGCGTAAGACGTAAAGATGATCCGTAACGAGATAAAAATCAGAACTGAATTAAATTTTTAAATAATTAACATGGATAAAAACCTATTAGATCTTTCAAATTATTTCAACCGAAATCACTTTTAAAGAATAAATATCTGACGAGATATTAACGTTTGAGTTCTTGTTGAAACAAACATATTTGTTAAGTCAATAAGTAATGATTTGTACAATACAGCTACTTCTCCCTTAACATCGTATTTTTATATCAATTTAAAATAAAATAACTGAGGAAATAGGGCACAATACACTAAATGATAGACCGATATATAAAACCTAATAGCAACACTTACCCTTTAGATCCCGATTTCCTTTCCTTCCGCGCCGATCCTTGCAGACTCCTGACTCATGGGCACATCACGACACTCACCTTTCACATTAAACTCGAAACTAAATATTTTTAACAAAAATAAATCACTCAAACTAACTAATTTAACACCGCACACGCCCTTTACAATCAACACCTACTGCGATTGAACTCCTTTGCATAACACGAACAATGAACAAAAAATTCTCGCCGATATCTTCTTATCAGACATTTTTTGCAGAGTTTTTATTCATCAACGCGTCGCACACTAAATAAATCTTAATTCAAATACTGCAACATTATTCATTAGCAGAACAATTTTCACGCTGTGTGGTTGAATAGGAAATTACGAATGTTACATACAATTCGCCAAAAATAAATTCGAAAAGTCAATTTAAATACGTCTTTCGAAAATATTTTATTTTTCGAGTGTTAATGACTATAATGACACAACAGAGACCACCATTTCTGCCAAAATACTCATTCAAAATAGATTCATACCGGGTGTTTCAACGGTCAAAGGGCAGAAAAATTAAAAATTCGCTGTACATTGTAGAAAAAATTCTTCATCGCAATAAAGCTATAAAGAAAGTTGTATGTTTACTTTCGGAGCGTAAGTTAGAAAAGTACCTATTGTAATAGAACAGACGGAAACGGGAGACTACTTTTTTCGTACTCTAGCGGTCATGAAACGCCGAGAAAACATAAAAGTGATCATTCGTCCGATGGACTCGATTACTAAAACTAAGTTGTGTGTTATGACTCAAAAACAAAACACTCTGTATAATTTTAATGTATGGGACATGCACTGAGTGACACACAAAAATTGTCAACTCCACTATAATTGAAAATGGAGGTCTGGAATTTTTCACAAAATGATTTTTTTTCTCACTAGGAAAAGCAGATTTCCCTATTTTAATCAGAAAAATGAACAGACTTGAGGAAATAAATAAGTCAAACAAATATTTGTGGAACTCTATAGTTTTTTATTTCATTAGATTTATCCACGAGTTTCTGTCTCATTGTTCATATTTATTCTGAAGGTACTGCTTATATAAACCTTTTATGTAAATACTGTTTTCACTGAATAAAACACTCTAAGAGTAATTTCAAATTGTTTAAAAAACAGCCGATTTATTAGTAAGTATTTTTTAATGTAATATACAGGTATCCCAGTTAAAATTCCGCGGCCTTATATCTTTAGAATAGATAGATATTAAAACTCGGTAAACACCATTGTTTTTAGCTTGTATGCTTATAACCCTTTTAAATTGCAACGTATATTTTTTTAATGATTTTGATAGACCCTTGAATTTCGATTAGAATGATGTGGAACATTTGGGCATTTATTTCATTTTCATTTGTGTGATTGCTTTATTTTACTTAACATTAATTTAATTATATTTATAATTTTTTGTAAATTCAATTATTAGTGCGTAATGTTTGCAAAGTACTATATTAAACTTTCCCCTACAAGCTAAAAACAATGGTGTTTACAGAATTTCAATATTTCTATCCGTTTTCAAAATATAATATAATAATTGACTGGAACACCCTGCATATAGGTTTTATTTCAGTTTCTATTTTGTATTATTTTCACGATTTTTCACTTTTTTGAAAAACGCGCCAATATATCAAAAGAAAGAATAAAATACAGAGTAAGATGTAGAAAATTATAATATTTTTGTTTTTTTTTTAAACACTCTGTATAACAAAACTCAATTTTATTGGTATTACAACAAACCACATATCTTTGTTTATCAATAAAATATTATACTCCTATGACAGACAGTAAAAATAACCCTACTGTTATTTTATAACAATATAACAACGTCGCAGAGATAACTTCAAAAGTAATTATGGTCATAAAACCTAAGAAGAAACGAATCAGGACATTAAAATGTTCTGTTATGCAAATCCAAAAATATGAATGGAATGATAAATCACAAGTACAGATTCATCATATTTTGTACATTTTAGATACGATTTATTCGGCAAACTTTTGAGCTGACGTCATCAGTTTTTTGTAGAAGATAACCAAATATATTTTGACTAAAAATTTATTATGCTCTTTATAACCTTAAAACATCTGCAAGATTTCAAAGCATTCGGTTTTGTAGTACCTGATTAAATCAATAAAATAAATTTACGCATTCATTAATTTTTTTGAGTCACCCTGTATATGCAAATCGAAAAAATTTGAATGGAATGATAAATCACAAGAAGAGACTCACCATATTTTGTACATTTTAGATAGGATTTATTCAGCAAAATTTTGTGGTGACGTCATAAATTTTTTAGGGGGGACGACCAAATACGTTTTGATCAAAAATTTACCATGCTTATGATAATTTTAAAATATCTTCAAGATTTCGAAGCATTCGGTTTTGTAGTTCCTGAGTAAATCAGTAAAATAAATTTACGCTTTCATTTATTTTCTTGAATCACCCTATTACAACAAACCACATATCTTTGTTTATCAATAAAATATTATACTCCTATGACAGACAGTAAAAATAACCCTACTGTTATTTTATAACAATATAACAACGTCGCAGAGATAACTTCAAAAGTAATTATGGTCATAAAACCTAAGAAGAAACGAATCAGGACATTAAAATGTTCTGTTTCCTTAAAACAAAACACTCGGTATAGGGAAAAATAATATTAATGTATGTTATGCTAATAATAATTCATGAAAAAATTCTAATTTCTTAACTTCCTCTCCCTTCTACTCTTTCTCTCTGTCTTTCTCTCTGTGTCTCTCACACTCTTTCTCTCTTCCTTTATTTTATTTTTGCTCAATAATTACAAAACGAAGAAAGTGGTTATAAGATGCAATCAAAATTCGGTAAGTATGTTAATTATACCCACAATCAGTTTCCTGTTGACGACAGGAGTTCGCAGATAAAACTGGAGTTCTGAATGCTCGCCACTCACGGATTCGAAGCAGACATAAATTTGGTGGCTTCTTACGCCGATTATTTGAAGTATGCTCCACTTTATGATTTAGATAGGCTTAATTATGAGGTATGGAGTGTTGCTTGGTTACCTGAAGTAAAATCCCCATTGGTTCCTCACCAACGATCGATTGTCGGTTTACCCAATCCAGTTGGTGGATGCGCCAGGAATGGCCGGAAATGCAATCGAGACACCTTAGAAACTCCAGACTTGTGAGCTTTTATGGGCCAATAATGATAGGTACTAAAGTGCAAGTGTTTGCACGAACGGTACCTTAAAAAGCAAATACTTGTGTGGAGGAAATGAGACACACACTTAGGTTCAATTTATTTCGGTCGAGGTAAGCTTTTAATTTTCTGTTGTTATGTTTGGAGTGATGGAGATTGATTATATATGTAGAATGTGAGTAGACAAAGCAGAACTACTATTGATCTTTCCATTTCTCTGTTTAGTATAAAATCATTTGTTGTATTTTAAGTATAGTTCGAGTTCTGATAAAGAAACTTTCCAAACGGGATAAAATCTTTTAATGTAAAAATAAAAAGTCAAATTCATCGTATAGGACGCGTTAGCAGCATCGTTTGTCGCTGACTAGACCGGCTGTTGTGTGGTAAAGTGGAGTCATCAATCCTTTTTAAATGGAACTATTTCATTTTCATTACGTAAAATTAATTATTTTTTTTTCTTCTCAGAGACATAGCCAGACATACTGTGTATAAATAAGTAAATTCACATTTATTAGTCTTACACAAACAATGTTGTTTCGAATAAAGTAAATATAAATATGTCTATAATGAAATTAAAAAAAGTAATATAATCCCCCTTTTAATGTTAATTGCAACTTTTATCAAAATTCAAAAGAAGGAAAGTCACGGGCTTTCAACAGAGCTTAACGCCAACCGCCACACATTGTGATTTACCACTCTTTGTTTGTTTTATTTGACGTGAATTTACCTTGGCCGTGCCATTATCAAATAGAGGTCTTCGTGGAATACAAATATTGACTGATTGGAAATACCGAAGTTTGTTTTATTAGTTGATTGATGAGTTAACCATGACCTAACGTTTTATACTTATGTTTACCCATCTGTAAGGAAGAACTTTTAAGAGTAGTCGTCAAACTGACAACTATCTCAGTTAAAAAAATGACCAAGAAGCAAATGAAATTATGTGTACATATCACGTGACCAGAAATGACGGAGTCTTTTAACAATACTTTAAAAAAAATGTTGACTTCCTTTGCATTTATGTTAGTACCTATAACGCAGGTAATTCTGAAATTTGGATTATATTTTGGATAGATTTTGCGGGTTTAAAAATGTCAACAATCTGTCCATTTCGACAATATACAAGGTGGGTAGGTATGTAATTCTTTTTATATTTTATTTTTCTAAAATGTACAAACATAGTTACCTAGTAGTTAATTTTGACTTCACCCCTCATTGGGAAACACGGTTAAATTATAAAATTAATAACATTAGAAGACGACCAGGTCAAATAACACAGTACCTTAGAGCAGTTAAACCACCACACATCATGACATGTATGCATTCGATACTGACCAACAATAATTTTCATCAAACTGATTACGATGAATACAACACAACACTATCCCAAATTAAAGATACCCTATTACAAAAGCTTTCCTTATATAGCAAAAGACTTAAAAGATACAAACAATCACATCTCAGAAAAATTCATAACACTAAATTCTTAAACAACGAAAAACTATTCTATCAACATTTAACTAATTCAAGCAAAACTCAATTATCCGGTGAACTTCCAAGTTCACAGGATGTAACAACATTTTCGTCAAAACTTTGGTCTCAAGAATTTGAATTTAACCAATCTGCCAAATGGATTCCTCATATATCCCATAAACTATCCACAGTTACACCAATGAATGATCATCATAACACTTGCCGAATTAATAAATACCATCAATAAGACACACAACTGGAAATCACCAGGATCAGACAAAATCCATAATTTTTGAATAAAAAAATTAAATTGTGTACATATTCATTTACTACATCACTTAAATCAGTTCCTTCTTGACCCATCCTGCTTTCCAACATTCTTATGTCATGGTGTAACTTACCTAAAACCTAAAGATAACGACACAAAAAATCCATCAAAATATAGACCTATCACATCTTTACCGACATTCTATAAAATATTAACCTCATGCATTACACAAAAAATCTATCAACACTGTTTTAACTCTGACATCATTAATGAAGAACAGAAAGGATGTATCAAAGGATCCTTTGGTTGCAAAGACCAATTAATCATAGATTCCATCATCTGTGAACAAGCTAGAAAAGAAAACCGAAACATATATACTGCTTTTATTGATTATAAGAAAGCTTACGATTCTGTCCCTCATTCCTGGCTATGCAAAATTCTGGAATTATACAAAATTGATACTAAAATCTGCACTTTTCTCAAATGTTCCATGGAATTTTGGAAGACCAGCTTCCAAAAAACCTTAAATGAACAAACAATTCAGTCAGATCCAATAATGATCCGAAGAGGAATTTTTCAAGGCGATTCTCTTAGCCCGTTATAGTTCTGCTTAGCAATAAATCCCCTCTCCGATATCCTGAACAGCTGCAATTATGGGTTCAATATAAGAATTAACAAACAAAGAGAAAACAGAATAAGTCACTTGCTGTATATGGATGACATAAAAATATATGCAAGTACACAAAATCAGTTAACAAACCTATTAAATCTGACTGAACAGTTTTCCGGTGATATTGGTATGTGTTTTGGTATTGAGAAATGTAAGACCCAAGCAATCAGAAAAGGCGTCCAATACCAAGTACCACATATAACCCACAATAACGAAATAATCGAAGCCCAAGAACGAAATGATACATACAAATATCTGGGTTTCTGTCTAAGGGTTTCTGTCAATCCTCCCACATTAATCATACCAAAACGAAAACACAGTTGAAAGATCAATACCTAGCGAGATTAAAATTAATATTGAAGACACAGTTAAATGGAAAAAATTTAATGAAAGCAGTAAATACATTCTGCGTTCCACTGCTAACATATTCTTTTGGAGTCATTAAATGGTCCAAAACTGATCTTGAAAATTTAAACATCACAACAAGGAAAATCTCCACACAGTATAGAAGGCATCATCCAAAATCGTCCATTGAAAGATTCTCATTGCCAAGACAGAATGGAGGAAGGGGTTTCCAGAACCTAGAAAACTTATATCAAAGACAAATCTCAGATCTGAAGAAGTATTTCTTGAAACGAGCAGAAAGAAATGAAATGTATCGGACCATCACAAGGGCAGATTTGAACCACACACCCTTAAATCTGTCAAACACCGAAGAAATCCAAACCCCCCACACAATAGACAAAATAATAAGTGGGCAAAACAAAAACAACTACATGGAAAATTCTACAAAGACTTAGAAGAAACTCATGTCAACAAGAAGATGTCATTGATTTGGTTAAAAAAATCAAGTTTGTATGCCGAAACAGAAGGATTTGTGTTTGCTATTCAAGACCAAGTAATCAATACCAAGAATTACAGAAAATACATCATCAGAGATCCGAATATAAGAAACGACTGATGTCGCCTCTGCAAAGCAAAACCTGAAACGATCCAGCACATAATCTCCTCCTGCAACATCCTGGCACAAATTGACTACAAGGCTAGACACGACAACGCAGCCAAAATCATTCACAAAGAATTAGCAACACTTATGAACTTAATCGAAGATACGACACCCTGTTACACTTACATTCCATCTCCGTTCCTTGAAAATAACAAATACAAATTATACAGGGATCGCACAATACTTACAGACTTAAACATTACAGCTAACAGACCAGACATCATACTTATCAAAAAACACACGAACGAAGCTATTCTCATTGACATTGCTATTCCTAACACAAACAACATTGTTCAAACATACCACACCAAGATTTCAAAATATCTACAATTATCGATAGAAATGAAATCCATGTTGAATCTTAAAAAAATTTCAATTCTACCCTTAGTTATCTCTAATGTAGGTGTAGTCCCAAATAGCTTAGTTGAGAATTTAAAGTCTTTGCATTTGAATGAATCAATAATTGTCAAAATTCAAAAAGCTGTTTTATTAGGAACATGTCATATTGTTCGTAAGTTTCTTGAACAGTCTGATCATGTCAGTCAGATTAGATTAACACCAGTAGGTCAGAGTAGTATAGGTCACTTTCCAAGTGATGCGCAGATAAATGATCGGTAGTTACGCTAGACTTTTGGGGATGGGGTGAGATTAGAAAATAATAGCAGACTAATTTGTATGCTGTAATTCTAAAATCTCGAAAGTTGTTTTGTTAATCCAATCAATGCATATCATTACTTGGTCTTAATACCCGTAATGATAGAAGTCTTGCCTGAATGCCGGTCATTTCCGGGTCAGTGGTGGGTCTTAATAATTGTAAAACGTATGAAACGTATGAAAATAGAAAGGAATTGATAAAACATTGTAAAAAAAATGTTCTTAATTAAATTATTCAGAGTTTAGTCAATTACAATAGGTAAGTTTCTATAACAGTTTTTGAAACAACCAAAAAATTATGAGATACCTGTAATGATTATACTGTTTTTAAATCAGCAGCCATTTGAAAACATCAATTTTTGTTTTAAAAATATTTTCGAAAAAATATTTTCGTGCTAGATGACTTCACGTAATCCTAGTTGTAACTGCGGGGAAACTTATAAATTCGAATTGCGAAATTGTGTTGAAAATTATAACTATAAAGTGACAAAGTCATGACAAAGTTGTTTTTTTTTGTCACAAAAAAGATACTCTTTAGCCTTAAAACGAAAATAACTAGTATGTATAAACTAATAGCCAGTGACTATTAATGTTTGTGATTTTTTTTTGTTAAACTGGCAACCTATTTAAAATTTTATGATGGGATACCTGATTGTCAAGGCGATCTTTATGACAGCTGCCATCGTCTCAACCAATTAACACGTTTGTTTGGCGTCAAAATTGACAACTGTGAACTGACCTACTAGCACGGATGCCAACAATTCAGAATTGCCAACACAAAAATTTTGCTGGACTCGACTTAATGACTGAGTAATCTTCGTTCCCGACGGTGGCCTCTATTTACACCTAGTGTAAAGTGTCGAGAAAATCCAGACAAGTTGCGCCGGAATTATTTTTGTACATAATCGTTGTGTGATTAGTCGTATGATTTTGAGTTACAAAGAAATAAATTGTCGAGTTTAACCCACGCCGATTTTAAATACCCGTTCATCGTAACAATAATAAGCGGAATATTTAATTCGCCGCATATTGTACGCAAATTCGCTTCTTAATACAGTGTTAAATTTTGTAAATAAATATCTTTAAAAGAACAAAACTAAAAAGGATTTGCTTATTGTTTTAAATATGAGCATAACTGGTTAGGTTCTTTGGTTTGTAAAATAGGGATCACTACTACAGAATAAATAATAGTCAGAGAAATATTGTTGTTAATTTCTCCACTTTACAAATCGGTTTCTTCAAGTTAATTTGGTTGGTACTGTTAGTTAACAATATCAAAAATAAAGTGTAACATGTCAATAAATCACAGTTAAAATAGTATTCTATTTTTTCTGAGAACAACCATATTAATTTTGAGATATATAGACAAATTTATTAAACCATTTATGAGAACAATAACATCTAAGGCTGTTATGGGTCATACTCATAATCCATGGTCTGCAGTGTTGGGGACAGATACTTTTAAAAGTATCTAGATACAGATTGTTTTCGATATTTTCGAAATATATCTAGATACAGATACAAGAAAACAGATACTTTTTGAAGCTTTGGCGAATAAAATAACTGAAAACATGTTTATGTATTTTTTTATGTATTGGTTAATGAATTTTTTAAAATTAACAACATTTCGAACGTATTGTCACAAAAATTATTTCTTCTTGGTGTCAGAATTTGGTTTCCGCTACTAAACACCCGTTCCACAGGTGCAGAAGAAGGGATTGTGGTATTAAATTTAAACAATAAACATTTTACTGTAGCATAGTTATTCAAGACTGAAAAATCTTTTCTTTTTTCCTGCAAATAGGCCATCACTTCGCTGTTTGATGTGTCGCAAATTGTGCAATATTTATTACGTACGCTTAAAAAGAATATTTTTTTTGTTTTTATTCCCATACTACAGTGTCCAATTTGTGTTTGAGTATATCTAATAATTATCTCCAGCATTAGAATTAATATTTCAAAAGAATACGGGAAATGATTATTCTGTGCTGTAGAGGTCTGTTGTCAGCAACCTGTCATAAATTATTATTCTTCAATATCGGCTTACGATGTTTTTATGACCATGTCCGGTAATCGTCTATCCCGGTGCGGCAGGTATATACATTTTAGGAAGAATTGCTGGTTCCGTTTAAGGCAAAATAAGTACAACTTCTTAGGGAGGTATTTAAACCCCTTATAGGATCAAAGGTTGCCAGGCAGGCCGGAATCACCAGAGTGCAACTTTAAATTTTCAGATTTTTGTTGAAACTCATTTTATTTTAATCTCGTTTCACGATTTCTGAGAATATATCACGATAAATTATTCTACCGAGGGTTGTAAAAATATTAATTTTATTGCCCAAGATTTACGCTTAAACATAATCGGCACATTCTAGGGCAAAACGGACCTGCCAAGTCCGCCTCGCGTTAGGTCCAACAATGAAAAAGTAAAGAAATGACACATGTGGCAACAGGAAAAGATGCTAGATTTGTCTGAAAAATAAAGGTATAAAACAGTAACAAATATGCGATTTATGCGAGAGAAATGTATGTATTGAACATTCGTTTAGTCGATTACAGAACTAATTTGTGCTAACTGAAAAAATTAATCATTATGTAACACGCAATTATTATTTTCTAAAAATAATAACATACCTTAAATAAATATTTTTACTATTAAAATTACTCTTATTTAATAACACAAATACAATCAGCAGGCCTACCGGACCCGGGTTGCTCAGGTACGCAGATAAAATCCATTGCCCCGATAAGCGTAAAACGCAGTGAATAGTGAATTGTGGTTTATGGTTTTTAAAATATCGTCTTACCATGGCTTAGATTTATTACCCCTCAGGATTATATTTAAAGATGTATAAGTACTGAAGGCTACAATGTAGGAAATGATGGTATTTAAAATATGAAAATTTCCGTGAGAACACTATTAGTGGACCTCTTACCTCTTTTTTTGTATATGTGACCAAAATCACCAACATGAAGTATAAAAAATTACTACTAGTATAACTCAACTAATAACTACTAAAAAAAAGTGAAATAAAAAAATGTATCTGTATCTTCGCCATTAATTTTGTATCTAGATACAGATATTTTGTTTTTAAATTCGATTTTATCTAGATACAGATACTAGATACCCAAAAATGTATCTAGATACTTTATTTAGATACAAGTATCTAGATACTGCGCAACACTGCTTAATAGTGACAATTTATCAGACAAAAACTTATAAACTCCGATTTTTTACTGTTGTCCCTGAGGATTCAGTTAATTATATTGGTATTGTGATTCAATATAAAAATTTGGGACCGAAGCACACTCAACATGATAACTTTTTTGTTTTCTATAATCGTGGAAAATGTAGTACTCAGAGAGTGGGCATACATCAGATTTCTTCGCTTCCCAAATTACTTGCAACGCTTTTGGGACTTCAACGTAGTTCAGCAACAGTTTTGGCCCATAAAGGTGACAATATCACTGGTCTGAAAAGATTGGGTGGGTGGAAAAGTTCTACTATCGCTGAATCATATGTGGAAGAATCAGTGCAACATAAGATCAACGTTGTCAAAAAAATAGTTGACTGTGAACCCTGTTCGTCTACGACAGAAAATAATTATTATAATTTAACAATGGAAAAGAACGTTAATATTAGCACTCATAATAATGAATTTGCCATAAACAAAAGACCGAAACCGAAGAAATAACTAAAGCTTATTTTTCAGGTTGTTCTAATTGCATGGTGAGTATAGGAGTAAATAATTCTGAATGGAAAGTAGAATTAGTAGTTTGTTTTTGTATATTGCTATTATACTTATAATTTTGATAATAAAGGTTCATCAAGTAATTCCTTTTCGTGTAATGTGAAAATATTACAATACAAGATGCCATTTTACGTTACAAATAAAGCTATAGGGTGCATTGCAAATCCACTTTTGTGAATGTTAAGGACATTTTACATCCTGAAACCGATAAAATTAAATAAATTGATACAAATGTTTATTTTTTAAACATCCTATTTAATCACATTTTTAATGTCATTAGTTTTGCCCAAAAATAATGTAAAGCTCTATTCCGAATTTCATCTTCGCTTTGACACAGTGATGAAACAACTAAGTCAAACATTGTTTAAACCGTAATTATGTACAAATTTTGTGTAGAACTTGTTCGTGGAACTTCATGACACTCCCAGATAATTTTTAAATGAACTGGACCTACCATATTTCCTACCATTTCGCAATGTTAGTAGCACCAGATAAGTAGGTATTTTCCACCGGTTATCATCTTTACATTTGAATATTGCCCACTGCAATAAACTAGAGATTACACTAATAAGTAAGTAGTTACTTATTTCAACATAATTTAACTCTGTTAATAGGTATCTCTATTACGTAAACTACAATTGCAGTAAAACTGTAAGTCATTGTAAGATAAGATAATGTAACAAATTACAGTTGCACAAAAACTACTTTTTGATAAATAAATTATAATTTCACCATACTGTATGTTAAAATATGAAAAAAAAGGTGCGACCCTGCCAGGATTCGAACCTGGAATCTTCTGATCCGTAGTCAGACGCGTTATCCGTTGCGCCACAGGGCCTGTGCACGTTGCATTCGAATCCTGACATAACACGCGCACATTTCACCGTACCCAATACACAATTAGCTTTTTTGAAAATTTTCAAAAAGGAATATTTTTAAAAAGAATAAATACAAATCATTCTAGTAACATTTTATAGTTCGTAAATTCAAATAATAAAAACAACTTATGTCACAATATATATAAACATTATTTTAAAAATATTTTGATCACGTTATAAACAAATCGTAAGTAACACAAAATATTTACAATATGTAAAGTATTGTAATCATCTGTACCAAACATGGAAGACTTCGATAAAATTCAAGTAGTGACTACCTTGGCTAAAAAACACTTTCAGCAGAAACTACTATCTTTGGACTCTCAATATCACTTTTACTTTGGATTAACTTTAGTTCCATGGCTTTTGATGTTCTTTCTCCCTTACTGTCCTCTAAGGTCCGCTTTAAAACTGCCTGTAATGATGAAACAGTCCTTTCAAGCGACACTTTAAGCTGACTGTTGGTTTTATGCATCCACGCCAGTAACAACGCAGCAAATAAATCTCCAGTTCCAGTAAATGAAGCAGGCAATTTAGGAATTTTTATTGTCACTTTTTCGCTATTCGAACCAACTTTCTTGCTCGCTATAGCTAGTAATGATTGTTCGGTTCCTAACTCTGTTGAGGAAAGAACCACAATTGGACATCCCTTGCTGTGAAGAACATCGATAGCTTTCCATGCATCATCGACACTATTTATTTTAATATCTGTTAAAAGCTCCACTTCAAACTGATTTGGAGTTATAATATCAGCTAATGGCAGTACTGAGTTTTTATAAACAGGTAAGAGCTCCTTTGGTACATACATTTTTCCATTGTCACCCATAACTGGGTCACACACATAAGTAAGTTTAGGATTAACAGTTTTCAAGTGCTTAACTAATGAGCAGACCCGCTGGAGAAACGATTCTGCTCCAATATACCCTGTAAGTAAATGAGAATAAAAATCCAACCCATTTTCTTCGAGGCCCTTGGCTAAATCATCCAAATCCTTTTCTGTTAACACTTGCCCTGTTACTGCTTTATATCCTGTGTGATTACAAAACTGCACGGAATTTATGGCATCTACTTCAAAACCCAGCAGTTGTAAAGGGAATGTTGCACTTTTATTGCCAACGTAACCTGAGACTACGTGACTTTGGACTGACAGAACTCTCGGACTCTGATTTTCTGCCATTTTAGTTTGACGATTGTATCGATTTGAACTCTTCTTCACGACTTTGTAAATGTCGATTTGATCGTAGAAAGTCTACACCTTGTACTTGGACTCATTTATCTAATCTCTACAATTACTTGTTAATCGCATAACAATTTCAAATGACCTCGAGAGTGGAAATAAGCAAACAATATGTAATAAATCTGTTAACAACAGCTACGGTTTGTGCGGTGTTGGCTAAATTACACTGTATAGGATGTTCAAAAACTATAAATAATGATTTAAGTAGAACCTATGAGTAGAACTATAAATCTGTCAAAGTCACATGTTCGCATAAACATAATCAGAATATTACCTCGTGCGGTCCTCGATATATGCAACCCAAAAAACACTATTCTAAATCAATAATAATAATTATTTTGATAAAACTTCCGTAAACCTTTGCCTGATAATGTTTCTAAAGTCGGAACGTGATGTAGATAACACTATAATTTATTCAAATTTACTTTTAGCTATATAGAGTACAGTCTAAACTCTAAAATACATATTATGTTTGTCCGTCTGGCGCCTGTATCTATCCATTTTTATTAGACATGTAATCTCCGAAACTACCGGACCGATTGTTGCCAAATTTTGTATGTAGGTACATACAGGGTTAGTCACGAGAGAATTACTTCTGAAAATTATTTTTACGCAACCCAAAATACTAATACCCTGTACCACTTGATATTATCTAAATTTAAAATGAAATGCCTAATCCATGATTGCTTTGACTTTGGCAGTGTCACTTTGACGTTAATTAATTTTTAACATTTTTTTTCATCGTTGACTCGCCTATAGAGCCCCACTGGATCGACGACATACAGTCAGATCAATCTGGGCTATACTGAAGCCGTAAGTGCTCTACCAATGTTGTTCGCCGCTAATGTGCATGTGTTAATTCGCCATCTCTGCGTCACCTAGAGCCTCTTCGAAGTGCAAATCTGCAACCTCTGGACTTCTTCGGCCATCCATTTACAGAAAAGCCGTAGCATTCCCACAAAATGCCCAGCATTTTCAACAGATTAGTAGTTAAATTATTTACTTACTTGTTTGAGTTTCTGTTGTAACCTTTGAATAAAATGCCGTAAAAGGAATTTTTAGAAATAATTTTCTCGTGATTAATCGGTTGCAAAAGATCAAAAGGCACACTGACAAATTTATTAGCGGCACCGGAGGAGATTTCCGACTGGCTGCGGTACCATCATGGACACTCGTGTAACCTCCTTTTCCACAATTGTCAAAATGAGACTGCCAAACTCAAAGCAATCATGGATTAAGCATTACATTTTAAATTCAGTTAGTATCAAGTGGTACATGGTATTCGTATTTTGGGTTGCGTAAAAATAATTTTCAGAAGTAATTCTCTCGTGACTAACCCTGTATATTATGAATATCATGTAGATGATTAAACTCTAATCAAAATTTGTCTAATCATCCCCATTAACAACGTGATTTTTTATATTTTATAAAACCATATACTCCTACACTTGTAGTTTATGAATCCGCATTTAGTTTAAATCACAATTACATTACAAAAATGTTTCTGCAATATACGCTGCGTGTTGTATATAACGGATGCCTCCGGAAATATAGTCGGATTCTTTCGAAGTACCTATATATGTTTGATAAATTCAGAGATTCAAATCAATAACATTTACCCACTTTTGTACGATCCGCCAAACATTCCCAGGGCTGTATAATCAATAATTTATTTTAGAAATTACAAAACGAATTTCTCTGAAATTTTTTTCACAAAACGTTGATTACGTTATCCTAAATTTCTGGGAGGGCAATCTTCTCTGGAATATCCAGAAACACATGCTTCTGTAACTGTTGTTTTTTTTTGTTGTACATTCCTGTATTTTAGAACTGATAATTTATTTTATCGATTAAATAAAAAAATAGCATCTAGAAATACATTGTTGTAACTGTTATTAATATTACATTTTACTTATCCATATTGGTATATTTATTTCTTCTACAAAATCGATGACGTAACCAAAAAATTGTATGAAGAAAATCTCACTAGAAACACAGTACAGCATGCTCCTTTATAATACCCGTAATTTTAATAATCCAAAAGTTTTATCTTGACCTACAGGGGCTATCATAATAAAATAATAAAATTGCCAAAATCATATTTTAATGATAAGTGACATACTGATACGTCGATTGGGTCACGTGTTGTTGCAGATTAAGAATAAATGAATATTCTTTGTTCAAGGTGGCATCAGTTTCGTACTTTAATTTTAAAACCGCATTTGAAAAGAAATAAAAATCATTTCAATAACGTAAGACAATCACCCATGTTTTAACGTTTAGGGAATTGGCAACAGGCCACCCTATAGGATAGGTTGGTAGTTCGGGATTGGTAATACAGGCAGGTAGATTTTTGGAAGGCCCTTCACTTCCTATTTTTGGCTTATTTTGCTGTGGCTGTGCTAATGTAAACACGTGTTAAAAATAATAATAATAAATGCCTTTAATGGAAAACAAAAAAAAAAATTAAACCTTGGATGATCCATATAATAATTGTATTACTTAATACACTAATCTGAACCTCCCTGTTTCATTAATCCTATTTTTAGAACCGACGAGACACGAACAATTACGGGGGTGTTGTGGCACAGGTTGTAGTAACCGAATTTGAACCAAATTTTCGCGCTGAAATTAATTAACAGCGGTGCAAAATCACATTTGAATAATTTGAATTTGAAAAAAAAATCAAAAAAAATCGTTAAACATAGACAACCATGTGCACGTTAGCCGTTAGCGCTTGGGGGTAGTTGGTAGCTCGCTAGGGGATTTTTAGTTAGAGGGCGGTACGAGTAGACAAGATGATGGCATAGCGAGAGCATGATGAAAGCGTCATTATTGTTTTGGTTTCTTGTGTGGGATCATGGTGAAAAGACGCTGTAAGTTAGTTAGGTTAAATTAGTTAATTTGGTAGTTAATAAAAGGGAGGAAGCCTTTGTTTAACGAAAATTAATCGTAACGCCGACGGCGCCCAGTTTTCCCCAACACGTACAACTAATTCTTGCGCCTTTCTAATCGGAAAAAATGCTAATTTTCGACCGACCGACGGCTTGTAAATTCACCCATCATCATTACGTCACCGAGGCATTTCCTCGCAACGTTAAAGATTGATTACATCACCGAAGCATTTCCTCGCAACGTTGAAGATTACATCACCGAGACATTTCCTCGCAACGTTAAACATTACCTACATCACCGAGGCACTTCCTCGCAACGCTAAAAATTGCAAAACCGAGGCATTTCCTCGCAACGCTAAAAATTACACCGCCGAGGCATTTCCTCGCAACGCCAAAAATTACATCACTAACGAGACTCGCAACTCGCAACGCTGACTGGATATTTTTGTGTTTATTTGTTATGTGTTCTGTTTGAGGTAAACAGTTCACGATATTATAAACTCTCAAAGCTAATTGTTTTTAAATAAGTAACCAATCAATTGGATTACGACATAATTTAACATAATGTAAATTCTATGTTTGAATCGTTGATAAAATGTGGCAAGTATTAATCTCATGTAAATTTTGTTGGCTTTGCAATTTTCACCTCAAACAATTTCAATTGAACGTAAACTTTCATGCTCTGTAGTTTCTAACCTCACGCAATATTTTATCTGCACAAGTTTATTTCACACCAGATCTTTTGTTTTTATAAATCTTTGCTAGTTTTTTTTGTTTTGTAAATATCTTGTTGATGAATGTTTCCATCATAAATTATCTGATGTCCAATCTTAATCTCAAATAAGAATTATTTGCTGTTTACAATTTGACAAGATTGTATGCCGAATTTAAATGTTATTTATTGTTCTTTTTGAAATTTTAACACTTAATTATCAGAGTTGTAGTGACCGAATTTGAATCAAATTTTCACGCTGAAATTAATTAACAGCGGCGCGAAATCACATTTGAATAATTTGAATTTGAAAGAAAAAAAATTCAATCAAAAAATCGTTAAACTTAGGGGTAGCTCTAGATGTTTTATTTAGAGGGCGGTAGTCGGGTTGGTAAAGGAGAGCGTCATTACGTTTCTGTTCGGTGTAGTGGACGCATGGTAAACAGTAAGCAGCTACGTTAAAATTAGTTCGTTCGGTTGTTAATAAAAGGGAGGAAGCCTTTGTTTAACGACAATTAATCGTAACGCCGATGGCGCCCAGTTTCCCCAAACCGCGCGGCTAATTCTTGCGGCCTTTTAATCGGAAAAAGTGCAAACTTTCGTTCAACGTGAACTACGCGGTCTAAATTTGTTTTATTGTTTGTAAATTCACCAATCAAGGTAGTTTTTTTTATCGTCAGCTAGTGCTAACACAATTTAACAATCAGGATTATTTAAATAAACCACTTGCTAGAAGATTTCATGAAATTCACTTTACTCAGGATAACAATTCTTTATTTAACAAGTTATAAATAAGTTTCTGGATGCACATACGTAAGTGTTACATAACACTTCTTAATTCTTCACACAAGACTGCTAATAGTTCATTTAAATTGAACGTAAACTTTCATGCTCTGCAGTTTCTAATCTCACGCAATATTTTATCTGCACAAGTTTATTTCACACATTTAAATTAGCAAAATTCATTATACTGAGAACTGGCGGGAGGTTAAAATAATGTCTTCTCTTAGGCGGTCATCATCGTTATCATGATTACATCACTGAGGCATGCCCTCACAAGGCTAAAGATTGATTACATCATCGAGGCATGTCCTCACAACGCTAAAGATTGATTACTTCATCGAGGCATGCCCTCGCAACGCTAAAGATTGATTACATCACTGAGGCATGTCCTCGCCACGCTAAAGATTGATTACACCACCGAGACGCTTTTTCCTCGCAACGTTAAAATTTACATCATCGAGGCATTTCCTCGCAACGTTAAAATTTACATCATCGAGACGCTTTTTCCTCGCAACGATGACTGGATATTTTATTTGTTGTGTAAAATTTCACAAGATTGTATGGCGAATTTAAATGTCGTTTATTGCTCTTTGAAACTTTAACACTTGTTCAGTTGTCGATAATATTAGAGTCACAAGAAATTGAACATTTAAAATGGAACTGAGTTTAAATAACACTGAAATACGTAGCAGAAGCGTAGGGCGCGGCTTCTAGTGGGGGCTAGCGGGATTATCGCGCCATCTGCACAAGGGGTGCAGGCTTTAAATAGATTCAGTATGAACAGTCTGGACGATGAGACGTTGTCAACTTGTTTATAGCCGTGACTTCCGATCTCTAGTTTTAGACCGTAACGGCCTGGTTAGTGCGGTATGTTCGTAATGGAGATATGCTTTGCGGTAGGCTTACGATAGATAGAATGACCGTCGCGGGGGAGAACGGCCCCGGCCGGGAGCCCCAAACTCCGCTTATACGCCCCAGGGGTATTTTTGTTGTGTTCCTGCCGTAACTTTAAATCTGTCGCCACACGCCCGTAATAACTTGTGTATTTGCATCCAGTTACTTTAATTCAGATTTTGCTTTGTTTCTATTAAATTTGTGATATTCAAATGTTTGCATTGATTCAAAACATAAACGTAGGGTTTTTGTACTCGCTCGGTTTCCCATATGTGTACGTCTGTCAATTCGTGAGTGTCTTTTCATTCATAATTTTAAGGTGTTTCATTTGACATGTAATATGTGGGTGAATAAAACCCTAGGGGGTTTTTGGAGATGAAGAGCGATGGCGACCCGGCCCTCCTGGGCCGCCAGAAGGGCACGTCCGAGTCACCTTCGCTCGTCGCTTCTTTTCCTACTAGGGAGGGGTGCGAGTCACTTTTCAAAAAAAAAAAAAATACGACGTAGGTTTCCATTTTGTTAGACGATCACAGCCTCTCAAACTTTTTCAAGTGTTAATTAAAGGCGGAAAGTTTGGATTATCACAGGGTCATAGAAATTGAACATTTAAAATGGAATTGAGATTAAATAACACCGAAACACGTAGCAGAAGCAGAGGGCGCGGTTCCTAGTCGAGCTAGCGGGATTTATCGCGCCATCTGCATAAAGGATACAGGCTTTGTATAGAGTCAGGGGAACGGTCTGGATGACGTGACGCTGTCAGCGTATTTATAGCCGTGACTTCCAACCACGAGTTTGCGACCGTAACGGCTTGGGTAGCGCCATACGTCTCTTCGTTAGATAGAGAGGTGCTGAGCCGTAGTGCTTGCGATAGATGGATTCACCGTCACGGGGGAGAACAGCCACGACCGAGAGCCCCAAACTTGTGTTTAAATTTGCCGTCACACGTCTGTAGTAACTTGTATATTTGCATCCAGTTACTTTACTCCAGATTTTGATTTGCTTTTATTAAATTTGTGATATTCAAATATTTGCATTGATTCAGAACGTTTAATTTGATTTCATTCCAAGTCATTCAAAGTTTTTTTTCTGGAGCGGAGCATTAAGGTCTTCAACCTGCGCAACTTAATCGCAGCTTTTTTTTTTGTCAGTGGAGGAATAAATAATTTTGTGTCCTCCATAAATTTTGTGTTTTATTTAGCGGTACTTTTTCAACCTTGGGGTCCACCATTTGCATCTGAACGCATCCCACCATTTTTCAAAAACACAACGTAGATTTTTCGCGGGATCTCACAGTGTGGTCATTCCTTCACATATGGTTATAACTTTTTCAATTCAAATGGTTCGCAACAGAAATTTTAAAAATATTTATACCAAATATATTGCGACAGTCAAATTTATTCAGAACTAACATGATTTCTGTAAAAGAAAACAAGCTATTTATTCTGCCTAAATAAAAATAAAGACGAGTCTTGTCTTTCAAAGGAAAAAATACAACTTACCTTACTGGAATGATTGCATGAAGCAGTTAAGTAATTTTCCCCACCTTGCCATTAAAAGCAAAAATCTTCAAATTTATCATTACGTAACAGGTACACACGGAACTACAAAACTATAAATATATTTATTTTTTTAACAACACAGGTAATAAAACTTGGAAACGAAAGCAAACTTAAAATATCCTTTTCAACAATGTTTTAAAAACATGTAACACTTTGTTACTTAACCCTGTCCACATCAATCATAGAAAATAAAACATCTGAACTGTCATCAAAAATATCAGATGTAAAAAACGAATTGGGGGCAACTAAAGAACTTGAAGACATATTTTTATAATCTCTTGTGATGTTGACTTTATTAATATAGTATGATATTTTTTGCTGAGATTCAGCCAACATTAACTTAAGGTCCTAAAAACTATGTATTAGCTTCAGAATTCAAAATTTAAAAAATTACCTTCGGTAGTTGAGTGCTTAAGGCTCTAATTCCATCTTCCAAATGTCTCGCTTTGGGATAACAAGAAATTATAGTCAAATGATTAGCAATGGCTTCCCCAAACTCCAGTTTTGATTCACAAAAAACCAAATTAGATGCTGCTACCACTTGCCCGATTTTTAAATTATCAAGTAAAAGACAGTTTTTTGGTCCTTCAAACACTTTCACAAACAATAACCTAAAAATTAAATTAAACAACTCTTAGTTCAAAAATAACACGCACTGAACAAAACCTCCCACACTCATCAGCTAACCATAAATTCTGAGAGCAACCTTCAGTTGACACTGCAGCTACAACTCCAACTGTGTCAAATTCCTTAAATGGTGGTTTGTTAGTTGCTTTGATAATTTGTGATATTGGAAATAGAGTTCTTTTGTATTTATGAAAATTAGACCACTCTTTTGAGCACGCTTGAAACCGTGTACGACTCGTCGTGCACAAATCACCATTTTTCCTTAAATATTCATACTGATCTAAACAATTAAAGCACAAAATATTCATTCTTACTTTGGTAAAACATTATAAGCTACGAAAACCGACGATTCTTTAAGAATTTCCACGTGTTCGTTTGAAGGTCTCCATATGTGGAAAGTGCAAGTCTTCTCATTTGCATCAAGAATATCAATCACTAGCATTTGTAAAACCGGTGTAACATCTCGTTTTGGAATTTGTCGTTTATCGATGTTGTCTTTCAGTTTACGTGATATATCTTGCTGTTGCATAAATAATATCCGTTGTTGATAATCCACAATTGAGTTTTTTTGAGAACTGGATAAAATCTCCTTAAACAAAGAAATTAAATTTTGAATTTTAGATGTGACCGCGGGGACTTACTTGGAACTTCTCCGGGTCTTTATTATTTTGATATAAATGGAACAGAGTTTCCGGACAATTGATGTTTCTAATTTGATCAATAGAGTAGTTTAAACTGAGATTTTGTCTAGAAGTTCGTAAACTCATTTCATAATCTTTCGTTATTGTTTCTCTAAGTTTCTCTATTTCTTGTCGACCTTTGTTCTCCCATTCTTGAGCACGCAATTCTTCGGCTTTTCTATTTCTCCAAACTAAAATTAAAAATTAATTTTCTCTGGTCATAAATGAGTGTATTCATACCAGTTAAATTGTTTTGTTTCTCCATATATTTAACTGGGTAAACTCTTGCAATACAAATTTTAACGCATCCAATCACATTACCGGCTGGAAAAACGGAACACAGCATGACTGGGAAAGGCTCTGGGCATCTTTGGTATCCTAGTTTGATATACCATCTGGCTCTTCTTGTTGAATTACAACTGATTTTTAAGCGGATCATATCAGTAGCCTAGAGCAAATGACAAACAATAAATTTAACTAAACAACAAAGGGTGAAAATGTTAAGACCGCTGTGATGTCCCGATTCAAAATTAAAATATGGTCTAAAGAATGTAGGTAGTATTCATTCGTTCTCAGAACCGTAATGTCATGCCCATCATGGTCAAGTTTCGTGGTGAAATATTTCAACAAAGTAGCTTACGCTCGGGGAGTAAAATATGATTGTTTGAATTTTTTATGAAGATTCTAGTACAGCTTGCTTTTCTGAATTCATACTTTAATCACCCACACTCCGCCACTGCCTTTGATTCGAAAGCGGATTCATAAACCACAAGTACAGTAAGATATTATTTTATAAAATTAAAATGGCGTTTAACGATAATTTTAAAAAGACGTCATTGCAGTGTGGGTGGGATTTATTAGACAGACGGAAATGGGAGACCTATTGTTTAGAACTGAAATGTCGAGAAAACATAAAATTAGAATACTTCCTTAGCTTAGGTTCTGGACGAAAATAATACATATTTCATTTCAATAATGTGAATGATTAAAATGATTAACAGCGAAATTCAAATGGGGTTAATCATTTTGCATTTGAACGCATTCCGGCATTTCAAAACACAACGTAGGTCTCCATTTTGATGACACGTATACGACGCGCGCCGGAATACGATGTTGAGTTCGATACCGACCGACTTCGACACCGACACTAGTCTGCACTGAGTCTGAACATAGGCATGTAACGCCGCGCTATAGAATTTTATAATAAACAACAATTGACAATACATGGATATTTACATTAATTAACCCAATCATTAACAATCATTTTGTCAAAAAATACAAATGCAACATATTTTTGGTTTTTATTATTTTTTAACAGAAAATTAATGACTTCGGCCTCGTATACGTGTTTAATTTATATAAATTGACAACGCAGCGTCCCTGGGTCGACGCACTTTTTTATTTGTCATTGTCATAAGAATTTTACGGCATCTGATGCATTTCACTGACTAGTTTAATAGCGTGGAACCGTAATAAATTGAAAAGTTCAAAAATTGATGCAAAATTTTTTAGACAGAACTCTCCTCGCCCCTCAAGTACAATCAAACAAATCGAGTTTCCAGTGAAATTTAGCATCAAGAAAATAATTTGAAGAAATTCGGCAAAATTGTAAGATGACGGACAAATTGTGACTAACGATTTACCAGATTTCAAATAATCTTAAAATATTTACCCGATTTCATAACATTCGCTTTTTGCAATTTCAAAGTTACACTGTACAATATTGTTATACAATGTTGATTTTTTTTTTAAATCTGGATGCTACGAGTAAAAACTCAACATGGATTTATAAATCACACATGCAAGAATGTGTTATTTTATAAAATTTAAAGAACATTTATTCGGCAAAATTCTAAGATGTCATAATTTTTTTTAAACGAACAAATAATTGATTAATAATTTACCATGCTTACGATAGTCTTAAAAAACTTGTAATTTTTTAAAGCATTCGGTTTTACAATTTCAAAGTTAAATTGTAAAATGTTACACAATTGTGATTTTTTCCCAAAACATCTGGATGTTTAGGGTGAAAACGCGACACGGAATCTCAAAACCAGCAGTTTCTATATGGATCCGCTGGAATCACGGTCAAAATCTTTAAAAACCCACAACTTTTTAAGAAATAACCTTAAAAATGGGGTGAAATATTAAAAAATGCTTTAAAAAAACTTCAAAATGTGAATAATTTGAATTTGAAAAATAAATCATCAAAAAAAATCGTTAAACATAGGCAACCTGGTACACGGAAACGCTTGCTTGGTAGTCGGACAATTAATAGGGCTTAGGGGTTAGTTTTGCATGATTATTGAGTTAAATGGTGGCACGTAGCGCTAGGGAAATTTCCCGGTGTACCGTCAGCATAATCCGGCACTGGCATTGTGCACCATTATTTTGACTAGACGGTTAAACTGTGAATTCGTTCGCTGCTAGTTTGTAATTGTAAATGTAATATTGATATTTATTTCACGCAATCTCTAGAAATAATGCATTTTATGTTCTTGTGAGACAATGGAGGAATTAATATTTTATACACAAGATATTTCTAAGTAAGGCCCCATGTATATACTTTATAATATTACCGAGCTGACTTAACTGTTCTCCACATTGTGGTACCACATTTCTCTATGTATTTTTGCAAGACCTTGCGTTTGGCACATCTGTGAACGTAATTTTAGAGTGTTTTTAGTTAAATTTGTTTTGATGTTCACGAGTAAATAACTATCGTAACGATAATGCAAATGTTAATTTAAAACCGACCGAAATTCACTTATTTAGGCTTAACTATTCTGTTAGTGATGTATCTAAAATGCTGGATGGTTTTCCCTAAGTTGTTATTTACGTGTCGTAACTTCTGACTCGTCATTTTATTTTGCTTATTTTGTGTTATTTTTTAGGGGTTCTACAACTTGAGTGTTGAATATTTATTCTTAGACACTCCTCTCACAGCGATGCGTGTACCAAAACCACGTTATTATAATTTCGACAGCAATTAATATGTATTTGTTGCGTTTATTTATGTGATGTGCAGTCCACGTTGTAATCTTGATGAACTTCTTTTGATTTGATCAGTAACCTTGAGTTAACGTATAATTTAACATAAATTCCTTGCTAGAATAACGAAGATTGTTTGCTTAGAAGATTTACATAATTCATTTGATCACCATCATAACTTAAGAAGTACAATTTTCAGAATAATGATTCTGATTTGTTCACAACTTTGTCTGAACCAATAGTTAAATGAACGATTTGAAATCTTAAACATCAGTTCCAAAATTGTTAGCTAGGGGATTTTAAGTTCAAGAGTCCAGTTGTCAGTGTTGTCTTTGTCATAGCTTTGATATTTTTCTAAATTCAGTTGCGTCTTAGGGACTTAAATGTCACGTCTCGACGCAGTAGGTCATGATGGCAAGGAGTGGCTGCGAACGAAAGTCCGCAGCCACTCCTTGCTGCGTAACGTAACGTCAAAACCTGGGGGAGATCGATCGCCTTGATCAGAGAGATCAGTCCCATAACTGTGATCCGAACTATATTTTTTTCTTTTTTTTTTGACAGCCTTTTAACAAAAGATGTTCCCCCCATATTTTTGAATTTTAATCCAAGGTCACTTTTTCACTTTGCATTATTCGCCATTTTCCAAAAACACAAAGTAGGGTTCCACTTTGCTGTCAAATTTTTGTACGCATATCTTAATTTAGGAGGAATGTTTGGCATATCACACCCCTATGAATTAAAATGAACATAGGTGTGGACTAGAAAATTACAAGTGAAGCATACGTTGTATTTTACATGTGAATTTTTCTTAATAAAATTTTATTATGACGTCATCATCTTTTTGGAGGAGATGAATAGATAAATTTTAATTAGCGATTTAGTGTGCTCATAATAACCTTAAAATGTTTGAAGATTTCAGAACATTTTAATTTTTTCCAAAAATCTGTATCTAGAAAATGAAAAATAAGGGCGGATTAATATACCACAAGTATAGAAGCAAGTTATTTGAAAAAACTGAAATAGGATTTATTTTGCAAAATTTTGAGATGACGTTATCAAATTCATAGTGACACGATACTTACCTGAAGAGGGTGACATCCTTCGCAATTTAGAATTTCAGCACCACAAGTAATCAATTTAGTTCCTACACGTATTTTCCGCAGCCTAACCTGTCTACATAGTGGCTCATCTATAACGGTTCTAATACTGTACCACCCATCTGTCAATTCCAATTCAAACTGATCACTCTGCAACTGGAAGAAGTTCATTACTTATTATAAAATATTCTGAAAATGTCCATCATTACATTAATTATCTTTGACACACATAACACCATTCGTTTTTGAGGAGCATCATCCAATTCAAAAATTTTTCTGAGAGTTGAACGCTCCGCCCTATCAATTTCTCGATCATATCTACATAAAAATTCATTTACTTTACAATGACACGTCATGAGAAAAACAGACCTATATTTCAACTGCTGTATCACGTTCTCAACCGTTAAACAGTTGTTTATGTTTGAAGAAAAGTTTTCGTAACTTGCCAACTTCCAAACGATCCACTTGAAGTGATTTCGAATCCATCCAGTCGGAATTAATTTTGGTTCTATTCCCGGCATTATTTTGAAAGCTGTTTCGATTTCTGATAAACCTATATGATTGTTAATGTTAGGGACAATGCAAGCACCATCCAATGTACGCACGTAGGTTAAAGGTTGTCTATAAAGTTAAAGATAACAGTGGAACTGTAACTGTTATAAAAACGTACTCTTTGTAATTAAAATGTACTAACTCCGCATTTTCGGGAGTTATGTTTAAGAGTTTCTTAGCGGAAGTATCCTGTTGCACAAATTCTTTTAAAGAAATCCTTTGAGTACTTTGTTTCTGGGTGTACAAAGTGCCGTTACGCCTTCTAATAGAGAAAAAGACAAGTATAAATTAATTAACAAAACATTAACTTGACATACTTTTGATGATCCGTATTATTACTTTCCGTAAACTGTTTTTGAATGTTTAAAGCTTTTTGTCTTTCGTCTATCAGCTTTAATTTTGTTTCTAAAATAGTTTTCTCATGTTCCAAATTCTTACTCCAGGTATCAATATTGCCTTTGGTACATTCTCTAGTTAAAATTCGATCATCAATTACGTCTTCTGCACATGTTACTTCTTGCGTTACTTGTTTGCAACTTGGCGTTTTTATTGGAGTTATATCTGAGTTGATAAGAGACAGTGGAACGTTTCTTAACGGTGTTGAATTATAAATAGTGGGTTGATTATTTCTTACAGGAGACATTGTCGTCCTTTCCATATCAAAAAGCTTCGCAGCTTGTTCCATTTTGTGTGTAGGAATTACAATTTGTTTACAGGATGATATTCCCAAGCGCTTTTTCCTATGAATTTTGCTATTTTTTAATATGGAACTTTTTGAGCTTTGGCTATCGTCTTCAAACGAAACATTAGTGCTTTCGGTGCTGTTGGCTGAACTGTTTAAACACACTTCAGTACCGATATTTTGAAACAACTGTTCAAGTTTACTTGAGGTATCTTCAGGAGGCGTCAATGAAGTTTCTGACTTGGTGTGAAATTTTGAAGTTTTCTTAGGAAAATCATTCAAAGGCAAATCGTGATCAATATTTTGAAAGAATTGTTTTGCTTTGTTTAAAGAGTCTTTTGATAACGTAAATACATTCCCTGCTGCTGTCTGAAAACCTGAAGACGAGTTTTCTGGAAAATTATTCACTGAAACCTCGTTATCAAGACTTTGAAATATCCGCCTTGCTTTATTTAATGCATCTTTTGACATTGTTAAAGACTGTCCCGCTGCAGTCTGAAATCCTGCATTTTCGTCGGTGATTTCGGTAACATTAGAAGTTATTTTTTTAAATGAAATATCACTGCAGCTAATATCGCGCTTGTTCCAAAGGTCCTGTGCTTTTTTTAAAGCAGTTTCTGATACAATTAGCTTATTCCCTGATGCTGTTGTAAATCCGACTGTTGATATTGGGGTTAAGGTTTCATTACGTGACTCATGAAGTCGAAACTGTGTGGTATAATGTTGTACTAAAGTCACTTCTGAATCACTAAATTCTTCAAAAAATTTAATTATTGCTTCTGCTTTATTTTTACTTTCTTCAATAGACTGGTCATGAAATCCTCTAAAATGTTCTTGTAAATTAGTTAAATACAATTTTTCTGTGCAAGATCTGTGTTTATTTATACTCGAATTTTTTGGTAAGGGTTTTTTAAAATGGCTGTATATATCTCTGGCAAACTCTTCTCCAAATTTATTTCTAGCTGATTTTAAAGCAGAGTCAGTGATAAAAATTTGTTTGCCAGAGGCCATGGAAAAACCTCCAGTGCTTTTATTAATGGCACTTAAACTGTTTTTACATCTAGGTTCTGTGTTAATTTTCAAAATCTTATTTGAAACTTTTTCGCGCTTTAGGAGAGAATGTACCTTGATTTCTGTAATGAGTTTTGTAATTGCCACAATGAATTCATCAGACACTTTTTGACTTTGATTAATTGTGTCTGGAGTAAAACCTTTAAAACTGTCTTCATATTCACTCATTCTATGTGTATTATGACCACTTTCTAATATTGTGAAATCACTAAATAATTCATTTGTTTCTTGTGTGCTCAACATATGTATTTCCTCTTTGTCACCTATATCTTTTAATTGTTCAAATTTTGGCAGACTTTCATCACTAAATTTCTTACAAGCAGAATTATATGCAGATTCAGAAATTTGCACACCCTTGCCAGAAGCAGTTTGAAACCCTACACTTAACTGTACTAAATTTTTCCTAGAAGACGCTATATTTTGTTCCTCCACACAGGCACCACTTGGTTTATGCTTTTCAAAATTTTCAGACCTTCTCTTACTAAGAAATGCATATTTATTAGACCTGCTTTTTTCACAATCACTTTCACCTGGGTTTAAAATATCAGCAAATAATTTTTTAGATTGTTTAATCTGATCATCCGAGAGATTCAACTGAAGACCGCCTGCTGTCTTGAAACCACTACCACGACCCTGACCAGAAACATGCACTGTCTTTTTTGGTTTAGCAAGTGCAACAGGTGATTCAGGTTGTTTGAAATCAAAATTCTCTACTTGGTTTTTCTTTTGGAATTTATTTCCTCCAAGTCGCTCTTCTTCTGCTTCAATTTTTTCCAACTGAGGTGCAGCAAATGAAGTGCCAGCTAGTGAGTTAGTCGTATCATTTAAATTTACAGAGTCTTTCGATGTGTTTTCGGAAAATCTATCGCTCAATTTTACCCGACTCTTTCTTTGCATCTTTTTGGACAGCAGATACTTTCGAGTCATCTTAAAACTAAGAATTGGAGAGGGCGGTTTTTCAAAAAATAAATCATTTTGTTCGATGTCATCTTCCTGACTTGCCATGGAGGAGTCTGTGTTTTTTGATTTCTTGATTGTATATTGATAATTCTAATCTTGACACTTTGCACTGAGTGTTTTTGCACCAAATCACTTACAACACTAATTTTAAACTAATAATCACAAACATTGCTCTATTTTACCGCCTTGAATTTCAACAGTACTTCAAGTTCGAACTCCAATGTGGTTAAATCTGTCATTTCTAGTAAACTTTGTTTTACACTGTTGGCTAGTCTTGTGATTTATGTCGATAAAAAATAACAAATTCCTTGGTATTTCAGAGTTATAGGAGATGAATTTCTATGAGTACTATTTTACCAGAGCTATTTATTGATTCTTTCGTTGAACAAAACTCAGTCCATTAAAAAATTACGTAAACAATTTATTTTGAAACTAGTACCAACTGTCACATTGTCATTACTGTCAAAAAATATGAAAACAAATATAACCTAAAATGTTGTCACAAAGTATTATAAAATGTTTAAATTGTACCAGTAAAGGAAGTAAAGTTTATTCTACGTTATATTTTAGTAAATTACGTTATTCAAATAATGTAAAGTCTAAACTATTTGTAAAACAACAAGAAAATGCATCAAAGAAAATAGGTCCATGGGGATGGTTCTTACTGGTTCATATAACATTATTGTAGTTGAAGTACAGTTCAAATTACGATATTGTAGGTGATACCTGCTTCAACTTTCGGTTTAGGAACGTGGCAAGTACAAAGGAAAAAATGGAAAGAGGATTTAATTGGGAAATTGCAACAATTAACTCAGTCAGATCCTATAGCTCTTCCAGAGGAGTTTGTAAATTATCTAAGTATGTACGTTTTATTGTAGTTTATTTTTATAGTTTAGAGGAACTCAAGGAGCTGGAATATAGGCCAATTCATGTCCGTGGTGAATTTTTACACGACAAAGAGTTATATTTGGGACCAAGAACATTAATACTTAAAGGTGATGCTTCCACAAAAAGTGAGCTAATGTCTGTTTCAACACAGAGAAACCAAGGATATTTAGTTATAACGCCTTTGAAGTTAGTGGATAGGGAGTATGTTATTTTTGTCACTGAAGATTTTAAATTAATAGTTGATTGTAGTGAAACAATTTTAATTAATAGAGGGTGGGTTCCTAACAATTGTAAGAATCCATCAACCAGGCAAAATGGTCAACAAAAAGGAATTGTTGATGTTATTGGAGTAGTGCGTTTGCATGAAAATAGACCCAATTTTACACCCAAAAACCAAGTGGGGAGTAATCAGTGGTACTATAGGTAGATCAAAGAAAAAAAATGTGTTTCTTAGAATAAACTAAAATATTTTAGGGATTTGAACCAAATGGCGCAAGTGACAGGTGCCTCACCAGTTTTATTGGAAGCGACAAATGATTTTGATGTACCACAAGGACCGATGGGCGGCCAAACAAGAATCTCGTTGCGAAATGAGCACTTCTCATATATTTTAACTTGGTATAGTTTATGCGGCGCAACTAGTTATTTATGGTATAAACAGTTTATTAAAGGTATTAGGTTGTGAAGTGGTAAGGTTGTAAATAAATAGTGTACAGTTAATAAAATTTATTCTCCTACTTTGTACCATATAAATAACAATACATTTCAGCATATCATTAACACATGAATGTCATATAAATCTTTCATAAAAAGAGGGAAGAAATTCAACAGTCTATTATTAAACATGTGGATATTTGAATAAACATCTTTGGCAAACATTTGTCTAATTTGTTCTCACATTACTTTGTAACAATGTGTACAGCATAAAGCATCCAAATGGACAGATTATTTTCATAAATTTTCAGGTGGGATGATTCTATATGTAAACATGCACCAAAAAATCTGTTGCCACAAATTTTTTAACATTTGGCACTCCATTAACCCATTCAGAAGAATTACACGTATAATCTAATAATCTGCTTTTCTAACATTTCAAGTAAATGGAAGCTAATGATTTTCAAATTATTACGCTTTGTGAAAACTATTTCAAATTTCTCTGTATTTTTGCTATTAACTAGGTGCACAATTTCAACTTGATACCATTATGTGCTATTCTATAGTTCGCGTTGTACTTTCATGGCAGAAATATTTACGTCATATAAATGAATGTGCAAAGTCTAAATGCATCTTTTAGCATTGAACTGGCTTGAGAAATATACAAATTTAAAACGACGGTAACACAATGTGGCAACAAATTTCATAAAAGTGTTAATCCACCAGTTGTATACATTGGAAAACGAAACTTGAATTACCGCTGATAACAGTAACGAAATTCCTCTAGACAATATTCACGTTTTTAATGAGGAAAGACGTATTTTAACTTTTTTTTTTATAAAAATAGAGAGCAACATCCTTCCACAAAACATTTCTTTTTTAAATACTCTATCTCATAAAAAATTAAATACCAGACCAAAACGTTTTACAATTTTTGGTTTCATCAAATTATACACCTCTAGTTTAAAACCTAGTTTATACATAACGATTATTTTCAGTTTATTGAAAAATTGGAGCTTTCAGGTCTGAGATTAAATTTTTGCAAAACCAAATCTCTTGGATTTGCATCATCACACTCAAATGCAAGTTGTTAAGTATAACTTGAAATGGATCAATTTACAATTGCTGAAAACTTTAAGACGAAAAATGACTGTACTTCTAAAATTTGAGACATCATTTAGTATTATTATGACAGGAGGAGACTCCTAACTGCAATGAAAAATGGAAAGGCTTGTAATTTGGTCCACTTCTGCATAAAACCATCCACTTATCTAATCTATTTAATATGTTGTCATGAACCGACGAGTAAAAAAACAAAATGAGTTCAAGAGCAACAAATCCATAAGTTAATTAATACAGGTTAAATGATGTGACGGCAATATATTTTCTGTCATCTGTATAAGAAAGTTTGATTCCTGTCATTATTATGATAAGAAATTAACATTTCTTGGACAAATCACAAGTAAAAATAATTATACATAATTAAAAAAAATCAATACATACATTATTTTAATATAAAAATATATAAAAATTTAAACTATATAAAAGAATATGTATATAACTTGCTTTAGGCTCATTTTATATTACATGGGTACACGCTCCAATGGCAGTCAATACAAATAAAAATCGAGATATGGGGTTTTTAAATATTTTTTTGTTACTTAACATACCTAATTATTTTTTCTTCTTTCCAGAAGAATTGCTTTTGAAGTTATTACTAATACCATTTGTTGCGTGCGGAACGTTACCATTAGCCATCCTGCAACGACAGAGGGATTATTTTCAACCATTTTCAATTCAGTTGTTCTAGCAATTTTTTTTTACAAAAAAAGATGAAAGAAAAACTTATTTTATTATTTTAAAGTGTATAAACCAAATAGACTAGTTAATTATCGTCATTTGTGGTTGAAATGTTTACTTAAAAATGTTTTTGTTGTAAAATAAGCGCATTACTATCACTTCCGTAAAAGCAAATCACTGGTAAGTGCATTTATATACACTGGAATATTTTGCGTCAATAGGCGGTAATGTTTACATAAATAATATATTCTCCAGTTGTAAACAAAAAAAAAGGGTACTAAAACTTTGTGAAGTTATTTACATTAAACTTCTCTCACTTCTATCAGAGCAAATTTTTGAAAAAATTAGTTCACTATTCTTTAATAATTTTGACGTGTACAATGTAACACTAGTCACTTCAAAAAATACATTGTTAAATATTAACACCTACCTGTGCTCAACCCGAGGCACCGCAGCTCTTTGATCATCCATTCTCCCTGACTGGAACCTCATAATCAAAGAGAAGAAATCTTCATCTGGTACAGTTGCTCCACTTTTTCTGGAATTAGCTGGTGGTGGATCGGCTTCTACGTCTACGGCAGGTACTGGTAGAGGTGACCTTTGATCCTCAAGCCTGGAGCCTTGACACCTAACCAACTGATCTAAGAAATTATCATCTGGTACGCTATTATTCCTAGATTCGGCTAGCCTTTGAAGAGAAGACGACTGTAACCCCGGCAGATGAGGCAAAGCCACTCTTTGCTCGTCCATTCTCTTACTCTGCATTCCGGCAATCATGTCTATCAGGTCGTCTGGTCCTTTAACAAACGCAATTATTTTTTTTAGTTTAAGCAATTTAACACTGAAAAAGTGTAACCATTTTTTTAAATTAAAATACCTTCATTCCGAGGCAGATTAACTACGTTGGTATTCTCCTTGTTGTCCACAGTCAGAGAACAACGCTGATCGTCCATACGCTTGGATTGGAATCGCGACAGCAAATCGAAGAAAGAATCATCGTCTTCGTTTTTGGTTGGAGATGGTGCCTTCATTGGAGGGAGTGTTAGGCCGGGTCTTTGTTTTCCGTCTGGAGTTAACTGCGAAACAAAGTTTTCGCGACTTAATTTTTCCGCTGACGCTCGTCCAAAAAAATACTAGAGAATGAGTTAAACCTTATATCCGCGGTGATAAAACTTGTTGTTTAGCACCACAATCTGACGTCAACTGTTATTTATTTTATTAATTTTTGCTGCAGCGTATTCACGTATAAAAACGGTGCAAACAATTACCTAGAAACGAGGTACATAGCTGTTTATAATTAATCGACTGTGTATCTTCTTTAGTGCGCAATTTGTATCCACGTTTATTTTATTGCTATTTACGAGTTTATAGAAAAACTTTGGCGCTTTTCCAAATTTTAAGTGACATACTTACGTTGTTTTTGCGGAGTAAAAGACGTTTGGGTTTAAAACGAACAATGTAATAAGATGCACGAGAGAAAACAGTTGTTACGTTAATTAGAACTAATCCAAAAACAAACATGTGATAGATTGTGCGAATTAAATATTTGTAACCTTGTTATTTGAAAATCACGAAGATAATACACAAGTTTTTGTGTACCCAGTAAACATAACGTGCCTGTTTACAAGAGGGCCTTTTGTTAGTGTTTAGTTAATAATTAGAAGGAATTGACTCAGGAAATTACCATGTTAGCCCCCACGTAAAAAATATACAGCGTGGACGATATTATTTAACATGCAGGGATTAAAATGTTTTATTTATTTTCAAACACGCCTGACTAGATTATTAATTGCAATTGGTGATCTGATACTAGAACACAGTCAGAGAGCAGTGGCGCCTTAACATATGTAACATACACATGCCACATGAAGCATGCAAAATAACAAAATAAAATGAGTTGTGTATAGTAACTTACACTTTTATTTCACTAGTGGACAAAAAATGATTACAGAGTTACGAACACGTAACTGACATTTTTGATATTAGCTTCAATTATAATATATAAATTTTTTCTGACAAGCGGCACAATTATGGTTTGTATAATCGACCGTTCGGATCAATAATAGTTATGGAGAATAACAATGTTAAACTGGATTAAAATTCGTGCTGGCACATCAACAATTAATGTTTCACGTAAAGACGACGTTAGATCGTGATGAAATAGTGCAGGCTTACATAAGAACTATTATGTTTAGTTTGTGGTGAACCACAGCATTATTACTCTAACGTTACGTAACCTAGTGAACGTTGTCATTTAAAATTTTAAACGTTAATTATTGAAAAATTAAATATTAAAGAAATTGTGTCATAGGTAGACAATTTATGTGTCAATACAGTCAGCTCTAAATACTTTACGGTATAAATTCGATTAAAAATTTAAAACGAACGCCACGTATTTTATTTAGAACTGTTTCCACTTTTTCTTTAAGTAAGCTTTCTATTATGACCGGGTTTATTGGGGTTTATCTTAGTCTCAATTTATATGTCAATATTGAATGTTTTAGTTTGTAAGTGACTAACTTCGCCGCTTGAATAATATTTAAATGAGTAGACATTTGCCTAAGGCAACAAAACGTACATACATTTTTAATTTTAGAGAAATTAAGGAAATAACGCTTCACAAATTTAATCACCTTGCAGAATCAAGTGCAAAATTGTTTAACTTTTTTGTCTATCAATGTAAAATAATTAAAAATTTGTCTGCATTCATCGATCAAACGGTGGATTATATTCTGTGGATGGATTGTTTAAAATTTTATTTAACACTTGGGGGTTTTTAATTAATTAGTTACACATTATGCAAACTCTAAATAAATAATCCGGCACCAAAACACAGTATTAAAATATTGAAATCATATTTGATCATTACTAATTTATATTGTGGTTATTGTTGTACGCATTCAGCATCCTTGACAATGAAGTAGAATAAATAGTTTTGCAAGTTGGCGAAACACACAATAAACAAAACAATAGTGTAAACAGGAGCTTATTGTGTTACATCATTTCCTACCCTTTCAGTTACTGTGTGGTTAGTAATTACTTCATATGAGACGTCAGTAGTGACAATGACATAACTTAGAACTAATTATGTACAGCTTTAATAAAAATTTGGTCTAAAGTTATTTAGATAGAGCTTCCTTTGCATCTGAAGTAGTCGCCAAATGCAGCTTCTTCGACAAATAGCTAATAAAATTTAATTTTTGACAACTCCTATAACTTAAAATGAAGAAGTATGCCACACAGTTGACGCAGGCTGGACAAACACCGACAATGTCAAATATATTTAAAGTAGATAACACGAATTAAAATATGAAGGATATTGTCTTGTGTAGTTCGCATGACTCAATTTTACTTCTGCGGCGGCGCTGCGTATTATACGTATATTTTTAATATATTACAAAAACCTAGTTTTTTATTAATCACTTAATGAAAGAGGCATCAGGCAATTAGTGAAAAGTTTTATTTCCTCAGAGATAATTAAAGTGTGGACATCTGGTTCAGTAAGTACATAACAGTATCGAAGAGGAGGATCACAGAAAGACATGAAATTCCGTCGAAAAGGACAAAAATGGAGCAACCGGTAAATTTGGAACCTGTACCCAATATAGTCAGAGTACTAGAAGTAATTAAGAACCCTTTTAAGGATTTATGGATGGAAATAATGTACCATTTCAAGTGCCACCTTTTTGTGAGGTTATCACAATATAATGAGAGTGACGCCAATTTTTCAAATGTATATTGTAATGTTTTCAAAAACAGTTGTCAAAAACCAAAAACCGAATGTGACGCATGTATTACTTCTTATTTGATTTATTTATTTATTTATTTATTTATTATTTCGAGCTACAATCTTTCACCTCCTTCCACTGTATAATAATATACTATTAATTAATTTCGTTTTTTATATTAATGCATCTTTAATTAAAACGAAGTAAATTTCAATTAATAAAATAGTTTTAAAAATAATTTCCAGAAAAAGTAAGCGTAAACTATGAACTAGAGTTTTATTTATCGCAAACCAGACAATTTTTATCCCTGATATGGCTTTTATGTGCTTTTTAGGCTGAATTAATGAAAAATTCACATTTTATAAGTTTCCAGGCTAAACTGGGGCAGTATACGGTGGCGCCTCTAGCGGCCGCGTAAAAAATAACGGAAAATAAATGGGACCACTGATAGTCGTTTGTCATTTTTTTCTAGATTCGTGGTAGATAACCAACGGGAAAAATATACATATTATCAATATCTGCTTAAAATGCGACTATTAGGCACGCATCAAGTTGGTTGACCAGAATAAGTGAAAAAATTTGAATGACCTTGTCTTCTCAAAACAGAGGAGGCGACTAAAGTTATTATTTACGCTACAATGGAGCAAAACGTTCTGAATATTATTTTGGGCAAGTAGCTGTTATTATAATAATTATTTTATTATTATTAAATATAGGCGGACACGACATTATTGTATTCTCAAATTTTCGAAAAAATAAGGTAAATCGTTCTTAATTTGATCAATAAAAAAATGTGTCTCCATGATTCAATCGAACCAGCGGCCTTCGCGTTAATACGTCAACATTTTTACGGTACAACCACTGAATTCACTACATGTCATTTTTTGCGATAATCTGGATGTTTGGAATAAAAAATCAAGACAGATTCATAAACCACAAGTATAGGAGTACGTTATTTTATAAAATTTAAGTGGTATTTACTAAAAAAAAAAATGTAAGGGACGTGTTCAATTGTTGGTAGGGATGATTAGCCAAATTTTGGTTCTCGTCTTGCTATCTATACGACATTCCTAAGAAACATTTGTCAATAATCGGTCTGTTTCGGAGATTATCTGCCTAATAAAAATCTGACAGCCAAATGACAGATAGGTAGACGGACATGGGAGAACTATTTTTTCGTTTGTACTCGGGAAGTAGAAACGAAACAATAAATTGCTATTTCATATAAATAGAATTCACCCAAATGACAAAAAGGTTTTGTACAACTGAGGACCACAATACCATAAAAGTAGAAGTTAACGATATGATTGTCTCTTCCTTTTATTGACGCCCTTTGTATTGAGTTGTCTCTAATTCAATTTTCAACAGAAATAGAAATTTTGAATTTCTGTTACAAAAAAAACCCTGCCTTTAAACATCGTTGATAAAGAGTCACCGATGTTCTATTAATTCTCTCACGGAGTTAGTAACATTAAGAAGCCAAACCATGCGATTATCAAGTTTAAGATAATGCTTATTCTCAGAACGTTATTTTTGTATGAGAACGCCTACACAATATATTTATAATCACGGTTAGTATTGATAATAATACCTAATCTTCGTCGGAAACTTTTCTTAGTAGTAGTAATAATTAGATTGTTTATTTATTTATTAAGTGTATCCTGTTCGTAGGAAATGTTTAGATTGTATTTTTTAATAAGTTTATATTTTATGCTTTGAATTTTGAATTCCCTCAGTTACAACTTCTACATTTTCAGCGAAGGGTTTCAGGCACTGGTCATTTTACAACCGTCACTAATAACACTTCCTCATAAAATTGATACAATAATAACGTTCTGAGGCAGTGGTTGGAAGTAATTTAATACCTTCTCAAGTAATGAGTAATTGCAACGAATTACTTTTTTTGAGTAATTCAATCACTTTACAATTACTTTTAACCCAAATACTCAAAATTATTGTTTTGTTTTTCTCTACGAATTGTTTACCTTACCTGCTGGGATTATTATATCTGGTTTGTCCCCACAAAGAGAAGTAGAGGGTTAAAATCTAAAACGAGTTTAGCACAGAATTTGTTAAGAAACAAGGTAACCATAATATACATAAGCTCTTCATCACTTTAAGGCCAAGTTTTTGCCAAAAATATACGTCTGATTGTAATGAACTTCATTCCGTTGAAATGAGCTTAAAAAAACCCTACCAAGACTGCTTTTCCAGTTTTTAAATTTTGTTGTAAAAAAAAAACTACAACGTGTTAAAATTGTGATCAGTACATTATGACATTATCTGGTTTTCGCTATTTATGGATCAATTTAAAATTTTCAAAAAGGTACATTAGTAGAAATTGTATTTAAAAAATCCATTGCGCTTTACAGAAATAAAATATCTTAATAAATAATTGAGTAAACAAAGGCAGAATATTTAAAATTTGTGGTCAAACAAACTTTAGCCATTTTTCTGGTCCACTCAAATCTATAACAGGTAACCGATAAAGCTCTCATAATCCAACAATAAAATTTTATGAGAGTGTCCACCCTCTAAGGTTTTCTAAATTTAATCTGTAAGTCACAACGTTAACTAAGACATAATTAAAGGCAGACTTTTAAGTTTACATTATCTTATAGCCCCCTTCTAAGTATTTAGGAATATCCTTTTTATTAACGACTAAAAGATTTGCGTCCGTAGGTAATTATCGGTGGACTAATATTTACGATACATTTACACGCAGCCAATAAGATATTTTGAAATCTCCCACCAATGCAAATTTTTGTTTAAAAGGTGTTGCAGTTGGCATCGAACTTTTATTTGTAGCTAGAGTGGAATTAAATTAGGCGCAAAAGAATTGGCTCTTCAATTTTTGATAAAATATATAACATGTTGTCCTACAACAACTCCATTTAGCGCCGCAGTGGAAAGGATGTGTACTGTTGTCTTTGCTGACGAAAATTTTGAATGTCAGTTATTATTGAATTTAAATTATGAATATAGTCCTATTGCGTGAAGTATTTATTTGTTTTTTCATTCTAACATGTTTTTCTTGACTCTTTGGACCCAACAACAAATATCTAAAATTGTGTCTTCATCAAATTTTTCAAAGTGCAAAAAGTAATTGCTCCAATCACTGTTCTGAGGGTAGCACTGACTATTCGTGATTGGCTTTAATTAAGACACAAGAAGTTCAGTTTTTTTCGAAGAAAGACTCAAAACAGAAGGATTTAGTTTTTAATGACAATGGTTTTAGCCCAAAGTTAGTTTTTATCAGAAGTTTCTTAACCGCAAATGAATTATCACCGTTATACTTCACTTAATTTAAATATTCTAAAGAAAATTAGGATATAGAAACTGGTAAATAGTCATTAGGTGGAACTCTAATCTAGATTTTATGACTTTGGTGCTCCTTTTATATGTCACAGCATAATTTGTCCCCAGGTAACTAAAACACAATTCGTATAATTTCTAAAAATTTAGGTACGACAAATGAAACGCATGCATATCACAACATGTTGTGGTAATTTATCTTCTCTAACAAATTGTAACAGAAACAATGTCAGTGTTTTTCAATAAAAAAATCTAACATTCAGCGTCGAGAACTATCGATTGTAGTGCGACTGATGCTCCTACCTTTCATAGGTATTGTCTTTTCTTTATGATATGTCATACATTGTTCTAAATATGGTACATTATGCACTTTGTGTTACGTAAAATAATTAAATTCAGTTTTCAAACAAAATTATTCGAATCGTAACGAAGAAAAATGAATTTAGACTTGCCGTGATTCACCTATTTCTTTGTTCGATTTTTTATTGTTGACCAGTGTAATCAATAAAGAAGGTTCATACCACGTTCAAAGATGTATGCAATGCCTAGGTTAACTTAATGCTATCTATTGCACATATAAAAAGCGATGCAACACACAAAGCATACACAAACAATCGAGAAACATAAATAAACTTACGCTTGTTAAACAAGAAACACGAAAAACAAAAAAAAAACCGCTACCTTAATAAGGCTAAGCTGTTCCATGCTTTCTCGTCTCACCCTATGTATCCTCTGGTGAGTGACGTCGTTCATTTGAGGTTCTTTAGGAGACGCACTTTTGGAAGAAGGAGTTTCACAGATCGACTCAGGACTTTCCGGTAAATTTAAAATTTTTCTCAAGTCCGCCACGTTCATTTTCGCTGTAGCTTCACCCATTGGATCCCCTAACTAAAACACAACAGCAGAAAAACGGATTACGCAATTAACGGCTTCCTTAAATGATTCTCGATGTTGTGAAAATAAATTAGCGATTAATATTCCGTTCAAACACAACGGTATAGTCACAGTACATAGAGTACGTTATCGCTGATTAAAACTTGTGTACAGTTTTGTTATTAATGTAAATGTGATTATCATACCTCTTTGCTAATTTCCAAATGTTTCTTAGCAAACTGTAAAGCTTTCTCGTGATTTCCCAGAGACGCATGAGCATTTCCCAAGGACCAACAAGCTCTAGCTTCGCCGATGCGGTCAGCAAGGTTTTGTGCGATCAGAAGGTGTCGTAAATGATATTCTATGGCAGTTTCGTAATCTCGTAACAAAGTGTAAGTGTTGCCCAGACTATAGCAGGCTTGAGCTTCTACTGCATGATCACCTAGCTCTTGTGCGAGAGCCAACGTTCGTCTAAAATGTTAATATTAATTAAACGGTTGAAAGAACTGTTTGAATTAATGTGAAGTAAGTTATACTTCATTGTTGCTAATATTAATGTTATAAAAAGGTGAAAATAGTAAAATGTGATGAAATAACGCGTCGACTTATTGGTATTTAAATGTATATAGGTAAATGAATAAATTTTAATTAATAATTTTATAAATTCTTCGGCAGTTTAGAACAAGTTTTCAATTAACGAAAAACGAAAAAAATTGATAATAACGGAATAAAAAATTTTCGAAAGTGAATGCAAAATATGGCATCAAGTCTAATATCATATCCATACACGTTGGACATAACGGTATGTGCTGCGCGTGTCGAGAAAATTTACAATTAAAATTCATTCTTCTTATAAGCATTACAAGCACCATTATAACGGATGTACTTCATTTATGATTTTTAATGTACACATATTATTAAAAGTTGTTAAAACCTAAACATCTCGGCATATTTACGACTATTAACATTAGTCATGGTAAAGCCGAGTCATTGTACGTGAAGATGAGTAATAATAATAATAATAATACGGTAAAAAGCTTAAAAATACAGGTAGTTTCAAAACAAATGCCACATTTTCCCATGTAATAAATGGTAACTTGGCGCTATTTTTAGTTTTTAGGTGTATGATATGCAGCTGCCAAAATTTAGTAAAGGAATACAATATTAAATCGTATAAAAGAGAATACATAGTCGTTTTGAAGTTACTGATGCGTTTTTGTATCAAACGACGACATCGACTTTTTGGAAGAAGGAAAAGTATGTTTGAAGTGAACTTATTTTTTAATATAATTTCGGTCTATCTAGAAATTTCAGTGAAATCAAATGTTTTCGTAATATTTTGTGAAATAAATTATCATTAATATTAATTTTATTGAGTCACGGGTAGTAGATAAGATCAAATATAACTGTGGAATATTAATTAAATCACAAGTGAAGCAGCATTAAAGTATTTGCATTTAAAGTACGGTCATTCTTGATATAACTTCATAAACTTTTTGAAACAGGTCAATATATTAATTTTAATAAAGAAAATTAATTTTAAGGCATCAACGTTCTCGAGTTAAAGTTTTGTAATCCTTGAATCAATGTTTCTGAAATAAATGATCAAATTGATGGTACAAATTATTTTAAAATGGATCTTTTTAGAGAAGATGAGCAAATCAATTCGTCAGCGTTCTGGGCAATCGATTCGTTAGAAACCTGACTTCATATTATACAAGTCGTGAAGCGCCAAGAAATATGACTATTACAATTTTTATTGTTTTCACTACCATTCATCACTACGTTGTACATAGTGTACATTCTATGTTTCGCGAATCCTATGGTAAGTGTTCACATATTTTAGTTTGTTTGTTACCTAATTTCCTGTTTTCAACATATAGTTCTGATGATGATACTAGTAAGTTTGTATGGAAATGGTTTGTATCTAAACAAGTTAGCAATCTAAATAAACTCTGAATACTGTGCCGTCGACTTACTTCTTCTACGTTTTAAATTTAGAAAATACTAATCACAGTGTACGAAAATAGAAAATGGCGTACTCGGCCCTGCTTTCCGAAAATTTAGACGCCAAAGGGGAAAATTCAAGGCGGATTCATAAACCACAAATGTAGAAGGATATTATTATAAAACATGTAAATAATATTAATGTACAAACTTCTAAGATAACGTCATCAAATTGTTGGTGGGAGCGATTAGACAAATGTAGGTTATCGTTTTACCATCTACACCATATTCATAACATATTTCTAAAACTTGACAACAATCGGTCCAGCACTTTCGGAGATTATCTGTCTAATAAAAATCTGGACAGACAGAAACGGGAGACCTACTGTTTCATACTCCAGGAGTTATGACACCTCCAGAAAACATAAAACTTGTCGGATGGACATTATTATAGGTTACGCTCGAAAAATAAAAATTAATTCATAAACCACAAGTATAAAGTATGTTATTTTACTAAATTTTGAGTTGACGTCATCATCTTCTTGGTGTTAAATTTTGGTAAACGTTTTAGCATTTACATGATATTCGTAAAATAAAATAAAGAAAATGAAATATGTAAGTAGTTTGCAGATTATGTGCCACCAAATATTGATATAGATGACAGATTTTTTCATATTCAAGGGATCATAAAACGTCGAGAAAACATGAAATTAGCCGTTCGACCGACGGATCCTATTACAATACTTCCCTAGTTTATGCCTAGGAAGTAAAAAATAAGATGAAGAAATTTTCCCATTTTTGCTGTATAATTAACTGATTTATCTAAACAATTTTTATACCGGGTGTCTGGAAAATGACGAATTAACTCTTGAGTACGTTATGCACGGGGGTTTCGGGAGTGCCAAAAAAATAATTAAAAAAATCTTTATGTAAAAGTTAGTCATCAGTGCTTGCTAAAATAAAACTGGTTTTGGCAAATGACATACCCTCTAAGAAATGACGAGGGTGGGTGGGCGGGACTAGTACCTGTTAAGATAAGACTGATTTTGGTAAATGACATACCCTCTAACAAAAGAGGGTGGATGGGCGGGACTAGTACCGCCGATTTTGGCAAATAACATATTCTCTACGAAAAGAGAGGGTGGGTGGGCGGGGCTAGTAACTGCTAAAATAAGACCGTTTTTGGCAAATGGCATGTCCTCTAGGAAAAGAGAAGGCGGGTGGGTGGGGCTAATACCTGTTAAGATAAGACTGATTTTATTAAATGACGTATTCTCTAAGAAATTTAATTAGATTATCATAAGAAAAAACACTAGAGAGACTATAGCACTTTCAAATTCTTTACAAACAGGAGTATCTAAATTTACAAAAAAAATCTCCATAGGCTCCCAAAATAATACACCATGAGTACCCAAACACTGCGGCACTCGACTTTTTCAAATTCGTAAAAAATAAAACACTAGAACCCCAAAAGACTTTTTCAGGTTCATCCAGTAACAAAATGTATCGTTTAAATTTATCCGAAAATAAAACATCAGTAAAGGGACCGAAAATTAACTGCGAACATTTTAAACGTAGGGTTTTGAAAACTTTGACAATGTTTGATAGATAGGATATGTCATTTTCCAAAACAGTCTTATCTTAGCAAACACTAGCCCCGCCCACCCACCCTGTCTCCTTTTCAGTGATTGATTTCATCTGATCCGAATGAAATGAATGATCTTATACGGAACAGAATTAAAAATAGTCGTTAGAATGAGAAGACGGGGTGGGTGGGCGGGGCTAGTACTTGCTACGATAAGACTGATTTTGGCAAATGGCATATCCTCTAATAAAATACAGGGTGGGTGGGCGGGGCTAGTATTGATAAGATAAGACTGATTTTGGCACTTCTGACATTTTCCACCATTTTCCAACTATGTCCGAAAATTAGTTGAAGACATTCTCTTGTACATTTCGATATCCAGAAGTCATTTTCGATTTCATTTCTTTGAAAATTCCCACAATTTTTCGAAAATTGCCAATTGAAATAAATACACCTATTTTAAAGATTAGCGCTTTTTTTACTTTTTTCACATTCTAGATTCTATTGTTAATTTCCACTCCCACTCGACAGAACATTATTACCCCGCCCACCCACCCTGTCTCCTTTTCAGTGATGATTTCATCTGATCTGAATGAAATGAATGGTCTTATGCTGAACAGAAATAAAATTAGTCGTTAAAATGAGAAGAGGGGTGGGTGGGTGGGGCTAGTGTTTGTTAAGATAAGACTGTTTTAGCAAATGACATATCCTCTAATAATGTAAGAGGGTGGGTGGGTGGGGCTAGTATTGATAAGATTAGACTGATTTTGTCACTTTTGACATTTTCTACCATTTTGCAACTATTTCCGAAAATTAGTTGAAGACATTTTCTTATACATTTCGATATCGAGAACTCATTTTCGGCTTCGTTTCTACGGAAATTCCTACCATTTTCCCAAAGTCGCCAATTGAAATGCAGGTGTTTTAAAGATGAGCGCTTTTTTTTTACTTTCTTCACATCTTAGATTCTATTATTAGTTTCCGCTCCCACTCGACACATGAAAATAATTAAATAATCCATATTTCCTTGCAAAAATGTACCATATTAACCATGTTTTAAGTTTCTTGTTGCGAAAAGAAGGTCATGCATATTAAGAGAAAAAAAAGTACAATATAAGCCCCGCCCACTTGCCCAGCTCAATTGTGATGATTTTTTTAATTCGTCGTGAGCTGAGGGGTGGGGCTTAAATGTAAAATCCTTATTTTTCTACGAGAAAGTACCATGTGAAATATGTTCTTAAGTAGGTAATCATGTTTTACAAAGAAAACTAGATGTATTAATTAAAAAAGAAAACCAGAAGAGAAGCCCCACCCATTCGTTTCGATCTCAATCGTGATAAATTTTTCATTCGTTGTCAGACCGAAAGGCGGAGCCTAATTGCAAAATTGATACTTTCCCACAAAAATTATATAATATTATATACGTCAAATATTTTTTACTGCTTACTCGGTATTTGCTAATTTGTAGCTTCGCTTTAAAAAATAATTTCATGAATTTTTACAAGTTTTTTACTTCTTTAGCTTAAGCTGTGGAAATATTGTAAAAAAATCCGTTCGTCTATTGACTAACTTCATGTTTTCTCGACGTTTTGTAACTTCCCGAGTTTGAAAAAGTTGGTCTCCGTTTCCGTGGGTTTGTCGTTTGTTGTCGGTTTCATTAAGCGGGTAATCTCAGAAGCTACTGGATTGTCGTACAATTTTTGGTGCATTTTAGGAACATCGCGTATATGGTAAAACGCTAACCAAAATTTATTTAATCATCTCTACCAAAAATTTGATGATATCTCAAAATGTTACAAAGTAAATTATATTTACTTAAATTTTATAAAATAAGATACTTCTGGTGTGTTAATCTGCCCTTATGTTTTACCCTTGACGTCTAGATTTTGGAAAAAATCAAAATAATATTTTACAATTTAAATGAGAAAATACAAAAGCGACTGCTATGAAATCTTGCAAACGTTTTAAGGTTCTATGGTAAACTGCTAGTCAAAATGTGTCTATCTTCTGCAAAAAGTCTACCCTGGTAGTTTATTCTTCTATTCATATTTTTAAGATTTGTTTATAGAGGGTATCTTTAAAAAAATATATGGAGCAATACATTTTTCCTGACCATAAACTACTTCCATGTTTTCTCCAAGTTTCATGACCCCTAGAATACGAAAAAATAGGTTTTCGGTTTCCGTCCGTCTGTATGTCTATCTGCCATCTGTGTGTATTTTCCCTACCAACAATTTGATGGCGTCATCTAAAGTTTCTACATTAAAATTATTTAAGTGTTACGTAACAATATACTCCTACATTTGTGCTTTATGAATCCACTTGTTTTGAGTTTTAATCACAATTATTACTTTACGCAATATTCGCTCCACGTTTCATATAACCGATATCTCACGCACCTCCGAAATATATGCAACGTGGCCGTGTGAGATAAAGGGTTCGAATAGTGTGCACGCGGGAGTTAAGATTTTTCTTTTTCTAAGACATTGAATTTGTTTGAATGTTTAGCCTCAGATGCGAGGGAAGTTGTTTAAATATCATCATGTCATCATAAAATTTTCGTAAGAAAAAATTTACGCACACCATGCTTATTTACCTGCAGTTTAATAATTTACTACTATTTTTACTTAAACTTATAAGGATTCTCACAAAAAAAAATCTGTCTAATAAAAAGTGACACAGAGACAGACCGAGACGCAGGCGGAAATGCGGACCCACTCTTTCCCACTCTAGCGTTCTGTAGCTCACGCTCGGGAAGTAAAAGATTAACGCGAATTTTGTAAATTTATTACAGGAATTAATGAATGGTTTAGTGCATGTGCGTATGAACAGCCTACATTTAAACAGAATCATTTCTTACTTGTAATGATGAGCCGCTTCCTCAAACTGTCCCATAAAAATATGCGAATTTCCCAGGTTACTATGTGCCCGTCTTTCAGCAGCTTTATCTCCAAACTGCCTCGCAATTGATAACCGTTCTTCATGGTAATGTATGGCTTGAGCAAAATCTCCCAGCAAATAAAATGTATTGCCCAAATTTCCACAAGCTCTTCCTTGTGCAGCAACGTCACCTAGTTCTTTCATTAAGGACAAATTTTCCCTTAAAAAAGCAATTAAATTTATTAAATTTATTTTTTTTAAATACGAGTTTTTCATGTGCACTCAGTAAAAAAAAACAATTTGAGGATAAATTTCAAAAATTATAAGTAGAATAAATTAGTGTGGTTCACATGGTCAATACATTTTGAAAAACGCCCTTAGTTAGAATTTTTTTACAGAAAATGCTTTAAAAATTTGTGAATCAAAATGTATGTATACCAAGTGGTCGGTAGTCCATAAATTTTAAAATAGTTAAAACGCAAAGAGTGATACATGAAAAACCCATATACATAACTTTTCTATATCATTGTGCATTGTCTTTTATTTTAGTACATTTACATACTACATTAATGGATAACATTGTGGTTTTAGTTCCTTCCGCCAATAAAAGAATGTCATTCATTCATAATGTTAAACTTTAAACAATCATTCAATCCATATTAGAATAACAAACTACTATTCTGTAAAGAAAATTTTTACTTTTAGTCAAGGGTGAAATGAAAAACACTTATTAAATGAACATATTACACAAGTAACTTACTCATAATAACTAACAGCCTGCTGTAGACATCCTTTCACATCATCAGAAAAGTCTCCTGGGTCTTTATGTCCCACTCGACCAATGTGTTTCCCCTTAGCATGAAACACATTGCCTAAATTGTATAAAGCTCGACCTTCACTTAACCTATCTCCTAATTCTCTTGAAAGCTCTAGATGCCGTTTACAGCACACTACAGCTTCGTCAAATCTACCCATTACCTTAAGAGTGTTACCCAGGTTTCCCGATGATTTAGCTTCGCCCAGTTTATCACCCATAGTTCTAAAAAAAGCACTTGATTATTACGATTTATACAATAGAGTAAATCCCCAAACCTGGCTAAAGTTAGATCGTGTTTGTGGTATTGCATCGCTTTTCCATAATCTCCTAGATAAAAATATGCGTTTCCCAACTGACTGTAAATGGCACTTAATGTTCGTAAATCGTCCGTTCCGGCCTGAATAGCAGCTTGAAAAAATGCCACACCGGCCCTGCAGTCTCCTGCCTTGCACAGACGTTCACCTTCCAGGGCAAGTTCTAAGCACATATTGCTTGATCCATCATAATCCTTGAAATATGAAATATTTTTAAAACGACGCAACGTGCAATATTTACGTTGTTTCAACAAGAATGACGAAAGCTTTCCTGGAACGTTTACTTCTCTAGACCATTCAATTCAAATTTAAAAGGAAAACATGGAATAATAACACACCTGTGTTTCAAACGTTAAGTTCTCCGCACTTGCACTCAGTGACATTTTGAGGCTAATAAAATAATATAATTATTTACAGCAATTAAAAGCACTTAAGTTATGAATCACTCATTTATTCTTTCATCATTACACAAAACACAACCATAAAATTATTGTAATGTCAAACCCAACACAACCATCAACACTCCTTTTCCTGCAACTGTCATACTTTTTCAGAAATGTAGTGAATTTCACTTTACACTAAAATTTTTTTGGGGACATTGTTTACAGGCGGGCAATTTTAAAACTCGATACTCTTAAAAATAGTTTATTGTTATTCAAAGAAATTTGGAAGTTCATCGAATAAACTTGCTTCACAAGCTACGTTGCTCATTGTGGTGCTGTTTTTAGTTTGTTTGAAATCTTGTGGAATTACAAACTCGCTGTAGAAATTTTCTTGTTTGTGCAGTGTGGCCCATCGCTGAGAAATTTCTGGACTCAAACATTTACGAAATACCATACAGTGTAAGTGTGCCAATTTTTCATATTTAATACGCGAAAAACCCTCTTTTGCTAACAAAAAGCGCCACGACTTCATGATTTTTGTATTCGCTCCGACGTGCTTAGAATCAGGAGTTATTATAAACAATATGCCTTCTGTCTTCAGTAATTTGTAAGCGTTTTTACAAGCCAGTAGTCTCTGTTGTGGTGAGGGTAAGTATTCTAACAACAAACTAAAAACAACTACATCAAATGACTGTTGTTGTAATTCAGTTATTTCTAAATTATCATGTACACTAGAAGCACTCAGTGTTATGTGTAAGTTTATAAAGTCACATTTGTAAACACCACTTATAGCAGGCGCAATGTCTATTGGAAGAACATCAAAACAAGTGTATTTTTGAAAAGGGTTGTAACAACTGCCGACATCTAAAAGTCTACACTGTTTGTTTATAGTACTGATACCAACACCAACACCGATTTTTAAATTTATTTTGTCTGCAATTTCGTTTTCTCGTTGTCTGTACTTCAGCAATTCCTCTTCTATAAAATAAATTTGGCAAAACTGGTGCACCCAAGCAATTCTAGAGGTGGGCTTCGAATTTATTTTGTAGTTGTTTTCCCAGTGGTTTTCAGCCAAGTTATGCATTGCTGCTGCATATTTCTTTAAATTTTCTTCATCCTGGCAGTGCTTTTTCCATGCTTCTTCAACTCCCGATATTTTGGATTCATCTCTTAGACGCTGATGCACTGTTTTAATGAAGTCTGACGATGCTAAATGATCAACTGATGCCATTTTAATGAAATGTGTTGCTTTTATTCACACAACTACAATAAACACTAATAGTTCTAAATGTGCGTGTATTTTGAGGTTAAGTAGTACTCTACTCAAAGTGCCTTATCTAATATCAGGTAACAAACGCATTATTTTTTTTTTGTAATTAAAATCATAATAAAACTCGGGATATAGTAAAGAATGTTTATTTAAACAAGTTAATTATTCTTGTTTCTTTGCTTTTTGCTTCTTGGCGGGCAAAGGTTTCTGTGACCTTAAAACAGCACTGGCTCTGCGAAGGGCAGCCTGCAACAACAAAACTTGTTACAACTGTAACTAAAATCCATTACAAATACCTTAGTCAAATCGGTTCGGTACTTATTGGCTTTTAAAAGCCTTTCCAACTTAGCCAACGACCTTCTAGGTCCTGACTTCATGGTCCTTTTAACAATGCATTGTCTTGGTTTATTCTAAAATGACGATAATAATTGTAATCCAACTTTAATTTGAAATATTTACCTGTTTGGTTGCTTTTTTGTACACAACAGTAAACCCTTTCTTGTCGGGGGCATCCACAACGCCAACAGTTTTCTTATGTACTAAACCATTGTATCTGTAAGAACTTAAGTTTGTCAGATTGTTGGGTTCCTGAAACAAAATAATGTGTAAATACTCGATTCCCAAAGTACTTTTAATTATATTTTTTTATTACACTTCAGTCTCTAATATAATCATCGTCACAACTTTCGGAGATCTTGGTGGTAAATATCATCATTTTAGTATTCAATAAAGAATTGATTTAAAATAATTAACAGTAAGAATACGTACTTACAGTACTGAATGGTTTATTAATGTTACGCTTCTTTCGAAGGAAAGCGTTATTGTTGCGGATGATGCTCCAAACTAAATGAGAAGACATCGTGTTTCCTGAAATAAAATTTATATTAGTAACGTTTACCAGAATCTGCGAACCACGTGTTTAATTTTTCGAATTTTACACTTTCTTTGCTTTACTGTCTGGTGGCCACATAAATCACGTTATACAACTGATACGAAAGTTGAATTTGAATCAACTAGTTTCCAATTTACTCAATTTTTCTTTATTTCACTTTATAACTCAGGAATTGTACTCACCTAGAACAACAATCTTTGGGAAAGAACGAAATGGCGGAGTTGACAGCCGGACAAGGAAAACATAGCGCATGTGGCGACCTCTAGTGCGGCGCGAAATTTTGAAATTTATAACGATATTTTAAATAAATTTTATAAAAACTATTCACTGGAACGCAATTTTATAATGAAACTATGATGAAAAGTGTGAAGCGATATGAAAAAATAAATAAAACACAGCAAGTATGAATAAATAGTTTTTTTATTCATCAATGTAACAGGACGGATATTTTAAAGCTCTAAGCAACATCTAAAGTGTTGTTATACTAACAGATCATCACATAAATCACTATTTAACGAATTTTCTGGCAAAGCCCTACAAAACGGACAATATCCCTTTTGCAATAACTGTAACTCAAAATCGTCAACATGGAATGCCTACGATAATAAAACATTAACATTTAAAATAAAACTTTAAAACGTATACCTTAAAGCACGAATAACACATCATTATTTGAAGTTCTGGTAATAAATTCTTATAAAATTGGTATCTCAAAGGTGGATTCCATTTACATATTAACACAGAAGTGCTATCCATGGACAAGAGAATTTTCCTGTTTACAACAACAGGGGAGAAACTTCCATCTCCATCACCAGCCTTAAACGTCATAAGTTAATAAAAGCATAGTTTAAAAATCGTTATACCTCAAAAGAACTCAGTCTAGTTGTAAATGGATCCTTTTCTTCATTATCAATATCTAACTGTAATGTTTCGTGACTTTCTGTAACATGGTGTTTCCAATTGTCTCCTTTTGTCGCTTCACTGGGGGGTGTTTCAATCAGCCTGACTGCTTCAACATCTGATATATCTTCTTGCAAGACGAATTCCACCAACGGTAAAATTTCTTGAATTCAAATACATGTTGATTGAAAATCAAGAAATGGGGTGCTACTTCTTACCAAAACTTACATACGAGTGGACAAATTTTTGTCCACAATTCACGCATAGATTACTTACGCTGGCCAAAGGGTTGTACGTGGAGCAACGATAACACATTGGCAGTAACTCTTCTGGGTCACTGTAAGGCCGAGCTCTGGCTGCTATTGTTGCAATTTCTACTTGCTCTTGGAACTTCTGCGGTATTATGAGAGTTTGTATTCTGTCCAAGATTTGTTTGGCAAATTTATTTGCACCCAATTTTCGTGCCTGTTTCGACAGACAATACAGAATTGCACTACTTACATTAAGGAAATATATCTATCCTGGTTCTCATCTCATGTATAATTTAATTTTTTTCATTTAAGAAAAGGATACAACAATGAAACTCCTTTAGGGCGATTATTTTGGCTGGTTTCAGTCATTAAAAATCGTGCTATGTTGAAAAGCGCTTCGGGCATATAAGACGTAAAGGGTTCTTCTAAATATCGATGAACTGCATGAAAAGCATAATAAATTGCTGCTAGTCGTTCATTTACTACATGATTCGTCAAGTATTCGTTTTGAATATCAGTGCTAAAATTAAAATTTACTATAATGTCGTTTAAAAAGTCTAGAAAAAGTTACTAAAACAACGTTTTTTGGAATGGTGTCATACAATTTTTGGCGGGGATAAGTACCTATACTGAATTTGATATACAGATATGTAGATATAACAGTACACTAATTATGACCTTACTGACATTTTCTCAAAATTTCAATCATGTGAGCCGTTTTAAGGTAATTAGGAACAAATTTAGTTAATAAGTACATTTATATTTTTGAAACATCGTATGTAAATAATTTCCTGAGTGAATGTTTATGTGAAAGAATGTCTTTTTGAGATGACGTTATCAGCTTTAAGTGATAGACGACCAAATAAGTTCTAATTAATATTTTGTAATCTCCAAATCCACGCCAATACTTAACAAAAAAATTCAAAATATTTGTTGCAACTCATAAGTTAAATCCATAACTTTGATGAATGGATTTAACCAGAAATAAAAAAAATATAAAATGTTATAGCATATTTGAAATGCCCTTAAGAATTTTTGAGGCGAGTCATATTGCTAATTTTTACTTATCCAGAGTATGGTAGGAAAATATTGTAATAGGGCCCATGTGACGAATGTTTCCTCGACGTTTCATAACTACTAGAATATATCTGTTGGAAACTTTATTAGGTGGACACTCTCTCAAACTACTCGACTGATTGTTCTGAAATTTTAGAAGTATCGTGTAATTGAGAAATCGCTAATCACAATTCATCTGTTCGTCCCTTCCAAAAAGATGATAACGTCATCTCAAAATTTTGCAAAGTAAATCCTATAAAACAAAATTGAACAACAAAATTATACAGCTAAATTAAGAAACGGACACTCTAATGTTATCGCTAACAAGGTAAATCGCTAATCAGAATTCAACTGTACATACATCGCTTCCAAAAGTTTGATGACGTCATCTTAAAATGTTGTTAAATATATCTTAAAATAAACTGTTTGTCTTAGAATCCACGAAACGATTCTCTTTGGCAAGATTGATTTATTGATTACAGAATAACAAATAAAATATATTTATTCGTTGCCTCCTGAAAAACAAACGAATAAATAAATATTTCATTCTTTGGAATTGTTTATAAATCTATTAAAAAAATAATAAATCAATCAACTAATAAAAATGGTTTATACCAAAGTTCTAGATTCTAGAATATGGTACTATTTTTCGTTTCGTAAAAAAAATTGGTTGAAGGTTATTTCGACAGAACTTTCCTCGCGCTTGAAATGTAGTCTAACAAACCCAGCTTCTTAAAAAAAAAAAAATGCATTTTTTGCGATAACCTCTATGTAATACAAAAAAATAAATGCACTGATAAACCACAAGCACATAGAGTCATGAAATTCGTGATGTTTTGTATATTTTAGATAGGGTGTATTGGGTAAAATTTGGCGTTGATGTCATCAAAATGAATGGAAGGTGAAGATGAAGATTTGCCACGTTTACGATAACCTTAAAACGTTTGCGAATTTTCGAACCATTCGGTTTTCAGTTTCCAAAGTTAAATTGTAAAGTGTTGTTAAACAATTTTGATATATTTTTTTACAAACCCTGCAAATTATGCAAAGCTTTCTGACCGCTGCGCGCAACTGTCCGTTGGTGTTAGGACCAGTTGCAAATTTTTCTGACCGCGAGGCGCAACTGACTCATGCCCACACATTCACAAGTATGCTATTTAGATAAGTAAAGTTTATTCGGTCAAGTTGTAAGATGACTTCATCAATTCGGGGGGAGGGGAGGCATTAGCACTCTAATTTTTAGTACCGATTTGTGACCGCTGCGCGCAGCTGTCAGTTGGGGTTCGGACCACTTGCAAATTTTTCTGACCGAGGGGCGCAACTGACTCATGCCCGCACATTTACAAGTATTTAAATAAGTAAAGCTTAAACATTTATTCGGTCAAATTGTAAGATGACTTCATCAATGAGGGGGGGGGGGGCATAAGCAACCCAATTTTCATTAACTCTTTACCATGCTTCCTATAACCTCAAAACGTTGGTAAGATTTCAAAGCACTTACTTTTCCAATTTAAAAGTTAAAATATAAAATGTAAAATGTTGTTACACAATTTTGATTTTTTTTCAAAAATCTGGATGCTTAGGGTAAAAATTCAACACGGATTCATAAACCACAAGTACAGGAGTATGTTATTTTATAAACGTTTAATAACATTTTTTCGAAAAATTTTTGACATGACGTCATTAGTTTCTTGGAAGGGGATAAACGGATAAATTTCGGTTTTGCACTTTAAAGTTAATTTGCGAAATGCACGTGTGTTTTTGTCTCTGTAAATTCACAGTTCACGTCAGGAGTTTTTAACTGTTCATGGTTCTAATACAATACAATTTAACTACAATAATATGACTGTTTATAGATATAAAACAGGTGGCGGAAATTCTCTCACTCTGGCTTAACTCACCTTAGTAACGATATTTAAAGTTACTTAGTTTGTTTTATTATAATAATTCGATTCCCTGTGAAGCAAAATTATTCTGAAAAAATCAAGTTGTAGAGTTCAAGTAAATTAAACTCTCATCTTTTTTTTTCTTAGAGGGTTCATTTTCCAAAATATGTCTCATCTTGACAGGTACTAGGCCCGCCCACCTGCCCTTTAATTTCAGAAGGTATGTCATTTGGTAAAATTAGTCTTGTCTTAGTAAATACTAGCCCCGCCCACCTGTCCTTTACTTTCTCAAAGAGTATGTCATATGCCAAAATCAGTCTTAACTTAACAAGTACTAGCCTCGCCCACCCGCCCTTTACTTTCTCAAAGGGTATGTCATATGCGAAAATCAGTTTTAACTTAGCAAGTTTTGGCCCCGCCCACCCGCCCTTTATTTGCTTAGAAGGTATGTCATTTGCAAAATCAGTCTTATCTTAATAAGTACCATTACGTTTTCATACTTTATAACTCCCTCGAGATTTTAAAATAGTTCATTATTCGCACATTGATCCATTTTGAGAGATAGCACTCGAAAGTTATTTTCTGTTAAATGAATATCATCGTGGACTCGAAAACGGGAGGCTTTAATATTTTCTTATAGGTTGAATGATTTCTTATAGCTTGAGTGTTTTCTGAGACCACCTTATATTTAATTTTAATCGCATAATATGTGCCTATTGTGCTAATATAAAATATCGCGAAATTTGAATTTTAATAGAGAAAAACTCGCGATAGCTTTTCTCCCCTTGTCATTGTTCCTGTGAATGTTTATCTGTAATACCGGATTTTCGCCACTATAATCAGGCCGTCTAGCTGGCGAGACCCTCACGAGAAAACGTCTCTCGACGCTGTCGCTGTGTCCCCACGTCGTAGTTTGTTTTCACTCAGTTTGATTTTTTTTTGTTCGACTATCACAATTTGTGTGTGTATTACAAGTGCACTTCAAGAAAAAATATTCAAAAAATGATCTACTTACTTTGTATTTGCCAGATCTAAAAACTGTCGCGATACTAACCAGTGGTAGTATCCAGCATCCTGAAACCTACATTCGTTTAAAGCATTGTTTATAAGATGCTGCAGAACTTTAAATGCTTCTTCGGGTTTGCCAGCCTTATAAAACGCTAAAAACGGAAAATTTCACTTTGAAAAAATATTAGATATTCAGACCAACCTTTTTGGGCTTGCACGAATTTATCATTTTCTGCCAACCAGTGGGCATACGGTACGTAAACTAGAGCTTTAAACTGGGGCTGATTCTGGACCAATAGAAAAGCCTGCGCCCATTCTTTCGCTTCCACATGCAAGTGTAGAACAGCGGCTGAATCGCCTAAACGACGATAAATTTCTGCGGCAAATGAAGCTTGATTTAGGCGTTTTAGATGTTCAGCGATTGATAATAAGGCCGATCTGTCGGTTTTGTCTAAACGTCTTCCCAACTCTATCAATCTATAACGTCACAAATAACAAGATTGGAAAATAAAAAAAAAATAAGTGTATACTGGTCGGCCCATCCTTTTTCTCCATAGATATCAATGGCTGATTGAGTATCACCCACAGAAAGATACATTTCTGCAGCTGCTTTATGCTCATTAATATTTCGAGCCCAATCTGCTTTTTGACGAATTAAATCGGTGTTATCACTGGATCCTAAATATTCCTAAAAGTGACTTAAGGTCACAAGTGTATCGTCTCATAATATTTTAAGTAATATTACCACGCAGGGAAAAAATGCGGCATATATATGTACTTTTTACTGGATTTTGATAATTACCTGTGCCAAATCAAACATCCTTAGATCAGTGTACATTGTAAGAGCTTTATGTTCTTGTCCCGACTTTTGATACAACCGTGCAGCCTCTTTCAGTTTCCCCCTATGGGCGTAAATATCTCCAATCATTGACTCACGAGTAACATTGCCTTTTTTCAATTGTTCCTGAAATTTACATCGTCAGTACCCATATCAAAAATCCACAAAACCCTATATTACTTGTAGATCCTGAATGAGTTCCAGATACGAAAAATTTTGCAATTTAATAAATGCCAATCTGGCTATTTCAAACTCGAGTGATTCAAGGGCAGCCTGACCAAGTTCATCCCAGTCTCCATCTGTCACACCTACACAAAAATCTCCAAAATAAAAATTCACACAGAAAGACTGACTAAATACCCAAGCAAGCGACTCTGTAAGCTTCAGCAAACATTTTTTTGTCAATGTATTGATACATTGGTGCACTTAAAGGTAACTCCAACGTTACCATTGACGATCCGTTCAGGCAGAAAACTTTCGCCCCTGACAGACCCACAACGAATCCCATCATTTTTTGGCGATGCGCTGGGAAATCAAGTACCTTAATGGCCAAAGAACTGTTTCCGCTAAAGGCAACCATGTCTTCGTATAAGTTATTAAAAGCTACACTGTTTGTGCCTGGTTCTTGATAATGCAATTCGCCGGTTTTAGCGTTAAAGACTTGTAGCAGCCCTGTTTCGTCTACTACTGCCAATTTCTGTTTCTTCTGGCTTAAATCCAAACAACGAATGCCATCATTGACTGTTACTTTAAGCAGTGGGTGAATGTTGTCTAGATGTACTTCCCATACCTTGTAAAAATTTTTATTTTATTTATACTTTTTTACCATAAAAAAATAACTAACATTTAAAGGTGAATCAAATACTTACTTGCCCATTTTTCAGGCCTAAAATTAAGCCCTCTTTTCCAGGTGGCCCTCCTATGATTTTAATGTATCTAATGGAGCTGTCAAAATTCCATTCTTTTTCGCTTTGACCAGAAAAAAACATGCTTTGTAGTTTTTTCTCCTGACACACTACTAAATGTTCAGTGCACACCACCAGAAGACTACAATCCAATTTTTGTGTAATTTTTTCCTTAGCTCTGTAGTGCATGTCATTTGCATCGTTCGAGTATAATTCATAAATGATCACTCGTTCAGGAAGTTGTACCTAAATGTAATGGAAACATTTTATCTCAAAAATCTCACTACTTTTTATTCATTATGAAAAACATTTTATGTATAATCCAAATATTATATCATTGTGCTGTTAAATGATAGGTCTGACAGGCAAACATCTTACACGTAGTATGTAGTGGCCTACTGCAATTCAAAAAGTTTTCGATTGCGCAACTAACATTCTGCGATATCTCTTCTGATTTTCGACGTTATAGGGTATCTTCATAGTATCTTATTGTTATTTATGACGTGAAATTTCTTATAAACACCATAAATCAGTTGAAAAACGCTAAACGTTAATGATTCCGGAAAACAGAAGTGCCAATCAAACATTTTTCTCAAGTGTCACCTTGTGCCAAAATAATGCAACACTTAAATCCTAAACGAGTGGTCGCATTTGGGTAAGATAAAATTGTGCACTTTTAAGGCAATTAATAATCGATAAAAATTTTTGAAATATTTTCAATGGTTTAAGAATTTTTTTGGAAAAAGAAAATGAAATTTGAGATTTGTGAAAATACATATTGCTTCTAAGAAACGTCTCTGCATTTAAGTCTTACTGTTTTTTACATTTTTCAGGAGGAAAAACATTTTTAAAAATTTTGATGTATATGCCGTTTTCAAATTGTTGAAACAATTTTTACCAGCAATAATATCTTAAGAGCGTAAAGCCTTGTTTCCAATCACGTACCTTATACCTAGTAATTACAATTATAAAAGCTTGACAACTCTCATTACATAGAAGCGTTCAAAATCGAATTATACTGAAGGAATTATACTTATCATGTGCCTACTTGTACTTAATAATTTAATAAATTCTTGCAAGCTCCGCGTTTTCTATGCATAAATAGGTGCTAAATGAACCAATGAGAAAAAACATCGCGATCACTGCTCTGCTGTGAATATATCGCGTGTTGCTTGGGGGTAAAAAAATTTGATTAAAAAAGAGGTCAAAAATAGTAACAATAAAAAAGACGACAAAAATGCAGCGACGCAGAAAAAAGGCAATAAAATAAGGGGACAAGAAAACGCGACAAAAAATTGCGCCAAAAATGCGACTGAAAAAATGAGTGAAAAAGTTAAAAAAAAAGCAATACAAAAAACACGATAAAAAATCGAGAAAAGAAGTATAAAAACCGCGACAAAAAAAGATAAAGTAATAAGTTAGGTAACAATCGGGCAGAAGCAAAGACTTTTTTTTATGTAGGTCTATACAGGTGTCCCAGTTAAAACTTCCCGGCTTTCTATTTTGAGAACGAATAGAGATTTTTGAATTATGTAGACACTATTGCTTTTAGCTTAACGGGGAAAGTTTAATTTAGTACATCACAAAATATGATGCACATATGGCGTCGGCATTGCGATGCAAACCTATATGTACTTTAATTTACAACGCATATTTTTTTTTTAACTAAATGTACTAAATTAAGCGTTCCCCTTCAAGCTAAAAACAATGCCATTTACAGAATTTCAATATATCTATCAGTTCTCAAGATAATAAGGCCGTTGACTTTTAACTGAGACACCTGCATATTCCTTATAACCTACATCTATTCTTTTCAATCCCTTTGGGTAGAACAAAAACTATACCGAGATCCGAGATCGACGGAAACAGCTGTTACTGATCTACTCAAAAAAGGATGCGGGATATGAGATGGCTATGTTCTTCAATCCATTGCGTGCGTTTAATACGTATTTTAAATATACCTTTCATGCGTAACTAAGAAGTTTTGTGTTAAACTGGATAATTTTCTTATACGAGTGATAGAAAGTTAGTGGTTAATGTGAAATAAAATTTTTCTGTGCCTCAGGGATCCCTTCTGCGATTGCTTCTGTTTATTATATGTTATATACCTAATGAATTATCAGTTTTTTCAGCACGTACTAGTAAAGACGGAAATTAAAAAGAAAAACATTGAACATTCTTATCTTCAGTGCTGTGATGTCTTGAGTTGGAAAGGCCACAAGACTGCATTTGAAAAATTAAAAAATAAAAACATTCAATAACATGGACAATCACCATGTTTTTATGTTTTAGAGCGTTTAGGGAATTAGTGAATGCCACCTTGGAGGTTGGTAGTCAGTATTGGTATGTAGAATATTGTCTGCAATTTCATAAAAGGGCAATTGTTTAAACAAAAATTAATCGCGTTCGACGCCACCGTCTCCCTTCAACCACCCTAATAATTATCGTAAGACTAACTTATTTTCTAATCTAAAATGTGTAAAAGTTTGACTATACCACAAATATGTGCAATTTTTGTTTTATCGTTTGTAAATCCACAGTTCATCTCAAGATTTTAACTGTTCTAATACAATGTATGTACATCGATACAATACTCCATAAGTTCTGAACTATATTTCGACTTGTTTTGACAATTCTGAACGTGATGACGACTTATTTTGCGAAAAGATGACGATTGGGCATATTTTCCCACTTTCTGGCGTTTGTAGATTCAAAGAAATTGTTCAAAAACTTCAAAAATGTTACTTTTCATTTTTTTTCTTGTGTTTTCTAGCGTTTCCGGCACACAATACAATCATGGAAAATGTTCCTGTACAACAGGTGACCGAAATTCACTTACTTAGACTCAACTTATTTTAAATTAACGATGTATCTAAAAGTTCTGGATTATTTTATTTATTATCGTGTAACTAATTCCTGCGGTTTTTCCAAGCGGAAATAAATGTGGATTTTCGACGACACTAACACGTGTTGTAAATTTGTTTTATTGTTTGTAAATTCACAGCTCATGTCAGGATTTTAATCGTTAACTAGTTCTAACACAATTTAAGAGACATTGGATTTGTTCAGACAGAGCACTTGGGGGAGTTTTCATGACATTCACTTTGTCAGGATTCACCTTTTGTTTATCTAATTATAGATAACGTTTCTGGATGCTTATACGTAAGTGTTATAATGTAACTTAATTCCTCACACAAGATTGCTAATATTTCATTTGCGGCAGTTAAATTAACCTAACGTTGCCCCACTCTGGAAAAGACCGTAGAAAGTACGATAGAATTCCTAATATCGTGCACTGAGGTACGGGGGGGATTATAATTATATTTAGGTAGTTATCATCGTTATTATCATCACATGAAAAATTACACCACCGAGACGCCCATACCTCGCAAGGCATGATACATTTTGTGTTGTTGATTTATCTTGTGTTTTGTTTGGGATGACCTGGGGACAGTCCACGATATAAACTCTCAAAGTTAATTGTTTTAAGTAACCAAGCAGTTGGATCAAGGCAAAATTTCATATAACGTAAATTCTTTGTTTGAATCGTTGATAAAGTGTGGCATAATTTAACATCTGCCAAATTCTTCGTTCTGGCAGCGGCCATGTTGAAAGCGTATTTTCAAACCGAGCACATGTTTGAATTGTAAAATGTCACTAAACAAATTAACAACATTGCGGGACATGCATTTTATTCCTTTGAGTTAGACCACAGGATTGATGACATTTGTGGGAGACATATTTTTGACGCATTTCTTTGAACGACGCATTCGTCCGACGCCATTTTGGACCTCTAGATTGCCTACTATGTTTATTTTTGTGTTTGTTTGTTTGCGGCAATGTATAACAATGATCCACAATGCAGCTGAATAACTTAACTTTTTAAAAAATGAACCAATAACTCGAATGGACATAAAATATTAACCTCACGTAGTTTTGTTAGCTTTGCAATTTTTCACCTCATACAATTTTCTCTATCTCAGAATTTTAGCGTCAATAACTTTCTCTGCTGTATAATTTAAATTGAACGTAAATTTTCATACTCGGCAGTTTCTAACCTCAGGTAATTTTCTTTTGTCTGCACAAGTTTTATTTCACACCAGACCTTTTGTTTTTATAAATCTTAGCTAGTTTTTTTTGTTTGTAAATATTTTGTTGATTAATGCTTCCATCATAAAATTGTCTGCTGACCAATCTTAATCTCAGATAAGAATTCTTTGCTGTTTCAAATTTCACAAGAGTGTATGGCGAATTTAAATGTTGTTTATTGCCCTTTTGATACTGTAACACTTGTTCAGTTGTAGTTTAATGTCAGAGTATAGAAATTGAACATTTAAATGGAATTGAGGTTAAATAACACAGAAACACGTAGCGGAAGCGGAGTGCGCGGTTCCTTGTCGAGCTGGCGGCCAAAAGATGCAGGTTTTGAATAGAAGTCAGGAGCGGTCGGTATGACATGACGCTGTCGGCTTATTTATAGCCGTGATCTCCAACCACGAGTTTCAACCATAACGGCCTAGGTAGCGCGGCACGTTTCTTCGTTCGATAGAGGGGTACTGGGCGGCAGTGCTTGTCGATAGAATAGAATCACGGTTCCGGTGGAAGAACAGCCACAACCGGGAGCCCCAAACTCCGCTCGTGCTACAACGTCCCCTATGGGTAATTTTGCTGTGCTCTAGAAACACATCAAAATAGTTCATCGCCCCACTCTTATAGCGCTCTGATGTCGCTGCCGCTGTATAGTTTTTATTTAAAATTTTGTTCTCTTGTTGACTGCCATAATTTAAATTTGCCGCCACACGTCCGTAATAACTTGTGTATTTGCATCCCGTTACTTTACTTCAGATTTTGCTTTGTTTTTATTAAATTTGTGATATTCAAATATTTGCATTGGTTCAGAACGTTTAATTTGATTTCATTCAAAGTTTGGAAAGTTTTTTTTTTTTTGTAGCTGAGCACTAAGAAGGTCTTCAACCTGCACAACTTAGTCGCAGCTTTTTTTTTCTTTTTTTGTCAGTGGAAGAATCAATAATTTTGTGTCCTACATACATTTGGTGTTTTATTTAGCGGTAGGACACACTTTGGCCACATTTTAAACTTAGCGACTTTTTGGTTTTCGAAAAGGCATTTTAAATCACTGCACTATAAATCTATGTATTTTCAAACGTGATGTGAGCTGTGATAGATTCATGTTTTTGTGTTTGGCTCACATTTTGGGCTTTTTGCCTCGATCTCAATCGTGAATTTTTCATTCGTTGTCAGACCGAGGGGCGGAGCATAATTACAAAATCGATATTTCCCTATATAAATTTACCATTTTAAACATGTTTTAAGTTTCTTGCTGTGAAAAGATGATTACACATATTAAGAAAAAAGGCAAAATGTAGACCCCGCCCACCCACCCTATCTCGATTGCGATGATTTTTTTATTCGTTGTCAGATCGAAGGGCGGGGCTTAATTGCAAAATCCATATTTGTCTACAAGAATTTACCATTTTAAACGTGCCTTAAGTTTCTAAGAATAAAAAAATCATCACAATTGAGATAGAGTGGGTGGGCGGAAATTTTTTTTTCAACACGGTACTGAAAAACATGTTTTTATTTTCTTGTAAAGAAATAAGTATTTTGCAGTTAAACTCCGCCCCCTTGGTTCACGGCGAATAAATAAATCATCACAATTGAGATTGGGCGGGTGGGCGGGCTTACATTTTGCCTTGTTATTTTAACATGTGTAGATTTCTTTTCACAATATTAAACTTAAAACATGTTTAAAATGGAAAATTTGTGTAAGGAAGGAAATATTGATTTTGCAATTAGGCTCCGCCTCATAATTGCAAAATCCATTTTTTTGCAAAAATGTACCATTTTAACCATGTTGTAAGATTCTTGTTGTATATTAAGAAAAAAAGCAAAATGTAAGCCCCGCCCACCCTCCTTATCTCAATTCTGTGTTTGAAGTGCAGAAATTTCATATACTGAGAACGCAAATCTTAAATACATTGCCTGCATCTCATGCGGTACTAATACTTTTTCCTTACAGATAATTTAATAGCACGAGTGGCAACGGCAAACATGCATGTTCATATTTATTGGTTAATAGTATACTGTTTTATTAGGAGCAAAAGCAACTTTTTGGTGCGAATGTGCAAAGTTGTCGGACGAAGGACGTGAGTCAGACATTGCAGATGAGCCACAAAAAGTGGCTTTGGCTTCGAATAAAACACGCAATTTTTTCTCTAAACGCCTGTAACTGCTCCAAATTGTTCCGAAAATTAAAATTCATACATCAAAATTCAGAATTATGTTAGTTGGTGGACACGTTACTACAGTTTTGCGGAATCAACAAAGTGAAAAATTGTTTTTAATTACTTTTAGTGCCGGCGGAGCAAAAAAGTACTTTTAGTGCCGCAGGCGCCGGCACTAAAAATAAAAAAGGCAAAAAGTAAAACATTAAGTGGCTCCATCAAGACATTAATAGTCGCGTTTTTGCGACGAGCGAGATGCCAAAATAATGGTACTAATGGTAGGTATTGAAATGATTTCTCAAAAATTTCAGGATTTTTTCTACATAGTTCATTTTGAAAATATTTCAAACATTTTTAGTTATTATTAAATTATGAATACATACTATAAAATAAAGCACGTTTTTTCATATTTAACGAAATTACCGGTAATTTCATCGTTAATTTTATAAAAATAAGTTTTATATTTGAACACCTGAAATAAAATTTATATTAAACTTACCGCCAGTCGGTGTTTAAAAATTGCAATTTTCTTAATAAGATCTCGGCACTTAATCCTAACTTTTTGTTCAGTTATGAGATGCTGTATGATAACATCCGTCATATTTTCTCTAAAAGCATATCTCTCCTTATACAGTCCATGGACAGTATTAAAAATAAGTTGATAATAAGCAATTGTACCATCTTGGCACCCCATTACCTGTAAATACAACATAAACAACTTATTTATCAGAATCTTTTATTAAACTTACAACAAAATTTCCACTTGGATGGGCAGCACAGCACCACACCCAAGCATTTTGTTGATCACCAATTATATCCAGTTTGATTCCATCGCGCGTATACATAACACAAGCTTTATTTAATCCACTGATCAAAATATATTCGCCCTTGGGAAAATAGGAAACCATTAAAGCTTCGAACCCTATGTTTCTTTCTTTACCAACTAATTTACCACCCAGAGTGTAGAAAGATAATGTTTTATTCCAATCAGTTACACACAGAGTGTCAGTTTGATCATCTTTGTACGTGCTCCATGAAAGCGCCCAAATCGCTGGGTTCTGTGGACGTTCAATTCGGCCCTTTTCTTCCCCCAATTTATTTCGTATTGATATGACCCCATTGTTGAGACCCAAAGCCAAGTACTGTCCATCGTTAGTCCATGAACAAGCATTGATTTTAATATTCGTTTTATGTTTCTGCACAGCCTTTTGCTCTGAGCTCCAAAAGGCAAAATCTGTTAAGGCACATGAGGCTAACTGATGTGATAATGGGTTAAATACAAGGCACTGAACGGAATCGCTGTGGCTGTATTTAAGTAAACCTTCTAGTTTACTTGACCATATAATTACAGTTTTGTCTGCGCTCCCACTTGCAAATTTTAAACCGTTTTTCGCATATGAGACGCAGTGAACTTTATCTTTATGACCTTTTAGAGTCTGGATCAGACCACCATCACAAGTATCGTAAACTAAAACATGATTACCGCTTGCTACAATCAGCTGTGTACCCTCTGGATTGAAACATAAGTCGTAAATGCTGGAAAGGGGATAATAAAATTACGAATTACCGGCGACTAATGAGATACGTGATAGTTTGCATTGGTAGGTTTATACTTACGTTTGGCCTTTCTTGTCGTTGTCTTGTACTTTATCGGCCCATTTTGGTATTGAACGCATTGTTCAGGCTTGTATTAATGTATTTGTGGGTATGAAACACATAATTCGGTCCTAATGCCTTCGGGGAACGGCACTAACATGACAACTTGACATTTAAATAATTATTGTGTACATACAGTTTCCTAGGCAACAGGTTAACAAACTTGACAGTTTGCAACAATCTATGCAACCCACATTACAGACAGATTGAAATATTCAAGGAAATAACAATGTTCATTGCCTAATAATTGTGTAAATGGTTGTTTGTAAATATTAAAACTACATATAATTTTGGAACAAAAATATAAAATTTTAGATGAATTCATTGTCGTTTAAAATATTGCGATTTTATAACTGAAAATACACTTAAAATACATAATATTTTAATATGGACCACCGGTATTTATTAATGGGAAGTGCTGTAGTTTCCTTTGTAAATATTTATCATTACTTCATGTCAAGGTTTTACAAGTTTTTTGTTTAAATTGTGAAAGAAAGATGAATTGAATAAGCTCTGTATTATTGGTTGCAGATATAAAAGTATCAAAAGTCTAATCATACAACTGAAAAAAAGTCCTCCAGCAAGCTTTGAAATTTTAAGTTAAAAACAATATTAGCAACACCATTCCAATAAAGGATTAAATAACTGCGGTGTCAACATTAATATTTCGAAAATAAATTTCATGGTCTACCAGAGCATGTTACTATAAGTTGCATATAAAATTTTAACTAAATAAGTACCTACATGTTCTAATAAAAAAAAAAACAGAAATCCATCTATTGATAACGGTATAAAAAAACGGCAAAGAAACAATATAGGAACAAGAAACTTTTTGTTAACGAGATGAAACTTTCCGAGGAGCTTGTGTTGTTACATGTAGGGGAAAGTAGAATAAGGTGACCTATCTAAACTGCGTTTATTTATCTTTATCGGTCGAGGACACACCTATAACCCAGTGTTTATCAGCAGCTTTTAACTCTGCGGTAATCATTTAGATTTGAACTATCTTCGTTCGACTTTTACTAATTATAACAACCTAAGCAGCTGAATGCAAATATCTTCTCAAAAAAGTCATCTATAATTACACTTTAGGTATAATCAGTGGGTAATTATAACTCTGCGGAAAAATACTCAAAAGTGAACCGACAGGTGTTCTGTTTTCGCATATTTTATGCCGTTTCGACAACATTTTGACCGTTTAAGTATTTTGTTGATACACAATACTTTAATGAAAATAATACAAATTTGTTCAACGACGGAAGACATTAGTAGTTTAGTTTTGCTTTTATTTAAATTGATCGTTTATGTTAATATTTATATGTTCTGTTCTGCTTTAGTCGATAATTTCAGGCACGAACGTGTATTTGTACCGTTATAGTGGCAATAAAGTATAGTCTGATTCTATGTTTCAGTGGAGAAAAGTTGGATTTAATTGTTTAAAAATAGCATTAATTTTGTGTAGAAAAATACGTACTTAACTTAAATTATAATAAAAAATTGAAAAAAAAAAAATAAATATGCAGAATAAAGTACATAAATTTGTTTCATCTTTAATAAGATGGAGGAACTTTGGGTTTAAATACATGTGTACTAAGTTCATCAGTGTTATAATAAAAACCACTAGAAGCTAGAGTAATGTAGGTACCTAAGAAGTATAGGTACATATATAAAGTTTTTGGAATGTTGTAATTTGTAGTATATTTTTATGCTCAGATTAAAAATATTTTCGTTGGTATTATTATTTCCTCGAGGTAGGGATCATTTTTACTTACAGTAGGAGTTATATGGTTGTTTTATATTATTTCACAAAGTATACCGCTAAGCTAATTAAGTATAATTTTTGCTAACAAAAAGTTGATCGAGTTACTTTGTTTGTTAAGGAGTAAACTGATTAATTTGCTTAAAGGGATTAATTTCATCGCACCTCCCCTATGTGAATATTCAAATCAATAAACACCTTTTCTCCTCCACTAATGATAACTTAAAACTTTGCAATTTTAGTTCGTACTTTATTCTATACGCGCTCAAACCATAAATGAAAGAATGGTATAACATTTAAAATATTTGTTGCTTAAAACTGGGGGAAAATCATATGTAGCAGGTTGTTATAAGTTTATAATAGGCATCCGTTCGTGATTGGAATATAATATGTATAATATTAGACTATTATAATAAATACGATAGTAAAACTTAAATTAATGCAGAACTAATTTAAATTAAATACGTTGCCAACTACATGTTTTGACATCAGCATATATCTTTATTTGTTAAAAATAGTATCGCATTCCCTATATTTTCTATAAAATTTTTACAAGGAAAATCAATATTGTGTTTTTAATAACCAAATATTTTTTGTTATACAACATAACACCAATAATCGAATTCATCATTAAAAATTTGGTTTTGCCTCACAACTTTTTTTATTTTATTTTATTTTATAAATACATATAAAAAAATTGAGCTATCTAGTGAGCTTAAGAAGTCTGAACAATTATTGCCTTCTACCTAATATTAAAATTAATGTGGGGATAATCGACTCATATCCAGATGAATCATCAAGTGTAGGTACTTAATGTACGTAGGTACTTAAAATGTAAAAAAGCGACATGTGTAGTGATGAATTATTGTAAAATTTACCAGAAGTTGGAAGTTTAGTCTTACTTCCATCAATAATTATATGGACTGTCGTGATGATGAATGAGAAACGATTGTACATATCTATTACATATTTATATATCTACATACAAAGTTCAATAAAATGAAAAATGATATAAAACTCTTACAGCTTACACATTAAAAATTCTTCGACTGAGTAGAAAGCCTTATCGATCAGTATTGCAGTTATGGCTTTTTCAAACCCTCTGTCATTTATCGTTCTTATTTCCTTTGAAAGAAGGTTGTACATTTTCGGTACCCAATAATGAACGAATTGTGGGTGGATCGCTTGCAGTGTATTGGAATTGTCAAGACATCTTTCTATCTAGTGTTATATTCATAGGTGTCTCCATTTTTTGTTGTCTTTGGTTGGTGTATAGGCAAGGTAGGGTTAGTATCTTTCCCTGCCTAAAGTATGGGTTACAGGAGGTTCGCTGACTGCTTTTTTCTGGAGTTTAAATATTTTGAATATTTCGGATCCTTTTCCCATATAAGAATACCATAGGTGAGATGACTTGCATAATATGCAGTTGTCGCCATCAGATTTATTCCTATTTGTTTCATTCTGCGTAAGAGGAAGATAGCTGTGGATATATTTTCTTGCAGATGTACTCGATATGCATTGTCCAATAATTGAGTCTTGTGCCCAGAAAAATGCCAAGTAATTTTGCGGATTTATGTTGTGCTGTATACTGAAAGGTAAGCCTTTGTGTTTTCTTGTTGGTCGTCTTCAAGTTGTTCGCCGTAAACCACTTGTTCTGTTTTTTCTTTTACTTCTTCTATTGTTTTACCCCAATTGAGTAAAGATTATCATCACAGCAGAGACTCGACGAACTGTTCTTCACTTTTAGGTCATTTATATATATGATGAAAAGAACTGGTCCCAGCACGGAACTCTACGGAACACCACACTTGGCTGCAAGTTCTGTCGATGATTTACCCTTCCAGAAAACTCTCTGGCTTTTATTGTCAAGAAACGCCTGTATTAATGTATCCACTGTTCCTCTGAAGCCGTAGTGTTGCAGTTTATTAAGCAGGATGTCATGTGGAACAGAATCAAAAGCTTTGCTAAGATCACAATTTAGCATATCTAGAATCTGCGACCTTGTCAGTTATCGTTAAGAGAGTAGTTGTTCTGCTCCTATGCTTTTTAAACTTTATTTTTTTCTATAAAAAATTGACAATTTTATTCCTTATTGACATTTCAAAAATGTTTGAAAAGAACGGTAATATGGATACAAGCCTGTAGTTATCTTAGTAGTCTACGCTACCTTTTCTTTTCTAAACTGGTACGACTCTTGAGATCTTTAGTTCATCAGAAAAGTACCCATCATTGAAATATTTATTGATTATAAAACTTAACGGTTCATCAGTTCTTTTGAAAAATTTCGTTGATACTTCAAAAGCATTTTTAGTTTTTTTCGGTTTTATTTGGCTGAAAATCTTTCGGATTTCAGTAGTGTCGAAAAGAAAACAAGATTTAGTAACAAGAAAATTATCTTGTTGCAGCAGTTGTTCTGCTGTGATGTTTACTTTTAATGGAATACTTGCTACCGTAGTTTCTCCAACAGTTGCACAAAAAAAAAGTGCAAGTCTTCAGCTGTTGAATTTGAATTTTCTTCTTTCTTGATTTTCCCTTTTCTTGCGATATTATCTTCCACATGGTCTTTTGTTTATTTGCTGCATTATTCACAAAATCTTCATTTGCGAAGTGATTAATCATACCGAAGGCTAGACAGCCCGTTGGGACGCTGTAGACTTCAGTTTCGTTCTTGTTTGATCTCATCAGTACAGCACATCCCATCGAGTTGTTTAGCATTCATTGTGTTTCGCTTATATGCTTCAGCTTAGCAACCAATTACTAACATCTCACTAAAATCTTCATTTCTTTTCTTGTAGTCTTTATAGTCTTCATATAGGTTTTCAGTTTTTTTCCACTCGTGATTTGATGTGGAGTGCTTCAAGGTGATTTTTCATCTTGATTAACTCTGCGGATGTTCACTTTACTTACTATGTTGTTTTGTTTGTTTATCGTAATTCTGTTTTCTTTTATGGGTAGCCATTTATCACTATTTGCCAAAAGCGTTTTATGACATATGGTGACAGCTTCGGGTGCAGTTTAGTCGCTTAGGATACTTCTGAAGTCACCCAAATTATTTACTAATTGTTGCCTTACGCAATTTATATTTAGATCTGACATTTGTCTAGCTTGGAATCCAAAATTTTAGAATTTGTCATTGATGATCTGTCTGTGTTTTAGTATCATTTTTACTAAAGGTAATAACAATGTTGTTAATGCAAGTTGCTGTTGTTTCCTGTATTCGAAGTAGGTTTACTAGATCCCTGGTATCTTTATTAGGAAACATAAAATTCAAATTGAAATCTCCCACGAGGACATTTTTCTTATCCTTGTATTTGTTGATTATAATTGTGAGAACATGATGTGTCAGTATTTCGGAAAAAAGGAGAAGAAGTGTAGTAAGGTACTCAAGCGAAACAGAGTGAAATAGTGGATCAAACGACTTTGTGGAAACAATACATAAGAGAGATAATAACTTGAAGTTTTCTGATATTTACTTACAATCGTAGTATGGTTAAACCATTTACAAGCAAACTATACCTAAAATGTCACGGTAAACAGTTCATTAGGTTTGGAGATTCTCTATTTAAATAAAATTGTTAACAGACATACAGACGACGACGTAAACGGGAAAGCGGCATTTTCGTATCGTAAGTCGTAAAATGTAGACAAAAACATGAAATTAGTCGTTTGTCAAATGGATCCTACTGCAATACTTCTTATTGAAGTTCAATTAAAAAAGTGTGATTTCAATATTTGGCTAAATGTGTAACACGAAAATCTGGATACCTAGAGTAAACAATCAAGGCGGATCCATAAACCATAACTACAAGAATATGTTATTTTATAAAACTGAAATAGCATTTACCATGCAAAATTTTGAGGTGACGTCATCAAATTGGTGGTGGTAATGTTAAAAAATTTTGGTTAGTGTTTTACCATCCACACGGTATTCTAACATACGTATAAAATTTGACAACAATCCAGTCTGGCAATTTTGGGGAATATCGGTCTAATAAATATCGACACAAGACAGACGGCAGATAGAAAACGGGAGATTTATTTTGTTTGTATCCTTGATGGAAAACCATCAAGTTTACCATGGTGACATTAATAAAGAAATGTGTCATTTTTCTCGTTAGCAACACTTTTCTCGGTAGCGACCATACTTTTCTCATTAGCAACCGTTTATTTGTCCGCAATAAGATCCTCGGAAGAGAAACTATAGAGCCCGGATTTTAGGTCACAAAAAATGACGAAAAAGGCGCCTAAAATAGGCTTTAAAAAACTTCAAATTAGGTTATAAAAATGTTGAAATAGGTTCAAATAGGTTGATACAAATCTGAAATCTTCAAAATTTCAAAGCAACTAAAACAATGTTTTTTTTAGTCTTTATATTGTTTATTCATTCACAATATTAATTAACATAGTATGTACATATATTTAATTATTTATAGTTTTGAATGTACTCGTAATGCTATAGTAAATAATTTATTCAAGCGGGCATTCGCATGACAAACTATACCGGGTGTCCCACATAACACTTTCGGGCGCAATAGCTCAGGTATTTTTGAACGGATTGTTATGAAATTTGAAATGTAGGTATTTTGATAGGTGAGGATTAATATGAACCGATGAGATTAATCATTATCTTTAAAAAGTAAATTTTCCATGCCTTAATTGAATTAATTAAGTTTTGCATCACTTGATTAAACATGAAAAATAAATACCGAAATACGTCTGGTTAGACAAAAAACGATTAATTATTGCGCAAATAATTCCAAAAAGTATTAAGGGATAGGTAGCTATGAAACAAAAAACTGCATTCCTCGCATTTTGGATTCCTTTGCGGGAATTTGTATCTGTTTGCCAAGCGTTATTTTATGAATTTTAACAAAATACTAATTTTCAGTTGCTCGGCTACAACTTTTTCGAAGGTGCAAAATTGCTTTTGGCTCAGGAATTAATTCTAATTTAAATGGAAATAACTTCGCTAGATGTATTTAATATCTTGTTTTTTTCACTTATTGTTTTAGGTCTTGTACACTTCCTGTATCTTCAGATAAATTTATTATTGTCTGTACTTTGAATTTGATAAATTCGTCATCGGGATACCGTTCGATATAAGAGTCCTGATTGTTTCATTTAGGTCTGTACGGCATTCCCCGTGGGTTAAAATGATCTGTGTTTTAATAATTAAAGAAAAACGAACCATTTTCAATAACTTGTCAGATTTTGACAAAAATGTTAGGGATGTACAAAATTGAACTCGGCGACGCAGGCAATTGTTTTGCAGCGACAGCACTATTAAATTTAAAAAATCAAATCAATTAATTTTTGCGTTTTTATTAACGTAATTCTTTTACACAAAAACAGTGATTTAGGTAATTAATTTTTCGCGCACAGGCGTTATTTTAGTTGCTTGAAGTTATAACGCGATTTTGAATAATTTTTATAACAGGAAGTTGTGTTAAAATTCGTGTTTTGTACGATAAAATAGTTTTTTTGTTATCAGCCTAATCTTTACCTATTACATTACACCTGTTTTAAATTTCATAAAAATCCCTTCAAAAATACCTGAGTTATTGCGCCCGAAAGTGTTACGTGGGACACCCGGTATATCGCTCTATGTCACTCATGTAATATCTGCAAAAATATTTTTTAAATATGCTGTTCCAAATGAAACATCTTTTCACACTTAAACTTGAATACTCAACATTAAAATTAAAATTTAGTATGTTATTTAAACAACAACAAATTGATGAAAATCGTAATTACATGCTTACCACTTTGCCACATGCTTTACAGAATAATCCTCTGGCATCGTTGGCAATTTAATATATATTGGTCATCCATGGATTTGAGCCAGTGGTTAATCTTAACCGTGTTGAGGTTTTTTCTTTAGGCATCAGGATGTTTATATAAGAATATTTCACAAGTGAACACCAAATTTACACCACGACACAATTTTAACTGAACGTCAGAAATATGGCAAGTGGGATTAGCAGAAGTGCATTTACAAAAGAACTAATAAAAATGTATTACAAACTTGTTTGTAAGATAAACTATTACAGTTAAAAGTAAAGGCGCAAGATGTATTTCAAAGAACTGCCGCACTTTATTGGTGTTGTTTCCTGGAAAGGTCTGCTTTCGGCTCACCCATTGTGTGGATTTTTGTGAAATTACCGCAAAACAGCAAGTTTAGGACGTTTTAGGTCACAAAAATCAGTTTTAGGTCACATACTCTCATTTTAGGCAATTAGGCAATTATAAAGTAGGCTCAAATAACGTTATTTTTTGCGAAACACATTTATATCTAAGTTTTATGTAAATGCCTTAAGCAGGAACAAAAAGGCAAAAAACCTAAATTCCGGGCCCTAATAATTACGTCCAGTTATTCAATGCATTTATTTTGATAAATATGAAATGTACAGTTTGTTACATTATTAAAAGTCAATCTGTTTGAAGCAGTCGTAGACAGATATGTTGAAACTTAAACTTGATGAAGACTATGGCAAATGCTGAAGGAGATTCTAAATGGGATGCTGAAGGGGATCCTGAAAGGGATGCTGATCTACGATTATTTCGTTTTGAGTCAGGTCACTGAAGATTTTCATTGATGTTTGAATTTTATTTTGAATGCTGTCTTCGATGTATCCTTCGGCTGAAGTTGTAGAAGACCACCCTCCAAGTTTTTTTAAATTAGAAATACTACCACCTTTGTCAGTTAGCAGCGTAGCCGATGTTCGACGCATGCAGTGTCCTGTGTAGCTATTAATAGCTTCAGGGAGCTTTAAAATTTCAACAATTTTTTTTAGTATTCCATAAAAACTGTTGATACTAACGGGTTGCACTGTACATTTGCTATTTCGCAGAAGTGACAGTAAAACACGCTCCTTGCTGGTTTTCGTGTTATGTAGTGTTACCACCAAAACAGATTCCGCCTCTTTCATATCATCAACTTTTAGAGAACATAACTCTTCACTCTTCAGCCCCATTTAAAGCAAAAATCATAGCCACATAAGAAAGAATCCTTTTGAGCTTCATTGAGAAACTTCATAACATGCTCAGACGTCAAAACCTTGGATTTTTTCGGTTCGTATCCTTTATTTTGCTTCTTTAGGAAGGCAATCAGTTGCCGGTATGAAGAAATGTCTACGCCTTCATTTATGTGTAGAGCGCTTTTAAGCATGAAGTAAATTGACCACATTGTTGGTGCCTTTAGACTCTTACTCTGCAAAAATACATAAAATCCAATTTAAAAATGTACAGTTGTACACATTCCTACCTTTTCCAAAAAGAACGCTAACAAGACTGTTTCGCTAACTGCCTTCACATTTTTGCTTTGTCTCTATTGATTAAATTGTTCGTATAATAGGTTTTTAAATATTTTTCTCTTGATTTATTAGGAAGCAAATTTATTGACTGGTCACCATGGAGGTTTGCAATTATTTCAATGGTTTCTACGTTTTGCACCTTGATGGTTCTTGAAAAAACTCTTCGATTTAGGCCTTTCCATCAAGAATACAAAAAAATAGCATGTTGTGCTCGTTAGAAAAGTGCGTTTTCCAGCTCGTGTAAAAGCTTTTTACACTCCCTGGAAAACTAGCACTTTTCTAAACTTGTAAAACAATCTACTATTTCATACTCTAGGGGTGACGAAACGTGGAGAAAATATGAAAATAACTTTAAACGTTTTACTTAAAACCGGCAACTCGTAGCTACATGACAAAAAGCAAAAAAAATCACATTTACTTTATCTTTTAATAAATTTTGACATGTTGAAAAATTTTATATAATTTTTTTATTAAGCAGTGTCAAGAAATGTTTATCAAAATTTTCCGAACATTTTATACTAAGAAAATATGCTGTTAAATTGTTTGTATCTGAGCGCCAATTCCATTCGAAAGGTCCCAGAGGCGGTGCCTCCTGTTGGTGACTTACTCAAAATATCGGTAAAGGTTACCAATGAATCGGTATTGTAACCGAAAATACTGATATCCATATCTTCTACCAAAAATGTTTGGAAGTTAGCCGGCGCCGTTTGGATTTTTTAGACTTATACGTAAATGGTATCACAAGAAAGTTGACACTTTTCTTGGGGGTACATCCTAGCTCAGAACGCAAAAAATGGCAGCACTTTGTTAAAAAATGCATGAACGTGTCCGTTTAAAGTGATCTAAAAATTGGTCAAGTTTATAATTACTTTTATTAAAAACTGCACACAAGACAATAATATAAATTGGGAGGTCTCTTGGGCTCAAGTTTGTTGATTCGAAATACAATAATTTTTTTAATGCGATAATAGTAGTTATATCTCACATACAACTCCTGAATCGCGATGATGTTCCCCATGTATTTAATATAGGACGAAACCAAATCAGACGTAAATCTTAATAATGGTACCCCTGTGAAAACATTGCACACTTTATTATTCCTATTTTATATCACATTTGACTATGTTATTTCTTGTAAACACGCATAAAGTATGAAATATGCTATGTTAACAATATTAAGACTACACTGTGTATTTAATTTTCGGTGTACGTTGTGGAATTGCACCCAGACGGGGAGGAGAAATACATTGTTTCATTAGTTCCCTTTCCACTTGATAAATACCCAATCGTGTCGGAACACCTAAGTAACTAAATTCTGGTGAGTATTGCCTCTGAGGATACGATTACAGCGACAATTTCTCTCAATTTCCTTAGCACTTTGCGTTTCAAAGACTATTCCCACATGAGTTATATACAATAAACATCTAATTAGAAATAACAATTCCCTGACATATACTTAACTTGACAGTAATTTCTGTGTAAAGGACGGGTGTAAAATAACATTTTACTTGGCAGTATCATCACATCACACGAAAATTTGCTTTCAGTTCGTAGGCTTATTGAATGTGCGTCTGCTAACAGGTCGAGTAAATTATAAAAAATGCATGTGTTAATTAACACAGACCGACTCAGAGTGATGCATAAGTGAATAGTGCACGTAAGATCTAATGTTAGTGATTTAATTAGATTCAAATGTGTTTTAATAAGTAAGCTACTTATTATTTAATGAATTAGCTGCAGGTGAGTGTGTAAATGTTAACAAAAATCTTTATAAATCATTGTCGATCTTACGAAATCGATGTAATATAATATAGCGACAGGTGTTTTTATACATCGTTTTCTCTTTGTGTTGATTCAGACTCTGAACATCAGATCTTGATGCGTTATTTATTTTTTTCTTGATTTTGTGTGTACGTACGTATTAGAACTACAGTTTGTGTTGTCAAATTTTTTTCAGAGTAATTTCATAATAAGATTCATAATTTAGTCACTAATTTTTGTGACTGATTAGTATACAAAACACTTTTAAGAAATAATCAAAAACAGGCCAAAAATTTCTTTCAGTAGGTGTTTGTAGCACAAAAACAATTTATACAGTTTGTTACATGTAGTAGACTTTTAAAAAATAGTTATACTTTATACATGGAAAATTACTTATTTCTCACGAATTTGGCACAAAAAAGTGAAACTCTCCACGAAGATACTAAATACAAACAATGTGTTTTACACTTCAGTGCTATGATGTGTTCATGTAATATGCAACAGTAGCTATTGATGTAAACAATCTTAAGACATAACTTTTATTAAAAAGTACAATTAAATTAAAAAGATATGCATCTATTCGATTTTATCCATATATTTTTACTTTTTTTGAAAAATAATAATAATAATAATAATAATAAAAATAATGATTACTGTGCACTTTGGATAAATAACGGACGTAAGAAACTTAAAAAGCTCACATCCTAGAAAAGTGTTTTACCCTTGCAATGAATATTTAAATAGAGTTATGCTATTTCCTTTATAGTACAATTAAATGTACTTCTCTAATTCCTTTACATTGCATTTTTATTAAGCCAGCTACCTCTTGGTTTTAATTAGGACCTGCAAGTTAGAAACCTCCGGGTCATTGTAATTTGAATAAAATAAACATGCTTGGCATTTTGAAGGTCAAAAGTTTTGCACCGAGATGGCGATTTTAGATAATTATGCCTTCTTAACATTTCCTACACTTGCTGTTTGATTTTCATTATGCATACCTAACATTTGAAAAAACTAATTTTTACAAAGTTAACTACTTGAACGATGAACAGATAATAACGATCCATCACTTTGTCTCATTAACATCTGAGGCATTGACTTTAAAAACTAATATGAATTTTTGTTTGACGTGTGTTATACAGGAGTTATTAAATGGCTTATGATTTAGTCGCCTCACTTAAATTAAAATCTCACAATAGAACAGCTTTTATAATGTATCTACCAGAAAATTATTTTAATAATTAACCTTTTTAATTTTGATGTTAGTATCTGCTTTCTCAATCGTGTCTTTTCTTCCCCTATCTTTGACCCTGTTTTTTGTTTCCGAAAATTTATCCCCAGACATTCTTACATGAAATTTTTATCATATAATGATACTAATAATTACTATGAAACAACAAATATGTAAGTAATAATTATAACTAATATTGTGAACGAAACGAACATTATTATTTAAAAATGAACATCGTCAGAAGAAACAGACCTAGGCCAATCTTAAGCAAAGTGCGGTTAAACTATGCTATATTTAATTAGAATTTGTTGCATAATTGGAAGTCCAAACTAAATTCAGTGCCAGTGAAGCCGAATTAACGGATCACATTTTCTGCTCAGAAGATTCCTTTAGCTTTACCAAATAACTTTCTTTAAAAACTACGACGTAAAAACTTGTTTAATATTCAGAAACCTACAAAAGTCAGGTGCAAGCGTCAAAAGCCACGTTTGATAAACTTCTTGATTTATATTTATTGTTAAAATTGAATGCAAAAGTATCTGCCACACCTGCAATAAAACTTTTTAATGGTGGCTGTCGAAATATTGTAAAATTAAATTAATTATTGGTTATAGTTTAACTTCAGTTATAAATAACTCTGCAACTGACACTGAATTGAAACGAAAAACGTTATACCTATAGCTACTCAATAATTTACAATGTCTAATGGACTTAATGAAATATTGTGAGCGAACTCTTCTGTAATCACTAATCACTAATCAATTACTAGAATCGATTAAAATTTTAGTTAACACGTGTTCACGCCTTGTAAAATTCATTTTCGAAATAAAACACTGTCAATTTTACCTTATAGATACAAATAGCAGAAAAAATGTATCGTTTAAGGAATATTTGTTCTAATTTGTAACATACAATAATAAATTCTTAGAACTAGAGCACGCCTTAAGAGTACTTAGTTCTGCTTTATAAGATGAACTGTATATCCTGAGAAGTGAATTCCTGGTAATGGAAGCTTTTCAGTTGTCTTCTGTGATGGATAATAATGTATCACCTTTGTCTTCACATTATTTTCGTCAAGTCTGTGGGACTAGAGACACAAAATTGTCAATGGCAGTTTTTTAAAGACGTTCTACAATGCCTTCCAAAAACTGTAGCGTGATATTCAGATCTTGACGGGCGAAAATACATGTAAATGTAAGGATATTTAAGAATTGGAGTTGAAGAAGATAGGAATAACGGAAGAAAAAATCAGTCGCAGTGTGTTCCCAAAAAGTGAATAAACTGGCTTATAGGAAAAAATGTACGATTTGATCCAAACAGTTTCAAAATTCCACTTTTTGAAATTATTAAAAGACGTAGAAAACAACGCGTCGTTTATAAATTGTAATATTGGAACAAATGGTCATCAAGACTACCATTATATCACCCAGATCTTAACGTTATAAAAAAAATTGGGGCAATAGTGAAGAACTGTGTAGCTAAAGACAATGTTATTTTTAAATTTGAGGCAGCAAAAATTTTGGCAAAAAATGAATTTTCCAATATTTTATAAAGTTTAATAAAATCTCGAAAAATGTGTGTATTTGCGAGAGGTTATTGAAAATAATTATTTGAGCGTCAAGTTGAAGTAAGGATTTCAAACCTGATCATTAGTCTTAATGAAAACACATCAAGCGAGGATGATACTGACTTCGATTTTGGCATACTTAAAGATGTTTTTTTTGGAGTTTTGACTCCTTTATTTTCGTATTATAGAACACGTATACGACGCACGCCGGAATTGAGTGTTGAGTTCGACATCGACACCGACACCGACACCGGTCTAAACGGAGTCTGAAATAGGCATGTAACGCCGCGCTATATTTTTATACAATATTTTTATAATAATTAGATATTTCTATATGATAAATAAATAAAAAAAAGTGTATTTTATAAAAAACAATTGACAATACATGGATATTTACATTAATTAACCCAATCATCATCATTAATCATCATTTTGTCAAAAATGATTTTAAATTGACAAGGCAGAGTTAAAACTCCATCCGTGCGTCTCTGGGCCAACTTTTTTTTTTCATTTCTATGGATGAAGCACTTGTATTGAACTTTAATTTGTTATGTATTATATTACTATTATTCCTTAAAAATCGATTAATTTATTGATATGTATTTTTGTATATTGGAATATTTGTTAATCTTCATTTTTGATAAGTTCTTAAAACCCATATAAATTATTTCCAATTACGACTTTTATAGAAAAATGACACTCAATTTTTTGATGTTTATCAGTGTCTTGCTTTCGCCACCAAATATGAAAATATCGCTAATACCCGTGCTTGCAGGGACTCTTTTTTCTCGATTTTACAAAACGAAGAATGTTTTGCATGTTTTATTCTCAGAATATATATTTTTTTACTATTTCTACTTGACTGACAGTGTTTTTAGAAATAACAGTAAAACCTCTTGGTTTATAATTTTTCGATTGAAAAAGCTCCAAAAAATCTAAATTACATCAACAAACTAAAAGTAACTTAAAAGAAACTTTTGGAAAAATTGCAGTACTTATTAGCATAATAAATACAGTTCGTCGTCTGCCTCAGTTAAAATTTCTTAAATTCATCTTCCGTCAAAACCGTCTTTTTTACAATTTATTGAAAACAAACAACTTTTGAAGTGATTTTATGTGAAGATTTTTGTGAACAGTGATAGTATAGTACTCCGCAGCACTGAGTACTACGTCCCGTCCATAATGATGAGCTATGTTTCTTCCATTGCTTAAACAAAAGATAAAATGCACTAAAGAAGCTAACACCATAAGGACTTACCAGTTCATGGAAATCCGCCAACATAACATTTTCATTTACAGTCGCAACTTTAGTTACATCCTGCCATTGTTTGAATGTAGTGTATGATTTCTGATACTTGCCTTTCGATTTTTCCGGTATTAGGCTACTTAGAGCTGGTTCTGCTCCATTTAAGAAGTTTTCCGGTAAAACACCATCGTTAGAATTCATATTTCAAATTTTTTTTATTTCTAATATCATCAACAAAATGTAACGTCGACACCTAAGCAAATCATGTAAACGCGCGACCAACGAAATTTTTTTAAAGGGAATTTCTGGATTCAATTGTTTTATATTTTCGGTTCAATGTTGAATAAACCCCGAGTGTAGAGGTAATAATGTTATAGAGACTTGTTAGATGTCTTAAAAAATATAATAATTGCAGTGTAAAAAAATTGGTCTAAAGTTATTTAGGCAGAACTTCCCCCGCCCCTGAAGTACAGGCGAAGATATACAGATTCTTCGAAAAATTATAAAATTAAATTTTGCGAATTTTATTTCTTTTATGATGAGTTAAAATAAAGATATGTTTGAATTTTTAACGTAGATGTAAAGAAGCATGCTATGCGTATGTTTCAAGTGAAGTTTCCCGTAAGAAAATTTTACCATGCCTACGATGAAAAAAATGTAAACCGTTTGCAAGATTTCAGAGCTGTGGGTTTTGTAGTTTCAAAGTAAAATTGCAAAATGTTGTTATACAATCCTGATTTTTTTAGTAGTAGCTTATCATACAAAATTTAAATAAGATCTACTGTTGTAAATTTTGGAGATGATGTCTTCCTGTTGTTAGTCGGAATGATTAGCCAAATTCTGGTTAGTGTTTTACCATCTACATGATATTTCTAACATACATGTGATATTTGACAACAATCGGTTTGGTAGTTTTCGAGATTATCTGTCAAAAAAAAAATCGACACAGACAGACAGACTCGAGACAAACGACAGACAGACCACAGACATACGGAAATCGGAGACTTATTTTTTCGTACTCTTGAGATCATGAAACGTCGAGAAAACATAAAAGTTGGCAGCCGCCCGATGAACTTACAATACAATACTTTCTTAGCTTATGTGTGGGAAGTAAAAAGCAATTACATGAAATCTACTCTTAAAATAATCAATGTAATATGAGACTTACATCTTACATGATAACTAAATACTTGCAAATATTTAGTAATCAATACTTTTTTAATGAATTTTGAAAAGGATTTGCACTTCTGACATTATATGAAACAAATTTACTGAAAGCTTTGTACATCTGGTAATCGTAAAATTAAAGTGTTCAATTGTTATTCAATTGTTTGAACAATTAGCCTTAAAATTAAGAGATTTTCCCGCCTACAATAAAGCTATGTGTGGTGTGTATGAATTTCTAAACAATGAAAAGGTTTTATTAAGTAACATATATATCTAACTAATTTCTCTTCAATATTTTCAAATTTATTTCTTCTGATGTTACGAATCTTCTACCAATTGCACCAACAAACAACGTAATAAATTTACTCAACAGAAGCTTTATCCAAGAACACTAATCCGATTATCATCTCAGAAATTATTAGTAACTAGAAATGTGTCTTGTTCATATTATTTTGAATTCAATGGAAATGTTTACCGACAAAGAGATGGGTTTGGCATGGAACACTTAATTAAGCCTTCTACTAACTGAAATATTTGCGGGATACATATTACAAAATATTCGAAAACAGCTCGCCAGTTCGCTGATCAGCACACGAAAAGTCTTTAAATGGATAGATAAATAAAATTTAGTTTCACATTGATAAACTGTGGAACGAGCTCACTTTCTTTCATTATAACATTAATTTGACAATTAAAAATCCTGCAGTCACAAATAATAAAAAAAAAAACTAAAACAAAACTTCTCAGTTCCAGTCAATTTAAATATTTTTTTTCCACATATCTATATGTTAGTGGTATACAGTTAAATGAAAGAACATAAGAAAAGCATTATTCATTCATTGTCTTCAAAATTTCATATTGACGAATACTACTAAAGCTGACCTTTTTCAAAGTGTAGATGCGGGGATAGCTAAAGACAGGTGGAGCGCTTTTATGAATGAATCTTTGGCACACTTATATCTGACAAGGGTGTGTCCCCTTCGTAAATATTCTAAAAGATGGCACTCGATTGGACAGCTAAATAGCGTCTACAGTGTCAAGCTCCCGATTGAAGTAGCTGCAGCATAAGGAGTCAACGTGAAACGACGTCTTATACCATACCTATTTACAGAAATCAAGATTTGTTTAGCTAGTCCAGAATTTGTTTTGTATAATACCAATGTCTGCTCCATATTTACTGAATAGCTTAGAATAGTTAATGGAAAGGTAGTAAGTATGGTAAATATTTCCGATATATTCTATACCTTCTTATTAAGAAAGCGCTATAATCATTAAGTAATTGAACGAATAGACGAATTTGAACGCAACAGTTTTAGAAAAAAAAGCCACTACTTCTATCTTGATATACATTTCGTTTTTGTTCTCATCCCAAATTAAGGTATACATTTGAATGTACTTGCACTTCTTTCATCCAATCCACGCCTCGTCCATCGTCCTGTAATATTTCAAGTACGCTCTCCACTCGGGCTTTAATTTTCGTCGCGTTCACACATTGTTTGTTTCACCGTTTTTCTCTCTTCTCCACATATTTAGTCTATTCGTTCTGTATCATTCAACCAATACCTTTGTTTCACTCTACACCGAAATTTTTAAAATTTTTTTTTTCACCTGTCTTCATTTAAGCATTGTGCCAAGTCATTTTTTACAACATTTAATACTGTTCTTTCTTTTTTATTGTTTCCTCCCTTCTTCTTTCGCCTCCTGCCATCCACAGCCATTCCGTTTGTAATTAATAGTTCTTAATACATGTACACCCCTCCTTTCCTAAATATTTGTTTTAACTTTCCAACACTCTCTCAGCAACTTACACTATTTCCTTTCAAGAGGTATTCCTTGCTCAGTGAATACCTTTTGTACGTATATATTTAATTAGTTCATTGTTTGTTTTTGAGGAGGTTTGGTGTTATAATGACACTATCACAAGAATGTGATTTTATATTATCCTGTTAGACGTTACGTAAAGGGGCTGCTTCCATATTCTATTGGAAATTTAGCTTCAACAACTGACAAAACAATGTCGACGATTCCTATTACCAAAAAGAACTCAACATGGAACAAGGGAGAACCACGTATAACACTGTACTACGACAGATGCGATAGACTGATGGTTGTGAAATAAACGGTTCATTTACTTAAAAGTTTCCATTAGAAAAATTTTAAGGTAGGTTGTTGGGTACAATAATCCTTTTTTTTAGAAAATCTTCAACGGTCTTGCCGCAAAATACCGAAAAAGAACATCTGGTTAAAAGCTTTAATTTATTATCAACGAAAGTAAGGATTTAAAGTCATAAAATCTATGGAGTATTTTTCCAATCCTATAATAAAATTGTATTACCCAAATGACCGGAACCTATTCACAGAAAGGGTCTTGAGTAAGTGTACTTCAATGGTCAAGTCCAGGTAAAATGCATACGATACGATACGCCTAACTAACAAGTATTTGTCATCCCGACAAGGCCCGCATTTGAACAAAATATGCATTAAAACTCATATTCGTCGAAAAAAGCATTAAATAAGCATATAAGTTTTAATATGCATAAAATTGAAAAAAAAGCAAATAAGCATAAAAAAAAATGTGTGAAATGACTCCAAATTGTATCATAGTTACAGATATAAAAAAGTTTTGAAGTGCTTACATTTTTCACAAAAAGCATTAAACCTAGAAATCCGCTCTCTACTTATCATCTATAGATATTTAATCATAAAAATTGCAGAAAACCCATTTGATTTTATTTTCTTCAGATAGCACACATATAGTTTTACTGTCGACAAAATTGGCTTCAATTCATGACTAACCTTCTTGAAATATTCAAAAGAATATTGACTTAGCAATTTCAATAGCAAAGACAACTTTCAAATTGTACCTTAATGATTCTTTTGTACCACGAAGAACAAAAATGCACGATCTTATTATTTTCTCCTGAAGTATTGCAATCGAGTCCATCGAGCGACTGGTTATTTTCATGTTTTCTCAATATTTCATTAGAGCACAAAAAATAGATCTCCCGTTTAGATCTGTCTGTTTTCTGTCTCTCAGATCATCTTCGAAACTCCTGGATCCATTATCGTTAAATTTTATATGTATTTTAAAAGTATCGTGTAGATGGCTAAACATAAACCAAAATTTGTCTAATCATCTCCACGAACAATTTGATGACGTCCCCGCAAAGTTTTTTATTAAAGACCATTTAATTTTACAAGATAATTTACCTTGATTCTGTTTATTATTAATAGATTTTTATTGTTTAATCAGTCTTGTTCTTTAAATACATATATAGCGTAAGCGGTCGCTTCGGAGATCAGAGGTCCGTGGATCGATGCCGACACGTCGTCATTTTTTATAATCAATTTAAAAGCGGTTTGTCGTATTTTCCCAAAAAATTTGAGAATACAGTTATTACAGTTATACTGAATACTGTTAATTATAGAATTACGCTGCACCTATTAAATTTGATACAAGTGTCCTTGCTAAAATGTTGATGACGTCATAACAAAATTTTGTAATGAAAAACTCATTTGAAATATACGCATAACATGCTTCTTTAGCTGTAGTTTACCACTCTCGACGAAATGGTTTCTAACATAAAAATAAAATTATAACATCGTATAAAAAAATTACTTTCATAAGTTTATTGTAGGAACAACCAAATTCTTTAAATTTAACAAATATCTGAAGTTTTGCATCTTACTAACGATCATTAAACTGTGTTCTGAAATCAACAATATTATCATCTAATCATGTCAACTGTAGGTATAGAATAAATGTGAAAATGGACAAATTTAACTTGAAACTTTAGCTGTTTACTGAAAAACTAATGATAAACAATATCAAAATTCATATGACAATATTAATCTGAAGATAAATAAATATTCATATCAGGAGGTTTTCGTATAATAATTATTTTTCCCAGTTATTACATATTTTTTCCACCTAAAAAAGATCACATTACACAAACAAATATGAATAACAATATTGAAAAGGTCAGTTTCTTGTTATGATAAAATATATATTCAGAATGTTAATTTGTGCGTGATATGTGTTGTAAAAAATAAAACTAATTTAACAAACCATTTTTTTGCACTCATGACCTTTTTTGCTAGCTTTCGCGCATTCACCAGAGTGCGGGACGTCGAACTTCCCGCACACGTGCATTTAACTTCCCGTTGCCATGGTAACCTTAAAATACTCGGGTAGTGTCAACATTGTGATGTGTTGACGGCGCTGTCAATGCCGTTGTTTATAAATAACTCACAGTTAATCTCTTCAGTTTAAACGTTTATTCGTTGCAAAAAATATTGTACACAACACGTTCGTGAGCCTGCTTCCCGCATTCACGCAAATGCGTCACTCCCTTCGGTCGTGCCGCAAACAAGCGTTCATGCGGGAAGCAGGCTATCCCGAACTAGTTGTGTAAATTACTATTTTCGTAGATTTTTTTAGTGTTTAATACAGGTTTTAGTTCATTAACTTGGTTAAAAATATTTAATCAACAATATAAATGCTGAAAATTTATATGCGCATTCACTGAATGGGTAATCTAGTTTTTTTCTTCACTTGGTATCAGCTTAATTAATGCAGATGTGTGTGATTAAATTATATGGAGGTATAATTGTAGTACCTACCTACTCCCTTTCTGGTAAAAATAAATAAAGCTGAATTAATTAAACACACCATGCACTTTGACTGAACTCACATTTTTTGAATATATTAAAAAATTTAATCACGTTTCTCTACCTTCTTGGTAATAGCAGTTTACTTTTGGTGATACGGTCTGGTCTAAAATTAGTTACTATACAGTGTCATATAGTAAAGTATGGGTATTACACAGTTATGAAAAAGAGTTTGATTTCACTTTTTATGAAAACTTTGTTAATTTAATCATGTAATTAATATCATGTGATTAACATTCGTAAATCAAATTCTCAAAATCAAACCTTATTTGGCGCTTAAATATTTAATAAGTTATTAATTTATTTCTGTAAACTTGTTCCAAAGAATTTATATTTAATATCATTCCGTTGTCCCACTATATAAATAAATAATAATTAACAACAAAATATTTTTTATGTCCACATTATGACCAAGAGTGATTAATTAGTATTAGACGATTAGAAATTCTTAGTTTCTTGAAAATGTGCACACTCATGCAGTTCGGTCACGACACCCTCACAAAAATACCCCCAAACACATGTTTGTGCGGAGTCGCAAAACATTTTATCAACAGTGATCTACTGTAACTATCCACAAGTAAGAAAAGTACATGCCCGACATTGCCACAGCGATTTTGAGTATTTTGTACTATATTAAATATTAGTTAGGTATTTTTTAAAAACCAGAATTTCTCACTTTGCTGGTAACATATATTATATTAAATTAGCCAATTAAAATTATATACAAGCAGTTCGTTTATATTCATAAAACGACATTTCATTAATTCAAATCTTGATAATGAATTACACCAGCTCTATAATCCTGATTTACTAAATTAATTTAAGTTTTAGAATATTTTTTAAAGGAGCAATATTCATTTCTAATTCTACGAAAAGACATCAACTTTATGATAGGGGTAAACATAAAACATTTTGATATGTACAATGTAACACTAGCTATATATAAGTTTATTACGAATGTATCAATACTTACATTTGTCAAGAAACAAGTAGGTATAAAGAAATTACAAATTCAACTCTTTTCGACATTGTTTACTAAAACTACTTAAATAACTATTTAGAAAAAAAAAAATGACTCTGGGGTGATTATTCACTGTTGATATTAATCACACCGACGCTGTCTGTCATTGGTACGCTTTTGAAAATTGCCAAGAAATGTAATAGACGTATTGGCGTATTTTGCAAAAAAAAAATGTAAAAAATAGATTATTCTAGAACTTGTTTTTGTAAATTCATTAATGCATCATACTTTAATCCTTCATGCTTCGCCACTGCCTTTGATTCTAACATATTATGTTACGAAAATACACTCTGTTGACTTGTTTATACATATTTGGTCTGGGGCGGAATATCAATTTGCACTTCTCTAACGATGATAGAAAACGGAGTTTCAATTACACTTGCATTGACAGAATGTTATAAAAATGTGAAGGAGTTCCAAAATATGAACGATTGCTTTTGAATCACCTTGTATACATAACTGTAGACATTTTTTGCGATGTTTGTTTTGTGATAATCTCTATGAAGTAAAAACCACACACAAGTACCAACAATGTAAAATATATATATCAAGCGGATAACCAAGGGGAAAATGACCTCTCAGCAATAACAACACGCCTAACTTCAAGTATTTATGTTTATACATCGGAAGAATGTCATATAGGAATTTATTTGATTTGAATGAGTTTATCGCCTCAAAACAGAGGACTAGAATTGTTAATAAAGCACAATCAGACAAAATGTTCTGAATATTATTATTACTATTCTTATTTTATCATTATTAAATAGCAATGTGACGTGACGTATTTTTGGTCAGCCTTTATAAAAATCGACACAGACGCCAGACAGACAGACAGACAGACAGACGGAAACGGGAGACCACTTTTTCCGTACATATTCTAACACTCATGAAACGTCGAGAAAACATGAAACTGGCAAGTTGCCCGATGGACTCGATTACTATATTTCCTTAACTTACGCTTAGGAAGTAATAAACAAGGCGAATTCATAAAGCACAAGTACAGAAGTATATTATCTTATAAAATTAAAATGGAGTTTATTAAACAAAATTTTAAAGTGACGTCATTACAGTGTGATGATTAAACTGATTTTAGTTAGCGTATTACCATCACGATATTCCTAACATGGATAACATTTGACAAGAATCGGTGCGGTAGTTTCGAGGATTATCTGTCTAATAAAAATCGCCATAGACGACAGACGGCAGACAGCACAGACAGACAAGCAGACAGACAGAGGGATAGATTATTATTTATGACCCATAGACTACGCAAAAAAATCAAAGAAAACTGTATAACAATATTTTATTTCAATATACAAGGAATGTTGGGCAACCGCGCCACTAGCTCAGTGAGTTGGAGCGCTGTAAATTTTTCTGTACTTCAAGAGCGAGGGAAGTTCTATATAATAAACATTATACCAATTTCTTTAATGATAATTTGTCGGCTGCCTGAAGATTTTCAAGATAAAATGTAATGTATTCACAAAATAAAAACAAATTCGATAAATATTGATAAATTAAAATTGACAAAATTCTTCAGATATTTTTCACTCAAGTTAAAAATTTTCTAGTTGATGCTGTTAAGTATTTATCTTCAGTCTAATGTACCGTGATGAACTGTAACAACAGTAGTAGCCGGATTTGGTCCGAAAGGATGACAGCGTAACTACTGAAACATGCCCGTGGGGAAACTGTCAAACAAAATATGCTCTTTTTAAAATGTGTAGAAAAGTTTATCTTTTTACCTCCAGAGCGGAAGCTAAGGAAGTATAGTAATCGAGTCCATCGGACGAATGGTCACTTTTATATCTTGTCGACGTTTCATGACCCCAATAGTACGAAAGTACGAGTCTCCCGTTTCGGTCTGTCTGTCTGTCTGTCTGTCTGTCTGTCTGTTTGTTTGTTTGTCGTTCTGTCTGTATCAATTTTTTTTAGGCACGTAACCTCCGAAACTGCTAGACCGATTATTGTCAAATTTTGTGTGTATATTCGAAATGTAATGCGGATGGTTAAATGCTAACCAAAATTTTGTTAATCATTCCCACCAACAATTTGATGACGTCATTTCAATTAAACATATTTTAAAATGATGTGAATGTTATACAAAAATATACTCCTATACTTGTAGTGCACAAATCTTTTATTGATCAAATTAAGAACGAGTCACCCCATTTTCCCGAACATGTGAAGAATACGTACGTCTTTATATAATATTCGTAACATTTTGTTCGATTAATTTAATAATTTTAGTCCTCTGTTTTGAGAAGACAAACTCATTCAAATCAAAGTAATTCCTACGTGACATTCTTTCGATGTATAAACATAAATAAACACTTGCGCTTCAGATTGCTATTACCTAGTGCTGAAGCACATTTTACCCTGTCAGTTATGTGCTTTAAATATATTCTATGTTGTTATTTATGCTGTTGGTGTTTAGTTTACAGCGGTTATCACAAAACGAAAATCGTAAAATCAAATTTTATAATTTTTTTTGAAGAATTGGATTTGCCGGATTATACTATACCATTTTTTATATCTCAAATTAAAAACCTCTTTTTCTAGAAAATTTGAGAATACCCACGTCTTTATTTAATTATGATCAGATAAGAATAATAATAATCATATTTAAAATATTTTGTTCTGTTATGGCTTAATTAATAATTTTGGTCCTCTGTTTTGAGGAGACAACCCATTCAAATTTAACAAATTTCTACGTGACATTCTTTCGATGTATAAACATAAACAATCGAAGTTAAGCATGTACATTGATAATAATATACTCTTTTCCGTTGGTTATTTGCTTTGAATATGTTTTATATTGTCCGTATGTCGGCGGACGGCATCGGCACCTCCTTGGAATTTATCATTTACACCACTGGTTTTTATTATCTAAAGGCTATGAGAAAACAAACATTTTTTATTCAATTTCAAAGGAGCGGAATTCGTTGGACTGTAGGTACTTCAAGCGCGAGGGAAGTTCTGTGAAAGTAACCTTGGACCAATTTTTTAAAAATGTAAAACCTTCTCGTAGGTCCCAAATGTATTTTTTTTGAGAATGTGAAACCTTCTCGGGAGTCCCAGTTGCCTTTTTTAAAAATGTAAAACCTTCTCGGGGGCGCGAAATGTTTTTTTTGTAATGTGAAACCTTCTCGGGAGGCCAACTGTATTTATTCAAAATATAAAACTTTCTCGGGGGTCCCAAATATCTTTATCTTTTTAATGCAAAACCTTCTCCGGGGCCCCAATCGTCTTTTTTAAAAATGTAAAACCTTCTCGGGGACCCTAAATGTTCATTTTTAATCTGAAACCTTCTTTGGGAGTCCCAAATGTCTTTTTGAAAATGTAAAACCTTTTCGGAGTCCTCAAAATGAATGTATTTTTTTTAAGAATGTGAAATTTTTTTCGGGGGTTCGAACTGTCTTTTTTAAAAATGCAAAACCTTCTCGGATGCCCCAAATGAATTTTTTAAAGAATGTGGGACTTCTCGGGGGTCACAGTTGCCTTTTTTTAAAAATGTAAAACCTTCTCAGGGGCGCGAAATGTTTTTTTTAGAATGTGAAACCTTCTCGGGAGCCTAACTGTTTTTCTTTTAAATGTAAAACTTTCTCGGGGGCCCCAAATATGTTTTTTACGACACCTTGTCGGGGGTACCAACTGTCTTTTTTAAAAATGTAAAACCTTCTCGGGGGCGCGAAATGTTTTTTTTTTTTAGGATGGTAAACCTTCTCGGGAGCCCAACTGTTTTTCTTTTAAATGTAAAACTTTCTCATGGGCCCCAAATATCTTTTTTCTAAGGTGAAACTTTCTCGGGGGTCCCAACTGTCTTTTTTAAAAATGTAAAACCTTCTCAGGGGGACCCAGTTTTTTTTTTTTAATGTGAAACCTTCTCTGGGGTCCCAACTGTATTTTTAAAAATATAAAACCTTTTCGGAGACCTCAAATGTATTTTTTTTAAGAATGTGAAATTTTTTTGGGGGTTCCAGTCTTTTTTAAAAAATGTAAAACCTTCTCGGGGGCCCCAAATGTCATTTTTTAATGTGAAACCTTTTTGGGGGTATAAACTGTCTTTTTTAAAAATGTAAAACCTTCTCGGGGGTCTCAAGTATCTTTTTTTAAGAATATTAAATCTAAAAAACTAAAAAATATTAAACCTAAAAATTAAATTTTTATTTTTTTTCGGGGGTTGTACGACCAACACGTCCACAAATAAAAAAACAAAAGTTGTGTAAAGAGTATTAGGTATTGTATCCTTTATATAATTTATATCATTTCCACTGTTTATTTAGGTCACATTAATGTTTTTTTTAACTCTTCAGAGTCGTAATGAAAGTAACACTTTTTGTTCTAATACTGTAATACATAATGAAATACGTTTAAATCGAATTTATTGAATATGCAATTAGTCGACTTTAATAATGATAAAATGAAATAACGGTTACAAAAAATTAATGGATATTACGATATCCAGAGGTAAATTTTCTGTACAAGTATGCCTTCTTTCATGTAACTTCCACATTTGCTCCGTACGTGATACTTGCTTTCAAGCATCTCTTTTGTTCTTCCAGAAAAGCACGTATTTCAGTTAGTATCCTTACCAACCCATATTTCACGACAACTAATTTAAATACTAATTGAAAAAACAACTTAACGTGTTGTTAAGAAATTTTTTCTTTCTGTATTTTCGTTAATCCATTTAAAACTGTTATTTATGTATAAATACAAACAGCGCGAGTTTGAACAATAATGCATATTTCTGGTGTTCGGCTAAAAGAATAATTTATCAAGTTTGAATGACATTTCAGCTTTCGCGATCATTTGAATCAATTACGATAACATGCAAATGCTGCGCTAATTTTTAACTATGACTGCTCATATTTCAGCAGAACGCGTGTTTGAATTTCTGCTAAACCTTATGGCAGACGCATACCATTTGCTACACCATTCTTTCATATTATCGTTTTCCACCTCGTAACACATTATGCAACAACATTTGGTCAACAGATGGGCTGCTTAATTTTCCAGTAGGGGCTGAAATAGAACTTCAATGAATAAATTTACCTTTGCAATGCACACTTAGGTGTCGTAAAATCAATCACTCGAGTCCCTAATAAAAATTTCTTACCGTATAATTGTCAAATCTGTAACTGTCGCGTGAAAATTTACAGGTCTTTGGTTAGAAATGAGACAGTTTGACTTGAATCTAAATCCTGGGGTTACGACCGCGTACCTGAAAACCAGACACAATCATTAAAGAGCTTGTCAAGCATGATATAAGTCCTTGCCAATAATAAGATTATAATGGTCTTCTAGGTTCCGGTGGGAGGTTGTCGGTCCCCCTTCATTGAATAGAGAAGCGAAATTGGACGTGCAGTAGTAACTTAATAATATGTATTCTCCAGTGGCGGCTGGTGTAGGATTGTAAAGCTTTAGATCACGTAAAATGTCCTTACAAATCAACAGATAAATAAATATTACAAATTAATTAATGCAAATTATTAAACAAGAAAACGCTTAACCAGTGCAAATTCACATTTTAGGACAATATAAAACAAAAAGCAAAAACCTGAGGCAAACTCAAGGTTGATTAATATAATTAGCTTAGTTAAATATACGATCTCTTTTTTAATAAGACACGCGATTCGTTTTAGAGGTTGGTGTTTCCTTGCTTGTTTGTTCATCTCGCCATCCAAGTTTCTTTCTTGTAATTACTGTGCACAGCTGTTTTAATATCGTATTTAATCTGATCGTTGAAATTTTAAAATCCTGTGTGGTAAAAAATCTATTGCTTTAATGAAACAACTTTGTGGGGTAGTATTCTCCTATAAATGTTTTATATCACTTTTGACACGACGTTTAATTTATTCCAAAACTTAGAGATATCTTTTTCTTGTTTTCGAAACCTGAAATAGGGTTGTAGTGCGTATATCGCGAAAAATCGATTAATGTTTTTTTGATTGAATTAATAAAATTAATTAATTAATTAACTGTTATATTTGAGATATATTTTAAAATCACTTGCAATATTTTATAATAATTATATAAAGTAAAGCTGAAAGAGTTTCGTGTTTTTTGTTATTGCGTTACCTCTTATTTTGTAAAACTGAACAAAATATTTACGCTCGAATAAAACGGGCTTATAAAATCGTCCTTTTGATGCGAAATTTCCAGGAACAATTAAACGATTATCTACGCCTTGTTTAACTTCCAAACAAAATATTACCATAGAATTGAATATGAAAATTTAATTCCAAATTAATGTGACTTTCAGCAAGTTTTAAACATCATTTTGTTTAATATTTGATATTCACTATGTCGGTTGCTGTAGGATTATACATGCAACAAGTGAAGTCGAGAAGTTCTTTATTTTTTAAAAAACGGAAAGGTGGTAGGAGTTTACCTGACCTTTTGCTTAAGGTAAGTAGGATAAGCTTAATTAGTTAGTTTTAAGAGTTAAATGTATTTTTTTTAAATGCTACCGAAAATAACGACAGAAAAATAAAAAAACAGATTGTTGATGATTATGACAATCCTTCTCGATGCTGAAAAAGGGAGGTAATTTTAAAAGGAGTAATCAACTAATCAAGGCTGACTGTTATTTATTCCGAATTCACAGAGTGTTTCTGTTCGTGTGGTCCTCTGATGTGTAGCTTGTGTTTTTTGTTAACTTAAAATTCATTAGTATCATTAAGAAAGAAAATGATCGTCATTCACCTTGAATTTCTTATGAAAAAATTTACTAATGCATTAAAAACCTAAAAGCAAAGTAATATGTTATCAACAAAAAAAGCCCCGTAGTTGGCGGTGATTTTTACATTCCTCGGTGTGAGTACGAAGTTAATGGGTGAAAAATACAACTTGCTCGTCCAACATCAATGATCTAAACCATTTTTGTGTTTAAAATTCAATTTTCTAATTTAATTTTTTTCATGATAATTCCTATAAGTTAAAAAAAGAAATGTGCAAACTATTAAATAGGAGCGGCTGGTGTCAGAGGGCACAAGGACACGTAACTCATATTTAACAAAATTAATTTTTTAATCTGGCTTCATTCGTATCAAATGTATCAAAACTAAAGATGTTTTATCGTTGGTAAGGTCTCGATAAAAACGGATGCCAAATCATGACTCATTTAGATTTTTTGTTTACACCGTTGCCATGGAAACCATACCTCTAGTCGCTGTATTTGGCTGGAATCGGGTCGTATTTGAAAGAGTGACCGCTAGCAATAGTTCAACTACGGGAATTCACTTTCATTCTGCCCGAGTGACATTGTTTAATTGTAAATAAAAAAAAAATTAGGGAGAGCCACCCCTGAATTATTGTTAAAAAAGTGTTCATGGCAAAACGAGAAATGTTCATCAATATTTTATTAGACATAACACGTATTAAACATTTTTTGGCGGATGTGCGGCTTTGAAAAAAATGATAACTTGTTTTGTTCTGTCTGTCTTCTCAGTAATGAGTCAAAACCAAAGGTATGTGGACAAATACTTGTTTACTTTTATTGAATGTATTTTTGTATTTATTTCCGTCACCCAATTTCGTCTATTAATTGGTAATAACGGCTTGTTTTATTTCTTCATATTTAACTCATCAATCAAATTGTCACCCTATTTCAAAGGGTCATGAGCCACCACTGCTATTAAAGAACAGCTAAAGATGCTGGGTTACCAGAGTAAGCTGCGGCAGATGCAAAGTATGCTTTTGTGTTAACAGAAAATGAAATTTGTTTGATTTTGTTTCCTTAAAACAGATGAAAATTCTAAGTACATAATTTTAAGCTACAATGGAGTAAAACGCTGTGCATATTATTTTAGGCAAGTAACTGTTATTTTGATAATTCTACAAAGAAGAAGTATTAAAAAATAAAAATTATAACAATAACAAACAAAATCAAGGTGGATTCATTAGCTACAAGTATGTTATTTTATAAAATTTAAATAACATTTGCTACGCAAAATTTTTAAATGACGTCGTCACATTATTGGTCGAGATGATTAGACAAATTTTGGTTAGACACGATATTTCTAAAATACGAATGAAATTTGACAACAATCGTTCCAGTAGTTTCGAAGTCAAATCAAAATCACTTCTTTAATATGGCTAATATTTAATTATTACATTTATACGGTAAAATTACATTTTTTTACATTGAGTCATGAAATGTTTTTCACTTTTTAGTAGCTCAAGCTTTTATTTATGTATAAAAAACTTTTTTTTATATCTAATCGGGCTTAAATTGACGTTTTTTAGATAGCTTCTCAGCGGGTATTTTTTTTCTAAAAATTTTACTTTTTCCGAATTTAGATCTATGCCAACTAATCGTAATAATTCAGTTAATAATTATTAATAATAAAAACTTTCCTCGCCCCTGAAGTACATACTTATCCAAAAATTTATACAATTTGATTTTGCGAATTTGTTTTTTTTTTTATAATAACCCTTATAAGTTAAATTGTGTGTAGTAAATTAAAGGTCAATAAGGATGCTATTGGCATGTTTCAAGTGAATTTTTCCATTACAAAATTTTGTGATGATGTCATCAATATTCTTGTAAGACACATATACTAGTTTGGATAGGTGGAGGCTTTTATAAATGATTCTAATAGCGTAGTTGGCCATGGCTTTCAAAAATCCCGCTTCGCCGAAATTATGCCCGTGACTATGCATCATTATGTCTTTTTATCGCAATGGGACTTCATAAACGAAGAGTTTGTGTATTCTGTAACCGCTTGTGAGCAAGAATATCTGTCCAAATACCGTGATTTAATAATTCAAGAAACATCGTTAAAGGCCCAGATTAAAGATGTAATCAACAGATTTGTTCGAACTGGCAGTATCCACAAAGAGAAATCTCGTGGTAGACTTCACCTGAGGGCATTGTTGATTTGAAACGACTTGAGCAGAATTGAGCAATTGAACAACGGGTCCAAAGTATTAACGAAAGGATGTTACAGAACATTTTTGAAATTAAAAATAGAGTGAACATGTGTCTTGAACAGAATGATGGACATTTTTAACATTTACTGTGATGCTTAAGGTGATGTAATGGGTTTAGTTTTCAGTGAATTTACAGTAGATTTTGTTTCACAAATACTAGACAACTAGTTGGAATCTGAACTAAATTTTTTTTTTTACAATATCTTTGATATGCTATTAGTGTCCGGAACTTATAAAATTGGAGAAAAAATGACCTGTTTTGCTCTAATAAAATCGCAAATATGTTCAAAATCACACTAATATTAGGTCCGACTGTGCCGATCATAGTTATAAAATTCACATTAAAGTAAGTCATGGACATTCTTTGAAGTGTTTACTATGATATTTCAAAAAGAAAAAAAAAAATCGATTCATAAAACTTCATAATTTTGATTTAAAAGTGATCATGTTTGAAGCTTTATTTTATCCGTTCCATTTGCTGTCTCTTACTGCGGTCTCTCTCGGATCGGGGTATAACACCCACCGAACGTTCTTGGACCGATGGAATAATTTATTACTTCCGACATCTTTTCGGTGACAAATTTAATCTTTGCATAAATTTACTTCAGTGTAGTTAGCGAACTCGTGACCACTGAAATATATAAAGAGTATATTTTGAAATAGGACGAAAGTCGAAGATTCCACTTTCAAAGCCACGAAAAAGTGGAAAAAACTTTTATCAGAATTATTATGTCAAAAACCTGCTAAAACTACAGACAAAAAATGCAGTTTAATCATCATTTGATTAGTTTTACTATTATTATGCTTTTATTCCCTAATTTCTGTAGGTACATATAAATATTACTGTTTTTTAGACCAGCCGCTGTTTTTATACACTTACATAAAGTGTAAGCCAATGTTACTAATATAAATTTTATTATTGTTACTTTATATAATCACCAATCCTATTGCTTCTCGACTTTTTGTCAAAGATCAAAGTGTATTACCTGAAAGAATTTTATTTTGTTGAATAAAAGATTACCATAAACCTTATAATTAGCCGGATAACCATTCAGTATACACAGGTAGTTTCTATACCACTTTAGTTTGAACTTAGCCGATACTAACCAGCTAGGGAACCAGTTATAATTGAAATATGTAAACCAAATAATTGAAGTACTTAGTTTTAAGTAAAACAATTGGGTATATTTATAAATACGCATAAATAAAAACGAAACAAATTATTATTCTCTAGTTTATTTTATAATTTGCATTACATCATGACATATAGGTACGTACTGATGCAGAAATTGGTGATTTTCTCGTTGCATTTCAGTATAGGGACACACTCAGTAGAGCCATTTGGACACTTAAAATTGATTTTCTTTTACTTGCCACAAATCTTTTTAAGTGTTGCGAAAGTGATTGTTGTGTGTCCGAAAAATAACTGCATTTATAATTATTCGGCTGAGTGCTTTTTTTGTTGTAAATCAATCAGTTTCCCAATTAGATTATAATTGCTTGGACTTACTATTTGTTGTCTTAATTTTTCGATGTTCATTTTTGTACATATTCAGATTTTTATTTGTTATTAATTTCTTGTGGTCTTTTTTCGTATATGAAAATTGAACTGTATATATAATACACGACAAGCGGGTGCCGAACTGTTACCAGAGATTATGGGTGTCATAAATTACACCCCAGCTTTCCTGAGTTTCAACCAGCCTACCACTACTTCTCGTCTTTATTTTTCTACACGCAAACTTCTTGTGAAGGCAATAACACGGCAAAATTAAAAATCCGACAGTTTTCTTTTAGCAAACATCCCCTTAACCGCAATAAATTTGTTTCTTTTTATCGTAATGAGTTAGTTTTATTTTTTAAAAACATATGAAGCGTTTAGGCAACCAGTTATACGTGATCCATGTAAAATCTTTGTCATACGTCCTTGGGCACTTAGTACGGATCGCCGTACAGTTAAATCTGAGAGGCGGCACGTTTACATGACCTACTGCGATCCTATAATCATGTATAGAAACCCTGTACTAACAATAACACTACTATATTCCCAAGATTTTTGGAAATTCGGATGAGTTATTGTTGATGTAATCAGTAAAATAAATTGCCCCATGCGTTAACTTTTATGAGTTATAACCATAAGCAATTCGAAATAAACTGCCACTCACAACAACGATAAACACCGAAATATCATTCAAACGCATTATTCTAGGAAACCACAAACTCAGAACAGGAGGCGGAGATGATAATTTACGATTGTTTCTTCATGTTCTTGCCTAATTTTTTGAATGTAAATAATTATTTTTTCCCATTTTGTAATTAACGAAAAACGAAACTTTCTTAAAACAAAAAAAAAACACTGGTTCAAGGATATTTACACTCCCTGAAGTACAATTCTAACAAATTCAGCTTCTTCGAAAATTGATTTGAAGTAAAGAATTGTATGGACTGCTAAAGTATAGGTAAGTACAATGTATATATTGGAGATTTGGTCCATATTTTGTATGATTATTGCCAGCTTTATTACGAGAAAAATTGAATAATAGGAGGTATAATAATAATAAACAAAATCAAGTCAAATTCATCAACCACAAGTATGAGTGTGGTATTTTTATAAAATTTATATTATTACTAAGCAAAACTTTGTGATGACGTCATCAGATTATTGGTGGGGATGATTAGACAAATTTTGGTTAGCGTTTTAAGATCTACACCATATTCGTAGCATACATCTGAAATTTAACAACAATCGGTCTGATAGTTTCGGCTTTAGTTTCCTGTGTGTTTTCCATTTGTAAGTAAGTATAACGAAAACACCTCGAAGAGACTGAAAATTAAAATTTGTTAAAATATCAGTTTGATCTGTAAATCTGCAAAGTTTTACGATACTTAAAAGTGGAATTTATTCATGACGGAATTTTAGAGGGCGCTAAATTACTGAGATTTATTTAACAATTCTTAATTAAGTAAAATGAAGCAAAATTCTTCCATTTTATATTTATTAAAAGTTAAATTACTGGCATATTTTTAAATTTTGTACGATTATCCCTTGAGTCCGAATTGGTATTAAAACCATTAAAACATAAAATTCAATAAATCCAAGCAAATTATTATTAGTGAACAATAAAATGTTAAATTATTGCAATAAAAAAAATCCGCTCAATATCCCCTTGGGATATATTTATTGTCTTTAAATTTTTGCAACGTTTCAAACCCGATTTGCAGCTTTTACCCAGCTACATAATCTCAAGAGCCGCCACTGACCCTCTTCCTTTAAAATTGAAAAATATCACCGGAGGGCAGTTATCGGGAAATGCTTGGCAATGCGGAAAATTCATAATTGGATCCGTTCCGAAAGTGACGAAGTACTTTCGTAGAATTCCCCGAAACGGTACGTAAGGGAAATGAATAATGAGCAACAAATGAAATATTCATCATTTCGCTGATAGGGTTAATAACTGCGTGGTATTACATATTATCATTAAAATCTATTCTTCCGCAAAGCGGTTGACATAATTAGTTCCAACCCTCTTGATAGCAGGGGCTTTGTAATAACCACCAACATAAATCCTCTGAAATGTATCAAGTTAAGTGGAAACTCAGGTTAGACACTCGCTATCGATTGAGCGTTAAGACAACTTTAATCAAAATAAAATAAATGAATTTCTGAGAAATGTCCCGTCATTAGAAGTCGTCCATGTCGCGTGACTAACTTCCCTCAGAATCCACCGTTTTGATTAAAAATTCATGGTTTTATTGTTAAAAGAATTACATTTTTGCATATTAAAAGCGACTTTAATTCTTGCCGGAGGCTGGCGTATTACGGACTCCCCGAGGGCGCCAAATATATCGGGAGGGAATTGCGTTAGAACATATTTTGATGGGCTCGGATGATTCTTGATGAGGATTTAATAGAATATCGTGAATTTGGGAGCAATTTTACCTGAGGGTTTACTAATTTTGTTTCCACATTGTGTGCGGCCGGAGACATGACAGCTGGAGAGTGGAAAGAAGGGATCCGACGATAAACTAGAACGGCATAGGCGGTAAGCTAAGGGAAGCTGACGCGTGCCATTCGCCTGATGCTTTTAAAATGTTACTTCTAATTTCTGTTTTCGTTCTTTTTGTTGTCTGACAGAGTCTTGATTTATTTTTAAAAATAAATGAACCGAAACATCAAACCTTTTAAAGATCAGGTAATTCTGTCATACTGCGCTCTTCGCCCTGGCAGAAAAATTAATGGCTTCTCCGGTTTTTTGTTCTGACCTAATTAAAACTTTGATCTTTGATATTTTATCAAAAATGTAGTCACGTCACAAGCAATAATAAAGGGGGCAAAAGTTTCTTCATATTGTTGTAGCAAAATGACACCATATCTATTTATAAAAAGCAACACCGACTTTTTTACTTGAAATAGAAAAAAAAACGAGCATAGAACACCTGTAGCCAGAACTTAAGAAAGTCGTTTAACACACACTTTTTCAGTAAATGGGATGAAACATCTGTCGTGAAATGTAAATTACTTTAGATACCTGCTATTAAGGTCAATTATTATAAATACTAGTTTTAACAATTATGGAACATTTTGAAATATGAACTGCAAAATTTTCATCTTATATGTTAACAGAAAACAACGACACTTTAAGACTTAAAGAACTGCATTAAAATGATCCATTTTTCCATAATGGATGTTTGAGGAACAACCCATATAAGAAATGTTATATGTATCTTAAGTAATTTAAGTTTACTTGTCCAACAGGAACATAAGTAATGTAATAAAATATAGTTTAATAACACAAGTACCTGATTTGACACAAGTAAAAAAATTGCAAAAAATATAATTTAACGTCTCTTGGGATATTTGTGTTTACGTAACTTGAAGAGAGTCGTGCCACATTAAAACTTATATTACCAAGAAGAGCTGCACAATTTATTTTATCAGAAATCAATCTTGAGAGAAAGTTTACACAGAGAATATCTCTCCGACAGGAAAGTGACAACATCTGGTAACGTTGAATAAGATGTGCCATATCGGTAAGCTCTCTGGATATATTCCATCACGGTTAAATGAAAAAAACTTTAAAACTTCCTCTGAATTCTAACTAAGGCTATTTGCTGTGACGACTGCTGTTAAATTAAACAAGAGTATTTCAGTTTAGCTAAAACAAAGGGATGATATAAAGTTTTGGTTAGATTGTACATAATTACGAAAAAAACGAAGAACTTATTAGCAAACATTATAACAAAATTTGAAAATATATATTTTCTTCCATTATGTTTAAACATAATTGTACGATACGAACAGTTTGATTTGTAAGTTAGTTGTAAGCGGATAAAATATGGAGCTATTATAAAAGATGTAATTAGTGAAATTAGAGGTGTAAGAGCGCATTAATTGTTAAAGGATAGTTGAACAATCAAAGTTAGTAGATTTAGGGGTCTATTTTGTAATTTATCGCTCCAGAACGATCTCGTTCCCAAACGATAATCGTTAGAAGCAATCGTAAAATCAGTTTAGCGAGATTGTAAAAATTTCCAATTTTATAAACACTATCGTAATCGTAAAGCTTTGAAATCGTTAGCGGAACGATGAATCTAATGTTTTTAGAATCGGTAGTATTTGAATTTGTGTAGGCTGTCGATTACGCTGTTCTCTGTGTGACATTTGTTTTGAAAGTTAGTAAAATTTTGTGAAGTTATAACTTATAGCATGTAAGTAAACAATAATTATGAAAGAAAAACATCAAAATAATCACACTAACACGAAATTCAGTTTACAATACGTTCACAGAAGCAATGGACAAACGTAAAAGGGCCCAGCGTATCACCCAACAGCAATACGAGCTCTATGTCCACGAGTTAGAGAGTAACGCCGATTTTAGGGCCCAAAAGTTCGTGGCAGACAAGCCAGATCTTTTGGAAAAGATCTGGGAAGGGTTGGTGGCCAAACTCAATTCTGTGGGAGGACCACAGAAAAGTGTTAAGCAGTGGAGAGAGGTATGTGTAATTAATCAGTTAATCACCCAAACACTATTTTTAAAAATGTGTACTTTACTATAATTTATGCTACACTTAGCAATTATTCTGCTTACACCAACACCTACCCTTGTTTTAGATGAAGTGAACATAGTGTTTACTCATTATCAGTCAATTATGAGAACTGAGAAGTTTTATGTTTATAAATACTGTTACACTATAAACCATCACCTCTGTATTTTTTAGTACAACACCAAGAATATAACATAGGGCAATCTAATTATAATGTTACGTATGTCTGGTACCCAAGTAAATTTCACTGTGTTCCAGAGATTTGCAGATTGGAAATTTAATGTTAGGAAGAAGGCGAGGAATTTACGACTGTATGAAAGAGGAACTGGAGGTGGAGAAGCTGCTGCAGGTACTTTAACAGACCTGGAGCAGCGACTCCTAGGTATTACGGGGAAAGTCGTTGTTGCGGGGTTGGTTTCGTTACCTGAATTAGGTGTACCACAATGTAAGTATAAGAAATATTTGTTTGAAAAATGTTGAATAATAAAACAAAGACACATTATTCGTGAAAAATATGGCACGAGTTCATGTGGAAAAATTTTTTTGGTATAGTTCAGCTAAAGATAATAGTGCATATAGTGTTTTGATTGGTTAAGTAGTTTTTAGAACATTATCTTCTAACTGCCCATTCACAATTGACATAAGGCATAAGAACGAGAGCATAACATAATTTACGTTTTTGGTTTGTGTCTGGGTTATGCTTATGTACGTTCACAGTGGACAGAGTGAACTCTGTAAGAATTGTTAAACTGCGCAAACGCAGAACAGAATAACTGCCGGCTAAGCATAGGCTGTGAAGTACCAAGTGCCACCTGTTAAAGGGAATTCAATAGCAGCATTGAAAAGTCCCTAGATTTTAACATAATTTTGACATAATCTGTGCACAAAGTTGAACTTATTTCAACTTTGTGTACGCACACAAGGATTACATAAAACGTTCATAAGCATAAGAATTAAGTTCGTCCACTGTGAATACGTTTGCGTATACGTTTTCCATCGTTTCAACTTTATATATTTATGTAAGCTTTATGTACTTGTTATGCCTTATGTCCATTGTGAATGGGCAGTAATACTTTGGAGTCGTAATCGTATTATGTATCTGTATCCTTTACAACAGCGTTCTTTCAATATTTAATTACATTTTTTTAATAAAGTCCTAGGTCATGGCAGTGAGAACAGTGTAGACTTTGATGATCCCGGTGATCCCATTGAAACCGATACTTTTCCCATACCTGCCTACGATACACCTCCTGCTGCCCCACCCAACGTCATTCCTTCGACATCCAAAGATAAACCCGTCCCAAAAAAAAAATATAAAAATAAAACGTTGAGTTCGTCACTAAAATCAGTCCTGGAAAAAAATGACGGAACTTTAGAAGAAATTAATAACAACTTAAAAAAATTGGTTGAGTTAAAAAAGCGGGAAGTGTTATTAAACGAAATGAAATTTAAATTAAAATATCCTAGTGTAAATTTTGATGTTTTGGACAATTCTGTTTAATAGTTTAATTATTTTGTTTTAAAAAAATAAATATATTATTGAAAATGTTGTAGTATTAAATTATTTCTTGTGATGCGCCCTTCATGCAGTAAATTGTGTTCTTCATATTCCAGTTCTTCATTATTGTAGTTCTCATTGTCATAGACAATGTTGATTTCGTCATTTTCAATATTTCTTATCCGTAAGATATTGTGTAAAACAGCACATGAGTATATAATTTTCCCTGCAACTTCTGGTGAATAGTGCAGAACTCTGTCTTTGAGCAAACACCTAAAATATGATTTCAGCAGACCAATACAACGTTCAACACAGTTCCTCGCACGAATATGTGCTTTGTTGTAACGGCCCTCTGGTGTATTATCTTCAGCTCCAATGATAGGGGTCAAAAGAAACGGTGCTAAAGGATACCCTGAATCTCCTAAAAGCCATGTTGTTCTATCGCCCTGCATATGGTTGTTTCTCATAATTTCCTTAACATTACTCATCATCCAAACGGCACTGTCGTGAACTGACCCGGGAAAACGAGCGTTGATATTTAAAATTTTCAAATTAGAGTCGCATATTAGCTGACAGTTTATGGAATGACTGTTCTTTCTGTTCACATACACTCTGCCAGGATGAACAGGATGTTCTGCAGGAGGGGGAAAAATAAGAATATGAGTTCCGTCAATGCATCCCTCTATACCGGGAAACCCAAATTTTTCGTAAAATCCCGCTTTCACGGCGACAGCCTCTTGCATATCTCTGGGAAACTGTATGTATCTTGGAGCAATTTCCACTAAAAGGTTTGTTACCTCCTTCAGAGATTTGCTGACTACACTTTGCGAGACGGCGCAGTGTTGATCTTTGCCCACAGATTTTTGGTAACTTCCTTGGGCAAAGAAATGTAAGGAAACCATAAATCTTACAACTGACGGAGTTCTTGTTGCCCTCCTTCCTCGTTCCATTCGCGGCAGTATTTCTTGAAATACATCCCTTGCCGCTTGCCTTGACAGTCGGTAGGTCTTCCTAAAGGATTCTTCTGGAACGAAGAAGGGGTCGTTTACATCTCTTAAAAACCGAGACAAATTTCTCATTCTGTCCCTGCAGTAAAAAAAAATATATAATAACCTAATCCAAAAATACATTAATTACACTTACCTTCTCTCTACTTCTACCAATATTTGCACCAAAACGTTCCTCTCCATTGTATAAATATTTTTCTAACGTGTTCTGACACTTTTAACGGTCAACTGAAACCTATCGTTCCGGAACGATGACATTCTAACGATGCGATCGCTATCTAACGAGACGATAGTTGTTACAAAATCGCCATCGGTACCAAAATCGTTATGGAAACGATTATCGTAAGCTAACGATGCTCTAGCGAGATCGTTGAGAGTTACAAAATAGACCTCTTAACGAGGAAAAAGTAATTATTTTTCTGGCTTTTATTAACTTTTACGTCAAAGTGGAAAAAAGCAGAGGTTGTTCGACGAATATCAGGCTTCTAAATTTAAATCTTTGAGAATAACAAAATCGGGAAATCCTCTGCTCTTTATTTGTCTTCGTTGATCTTCGTGGTTTAGTGGAAGTAAAATTTGTAGATTATTTTTGACTAATAGTTATAAGCAGTGCTATCTATCTATCTATCTAGCCATCTATAAAAAACGATAAAAAATGTAGAATTTTTTCTAACCTGCTTTAAGTGATCACAATAGAGCTGGTACACGAAGAACCAACCACATGAGAACGTTGTATGCAAGGAATACGAAATATAGGATTTCCCAATAATATCTGAAACATGTTGGTCAAAAATTAATTTTTGATCGAATTTTGTCCCAAGATCTTTAGTGCTTGCAACTCGTTTTAATTAAGAAAGCTCCAAAAAATCGAATGATTCAAACCACAATGTGGATTTTTGCACCGTTTTAGAGATATGTTTTGTCAAATTTGAAAGAGTCTCTCTTTTAACTCACAAATGACATCTTTCATATAGAATTATAAAAATCCGAAGAATCGAATACTTGGAACTGTAGTGTGGATTCTTGTGCCCTTTTAGAGTTGTAATTGATCAAATTTGAAAAAAGCTATTTCTTAAATCCCAAGTGACATCCGTTCTATATGTATGTCCGTTTCTCTATACCAAGCAGATTGTATATCCGATTTGAAAAATTGCCCATAGAACTAGAAAGCTTTAAGTAATGAAAGGCTTCAAATTGCAACGCGAATCCTTGTGCCGTTTTGGAGTTATGTTTCGTTAAACCAGAAAAAAGGCTCGTTTTTAATTCACAAATATTCTTCCGATATTCGTCCCTACATACTAAACCGATCGAGTATCCAATTTATAGAATTAGAAAACTCTAAAGAATCGAGTACTTCAAATCGCAATGAAGATTCTTGTCTCCTTTTGAATTTGAAAAAAGGCTGTCTCTTAGTTCAGCACTGACAGCTTCGTCTCTGCATATTAAACCGATCGGATATCCGGTCTGAAAATTTACTCGTAAAATTAAAAAGCTCAAAAATATCGGATGCTTCAAACCATAACGTCGTGTTCTTTTAGAGCTAATTCTATGCTTTTGAAGGTCGTTTTATCGAACGCTCCTTTAATATCCAAGAACTATCTAAGGTGGAGAGTTTGTTCTCCATCGTCCACTCTATACGGTTTACAACTGTGTGTAAGGCCGTATCCGTGGATCCCCTTGGATGTAGGCGACAATTGCGTTGATAATAATAACTAATAATAAGGTAGAATCTAGGATGTGAAAATAAGTAAAAAAAAACGCTAATCGTAACTTTTTTTGTTATCTAAGTACTTGTTGTAAAATTCATTTCTTATTTCATGCACCTGACCTGACTTGGCCTAACGTGACCTGACCTGTCCTGACTTTTCTATTGTCCCAAACTAACAAATTTTAATCATTTCTGAAAATATATAAAAACTACAAAGTACATTCTTGAAACAATTATATATTCCTTTTTAATCTACGTACAAAATTTTTATACTCTGCTATTTGACGAAACTGTGAAAATTGCTGTATTTCAATTAGCGATTTTGGAAAAACGGTAGGAATTTCCAAGAAACGGGTCCGAAAATAATGACTTCTGTATATCGAAATCTACAAGAAAATGTTTCAACTGGTTTTCGGAAATAGTTGAAAAATGCTAGAAAATGACAAAAGTGCGAAAATCAGTCTTATATTATCAAATAGTAGCCTTTTTGTTTTCATATTTGTAGACTTTCACACAAGATGAAACTTAAAACATCCTTAAAATGAAAAATTTGTATAAGGAAATATAGATTTTGCAAATAGGCTCCGCCACAGAATTGCAAAATGCATATTTCCATGTAAAAATGTACAATTTTAACCATGTTCTAAGTTTTTTGTTATCAAAAAATGGCTAAGTTTATAAAAAAAATGGCGAAATATAAGCCCCGCCCACCCACCCTATCTCAATTCTGATGACTTTTTTTATTCGTCGTAAGCCGAGGGGCGGAGCTAAATTGTAAAATCCTTACTTTTCTACAAGAAATTACGATGTGAAATATGTTCTTAAGTAATCGTATTATGTATAAAGAAAACTAAATTTATAATTTATGTTCTTTTGATATTTGGATTTCTTGATTTTTCAATTTTGCGATATTTTAATTGTTCAATGTTTTAAATTTTAGATTTTTCGATTTTTTGATTTTTCAGTTCTTCAGTATTTCTATTTTTCAATTTTTCAAATTTTGACGTTGCTAAATTTTCAGTTTTCCGATTTATCAATTAATTTATTTTTGATTTTCCCACTTCTCGGCTTCTTAAAGTTTTGATTTTTCATTTCTGCAGTTCCTCGAATTTTCGACTTTGCTTTCTTGGTTTTTCGATTTCCTAATTTTCTAATTTTTTAATTTCTCAATTTATGGATTTTCTTTCAGTTTTGGGATTTTTCATTATTTCGTTTTTTCGACTTTTTATTTTTTGTATTTTGAGTTTTAGTTTCTTAAACTTTCGATTTTTCAATTTTTTGACCGTTTTATATTTCGGATTTTTATTTTTTGATTTTCATTTTTAAAATTCTAGAGTTTTCTATTTCTTGAGTTTTCTGTTCTATATTTTTAAATTTTCGGGATTTCAATTTTTTGAGATGCGGAATGTTTAGATGTTTTGATTGCTCAGTCTCTCGATTTATCAATTTTTCAGTTTTAACTTTTCGATTTTCCGATTTTCGACTATTTCGGGTTCTCAATTTTTCCATTTTTCGACTTCTCGACTTTTCGACTCCTCGATTTGTCGATATTTTGATTTTTCGATTTGTCGATGTCTCAGTTTGTGAATTTTTCGATGTTTCGATTTCTGGATTTGTTCATTTTTCAGTTTTTCGATTTTTAATTTTTCAATGTGTTAAATTTTTAGATTTTTAAATCTTTCGATTTTTCAGGTCTTCAATATTTTTTAATTTTTCAAATTTTGACGTTTCTAAATTTTCAGTTTTGCGATTTTTCATTAACCTATTTTTTGATTTTCCCATTTCTCAACTTCCCAATGTTTCGATTTTTCAGTTTCTCAGTTCTTCCATTTTTCGATTTTTCAATTAAGTTTGCGATTTTTTGACTTTACTCTTTTGACTTTTCGATTTCCCAATTTTTCAATGTTTTAATTTCGCACTTTTTGCATATTTCGTACAATTTTGTGATTTTTGAGTTTTTCGATTCTTCAATTTTTCTTCTATTTTTGAATTTTTTGATATTTCAGTTTTGGAAATTTTTAGCATTTATTCTTTTCCATTTTTCTAGTTCTGGAATTTTCGATTTTTCTAAGTCTGGATTTTTAGATTTCTCGACTTTTTACTTTTTGGATTTTCAATTTTTCGTTTTTTAAACTTTGGGTTTTTCAATTTTTATCAACGCAACTGTCAACGCAGGCGACTAATGTAGGCATATTCGTTCAAATGTAGAGGTCCCTCTAGCGTTTTCAGCAAGAATGATGTTAAGCTAATTGGTCTATAGGATTTAACCAAAGTGTAATTTTGTTGTCCTGGTTTAGGTATAAAGATAACCTTTACTTCTGTCAACTGGCTACTCCAGTCTTGCTGCCGTGACAGTCCTTCGGGAAGGTTGAGTATCGGCTACATCCCTTTTGGAATGGGAGGTAGTCTTTGTGCCGCCTGGAAACATAGTCTGCAGCAAAAGTTCTGCGAATTCTTATAAGGTGGCTGTAAAAGTGCCATCTTCTTTCTTTAGGAAACCTAGTTGATGTGTGTGGTCCTTCGAGAGAACTCTCTTCAGCCTTGCGGCCGAAGCAGTCGACGTTATGTCTCTGCAGAAGGATCTCCACGGTTCCCGTTTCCTCTTTCTTAATTCTTTCTTAAACTCTTTCAGGTTCTCTTTATAGGCTTCCCAGTCTTCAGTTTTCTTAGTGTTTTTGCTCTATTGAAAAGTTTTCTTAGTCCCGATTGAAGTAGAGTGAGTCTTCGGTTCCACCATGGTGTACCTTTGTCCAAGTCTTCCTTCTTTAGGGGGTAACTTTTCTTATAAGCTGACTTTAGAGAGTCGTTGATAATGGTCCACAGTCTGTCTTCCAGTTCTTCTTTGCTGTACGTGTTTGTCTCTATGTCTGTACATTTTAATGTATACATAGATAATAATCCATCAATGATCTGACACGGACGCCTCTTTAGAGACGTGCCATTCCATTATATATTGTGAGATATCCCATGTAGCGAGTGTAATACCTATTATTGACTGACGACGCGATGTTACGAAAGTTCGTTCGCAGCCTCGGTTGAGAATTTCTAGATTTGTTGCCAAAAGAGATTCAGCTATTCTTCCTCTTTCATAAGTATCTTTGCTTCCCTACATCGCCATCTCCCATGTTCGACATGGTTCATGTGCTTCCTGTGGTAAGTACAAGGATGCTATTACCAGTTGCTCCTCGCCTCTTCCTATGTTCACTTAACATTTACCGCAGTCACATCCCTAGAGCTGACCTGAGGTAGGAGGACGGCTTTAATATCCCTGAGAATGTAAATACATGTCCTTGGAGATACTATTGTGGTACCTGAAACAACAGTGCCATTTAAATTGCTCAACCCCGCGACCCTAGATTTTACTATCCATAGTTCTTGGATTATTGCTATAATGTTCTGCATATTGTCTAGGCGACGACACAAAACAGTCCCCGCCGTGCGACAATACTGCAGGTTAATCTGGATAAAATTTATCTGTTGCAGCGCCATCTCTGCAACTAAAAATCTCATACCTGTCTTAGGAGACACGAGGATTACGTCTCAGGCGGGCCCGCCCCCACTGGTAGAGGCTTGATCCCCTGGAGTTTCTGCCTTTTCCATAGGGGTCTGTCCTTCCTGAGTCGACGCCTCGTTCTCCTTAAGTTTCAGGTTAAAAGAGGACAGCATATAGTTGATCCTGCCCTCTCTCTCCCTGATTGTTTTGGCCTCATCCATCCCAAGACCAAACACAAAGAGGTTGCCTGGAGAGGCAGCCTCAGGTTTGGCCTCGTGATGGAAAAGAAGCCATTTTTTAACGCGAGTCCATTGGTTTTGACCTTCCAAGGGGCGAAGTACGACCTCTGCATCCACCGGTAGTCGCGGTATCCACAGGATCGCCCTCACCAGCCTTGGTAGCTCAGCCCAGGGGATCACGTTAAGTTGTGCGCCTTCCCACAAGGGTGTTAGAGAGCGCACTGTTTGTTTTAGCCATTCCCGAGACATCTCGTGTTCACAGGTTATCCGTAGAACTTCCCCTACGTACTTGATGCCCCTGAAAGTGGCTGCTTGTCTTTCCGATGCCAGGCACTGTTCAAGTTGTCTGTCCAGTGCTCCCATCAGGCCATTTTGTACCATCTCCACCGGGTCAGCAGTCAGCTTACCAAGTGGATGCTGTACATCAATCACAGCTACACGGAGACGGCTTGCAGCTACCTCCCTGTAGCTGTTCTTTAGAGGTGGTCTCCTGCCTCCTCATCCTCTTTTGCGTTTGCGCTACCGGAGGTGTAGAGGTTGAAGACCGCACTCTCTTTTTTGACCCTGAAGTCTTTTTTCCCTCGGGTTGTTTAAAGTTGGCTATTGTAACCTGCCCTTTTCCCTTGGGGTTTATCCCGGAGGAAGATGGGCCCGGTTTCGGCGAGTCGGCACTCGCAAGCGAACCTTCCTCCGCCTTTTTACCTCAGTCCTGCAGAGTCGCTTCCTCTTAGAAGGCTGCAATCCCACAGTGGCTGGGTTTTCAATCTGAGGTGCACCCGAAGGCACTTCCTCAGTGGGTTTAATTAATTTTTCATCCATAATCTTGGATTTTGATTTCGTCCTGTGGGAGGGAAGCTCATCCTGCAGTACGCAGCCTCAACAAGTGAGGTTACTCGTGCTCAGATTACACTTCCTCCAAGGACTCACCCTGTCGGCGGTCTGACCCGACGACGCAGCCGATTGATCTGAGATGGGTTAGTCTCGACCTCCCGTTTTGGTGGAAATCCAGGCCAAGAGACGTGTTGTCCAGCCTTGGTGACCACACTGCACCAAGGTGGGCTCAACCTCCAGGATTCCTTCATCCCACCTTACGGGTCTCCACGCACGGCACAAACACGCGGGAGCTTGTCCGCGGGGCTGTTTTGACGACCCCACCCAGGGGTTTATTCCCGGGAGGGCACGTTTATTTCCAGCTCGTCTTTCTGAACCGCCTTCGCGGCCGTCTACGCCGACAACCACCAAGGCATGTCCAGGCAAGACAACCCTCAGCCCTAACCTACATATCTGAAGAAGGGAAAATCCAGATCGAACTTCCACCACCCCCAGGAGTGTTTAGTTCCGGGGGGCTATGTGCGCCCTCCCCAGACCTCCTTTCTCCAGACAATGCTGGTACTCCCCCTATCCGCAACCTGGGGACGCGCCTGATAGGTAGCTCAACCCAACAGGGATCAGGATTTGGTTAAAAACTTAATGAAAATCAGTATAGATTCCGTCAAGTTGACTTCTGCTATTAGTTAGCTTCTGCAACATACTAATATAATAAAATGCTAATAAAATGTCTGTTCACATTCAATTATCATGTGTAGAGAGCGGATTTTATGAAATTTGCATATCCTTTATTTTTTGCATATAAGTCTTGATATTTAATATGTGAACGAATCATGCTAATTAAAAATGAATGCAGCTATAAAAAAATTGCATATTTGCATATATTTGCCTTCTGCTGCATATTTCACGTAACGGGTGCATATTTTGCATTTTTATCGATTTTTGTGCTAATTTGAAAAAAAAATTATTGTCATTCAATTGGCATTTATCTAGAAAGACGAAATTTCATTAATCATATTGCAAATATTGTCCTGAGTTTCAAATAACTAGGAAAGGTCTGGGTTTTATGGTAGTTTGGAGAAACCACTGGGTGTTAAGCCAACCTTCCACGTAAATTCGGGCCCTAATTACTTTTGGAAATACCGTTCGTTCCCAATATTTTTGTTCGTTACTTAAGTGTTTTAATGGTATGTTGTATGGACGTTATCCTATTATTTTTCATTTTGAGTGTGCATTGAAAGCATTTAAAGCGATACAGGTGTGTCAATATGTCGAAGATAACTCAAATTAATTTATGGATTAAACCTTTTCCTGATCTTATTCTTCAAGAAGGAACTGTATTTTGTCGCGCCTGCTCTAAACCGAAGCATTTTTATATCTGTGGATATAGTTTTTCTATTTCCAAATATATACTTTAGAATCACCGGAAAAACTTTTTGTTAGAATATTTCGAAAAATATTTAAATAAATTGTTGCCAAAATAGTAATTAAATAGTCGATTACTACTATTTTTTTACATCATTCTGTGGACGTATTTTTTTAATTTACAAATACATACTTTAGAATCACCTGAAAAACTTTTTGTTAGAATATTTCGAAAAATATTTAAAAATAAATTGTTGCCAAAATAGTAATTAAATAGTCGATTACTCCTATTTTTAAATTCTTTCTGTTTACCTATATTTATATTTTAGTATAAAAATTTTATCTTTAAAAATGTGATATATGTACCAGTGAGATCTAATTAAACATTTTACAATATGATTTATGTATTTTTTTTTTTAATAAAAGGTAATCACAAGAAACCTGTAATTTGTAATTTGTAAATAAATTTAGTTCGGTTATTACGCTTTTTTTTTATTTTTGGAGCATATGCAACTGCATGTCTCTGCATATATTAAGAAATTTACTGCATATTTGCATAAATTTGATGCATATCATATGATCATATTTCCCAAAATTTTGCTGCATATTTTCCGCTCTCTAATCATGTGTATCAATTTAGTTAATATTTCATCCAAATTGTGCACTCCCCAAATCAAGACAAATCAAATGGCGTTAAATCAGGAGATCATGCAGGCCCATGCAGGTTGTAAACCTCTACTGATGATCCGTTATCAAAAAATTGTTGCAAATATTCTAAACTTTTGCGAGCAGTATGTGTATTACGCCATCTTCTTGGTAGTAATAATTTTAACATATTTTACATATATGGGCTCACTTGTTTAATTTTTTATTTATAAAATTAATGAGAGAAATACTCACTGTGGATAAGATTAGTGTATCGAGATGCATTTTTGTTTGTTCATGTGCAACATAATTTATTTATTGTTTGTTGTACTTTTGGAATGATTGCTGCGAAGAGAAGCAAGACAACTACTTACATTTCAATTCTTGAAAACATTCTTCATGACTGAGCTTCATTATTAATTGTAGGTTATCATTGTTATGATATATGTTCATAGTACATTAAACAATAACTAAAGCAACAGTTACAAGTGTTTCTAAAAATGTATCATTTTGTCCAACTGGAGTTGACTACTCATAACATAGAGGATAGAACGTTATTTTTCAATCTTCCCTTTCTGCAGAACACTCACATTCTTCGTCTGGACATAGTAGGGATTTCTTTAACCTTCTATGGCAACAACATAAAGTGCATGTTGTTAACGTCCGCATTTACAATGCACAGTAGCACTCTGGTAATAAAACGAAATGTAATTAGGGTAAGTGTAAAGTCTCATGTTTACGACTTTTTTATTTTCCTATGTAAAATTAGTTCTATGGAATTCGAGTTAGAGTTAGCCACATAATAAAATAGAAACATTTAAGTGAAAACATTCTCCTAGAATGAAGTACTGAAGTAGTATTATGAAAAAGAAATTTATTTTTTACATCTAATTTTGATTGATCAGACGTAATATTTCTTAAACATTAATATCATGCATTCTATGGAAGCAAGAGAAGCACTATTTTCACTGTTAGCATTGAATAATAGAGAATTGCACACACCGTATTTTGAAACTTCTCAAGATCGTTAATTTGCGACAGAATAAGTAGTAAAATAATGTATACTGTAACTTTAACAGTGCAAACAATTTAAAATACCTGCACTTATACTCAAATTTTTGCTGCAATATTTGAAACAATATACGACTATTAGCAGTAACTGGTTTAATTAACCCTGATTCGCTTTCACAGTACGAAACTATTTTAATTTTACTTTTGCAAATTCTACATTTGGAGAAAAAACAACTCGCTGCGCTTGAAAATTTAGATTCATTACGTTTGTTAGTCAAACATGCGAGCGTGCAGCACAAAGTATCTTTATTACACAAAGATATTTTATTAAAACTTCACTAATAAAAATGTGCAATGTTATTTTACAGAACTTTTGCTGAAGCAGTATATGAAAATGTATAGTACTTTTAGATTTCGTGTTTGTTCAGTAAAGTTTTCGCTGCTGTGTAAATATAATAACAGTCTTTAGCGTGCAGCTTTATATTGTTACATGGAGAAGCTGACTCTCAGTTTATATTAAATTTCACGTAAAATTCATAAATATTTTTGCTTCTAGTGCTTGTTCATATATAGCGTGTCCCAGATAAAATTCCGCGGTCTTGGAAATCGATAGATATATTGAAATTCTGTAAATTCCATTGGTTTTAGCTTCAAGGGGGAAGCTTAATTTGGTACATTGGCGTTGGCGTCGCGACGTAAACTTATATTTTTCTAAATTCTGACAGAAAATAGATAGAAAAATTATTTTTAACGATCCTGTGGCAGTAATAGTAGGTATTTTCGAGCCCTCTCATAAAATCGCTAATAGATCAACAGAATGATGACATGAGAGACAAACGAAACCGGAAGACGTACATTATGCTGTGAAAAATAACGAAAACATGAGATTAGACGTTCGTCAAAATGACCCCATTATAATACCTTTTCAGCTTACATTCGGGAAGTAAAAGCGTCTTGAATAATGAATAAAAAAAGTATTTCTTAAAAGACTCAACGAGAATCAGAGGTATATTTTTACGAAAGTGGAACATTATTCCATAACTTATCTAAATAATTTTTTACGTGTAGGTAGTCCTAAATCAGAACAGTCAATAAGATAATCTCAAAAAGCACGCATCTATATTTATATTCTACCAATAACGTGAACCTCTCCAGTTTCACTAAACTAAGTTTTTATTTCTTGGATTTTCATTATGTTTAGGAACGGATTATGCATACGAACTTGGAACGTTAAGTCGAGATAAAATTGATTTTCGTAAGTGGAGATTGGGACGTTAAAATTGTCCAAAAAAAATTTACTACCATTTCAAAACCTTGTTAAGTAAATTTCATTTGAAAATGCAGCGTAATGAGTTTTTCGCCTGTGCTGTGGTTCGACGGTGTAGCATTGTTTTTAACTTTGCATAAAAATATATTGGATTTTCATTTGAAAAAGTAATTAAATTGGCCTTAATTTTTTGCAAACATTGTGAAGCATGTCTACAATAAACCTAAAATTTAATAGATGACGATGTATAAAACACATGCGTTTTTCGTATTTTCTTCCAACAAAGCAAGGCCAACTTGTCAACTTTTTCAATTGAATATCTGTTATTAGTCATTAATATAATTGTCTGTCTGCGTGTTGTCTGTCGTCTCTGTCGATTTTTATTACACAGATAATTTCCGAACCTGCTGGACTGATTGTTGTCAAATTTTGGGTGTATATTATATCATTATTTTGTTTCGTCCGATAGGTACACTGAAATAGAAACATACCGTTTTACAATACTTTGCTAAAATTAAAAGAATTCTGCTATGTATTTGGATTGTCCCCTCTAAAAATAACCTTTCTACTCGTACACTGCTATCATAGCCAGTAAGACAGCAAAAACACCATCGTTTTTGTTGTAATCATAACTACAACAATAGCAAGTCGACTTATTTTCACGTAAAGAAAATTTAAAACAGAGTGAATCACAATCACGTAAAAAATTGGTCTTATTTTATTAAACAAAAGTTCCATCTCCTTTGAAGTGCAATTAAATAAATCCAGTTGTTTACAAAAAACAATATAGATAACACCAATCGCAATGTAAGGAAAATAATTATAAACTTGTTCTTATGAATTCATTAATGCATCATAATGTAATTAGTAATTAACTAATTACTTATATTCCGTCGCTGGCTTGATTCGAACGCATTATGTTAGGCAAACATACACTGTTTCCTTGTTTATATTTGGTCTGGCGCGGAGGATTAGTTCGCACTTATCCACCGTTGATAGGAAACGTGTACACTCGATTAACAATTACTTAAAAAATATGAATGCATTAATAAAGTCAGGGCTATGCCTGTGTTTCTATTGAGTTTTCCCACTGGAGAATGTGAATCAACATTTCAGCAAGGGTATGTGTGTCCATTTTGACACATGCAGTGTAATATTACTAAAACAAAAATGAGGCTACCGTTCTTGATTTTCGAACCGGGGAATTTTCATCTGCAAAGTCAGGCTTACGCAGCTGCGTATTATGCGACTAAAGAAGTAAACAAAAACAAGGCGGATTCATAAAGCACATAACACGAGTATATTATTTCATGAAATTGAAATGGTGTTTATTAAGCATTACAGTGTGGGTGGGAATGATCCGACAAATTTTGGCTAGCGGTTTTCCACATACACGATACCTACTCCTAATAACACATAATTACATAGGGTGTTTACTAAACATGCGGCAAAAATTCGGGGGGTTCTATTTAACAATATTTTAGTTATTCATATGATATGTAAATATTCTTATAATCTTAAAAAACTGCTGAAAATAACTACCACCACGAATGTTTTCAAATGGCCCCGTAAATAATAATCCAAAGGGTTTAAGTCTGTATCTTCGAATCAAAGCGCCTTTTCGAAAATCATTCAAGTATAAAAAAATCTTAAAATAATTTAAAGAATAACGCCTTGACTTTGTACCGTAAGTTTTACCAGACGCCTGGATCCAAAATTTGAAAACAATCGGTCGCGTGGTTTCCGAGATTAGTATCTATACAATAAAAATCGACAGAGACGGGGTCCTATTGTTTCGTATTCTAGGTGTATGAAATGTCCGAAACACATAAAAGTAGCCAGGCTCGGGAAACAAAAAATGGACAAAAGTCTCTCCAAGAGCTTTGGTCAGCCGTCGAAAAATTATGGATGAGGGCAATTTGTAATAAAATTTAACAATCCACTTTTGAATACGACTTTTTATACTTATGATTTTGTCGCAATAATATGACATTTTGACGTAATAAGTAGATCATACAGTTTTTGAATCTCTTCAATGCAAGCAAATTTAAATATCTGTCAAAAACCCAATATTTTCTCTTTACACAATATTCTTCATCATTTTATAGGTAGTTCTGGTTAAGTAGATGTAATATATCGCACAGTGAGAGCAATACTCACGTAAGTCAAAATTTGCCGAATTCTTAAATTTATCATTAATGCATAAAAAAGTTAATGTAGTTTTAGTATATGTAAGTATAAACGGTTTTTAATAGTTGCGTAATGCTCAAATTCATCAAAATGTTAGTATTGCATTTCCGAACATTACGTGTGCACTTAATGCAAGACTGCCGTATCTCAAAACTAAAGTGAAATGCACGTAAGCTATGAAGCTATGAGATTTCAGTCGATGTTGATAATCTGATACTCCTACTAATTTAGGTACAAACTGAACACAACAAATGCACAATGACTTCTGACATAGTTAAGAATTGACCGAAAACATGGAAATCAATTTTTCTTTGAATAGGAAAGCTTTGAAAGTTAATTAGAGCGAAATAAAAAAATTAAAATTTGTCAAAAATTCCGATGGAATTTTCTAACTTTGTATAGAAAGGAAGTATATCAGGAAATAATAGTCAATCAACTCCCGAACATCACGACAACGGCGGTATCAGACTTAAATGAAAATGATTAAACAATATTTATGAAGGTCCTTTAGCAATACGTAAAAAAATACGATGGACTGAATCAATTATGTATAAAAAACGAATTAAATACAATTATAACACATTTTATAACAATTTAGCCACAGTACACTGACCGGGAAAAAATAACGGCCACCCTGAAAAATTTCGCAAAACGAAGCTTTAAATAGTATATTATTAGCCAAGGTTGCAGAGCCAAGCATTCTAGACCGAGCGCAAATTAGAACCCGAGACGCGCAGCGTCGAGGGCTCTGAAGCGCGAGGTCTAGAAGTGGCTTTGCAACCGTGGTTAATATACTATTTTTTTCACTAGTAGAAACCATAAGACACTAAACTGAAAAAATAAACGTTCAATTTTTTGACGCAACATGATTTTGTTTTGATTTCTAATCAAACTTAATCTAAATCTTCAACACAAAGAAAACCGTTTATACTTGTCGCTGAGTTAATCATTTTATCTTCTACCGTCTACCAACTACCATGCGTATACTCAAGTAATGTTTGTAGCACACATTTGTTCATTTTTTAAGAAATAATCACATCAAACATTGCGTACATAACCTCAATTTTTCTTTTTGAACCGGTGGTCGCAAAAGTTGAATTTGATACCTCTAAATGAGTCGACATTTGCATGCGTCATGGCTGCTAGTGAAAAAAATTATTAATTTAACTAGTGATCGTTATTTTATTAAAGAACCATTCACTATTGACATATAAGGTATAAATCAGCAAAAAAAAGAAGCCAATTAAACGCAGAATTAAATTTAATTTAACAAAATAACAGAAACAGAGCGACACTTTGAAAGACGTCTGTAAGAGTTAACGGAATTATTTTCGCGTGAAAAAGTTTATTAATCGCCAAACTTATAATCAAATGATGAAAAACACTATTTACAACAACAGCCTCCTTTATTGTTTTTTTTTAAGAAAATATCGTACTTGGTCTGTTTCTGTTATTTCGTTAAATTAAATTTAATTCTGCGTTTAATTGTCTTCTTTTTTGTGCTAATTTGTACAACGCGTGTCAATAGTGAATGATTCTTTAATAAAATAACGATCACTAGTTAAATTAAGTTTTAAAGTGGTTTTGTGAAAATTTTCAGGGTGGCCGGTTTTTTTTGCCCGTCAGTGTAGATGTTAAATGAATTAATACTGTGATCGTTTTGTGTTTTGTTATATTTTTTTCATTACAATGTGTTGCTAGTTTGCTCTTGTATTCAATTTATTAACACGCAAGCCAAAATATTTGATATGGTGTAGCAGTGCAATAGTCACGTAAGTCAAAATTTCTTGTTTTCTGTAACGAGTAGAAGGTTCTACTCTAAAGGAATAAAAACACGATTAATAATAGATTGACAATACGACTATAATGTATTTCCAAACCTTTGGTATTTAAGATACAAATAATATATACGAACTTGGGAATTTTAGATCACCATTACTCAAAACACGCTGGTTTTGAGTTACGTGAGTATTGCTCTCACAGTGCGATATGTATAGATACTGAGTTTTACAAAAACGTTTTATTTTTCACTCGTCTATAATGTTTGTTTTATACTCATGATTTAGTGAACGTAAAGCTACCGGTTATACCCGGGGCATAATGAGCGGGCATAAAGAATCATTATGCCGTATTTTGCTAGACCGAACTAAACAAAAATTTGGTATTCTTTGGCATTTTCTAAATCCAAAAACTTTGCAATAGTTTATTGGTAGATTACCTAACATGTTTTTGCCGGCTGGTTGTCTTAATGCAGCATATTTTCGAACTATTTCTAACGCATCAATTTCTTTTTCTTCAACAATAGTAAAACTTTTAGCTTCACCAGTTTTTCTTTTCTTAATTTTTGCAATAATAACACAGCTTTTATCTTCAATATCGTCTACACTTATCTCTCCTTAAGCCTCCAAAGAGACCAATCACAACTACCTTTAATGGATAAAACATTCGTATTTAAATACTTATAGGCTATAATCATAAAAAAATAACTTAGTTTACCTTATGAAGTAACTATCTGTCGTCGGGAGCAACTTTTAGAAATTGCATGACTTGTTCGCCAGTCAAAACTCTGGATTTTTTTGCCACATAACCTTTTGAGTTTTTTTTTAAGATGTAAAACGATGATCATTATAAATGTCTGTGTTGTCGTTTACTATTAAAGTTGCGTTGACCATCGAGTATTTTGACCATAAGGAACTGGGTGAATATTTTTCTGACTAAAAATGAAAAACACAATTAAATAATTATTTTATAAACTGAACAACTTACCAATTCTTGGAAGTAAGCCATCCTAACTGTCTCGCCGATAAGATTTACTAAATTTTCCATCTTCCAATTAAGGAAAATTTTGTATTCTTTTTCGTATATGGATCTTGATGGCTTTTTGCGCTTTCTTCAAAATGTGTTCCGGAATTTCATAATTTTCCTCATTCATTTCCGTGTTCGAAAACGTACGTGTTGACACCGCTTGAACAGATGCCGTGTTTGCAATAAACAATCACAGAATCTCCTTGACAACAAAATCAACACCACATAAATTTTTATTTACGAATATTATTTGATAATAAGAAATTAATGTTTTTTAACTTCATTATGCCCTTGGTGCATAAATAACTATTACAAATAGGTCATTTTATTCTCCTCAGAAATGTAAAAAGGTTTTCTGAATCAATCTTATTATTAATACATTTTTACTTCCCGAGCGTAAGCAAAGGAAGTATTGTAATCGAGTCCGTCTGTCGACTCTCTACTTTTACGTTTTCTCGGCCTTTCATGACCCCTAGAGGACGAAGAAATAGGTCTCCCGTTTCCGTCTGTCTGTCCGTCTGTCCGTCTGTCTGCCGTCCTGGATTTTTATTAGACAGATAATCTTCGAAAGTACTGGACCGATTGTTGCGAAATTTTGTATTTATATTAGGAATATCATGTAGATTGTAAAACGCTAACCAAAAATTGTCTAATCATCCCCACCACTAATGCGATGGCGTCAGTTCAAAATTGTACATAGTAAATGGGTTTTAAATTGTATAAAATAACATAGTCCTACACATGTAGTTTATGACTCCGAATCCAGTTTTTACCCGAAACGTCCAGATTTTTTTCTGGTCGAATGTTGTCTTGAAAACAGATTCTCTTTAAATACCGGGTGAGTCACTAAGCGCACCTTCCTCGATATCTCATTAATTATTATTAAAAATAAAAAAAAATCAAAGATTAAAGTTGTACGGTTTTTTGAGGACTATATTCTAAAATTATTCCTAACTATACAGAGTGTTCTGTTTTTAAGCCGTAACGCACAACTTAGTTTTTTTCAATGAAACACCATATATACCTTTATATATCTTAATTGACTTCTTTTTAGGCTCTACAACCATAGTTTATTTTTAAAATTACGATGCCACGTTGCCACGTTTTTCCAATTTTCTTGAAATTTTTCTACAAAAAATCACACTAGGGTTATTCTTACAATCAGTGTTAAAACATTTGAGATGAGATTAAATGAGATTAAATTTTCCTATACAGAGTGTTTATCAAAATGTTTTAATTATTACAATTTTCAAATATCGATATTTCTGCATGATATTTTATTTTTTGTTCTCTTGCCTTTTGATACATATTTTTCTATATTTAATGTTAATAGTTACTGTGAATTTTTACTTTTTCAGTAGGCATATCGACATGTTAGAAGAATAAGGACAAAAAGACAGGGTATTACACTTGAAAAAACTGAAATATAGATATTTGGAAATTGTAAAGTTTTAGATTTTTTATAAACACTTTGTATATTGAAATTTCATTTAGTTGAAACAAACTTTCGAAGTTCACGTTACACACTAGATTGATCTTAACCAAAAACAGTTCACAATCAGTTATTATTACTGATGATTTTTAGTTTTACCTTGCATTGTTTGGTTATATGTAGGGTCTGTTTTTTTGTATAATTTTTTGTAAATATGTATTTGATCCATGGCTATTTTCAAAAACTAATATTTTAGTTCCAAGTATAAATTCACTACAGAATACACAATTTTATTGTAGTCTAAGCAAAACTGGCATTCTGTTATTATAATAAAAGAAATCGTAATTTTGATATTAATTTCGATTCTACATATAAATTCTGTTTCTAATCGCATGGAAAATATTTTTGGAATTTAAGTCGTCTCGGTTGGTATTTACTTTAACGCAATTTTATATGCGTTAAAGTAAAAATTTACTATTGTTCTTATTTTTACAGAAATTAATTTTTTTGTACTTTCTTATTTTCTTTTATTTCGTGGTTAGCACGTCTTTGAGTTTTTTTTAGTACCTCTTAATCTCTTGTAACTGGGCTTACAGCCTGTTGTAAATAAAATTATTATTATTACAAGTCGGTAGTTAAAAAAAAATCTTATTTATATACAACACTTCTTTTCTTCATCGCACGTTGTTTCTTTTTTAGTACATCCATAAACCTTGTAAATGTTTTTTTGCAATGTGTTACGAGTTTAAATGAAATTGTACCTGCTACTGGAATAGTGTCATTTAGGTTTTTTTGCACATTATTGTTTTTAGTTTTATAGGGCAATAACATTTTAGTGGATATAAAAATAACGTTTTGAGTATAATCACAGACCCTCTCTTCCTGCACCTTTTGCTGTTTTTGCGGCATTATTTTCTTTGCGGTGGCGCAAAAATTAAATCATCGACAAACCCAACATAAAGCGGCAAATTTTGTTAGCAAAGCAGCAGTAATTTTTAATGGTACCTGAGTTACATAAATTCCACGTAATTATTACATGTAGCCTTGAAAACTCAAGTTCGTGGAGACTTATTAAAATCAACTCAAACTGTTCCGATTTTTACCCACGACAATCCACAAGCGGCCGCAAAACCACAATCCCAGAAATCAACAACCGCGTCAATTTCCATTTTTAATGCAGGGACAAACAGATGCTGATCCTCGTTTCAAATTATATGAACCGACAGCACTCTGTGGGTGAAGTGACCGATGCCATGGGGTGCACTTCGGATGAACATGTGCGGGAGCCTGTGCACATAAAAATCATGCTCTCTCTTTCCTGGACATTATTTCAGCGATTTGAAATTCGAATACCCTCTCTAAGAGATGAGCCCGGTGTTACCTGGAGCAAAGGTGTTCATGGATGTAAGGCAGCTGCCGCACGTGTGCCTCATGTTAATGATGAAGCAGAGCCCGATGGAATACCTTTAAGCGACTGATCAATTAAATGATATTGGTTTTATTAGTGGAAGAAGATAACAGAATGCGGGTTAGTTTAGACACTAAAACGTTTGTAATGACGGAGATCGATGGTCAGGTGCCGCCTGAAATTGCAAGACATCAAAAGTAAGGTCATTGAGAGCCCGCTGAAATAACTGAGTTCGCTACGTTTAAATGAATCACTCACTTTGAATAATTTATAATTTTGCCGATTAAATTATAAAAAAATCCCACTGGCACATCTTTATGCTGCAGGCGAGAATGTCAATTTCAATAAACACAATCACGTATTGGTAAATGGAAGCGGAGAAATAATGGATTCCAGAGAGAATCCTTAATTTAATTTTCAATTTTTAAAACTTCCAGCCAAGTAATCACCTACTACAGTTTATCAATTTTAAATTTATAAGATTAGGCCGCACTAATTTCCACCCAATCGATTTTTAAATTAAGTAATGATTTTCCTGGCGGCAATTAATTTAATGAAACCGTTGGAGGTTTCATTTCGTAAGTTTTGTACTTTAATAAAAGGGGTGAGAAAAGTGATTGAATATGTGCATTAAGTGTATTACTTACGTAATGATTTCCGCTTGAAAAAGAATGTTTATGGTAACTGAAGTCGCTTAACGCACTTTAACGTCTGAAATAGTCATTATGCTAATCGGTTTGCATTGTTCGGTGTAAAAAAGCGGCAAAATTTTCCTGGGGGTTGAATGTAAATTTACACTTTAACTCTTTAAAACCTCATTAGAAAATCCCTTATTCCTTTATCTAAGTTAAAATCAAGTTACAAATTTAGTAAAGCGTAACAATGAATATCTTGATGCATTAACTGATTTGAGGAATAATTCCAAGGTGATGTGTGATGTGAATGTTAACTGTAAATAAATAATTTCATCCTAAATAAATGCCCCCAGGACCTCAAGTGAATAAGCTGTTTTTGTGTCACTCCTTACTCATTATATTAAACACAAGAAACACTTATTTCTTTAATAAAAAATATTAAATACTTTTGTGAGTATTTCCTGAATGAACTTTTATGTTTAACAACACTTCATTAATCGAACTCGAGATAATCAAAATGTTTCGGTTTTTCTTGCTTTTTTGATACCTCCGAATTATAAATAAAAAAATTCATTTCAATGCGTCAAATTTGACTCGTCCTGCTAGTTCTATGTAAATTAGCTTTCGTTATTATTACTGTCTAACGGATCTTTGCAAAGAACTGAAGATTCTTATCGTTCTTTTTTTTACTACAAGTGTGTTAAGATGAAAGATTCGGCTAATTAAAACAACAAATATTTTACGTTACCTTATTGCGATATTTTCGGGTTTATTAAAACTGTTTATCCTATCTGCTGCATTAAAATGCACCACTAAAAAATGTGCAATAAATCACCTAAATAGGATCAAGATATTTGTAAGAGTTTTGTATTAAATTGACCTGAAAATAAGTTTTACAATGGTCTTTATTCGTTCGGTGAAAAATGTCTACCTTTGATACTAATCAGATCGGACATTTTCTAAGGCAATGTCTCACTTGTGGTTCAACATTCCGATAAATCTTAAAGATTAGTAATCGCTTCTGCTATGCACATTACGCCAAATTTAAAACGTACTTCATTTCAATAATATAAATTGCAAAAACTTTGTTGAGGCGATCGAATCGAAATCAAAAGTACTTGATTACAAGTACACATTTCTTTGAAAAATGTATTTATTACCTGTAGATTGAAACATTACTATTTGTGTGGCTTATGCCAAAATAGTTGTACGCTTATTATCTTTATTATTATGTATATCGCTTGTTATTGCTAAACATCCCTTTCAGAATTTCTATTACAGCACTGACTATTTGTTTGATTTGTTCATTTTGGTTTTTACAAGGTTTTCACTTATCCCGCAAAACAAGTGTTACTTGTTTCAAAAATTTCTTAAAAAGCGAGTTTAGTATATTTAAATGATCAAAGGAGAACTTTATCTCATGCTAAAAATAAGTGTAACAAAAAAAAACTACAACAAATGGCAAGTCGCTGTTAAATTTTCATTTATCTATGCAATGATCAGTGATACCATCCGCGGAATTAATTCATAGACATACCGCCTTACAACACCGGACATCAAGGTCGGGCATTTACATGAACCATAAATTGAACGTTTGAGATTTTCCACTGTGAACTGATTTCTTTTAGGCGCTAAAAAGTCTTTAAATGCAGAAAAGGAGCCTGTTACCAATGCTGTGATTTATAATTAAATTTGGTTGTAAGATCCAATATTTAGCACAGGTACCGGGGTCCATTCCTTCACAAAATCCATACAAAACGCTTAAATCAGAGTTTTTATTGAATTCAGAATACACAATACCTTTTAATTTTTTATTTTTCCTGAAGCTTCGTCTAACTTAAGAATTTCAATTTCTAAGTAACCATGATCTCGGAGATGCTATACCACTGTTGTAATGTAATATTTTCATCAGCCACAACATAAAGCATTACCATGTCGAGACAGTCTGAATTGGACAAATTCACCATTGTAAAAGACGTTAACCGAACACACGACGGCAACCAACTGATACATGACTGGCCCTTCTCGTGTTTGCACGCTGGTTATCAGTGCGCCGCTTTTTTGGTTCTTAATCAAATAATTTTTTCTAGACATTGCCACCACTTAGGAACGTAAATTTTCCACAGTGCAATACATTTTATTGTGAGCTATTGTCCATTTTTTTTATTGCACACATTTCGAAATCACCCTGTATGTTAAATAAAAGTCACACGCTTCTAACCACGTACAACCCTGAGGTTGGAAGTTGACGGAATATCCAGAAAGAGTTTGTCTATAGAGGATAACTCGTAACTGAACTCTACGAAAAAAATTTTTAAAATCAGAAATCAGGTCATCGTCGTCTGAAAATTAGTCTCCAATAAATTCTGCAATACGTAGTGCATGTACAACACGTGACATAAAATAAATCGAAAGAGAAGCATTAAGAAAACAAGAGTTAGAATATCAGAAGTTCAAAAGGATTTGCATGAATGTACAATAGAAAAAATAAAAGGAAAGAAGCAAATGTATATGAAATAGTTAACCACAAAAAAGAAGATCATATAAACTATAACGAAAAAATCAGGAAGTTAGAAGACAAGTAATCAAAGAAATTAACGAATCGTGGGAAAAACTATGCACAAACATAGATCAGTACTTGGGGGGAACAAAGAGTCCTGAACTTATTAATCAGAGAAACTGGAGAGAAAATTCCCAAAGAATCGAAACAAGCACAAGTAACATCTATCTTTAAAAAAGAGAAACGAATAAATGTGAAAACTATCGTCGTTTCAACAATCGGAAGAGTATACTACAGAGCAATACGAGATAAACTAGAATATAATACAAATGAAAGAATTAAAGACGAACAAGGGATTTCACATCAGGGAGATCGTATATCGACCACATTCACACTGTATAACAACTTATAGAAAACAAAAAAGCAAAAAACAGAAGTGAGTTACGGAAATTTTAACTAACGGACTAATAGTAGTCATTAAAAATATGTCGTTGATAGGTGTAAAAGAATGGTTAATTCGAGTGTCCTTGATGGTTTTCACAGATTCAAATCGTTTATTCAAATTTTTTTATGTTTTTGAATATCAGCATCAAATATCCATATTGATAATTCGATAGACATGTAAGAAATTTTGACAATATTAAAAAATGTATAACTCAAATAGAAGCTCGATTCCCTAGTTCAAATTTTCAGGGCTTCTTGGGGACATAATAAAGCAACTTTCCTGACAGTTTTAAAGTTTTAAACAAATCGAACTTCGGAGAAAAAAGTTCTAGCTATTTAAAAACAGCGATTTTTTTAAATTTGATTGGTTTTAAATAGCTATAACTTTACAAAATCGGAGCAATTAAACAAAAGCTGGGTAGATTCCATTAAAATATACCTCAACAAAAGATATTAGCTGCTGGTCGACTCTCAACTTCGAATACGGTACATGTAATAGTGTTTTATAAATAGGTAAAATTTAACCAAAACAGTTGTTTAGTTGGAAGATATTAGCTAAGCCGGATATAAGTTTAGACCTAATATCTATTTTTTTCAAAAAAGTAGAAGTCTTACTGAGAAGAATGCCGCTGAGCAGGAGTCTTCAAGTTATATAGAAGCTGAAATACAAATACTTGAAAATTGGTGAAAAATCGACTTTTTCAAAAATTCAAAAAATTCTCCAGCGCCAGAATTTGCACATATCGGGCTCAAATTTTGAGGATCGTCTCCTTTTTAGGTGTACTTTTCAGTATCAAAATCGCCGACCCAAGTGCGCACACTTTCGTCGAGAATTAATTAATTAATCATGACTGTTAATTTCAATACGAATTTTGCTCGAAATATTTGATAACTCTAAATGTCATATAAATATTATAAAATAATATACTCTTACACCTGTGGTTTATGAATCCTTCTTGACTTTTTTAACCTAGATATCTCCGGCCCCATTCAACCAATTCATTTTGCAACCTTGCACTTTGCACTTTTCAGTTTTCAAACTGAATTTGCGACAATTTGTATGTAATAATTAAACAAAAATTAAAAATAAACTGCAAAGTTCTTAGAAGTTTCACTTTTTATTTTACTATATACTTACGAAATAAAACTCACATTAAGTCAGTTTGAAAAGTCAAAAGTTGCAAAGTGAATGGTGAAAAAGTATAGAGAAGTAAAGAAATTTTCAAGAGAAAATTGTTAAACAACCATTTACAATTTAACTGTGAATCTGCGAAACTAAATGCTCAATAATTTAAAAACGTTTTAAGGTTAGCATAAGCATGATAACTCGTTAATCAAAATTTATCAATTCATTCTCCTCAACAAATTTATGATGTCATCTCAAAATTTTCCAAAATAATTCTTATTTTCAAGAGGGCACTTTCTTCTTCACTTTCTTTATGAGCCTCGGAAGTGCTTACCTAAAATGTAGAAAATATTATGAGTCTACACTAGTGATTTATCAATGCTTTCATATTTTTTAGATTTTAGATACACAGGGTGACTCAAAAAATTAATGAATAAGCCAATTTATTTTATTTTTGAAATCACCCCATTTTTCTGAAAAATTGAGAATACTGTAATGTTATTATTAATATTATACTGCACCTACCCAAATTGATATACGTCTCCTTGATAAAAAGTTTATGCCATCATAAAAAAAAATGTAATTTAAAAAATCGCTTGAAACATACGTATAACATGCTTCTTTGCCGCCACTTTAAGATAACACACATGTCTTTATTTTAAATTATAGGGGTTATTATAAAAAAAAATAAAATTCGAAAAATCAGATTTTATACTTTCTCGAAAAGCTGGATATATTATACTGTATTGTACTGTAGGGTCCAGGGAAATTGTGTCTAAATAATTTTAACTATTTTTTTTTGCAATTAATTTTGATCATTAACATTCGACAATAGCAAAAAGATATTGTTAACATTTGTGGCAAGGGAAATATGCTGCTGTGTTTATTTTTTCTAGATAATTTTTATAATTATCATTAATAAATAGTAAGTAGAACAAAAACAACGATCTGCGTTAATTTGAGAGCCTAGAAAACCTCTCGACAAGTATAAATTAAGACTAAAGGAAGCGTAGGCGATTTCATGAAATCAGTTTGGATAACTACAATGCAAAATTAATAACAACAACATCGTATTTCCAAAATTTTGGCAAATATAAAAATACTTATTTTGAAGATTATGTCTAATAAAATCGCCAACAAACTATAAACAGACGGAAATGGGAGACCTACTTTTTCATTCTTTCATACAAATCACAACCCATTGATCAAAAATACCCTGCTCTCATATTTTCCCAGTTTAAACTCGGCAAGTATAAGAATATTTTGCTTGAATTAATTACCCGAATTTGCTATTAATGTGGAAATAAATATTAAAGTTTCGATTTTATCTGTTCAGTTTTGCCCCGACTTGAGAGTAATTCATTAATTAATCATGAGTGTTAATTTCAATACGAATTTTGCTCGAAATATTTGATAACTCTTGGTTTAATGATTTCATGTAAGTTAATAAAGTTTTACGAGGGGTCTAAAAGCTCAGATTTGCCTCAGATCTACACCCAAAGTTTGAATACATATAACTGTTTTCAGGGTCGATATCTGCAAAACTATCTCTCGAGTTATTTTTTTCTAGGCACGCGTTCGACCTTCTTTTTCACCTGCCCTTGCTTCCTTTTCCATGTTTTATTATTTACTTTCTAAGTGTGCAAGAACAGTCAAAGTTATTAGCAGTTATTAAAAGGTATTCATCTATTTTATAGTTGATAAAACAAGTACATGTACAAGTATTTTTGATTACAAAAAACTTCAAGTTATTTAATTGTCAATTACGTACTTGATTCACTACATGTATTGCAACAAAAATAGGAAACTTGTAAATTGACTTTACATTTTTTCTAGACATGCTGTATGATCTGTATAATATAACAAATACAGTTAAAACTGGTTGCTGAAAATATTTTCGAAATACATATACTTAGGTTTCAATGTGATAATTGTCTTAACATCAAATCTGATATAATATTATTAAACCTTGTCACTATCAGATTGTCTGCAAAAAACTGCAGATACGCTGAGTGACTGATCCATCTTACAAATGCAGAATTTGGAAAGAAAAAAACCGATTTATTTGTATTCAAATTTTCTAACTGTAAATATTTCCGCGAATCTAATTCACAGTTCCACAGCTCACCGCAGGGAACATAATGTTTTGCATTATTGTATGTAATTACTTTGGAAATTTGCTGTTCAAATTTCCTCAAAACAATAAGGAAATATTGCAAGTACGTATATTATACAACCAGACCGTGAAAAACCAGATTAAAAACTAGTTAAGAAAACTGCCGTTTCAAATGATCGTTTAAAAACGTTAGGAACTTTGATTAAATGGTCGGAATATCGTGTTTCACACCAATTTTGTTAATACTTGTGTGTACACTATCAACATCTGTAAATTAGCATGGCACAGCGATGGGAAAACTGTATTTAAATTTTGATTAAAATTTTGTTACAACGAAAATGTGTTATCCATAGTGTGCAAATTTTTTTAATGGAAAGCTTCCTTTAACTGTACTTGCGTGTTGGTTATTAGTAATCGTTCATTCATCTAAAGGTATTCTTCGCGGTTTAAATTTATGGGGATTTAAATATTCTGTTCAGATTTAGTCCAGTTTTGATAAGGCCAAGTTTTATTTTTCTGCATGTTTTCTTTGTGCCATAACTTATTTAACTTTATTGCAAAATAAAAAATGTGTGATATATTTTTTTCTAACGTAGCTGTACAGTTAAAAACACGTTACGGTATAAGGATAAAAAAGAAAGCAAACATTTTCAGGACACATTTCTTTTTATGTGCAGATTTCATTATGTCCTTGTGTTCCTGTCTGTGCCCCAGATGCCTTATCATCTGATTAAATTACCGAGATATTTTTTTGGAGTGCAGCTGAAGCAAATATTAAAATTTAACATATATTAGCAACATTCCGGAAGTTCGAGGACCGCAGAGCGACTAAAAAACGTTAAAATTTATAATGAAGGCACGCACCTGCCATACACCTGCACGCTCCGTTTTGCAACTGTCAAATTAATAGCTGTTATTGTAAAAGGATTGGGTATTTTGTTATAATAAAACTGGATGATTTTTTAAATTGTTGCATATATTTACGTTCTCCGTTTTGGCGATTTTTAATGGTTTTGCTACGTTTCGGAATGGGCGGTAATTATGCTGGCTGTACGGGGCGATAACAAGTTAATGGACGATAATATAAACTCATATCATGCCTAAATACTGAGTAGATGAGCTTGTCTAATTTGCATTGTTCTGAACTGATGGTAAGTTCGATAAAAGGTTGCGTATAAAAATGCGTTTCTGTGTAAGTAAGCGTTACTGAGTCCGCATTACACAACGAATCTACTTGCGCAGCGATGCACAACTATTCATTGTCAAGGACGCAGCAAAGCTCATAAACAAATTCAGGTTTTGTTTTTTATTTAAATGTGTTGCTTAATTCCTGAATTAGAATTAGATTTGGCGAAAAAAAATTATTAAGTGCGGTGTCAAGTGTTATCTAATGCATTAGAAGCTCGTTTTTGGTTTAAACAGAGGAAATATTAAATGATGTAAATTTGAGTCAGTTCGTTATGTTTGTATAACAAAACATTAATGTGCGTAGTTATTAACAAATGTTAATTAAAACACTGTTTTTATGTAACAAAGTAGTAAGTTAATTTGTAACAAATCCCATGTTGGTAGATTGTTTTGATAAATTATTAGAGTTAGCTTCTCATACAATATTAATTAATGTGGCGTCATATTTCTATGTTATAAATAAAATACTTTTAAAAGAAACAAGTTTTGCACAAAAACACTCTTAGACATCCAGATTTTTCGAAAAAAATCAAAACTGCACAGAGTGAGTTAGCTAAAAGGGCACACTTCGAGTAAGTTTTTCATTTATGAACATATGTCAATGAATTTAGTTTATGTAATGTAATGAAATGTAATGTTTATTAACGGTTAATATATCTTTATAAAGATTTATATATACCTAAAACTATTAGTACTATTATTAATTATAAACAAAGACGAACAAATTTTATGCATACATCACATGAAATAATTGACACAAAGCGAAATTAAAAAAATCGTAAAAATATTTTTCTGTATTTTTATTTTAATATAAAATTGAAAAAAAAAAACTCTCCGAAGTTAAATATTTATTACATTTGATACGTTTTATTTGTTTTTGTAAACTAGTAATGCGCTTTTTTCTAAACACGTTTTTGCCTACGTAATGAAGCATCTATTTTTGAGACTCATAAAATTAATTAATTTATTATGCTTTTCCGAACAATCCAATCCAATATTTTACCAAATGATGCACTAGCGAACAACATGAGTCAGAAAAACTATTAATTATTTTTTTTAAGAAAAATTGCAATACTTTACGAATATTAAATAATGAAGGTAATAAAACTAATTTTTACATTTTCTTTAAATACATAAAAAATTGCAAAATCTGAAAAAAATGCATGGTTTTTCTGCAATGTACTTTTTTCCATTGTTTTTTCAAGTAGTACGGATGCATGTGGGCTATTATTCTCCATTTGCAAATACAATAAGTTAAAAAGTTGTTCGTGATGCCCCCTTTTAGGTGACTCACCCTGTATATCAATATTTTGCAATTTAACTTTAAAACTGCAAAACCGAATACTTTGAAATATTGCAAACATTCTAATAATCATCGTAAATGATTAATCAAAATTTATTCGTTTATCTCCTTCCAAAAAATGTAGTCATTTCAAAATTTTTCCGAAATATGCAAAATATTGTGACTTTAATATTACACGTATGTATCTTTATTTTCACTTATTAGGATATTAAGTCTGAATTTATTTAGTTTCCACTAATTTTTTGATCGCAATTTTTCGTTTTTTCAATTTCGCAATTTCTCTACTTTCAAATTTTCAATTTTTCATTTCTTCAATTTCTCCAGTTGCAATTTTTCAATTTTTTTTTCGAGTTATTGATTTTGAATTTTCATTGTCTCTGTTTTATAGCACAGTTTTTTGTTTTTACAGTTCCTTTGTTTTTTTCAAAGTTTCTTTCAATTTGATAATTTTTCGTTAGTCCAATTTTTCAAATTTTCAATCTTCCAATTTTTAAATTTTTTAATTTTTCAATTTTTGGATTTTCAATCCAATTTTTCGATTTCTTTAATTTTCAATTGTTCGATATTGTACTTTTCCGATTTTTAATTTCTCAGTATTTAATCTTTCGGTTTTTCAGTTTTCGTTTCTTTAATTTTTCATGTTCTTAATTTCCAATTCTTGGATTTTCCAGTTTTCATTTTTGATTTTTCAATTTTAAATATTTTTCCATTTTTTTATTCAAAAGTTGAAAAATCGACAAATTGAAAAATCGAAAAACTGAAAAAACGAAAAATTGCAAAATCGAAAAAGTGGAAAATCTAAAAGTTGCAAATCGAAGAACTGAAGAAACGAAAAAATTGAAACAGTGAAAAATTAAAAATCGAGAAAAATTAGTGAATCGAAAAATTGAAAAGAAGAAAAAACGAATCGAATCGAAAAATTGGAAACCCTAAAAGTTGTGTAATCGGAAAATTATGGCATCGTCAAAATTGTAAAGTCAGAAAACTCTAAAGCCATAAGATCGAAAAACTGAAAAATTAAATATCGAGAAATTCAAAAAATAAAAATCGAATAAATAAAAAAATTTTAAAATCCAACAAATTAAAAATGGAAAAATTCTAATATCGTAAAATTGAAAAAATGAGAAATTTTAAAAATTATAATTATTATTACATACTTATTTCAAAGGAAAACTACAAAAATTGATATTCAAAAATTGAATAAACGAAAAATTCAAAAATCGAGAAAGTGAAAAATCTAAAACTGAAACAATGCAAAATTAAAATATACATATAAAAGTTGAGAAACCGAAAAATTGCAAATCGAAAAATTGAAAATTTTCACATTGAAAAAAGAAAAATTTTAAAATCAGGATACTGAAAAACCCAAAAATTGAAAAATAAAGAAAATAAAAAACCGAAACAAAAATTGAAAAACTCAAAAATTGAAAACTGGTGAAACTGCAAATCGAAAAATTGCAAAATCTAAAAACTGAAATATCCACAAGTTGGAAAATTGAAAAACTGGAAACTTTTAAAATGAAAATTGAAAAATTGCAAATTGAAAATTTGTGGAAACGAAAAACAAAAAAAAAATTAAATTAACAGAAACTTATAAAATCGGAACATTGAAAAATCGAAATATTCTAAAAATAAAGAAAATAAAAAACCGAAACGAAAAACTACAAATCGAAAATTTGAAGAGATGAAAAATTAAAGAATCTAAAAATTGAAAATTCGAGAAACTCAAGGCGAGAAATTGAAAAACTGAAAATTGAATACTCGAAAAACACGAATCGAAAAATTGAAAAATCTAAAAGATGAAGAAAAGTCCAAAAGTTGGAAATATGAAAAACTGAAAAATGTAAATTTGAAAACTCAAAAAATTGCAAATCGAAACAAAAAGAAATGAAAAATTGAAGTGGAAAAAAAGCTGCGAGAGTGTCATTTACGCCACTGGGTTTTACTTTATAGAGATTATCAGAAAACAAAAATTCCAGAACAAGCGGTATTTATTGGGCTGCACGCCAGGAGCGAGAGAAGGTCTGTCGAAATAACGTTCCACCAATTTTTTTTGTTGTGTATTCTCTTTACACAGTTATAACTTTCTAACACTAGGTTCTAATATAGTCATCAATAGAATACAGTATACTGATGGATCCAAGATAAGATTTAAAAACAACATAAGTTTGCTGAATACAGTATATGTATGTACATATTCTACAAATAAATCTTATCAATTTACTATAAATTAGGTACACTAGTTTTCATTTTTTTTTGTTTCATGCTAAACATGAAAACCAAGATTATCATTTCATTTTTTGTTCCTGAGTTCATATATGTTGCCAAAAAAATGTATAGCCGATCAAATTTTCGAGATTATATCAAGTGTTTTTGCACTGCAGAAAACGATGTTGGAGGTGAAAGACTGGTGGAACAAAAACATGTTTGCGGATTAGTGTTGGCCTCTAATTAGAGAGACAGATTCCATTAGATGTAAAAAAGAAAGTGAAAAATTAAAAACTGAAAATTTGAGAAATTTTAAATCTAAAAATAGGAAAATTCAAAAGTTGGAAAACTGAAAAACTGAAAAATTTAAACTTGAAAGCTCGAAAAATTCCAAATCGAAAAATCGAAGAAACAAGAAGAAATAGAAAAGTGAATGATTGAAAAATTTAAATCAAAAAAGCTTCAGGAGTGTTATTTACGCAACGAAGTAACCCTCAATCAATTTTTATATTTGGGTCTTGCAACAAAAATATAAATTCAGTGCAAGGCTATGCGCCTGTTTCTAGTGAAGTTTCCCACTGGAAAATGATTAATATTACAGCAAGGACATAATTGCTAATCCTGACACGTGCAGTGTATAATTCTAATAATTAAAACGAGTAGCATACCGTTCTCGATTTGATCAACAAAAAAATGGTCGAACCGCAGCAGACCTTTCATCTCCAAAGCAGACTGACCCTTCGAGATCTATGACTCAGGTAGCTACGAATTATGTGATTAAAAACAAAAGGTTTAAATTTATATCTAATAATAAACAGAAACACAGCTGATTCGTAAAGCACAAGTATCAATATATTATTTTATAAAATTGACGTGGCGATGATATAATGATGTCATTACAATGTGGGTGCGGATATCAGATCAATTTTGGTTAGCGTTTTATCATCCACACGATATTCCTAAAATTATTACCAGTCGCTAGTCAATTTTGTACGTTACAACACATGAGCTAATGCATTATTAAAGCTCGGCCGACGTCTCGTGAGTAAACTTCACACTCGGGTGATAATAAAGTTTTTATTCTACTTGCAACGTAAATAACAAATTGCTGATAACTTCACTACTGTGCCATAAATATCCGCAGGATCACTTGGACTATGACAATAAGGTCTAAAACACATTAGTACGAATGCATAAAATTTAAATAAGATATTGCAGTATTGTGTAGTACAAAACTGTCCTGGTCATAGACGAGTAACTCAGGAAACGTATGAACGGACGGTCCGGAAGTTGAAATAAGGGCGGACGTATTTCCGCTTGCATAGACCTTCATTTCTACAGCTAGTGGATGCAACCACCTGCTCGATATAAAGTAAAAGGAGAGCAGATGAACTGATCTGTGCTACTTTTACGTGGCACAGCATTGTATAGTGTATCTTCTAACACTTCTTGTTTACCTATTGTTTTTAATACAAAATGAATTGATAGCAGTTAATTACAAACAATTGCTGTGACTATTGTGATTATTATTAAAAACAACAAAATCGTGTGTCCAGCGCTGTTGTTTTTTAAAATACGTAGTTTGCTTTAGTGTTATCGCAAATTATGGTTATAGTTAGGGATTATTCTGACAAAGGAAATATTAATTAATGGTTAGGATCAGTGGAGAGAACAAATCCTGTAATTAATGAGTATGCACATAACTGCACTATTAAACATAAAATATACCTCTGGTATCAGATAAAATTTTGTGACCAACATCCAACACATTTTTGCTTTAGTTATTAAACGATAGGTGAGAAAAGTATTGACTAACCATGTTTCTTGGGTTTTCGCAGCTCGTAGAATACGAAAAAGGGAGTTTTTACTTTTGTCTTTGTCTGGTGTTGTTGAAGATATATTCTCTTCAGAAACAATTATGCCAATTATTGTGTACATTGATTCTCTTGAAAAAATCTATGACGTCATTTTCAAATTTTGTCAAATCGTTCTTATTTGAAGTACAATAAACTTTCCTTTATCTCTAGTTTTATAGTCGATTCTTGTCCTAAACAAATAATATCAAAGGACTGTTATAATACAAAAAGGCACTTGATTATAAAAGAAAGCGTCATCACGTACTCATCTCCTTTCCGTAATCGTAGCTTAATGCTAATATGGTTTGTAGAGTAGCTTATTCTATGTTTATTTAATTTAGACCGGGATAGCGCGTACGCAGTCCCGACTACCAAAAATTGTGCGCCCGAGTTATCCACATTAGGGATAATCACAAGGGTCAGCCCGACCGTGGTGCAATGGAAGGGCCTCACCTTGGGGGAACCGCCCTATTGATCACGGTAACCCCTACGCCAGGTAAGTATGCTTTGACAACCTTCCCCAGTGCTTGTTATGATTGTAGGTACGTTTATTGTAAGGGAATCATACAACAGAGCGCCCTCTTTACTTCAGTAGGTGGTATTACAAAACGAAATATGTTAATCTGGTCCTTACTAGCAACTTTCAAAAGCTTGATGTATCCATAGGTGCATTTCACAGTATTTAAAAAAAAAATTGTCCAAAGTTATTTCGACAGAACTACCCTCGCCCCTGAAGTAGGTACAATAAACCATATGGAGCTTTTTCGAAAAATTACAAAATTCGATTTTGTGAGTTTTATTTTTTATGAGGACCTCTGAAAGTTAAAATAAAGATATGTATCTAATGCCCTTCTTCCCAGTGTCTCGTTACATGCATAATTTCGATTGTTTATGTTTATATTTCCAAAGAATCCACTAGTGTGTTTCACCTGCGTTAAAAGGAAATGAAATTTGATTATTTGTGTGGTCAAAAAGAGGAGAAGATAAATTTCGTTAATTAAGCTACAAAATGCAGCAAAAGAGTTTTTCCACAACAAAAATTTGTGATGATGTCATCATTTTGTGCCCGAATTTGGTTGGCATAGAAATTTTTTATGCTATTACTGCTATTATCGGTATTTTGTCTTATTTTTTTCATGGATTTCTGCCACCTTTTATTTTCTCGTTTTTTTTTTGATGATTTTTTGCCGCTTTTTTGACATCTTTTTTGTTTTGCCGTTTAGTTTGGTGTTTTTTCCTTTCGCGTTTTTAGATGCCTTTTTTATTCACCTATTGTAGTTGCGTTCTCATTTTTTATGGATTGTTGTAGCGTTTTTTTATTTTCTTTTTTGTAATTTGTCACTTTTTGTATTCCCCTTTCTGTATTGCATATTTTTCCACTTTTTGTGGCTTTTTGTATCAACTTTTGATTTTTTTATTTTTATTTGCTTTTATGACTTTTTATCACTTTTTTTGTGGCCCCCGTTCCTAGTGAACTTTTGTTGGGGCTCTTTCTCTGCATTTTTTTTTTTTTGTAATTTCTTTGTCGTTTTTTAAGTCGTCTTTTTATTTTTTTTGTCCGGTCTTTGACTTTTCATCGGCTGAGGGCCTTTTACGTTTTCTCGACCTTTCATGACCATTAGAGTACGAAGAAATAGGTCTCCGGTTTCCGTCTGTACGTCTGTCTGTTTGTCCGTCTGTCCGTCTGTCTGTCCGTCTGTCCGTCCGTCTGTCCGTCCGTCCGTCTGTACGGCTGTCTGTCTGTCTGCCGCCTCGGATTTTTATTAAACAGATAATCTTCGAAAGCATGGGGCGATTGTTGTCAAATTTTGTATTTATACTAGGTATATCATGTAGATGGTAAAACGCTAACCAAAATTTGTCTAATTTCTAATTAATCTAATAAGTTTTAAATTGTATCAAATAACATAATCTTACACATGTAGTTTATGACTCCGAATTGAGATTTTATCCGAAACGTCCAGATTTATGGAAAAAAAAGCAAAATTATGAAACAACATTTTGACATTTCATTTGGAATCTGCAAAACCCAATGCTTTGAAATCTTGCAGATGGTTTACAGTTATGATAAGCATGCTAAGTTTTTATTCAAAATATATTATTATTATTTTAATTTTGTATAATAGAATTTCATTTCAATTTTTGTATAGAAGACCATTTATATTTGTTAACTCTACAGATCTATAGACTGCAACAGTCTCAATCTGTATTTATATTGTAATATATATATATATATAATCTGTTACCCTCTTTTACCCATTGGGTGTCGAGGGGGGAGACGCACCGAGCCGCTCAGATAGGTATGGCGATCTTGGCCACCCATCCACAAAGTGACTGCGGACAGCGTTGCTTCATGAGCATTATCGCTGTGCCGCGCTAGGGTCTATCTGAGCCGTACTGCTCCCTTATATTGTAATAATAATAATAATATTTACTTGTCCCCTCCAAAAAATTGATGACGTCAGCTCAAAAGTTTGCCAATAAATCCTATCTAAAATGTACAAAATATGATGAATCTGTACTTGTAATTTATCATTCCATTCATATTTTTTGGATTTGCATATACAGGGTGACTCAAAAAAATTAATGAATGCGTGAATATATTTTATTTATTTAATCGGGAACTACAAAACCGAATGCTTTGAAATCTTGGAGATGATTTACATTATCATAGGCATGATACATTTTTAGTCAAAATATATTTCCTCGTCCCCCCCTAAAAAATTGATGACGTCATCTCAAAATTTTGCTGAATAAATCCCATCTTAAATGTGCAAAGTATGATGAGACAACACTTGTGATTTATCATTCCATTCACATTTTTTGGATTTGCATATACAGGGTGACTCAAAAAAATTAATGAATGCGTAAATTTATTTATTGATTTAATCAGGAACTACAAAACCAAATGCTTTGAAATCTTGGAGATGTTTTAAAGTTATCATAGCCATGGTGGATTTTTGATCAAAATATATTTATTCATCCCCCTCTAAAAAATAGATCACGCCACCCCAAAATTATTATTAATTATTAAATTAAGAATTGCAAAACTGAATACTTTGAAATTTTGACGTTTTGAAGTTATTGTAAGCATGGAAACTTTTTAATGAAAATGTATCTGTTTATCAACCCCAAAAAATTGACTACGGCATCTCAAAATTTTGCCGAATAAATTCTTTCGCAAATCTGCAAAATATGAACAGACTTTTAATCATTGCATTCATATTTTTTAGCTTTGCTTAAACCGGTGACTCAAAAAAATTAATGAATCAATCAATTTATTATTGATCAAATTAAGAATGAACTACCCCATTTTCTGGAAAATGTGATAATACGCCCATCTTTATAACAATAAAACAATGATAAGGTAAGAATTATAATAATAACATTCGGAATATTTTGTTCAATGGAGGCTTATGAATAATTTTAGTCATCTGTTTTGAGGCGATATTGAAATCAAACAAATGTCTACGTGATATTCTTCCGATGTAATGTACTCCCGTTTATAATGTGCTGTAAATAAATTTTTGGCACTCATAACCCTTTTTGATGACCTTGACGCATTCAACAACTAACAACATGCGGGACGTCGAAAATTCTTTATACCAGTTTTTTTAAATTTGTTTCTTTTTCATGCTTATTTTTGTCGCTTTAATGTAGCGTTTTTGGTGTCATTTTTTAACCTACTTTTAGTTTCATTTTTTTGGTCAATTTTTGTCGTGGCTTTTTTCCACATTTATTGATGAGCATTGATGAGTCCGTCCGTCCGTCCGTCTGTCTGTCTGGTCTTCTAATTTCTATAATATATCTAAAATCATAATAAAATCATTTATTTCTAGTATGTATTTCAAATTATTCGAATTGTCCAAACTGTCAGAAAAAACAATTTTCTGTGGAACTGTACCTACATACTAATGCAGGCCTGCAATTCAAATCTATCATCAAATTTATTTATATAAATATCATCAAAAATTATTATTACATTTACGATCCTGTCTAAGACCCCACAGCAGCAATATACTTGAACTTTTACACTGATTCTAAATACTATATTACGTAAAGTTAAATGAAATAACATTTGATATAATAAAAAGAGGGTTCGCTGGTATTACCTCGACTCAAGTAAAATGTTGCGCTTTCCTTATTCACCCTTGTTTCCACTATGCGGTTTCTGCGGCTACATTTTTCTAGATATATGTTTCTAATTTTCGTACATAATTTAGTACGTCATCTTGTACGTGCAAATAAAGCTATGTGATATAAATATACATTTTAATATTTACAAAATATAGTGCCGCAACTTTTACAACGATAACGAGAAAATATTTTAAACCGATGAAAAATTGTGTAGACTTTTACACCCTACGCTGCAGAGAAACGGAAGTATTGTAATATCATTATGATTTGTGTCTAATTTCACAGCTCGCGGACTGCGAAAATGTAAGTTTCCCGTTTCTGTCTGTCATTTATATCGAAAGTAAAAATGTATCTGAGATGGAGATCATCATGAATCTGATAGAAAAAACATCCATTAAAATTTGAAAATCGATGTCATTAAAAATTGAAACGGAATGTTAGATATACTGTTCATAAAATTTAAGGTACAAAAATAAAAAATAAAAAATATTTTTCAAAAGTAACTACATTGTTTGGGAACGGTTAATACAGTAAGTGTAAATTCAAGAAAAAATATATTACCCCTGTTTTCTCAGTAACATTATCTCTGCCTTAGAAAGTTGATACAATTTTTCGTTTTGCAAACAGGTGTACCACCAACACGTAATAATTGCAAATAACTCATTAGAAAGTTTTGTACGCAAAGTTTTGAACAAGTTACAAAACATACCTCAAGAGTTTCTCACAAGCATGAAAATTAACGACTCTTTCAACTCACAAAACCACATTAAAATAAGTCTGCAACTACGTGTAAGTGTTAAATTACGATAAATACCCCTTTTAATGCAACACGGTGGAATAAAAGGTTTAGTTAATTTTATGTAATTTTAAGTGACAATAACTTGTTTCACTATGTATTAAAACACATTATTCCAGAAATGTTTAAACAGGTAATTACTTGGAAATTGACTCATTTAACCAATGTTAGTGAATAAATCATCATTAACACAAATAATAAATCCATAATATTCATTGCACTTTTGGTGTTGTCAGGTAATAAGCGTTGTGAATATTCACTTTAATGAACGCAGTATGACACTTTTAGTGTAAATAAAAATTTTAATGAAATGCGAAGAGATAAAAGAAGTCTGGGGTTGTTTAGGGAGAACTGTCCTCGTAGAGACGTGGAAGAACAATCCTTTAAACAAATCCAGATTCTTAGGTAAAATATGAAATCTGTGAAATAGCACACTGTACGTATTAACAATTGCTTCAACTTTTGTATATGATAATAACAAGAAGACTGTGTCCCCAGAATTTTAACTACATTATTATTATTATTACGTAATAAAAACATATGTTATTATATTTAAAAAATATATCTTTGGTGTGTAACGTTTAGCTGGAATATTTTGTATAATATCTGAAAATAATTAAGCCGCTAGCGTGTTTTCTTGCGAATGTCTACTTCAGACAGTTACGTTTCGAAGCAATTTCTGCCTCTATTGTATATTATATGTTTTGCCATCTATTTTTTAGTAAGAACGCTTCATCCCATATACTCAGTAAGCACTTCGTTCTCCCAGACGGAGATTCGTTTTTTTTTGAGGGAAAAACTGGCACTACAAAGGAAAGGGATTTCGTTACGTGCGACAGAGAGATCGCGACTGTCACGTATATTAATTTTATTTTTCCAAGACTTTGTTTATATAACGCACAGATTTAGTCCAGAAATATCATTAAATGTAGCTGATACGAAAGCTGGTATCTGACTTTGACTTTACATCTCTGTAAAAAATAAATATGATGATGTAACGAAATACGAAATTAATTAGCAGCTAACTTTACTTATTAAAAAAAAAATCCTTGGACAGTATACATGTGCTTTCGAGCCGGAGGAAACTAACCCATATTTTCTGTATTTGTTTTACATAATACTGCATACACTGGGGGGGAGGGAGGTATTCGAATATATGTTGTCTAGAAAGAATCATTAAATATTAATTTGTTTAACTTTATTTGATTAAGTAAGAATTAAAATTAATTTGACTTAATTCCGAGTCTAACTGTAAAGTAAAACGAAACGTGACACAATTAATTATAATTAATGAACCATATCATAATTACTTCAGTGGTAACATGAAAGAAACAAATTTTGTAGATAGATATTTAAATTTTGTATGTTTTATGTTTAACTGAGCAGCTTTATGTAATACTAGCTGACCCCGTGAACTTTGTTTCACCTACAATTTAATTTTGAATCTGCAAAATCGAATGCTTTGAAATCTTGCAGATGTTTTAAACATATGATAAGCATAATAAATTTTTATTCAAAATATATTTACTTATCCCCTCCAAAAAATTGATGACGTCAGCCCAAAATTTTGCCAAATGAATCCTATCTAAAATGTCCAAAATAGGATGAGACTATACTTGTGATTTATCATTCCATTCATATTTTTTAGTTTTGCTTATAGGGGGTGTCTCAAAAAAATTAATCACTGAGTCAATTTATTTTATTGATTGAATCAAGAATTGCAAAACTGAATTTTGAAATATTGCAGACGTTTTGAAGTTACTGTTTGACATGGTAGGTTTTCAAATATATCTGTTTATCAAGCCCAAAAACTTGAATACATCATCTCAAGATTTTGCCGAATAAATCCTATCTAAAATGTGGAAAACATCATCAGTATATTTTCGTAATTTATCATTGCATTAATATTTTTTAGATTTGCTTTTACAGTGACTCAAAAAAATATATGGATCAGTCAATTTATTTTAGTGAATAACTCAAGAGTTGCAAAAATTAATACTTTGAGATCTTGCAGACGTTTTAAAGTTATTGTAAGCATGGTAAATTGTTAAGAATATTTATTTATTCCCCCCAAAAAATTGATGAAATGGCTCACTCGATTTTCGCAGATAATTTTGGGAATACAATACAGTTATTTTTAGTATTACAGTGTTGACAGTAAATGTTGATTAGGTCATCACAAAATTGTGTGAAGAACAGACTCAACTCGAAAATGCTGAATAGGTTTCATTATACTTTTGGTGCGAAGGAAGTTCTGTCGAAACAACGTTCGATCAATTTTTTGACAATGGTTGATATCAATAAAACTCAGTAGATGCTCATACTCGAAATACGAAGTATCTACTCGAATATCAAATCAAAATATTTCTAGTTTGTCTAGATGATACTAATACTTCAGTAAGTAACAGTTGATGCTCAAGTAGCATCTCGATACAACAAAAAAGGACAACAGTGACAGTGTTCAACCATCAAGGCAAAAATCGAGTCACCAAAATATAAGTTAGCATGGGGTAGACACCTTGAGATGGGAATCTCTATGGCCAGTGTTAGAAAAAACGCACTGAAAATTTATGCATAAATAAAAGTTAATTACATGAAAAGTTTTCGATATTCCTGCTCCTAATGTGTTTTTCAAACTGAATGCACCTTTTGACGACGTTCCACGTTCATGAAAGTCACTATGTTTAGTTAAAATTCACTCTTACAACGATCCTACTCGTTTTCTAAGCTGCTTTACAGACAGCTCATTATTTGCCAGGCCGATGCTCATTTTTAGATTAAACGCTCACAAAACGCGTAGATGTTCAGTTTTTGTCCGGACAATGTTTCCAAGTACATAGAGTAGATGCTCAGATATATAAGAGTAATAATGAAGTAGGTATTTCGTACTTCGAATATGAGTATCTGCTCAGTTTTATTCATACCATCCAATGTCTCGCTTCAATGTTTGATTATGTTGATTATGAGCACAACGCTGATCAACTTCCATATCCGAATTACCCATGAAATAAATCATTGCGGTTTGCACCTGAGGTAGTTCGTCGCACATTTGATTGACTTCGTGGACCTATATGAGCTTGTCGTCTTCTCGGCACTTTAATGAACTTCATAAAACGACACAGAATCATTTTCACAGTGAATCAAATCTGTAAATTTTGTCTTGAGAATTTTAAAATATTGAAAACTTCAAATTAAATCCTCGAATAACGGTAAAGTTTGAGGTTTTGTCAAAACCAACAAAGTGAATATACTTAAAAAGAATGGCAGATCAAAATGAATAAGAAACTTTCGCAATGTGTAATTAAATTCACTCTAACCAAGACTTTTCTTAAAATAAACGACGTTTTTTTTTACGAAAAAACAAAGAACGATTTGAAATGCAATATACTTTTCACAATCGCACGGAAGAATTAGTTTTGTATGACACGTCAGTTAGACGACAGGTCCGTCAGAAGCGCCAACTATTGAAATTAATTCGAAGTGGCGATTCCCATACAAAATTTTTAGAATTTTTTTATTTTTTAACTGTTCTTTTAAGTTATCCTTATTTTTTTTATTTATAAACCACCCCCGTAATATAAAAAAAAAAATTAAAATCGGTCAAGCCGTTTTTGAGTCTTAGCGAGACTATCAGGAACAGCAATTGATTTTTATTTTATAGACGATTAAAAAATGGGGGTTGGTGGTAGAAAGGTGAAAATTTAGGGTTATGTGTATTTTTTGATGCCAAATCTTAAAAAAATAAAAATAAAAAATTTTGTCCAAAAAATAGACAAACATTTTTTAGGGTGGGCCACCCTTATCACTTAGGGATTTAAAAAATAGTTTACAGCTTATTGTCAGACCTACCGAATATACATAAAAAATTTCATACAAATCGGTCAACCCATTTCGGAGAAGTTCGGTTACAAACACTGTGACGCGAGAATTTTATGCATAATGCATTATTATTTTAGAACAAATTTCATTACCACAAAGAAGGTTATACTGACTCGACCTTAAAAGATAGACATATGCTGTCGCGGACTTTTCTTTAGAACTTTTAGAGGGGAACAATTTCGTCATACATGATTTTTACGTAACTTTAACCGTTTAAGCAGCGTAAGCAACGGAAGCTGTCAAAGGAGGAATAATTTTCCCGTTTTTCCGAATTTTTCATTGCTACTTCGCTCCTAATGATCGTAGCGTGATGTTATACAGGGTGCCGCATCCAAGTCTGGATATAGGGAATTAACATGGGAATTGGTTTTTATTTTATAATATCTCCCCAGATCACTTTAAAGCTATTATTGAGTGATGCCTTTGTGGAGGTCGAAGAGGGCTATCGGCCAGTACTTTTTTCAAATCGTTGCATCGCGCTCATTCACTGTAAAAAGGTTTTAAAAATCGTATTTTGAAATTCGCGCCCGATCCGAATTGTCGCGAAGTGTTCCGTCGTACTGTCGAAGTTCGGCGATCGCGTCTTTCCGTTACCCATGCAAAATTCAAATGTCAAAGTGAAATTAGAAATTATTCTCATCAGAAATCAACGAACAAGTCAAACTGAATTATTTTATCCAGTGTGATGATTATTGTAGGACAAATTAAACGGAATAAATGCACAAATTGATCCATTCATTCGTCATAGTGCGCGACCCCGTCAAACGAGCCATCTCGAACTACAATCAGACCGTATCCAAAAAGCCCAAGATGAAGACTTCAAGACTTCGAGCAGCTGGTCTTCCTCAAAACCCCATCAAAGCCCATCGGCAGCATTGTGACATTTTCTGGGAGCCCTCAAGCTAGGAATGTACTCCAGCTGCCTCACTCAGTAATCACTGAACGACTCAAATTGAATTATTTTATCCAATATGACGATTATTGTAGGTCAATTTAAACGGAATAAATGCACAAACTGCACAAAATATTTTATTAGGTTATGCTATGTTCTACTGCGATTAGATGAAAAAGCGGGGGCCTGCATGTTCTTCAACGGTTAATTTAATTAGTAGGTAATTTGGATAAATTTCACCCTTTTTTTTTCACTAAAGATTGAAAGTCAATTGATTTTACATTCGTTAAGCAGGGATGGATTTTTTGCCTCCAGGAAGCATCTTCATTACAGGAAATTTTTGAGAGAGAAATGTAGAACATTGACTCATCAACATTTTAAAGTATTTTTCTCTATTACAAATGTGTTTTGGGATTCAGAAACTTTTGTATTACTGTTTTATTTGTTTATTGTGTTAACAACAAAAATAAAAATAATATTTCGCAAAATAAAGTTACATTTATTTTCAAAAGTGATAAAAAGTACATAAAATCAGGTGGGCACGACGTCTTCTAGGGATCTTAAACAGATGGGATAGAAGAGTTTCAAAAAGCATCATGACAAAAAATTAAAGCCTGAGGACTACTCACGTATGGAGTTTTACGAAGGAACGCTTGAGAAAATCTAGGCTGATGGAGAGTTTTTGAGGAACATTTGTTTTACTGACGAATGTTCATTTGGTCTTAAGGGAAGTTATAATCGTCAGAACGATCAAATTTGAGCAATACACAATCCTCACGTGGTCGATGACATTGACCATCGTTATCAGTGGCGTGCAACTGTCAGTGTGTGACTGGGGCTTCTAGGACATCATGTCATTGCACCTTTTTTCATCGAATCTGGATTGAATGCTCAGAAGTAGGACAATATGCTAGATCAGCAAATACTTCCTAGGACTCGAAGGATGCGGCATCTCCAGCAGATCTTTTACATGCAGGATCAAATCTCCAGCCATAGAACTCGCATAAATGTTGTTTATTTGAACCAGTATTTTCCCGCAATGTTGGAATGGAAAGTTTGCACCGCCCCATTGGCCTGTGCATTTGCCAGATCTAAACCCCTGTCAATTTGTTCTTTGGAGATTTCTTCACGAGCTTCTGTATTCGAACAATACGAGCTATACAAACAGAGACGCGCTGAAACAAGCAATCCAGCAATATTGTCTTCAGATTTCAACTCAAATGCTAGTCAACACGCGTAGGAGTTTTGAAGATTGGCGTACTTACTGTACGGCTGCTGAGAGCAGTCTTTTTGAGCAATTCTTGAAAATAGTGCAATACTTCTCCAGATTCGTACAATATTTCATTACTTCATTCATCAACAATTTTTAAATTTTGTTATTTGTAGTTATCTAAATGGTTCATTAAAAGGTTCTCTTCAAAAGCGCCAGCTCTTTTGATGGTAAATCTTATCATCACACAATAAGAAAAGCGGGCCCTCGCTTTTTCATCTAATCGCAGTAGAACATGGCATTTTAATGAGATTTTAGTAATAAAGACTCGATCAGCACCAGCAACATAACCTAATAAAATATTTTGTGCAGTTTGTGCATTTATTCCGTTTAAATTGACCTACAATAATAATCGTTATATTGTTTTTTATATTTGTTTACAGGAAGACCAGCTGCTCGAAGTCTTCATCTCGGGCTTTTTGGATACAGCCTGAGTGTAGTTCGAGATGAATCGTTTGACGGGGTCGCGCACTATGACGAATGAATGGATCAATTTGTGCATTTATTCCGTTTAATTTGTCCTACAATAATCATCACACCGGATAAAATAAATCAGTTTGAGTTGTTCGTTGATTTCTGAGAATAATTTCCAATTTCACTTTGACATTTGCATTTTGCATGGCTAATCTGAAGACGCGATCGCCGAACTTCGACAGTGCGACGGAACATTTCGCGACAACTCGGATCGGGCGCGAATTTCAAAATACGATTTTTAAAACCTTTTTACAGTAAATGAACGCGATGCAACGATTTGAAAAAAATACTGGCCGATAGCCCTCTTCGACCTCCACAAAGGCATCACTCAGTAATAGCTTGAAAGTGATCTGGGGAGATATTATAAAATAAAAACCAACTTGCCATGTTAATTCCCTATGTCCAGACTTGGATGCGGCACCCTGTATAGCCTATATGTAGATATGATACATGGACTATCCAACACAAAAAGATTTTTTGAATTTGAACCAGTAGTTTCTGAGATATGCTTGTTCAAATAAACAAAAGCTTCAGCTTTATTATATAAGTATAGATTAACGGATGATTTGTACTATAACAAAATATGTACATATTTGCATTTCTATTTGGTTCATTTTATAACAAAAATAGTTCTCTTGTTTCGGATTTAAAACAATTACATCGTATTAAAATCAATGAAAAACAATAATATAATTAAGGTATTTAATTTTGGTGAATATTGTTATTCAATGTATTATTTTCCTGATTTAATTATCTTTCCCTGTTAATTGGTTTTTTTTTACTGTTGGGAAAGATTTTAATAATTTTAATAATAATAATAATAATAATAATAATAATAAATTTCAATAACGTTTTTTTTTTTATAAAAATAAACTTATAATAATAATAATAAACAAATTCGCGAAATTGTATATTTTTTCGAAGAATCGGTATTTATTCGAATGTACCCAAGCTCTATGTGAATAAACTTGGGCTAATTTTTACAAAAAAAAAAAAAAAACGTTATTATATAGTTTTGATTTTTTTTAATCTGTATGCCTAGGGTAAAAACTCAAGGCTGATTTATGAAGCACAAGTACAGGAGTATGTCAAGCTGACAGATGATAAGTAGGCAGATGGAGGAAGGAACCTATTTTTTCGTATTCTAGAATTACGAAACTCGCCAAAACATGAAAGTAGCCATTCACCGAGTGGACTCCCGTTCTAATATTTCCTTAACCTACGCTTGCGAATTAAAAACAAAAAATAGTACATTATTTTATAAAGAGCAAAGCAGAAACTTTCTGCGGTGAGTATTTTTTCTTTTTTAAATTTAAAAAATTGGAATTATTAGTTTTTAAAAATTAATGAATGAAGTTATATCTGCAGCAGCTACAGAGAATCTTGGGCCAACAAAATCGGGAGCAGTTACGAAGTTGTTTATAAGCGATTTCGTACATGGTGTGAGAAGAATATAGTTCTCAAATAGTCTGAAAGTGCATTATTGGCATATTTTTCTGAATTAGAGAAGACAATGAGGAGTTTTACGTGTGTTTCTTTTAAAGTGATTAACTTCAATGTGTTTTGGATATTGTTGCTATGGTTTCACTTTTTCTGATGTCTGCAGCGGCTGTTGTTAAGGAGCGGCTGAAATGTCAAACTTTAAGGTCATTTGTTGAGTTTCAAAATGTCATGTTTTTTTAACGTTTAAAGAAAATAGTAGATTGTTTTATTAGGATTAAAAGTGCCATTTTTTGCGACGAGCAAATTTTGCATTTGCGAGGCGGAGCGAAGCGAAGCCGAGCGGATGCAAAATTGCGAGTCAAAAACTGACTTTTAATCCGAATGAAACATACTACTTTTTCGCCAGCCAAAAAGTAAATCTCAAAAATACAAAATATTGATAACAATAATATCGAGCAGAAATGAATCAATCTGCAAAGTAGTCTGGTATCCACGTCGTCAAGGCTTTTTTTGTTTGCTTACATACCATTGTTTTGTGAAAACGTTTGCAGTGTTAATAATGAATCCTGAAGAAGAGTTACCTCCCGATGTGCTAGAAGAAGCACAAAACGTGGTACTGAACTTGTTACCAACAAAATCGCGCGAAGTGTATGAGTGCGCGTATACCCGCTTCATCAAATGGTGCGAAGGGAAAAAGATTCAAACTTATTCTGAGAACGTCCTATTGGTATATTTTTCCGAATTGGCTACAAAAATGAAGTCATCCACACTGTGGTCGCAGTATTCCATGGTGAAAGCAACTTTAAATATAAAAAATGGCATAGAAATCGGAAAGTATTCAAAATTAAAAGCGTTTATAAAGAAACAAGGAGAAGGATACGTTCCAAAGAAATCAAGGGTTTTAACTAATGAACAAATAGAAGTTTTCTTAGACACGGCTCCGGATTTCAAATTCCTGATGATGAAAGTATGTTTATAACCTAATGAAGAGCTTATATTTGTTTTACGAATTTTTTTCAGATTGTTGTAATCTTTGGCCTTAGCGGAGCTTGTCGGTGTCACGAACTATTACAAATAAAAACTGAAGATATTGAAAATATTAAAGCAGGTTTATTGGTAAAAATTCCTGATACCAAAACGAAAAAACCCAGATCATTTACGGTTATGGGGGAAAAGTATTTGAAATTTTACGAAAAGTATGTTGCGCTTCGTCCAAAAATGTTTAATGAAGGTCGGTTTTTTATTAAATATGTCGACGGAATGTGCCATCGACAAGTAGTTGGCATTCATAAAATTAGTGGTGTACCCCAAGAAGTAGCCAAATATTTAAAGCTAGAAAACTTTAAAGAATACAGCAGACATTGCCTACGTCGGACTTCTGCCACGCTTTTTGTGGATTCTGGCGGTGATATTACGTCCCTCAAGAGGCACGGTGGGTGGAAATCTGACAGTGTAGCCGAAGGTTACATAGAAGAGTCTCTTAAACACAAAAAAGATGTAGCAAAAAAAATTTTTCGTTTGGAAGAACCAGGTACAAGTAGTGAAACCACAAGTAAAATACATGAAGACGCAACGAATAGGAATGTGAGCGAAGTAAACCTAGAAGAATCAGGTACAAGTAGTGGAACTACGAATAGAATGATCACACGTGAAGACGGAATAAGTAGGAATGTGGGAGCAGTAAACCTGAATTTTGACACTGTGACCAACCAGACAGCAGGAGCGGTAGAAGTGTTAGCGCAAAATATTATTACTGACCGCATGAAAAATGATAATAGTGACGGAAAATCTTTAATCCAAATCAATCGCAGTTGTTCTTATTGTACATTCAATATTAATTTTAAAATTTAAATAATTAATAACAATGTAAGTTAATAATAAAATTGGAAAATATTAATAGCATTTCATTCTCAAAATAAAACAATTGAAAACTTTTTAAGGCTAGGATTAAAAAAAAAAATTAATGCTAGGATTAAAAAGGCAAAAATGACGTTGTTACTTTAGTAACGCAACTTTTTTTTACTCTCACAAAAACGTCAAGTTTTCCGTCCAAAATTGACGTTAAAAGTGACATCTTTTAAGACGGCTGGCGAAAAAAATAATTTATAAATTCGCTGCTATTTATCATCGGTCTTCTCGTATCTTCCAGCAAATAATTTCATTTCAAAATTTTACTAAGTACATACTCAAATCCTGTTTAAAAAGTATACGTACCTCTAATTTTAAATATATACTTCTATTTGTATAAAAGTTCGTTTTAGAAACATGTTCTCTCAAAACTTTCATAATAATTGATTTCTTTAACAATTTAGAAAGACAGCAACACTGATTTAAGGATTACAAAATTTATTATTCATTCCCTTCTGAAAGTTGACGGTATCTCAAACTTGTTAAATAATAAATCGTATCCAAGGCCTTTATTAAGCCGCGTGGGTTGTTTCAATAATTTTATTTTTCTAAAATTGCTTACACATTGCTGTTAAAAAAATAGTGACTTAATTAACATCTTAACAAGGATACATATCTATCAATAAAATTTACCATACCAATAACAATAATATTGAATTTCTAAACTTTTTAGAAAATGGGGTAAGTTATCCTTGATTTGATTAACAAAAGAGATTGTCTCATTTTTACATATTTTGAGTCACCCTGGATGAGAAATTCTAAAAAATATAAATTCATTGATAAACCACAAATATAGATTCATAATTTAATAGGATTTATTCGGCAAAATTTCGAAATGAGGTTATCAATTTTTAGTAGGGATGAACGGATAAATTTTTATTAACGATTTAGTATGATTTCAGAAAATTTGGTTTAACAGTTTCAAAGTTAAATTGTAAAACATTATAAAATTTTGATTTTTTTTACAAAAATCTAGGTAAATGAAGTAAAATATCAATTCGGATTCATAAACCTCAAGTGTAGAAGAGCGCGATTTTATAATTTTAAATAACATTCACTATTTAACACCAGTAGTTTCGGAGATGATTAATATAATAAAAATGGACAGACACAGACGATACACAGATAGGCGGAAATGAGGGACCTATTTTTTCATACTCCAGGGGTTTTGAAACGTCGAGAAAATGTTACAGTAGCTGATGCTCAAGAAGTAAAAATTATTACTTGAGCTGGTTTTGACTATTGCTGAAATTCAAGAAACACAAGGTTATAATCGATGTCGGTGTTACATTGTACCTAATGAAAATAGTATACATCGGCGTTTGATTCAATTCAGGGTTTAGATCACGAAAATTGTGATGTTGAACAGACATTTTTAATTTTTAAAGCATTTTAACGTCTAGGAGAACTCGTACAATTGAGGAAAACTTAGAAAAAGTAGTAATTGTTATTAAGAATTCTCGAAGTTGTAGGCCACGACTGCAATAGCGCTGGTGATCGGACGGCTATGAGCATCACTTCCGCTTTGCCGAAGTCTGATAATAATACATGTGGACCTACATTACATTTAAAACAGTTTTACGTTATTGATTTTCTCTTAATTACAATAATTAATTTGTAATCTCCAATAGGTATGACGGTATTATTTCACAAATATATGTTTTAAAAACACAACATTCGCTACGCCACACTCACTTTGTGTTTGCATTTTACTTTGTTTACTTTTATTTAACACAGTTGTTTATCTAAATAAATTTTTAACACAGAAATTGCCTGCAGTTTTTTCAGTAACAGTATATAGAAAATTAAATAAAAATAATGGAAAAATTCATTCCATATTTTTAGATTGTGTTCCGTTGCGTAAATCCTAATACACCTGGCTAATGGCTTTTGATCACATTTCGTCAACAGTAACACTAGATTTGATATTGAATTTACCCTAGCGCCGTGTTTACACGTTGCTCCCGAAGTGTCCGTCTTCTTAATGAAAAATATTGATTGGCCATCTATCTACAGAGGTAAAGACACCCATATTTACTCTGTAAAGGAAGTAATTCGTAAGCTTGCCCAACATATTTTATCCGGAACGTTCAATTTTTGGGGAGGGTATAGTCAAACCTATGAATTATGTCAGTAATACAGCAAACATATAATCAGACCAAACCATTTGTCCAGTTCCAAGATATCATATAAATAATAAAGTTGATTAACAACTAATTGATTCAGCGTGGGTGTAAACGCAGTTACATTTAATTACAAATTACGAAAATTTTCTAGTGCATCCTGTTCATGATAATCATCAGTCGATAGTGCACCCTAATATCGTGATACTATGTATTATATGCTATGTACAATAAAGCAACAAAAATTCAGTGTCTGAAATTCTGTCACGCAACGTTCCTATTGTGATTTCCGACGTAACAATAACAACCCTTTCTGCATCCTGCTGATAGGTAAATAATTACAAGTTTCTGACAATAAAAACATTCATTTATTCTGAAAAATTATATCCATTGGACGGATGAGTTGCTCGGCTGCCAAATTTCAATGGTTTATTTTTACTCGAAAGACGACTTTTGATCATATCTTTTTTTTGTTTTTTTAGAGTGAATCTGAATTTTAAAACGCTATGAAAATCAACGTACCATCATTTGAACGACAAAAATAAACGTTCATTTAACAAATCGAACGAAGCAAAAATTTTGACTGTGAAATATTGAACGAAGTAAGTTGATATTTACATCGTTAATTAATGCTCATAATTTATTCCAGAATTCACTGTTAAAATGGATTTATACAACTTCTCAAGTTTAACAACTAAACTTGGGTAAATAAAAAGTTACAATAATTACGGTGTCCTAAACATACAATAAATTTCCCGTTGTCGGCTTAAATTTGAAATATAAATATTTTAGTAAGAAAAGTTGTTGGAACTCACGCTATTTGAAATTCGTTTAATATTTCGAAGCGTCTGAAAGGAGTGACCATCTCCTCCATCTAATTAACAGATGCCACCCTTTGTAAATGTATGATGGCTTGCTCTTAACTTCTACCCTAATGCCCATTACCACACCCTTCAATTTAATAAGTAAAACTGAAATTTATATGTATCTATTTAACCTCCAAACGTAGAAATGAGTTTTCCTTTCGTTTTATGATATGCGCGAGGTGAGTTAGTTGCCACATAGCTCTAGATTCGGTGTTAATGCACTAAAGGCAAGCTGATGCATTCAGATAAGATTTTCTCAAGTTCGTAATTGGGCTATAAGTTTTGGGTAATTTGAATTTCATAAGCTGGTTAACTCGAAGTTTGTTCTGTGCTGCGTTAAGTCTTTATTAAAGCAATAGATAACGCTGTCTGATAAACAATAACCCAAAAGTTTCCTGAATACGCTCAAGACTTTTATTTTGGGTTTATATTTTAGTTTTGCGCAACTCTCTTGTGGTAAAGAGCAACATTTATATGTAAATATTCGAGCATTCCATCCCGGGAGACATTTTCACCAGTGGAGTTAAAATAAATCATATTGATATCAGAAAGTAAAATAAAGTTTGATTAAAAAGGTGTTCCTAGGAGGATAAGTAAATGCAATATTAAAACGGAACTCGCCATACACCACTTGTAGAAATTTATATAACAGTGGCGTGTCATGAGGGAATGATCAGTATGTAGGTAATTCTGCTCGACGAATTCTTATGGGAATAAAAAATTTTTTTTAGATTTTACCACAGTTTGTTCGAAACTCACCGAAATACATCAAAAAGAAAAAATATAATAATTATATGATATTTACAAAATTTTCCATTCACATTTTCTGTTTGGTTTTTAATTTTAGATTAAAACATCTTTTTTCTGCTTTTCTAATTTGGTTAGTGTACAGACTAAATAAATTTACCTAAACCTTTTAATTTTTTATACATCACTTCGAAGAGAGATCCGCCCACTTCCCTTGAAACACTTTTTCGTGGAAAGAGTTGTTGTCGAATGTAATATGATACTACATAATATAATTTCAAATAATATAATTTATTTTGTGTGTTCTTGTGGGTTCCGCAAATTTACAAATAGTAATAAATTAACAGAATAAAAAAAAGCCGAGAACACATATCCGTTAATATTAAGCAGAAGTTGTGGTGATGTAAGCTTCCATAAAAACAAAGTTTTATTTTCTGATTTTCGTTCAGATTTACGTCTCCTAATACAGTAGCTGTGCCAGTGTACTTTTGCGGAATGGCCAAGCAGTGTAATATTGAGAAAGGTGCTAAAATATTTTATGGAGCTTTTACTTATCAAATAAATTTGATACAGAAGTGAACAGCTGCAGACTTTTTAAATTAACGGTTGATTGATTATTGCCCAGAGTGTTTATTTTTTTTCACCTCAAAGTTTTTACTGTCCATTATCTGATTGTGCCAAAATTAATGTTATTTTTCTGTTACACTACATTTGTTTAATTTAGGCATGCATTTTTGTTTTTTAAAGAGAAAATTTTATCTGATCTCAATATGTACGATAAAAGAGCGTAAAAATGGTATCTGTTGACAATTATTATTGTGTTATAGCTTACAGAATATGTTCGATAATTCTAAAAGAACACATTTGCATCCAGAGGAGCAAATGGAAACTGTAAATTTTTCTTTACGTATCTTATAGTCTGTAACATATTAATAATATAAAAGTTATAAATTCTACCATGATAGATGTAGGTAGCAGATATGTGGAAGGCAAATAAGCAAAAGTTTTTGGTTTCCATATGGCAGTGTGAAGATGAAGGTGATATTTCCACTATCATCTTTCCAAGCATAATAAAACGTTAGAACTGTATTTGTACCTCCTACCAGCATCACTAATCTTATATACTATTACTAGATGCGTCTCTATACCCAATCCTTATTATAATGTTCTGGAGTTTCTGACACTCTCCTTTTGATTACACTTTTTTGTTTCTTTTTTTCTTTAATATTCGAACTCGAAATAATGAAAACCTATTTAAAAGCTGTTTTTTTTTAATTTTATTGTGTATATTTAACCAGAGATTCGTAAGATCGCGATTTTTCTCTGGTGGTTAAATACCTAAATAACTTGATAAATTTATAAAAAGAATTTCTAGAATAACAAATAGCTGGAAAATATAAATTGTAAGAAAAACTAAGCTGTTTCATTCAAAGTTTTTCAGGCAAATAAATTTTGTATATAATTTTATTTTTACTCCTTATCTGAGATGGATTTGACAACATTTTTAGAAGTTGAAAAGTGTAGGCAATTATTATTACCAACTGCAGAAATTACTTAATGAAGTGTCAGAATTCAAGGTAGAATTGCTTTTTGTTCCAAAAACTTAGTTCGAGATTCTTCTCACTTCATTTTCTGTAGTAACTCTTACATGTTATCAGCCGTTATTCGACAAGGTTAATCTCTTCGACATGCGTCAAATAAGCCCATAATCGCAACCTAAAATTAGGAAACATAAATAGCAACCTAGAAAGTTTTATTTTGTGTCAAATATGAATCTGAAAGATAAAAATATTGATTAAATTGATCATCAGATGCTTTTCTTCCGGAACTTCAAGGATAAAAGTTCCTTGTTTAAAGTTTTGAACTTTTTGGGATTATAACCCTTCCCCTTTCTTTCCAGAAACGCCTATAATTTATGAAATTTACTTATATCTTGATCATTGTTAATATTTAGTGTATGAAATAGTCGTCCAAAGAGTTGAAGATTTCCAAATTTTGGACTTTTTTTTCAAAAACGGAAAACAGGACATTTTCTGAACAGTTTCCTTTGGCTTTCTTGGTTTTACACTACTCCATGAAACGACCATAGGCTGAGCTGTAATGCTGTTTAGATTAACTAGACACCAAGCCAAATTTGCTCTGACGGCACATCCTCAGCTTAACTGCACATTTTTAGTAAACCAAAACTCACAAGTTTTTTGCTAAAATTTTTACAAACTGTTTTTCCCATTTACGGATAATCACATTTTAATAAATTTTAAAACTGTCACTAAAACATAGAAATGAATTTAAATTTTTGTTCCAATTATTGGCTCTTAGAAAAGTTAGTAATACAGGGTTGCTAAAAAGTATGGAAGCAGTTGAAAATTTCGGGAATGGTTTGTTGAATCTTTTTGAAATTTAGGCTGTCCTTAGAAATACTCAAAATAAATTGTTTGCAATTTTTTTAAATTTTATGCTTCATTTGTTTTTGAGGTCCAGGGTTAACTTGATTTTTTTTTTAATAGGACTAGTAGTCAAACGTTCCGTTTTTAAATAATGCATTTTTTCTGAATTAAGAAATGTAACGCATGCATTATTTTATTTTCTCCCAACATAGTAAAATAAATGATCAAAAATAAAAATACTGAAAATCAGAGTCGTCAGATGTATCTTCAAATCCACATTGCATCTGTCACATTTATCAGTCCTTCTGTTCTGACACTTTAATACAGGGTGACTGCGAAATAAGTGCAAATATTTTAACCACGGCATCCCCCACCCTAGTAGAGCCGAAATATAGAAAAAATAAATTAAAAATCTAATGGGGCAAAACCCCCATGAACCACCCTCGATACGAAGGCACTGAGCCACCTTGTAAACAGAGTTGGAAAAACGTTCGAATAAAAACGACCTAAACACTTTCAGTTTCAATTAAAAGTAAAACCGACTTTTTGCTGCTTATCATTCGTTCATTCATTTACTCATTCATCGTTAAAGGTCAGTGTGAAAGTTTTTTAGTAATTTTGATTCTGACGGATGTTTGGTCCTTGTCACAACGATTTTACATTGTTTATTGGAACAGAAATAAGAGCAACTTAGAATGCTACTACCTTTTTACAAGAAATGTTGAAAATGTTGTCCTTGACTAGCAATACAGGCGTCAGAGCGTCGCAAGAGGTTTGTTGATAGGTAAAAAAACACCGGAGTAGCGGCTGCCACTTTCACTTGTTGAAGCTCTTCGATAATTTCTGGACACTGTTGATTTCCACAAACGAATCGTTTCATCCAACCAATACACGTTTCTCGAAAATCGTCTCTTGAAATCGTACTTGTTGACGACTATGTGGAGTTCCATCGGACAAAAAGTGAGTTACAAAACGTGGACAATCAGCGGGCTCCAAACCGTGCACTTTGTCAACATGGTATGGTTGTGACCGTGTACTTTTAATGTAGGATGCACTACAAGCTGCGAAAATCCAATTTCTTCTTTCTGTCCCATCACGACCACGATCGTGAGTTTGAGGTTGAAGGTACCATGATCTCGGAGATGATGTACCACTGATGCAAATTACCATATCGACACACTCTGCATTGGAAAACTGGACCATACACCGATTTCGACGACCGCTCGATAATGACTGGCCCTTTTCGTGTTTTTCACGTTGCGATTAAAAAAGTGCCTGATAAAGTTACTTTTTTGGTTCTTACTCCGAGTCCCCTACCCATTCATCGCAGTAATTATGTAGGTCACGAAACATTACCAGCGGCGCGTATAACAATTTACATTTAATTTCAAATAATTTTTTCTAGACACTGCTACCACTTAGGACCGTGAATTTTTGCCAGTGACATAATCATATTGTGAGCTATTCCCCATTTTTTTTTTGCATGTATTTCGCAGTCAACCTGTATAGTGGTTAAAGCTTCAAAATTTTGATAAATCGAATGTAGGCAAATTTATACTTGTAAACCGTTTTAAGAGTGCAAAAATTAAGCCCCACCCACCCACCCTAATTTCAGTCGAGCCGAGGGCGGAGCTTAAGTGCAAAGTTCATATTTCTGTAGAAGAAATTACTAAAACAAATTTTAACTATTATTATCATATTGTGAGAAAATACATCATTCTAGGAAAAAAAGACTATGTAACTCTTCCTATTTATGACAGCAACACGACATTTAAACATATGTTTCAAATGATAATTTCTTGTACGAAAATCAGGATTTTGCAATTAAGCTCCGCCCCCGCGCTCATGGCAAATGAAAAAAAAAACACAATTAAAATGAAGGCGGGCGGGCGGGCGGAGCTTTTTTCTAATTAATATTTGGCTTTCTTTTTTACTTAATACATACATATAGTTTTCTTTTAACACCACGATTTACTTAAGAACATCTTTCACATAGTAATTTCTTGTAAAAAAATAAAGATTTTGCTATTAAGCTTCTCCCCTCGGCTCACGATGAATAACAAAAAATTATAACAAATGAGATGAGGACGGGTGGGCCGGGTTTATATTTTGCCTTTTTTCCTGAAGGGCTGAAAACATGTTTAAAATAGTACATTTTATCCCCCACACTTCTCTATAAATTTACGAATGACATGTTTTCAGTTTTTTTTTTGTGAAAAGAAAAGTACGTATATTAAGAAAAATAGGCAAATTATCAACCCCGCCCACCCGCCCTCATTTCAATTGTGACGAGTTTTTTATTCGTCGTGGGCCGTGGTCCGGAGCTTAATAGCAAAATCCTTATTTTTCTATAAAAAAATCACCATGGGCAACATCTCTCACGTATCGTGTTGTTGAAAAAAAACTATGTATATTAAGAAAAAGATGGGACACATTTTCACAACTACTAAACAAGCTAAAGTCCAAATTAATGTTTTCAACTGCCAACGTGGGGGAGTTGCTGAGTCTTCGAACCCAAAATTTGGTTAAAAAATGATAATATTTGGGTGTATGACTGTTATGAGGCACTCCAAGAAAAATGTAGATGCAGAATTTCCTCACCACTTAACATACGCATACATGCACAAACGAAAAACGTCTTTTAACATTTTTCTCTGTGTAACATTGACTGAAACTTTATAAACGTCAACATTACTGCTGCCAACCAGACAACCAGCAAACAATCGTCTATGAACTGGCCATGTGTTTAATATAATGCATTTTTTGTTTTAAGAGCCAAAATATGCAAAATAGAAAAAAGATGTTTAAAAAAAAACTCGTTTTGGCAGACTTATCGTACCTGTCTTTTAGAAAATGTGCAGCTGGACAGCTGGTTTTCTAAACATGGACGCGTGCGATAAAATGTTGTATTTTGATATTATGAAACTTGTTTTTTAATATCTTATCGTACACAATACAGGGCATGGTTTTAGAAAAATTACGTTTCTAAATTGATTCAAGTAAGATGTGCACAAAAAATCCTAGCATTTTCAATTCGACGAAAAATTTCCTATTGGCATTTTTTCAGAGCATTTGCTCATAAACAGTTATCTACTGTTTACTTTGCCTTATAATTTGTCAACGTTGTCAAGGGAGGTAAACTTTATGGATCGTGTGCTTTAGAACTCTGCACTTGGAAAATGCCGTGCCGAAGAAAAACTGTGTGATGGAAATGTTTAAAAGTTCTTTTATAATTCTTAAAGGAAATTTCGAAACCATATTAATCTTCTAGTAGTCCAAAAATATTAAACGAAATAGATAAATTTGTTTTGTATAAAGTCCAGTTTCATTAAATTTTCCAGGTTAATATTCACAATATACCTAAGATTAAATCAAACGTAGTCAAAGCAAAGCAAATTCAAATTTTCTAGAACTTCTGAGAAACGTAAAACAAATATCAAAGCAGCATTAAGTGCAACCGAACACATCTTTCGCCGAAAAACAAAGCATATCTTGCTTTTGATGTGTGTGCTTTGTTCGCTTTTACGCAGTTAACCATAATTCGCCCATTAGCCGTCTTACTTCTTGTCCTATTTCCATTTCCCATAAATCTTTCCATTTCCCCGTTACCTAATTGAATTTTAATTAATTTAATGCATTCCGTTTTTTCTGAACAATCGTTTCACCCTTCCAGACCGATTTACAGCATAAATGTGGAATCCTGTAATAAATCCGTCTGCTTTTTATTGGATTTAAAATACCTGCATTATCTCGCCTCACAGTTTTTCGTCGCGTAGTTTTTCAGTTTTTCTGCTCATAACTTTATTATTATTAATGTTACGCGAAAAAGTCATTAATAAAATGTGTAGGTATTGTTTACAAGAAACGTTGCTTATACATATTTGTCAGACTCACGGTTCCACAGATAAAAACAAAAATTGCACCCTTATTTTCAAAATGACGACCGAATCATAACATTCTTAGTCTGTTCCCAAAATTCAATTTTATGTTTACAGCCAACCCCTCTGCGAAACCCAAAAAACTTGCTAAACTTGCTGCATACTCATAATGTCCGAGTCGCAAGCCAGATTGGTAAGGTTGCTCTAATTACTTTGTCCACGAGTGTATAAAGCGGCAAAAATCAAGTTTCTGAGATAAATAACAAAACAAGATGACAGACAAAATTTGCTATGAAGTCGCTGAAAAAACTGAAAAAGAGAAACTCCGTCTTAATCAATCTGTTATATTACATATAACTTTTATTGTTTTTGTCCAGCTAGGTTACTTTTGTGCAAATCTCTCTCACACGTTGTTTCAAGAAATCGGTGTCTCTCCATTCATCAAAATAAACATTATCTTTTATGAAACCCCAAAGGAAATAATCAATGGGGTTCACATCAGACGATCTTTGAGATCATCTTAATGGGTCCATGTTCTCCATTCAACGGTTTTGAAACATTTCTGTTCAAAAAATATCCACGTTTCTCACGCTGTGAGTCGGTGCCCCATCCTGTTGTAAATACAAGCTCTGGACTTGATTTAACCGTAAGTTATATAAATAATCTTCTTCCATTTGCCGCATTGCTCTCTATTCAGGATGATATCAAAAAAATATGGTCCAATTATGGTTTTATTTACTATGTCAACACATGCGTTAAATTTACAAACTCTTCGGTTTCACTTGGTTTGAAGAAATGCAAATTTTTAGTAGACCACTAGTGACTATTGTGTCTATTGAAAATGCCTTTATTGGTGAACGCAGTAAATAAAATAATTATACTTTTTGGCTATTTGCAAAAATAGCCTGTATACACACGTCTGTATACAAAAATTATCTGCTTCAAAATGCTGATGCTTTCCATGTTTAAACGAATGTCGTCCATTGTTCTTCAAAATACGATTACTACTGCACCAAGAAATACCAAAATTTAATTCAAGCTGTCAAATATCTCCGATACAATTTTTTCTTGTTCGAATATAATTCGTTGAAGCTTTGGCAAGTGCGGTTCAAGCTTTCGTCACTTTTCCCATACAACACGATCATACGAAAATAATAGTTTTCGTTAATGAAATTTTCAGAACAACGATACAAAACGCAAAAAACTAACTGCGCCATCAAACTTTCTGCTAGAGATTTCAATAATTTCTTTATAAAAGCATTCGAAACATTAAAATCGAAAATTCCAAAATGTAATGGTATGATACAAAATAGCAGCCAAATCAATAATCTTAGGACAAAATCCTTTAATTTCAGAGAGATTAGTCACATTGAGGTGAGCGATGTCTCAAATAAAAAAAATACTAAAAACATACAAGAACTAAACGTCATGTTAATTTATGTAGGAGACATAATATCACCATTAACAAAATTATTAAACTTAAATATAGAATTAAAGTTATTCCCTGATTAAAATCTCAAAAGTCACGTCTGTATACAAAAAGGGATGCAACAATTAAACAACTATCGGCCTATTTCTATAATTCCAGTTCTTGGTAAAATTTTTGAATATATTTTAAACAAGCAGCTATAGGTATAATAATCTGGAAAATAATACTCCTAATTTTTGTTATACACGCCACTGGTAGTATTTCTTGACTTACCATAACTACTATTCAATGAATGGCACATAACGACTAGGATTAAGAACCAAAAAAGCAGCGCACTGATAAGCAACGTGCAAAAACATGATAAGGGCCACTCGTGTATCAGTTGGTTGCCGTCGTGTGTTCAGTTAATGTCTTTGACAATGGTGAATTTTTCCATCTCAGAGCATGTCGATATAGTAATGCTTTAGGGTGTGGCTGATGGAAACGCCAGATTGGCCCGCGCTTTCCAAATCGCGCGATTCCGTGTGCGCGAACATTTACATCAGTTGAATAGCTTCTCCGAGATCATGATACTTTCAACGCTCAAACTCACGATCGTGAGCATGATAGGGCTGAAAGAATACTGCAACCTGAAGAACAAATTTTGGAACGCGTCGAAGAAAAGCCCGACATCAGCACTGGTCGAGTTGCAGCTGAAGTTGGAATTTTACAGTTTGTAGTGCATTGTACATTAAAAGAACAAGGCCTACATCCATACCACGTTTAAAAAATGCAAGCTTTGGAACCCGTTGATTTACCACAGCGTGTAATTTATTGCAAATGGTTGTTACAGCAATGTCGTGAACGCCTTAACTTTTTTAAATTGCATTCTATTTACGGATGAAGCAGGATTCATTAGCAATGCTGTTTTCAACAGCCACAACACTCTCATTTGGTCCGAGGAAAATCCACACGCTCGTCAAGAAGTACGATTTCAACGACGGATGTGTTGGAACAGCAGCTAGATGTGGAAGTGCCTCTAGGTGCACGTGATACTTGCATGATGGAGCACCACCACAATGGTTATTTAACCATTTTCCTAACCAGTGGGTCGGTAGCAACGGCCAATAGCTTGGCCTCCGCGTTCACCAGTTCTCAATCCGTGTGATTTTTGTTTGTGAGGTTGGACGAAACAATTAGTTTCTGAAAATCAATAGTGCCCAGAAACTATCGAAGAGCATCAACAACGAGTGGCAATGACAGCCGCCGCAGTTCGTGGAGCTCTCCGATTTTTTTTACGTATCCGTTCAAACATGTTGCGACGTGCTGAATTCCAAATTTCGCATGAAACTCGTGATGACATAGTGAACAGTTTTGCCTCATATTTTAGGAGCGTGTGTATATGCCGTGGTAGTACTTGTTAAGATAAAACTGATTTTGACACCCTCTAAGAAAATAGAGGGCGGGCGGGCGGGGCTAGTACTTGCTAAGAAAAAACGAAACAGTATTAAGAGTAGTGACCAGAACGAAGTGAGGGTGGGTGGGCGGGGCTTCTGGTTGCTTAATTTCCTTTCTCTCTCTCTCTCCCTTTTCGTTTAATCTCTTTCACTATCACTTTCGCTCTCTCTCTCTCTCTCTCTCTCTCTCGTTGCCTTTCTTTCTCTCGTTTTTGCTTCTTTTCTCTCTCCCTTCAAAAAAAATCAGCTAAAAAATTACACCTCTTTTTTTTATCCATTTCACTTACCTTCACTCTTTTTCCCCTGTTCCTTTACCATTTCTTTTTCGTTCTCTCTTTCGTTGTTTATCTTGCCCTCTATCTCCCTGGTGTTCTAGCAAGGGCCGTTTACTCTCCTTGACCTTTTTTTCTACTTTCCTCTTTTACTCTTTTTTCTCTTTTTTCTCCCACCCTTTTTCTTACTTAGTTAACCGTCTTATTTAACCTCCGCCTCTATTTTTATTATTATCTCTCATTTTCATCCCTTTGACTTTTATTCTCCCTCTCCCTCTCCCTCTCCCTCTCCCTCTCCCTCTCCCTCTCCCTCTCCCTCTCCCTCTCCCTCTCCCTCTCCCTCTCCCTCTCCCTCTCCCTCTCCCTCTCCCTCTCCCTCTCCCTCTCCCTCTCCCTCTCCCTCTCCCTCTCCCTCTCCCTCTCCCTCTCCCTCTCCCTCTCCCTCTCCCTCTCCCTCTCCCTCTCCCTCTCCCTCTCCCTCTCCCTCTCCCTCTCCCTCTCCCTCTCCCTCTCCCTCTCCCTCTCCCTCTCCCTCTCCCTCTCCCTCTCCCTCTCCCTCTCCCTCTCCCTCTCCCTCTCCCTCTCCCTCTCCCTCTCCCTCTCCCTCTCCCTCTCCCTCTCCCTCTCCCTCTCCCTCTCCCTCTCCCTCTCCCTCTCCCTCTCCCTCTCCCTCTCCCTCTCCCTCTCCCTCTCCCTCTCCCTCTCCCTCTCCCTCTCCCTCTCCCTCTCCCTCTCCCTCTCCCTCTCCCTCTCCCTCTCCCTCTCCCTCTCCCTCTCCCTCTCCCTCTCCCTCTCCCTCTCCCTCTCCCTCTCCCTCTCCCTCTCCCTCTCCCTCTCCCTCTCCCTCTCCCTCTCCCTCTCCCTCTCCCTCTCCCTCTCCCTCTCCCTCTCCCTCTCATCCAGAGTTGCATTGAATTTGTAATTTATGGTTTTGTGGGTCCAACCTTCATGGTTAACTTTGAAATACCAATAAAATTTTATTAGATACTGTTCAAATGATGGAACTGTACAACGGTTACACTTTCTTTAGGCGTACCCCAAGGCTCTAATCTAGCGAAGATAGTAATCTGGTGCGTCAAAAATAAGTTGTCACTCAACATTAAAAAATGTCATATGGTTAGTTACACCCGCAAAACGGCTCAAACAACTTGCAAAATCTAAAAAGCTCTCTTCTGACTATGACATTCGTGATATCAAAACGTTGCGGCCCCGAATTCGAATTGCCGGCATATCTGATTGGGTTGATGAGAGCTGTATTATTCCATATTTAGTTAAACAAAACGAGTACATCTTCAATAATGTGGACGAATACAAGCTTATAAAATTTTCTCCCTTGAAAAAGAAAGATAAGACAGACAGTTTCTTTGCTTTACTTGAAGTTGATATTAAGAAGGCTTTGAACATTGGACACTGCTTAATTGGCTTGGATGCCTGTTCAATTTACTGCGGAATAGACGTCCTCAGATGTTACAAATGTAACGGATACAATCACTCGTCGAAAAACTGTAACAGTGAGTTGTCGTGCCCTCGCTGTGCTGGAAAGCATGTTGTAAAGGAGTGCACTGCCGTGAATCTGTGTTGTACTAATTGCTCAAACTTAAAATCCAATGAGAAATTTGAAAACATCGCTATTGATCATGCTGCATGGGAATGTCAAAATTGTCAGGCATATCAACTGACGATCAATAAACTCAAATTCGACGTTTTCGGTATCTCTATATAGCAGTTAAAAGTTTTGTCCATCGATTCTAGTTCTGTCTCTGATCATTTTGCCTTCACTCTATTTCAGTCTTTTAATAAATGTCAAATTTCTGTCTATTATCAAAATACTCGTGGAATCAACTCAAAGTTATCCGATCTTCATAATTCTATTCTCTGTTGTAATTACGATTTTATATGTCTGTCAGAAACATGGCTTAATAGTTCAGTTACGGATTCTGAATTCTGTCCCCAGAATTTCCATATTGTCAGATCAGATCGTGATTTTCATAAAATGAATGTTAGTAAAGGGGGAGGGGTATTACTAGCCGCGCAGCATCGATTCACTGTTTTTAAAATTGATTTGTCATGTAGAGGATTTGATTCGTTACAGTGTACAGATGTAGTCTGTGCTAAATGTTCATTAGGTCATTTCACTATTTATATATTTGTTGTTTATATTCAACCTATTGCAACTGTTGATGAATATGAATTGCTATTTAATTTACTACGTAATTTTACCAACTTATATAATCAACAGGTTATTATCATCGGTGATTTTAATATTTCAGATTACCAACCTACCTTGTCATCTTCTTCTCTAAGTAGCGGAAAATTATCTTACCTTTTCAACTTCCTTGATTTCTGTGACTGTCAACAGTTTAACAATGTGAGAAATGCTAATGATCGTTTCCTAGATCTGGTTATCTCCAATCGTCACTGCTCTGTTCTGAGATCGATAGATATCTTACTGGATGAGGACATTCACCATCCATCTCTTCTCATCACTGTGGTTTCTCGGGAATCTCAACCAAAAGTGATCAATAGGAACAGTTCGGAAGATAAACTTTGGAATTTTAGGAGGGCTGATTATCCTGGCTTATACAGTTATATATCTCGTATTGATTGGTCATGTATTCTTGATATTACAGATGTTAATCTGGCTTGTACTCTTTTGTATAGTCAGTTGAAGATTGGTTTTGACTTGTACGTTCCTAAAACGGGTCTCGTCCGTAAGTCTGTTTTTCCCCCATGGTTTACATGGCTAAGTGTAAATGGCGCCTACTACGAAAATTAAGGTCCTCTAATTACATTAATGACTCTGAGATGATCAATGACTTCAGAAGACTACGATCTGAATTGAAATGTGACATTAAGCGGGCACAGCGCCACTATTTGCTTGATATGGAATCTAATATAAAATCCGATCCAAAAAAATTTTGGGCATATGTTAACAGTTTGAGGAAGTGTACTGGTATCCCTGCGCAAATGACTTATTCAGGTGAATTGCTTAATAGTCCAGAACAGATTGTCAATGCGTTTAGTGCGTATTTTACCAACAATTACAGTGATTGTGCTGTCACCAACATTGATGATTTTTTTGATACTACACCTAATGTGTCTATTAGCCTGTCAATTATATCTGAGTCTGAAGTGCTAGGTGCTCTAAAGAAGTTGAAATCCAATCTTACTGCTGGTCATGATGGGATTCCTGCGTTCTTGTTATCAGACTGTGCTTCAGTTTTGTGTTATCCTTTGACCATAATATTTAATCTAATTTTAAAAACAAAAACTTTCCCTGACATCTGGAAATTATCTACTATAACACCTGTTTTCAAGAGCGGTGCTAGAAATGATGTGGTTAATTATAGACCAATATCGTTAATATGTAATTTCAGTAAGATCTTTGAGATGGTATTACATAAATTTTTATTATTTAATGTTAGCAGTAGTATTACTGATTCCCAGCGTGGTTTTATCAGTGGTCGATCTACTACTTCGAACTTATGTTCATTTACTCAGTTTGTTTCGGATAGCTTTGATGCCAAGTTTCAGGTTGATGCGGTATATACCGACTTTACTAAAGCATTCGACAAACTAAATCACCACATCTTACTTGCTAAATTGCATAATTTTGGCTTCTCCGATTCCTTGTTGTCTTTAATATCGTCTTATCTATCTAATCGATCCCAATGTGTTAAATATTATGGTCATGTTTCTAATAAGATTTTAGTTCCATCGGGTGTACCGCAAGGTACAGTTCTTGGACCTCTCTTTTTCACTATTTATATCAACGACATTGTGAAAAAAATTAATTCTAGCACACTTATGTACGCAGATGACTTAAAAATTTTCAGAAGGATTTCTTCTTTGGATGACTGTCGTTTATTACAGAATGATCTGGACCGTTTTTGTAAGTGGAGTAATACTAATTTACTTTCTGTGAATTTAAGGAAATGTTTTGTAATGTCATTTACCAATAAGAATTTAGAAATACTGTACAGCTATACCATTGATGACACTATTTCATCCAGGGTTAATTCATTCCGGGACTTGGGAGTCACCTTTGATTCAAGATTAACCTTTGTTAATCATATTAACAACATTTGTGCACGTGCATATAAATCTCTCGGTTTTATTTTGAGATGTGGCGGTAGCTTCCATGATGTTACTTGCTTGCGCATTCTATATTTTTGTTATGTGCGCTCCGTGCTTGAGTATGCGAGCGTGGTTTGGGCTCCGTTCTCTCAAATACATATTAACTCTTTGGAAAAGATTCAGCGGCGATTCCTGAAATTCTTGGTTTTTGAAATTGATGGCGTGTATCCCGCAAGGGGCTCTTCCCATTCCACACTGTTGGCACGTTTTGGTTTTGACGACTTACAGACAAGACGCATTAGGACTTCTTTGAATTTTCTCCATAAACTAATACACTTTCAAATTGATTGTCCTCATCTTCTTAGTAAATTGTCATTTTCTGTTCCGAGACCTGCGTCCCGGTACCATTACTCATTTTACTTACCAACTCCTCGTATTGACATTGAAAAGCACTCTCCAATATTTGAAATGTGTACCCTGTACAATCAATATCAAAATACTTTCGATGTTTTCATGTGATACACTGATAACTACTTTCTCTGGCGTTTCTTCCAACGGTCTAATTGTCCTATTGTCATAATTTAACCTTCCTGGGTCAGGCGGTAATTTATAGCTGTGTGATGAATTTGACAGTAGTTTTTATACATCTATACCTTCTGTATGTATCTGTTGGTCTGTAATTGGGACTAGTGCCTGTTGACCAACTTACTCTAATAATAATAATAATAATAATAAAAAGGATTACTGTTTATATGATTACAGTATCTGCGACACATCTTTAAATAGAAGTAACGTCGTGAGAGACCTAGGGGTTATATACATTTTTGAAATTTCTCCACTTTAAGGCTTTCAGTGTGTGTCCTCTAACAGGCTTTGATCACTCTACTCTTCTGTCGCAATTTGATTTTAAGACTTTGGAGTTTAGACGTAAGATTGCTTGTTTGCAGTAATATTTCTTGTTCCATGGAAAAATCGATTTTGTATATCTCATTTCACAGTTGATTTTCACATAATTGGAGTAACTACTAGATCCAATTTAACGTTCAGTAGTAACAAATAGCTAAAACAAGTTTGTTAATTAAGTCAGCAATCTATGCAATGTCGTACCTATTTATTTAATCAGATTTCTTTGGTATTTGATCTTCACTTTTCATTACTGTCTGACATACTGCATGCAGCTAGTTTATTCTCATTAATCACGAATAATATAACTTGAGTTAAACTCAGTGGCGGCTCGTGAGCTTTTGAAATGGGGGGACACAATTTGGTTGATAAGTTAAATATGAAAATATAAAATAGGCTGTTATTACCAATTAACAGACGAAATTGTGTGTCTATTAAAATATCTATGAAAGTCTCTTGTTTTGTAGCTCTCTCTAAATTTTTCACTCATTTTTTTCCGTCGTAAGACAAAGGACGATTTTTTATTAAATATTCAACTGAATTCATTATTTTTATTTAAAATCAAACAATTTCACTCGCGCAGAATGAAAATATAATCCCTCAACTGAGTTACTGGTGTGGTCACTGTTCGAGCAGGACCCGACTCCAGCTGAATACAGCGACTAGACGCACGATTTCCATCGCAACGGTGTTAACAAAACGTCTAAATAAGGCATGATATGGTCTCCGCTTTTATCAGCACTTCAGCAACGTGTCGTATATCCAAGACACAACATCTTTAGATGTAAGTTTTGATAAATTTAATACAAATGGAGCGTGATAAAAAAATTACTTTTGATAATTATGACACAAATTTCCGGATAATTTTTTAAAAATTGAAAAATAGTTTGCTATGTCCAGTGTGTTTGTAGATCTTGTAGTTTTGGGGTGGGGGGGTGGGGGCACGTGCCCTTAGCCCCCTGGCACCAGCCGCTCCTGGTTAATCTTATCATTATTATTAGTAGTAGCAGTGGTATTATCATTAATTTATTTTAACTTTAATCTTTTTTTTTCTAAATTTGTATGTTTGTATCATTCATTAGGCATATTACAGCCATAGTGACAATTTGCAATACCAGTGGCGGCTCGTCAGATGAGGCAAGTGAGGCGACGCCTCACAGCATATATCTTAAGAACAGATTGACTTAATTTATAATTAAAAAAGAGTTTTCAATACATTTTTAGTTACAAAAATATGTTGAAATGGGAAATCTGTACATGATTTTTTATTTTTTATGCTTTCTGCTGACATTTTCCGTTGAATACCGTACGATTTATGCCCCTAGTTCTTTAACTGAAGCGGCCAGAACGTCGGTTCACTTGAACCAGCGCAGCCCAATCACAGACACGGATTTCCATCGCTCAGCTCCTATACTCCTATACATGCGTTCGCTCGGAACTGAGGCGATATCTTCGGTGCTTCTCGGCCAATTTCGGCGTACTCATTAAACCATTTTTCCACTTATTTTACAGAACGGTAGGGTTGCGGGGTGCGTGGGTAATTAGCATGAACGTGAATAAAAACCCACGTGTTGGTGTTTTGTGTTATTGTCTCTTTCATAGGTACAGGTGAGTGAAAAATAAATCCCGAGCACGATATCGTCATGTTGCTTCTTGAAACGCCGTTTTCACGCCGAACCGAGCTAGAACGTCGACAAATTTTGCTAAATGTCGAGCAGTCAAAACAGTTAATTCATTTAACTTCCATTAATGAGCGACAGAATCGTCAGTACTCCAAGTCTTTTAAATCAACTTGGTACCTACGAAACATATAAATGGCTCTGCCGTAATATTTACACATCCCGGGATATAACGATTTAAAGAATTTCATCCGTGCAAAGTTACATGAAAGTTCCAAAGTACACATTAAAAATTCCATGGGCTTAAAACATTTAGAAAAGAACACAACAACTATTTCCGAATCCCTCCAAGAAAGTGCTACTTTCAACAAAATTTTGACTTGTAAAAACATTGTTGATTCAATGTGTTATGGGTGTTATTACTATTATTATTATTATTATTATTATTATTAGGACCTACCACTGACCCGGGAATGACCGGTATTCAGGCAAGACTTCTATCATTACTAACTAGTAAGACCAAGTAATATTACTATTATTGTCAAACTTCTATCATCGCCTCACCACATCAGACAGTCACGAGCCGCCACTGTGCAATACTAATAATAATAGTAAAACGAGAAAAGACTAAATATAACCACATTCGTAAAAATACCTAAAGAAAAAAACGTCTTAATAAAATCTTTCCTTTTTGTCTTACCGAGTTAGTTTTGACTCATTTTGAAAATTAACAAAATTGGGATTTTGTTGAAAGAAAGACCAAAATATTAATTAAATCAATTAGAATGTCAATTTGTTTCAAAATTTTTCTGACACATGAAAAATGGGTACCTTTAGAAAGACAATGTGTACCATCTGGGTCACGCATACATCTGTTCCCTCTACTGACGGGCGAGAAATAAAACACGAAGTTGCAATGAGCTAAATGTACTTTTACAAAAATACCATAAATTTCTTCTAGGAACCGAGCTCATTTATTGGCGCAACTGGCGAGTGCCCAGGCATAAACACTTTTTAAAAAGTGACCCGTCGCCCCGGCTTGACGGGTTGTTATTTTCTAATGGGCGACTGCATTGCACCATCTGCCAAGCAGGTGAAAAGTGGCTCTCAATATCGAGCTCCTTGCGGCCACCCTCCGTACTCCACAGGTAGGTAACCAAAATAAAAAACTCCATGTATCAAAAGCATACTTACGCTGAAAACGAGCAACAATCGCGTAACACCTGGCGGCCGGCGCTTGCGCCCTCATCCCGCCACCCGTATAAAACCGTTTTCGGTTCTCCGCAACTCAGTTCGTATCCTGGCAAACTGCAAGAAGATGCGACTGTGGGCGGTGGCAGCGTTGGTGGCGGTCGGCGTGTGCTCGGCATGTGGTGAATCTAGTGCCCTGGAGGAACAGTTGCGCGTGCTCAGCAAACAAGTGACTACGCTCTTGGACAGACGGAGAGAGGACCTGGCGAGCATCGCGGACGACCTGCGGAGGAAGGTCCTGTCCAGCGCGGAGCTGGGTGACGTCCGCGACGAGATGCAGAAGCTCAGGTAACGCTTTACGATTCTTCCGGGAATTGGCCGGGAATGCGGACCAGATTCCGGATAAATCGAAGCGACTTCGGCGGTCGACGAAAAATTGTCAGATGCTTGAGCGCCTCCACCAATTTAGCCGAAGGAGACTTGGCAAATTCAATTTGCGGAAGTTTGCGCTATGTTTTACGGCGCCGCAACTTTTCGGCCCTAAACACCAACTTTGGAAAATTTCGTGGACGTGACAGTAATCGCTAGGGTTTTTATCAGGTGTTACATGTCAAATTAACAGGATTTTTAAGATTCGCAGAATTTCAGTTTTTTGTTCATTAAATTTTTATATGCACTTGGTTTATAGTGGATGTATGCAAACTAGTGTTTTATATATGCCACAGTCGTATAATATTTGTTTAAAGCTTCATTTTACACTAATTAGAATATCTATGTCAGTGGCCATTACGCCGATATGACAACGTCAAACTACTGTTTCTTTCCTGAATTTTGCAATATAACGTTTAAAAAGTACCACTTTACGATTTAGTCATAAAAAAGTTTCTTGAGAAAATTACGATTTTTCAAAACTTTTCAAACATCGTATTATAGACGATTTTCCAGATTTTATACTGGTGTCACCTGAAGCGAATAATAGTTCAGTTAAAGACGGGACCAAATTTAACATTTATGGTCCTTGATGCAAAAGACTTTCTAAAGTTATAATTTTACTACAAAACTTTAATTGTGCATATAATGCATGCTTAACGAAAAATGTGCTTTAGTTATCAATATTTTAATAATATAATTTTATCACCACCAATCATTTGCAAAAAAAGAATAGAAAAAGACAAGTTCAATGCCATGAAAACTTATCTATATAATGAAACTTATTTAGTGAGATGCACAAACACTTTATGTTCTAAACATGACCGAACTAAAGACTTAAATAATATAATTATTGCAGTTATTATTATTTTTTTAAATATGAGTTTTATCTCAAAGTGTACGACCAGTGAATGACAGATTTTCCTGCTGAAACGTACTGCAAAATTCTGAATTAAGATTAAATTTGAAATTTGATTGAATAACAGAATCGAAAGCTTTTATAAAGTATGTATATATGGATGCAATAATTTCATAACCAGAAGCAAAAGCTTCGATAATACCATCAGTTGTTATTAACAGATTTGTAAGCGTAGACCGTTCAAAATAGAAACTACGTAGCGATGGACTTACGATATTTTAAGTTTCAATGTTGAAGTTTTTGAAATATTTTAGAAAGCGTTGGGATTATACTAATCGGTCGATAATTATTATCAACATTTTTAAATATTATTCAATCCAGATGTTTGAAAAGTTAGATTTATGTAAAATGGTACAACTGTATACTACGTGTTAGAAGCTTCATTTTCCACTAATTAGAATATCTGCATGGGTAGCATATCTATACGCATTACAAATAATAAACGTTTATTACACAAGCCTTAGATGTGTAAAGAATACATTCTAATCAAAAATTCTCAATAAAAAGTTTTAGTCATTAACACTTAAAACTCAGTGACGTCATTAAAGAAAATGTAAAAAATGGGTGGAAGACAGCGGCACAACTGAAGTACGATCCAACAAATTCCACTTCTTTGAAAAATTATAAAATTTGATTTTGCTAAATTTTGTTTGTGATACATGAAAAAAAATTGGTCGAAGACAGCTTTCGGTTTTGCACTTTCAAAGTTAAATTGCGAAATGTTCTTATACAATTTTCATCGTTTTTCCAAAAGTCTGAAGGTCTAGGATAATAACTCAAGATGGATTCATTATTTTTATTTAAAATCAAACAATTTCACTCGCGCACTGTTTCAAATGTGACTCGATTCCAGCCGATTATAGCGACTAGAGGCGCGGTTTCCATGGCAACGGTGTAAATAAAAAATCTAAATGATGCGATATAACCAAGACACATTATCTTTGAATGTAAGTTTTGATACATTTGATACAAATAGAGCGAGATAAAAAAATTGTTTTGATAATTATAACACTAAATTTCGAATAATTTTTTAAATATTAAAAATTACTTTTTTGCTATATCCAGTGTGTATTTGATAACGTCCTGTCGTCGCAGTGACACCGATATTAGTTAGTAGAGCAAGAAATGTTTACTTCATATAAATTCTTTACTCAGTACGTTGTAAAAATAAGTGAATTACAGAAATTAAAAAAAACTTATTCTTATGAAAAATTCTTACAGACAAAAAATTGACTGAATTGAAAAATTTGAATTTGAATACTTCACAGTTCGCTTATCGTAAGGCCATGGTTATTATTACTTATCACAGGTTTTATTAATGCGGGATCACACGGTGTGTTGAGACGCGCGACCACACAGACGAGATCGCACGTTGTCATTTACGACTTTATGTTCGACCTCTGGAACTCTAATTTCATGAATTTAATAGTATTTTCCTTACTGTGTGAATGCCTAAATAGAGACGTAAAATATGTCAAAAGTAAACAAATTAGAACATTTCAAGAACATAACATTTAATATTAACTCAAAGGTAAACAGCGGATGAATGTACATAATTTGTACATTAAAGTACATACTGTGAAAATATTCATACTGTAAATAAAAACTTCTTTATTTACCTTTCTTATTTTTCGATTTGAAACAGAAAATGGATGTCATAAAATTTCAGCTCAAGCGGGAGAGCACATAATTTCGTTTTTAGACTGCTTTTTTGGTTATGAGATTCCAGATTGTAAACACTTTGCACGAGTCGCGCTGAATAAATTTGACATAAATTGTCAAGTTTGTAACTAATCAAGTCCATCATCAAACGAAGCGCAAAATACAGTCAACATCTGTGAGAAGCAAGTATCAAATATCATCGAAGATATGCGGAGCGGTAGATTGAACATGAAGTGAATAGTTGGAGCTGGCACGTCAAAGTTTACAACTTTTCCGCAATCCCTTGTAAATAATGTCACAACCAGGAAATAATAAAATTTGCTGCCTATTTGTAACCCCAAAAATTATCTAATCTTTCCATTTTTAAAACGTCTAAATTAGAAATGACTGCTCGATTTTGTATGGAATCACCCTTACGTATGCACGTTGCGTGTGCGCTGCCTATTACTTGCTTTTAATAAAATAAAATTAATCTCGTAATTCAGATCTAAATGAAGGCGGTTGGTGGTATGCGTGTAAAGAATGTTATTTCAGTAAACACAAATAGTTTCCATTATCGAATATCACCCAGACGTGGATCATTACTGTCACCTTTATTCTCCCCGTTCGTGCTTTGCCAAAGGTGTTCAAGGTGGGGCTAAAATAAATAAAAGTTTCCGCAGTTTTTGCTGAAATTACAATTTTTCTTTGAAATAAAACCTCAAACTGATTGATGGTGCCATTCTCCGTTTACATCTCTTTTCTTCATTCAAATACTTTTAAACATATCCGAACGTTTCACTCCGTTGCCGCTTCAACCAATACTTTTTTAAATTTTCCCCAGTCCGCCTGGCAGATATAATTTTTCATCAACTCGGTCTGCAGTGGGTTTGAATTTATCTGACGTGTGATTTGTTTTGTTTTAGTCGGTTTTAACAGGTTCTTGAACAGTTTTGCAAACTAAAAGCCAGTGCTGTTGTGTTTACCGACGCCAGTGTTAGTCCATCAATCATTTTTAGTATTTAATGATTATTTTTTTCAAATGTGAATTACTAAATATAAAAGACCACTTGTCAGAGTTTAATTGAACGCGACGTGGACGGTTAGCTCTTTTCCGTAATGAACAGCTTTATGATGTGGGTTGCATGACCGAAGTATAGAAAACGTTAGTCGAGAGAATGGTTATAACTTATGGTTGTGGTTGGTTGTCAATAAAATAATGACGAAAGAACTTGAGTTAAGAACATTTAATTGATTTCAAATAGAGCACTAATCAGTAACCATCATTACTGTAGCAATTTGACAACTTATACAAATAACCACTCCCTTCTTCGTGTCTATATTTAGTCACATACCTTCAATAAAGAAGGATAACACTATTAATTTGTAATCAATACTCCAATTCTCTATAAAAACGCGAATATACACCCAGTTGGTCTGTAATTAAGTACGCGCGATTCCGTGTGCGCGTATATTTACATCAGTGGTACATCATCTCTGAGACCATGGTACCTTCAAACCTCAAACTCAAAATCGTGGCGGTGATAGAACCGAAAGAATACTGCAAACTGAAGAACAAATTTTGGAACGCGGTGAACAAGGCTTAGATCCATACCACGTTCAAAACGTGCAAGCTTTGAAGCCCGATGATTCTTCACGTTGTGTAATTTACCGCGAAAATGTACATTCGACTTTTAATTTGTTTTTTCTATATTTCCAGATTACTACGGTACGGGTTGCCGTGGTGACAATTATTGCATATATTTCGAAATCACCCTGTATAGTTATTTACTATCCTTTAAAAATAAAGTAAAACTTGATTTAATATAACTATGGCATCTAGTTGATCTAATAAGAATAAACACAGATATCTGGTAGGACAAAAGTTAATCAATAAAGTGGGTTATTATTCATCCACAAGTAGGTATACATAAATGAGAATATTAGGCTGCATATTCAACGTAACAAGAGGTGGCGTCATCAATTCTCTGGAGGGAAGGACAAGTTTTAATTAGATTAGTTGTTCAATAAATTTCAAACACAGAGAAAATACAAAGAAAGCAGAAATCAGATCTCATTACACAGCTATTGCTTTTGAAATAGAAATCCTAGATATTTCGACGTAAATAATTAAAAGAAAAATTCTCTGATCCTTGCAGTGTTTTATAGCGAACGTAAGGAAGAAAGAAAAGAATATCTGCATTTGTTATTTCCGTGAGTAACAAACGACTTTGTATCATGAAAACATTCTTTAAAAATATAATAAATACTCCTGAGATCTGACATCTCTAAGATTAAATTGCTACAACCTTTCGTTCAGAGACAGTAGCGTCGAGATTTCCTCTAAACCAATTGAAACAGAAAACACAGCGTCTGTTTGTGACGATTTAGTTATTTAGAGGGTTTTAAGAGTAGCGTTACAAAGCTTTATTGTGGTGTATATTGAAGTCGATTATTTCCGTTATGAACTAGAAAGATCAATAGAAAGCTCTCTAAGCTTCACATTATATTTAGTTTATGAAACTGCTGAAGCAGCACAGCCCCAAAAAACACAACATGAGATAGGGCATTTCACCCGGAAAATGCCTTTATAATAACGTCTTCATATCGCAGGCGAAACAAGTTAAGTATCCGTAAGAACACAGTAGCAGACAGACTTTCCCTGCCAAATACGGTAGTTTGAAGACTTTAAATTCGTATTATTTCTCTACAATTGAACAGAATCCATCCAATTCTGAAGGATTGTTTGAGCATGAAATTATTTCCACGTTCGAGCTTATGAATCAATTATCATAAGATTAAGTGAATTAACAGAAGCAGATTTTAAAAGGGATCAAAGTGTAATAAGGAGCTACCCAGAAACTTTGTCTATATTTACTCGTTATGTACGCCAAAAGTTTATTCACTGAGTGCTTAGGCTCGAAATAGTTAAGTGGGGAAACACTCCGGCTGATTTAACGTTAATTTGATTTCGGTGTGGTGTAGGTATTTATTATTTCGACTGTTGGTATTATTCTCACTCAAGTTGGCCCAAATTCATTGTTCCGTTTCGTGTTTGTTTTAAGGGAAATTGAAACGGAGTGGGAGAAGGGTTCCACTTAATTTTACAATATAGTAATCGATAACGGGGGCAGTTTTGACGGTTCCTTACCAAAATTATTTCGGGGTTGAAGGATTATTACTATTTAATTAAAAATTTGAAGTTGTGCCTTTAAAACTACATGAGAAATATGTTTCATTTATAATCTATTTGCAAAAAAGTGGTTTTACTGAGGGAGGTAATTCTGTTAGAAAATTATGTTTGTTAACCCTCAGTCGGTCAATCGTAATTCTGTTATTTACTCTCTTTAAACTGTGTACGGCACGGATTGGAAACTAGATTATTAACGTTCGATATTGGTTGCATTGAATTGATATTTTTTACACTATTGAAGCGGTCCAGTTTTCAACGACAACTGTACTTTCATATTTTATTTAGTCTTGGGAAAAATGAGTTTACAGTGTCGCAGTGGCTGCATTAATGTTTCAAAAGCAGTTAAAAAATATTCAGATCTCCCTTAAGAATTATTTCAGAGTCAGTTATGACGTCATTTATCCTTCTGTGGTTATATTATATATACTGACCTGCATCATGTCAAGAATATTAGGAATACTATTTCCGACTTAATCAAGATTAATAATGCAGTATATATATTTTAGTTATTGTCGTGGATAGATCATTTAGTAGTAGATAAATGATATCTGCATGTATTGGTGGAAACGTTCATCTCATCAACTTTCTACCTTCTAAATAATGCATTGTTAAAAACAGGGATATGAAGAGAACACCGACAACTTAGTCAAATGTGGACTATGAATTTATAACAGTATTATAATCAATTTTCGGGATTATTTTTTTAAATTTAGATACGTTTTATATCTTGGAAAATTGTTTAAAAACACGAAATGTCTATTCAATTATGGATAAGAAACATTAGAATAAATTTGTACCGTTTCATAGGTTTTATATTCGCTTCTCGTATCGAAAATATAAAACTTTTTACTTACCAAGCGTAAGTTAAGGAAGTATTGTAATCGACCTTCATATTTTCGTGACACGTTTCATGACTTCTAGAGTACGGAAAAATAGGTCTCCCGTTCTCGTCTGTCTGTCTGTCTATCTGTATGTCTGTCTGCCGTCTATCTGGATTTTTATTTGTCAAATTTTGTATGTATGTAACGAATATCACATATTTTACAATAGTAAATATTATTTAAATTTTATAATGAATACTCATATATACATATAATGGACTCCTCCATTTGTGGTTTATGAATCCGTGTTGAGTTTTTACCTCAGCATTCGGAAAACAAATCAAAATTGTATAACATTTTATAATTTATCTTAAAATTGCAACATCGATTCTTCTGAAATCTTGCATACCTTTCAAGGTTATTAGAAGCTTGGTAAATCGAATCAAAATTTATCCGTTAAGCAGGAATTGATGATGTCGAACAAATTTGTTTTAAATGTTAAAAAGTAACATCGTCTTGATCTTGTGGTTTAGGAATCCGTGTTGAATTTTTATTCTAGACATTGTAGATATATAAGGTATTTAACAATTTTTCCAATTTTCGATTTCTCGATTTTTTAACTTTTGTTTTCTCAATTTTCGTATTTCAGTTTAGGCATTTTTCAGATTTTCAATTTCTAAGTTTTCAATTTTTCAATTCTTCCAATTTTCAAATTCTCGAGTTATTCTTTTTTTTATTTCTGTTTTCCGATGTTTGACTTTTACAAATTTTAAGTTTTTCGATTATTCAATTTTTCGATTTTGCAAGTTTTTGATATTGGAATTTTTTTTTTTAATTTTCGATTTGTGGGCTTCGATTTTTCGATGTTTCAGTTTTGGATTTTTCAATATGTAGTTCGATTCTTCAATTTTTCGATGTTCCGATTTCTCGATTTTTCCATTTTCCCGTTCTTCAATCTTTGTCCGATTGTTCAATTTTTCGGTATTTCAGTTTTGGAATTTTTCAATATTATCTTTTCTTCAATTTTTCGATTTTTCAATTTTTAGATTTTTTGATGTTTCGATTTGTCGAGTTTAAAATTTTTCAGGTTTTTAATTTTTCAACTTTTCGATTTTTTAAATTTCTCGATTTAGGGTTGCGATTTTTCGACTTCGATTTCTCGATTTTTCAGGTTCTCAATTTTTCGATATTTCAATTTTGGAATTTTTCAATAGTTCTATTCTTCAATTCTTCGATGCTTTGATTTCTCGATTTTTTAATGTTTTCATTCTTCAATATTTTTCTTATTTTTCGATTTTTCGATATTTCAGTTTTGGAATTTTTCAATATTTTGTTTTGTTCAGTTTTTCGATTTTTCAATTTCTAGACTTTTCAATTTTTTTGATTTTTAAATTTTAGATTTATCAATTTTTCGATTTTTAAATGTTTCAATTTCTTGATTTTTTAGTCTTCCATATTTCACTTTTGGAATTTTCCAATATTTTCATTCTTCAATCTTCGACTTTTCGATTTTTCTATTTTTCGACTTTTCGATTTTTTGATGTTTCGAATTCTCGAATTTTCGATTTTTCAAGTTTTTGATTTTTCAACTTTTCGATATTTTAAATTTCTCGATTTACGGGCTGCAATTTCTCGATTTCCCGATTTTTCGGTTTCTCAAGTTTTTGATATTTCAATTTTGGAATTTTTCAATAGTTTTATTCTTGGATTCTTCGATGTTTTGCTTTCTCGATTTTTCAATGTTCTCATTCTTCAATCTTCAATTTTTCGATTTTTAGTGTTTCGATATTTCAGTTTTGGTTTTTTTCTTTTCGATTTTTCAATTTATCGATTTTTTTAATTTTGAATTTTTCAATTTTTTCAATTTTTAATTTTTAGATTTTGGTTTACATATTTCAGTTTCCCAATTTTTCGATTTTTCGACTTCTTGATGTTAGGTTTTCCTCATTTTTTCTATTTTTCGACTTTACGGCTTTTCGATTTCTCGATCTTTTGATGTTTCGTTTCTCGATGTTTGAGCTTTTTCAATTTTTCGATTTCTCGGTTTTGCAGTTTTCGATTTCCCAATTTTTCCTCATTTGAATTTTGGAATTTTTAAAGTTCTTGATTTTTCAGTTTTTCGATTCTTAAATTTTCCAATTTTTCTATTAAATTTTGGATTTTTAGATTTATCGGATTTTCGATTTTTCGACTTATCGGCTTTTCGATTTTTCAATTTTTCGATGTTTAAATTTTAGATTTTTCAATTTTTAAATTCTTAGATTTTTGGATGTTTCGATTTCTCGATTTCTCAGTTTTTCGATATTTCGATTTTTTGATCTTTCGATTGCTCAGTCTTTAGATTTTTAAAATGTTTGATTTTCCGAATATTTAAATTTTTAAAGTTTTCGAATTTCAGTTTTTCAGTTTTTCAATTTTTTGATGTTTTAAATTTTTTCATTTCACAATTTCTCGATTTATCGATGTTTCAATATGCTGATTGTTCGATTTCTCGATATTTCGATATTTTGTTGGGCTACACTTCAGAAGCAGGGAAAGTTCTGTCGAAACATCCTTCGACCAATTTTTTTCTATCCATAGTTCCATACAAATTTGGTAGTAAAGTCATTGGCTTATGTGTATTGCTTACTAAATCGTCGTACAAGAGCACTATAAACTGAACATCGCAAAGCTCTTCTGAGCTTTCCGGAGAACACATGTACTGTGATTGGAATGAACAATTGGATACGTATACGATGCTTTTATATTTATCAAATCAACACAGTCGTATGTTTTGCCGTCCAAAAAACATTATAGTCACTACAATATAGGTACTATAAAAGTTCGACCGTAGGTCATTAATTGTATGGAATAGTATATATTTAATGATACCTTCGGACTTCTATGTGTTTTTAACGGGCCCTTAAAACGGTATATTATGACTTCGTATACATTTCCCAACGTAAAGCAGATCAATAGTGTCTGGTTTATCGTTTATTTTAGTTTTACACCTTTATTACATATGTATTTTTTGTAGATCAATAAATTTGGAATAAACCGAACGTAACCCGAATACTTCTAATTTTAACTGCACGATTCTAAAAATTCTGCATTTAGAGACGTAAACAGGATTAAGAGTTCTTCTATTGATTAATAATTTAAAAATACAACCAGACCGAGAAAACTCGAGCTCCGCCGCTACTTCCTATTTCCTGCTTCAACATGTTATACGTTTCCCCTTAACTGCATAACTTTTCCGTTTCAACAGTAATCCATTGATAACATATACCAGATCTTGAGGCAGCACCCCTCCTTAATTAAGCCTTCAATTCGACCTTCTAAACTCGTTTATAGACGGTTTCCAGATGAGATAAATTCTGTTGAAGACGCCGGGTGCACCCGGCGGCCTAACCTGTTCCCTTGTTATTCATTTTCGACAGAATTCATCGGTGTCCACGAGAAAAATGCCGCAATAGTAAACCCCAACTAATTTCGGATGGCGTACGTACGGAATTTCAAAGCACAGAGCTCCAAAGCTAAACGCAATTTATTTTGACATCGATTCGAAGCTAATCCTGTCAATATCTGCACAGTGGATAATATTCTTAATTGGATCGAAAAATTCCAGCCTTTCTCCAATTCGCATCAAAATTCAAACGACCCGATCGCTTCTGGCGCTCTGAATAAAAAAATGCTCAAGTGTCGTTTGTTTGGGTCGGTTCTATTTGCGCCGGACTTCGCTGCGGAGGCAAAATGTACAAACAAGATAGCATGAATGTAGGTATTTGGCAGATCGGTGGTTTTTGAAGTAGGTGTGTAGTAGTGAAAATAATTCGACGACTAGGAAAGAGAAACAGCTTTACAAACTGACATAAAGTGCGAATAAATCCGTACACAACAAAAATCGTTAAAATCCAGCCCGTACAAAACCATCCCGATAAACTGAAATTGAAAAACTTGACACATAATACAGTGTACATGATATATTACTGCTAAAACATTTTTGATTTGTTGTTTTGAAAGATCATTTGAGTTTCTGCTTATTTTGTTTGATCACAGGTACAAAAAGCTCTCGAAATTTTATATTTCAAGTATTTGTTACAGCTAACCGAGCTTTTTCACAGTTGCAATATTTAATTCATGTTTTCTGGGCGTTTCATGACCCCTAGAATATGAAAAATTAGGTCCCCTTTTCGTCTTTCGTCTGTTGTATGTGTCGATGTTTGCTAAACAGATTCGACATTTTGCATAGTAAGCACCATTTAAATTTTGTAAAATAACATCCTGTACTTGTAGTTTATGAATCCGCCTTGAGTTTTTACCGTAGGCATCTAGGTTTGAAAAAACTGGAATGTCGATATTTGAAAATTGTAATAATTATTTTTTTAAACTTCCGGTATATGAAAATTTAATTTATACTACAACAAAACGCGTACCTTTATTTATCTCTCCACAAAATATTGTAACAGATTTTAAAAATAACCCTTCTGCAATTTTTTTGTGAATCCTACTGTTTCTAAAAAAATTCAAAAAAATTGGAGCAACGTGGCAACGTCGCATCGGAATTTTGAAAATAAACTGTGAGACTTTACATGACCAGTGGTCGATCGAATTTGTAAAAATATAGAGGGTGTTTAATTAAAAAAAAATCAATTTGTGTATTAATCTTTAAAAACTCTGTAGAGTTAAAAAAACATTAGTAATTAATGAGGTATTGTGGAACGCGCGCTTAGTAATTCACCCTGTATATATTTTATAATTTTTCAAAGACGCCGAATTTGAAATTGTGCCTAAATAACCTTAGACCAATTTTTTTCTCAGTGATTTTTTACGTTTTCATTTCACATCATTTCACAATTAATCGTATACGAAAACGTAGTTTTGCGCTTTGGTCGGTCAGTTGTTTATCGAGTTTTTTTTATTTAAAACTCTTCAGTTTTTATTTTTCGATTTTGAACTATTTGGATTTCTCAATTTTTCGATTTTTCGACTTCTCGACTTTTCAATTTCCCGATTTTTCGATTTTTCGGTTTTTCAATTTTTCGATTTTCCAATTTTTCAGTGTTGCGATTTTTTAATTTTTCGATTTCCCAATTTTCCTCTTCATTTTTCAGTTTTTTGATTCTTCAGTTTTCCTAGTTTTTCAATTTTTTAAATTTTAGATTTTTCGATTTCCTGGTTTTTCGATTTTTCAACTTTTCGGCCTTTTGTTGTTTAAATTTTAGATCTTTTCATTTTTTAATTCATGGATGTTTTTAATGTTTCTTTCTTTTTCAATATTTTAATTTTTCGATTTTTTGAACTTTTAATTGTATGATCTTCCGATTTTTCGGTTTTATAATTTTTCAAAGGTTCTGGATTTGAACTTTTGCTTAAATAAACCTTAGACCAATTTTTTTCAGATGATTTTTTTATGTTATTTTCCCATAGCATTTCACAATTGATCGTGTACGAAAATGCAGTTTTCCGCTTCGGTCGGCCTTGGATCTTCGACTTTTTGATTTTTCGGTTTTCTTTCATTCAATTTTTCGATTTCAGTTGCCAGATTTTTCAATTTCTAGATTTTTCAATTTTAGAATTATTAATTTTTCGATTTTTAAATGTTTCGATATATCGATTTTCGATTTTTCAATTTTTCGATATTTCAGTTTTGTTTTTTTTTTCAATATTTCGATTCTTTAATTGTTGATTTTTTGATTTCTTAGTTTTTTACTTTTTTAGCTTTTTAAATTTTTCGATTTTTTGATGTTTCGATTTCTCGATTTTTGAATGTTCGATTCTTCAATTTATCGATTTTTTTTAATTTAAATTTTTTCACTTCTAATTTTTCGATTTTTCGACGTCTCAACTTTTTGAGTTTTCGATTTTTAAATTTTTCTATGTTGCGATCTTTCGATGTCCCAATTTTTCTTCATTTATGTTTTGAAACTTTTAAATTTCTTGACTTTTCAGAGTCTTCAATTTTTCAATTTTTTTAATTTTGTATTTTTCGATTTCTCGGTTTTTCGATTTTTCAACTTTTCGGCCTTTTGTTGTTTAATCTTTTAATTTCTAAATTCTTCGATTTTTTAATACTTATATTTCCTTTTCGATATTTTAATTTTTCCATTTTTTTAGCTTTCGATTATTCGATCTGCTGATTTTTTTGAATTATGGGAGTTCAATTTTTCACTTTTATAATTTTTGGAAGGCTCTGGATTTGAAGTTCTGCCTAAATAACTTTAGACCAATTTTTTTCAGAGTGATTTTTTTCTATGTTATCTTTCCATAGCATTTCACAAGTAATCGTATACGAAAATGCAGTTTCGTGCTTCGAATTTTTTTTATTTAAAATTTTTCAGTTTTTAATTCTTCTCGACTCTTCGGTTTTTCAATTTTCAAATTTTTCTTCATTTCTGTTTTGAAATTTTTAAATTCCTTGATTTTTCAGTTTTTCGATTCTCACAATTTTCCAATTTTTCAATTTTTAAAATTTTTCGATTTTTCGACTTTTCAGCTTTTCTATTTTTAAATTTTAGATTTTTTAATTTTTCAATTCTTCGATTTTCTAATATTTCTATTTCTTTTTCAACATTTAAAATTTTTCGATTTTTTGATATTTTGATTGTTCGATATGTCGATTTTTCGACTTTTGGGAGTTCGATTTTTCGGTTTTATAATATTTCGAAGACTCTGGATTTGAAGTTCTGTCCAAATAACCTTTTAGACCAATGTTTTGCTGAGTAATGCGATTTTTCGGTTTTGATTTTCCAATTTTTCTATGTTGCGATTTGTCAATTTTTCAATTTTTAAAATTTTTCGATTTCTTGCTTTTTCGATTTTTCGACTTTTCGATTTCAGATTTTTAAATTTTCCAATTCTTCGATTTTTGGTACTTCTATTTCTTTTTCTTTTTCGATATTTTAATTCTTCAATTTTTTTACTTTTGGGACTTCGATTTTTCGGTTTTATAATTTTTTGAAGACTCTCGATTTGAAGTTCTGCCTAAATAACCTTGGATCAATTTTTTTATGAATGATTTTTTTATGTTTTCATTTCATAGCATTTAACAATTAATCGTATACGAAAATGCAGTTTTGCCCTTCGATCGGTCAGTTTATCTGTCTGTCTGAAAGTTTTGAGCATTTTTCAAAAACCCCATCAATTAACTTGACATTTCAAGTTAATTTAGGATTTTTTTTAATTTTCCAAATTTTGTCAGATACCAAACCAAATTAGTGCTTATAGAACACTAATTCAAAATTACTTACTTCTTTATTCCCTCAAAAAAGTCGATATAAACTCATTAATGATATTTTCTATTCAAAGCGAAATATTTAAATTTAAATTTGAATTTTGTTGGAATAACATTAGCAGCTAGCGGAATTCCTTGTAATGAATGAATGAAATGATAGTTCGATTGTAAACCTAACTTTCACGTAAACACAGTCGTGGCTCGTGAATTCCTCACACCAAATTATGAACTTATTACCACTTTTACCCTTTGCCGAGGGCCAAGAGAGTTGCCACAGTAAGCTTTGTCAATTACGCTCTCCAGACGTGCTTAAAGAGCTACTTACAATCTTATCGTGCTGCATAAAAGAGCATACTTCGTTGCGGAAGTGCCTCGTAAGTATAAATTAAAAAAGAGCAGATAATTAAAAATGGATTACAAAACTTGTATTTATAGCGTTTTAAAATCAACACCAGTGGCGGCTCGTCAGGGGAGGCAGGGGAGGCAGTGCCTCCCCTGGAAAAATTGACTATTAGTTTTTGTTTTAATACCTCTCAACTTCAAATATATTTTAAAGATATAGCAAATAACTTTTATAGAACACTGTGATTTATTAAAACGCGTCTTGGTAACATATTTTGAAGTACGCGCTTTCGACAGGAATAAGCGCTGATCATCACCGTGTAGGCCAACTTCAGACGGAGGCATGCCTCAGATAGACGGATATCTTCAGTATGATTAGTCAGTGGTGCTAATATGTTTTTGAGAAAGACAATAGTCAGCAGTGGTTTATCAAAGCGCCAGCGGAGGCACCAACGCCTACCGTCCTTAAGCCAATCGGATCGAATTTTTTAATCTCACAGTGAAACTGCACAATGCTGAACAGGGATGCTGAATGCATTTAGCGTGCATTTAGTTGTGCATTAATTAGACGCGAGAAAAGGTGTTCACTGCATGTGCATTGCCAAGGTTATGTATTAAAACTTTTAAGTTAAGTTGAAAACATTAGGACCATGAAAATGCCAGTTTTGCAATGCTGATAGGAACTAAGAATCTCTCACGATATTGTAGAATTTCTTATAAAGTTTAAATATTTAAGCACGGTTTTCTTACGACGAACAGTTGTATGTCAAAGATTTAGGAACCTCTCATCCCAGATTTGAGCAGAACTTTATTAATTAATTGATTAATATATTTAAATCAGCCCTAGATCATATGAATTAAAATTTATGCTAATAAAGCAAATTCTGTAGTCTTTACACATTCTCGTTGGTTTGTGAGAAGCAATTAAATGTTTTTTATTCGAAAAGGGTGGAAATATGTTACTGACTCAGAGTTATTTGTATTGTTTTCATAAAAACGGATAAAGAATCTGTCTTTTTACAAAAGTAATTGCGAACATGTTAATTAATACCTGCTGATTTTGAAACGAAAATGTTGCCTCCCCTAACGGAAAGACCACGAGCCGCTACTGATCAACACCTTACTTAAACTGGAAATTTTCATGAAAGCAAATACTTCTCATAATTTAATTTAGCATTTATGTAATCATTATGATAAATATTAATAATTGCAAAGTACAGGAGTATGTTATTCTATAAAATTTAAATACCATTTGCTATGCAAAATTTTAGGGTGACGTCATCAAATTGTTGGTGGGAATGAACAAGCAAATTCTAGTTAGCGTTTTTTTTTAGTGCAGAACTCCTGACGTACATATAAAATTTGACGACAATCGGTCCAGTAGTTTCGGAGATTATATGTGTAATCACAGAGTGCCTTCTCACCTAAGTAGATTACTGATAATTACTAAATGGTAATTTGTAATAAAGGCATGACAGAAACAGAGAGAACGAAAAATTTCATGTACTCTTATATGCTCTACTGTTTTTAGTAAAAATGAAAAATAGTGATGTGTAATTAGTTGAGTCGTGGTTGTGTGTGTGAGTGTTAATTAATTTGATGGTGGTAATTTGTTTAATTAATTTCAAACAAGCACCAACAGGTGACGGTTAAGACTCGTTGATAAGGGTCACGTTCGGTCAAATGAGGTCCACGTCACATCTTGGCAATCTCTGGTTTTAATTTTTGTTAGACACCTATCCAGTACAAGTATTTCACATGCAAAAACTTTAAACAATGCCGATTTTTTACAATAAATCATTTTTATCAAATAAATTAATTTAAAAAGATAATTTAAATTTTTCATAATTCTTTGGAAAAAGTTTAGATTATTATATCTCATAAAAATCACGTGGCCCAAGGGCAAATTTTTCGCCCGGCCCTCGTATTCCGTTCGTCTCTTCTACAAGCCTTTGCAATCTCTTTATTTTACAAACACGCTTTCGTTAATTCCCCTTTTTGGAAGCGCGTAATTTCTTTGTTTGTCCATTTTGTAAAAATAGGATTTTGTTTTTCCACATTTTGCCTCCGCCCTCCCTTTGTGCCTCGTATTTGTGTGTTGACCGCTTTCCTCTTTCCAGGCTCGAAATGGAGCAAATTCGGTCTGGAAGCTTTCAGCGTCAAGAGCCCCACACCCGCCAGGAAAAAAACGATCACTTGACAGTGAAATGGCTGTCCAATGCGGTGGCGGAATTAAAAACTGAGCTGTCTGAAGTTCAGAACACCCTGAATTCCACCGTAATCCTGCAAAATCACGAACAAGTAGACACCGAGCTCAGTTTATTAAAAAGCGATGTGTCCAATCTCAACAAAGAATTGGAAGTCGCGCGGAAGAAGAACGCCAAGTACGAGGCAGATCTTCTCTCGATCCGCGAAGAATTAGCATCGCTTAAGGATCATTCCAGGGCGACGGCTGTCATGTGCGGAAAGACCAAGAATCAGGTGAGTTTTTGGGAATTTCGCCCCGTGGGAGCAGACTAACAATGAGCTTGTTAGTGGTTGAATCGAAGTTTTGACGCTTGTTGTTTTAGCCTCTTATAACTTGTTACGTTGTAATATCAACTATGGTACAAGGGTCGTGTTAAGTTTATTAACGTTATTCACTGCAGAGTGAAGATGTATGAACGCCTAAATATCCTGCAGCGAGCGTTGGCTCAACCTTAATAATCAATACGTTAATAATACATTTACAGACGAAAATTAATTTATTATTCATTAGGTGTCTGTGCATGTCAATATCTTGGTTGATTGAGAAATTTGATTGCATCTAGTACACCGAAATTTCGGATAAATATACTATTTCGGTTGTTATGAAATGTCCAATCTGGTATTAAATTACTGCAATTACGTGAACCAGGACTGAATAATTCATTTGTTTGACTTCGTTTTTTCAATTTGTGTTATAAATATGGAAAATATTTTGTATTCTCCATAAATGAATAGTTTATACATTGATTTTTTCAATGTTTAAATATTTTTTTAACAATCATGTCAAAATAATAAAACTTATAAATATCACTAATTTGTTGTGTAACGGTCAGCTCATTTTTGTACTCATTGGATTCGAAAATTCCTAAAATTTAGAAAATTATTTAAGGCTTAAGGGGGGCGTCTGCGCGCCAATTTTAGCTCTTTAGGAAAGTCTATTTTAAAGATTCGAGAGGCGCTGTCCCCTGATGGTGAGTTACTGAAAATATCGGTAAACTACAGATCTCTATTATTGATTATTATTTATGAGTGAGGGGGAGAAGCTTTTTTTCTCTCAATACCTTAATATGATATTACACTGTGTATTACCTGAACTAAATAGCTTTATATTAATTTGGAAAATACAGGAATCTATTAGTCGTGCAACAGTTAGGGCTACAACTTTTTTTGTTCGACCTTTTCAGTATTGAAACCGGAAGCAGATTACTACGTCCTTCTGAATTTTAAGGCGACATCCCTACAATAGAATTATTTTTTGGCAAGATGTTGCAAAACTGTACCAATTGCGATAAATGGCATGTTTCTGTTTGTCTTTGTCTGATACACTGTAGGCAGGTAAAGACTGCCCGCACTTCTTAGCATTTTAGGGGTGGAAACGTACTATAGCACTCAAAAGTATTGTCGGTACCCCTCGCTCTGCGGGTTGTCATAATTCCTTAAACACTCAGATAGAATAAAATGGAGAAGTACTTAAGTTTTCTTGCTTCTTTACGTAGAAACTTTGTTGCAGTATCACACAATAAAATATTTTCAACTTAGAAAGTACTTTTCTTAAGATAAAAGTGGATGAATGGAGTTTAAACAAACCATTATTTTTTAACAAAAATGAATATTTAAATTTATCAAGGGTAGATTTTAAATGGGAAATGGTGTTTTTATCAACCTGAGTTAGTGAGAAATCAAATAAACTAACGAATATTGACAATTCGATAATAAAACAAGACGAAACCTCGGAATGAAATATATAAAAATTATCTTGTATTTTTATCTTTCATCTGTTTCAATTTTGGGACTTTTAAATACTTCGACTTTTAAATTTTTCGGTTTTCCGACTTTTAGTGTTTTTGATTTTTTAGTTATTCGATTTTTAAAATTTTTCAATTTTTCGAATTTTTAAATTTTAGATTTTTCACTTTTTTGTTGTTTCGATTTCTCAGTCTTTCGATTTTTTGCCTTCTCGTTTTGAGATTTTTCCATTTTTCAATTTTTCGGAACTAATTTTTCAGTTTTTCGACATTTCGATTTTTCAATTTTTAATTTAACGCTTTTCTTTCGATTTTTCACCTTCTCGTTTTTAGATTATCACATTTTATATCAATATACGAGCACTGGAGGACGCCGGGGCTCGAAAATTTTAGAATATAGTAATGTTGCGTCCGCGTATATTTAATAAATGATAAAATAAAAACCGTCATAATAACACCGACTTGATGTATTGTAGCTTAATTAATAATTTTAATCGGTTCCTCTGTTTTGAGGAGACAATTGGCTGCGTGCTTAATTGCATCGCATTCTTTCGATGTATAAACATAAACAATTAAAGTTAAGCATGTACTAATAATATATTTTTATTTCAAAGCCGAGGGAAGATTTGCCTAAATAACTTTAGACTAATTTTTTGTGTTTAAAACAAAAAGTCTTGCAGGCGCCTCGTGTTTTTTTTAATATAAAAAAATCTTCGGACCCTCTTGTGTTTTGTTTTTAAAATAAAAAATCTCGAGGATCCATGGAGTTCTTTATTTGGAAAGAATTTTACAGAATCTAATGGGCTCGGGCTCCTAGTGTAATTTTTTTTTTAATATGTGATGTCTCATTTTTGAAGGAATATTGTCAAAACCTAAAACCTGAAAAATCAGGAATTTTAAAAATCTAAAAAATCAAAATCCAAAAATCCAAAAATTAAAATATCGAATAGATGGAAATGTTAAAAAACGTAAGATTTAAAAACTCGCAAAATTTTGAAAAACTGAGTAAGTAAAAAATCAAAAAAACAAAGTCGAAAATTTCTGAAAATTTAAAAATCGAAATCTTGAAAAATCCGGCAGTTGAAAAATCCCAAAACAGAGAAATCGAAAAATTCATGAATCGGAAAATTAAAAAATCGATTAATCGAGAAATTGAGAAAACGAAAAATCCAAAAATTTAGAAATGTCAAAAATTGAAAAACTGAAAAATCGAAAAGACGAATAATCGAAAAACTGAGTGATCGAGAAATGGAAATCAAAAAATTGAAAAAAAGCGAAATCGAAACATCAAAAGACCGGTAAGTCGAAAAATCGAAAAATTGAGATATCGAAATAGCTAAAGATTAAAAAATGGGAAAATTCAAAATTGAAAAATTTGAACTTAAAAAACCCGGTAAATCGAAAATTGAAAAATCGAAATATCGAAAAACTGAAAAATTAATTTCGAAAAATTGGAAAATCGAAAATTCTAAAAACGAGAAGGCAAAAAATCGTAAGATTGAGAAATCGAAACAACAAAAAGTGAAAAATCTAAAAAAAAGTTTTTTGCGCCACTTCATTCCGAAAAAATTACACCATTCTTTAAAATTCTCGGGCTTGTTAATTATCTATTTCAGTCATTGTAATTTCATAAATGTTTTGTAATATACATGTACGTAGCTTGTAAAAAACCCTGAAGATGACGTTAATATGTAATCAAGTCGAAACATGTCGTAATCAATCAGTTTCTTAATGAAAAACATCCCCAATTGAAAAAATTGAGTGAGCAATCGAAAAAACAGGCGAATACTGACAATTTGAAAATGATACAAAGCCAAGTCTCTGAATGAAATGTATAAAAATTAATACAAAAATAAATTCCATTTAACAAATCCGTAGTCTGAAATTCAATTTACAATTGTGCAAAATGTTGATAATTTTTTTTCTATTTTTTCTCCCAAAATTTTATGACGTTATATCCAATTTTGCTAAGGAAATTGACGCTTACGCTTACGCTTTTTACCTGTTGCGGATTCTTTTCTTCTTTTTAATAATACCTGGGCTTCGTTTGAACACAAAATATTGACATATTTAATTTTTTTTGATTTCTTTGATCTCCACCAAAAACTCGGTAACAACCTTGCAAAAAATTATTATTACTTCAAAAAACAAGGTTTCATACTAATTTTGTTTTTTTTCCAGATAATTAAAAATAATTAGTTTTAAACAAATTTATTTGTGGTTAAAATTTTATTCCATATTTATTATATTATATATATTTTATTTTTTTTAATGCTAAAACTTTCGGTCGTGTTTAAAGTGGTCCAAAAATAGGTGAAGTTTATAATTTTTTTAATTATAAACTATACACTAGACATAAATAAGTATAAATTAGGAGCCCCTCGGGATTCGAGTTTGTTCATTCGAAATATATACCTCTTTAAACCGATATATCTCATATTTTTAAAATTCTCAATTCCCGAAACGGCGTTGATGTCCCCCATGTATCTAAGATAGGATGAAACCAGATCAGACGCAAGCCTTAAGGCTCACAAGCAATGCACTTATCATTACAAATTTTAGACTGTATTGCGAATTCATTTAAAGCACCCCAAATTTCTGAAAAAGTTTGTTCAGAGATCTTGTGCAATATGCTAGAGTATCTGTGATATCTGCGGAAGTAATTTCCTTGTTGCGTGTTTTCTACTTAGTTTTAATTATATAACAGTTTAAATATTTTTTAAGGCTTTCGTTTTGTAGAAGAAGTATTAGTATGAATTACTGAGCTTATTTTGATTCTGGGATGCCGGAAATTGCGTCTAAATAGCTGCTTAATATGCAAAATTTATCAAGTTTGCTCAGTATGTAATTAGTACAGGATTTATTTATTCATTAGTTAATCATAGGCGATTGCATTTTGTACCTTCCGCAAAGTTCTTACCTTTTAGCCAAAATTAAATTAAAATTATGTGCAAATAAATGCGGATTTTTTCTGGCCGCCACATAATTACTTACATTTTGTTCCTATAATTATAAGCTTAATTTTTCTTTATGATTGGTAGAGTCATTAGTATTAAAAATAATAACTACTCCTAGTAATTAGAATGGATTAGAATAGAACCGCAGTAATGGATTAAAAGTTTCTGAGTCGTTCAAACATAATTAACAGTAAAACGATACTGACTTTGGCCATTCAATAATACTCTGTTGTACAGACATGCGTACAAATTTAAACTATAAAAAGTTAATAGTCAGATTCCATTGGATGTGTAATAATATAATTAAGCATATTCCAATAAAAAAAGGCAGAATCCCTTCGTTTACTTTAATCCGAGCTCCAAAGTTTGAAGATTAAAAGTTGAAGGCGCGTCGCACAGCGGGCGTCGCTTAAATAATCTTAAAATCAGAAATTTCCTGATAGATTGCAAACTTTTCATTCTTATTAGGTCAGTTTAAAGCATAATCCGAGAAAATAGCGTCGTCAGATCCACCTAATCCCCAATAAAAGCACGAGATAATAACGAGAATTTAATAAAGGTGGATTTTATCGCGAGTGTCGCTTGTAAAATTTTATTTTAAATGATGTTGCGTAATAGTTGTTTTGTGTGTGGAATAAAAATTGCGTGCCGAAGGGGCGTTCGCTGAAATTGAACACAGTAAATTATAGGGCCGGAAGGAGGAAGGAAAAAATTTGTTCCGCAAATTGAATTGAAAAATAATAATAAAACGGATACTTGTTGGATGTGCAGCGGGCGAAAAACCTAAAAGGCAATTGCAAAATTTACGCGTAATGGACGCAACAAATGTGTAATTGTTGTCGGATGTTTGAAGCATGTTATTATTCCAATTTAGTGGCTGCATAAAAAATCCAATTAATTTTTTAATGAAATCTGATATGGACAAAGGAGCAGGGTGTGCTTGGAGGTCTATAATAACCCACCGAATTAATAAGCAGGCATCCCTTTGTTGACTTAAAATTATGTCGAACAATTTCGGAATTGAAGCAATTAAGTGGACGATAGAGGATAGGCGACAAGAAAACCGATCCAAGTTCCTCTCAATGGGAATTTTTGCGGTGACTCTTCTCCAGTTAATGGAATTCTTATGTTCCAGATATTATTACGACAACATAATTCAGGACTTTCGTATTAAAAAGTAATGCCGCTGTATTACAGAGCGAACTTCCGTCAGACCTAATCATCGTCGATGTCAAGCGGAAAAGTTAATTAAATTTTCATTGAGACGCAAAATTTAGCAAAGTGTACAGTAAAATTATAAAGAGGCTTATCCCACACATTCCTCAACTTTTTGTTGAGTGATTTCTGACTGTAACTTTAATTAGAAAGGACACTCAACCAGAACACTATAAATGCATTGTAATTAAGAAACCTTGTTTTAATTGATAATAATAGTTACACGAGTTGCTTTATTTGCATCCGAAAGCCCCCATTTTTAATAAAAATAAATGAGCACAAAGTTCTAGAGAGAAGCTATTTACCCAAACTATGCGGTTGAAGTTTTAGATACATGAATGTAGCCAACAAAAGCCCGTAAGGCTTTCACAAGTCTGTAGTTTAATATACCGAATCTAGCCGTTCTTACGAGCCACGATTTAATATTAAATGAATTTATTTCCAAAACTCTTGGGAAAATATGGCTACGTTCATGTTCAATAACTCATAGTTATTCATATTGAATTGAAAAATATTTAACGCTGGGTATGTTTTATGGGTCTATACATGAATCTTATGTACAAAACAAAATGAAAGGTAAAATAAAGTTTGTCCTCTACTTATTTACGAAAAGTATAACCTTTCAACGTTTTCTGAGTTCACCTCGTATTTACAGTAGTGAGAAATTTGACATCAGGATTCCCTCTGGCACTTTTTTCCTCTACAGTTTTAATGTTCAAGTTTTGCAAATTTCCACCTCTCACAGTGGATTATGTCTACCTACTGTTTACCGTATAAATATTTTGTGCTCTATTTTTTAAGTCTGAATGAAACATTCTCTCCACCCCTGTTACACAATCTTTTCTCGACTGAACCCTGGAATATGAAAGGTTTCCTTTTTCCGTCCGTTAGCAGTTTTATTAGATACATAATTTTTGTAACTACTGGACTGATTGTTGTGAAATGTATTTTAGGAATGATAAACCGTCAACCAAGTGTTTCTGATCATATAAGTTTTTCATTACTGCACCTTGAAATTTTTATACTTCTATACGCGTGATTTATGAATCCGCCTTTGTTTTTACTTTCGAGATCTAGATTGTTGTCATTAGTATTACACTGTAGCTATCCAAGTTTGTCCCTACTAAAAGTTGATGACATCATCATAAAAAAATAAAATTTGGAAAATCTATTTAATTTTAAAATTTTTCGAAGAACTGCTTCACTGCACTTCAGGAGCGAGGGAAGTTCTTTCTAAATACGATATACAAATTTATTGAGTTTTGTTCCCGTCACTTATATACTTCGTACATTCTATATGCTGTTATAATTTTTGTTTTTTCTATTAATTCTGTTTTTAAGGCATAGTACAAAACTTATTTTTTTTTAAATGGAACACCCTGTACCGGGTGTCTGGGAAATGGCGGATTAATTCTCCGCTACGTTCTTAACAATCCGTCGGGTGAGTCTGGGAAAAATATAAAAAAAATTCTTCTCACATTTTGGTGGTTATAAAAATTTTAAAATTGGTTCTTTTGCTGCGTTTAGCAACTAAACAACACATTCATTATCACAATAACTAGTAATACAATTTTTAGTTAATATTTCTCTAGTTCATTACCATGTTTAATTATGTCATTTGCCAAAATCGGTGGTATTTTAGCAGATACTAGCCCCGCCCACCCACCCTCTCTTTTTTTAGAGGGTGCCATTTGCCAAAATCAGTCTTATCTTGCCAGCTACTAGCGCCGCCCACCCACCCTCTCTTTTCTTAGAGGGTACATCATTTGCCAAAATCGCTCTTATTTTAGCAGGTACTATCCCCGCCCACACGCCCTCTCTTTTCTTAGAAGGTATCTCATTTGCCAAAATCAGTCGTATCTGAGCAGGTACTGGCCCCGCCCACCCGCCCTCTCTTCTCTTAAGGAGTATCTCATTTTCCAAAATCAGTCTTATCTTGGCAGCTACCGGCCCCGCCCACCCACCCTCTCTTTTGTTAGAGGGTATGTCACTGCCAAAATCATTTTTATCTTAGTAAGTACTGATGGTTCACTTTTACAAAAAATGATCAAAATTTGAAAACATTACCAGCTTACTTATATGCACAAGGCTGAAGATTTAATCCGCCTTTTTCCAGACACCCGGTATAGCTTTGTATATTTTGAATGACTTCCTCTTAGGCTTTACAACCACAGTTTATTTTTGAAAATAAAAAAAAAAATTAACAATAGAAGGCTTCACAAAAAGCCACAAAAGGGTTATTTTTAACATCTGTGTTGCAACGTTTTGTTGAGAGATAAAGAAAAGTACGTTCTGTGTTGTGGTGTAAATGAGGTTAAATTTCATATACAGAGTGTTTATAAAAATAGTTTAATTGTTACAATTTTCAAATATCGATATTTCAGTTTTTTCAAATAGAACAGCTTATATTTTACTACTGCATCTTATTTTTTATTCTCTTTCTTTTTGTTGAGTATTTTCTATATTTATTTAACGTTGATAGTCCCTGCGATTTTTTACTTTTTTAAGGGACACATCCCCATATTAGAAGAATGAGGACAAAAAAATAGAGTAAAATACAATAATAAAATACAGGATGTTCCATTTGAAACAAGATTTTTTTATTAACACTCTGTATATTAAAATTTAATTTAGTTGTTACTACGACAGCAGGGCGTATCTTTATTTATCCTTCGACAAAATATTCTAAAAGAGACTTTAAAGAGAAACCTGTTGCATTTTTTTTGTGAACCCTTAATTTGCCAAAAAATTTCAAGAAAATTAGAATAACGTGGCAACGTCGCATCGAATTGTCAATCGTAAACTATGGTTGTGAAACCTAAGAAAAAGTCAACCAAAGTATGTAAATATGTGTAGATGGTATAGTTAAAAATAATTTTAGAGTCTAACTTTAGTCTTTGTCTTTTTTTCTGTCTCTGATGTGATAAAAGAAATATCGAGGATCACGCGCTTAATGACTCATCCTGTATATATTCCCCTACGATTGTTGTCTTATCATATTTTTGTCTTACTCTGTCGAATTTTTAATTTTTAAAGTGCCATATTGAAGTACTTATAGTTTTGTATCTTTATTTTCGAGTCGTGTTACTTTCATCATCATTTATCATTTCATTTGGTCTTTCTTCTATACATTGCTTTGCCTTCACCTTTTCGTTTGTCTTGAAGTGACATTTTTACACTTCTTGTTATCCATAATCCATAATACAGCGTCCATTTTTATCAAAACGGTTCACTTATTTACTGACAACATTTACTTTACACTAAAATCTAAATAATATCATCACCAATAATAATCTTAAAACTTATATTACAAAAAGTAAACTGAATTGTTTTAAATGACATTAAGAAAAAGCAGGCTGTGTCAGACAAGTCAAACATTAATCGAAAACATCCGTCATGCTCGAAAAACCCAACTTCCAAAATGGCGCCAAATCCACCAGGGTTTGGTGCGACGGCTGCTACGACCTGGTGCACTTTGGTCACGCGAATTCCCTACGACAGGCCAAAGCTCTCGGGGATCACCTCGTCGTCGGAATTCACAGCGACGAAGAGGTCACCAAACACAAAGGACCTCCGGTTTTCACTTTCGAGGAGCGCTGTAAGATGATTTCGGCCATTAAGTGGGTAGATGAAGTGGTGGAAGGCTCTCCTTACGTTACGGATTTGGAGATCCTCAACGAGCACGCTTGCGATTTCTGCTGTCATGGAGACGATATCACGTTAACAGACGCCGGAGAAGACACCTACCACAAGATCAAGGAAGCTGGGCGGTACAGGGAGGTCCAGCGAACCCCTGGAATATCGACCACGGGTTTAGTTGACAGGATTTTAGCCGTGGCGGAAAAAACGAATCGGAAGGAGCTGGCGAAGTCCCCGTGGACCGGTTCCAGCAAGTTCCTCCTCACTGCGGGAAAAATCGTCCAATTCTCACAGGGAAGGCCGCCGAAGGAAGGAGATGTGGTTAGTAGAGTCCAGTTCGGGAAAAAATGGGGTGGCGTCTTGAATGTCTCCAAATCGTGTGTGTCATACTCAAGTTATAATTTTTTACTATTTTGAATTATCTCGGATTTGAGAAAGGTTCCGATTAAACACTTTGTATCGGTTTATTTGCTTCACAGCCAGATGTGATTCCACTACGACTAAAACACAGAGCAATTCTGCGATATGTTCTGTTTTCCTGAACAGTTTTTAATTAAGTTTTTTATTGTTCTGTTTGAATCCTCATTCTAATGTGATGTGTAAAGATAACGTAAGGAGCGTGAAGAGGATTCGCTGCTCATATCTGTTTAACGTAAAACGCTAGTTTAATTAAATTTTAGAATTGCTTTACCTGATTAAATATAATTTGAATTGGAGACAATCTAATAACGACAAAATTGAGGGTTTTATTGGCAGACCCTTTCGTAACGACAAATAATTAATCCTAATTAGCATTTTTAATGAATATTTGGAATATATACCGGTTGGTGATTCATTATAATACACAGGACACAAATTTAAATAAACAGCAATATTTTCTGTTGCCTTTTCATTATCTTCATTTAGTTCTTAAATAACGCAAGAATAAAATTCAAAAAACGAACTATTAACAGCTATCGAGTAGTCACACAAATTGATTTAATTGCCTACAATAGGGACTATTTTACCAAAGAAGAAACAATGTTAATACAGCAAGAATTCAAGCTATAATTTCTGTCTTTCAATACTTGGTAACAAATTATGTAAATACAAAAGAATTTGATGATAAAAGGAAAATAAAATTGTTGATAATGTTATGTTACAGAATGCGCAGAATAAAAATATTTCGCTGAAACAATTTCGGAATACATTTACTTTTAAGAGTAAAAAACAACAACCAGAAATGAATTCTTATAAATACAAAAAACATCGGCAAATATTTGTGGAGAATCAAGAACAAGGCTGAATCTTGTAAAATCGTGATGGAACGTGCAAATAATGATTTTATGACACTTATTTCTCGTATTTTATTAAGAAACGAATGTAAATTTTCGTCAACAAAATTATCGATGCTGAAGTACCAATAATAAATTTTTGTTTTATAAAAACTTATCCAGTTCAAAGCAGTTCACTTAACCGATACCCTTTATTTAAAATTATGGGAGGAAATAATTAAGACATCAAATCAAAGTTGGCACCAACATTGGCCTCCAAGGTCCCCAGATTTGGGTCCAAAGGATTAATTCTATTAGAGTTGTTTGGACGACTTTCTGGATTTGGGTAAAACTTACACAGATTTGGAAGAGTTGAAAGCTGCTATAACTCAAAGATCAAATCAACTAGCCTGCGAAGATTTAGACAGAATAAGTAGAAATTTCGGTTATTTCATATTGTTTTTTTTTGTATTTTTTTCTAAATCGGTGTTTTTATAGTCACATTAAGTTATAATCGACTATCTTACTGTTTTATGAGTTGGTATTCCTGACTAGCATAATTCAAAAATTCGACAGAAATTATTTATCACAGCGGAACGATTTTCATATTATTTGTAAAATTTCAGCTGTTGAAAGCATCCAGAACGATATGGAAAGAACAACACAATTTTGTTTCTTTTTAATTTAAACTTTAAACTTGAAATTTGTCAGAGCTTGGTGTGCGAATATTGGACAGTAGCTTGCACGTTTACCAACTACAGCTGTCAGAATAAGTATAAATTTTTGTTTGGACGATTTGTTTTACGTAAGGACGCTACATTTTCTCACTAGAATAAAATAGCATAAAAAATGTTTTATAAGATCATTGTCAGTGTTCTTTGTAAAAATTCGCCGCAAGCTGTTTGTTTTACAATCCTGAACTCATATGATAATAATGAACCTTATAAAACATGTTTTTTAATATACTTTTGCGCTTCAAAAGATTTATTTCTGAAACTCTCTATGATTTATTTATCTTGTATACTCAAATTTCATCCTAATCAAATTTTAATTGAATAAATTTGTTGCGTAATGATAGATAATAAGTCTAAAATAATTTAATGAAGCTAAATTGACAATTATTTGATTAAATGGTACTTCACATGACTAATTATTATTATTATTTATTAATGATGATTTTTTAAGAACGGATGTCAATAAGTTTTTGAATTCTCTACAACTTTTCCCTCATCGAATTTGCTATAAAATCATCAAGGGAAAAAATATTACCGATTATTATTACTATAGGTGTAAATGTTCTTAATCCATGGGCACCCTTAAATTTTTGTAATATGTATACTCTCTGTGTGTATACATATGGGTGTTAATAAATTATTTACAACTAGTGAGCTATGAATTCAGTTATTAAACTTAAATTAATGCTAAACTAATTAATTTGTCAATTACTTGTCAAATTTTTAATCAAATTTTAACGTTTATTTTTTTAAATACAAAGGATACGTAAAAATGTGGACTACAGAAGAACATAAATTTATTATCGAAGCCCAAGAAGGCCAAGAGGTTGGTAAAGAATAATGATACTGAATTTTTGCCGTCAAAAAACTGTATTTTTCGGAAGCTAATTTTTTTTTATCCAATCGTATTCACGATCCTCGAGATGTAAATCATTTATTTTATTTATGGAAATTTCGGAATGCAGTTTTGGCCACTATTTTCGGCTTTTTGAACTCTAGGCACTACCCAAGAAATATTATCGACTTTTTTTGGTTGGAAATGAGGTACAGTAAAAGCATTTTTTTCGAAAAAATATTCTACTGTACCTTATTTCCTATAAAAAAAGTTTCGGGTATCTACAGTTCTGTAAGCTGAAAACAGTGGCGAAAACCGCGTTCCGAAATTTCCACAAGTAAATGGGATATCAATTTTTAAATATACGTAGTGAAACATGTCACCAAAATGCAAAAATAAGATGATAAACTGTTTAAAAAATATATACCGGGTGAAGGGGCTAGTAGCTGCTAAGATAAGACTGATTTTGGCAAATGACATACCCTCTAAGAAAAGAGGGTGGGTGGGCGGGGCTAGTGGTGTCATTAATGATGTGTACGCATTGATTCGTTGCTTCGATTTTATTAGGAAATTGATACAAAAATCTCAGGAGGGGCGTCGTCCCCCTGCCCCCCTCTCCTGGGCTCCCATGTATGTATCAAAACCAAATCACCAGCCTGTATATTTTCAAAGCTGCATAATAAATCTTTTGACAACAACAAAAAAGGAGTACTGTCACAAGTGAAAAACAAAAAGAAACAGAAATATGTGTTTAATGTATGCATTATGAAAAGATGAAAAGAACTAAAACGCTTTGTGCAAACTGAAACATCGCATATTCAGTAAGATATAATCACGTTTTATGGGGACATTAAAACATTAAAGGTGTCATTAACAGCATCATTATCTTTATCAACATCTCTGTTGAAACATATACATCAGTGTTTACTTACCCCTTTATCATGTTCACTTGTTCTATCGTCTTCAGCTGGAAAGAGTGTTTGTTTACCTGAATATAATAAATTAAGATTTTCCTAACAAGTGAAATATGTAATGTTTTTGGAACTTTTAGTGTAGAAATAGGAGGAATTTATTAACTTCTCCACAAGCTTTTTCCTCAAAATTGATTAAAAGGTAATAAATCTGAACAAGTTAATAAATGCCAAGAACTTCCACTCACTTTCATTTACATGACGCGAGTCAAGATTGTGTACGAAATATAGGCCCGCTGTATCTATTTTTTTAACGCATTCAGATGTATCGATCGTATTCCGTAACGTGAAAGAAATTGATGACGTCATTCCATTTTTTCATAAATCACCCCACAAACTTCTCCATTCCCGCACAGTCGTAGAGAAATTAGTTTCGTTTGCATGAAAAAGTGGAAATGTACGACCACAAAAGATCATTCCAAATCATATAGAGACACAAAATCCCACTGGTCGCATAAAAACTGCCTCGAAAAATAGTAGATTTTACGTCGCACGTACTTTTATCAATAAATCAACTGCACCAAATAATTTTGTCATTAAAAACTATGTGTAATTCGTGAAACCTTTTTCGCTCATTCCAGTGAGTCAAAAAAAAATTCGTTCCCATGAGTCAAACTACTCGCACTAGTTATATAAATAACTAGTTTGTGCTCGTACATTTTACTTCGTGTGGTCGCAGAGAAAATTAAAGTGAAGTCCACTAGGTGGTGTACGTGGTCGGCGCGTTCGATCTGTTCCACGTGGGGCACCTCCACTTCTTGGAGAAGGCCCGGGAGCTGGGGAATTACCTGATCGTGGGGCTGTACTCGGACCAGGTGATTAATCGGTATAAGGGCGATAATCATCCGATTATGACGCTACATGAGCGATTATTGAGTCTATTGGCGTGTAAATATGTCTCGGAGGTGGTGATAGATGCGCCGATGGCCGTTACCAAAGACTTAATGGAGTGGTTTAAAATTGATGTCGTCGCAGGTGGACGTTTTGGAGTGGAAGACGGAGCAGACTCGGACGATCCTTATAAATATCCTAAGGAAGTGAGGAAATTTGTTGAGATTAATTCCGGGAGTGATGTCACGACGGAAAAAATTATCGAGCGAATCGTTAAGAATAAATTAGAATACATGGAAAGGAACGAAAAGAAGGAAAAAAAGGAGCTTGACTTGATTAACGAGATGGAGAAGAAACAAGAATGGAAACAGACGAGCTGAACAATTCTATTATACAAATTATATTCGAATTTACATTTTTTAACTGTAATTTACTTATAAGGGATGGGCTGTTGCTGTTACTTTATATTGTACCGCTTTATTATTTTTATCTAACCGTTGACTTATTTTAACTTACTTGCTTCAATATATGAACGCATAGGATGTTAAACGTGTTTTACCTCAGGATTTTCAAATTTACCACTGGAAATTTTCTGCTAAATATCTCATTTATTTAATAAAAGGTTTTCCACTATCCACAAATCAAATTTGGGTCGACTTTAATAATAGAGCAGCTGAATCGTTGCTTTGCAGCAGTTTATCGACAGAAAAGTTCGATAGTTTTGAACAAAACCTTTTAGTCAACATTTTATAATCCGCTAGTCAGCAACTAAGTACTTAATCGTATCTCCTTAAGCTTTCTATGGATAAGAGGCGCATCTTATGTGTGGCATTTTCTTGAATCATTACTCGCGAAACATTTGCGGTTTCCCCACAATTGAAACGAATGAGAGAGCATAGTCTTGATTATCGTATAATCATAGACGTTTGCGTGTGCTTTGAAATAGATGTGTATAGACTGTTTTTTTTTTATCGAAATTGTAAATTTCATCAACGTTCGAGTATTTGGGAAATATTTCAGACAAGTTAAATATGCAATGGATCGTTAACATATGCAAAAATATGCAATAATTAATCTACGTCAATCAATTTTTAAAAAAGATAACTCGGATATATACCTAGTAAAGCATTTAATTTGTCATATCAAAAGTACAGGATATGCAAATTGCATATAATCCTCTTTCTAGTGATGACATTTCCTCACTATCAAGATATAAAATTGTACAATACTGGCGTCCATATACACATACAAAGTTGTAATAAAATAGGGCTGAAAGTTTTTTTTTATGTTTTCAATTCATTGAGTGACTGGTGCAATTTTCAAAATTACAGTAACATAATGAGAAAAGAGCATACGTAAGCCACCTTGTGCAATCCTTTGTTCATATTCTGCAGACGCGCTAAAAACACCGGCTCCAAAAGTGCCGCATGTGGGGAAGCAAATTAGTAACTAAGCCGTGACAGAGGAACTCAACTCTTTTTTATCCTTTGAGAGGTAGTTGGCTAAAATGATGAAAGGCACAGCTTCCATCTATGTAGGCTCATGACTAGTAGTTCGTAAACTGTTACGACCGGTTAAGATCAAAGAAATGGTTCGGAAGTTTTGATAAACCCTGTCCACACCGGATTCACAAACAGGTCGCGGAATAGAATGATGGTCTACAAAAAAAATCGAAGGATCGTTTCTACAAAACATCTTGCCCCAAGTACTCAACAACGTCTAAGAAAAAACTAAAAGCTATGAGTTTTTTTATCAAGAGATTGGTGCTTAGAGAGCTTACATTTTATAGCACGGTAGGTCCGGGTTCCGGGAATGTCTTGTTAAACAAGCCCTGCTTTCAGCCGACGATACAACACGTTACTTAATTAGATCTTATTCTTGTTCGCTTAAATCTGAATTGTCAGAAGAATGGTCCTGCGAAAAATAATGACAAGTACTTCTACATTTTCCGGGTTGAGTTTCGTGCAATTAAAAGGAGCTTGTCTTTTCTACGGCATCGCTGAATCGCCAACAATTAAAAGTATTTTTAAAATTATAAAACTATTTTGGCTATCAGCTTGTGGTTATCTCAATAATAAATTGATTATAAAAAAAAAACTCGATATATCAGCATCCATAATTAGGTGGGACGAAAAAAATATTTAAACTTTGTTTGTTTGAATAGAAACCTGTTTAAACTCGTTTCGAAGCACAATTATTTACGACAATTTTTTGTATAATGGTTGGAATGCTACGAAGCTTTGTGGTGGATTTAAACCGAAATTTCGTCGAGTCCGTTACTTTTAACGAACTGTTCGAAATTATTGTAAAACCTCTGAAATATTCATAAGATTTTCACAAGTTAATGTCGCAACAGCGCCGTAAATAATTTATCGTGTTTAAAACAGTCGAGACGTTAGTCAGCACAAGGCTGTTGCATTTTCAGCGTAAAGCCAACCCATGAAACTGAAATAAAAGAAGCTGACGCGCCCCATATTTGTATGCACACGAGCCATGTTTCGAATAAATTTTAATGTTTCCGCGTTTTGTTGAAAAGCGCCGAACGCGTCGGCAAATAATTTTACACACAAAGAGGGCCCACTACCTTACGTTTTTACGAAATATTCACATGAAAGCCTTCACTCGAAAATACACAACGACTATTAGGTCGTGCATAAACACATCCGCTTGATTCTGAACCGAGATTTCCATACGTGAGATCCGTCAAGAAATGTGACGTTTTTTGGAGGAAAACTCAATTATAATTCGGAATTTGCATGGAATTTTTATGTTAATGCGCCCGTGACGAATTCATATGATAACATCTTCAATGCTTACACACGGGAACTTACAGGCGGCCTCTGACGAATTAAACATTTTTGATACAGGCTGGTCGCAGGTGCAAAGCAAGTACCCGCACAAGCTAATTAAAGAAATTAAAAATGCGATGGAAATATTACCCGCATTGGACGGCGCTTTTTCTGAAAAAAACTGGATGCGTGGCGCACATCTGCCTCTTTACTCGTGAATAAGAAATTATTTATAGTTCAGTTGTTGCATAGCAAAGGGTACGTGGAGCACCTTGCTTATTACACTTTGCTTAACCCGACAGTGTGCTGCATTAATGGGTCGTTAACATTTTTTGAATAAGTCAGGAGCTGTACGACAATTTAATTCGTTTAGCAAAGCGGTTTTTAAGTGGTAGTTGAACTACTCTTTTACGTTTAAATTTGTACGCTATTACTTTGGTAATTTCAATTTCTCAACGATTTCTGTGAAAAATGGGCAACATATGAATGATTTTTGATTTTCTACAGTGAGTAATAAATTATTATTATTATTATTAGGACTCACCACTGACCCGAAAATGACCGGCATTGAGGCAAGGCTTCTATCATCACGGGTATTATTATCTAATCGCGTCACTTGAAATATGACCTACACTACTCTGACCTACTAGTGCTAACCTATTCTGACTGACATGATCAGACTGTTCGAGAAACTTACGAATAATATGACATGTTCCTAACAAAACAGCTGTTTGATTTTGACAATTATTGAATCATTTAAGTGTAATTATTTCAATTTCTCAACAAAACTATTTGGTACTACACCTACTTGGACATCATTAAAAGTAGAATTCAAATTTTCTCAAGATTTAGCATTGCTTTGATTTTTATTCATAATTGTCGATATTTTGAAATTTTGGTGTCTAAGTTTAGATTTGTTACTAAAAACCAAAGCGGACTGAGGGAATCCCCTTGAAAGATTCCTCTTCTGATCATTGTTGGATCTGATTGAATTGTTTGGTCATTTAAAGTTATTTGAAGGATGGTTTTCCCAAATTCCATTGAATATTTGAAATGAGCACATATTTTAGGTTCAACTTTATTATTACTATTTGCTGCCGATATTCCACTGCAGTTGCAGTCAGTCTACATACCTTATTGATTAGTGCCTAGCCACTAAAGTGTGTGTACCTATGTCAGCAACTAAAATGTTTTCTTTTATTTTTGGAACATTAGGTTCTACGAAACGTTTGTAAAGCTTTTACAGACAATTAGTGATGCAACGAATAGTATATTCGACGTTAAACCGAATAACGAGTATACGGCATAGGTATCCTTTTGCGGATTAACCGTATATTTGGTGAATTTTAACCATTAGGCACAGTTCTGGCACCTTTTAGATTCCAAGTGTAAGCTAGTTCATCAAATGAACGACTACTATCATGTTTTCTCAACGTTTCGTGATCCATAGAGTAGGTCCGCGTTTCCGTCTGTAAGTATAGTATGACCAGAAATATTGTGCGGATTCTGCCTCAAGCGTCCACTGACTTTCTTTAATTTTTATGACAGCTTAATCTGACACCCTTACAAACTTGCCGCAGCCCAGATGGTTGGAAAAGGGATTTTTTTTTTATAATACAATAACTGATCATCCCCACCACGAATTTGATGACGTCACCTCAAAAGATTCTATATTAAAATGATTTAAATGATATACCATAATACACTGCTTTACTTGTAGTGTACAAATCCGCTTTGAGTTTTTCCCCTAAACGTGCAAATTTTCTAAAAAAAATCCAAATTGCATTATCACTTCTTTGTTTTATCTTAAACTGTAGCTCTTATTTATTATCTACATTTTTTTTATTGATCAAATCTCTACAGTACACTCCAGGGGTTTATTATTAGTATTACACTGCACGTATCGGAATTGACATACGTGTCCTACCTGAAATAATGTTCATCGGAACGTTTTCAAATGGGAAAACTCGCTAGAAATGCAGGCATAACCCTGGCCTTGATCAATGTATTCATATTTCTGAAGCAATTGTTAATCCGTTTCGCCGTTTTTTTTTGACATCCAAATTTTTGGAAAAAGCCAAAATTGTATAACAACATTTTACAATTTAACTTAGACTCTGTTCTGAAATTTTGGAAACGTTTTAATATAACATTTATTTACGAATATACCAGTATATCTAAAAGGAAGAAAATCTGAACAAAAAATTGGTGGAAGATTATTTCGACAGAAATTTCCTCGCCCCTGAAGGACAACCCAACAAATCCTGCTTCTTCGAGAAATTAAAAACATTGATTTAGCTAACTTTTATTTATGATAACCTCTATACACTAAAACAAATATGATAGATAAGTAATACCAGGAACAGTGCCAAAAGCTAAATCGTAAAAATGTGCCTTGATATTCGATAATTTTTGTTTGTTTGTCTACGACATCCAACTTTTTTTAATGACACTTTATATTTTTTTTAGATTCTTGTTTTCCTATATTCATTAATGTATTATATTTTAATCAGTCATACGCCGCCACTGTTTAATTCGAGTGCATTATGTGACGAAAACACACTTGTCTGTATTTGGTCTGGAACTGTAAAATTTCGACTTTTTTGCCAAAATTTGGGTGTTTCGGGGAAAATCTGAAAACGAATTCATAAACAACAAATACAGCTATTTTATAAAATTTAAATCCTACTTGCTATGAAAAATTTTGAGGGAATGTCATCACATTGGCGGTAGAAACGCGGACAGACAGACATAAACCAAAGTAGGCACAAAAGTTTATGCTGATCACGAACAAAAAAAATGCTGTTCTTAAAGCAAATAAATTTAATGAATTTTCACAGAATGTTTTCGATTTGTTTCTTAGGGACCAAATAACAGTCCCATATTTCAGTAGGATTATACTATATATATATTATACTTGGGGTATATTTGATTTATTTATAACACATTTATATTTATCTAAACAAAAATCTAAATCCTTCAACGAACACAATTAAACGTTTGTAAACAACGTCAAAACATCAGCAAACATAAGCAGTTTGCAATATTTAATGGCTGATATAACCTCATTTACATAAATGAGAATAGGACTGACCCAATGTGTGCGCCCTGAGGTATCCCGAAGTTACAAAGGCCGATTTGGAGCAATACACAGCAAGAACTTCACAGCCAATTTCAGACGATTTATTTATATAGTTGGAATATAAAAATAGATTTGTTGTGTAGATCGTCTACTACAAAAAACGGTGTTGGTAGTAATTTTATCACGTAGTGTCAGAATACCGAATAGTCGTTGCATCTCTACAAATAATCAAATAATCTACCTATCTGAACTAAAATTCGTAACATGTGACATTGATAGAACTTTTACATAAAAACCAGCGTTGTAATTAGTATTAATTTTCTTGTTCGTTGTTAAACAAACAATGCTATTCACATCCTATGACGACTGTAACAATGTTTAATACAACGCAAAAAAATCTCACAATATTGGTTAAACATGCAGGGTTTCAATTTTGCCGATAGTGTTCACAGCTTTCGGCAAATTCCGGTTGCCAAAATGCCTTCGCATGCAAATATCCATAGTTTGCAAGCAATTTGTACGCGTAATGTTGTAAATAATAATCGATAACGAAACAGCTTCATGTGAGTTTAAATTAAATTTCTACGTAACTTTTTTTACTTGAAACGTGTTTATATTTTGGTCTGCAGTCTGTCGTTGGAAACTTTTACCATCTAGAGCATATAGTGTTTCTCTGCATGCACTGCTGCACTGAATATTTTCAACCTCTTTCCTATTCATCCGCTTCCGTTATGCAAATAAAAATAATGAACCAATGCACAGTGTATTAACTAATTTAACAACTTTTGTGTTACGGGCTCAGGCAAACTAATTAACATTTCAATGGTTGCGTATTTATTTTTGAAGCAAAAACAGTCGGGAAATATGTGTCGTGTTTGTTTTACAAGACCAAACTAAAATTAGGTGGCAAATCCACAAATTAAAAGCATTTATCGGAATTTTTATACGTTAAATTTACGTTGTAATGTACGTGTATGAATACCACAGTGTAGATTTCCCATATTTGATTTAATTATTTAAATATACGGATGGTTAGACAAAAGTACAGAGTTGGTTAAATAACTCCTACGCAGTTTATTGCGGCCATACGAAACTTTGCGTGGGTTCTGAATAATTTTAGATCTATAGGACGTAACTTTTTAGAATTTTTACCCGTGTTAGTTTTCGGCAAAGTTTTTTTTAATAGCAATCAATAAATCATTTATTGAAAAAGTTTCCATTTTACAGAAAGTTTTTGTTCTTTGTTTACTTTTTAGCAATATTAATCGAACCAAGCAAAGTTTAAGCTATGTTTGCCACTTCATCGAAATCGCAGTAGCCAAAAATATCAGCAGTGGAAAATGAAGTTTCCAATCGTTCTTTTTAATTGGGTCATGTCGTTTCTTTTCTAATAACGCTGTGGTAAAAATACTAGACAAATCTGTTTCAAAAAGTGTGTTCAAAGGCATTGCACGATTGTAGTCTGCACGTGCAACACCTTATTTTATTATAATCCGCGGTAACCCAAATAACAAGCATCGAACTTAATGAAAACGAGGCCTGTAGGGGTGGAATTTAACCAGCTTATTGTTCAATTTTATGCAGAGTGACTGCTTGTAATATTCACCTCATCACTGTGGGTGTGGAAATTACACGGCTAAAACGGGGAGTAAGACGATTATTCATGTTATCAAATTAAACCTTAAACGCGAAAAATATTTCATCGTGCAATTCACCCTGTCAAGAATATTATTATTATTTTGTAATAAAATATGTTGCGTTGATGAATTAGCAATACTTAATTTTAATTTATAATAGATTTGTACACATTGTCCAGATTTTCTGGGATTATAGCTTTATTTATTGGTGTACTATCCTCTATAGCGTAAATTGATGCCAAATTTATAGCATTGATCAATACTGATACATTACAAATTCCGTTAGTAATTGTTCTGTTGTTTCATCAATGTAGGGCAATTTTGAGTTTACACAAATAAGTGTCTAAAATGGACAACACTGTGTCGAGCGCCGGAATATTATTAACCTGTTCTGGTAATTTGCCTAAAGTCACGCAAAACGGGCGAGTTAAGTACTTAACGCATTTTATTGATTTCTTGTAGATATACATAACAGTGCGGCATTAGGATACTGATTATGATTACAAAGTCGATAAAACTCACCGCTGTAGATGTATTCGATAACATAGAGAAACGTTTGACAGGATAGATTGTGTCTTATTAAAAAAAAAAATGAACTGTGGGAATAAAGTGGTAACACGATGATATACAATCAAGCTTTCACCGGTTGTTGTGAAGGGCTAAGAAAAATTAAACAGTTGCAAAGTAAATTCTCGGATAGACTACAATAATTCTTTCCGTTTCGAGGAAGGTGAAAATGAAATAAGAGAGCAAGTGAGGCTGAATTTTAAATTGCTGAAAACACATTTACTTTCTCTTGAGTTTAAAACAATTCTTTTGCAGGTAACGCACAGCTGATGAATAACAGTAAAAAAAGACTAAAACAACTTTTCAATTTCATTAAAGTAAACGAAACGGAATTGTTTCTCGTTCTCGGCTTAACTGAATTTTTTTCAACATACTTCCATAAACAACCACGTATACATCTTATAATAATTAAGCACAGTTTAAAAATGTTCGTTTCTCGAGGAATTTTTGTGACGCTTAATTTTAAAATCCCCGAACAGCGGTAAAAAATAGCGTCATTTCCTCGTGGAAAATCATACCCCGATCGATATTTTGTGTAAAGCACGACGTTCAACACAGTTTTATTTTCGTCTGGAAACCTCCGCCAAAGTCAACATTATTGCGTTATTTCGACTGTCGACCTGCCATAAAAATCTGATAAAACCCTTTTACTGACAACACGTTTATTGAATTCCTGTTTCGTTCAAGTCAGACCTACTGCATAATTGCATGACAATGTAAAAGTTGAATTTAAACAAGCAACGATAGTATCGTTTAACCATGACCTCCTTTTTCAGTTTAAATAAAACCCATGAGGGACTTATTAAAGAGAGCTAAGGGCTCCACCACCATTGTCCCCGAATGCCGCCGTCCTGGGTTCTTTCACAGGCCTTTCACGCAACGAACGATGAATACGATATCATTTTGAATTAATTTGGCAGGTTTGAAAAGGGGCCGCATTCCTGTTTACAATTTTGAATAGAGTTCATGAAAGTTGCATTCCGTGACAAAATACCGCATTCATCAGGTGCACCGCTTGATGAAGGCAAGCATACGGAAAAGTGGATGCAGTAGATGCATCTTTGATCATTGTGAGTAAAGGGTTACGTATGTGAATACTGGGGAGTAATGGTAATTGCCACTTTCGTGTGGTAGGTGCAGGTGTGAATACTGAATAACCTGTCCAATAACACATAGCAGGAGTGCAAAATTTAAATTGGTGATTAAAAAGTTATGGTTTAATATAACTTTTCATGTTATTTGTCAGACGCACACAACCCATTTGTTTTATTTGCATAAGAGGGATTATGGACAGACTGGTGGTTAGTCTTGTTTTTATTACGGATGCGTGTCTTTTCGTTATTTGTTTAGGGTTAAAGTCAAAATTTCCGGGTTATTTCTAGACGGAGGACTTGAGAAATTATATAACATGTAAGTTTATGTTCACATCGGGAAACTACTTTAGAATTTCTTATAGTGAAAATGTGAACATGCTCCAACAGAACTCAATACCACGAATTAAATTACGTTTCGTAAAGGTTGCCTCAGAGCAACCTTTTGATGTCAACTACTTATTCAATAAATCAAACATTACCTGTTTTACACATAACTACTTACGTGTTTCAGAATGAATTATGTCAGGTCATTAAAGCTCGTCTAAAATTTTGACATAAAGACCGGTGTTTAATAAATGACGAACTCGCCTTAATACGCTTACATCATTTAGTAGTACTATATTCACGTATAATTACTGAGTTGTTCTGTTAATTCTGCATAAAATATGAATCTACACCGTTTTTTTAACACTTGAAATCACTTGACTGGATTAACCGAAACTGAACAAAAATTGAGTGAGGCAAGAAATTTCGGATTACCAAACTGGATCAAATTAAAATAATAGACTTTGCTAAAAAATGCTTTTGACGTGTGTTTTTCAGAAAATAATTTAGGACAAAGGCAGCTGGTCTCAGGAAAAAAATTGCCTAGTACCACTTAGTAAATAAAATCCCTTTTGTTCCATTTGGTTTACAAACTTGGGAAAAAACAATTTATTCATTCAGACTCGCTTTGTAACTAATATCATACAAAACCTGACCTGATGTATAGAGCGAAATACGACTTAACCGTTGTAGAGCAAGCAGCTATAATTTTTCGCCTATCATCCTATCAAGCTGATTCAACAGGCCATCCAATGCTGGTTTTATATCACTGCAGTAATCCAAGTGTCGTGGGAAATGAAACAAAGAATACAGAGGGGCGCAAATTAAAGCACATCCTTTTTGGTTAAGCCGAGCCAGCATCAAAGCCCTAATTTATCGAGTTATATATTTTTATCACACTTTGTTGCAGTACGAAACGTGTGAAAAATACTTGATCGGTGTCCTTGTGTCTTCACCCAGACGTGATGGGTTTTCACGTTCTCAACCGCGAATCCCATACCATCAGATTTTCCCATGAGTTTAGGACCCGAGAATGGTTCCTGTGAGAAAGCGAAACAAATTACCCCCGGTCCGGATTAATTTGATCGTTTCTTTGGACCATGGATTTCTGAGAAGTTACGTAACATGAGGGGCAGAGGTCGTGATTCGCGCAAAACTGTATAAAATACTTAAGCGACCACAAGTGAATTTATGTCAGGTTATTGAATAAAGCGCGGTCTCGAGTTCGTAAATATTTTATGGTAATTGCAAGCGAAATGCAGGGTTCATAAAAAAGTAGTTAAACTTAAATTACGATATTCGCAACGGCCCGTTTTCTTTTATGCTCCATGTGATTACCCGCGAAATAAACAAACCCTATTTTGATTTAATTTTCTAGAGCATTCAAAGGACCCCTAAAAATTTCCACGATTTCTACCTGAGCTTTTTTGTACAAATCGCCAGACTTAAGTGCATGTTTTCAACCGCTGCCAAGGCGAAGAACAAGGATAATGCGTAGCATAAAGGGCATCAAATATGTATGGTAGGACAAAAGCTTACGACGTGTTGTCTACGTTTTTCAATAGAGGATGAAATTCCTGAAAGGTGAGATGCTTTCCGGGAGCTATAATGAGACGTCTCGAAGCTTGAAAGCCTCGAAGAAAATTTCTGTCTATGCAACACAAGTATTTTCGCCGATAGATTTGTCAAGTTTGCATAAAAATGTTCGTCCGTCGCGCCCTTGTTCCATCGAAAAAAAGTTGGCTTGTTCACTTCAAAAATTACTCTCATTGGAGCGTCGCTGGCTTGTATTAGGATTTATGGAGTTTCATAAAAGTAATTTGTATCATACGTTTTAAAAATTTACATTGTTCACATCAGAGAGACGCTCTCTCCCATTTTGTTTCAGCTTTGGATCCGACCAGTTTTCGACAAAAGCGTGTGCTTTCCGCTTATAATTGACGCTATTTAAAAATTTATTCTTCAGAACCAGACGCTGGAAGGGAACTAATTTGCGTAATTCGAGGAACGGGAGGGCGATAAGGTAAAATATGGGAAAGGGGGAAGTTCCTATTGTATTTATTAAGTCATTTGGTGTTTTACTAAAATAATGACTCACTCACCAAATCATAACAACCCACTTTTAATTGTCATCGGCTTGTTTTCGAGAGCTTTTCATCATACAGCTAGGAATACACGAATGTAGAAGAGTTTCATTGTGTTGTGACTGTGATTAATATTCCTATTTATTTAGCCCGCAAACAGAATTTCGATGAGGAGCGTAATTGCTATAATTGGTCTCTGGTTAACTCTTGATCTATGAATTCGCTCTTTGAGCGCGGTTAGTTCTATTACAACAATCATTACGGAACCACATGACGCAAATAATCTATTTGTCCCAACTTCCAAATCGATATATAAGAACTTTGACAATTAATTTCGCACTTTTGTCGGTGGCATTCGCCCTCAATTCTGACAAAATGGACTCAACAATCCGCATAAGAGTCATTAGCGCGCATTCTTTCAACCTGAAATGAGCTCAAAAGGGAACAATTAAGCTTCCCCACAAAATTTTCACCTTTAATGCTTCTGTAATTCAGATGCTTAATGTAGTAATCGTCGAGAACTTGAACTATTTTTGTTACATTTTGCCACAAGAGCCTTGACCTTTTATATGTTATTCGTTCCTTCGGAAGCTGAAGTTTCTCCAGTAATTAACTCACCCTGTTTCTCTCCAGATCCGGCCCTGTGCCCCAGGGCCGTGTGATATAATCAAAACAGATGGGTACGCGGTGAAAGTGCACATAAAAGTGGCGTAGAGAAATTATACTTTTAAATCCAACCCAAAACCGCCAAAACTTATTAAAATTTAGCAATTTAACCCTTGTTGAACACGTCTGCCCTCATGAAGGCCCATAATGACGCAACTAAATCGAGATTCCCACAAAAAAGCTTTTCTAAAAAAAGCAGTAACGATCCCATAATAAAAGTGTCCTCTTACGTTGCGAAACGATTTGTTTTATTGGCCCATGCGGGTGGTTCTCATTTCAAAACTTGCTCGGAAAACTTGAAAATGTTACTGACATATGAGGATGATTAAATGGGGTCGTTTCCGTATGAAGTGCCGTGAATTCGGGGTTAGACGGCGATTATGGGGTGTCGTCATAAAAATAAGAATTTCAGTAAGAGACTGCGGTAACCATCTGGGTCGTTATTTCTGCTTAACGCAGTACGAATCGAAATTCCAACAGGTGCCGTAAATATGGCGCTGCAGCCGTTAGCATCAGAAAGAATGGATATTGCGAGTACTTGAACACGAAATAAAAATCTGATTCTGTACAGAATTGCTCGAAATTATCGAAGCGGGGGCGATCTTCCTTTCCCTTTGTTAAATTTTACGAATATTCGCTTTCCGTTACACGTTCACAATTTATAATAAAGGAGAGATCACATGAGAACATGGGTGCATTTGACTTATCAAATAAATATCACCGCCGGAGCGAGCTTTATTAAAGGACATATAAAATTCATGTTATATGGAAAAATTCAAAACAGATTCAGATATTACAATTTGTTTTGCAATTACTTAATTTGGTTAGTTCCATTTTTGCTTTCCTATTTCCGTGTGTATGTCTGTCTGTCTGCTAGAGATTTGTTAAGCAGATAAGAATAGATGATCTGTATTAAAATTTTTTATTCGTTGTCTCAGGAAAATTGGTGACGTCTTTACAGAAAGTAATTAAATGTCATTTCAGCAAAAGAACAAAATACAGTTTTTCTAAGACCCACATTGTAACTTAAATTCCAATACTTTTAGCAGCCTCTGGCAACTTGTTTCGTCGTTTGTTGTACTTGGATTGAATCCTGGTACAACAACGAAGTTACGTGTTATTTAATCTGATTTTTAACATTTAATTCGGAGACCCCTGACCTTTGTGCCGTTTGTTCTCAGTGAACTAAAAAAGAAACGTAATTTTCTGCAATAAAAGCAACTTTTTGCTAAACATTCAAATAAATTAGCCACTCGAGTGTGGTATCCCTGGAAAATTTTAGCTCTCGTCACACGAGCTTTTGTTATTATTAATTACGCTGATGTTTGTTTATTTAGTTAATACATTCAGTATAATTTATATGAATAAAATTTGCAAAACGGGATTATTAATTTGTGTCGGGTATTATGTAAATAAATTAATTTAATTAAATTAAATGTCAAAGTTAAACGAATTAATTAATTATTGCATTTTCTGACATGTTAATCTGGCGTTAGTTTTGATTGTTTATAATTTACAACTACCAATAGTATAATTATTTTCACAAAATCAGGCTGTTGAAATCTATACAGCTTCAATAAATCGTAAAGTCTTTAAGCTGTGGTGGAAACTGTTGCTGTAAATTATTAAACGCACAAAGTATAGATTTTTGAGTTAAACGTAGAGTATCAAGCAATAATAAAAATTGATTTTATCATTAAGATAATTTTAAAGGCAACGATCCCTCGAATAAATTTAATCCGGAAGGTAAAAGTTTCCTCAGCAAACTTCTGACAATTATTACCTATAAAAAAATAATTTATAAAAGATAATTACGTTAGGAGCGTTTTTCAGCATGCAGCTCAAACAATTCGTCACCCCTTTATTGTTTCGAATGTTCATTAAAATTTAAAGGGTTTCATTAATAAACTCCCAAACTTTTTTTATGGGAATGCTAATCACTAATTTATGAATTCCTAATTTAAAAACAGCCCCGCGTGGAAAATCGTGCGTAATCGTAAATACTCCCCGTGTCATAGTAACAAGATCTGTCTCCGCCCAGGTTTTGTCAACGTAGTTTTCATTTTCATGTGAATGAACTAATATTTCCATCGATTTCAGGTATTTCTTGTCTACCGTTTCACCAACGGTGAATGAACACAGTTTGGAATGCGACAAAATCATACAATTTATTAACAGGTCCCGTATGCTTTGCAATTCAAATTCTCTGAACAATTTTCTCTCAGATGAAGAATTTTTACGTCATGTAAAAACATGAACTTTAGTCTTCCGTTTCGTCGTTAATTCATAATTTAAAAAACCAAGTCTGTGGGTTATACTTACTCTGAAAGAAAATTTAAATGAAAATTCTATCGAGTTGCGGGCTCCGGACCGTAATTTAAATCGAGAAGGGACTATCGAGTGAAGATCCGGTTGAAAAGTATCTAAATCATTAAGGAAATTTAAATCGAAAGTAAATGTTTTTTTTATTTTTAAATTTAGATGGCCTGTCTTCTTTGAAATTTTTAGTTTTTTCAAATATAATATAACAAGTGGTCTGATTTTTTCCGACAAAATTTGTGACACAAATTACCGAGTAGCTGTTGCGACGAAAATCACACGAGTCGACGAAGGAGACGAGTGTGATTTTCCAAAAGCAACAGCTACGAGTTAATTTTCACACAAATTTTGCAGAAAAAATCAGATCACGAGTTATATTCGGCTTGACAATCCAAAGAGAAAATTTTTATTTACTTTTTACGGACAATAATTCACATAATTTATAGTTAGCGTAGTAGTTGAGTAACCATACCTACTTAGTCTAAATAGTAACAAAACAACAAGGCAAAACGTAAATAAATTTATAAACATCAAATTTTGTGTGTGCTGCTGGTTGATTTTCTTAATTCTGGGAGCAAGATTTGGTAACAAGACTGTGTATGAAATTCGAAATGCAGTGAAAGAAAGTCAGTGCCGAAAGACCGCAAATACGCAAGATTCAATTTGGAAGCAGTTTACAGAATTTTGTGATATACGCAAGTTTCCTCTGAATAAAACAGTCGAAATGAACCAGGTGTCCAGTATTTTGGAAGATTATGCCTTTAACGCCAACAGAAAAGTAATTTGTATGTTACATTATCATTTTTTTATTAAAGTTCATTTGACAAGTTTGACAAATTAATTTGACATATTTTTTTTCGCTGAAAAACAGTGTTGTTGCCTGACAGAAGAATGTTTTTTCACTGAAAAAATTTTTCGGTGAATGCCATTGGACAAATTTCAAACAATTCTGCCATTTTATTGGTTAAGAATTTTCGAGTTGGATTGTCAGGATAAAAATCCTGAAATGAAATAATTTCGGTTTCATTGTTGGAATTTAACTGTAAGTTTCCATTGTTCATTTATTGATCAGGGGAAACATCGATTAAATTGTTCACATATCAACTCAAATGAGTAAACAATGTATCATGTTTATAAAATCTTCCTGAAGACCTCCGGGCTTTACAATATTTTGTTACCGAAAGGCCTAATTCAGCAATGATAAAACAGCATATTTTTTATGCCAACTTTAACAAAAAAAATATATATACGATAAATGAAAATGTGTCGTTAATTCAACAATTGTAGATCCCATATAACTTTATTTCCCGAGGGTAGATAGCGAAGCATTGTAATTCCTACAGTATGAAAACGTAAGTTTCAAGATTTTATTAAACCGATAATAGATATACGAAATTATGTAGTGATTGAAATGTTGAGCGGTTTACACAAGCGCAATTAAATATTTAATTGCAATTATTAAACTTTTAATATGGCATTAAACTACCACGTGGCCGACTTTACGCCAATTGGACGTCGCTAAACGCCTCACTAAATGCGTGATTAACCTCTTGCTGAAAAGTTGATGACGTCATAATTTTATATTAATCTGCAGGATTATCAATAATCATCAAAAAATAAAAATCGCAAAATCAAATGTTATAATTAGCTAAGAAACTAGAATTATGTATTTGATTATATTTTAAAACCGTGGTTAACATAATCGTGTAATTAGATAATCATGTAATTAAATTCAAAATTAGATTCTCCAGATTAAATTAGTATGATGTGTAGTCATTTATTTTAAATTGATTTTTACGAATATCAAATTGGCTCAAGTGTGCTACTTATTTCAAAGAATTTTAGCAATATCTCATTATTTTTGTTATTAAGCAAATACATTGACTATTTGGTATATTATATACAAGGTGAGTCACTAACCGCGGCCCTCGATATTTCATTAATTGTTACAGATAGAAAAAAGTCACAGACTAAAATTATACCGTTTTTCAGCGTAACGTATAGCATACATTAAGATTATTTTCGGCTGTACAGACGTGATTTGTTTTTCACGCATAGCACACAACTTAGCCTTTTTAAATAGAACACCGTATATATTTTTAAATACTCTCAATAGTTTTTTCGTAGGCATTGTAACCATAGTTGATTTTTGAAATTCCATTGTAGGTTGCCACGTTGTTCCAGTTTTCTTGATTTTTTTTATCAATACAAAGGTTCACAAAAAATCGCAATAATGACATTTTTAAAATCTGGGTTGCAATATTTTGTGTTGGAGAGATAGACAAAATTAGTTTTTTTTTTGTTTTTTGGTGTTTTTTTGTTGTTATAAACATTTAACAATTTTAATTAAATAAATGGTTAAAATATTTTAATTCCGTAAATTTTTAAAATATGCGGTAGTGCCAACTTTTTAATTTAAATTTGAATTACCAAGACGACAACGAACACTTCAACAACATGCCATTATCACCTCAAAATTTTGAACACAAATTACAACAAATAATTTTGTTGATATGTTTTATGGGACGGATTTATATTTATAAATTTATTTGATTAATTTGCATAATGTTCTAAAATTTCAACATTTCTGCCCTTTCTAAGAAAAACTAACATCAGTTGCACACACATTAAACATCTGGAAAAAGTAATTAAAAAAAAAATCTCAATAACAATCAACTTTAAGAAAGAAAAAAAAAACTGAGAAATCAATATTTGAAAATAGTAATAATTAATTTTTTTGTAAACACTATATTAAGACCCAATTTTATTTTTGTCACAACAAAGCGCATACCTCTATTGTATCTCTCCATAAAATATTGTAACACAGATTTTAAAAATAACCCTACTGCGATTTTTTACTGAACCTTTCCATTACTTAAAAATTTAAAGAAAATTGGAATATCGTAACAAGGTCGCATGGAATTTCAAAAATAAACTCTGCTGATAAAGCCTAAGTTGCGTACTACACGTTAAAAACAGAACACATAAAATCATCAAACTTTAGTCTTTAACTTTTTTTTCTAGTTCTAATAATAAAATTATAATGAGCTATCGACGAGTCCGTGTTTGGTGACTTACCCTCTATTTATTCCACTACAAAAAGTTGGTGATGTTATTTCTAAATGTTATATAATTTAAATATGGCAAAAATTGTGTATTTGATTTCATTAATACGGGGTGACTATCTATTAATGATTGAAGCAAATTATTAGGGTGACAATTCTGAATTATCAGACGTCAGATATGCCATCATAAAATTTTAAATATGTTGCCAACCTTACAAAAAAATCACAAACATTAATAATCACTCGGTTTTTTAGAAAAGTGCTGAAAATCTGTTCATACGTAAAGGAGATTAAAATATATTTCATTCCTAAAAAAGTGATGACCTCAGTTGATTGAAAAACGTATGAAATAAATTATCTCTGTACTACATAATATTAAATTATTATCTATAAATTACCTAGTAGATGCAAAACCACGCGTTCCGTTGTATCGTGAGAGCAACGAAAAACACGGTTAAAGACACCCATGGATTTTTAAAGATTTATCTTTTAATCTTTGCATTTCGGGTCAAACTTTCAAAGTGACCGTAATCTGACAAGTCCTCTCAAAGACAAATCAAAATCCGTGGTTGTTTTGATCGCGTTTTTTATTGCTCCCATGGTATTTTGGATGGAAAAATACTCAAAAAGACATAGACCATGGTCTAGCAGATTTAATATGCTGATCCTTGTCAAGCCATATCCGGAAATATTTCACACAAATTTTATATTAATTAAAAACCACAGATATCCAACTGTGCACCACTGATGACTTAACATTAATTACTAGGAGTGTAAATGTCTTGAATAATAAGGTGATCACGAGTTAGAGGCACGAGAAGTAAATCTGCTGAAGAAACTAAAAATCCTCATGTAACTTTTACATTCAAATAAGTTTTCTGACTAAATCAAGACTAACTACCTAGAGAAATCATGTATTGATTCTACGGATGACGAGCTGCTGCGGTGAGGAAAAAGTAAAAACTCCAAAAGAAAAATACAGTACAATATTGGGTTTCTTCGTAATTCCACACAGCATTTAGGAGAGATTTAAATGCCGCTCCAAAAATAAAACTCAATTATGAGGTGACATTGCATTCCGTCGAACATTGTTTTCACGACCGACAAAAACGATTCATTCATTTCAATGAAAATGAAACGCTGTAACGTTATTTTCAAAAATTTCGCTGTTAATATCAACAGGAATGTCTACGCTTTTGAAGGCAACGAGGAATTTAAATTTCTAGAGACGTTCAAGAGCCGCTGATGTTACATAACGCCGGCGAAAATTAGCATTTTCTTTGACCGTCGTATTATTCATGCAGCGCGCCTTAATAGCCCCACAACAGGTGATGTCTACTGATAGTCGAAAAACACGCAAATTTCCTTGAATTTTAGGCATCGATTTCGAACTGAGCCCAAATAGGCCATTTATTATTCGTTATTTACTTGGCGAAACAGAAGGCGACAGTTCCACTCGATTCGGGCTATAAATTGCGTCACCTCAGACTTGTTCTTTGGAAAAAATCGAAGCAATTTCGTCGGCGGAATGTAAAGTTCATTTGATATAAGATATAATAACAATAAAATGACCCGCTTGGTGGGTCGGTATTTTCGACTGGCGGTCGTCATTGGCCAGAAATGGCAGGTGGAACATGTTGAATATCGGACACACGCTGGAGCGCGTCCGAAAAACACCTGCCGCTGGCCACGGGATAATCCGACGAAAACGACTACCGTCGCCTTTCTCCACCATGAAATATTTATTCCTACTACGCTAGAATTAACATAACCACCTAAAATGTCCGTTTACGTACGCAAATAAGGTCTTTATTGATCTTTCGAAATTTGGTGGCTTGGGGGCGTTGCGGAGGAAACAATAACAAACCGACCATTTAGGCAATTAACTTTGTCCGTCTTATAAACTGGTCATTTTAATCCACATAAATTATAATTCTTGTTTTTTGGGCATTCGTTGCATAATCGGAACGGAACGAATACCAACCTTGTGCTCTTTGTTGGCGCAGCTTACCGTACTGATGCACCAATAATGAAACCAGTGATAATTTTATGGCTGATAATCCTATTTAAAGAGCTAAATTATATTTATGAACAATGTTACTATTAAGCGCTATATACAATTAATCAGCAATCGCCAACAATTAATGAGTCATATAGGTCCAGCAATTAGCGTTGAAGCTTGTAATTACGCCATTATTCACCTATTATTAGCTTTCAAATATTAATTAAGCCGTTGCTTTAATAATAATCTCTCGTGGTTTGTTTTACTCCACGGTCCATTTTATCATCATTTCCCCTACTAAATTCACATGAGCCAATTAACGCCGCGCCAAGACTAACGCTGTGCATCCGTATTTGGGTTATACTCAAAGTTAAGACGGATTTTAATTAATTATTATTAAAAGCATTAAATATGTCCAAATTTATGTTAGTAACAAGAATATGGTGCTTCCTGACAAGAACAGGGTCGAACGTCTACATTTATTTTATTTGCGTCTTCTTTTGGCACAAGACTTGAAAATAAATGTATTTTTATGGATATCCTACCTGTCAAAGGTGGAAAGAAAAATGATGCGCAGGTTTTGAATAAAATCGCAGGAAATGATACATCACCTTGACAAAAGTACCAGATATATATTTTTTTGTTTAATGACAGTGGCTGCGTTTAGAGAATTTATAACCTGGTTATTATACTGTAAATCCAAAAAATCATTGTATGCTTTTCATTAAAACGAGCGAACTGGAGAAATGTAAACATTATGTAAATGTCTAATAGAATTGTGCATAACTTCGTCAGATAAGCCGTTTTTGACATATCTTACGTTTTGTATTGTAGGTGCATTGCAGTATGGAATGTGTGTTCAATTAACGCCGCTCGCTGCGCTCGCTGAAGCAGCAACGAACAGCTAACATAGTTGTCATATTAATACAATTATAAGCCATAAAATAGACCTTCAGGGGCGATGCAAATGATGTTTGTATAAGTTTAAAGAAATTTATAAGTATTTTGAAACCATTACTAATTAATATAACATAAGAAAATCTAATACGTTGTGGGAAAACTCTTAAAAACGATTGCAGCTTGACAGAGGAGAGGCTTTCTCTGAAGTAGTTCGTCAATCAAAGACTGCGATATTTTTTGTCGTTCCTTCTCAAGTTGTAGAAACTTCTAGTCAATATTTTTCGCTCGTTTAGTTTTTAAACGATGCTCCAACCCCTCTCACAAGTGCTAAATGTTTATAGTAGCTTCAATGCTCGGATTTACTATAACTAACAAGCAATAAAGACGTATTTTGCCCACGCCTGACCCCGAACTGCACCTATTGTCAGTGTCGCGTTTCTGGAATGTGTCCTCATGATGTATGTCTTTTGTTGCAGTTAAAGGCCGCCCAGCTAGAGTGGAATCACAACTGGCAAATTCTGAGCGAAAAGAAAATGACAATAGAGTCGCCCTCCGAGCAACCGCTGGCCCACCCTTCACGACATCAAAGACTGCTCAAGAAGCACGTCGTCGATTTAGAAAAAGCATCAAAAGCGTTGCACCGCGAAAACGAGCGAATCAAAACCCGATTCTTGAAAGTGGAAGAGGAACTAGAACTGCTTCAAAAATACGTCCAGAACAAGGAAATCGCCGGTTCTGATCAAGTGTACGATCGAATCAACGGCAACGAAATCCAAGACTACATTAGAATGGAGAAAGTTAAGGAAATGGGGAGGGATGATTTCGCGCGCCAGCAGCAATCTAACACCGAATCCATTGCCAATTTGACTAAGCAAATGTCCAATTTTGATAAATTACACATGTCGATGTTGGAACTGTTGGAGAACGTAGAGAGCATCGAGAATAAGGTGGATGTGAGTTTCCCGGAGTTCCGTAAAGAAATCTCCAAATTGGAAATTCAAATTGCTGATGCCGTTTCGCAAATATCTTTGTTAAGAGAAGATCAAACAAATACCAGGAAATCGGTGAAAGCCATCGGGGTTAGTGTGTCCAATTTGCAAGATAAAACAGACACGGATAGGGGGCGGCTGAAGAAAGTCGAGGAACAAGTTGGTGGGTTAACCAAGTCGGCCAACGTGCAGACATCGAAGCTACATGACCATATTCTTAAGGTTGGTATTTCCATTTACAACTTCCTACAAAGTTTTAAGTGTCTTTGAAACTGCAAAGAAACTTGTCGCTTCTCGTATTTCCTCAAGTTTTAAAATGTATAATTATAATATCACGTTGCAGAAGATACATGAAACGGGTGAACTCCGGTATTCTGTTTATATCGGATGTCCGTGGAACGAGCACCGGAGTTAAATAAATATAGACTCCATACATTTTTAATGGAAATTTCCGTCTGTTATTGAGAAAAATGTATACTTGTACACACATTACTAAAATTGTTTGAGGTACAATAGCTTGAAAAAAATAATGACGTGTTATTATATAAATGTGCCGCGTCTACTAAATCGGGGTATCGTAAATTACAAATGAAAGTTATTTCTAGGTGAAGGATAGATATTGACGTAAATGTCTCAGTTATTCTAAAGTAACTTGCCGCAATCAGCTGGTTTTGGATAGGTACTATTTTTATCGAACTCTGTCCAGTTACCCAGAAGTTAGAAAATAAGACATAATTTCATTAAAACAACTGTGATTCCCGTAGTCTCTATAAAAGGCATCATTCACACGCTCTTTTACGACAGAAACAGTTTTAGCAGAAATTGAAAAATAAATTGCTTTTGAAAAATGTCTGCTCTGCACTCTAACTTGTTCCTACAAAGCTTAGTATCAGAAAGCGCCATTAAAAGTGGTTTTAAAACGATATTGCTTCCCATTTTATTCTGCCTTTATTAACCAACGATTTCACTTTGAATGTTTTATCATTCCATTTTAGTTGACATTTCATTAAAATTTCAATTAAACTCTATCCTTTGTGTATTGTCATACATGTAGCACTTCTCCATATGCTCATACGAGACATGAGTTATTGTGAACAATCAATGGAACTCGCTATCAGACGGAGACATAACGAAAACGCTTTGTTCAAGCCGAGATTGTCAAACATCTTTTGCAAATATTTAATTATGCGAGCTTCAGTGATCCCATATGAGCGAGATTCCATTTTGTGAAACGCTATTCAGTTGTCTTGATGATGTTCCGTTGTGTCTTTTCTACAATATTTGCATTTGTTTCAGACTGAGTCAGCCACACTGGATTCTAACACCACAAAATCTACAATTCATCTAGTTCAAGAACTGAAATCGTTCGAAAAAGAATACAAGAGTATCGTGAACAAGTTGCCTCATGATTGCGGTGCTGTGTCAGGTCCTAGCGGTATTTATCTAATCTCTCCTGGGGATGGTGAACCCATTTTAGCGTATTGCAAAGACGGATGGACCACCATCCAAAAAAGATACGACGGATCTGTCAACTTTAATCGCAACTGGAACGAGTATTCCAACGGATTTGGATCAGCGACGGGCGAACACTGGTTAGGCAACCGGAATTTGCATTATTTGACAAAGAAAAACTGTACTAAGCTACAAATCAACATGAAAGACATCTACGGAAAGTATTGGCAGGCGACTTACGATGAATTCAGCGTCGCAGACTACAGCATGGGTTTCAAATTAGTTGTCAATAACTACAGCGGGAATGCCAGCGACGCCCTAGACTACCAAAACCACATGGAGTTTTCAACTGTCGATAACGACAGGGATATTTCAAATACCCATTGTGCTAGCAACTACGAAGGCGGTTGGTGGTTTTCACACTGCCAACATGCAAATCTCAATGGAAGGTATAACCTAGGCCTCACATGGTTTGACAGTTCCAGAAACGAGTGGATTGCGGTTTCCCAAAGCGAGATGAAGGTGAAACAAAGAGAAAACTGTTGAAAGTTGGTGTTTTAATATTTAAAAATTTATCCTTCTATCGTGAATCACCATGTTAACCACTATAATGCCATGTTATTCGAGTAATTGTATTTAGTTCACGTTGGAAGTTGTTTTGATTGGAAGACTGAAATTTAAGAATTTCACGTTAAGAATTGTACTTACTTTTTTAAATTTGCCAGTATGAACCAAAGAAAAGACTAGTTCATTTAAAATGTTAGATTAGTAGTGTTATGTAAACTCAACTTGTAAATTTTAAGCGCACACTCTCAATAATGTCATGTATATATAATTTATTGTCTCATGCTTTTTACTGCCATATAGTGTAAACTTTAAGTTGGTTTTAAAACTTGTATATAGTAGTTATATTTATTGTATTTATAATATTTGACAAAGATAGTTAAATTTTTCCACATGGATGTTTTATGTAAATAGGTCATACCTTTGTACCAATGATTAGTTTTTTAATAAAAAAATATAAACTCGATACATTATTCATTATAATTATGCACACGTATTTTAAACACATTGTAAAAATATAGAACAGAAGAGTTGTCCCAGAAAATAACACCAAGTTATAAGCGAAAAAAATATACGTATCCAAGTATTAACTACACATAATACATTTTTAAAAACAATAATGCATTAACTTGTCAATAATTTAGGTTACCTTTTGTTATAGCTTGGTGAAGCTATAGTGTATACATTCATTATTTGCCACCTTTTTTAAAATGTAATTGATCTTTTATGAGCATATTTAATTCAAACATCCTGAGTGACTTTGACTTTACAAATTTAATGTTCATTTTCAGTGTCTGCTCTTTTACTAACAACATATAGCAACAACATCTACATAAATTTTACAATAATAAAAAACATCAGCCATTAGTTTTTGGGACAACCCTTAGATACTTTCTACAGGAATTTTTTTATTAAAACGCGTTACAAAACTTCGGCGGTTACAATAAAAAACACAATAAAATTCCTAAAATTGCACTTATTATGGATTACCTACATCATTTTCTTTGTTCGTATTGCTTTGCACTGTTACATTTTCTTCATTCTGATTAGCTTCTGCTGGTGATAGCTGCAACCGTTGCATCAATTCATTCAATTTTTCAGCCTTTCGTTCTTCATTCTTCTCTATGATCGCGCACAAATGTTCAGTTAACATTTCTTTCCTTTCTTGTTTCTGGTGTAGCAAACATTTTGCCTCCAGAAATTCTTTCTCTACTTTGTGATACTTTTTTCTGAAAACGTAACATTAAATTGCAACACTTAAAATAAGCTCAGTGCACTTACTGACATTCCATGTACTCTATACTGGCAAGTTCAATTTGCTTTCTCAAAATTTTAACATCACAAGAAAGCATAGCATCTAATTTTTGAAATTCTTGTTGGATTTCGTTCAGCTTTTGCGCTTCCTCTTGTGTTCTTTTGGTCCTGTCTGCCAACGCTTTAGCTAATAGTTCTTTGCGTTTCCTATTTTGTTCTTCGATTAATTTTTGCCTTGCTTCAAATTCATCTAGGTCTCTGAATTTCTTTTCATCTTTTACAGGCTCAGTTTTCGTTTCATCGGTTTCAGTTATCAGTTTGTCTGATTTTTCTTCTATGGCTGGTTGATTTGGTTGCGTTTTCTTAATATCATCAGCTACATCATTAGGTTTATCTTGAATACTTAGTTTGGCGTTCTCAGATATTTCTTGGGCGGTATTATTTCTAGCAGTATTAGTGTTATGTAAAGATTTAGATCTTGAAGATGTGCTCACATTATGGCTCGCTTTGAAACTAACCTTCTTCAGGGAAGTTTTCTGGTATCCTAAATAAACAAATTAACAATAAGCAAAGACGTTTTCAAATTGTGAGTAAAATGTTTACCTTTTTGTTTATTAACGTCATGACCTTTTGCTATTTTACGAATATCATCTTCACTAAATCCAGAAAAAGACATAATACGGTTCTGTTATTAATTTGATTAAATAAGCGTTCATAATATGAGGTTAATTACAATGACAACATGGCAAACTGTCAAAATTTGACTGGAATAAGGTTGTGGGAGGAGAATGAAATAACTTAAGTAACGTGCGCGTGCGCTTTAATTACTGAACATAATTCAAATAATGAAGGTCAAACTTAAAATAAACAGTAATTATTTTGTATTTACAATTATTACAAAAAATTTAAGTTAACTAAAAAACAAGCCATTAAAAATCCACTGTTTACGAATTATGTATTCGGTAGAACTAATGGCTTAATATTAAGTTCCTTGTGTAATTCATTAAGAGGTTGCTCCCATCGTTTTTCGAAAAATGTATTTAATAAAAATTTACTGTTGTGTGCTGTTTCAAGAGCCCAAGGTAGATAATAGTTTTTATATAAATTTCGATGTCTGCAAAAACACAAAATAAGTATCCTCGCAATATTAGCTTAGGTGATAAATAATTTACTTCAGTTTTAATCGAACAGGGCCAAAAATCGCTGCACCGATACACATTGGAAGCTTAGTTTGAATGGCTTCGATCCATTTGACGGTTACTTCACCTAGAAAAGTGTGTTCCTTCTATTAAAATGTAAAATCAACCACAGAAAAACATAATCTTTTTATAACTTGCAACCCTGACGTCATTGTAGATAACGTACATACAGTATTTATTTACCTTTACCGGTAAGTGTGTATTAACAAAACGATTCAACGACAAAATTCCCATTTTTTAGTGACTACTTGCTGTTTTTATTTATCTGCCTCTGTTTAATTTTATTTATATAAAACAAACGACCTTTGGATGCCTACTTCACGCTACTCAATACAAATAAAGCCACAAATTAATGTAAACCTTGATCGGCCAATGATGACCTAATCATAAATAATCAGCAGATTTAGCAATTTTGCTCACCTAACATATTTGTCGGCATTCCTAAAATTGCGTGAAATAAATCATGAGCTTCTCTGTACCTCTGTAATACGTAAGCCGCATTTACATCATCAATAAATTGGACAGGGAGCCGAGAATCCGGTGTTACATTCTGAAATAATAAGCATAATATTATAAAGTGTTTGTGTACAAAAGACTAAGTAGTGTTTAACAACTTACTTACGTTATCTTCCAAAAAACGTGTATAAGTTCTTCCTAAAGTACCTTCCGGGTATTTTTTAAGCTTATCTAAGTCGACAGTTTGCGAGTTGATTCTTGGTTTTTGACGTAATATTTCTGCTCCTTCTTCAGAACTCTCCATTTTCCTCATCATGTACATAATAGCAGACGTTCCTTTAATTCCGTTTTTACTTTAAGTTCTTTAAATTTTTGGCTTATCGTACCTGCCGTTTCTCCTAGACAAGCAATCATATCGGCTCTGTACGGATCTACTATTGACATAAATGCAGATCCTACGGTAAGAAGTCCTCTTTGAAAGTTATTAATTTGAATGTGGTTTTTATGAAAATCATTTTCAAACGTGTTACTAGTAGTAGTGGTACTCATCTGAACAAGGTTTTGTAACGGCGGAAACCAAAGCTTCTTGTAAGTAGGGAATTTTAACATCTAAAAAGTGATAATAAATGTTGTTAATGTTTACAGCATACCGCCAATCTTGTTCTTAAGCATGTTTCACACATACAGTTTTATTTGATGTGTACATTTTCGCAAAAACAAATACCGGAAAACAATGATATTCAGTCCACCACTGCAGATCTTTATTCACTGGTTTTAAGCAAGACTATGAAACGTGAAGAGAGATAAATTTTCCGAGGTCATCAGAAAAACAATGTTCTGATAAACTAACAAAATTAATAACTAGAAATGATGCCGACAGAGTAAATGGAATAAATGGAACGGTAGCTGAGAGCTTTTTGAACTAAACAAAAGGAGTGAGGCCAGTGGATCTAACCAGCATTTTTTTTACGCTTATAGAAACAAAAAGTAAAATACATATTAAATAAATTAAGTTTCCCAGTTCAAGCTAAAAACAATGCCGTTTACAAAGTTTCAATATTTCTATCCGTTGGCATAACATAATTTTTTTAGACACGTTATTTTGAAAAATTTGGATCAGAAACGATCAACTTTAGGCTAAGAAAACACCGAGGAAGAAAAAACGTGAATAAAGACAGAGTGAAACTTGATTAATACAATTCCGGTTGTTCTATTTTGAAAAAACTAAGGTCGGGATACTGGAAAATTAATCTTAATTTTTATTTATAAACACTGTTTATTACAACTCTATTTTATTGACACTGTCAACAAAGTGCATCCCTTTATCCACATTGTAAAATTAAAAAAATAAAAAAATATTTGTAACATATCTTACAAATATTTAATCTTATCCTATAAACGGAACAAATTTTGATCGATTTTATTTACCGTGCTTACGAAAACCTTAACACGTTCGCTAGATTTCAGAGCATTCGGTTTTGCTGTTCGAAAGTTAAATTGGAAACTGTGGTTACAGAATTCTGATTGAAATCTGAATGTGTAGGGCACAGACTCAACACGGATTAATAAACAACAAGTGCAGGAATATTTTATTATATAAAATCTAAATAATATTTACTAATGTAAATTTTGGAGATGACATCATCCTTTTGTTTGTGGGGATGATTTGCCAAATTTTGGTTGGCGTTGTACCATATACATACGTGATAGTTCTAATTAATAACCGTGTAAAGTTTAACAACAATCGGTCCAACAGTTTTGGAGATCATCTGTCAAATAAAAATCCAGACAGACGAAGGACAGGCAGACAGATGGACCCGGGAGACCTATTATTTCGCACTCTAGGGCCCATGAAACGTCGAGAAAACATGAAAATAGCCAGTCGTCAGATGGATTTAGTGTTGTCTTTTGACCTACGTGCGGGAAATAAAAAAAAATGGTCAAAAGTTGGTTCGACAGAACTTCGCTCGCTCCTGAAGTACAGTGGAACATATTCAGCATTTTCGAGTTGAGTTTTTTCTTTACACAATTTAGTGATAACGTCATCAACATTTTTGCAAGGACACGTATATCAACTTGGATTGTTGCAGTGCAATACTAAAAATAACAGTATTGCATTCCTAAAATTTTCTGGGAAAATGGAGTGAGTCGTTCCTGATTTCATTAATTTTATTCGACAAAATTATGAGATGACGTCATCAATTTTTTGGGGGGAATAAACAGATATATTTTGATTAACAATTAACCATGCTTATAATAATTTTAAAACGTCTGCAATATTTCAAAGTATTCAGTTTTGCAATTCTTGATTTACTCAATAAAATAAATTGACTGATTCTTTATTTTTTTGAGTCACCTTGTATAAGCAAATCTAAAAAATATGCATGAAATGATAAATTACAAGTCTAGACTGATCATACTTTGCACATTTTAGATAGGATTTGTCCGGTAAAATTTTGAGATGACGTCATCAACTTTTTGGGGTTGATAAACAGATACATTTTGATTAAAAGGTTACCATGCTGTTGTAAGTCAGCCTACAACAACTTTAAAACGCCTGCAATATTTCAAAGTATTCAGTTTTGCAATTTGTGATTTAATCAATAAAATAAATTGACTCAGTCATTAATTTTTTTGAGGCATCCTGTATAACCAAATCTAAAAAATATTAATGCAGTGATAAATCACACGTATAAATTTATCATATCTTGCACATTTAAAATAGGATTTATGCAGCAATATTTTGAGGTGACGTCATCAATTTTTAGGGGGGATGAGTAAAAATATTTTGATGAAAAATTTACCTTGCTTATGATAACTTTAGAAAATCGCCAAGACTTCAAAGCATTCGGTTTTGCAGTTCCTGATTAAATCAATTAAATAAATTCATGCATTCATTAATTTTTTTGAGCCACTTTGTATAAGTAAATCCAAAAAATATTGGAATGATAAATCACACGTAAAAACTCATCATATTTTGCACATTTTAGATTGAACTTGTACGGCAAAATTTGCAGCTGACGTCATGAATTTTTTGGAGGAGATAAGATATTTTGACTAAAAATTTATTATGCTTTTCAGAACTTTAAAACATCTGCAAAATTTCAAAGCATTTGGTTTGGCAGATTCAAAATTAAACTGCAAAATGTTGTTTTATAATTTTGATTTTTTTTCAAAAATCTGGACGTTTCGGGTAAAAACTCAACACGGGCTCATAAAATACATGTGTAGGACTACGTTATTTTATACAATTTAAGATCCACTTACTATGTATAATTTGGAAGTGACGTCATCACATTATTAGTGGGGACGGCAGACAGACAGACAGACGGAAACGGGTGACCTATTTCTTCGTACTCTAGGGGTCATGAAAGGTCGAGAAAACTTAAAATTAGAAATCGGCCGACGGACTCGATTACAATACTTCCTGAGCGTAAGCTCAAAAAGTATGTTTATTGAGCCTACGAAAAGATCAATTTCGACATGAAAAAACAAATGAGGGTTCCATTAAAACAGCCTCCACAATTGAAAGTAATTTTATTTTCTGTTACTCAAAATGAATCTTATAAAATTTATATTCTACGTGACTTACATTAGGAGTAAGTCCAAAATTATTGAATAATAGATTGACTTTATGTTTTTTATTACAATATATTTTGTTCTTTGCGGTAAAAAAATTGTCGAAAAAAAAAACTATGTATACAAAGAACAAAGATTAAGCCCCACCCAACCGCCCCGATCTCAATTGTGATGAGCTTTTCATTCCTAATTAGACCGAAGGGGGGAGTTTAATTGTAACGTCAATATTTCTCCAAAAAATTCTACCCTTTTAAAAACATATTTCATACGGTAATTTCTTGCAGAGAAATGAGGAATTTGCAACTAAACTTCGCCCTTCAGCTCACGACGAATAAAATATTCATCACAACTGAGAAAGGGTGGGTGGGCGGGGCTCATATTTTGTTCATGTTTTCTTAATATACGAAGGCTTCTTTTCCCAACAAGAAACTGAAAACATGTTTAACTAACCTGTTGTTGAAAAAGAATTCTATATATTAAAAAAAAAAAAGAAATAATTCCATGAGCAAAAACAGTCTATAATTAAATTTAACAAACATATGTCACTTCGTATAATAAAATTGTTATCCCTTTAAGCTGCAGTCTAATTTCGTAACAATAATTAGCTGTATGGCAGTACAAAGCAAACTTTAATTTAAAATTTAAACCACAAATTACAGTTTTTAATTCACCTTTTATTTTGATGAATTACATTTTTATTTCCGGAGCGAAGGAAGTATTGTAATAGGGTCCATCCGACTGATGGTTACTTGTAACTTTCAAGTTTTGTCGACGTTTTATGGTCCCTGAGTACGAAAAATAAGTCTTCTTTTTCCAATTTGCCTGTCTGTGTGGATTTTAATTAGACATATATCTCCGAAACTACTGCACCGATTGTTGTTAAATTTTATATGAATGTTAGTAATATGGTGCAGATGGTAAAACGTTAACCACAATTTTTCTAATCATTCTGACCAATACATTGATGACATCACCTCTAAATTGTCTATAATAACTGTTACTGAAATTTTATACAACAGTATATTCTTCTACTTGTGGTTTATAAATCTACCTTAAGTTTTTGCCTCAGGCATCAAGATTTTCGCAAAAACAAATCCAAATTGAATAACAACTTTTTGTATTAATTAAAATAAGCGGAACGCTTACAATTGCCTGCGCCGTATCGGTTGGCGTGTCCTGTTCGTAACGCGAAGGTCGTGGGTGCGATTATTTTATGTGGCATTTTTTTACACTGTGACTAATATTATCTATATTTTTTATTTTATAAGGTTTATCATAAAAAAACAAACTTCAAGAGTGAGGGAAGTTCTGTGTAAGCACCCTTAAACAAGATATATATCGAGTTTAGTAAAAAATATGAACTTGTAAATCTGTAGACAACTTTTGTAAACTAACTACTGTCTTAATTTTGCTTTCTTTTTACGTTTTGGAAATAATTCGGCATTTTTTTCGAAAGTGGCAGTCTTCTCTTTATGTGGACTTTGTACAATTAGTAATAATGTAATAAAAAACTGGCCTCAACACATCATTTGAAGTACGATAATTCTTTTATCAAGTAAAATAGAACATAGTTATTTTTGATTATGTTTGCTCAGATTATATGCTAATAAAAAAATCAGCACATAAATATGGTACACTCTGTATATATCACCAACTGTATTATGCATTGTCAAATAAAATTTTACTAATAATGTAAATCAGAATTAGGTAAAAGGCTAAATTGTAACTTTTAAGACATGCAGAGAAAGAAAAAAAATGAGGGTCGGAAATAGCTCATGTTGTTAGATCGTACACAGACTCTGCGTGTTTAAATTGTACGAATGAGTATTTTTCTGAATGGACTATGTTAATGTGTTGGCTTGTAAAGATTTCACACAAAATTTATTGCTTTTGATTACACCATTTATAGCAAATAATTTGCAAAGTCGTGAATCTGATTTTAAAAACTAGTTTTGTGTTTTATTTTATTAATTTTAAATTAGCAGAAAATTCCTTTGGAGAAAAAAACGTGAACTTGGCTTCTCAATAAGCGCGCTCCTCGATATCTCATTAATTAATAAAACTAGAAATAAAAAGCAAAAACCAAAGTCGTACGCTCTTGGAGTGGCGTAAAATAAAATCATTTGTAGCGTAACACGAATTTTTTAATTTTTATATAACTTACCAAATTGCAGTCAGTTTTTTTTTAATTGAAAAACTGAGTCTAGTTATTTGAAGATTATATTTCAGAATTTCTGTGTATACTATTAAATACCGAGGATCATTTTTTTCATACCGCAACAAAAATTATAATTCTGTATAGGATATATAAATTAGCCACGTATACGTTAAAATGAACTCTTACTACATTTTGTGAATATTTACAATGTCAAAAAATTTCAAGAAAACTGAAATAACTATTTTAGTATGTATTTAAAATAAAAAAAATGCTTATAAGTATATTTAACACTTTTAGGGCCGGTTGCATAAACGCAAATCAAATTTAATCTCTGATTACCTCCACAGTTACGATTGTTATTATCATAGTTACAATTGTTCTTAATCAGAGATTAAATTTGATTTGCGTTTATGCAACCGGCCCTTAATTAGTTAGTAACGCATTTGTCAGTACATTTGTGCGTTATTTTTGTTTTCTTTACAAGAGGAGTGGAGTGAAATAACAAAACATAACTGTACGTGAAAGAATTAGAACCAATTTCAGTGTTAACAAAAAAACAAACAAAAAAATTATATCTATTTATTATCAACATTAAAATCACAGGATTATTGATATTGTAAAGACATTTATTCCCAACAGGTATTATTACCTGTTGGGAATAAAGTATTATTATTATAATGATTTGGTATATACAATTTTGGTACAGCTTATTCCGGTGACCACACACTTTGGTAGTAATAATGAAAATAATCAAGTCTTGTGTAACAAACATGTTTACTTCTAGAATGGAGACTAGCAACTCACACTTAGCTCAGATTAAAACTAATGGATACATCATTAAATATTCCTTTACATATTCACAACATTAAATGATCTCGACGCAGTTATCTTGATGACGCGAACCTTGTTAGCGAAACGCATGACCTTTGTCAAGATTTAGTCGTTTGTTTAATTTAAATTAAAAGTTGCGAGTTTGTAAATTTCACCAAAAAATTAAACAGAACAATTCGAGGTTTGATTTTTAGAAAAATGACATTCGAACAGTGGAGTGTCATTTGACCATTTTCAGATTCCGAGAGAACATGGCAAGAAAATTATAAACAAAAATATCCACACAGTATGCATCTCAAAACAATCACCGACATTGACGTGAAGGGGAAAGAGGTCACAGATGTTCAAGAATATCTGCACGTAAATAATCAGCTGCATCCCAGTTTTCGTTTCTTACAAAATTCAATATTACTTTCAAAAACAGATAAATCAAAGGTTACTTATTATGTTTCTCTTTCAGTATAATTCTCTTCCGTATAATTTCTATCACTACTTTTTCTAAGATCAGCAATCTATTGTGGTATACGGGTAAAAAAAGGAGTATCTTTCAAAATGTAAAAATGTAGTATAATTTTTTGACCATTAAGAATCTTATTATATAAAAATTTATAATAGTTAATGATGGTTTTTTTTGAAAAATCCTCTACCCTTTAATTGAAAGATACATAGCTAGTGAAAAAAATAATACTTTAGTGAACCAAAATGAATGTTTCTTTGATTACAGCTGATTGCAATGATTTTAGCTGCTATATTACACTTTTTTGTCTTATCTATAATATTTAACCAGACATCTACATCTTTACATAGACTAACTAAATACTTTAGACTGCGAGAAAATAAGAGTAGTTATTTTTAAATCAAGCTCCTAACGTTTCTGGAATTTATTCATAAATGTAAGATTAGAAGGAAACATTCCTTGTGTTCATAGAAATATAGGGTGCACTGAACCACTGGGAAAACAATGAAAGTTTTTCTGACAGTTATTTAAAAAAATACACAGTATATACAAAGCTGCCTTATTGAAACAGGGATTTAATGAAACTGTCAAACTGACGTTACATATGGTGGTTTATGATAACATGTTACTGTCAGAATGAGCGGCAAATTCGTGTAATTTTAAGTTTACAATGCTAAATTGATGAGAAATTATTTGTATACAATTGCACATGCCCGAAGGATTATTAAATTAATTAAATTAAATAATTACAATTTGTTCTTTTTGAGGTTATAAACAAGCACCGCCATTAAAGAATAAATAGGAAATAATTCCGACATCTTTGTAAAATATCGTCGATTACACTGGTCTACAAAATGCAACTTTTGTAATCATCTGAAGTGAAAATGCACGTTTCTAATCTTTATTATCAGAAAATCATACGAAACCACATTTATTGCACACGATAGATTATTATCTTCACAGGGACATAAAATTCAGTTAGTCAGTCATTAGTTAACCATAAACATTAATACGCTAACCGGAAATTTCATGTAATTCGTTGTCACATTTGTGAAAAGTGTATATTACAATAGTCACGTGTCACAAACAAAGTGACAGCAAGTCCAACTTAGTAAACTCCTTCTTCTTGATGAATTTTGGTTGAATTTTAGTGTTATCGAATCTATTCCTTAAGTCCGTTTTTACTTTGTATAACAGCACAAAATAAAACATGTGAGTTGCCAGCCTTCATTGTATGACATAAAAAATGACAAACATTATGCAACAAATGTCAAAATTCTATTTGAATGTTAAACTCGAATCTGAGACAGAAAGCAATAAAATATATACGTAAAAATGCACAAATTAATTTGATAGTAACACATACGTGTTAAAGTCGACGCCTAGATTAACGAAAATATTTAAGTTCTTTTGACTAATCAGTACTTAATGTAAATGGCACTATATAAACAGATGAGTATAATTTCATGTATATTGAGCAGAAAAAAAAATATATAAAGTAATTAATAATAAATTAAATAATAATCATTTATTTACCTAGTTTCTGTGTTAATGCATGTATAGTCTGCAATAAATAATGCATAAAATTAACTAGTGAAATAGAACTATGAAGATTTTAGATCTTGGCGGTTAAACTAACTAATGTCCACTATTTAAATTATGCAGACAGGCACTCAAAAAACTCCTAATTTTCCTATCAATAGTTTGCTAATGGCGCTGACAGTATTTATCGAAAAGTTCGTGAAAATAATAAATATTTGACAAAGTCAAATGCATTGCACTAGTCTTCAAATTCTTTAGAAATCTCAAATAAATAAATATTTGCAATAAAACAAAATCACTGACTTAATCCTCTAAAATTATGTCTACATAAGTGGCCAAAATCAAAATAGATTTCAACGCTTACATGGATTAAATTTTTGAACTTTGACCACCTAGCCAGATAAACCCTGCAATTGAAAAAATATTCTTCTAACATTAGCTAATAAATCTTGTACTATACAACATTCTCAAGTTTAGACGATTTCTCAGTGGCAAGTGGCACATAAGCAGGGGTGGAATCTTTTCTTTTAAAGGTAACATAAGTGTAAATTAAACTTCCTATTACACTAATATTAATACCAATAAAATTAACCCATGAAAAGATATAATCACCTCCTATGACCATCCCTAAATAAGTAACACAAATATTTTTCAAACACCCTATGATGGTCGTGGTCAATGCTGAATTGTAAAATGTACACAACACAACACTGTATGATAACACAAATCCCATAACACACGATAGAAGGAACTGAGCAAGGAAGATCATGTCATCCCAATATTTGTAATTATATGCCATGTCTAAGTCACCTGTGTAGAAAGCGAAGAAAGTTGCTGGTACGATCATAAACAGTGAATTGTAGAACATGAGTCCATATTTTCCTAATTCTTTGGAATCTAACTTCTTCTTCATATAAACACCATTTGTGGCAGTGAAGAGATCATTCAATAATACAAAAATGTAGCCTTGTAAATTAAAGGCTATATCATTACTGGCGGCAACAACGGCGCCTATTATCATAGTGTATACACTAAACTGTACACTAAAACTTGGTTTAACACCTAGAATATACAATTCTAGTATCATTGTCATCAAAATTGAAAATCTTCTTAACGCCGTGAACATAGGAAGACTGAGTTCTTTAGTCCCTCCAAGTCCGAAGAGCATATTTCCAATGTAGATCAATGGTAGTGGAAATATCTTCCCGAAAGTGTTCAATTCGAAACTTGGAAAATTCACAAACCTTAGCTTTTTAGCCACAAACAACACAACAATTGTGGCAACCATTTGTCCAAGACCTAGTACTTGAAACGACGGAAACTGATAAGTCGTGAGCACCGTTTTGTTGATCACAGTAATCATGAAAGAAGCCACGCCATAAAACACTGCTGAAAGAATCTGCTTCCATAGCAAAGATTGACTATTTGCCTCGTCCAAACACTGGGTCAGATGCATCTTGCGGTTTTTTTTATTTGTTACTTTAGACGATCCACGTGTTTACAAGTACACTTCGGACTGCGGATGCCGATGTCATGATGACCGCACTTTGCGTATCACACACTTAAACTGACTCTACTTTAAAAGAAACAAATTTGCATTCGTTTCAAGAACTATTCTTATTTAAACTGTCAAACTCGCACTACTCATGCTGTCATTGGCAAAAATTTAAGGTCAGATGTCATCCCCTCTATACAAATTTTGAGGTTAGGTTGTCATGAAAACGAAAGTAAAGCGCATCAGACACAAAAAATGTGATACATACCTTTAGTTTTTCAGGTTTTCTGGTTTAATTGTTCACACTGAAAATGAATGAAATGTTGAAAGTAGAGTAGGTTAAGAGTTAAAAGAAACCTAATATATCGACTTCCAGTAGCACTATGATAGGAATCCTACTTTCATTTTACAATTTTATCGCGGCTAGCGACATCTGCCGACAGATTTGGTAAATAGCTACATGTTATTAACAGGATTCTGCTCAACGCACTGGGTAGTGTCACAAAGCGCGCGAAGAGAGCGATCAGAGTCAAATTTTACAATTTTAAGCAAGAATGCTGCTTTCAAAATACTAGAAAAGTGGAACTGTTGGACCACAACTACTTATTTTACTTTTTGAATCGCATCACATCATTAACACACTAGAACTTACAGCAGTAAAAAATTAAAACTTACAAATCTTACTTTATTAAAATAAAACAAATATACGCTAAAAGTTTTCTAATACGGACAGGATTTAACATGCCATAATAATCATTAGAAATGGCTCAGAAAAAAACGAATTGATTACCTGTTGCAGTCCCAACAAAAATCGTAAAAAAAAATGTTTTTAAATCGAAATTGTATTTGTTTTAAAAAATTATATACTTTGTTGCTGTCTTTTAGTAGTCCATTTTGTATTACTTTCGCTTAAAAGCCTCAAACAAGTTTCTGCACAGGGAACATTCCTGTCCCAACCTTTTGTGGTCCAAAAACATTCACTCAGCTCTGGACTCACCTGAATTGTCTGAGTTTAAACTCGCACTTCTAAATAAAATCTTGATTGTCACACATGCAGAATGTGCAAGAAAACCCACTGAATTTCAAAAATACGAATACACAATAATAACATAAACGCCTGTTAATGATGAAATTATGTTCAAATTTTCTACTTAGAATCGGATGACAGGATTTTAATCTGCGAAAAAGATTCTCTAGTTTCATCATTGTTGTTGCTTATTTTTACAATATTATGTGGTTCATTGATTAGACTGATAAATAATATTTACTAGATAACATATAATAATGTAACTAGCACAAAATACAGAATTTTGGGAAAATTAGGTAAACAATTTTTGATTTAATTAATAACATTAATTGACATCATGTGTAAATAATTCTAAATAATGGGCTATATATTACTAAAGAACAACCAACGAAGTATCATAAAAAAATGTGAACGTACTATTAAACCAGAAATAAATGAACATGTCACACTATAAATTTCAATTAGATTTATTTTTACAAAATTGTTAGATTTGATGTCGTCATCAAGTTTATCTGGGGAATGAACGATTAATTCTGTGTATAGTTAAAAACAGGGGTGGATTCATAAATCACAAGGGTAGTATTTTGATTAGCGTTTTACTATTTACACAATATTTGCAAAATATGCTTAAAATTTCACAACACTCAATGCTAGTTTCGAAGACGATTTATCTAATAAAACTGACAATAAATCACCTGCACTTTCATATTCTAGCTTCCGTTCGGAAATAAAAAAGAGCAAATTTACATCCATCCACAGTTGGTTTTCAAAATCGTTAAAATATAGCACATTTTTGCACTTCCCACACTCCTGTAGCCCCCTTCGATTCTCCGATGAATATGACTTGATAAAAATTGTATTGCTGCCATAAACATTAAAGAAAATGGATCATTATATAGGTAATTGTATTTATAGTTCATGATTTTTTTTTTAAATTGAAAGTAAAAATCTGTTATTCATACTGTATTCACACAATAATATTGTTTTTTTTCTGATGTTAACTTTTGAAAATCTGGTTGGAGCCATACTTTATGAAATTGAACTGATTCGAGTTATACATTTAATCTAATAAAACGCGCTATATGTAAGTAGCTGGTAATACCATTTTTATATTTTTAAATTTAATTTTTCTTAATTAATTTATCTTTAGACATTTATCCTGAAATTTATAATGAAAATTAAAACGCCATTTTGATTTTCAAACACCTTGAACTGAATATGAACCTGCCCTAATTTAATATACTGAGAGATCAATAAAAAACACGATCAAAGATAGCCATGAATTTTTGAAGACTTTCTCTTTGATCGTGTTTTTTATTGCTTTCTCGGTACAAAGGTCATCAAAATTGATTGAGAAAGTTGGTAAACCCGAACTAGATAATTTGGTTTTGGTTTCAATATTAGTTGCTAGATTTGAAGTTTCAGATTTCAAACTTCAAAATGCAGTCGCGCCTTTTTTTAAATTTTTTGTTTGGCAAAAAGTATTAGTTGCCAGATTTGAAAATTCAAATTTTAGATGTCATTTCCCCACATTTGATTGCGTTACATAACATGCGCCTGTATGTAGACCAGAACCACCTAAATTCAAAAGTGGGTACAAATTGTTGAAGAAATTCTCTTAATTTTTAATTGGACTAATTGGGACATAACTTTAGACAAATCTGTCACAAGGTTGACAAACTTGACGGCAAAAACAGACAGTACCAACTTTATCAATCCATTTTGATGACTCGATACTCCAAAAGAATACACTGAAACATATCAAGTACATATTTTACATTGTCTGTAGTTCTGTACGTAATTTTTGGAATTGGCATTAAAAATGGAATAACTTAGGTATATCAGTTTAATGGTAATTAGGTAAATTTTGTTATATAGTCTTCGCCAGGGAAATTAAAACAACTGGAGGTGTACACCTAGCACAAATAATTAATCGAGGTTAAATTTTTATTGATTCGGGAAGTTACGGTGTCGAAATACTGCAAATATCACATTTCGGTAGGTAATTTATGGAGATAATTACAACAGAAAAAAATATAACATATAATTAATAACAGATGCATTTAGTTGAAATGATTCATACACTTTTAGAAGATTAGAAGTTCACAAGTCGAAGTTCGAGAAAAATCTTTAAAAAATTCGTTAACAAAAAACAAAATATGGATTTAGATAGAGAGATGACAAAAAAGTTTGTGTTGCGTTGTTTTTGTGAACAATTTTAAATATTCATTTTTTGGTGATATCATAAAATGAACAAATGATGGATAAACACAAGATATTTTAAGTAATGAAAGAAGTAGTGAATTAAAAATATGGTGAAATATCGAAAAGCAAAATTAAACTTTGAAGGGTTATGCTTCTACATTTGGGCTCCAGCAATATTTAAATTATTTTTCTCATTCCTTCACAACACGTCAAAGAGTTAGTGCGCCATTTTTTGAAGAACACCATTGCTCTTAGTTTCAAAGGGAAAATCTCATTTTATGTGCAATATATTTAAACGCAATTTTGTGTTAGGTACCTTAATTTCAGTTGTGATTAGTGATAATGACTACTAAAGAAAGGCGTCATAGGTTTAAGGACTGTGCGGATCAGAACATGTGTGCACATGAACAGAGTGGTACAGTATCGATCAATTAGTTGGCTGACTGTATTGCATTGAGTCAAGTTGTTATCGTCCGTTTTTCAGGTGAAATAAACACCTATATACATAGGCGTCGAGTCAAAAGATGCATGTTTTATACAGAATATGAAGTATTTGATTAATAATATTACTTAGAAGAATATTCAAAAATTACAGCCAAATGTCTAAGTACCATATGCGACAAAATAAGTTTTTACACCATTTAACTAAAGATCAGATATCTTTCTGTAAACTTTCACAATCTGTGATCGAAACAAAGGCGGGGATAAATTTGAATCTTGCGGAAGCTCCGGCGTTAGAATAAAGGATTCGGACATGAAATTTCGGTATCTTAAGAAATGTTACAAATTGATCTGGTATGATTTTAATAAGCTGGATATAAATTGCGAAAAACCAAAATTTGACAATTGTTTTCATAGAAAATGGCCTATGTGGTCAAATGTCTTGACAAAATCCGTATAGATCACATCACCTTATCCTCTATCATTGAGAGTTTTCGAAACAAACTGCGTTATGTCCAACTTGTGATTGTAGATCTCTGGTTCATAAAACCATATTGGAACGGAGAAATGAATCTGCTTATATTTAAGTATGATTTAAAATTTGTCTAAAGGTGAAAAGTACAGAGGTAGGTCAATAGTTATTTTTGCAGCTGGATCTTTTTTTTATTACTTAACTCCCGAGTCCCGACGTAAAAATACTTTAATTCATACTTGTACAATAAGATTTACAAAGAACATATTATCTGAAGGTGTAGGATAAAAGGGCTTTACTTCTACGCTTATTAGTTTTTTATTTTTGTTGAATGGAATTTGTACGATAGTGCAAAAATGGTATTATTATCTCTATTACAGACTTAATATCTAAGTGCCAATTTAGTTGAATCTGATTTACGTCAGTATTCAGCACTCAATAATTCAGATGTTAGTCCACAGTTGTGCTCCTTTTTTGTCTATAGGTAGGATTTATCGAAAACTATTTATAAGCGGAATGACGAATGAGAATTATAAATAAGTTTTAAATAAAATTTAGTTGGAACTAGACCGATAATTACATTTGTTTGACACCGAGAAATAGTAACATAGGGAGTAGTAACAATTTTTTTCTAATATAAATTATTACCTTTAACTGAGATACAGCTGAAATACCCTGGGTAACTAGAAATGAACACCAAAATTGAAACATTTTTTAATAGTTTGTGCAGTCATAGTCAGATTTGTTCGTTTCTGTTTTATAAACGAAGGTTTTGCCGATTTACGTGAAAATGACCATTTTAACTTCATATATATTTAAGAAATTGAAGACCCCTAAACTCCATGTTATGCAATTTTGAAAATGTGTCATAATAATAAAGCTAATTAAGTATTTGCAATAAATTATGGTTATTATTTCGTATATTCAATGATGCTTGACGTAAAAAATTAAATAGATCACTTTTAAATGTATATATATTGAGGAAATAGATTGATACATTTTTGTACTGATATCAATTTTTTTTACGTTCTTCTTGTCGGTTAATTAAAAAAATGAAGAAAAACAATCTTTTCAGAATTATCACAAAAGTAAATTGCCTTTTGTTTCAAGTATAAAGATTGTAGATTTTTCGATGTCAACGAAGAGTTTTCTGCAAATACCGTACCATTTTGGAAGATCAAACTCTATTTTGTATCTGGTGTGTTGGCTGAACATACCCAGCCATCTCTAACGTCGATGTAATCTTTACTAAAATTGTTTGAAATCACATTTGTACCTTTGTTAAGTTAAAAGTGATACACCATTAATTTAGCAGTTGAACGATTATACATCTTGAGACAAACAAGTTTTTTCAACACATATTGTTAGAATATTTAAACATATCTTAATGGGATTGATAAAAAAATCTGCTGTTCTATCAACTATTGTTTACGAAATTTGCTCCATCTCGGCGAATCATTAATCCACACATTACCAGACAAGTGGCACACACTACTCTAATCTAACATGTCTGGAGTTACGCTCTTCTGATTAAAACGACCAGATTGTTCTAGAAGCTTATGAATATAATGACATGTTCTTAACATAAGTGTGTTAGTTTCAATTTAAAAGTTTTGAAGATCAAAATTAGTGACCATTCCACTCGAGTTACAGTTATTCACCAGCTGGTAAAATCGGGGATTGGTGAACAAAGAGCTCTGAAGATAATGGGTAGACTTCGGATCTTAGGTTTTTTGCCTTTTTATATCTACTTCAGGCACTGCAGCGAAATTTATATATTTATCAGAATTTAAAAAATTCTGTTTATTTAACGCCCATTTATTACAACCTAAAATGCCTAATTTACCGTTAGAGACTTAAGTGTTAACTAAACGACCTAATTGTAAATTTTAAAGGACTTAAAATAGGATTCCACGACCAACGAAGCGGACGTGATTGCACAATAGAGATTTTCCGTCAATTCATTGTTTTGGCTGGCAGATTATTTATGAATGGGTTGTAAATATTTTATTTTAGAAGTTTATTGTTAGTGATACTGAGTGTCTTTGCGTGTTAGTGAGTGTGCTGGGGCCGGTTTTGATTTTTGTGCATAGAGTAAAGAATCCTCAAAATGCCTACGGTAAAATCATCCATGAAAGATAAAATCAAATTATGCTTAGGGAATAATTTGGACACTAATTTTCAATTTCCTTCTTCAACCAAAGACAATGAGTTATTCTGCAAAGTGTGTGGAAAAGTTGTAAGTAAACATTTAAAATACTGAAGCTTGAATTATGTGCACATTTTTGTTTCCTAGTTTAAGTGCGAAAAAAAATCACACTTTGAACAACACTACAGTGGCGATGTACATAAAAAGAACGAGAATAAATCCAGTAAACAGACTTTATTAAACATTTGTTCCGACAATGATTTTACGCAATTTTGCACCGATTTATGTAGGGTATTTAACGCAGCAAATATTCCATGGAATAAAGTTAGTTGTCCTGAGTTTAAAAATTTAATGCGAAATATACAGGAAGGCATTTACCCTCAGAAAGCACTCTAAAAAAAATATTTACCAAAAGATTATGATATGGTGAGCACTAGAATTTTATTTAAAAACTTTTTAACATAAATTTTATAATTTACAGGTAATTAAACAAATTAGAAATTCTATTGGCAATAATAATATATGGATTAGCGTCGATGAGACGACGGACAGATTAGGAAGATACATAGTCCATTTAGTAATTGGAAAGTTATCTTCTGAAGAAGCTGGCCGTCCATTTCTACTAGCTTTCAAGCAGCTTGATAAAACTAATAGCAACACAATCTCGAGATTTATAAACGAATCATTGGGTATGCTATTGATAATTTTAAGCATTGAAATTATTATAATTTATTTAATTGTGAATTTGCAGCTTTGTTGTGGCCAAAAGGAACTGAACAGAAAAAATTTAAATGGTTTGTATCAGATGGTGCTTCATACATGATCAAAGCTGGTACTAATTTGAAGGTGTTTTATGAAAATATAACACACTTAACATGTATGACACATGGGTTACATTTAGTGTCTGAAACAATTAGACTGAATTATCCAGATGTCAATGGGATAATTAGCAATGTTAAGAAAATCTTTTTAAAAGCACCAATAAGAGCAGAGTTTTATAAAAATAGTTTACCAAATACATCTTTCCCACCTGAACCTGTATTAACCAGGTTTGGGCACTTGGATTCAATCAGCATTGTTTTATGCAGAACACTTTGATGTTTTAAAACAAGTCAGTAAATATATAATGGTTTTTTACTATCATTCCTATATTGAATATTTTTAGGTTGTAATGTCATTTGAAGCCACAGATGCACAAAGCATTAAAATAGCTCAAGAATTCCTGAGTAAAGCAAACGTTAAAATTGAACTCTTGTACATTAAAACTCACATTAAAATTATTACTGATGCAATAGAACAATTAGAAACTGTAGGTTTAAAATTAAACCAAAGTATGGAAATTGTGGAAAACTTAGAATTAGTGGATGTAACGATAGATCGTTTGTTTATTTAATCACCTTTTTGTTTGTTACACAAAATATTTGTTTGTATAATGTTTTTTTTTTAAATAAGTATATATTTTTTTGATGTATGCTTTTTCGTTGAGCAAATATTTTTTCCTCCAGGTGTTTAACCTAAACTAAGATTTTTATAACCTAATTCGTCAATTTTGGGACCAAAAAATGTCTCCTTTTATTAATTTTTTAACAACCTACAATCCGAAGCCTAGTAATGGGGCATCAAAGTTCGAGTTCCATAAAGCCCTATCTACAAATAAACAAAATTTTTCTTAAGAAATAATAATTATGTTACAGCTACTTTAACCGTGAATTTTTAAAATTCCCAAAGTACCCATTGTATACGATAATTGTGATATTTACAACTCTGCCAAACAATAGTGTGTGTAACACCTGCATAATTCATTCTGTTCATGTTTAAAATTCCAATAAAGTGACATAATTTCTTGTTTGTGTGTTTTGGCATTTTATGGATGTAATATTTTCGCGAAGTACAATTAGTGGAATGAACAATTTTATTATTCAGAGTGTTATTAGCACAAAACTATTCATCCTACTTTTGATAAGTACCGACATATAAGTAAAAATTTTTGAAATATGTTCGTGTTGAAATATTTGTTGTATTTGTAATAAAGTGTTTCTTTATCAGGATGGCGTCTAATCTGATGGCTGCAGTGACGTAACACCGTAAATATTGTTTAGTACCATGAAAATTTGTGTAGGTGTAATATAGGATGCTGTCTTAAATTCCAAATTTCCTGACGTGATTGCAGAAAATTTTGAATTCAAAACGAGATAATATTTTAAACCAAACACTAGACTGATTTTTTGACAAAAATGAAACTGTGTTTAATAAATTTATTACCGGTAGATTTTAGATGGGAAGTAGTACTTTTGTAGATTACCTTAATCCAATAGGTATTCGAATAAACTTACGGATATTGAAGTTTTAAATATGGTACAAGACGAATGAAATGACTTAAAATTAACAAAGTTTTATCTGTTTAAATGACGAACTTGGTAGTTATTTAAATGTTTTTTTTTATGGTATATTACGTACCGAGCGTAAGCTAAGGAAGCATTGTAATTGAGTCCCTCGGGCGACTGACTACTTGTATGTTTTCTTGTCGTTTAATGACCCCTAGATTGCGAAAAATAGGTTATCCGTTTCTAACTGTCTACCGGCTGTCTGTGTCGATCTTTATTAGACAAGAATATCCGAAACTACCAAACTGATTGTTGTCAAATTTTACATGTATGTTAGGAATATCGTGTAGATGGTGCTAGTTCCAAGAACAGAAGTTGTATCCCCTCATACCCCAGATAGAGGCAGTTTCTAATTAGCCACCACTTAAACACTCTGTACCATTTCTGTACTAATATACACATCAGTCAAAGAAGACTAACAAAATTTGAGCAAGAAGCGACACTTATGTCGGGTAAATTGGTCGCACGTAAATGTATCGCATAGTCAACTGACCGCAAGTTAAAATTCATTCGAAAATATTTTGTTTTCATAAAATTAAATTTTTTATACATATTTTGATTCTTAAGTTTCAATATATTTTAAAAATACTTAATACTATCAATTTAAAAAACAGGAGAAGCACATTTTCTTCATTTGTTCTTTTTGTTTAAACCACTTGCACTACACCGGACAAAAAATTTCAAAAGACGTCAAATTATATTGACTTTTAAAATGTAAATTTGGTTATTATTTATTTTCAAACGTCAGCCAGAATGACAATAAAGGGTCATTTACAACGGTTTTTAAAATGAGAGAAAGTTGTCGTTTAAAATAATTTTTTGTCCGGCATGATTTGAACGGTTAGAACGGTGAAAACGTGTGTATGAAACAAGTGACAACAAACGTCTGTTTTAAGAAATGCGATGTACGCCTACAATAAACTAATATGGAACAGTGCGATACAGCTTTACTAAACACACGGTCTGTATATACTTTGGTGAACCTTCGCACTAGAGATCGTTTTCTCCATTTGGTGACAGTCTTGTTCAAATTTTGTTAATCCGCTTTGCATCAGTAGCAATTACATTACATTACTTAGCAATACGGTGTGTTACTCCGGTTAGTCGATCCAGTAAATTATCATGCCTAGCTATACAAAACAGATGGTAAAACGCCAACCAAAATTTGACTAATTGCTTCCACTATTTTTAGAATTGTTTATACAAGGTGACTCAAGAAAATTAATGAATGAGGCGATATATTTTATTACCTATTACACTGCACCTATACAAATTGATATATGTGTTCTTGCTAAATGATGTCGCCAAAAAAAATAAATATGTGAAAAAACTCACTAGAAACATATAACACATATTATGTTTCTTTTCCTGCACTTTAACAATCCACATATGTACAGTTGCGGCCTTCCAAAAGTACATGATAATTTTCTCTATCGTAAATGTATGCTCAAATCATGGGCGTTCGAATAACAAAGTTTGTCAGATCTGACATTTTGTTTATTTAAAAATGCTACGCCACTGGTAATAGCCAGACTTACTTAATATAAAAATTCAAAAAATTCCACGACAACGAAAAATCGTGAACTTCTGGGGGGCCGCAACTGTATATTAATTTTAAGTCAAAGGGATCATCATAAAAAAATAAAATTCTCAAAGTTAGCTTTTATAATTTTTCGAAGCTGTATTTTTTTCGACCAATTTTTTTAGCGTTTATTTTCTTCTTCGTAAACTTCATATTAATAATTTGTTACACATTACTTCTTTTCTAAATATTTGATAATATTTCGCGGTAGCTTCGGCAACACACTGTATAATATGTCCATAATAGAACAGAAGCTAATACTCCTCGTTTCTCGATACTGACAATCGACAATACTTTTTTGTGCGACAGTGCGTTTGAAAAAAAATCTAGATAGATTTTTATATTTTTTAAATTGGTTTTGTTTTTTGTTTGAAAAAAAAAAAACAAGCCTGTAGCTGTCGTATTTTTCAGAGTACACCATTGTGATATCAATTAAATCCTTTTAAATATGCTACGATCTAATTAATAAATTAATATTTAATGTTCATTTGTTTTTGTCTACCACATTCAACTTTTATTTTAATGACACCCTTTTAATGTCATCAGCTTTTATTGAAAAGTTGTGCTAAAAATGAATTTAATTTTTATGTTAAAACGGCTGTTGGTGAAATTATCGCGTCGTATACAAATCTAGTTACTTCATGCTAAAATCTTTGTCAGCAAGTTTAAGATTTTTTTTAGTTTTTGTTAGTGTAATACCATGGAGCTTATCTGGCATTTTTTGATCAGCCTGTATAATAAGTGTCTTAATTATTCTCAGTTTTGGAGTTCATTCTGAATTTAAAACGATACACATATTTATATGCTGAGAATGTCAGACAACTGATTATGATATTATGAAGTACATATATCTAAAGAAATAAAAATGAAGAAATTCTCTTGGAAAATGCTCGTAACAATATTGTATCATCAGTTCTGAAGGTGCTTTTTCATGGATATGCCTGATGGCAAAGGATGGCGCAAGAGAAATAAAGTTCATTAAAGACGAGATAATGCCTGCATACGTTCCTGAGATGAGTATTATGTGAAATCGTTCACTTTTTAAGTAAGCATTTATATTAGTGTTCACATTTCTTCAAAGAGTTCAAAGGGGTTTTTTTTAATTAGAAGTGAAAACAGTGTAAAGCGAGAAGTTCAGCGTACTTAACAGAAACAAAGTGAACAGATTCTTATTGTCAATAGCAGATTATGTTTACTTGTTAATAAAGGTTACATTTAACGATTTTTTTTTAATTATGGTATTACAAAGTACGATTAACAAAAAACGTCCTCAAGTTGGCACTGGACAAGCGAACGATCTTCTTCATCCTGCGCAAAGAAAGATGGTTTGCTTGTCGAAAGCAAATTTGAGAATGTTTTTATTGATCCAGGTTTATTGTGCCGAGTTCGTAAAAGTTATTGCAAGTTGAGTACCAGTTAAGCCATATCTATCGTCGAACTTTATCTTATAGTGAGATTATTAATAATTGGTTCTGTTGGAGCGTGGGAAACAGATCAACAAACTGAAATCAGTGAGTGAACACAGTGCAATAAGCCACAATATTTATTGGTATCTCAAACTGTAAAACGTGTTAAAGACAAGTTTAAACTTAGTTTACTTTAAAAGTGGAAAATGAACTGTTCAACTCAACACTTTTGAGCAATTCTAACCAAAAGTGCCACCTTTAAAGTACTGTTATCAATTTTATGAAGACAATGTTTTAATCATTTTAACACTACGTACTTATAATTATTGTTAACGTAAATAAGTATATAACGTGTTAGTGCCAAAAATTAAGCGAAATTTTGTAAATCTATTTTGTCCTGGCAGATATTTTTTCTTATGGATATTTGGAAACTTTCTCTGTTTAACAGTTTTTCTGTTAGGGTATGAACCCGAACTAATTCTTTGCAATCGTGCAAAGGTTAGTTTGTGTATCTCTGTTTTAAAGTATTTTGTACCAACCCTAAAACTCTGTCGAGAACTTTCTTTCATACGCAACTTTTCGCGTAAAACTAGGTAAATTTTGCTTTGCAATAGTTGAAGCTGTGTGAAAGTCATATAATTTTAATTTTTATGTTCGTTTGAAGGCGGATTTCGATTCTTGTCACATGTGTTCGTGTTCCGACACATAGGCCCAGTTGCGAGTTATTTAAGGGGTGTTTTGACATTCCTGCTGCGATCGTTCCACCGCAGTCCTGCGGGGTGTGGACAGGCTCTACTCTGCCGGGAGCATACATATACATAGCCGTGCATATTTGATGGCGATCTTTGGCAAGTCGTCGCCGCGGCCGCGAGAGGGCCATAACTCATATTGGAAAGTCGTATATCAGACGCTATCAGCCGTTACTACACCGTACAACATTTATCACCCATTCAAAGTCGATTTACATAAGATGCGACACCGAATTTGTCACAAAATAAATTCCGCTTAAACTGTTACACTTTAAAAGACGTTACTTTAGCTGAATTGAACGGATAGAGTCTCCCTCGTGAGTGCTGCAAATTTTTAATCTTGTTGCTGTCTTGACTGAATTTCGAACTTTCGTTATTCATTGTTGAAGTTCTTAGAAGGGTTTTTACGGGATTTAGGATTTTTATCCTGGTTAATAAGTGAAGAGTAATTAGGTATGTTGAAAATAGCGTAAGGATCAAATGGATCCTGTTCTATTTCGGTTATACCCATTTTCTGCATGGATTTTTTTCCATAAACAATGCAGAAACATTTGCTAACACTGCTGACTACTCTCTCGTGCAGAATTTGATTCCCTTTTCTTAAATAAATAAAATACTAGATATATTTTTAACACAAAATGTGATTAGTATGGTCTACGATGGTTTGCTAAATATTTAAGGGTATTTATTTTGTTCATAGTGCTAAGCGGCAATAAAACTTTTAATTTATATCTAGTTATGTAAATTTAAAATTCCAGGAAAAAACTGATCTACACTTAAATATAACTACCTGCGGTCATATAGTCCGAAAAGAAAGTTTTGACTGAGTTTTACTAAGTCATTTTACAAGACTATATAATGTAAGAATATTGGTTAAGTCATCAGATCGATAGGGTTTGACTTGCTCAGACCTCAATGGTTAAGGTCTTAAAGACGGTTCGATAATTCTCTTGATAATTTAATTAAATTTATTGTGTTTGTGATAAACCTTTTATATTTGACTGCAAGGTATGCCAATTTAAACCACAAATAAGTTCTGTTGTTTTCGTTTGAATAATCAAGTTGTGTGATGCTCCCTTAATTATGACATTCTGATTGTCATAGTGATTATTTATTTTAAGCCAGACTATTAATAACAACACTGGCTTCACTAAAAGAACTTGAAAAAATAAAGTTAATAAAAATAATCTACGAAAGACACTCAAAAATTATTCCACATGTGGCGGTCAAGGAATTAAAAAGCTACAGAATTGGAAGAACCATCACGTAGAAGTTTGAGACACGATGGTTGGAGGTATAGTCTTTGCCATTTCTATTGAAACATCACTTGTTGATCGTAAATTTGGCAACGTTCATATTCAGACAATTTTCTAATTAAAAGCCGTTGTCAATCAACCGAAAGCTGTTACCAATTGCTAAATTTTGAGCAAAATCAACAGGTGGTGTTTCAATAGAAAAGGCAGACAATATAGTGTGATAGAAAGAAAAGTGGGATCTGGAAAAACACGAAACTAATTAATAGAAGTTAGCATGTCAGGTCAGGCCAGGTTAGGTCAGGTTAGGTCAGGTTAGGTCAGGTCAGGTCAGGTCAGGTCAGGTGCAAAGTCCAAGAAGGAGTCATGGTTAACTCTCTGCGATCAAGTAGAAAACGACGTGTGGGGGGACAGGTATAGAATAGCCACCAAGCAATTAAACATCACTACAGAACGCCATGGGCTCTCGAAGGAAATGGCTATAAAAACAATCGAAGAACTGTTTCCAAACAGAGATACTAGAAAAGAGAAAGAACATCACCCGGTGGAAGCACCCCCCTTCACCGAGGAGGAACTACTGGCGGCTAGCCGAAAACTTAAACCGAAGAAAGCACCTGGCCCAGATGGCCTCCCACCGGAGGTGGTAAAGATTGTAGCAACAAGTGTCCCACAGTTACTGTTAAACTTAATGAATGCATTACTCAAAGTTCAAAAGTTTCCAGACGAATGGAAAATTAGCGACGTAATCTTAATTACAAAACCTGGAAAGCTTCTTGGTGGTCTTTCATCGTATAGACCGATCTGCCTACTAAACACCACAAGTAAATTACTGGAACAACTGATAGTAGCAAGGCTCATTCGGGAAATAGAGGAAAAAGAAGTATTATCAACAAAATCAGTACGGTTCTCGGGCCAAAAGGTCTACTATGGATGCCGCAAATAAAATTCTGGAGCTAGTGGCTAAAGCTAAGAGTAACTCTACTAGTAAAAAGAAAAAATGGTGCGCACTTATTACCCTTGATGTCAAAAATGCTTTTAATACGGCTACCTGGGAAAACATCATTACATGCTTAAAAGTAAAAAAGTTCTCAAACTACTTAATTAACTTTATTTCAAGCTATCTACAGAACAGAAGTATCAACGCATACCACATGACGTTTAAAATGTCGGCCGGAGTCCCTCAGGGATCTGTGCTGGGACCTCACCTATGGAACATCTTCTACGATGACGTGCTTAGAATAAAAATCCCCGGCGTCACTCTCATTGGATTTGCTGATGACTTGTCACTCGTGATTACAGCTGACAATCTTTGCGAACTAGAACGACTCGCAAACAGGGTCCTCAAAGAAGTGGATAAATGGATGGGCGAAAATAAATTAGAATTGGCATTGCAGAAAACGGAAGCTATTATTCTCCACGGCCCCAGGAAGAGGGAAGGAATTAAAATCAGGATTAGGGATTCCATAATTAAACCGGCTAAGGAGCTCAAATATTTATTTAGGCATTATTTTTGACCAAAACACCACCTTTACGCCACACGTTAAATACGCAGCAAACAAGGCTGGCAATACCATAGCAAAATTGAGTCGAATAATGCCAAATACGAGAGGCCCCTGCAGCAACATTAGAAGAATTTTATTAAATGGGGTAACAAACTCAATAATGCTCTACGCAGCACCAGTGTGGAAAAAAAGCGATTGACACAGCAAGAAACAAGGCCATACTAGAAAGGACTCAACGGAAATCGTTACTGAGAGTTAGCAGTGCGTATCGGACAGTCTCAGGGCCTGCACTACAGGTCCTGACAGCAGAACCCCCAATGGATCTTCTAGTAGTCGAGAAAGCAGCCATACATAAATAGAAATCATCACAGAAGAAATTAGAGCCGAAGAGAGAAGGAAAATAACGGGCATATAGCAGAATAGATGGACTGCAGGAACAAAAGGATCCTGGACTCGAGAATTAATACCTGACTTGACAACATGGTGCAACTGTTCCCACCGCACATTAAATTTCCATCTTACACAGTTCCTATCGGGCCATGGATGTTTCAAGACCTATGTTAAAAAATAGGCAAGATTGGAAACGACAACTGCGAAGTATGCAAAGTTAAAAGATAGCCCAGAGCACATATTTGAATGCAAGGAGTGGGAGATGGAAACAAACAATCTAGAGGTTAGCATCAAAAGAAAAATAAACAAGAACAACCTGGTCGAACTTATGATGGAAAATAAAGAGAATTGGAAAGAAATTAGCGACTATATCGTACACATAGAGCAAAAGAAAGAAAGGAGCTAGAGAATGAAAAACAAAAAAGAAAGTGAAAAGGAAATAGAAGAATTATGCGACCAACCACCCCCCTGAAGTAATGCTAACGCGATCCCGGTCGGGGGTGGAGAACAGCTGGTCGAGGAAGGGGTTTTAGCCGGTAGAAGTCCTTGGCACTACCAAGAACGATCGAACCTAAGTCCCTGGTGCCCTATGAGGGTTTCCCCTTCCACAAAAAAAAGGTCAGGTCAGATCAGGTCAGGTCAGTCCTCACTCAATAAACATTCAGACGAAACCAATTAGGCGAAAGTTTTTAACTAATTCTCCAGTATTTCGACCAAATCAAGTATAGTCTTCCAGATTCTCCAATGTTACATGACCCCATTAAACTTAATAATGAGAAATAATAACGCCGTTTGTGCGGCTGACTACAGGCACAAGCCTGACGTCATGAATCAAGAATTTGTCTCCAATAACAATGAAATGGATGTTGGATAGGTGCAGATAAAATTTAAAAGATTTTCAATTGTGTGTTTGTCTTATTACTAGAGAGCGGATTTCTGTCGGGCTAGACAAGGCCAAACTCGGTACGGCTCGTACGGGATGAGAATTCATTGCAGTTACCGGTTGCACTTCGTTTATTTGAGATTAGAATAACGCTGCTTCGTTGCACTCTGCTGTTAATTCCAGTTCTCATTTAGTTAGCCGTTTGATTAATAAATCGTTAATTGTATTTATGGAATCAAGTGACAATTAAATTCGGTGATTACCCATGACCCGCTACTGAGTCCCGGCGATGCAGCGCGTCCCCACTAAAATCGTGACGTAGCCCGACAGAAATCCGCTGTCTACTTATTACCGCTCCCATTGCCGATTTGACAAAACCCTAATTTTACAACAGTCATATAACATTAGAAAATCTGGAAGACTTAGACTGCTCCTCCCCTTCCCTGCTGGTTTCCATACTCCTTAAACACTTTAGATAGATTAAGCGGACAAGATTTTTTGAGACAATTGAAACCAAAGAGAGTGTTTTTTTAATAATAATGAAGCTTTATTTAATAAATTTAATACGGGTAGATTTTAGATGGAAAGTAGCATTTTTTTGTTAATAGATCAACCTGATCCACTGAGCAATCGAAAAGACTAACGAATATTGACAATTTGAAAATGACGTCCCTGGTTATTTTATTGTTTTTATGGGGTTTTTAATTCTCGTGTTTTTCTTCATTGACACATATGAATCTGACTTCAAAACCAAATGCACTGAATTTTTGAAAATATTTTAAAGTTATCGTAACCATGGTAAAAAAAATATGTGCGTTTATCCCCTCGCAAAAAAATTAATGACCACATCACAGAATTTTGAGGAATAAATGTTGTTTAAATTTTATGGTTGTAACCCTCTTACAAAAAAAGATTCCGGTCTTACTCCAGAATTTTCCAAGGATAAAACAATAAAAGAATTATGAGAGCCATTTTCGTGAAAAAGGAAAAGTCTCTCTGAATAGGAATTCGAATCCAAGGATTTACAGAATCAGGGAGTCACGAACAAAAACATCCTCCATCAGGAGAACGTGAAACCTCTGACTGCTAATCATCGTAGGTTTAGAGTTAAATGTTAAAATCGAGAATAAAGTGTCAAAATCTGGAAGTGAACGTCAGAATCAAGAAGAAATTGTGTCAGAATCGAGAAACAATTGTCAAAATCAGGGTTTATTGTGTGCACACATCGTAATTGGGAAAAAATTCGACTTGTCCAGAGTCGGAAAAAAAAAGTCGTACTCATCCACTCCTCACATTCATACCACAAATACGAGACCACTCATACGTCATATTCTCTCTCTCAAGCACACAGACTAAAAAAATCATTTGTCGGGACTACTGTCTCCACGGTCATCACCCCGAAACGGCTTAAGATCTTTAACGTGCCATTTTCTAGGTCTTGATAACTCTCAGCCTCCGCTAATCTATATACGAGACGAGAGATAACCTTGGTGACGACACATGGAACATATTTTGGAGCCAGTTTACTGGAAAAGTGCTTTGATGCATCTGAAAGTACATAATTGCTTTTCCACACTCGGTATAGGAATCAGCAGGAAGGGGTCGTAAATTATACGTGTGAGAATTTCTTTTATACTCGGTCGTTAGCTTTTGACGCACTGCCTTGTAGATTTCAGACAAGCCCTCCAAATTTTGAAAATATTGGCTCCGGTCGAGGTTCGTTAAATCAACTTTCGATGGGTCGCTGTTCTTGTCATAAAAATCTCCTGAAATTGGTACATACCGACCAAAATTTATATACCTACGAGATAATCCGGTGGCTTCATGAATGGCCGGTCGAAGCGCAAACCCAATTTTTGGTAAATGGACGTCCCAACACCTATGATTATTGTCCTTAATGTCGGAAAAAATTGCAGCCCCGGCTTCTCTGTACACTCGTTCTAGGCTGTTTGTTTGGGGATGGTATTTTGCGTTATACCAAATCTTACATTTGTACAAATCCGCTAGCTTCTGAAAATCACGCGAAACAAATTGGGTGCCATTGTAGCAGATGATGAGTTGCGAGACACGAAACATCTAAAAGACGTTTTCTTCTACAAATTTGATAATTGACTTGGAATTTGCCTTGCGCAAAGGATGTAATAAAATGAACTTGCTGAACCAATCACAAACCATTAAAATATAACGATGTCCCTGCATTCCTAGCATGGTGGATAACCAGACGGTCTTTTTAATGAGAAACCCCTGGGTCAAGGACAACCCCCTGCCCGACGAATAGCAGCCACCGCTACTCTGTTCACTCGTTCTACGTTGTTTGTTTGGGGTTGGTATTTTACGTTATGCCAAATCTTACATTTGTACAAACCAGCTAGCTTCTGAAAATCACGCGAAACAAATTGGGTACCATTGTCGCAGATGATGAGTTGCAATACACCAAACATCAAAACGACACGTTCTTCTACAAATTTGAAAATTGACTTGGAATTTGCCTTCCGCAAAGGATGTAATAAAATGAACTTGCTGAACCAATCGCAAACCATTAAAATATAACAATGTCCGTGCATTCCTAGCAGGGTGGATAACCAGACGGTCTTTTTAATGAGAAACTTCTGGGTTAAGGACAACCCCTTGCCCGACGAATAGCAGCCCCGGCTACTCTGTTGACTCGTTCTACGCTCTTTGTTTGGGGATGGTATTTTGCGTTATACCAAATCTTACATTTGTACAAATCCGCTAGCTTCTGAAAATCACGCGAAACAATTGGGTACCACTATCGCAGATGATGAGTTGCGAGACACCAAACATCAAAAAGACGTTTTCTTCCACAAATTAGGTAATTGACTTGGAATTTGTCTTGGGCAAAGGAAGTAATAAAATGAACTTGCTGAACCAATCACAAACCATTAAAATATAAGAATGTCCCTGCATTCCTAGCATGGTGGATAACCAGACGGTCTTTTTAATGAAAAACCCCTGGGTCAAGGACAACCCCTTGCCCGACGAATAGCAGCCCCGCTTACTCTGTTCACTCGTTCTACGCACTTTGTTTGGGGATGGTATTTTGCGTTATACCAAATTTTACATTTGTACAACTCCGCTAGCTTCTGAAAATCACGCGAAACAAATTGGGTACCATTGTCGCAGATGATGAGTTGCGAGACACCAAACATCAAAAAGACGTTTTCTTCTACAAATTTGATAACTGACTTGGAATTTGTCTTGGGTAAAGGAAGTAATAACATGAATTTGCTGAACCAATCACAAACCATTAAAATAAAAGAATGTCCCTGCATTCCTAGCGTGGTGGAAAACCAGACGGTCTTTTTAATGAAAAACCCCTGGGTCAAGGACAACCCCTTGCCCGACGAATAGCAGCCCCGGTTACTCTATTGACTCGTTCTACGCACTTTGTTTGGGGATGGTATTTTGCGTTATACCAAATTTTACATTTGTACAAATCCGCTAGCTTCTGAAAATCACGCGAAACAAATTGGGTACCATTGTCGTAGATGATGAGTTGCGAGACACCAAACATCAAAAAGACGTTTTCTTCTACAAATTTGATAATTGACTTGGAATTTGTCTTGGGTAAAGGAAGAAATAAAATGAATTTGCTGAACCAATCACAAACCATTAAAATATAAGTATGTCCCTGCATTCCTAGCATGGTGGATAACCAAACGGTCTTTTTAATGAAAAACCCCTGGGTCAAGGACAACCCCTTGCCCGACGAATAGCAGCCCCGGTTACTCTGTTGACTCGTTCTGCGCTCTTTGTTTGGGGATGGTATTTTGCGTCATACCAAATTTTACATTTGTACAAGTCCGCTAGGTTCTGAAAATCACGCGAAACAAATTGGGTACCATTGTTGCAGATGATGACTTGCGAGACACCAAACATCAAAAAGACGTTTTCTTCTACAAATTTGATAATTGACTTATAATTTGTCTTGGGTAAAAGAAGTAATAAAATGAACTTGCTGAACCAATCACAAACCATTAAAATATAAGAATGTCCCTGCATTCCTAGCATGGTAGATAACCAGACGGTCTTTCTAATGAAAAACCCTTGGGTCAAGGACAACCCCTTGCCCGACGAATAGCAGCCCCGGTTACTCTGTTGACTCGTTCTGCGCTCTTTGTTTGGGGATGGTATTTTGCGTTATACCAAATCTTACATTTGTACAAATCCGCTAGCTACTGAAAATCACGCGAAATAAATTGGATAACATTGTCGCAGATGATGAGTTGCGCGACACCAAACATCAAAAAGATGTATTCTTCTACAAATTTGATAATTGACTTGGAATTTGTCTTGGGCAAAGGAAGTAATAAAATGAACTTGCTGAACCAATCACAAACCATTAAAATATAAGAATGTCCCTGCATTCCTAGCATGGTGGATAACCAGACGGTCTTTTTAATGAAAAACCCCTGGGTCAAGGACAACCCCTTGCCCGACGAACAGCAGCCCCGCTTACTCTGTTCACTCGTTCTACGCACTTTGTTTGGGGATGGTATTTTGCGTTATACCAAATTTTACATTTGTACAACTCCGCTAGCTTCTGAAAATCACGCGAAACAAATTGGGTACCATTGTCGCAGATGATGAGTTGCGAGACACCAAACATCAAAAAGACGTTTTCTTCTACAAATTTGATAACTGACTTGGAATTTGTCTTGGGTAAAGGAAGTAATAAAATGAATTTGCTGAACCAATCACAAACCATTAAAATAAAAGAATGTCCCTGCATTCCTAGCGTGGTGGAAAACCAGACGGTCTTTTTAATGAAAAACCCCTGGGTCAAGGACAACCCCTTGCCCGACGAATAGCAGCCCCGGTTACTCTATTGACTCGTTCTACGCACTTTGTTTGGGGATGGTATTTTGCGTTATACCAAATTTTACATTTGTACAAATCCGCTAGCTTCTGAAAATCACGCGAAACAAATTGGGTACCATTGTCGCAGATGATGAGTTGCGAGACACCAAACATCAAAAAGACGTTTTCTTCTACAAATTTGATAATTGACTTGGAATTTGTCTTGGGTAAAGGAAAAAATAAAATGAATTTGCTGAACCAATCACAAACCATTAAAATATAAGTATGTCCCTGCATTCCTAGCATGGTGGATAACCAAACGGTCTTTTTAATGAAAAACCCCTGGGTCGAGGACAACCCCTTGCCCGACGAATACAGCACCGGTTACTCTGTTGACTGGTTCTGCGCTCTTTGTTTGGGGATGGTATTTTGCGTCATACCAAATTTTACATTTGTACAAATCCGCTAGCTTCTGAAAATCACGCGAAACAAATTGGGTACCATTGTTGCAGATGATGACTTGCGAGACACCAAACATCAAAAAGACGTTTTCTTCTACAAATTTGATAATTGACTTATAATTTGTCTTGGGTAAAAGAAGTAATAAAATGAACTTGCTGAACCAATCACAAACCATTAAAATATAAGAATGTCCCTGCATTCCTAGCATGGTGGATAACCAGACGGTCTTTCTAATGAAAAACCCTTGGGTCAAGGACAACCCCTTGCCCGACGAATAGCAGCCCCGGTTACTCTGTTGACTCGTTCTACGCTCTTTGTTTGGGGATGGTATTTTGCGTTATACCAAATCTTACATTTGTACAAATCCGCTAGCTTCTGAAAATCACGCGAAATAAATTGGATAACATTGTCGCAGATGATGAGTTGCGCGACACCAAACATCAAAAAGATGTTTTCTTCTACAAATTTGATAATTGACTTGGAATTTGTCTTGGGCAAAGGAAGTAATAAAATGAACTTGCTGAACCAATCACAAACCGTTAAAATATAAGAATGTCCCTGCATTCCTAGCATGGTGGATAACCAGACGGTCTTTTTAATGAAAAACCCCTGGGTCAAGGACAACCCCTTGCCCGACGAATAGCAGCCCCGCTTACTCTGTTCACTCGTTCTACGCACTTTGTTTGGGGATGGTATTTTGCGTTATACCAAATTTTACATTTGTACAACTCCGCTAGCTTCTGAATATCACGCGAAACAAATTGGGTACCATTGTCGCAGATGATGAGTTGCGAGACACCAAACATCAAAAAGACGTTTTCTTCTACAAATTTGATAATTCATTTGGAATTTGTCTTGGGTAAAGGAAGTAATAAAATGAATTTGCTGAACCAACCACAAACCATTAAAATATAAGAATGTCCCTGCATTCCTAGCATGGTGGATAACCAGACGGTCTTTTTAATGAAAAACCCCTGGGTCAAGGACAACCCCTTGCCCGACGAATAGCAGCCCCGCTTACTCTGTTGACTCGTTCTGCGCTCTTTGTTTGGGGATGGTATTTTGCGTTATACCAAATCTTACATTTGTACTAATCCGCTAGCTTCTGAAAACCACGCGAAACAAATTGGGTACCATTGTCGCAGATGATGAGTTGCGAGACACCAAACATCAAAAAGACGTTTTCTTCTACAAATTTGATAATTCATTTGGAATTTGTCTTGGGTAAAGGAAGTAATAAAATGAATTTGCTGAACCAATCACAAACCATTAAAATATAAGAATGTCCCTGCATTCCTAGCATGGTGGATAACCAAACGGTCTTTTTAATGAAAAACCCCTGGGTCAAGGACAACCCCTTGCCCGACGAATAGCAGCCCCGCTTACTCTGTTGACTCGTTCTACGCACTTTGTTTGGGGATGGTATTTTGCGTTATACCAAATCTTACATTTCTACAAATCCGCTAGCTTCTGAAAATCACGCGAAACAAACTGGGTACCACTATCGCAGATGATGAGTTGCGAGACACCAAACATCAAAAAGACGTTTTTTTCCACAAATTAGGTAATTGACTTGGAATTTGTCTTGCGCAAAGGATGTAATAAAATAAACTTGCTGGACCAATCGCAAACCAATAAAATATAACAATGTCCCTGCATTCCTAGCATGGTAGATAACCAGACGGTCTTCAAAAATTACTACCAAAAATAACTGAATGTTTGAGAGATGAAGCTACCCAAAACTTAATCGTACGCGAGATACCATCGACAGTGACCGGAAAATATACATACCCCACTACCTGCTGTTGTACACCATCAGCAGTCCCTACAGTGGATGCCTCCGATTCATAAATGGATAGATTTGGATGATCTAACAAACCAAGTCCTTCCCCACCAATGATAGAATGAGTCGCGCCGCTGTCAAGTAGTTCTGTAATTGAATTTCCTAAAACTTGTACTTCCAAATAAGATCGATTATCATGCAATGTTTCTAAGAATTAATTTTTTCCTTCCCTGAAACTAATCGCTGTGAACACGTAGTTTGGCTAGGGGCCTTAGGGAAGTAACGAAAGCGATGGCCCGATGGTAAGCTAGTATCTAGATCTATGCGATCGGGTGTAACCCCCCGAACTTTTAACTCGTGATTAACTTCGCTAGATTTCAAAAAATTTGGTTCCATATTAAAATAGGATCCTGCTATCATAATCGCAGTTTAAAATGTGGAGGAATTTAAAATGAAATAAAAACCTGTTACATCGTTTAGAAATTGGTGCCGAGTTCTTATCTTATACATCCAGATTTTTTGAAAAAAAAATACAACATAGTATAACAATATTTATACTCCTGCACATTCAGATTTTTGAAAAAAAAGGTATAGCAACAATTTACGAATTAACTTTGAGATTGCAAAACCGAATGTTCTGGAATCTTACAAACGTTTTAAAGTAATCAGATACACTACAAAATGACGCAGTTCAAGACAGTATGGTGAGTGTTGAGACTGAGAATAATTCAAAATTTGTACAAGTGGACAAAGTTATACAAAAAGAAGTTGACGATCTTAGATACGCCATGTTCGAGTCTATGTATCGCCAGGTCCAAAACTAACCGATTTTCGTCTCAGACGTGCAGCGGGACTCCGTCGCCACCATCTGCAGAAAAGGTCTCGACGCCGGTTCGCGAGGTGGTATTCAACCGCCTACGGATGGAAAATCTAGAGGAAACGTGCGTGATAATCGCAGACATGGTGTCGAGAAAATTAGAAGAAACAGGAAGTGGTTGAAGAGAACCGAGGAAATTTTAAAGTGATGAAAATGATTTTGATAATACACTACAAAATCACGCAGTTCAAAGCAGTATGGCTAGTGTAGAGACTGAGAATTATTTAAAATTTGTACAAATGGACAAAGTTATATAAATGTAGAATGTATGTAGATACTGTAAAGTTCTAAATCTGAAGTTGGAGGGAATACGAGAGGCAAGTTTGAATTAGGCGCCATTAGTTGCAGCAATTCTCCCTAAAATCTACTTGAGTTGAAATGGGTAGAAGGAACACGCATCATAAAACCATCGTAAGTAGATATTGAAGAGTATTGATAATTTATGACAGGCCGCCGACAATTGACTTTCAATGCAGAATAATCCTTTTCCGTATTTTGAAATATTATAATTAAACTTAAGTTAATATAAATTTATTAATTATATTATGCCAGTCCAGCTACTCAATTTATATATTTTTTATTATTTATTATTTAATATCTTCCTTCTTATTGGTTAAGAGGTGACCTGAGCTGGCCTGACCTAACCTGTAAGTGGAATAGCTCTGTTGCACAAATAAAATTTATATATTTATAATTATTTAAAAATTAACTTAAGAAAAGAGAGGGCGGGCGGGCGGGGTTAGTACTTGCTAAGATAAGACTGATTTTGGCAAATGAGAATCCTCTAAGAAAATAGTGGGCGCGGTTAGTACCTGCTAAAATAAAACGCATTTAGCAAATGACATACCCGCTATGAAAAGAGAGGGAGGGTGGGTGCAGCCAGTATAGTTCCGGAAATTTTATTCTACCCTATAAAATTTTATTGACAATAACGAGAGGGACAGTGGACAATGGTAAGAAATATTTATGGCTCACACCAGTGCATCTGCGTTTGTCGGATAAGATTTAGCAGGCAGTTGTACTCATAACATAATGGTCATTTTCGTTCGTGAGTAACGATGGTCCCTGTCCGGACTTGGATTATTTTGCTTTTTAACATTTGGGGATTACCGACACGCGACAACTTTAAGTTGTAAATATCTCTTGCTATTGTACTACTGTCAGTCTCGTTATTGACAATAAAATTTTATATGATAGAAAGAAATTTCCCAAACTATACCTATTAAAACTAATTTTGGCAAATGATCTAAAAAAATTAACTAAATTATTATAAGAAAAGACACTAGAGGGTCCAAAGTACTTGCAATTTTTTTTCCAAACAGGAATACATAGAACCTCAAAATTGTTTTAAATTAAAAAAGCAGAGTCCCAAAATTAAATTGAAAAGACGTGAGGTCAGAATTTTTCAAAAATAGAACACCAAAGTCGCTTAAAATTGTTTTAAATAATTTACAAAAAAAAATCTCCATGGGTTCCCAAAATAATACACCATGCGTACCCAAGAATTTCCCGAATAAAAAAAAAACACTAGTTAAATTGTTGCCCTGTGTACCGAATTATTTAAAAACGGACACATCAAAGAAGTAGTTTTCTGTATTGAATAAGAAATGACAAGTTTTACGAAATGGAGTAGATATACACAATATTATTGATTATTATTAAATTTTTATCAAACAAAAAAAATTGGTTGAAAGTTATTTCGACAGAGCTTCCCTCGCCCCTAAAATGTAATACAACAGATCCGGCTTTTTCGAAAAATTATAAAATTTGTTTTTGTGAATTTTTTTTTTTTAGTTTTTAATTTTTCCAAAAATTTATTAGAAATTTTGGAGATGACGTCATACCATTGGTGGCGAAGTAATAAATAGATATATTAAATAATAGATAGTAAATTGTGTTTGTGTTGGTTTAATGTACCAAAAATGTTTAAGCGGATTACCTAGGAGTAGATATTGAGGTGGCATGATATTGAGACAAATCGTTGATTGATGACGCTAGAATTGAGCCGGTAACCAGCCGCACAAAAAGAATTATAAAATCCCATGCTTAAGTTTAGTCAGGCCATATAACTTTGTATCTCACAAACTATACTTCACAAAATTTTAATAGAAATGTGTTTAAGCCAAACCTCATTTTAAACCTTCACCAGGAAAACAAGTATCTCCCAGAATAACTTTTACTAAGCTGATAAATCTTTTGCATAGTTCTGTTCGTAAATTTATTTCCGTTATTTTGTAACAGCGAAATTCAAATTCGCCACTTAACTTACAAGGTGATTTGAAGTAATGGATATCTAATTTCCAATTTACCTGAAGAATATTTCCCTACTTTTACGACTTCTCATACAAATTGTCGCTGTTCGTTTGAAATATACACTAAGAAGATTTCAGACAAATGTAGAGAACTGTAAAAACTAGATAAGTATTGCCGTATTATATTTTATTTAACCAAACGGCCTCTGGTAGTCCAATCATGGAAATTGTGTCACTTCTTCACCGGTTACAAAAAATTCATAATATCGAGCTGGTGTGCTCCCTACTTTGAACATTTCTCCACCAAAATGGCGTAAGCGAGTCCTGGGCATAACAAGTCGTAAGTGAAATAAAGAAAATACGAGAACTGCGCAATTTTAAACACGACTTTGAATTCTTCCCTTGAGAGACATACACCTGCACTACACGGAACCAGTGGCGTCCATAATTTTTTAGCTTTAATGATTGTAATATGGCTTTGCTACTTTGCAGTAAAAGAATTTTGGTTAAAAATTTATCAAAGTTGTTTTACCTGACAGGATTGTATACCTACTATTCTCAGATCGTGTTTTAAAAAATAAAACATCAAAATGATTGTTAAAACACAGATTACGCGCGATAATATACGCAAAAAAATAGGATTGAATTTCTTTTAATTATTACTTTCCGCAGAAACACCTATGGGGTAGCAATCGTTTTCAGCGAACACGCAAATACACAGTAGATTAATAAATTGAAGTAATTATGTTGCTCTCTCAATAGACAACAATGCTTACAAAAAAACAAACTTTTCGCTTTTAAAAATATCTACATTTCACCCTCGTTCAATTTTAATTTAGGTTTGCCTTTTTTTTAATTGAACTACTATCGCGAACGTCGGTAGTTACATCAACTTTAAACCTATCCATTTTTTACAGAATTTATACCAACAATATCTATATTTTCTCGGACGCGTTCCTATAATAATCGATATCTCTTGTCGGCATTCTAAAAAATACATGTTGTATGAGGTGCGTGAAGCGGCATGGGAATCTTACTTACACTCAGTAAAAAAGTTATTGATGCTTTATATTAAAATTTAATACAGTATTTTCTATTTTTTTTACTTTACTTAATAATAGCTTGTGCTACCTGCAGTTTCCGCCTCTTGAAAATTTAAACGAGAATTTCTTTAATACGACGGCAGCAACAAATAAAATTGTTAAAGTTTCATAATAGTAAAAAAAATCATATTGTAAAGACATGTAGTAATATCAGGTTAAAAATAGACTCACGAGCTATAACAATGAAAATTTTAAATGACATACAACTTTTTTTTGTTGATCGTTATGGAACGATAAAAGGATTAAAAGGTCAAGGGAGAGGAAGTTGATTATATTTTTTTTTCGTTAGTTGCAGTTAGAGGAATTATTCTAGTAGCATTATGTTCATGAATTCCTGATTCCATGTTATTGGTGATTCACAGTTAGCTGAATACGAAAATGTAAGTTTCCCGTTTTCATCTATGCTGGCGAAATATGAATACACACTTGTCCTTTTTACTGTTAATTTCATGTGCTTTCTGTCTAATTATTATTAAGTGATAAAAATATCAGGAATGCCACTATAATTCTGTTTGAATACCGTGCCACTGGTTACCATATGATAATAACGTTTCGATTGAAATTATTTAAAATATTTTCGCATTAAACCAACTGTTGCTTTATACAAGGTTTTATAAATGATCCTAAGGGCGTAGTTGGGCATGGATTTCAAAAATCCCACTTCGCTGAAATTATACCTCGTTATGACAGTTCTGACTTGTCATTAATGTCATTTGTAACCTGTCAGTTAAAGTCATCACTTTTATTGTTCTAACGTTTTTCAAGTGTGAATTACACTAATTCTCGTTGATCCAAGCTAAAAACAACAAAATAGTCGTTTGCAAATTACTTAGTTTTATTTTTTAATAAGATATGAAGGATTTAGGCAACCCGTTATATGTACATATGTGCCTGGTATGTGTCGTTAGTCCTTGGGCATTTAGTAATATCCTCATAAAGTCGTAGGCGGCACACGTCCATGACCTACTTCGACCCTATAATCATTTATAGAAACCCTGTATTATTTAGATTTTTATCCTCATCTCGGAATCCGATAAGAAGTGAAAAAGATACATGAGAATTTGTCTTCCACGATTATTCTTTATGAGAAGCACTTTGGATCATACTATATGTTATATCATTATTATTATTATTAATGCCCAATTTAAGTCAACGTCAGCGGCGGAAACAAGACTTGTAGTTCGCAAAGGAAAAAAAAACAGCTATAATTACTGTTAGTGCCATACAGCTGGAGCTACAAATCATTTTAATCATCGCAGGATAATTATAAGTCAGTGTTAGCGACAGAAGCAAGACTTGCAGTTCGCAAAAGAAGAAAACAGCTATAATTACTGTTAAAGCCATAAAGCTAGAACTACAAATCATTTTAGTCAGCATAGGATAATATTTACCGTAAGTCCCGATAGTGGGCCTTAAAGATTTCAACTGTATCTTTCTCATGCAAATAAATGTAGAGGAGATATTTGCAGTACATTCGTCCTCGCCCGCTAGATATACATAAAACGAATTAAATGTTCTATATTTGGTCTGAGGTACCCTGCGCTTAAACTGAGATAATAGTAGCGGGCAATCAATGCCATAATTTAATGTAATAATATTAATAATGTTAATATCCAACAGCAAAATTCTGCTACTTACAGGATAATTGTTAAAACAAGTTGTTTAAGAATGTACAACTTAAGGGGATGTTTGCTAAAAGAAAACTGTCGGATTTTTAATTTTGCCGTGTTATTGTCTTCACAAGAAGTTTGCGTGTAGAAAAATAAAGACGAGAAGTAGTGGTAAGCTGGTTGAAACTTAGGAAAGCTGGGGTGTAATTTATGACACCCATAATCTCTGGTAACAGTTCGGCACCCGCTTGTCGTGTATTATTGTTCGATTTTCGTTCGTCAACAGTTCAATTTTCATATACGAATTTATAAAAATGACCACAAGAAATTAATAAGAAATAAAAATCTGAATGTGTACAAAAATGAACTTCGAAAAATTAAGACAACAAATAGTAAGTCCAAGCAATTATAATCTAACTGGAAAACTGATTGATTTACAACAAAAAAGCACTCAGCCGAATAATTATAAATGCAGTTATTTTTCGGACACAAAATAATCACTTTCGCAACACTTAAAAAGATTTGTGGCAAGTAAAACAAAATGAATTTTAAATGTCCAAATGGTTCTACTGAGTGTGTCCCTATACTGAAATGCAACGAGAAAATCACCAATTTCTGCATCAGTACGTATAGTGAACCAAGAGCTATAAGGTTATATGGCCATCATAAAATTAGTTGACCGCAAATAAATACTCCGAAATATACTACTACACTAAATATCTTAATAGTAACTACTACCCCATATTTCTTATTTAATAGCCCTAGCAGTCCTACTTAATTATAATACTATACAAATAATAATTATTCTACCTAAAAAATTAAGTAAAAGTAAAGACATGCAAAATTTATGAATGTAAAGATTGTTCACAAAGTTTATCTTTAAGTGCTCTAAAACTAATATGAAAAAGATCTAAATTTTTATAATAGCAGTTTACATTGCTGCTCATAGATAAAATAGGTAAGTATAAATAATGTTTCGTACGACAACCTGGATTATAAAGAAAAGTAGTACTCCTAGAGTTAAACCATGGAATATAAAAATTAAGTAAAGAAAGCAATCTTGGATCTTTTATCTAAAAATGTATTAGTTCATAGATGAATAATATTTCTGCGGATACTCTTCTTTTTTCTAGTGGGGCTAAGTTAAATTCAGTAATCAAGTCTTTATATATATATACTGGATTTGTTCTACCTGTCGCGCAAACGCCTTGGACTTGCATTTATCTTTATTTGTTAGCAAGTGATTTAACTGAGACCTATAGAGGGTATCAATAACTTCTTGTAAGCTTAGACAGTCATCAAGTGTAACGATTCTACTAAATATTTTCAGATCATCTGCATAGAGTAAACATTGTGAAGAGAATTTATCGACCACATCATTAAGAAATATTAAGAATAGGAAGGGGCCCAAAAGTGACCCCTGGGACATCCCACCTACAGAGGTCAAATGAAATAATTTAAAACCTTGATATTCAACGAAATTGTCTCTACCACTTAGATATGATTCAAATAGATAATTTAGATCGTTGAATAAACCAAAACTATTTACTATTTGTAAAATTTGATGGCACTACACTTGATCAAAAGCTTTAGAAACATTTGTGAGAATCTGAAAATAATTTGAAAATTTGAAATAATAGATTTGCCTTTTCTGAATCCGTGTTGTTCGAGTGCTAAATAATTGACAACATGGTTGTAGATAATTCCATACAGCATGTGTTCGAATATTTTTGACACATTGGAAATGATAAAAATACCTCTGTAATTTGGGACTTTGTATTTAGCACCTGACTTATACACGGGAGTTATACGTGAGATTTTCCAACATAGTAGGAACACTAACTTAATAATAATTAGATTGAAGATGTGAAGAAGAGGAGTTTTGAGGAAATACGCACAATCTTTTAATAGGAAGGCTGGAACCATATCTGTTCCCATTGTGAGTTTAGGTTGTAAACGACGGATAGTATACAAGTAATCTCTTGATGAAAACTCTTTGATGACTAAAGAATTGAGCTCAGTTGATGTAAATACCGGTAAAGAAAAGTTTGTTTCGCTAGGTTTGACAAATACAAGATTTAAAGTGTGTTGCAATTGCAAAATCATTTGTGATGTCAATTGGTGATTCAAGTTCTATTTCATCATTCTTCCAGAAATTCTTGTCTCTTTCTTACGTGCGTTTATAAACGACCATAGGTTTTATGGATCTTAACTACTTCATTTTCAATGGATTGTAAATCGTTATTTATACTAGATCTAAGCATTTTTCTGGGAGACTTAAATCGATTCAAATAATATCGTAATTTCCTTGATTTGTCTAAGTTTAAATAATGTTTCTTACTCTTTATCAATTGCTTAGTAGTGTCAGAAAACCAAAAAGGAAAGGAAGAATTTTTTTGTATGTATTTTGGAACTGTGATCTGATAACAATTAAGGAGCCTTGTAGAAATTACTACATGCTTGGTTTATGTCTTGGGAATTAATTACACTATCTCAATTTGTTTCAGAGATGAAATCGGCTTTTTAAAAATTAAAGTTGCAAGAATCAGCTTTTTTAAATTTTTTGGCTGAAAAATATTGCATACAAAATCAAATGAAAACGCGGGATGATAAGCATCTTCTAATAGAAGTGATAGATATGTATGGGAAACATTTTTATATCCAACTTCGGGGCTACAGTATATGAGATCTAAGCATCTATCTTTACAGTTTTTTACAAAATTTATTTGGATTACATTGACTGCAGGAACAAAATTACTAAGACAAATAGTATGTGGATTATTCATAAAATATAAACGAGGAACGTTAAAATCACCAGCGTAAACATAAAAGCTATCAAATAAATTGGTAGATTCTAAAAAGTGGAACATATTAGCATAAGTAAAAACTGGACTTGAGAAAGTAATGTACCTAAGTTACAATTAAATTAATTTTCATGTTGCTTAATTTCAATTGAACACACAGTATATCATTATAATAAATGGATAATTCTGGAATTTCTTCTAAATTTATTTTATAAAAAACTTATTCATTTTTTTTCAACAGCAATGATAACACTTCCATCATTGCTGTCCTTCCTAAAAACATTACATTTTTGGTTGAAAAGTTCCAAATTAAATAAACTGTCAGTTGTTTTCATGTTTAGGTAAAAACAAAATACCTATCAATTTCGTTACTCTCAAGAAGGTTGTTATACTTAAAATATTTCTGTTTTAGTATTGAGGCCTCTGACATTAGTAATAGCAATTAAGAGTTATTTCTAACGGTTGGAAGTTAAAGTGTTTTTTCTTGGGCTAGTTTCTGTTACAATTTGCGGCATGCCACATACAAAACATGTTACAGAAAAGAACACATTAATTTTAATTAGTAATAGAACTAATCCAAAGCAATTAAATATGTAAATAACATTTTGTCGTAAACCCTTTCGTGATTGAGTTAAAATTAGTCAAAGATTTAATACAAATTCACCTACCCGCCCATGGCTAACAAAGCAGTTTTTTGCGGAGAGGGATAAGAAACACGGAACAAAAAATGTAAACATTTGAATGCAGGGCTGTAATAGGTTATGGGGACCCACCTTGAAATCGCCAAAAACTTCATAATAAATGTTCAAAGTGGCCACCATTATTGACTAGACAACACTGAAGACGGCGATGAAATGAGTCTTTGACTCCTTGTAACATAATTTCATTGTTTCGAATTGTTTCAGCAGCACGTATCACTCATTTTCGCAAAATTTCAAGAGTATCAAAATTCTTTATGCTTACATTGCATTTCCCTGGGCTTCTCCATACACTAGCACCATGTCCGTGTATTCAGTGTTCGAATAGCGGGGCATAACTTCACACAACGAACAGTGAAAACACCGCAAAGGAAAGTCGAAAAGTAACAACTGTTTGGAAGCTGATAAAACGTTATCGCTAGCCAACTCGTTAAAAAATTGGGTAAAAATACTTTCCACCTGATGCATCGAACGTGAAATTCACTGTTAACAATTGAAGAAATGCATGACCGGCTCGTTAAATAATGGGGGAGGGGGTAAAACTGTGATAAAAAAATTCGTTTTTGAAAAAATACCAAATAGAATTTTTTTTTCTGTTAACGAGTTCTGTTCGTGGTTAAATTTAATGTACTTTTTCCTGTAACACGTTGTATATATTTTGAATAAATAGTCTCACCTGCATCTTTCCGAGCTCGAAATTGTGCTGTAGTTTTTCTTTTACAGTGTAGCTGCAGCAGAGTCAGGTCTTTAGCAATAAAAATCTTCGAATCTAACATTGAATACTGTTTTAATTTTCCACATTTGTTTAAAACCACAGTCACGTCTTCTGTCCTATTTAATGAAACCTTAATTGGTCGGCAAGCATTCTCGGTCTTTTTCCCCAGTCGAATAATGTTGATTTGCTCAGCTTCATTACTTGGGAAACATATAGAAAAGCAGTGATATCCGCTACAACCTTAGCATCAGATTTCGCGGTATTTTCGATGTCGTTTTCTTCTGGAACGTAAATGATTGTTTTTCTCTTTTTTCTTGCTCTCTTCAATTTCTTGAATAACTTCATCCATACTGAAGGAACTAGACGCTGGCTCAGTTATTTGACTTTTGGGATAGATTTAAGAGAAAACAGGGACATACGCCTCACGCTGAGGTGCTCTTCACAGCGACTTTAAAGGTATAATTTAGATTGCAGAGGTGAAATTCACAAAGATAAGCGTAGACGATAAGCGTAGGCAAAAAGTGTAAAGCGCAAAAAAGTCACCTTGGCCCTGCTGTCACTTTATTGCTTTCGTATATCAAGTTGTATAAAACAGATGAGCCCACAAATTATGTATGGTTGTAATTACCAAAATGCGCTCTTTCGACTGATACTAACCTCATCAAATTCGGTAACTTAGAAAACACCAGAAAATTACTAAACACAGACAGGCTAATCTCACACGTGTGTACATTACTAACAATCAATTACCTGTAAATATAAAATATCTGAAACAAGAATTTTAACATAGAGTATCGACGTCTACTTAACACTGTCGGTAGATTAAGCTGACTCTGATGCAACAACTCAGAGTGGGAATATTCCCTAGCAGGATACACTTTATCAGAAAAAAACTGCAAATATTTGGCAAGACGCCTTTGAACCGTCTCAAGATGTGATACATGAAACTTATAAAGTGGTGACCACACAACACAGGCATATTCTAACCGGGATCTTACAAACGTTTTATATCAAGTGGTTAAGGTATGACAGAAACTTAAGCATGTTTTCAAGTAAAACTGTGAAAAAAAATTTGACCACTGGAAGCTCCTTAAGTGCTGTACAAAAAATAAAAACTTTGAAACATGTCAACAGTGATGCTTCAGTTTTTAAAAATAAAAAACCGTCAATGCCTGCCCCAATTCACTCTAACTCACAACAGATAAGAAATGACCAAAAAGAACTAAAGACTCATCACAACACAAAAACAAAGTTGTCGAATACTGGTATTCCTCACTCAACAAATACTCCTGGAAGAAATAGGGTTGGCGTTACTCCAAACAAGCCTCAATTGTTAAAGATCACTTGTACTGACAAAGACACTCAAAAGAGTTCAATGGTAACACCAGATATTCGAAGCACTTTGACTCCGGTATTTTCTGCTAGGAAAAATTCTCTGTTTAACACACCAAGCAATAACAGAAAATCAATTTTTGTGTCAAAGCAAATTTCCAATGAAGTGACACAGAAATTAAGTGAATGGCTAGAAATCAAAGGAAAAAGTTTTAAAGAGTATCACCATTTGAAGTGTTTTGGTGTCCATGCTGAAAATGCCATAAAAGCACTACACTGTGACGGAGAAAAAGAAAATATTGAAAATTCTGTCATAATTGAAAATAACAATTTCATTAAAGAACCACCTGCAACACCTCAAAAAATTAATCTACCTGCTGTTGCACAAACAGCTTTAGTAGATCTGCATAAATTAATTCTGGATGTATGTATAGCACTTTATGTAGTTATGAAATTTACCTGTTAATATTTTTTGTTTGTAGGGGTATCCACCAGAACAGTGTGATATTTGGTTGAAATTAATAAAACAAAAATGTGGCCAAGTTGAAGAGGAACCCCAGTACTGGGAATGTCGTGCAGCTCTAGAACAGACAAAAGGAAATATAAATCTAGCAGTTGAATGTTACAAAACTGCGATTATTCAAGGGGCTGAAGTAATATTCTGCTTAAAATTTATTAATAACTCAATGTGACATCATTTATAATTTCAGGTTCAAAATGTAGATAAATGTCTGGACCAACTTTTGCAGAAATTCAGTTTGTTGAATATTTGTAACGAAAGCGGTCCTCACGTGAACAAAAACGACCGAAATAAAATTGTCCAAGATGCTAGAAATATTTTTAAATCTAGTATTATTCAGTTTGCTGTGCAAGAAAAAGTTCTGAAGAAGTAAGTCAAACAAAAAAATGTTTAGCGCACTTAATTTTTTATTTTTTTAGAAAAACAAGTGAAGGTACCACAGTTGAAAAAAGAGTTTTTGCAACTCCAGTCAGAAGAAGCACAAGATTGTCAAGGTCTGCGTTTACTTCCACTCCAGGGATTCACATTTATTCATCTTTACAGGAGCTTGACGCATCTGTAAGAGACAATCTAAACTTCCAGTGTAACAGTGCACTGAAAGATTGATGAAAATATGATCATGTGGGACCTGTGTAATTCATTTTATTTCAAGTTGTATATTTTTATCTATTTATGCTTTTTTATAATTTAGATATGTAGAAGTGCTGGCTTTATTTAACGAGAAATTAATAAAGATATGATTCAAATAGATAATTTAGATCGTTGAATAAACCAAAACTATTTACTATTTGTAAAATTAGATGGCACTACACTTGATCAAAAGCTTTAGAAACATTTGTGAGAATCTGAAAATAATTTGAAAATTTGAAATAATAGATTTGCCTTTTCTGAATCCGTGTTGTTCGAGTGCTAAATAATTGACAACATGGTTGTAGATAATTCCATACAGCATGTGTTCGAATATTTTTGACACATTGGAAATGATAAAAATACCTCTGTAATTTGGGACTTTGTATTTAGCACCTGACTTATACACGGGAGTTATACGTGAGATTTTCCAACATAGTAGGAACACTAACTTAATAATAATTAGATTGAAGATGTGAAGAAGAGGAGTTTTGAGGAAATACGCACAATCTTTTAATAGGAAGGCTGGAACCATATCTGTTCCCATTGTGAGTTTAGGTTGTAAACGACGGATAGTATACAAGTAATCTCTTGATGAAAACTCTTTGATGACTAAAGAATTGAGCTCAGTTGATGTAAATACCGGTAAAGAAAAGTTTGTTTCGCTAGGTTTGACAAATACAAGATTTAAAGTGTGTTGCAATTGCAAAAGCATTTGTGATGTCAATTGGTGATTCAAGTTCTATTTCATCATTCTTCCAGGAATTCTTGTCTCTTTCTTACGTGCGTTTATAAACGACCATAGTTTTTATGGATCTTTAACTATTTCATTTTCAATGGATTGTAAATCGTTATTTATACTAGATCTAAGCATTTTTCTGTGAGACTTAAATCGATTCAAATAATATCGTAATTTCCTTGATTTGTCTAAGTTTAAATAATGTTTCTTACTCTTTATCAATTGCTTAGTAGTGTCCGAAAACCAAAAAAGAAAGGAAGAATTTTTTTGTATGTAGCTTGGAACTGTGATCTGATAACAATTAAGTAGCGCCTCGTAGAACTTACTACACGCTTGGTTTATGTCTTGGGAATTAATTACACTATCTCAATTTGTTTCAGAGAATAAATCGGCTTTTTAAAAATTAAAGTTGCAAGAATCAGCTTTTTTAAATTTTTTTGGTTGAAAAATATTGCATACAAAATCAAATGAAAACGCGGGATGATAAGCATCTTCTAATAGAAGTGATAGATATGTATGGGAAACATTTTTATATCCAACTTCGGGGCTACGGTATATGAGATCTAAGCATCTATCTTTACAGTTTTTTACAAAATTTATTTGGATTACATTGACTGCAGGAACAAAATTGCTAAGACAAATAGTATGTGGATTATTTATAACATATATATAAACGAGGAACGTTAAAATCACCAGCGTAAACATAAAAGTTATCAAATAAATTGGTAGATTCTAAAAAGTGGAACATATTAGCATAATAAGTAAAAACTGGACTTGAGAAAATAATGTACCTAAGTTACAATTAAATTAATTTTCATGTTGCTTAATTTCAACTGAACACACAGTATGTCATTATAATAAATGGATAATTCTGGAATTTCTTCTAAATTTATTTTATAAAAAATTTATTCATTTTTTTTTCAACAGCAATGATAACACTTCCATCATTCCTGTCCTTCCTAAAAACATTACATTTTTGGTTGAAAAGTTCCAAATTAAATAAACTGTCAGTTGTCCATGTTTCAGGTAAAAACAAAATACCTATCAATTTCGTTACTCTCAAGAAGGTTGTTATAAAATATTTCTGTTTTAGTATTGAGGCCTCTGACATTGGTAATAGCAATTAAGAGTTATTTCTAACGGTTTGAAAGCGTTTTTTCTTGGGCTAGTTTCTGTTACAATTTGCGGCATGCCACATACAACGTGTTACAGAAAAGAATACATTAATTTTAATTAGTAAAATAACTAATCCAAAGCAATTAAATATGTAAATAACATTTTGTCGGAAACCCTTTCGTGATTGAGTTAAAATTAGTCAAAGATTTAATACAAATTCACCTACCCGCCCATGGTTAACAAAGTAGTTTCTTGCGTAGAAGGATAAGAAACACGGAACAAAAAATGTAAACATTTGAATGCAGGACTGTAATAGGTAATGAAGACCTACCTTGAAATCGCCAAAAACTTCATAATAAATGTTCAAAGTGGCCACCATTATTGTTTAGACAACACTGAAGACGGCGTAGAAATGAGTTTTTGACTCTTTGTAACATAATTTCATTGTTTCGAATTGTAATTTCAAGAGTATCAAAATTCTTTACGCTTGCATTGCATTTCCCTGGACTTTTCCATACACTAGCACCATGTCCGTGTATTCACTGTTCGAATAGCGGGGCATAGCTTCACACAACGAAATGTGAAAACACCGCAAAGGAAAGTCGAAAAGTAACTAACTGTTTGGAAGCTGATGAAACGTTATCGCTAGCCAAGTCGCCAAAAAAAATGGGTAAAAACAAACACTTGGGGGCTAAAACTGTGATAAAAAAAAAATCGTTTTTTCTGTAACACGTTGTATATACTTTAAATAAATAGTCTCATCTGGATCTTTCCGAGCTCGAAATTGTGCTATAGAGCAGCAAAAGGCAACGGTTTAGGTATAATTTAGATTACAGAGGTGAAATTCACAAAGATAACCGTAGACGATAAGCGTAGGCAAAAAGTGTGAAGCGCAAAAAAATCACCTTGGCCCTGCTGTCACTTTACTGCTTTCGTATATCAAGTTGTATAAAACAGATGAGCCCACAAATTATGTATGGTTGTAATTACCAAAATGCGCTCTTTCGACTGATACTAACCTCATCAAATTCGGTAACTTAGAACACCAGAAAATTACTAAACACAGACAGGCTACTCTCACACGTGTGTACATTACTAACAATCAACTACCTGTAAATATAAAATATCTGAAACAAGAATTTTAACATAAAGTTTCGACGTCTACTTAACACTGTCGGTAGATTAAGCTGACCCTGATGCAACAACTCAGAGTGGGAATATTCCCTAGCAGGATATACTTTATCAGAAAAAAACGGCAAATATTTGGCAAGACGCCTTTGAACCGTCTCAAGAGGTGATACATGAAAGTTATAAAGTGGTGACCACACAACACAGGTATATTCTAACCGGGATCTTACAAACGTTTTATATCAAGTGGTTAAGGTATCGAAATTAGTAAAATCCTTGACTTGGCGTAGTATGAACCCGAGACTTTTGTAACCAGAAGAAACCACACTCTCAGTATGGTGTAAGTCTAAAATCAAACACAACACCAAGTTCTTTAAACGTATCAGCTCTTGCAACTCTGATACCATCTATTAAATAATCAAATTTAATAACGTCAACTTTTCTAGAGAACGAAACAAAGCAACACTTTTTTGATTCAGATAAAAACTATTTTCCAGGCACCATTGCTGTATTATGTTCATGTTATATTTTAACTTGCGACAGTCACTAAACAAATAATTTGTCGAAATACCTTCATACCTATCTATTATCAAAAACACGGAATATGGCAAAAATATTTTCAAACATCCGTCTGAAGTTTCTTTATTTCGATGTTATCGTGTAAGCTGGACGCTCACTTTGTAGGAGTGTGATCACTCCATCTGTTCGGTAAACAGATTATGACAGCCTTGTTCTTCTAACGAGAAATCCCCTGTTCAGATAGTAAGAGATGTGTAAAAATGAAGTGACGGTCTGAGTTTATGAAAGCTCATCTAGTTCAATACTTCAAGGTAGCTTTAACGGTCAAGAAAAATATTGTTATTGAGTTACTGTCACACAATATATGCTATCATATGAAGGAATCTTACAACAGATGGCATCAAGTTTGTTGTTTCATTTGTGAATGCAACAGCCGCGTAAGAAATTATGGTTTCATTGTCAAACGACCACAAAGAGAACGACATATTTTCGAACAAAAGAAAATAAACACCCGGCACTATCATAATATAGTTTTCTTGCATCTTAATGAAGAGGGAGGGTTTAGAATGATTCGAAATTAATTTGTTAATGCGAGATACATAATTTGTAGCGAGTTATAATTTACTGCTTGGAATACCCCCAGAGTGGTGTAACAAAAACTTTTTCGGAAACACATAACTTGGAAACTATAAAAAAATATCTGTGAATTTCTGTAGAGCTACGTAGTATTAGCATCATGAATAATTCCGAAATATTGCAGAAGTATACGATTTAACTTAATTAATACTATTAGTAGGCGCACTGTAGCCAACAACACATTCTACATGCCAGTAATTGTATTTAAATTTAAACACTTTTGTTAATTAAAGAGTTTTGTTAAATTGGACCCAGTTAATAGAAAACAAATTAAAAATTAATGCTTGATTAAATATTTAATGGCGCATTAAGGCCTGATCTTGAGGATTTGATTTGTTGAATTCGATTACATGACCAATTAATTCCATAATTGACTAAGTTAACAGCGCCTTTATAAATTGGGCCTTAAAGTATTAGAGTAGTCTTTAGGCACTCGAAGAAATAATTGTAGCTCTCTGTATTGTGTTCTTTTCTTTGCTTGTAGTCTTTTTTTGAATAATATAACAACAAAAAAAAAAAAAAATACAGGGACTGTGATAATATGAACCAAATTTATTAATCACCATAAAGTTAAGTTTCAAATTTAATGTTTGCATGATTTACAACATGTCATTGCGTGTGCCACTTTTAAAAATGGTCCCAAGTTATTTAGACAGAACTGCCCTCACCCCTGAAGCACAATCTGACAAATGACATGTTTCAAATAAGTATAAAATTTGATCATGTTGCCCGTTTCCAACCGTCTGTATGTCTGTCTGTCTGTCCGGATTAAACTCCTAAACTACCGAACTAATTGTTGTCAAAATTTATATGTATGTTAGGAATATTGTGTAAATGGTAGAACTCTAACCAAAATTTATCTAATGAATCATTATTAATGATTCATACGATCAATGTGATGACAAGTTTTTATAATAATAATCTTAATCTTAATAAAAAGTTAAAATAATAAGCCTTTGGCAGGTAACACTAGCAAAAATTATAAACGCCCACAGACACAGATGTGATAGACCGATAGATGACAATGAATCTGTGCACATTTGGTTGTTTTTTTGGTGGTTTTATGCGACCTATGTTCCCGAAAAAAAAAGACGAGCCACTAGTAACACCATCTATTTATGAAAAAGAAACATTGTAATTAATTATTATTAATAATAATGCCACTGGAGAATAAATAAACTCAAAAAATAATAATTTATAATATTAGTACATTCAATTTTTGCTTCCTGCGTAATCCATCGGGCGAATTGCCAGTTTCATGTTTTCTCGTTGTTTCATGATCCCGAGAGTACGAAAAAGGAATCTTCCGTTTCCGTCCGTCTGTCTGTCTGGGGTTTGTGTCGATTTTTAATAGAATTTTTTTTTATGTATATTAGGAATATCATGTAGATGGTAAAACTCTACGAAAATTTGGTTAATAATCCCCAAATTCCCCACCAACGATTTGATGACGTCCGCGCATTATATTGCACAATTAACATGACCAAAATTGTATGAAATAATATATTCCTGTACTTGTAGTTTCACTTCGTTTTGTTTATTGTTTAATCCACCTTGGCCTTTATTTGAGTTACAGCAGGTGTGACGCTGTGGCAATGTGTCTGGGAGGTAGATTTTTGTTTAATTAGATAAAGTCAGTTTAATAAAATTAATTACTCTCTAATTTTTTTTTTTGGTGAAATTAAGAACAAGTTACCTTATTTTCTCAAAAATCTGACAATACGCACGCACGGCTTTATGTAATAATGATAAAATAAGTTTTATAATAATAGTATTAAGAACATTTTGATTGTGGCTTAATGAATAATTTTAGTCCTGTGTTTTGGTGAAATTAAGAACAAGTTACCTTATTTTCTCAAAAATCTGACAATACGCACGCACGGCTTTATGTAATAATGATAAAATAAGTTTTATAATAATAGTATTAAGAACATTTTGATTGTGGCTTAATGAATAATTTTAGTCCTGTGTTTTGAGGCGACACACTCAATCAAATCAAACAAATTTTTACGTGACATTCTTCCGATGGATAAACATAAACACTTGACGCTAATAAGCGTGTTATTATTGTTGAGAGGAAATTTTTTTCAGTTGGTTATATGCTTTAAATATGTTTTCCATTGTCCGTACTTGTGCGGCGTCTCCTTGGATTTTAGTGAGAATTTAGAGGTTATCGCAAATCAAAAATCGCCAAAACTAATTTTATAATTTTTTAAAGACGCGGGTTTTCCTAGACTTCTACTTTAGGCGCGAAGGAAGTTCTGTCGAAATAAATTTCGACAAATTTTTTTTGCATGATGTTTCATATAAAACTCAGCGACTGTTCTTATTTAAAGATTGAATTGAAATATATGCGAAAAATTGTGAAGCGCCTTCCTTACATGGAAATACTTCATTTCAACATAAAGTCAAAAGTTTTAAAGTTAAGAAGTGCAAAAAAATTATTATCGGTCCCCAAAATAAATCCTTCAGGTTTGTTCCCATTAGGAAATCTCTAGTTTATACAACTCCTATTGAAAAATTGGTCGAAGGTTATTTCGACAGAACTTCCTCAGCTCCTGAATTACAGTACAACAAAACCAGTTTTTTCAAAAAATCATAAGATTTGATTTTATTTTTAATAATAATCCTTATAAGTTAAATAAAGACATGTATGAAATGTTGAAGGAAAGGTAAAGAAGTGTTCTACGCATTTGGTTCGAGTGAGTTTTTCCAACCCAAAATTTTGTAATGACGTCATCAACTTTTTTGCAAGGACACGTACATCAATTTAGATAGGTGCAGTGTAATACTAATAACAACAGTATTTTACTTCTAAATTTTCGGGAAAATGGAGTGAGTAACTCTTGACTTAATTAATGAAACATACGACCTCATCTATTAATTTTTTGGGTCACCCTGTATAAGCAATTCTAAATATTACCACAGCATTGATAAACCACAAGTATAGAGTTAGGCAAAATTTTGAGATGACATCTTTAGTTTTTTGGGAGGGGATAAATGATTACATTTTGATTAACAATTTATCATGGTTACGATAATTTTAAAAGGTTTGCGAGATTTCAGAGCATTCAGTTTTGCGTTTCAAAGTTAAATTGCAACAAGTTATACAAGTTCGATGTTTTTTTCAAAAAAAAAAAAAAATATATTGCAATATTTGGAAGATGATATCATTCCAATGGTGGTGAGGATGATTAAAAATGAACACTGATAGATGGAGAGACGTATAGACAACAAACAGATGGAAACGGACTACTTTTTCGTACTCTAAGGATCATGAAACGTCGAGAAATCATGAAAGTAGCAAGTCGCCCGTTGGACTCGATTACTATACTTCGTTAGCATACGCCCAGGAAGTAAAAAGATGAATAATGGAATCGTGTTGTCGCATCTTGTGAAATAATTCGAATAGTTTATTTCATTTTAAATTGTTGCTTCTTTAAAAAAACTGAATCTACTAATCCTACAGAGACATTCAATGCATATGTTTCAAGTGAGTTTTTCTTACCTAATCAAATTTTGTAATGACGTCATCAACTATTTAGTAAGGACAAATATATTAATTTCAAGAAAATGAGGAAAGCGTCTTTGATTTAATCAAAAAAGAAATTGCTCCATCCATTAGATTTTCTGAGTCAGCCTGTATAATCAATTCTGAAAAATATGAACGCATTGATAAACTATATATAAATGTAGACTCATAATATGTTACACTTTTAAAATTTTGGGAAAAAAACTCAAAGCATTTGCAACATTTCCGAGCAACCGGTTTTATATTTAGTAAGTTAAATTGTAAAGGTTGTTTAACAATTATTGTTTTTCCAAAGACCTAGACATCTAGGGTAAAAATAATAAAGCGCAGATACAGAAGCATTAGATAGACAGACGACAAACAGACCGACGACAGACGGACGGAAACGGGAGTCCTATTTTTTCATATTCTAGGAGTCATGAAATTTGCGCTCGGGTAAGTAAAAATCTTGTCAACGTAATAATGAAGAGTTCAAAACTACAAAGGCTTCAGCTCTAGGAGAAATTATTCAGTATAAACTTAAAATTTTGGAATTTAGGACATATAAACATGATGTACGATGATTTGTTTTTTATAATTGTATAGGTAAAACGATAAAAATCAAGTTGCAGTTATTTATTAAATCTTTTGGAATAGATTATTATACGAAATGTGATTAAAAAAGCAATTAAATATTAAAAGTTTTTGCACAAATTCTAATATCGATGAAGCCGTTTATTCGTCTACTGTTCTCATACATCCAACACGGCAATTTGCTTGCTATAGGCGTATGCGAGCAGCTATTGTATGCTGGCTTGAGCAGTGACCATAAAGAAGGGTGTTTTATGATATCGCAGGAAGAGATGTTCCGGATCCGGCTAGTAGCTTAATAAGCTAGAGAAAAATTGTGGAAAACATCAAGTGCCTGCAGCAGCCATCGAGAAGGAATTTGCTGCGGACACGGAAGAAAGCAAGCAAAAGCTCGCTCGCTAATTGATCCACGTCCGAAGGAAATAATTTCGGCGCGGCGAAGAAAAGGCTCGAAATGAGAGAATTTGCATTCGATTTGGATCCGCACCTAGTTAAACATTCACAGGTCGCCGTCGTCTGTTGCCAGTCTAAAGTAAACTAAAGTTGTTCATGTATAAAAGAACAACGGGCGACGAGTACACGTCTGCGGAGAGGCCGGGAAATCATTCTGTTGTATTGTGGGGCAAAAGCGGGATGAAACATGCAGCTCGGGAAGCTCACGTGCCTAGGCCCTCAAGGGGGCAGTAACACGCCAGCGCCATCGCGCCAACTTCTCGAACTAAGAATAATAAAGTCGACTTATGGTGCGCAATTACACAAAATATATTCACGGTTTTTTATAGCTCCTTGCGGCGAAAGAATCGCTCCATTCTTTTATTGGTCCGAGGAGAGCGCGGAATTGATATGTAATTGTTTTCGGTTTGATATTGCCGGCAATTCTATTTTCATTTTCTAATGTTGCCTCGCCTGGCCCGCCCGCCTCGCGCCGCCTACCGGCTTTATTACGCCCGATACGTTCGCTAGATTTATTGCCTTATTATCAGGTGGAGAGGTCTCTAATAGGCAACGTTTCGCTCCGTGAGAAGCGCCACCTGAACTGCGGAACCTCTAAGGGGTTTCCCTTGTACTGCGAAATTAAGTTTCTCATTTTAAACTTCCTTTCTCCGCGTATTCTACCTCTGATATTTTTTTTAACTTAGCTGATACCGACTGAAGTTGTCAGAATGATGTCAAATTTTCAATACAGATATTTTATAAATATTCTGGTTTTGAAATGGTGTAGGAGTCGATTATGATATTTTTAGCGATTTGTCCGTCATTTGTATAAATAATTCATGTACCCAAGTGGGCGGTGATTTGTTTCATCTCTTTCGAACTATTTATTTTCATTTGTTGTTGCTAAGTATTTAATTGGTTGCATAAATTGTAGGACGTTGAGCCGAAAACTGACAGTTTCAATTTCATTTAAAATGATATGTTACACTCATTACTTACGTTGGCAACAAATAATTTGTATCCACACAAAAATGTAAAAATCGTGCAAAATATATAATTTTACCTTGAGCTGTGATTGTCAACAATGGTGGAATGATTTTTCAATACAAACCTAAGTTTGTAACTATTTATTCCCCCGTATTGGAGAAATAAAACTGTTGAAATAATTTAGCAGGAACGTATCAAATGTTTGAATGTCACAAATTTAAACACACAAAATCTAAAGTCATTTGGACAGGACTTCCCTCGCACCTGAAGACAAATATTCAAACAAATTCAATGCACAAAAAAAAATATCAACAAGGATGGGATCGAACTAACGCGATCAGAGTCCACCGGCAGTCTTTATACACGTAACATGTAACCCAAATATTAGTTATGCACACAAACATTTTTGTAAAATATTGTGGTAAAAATCAAGGCAGATTCATAAGTCACAAATATAGGAGTATGTTATGTTATAAAGTGTAAATATGAGTTACTACGAAAAAAAGAGATACCGAAATTTAAAAAACCTTATATCTACATATGTAACACAAATACACATTTTTTTGATAACACAAAAATAAGACAAAATTTCCGATCAAAATATAGCTTTTATAAAAGATAAAAAAAAAATATTAAAAAACAACACCCAATTTAAAATTAATGCAAAATTCTAACCTTTAGGCTTCTTTTTCTGCTACAATTTAGCGAATCCCCTCAATTTCATCTACGAACCCACTGCAACAAAAAACAAATGAAATTTTTGTGTATAAAAAGAAAAATACCATAGGCGTTAACATTAACTCTATACATACTAATTTTTAATTTGTATTTTCACTCCATAAACTGGGGAATGTCCAGAGAACAAGAAAGAAAAGTTTAATAAAAATAGCTCTCCTACACTACGTTTGGAAATTAAGAATTCTAAAGTTAATTTAAAAGAAACTTCAATAAACACTTCCCAACAAAGTCAAACATTGAAGACCACTGTTTTCAATTAAAATGATTATCTGTTTTTCCGACTTAGTGAACTTCTTTTAATTGTAGTCAAGTATCTCCCAAATACAAACATGTTTTCAAAATAATTCTGAAATTTAAAGAGACAATAACGATAAATGCAATGAATAATTGTTCTTCTCCCTTAAGAACTGAGGAAATAAGGCACAATACATTGAATAATAGACCAATACATAAAGCGTAATACCAACGCTTACCCTTTAAATCCTAATTTCCTTTCCTTCCGCGCCGGTCCTTGCACACTCCTTCATTGGCACATCACTTCACTTGAAGCCCGAATCCAGATTATTTTTAACAAAAATAAATCACTTAAACTTGAACAAAGTCAAAACCGACTGCGACTGAACTGCTTTGTGTACCATGAAAAAAGTGAACAAAAAATTCTCGCCAATACCATATCAGACATTTTTTGCAGTGTTTTTATTCGTCGATGCAGCGCAGAACAAATGAATCTTAGTTAAAATACTGCAACATTATTATTCATTAGGAGAACATAATTTTCGCGATGTGTGGATGAATAAGAAATTACGAATGTTACATATAATTCGACAAAAACAAATTAGAAAACTAGATTTAAATACGTCTTTTGAAAATATTTTATTTTTCCGAAACGGAGTACTACTTTACTGATTGCTCCTATATAGGATAAATACGTTCCAGAATGTATCCCAGGCACTATATATTACATTTTATTTGAAATATTTGAGAAACAGCCAATAGGCCATACTGGGTACTAGGCCATATGGGGTTTAGTTACTTTGCTATAACGCTCTTTAATAGAGTTGTAATTTAGAAGTATTTTCAAACATGTATTGTTTACTTTCGGAGCGTAAATGTTAAAAAAGTACTGTAACAGAATCCATTTGGCTACTGTCATGTTTTATCGACGTTTCATGACCCCTAGAGTACGAAAAACTAGATCTACTGACAGCGTCTGCATAAAAAAATGAAATTGGATTGATTTTGTCTCCTTAAACCTGGAATTAATACACCAAAATGGTCCGAAAATTATTTTGAGTGAGGAGGTGTTATTGTAATAAAAATTACTTACTGTGTGACATTACTGTAATTTTCGAGTAAATGGGGTGAACCGTTCGTGATTTGATAAAAAAAATATGTAACGAGGATGCAGAATATTGCAGAAACATTTTTGTAAATTAATTGTGATTAAAACTAAATGCGGATTCGTAAACTACAAGTTTAGGATTTTATAAAAAATATTTATTGTTAAAAATTTGATGACATCACGTTGCTGGTGAGGATGATTAGACAAATTTGGGTTAGCGTTTAATCATCTTAATGCTAATCCTAATATACACACAAAATTTGACAAGAATCGGTCCGGTAGTTTAGCTTGTGCTCAGGAAGTAAAAAAAAATCGGAATTAAAGTAACTGGATGGTAATAAAGAAACAAGTTATTACGATAGTGTGGCGATAGATTTAAGAATGAACAAAATCAAAGTCTGTTTTGGGGATCCAAATCATAGGTTACGGTTACCGGATCGATGCCTCTGATCAAGACGATCAAGTTCCTCTCAGTTTTTGGCGACACGTTATGTTATTAGATTCACGAGCTACAACACATATCACATCCTAATGGAACAAGGTATTCTCCATTTTCTTTTTAAAAGTCTACAAATTCTTGATTGCAGTTGCCATAATAAAAAATCCGTTTGAGTTAGTATTTTTTGTTGAAAAAATTGGCAATGATTTTTTTTAAATCTGTCACAATTTTTTCACAAATTGTCACTTTTCAAACTAAAACCATCATGCCACGCAAAACAAGAAATTTATTAGACCGTAAACTGAAAAACGCCCTTGCTAAATGTTGTGGTGAATTAATAAGTTTAGCTCCACAATTGACTAGTCGCCAGTTGGAAAAAAAACTGTCAAACACTTTTGATGTGGGCTTACAGATAATTTTTTGTTGAGAATTTTCAATAGTCATTATTTTAGATATCTAGAACAACTGTTCGTATTATTTTGCAAGCTTCTGCTAACGGTCCACAGCTAGTTTCTTCAAAAACCCACGGTGGTGGCAAAAAATCGGAATTTTATGACAATTATTATTTTTGCGAAGAACTGAGCCGAAAAATTCATCAATTTAAATGGTCGGGGGAATATTTTAATTTAGACATATTACTAAAATTTGCTAAACAAAATTTAGAGTATACAAGTTCTCGCTCTTTATTAAACAAAATATTAAAAAAGATGGGTTACAAGTATAAAATGGAAAACAATAAAAAAATTCTCGTTGAGAGACCATACATCAAAACATTAAAGTTAAAATTTCTAAAAACTTATCTCAGGTACAAAGAAGACTACCCTACTAATGTAAAGTTTGTTTTCTTAGATGACACATGGATTTACAAAAACGGGTCCCTCATTAAAACATGGGTTAATGATAATTTACCGACATTAGATGATAAATTAAGAAAACCCAAATGTAATCGATTCACTGTGTTACATGCTGGGTGTTTTTCTGGTTTTCTGGATGGATGTGGTTTGTTTTTAAGTTCCAAGAACAATGATAGAGACTACCATAAAACTATGGACGGTCTTCAAAGAATAAGGAAATTGCGACGTTGGTGGAGTTTAAAAAAAAAATAAACTGTCTGTTATAGTATACATGACCTCATCATCTACGTTCTTCGCAGACTGCCAGGACCAAGAGCATAATTATTCCATGAGAGAGTAGGTATCTTAATCCGGAAAAGATTTACCAAAAATAACGAAACAACTTCCGTTAAAATTCCCCTACGAACATTGTTTCAATGGATCAATGAACTCAACTTTGTTCATTTAGTTCTTGTTGAAATTTGTACTCCCGAAGTTCTGACGATGATTAAATTAATTACTGCAAAGCAAATAAGTCTTCGATACGTCACATTGTAGCAAGTTCTTTAAACAACAAAGAGTTTACTTGATGTTAAATTATACATTAATTCAAGTTATTGATTAAAGTTCAAAGCACATGTGGAACAAGACGCACATTTTAAATCTGATCAAAATCAAAATAAATAAAGAGAATAAAGATTCAGACTCAGTCTGTAAGAAAATAATTAGACGTATGAAAACAACAGATTAATATAAGACAAACTAAACATCAAATACTCCTCATGTTTCGGATCCACGATGAAATTAATTTAATTGCGCCTAAAATAGGAAGTGAGGGACTTTGTAGAATGCTACCTGCTCTCTTACACAACTGTCCAAAACTATCAATGCTTAGTTACGTTAATGAATAGTTTTTTTATTTATTTCAGCACGAAGTTTGATTTTTCAAGTCGAGACACCACAGTAATGGTTGCAAAAATTCTTGCCTACATCGTTTACCAGTTGCTAAATCTTGAAAGAATACAGGTTCATCGTAAAAACTGCCAACGATACTTCAGACTTCTGGGAATGAGAAGAGATTTCAAGAAATGGATGTGGGGTTTTAGTACCTTTAGTACCTTTTAGATAAAGTGTTATAATTTGTCTTCTCGAAGTCATTACTTAGTACTTACCATTCAGGTCGTATTTCATTGCAGACAGTACGATATCGTAACTTTTTTCAGAATCATATTGGCTATTCCTCGAGGTTCTAATTTATGACTAGGCTTCGGATCTTAGGTTTTTTGCCTTTTTATATCTACTTCAGGCATGGCAGCGAAATTTATATATTTATCCGAATTTAAAAAATTCTGTTTTTTTAATGTCCATTTATTACTACCTGAAATGCCTAATTTACCGTTAGAGACCTAAAGTGTTAATTGAACGACCTAATTGTAAATTTTAAAAGACTTAAAATAGGATTCCACGACCAACGAAGCGGACGTGCTTGCACAATAAGAGATTTTCCGTGAATTCATTGTTTTGACTGGCAGATTGTTTAGAAATGGGTTGTAAACAACGCCCTTGAGTTTAATGACCGCCAACTGACAACGCTGGCCTGCATTTCATTTAGATTATAGCCGGGAAGAGGTGAATCTCTGAAAAAGCACTTTATTTTAGAAGTTTATTGTTAGTGATACTGAGTGTCTTTGCGTGTCAGTGAGAGTGTGCTGGCGCCGGTTTTCATTTTTGTGCATACAGTAAAGAATCCTTAAAATGCCTAAGGTAAAATCATCCATGAAAAATAAAATCAAATTATGGTTAGGGAATAATTTGGACACTAATTTTCAATTTCCTTCTTCAACAAAAGACAATGAGTTATTCTGCAAAGTGTGTGGAAAAGTTGTAAGTAAACATTTAAAATACTGAAGCTTGAATTATGTTCACATTTTTGTTTCCTAGTTTAAGTGCGAAAAAAAATCACACTTTGAACAATACTGCAGTGGCGATGCACATAAAAAGAACGAGAATAAATCTAGTAAACAGACTTTATTAAACATTAGTTCCGACAATGATTTTACGCAATTTTGCACCGATTTATGTAGGGTATTTACCGCAGCAAATATTGCATGGAATCAAGTTAGTTGTCCTGAGTTTAAAAATTTTATGCATAAATATACAGGAAGGCACTTACCCTCAGAAAGCACTCTGAGAAATAATTATTTATCAAAAGATTACGATATGGTGAGCACTAGAATTTTTATTTAAAAACTTTTTAACATAAATTTTATAATTTACAGGTAATTAAACAAATTAGAAATTCTATTGGCAATAATAATATATATGGATTAGCGTCGATGAGACGATGGACAGATTAGGAAGATACATAGCCCATTTAGTAATTGGAAAGTTATCTTCTGAAGAAGTTGGCCGTCCATTTCTACTAGCTTTGAAGCAGCTTCATAAAACTAATATCAACACAATCTCGAGATTTATAAACGAATCATTGGGTGTACTATTGATAATTTTAAGCATTGAAATTATTATGATTTATTTAATTGTTAATTTGCAGTTTTTGTGGCCAAAAGGAACTGAACACAAAAACGTTAAATGGTTTGTATCAGATGGTGCTTCATACTTACATGATCAAAACTGGTAGTAATTTGAAGGTGTTTTATGAAAATATAACACACTTAACATGTATGGCACATGGGTTACATTTAGTGTCTGAAGCAATTAGACTGAATTATCCAGATGTCAATGGGATAATTAGCAATGTTAAGAAAATCTTTTTAAAAGCACCAATAAGAGTAGAGTCTTATAAAAACAGTTTACCAAATAGACCTCTCCCACCTGAACCTGTATTAACCAGGTGGGGCACTTGGATTCAAGCAGCATTGTTTTATGCAGAACACTTTGATGTTTTAAAACAAGTCAGTAAATATATAATGGTTTTTTACTATCATTCTTATATTGAATATTTTTAGGTTGTAATGTCATTTGAAGCCACAGATGCACAAAGCATTAAAAAAGCTCAAGAATTCCTGAATAAAGCAAACGTTAAAATTGAACTCTTGTACATTAAAACTCACTTTAAAATTATTGCTGATGCAATAGAACAATTAGAAACTATAGGTTTAAAATTCAACCAAAGTATGGAAATTGTGGAAAAAGTGTATACATCTTTAAAAAACGCACCAGGAAAGGTGGGGGAAATGGCGTTCCAAAAATTATGTTTTCTATTAAAAAAGAATCTAGGATACGATTTTATATGTTCAGTAAATAACGTAATTTGCGGTAATGGAAATGCTACCAACAATACATACATAAATGAAAATGTAGATTGTTCAATATTTAATTTTGCACCCATCACTTCTTGTGATATGGAACGCACGTTTTCAAAACTTAAAAGTGTTTTAAGCGATCAAAGGTGTAAATTTACGATCGAAAATTTAGAGAAATATATAGTTTGCTTTTGTAAATCATTTTAAATACCTGAATTAATATTTTATTTTTTGTTAAATGCGACTTGCTTTAATTTGATCAATATTTTTTTGCGATAACTTAGAATTAGTGGACGTAACTATAGATCGTTTGTTTATTTAATCATTTTTTTGTTTGTTACACAAATTATTTGTTTCTATAATGCTTTGTTTAATTTTTTTTTAAATATATATTTTTTTGATGTATGCTTTTTCGTTGAGCAAATATTTTTTCCTCCAGATTTTTAACCTAAGCCTTTTATTAATTTTTTAACGATCTAAAATCCGAAGCCTATTTATGACCACTACTCTTTTTACTTTATCTTTATGATATGGTGGAGCATATATTTTCTGAGAAGTTATTTGCGGATGACCTGAAATTGTTCATGGAGATCAATACTACTGAAGATTGCAGGATTCTTCAAGCCAAAGAACACTATAGTTGAGTGTTACTTTTGTCACTAGATAAACGTAAGAGTTTTGTGGTTTCATACTTTAAAAAACCAGAACCTGTTATCTTTAATTTTATAGTTCCCCTACATTGTGGGGAGAAGTTTAAAGATCTTGGAATTATTTATCTTCGACAGTGGACTAATATTTAAAGAACATATGACATAAATTATGTCAAAAGCTTACGGGATGTGTGATATGCAAGTTGTACTATTTATCAATCAGATATTGACTTGATTATGGAATATTTATCTGGTTTAAAATTTAAGAAATTTAGTAAAAATTTAGAATCCGCTTAATGTAAATTTCTGAATAGTTCTCACGTGGGAATTATTTAATATGTAATTTTATGCTATATTCTAGGTACTGTAATACAAACCCTTTCTAAAATATACTGTAGATGATTGATTTAAGTTTCTGTTTCTGTCATAACATTATAGTTTAATTAAGAATCACGAGCTGTGTTTTTGGCTTCGGCTTGAATTTTCATTCCTGAGTTATTTTTTGTAACTACTACACGGTTTCATAATTATTGTTAATTTTTTCCTGTAATTGGGTGTAAAATACCTGTTGGCAATAAAATTTTAGTATCAGTATTAAATAATTTGCCAAATTGCCTGACCAGTTTACTTAAAATTTAAAGCGTACTTTAAAATTACCGTAATTATAGCTCATCAAAATTTGTCATTCCCTGCAAAAAATTTATGACGTCATTAAAATATTCTTATATAATTCTGACCTGAATTTTTCTCGCATATTATAAGACGTAGTTAGAACAATTTAAAATTGTTGATAATGCAAGAGGGAATATTTGTAATTCGGAAATAAGTAACATCATAGTTAATGATCCATAAGTGTTAATAACTATTTTTCTTACCTTCAAGTGTGCAAATTAATTGCCGTTAATTAGAATTAAAAAATAGCCGCGGTAACAAATCGATAGACAAATGTAGAAGTTTTAGTTAAGTTTGATTTGTGTAAGCAATACAAGAATTTAACAGTTACAGCTAAGCTAACTGTGTGTTATTTGTAAGACAATGGAAACTCTTTTATCAATAGACATAGCGTGTTATGGCCGTTTTCTAAATACCTGTACTAATTTAATTGCACGGAATTATTTTCCGACGTGGCAGAACTCATTACCGCAACACGAAATTTCTGGTGTTTCGTTTCGTTTCGGATATACAATAGCACTTTATGGTCGTTCGATGTTTGATCCTATAGTCCAGTCAAATTAGCGATCAACCTCGGAATGAGAGATAATAAGCTGAATTTTCGTATATACCTTCATTTTAGCGTTCTAAAAGTTGTCTCAAAAGTCTCATAAAATCTCGTGTCTGCGTCTTAAGTTATTCAAGGTCAAAGGTGAAGAAAAACAGTTTTTTGCGATTATCTCGGTTTCTATTGCTCCAATGATGTTAACATTTATTATCGTAATTGTAGAGCACAAAATTTGGGACAAATTTTATTTGAAACATTTTTTCATGCGCTCAATCGTTTTTGAGATAGAAGGCAGTGAGCGCCCAGCGCTCATCCATACGTACTGTAATGCGATCAACCGTGAATATCTGTGAATACTACCTTTAATTTTGAGTAATTTGTTTTATTTATCAGTTAATACATTGCATTTAAAAACATTTTACATATTTTCAATACATTCATTTAATGATAATGATACTTACCTACTTTGTAGAATTAAAAACTCTTTAAATGAAATACTTATTGTATGTATATCTTAATTTATTGAAAGTAGATTTTAAGTAGAAACATAACTAAGTACTTTATCTTTCAAATGTGTAAGTTTTTATATATTAGATAATATATTATACTTGTTATATTATTATATATCTAAAAGTTATATTAATTTTTTCAAAGTAAAAATTTAAGGAAGTAAAACGAGTTAATGTATTTTAATTTTATCTTTGTTCAGTTCCTGTACATTTCCTACGATTGAAATTGAATTGCAGTGAAAATCTAGAAATCTTTAATAATTTAAAGAACAAAAGTATTAATTTTCTTCTTCTTCACCGTCATCTTCTGGACGTTCGGGAATTTCTGTTTCATCGTCATCATCTTCGGTGCCCTGAATCGTTGTTTCCAGATCTTCCAGTTATAATCACGATAGAAAAATAAATATTTAAAACCTTACACATTTTAAAGATATAAATAAATTGAGATATACAATAAATATTTCATTGAATGCGTTTTTAATTACACAAAGTAGATAAGTATTATTCAATGAATATGTTGAAAATATGTAAAATGTTTAAATACAATGTATTAATTGATATATAATACAAATTTTTCAAAATTCAAGGTAGTATTCATAGATATTCACGGTTGATTGCATTACAGTACGTATGGATGAGCGCTGCGCGCTCACTGCCCTCTATCTCAAAAACGATTGAGCGCATGAAAAAATGTTTCAAATAAAATTTGTCCCAAATTTTGTGCTCTACAATTATGATAATAGATGTTAACATCACTGGAGCAATAGAAACCGAGATAATCCCAAAAAACTGTTTTTCTTCATCTTTGACCTTGAATAACTTACGACGCAGACACGAGATTTTATGAGACTTTTGACACAACTTTTAAAACGCCAAAATTAGGGTATATACAAAAATTCAGCTTATTATCTCTCATTCCGAGATTGATCCCTTTTTTATCCTAAAATGACTGGACTACTAATGAAATTAGAATTAAATAGTTTAAACTTTACTTTTTTAGTCCAAATTATTAGATATTTAACACACATTTCAAGTACATACAGTTTACCTTTCAGTATGTATGCTGTTCGAGTAAATGGTTATTTTATTAACCCTTCGACGACCTACCGGATTAAGCGAGAGTTCAACTCCGTTCCTCTTTCGTCGTGTCCATTATTAATGATATTTTTTGTTTTTATCTGAAGTTTATCAAACAGTTTCTTAAATCATTCAAGAATATTATCTCGTTGTTTTTATGTTAAAAAATTTAAACAAGTTGGTAGGCGTTCTGTAGAAGCTTGAGATCGCCTGACTTCAATGATGGTTGTCTAATTTGCTCCTGTGACCCCATGGAAAATTGATGAGACTTCTTTAATCAATCGAAGGGACATTTTTAATTCAAGCTGCAATGACATGCAATTAAAGTTGAACCTAGTGTAGGGTCGACGATTAGACTAGTTAAGAGTCAAGGGGCGGTTTATACCTAGTCAAAAGATGCATGTAATATGTATAGAATACCGCCCCTCGGGGGGTATAGCACACCGATGCGACTATCTGAATAATTTAACTCCACTCGATTCAGAATTACTTCCGATTCTTTCAACTTATATTTGCCATATTTACGGATACTCTTACAACAGATTTGTTTTCAACATTTGTTATGTCAGGGTAAGTCGAGTAGGCATAGGACGAAATCAAATCAAAATGCCTACTTGACGGAGTTCCATATGTAGAACACTTTCGCTTGTTTTTCAAAGACAAATCGAAATACGACGGAACAGAACGCATTCATTCTCGATGAAGCATTTTATTATTTGCGAGAGGTTTGTCGGCAGATTTTCCACACATATTTAACGAATTCTACTTACGAAAGAACTAAATTGTATTGATTTAAAAGGGGTGCAACAGTAAAATCCCATATCATCAAATCGATTCTGATCATTTCTAATAATAATATTATTTATATGAAATTTCCTCGCTTCTGAAGTAAAACCTATTCAACGAAATAAGTGTTTAAGCCTTATGGATTATTTTTTTAACTAGAGTCGTAATATTACGTTAATTTAAAGACTTTTAGACTTATTAGGTGTATTTTAACAATAACAATGGTCAACAGTGGAAGATTTCCGAATGGATCTATTCAATACAAGCTTGTAGAGATAAATACGTTGCAAGGATGATGGATGTTGAAGGTCGCAGGTGTAACTTTGACTTACGTATAGCAAGTTTATGACAACCGAGTTATAAATCTGAAGCTTAATTAAGAATTTCGACCATGTTCCCCTGATCTTATCCCATACAATTTTTCGTCATTCGACCATATAAAAGATGTGTTTAAACAGAAATTTAGTAATTTAGAAGACCCCCAGAATCAAATTTCACATTGTTAAATTAAATTAACTTAAATTTGCATTATTAAATGAAGAAATGTTACAGAATATTTTCAAAAATGTACAGTAAATAGTAAGATATATTGTACACGTGAAACTTTTTAACATTTGCTTAGCGCTATTTCTTAACGAAATATAGAATTCCGTCCATCCGGCGAATAGTTACTTTCATGTTTTCTCGACATTTCATGACTCCAAGAGTGCGAAAAAGTAGATCTTCCGTTTCCGTCTGTTTGTCTGTCTGTCAAATTTTATTAGGTAAATTCAAAACTATCGGATTGTTGTCAAATTTTGTATATATGAGATATCATATAGATGATAAAACGCTAACCAAAACTTGTCTAATCATTCCCACCAACCACCAGATGGCGTTATATTCGAAGTTTACAAAAGCAAATGTTATTTAAATTTTATAAAATTACAAATTCCTGTATGTGCGATTTGTGAATCCGTACTGAATTTTTACTCGAGATATGAAGATTTTTGTAAACAAAAATCAAAATTGTAAAACAACATTTTATAACGTAACAATGCACTTGCAAAACCGAATCCTTTGAAATATTATATACGCATTAAGGTTATCGGAAGTATAAAAATTTAATCAAAATTTATCCGTTTATGGCCCTCTCAAAAATTGATGACGTCATCTTACAATTTCGTCGAATAAAGTTACTTAGATTTAATAAACTAACACACTTATGGTTTATAAATCGGTGTTCAGTTTATATAATTAACATCTAAATTTTTGGAAAAAAAAATCAAAATTGTGTAACAGCAGGAAACGCCAAGTTGACCCGCGAATTGTGGATTGAATGCTTTCCAAATCGCACGATTCCGTGCCGTTGCCGTGATAGGACCGAAAGAATACTGCAAGCTGAAGAACATATTTTAGAACGCGTCGAAGAAGAGCCCCACTTGCAGCTGAAGTTTGGAGTTTCACAGTTCGTAGTGCATCGTACATTAAGAAAACACGGCCTACATCCCTACCGCGTTCAAAAAGTGCAAGCTTTGGAGTTCGCTTATTTTTCACGTCGTTAATTTACTGCGAATGGTTGTTACAGCAATGTTGTGAATGCTCTAACTTTTTAAATTACATTTTGTTTACGGAAGAAGCAGGATTTACTCGCAATGCAGTTTTCAACAGTCACACACTCACATTTGGTCCGGTGAAAATCCACACACTCGTCAAGAAGTACGATTTCAACAACAGTTTTCCAATAAACATGTGGTGTGGTATTGTGAATGACCGCTTAGTTGGACCTTATGTTTTACCAAACAGAGTAAACGCGGCAGGTACCTCGAGTTTTTAGACAATGTATTGGAAGATCAACTAGATGTGGTACTTGCATGATGGAGCACCACCAAATTTTTCTAGGCTAATAACTGAATGGTTAAATAACCATTTTCCTAACTAGTGGATCGCTAGAAACGGCATAGTAGCTTGGCCTCCGCGTTCATCCGATTTCAGTCCGTGCGATTTTTATCGATAGGGTTGATTGAAACAGTTAGTTTATGGAAATCAACAGTGTCCAGAAACCGAAGAGCTTAAACAACGAGTGGAAATGGCAGCCACTACAGTTCGTGGAACACTCGGAGTTTTTTTTACGTATCCGTGAAAACATGTTGTGACGTATTGAAGCCTGTATTACTAGTCGAGGATAACATTTTTAACATTTATTCTAAAAAGGTAGTTGCTCTTATTTTTGTTGCCCAAACATCCGTTATAATAAAAAGTCGATCACCACGAAGCATTACCAAAAATCAGTCCTTCTCAGGACCAACATTTGTTTCTACAACTAATAATTATGTTTCGCATTGGCTTTTAACAAAGAATTTCCCACCTACACTTTAAAAGTTTTGCCTTATTCGACTTTTAATTAGTTTTTTTCTGTATTTTCACATTACTACGGTACGTGATGCCATGGTTACAACTATCGCATATATTTCGAAATCGCCCTGTATAGTACACACTCGTTTACTGTTAATTTAAAAAAAGAAATTTATCAAACAATTCGAAGTAAATTTACTATTTTAACTTCCCAAGCGAATTGCCACTTTCATGTTTCTCGACGTTCCATAGCCCTAGAATATAAAAAAAAAATCTCTTCCGTTTCCATCTATCTGTTGTCTGTTGCCTGTCTTGATATTTTGTTAAACGGATAATAATAGTGTCGAAACTATTGGATTGATTCTTTTGAAATTTTAAATGCATATTAAGAATACCATGTAGATGGTAAAACGCTAACAATTATCACATCTCCTTAAAATTTTGCATAGTAAATGCTGTTTAAATTTTATAAAATAACATACTCCTACACTCGTGGTTTATGGATCAACCTTGATTTTGTTTACTATTATTATAATTTTTACTGTTTACCTACCTAATACTTAGTAAAGCTGTGCTTTAAATACATTGTACCAAGTTACGTCAAGCGTCACTTGTGGCGTAGTGATAGAGCGCTCCTTTTGAAAATGAAAGGGCCCGTTTTCGGTCCTTTGCATTTCCAAATTTTTTGTTTATCAAACTAAGAAAAGTTCACATTATTTTTCCGAAAATTTGGGAATAGAATACCGTTATTAGTAGTAATACTTGGCCCCTATTCGAAGACGTCATCACAAAACATTGTTATAGAAAAACTCAGTTGAAATATACATATAGCATGCATTTTTCTTTACTTTAACAGTACCCACATAGATTTATTTGAGGTTGTAAAGGTTATTATAAATAAAAATAAAATCAGACACTGTATTTATTCGACTATATTATTCAGGCGGGAGGGAAGGAAATTTTACGTCATATTGTATGTATGTAAAAAATTGTATACTGTCAATTTAAATAAAGAATTAATTACATAATTTGAAGTAAATATTCATTTGAAATTTATTCAATAACGTTTTCATCTCACGTCATCAGTCTTTATGAGGAAATGAACAAATAAATACCATTTGTTCCTTTTGGTACAAAATTGTAAGGAAACCTGTTAGTAAATTTCAAGATAGATTTCATTTAAAATTTATTTAATCTGACGGCATCATTTCGATGAAGGAATGAACAAATCAATGTCACCTACCAATTTTGCGCACAATTTCAAAGAAACCTGTAAGTACCTAATTTTCGAAATAGAATTCTTGAAGGTTAGAATTTGCTTTTTTGATTATAATCCGATTGTGGTTAAAATTTATTTGTTCCAAACTATGTATGTTCTGACTAAAAACTGGTTATTTTTGGAAAAATAAGAGTTGTTCGATGACGAAAAGACGAAACATTCCGCACGGGTGCTTTGGCACTCTCTGTTATTATGAAACTCTCAACCTTATCTCTACCATTCTCACATCTGGTATGCTTATTTGACAACAAATTAAGACTTTTTGGATACTTCGTTCATCAATTTATTTATTTTTATCATCAATAGTTGAATAGATTGGACTAAGATTCTATTAAGAGCAGTCACTAGAATGAAGAGGGTTGGGTGGGCGGGGCAAATACTTGCTTATAAAAAGCTCTGTTGGGAAAAGTCAAAACCTAGCCCCGCCCACCCACCCGTTCTCTCATTTTTTTTTCTGAAATAAGAAATCAATTTTATAGTAAACAATATAACAAGAAGCGCTTTTTGATTCAGTTTTGATCATTCATTCTAATTGGTTCTGAGACGGAAGTTGGATTTTATATTGACAAATAACAGAATCTAGTATGTATAATATAATTATTTTAATTCCATTTTTGCTAAATTTTATTTTTTTAAACGACTACTGGCAGCGTTTACACTTAAATAGTAAAAGTAAACACAATAATGTGCAATTGTAAACGCCGCCCCTCTTCTACGGACCAATGAAATGATTTATTAAGGTGGAGCTTGTGCGAGTGGGAGGAGTACCGGTAATTTTGCTCAATGTGATTCTCACATCTGGTATGCTTATTTAACATAAACTTAAGACTTTTTGGATACTTCGTTCGTCAATTTACATATTTATTTTCATCACCAATAGTTGAATGGATTTGCCTAAGATCCTATTGAGAGCAGTCACTAGACTGAAGAGGGATGGGTGGGCGGGGTAATTACTTGCTTATAAAAAGCTTGTTGTAACAGTTTTTAGGAAAACGAATATAATTTGGTATCTATTAGCTGTTTGACCATTATAAAAGTATCTATCGGTAGTCGAACTATTCCCCGATTCGACTGAACAGGCAAAAGGTCAAAATTGTTCATTCACTTCACACCAGGCATTTTCTTAAAAAAAGTGCATTGTTACAACTTGCCACGTGGTTGAGGCTAGTTGTAACAGCCATGAGACAGCTAGTAACAGTAAAAATAAAGCTGATGTTGATACATATTTTGACTTTATTTTTCAAAAATCAACACAACACTTCATTATATACAATTTTTTTCAGTAAAACTGAAACAAACTTTTAGAAAAAGAGTCAACCTTAAAGATCTGAGTTTTGTCTTCCTTTTTCTTAATATATCTGGAAAGCGATATATGGCATAGATCAAAATTTTGGCTCGCTTTTCGACGAGATTTGTAGAAGTGAATTTGGGATAAGTAGTAACATGTTACCTATAACGCATTAAAATTGTGTGAATATGAGATCATCTGGTCCTCAGTATTTATGGATCAATTTTAAATTTTCAAAAAGGTACATTAGTAGAAATTGTATTAAAAAATCCATTGCGCTTTACAAAAATAAAATATCTTAATAAATAATTGAGTAAACAGTGGCAGAATATTTCAAATTTGTGGTCAAACAAACTTTAGCCATTTTTCTGGTCCACTCAAATCTGTAACAGGCAACCGATAGAGCCCGTCGTTTTAAAACCTTCATAATCCGACAATAAAATTTGATCAGAGTGCCATCCTCTAAGATTTACTAAATTTAGTCTGTAAGTCACAACGCCAAGTAAGAGGCAATTAAAACTTTTAAATTTCCATTCTCTTTAGCCTCCTTTTAAGTATTTAGGAACATCCTTTCTATTAAAGATTAAAAGATTTGCGTCCGCAGGTAATTATCGGTGGACTAATATTTACCATACATTTACACATAGCCAATAAGACATTTTGAAAACTCCCAGCAATGCAAATTTTTGTTTAAAAGTTGTTGCAGTTGGCATCGAACTTTTATTTGTAGCTAGAGTGGAATGAAATTAGGCGCAAAAGAATCGGCTCTTCAATTTTTGCTAAAATATATAACATGTTGCCCCATAACAATTCCATCTAGCGCGGCAGCGGAAAGGATGTTTAGTGTTGGCGCGGATGTTCTTAAGACAAAACGTCATGCCTTAAAATAAATCACTCACTGCCTTTTTCATTCTAACACGTTTTTTCTGGACCCTTTGGACCCATACAACAAATATCTAAAATTGTGTCTTCATCAAATTTTTCACTGTACAAAAAGTAAGTGTTAAAATAAAGCATTACTTTATAAAAGTAATGAATAATTGTAATGAATTACTATTGTTACTGAATAGTGAGTAATTGTAATGCATTACTTTTTATAAGTAATTGTTCCAATCACTGATCGCTATTAAATACGAGGAATATGTCGTTGCTGATGGTTGGTTTTCTAATGGGTTTATAATTCTCTGTTTTAATATCAACTACTGTCGGCTGCGAACTGTCGTATGTAATCAGTAATCAGTAATCAGATATACAATAATTATTTGTTTGTAATCGAGTTCTGAAATAAATCCTGGTGCCGCCACTGTTGTGTCATATATTATAAGGTGCAATCGACAAAGACCGTCCTCTATTTAGCATTGGAAAGGCAAACTGTCTTTTTCATAGTCTGTTGCGCACACCGAGGGATGACAATGACAGCTGATGATCTAATGCCAACCAGAGGGCGATTTTTGTTGACCGCACGTTATAAATATCAAAATGTGGGTTAGACATTGACATGTGACATTTTAAACATGCGTGGTTGAAAATCTAATCTGACCTCTGGAATATCACTGCACTAACAATAGTTTCTAAACTATTTGTTTTACACAGCTTCACGTAATTACCAATATATACGATCATTTTGCATAATTTGTGTCATTGTGTGAGATAGACAAACATTGTAGCAGTAACAAAACAAAATAAAGATATCCGGCATTATCCATCCACCCGTTTATTTCTTTTTTATGCTGACGTGCTCTTTGTTTTGGCGTGGATCTGACACTTTTATTTTTGTTTCTTTTTTAAAGGTGAGCTTGATAGATGGTAATTGGCACGTAATTAAGAGTGGCACAACAAACTCTGGCAAATTAGGGGCAAAATGACCGAAATCAATCTTGTTAATAAGACGTGCTCTTAGAGTAATAAGATCTGGCGTCGGGAAGTGTAAGTAAGCGGTTCTGTACAGTGTTCATAGCGGACAATTTGTTAACTGTCGCCTTTACTAGAGATAGATGGCTTAGTTAGTGCGTACCACCTAATAGACTTACTTGCATCCTAATTTGTACGAACAACACATAATAATATACTTTTGAACGTACCGCTCACCGCAAACAGTTGAAACTGATGACGTGATTAAGCTTGATGCAGAAGAACCACAACCTAAAAAGGGGGAACCAGATAATTAGCAAAACATTTACCCAGGCTTTGTATGTAGCGTATTTTACCGGTTTAGTCTCGCAGACGCACAATCAATCCTCTGGAGAAATCAATTTGTTTAATTTCTCTAAATAAACAGGAACTTTTACCTGGAACGTTGAATATAAAATTTCGCAACAATGCCAGAGAATGAAAGTAAATGCACGTCGTAAACTGGGTTTCCGATTTTACAGATTTATAAAATGTTCAGTTATGTATATTCGATAATAATCAATAGTAACAAAGTAATGTGGACAGACAAGTTATGGAAAAATTCTGGGAAGATTACAATTAGAAATATAGCGACTAGTCGGCAGAATGTTCACCAGGTATATTTTTAATTTTGAAATGTAGCAATTGGGGAATGTTTGTTTAATTTTATACTTTCTTAACATTTCATGGATTGTATAAAAGTGCCTATAAGTAATTCATACCTTGCAATACCTCTATAAATTAAAGAAATTTTACCGCCTTTTTCAAACTAATCAAATTAATTAACAGAACTGAGTGATTTTTGACAACTGCATTTTTTTAATTCTTACTCTTTACTTGCATGCAGCCGTACTCTGTCGTGTTTTTTTCTTTTGGCGCATTTTTGTTTTTTATATTTCTGCACTACTTCCTTAATATTCACAAAACAGTCTTTTTGAAGAGTTGTTTGTCGATCGAAGCTTTTTTACGGATAAGGTGTATAGTAGAAACTGCCGATCGTTTATTTTTACATTTTATTGTGTTCTACTCATCGAAGTTCTATTGATAAGCACCTGTTGGCTAATATAGAACTAGAAACGTAAGTGTAAGTTATTGTACTAACCAGTTGAAACAAGAAAAAAAATTACCTACAGCAGTTCGAGAAATTATTGACAATAATTGTAAATGGTACGGTTTAAGATAGGGATTTATTTAGTACCTGCAGAAACTAGTACTTAGTAAAATTTCCTGATAAAAACGTTACTGAACAGGCATTTAATGGAAGTGTGAATAAATACAAATCACCAGGAAGACCTTCAGTCAGTGATGAAGTTGTTTAGGATGTAAGGAAAAGATCAGAACAAAGTTCTAACTAAGCAAGCTCTCGGTGCAAGTTGATGTTCCACAAAGTCGGTACCAAAGAAATGTTGCATTTGTATCCATATTAAGTAGCATATATCCAAGAACGTCGACTTTAATATTTTGAAAATAGTAGTATGGTTTTATCTTTCTCTTTTAACGAAGCGTGGTTTCATTTATAGAGTATGTTAGTTGTCAGAATTTCTGATACTGGAGTGTTGAAAACAACACATTTTTATTCAGGCAGCTTTGCACTCAGTTAAAGTGGACCTATAGCAGTTTCACGTTACCAATATTTTTTCATGATATTGTTAATACTGTTAATTGTTAATAATGTTCGGTATAGGTTTACAAACTATGGCCTGAACAATATCCTGATATAATAATAATAATAATAAAAAGAAGAAGAGCACTTATTCTCAACATGTGTCAACCCAATTATACAAAATAAACAATAAATATAAGTAAATCTAAACGGAATGAATGCCTGCCTATATATACTATTAATATATGAAGTAAAAAAACTAATAAAATTTCATATAAACAGTAAATAATTAGGACTCCGTTAGTTTGATAATATAATGAGTAAATAAAAGAGTCAGAATTAATAGCACACTATTTCAAAAAGGAGTTGTAGTCGTTACTCACAATTAATACAGTGATAGCATCTGACTTCACTTACACAAAACGGGTTACTATGTTTTAGTTTCTGTTTTGAAATTGTTTTTCTGGTTGCATCTTGATTTTACTTCTAGAGCATAAACTAAGGATGTATTGTAGTCGAGTCCATCGGTCGACTGGTTGTTTTCAAATTTTTTCGATGTCTAGTGATCCCCACCAACAATGTGATGACGTCACCTCAAAATTGTACATGGTACATGGGTTTTAATTGTGTAAAATAACCTAGTCCTACACGTGTAGTTTATGAATCTGTGTTGAGATTTCACCTGAAACGTCTATATTTTTGGGAAAAAAATCAAAATTATATAACAACGTTTTGCAGTTTAATTTTAAATCTTGCAGACGTTTTAAAGTTATTGTAAGCATGGTAAATTTTCAGTTAAAGTGTATTTGTGGATCTCTCTCAAAAAATTGATGATGTCATATTAAAACTTTCCCAAATAAATCCTATCTAAAATGTACAAAATATCATGAGTCTATACTTGTGGTTTATCATTACCAGTGCCGAAACTAGCTATAGGCCGAGTAGGTCCTTGCCTAGGGGCGCCAACGACAAGGGGCGCCAAACTCGTCCAAAAATTATGTTGTATAATTTTGAAAATTTCATTGTACCCAATAAACTTTTATTGGAAATAACGAGATGGACAGTAGTACAATAGCAAGAGATATTTACAACTTAAGTTGTCGCGAGCCGATAATCCCCAGATGTTAGAAACCAGAATAATCCAAGTTCGGGCAGGGACAATAGTTATTCGTTACTCATGAACAGAAATGACCATTATTTTATGAGTACAATTACCTGGCAAATGTTCTCAGACAAATTCGAGTGAACTGGTGTGAGCCATAAATATTCCTTACCATTGTACTACTGTCCGTCTCGTTATCGTCAATAAAATTTTATAGGGTGGAATGAAATTTCCAAAACTATACGAAGCGTTATGTTATATTATTCTTTTTTTATTTTGAACGGAAACTCAGAAACGTGTAACCGGTGCGACAGGTTTTTTAATGTTAGTTGTATTTTGAACTTATATAAAATTTATACATATTATATACCTATATGTATAATCTCGATTTTTTTCTTTTTTATATTTTATCATAGTGTCTGTTTTGCGTAGTTATTAAAAAATATAAATAAAACTGTTCGGTAAAATTGCATTTTTATGTGTAGAGGAGGGGCGCCTAACGCAAGTTTCGCCTATAGCTAAATATTCTTTGGTTTCGGCACTGATCATTACATTCATGCTTTTAAGATTTGCTTATACAGGTGACTAAAAAAAAATGAATCAATCAATTTATTTGATTTCGTAACATTATATATAGGTAGGGTAACAATTTAGAATTTTAATCTACTAGTAATCAATGCGCAGTATAAGGAACTTAATGCAGATAAATACTTCGGTGTGATGATTAAAGTTTACTAAAGTCACATGTAATCCCCTTAGGAAGATACGATTGAAATAAAAAAGACGCGATTTTAAACAGTCATATACTTGGATTTCCTGGATAAGGGTAAGTAAGAACTACATCCACTTGACCTCTATTATCTATATTTTCGGAAACGTATTGGACTGAGCATGCTAAATTGAGTACCGTAGATTTCTGAGACATAAATCCGCTGACAGTGTGAAATTAAACTTTTTACATAGTTTCAAAGATTTTCGCAAAATTACAAATTAAGAAATTTGGCGATAATTCTGAATGTCAGTTGGATCGGCCTCTTATAAAATAGAAAGCACACAGGACACACTACTATCCATAAATCTGGAAAAAACTACTGTTTATATACATAAGTTAAATGGTCGTGGTTTGCCAAACCTGTGGCACAGTCTCTGGTCAAGAAATTCGGAATGCTATCTATTATTTGTGTGAAAGAGTTTTTGTTTAATTTTAGTGATTTCAAAATATCTGCTTCAGAAAGATGACCAACAGAAATATTTTGCGGATTACCTATAGAAGGTTGTTTGAGTTTGATATAATAAATACAGTATTAAAAATGTTGCAAATTATGAAGATGAACTTGACGAAGACTGGTTGGTTTTATAGTTCTTCATGATATCAACTGCATGACAGCGAATTAGAATTTGGTTACTTCCAGCAAGATGGTGAAACAGCACTAACTGCCTGCACAGGTTTAGAATATTTGCAACACTTTTTTAGTAACTGGATCATTTGATTTTTTTTATTTGGTTACTTGAAAATTGATGTTTTAAAAACAAGAATGCATAATTTGTATGAACAAAAAAAACTGTTGTAACAATATTAATCAACAAGTGCTTCAAAATATATTTCAGAATATACGTAGAAGGGTTAAGATGGGTTTACACCAAGATGGAGGCGGCTACTTTCAATATTTCTGTGACTTTTTTAAATTTTGATGGTTAAATAAAATTAAACGTAAGAACATTATTTTTACAAGCGGCAAAATCTATACATATAAGTGTTTGTCCTGACTGACTGACTGACTGCTTCATCAACACAGAACCTAAACCACTTAAGCTAGAAAGATAAAATTTGGACAGTAGGTTTCTTTTGTAATGTAAGTATGTATTCATTAAGAAAGAAATTTGGGAAATTCCATCCATAAGGGGTAGAATAGGGCATGGAAAATGAACAGTATTAACCCTATCAGGGGGTAAAAATAATGTGTTCAAATTGCGAAGTCCACGTAAGAGCGGAGATATAGTTCTTTAACAAAAAATGCAGTTTTTTCGATACAAAAATTTAAGTTTTCAATTACCTCTGTCTGTTTTTTTTAAATAAGTAGTTAAGATATTTTATTAAGTATATATTAAGTACATTATAGTTTTGGAAATTTCATTCCACCCTATAAAAGTGTATTGGCAATAACGAGACGGACAGTAGTACAATAGCAAGAGATATTTACAACTGAAATGTAGATGTTAGAAAGCAGAATAATCCAGGGCCGGACAGAGCCCATCGTTACTCATGAACGAAAATGAAATTATTTTATGAGAACAACTACCTGCTAAATGTTCTCCGACAAATGCGGGTGAACTGGTGTGAACCATAAATACTTCTTACCATTGTACCACGGTTCGTCTCGTTATTGTCAATAAAATTTTATAAGGTAGAATGAAATTTCCAAAACTATACTTACTCCGAAATTACCGCGTGAAGTGAGTATTGGGAAACTGTACAGATACCTCAAAATTATTGGGTACATGAGCATGACATACATAAGAATTTTTTGACTTCTTCGTAAAACACCTAGTTTGAATTAGTGAAATTTGATAAATTCATTTTCAAAACAGGTATGCTCTTATATCTAAGACTGTTTATTTCTGAAAATATTTAGACAGGGTGTAGTTTACAAGTCATCCTTATTTTCAATTACATCTGTGGATTAACGCAAAAAACAGACGAAGTATGTAAACAACTCCTTCAACTTAATGTGTTCTGTGAATGAACTTTAATCAATGTTTTTACTGTAGTCCTAATTAGAAAAGCACATACAAGGTAGGGTAAAAATATGGAATCGTCTGAATGTCTACACTCATTTGTTGCAACTGTCCGTTAATTTTGCGGAGATATTACAATTCACGACGCAAAAATTAACTTGAAATTGGACCATAAGTTAATAAATGTATTGAAAGTGTGAATATGTAATATGGCAACAATACGTTGCCAGAAACTAGGATATCATAATTATGTTAAAGAACATTAACAAACCCCTTGTATATTTTTTTATTATTGGCAATAATTACGGTAAAACTCTCCGAAGTTTGTTATCTAACAAATGTTGGAAGACTAGACGTCAGACAGGTCTCACTGGAATTTCAGTCGGAATACTACTAATTGAAATTGTGAAACAACTAGTGACGTCACAGATTTAGGCAATTAGACGGCGGCTTGTTGTCACGTGGCCCGCAGTGCCCTACGGCGAACGCTGCATTATCCTGTCACTTATCCCTATTTCCCAAAAGGATATCCGCCTAATATAATTACGTGCCGCTACAAATTTATGCAGCATTACTACTTGTAACACTTTACTTCTCGAACGATGTAATCGAATTAGCTAATATGGTACTCACAAAGGAGACGTTCTTAGACTATGTGTTTGTTGCAGTTTTTGTGAAGCTTGTGCAAAGTATGAATGAAAAATAAAATAAAACAATTTTTTAAATTACCTCTATTCCATATCAATATGTTCGACGGTGATGTCATGGGAGGAATTTTTTTTAGATTTAATCAATTTAATTATAGTATTAATTCATTTTATGGCTGTATGGATTTGTGACAGTTTTAATAAATAAAATATTCAATAATGTATAAGGTTACAGCAAAACAATTTTGAACTACAATTAGATGCATTGAATTATTACTATCCAACACTGGCACATTTCTTGTGGATGTAGTCGTTATTTCAGAAAAAAATCAGAGTTATCAAACCATGTACTATCTAATTAAATTTCGATAGATTATCGTTAGATAGTATGTGAGAGTGTATTAGCAAATTATTATGAATGAGGCTTAAAAGGAATTAATTATGCTAGTTGCTGCATATTTAATTGACGTATTATTGGTTAAATTGTTGATAATTTTCATATGAATTACTTATCAACAAAATAGACCAAGCTTCGTTTTGCTAACCATTAATTATTCCTTTCAATTTAAAATTAACAAATTGACGTCTGATTTGCTACAGGCGAATGCATTAAAGTAGATTTAGGCGTCACAAATTTAATGAAATCAAAATATAGGTACAAAAACTGTCATTTATTTTATTGAATATTGTCGGGATTATGTATTTCCAAATTTAGCAATATTATGTTTTATAATGAAAATAAATTAGTTTCACAAACCATTTTAAATACGGAATTTCTCAAAGCATACGAATACCCTAAAAACTGTATGGTAATAATGTAAAAAAATGATTAATTTGCATATTTTTATCTTACAAGAAATTTCATACAACAGAACCCACTATAAGATCATTGATATAGTCAAAGTTCTAGTTAAAAAACGCACTGAAAACACCCGGATAGGCATTCTAATTTGTGTTAAATTGAACCTTAATAATTTGTCTGGTTATTTTTTTACTTTTCGTTATTGAATCTTTTAAGTGATCAATCTGTGCACTGAACCTGATACGTTATTATCTCTGCAACATCCAAAAATTAATACATACTCTAAACAATAATATGGTTATTCCTCTGTCTTTATTTTAATTAAAAGTAACATATCTAAATTTTTGTGGTCAGTTAATAGATAAAAACAAGTTCACTGTAAAATATGTACACGGACAACAACCTCATTCTTTTCATGGTATTATTTTTTGATAACAAGTAGATTCTCAATCTTAACAGTAATCCATGAAAGTTGTCATGTCTCAGAAGCGGTTTAACAAGCGGCATACAGCACGTCATCCTTACAATCGAACTCATCGATCTGTCTGATTAGACTTAAACATGCAAACCAGTCACTACGAATCATTTATTTCACGGTATTGTCCTCAAATTTGCTTGTTTTTCAGATTCGACATTAATCATGCAACGGCGTTTTCATTAAAACACGCTTGAGAAGATGACAAAGCTCCGATTCAACACTTTTTCTGTTCCTAAATAATGACAAACTGCAGCTATTAAGAATTAATAAACGAATTTAGAAGCGCAGCGAATCCGAACCGCATTCGTTCGTTTGCTGCGAAAGTTGAAAACCATTTCCACATTTTATATTTTCGCTGCGTTACGAATCCAATACGTTCGTACATGTTTTCGGCATTTTCTCCTCCAGTATTTCTCGAGGAAAAAATCCTAATTGAAGATCCTGTTTATTTATTGGCTCGCTGTAGCAACTCGGGGTATGTGTAATCTAATACAGACCGAATAAATCCACATTTAGGTTGACAGAAGCCGGGCAATCTCGAGGAGAACGCCATCTCCCGGCCCAGTGCTCCTAGACGCCTCCGATTGCTTCTTCTCACAAGACCCGTAAAATAGTCCAAACTGCGTGTTGTCCGCATATAGCTTCTTCTAATTTCGTGTGTATATTTTGTGCATTTACCGATGACTGAAGCTGCAAGTGTATAACTTGCAAGCAAATTTGAAAAAGTACGTAATGTAACCAAAACCCATTCAAAATCAGAGCAGTTGGGTGTACTGACTGCTGAAACCAAGGGGGAAATATGTTTAAGTATGACTTAAGAGGGCTTGAAAGCTCATGTTGCAATTTTATTGAATATTCCGATTTATGGTGGATTAGTCTGGGGTCACTTTGATCGCACTAAAACCTGTTTTCGTTCCAGAGAAATATATTTGAACTATAGATTTTAATTGCTGTACAGACTGTCGATAATATCTCATTTCTTAAAAAATCTTACACAAATACACACTTATAAATAATAATAGAGTCATGTATTATCATAAATTACGAAAGTGAATAAGAAAAACTGAAGAAATTCATGGATGTGTACAAGAAATCCAACTTTAGTATGTTTTCAATTTGAATTTTGAACTTAGCTGATTGACAGTTGACTAATTGTATTTTAAGAATAAAATTCTGAGTTAGTTGAAAAGGATTTAAAATTGTCACATACTATTTGATATATCGAACGATTAATATAATTTTTATTAAATAAATAAAATAAAATTACACTAAATGTGAAAATGTTGCCGATTTTTTTGTAAGCATCAATGGGTTTTTCATCCAACTTCATCGACCAGGTGCCGCAACATCTCGGCAATATTGTTTAAACAGGTGAAACAATTTTATGATGTTCGACCTTAATTGTGCTAGTCTTCTCATCTGAACATTTTTTAATCTAACTAGGTAGTACTGCACCGATACTATTTCCACACACAAATTTTTAAACTGATCACGTCCTCTGGCTAACCGCGCTCTCGCGTCCTATTTTAGACTCTAGTTGGCACTTCATTAAATTTAAAGTGAGCGTGCAACAATATTTGGAAGGGCTGTTCTTGCATGTTTGAGTGGGTGGGACCAAATGTTCAGATGAGAAGACTAGCATAATTAAGGTCGAACATTATCCTAAGGATCTCTACCAAGCGCACTGTGAGTTAATGGAGTCTATAGCTCAACAGCAATCTGACAGTCTAATATGTGTTTTGGGTGATTTTAATTTACCACAAATAAAATGGGATCTTCCCGAAGAAGACACTGGTTTATTTCCAATATGTTTAAATCGAGAGTGTGATATATCTTTTTGTGATAGTTATATTTTTAGTGGTTTTAAGCAATTTAACAGCTATGCAAATACGTCTGGCTCTATTCTGGACTTGGTCCTCTCAAATTTCGACGATGCTATTTATAACATTAATAGTGATCTAATAATTAAAGCTGACAACCTACATCCTGCATTAGACGTAAGTTTCCCTGGTATTCAATTACCCTCTTGTAATAGTAATAAACAACCTAGTTATAGTGTTAGGGATTTCAAATTCGCTTATTATGGTGATATAAATGATTATTTAAATAACATAAACTGGGTACTTATCAATGACCTTGAATCTGTTGATACATGTGTAACGGTTCTGTACGAAAACTTGACGTCTGCTGTAGATTTTTTCGTTCCCATAAAAGAAATTCATCCCAGAAAGTTTCCCCCATGGATCGATGAAGTTGCTAAAAAACTAATAGTCGATAAGAAAATTGCACATAAACATTTTAAATCAACTGGGTCTATTGATGATTATAACCCTTATAGCAACTTGAGGAAACGTAGCAAAGAAGCTATCTCAAAATGTAAAACCTCTCATTTAGAAAATGTGGAGTCTAATATTGGTAGCGATGCAAAATCTTTTTGGAAGTATATCAAATCACAGAAATCGTCCAATACTATACCATCCGTACTAACTTTGGGCAAAACCAAATTTTATGATCTACCTGACAAATGCAACGCGTTTGCAGATTATTTGTTATAGTGTTTATGTCCATCACAAAACCTCAAGTGTTGTATATAATAACAGGAACAGTTTCCCCACTGATGATATCCCTGATATCGGTCACCTGGACATTGATGTAGAAACAATTGTACAGTCGCTTTTAATGCTAGACGTGAACTGGACCCCAGGTCCTGACGGACTACCATCGGCCTTTTTCAAAATGTGTGCATATGCTTTATCTTTTCCGTTGAAAATCATTTTCAACAAATCGTTAAAATCTGGCACCTTTCCTTCACTTTGGAAAATAGCCGATGTTATTCCCATTCACAAAGGAGGAACTAAAACTGCTATGTAGAATTACAGGGATATTAGTAAATTGGCAACTTTGTCCAAAGTGTTTGAATCTATAGTCACGAACATATTGACACAATCCGTTAGACACATTGTAATTGATGAACAGCACGGTTTTATGTCAGGTCGATCAACTACTACCAATTTGATGGAGTTTTCACAGTACTTAATTGAACATATTGAACATGGCACTGACGTGGATTGCGTTTACACAGATATCAAAAAAGCGTTTGACCGAGTAAACATTGTGATATTAATTCATAAACTCAAACGATTGGGTATAACGGACCCATTGCTGTCCTGGCTAAATTCTTACTTAACTGATCGCAAGCAAAAAGTCAAATTATGCCACACAAAATCTAGACTTATTGATGTCCCATCAGGAGTACCTCAAGGGTCCCACCTAGGACCAGTGCTCTTCATTTTATTCATAAATGATGTTAAATCAATTTTTAAACATTGTCGCTTTCTGCTCTTTGCAGATGACCTTAAAATATATTACAAGATCCAGTCGGTCTCTGATTCTTTAAAACTGCAGGGTGACTTAGACAGATTTGTTGAGTGCCTCATGTCTGACCTAGAATTGAACATCTCGAAATGTAGCGTGATCAGGTTCTCTGCTAAAATATCGGTCGCTCAGCCTAGTTACTATGTAATAAATAACTCATTATCTGTTGCAGAAAATGTAAATGATTTAGGAGTGACATTTACCGCTCGTTTACAATTTAATGTACACATTGACAATATAGCACGTAAGTCAAACAAATTGCTTGGATTCTTAGTGCGCCAGTGTAAACAGTTTCGTAATCCTCAAACGATGGTTAAGTTATATTGTTCAATAGTGAGATCCGTAATGGAGTACGGAACTCTAATCTGGTCACCTCATCAGGTTGGTAGTATTGTTAGATTAGAGAATATCCAGAAGCGTTTTCTTAAATTCCTCTGCTTCAAATGTAATATTAGATTCAGTAGCACTAATTACGACGATTTGTTGTAATATTTTGGTTTATCCTACTTAAATGTCCGGCGGAATTATTTTGACTTATGTTTTGTTTTTACACTTTTAAATGGCTTTTGTAACTGTCCTAATTTGTTATCCATATTTTTTATTCAATGTAAGAGTCACAATCTCAGACAGCCCGCTTTATTGTTCATACCATACCATAGGACAAATTATGGTAAATATAATGTTCTATCTAGGCTCTGTTTACTTGGGAATAAGTACTGCAATAAAGTTGATATTTTTGGTAGCACCCTAAAACAAATTTTGAGCGTGATGTTAAAACTACACTTAATATATAAGTTTTTAATGTAATTGTATTCAGGGAAATTCCGTCAATAAAGCATTATTATTATAAAATCGTATGACTTGTTTAATGGTGCAAAACGTCTCTTCATCTGAACATTTCTTTATTTAACTAGGTAAACGTTTAAAGAAATATTGAAACGCAACTGAAAAATATGTATGTATATTAGGGTGATTCAAAAAAAAAAATAATTTTTGTTTTTCGTGCAAAGAGGTTCAAAAGTTTCTTTTCAACGTAAAAAAATACCAGTTAAAATTTGAGCTCTTAATATTAATATTAAGACCGTCCGCATCGCGTTTTTCTATTTCCCATAAGAATAACATGGGAAAATTTTTGTTTGCACCTTCTGATTTTTATTGCTAGCCCGTCGTGTGTCGTGAAACAAATTCAATCACATATTTTTATAGAGAATTGAACGCTCTACAAAAAGTGTCTCCTATGATTTTGCGAGAAACCTGATAGTTGAAGAGTTATTTTAGGCTAAAGTTAAATTTATCGCAAATTTTGACGTTTTTGATGCATTACAATAAATTTGATGGTCTTATTGGAATAAATCACCACAAAAATTTATTTCTGATGACGATAGTTATATCGAATGTACTGAATTTTTTAAAACGTTAAAAGTAACGAATGACGTAGCTGAAAGAGGAATTGCGTTAATTGGAGAATATAACAATTATCTCACTAAGGATGAAGACCAACTACAGTATTTATTACAAGTAGTTCGAGAACATCGGCAACGTTATCCAGATTGTTTAAAAAAAAATCTTCAATAATAACAAAAATTTAAATTACATTGGATTGCTAAGTAATTTTCAAACGATTTAAAAGCCTGATTTAAAAGTAAAGTAAATAAATTTTTTATTCATACAATACCAATCGTCATTTGATTTATTCCTTCGTAAGTATTTTAAATTACTGAAGAAAAATATTTGTCTTTAGGTTAAATAAACTATGATTTTTTAACCCACTGATGCTGAAAATGTTCGGAAAGAGTGTTACTGGCCTTATTATAGCATAAAATTATAAACAATTACTGTTTAAAAAACTAAATTTAAAATGTGTATAAATTTTTGTGGTGATTTATTCCAATAAGACTATCAAATTTATTGTAATGCATCAAAAACGTCAAAATTTGCGATAAATTTAACTTTAGCCTAAAATAACTCTTCAACTATCAGGTTTCTCGCAAAATCATAGGAGACACTTTTTGTAGAGCGTTCAATTCTCTATAAAAATGTGTGATTGAATTTGTTTCACGACACACGACGGGCTAGCAATAAAAATCAGAAGGTGCAAACAAAAATTTTCCCATGTTATGCTTATGGGAAATAGAAAAACGCGATGCGGACGGTCTTAATATTAATATTAAGAGCTCAAAGTTTAACTGGTATTTTTTTACGTTGAAAAGAAACTTTTGAACCTCTTTGCACGAAAAAAAAAATTATTTTTTTGTTTTGAATCACCCTAATGTATATACATATATACGTATACAGAAAAAACTAATAAGAGTATATATTGTTTATGGAAAGGTGGATTGTAGAATGGAGTCTGAAAAGGTTGTGTCAGAGACCAGAGGTCGCTGGTAAAATCTAACAAAAGTTTTGAACGTAGATGTCCATCCTGCGGCCTGGCGAATATCTAGGGAAGTGCCTCTAAAACCCAGACAAGAAACACGAAGCAAAGATAACGTTTGTATTTTGTGAGATGTTGTGAGAGCCAATAAGGTAGACAATTGTAAGCTCAACATCTCCAGTGCGAGTTTACTGATAGGAGGAAGAGGCCTCAGATACTGAAGAACTATTGTGGGATCCCAGGTTGTTAAATAACTTGATTTTGTTGGTCTTTGTCGTTTAACTCCTTTCAAAAAACGCTTTATATAAATGTTATTACCAAGATCATTAGGTAGTAGTAGAGCAAGGGTAAAGCGGTGAGAATTAGGTAAATGTGGCATACTTGTGTGCCGATGCATCCAGTAAGTGTTGGGAGAAACTCAAGATTTCAACATGTGTAGCACAGAATGGAGTTAAGCCTTTTTGACTGCAGTAAGTCCACCACAGTTTGTAGGTGACCTGATACTATTTTAGTGTGGTTGGAGCTAAGGAATTTGTCATTGTTTCGATGATTGACTCTGGCAAATTTCGTTGCTTCTATGCCTGCCGGAGACAAGTTCTGCCGTCAACATAAGGGAATCTACCAGTGAGTGAACCAGACTGAAAGGAGAAGAAACTAGTTCAGTACTAGGTTCCAAATGTATAGGATTAACAAGTAAAATTTTTTGGAACCGTGGGTACCACGGTTGAGTGGGCCATTTCGGAACTACCAAGATACCCTCTGCTCTATCAAGAATGATCTTATATAAGCGAAAAAGGTGGAAACGCAGAGAAAAAGAATTGGCTCCATGACAGCGTAAATGCGTCTACCCCAAGCGAGCCGGATTCTAGAAGATCAGGATACATATGTCGTGCATTTATGGTTTAGCTAGGATGCAAATAGGTCTATCTCAGGATTTCCAAATGTGGCTGTTTTCAGATAGTTTCCACTCCGTTTCTTTTGACAGAAACCGAGATGCATGATAGATGATGTAGTTATCTTTGGAAGTTACGTATGCAGCGGAAATCCAGAGCTCGCGAATCTGACATCATTGCCAAATCTACCGAGCTAACCTGTCCAAATGAAGGTGTTTTATACTACCCAGGTGAGATCGCGGTTATTCAGAGGACGTGATCAGTTTAAAAATTTGATCGTGGTAGTACGAGTACAGTACTACCTAGTTAGATAACGAAATGTTCAGATGAAAAGATGTTTTGCACAATCATAGTTCGATCGGGCAGAGGGAAATCCCTGTTGTGCCCGCGGACAATAAAATATAACAATCATTATTAATTCAATCTTAAGTTTCACATAATCAATGTTTAGAGATTCATTTATCGTCGTTAGCAATATACTTACTTATCAAAATTAATTTTGAAACTTAAGAGAGACGGGTTCTTAATGGCATAAGCACACAGAGAATTCCTAACATTGAAAACTCTATTGGTCAAAAAATAATGTCTAGTTAAAGATCGGAGGACTTCTTTTTTAGCTTGTAGCAGTGGCCTCGCGTTTTTATTCCAACATTTAAAGCGTAAATATGGTTGATAGGAGATCCTATGTTAGTTAGTGCTAAAAATGTAGTTACAATACCATCTCTGAGGTGGCGGTGTGCAAATGTCGATAAATTCATCAATGAAAGTCTTTTCTCAAAGAAGGGTCGCCTAATACCAAAAGGTATAAGTATAATACGTCGTTGAACACCCTCTAAAAAGTTTCGCAGCCGGCAAAGGGTACCACACAGAGTTGCCAAACTCCAAAATCGCTTCAATATACCCAGTATAAAGTTAACAACAGTCAACACATTACCCTTTTCGAATGCCTACTAATTAAGACCGTATTCTGTTCGTTTTTTTACAATGTTAGTTATGTCAGAAGACCAAGAGAGATCAGATGTAATAGTTACACCAAAATTTGAGACAGAATTTACGTTAACTAAAGGTACCCCATTGATGGAATAATCAAGCATCCATCCCACATGTAAAACAACACATTTAAGAATTAAACATTTATTACTCTATAAAACTACTTTTTTAATATAACTCGATAACACTCCTTGGTTATTATTATAAATTTTAACATATTCGACGTAATATCATTCTTTAAATCAGCAGAATATATCAGAAATAAAAGAGGACCCAGAACGGAACTATGAGGAAGTTCAGTTAACACTTGTCGGCTCGCACTCAATGTCTGCGCGACTTTAACTTTGAAAAAACGGTTGGCAAAAGTGAGTCAACCTACTGAAGCAGTCGATCTGATATACCGATATACCGTAAGCGTAAATCAAAATAAATAAATTCAAGAAAACTTCTATCATCAAGATAGTTAGTTCGATCATTAATGCAACATAATAAATGCGTGGACACAAATTACCCATCACGAAGCCATGTTGCTAACTGGAATTATATTATGCGTTTGAAGAAATTGAACGAAGGTTGGTGCATATAATTGCTCCCATTATTTTAACCACTAGTGATGTCAAACTGACTGAACGATAGTTTAAAGATGGACATTTATTATCTTTCTTGTAAATAGGCTTAACAATCGCCAATTTCCGATCATCAGGCAATACTTCAGAGGTAAAGGAATCAGTCATTATTATGCTTAGAGGTTTAGCTAAGAAACCACAACATTCTTTCAAAACAATAGCGGAAAGACCATAGATTCAGAAGAAGTGGTGTTTTTCATTGTTGTAATTATTTTCCTAACACCTACTTCAGAAAATTGAATATTGTTTAATTGATCTTGAAGCTTGTTCTTTTTTCGAAAATTGGTCATGTTGAGGATTACACTGAAAGGTTCTACAACTAAACCTTTTCTCATTCAAGAAATGTGTAAAACGCGTTAATAGATCCTAAAAGTATATATGTATATGTAAATGCAATGAAGCGAGAGTAGCGTACGCCGCAGTACCTCATCTCATCAAAGAAATGTGTTATCAGTCCGTAAGAACCCAAGCTATTATTCAAAGTGATAAAATGGATAGATGACAATTCTTCAAAAACCAGTTTTAGAATGACTTAAACGATTTTTAGAAAAATGCAATATCTAACATTAACGTTTAATGTCCAATAAAAAGTGTTGTTTAAATAGGACCACAAAAATATGTGCATTAGTATGATCACAGGTCGGGGATAGGATAGTCTCTATATTTCGACTTATAGCATTCTGAGAAATTTTGGCAGATTTTATACTACATCGTAAAATCTACCAAAATTTCTTGCTTTAAATTACCTGGAAGAGCATTACACTGAAAAGCCAGTTAATCACATGATTATTATTGCCATGATTGTCTTCAAAGAAGATCGTACACTCTCTCATTAACTAATGCCGCCCAAAAACCAATATTTGGGGATGAAGGGAAGTCTCAACATAAACATGTGGATTTTCGGTGCTCCATATTCTCATATTTTGAGAATTAATATAGCCACTTGAACGAATCGAGATTTCATTCTAAAAAAGATTTCTCCTACAGCCGCCCATCAAATGTGTCCAAAAACCACTGACAATAGAGTCAACCCTAGCCCTATTAAAGTTTTCCGCAATGTTGCATGGTAAATTCCATAAGATAATAACTTAATCTATTATCTTTTGCCTATTTCGAACATAAGACGACTCAATTATAAACGTTTTTTACTCCAATGGAAACCCATTTTTAAGTGAAGATAAAATAAAGTTCTGAAGAGAGTGGTTTTTAATACCAAGATTATTTCCCCAGAAAGCAACCATAAGTAAGGAAAGAAGAAATATAAGGTTAGAAGAAACGTTTCATGTAGAAGATGCTAAAGTCATAGCGAGGTTGAATATTAAACGTACTTTATTAATTTGAATAAACATAATTAAGTACTAAGCTGGCATGCAATATTTCTTATGATCTCAAGTTGTGGGAAGGTTTATTAATTTTACACAAAATCCGTTAAACTATAATTATGAGTTTGGCCTTTTAAAACTTGCATTATAATTTGTTGAAATTGTTATACAATTTTGATTTTCTTCCAAAAACTTAGATGTCTAGAGAAAAACTAAACACAGATTTACAGACCACAAGTGTATGTACAGGACTAACTTATTCAACTAATTCATTTTTTGGTGGTGATGATTTGCTAAATTTTGTTTACCGTTTTACCATCTAAATGATAGTCCTAATATATATATATAAAATTTGATAACAATCGGTCCGGTAGTTTCGGAGATTATCAGTCCAATAAAAATCGACACACATAGACAGACGGACAGATGGACAAGGGAGACCAGATATTTCTTACTCTAGGTGTCATGAGAAAACATAAGAGTGACCCGATTACTATACTTCCTTAGCTTACGTTCAGGAAATAAAAACGTTAATTCATAACTAAAGCTCGAATTAAATGCAAAATACAAAGTGAATGCACAGAAACATAGTCTTAGAGTTTTTAATAAACGCGTATCCAAATAAATTTTCTAGAAAATTATTTAATTTGAAATATCGGAACTTGAAGATAATTATTATTCTGTAAAAACTAATATACATAAATGATGACTTCCTACAACATGATTAACATTAGGGTAGACTATTAATTGCAGATTACCATTGTTGACATGAATTCCTCTTCTTGTCTAAATGCATCCATACCTACTTCGGGTTGGACGGGAAAGGGTTCTTCCTAATAACGAGAACCATTAGGGCTACTAAGACGTTGGTAGCCCTAATGTGGGTTACTGGTGGGGGTGTTTCAAAAAATTGGGTAGGTATATATAAGCTCTACATTGTGCTTCGGTGTCACAGTGACACGATAGTTTCTAGAACATATAGAGCGATTCGAGTCAGAAAACCGAGAAGACACAGAGATGTAAGCAGAAACATTTATACTAATTTGCTTATTTTTTAAAAATATATATCAATTTGCTTGTTTTTTAAAATCTATGTTTTTTTTAGGGAATCAGTATCAATTGATATCAAAATCCAGATCCTGAAAGGGCTTGCTGATGACATGCGTCATTTACACATCCACCAACGTCAGAGAGTGGAAGTAACCCTTATGAAGCCTATTTCCACTGGTGACGCCATCTCTCTCATGAAGGGTAACTTTACAGCATTTATTTAAAATGGGGAAAGAAATTAAGGTTGCAGTCCGAAAAAAAAACTGCACAATGTTTTATTATTTTATAATAATTGTGTATTGGTAGTTTTTTAAATAATTATATTTTTCAATAAATTGTTTTAAATAACTGTTTTTTTTTTAATTTGTTTGAGTGACTACGCCACGTGCCAGTGATCATTGCCTCTCACGTAGTTTACGCGTATCACTTTTGTGGTTTTCTATAGAATCACCTGCAGAGTTTTTAGCGTGGCGCCCCGCTGTAAGTTCTCTTCCAAGAAACATTGAATGTCGCAAATACGGTCGATTGTTAACTCCGGACCAAGTTCATATTTCGTTACATTGGTACCTGGGGTGAGATAGGATGTATGATGTTAAGGCTGTTTTTTAAGCATGCGGAAAAGAGTTATTTCTTGGATTAATTTAAGACTTTTTTGTCCTTGGATGATTTTCGGAAAGACGCTTTGCGTGGAGGATACAGGACGATAAAAGTAAAATAAAACTACTCATGACTTGACTTGGATTTTCATTTCTAAAGCCATTTGAAAATATTATTTGAAAATAGTATTATACACTACTGCAGCGCAAAATGAAGCAAATTTGAGGAATCGGATAATTGAGGAGTGTAATGCGATAAGAAACAACCTTAGAATTTTTCAAAAAGTCAATGTCAGTAAGTTAATGAGAAAAGGCGAATACTGAAAATCCTACTATGTATCTTCTAATTTGTTTTGTAAAAGTTCCAAATTTCAATGAATGTGTGCTGCTCGAAGTATCGTTTAACTTTGAAAAAAGTTTAGGGATGAACTAAAGCGAATTTTTCCCTGATAGGCCATAAAATTCAGCCATGGCCAGTGCTTTGACGGGTATTTAAGGGACCGGTCGGCTTAGCACCCATCTGGATAGACCCGCAGTAATAAAACCGACCAGGATTGTTCAGAAGTCTGTTTGCAAAAATGAATTAGAATAATTAAAATATTTGTTTGCAAGTGCCTAATTAAACAGGTCAAATGATTTTATGAAGTTCGATCTTAATTGTACTAGTCTTCTCATCTGAACATTCGGTCTTATCTATCCTAACGTGCAAGAACACCCCTTCCAAATATTGTTGACACGCTCACTTTAAAATTAATAAAGCGCAGCGCCAACTAGAGTCTAAAATAGGAAGCGAGATCGTGGTTATTCACAGGACGTGATCAGTTTAAAAATTTGTATGTGGAAGTAGTACTGGTGTAGTACTGCCAAGTTAGATACAGAAATGTTCAGATGAGAAGACGTTTGTGCAATTATGCTATTGGAGACAAAGTAATAGCAATTCTTCAGAATTAATAGTTAATATAAGTACCTATTATATTTATTGTTATCAAAATACATCTTTCAGCAGCTATTCTATTACTGATGTTCCCGTTTAGGAATACATATTTTGAAAACACTTTTATAATGCATTTTGGTTACTATTTTTTTCTTTCTCTCTTTCTTTGTGCCTGTAAAATGTAATCAGGATTTCTAATTGCAAGAATCTACGTCGTCTAGGATCTACCAATTCCGGAAGTACACAATTTAAATAAAATTTTGTCAGTTTGTCTATCATTTTTTATCTAATGTGTCTTAAAGCGTCAGAATCAAAAATGATACAAAAGCTGTCGTAGAATTTCTTCCTGCTGTATCGATTAATATCAAATAAGCAATTAAGATGTTCAGGATGTTTTGCGTAAACGTTTTTCCATATTAAAATGTACTAATGTTGTTTGTAGTTTACTTATTTACACACCAATTTATACTTGTAATAATATCCAAATATTACTTAAAAAGTAAAATTAAAAATTTAATAATTTCGAAAGGATCAAATATACCTGACCTAATTGATCAAAATTACTTTAAAACATTACTTCCCCAAGAAAAAAATATAACGCCATAAATTTAATCACAGCATTTCTAACTTCTCTAAATACAAAGACCAGTTTTGTTTTTTAAACTGGAACCCTCTTTTGCCGGAACTTTTTTAAGCGAAATTGTTCTTAAAACAGAGTCCCAGACTTTACAATAAGTTACATGAGAAAGTTTTCGTGTAAATATGGTTTGAATATTTTATTTAAATAACGTTGAAACTCAGTTGAGGTGTAATTTTTGTCGAAGAAAAAATGACCTCTACCGTGTTTCTGTATTTACGATTATTTTAGATAATACGTACCTACATATATTTTTGTTTAGAAAAATGATCTCATGAAGGCTAGAAGTTTTAGAAATTGTAGAAAATTCTAGAAAAAACTCCAATAGTAAATCTTTAAAACCAGAGTAGTTTTCAAGTTTTACATTTGTTTCTGGTATTTGAAGATTTGTTGAAGATAGTATGACTATTGCTTCCATATTAATAATGTTTACGTCGAACACTTCCTTAATGATAGTTGTGTTCTGTATCTCTACATATACGTGCGTAGATTTAGCTTTATTTACTTATGTAAATAAACATTTGGAAAACCTTTTCAAACATCATCATAATATGTTCATCCTTTCTAAATTTTGAATTGTTAAAGGATTCCCCGGACGTTTCATATAAAAATCGTCCAATAGAGGCGAACTTTAGTCGCGTTATGTGGAGAGTACGTCTATAGGGAGCTTGTAGCAAAGTCGCGCGACTCCCTAAAGTGCCACAGGATCAAAGGGAGCTCCCCGTATATTTATTTTATTGTCATGTACACATACACTTGTGCTAAGATTGCCGAACACTGTCTCCGTGTAAAACAGACATGTGGGGGAGATCCTCTTCTCACTATAAAAATAATAACTTACTGCCACTTTTACCGGGGAAATTTTATGCTCTTGCAGAAATTTTCCTCAAACAACTCATTCGAAGTTATATATATGAAAGGAAGTGTTTTGACAGAGTGGAGAACTAATGTCACTAATATTTAATGGTTTCAACTTTCTGTAAACTATGCGACAGAAGCCGTCATATTTCGCGAATTAATGTAGTAACAATTTTCCTTATAAATTCACATTTATTTTATTAATGAAATAGTTTTTTTAATTCTGACTTAAAGTAAAACACGTTTTATATTTCCCATAAATACTCATTTTGTGCTTAGTTTTATTCCCATAATACAACATTGAGCATATTCTCTCCACTCTATTACTTGCCTTGTGTTATACAACACTAACTTTATTAGAATGGACATTTATTTTCCCCTCTCGAAATTTGGATTGCTTTCGAACGCCGTTGATACATACCTCTAGAACATTTACCTATTTGTAAAACAAACATCAAAATCAAACATCGCCCCCAACTTCCAATCTTATTATATTTCCGCATAAAATCTCCCGTGCAACATCCGCTTGGAAGACAGCATGTGGGGCTATCCAGCGTCGTTGACCCATGAAAGCTTGGGTTACGTGTTGTGGAAAGTGGTTGAAATGGAGGTCCTGTATTACGGGCCACATCACATGCCTAAATCAAACACGTATCAGTAAGGTTTAAATCAGCTACATCTGCGATTAGCAAACAGAAACAGCGAGTTAACTGAGCTAATGACAAATAGAGCCTCAGGGGGCGCAGTCTTAATCAGAGCCAATTCTCTCTCGTGTGGCCTCCTCGGGCTACATCGATACGCTATCCGGCTGCCTTATTAAAAAAACCATTTAAAAAAGTTTAGTATGCCCGTTAATTTTAATACTGTTTGTTTCAGTGTTTTTTTGATCTGGCGGTTTTAAATTTTCCTGAATTTTAAATACTGTTTGATTAGTTTAATTTCCCGGCCGGGTCTAAAAATTTTGCTAAAGCGGTAGCTGCTCTATGAGGAAAACTTAAAATTTCAACAGGTTAAATAATTGTTGGTTGGCGTTGTGGCTCTGTAAATTGATAGAGCTCCTAGTTATTGACACAACAGGAATTCATTGGAAATTAATTCTTCGTGAAAATGTAAAGATTAATGTTGGTGTGTAATGAATGGAAAAGACTTTTAAATTTATTTTTACACTGTTTTGAAACGAACTTTTTTCATTTTTATTATAGTTTCATTGTACCAATGTGCATTCTTTAACGCACAATTGCTTTAAAATAATGGTAAATTAACTTTATTCTTTCTACATAAACCTTTTTTGCATTTTTGGTGGTGGTCCCTACTACTATTTTCTGTCATACTGAATGTTTTTTTCGTGTTCTACATTCCTCTGAATTTTTTTTAATTTTTTTGGTTTTTACAATTTTGTCAGCTAAAATATTTGGTATTCCTAACGTCTACTATAAATATGTAGCTATCATCTTATAACAAATAGCTAGGTTAAACAAACAAGCTCAAATTAATTGCATTATTACTGTTTCATATATTTTTTTTAACACCTGTAGATAATTGTATTGATTTATTCGGTGTTATACCACTAGTATCATTAGCTGCTAAATTACTCATTTTGTTACATTCTGATAACAGTGGTAATTTTGTACCATTAATTACATTAAAATTATTATAGTTAAATTTCTATAATAAATCACCATCGAACTTTGATCAGATACGTTAGTACGAATCCACTAACTGGATACTGTAATCGTAGTATTTTGCTATTAATTACCCATTCCTTTATTACAACTTTATAATAGCACACTGACTGTATTACCTATTTAGCGTCTATTAGTTCAGCCTAGTCTCAGATTAATTATTGTCTTTTATCGATCGTCTGCGTTGTCAGCGATGATAACATAAAGAATGTCAGACAACTTAAAACAAAATTACAAGTTTTAAAATAAATAAAAATAATAATTAAATTATTCTAATAAAGATGACCATCATCCCAAAATTTAAATAAGTTATTGCTAATTTATTGAGACACTACAACGAAAATACTTATTGAATTTACAACACAAAATGGGCCTAGTATTTTTTTTAAATTCGGTACAATTTTTCATTTGGTAGTAAAAATTATGTGTATGTAATGAAACTAATTTTGTAATAATTTGAAATATAACACTAAATTAATATAGAACTTATGTGACAATCATAAGTGTGAAAGAAATAGTTTCTTTTTTATTATTTCTTGAATATGAATTAATTTTACAAAAAATAAGTTGTTTTACAATGATCTTATATGCATTCCTATTTACAAACTTATATGTTGCAACAACGTTACCAAATGGTCGTTTTTGCTTTAGGAGTTAAGTACTGTAATATGATTTCGAGAAATATTTCATTATTTTTTTTATTTTTTATTGTTGAGATTTTAATTATTGCGTGAATGTTCGCAAGGTGTTTAAAACATTACAAAATATCATAAATAATAAAAAATGCATACTCCTAGTATGTACATGTTTTATGGTGGGTAACGTATTCTGCTAGAAATAAATGATGATTTTTGTTATTAAAATTTTAGATCCTTGCTATTTATTAATCATTAAAATGAAAACGGTTTCGTCTACTGTGGACTAATATTTAACGGAAAATACCAATGAGCTAAAGCTATTACGTCTATTTAATATTTAGCGTAGTTTCCAAAATGGATAATATAAGCTAAGATTTTAGTTTTTTGGATTTGTTTTCAAATAGTGTTTTTTGTCTAAAACTAATTTTCTTCCCGCAACTCACAAATTTACGAAACTTTGTTTATAATGTGGTTTGATTTTGTTTGCTAAAGATTTAACCAGTACCAGTAATATTTTACGCAACAATCCTTTATCCTGCCACATGAAAACATAGTTTTAAACCAAACTCATTAGTATTTTATAGAAATCTGTTTTTTTTATTATTCCAACAACGACCTATTTAATTTCCCCGAAATTCGTAGTATATAGTAATGTCATATCAATGTATGCATTAAAATAAAAAGTATTTAACTTTACCAAAAGTTACTAAATAAATGTTTATTGGCTCATACATTCTAATATGCTTTCAGAATTGATATTTCAGAGACGAGGGCAGTTCTGTTTAAATACCTTCTAGACCAATTTTTGCGATTTATTAAAAATTATATTATATGTGGAATAATAATAACCTTTAAGGGTATTTTTAATAAGGAAAAATTAAATAATACTCCCATTTCAAATATAAAAATAAAAGAAATTATTTAGTAGTTGAATGTACTTGTAAAACTTTTTTGTTATCTTTAAAATGTTTGTTGTATTGTATATTGGACATCTTAGTAGTAGAATTATTTTAATATTGGCAATGTGTTGTAAAATGGTACGTATCCGTTTCTATCTTCGTCCGACATACTGTATTTACGTATAGGTATGCGTTTCTGCTCCTAAAATGTACAACAGTGTGTCCGATAAAGACAGAAACAGAAACATACCAGATGTCGTAATTGGTACAATTTTACAACACCTTGCCAAAGTTAAAGTAATTCTACTACAAAATATTAATATATGCTACTGGAATATAAATAGGAAAGTATTCCTACAATTTAAGCTTGCAAGGTGATTTTACCTGTTAACTCAACACAATCAAATTGGGACTTGACCATTACTATATAATAAAAAAAAGCCTATAGTGTTATATTCTCGTCTACCTACGAAAGACAGTGTGTCAAATAACAAAGTATTATCAACTTCTCTAAAAGTATGATGTATTACTTTTAAGCCATTAATATTTTAAAATCTTTCATTGAACGGTCTCAGTGGATATTTTTGAAATTTTCACTGCCTAATTATAAATTCCGGTAATTAGTATGCAGAGTTACAGCAAGTGACCTCGAATGTAAGTTGTTTATAAAAAAATATTATTCAGGTCTTTGATAATATCGACGATTTATGGATTAATTGTTAATTGAGTAATCAAACATGAATCTCTTTTTGAGAATAAATGAAATTATTTTGTTAACATTTAAACAAAGTCTGTTAACCATACATCGATGTAGATCGTCTTGAAGCACTAAATCTTTGCGACTGTTAACAATTTGATAGATCTCGGGATCATCAGCGTACATGAGGGACTAACATTTCAAAATTATGGGTAAGTTGTTGATAAAGAAGATACTCCTACATAATAGTGTACCTAAATTAGATCCTTGGGAAAGAAATGATAACATGTATTGTATAGACAATAAGAATACCCGTTGTGACAAACGTACTGGGACCCATCGCAGAAAAATAAGCCTGATATTGTGTCGATAAATCTATGTGGACAGATATATAAATCCAGAATTAAATACATATTTCCAAAATGTTAAAAAAATTTAGGTATGATACACGCGAGACTGTAGTCAACTATGCCACCTAGTTTAAAAGTTGACGTTAAATGTTATCAACAAAGTTTTGACAGTCATGAAGTACAAAGCTTGCAATTTTATCAAGCCCAACAGTATAAGAAGTTTTAGTTTTGTTTAACTTTCTTAAAATATCACTTAAAAGTAAAAATTGTTGCAGACTCACAAGAAACATAGAAAGATTGAACAATCATACGAAATGCGTTAATGATATCTGCCAGAGATACCAAAATTTTGTATTATATTGTTGACCGTCTTTTCTTAAATATGTGTTTCACCCTTATTAGATCTTACTAAGACCCAAACTCTCTTGGATTGTTATATTGGTTTGATACAGTGTATGTATCTCTTGTAAGTTGATGATCAATGGTTATTAATAATTTTTTAGTATTATTTGAAATTTAATAAGAAAACAATATCCTTAGTATGTTTATACATAGAGGGTTAGGATAAAATAATGCACAAAATTCATAAAAAGCGCAGTATTTGTTTTTGAGAAAAATACAAAAAATGTACGTCAAATTTGTAAAAGTTATGACGTCATCGATGATTTTTATGAATAAGACGCTTTAATTTTGATCCGATTATTTGATAAAACTTATTTTTCTATAAACGAAAATGTAGCTAGATGTAAGGGCTGCATAACAAAAAAAGATGGAGAAAATTCATAACAAACGAAATAAACATGATATGAACATGGAACAAAATGAAATCCAAAGTTTCTTAAGTTGATTTAATAAAATAAAGAATACTATTTGGCTGCATGTACTTAATCCTCAGAACACCAGAATCCTCAAATCCTCAGAACACCAAAATCTTCAAATCCACAGAATTTTCAAATCCTGAGAGAACCAGAATGCTCTAATTCTCAGAACACCAGAATCCTCAAATCCCGAGAACACCAGAATCCTCAAATCCTCAGAACACCAGAATCTTCAAATCCTCAGAACATTAGAATCCGCAAATCGTAAGGACACCAGAATTTTCAATTCCTCACAACACCATAATCGTCAAATCCTCAGAACTCCAGATTCTTCAAATCCCGAGAACACCAAAATCCTCAAATTCTCAGAACACCAGATTCCTCGAATCCTTAGAAAACCAGAATTTTCAAATCCTCACAACAGCAGAATCCTCAAATCCTGAGAACACCAGAATACTCCAATTCTCAAAACAACAAAATCCTCAAATCCTCAAATCCTGAGAACACTAAAATCTTCAAAACCTCAGAACACCAGAATCCTCAAATCCCAAGAACACCAGAATACTCAAATCCTCAGAACACCAGAATCTTCAAATCCTCAGAACATTAGAATCCTCAAATCCTGAGAACACCAGAATTTTCAATTCCTCAGAACACCAAAATTCTTAAATCCTCACAACACCATAATCCTCAAATCCTCAGAAGCCCAGAATCTCCAAAACCTCAGAAAATCATAATCCTCAGATCCTCAGAACATCAGATTACTTAAATCCTCAGAACACCAGAATCCTCAAATCTTCAGAAGACCAAAATCCTCAAATTCTCAGAACACCAGAATCCTCGAAACCTTAGAACACCAGAATCCTCGAATCCTCAGAAAACCAGAATGTTCAAATCTTCAGAACACCAGAATCCTCAAATCCTGAGAACACTAGAATACTCCAATTCTCAGAAAACCATAATCCTCAAATGCCGAGAACACCAGAATACTCCAATTCTCAAAACACCAGAATCCTCAAATCTTCAAAACACCAAAATCTTCAAATCCTCAGAACATTAGAATCCTTAAATCCTGAGAACACCAGGATTTTCAATTCCTCAGAACACTAAAATTCTCAAATCTTCACAACACTATAATCCTCAAATCCTCAGAACTCCAGATTCTTCAAATCCTCAGAACACCATAATACTCAGATCCTCAGAACACCAGAATTCTCAAATCTTCAAAACACCAGAATCCTCGAATCCTTAGAACACCAGAATCCTCGAATCCTCAGAAAACCAGAATTTTGAAATCTTCAGAACACCAGAATTCTCAAATCTTCAGAACACCAGATTTCTCAAATCCTGAGAACACCAGAATACTCCAATTCTCAGAAAACCAGAATCCTCAAATTCCGAGAACACCAGAATCTTCAATTCCTGAGGACACCAAAATTCTTAAATCCTCACAACACCATAATCCTCAAATCCCGAAAACACCAGAATCCTCCAATTCTCAAAACACCAGAATCCTCAAATCCTCAGAACACCAAAATCTTCAAATCCTCAGAACATCAGAATCCTCAAATCCTGAGAACACCAGAATTTTCAATTCCTCAGAACATTAAAATCCTCAAATCCTCACAACACCATAATCCTCAAATCCTCACAACACCAGAATCCTTAAATCCTGAGAACACCATAATCCTCAAATCTTGAGAACACCAGAATTCTTATATCTTCAAACACCATAATCCTTAGATCCTCAGAACACCAGAATCCTTAAATGCTCAGAAGATCAGAATCCTCAAATCCTCAGTGGCATACATCCAACGTCCCCAAAAAATTTATGTTTGGGTGGGAATAATACTTTTTTCACGGAAGTTTAATAGCAGATAGATATTTAGATCATCTTAGAACCGCAATGCTTCCGGATCCACTTGCTACGTTTCCTGATCCAGGTAATCCACAAAATTTAGATCGTAGGAATTGGTTCCAATAAGACGGGGCACCACCACATTATGGCGTAAATGTAAGGGTTTATTTGGATAATTAATTTGATGGAAGGTGGATTGGAAGGCCAATAGAATTGCCACTTAGGTCTCCAGATCTGACACCCCTTGATTTTTGTTTATGGGGACATTTAAAAAGTCGTGTTTACATGAACAGACACGATAATTTAGATGATTTGAAAGCACGAATTCGTCATGAAATGACTGGTATAAGTCACCAGCGTATTGAAAATTCTGTCAATTACTTAATATTTATGATTAGAATTTAGTTATTTTTTTTCTTATTAATTTTCCCAATTTTTTTGTTAAGCAACCCCTACATCAAACTACATTTTCATATGCAGAAAAATAAGCTTTATAAAATAATACAATCAAAATTATAAAAAGCATTGATGACGTCATAATTGTTCCAGATTTGACGTGAAATTGTTTTGACATATGTCAGTGTAAAATAAAAAATTTGGCGTGTTTTTGGATTTTTTCAAAAACAAATGCTGCATTTATATTTTATAAAATAACATCGTCCTATACGTGTAGTTTACGAATCAGCCTTGAATTTTTTTCGCGGACATCCAGATTTAAAAAAGAACCAAATTCTATAACAACCTTATTTTTTTAAGGTCATAAATCGTTAAACAATATTTATCTGTGTATCCCATTTAACAAGTGGATGGCGCCATGTTAGAATTTTGGTGGATAAATACTATCAAAAATGTGCAAAATATTATGAGTCTAGATTTGTGTTTTATCATTGCATCACATTTTTCAGAATTGCTTATACAAGGTGACTCAAAAGAATGAATGCATGAATGAACTTATTTTATTGATTATATTATTAATATGAATGCTGCTAGTGCTGTAGCTCCCCGCAGTTCTTTTTTTTTATTTTTTATTTTTATTTTTATTTTATTTGATTACGTTCCCCTACAGGTCTCTTATTATATAATAATATATACAGTAGAATTATTTTAATTTTGGCCAGTTGTTGTAAAACGATATGTTCCTGTTTCTATCTTCGTCCGACACACTGTATAGGTGCAGCACGTTTTCGCTGGTAAAAAGCTAAGAAGCTGGCTTAAAAATAGTACATAAAAGTTCTTTGATTCGGTCTGTGCTTTGTCAAAAAAAACCATAATTCATGTGTGTTAAGTATTTTACTCACTTCCAGACAGAATTCTTGTGTTAAAACATGATAAATAATAACTTGAACGCGTCTGCGCCAGCTGGTTATCTTTGACAATGATTTTCCAGCAGTGCCAAGGACCTTTGGATCTTCTGCGATGAACCGCGACACGAATAAGCAAAACTCGCAAAGGTCCGTGGCGACAAGTGGTAATAAAAGCAATTTAAGGCGCGTCATTAGTTCGTCTGAGTCGTCTAGTAGCAAAAGGTCGAAGGTAAATGGTTAATCCGCTATAAAAGTTAGTTGGAAAGTAAATAACCGTTTGACATAACAAATCACAGGTTGGTGAGTGGCGGAACAATTAAATATTTGAGTAGATGTTGCAGGTCGGGTCAAGCAGGAGGTTAATAATTGAGCCGCGTGGCTTTTAACACGGCAAGCGCCTCTTCTTTTATTCAGGACCTTAGCTTCTGTAAACGAGGACTTGACACCTGGCCGCCGGATTGATTATAAAACCACCGGGGACCTGCCTGCACACCACTCATCATCGCCACCTCGACGTCGCTTCCGTCGACACCCGACACAGGCTGGCCCCACGTCACTTTTCGACGTATACACCGTAGGATCCGATTTACCGAATTTCCACGTTGCTCCTGCCGAGATACCTACATACATAAGTAACCAAGGTTTATCATGTCAGCGTCTTTGTTTGATTCACCACCAGGTAAAAGCCATAAGCGCTCCAAAGATCTGGGACCAGATTTTTGGAGATTTTAAAGTTTAATTTTTCCAAAAAGCGGATTTTGAATGTATGAAAACAGGTTTTTCAATCTGAATTTTGGAGTAAAATCTCAATGAATACAGTGTATAATTTAATTTATTATTCTTAAATACTCCTCAGAACTGACTTTATTCTTAAATACATGGTGATTTCGAAATGTGTGCAATAAAAAAATGGGGAATAGCTCACAGTAAAATTTATTGGATTATGTAAAGTTCATGTTTCTAAGTGGTAGCAATGTCTAGAAAATAAAAATAAAAACTACTGTCAAACTCATGACGCAGCTATAAATTACCGCGTGACCCAGAAAGGTTGAATTATGACAATAGAACAATTAGACCGATGGAAGAAACGCCAGAGAATAGTTATCAGTGTTACCACATGAAAATGTCTAAATGTGTGGGCCGTTTCATAAATGACCGATATCTCAATTTTTGAAACAATGTGTTGGAAGAGCAGCTAGTGCCATTTTGTTGTAAATTATAGACCTGATGAAATTTATGGTGAAATATACGAAACTAGTCGTCGACTTTTGACGTTGAGTTCTGGTCCTTTCTCATCAGCAGAGTCTTCTAAATATACACTTAATGTTTATTAAAAATGATGGGTTGTTGTTTAAGTAAATTAATGCGCCCTATTGTGATTCTATCATGGATGAAATCTTATAGAAATTTGAAATTTAAGCCTGAGTATCGGTAGGAACTTACATTTTGTAAAGGCTACTACTGGCTAAATTTTCGGAAAATTTGTTTAAAGCCAATGAAGAACAGGAAGAGAGATTTCATCAAGACAACAACAAAATAATGGTAAAAAGAACAAAGAAAGAAGAATATGAATGTGAAGATTGCCGCTAGGTGCTGAGGATAAACTTCAGTATTAGTTGAGGAAGTCTAAGTGACATTTGGTTGGCCTGTTAAAATAAAACAGTAAAACAGAGTTAACTTGTAACTTGTAACAAATAAAAACCATTCAAAAATTGTTGACTAGTAAAAATACTGTCTTGCAAGTAAAAATTGCTGTGCCAGAATTTAAAAATTAGTTTTTCTATATTCGATGGTACTATTAAAGTCGTAACTAGTTATTACAGTTTTGGAACTATTTATGTAAAAAGTATAGAAAAACAAAAAAAAAAAAACTGGTAAAAAAAATCCACTGCGTATTACAACCAAGTTATGCATCCCATCCTAGACTCATACCTAAAAGACATCAGAAATTATACTGTTGCAAATGGAGGTTTTACATAAGAGTACTAATATCTAACTTTTTATGGTATGTGAAGAGTTATGTTGAAAGATTATTTGTTGTTTAATATTTACGTTTAAAATACATTTTTTATTAAGTACAACTCTACATGTGCGAGCCGGCCGGCAGCATGACGGATTCCGGTCTCGCTCTGTTAAATGCGGGTGAAAAACCCTGCAAGAACTGTAAACAAACTTATACGTAGAGGAAAAAACTTCGTCATACTGTTGGAAAACGCAATGATGTGTGATGAACATAAATCTGAGTTAAATCATTACGACCGTATGTGCTTACAAATTGTGAATATCCTCAAAAATGCAAACTCAACCATGAAGAATGAGATTGAAGCCCTTAAAGTAGAAATTGAAGAACTAAGAAAGACATCAGCAAGTAACCTTCAAAGTGTCCATGATTTGAACGGTAGTGTAAAAACAGATCTTGATAATTTCAAAGGTGAGATAGTCAGCTGTTTATCAAAATTTACGAAAGAAATATGATAACATAAATCGAAAGTTTAAAGAGTTTGTACCAGGAAAAACTGAAAACGTGCACGTGGAAAAATCCCAGCCTACGGATAAACAAAAGCCTATGCTGACGTACAGTGAGATGACAAAAAAAATTAAAGACGTTGTTATAATTCAACCCAAAACACAACAGGACTTCCAGAAAACGTTGGAAATGCTAAAAAGTCAAATAAATCCCGAAGATATGGATGCAGGGATACAACGAGTACGACGCACAAAAACCGGCGGCATTTTAGTAGGGTGCAACAACAAAGATGATGCAGAGAAATTAAAAAATGAAGTCACATCTAAACTTGGAGATACATTTAATATCAGAAAATCTGGCATTCGCAACCGAAAGATTCAAATATTAGATCTCGGGGAAAAACTCACTGAACATGAATTAAAAAAATGTGTGGTTAGACAAAACCAAATTTTGAACAATATTTCTGTCTGGAATTTATTGGTGTCCAAGAAAAAGAAACATTTTGCTATTGTGGAAACTGACCCTGTGACATTTGCAAGAATCTTGGAGTTAAAAACACTCACTGTAAAATGGGATACATGCAGAGTTTTTAAATATGTTAGTGTGCTTCGATGTTACGACTGTGGGGGATTCAACCATGTAGCTACAAATTGTAATGCAAAAATTGTTTGTCTCAAATGTGGAGAAGAAGATCATGAAACAAGTAAATGTGGCAAGGACAGAGAATGTTGTGTAAACTGCATCAAAGAAAATGAAGTTAACCCAAGCACTGAGACTGATGTTAATCATTCAAGATTCGACTCTTCTTGCCCGGTATACAAAAAACAGGTGATGTTAGCAAAAAAAATATTGATTACAAAAAATAGCAATCAAAGTCCAAAAATAGTGCTAAATGCTTATCGATCCTATTTTGGAATGTTCAGTGTCTTCGTAATAAATTGAACTTCTTAGAGGCTTTTCTCATTGACAATAATTTTGATAGTTTGTGTATTGTAGAGCATTGGTTAAAACCGGAAGAATCCAGTATTCTGTCCTTGGATGATTATGATGTAAAATCACATTTTTCTAGATCACGTTACCAACATGGAGGTGTGATGACTCTCTTAAATCGAGATCTATTGTGTACTAGTTTAGAAAACATAAATTCTCTGTCAATTGAAATGCATTCTGAGCTGAGTGCTGTATTTATAAGAGAGTTTGACTTAATATTAATAACAGTATATCATTCACCAAAGGGTGACTTCAATAATTTTATAGATACTATAATCAAGCTCTTTGATGTAGTTGAGTATAAGTCTAAATCTGTCATAATAGGGGGGGATTTCAATTTGCTTTTTGGTACTAATGATACAAAATCGAAATATTTCTGTGATCTTTTATTTAGCTATGGTTTTCATCCCTTTGTCACATTTAAAACACATAATAATAATACTTTAGATAATGTATTTGCTAAATTCTGTAGGTGTTACGCCCCTCAGTATTCCAAGATCTGATCACACAAGAATGTTGGTTAAATTACGGTTAAGTAAACCAGCATATGACAATTCTCCCATTTCAAAAATTGTACGTCCTATTTCACAGTATGGGAAAATTCTGTTCTGTAATTTTTTGTATTTAGTTGATTGGAGTTTTATTAACTATGATTGTAACCCATGCGTTATATTTTCTATATTTCTAGAAACTATATTAACAAATTTCAACGCTGCGTTTCCTGAAAAAAGAATAGTCTGTAAAAGATCCAAAGTTCACAATATAATTTGGTTTACATCTGATCTAAAAAAAATGCGACAAACTCTTCATTTATTGCACGACTCATACAAATTATATGGAACTTTGCATCTGAAAAAAATGTACAACGATTACAAATATAAGTATGAACAAGCTATCAAACAAGCCAAGATTACTGCTAATAATGCTTTTATTAAAAACCATTGTAACAACTCGAAAGCTATGTGGTCGTTGATAAATAGAAATAAAAAACGAACAGCTCAGGACACTACAAAAATATTACGAAACGATTTCAATGCATATTTTACTAATATTGCTACCGATATTGTAAGTTCCTTGTCTACTTCAAATCTAGATCCTGTCAGAGTTATGTCATCATTTGATAAAAAATCAAACACATTTTTTTAATTTCAGACGGTCAGTGAGGTACAAGTTCGTAACGCAATAAGTAAATTAAAAAACAAACATAGTAGTGATATTTATGGTTTAAATGTTAAAGTTATCAAATCAGTTAAGGACATACTTATCCCACCATTGACTAAAATAATTAATAAATGTATTACTAGCTCTGCTTTTCCGAATTGTCTGAAGATAGCTACAGTGATTCCATTACATAAAAATGGTAATGTCAACGATGTCAATAACTACAGACCTATCTCGCTGCTTCCCGTCTTATCTAAAGTTTTCGAAAGATTAATGGTTGAACAAATCCCTAAATGTTTTAATGAAAACAACTTGTTTTCGAACAATCAGTTTGGTTTCCGTAAATCTTTATCCACCGAAAAGGCTGTTCTTTCTTTAATCGACTATGTTATACAAGCATTTCAAAATGGTGATTATTTTCTAACCACATTTTTAGACCTCAGTAAGGCATTCGACTGTATGTCCCATGAGATTTTAATAACGAAACTCTTTTTTATAATTTCAAGCCAGTTGCCATCAGGCTAATACTGTCCTACCTCTCTAATAGAATTCAAATAGTTACTATAGACGGTGTGTCTTCTGATCAAAAGGAAATTACATATGGAGTACCTCAGGGCTCAATACTGGGGCCATTACTTTTTTTAATTTACGTAAATGATCTGCCACATTTTTTTCCTCATAATTATTCTGTAGTTCAATATGCAGATGATACCACTATTGGTAAATGTGCATCAACCACTGAATTAGTGACACCTTCTTTTCTTAATATACATTCCCATACAGAACCTTGGTTTTTAGCTAATAAACTTTGCCTCAATAAAAAAAAATCGGTTAATATGGTTTTTTCTCTGAAAAGAAATAACATATTTCTAAATACTGAAAATATCACTAAGTTCCTCGGTATTATTTTAGATACAAAATTACTATAGCATGAACACATAAACTACATAGTCACTAAAATTTTAAAAAATACAGGGTTAGTCACGAGAGAATTACTTCTGAAAATTATTTTTACGCAACCCAAAATACGAATACCATGTACCATTTGATACTAAAATGAAATGCTTAATCCATGATTGCTTTGAGTTTGGCAATCTCATTTTGACAATTGTGGAAAATGAGGTTACGCGTGTGTCCATGGCCGCTAATAAATTTGTCAGTGTGCCTCTTGATCTTTTGCAACTGATTAATCACGAGAAAATTATTTCTAAAAATTCCTTTTACGGCATTTTATTCAAAGGTTACAACACAAACTCAAACAAGTAAGTAAATAATTTAACTACTAATCTGTTGAAAATGTTGGGCATTTTGGGGGGATGCTACGGCTTTTTTGTAAATGGATGGCCGAAGAAGTCCAGAGGTTGCAGATTTGCACTTCGAAGAGGCTCTAGGTGACGCAGAGATGGCAAATTAACACATGCACATTAGCGGCGAACAACATTGGTAGAGCACTTACGGCTTCAGTATAGCCCAGATTGATCTGACTGTATGTCGTCGATCCAATGGGGCTCTAGAGGCGAGTCAACGATGAAAAAAAATGTTAAAAATTAATTAACGTCAAAGTGACACTTCCAAAGTCAAAGCAATCATGGATTAGGCATTTCATTTTGAATTCAGATAATATCAAGTAGTAGAGGGTATTAGTATTTTGGGTTGCGTAAAAATAATTTTCAGAAGTAATTCTCTCGTGACTAACCCTGTATGTATTTATTAAGAAATCTATCCAATTTTGGCGATCGTGATGTATTAAAGTTGCGTTTCATGCCCTAGTACAGTCTCACTTGAGCTATGGGATTCTCATCTGGGGGCATTGTTCCTGACTTAACAATCTTTTTAGGCTTCAACGGAGAGCAGTACGAGTTCTTGCTAGTATTGGATATCGAGATGATTGCAGGTCCTACTTTAAATCTTTAAACATTTTGACTTTACCTTGTCTATATATTTATTATTGCCTTAAATATGTAATACACAACACTAACTCATTTCCTTCATTAAATTCTTTTCACGAGTATAATACAAGGACCACTAATCTCTCAGTTGAAAAATTTAGGATTTCTCGTTGTAGAAATGCCACAAACTATTTCTGCATAATATTTTTTAATAAATTGCCTAATAGTTACCGTAATCTTCCACCCAGTCAATGTCTAAAGTTAGTTAAGTCTTTTTTAATTAGCAATAGCTTTTACAGTTTCAACGAATACTTAGATTATATTTTTTAGCATTTTGTAAATTTTTGTACATAACGTATAAGTATGTTGTATATTATGTAGGTATTTTGTACACAATGTATTTCTATTCTTTTGGATTTTTTTTTGTGTTTTGACGAGTGTGAAAACTTTTGTTTTTTTGGCACAATAAAGATTACTTACTTACTTACTTACTTACTTACTTACTTACTTACTTACTTACTTACTTACTTACTTACTTACTTACTTACTTACTTACTTACTTACTTACTTACTTACTTACTTACTTACTTACTTACTTACTTACTTACTTACTTACTTACTTACTTACTTACTTACTTACTTACTTACTTACTTACTTACTTACTTACTTACTTACTTACTTACTTACTTACTTACTTACTTACTTACTTACTTACTTACTTACTTACTTACTTACTTACTTACTTACTTACTTACTTACTTACTTACTTACTTACTTACTTACTTACTTACTTACTTACTTACTTACTTACTTACTTACTTACTTACTTACTTACTTACTTACTTACTTACTTACTTACTTACTTACTTACTTACTTACTTACTTACTTACTTACTTACTTACTTACTTACTTACTTACTTACTTACTTACTTACTTACTTACTTACTTACTTACTTACTTACTTACTTACTTACTTACTTACTTACTTACTTACTTACTTACTTACTTACTTACTTACTTACTTACTTACTTACTTACTTACTTACTTACTTACTTACTTACTTACTTACTTACTTACTTACTTACTTACTTACTTACTTACTTACTTACTTACTTACTTACATAAAAGAAGAAAACTATTGAATGAAAATTGTGTCTTGTAGGCATTTTCACTGCACCTACCCATTTGAAATATTTTATAACTGTGTACGACAAGGGTGATCGCGACGATGGCGCTGACGCGAAACTCGTTTCATGAGTAGTTAAAATAAATTTAAAAAATTGCACTAAAGTGAAAAATGTGTTTACATTACGTGATTATAGTTTTACAATAGTTAATTTAACTGAATTATTTTTCTTTTTATTTTAGAAATTCTTTGATTTGCAAATTCCACGGTTACAGCTGCAATCTACATTTATCACATGGCGTGGCGTATTTTATGCTACAAAATAAAAAACTGATAGAAGATTATTTCGACAGAACTTCCCTCTCCCTTGAAGTATAGTCCGACAAATCCAGCTTCTATAAAAAAAATTATAATATTTGATTTTGGGATTTTCGTTTTGTGATAACTTGTATAAATTAAGAAACAATGGCGCAATTAACATCCTCTTAGCCCCAAATTCCAAGGGGGCGCGGTACGCACAAGTGTGGACAATATGAAATAATTTTTAGTGCAACCAGGTTCACTCCTATGGAGTTGTGGTACGAAAACTGTACTATAAGTTGGCATTGCTTGTTTTTTTTCTTGTAATTTATTTCGGTATTTCTTGTACCGAAGCAGCTACCTGCGTATCATCACTAGTCTCCTATAATTTGATAAAATGCCAGTGTGCAAAATCTGTGACACAAAACTTAAAAACTCTGATAAGACTCAAAAATGTTTCACTTGTGCCAATAAATACCACACTAAATGTTTAAAAATTGATGATGCAGATTTCAAAATACTGTGTAAATACGACAATTTTAGATTTTTATGTGATGGATGTCCACATTTTAGAGCGCACATCAGAAATTGATGAATTAAAAGAGTCAGTTGATAAATGTTTTAATCTTATTGAAAAACAACACGAACATAATGCTCTAATATTAAAACAAGTACAAGAAACACTTCCTTTGGAAAATTCAACAAGCAAGGCTATTTCGTATGCAAGTGTTGTTAATAAAAATAAATCTTCTGTTATGTTACAACCTAAAGATAGTAATCAATCGGTATCTGTTACTAAAAAAGATTTATTAAATCATGTTGATCCTGTTAAAACTAATGTTGAATTTTCATCTGTTAAGACTTATTGAAAGGGGAAGTCTTATCATAAGTTGTAAGAATTCAGCTGACTCTGACAAAATTAAAGACTTAGTTACCAAAAAATTATCAGATTATAATGTCAAAGAGTTGCCAACCTTAAATCCGAAGATAAGAATTACTGCCATTGATAACAATATACCAGAAGAGTCTATTCTTGATTACATTGTGCATGGGAATAGAAATCTCTTACGTGCTGATAAGTATACATGTATAGTAAGAAAATATACGCCTTTGAAAAATAATAACAAACGTATGCAAGCTCTAGTTGAATTAGATTTAACTTCTTACAACAATATTATGGCTGTTGGTAAATTATTATTTATTGGATATGATTATTGTAAGGTTTGGGACGCAATTGAAGTTCGTCGTTGTTACAAATGTTCAGGGTTTAATCATATGTCTGATAAATGCTCAGCTAAATCTCCTGTATGTCCAAAATGTGCTGGTCCTCACCAATTTAAAGAATGCGAGTCAGATTTTCTGAAGTGCACTCACTGTAATTCTTTTAAAGAAAAGAATCCTGATCATTGTGATAACCACGCGTCCTATGATATCAATAAATGCCCTGTGTTTCAAAATCAACTTACTAAACTTAGGTCTATAATACTGGGTACCAAATCTGTGATATTTCGATTCTCGTACTATTTACATTCTAGTCATTTACAGACCTCCTCAGTGTCTTAGTAATGATTATATTATTTTTTTCGATTCCCTTTTGTCCTTTTTTTTGTATTATCATCAATTAATTATCATTGGAGATTTTAATTGTCCAGATTTTGTGCAGTCAACTTTAAATACAATACCATTGTCAACTTCGTATCAATGCATTAAAAGTTTTGTCTCTTTTTATGATTTGAAGCAGAATAACAATGTATTATATATCAATAATCGACTTTTGGATCTTATTTTTATCAATAATTACACTCAATGTATTGTACGTCGATGTGATGATCCTTTATTACCAGAAGACGGTCATCACCCCGCTCTCGAAATGGAAATAAAAATGCACATCTTTCAGAGCAAGAAATTTCCAACGTCAGTTGAGTCTGATTATAACTTCAGAAAATGAAATTTTAGTATTTTGTATGACACACTTTTGTTAGTAGACTGGTCATTTCTTTACAGTCATACCAAGGTTGACGACGCTATTTCTAGTTTCTACCAAGTATTAGATGAAATTTTTCAAGCTTATGTTCCATGTTTGGTTTAACGGCAATGTCATTAGGGCATCGAAACAAAAAAATTCTGCTTGGAGAAGGTACAACAAAACTAAATCTCCATACGATTATTCCACATTTAAAACTCTGAGGACACAGTTAAAATATAAAATTAAGGAAGCTTATAAGTTGTACATACAACAAATGAATCATTGTGTTAGATCCGATCCTAAAAGGTTCTGGGCATTTGTAAATGCAAAAAAAAAGTCGGATCCTATTCCATCTAATATGGTATACAACGACTTAAATTTAACCAACCCCAGTGATATAGTTAATTCCTTTGCCGATCACTTTGCTCAATCATTTATTAACAGGAATCCAGCAGTTAACCTGAGTTGTTCCAGCTTAAATAAAAACTTATTAAATATTAGGAGTATTAGTGAGGAATGTGTGTACAAAGCTATCAAAAAATTGAAACCTAAAATGACCAGTGGGCCCGACCAAATACCGGCTTTTGTGGTAAGAGATTGTGCAAATGTGTTTACTGAGCCGTTGACTATTCTTTTTAATCTTATTCTCCAGACATGTGCTTTTCCTAAAAAATGGAAAATCTCTCGAATCTGTCCAGTTTTCAAAAAGGGAGAGAAAGTAAATGTGGAAAATTACAGGCCAATAGCTATTATTTGCAATTTTACAAAAGTGTTCGAGATAGTATTGCATAATCTTTTTTCAAATCATATATCTCAGATGCTTTCTGTGAATCAGCATGGTTTCATTAAAGGTCGCTCCACGGAGACTAATCTTATTTCAATTACTCAATTTTTATGTAACTCATTGGATAACCAGCGTCAAGTCGACGTCATTTAGGCTCTAGGGCATTTGATAAAATTAATCATGGCCTCTTAGTGCAAAACAATCTAGAGGTTAATAAAAGTAAATGCTACGCTGTGACATTCACAAAAAAAGAATCTCCGGTAATATTTAATTACAATATTGATGGCGCTATTCTTTCTAGGCCAGAAGTGATGTGGGATCTCGGTGTGGTTTTTGATCCAAAACTTTCTTTCAATTTTCATATTCAGACAATAACTGAATCTACTGATAAATCTTTGGGCTTTGTGATTCGTAATGGTCGCGAACTTGGCGATATCGAAACTTTGAAAACTTTGTTTTCCACCTATTGTAGATCACGTCTTGAATATGCTTCCACTGTATGGTGCCCAGTGTATAACACCTGCATCGGTTCCTTGGAAAGAATTTAGCGAAGGTTTCTAAAAACAATTTCTTATATAGCAGATGGTGTTTATCCACCGCGAGGGTATCCACAGGAGTTATACTATCCTCAAACATATTTGGCGTTTATGACTTCACACCAATTTGACTCCCATTATAATTCAATAGGCCGTCACAACCGGATGTCTTAAACCTGCTCACCGATACCTACCTGAAAAGACCTTTTCGACGTGCCAGGGACGGTCGAGACGCGAAGGACCGGACTCAGAGTAATTTTGTTTGTTAAAATTTTCAAATTTCAAAATTTCCTTACAGAACATGATTTATACTTTGAAGAAAATTACACAAAGACACAATTATTAGAAGTGTTACACACTCGAAAATTTGAGAAACAATATAAAATAGATGCTATGGCGCGAGATCGTGGATTTAGGGTGATTAGACTTCCGCCGTACCATTGTATATTTAACACCATCGAACTAATCTGGTCGCAAATGAAAAATAATATAAGAAGGAATAATACGGCACCAAAATTTAGTAGGGCAACAATTGACATAATTAGGGAAGAAGCTTCCAAAATAACTGCCGAAATGTGGGCCAATTATGTACGACATTCCACAAAAGAAGAAGACCAGTACAGGGCACGGTTGATAACACCGTTAATTATTAATTTAGAAGAGTCGAGTGATGATGGCAGTGACTATTTCGATCAATAAATAATCAGTAGTAGTTAATAAGTAAATAGTTGTGCTGTAATAAAAAATGATTGAGTACAAAGTTACTTTGTTTTTACTTAAAATAAAAAACTCGAAAGGCGCAGTTGTCGGTAAATGCAAAACTCAGTCCTGCCCTGTGCTTTTACCAGAAAAGGTCTTTTCAGGTAGGTATCGGTGAGCGGGTTTAAGACATCCGGTTTTGACGGCCTATTGAATTATAATTGGAGTCAAATTGGTGTGAAGTCATAAACGCCAAATATGTTTGAGGGTAGTATACTTCTTAAGAGATTCCAAATGTCATCTTTGTTAAGCAGGCGCATCCAACATTCGATATTTCTATTGTTTAAAAAAAAAGGTGTACAAGAATGTCTTGCTATACTGCATAACATATCGTTGAAAGTTAACAAAATGAATGTGCGTAGCAAACATACTTTTTATTTACCTTCTGTACGTACAGTCACTGCAGCTGGTTCTCCCTTGATGCAAATGGTTCTAAATTACATGGAAATAGAGGATCATGTTGATATATTTAATTGTACATTAGATGATATTACAAGACACTACATGCGATAGATAATTACCAGTTAACACTTGCACTTTGATTAGGTGTCCTGTAATTGGGCTCCTGCCAGTTGGACACTTTACTGAATGATAATAATAATAATAATAATAACAATAACCACTGGAAAAGTAGTACACATTTGTAATTTCTCACACTGAGACTTTAACTGTTTATGTTTATACTGAAACGAAATTTGATTAATTTTGTCTCGTCAATACAGAGGAGAAAATTGATTAATTAATTGATCACCTTAGTTTTTTTTTCGAAAATACTCATAAATTCTATTTTTTCGTACTCTAGAATATTATTATTATTATTATTATTATTATTATTATTATTGTAAAATGCGATCGGGCAGAGGTTACTACCTGTTATGCCAGCGCTCACTAATGGGAGTACTCAATAAATAAAGCGTATGAAGTAAATATGTTTAACTACTATTAAGGTTTTCGTCAATATGATTATCGTACTTCATTTTAAAGGTGGCTGTACTTGTACTTTGTACAACTTCTGCAGGTAGAGAATTCCAGGCATTAAACACACGGTTAACAATGAAGAACTGTCTAACACTGGTACGAAACCGGTCTTTAAGAAGTTTGTATGAATGCCCTCGTGTCCGTCCGTCTGTATTGAGAGGAAATATATGCTTTATCGGAGAATTATCGTCTGTCAGAGCATTGTATACAGTTATCACGTCACCTCTAACTCGCCGATTCGAAAGCAGCGGAAGTTGCATAATTGATAATCTTTGGTGATACTGGGGTCTATGGTAGCCATAAGGAACACGCGTAGCTCGTCTTTGAACAGACTCGAGAAGATCTTTGTCGCGCTGGAATATGGGGGCCCACACTGCATTAGCAAATTCCAAGATCGGCCTAACATATGTTTTAAACAATTTAGAAAAAGTTAACGGATCAGTTTTAGTAAATACTTTACTTATGAGGTAAAGTACTTTATTGGCTTTTCTTGTAACTTGACTAATATGGTCGGACCATGATAATGTGGAAGTTACCAGAACACCCAGGTCAGTACAGGATTCATACCTTCTAAGCTCAAGATTATTAATATAATACAGATGTCTTGGATTGTTCGCTCCAACAGACAACACTTTACACTTGTCGACGTTAAGTGGCAGTAACCATTCATTTGACCAGGTATAGACGGTTAAAAGATCCCTACACAAAACTAGATGATCATTCGCTGAATTATAAATTTTTAAGTCATCAGCAAACATCGCAAAAGGAGATTTCAGTCGAACACCTAAGTCGGCTGTATAAACTGTAAATAAGAGTGGACCAAGCACTGATCCTTGCGGCACACCACTTAAAACTCTAGTAATTGAACTGCAAGCATCCCCAACCTTAACTGTAAAGCTACGATTAGAGAGGAATGCATCGATCCAACGCAAAAGATTCCCTCGTATTCCAAAATAATGCAACTTGTGGAGAAGACGACGTTTAGGTACACGGTCAAACGCCCGGGAAAAATCCATGTATATTATATCAGTCGGGATATCCAAGTCAAAATTCCTTGTCCAATTTGATAAACAACAAAGCAAATTGGTAACAACTGATTTACCAGGAACGAACCCATGTTGTTCAACGGGAATAATTTTGTTGTCCAAAAGAAACTTGAACGTGCTGTCATATACAACTGTCTCCATGATCTTAACAACCACCGATGTTAAGCTGATAGGCCTGTAATTGTCGGGACAAAATTTATCTCCCTTCTTAAATATGGGCTTGACGAAAGCTGTCAACCAATCGGGAGGTAAAGTACCAGAGTTAAAAGACTGAGTAAACAAAAAACTAATCGGTTCACATAAGGAGGTAGCACATTCTTTCAGAACTTTGGCAGTTATATAATCCGGCCCTGGAGACTTTGTCGTTTTCAATTTTTGCAAGAGCTTCAATACTGTTTCAGGAGTAAACTGAATCTCGTCCATGTGGACGGAATTTGGTTCAAAAGGTATGTCAGCAATCTTTGCATCAGGCTCTACTGTGAAATTTCGGGAAAAGTTTTCTGCAAAAATATTCGCTATGACCTTGCAGTCGTTTAGAAGGCGACCAGTAGCATCTTTAAGTTGAGGAATTTTAACTGGGCCCGATATATTAGCGCGGATGTGCTTGAACAGGCGTTTGGGATCCTTACTTTCCGCTATTCGTTTTTCATACTCAACCCTCGCTTCTCTGATTTTATTAGAAAGTTTATTTGAAAATGCCCTATGCGCTTGATAGTCAGCAGCACTGGAAGTACGTTTAAGGGTGCCGTCTGGAGGCAAAATATCTGCCTGGTCAAAGTGAGAATAAAACGACCCGGGAGATGCTGCCTCCTGTTAGTGAATTGCTAAAATGTGAATAAATGCAGCACCGATCCGTAGAATTCTACATTTTACTGTACGGAAATAAGTTTTAGTACACAAGCCGCAGTGCCTGTCTAGCCATAATAGTTGCAAACAAAACCCGGGTACCTGAATTTACCCTTGACCGTTCAAAACCGGAAAGATGTAAAACTCACTGATTCATTTTCCTATTTTGGCTACAGTTAATTCTTTCCAGTTATTTATTTTGTTTCCGTACTTAAATTGTTTTCGGTATATATATTAAATATATGTAAATATTAAAGTACCTCCTACTGTCGGGGAATTATCTGTAGATATGTGATTTATTCCTATCAAGGATGTGTTGTTTGTCTGAATTACAGGAACATCATGTAAAGCAAAAATTGGTCGCGCCAAGGTACTATTTACGAACGGGACGGATTTTCCACATTTGTAGGCCAAACTTGAAATAAGAGAATTAACAATATTTCCGGTATAAGTAAATATCTTTATTATTTTCCTACTATCTGCACTGTCGGACATGCCCATTCATTACAAATAGAATATTTTTGGCGGAAAATTTTTCTTAAACTTAATAATGTATAAGAGTTTGGTTTTGTTATTTACTTTATCGTTTGCAACAAAACAATAGTAATAAAAATAAAAATATATTTACCAAGTAAATAACAATAAATTGTTAAAATTATTAGCCGCAATCGTTTGAAAATGAATAATAACGTGTCCTTGAAGCTATTAGCCACATAGCAAAATTTTTTACTTTCTTCAACGTAAATCATTAGTACGTTGTGTGCAAGTAATTCTAAGCATTCAACGGTGGTTTTTTATGTAAGTGCTAAAATATTCATGTTAATTATTTTGGCGGCTAACTGCATGGCAGAAGGCAGTTTGTTTAAAAATTTGACTTTGCTTAAACTGTTTGTTAGTATATCGTTTTGTAAGGATTTAAATAATTAATTTTAAATTTTTAATAGAAACAGCTGCTATTTTTTATGCATATTAACTTTGACTTGCACTTTTAATTTTACGTATATCATATGCTTGCGCATCGTAAACCTCATTTTTTTGTATAAGGTGTAAATATTTTTTGTTCACTACATATTTGTCATACTGTTTCGGAAAGATTTAATTTTAAATTTTAGGCTTGAACAACAGCTTGAACGTAATTTTAAATTCGGAAAAAAATTGTTACTCAAATGGAGTCGAAAGCGTGTACAAGGGATAATTTCAGTCCGCAATACCAGTCCCACTTCCGGTGACAAACAAAAGTTGTTAAATTTATTGTAGGTGGTTGTTTACATCTGGCTGGTAGAAATGGTAGAGTCCTATGAATGTAATTGTTTGAAATGCACGTAAAGTACCTTTTTTCGGCAAAGCTCAGTTTTGGAACAGTTGCCAATGTTACTACCACTTTGTCAGTGTCTGCCTAAAACATAGTTTCGGTCGTCCACTTACAAATTATTTGCACTATATTTTTGTTGTTAGACCTTATTTTATAATAATGGCTCGTGACAAATTTTATCTACGCAAAAAAAAAACAAAACGTGCAATTAGTACAAAAAATTGTACAAACAGTAAAAAAACACATAAGTTTATTGAATCCATAATTTCTGAAATTGTAGAAAATGTTGAAAAAAATAAACAATCAACTAAAGATTCAATATTATAGACTCAATAAACTCGGGTTTTAGCGACAGGCACCCGCGGCCGAAAATGCAGCAGCATCTGTTTGTAATAAACCTGTCGCAGTGTCGCAATCCCATTGTAGCAAATCTAACACCCCATGTAGTAAATTACCAATCTTTATCCGACAAAAGTATGACTAATTTATGATGCAAGACAACAAAATACTTAAATTTTGTCCTCAGTTCTACAGTGAAACTTCATGCTGTAATAAAACGTGAAAAAAAAAAAATCAGTTTCAGTTGTGTTTTATGAAAATTTTCGTATTTTCAAAACTATTTTAATTTTGTACTTGTGGTGCTTTTTTGGAATAATAAAATATATCTGACGTATGTTACAACTAATTTTTTAAGTAGAAAAAAAACTGGACTGGGAAATTATTATAGAATGAAAAAATATCGGAAAAGGGGAAAATTATTCGTCCTTTGACAGCTTCCGTTGCTTACGCTGCGTATTAAACGGTTAAAGTTACATAAAAATCATGTATGATGGAATTGTTCCCTTCTAAAAGTTCTAAAAAAAAACCGAAATGGTATTGTAAAATCGGAAATGCGATATCAAAATTTTATTCCGATAAATCGCTGAGTAAAAACAGCTCCCCCTGGTGGACAAGGTCCACATTAAATTAAGTCTGCAACCAAACCAGAATCTAAGTAAACCTGTATTCTGCTACGGCATCATAGCGCGTTTAATGGCGATTTCTCGTTTCAACAGATTCTGTCTTTTCGAGAGTTATTTACCTCAGTCGTGAATTTTTTAGGATTATAAATGGTATCAAAAGAAAGCTGACACTTTTCCCCAGGGGACCTCCTATCTCAGAATGCAAATCACTTCAGCACTTCTTCAAAAAATGCATCAATGTACCGGTTAAATCTGGTGTAAAAATTGGTCAACTTTATAATTTTTTTTTGTAAAAACTGCGGACTAGATATGAATATAAATATGGAGGTCCCCTGGACTCAAGTTTGTTAATTCGAAATATAATTTTTTTAAAGCGATATATCCCGTATTTTTAAAATGCAACTCCGGAAACCACGACGATGTTTTCAATGTATTTAGTATAGGGCGAAACCGATCCAGACGCGAGCCTTAAAGGCACGCCATAACGATCTTTTCTTCCTGACTAATTTTAGCAAGCTACCGCTTATCCATGGCTTAACAGATGATCTGCTGACTTTAACAATACTAGAATGTTTACCCACTATGTCACCTAATATATTTTTGAACGACTCCCAATTCGTAATGACCGAAGAATTACTAAACAATTTTGTCCAGTCGACATTACTGAGATCATCATTTACAGCTTTATATTTCGTCACAAGTTTGGAAAGCGTGTCGACCCTTTGCCTAAGTACATAGCACAGCTGCAAGTTAATTTTTAGTGTTACATGGTCAGACTTGCCAAATGGACTTAGGTACATCAGATCAGTTAGGGAGCTGTCGTCAGAAGTTAAAATTAAGTCTAATAATGAGGGTTGCTGATTAAGCCTGTAACGAGTCGGTTGAGATACAATTTGATTAACATGTGAATTATTAATCATGTCTATAAGTAACTGCGAAGAAATATCGTGAGCCTGATAAGAGGTGGCGGACCAATCGATAGAAGGCATATTAAAATCTCCAAATACAAAAATTTTGTCATATAAGTGATAGAACCTACTGAGGACATCAAAAAGAGTACGATCGCAGACCAGTGATGATTTGGGAGGCCTATAAATACAAGCTAACACAAAAGTTAACGAGCTATTATAAACCTTAATAAAAAGAGAATCTATATTTCCAGTATCACTTTCCAAAATTTCAACCTTGAAATTTGCTAATATTAAATTGGAAACATATATACACACACCCCCACCTCTATTTTCACGATCTTTTCTGAAAACTGTGTAACCATGTAATGATATCAAGGAATCTGTGATTAATGACGATAACCACGTTTCACTAAGAATTAAAAAGGTTGGTTGATCATCAGTAACGTATACAACAACATCGTTAAACTTGGCTTGTAGAGATGCTACATTGAAGTATGCTATGGTACCAAGAAAAAAATTACTATTTATTTTATTCTTGAACTTGAACATTTTGCTGAATAATTTCATGGTTAGTTTCGACATCTGTTGGCTTCTGATACGTTTCATAAGCTTTTTTTATTTTCTTTTGAATTTTTTTACACCGATTCTTGATGCTTCTATGTTGGACTATTGGAAAGATATCATATAGCATTCCAATAAGCCCTTGGACATCAGCTGTGTATTTAAGAACTAAAGCCATTATATTCGTTTCTCCTGATGCTTTTTCCATAAATTCAACCATCTGCACGAAGCTAAGTGGGTACTGAGCATTGTCTAGCAATTCTTTGGCAGGGTATAACAGATCAGTTGTTGGAGTCAAACTTTCGACAGAGTCTGAGGGTTTTATTTTTTTTGGTTGTTGCGATCGTTGAGGACCACTATCGTCAGAGGGTAAACACAGTGATAGATCCAAAGGATCAAAACCAATTAAACTATCATCCGTGCTGGGTCTTTTGCTTCCCACTTCTGGTGATACTGGGGCATGGGGAATAGTATCAGGATACCGCGCACTGGTATTAACATTCTGATCGTTTTCGACACCAGATCTTGTAGTAATATTCGGACAATCATTTGCTAAATGGCCTGCGAGTCTACATTTAAAACAAGTGTTATCATAACTCAAGAAGATGCGATAGTTTGTTTCCTCATACTTTACAACTAGGGATGAAGGTAAGTCTCGTGGGTCATCAGGTTGTACATAGATTTGTCTCCGAAAACTAAAAACATGTTTGTATTCATCTGACTTTATCCCCGCTCTAAGAAACGACATTTGGGAAACCGGGACAAAACCTGCTTGCTTGACAAGGTTCTCAATAACAATGTGGGGTATGGAAGGACAAACGTTAGAAAATATGATACGCTTAGCCGGATTTATCAAACGGCGTACATTAACTTCGTTATCATTAACAACAATAGTCGAGTGTTCAGAAATAATCTGGTCAACACAAGATTTGTCGCTTAAATAAATGCAAATACGATCATTTGACATACGAGATGCAAAAAGGACATTTTTCGCCGTAACTACATTACCTATAGCCAGGACGTATTCAATCAGTTTCGTATCATTGATTGCAGTTAAAACTATTGCTTGTTCTTTGGATGGAAACTGAGGTGACTCAGGGATTCCCTCCATCTTAAAAAGTCTAGGAAATTACAGAAATGATAATTACTAAGATACTCTATAATATGAAACGTCGAGAAAACATAAAAGTGGCCAGTCGTCCAATGAACTCAATTATAATACTTCCTTAGCTTACGTTCAGGAAGTAAAAATATTTTCATAATAAAAAAACTAAAACATATTAATTTACATAATGGGTTGCTCGCTAGGCGAGCTCTAAATATACCATATGAACGCATCACTCATCGATTGATAAGTGAGATCCATTTGTTTGGTATTTTTACCGTTCTTGTGGTACCTGCAACATCATTTTCAGACCAATAATGATAAATAAAAGGAGTTTCGATTTTACTTATATTTAAAATTTATTTTTTTATTTGTATGCCCAGTTGTAATAAAGACCATCCAAAAGCCCGTTCTGGTTTGAGTTATTTGTTTAACAATTCTGATGTTTACTAGAAAAACTGAGCTAAATTTATACATTATACATTTTTATACAGAATTATAAAAAAAGGTCCACGAGGTATTAATTGGATGCAACACGTGGCAAATAAGACGGAAAGGAGAAATTCATTTTTGTACTCTAGAGGACAGGAAACGTAAAGAAAACATGAAAGTCGCCATCCGCGGATGCACCCCACTACAATACTGTTTTAATTTACGCTCGGGAAGTAAAAATATTGGGCTTACTAGCAAATTTGGTTCTAAAGAAATTCTTAATTATGGTGCACCTGTAGCACCTTGACTTCTTTGGGAGGAACGTACTTTTAAAATTTCAATGCGCTGTCAAACATTTACAACTCCAAGCGCACGAAAAAAAGTTGGAATCAAAAAAAGTAAGTTGTTAGATTTTACTGAAATTAGTCTTTCTTAGAAAGATATATTGGGTGATTGACCTAAGTATATATTTACTCATTTGGTGCTCATTTAATTTTTAGAGGTTGAGTTTTTCTGTCTTTTCATTCCACTCTTGTAGTCATTATTCTTCTCTTTCCTTCTTTTTCACTATCGCCTCAAATATGTATCATCTTTACAACACACCAATTTAATTACTTCGTTTCTATTGTAGTTTGTACTTTCCAACAATTCCACATCCAGCAACTCGCTGAATTCTTTATTCCGTATTATAATTAACTAATTATTTTCAGAAATGTTATTTCGTAAGCCTTCAATATGCGCTTCTGTCTCTCTGTAAAGTTCCGTGACCCTGGTTCCGTAAATAAAATCTATTTTTTAGTCATTTCCTTCTCACTTATGAAAGATTTCATCATAATATAACGTATAATGTATGGGGTAATTATTCAGTTATTAATTTCTGCATCCATTATTTATGTTCTTGATATTAATTTTCGTTTCATATTTTGTTTCTTACATCGTATTGGGTTTATTGTCGATATTTTAGTTTTTTCAAATGAGACAACCTACATTTTATTACTGTATCTTCCTCTATTTTTTGTCCTCATTCTTCGAATATGTCGCCGTGTCTTTTAAAAAAGTAAAAAAATCACAATAAGTGTCAATTTTAAATATAGAAAATACTCAACAAAAAAGAGAGAGAACAAAAAGTAAAATAAGATGCAGTAAGAAAATAAATACAGGTTATTCTATTTGAAAAAACTGAAATATCAATGTAATTACAATAGTTTTTATAAGCAGTCTGTACACGAAAATTGAATCACATTTTCACCACAACAAAGTGCGCACCATTCTGTATTTTTCAACACAAAATGTTGTAACACAGATTTTAAAAATAACCCTACTATGATTTTTTTTCCGAACCCTTCTATTGCTAAAAAATTTCAAGAAAATTGTAATAACGTGGCAACCTCGCATTAGAATTTCAAAAGTAAACTGAGGTTGTAAAATCTAGGAAGAGATCAATAAAAATATCTAAAAATATATACGCTGTTTCATTAAAAAAAAAGTTGTTTGTTACACCTTAAAGACAAAACAGTTTGTATAGTTAAAAATAATTTTAAATTATAGTGCTCAAAGAACCGTACAACTTTGGCCTTTGACTTTTTCTTGTAACGTTATTGACTGATGTTATGGCTTATTATAATTAGTGTTACTCTTAATTGCTAGGATAATCTTTTTAAAGAGATTTATGCATTTTTCCAGGCAATCGCTGTAATTTGTAACAACTTCCTGAGCTACAGGTTTTTCACTTAATTTTTTATTTACATTTTTGGTCCATATAAATTTATCGACTACATTGTTGATATAAATGTCACTAAACTCATTTTTTGGACTTCCAAATTGGCAATACTCCACAAAAAAATCATTCTTGCAAGCTGATACTGAGTACTTATAATGAACTATCCTACCCTCATGAAATAAACCATTTTATCTTTGCTAAAACAAGGTGTGTCTATTTTATGAAGGCACAATAAGAGAGGAAAGACAAGCATCCTGCATAGTTTAGTTATTCGGCAAGCGAGAGATGTAGGTTCGAATCTCGATACGGTTGTAGATTTTTCTTCAGTTACCAAAATTTCTTACTGTTGTTCTCAGAACGTATATCTAATTAGTAATTACATAATAAAGAACAATGATAATGGGTAAAAACGCGAATTATTAAACTAAAATCAAAATGGCGTAGCAACCACTTTCCTCATCGCATTGAGGGAATTTATAAGTACAATTAAATATTATTTAAACATATGAATTCTTGCCAAAACTTGCAAAATGAAAGTTTAATGTTTAAATTTATAATTCTAAAGAAGTAAGTATGTTAGGCATCAAAATAAATTTCAAAATCAAAATTGGTAATCCGGGAAGTTGTTTCCCATTTAGAATAGAATTGATGATACTTCAGTATTTGTTTCCAGTAAAAGTATCTCGATATTTCCCCTCTTGTTTACTCATTCACTAATAGAAAGTCATTTGTCCAGTAAAACTAACTTTAACAAGGGTTCTCATCTACTCGATGATTTCTTTTGAGGGTCTTAACGTACCTTAATAGCTTTGTGGGAAACATTTATTTACCGTTTCCGGTGAACACGTCATGACATAAACCCAACAGAAAACGAGCAAATATGTAAATAAAATTTCATAGTTCTTAATATAATTTAAATGATCTGCGTTTTACAAAGCTAATGATCCTAAAATGCTACAACCTAAACTATCTATTACTTGACGTCACATTTAAATAAACTCTCTAAATTCGATCGAACCCTCCGATGCAGTAATTGATTTCATGAATTTTTGCTGTTTCTACCGAATCACCCTTTTTCATTTGATAGGAAATGACGTCAGCAATCGAAACATATTGTAATTAAATTGTTTTCAGCTGCCAGTCATGCGAACGCAAACCAAGCGGTGATTTAATACAAAGGACTGACCCTTTCTGAGCAAAAAAAACCTAGAAAACTAAGTTTATCGTGTCAATGGCCAAATGGGTTACAAAAGTAAACGTTGATGCAGATTCAAATTTCAAGTAAAGACTAAAGACAACGACGCTCCTACTTGGATTATAGTGATGGGTCTGTATTCATAGTGCGACACGTGACATTCAAGTACCGCATTAATTTTATCACGTGATTATATCAAATGCAATTAGATACATGTGATCATGTGGAGGGTGGCGCGTGGCGAACACGCGCCCTCTCACGCAAGTAGATGGCGCCCTTCTGGCCTCGTGTTCTTCATGCCTGCGGGTTTTGTGCTTTTTGTTATATAATTTGTTTGGGATAATTGATTCGGAAAGTACATACACGCTTCTGTTACCAATTAAGTTATCATTTTAAGCGCGGATGTATTAGTAAACGTGGCACCGAAATGACTAGTGGTGTCAGTTTTAGAGTTGTTATTCAATTGATCTATAGAGCAATTCGTAGTATGACAGTTTACCATACACACTGTATCAGGGAAGACATAGAAATGACACTTTTTTAAGTGCTTCCAGTATGTAAAGTTTGAAATTTTGAGAGTAATATTACTTATGGCAGTTTTGGATATTCTTAGGCAGTATGATACGTCATCTGAAGTTGAGAATGTTTTAAAACTTTTAAAAACGCAATAAAGAAAGGAATTACTGTTTGCAAAAAAGACGGCAAATAGTGAATACATTGATAATTCAGCAAACAAAAGCAAAGCGGCATGGCAGATAATAAACAAACAATTAGGAAACAATATAAGGCACGCAGTTCCGTCCGTAAATCCTGAAGACTTTAATAAATTTCTTGTTGATGTTATTAAAAAACTTACCGTTAACTTTTCGTCATCTACCGATGATATCATGTCACAATTAAAGAAATGTTGCAATTCTCCTGTAAACTCATTTTATAGTGGTGAAGTGACAGAGTATGAAGTATTCAATGTTATAAAGAAAAATACTGAGGTTATTAAAAACATCATAGCAAAACCATTAGCCTTTATATTAAATTTATATATTAGACATGGGCATTTCCTATTGTTCTTAAAAAATACAAGATTATACCAATTGTTAAAAAGGGTGACAAAAAAGATCTAAAAAAATAATAATAATATTATATCTTTATTGAATACCAGCGGAAAACAAATAATTTAATACAATACATATTATAACATAAACTGTATTCAAAAGGACAAGAATCTGTCATAGACAGTTTTTCATCTTATCCTAAACTTAAACAAACTAGAGTAAACTTAAGGGAGAGATTATGAGTTTTGAATTTGCAACAATGAATGTTTTAAAGGCTTCTTAAAAGTATACAGTGAGAGACTTTGTTTAATTAAGTCTTTAAATTTATTGATGAATAAAGGTGCTTTGTAGCGAAAGCTAGCAGTAAATTTGGATGTACTATGAACAGGTATATCTAAGTCTAGCTGACCCCTTGAACTTCGTTTCACCTACAATTTAGTTTTGAATCTGCAAAACCGAATGCTTTGAAATCTTGCAGATGTTTTAAATATATAATAAGTATAATAAATTTTTATTCAAAATATATTTGCTTATCCTCTCCAAAAAATTGATGACGTCTACCCAAAATTTTGCCAAATGAATCCTATCTAAAATGTCCAAAATAGGATGAGACTATACTTGTGATTTATCATTTCATTCATATTTTTTAGTTTTGCTTATAGAGGGTGTCCCAAAAAAAATATTCACTAAGTCAATTTATTTTATTGATTGAATCAAGAATTGCAAAACTGAATTTTGAAATATTGCAGACGTTTTGAAGTTACTGTTTGACATGGTAGGTTTTTAATCAAAATATATCTGTTTATCAAGCCCAAAAACTTGATGACGTCATCTCAAGATTTTGCCGAATAAATCCTATCTAAAATATATTTTCGTAATTTATCATTGCATTCATATTTTTTAGATTTGCTTTTACAGTGACTCAAAAAAATGTATGGATCAGTCAATTTATTTTAGTGAATAACTCAAGAGTGGAAGAAATGTATACTTTGAGATCTTGCAGACCTTTTAAAGTTATTGTAAGCATGGTAAATTGTTAAGAATATTTATTTATTCCCCCAAACAATTGATGGAACGGCTCACTCGATTTTCGCAGATAATTTTGGGAATACAATAAAGTTATTTTTAGTATTACACTACACCAATCCAAGCTGGTATACGTGGTGATCGTAAATGTTGATTAGGTCATCACAAAATTGTGTGAAGAAAAGACTCAACTCGAAAATGCTGAATATGTTCCATTATACTTTTGGTGCGAAGGAAGTTCTGTCGAAACCATGTTCGATCAATTTTTTGACAATGGTTGATATAAATAAAACTCAGTAGATGCTCATACTCGAAATATGAAGTATCTACTCGAATATCAAATCAAAATATTTCTAGTTTTTCTAGATGATGCTAATACTTCAGTAGGTAACAGTTGATGCTCAAGTAGCATCTCGATACAACAAAAAAGGAAAACAGTGACAGTGTTCAACCATCAAGGCAAAAATCGAGTCAGCAAAATATAAGTTAGTACATATGGGGTAGACATATGTACTAACTTATGGCCAGTGTTAGAAAAAACGTACTGCACAATTTATGCATAATAAATAAAAGTTAATTACCTGAAAAGTTTTCGATATTCCCGTTTTTCAAACTGAGTGCACCTTTTGACGACGTTCCACGTTCATGAAAGTCGCCATGTTTAGTCAAAATTCACTCTTGCAACGATCCTACTCGTTTTCTAAGCTGCTTTACAGACAGCTCAGTCATTTGCCACGCCGATGCTCATTTTTAGATTAAATACTCACAAAACGCGTAGATGTTCAATTTGTGTCCGGGGAGATACAATGTTTCCAAGTAGGTACTCAGTACATAGAGTAGATGCTCAGGTATATAAGAGTAATAATGAAGTAGGTACTTCGTACTTCGAATATGGGTATCTACTCAGTTTTATTCATACCACCCAATGTCTCGCTTCAATGTTTGATTATGCTGATTATAAGCACAACACTGATCAACTTCCATATCCGAATTGCCCATAAAATAAATCATTGCGGTTTGCACCTGAGGTAGTTCGTCGCACATTTGATTGACTTCGTGGACTTATGTCAGCTTGTCGTCTTCTCAGCATTGTAATAAACTTCATAAAACGACACAGAATTATTTTCACAGTCAATCAAATGTGCAAATTTTGTCTTGAGAATTTTAAAATATAGAAAACTTCAAATTAAATCCTCGAATAACGGTAAAGTTTGAGGTTTTGTCGAAACCAACAAAGTGAATATAGGTAAATAGAATGGCAGATCAAAATTAATAAGAAACTTTCGCAATGTGTGACTAAATTCACTTTAACCAAGACTTTTCTTAAAATAAACGACTTTTTTGTTTTACGAAAAAACAAAGAACGATTTGAAATGCAATATACTTTTCACAATCGCACGGAAGAAATAGTTTTGTATGACGCGTCAGTTAGACGACAGGTCCGTCAGGAACGCCAACTATTGAAATTAATTCGAAATGGCGATTCCCATACAAAATTTTTAGAATTTTTTGATTTTTTAGCTGTTCTTTTAAGCACCCCCGTAATATAAAAAATTCTTCAAGTCGGTCAAGCCGTTTTTTAATATAAGGAAGAGTAACAGGAACAGCAAGTGATTTTTATTATATAGAAGATTAAAAAATGGGGGTTGGTGGTAGAAAGGTGAAAATTTAGGGTTATATGTATTTTTTGATGCCAAATCTTGGAAAAATAAAAATAAAATATTTTGTCCAAAAAATAAACAAACATTTTTTAGGGTGGGCCACCCTTATCACTTAGGGGTATACAAAATAATGTACAATCTATTCTCAGACCTAACGAATATACATAAAAAATTTCATATAAATGGTCAACCCATTTCGGAGGAGTTCGGTTACAAACACTGTGACGCGAGAATTTTATACATAATGCATTATTATTTTAGAACAAATTTCATTACCATAAAAAGGTTATACTGAGTCGACCTTAAAAGATAGACATATGCTGTCCGGGACTTTTCTTTAGAACTTTTAGAGGGGAACAATTTCGTCATACATGATTTTTATGTAACTTTAACCGTTTAAGCAGCGTAAGTAACGGAAGCTGTCAAAGGAGGAATAATTTTCCCGTTTTTCCGAATTTTTCATTGCTACTTTGCTCCTATTGATCGTAGCGTGATGTTATATAGCCTATATGTAGATACGATAAATGGACTATCCAACACAAAAAGATTTTTTGAATTCGAATCAGTAGTTTCTGAGATTAGCGCGTTCAATTAAACAAACACTTCAGCTTTATAATATAAGTATAGTTTAAAACTGGAAAAATACTCTAGTGAATTTCATGCTGAATTTGCCGCGATAAAATATAAAAATGTTAAAATAGTTTCTTTGTATAGGCCCCTGACGGAGATTTTGATATATTTCTGGAGAGATTAGAACTTCTTTTAATTGAAATTACCAAAAATAATGACCAAATTATCGTAGCAGGTGATTTTAACGTAAATTTCATACCAAACGCAATTGAAACTTTAAATCTTAGACATATTTTCATTTCATCTGGCTTAAATCAAACAGTAAGTAGTCCTACTACAGGAAAAAATTGTATTGATAATATCTTTACAAATCTACAGGTTTGTCCGACCACTCTGGCATTTGTTTTACTGTGAAACTAACAGCATCAAAGGCTGGGAAAAAATGTGGGATATATCGTCCTACAACAAATGTCGGTGTTTTTAAACTTTATGGCATTATGGATCAAATAGACTGGACATTTTTGGAAAATGTTATGTTAAATATTCAATTGTGAAGTAAAATTCAATATTTTTTATAACATAGCCCTGGTTCCTATAATAGGCAAAATATTTGAAATAGTGGTAAACAGTCAATTAAGCGAACATTTCGAAATCATGTCTATTTTTAATAATAATTTTCAATTTGGATTTCACGGGGGACGTTCAACCATTCTTGTAGTTAACTGTTCGTCTGCGGAAGTTTTATATACTTTTGAGAATAAACAAAAATTTGAAATTTAACAATGTTACATCTTCCAAACTGCCAGTTATTACAGGAGTACCCCAAGACTTTGTCTTGGGACCATTCCTAATTTTGGTGTATATCAATGATATTGTAAATTCGTCTTAAGGGACGTTTGTTATATTCGCTGATGACACTTCAATTCTGTTTTCTGGGAAAAATTTAGATCAAATGTAATTGCTAAGGAATCTGTAACCAGGGTTAGAAATTTGTTCCTGAAAAATAAACTAATTGCGAATAATGACAAAACGCAGCACTTATTATTTTCTTTAATAGATACTAAACATAATAGGAATGAATCGTTAAAAGTTCTTGGATTTCTTTGATAAAACGCAAACCCAGTAGTATTAAAGTACTTCACAAAAAATTGTTATAACTGCTTGTTTTGCATTGATACATAGTACAATATCTTATGGCATATTTGTATTGGGTCATTCAGCTCATATTAAAAGAATGTTTTTTTTTTCAAAGGGAATGTGTGAGAGTTATTGCCGGAATGGGGTATACAGATGATTGTCGGTATTGTTTTAGAGATTTTACTAGGTATTCTTACTATCCCAAGTGTATACATACTAAAAAGTGTCTATTGTTCATGTATGAACACAGTGGTGACTACAGTTCTGGTAAACATATTTATACCACTAGATATAAACATTTAACAAAAAATGATTATTTACGACTCAGCAGATCCAGAAACAGCACGATAAAACAATAAACAATAAAACTTCTGGCAATTAGGCGATTGTAAAATGTGTTCCTCAAAGTTCGATTTTGGGGTCGATCCTTTTCTTAATTTATATCAATGATTTATCGGTAAATATTCACTGTCTTCGCCAAATTTTATTTGTAGACAATACAACGATTTTAAATGTTGCAAAATCTGACATCGATCTTGCAGATGCAGAAAAAGTTAGTTCAGAGTCGGTCAAAAGCTGGTTCTCAACAACTAAGTTAATTGTGAATGACAATAAGACACAACACTTACGATTTACCACAAGTAACGAAGTTGTCACAAATTCTGTGAAACTATTAGGACTTAATGTCACAGAAAACTTGTCTCCAAGATTGAAAAAAGTTGTATATCAGATACGCAAGTTGAAATTATTTTGCAACCACGAGACCGTAATCACCGTTTACTATTCAAATTTTAAAAGCCTATTGCCATATGGTTTAATTTTATGGGGATCATCTAGCCAGAGTGAAAGAATATTTAAAATTCAAAAAAGTGCAATAAGATAGTTGTAAACTTATTTATTTTTCAAAAAATTGGTATTCTTTCGCTACCAAGCCTCTATATGTAGAAAACATTATTACAAATGAAAGAAAACGCAGATTCCTTTTTAAAACTCAGGTAAACATAGGTATACAACGCGTCACTGTAATTTCTTCCATTTACAATTTCATTGCATATATCGAACCCAGAAGTCAAAAAAAAACAATAAAAGACATTTTCTTGCTCAAATGTTTTTATACAAGTGACGAATATTTTGCTTCTGTTAATATATCATAATGCCTTATTAATTTTAATTTTATTATATATAGATCCATATACAGTATGTCCCCGGATTGAGTTCACAAGAGGAAAAAAAACTGTATTTTCTATTTTACAAAAAAATGATATAGGAATAACATTTTTTGTTTAATTCAAAACGAATAAATCTGCAACTAAAATTTCAATATTCCTGGTCTATAGTATTAAAATTAATTTTTTCATATTTCTAAGTTCTTCGTTACTTTCAGTTTTTTCGATTTTACGGACACAGCCTGATAACCTTAAAATTGTAATTGCTGATTTATTCGTTTTGAATTAAGCAAAAAATGTTATTCCTTTGTCATTTTTTTGTAAAATAGAAAATACAGTTTTTTTTTCCTCTTATGAAGTTAATCCAGGGACGTACTGTATATGCTCTTTGTTTATTGTGTAAAGTATTTTTTCATGTATTTTTTTCTTTTCATGTATTCTTTTGTTTATTGTAACAAATCGATAACTACCCGACTTGTGTATGCAATCTGTAGTGTCAAACATCAATAAACTTATTATTATTATATTCTTGGCAAAAAACTTGACAAAAAAACGTAGGGGGAGATTCTGGAAACTCCGATAATTTGCAAATCGCTATCGAAATTGCAAATACAATGCAACAACAATACATGTTGCTATGGTTTTGAATTTGCAGATCCTTGCAAGGCCTTATCGAGTTTCGAGAATCTCCCCCGTATTTTTTTTCTCCTGCACGAAAAAACGAAAGGAAAAAATTGTCTGAACATACACACATAAGGAAAAGAGTGCATAAAAAATAAAATAAAATACTACAAAATATGTAACAAAAGACGTCAAAAAAATTTTGAAAAAGCAAAAATAAGACAAAACTATCAAAAGATGAAAAAATGTTAAAAAAACAACACCAAATTTAAAATTAATGCAAAATTCTGACCTTGAGGCTTCTTCTTCTGCTACAATTTAGCGAATCCCCTCATCTTCATTTACGAACTCACTGCAACAAAAAAACACATGAAATGTTTGTGTACAGAAAGAAAAATACGATGCAATTCAACATTACACAGGTTTAATAAGTAAATAATATTAAAAAAATACTAATCAGGAAAAGTTTTGAAATTACAATATAAATTTTAAGCAAAATTTTACAATTACACCACGCGATTCTTGATGAAGATGAACAGAAAAAAATATATATAACAGATTCAAAATACACCTAAAAAAAATTCGAAGAATATTTTTCTAAAAATTCGCTACCAAACAGGCAGATGGAAAAGAAGAATTGAGATTTTCACTCCATGAACTGAGCAACGTCCAGAAAACAAGAAATGGAAGTTTAATAAAAATAACCCTGCTACACTACGTTAAGAACATTCTAATAAATATTATACACTAAGGGTGGGTTTTTCCAAAATGTAGTTAACCTCTGGTTTCGTAATTTTTAGTTAACTTTAACTCCAAGTTAACTAGCAGTTAATTTTGAATGCGTTTTTCCAACAAATTTGTAAATTTGGTTAGAAAACTAACAGTTAACTATGATTTATATTTGGTATCTATGGCAACGTTTCACAAATCTGTTGTTTATTGTGATAAATGTCATTCAAATTCTTCTGGTGTGATTATTTTGTACAAAAATGAGTAACACAGAGAAAACAAAGCGGTGTTCTAACTTTACGAAAGAAGGGGAAAGGATTTTGACCCAATTGGTTAATAAAAATAGAAATATAATTGAATGCAAAAAAAGTGGCCAGGTAACATGGGAGCAGAAGGCAAATACCTGGCGTACCATTGCAGATGAATTCAATTCCACTGTTGGGGGGCATTTTAAAGGGGTCCAAATTTTAAAATGCAAATACGCCAATTTAAAAAAAAAGTTGCAAACGTTTATCTTTGTAAGAATTCTTTTCTATCCCATTTTTCAAAATGGTTTATACGTTCCCTTAAAACTCTTTATTTTCGTACAGGCACCTCCTCATCGTCGCTATAAACGTTAATATCGACGAAATCCATCATTTTACTGATGACAGTTTTATCAAATCAAACGTCAAAATATGAAACTACTAGTTAACTGATACTTTGAGTTTTGGTTAAATGAAATTAGAAGTTAACTTTAAACCGTTAGTTAACGAAAATGGAAAAACACTGCAGGCCTAGTTAACTGTGAGTTAGGTTAAACCGTAAGTTAACTAGAGATGGAAAAACCCACCCTAAGTGAATCAAACATACGTTTATTCACGAGAAGATGTTGATATCACGAGCACGCAGTGCGAGTGAGATCATTTCTTCGAGTGAATAAATATGTTTGATTCACGCGGTGTATATATGTTTTTATTCCATTTTGACGAATTTTATTAATAAAATTTCAATAAATAAAAATTCGAATCGAGAAATCGTGTAAACTGCGAAACTAATTTTCGTGACAACCAGCTTAACAACCAGTTGTTTACATTTTTCTAAATTTGTGACACTGGCGGCATTTGTGTTTTCCTAGACAAAAATGTCTGGAATTTTGGAAGATAAAGACGAAAACGAAGTGTTTGTACCCTCAGCAGTCCTAGACGAAGCTTTGGAAGCTATCAATAAGGTGGTGCCAGCAAAATCCAAGCATTCATATGAAAAAGAGTATACGAATTTTTGTGAATGGAGGAAACGAAAGCATGCAAAAGGAGTAGATGAAAGAATAATTTTGGCTTATATTTCGGAACGGTCAAAAAATGCTAAATCTTCATCACTATGGTCGTATTATTCCCAACTGAAGAAGATGTTATCTGTGAAGGAAAATATTGATATAAGCAGGTTTGTGACATCGCAATGATTAATATAAGGTTTAAAATATTCATTATTATAGATTTCATCAAGTGTCAGCTTTCCTAAAACAACAGTCTGTAGGGCACAGACCAAAGAAATCCAAAGTGTTCACGCTCGAAGAAATGGAAAGGTTTTTAGATAATGCTTCTGATGATGAATATTTACTGCAAAAAGTATTTTTTGTCGTGGGAGTTTTTGGAGGATGTAGAATGGGTGAATTGGTGGCCATGCCAGTTGATGATGTTGAAGACAGGGGTAGAGTACTTGTAGTCCAAATTCCAGACACGAAGACTCATAAACCCAGAACATTTACCATCATAAATGGAAGTAACTCTGTTCCTGCTATTGACGTTTTTCGGAAGTACAGAATATTACGGCCTGAAAAGATTTCACACAAACGGTTGTTCATTAATTACAAGAACAAAAAATGCACGGTACAACCAGTTGGAGTGAACACTTTTTCAACAATTCCCAAAAAAATTGCCCAATTTCTAGGCCTCCAAAATCCACAAGAATACACCGGTCATAGTTTTAGGCGTGCGAGTGCAACTCTACTAGCAGACTCTGGGGCAGATTTAACAGTTGTAAAGAGACACGGTGGCTGGCGTTCGAATACATAGAGGATTCTCTGAATAATAAAATCGAAATTTCGAGAAAAATCATTGAGCGATCATCAACAATAATTGATAATAGATCTGCCTTGAATCCCGTAGCAGGCTCCTCTGCGTCAAATTCCGTGTCACAACAAGAAACTAATCATCAAGACATTATTTTGCCCATTCATCGGAAATTTGATATAAATTTTAATAATTTGAATAATTGTAACTTTTATATTTCACACTACAATGACAAAGACTAATTCAATGTTAATATTTTTGGAGAAGAAATAAAAATCTGTTCTTAATTGAAACGCTTTGATTTCACTAGTGAATCATGAACTCCTTATGAAGGTTACTATGGAGTTAATAGTCAGTTTAAATTGTCAAAATGGAATAAAGTTAATTTAACCGAAACCTCAATAAACAATTCCCAATAAAGTCAAACATTGAAAACCACTGTTTCCAATTAAAATGATTGTCTGAGGCGTTTTGCTGATTTAGTGAACTTCTTTGCGTAAAACGTAAGGACGGTCTGTAATGAGTAATCTTAAGGAGATAAAAATCAAAATGGGAGATAATTTTTAAATAATTAACATTGATAAAAACCTATTAGATATTTCAAATTATTTCAGTCAAAAAAGGCCACTTTTAAAGAATAAATATCTGACGAGATATTAACGTTTGAGTTCTTGTTGAAAGAGACATGTTTATCAAGTCGTTAAATAACAGTTTGTACAATACAGCTACTTCTCCCTTAACATTCGTACTTTTATATCAACTTAGAATAAAAGAACTGGAAGAAATAATACACTTACCCTTTAAATCCTGATTCCCTTTCCTTCTGCGCCGATGATTGCAGACTCCTTCCTCATGGGCACAACACAACACTCACTATTCACTTTAAGCCGAAATCAAATTATTTTTAACAATAATAAACCACTTAAACAAACTAATTTACACCGCACACGCCTTCAAGAAAGTTAAAACCGACTGCGACTGAACTCCTTCGCATAACACGAAAAATGAACAAAAAATTCTCGCCGATACCTTATCTTATCAGATATTTTTTGCAGAGTTTTTATTCATCGATGCATCGCACACTACCTGAAACCTAATTAAATTAAATACTGCAACATCATTCATTATAGCAGAACAGAATTTTGGCAGTGTGTGTCCGAATAAAAAATTATGAATTTTACATACAATTCGCCAAAAACAAATTAAATAACTCTATTTAAATACGTCCCTCAAAAATATTTGATTGTTCGGCAGTTAATGAGTTAATGAGTAATGACACTACAGAGAAATCAGATATTTTCACTATTTCTGTCAAAATAGGTACTACGGTAAAATAGATTCATACGGGGTGTTCCAAAGGTCAAAGGGCAGAAAATTAAACATTCGCTGTAGACTGTAGAAAAAATTCTTCAACGCAATCAAGTATACCTTTAATCTAAAAGTATTTTCAAACATATAGTGTGTTCCGTTTAACTTATATACTAAAGCTGTATAGTTTCGGAGCATCAGTTAGAAAAGTATAGTCTGTCAGATACTACAAGGTTATATGGCTGTATTTGTGTTGGTTTAATGTACCAAAAAGTTTTAAGCGGATTACTCAGCCGTAGATATTGAGGTGGCAAGATATTCAGACAAATTCTTGATTTATCACGCTAGGATTAAGCCGGTAACCAGCCGCTCAAAAGGAATTATAAGATCCCATTCTTAAGTTTTATGGGGCTATATAACCTTGTAGTATCTCACACACTATACCTACTGTAATAATATCCATCTAGATACTTTCATGTTTTATCGACGTTTCATAATCATAACCCCCAGAATTAAAAAAAGGGTCGAATATTATTTCGGCAGAACTTACCTCGCCCTTAAAACAAAACCTGCCTCTTTAAAAAATTATGAAATTTGATATTGCGATTTTTGATTTGTGATAGCGTAGCCCCTGGGTAACTTCGAGTAGTTATGTTTATACATCGAAAGAATTCGACTAAGTATATCACGTACAAGCATTAGCGGCCGCATAAAAGAAAATGAAATTTGATTGATTTTGTATCCTTAAACCAGAGAAGTGGACCGATTAATACAACATAACGATCGGAAAGTTTGACATTGTCACAACTACGGCCTTATTCTGTCATTAATTCATTATACAAAAAGTTTATTAGCACTGCGAAACAATATAATTTATTAGAGAGATCCCAACAGAATTACGCAGAACACGCGTCAATAAACAGTCATAAATTAATTGGTAATTGCTAATAGCAAATCAAAGATTATTTACTTATTATTAATCTTAAAAAAATATATTTAAAAATAGAAAATACTTATGGTCAAGAACGTGCTTTGTAGTCACCTGCACCTTGCACACATCAAACTTTGTTTGTAGTTAATTAAATCTTGAATTTGATTTGAACATTTAAAATACCTATATTAATAGTTCCATTGTATATGCTACGATTTATGTATTTAGTTAAGCTCTACAAATAGACACGTCACATTTTGAAGTGTTTTAGGTTGACACCCTCCTCCTATAAGCACATCAATTAGTGGAGACACTGGGACAGAGACGAAAAATCTATATGTGACTCGAAAATACCATTTAGAGGCAATGAAGATTTTAATAAATTCATTAGTTAAACGCTATAGTGATATTTGGAAATGCGATTTAAGCATTATGAAAGGCTTAAATATTTACTTCTAACGCGGTTATCCAATATAATTGACCAAGTCATTTTATTAAATAGTAATCTGTAAGTCAAAAGGGGTTCGAATTTTATTAAACTTCAACTCACAGTAAAATTGTCCGGAACCCACCAAAAAACAAGACCGTTAATGTTTTATTTATTGCTCGTACACATGCATATTAATGACAACATTAATTGTTAAATATCTACAAAAATAAAACCAATTTTAATAACATAGGTTAGGCACAAGCCGAGATTTGAGGATTCTTATTTTCACTTATAATTTATACAGGGTAGGTTTGCCCAATGTCTGACCTTCTAATAGGTTTTCAGTATACAGGAAGATACCGAGGTAAGAATGTTTTAGGTTTATGTCCAAATGTTTTAAATAAACTGAAAATATACATTTTTCAGGTTTCAGGGAGCTTGTTCTATAGACTGAATGAACCACTTTAATCATGGTCAAACCATATAAGCATAACTCCTGATCGAACGATTTTTATCAAAGTAGCCATGAGGCTTTGATAATTTATGTCAAACTTGTCTTGATTGACAAGAAATTTGGCATTACTTTAATAAATTGATAGTTTATTTCACTCTTCGATTTTTCAAAAACACAAAAAAAGGAACATGAAATACTTTGACGCAACATCGCTAGGAGAGTTATTTGGCTCAGTAAATAGTAACGACGAAATACAAGCTCTATTTTTTGTTGGTTTATGTTGTTTGGGGGCTTGGGTGTTATTTTCTTGGCTGATTCAGGTAAGCATTATAATAAAGAAGAATTTGTGTTTATCTGTTAAATTTGCTAGATACTGAGAACGATTCTTTGGATTTGGCCATTATTATTGGTAATCGGTCTTTTATTAGCTGTGCCTTCGTTACGAATTCCTCTGACACAACGAATTATTCCCAAGCAAGTAGATGACTTTATGCAAATTATAGACAGGAGGTATAATGGTTACAGGAACGAAACTTTAAGTCAATAATAACAATATTGTATGTAGCTATTAAAATAGAATCAATAGTATTAATGAGTTATCTTCCAAAACACACATAAATTATCGTTCGCTTTTCAGCATCCAATTTACAAGTGCAATGAACGCACTCATTAAACAAGCGTAAAGTTTTTACATCTACATTAAACGAGATCTATTCAAATAAAAGATTTAGTTTTGTGTGTTCCATAACGTGTTCATAGCAAATTATTGACGCATGATTTTGTAATATCACAGTGATAATTTTCGAACCGAAAACGTCATCAAAATTTCATTAATGAGAGTGTACCTTTTGCAATTTAAATGACCTGGCATAATGTAACCCTTAAAAATTTTACTTTCACATTCGACTCTATGTTCCACCCATTAATAGCACAAACATTGCAAAATTCAACTATGGTGCAGTATTCTTCCACAGTTTTCACTTCAAATTAAATTTTCATTTTTAGTTTTGTTGTGCGAATATCATAAAGTCTGCCATAAATGGAAAACGTGTTTAATATAATATCGCGAGATTAGAACATTTGAGTGTCCGTGGACACTGGTGCTGTACGTGAATCGGGTTTTTGCTAGAGCAGTAAACGGACAGGAGAGACGTTTTCCTAGTTTCACTTTATTGACCGATATAATTTGACGTTTTATGAGGATTGTATGCCCTTACCAAGCTCATTTCAACTTAGTAACACGAATCGCTTTATTAAAATTGTATGTCAAATAAAAATTAAAAGTGGAAAGTTGGAGTTAGTATTAGATAGCCTTAGAAAGTAATGATCCATCAATTTTATAACTTCCAGATGTAATATGTTACTAATTTGAATTTTTTACTTTTTGAGTGTAAGCGGAAGCCATCCGGCGAACGGCTACTTTCATTTTCTTGATGTTTCATGACCCCTACAGTATGAAAAAATAGGTCTTCCGTTTCGTCGAATACTGCGATTCATTCAAGCATAAATTATAAACAAGGGTCCAACAAAAATTGGTTTGAATGTGACACTAGTACACAATAAAAAAAATATATACATATAGAAATAATTAGAACCGAAATTTAAAATAAATTTAAGGCTCTAATAACATAATAAGGATAAAAATAATTCAAATTGTTGTCCTAATAATAAATAATTCGAACAAATTTATGGCGGCAAAGTCCCAAAGCTGTGTTCAACATCAGCATGTTGCATTTTAATTTTGTCGACATTTAACATGAACATCGCAGCGGTAGTTTTTTTCCAAAGCCCACACTTTTAAATAATTTTTCATGTTAAATCACCACCTCTACACTTAACCCCTCGAGTACCAGTAATATCTGCACGTTCGATGATTGGGGTGACCTTCCGTCCTATTAATGCGCGAGTTAAATATTGATGGCTTTTATCCAGTTGTCACCCTTGTTGGTTTTTGTTTTGATTAATGCTTATTTCGCAACATGGTTTTACGTAACGCAATTGATTTATGCGAAACAGTATCCATGCAGTTGAATCTGAATTTGACGCACATACTAACTGTTAAAGTGAGGTTCACTTGCATTAGTAGACTTGTATAACCACAAATGAATGAATGTGTATGACTGTATAATGTAAATATGTAGACATTTGTAGAGACATTTTTGCTACACAAGTTTTTAAATTTTTTTGGATGCTATAGTTTTGACCTTATTGGGTCTCATCAGTGCAGACCATTCTGCCTAGTTAAATCTCACTAACATAAGGAAATCTTATTAAACACGTGTAGTATGGCGTGAAGCTCCTTTTTGTATAAAAATTCTCCCCAAAGACGTGTGTGACACTATTCAGAGGGTGAGAGAACCGCGCTCTAAATGCTTTACAAATATGTGTACACTACTAAACGACAAATAAAGGAGTTTTTCACAGGATGAATTTCAAGAAAGATTTATTATATTTTGAGATGGCGTCGTTAGATCGATCTGTGATCGGAAAGAACAGACAAATGTTGGTTAAAGTTTTTTGAAGTTTCTAACAAAAACGTTGATAGTCAAACATCGTTAGATGATAATGAGATACGATAAACAGATGAAAAGGGGAGATCGATATTTGACTTTGTTGATCACGGATTTCATGGATTAAACTGTTCAATATTGACCGTTTCGTTTTAATTCATGGAAATTGATTAAAATTTTTTATTGCCACTCATTCATACAAGTAAAAAGTGGTAGCTTCACTAAAATATTAACTGTCAATTGGAATGCCGTACACAAGAAGTATGTGAGTTATTTACGAGTGCAATGATGAATGAGTATCCAATTTAGCCTAGAAGACTGACGTACTTGAAAATTTCCAATTATTAATTAACAACAAGAAATTGTAACTAAATATGTTCTCCATGTTTCATAGATGTATTTGAATCAAAAGAGGATGATGTTTTTTAATTTGAGGATCGCGATACTGAGCCTATTTTCAACACTGATTTATATCTTATGTCCCACTAAGCAGATTTGGAAAGTTTTGTATATGACCCTGTTCATTCTACGTGCTCGTCAGTAACAGAACAGTGTACATTTTCAAGGAACTGACTATAAGTCCAGACCTGTTTGAAGTGGTAACCACAAAGCTTGAAGTATTTTCCAATTTTTAGTAAATAACATCAACACAAAAACACAGCTTTTTTCTTGTCAGTTGAAGTTGTCAGATACACCATATTATTTTATTTTTTCAAAAATGTTGGGTGTATTTGTGAGCAATTCCACAATTAATCAAACTGTTTATAGGGACATAAAAAATATTCCTAAACAGTAATTATAAACTGTGCAAACAGCAAAAATTATGTAACGCTTAATATGTTATTAGGGAAATATTTTGTAAAAACTTGATGGTCGACAAAAAAAACCCTAAGCTCCAAACTCTCCAGTGTTCAATTTAAACTTACTTACATACTCACATCTAAACATTAACGTTAAATTTGGGCGTATGAAGTGTCGATGTTTGTTATTCGGTTTTTCTTTTTGAATGTTTTTTAACTAATACTTGCTTTACAACATAGTTTTCGCAGTAAAATTGATTTGGGCGAAACAATATGAACACAGTTTAGTTCGAATTTGTCGCGTGGAGATTTTACGACAACTCGGAGGTGGAAACAGCAGTTTAAACCTCCGTTGTTTTTCATGAAAGGGCATTTATGACGCCTTTTAATTACAGTTTGAAAAATCTATAACCCATCGAACTGCCACTGATGCTTATTTTAAATGAAGAGCATGCGAATCAACTCTAGTTCACTTATGAAAAAGAATAAAACAATGAAAAGTGAATTTACAGTTTAGAAGCTATCTGAGTACCTTAAGGCTCCTCCTTACAGTCATTAAAATCTGCCGAAATACGGCAAAACGCCACTTCCAATATCATCCTTACTATAGCACTTGAAGACTTGTGCGACATATCTACTTGTTCGTGATACAAAAATCTTCATGGAAATAGTTTTTATATTGCATTAAAGGCTTTCGTTTTTTTAATAAAAAATAAAAACAGAAAAACTTATTTTTCTCTTTGAGCCAAAACTATAACGTATTTTGGCTTAAAAAAATCTGACAGTGTAGATAATATTATTGCTCACTTGGGACTAATAATTATTTTTTCGTTAAACTATCCATTTTTTAGTTATTGTTGATTAAAGCAAGACCTAAAAAGGGCATTTTTTGTAAATGTAGGCAACCAAACATTTCCTTTCGTCAAGAACGAGCCAAGAAAGTGTATGATTTACGATAGGGGTTGGCCACTATTGAGAGATTAGACGGATTTAAAACCATTGTTGAGAAAATATGCAAATGAGGTGACCGTAGTGTGTTCTACCTGAAGGTTGTGGAATCGTACAATTATGTAGGAGTATTATATTAATCTAATTTCAGAATAATAAATAAATAACCGAGTTTGGATTTTTTACAAAACTGCCTAACTTGTTTCAACAGCTATAATTGCTGCTGATCCCAAGTTAGACCAATTTCAAAATTATCATGAATCAATGAATATGAATAGAATAGAATAAACTTATTCAAAGCAAATTATGAAGATTAAATAGTTATTAGGCACTAATCGTGTGTATGTACTGAATTACTTATCCTTATATCTTTATATTATAACTTCCTCTAAATTTAAAAATGTAGACTGAGATAGAAATTTCTGTAACCCCTGGAAATGGAAAATTATTTGGAAAAATTTTATTTAAAAGCCATGCTCCCAGAAATTATTGATTCACGATGGAGTCGAAATCAGCAACTTCGTCCTATAATAAAAAAAGATTTATGATTTACGGACCATTATTTATTTTTATATCATTATATTTATTATATTCTATCTCAGTCAAAAAAATTTACATACATTTTTAAATTTAGAAGAGGCTATAATATGTATAAAGAATCTTCATAGTGTGCTTTGGAAAAAGTTGTTCTATTATTTTCTTTTTCAGTGATAATTTTAAAATTTGTCTAAGTTATTTCACATTTGGAATCAGCAGCAATTATAGCTGTTGAAACAAGTTAGGCAGTTTTGTAAAAAATCCAAACTCGGTTATTTATTTGTTATTCTGAAATTAGATTAATATGTACAGGGTCATTATAAAATATTGTAGTCAACTCACCTATGAAAAACAAATGAAATTTTTCTCGTGCCGCTAATCACCAAAATGATTTGAACTGTTTTGAAATGTCACGAACGTCCAAACAAATCTGTCAGATGTGTCAAAAATTGAAATGCCCGGTTCGCGGTTTAATTGCATTTTAAATAGACACGAAAAGACGCCAGGCCAGAGCATTAAGGGTTGCAGTGTTATCGGGCATTTGTGAACGCCACTGCAAACATTTCAGTTTCAAAAATTGTAAATTGTCAGAAAAACGTTTAAGGGCTTTGTCATGAATTACACCTTGGAAAGTCGATTGGAGTTGAACAGAATAAATCATCTGGTCTGTTTTGCAAAGAAGCAATAATTTTTCAAATAATGAAATCCAAAAAGTGAGGTTAAGTTTGTCGAAACCAATGAACACGGTAATTATTTAAAAAATTACATTTTTATAGGTACCCTGAAGGTAAAAATTGTGAAAAATCAAGTAATGGACAATGGCAGAGCAAGTCTTATCACAGTTAACGAACACTATGAGTACCTAATGAGTTTTTGCAGTAAATAATTTTGCCAAAGTTGTGATCCCGCGAAAGTTCTGTTTGTAAATTGTAAGGAATCGTCAAAATATTGGTGCAGACATGGTTTGTGACCGGTGCTTTTCTCTTGAAAAAACACAACTGAAATCCTTGATCTTCATCCCTTTCACAATAGGTGAAAACTGCTATGTCCAAACATTACCTTCAGCTTTGCAGTTTCTAGATATCTGGAACATGCCAGATCTGCATAACAGGAATGTCAAAGAGGTTCTACCCAAAACACGCCCACATGGCCATCCTAATATAAAGATTTTTCAAAATTTCTATAAGAAAAAAGATGAAAAAACCAATAAAATTTCAGGAGCATAGTGTTAAGAGTTCTGTAGCTGATTATGAGATCTCTTGAAACAACAGAATGTTTAATAAAGATTTTTAACTTTCCTAATAGTAAAATTACAATTATTACTAAACAGTAAGTTGAAGTAAGTTTTAAATTAAGAGAATGCAACTAACACCGAAAGAAAAATGAAAGTTACTGAAAATAAAAAACTTTATTGCAGTACCTACATACACTTTCTACATCTAATTTTGTTTATTGATCACATTCATTTACTTGAAAAAGTATCAGGCCTATGAATCGTCATCTGCTAACCACACACCAACCTTCATTGCGTGTGATGGTGTTTCTTCAAAAGCGTGAGTATTTTCTATACACCAAATTCTGAAGTTCTGTCAGTTGACATAATAGCCTAACAGATGAAACCAGGCTTCATCAGAAAAGAACGACAAATCGAGAATCCCGTTATCGTCCATATCAGCTTGAAACCAACTACACTACCCAACGCGGCAAGGAAAATCAGCTGGTCGCAGCTCCTGAACCAACAAAATCTTGTATGGATGCATATGTAACTTCTCTTTTACGATTTTCTGACATGGGCTGTATGGTACTCCGGACAGTAAAGATTTTTGACAAAGCTTTATTCGGACTTTGTTCCATTCTCATCCTTAAATCTTCAACAACGTCTTCACTAACTTGAGGTCTCCCCGTCGGTTTTCACTTAGAAATGCTACCAGTGTCGTTAAATCTGGCCATAATTCGCCATATAGCGTCTTCAAAGATTCTTCATCAATGACAACAGAACATTTCACTAGATACTCGTTTTTAGACGCCTCCACAGAGTACACTCCATCCCCATCCTCATTTAACACCCCATTACGGTAATAGGCATGATGATTGCGCCAAAGAACTATAAAAATCATTTGTAACACTGACCATAGTTATTCCTCTCTGTTCATTACTTGAGATTATTCCACAATGATCTGTAGTTTTGATAAAAACTGTTTTTTGAGACACTTATTAAAGTTCTAACAAAGGGGAAGACAGCAAAAATGAAAACAAGACAAGTCAATTAACGCACAAAGTGAGGGAAAACGTACCAGTACAAACGAAAAAATTATTGACATCTGACAGAATTTGATGAAGCGTTGAAACAGTGCAGCCGCTAATGTCAACTAATGTGGCGCTAAAAATAAAAATTCCAATATTAGTGTAATCCTTTCCACAAAACTGAAAAAGGCGGCACAAAATGTCACCAAAATCATGGCCTTCTTCGACTACAATATTTTATAATGACCCTGTATAATACTCCTACATAATTGTACGACTCCACAACCTTCAGGTAGAACACACTACAGTCACCTCATTTGCATATTTTCTCAACAAGGGTTTTAAATCCGTCTAATCTCTCAATAGTGGCCAACCCCTATCGTAAATCATACACTTTCTTGGCTCGTTCTTGACGAAAGAAAATGTTTGGTTGCCTACATTTACAAAAAATGCCCTTTTTAGGTCTTGCTTTAATCAACAATAACTAAAAAATGGATAGTTTAACGAAAAAATAATTATTAGTCCCAAGTGAGCAATAATATTATCTACACTGTCAGATTTTTTTAAGCCAAAATACGTTATAGTTTTGGCTCAAAGAGAAAAATAAGTTTTTCTGTTTTTATTTTTTATTAAAAAAACGAAAGCCTTTAATGCAATATAAAAACTATTTCCGTGAAGATTTTTGTATCACGAACAAGTAGATATGTCGCACAAGTCTTCAAGTGCTATAGTAAGGATGATATTGGAAGTGGCGTTTTGCCGTATTTCGGCAGATTTTAATGACTGTAAGGAGGAGCCTTAAATATTGTGTATTTAGTATAGTAAGAAGTAAAGACGATTATCAGAATATTTAACGACAGGTGATATTCTAATAATATTTTAGACACAGTAGCAATAGAGTTCAGTGTAGTCTAAACTAAACTTCTGTTAAAGAGAATAGTTTCTCTTAAATCAAATTTGAAGTCAAATTTATGGTAATTTGCTAGGAAAAAACCTTTCTATTCAATCACATTAAATAAGTTTCGACGAATTTGTGTGCCATAAGCCAAAAGCAGTGTTTTTTTCATTGACTGCGTGCGCGTTCCTTACTGTGGCCTCTATTTAAACCTCCACGTTCTTTTAGAGGGTTCACGTGGAGTCCACCATTGAGAAAGAACAGAAAAACTAACTGAGAGGCTATGATCAATTGATCACTAGCGCGTGGCGTAGTCACTCAAAGCAGTTGATGGAATATATTAAACAAAAAAAACATTCATTTAAGACAATTTATTGCACAATCTAATTATATAAAAAATACACCTAATACAATATTATTTTAAAACATTGTTGAGTTTCTTCTTTGAACTGCCACCTTAATTTTCTTTCCCCACTTTAAATGGATGCTGTACATTTGCCCTTCATGAACGAGGTGACGCCACCAGTGGAAATGGGCGGTGATCTTCTTGTGGGGCTTCATCAGGCTCATTTCCACTCGATGACGTTCTTGGATGTCTAAATAACGCATGTCGTCAATAATCCCTTTTAGGATCTGGATTTTCAGATTTACTGGTACTGATTCCCTGAAAAAAAGAACATAGATATTTAAAAATAAGCAAATTGATATATATTTTTTAAAAATAAACAAATTGATATGTATACGTAAGTCCATATTATTCTCAATGTTTCTACTTACATCTCTGTGTCTTCTGGGTTCTCTTCCTGGAGTAGCTGTGGATGTTCTAGGTACATTCGTGTCACTGTGACTCCCAAGTACAACGAAGAGTTTATATATGCCTCCCCAATCTTTTGAAACACCCCCACCACTAACCCACATTAGGGCTACCAGCGTCCTGATTGGTTCTCATTATTAGGAAGAACTCTTTTCCGTTCAACCCGAAGAGGTATGGATGCATTTAGATAAGAAAAGGAATTCTTGTAAACAATCGTAATCACTAATCAACAATGCTCTTGCTCCACGACCTATTTTCCTTTTTTCCAAATAAAATAGTGTCCTTTCCTTGTTTTACCAGAGTAAATACCCTCGTTATAAAGCCAAAATTAACGCTTATAAAACACTAAGTTTGTAGGATAGTTGCAAGGAAACAAAGCACTGCACAACCAATTAAAAAAAGTGCTGTGTCGCTTGGTACATTTTTGATTAAAACATAATCCCAGATTTATTAAAGGCGCATAGTTCTTCTTCAAATTTTGGTATAAAAATAATTAAGACAAATAAAGTATTTTTTCCAATTTCTACTAATAAAATACTCATTCTGTATGTTAAATCTCGCTATTAAAACAATAGTTTAATCAAAAGGATGAATAGATTATAGCAACACTTTATTCACACTGTCATTGACAACACGAATAAAGTAAAAAACTAAAAATTCGCACTACCACTGAAATTTTCGTTGCTATGAATGTGTGGATATTCAACTAAAATTTGCAACGCCTGATTGTCCACCTCCTGTAAAACAATCCTAATGAAAGTCCAGGCGTATCGTTTGAATTTGACCGTGGCGAAAGTACAGGCAGCTTAGGCAATTTACCTTCTTCAAATGTTCATCATAGTAGTAATAGTACAATTAATATTTATGTATATGGATTACCTAAACAATAAATTTTTTGAAAAATTTTGCGAAATTGGAAAAAATCTTGTATGATACACATGAATAAACGAATTTTATCCACTCAAAAACATTATCACACGAGGCGAAGCTGAGAACTGTTTTTTCGTTGTATAAAATTCATTTTTATTCACTTATACCATAAATAGCTATTTACAAATCAGTTTTTGACATTAAATTCTGACTGTTAGGATGTTTAACTCATTTTTTGCGATTTGGCGCTTAGTACGTTTTTGGTAAACATCGTTCAATTAAACATACTTATAACTGGTTGCATATTAAACCTATCATATTATTCATAAGCCAACAAAGACATTTCAATAATCGAGGTGGTTTACAATAAAAAAATAAAAAAGGCCGACCGTTTGGAGGGGGTTAATTTAGAAGGTAAACCACCTCAAAATTATATTTCTAAAAATAAAAAAAAAGTGTTTGAATCACAGTGAAAATTTAATAGCGTGTTCATTACACGTATTAAAAACATATGCAAAAAGGCCGACAGATTGGTGGGGGTTAACTTAGAAGCAAACCATTCCAAAGTTGTATTTCCATAAAACCAGAAAAAAGTATTTGATTCACGCTGAAAATTTAATAGCGTGTTCATTATTCATATTAAAAATTATGTGCAAAAGGGCTGACAGTATACCGTGTCACTTAAGGGTGGCGTCTGGTTCGGTTTCGACCAATACTAAATACATTGAAAACATCGTCGTAGTTTCCGGAATTGCATTTTTAAAATACTGAAATCTCCAACCAAGTCAGAATCTAAGTAAACCTGCATTCTGCTACCGCATCACAGCTCGTTTAATGCCGATTTCTCGTTTCAATAGATTTTGATTTTTCGCGAGTTATTTACCTCAGTCGTGGATTTTTTAATGTTATAAATGGTATCAAAAGAAAGCTGACACTTTTCCCCAGGGGACCTCCTATCTCAGAATGCAAAAAACTTCAGCACTTTGTCAAAAAATGCATCAATGTACCGGTTAAAATGTGATGTAAAAGTTGTTCAATTTTATAATTTTTTTTTTGTAAAAACTGCGAACTAGATATGAATATAAATATGGAGGTCCCCTGACTGAAGTTTGTTAATTCGAAATATAATTTTTTTAAAGCGATATATCTCATATTTTTAAAATGCAACTCCGGAAACCGCGACGATGTTTTCAATGTATTTAGTATAGGGCTAAACCGAACCAGACGCCAGCCTTAAAACATGAATGTATGATGTATTAAAAAATGTCATTTATTGAATTCAATATATTGAAAAATATAGTCATCTTAAAAAAAATTCAAAACTCAAGTTTGATAAAACAGTTTTTTCTCCTGTCAAATAATGTTTATTACCCTTCTATTGTTTTTTTTTTCCACCTGATCTGTTCCTATTTTTGCTGTCTCTTTTTCTTGAATCACCTTATCTCGCTCCTCTGCAGATGTTTATTCATAAATAGAAGGGTAATAAATATCACCTGACAGAAGTAAATACTTTTATGGTAATCTTAGGATTACAGTCTCAAAAGTTAGGTCGGCCACTTCTATTTGCCGGGACTATTATATTTCTGTTAGGTACGAACTACTGATAAGATAACCTTTCTAATAATTATAATCCTATATTTGAACACAATGAGAGTTAGCCCACCCACAGCAGTAAAATGCCCCCTGAGCCACCTGCAAGTGAACGTTACCTCACTCTAATAAGAGAGATTAGAACTACCTACCTGCAGAGTTTGGGATCGGGGCGGGCAGGTATAATTCTCAGTGTAAAACTTTCAATGATTAAGTACAATTAAACATACTTGTAATTAGTTGAATATTAAACGTCCTTTATTAATTAGAATAAACATAATTACACAGCTGTCATGCAATATTTCTTACTGATCTCAAGTTGTGGGAAGGTTTATTAATTTTAAACAAACTCAGTACAACTTTATGCGTTTGGCTTTTAAAACCTATTATAGCATTATAATTTGTTGATTAGTGATTACCATTGTTTACAAGAATTTTTTCAGTTTCATGAAAACCGGATTTCTAGACCCCATTTTGTTAAAGTTGTCTCATATAACACTAATTATATTACGAGTCTCGTTCTTCGAGATTACATCGTAGTACCGCTACTTTGACTAGATCCAACCACAAGCTTTAGAGAATAAATTTAAAATTTCGGCTTCCCGCCGCCTGCTCCTATGCCGCACCCTAGCGGCTAATCGTCATAACGTTTTTTGTGCTAGAATAAACCACATGTTTGAGGATTTAATTCTATCAAGAAATTAATTGTTGATTCAAGAATTATTGTCCTTTATTGTCTTTCAGACGAAAATTACAGTAAGAGCAGGGGGGACGCAGCAGAGAAAGAGGAGGAGAGCAATGCGAGAAGCGGATTAAGAGGTTAGAAAGAGTGGTGCAGTGTCTGACGGACACATTTATAAAATCACTCGATGAAAATAACACGACGTCAGGACTCTATAGGATGAGACCTTGACGGGCGTCTAGGCTGGTGAATTTTGCACGTAGGAGGCAATAACAACCAGTGCTTAAAAATTTTCATCCGACATTAGGGGAAAAATGAATTAATGATTTGAGACCTTGACGGGCGTCCAGGCTGGTGAATTTTGCACGTAGGAGGCAATAACAACCAGTGCATAAAATTTTCATCCGACACTAGGGGAAAAATTAATTAATGATTTGAGACCTTGACGGGCGTCCAGGCTGGTGAATTTTGCACGTAGGAGGCAATAACAACCAGTGCATAAAATTTTCATCCGGCATTAGGAGAAAAATTAATTAATTATTTCAGACCTTGACAGGCGTCCAGGCTGGTGAATTTTGCACGTAGGAGGCAATAACAACCAGTGCATAAAATTTTCATCCGGCATTAGGGGAAAAATGAATTAAGTATTTCAGACCTTGACGGGCGTCCAGGCTGGTGAATTTTGCACGTAGGAGGCAATAACAACCAGTGCATAAAATTTTCATCCCGCATTAGGGGAAAAATTAATTAATTATTTGAGACCTTGACGGGCGTCCAGGCTGGTGAATTTTGCACGTAGGAGGCAATAACAACCAGTGCATAAAATTTTCATCTGGCATTAGGGGAAAAATTAAGTAATTATTTTTCCTTGCAGATGGAAATCAGTTTGACCCTGGTAAAGAAAATGAATCCGTCAATCCTCTAGTTGGGGATCCCGGGTTCAAAGAGTCAGTCAGGTGTACCTCGGACTCAGACAAGATCCTCGAGGAGATCAGATGCAGGCTGAGGAAGAGGGCCTAGTAGTAAAGGATGATGCCCAGTCTACTGAGGCAGCTGAGTCTAAGAAGCTAGATAACGAGGTGGAACTGCTTCTAGGAGAGGATCCAGGGGCTAAGAAAAAAGATCAAGTAGAGCTGCATGAGAGCTTGGTGTCGCGTTGGGCATCTTGGCTGTCTGACGGATTGCCGAAAGAGATTAAAGTCCAAGTAGTGGACAAATATCCTCGAAAGGGGAATATTTCTCTCGAGGCCCCAGAATTAAATAAAGAAATAGCAGATACTCTGAACGAAACGGGTGTCAGGAGGGATCAGCTATTTAACCAAGAACAGAACTTAGCTGGTTCAGCCTTATCAGCATTCGGACAAGGCATCACGATGATTTTAAAAGATGAGGAAGAACCCCTAGATCGTCTGGAGTTACTAGAAAAATTAGCGGATGCAGAAAAACTAATTACGCAGCTACATTTCCAGGTCTCTTCAGCTAGAAGAGCGTTTATCTCTCCAATATTGACCAAGTCAATGAAAAATCTGTTAAGACATCCAAGCCTGGGTCTCTGTTGTTTGGAGAGAGGCTAACGGAAAAGATAAAAACTGCAAAGTCAATGGAGAAGATCGGCAAAGAGATTAAAGCCTCTCCTCTTCCATCGACCTCTGGTACTAGCAAGAAACTAAGCAGGCCAGCCCCTAGACGCACTTTAAATTGGCGGGGCCCGTATGCGAGACAGGGGAACTCGTATCAGGGCCTAAAACAGTATCAGACGAAATTCCCCCCCTCTCAGCCGGTCAGCAAGAGTACATACAGCAATGTCTCGAAGTCAACCAGCAAGCCGCGGCCACTGAGGGATGCAAAGAAATAAAAATTATTTTCTATGTATTTTAGACTTGAAAGATGCATATTTCTTGGTAAAAATTGGTCCGGGTAGTCGAAAATTTTTAAGATTTAAATTCAGGGGTCAAATATTTGAATTTCAATGCTTGCCCTTTGGACTTTGTACAAGTCCGTATGTATTTACAAAGTTACTAAAGCCAGTCCTGAACTTTCTTAGAGAAAGGGGATGGTTATCGACAGCGTACATAGATGATACACTTTGCATCGGCAAATCTCGGGCCGTGTGCAAGAAAAATGTAGCAGTCACGACGAAAACTCTAACTGAGCTTGGGTTCATTATAAATGAAGAGAAAAGTAAAGACGAGCTGGATTACAAATCATGCCCAGGCGTACCGTATGGGATGCTGTATACAAAAATGTTGGAAAGAGAAAAAATGAAGGCGCTAATCCTAAACGATCAAAATTTTGATCGAAGGATGATCATTCATTCATATGTAAAGAAATATCTGGAGGGGGGCTGAAGAATATTCCAGTAGCAAAGAATCCGATTAGGTCATTAAATTATAGGTTAGAGATTTTCTCGGATGCATCGCTCACAGGGTGGGGTGCGCACTGCAACGGAGAAAATACTCACGGATTTTGGTCTCAGGAGGAGAAGAGGTTACATATAAACCAGCTGGAGATTATAGCAGCGTTTTTGGCGCTTAAGTGCTTTGCTAGGGAAGTCCAAAATTGCGAAATCTTACTTAGAATTTCGTATATCAATCGTATGGGGGGTGTACAATACGTAGAACTTAATCAAAGGGCTAAAGATATTTGGACTTGGTGTGAGAAAAGAAGAATCTGGATCTTTGCTTCCTACATCCCCTCGCGGGAAAACACAGACGCAGACAGGGAATCTAGAAGAGTAGATACTGAATGGGAGTTAGGAGCCCCCTTCTTTCAGACCATAGTAGAAAGGTGGGGGTTTCCAGAAATAGACTTGTTCGCATCAAGGAGTAATGCTAAGACCGATGTGTTCTGCTCCTGGAAACGAGACTCAGAAGCTCGTTACATTGACGCTGTTACAGTTAATTGGAGTAAATACCTTTTTTATGCATTCCCTCCCTTCGCGATGGTTGATAAGGTGCTACAAAAAATCAATTCAGATAAGGCTCAGGGAATAGTGGTAGTCCCTCACTGGCCTACCCAGCCTTGGTTTCCCTTATTTAAATCAATGCTATTAGAAGAACCGTTGTAATTTTCGCCCTCACCTAAGCTTCTGTTATCTCCTTGCAGGTCTCTAATTCACCCGTTAGCGGATCATTTTTCCCTGGTTGCAGGGAGGCTCTCCGGCGATCGTATCAACAGAAACTAGTGCCAGCAGAAGCTGTAGAGATTCTAATCTCTTCACTGACGGATTCTACTCTGAAACAATACAACACAGCCCTTAGAAACTGGTGGAGTTACTGCCAGAGTGAAAAGAGAGACCCCCTACAACCAGATATTTACCTAGTTTTAAAATACTTAACATTTCGATTCAATCAGGAGGCATCATACGGCACACTTAATTCAGAGAGATCAGCGATTAATCTGATAAGCACGATAGACTTGGGAGTCTTTAAAAACAGACCACCGACGCCTAAATATGACACCACCTAGAACACAGAGGCAGTTTCTAAACTGGGCAGAAGCACTGGGACCGCTGAAAGTCCTGGACCTAAAATCTCTCACCTTTAAGTTGGTATCTTTACTAGCCTTAGATACAGCCCATAGGGTTCAGACATTGTCCCGAATCAAAATAAGTGACATGACAGTTTCGAAGAGCAATGTGATCATAAAGATATCGGAGCAAATTAAAACATCTAGAGTCGGAGTTGCACAACCCTCGTTCAGTCTACCATTGTTTAAAGAGCGAAAGGGCACTTGCGTCGCCACGGTGTTGTTGAAATACGTAAAAAGAACCAAAGTTCTAAGAGGGAATGAAGACTACCTGTTTATTACATTTAAGAGGCCCTACCATAGGGCAACTGCGCAATCAATAAGCCGCTGGATAAGGTGCTGTCTCGTGGAAGCCGGAATAGATCCCAAATACACTGCTCACAGCACGAGACACGCAGCCACGTCTGCTGCAGAGGCGAGAGGTTTAGATGTAAACATCATAAAGAGTACAGCTGGATGGTCAGCCAGCTCACAGGTGTTCGCAAAGTTCTACAAACGCCCGATAGAACCAAGAAAAGAATCGTTTGTAGAGGTGTTATTCAATCAACAGGGTGAATAAGTCTAAAATAAGTCTAAGTAAGTCTTAAATTAAGTTTAGCTTGAATAAGGTGATTATGGCATTAAGCTCTGTAACAGGTATTAAGGAATAAGGACTAAGTTGGTTTGCTCTAAACATCTACGATGTAATCTCGAAGAACGAGACTCGTAATATAATTAAAAATCAAACGAACTTACCTTAAGTGATGTTCGATTGTAATTATATAAGAGTCTCGTTCGAGATGATTACAGCCCTCCCAAAAAACTTTTATCCTGAAAAATTTTTTTCCCACCCCTAAAGTTGTAAGTTTGGTTACAGCTTAATTCCATAATTTTGGAATGAGCTTTAAACTGTATGACGATTAGCCGCTAGGGTGCGGCGTAGGAGCAGGCGGCGGGAAGCCGAAATTTTAAATTTATTCTCTAAAGCTTGTGGTTGGATCTAGTCAAAGTAGCGGTACTACGATGTAATCATCTCGAACGAGACTCTTATATAATTACAATCGAACATCACTTAAGGTAAGTTCGTTTGATTTTTAATAGGTCATAATTAAGGCGTATAATATGCACACATTTTTGGTCAATATATGCACCACTTTAATAAAGATATGCAGCTAAATATGTAAAACATGCATATGCAACTACTAATACGTCTTACAAAACAAAATGACATTTTAATTAAGTCGTATTTATTGTAAAATACAGGCCTTGTAACATTTATTTTGCAAATTAAGAATTCAAATTATAATTAAATTAAGTAACTATATAAGAAAAAGCTGTATTTGTATTTTAGCTATAATTGTTATTAAACCAATGAATTATTAAATGATTTTCAAAATTTTCCATTTGAAATGATTGCCACGTATCACACAACATATTTTTTTCAATGAAAACAATTTCTCAACATCGACAGAGGTTATTGGAGCAAATTTTAAATTATCTATTATGTATATCTGGATCTATATCCACATTTACAAATTCTCCTTCCAAAATTTTACTTACAAGCGACAAGGCATTAAAACCTACATATTTTGGTATTTGCTTAACAAAGGTACAATTTGAAATTTTTTACAAAAATATGCATAATTATGCACAAACAACAAAATCTTCCCATAAAAGAATTCGCACATAAAGCGTGCGTTCCGATTATGGTCAAAATTTATTAAGTAAAGAGGTTAAAATATCAGGTATGTCATCACAAATATCACAACGATAAAAGCTGAATTTTTGATTCAATATTTCAATGTAACATCAGAGCGATAGATGAACAAAGCCGTGGTCAACGAAACAACCAGATATAGAATAAATTGAAAAGGATCCGACTAACCTCCAGTAATTTTGGCAAAATATGTAAAATGAAAGAGAAGACCCCATACCACAAATACAGTAAAAAACATTGTTTGTGTTGATATATCTGCAACAAATAATGTAAGGAAGGTTTTGCCTCGTCTAATTAAATTGGGTATGGAACATGAAGAAAAAGCTAAAGCAAAATTTGAAAATATGATGGGGATAAAATTTTTAGAGTGTGGTTTGTTCATAGACAGTAATAAACAAATATGTTTTAGGGGTTTCACGAAGCCATTCAGAATAGTTTTATTACTTTTTGTGCCTAATATAGTGAAAATGATGAAATTTTATTAAAAAAGTTTAATTCATACATGTGCCAAGTACGGGGTCAACTCCATATAGTCGGAGAGCCCATGACACATGTTTCATTAAGTATTTGACGCACTTTGTAATTTTACCTGGTAGTTCCAATAGGAAATAGTTAGGAGTAAATAATGAACGGTCTGCCTGACCTACCCTGGGACACCAGGCACTGCGCATAGGGAAAATGTGCGAAAAAATGTTCCAACAAAAATAGTTTTATTCATATTATTCATATTATTCATAAGCCAACAAAGACATTTCAATAATCGAGTTGGTTTACAATCAAAAAATAAAAAAGGCCGACCGTTTGGAGGGGGTTAATTTAGAAGGTAAACCACCTCAAAATTATATTTCTAAAAGTGTTTGATTCATAGTGAAAATTTAATAGCGTGTTCATTATACGTATTAAAAAACACATGCAAAAAGGCCGACAGATTGGTGGGGGTTAACTTAGAAGTAAACCATTCCAAAGTTGTATTTCCATAAAACCAGAAAAAAGTATTTGATTCACGCTGAAAATTTAATAGCGTGTTCATTATTCATATTAAAAATTATGTGCAAAAGGGCTGACAGTATACCGTGTCACTTAAAACATGAATGTATGATGTATTAAAAAATATCATTTATTGAATACAATATATTGAAATATATAGTCATCTTAAAAAAAAATCAAAACTCAAGTTTGATAAAACAGTTTTGTCTCCTGTCAAATAATGTATATTACCCTTCCATTGTTTTTTTTTCCACCTGATCTGTTCCTATTTTTGCTGTCTCTTTGGCTTGAATCACCTTATCTCGTTCCTGTGCAGATGTTTATTCATAAATAGAAGGGTAATAAATATCACCTGACAGAAGTAAATACTTTTATGGAAATCTTAGGATTACAGTCTCAAAACTTAGGTCGGCCACTTCTATTTGCCGGGACTATTATATTTCTGTTAGGTACGAAGTACTGATAAGATAACCTTTCTAATAATTATAATCCTATATTTGACCACAATGAGAGTTAGCACACCCACAGCAGTAAAATGCCCCCTGAGCCACCTGCAAGTGAACGTTACCTCACTCTAAGAGAGATTAGAACTACCTACCTGCAGAGTTTGGGATCGGGGCGGGCAGGTATAATTCTCAGTGAAAAAATTCAATGATTAAGTTCAATTAAACATACTTGTAATTGGTTGAATATTAAACGTCTTTTATTAATTTGAAAAAACATAATTACTCAGCTGTCATGCAATATTTCTTACTGATCTCAAGTTGTGGGAAGGTTTATTATTTTTAAACAAACTCAGTTCAACTGTATGCGTTTGGCGTTTTAAAACTTGCATTATAATTTGTTGAAATTGTTATAAAAATTTTGATTTTCTTCCAAAAATTTAGATATCTAAAGAAAAACTAAACATGGATTCATACACCACAAGTGTATGTACAGGAGTAATTTATTCAACTCATTCTTTTTTTTGGTGAGGATGATATGCCAAATTTTGTTTAGCGTTTTACCATCTAAATGATAGTCTTACTATACATACAAAATTTGATAACAACCGGTCCGGCAATTTCGGAGATTCTCAGTTTAATAAAAATCGGTATAGTGCTCCAACTGCTGGTTCGTTTTTATGACTGTATCCTATTGTGAAGAAGTTAAGTGTTCCACAATAGGCCTCTGCCGTAAGTAATCCAGCGGTCATAAACCATCAAGGGACCAACTGTCTACATTACACAGGGCCGTATGCGCCCGTAAACCTTTAAGATGATTTATGGCACGGCTATTTACATTTTCAATAGAGTTCCTAATACTTGCGGTATTTGAAATTGCAGTGCCATGAAAACGAAGTCAGAGTTGGACCACTATACACATAGACAGACAGGCAGACAGACAGATGGAAAAGGGAGACCACTTTTTTCTTACTCTAGGTGTCATGAAACCCCGAAAAAACATGAAAGCGACAAGATATCTGATGGATTCGATTACTATACTTCCTTAGGAAATAAAGACGTCAACTCATAACTAAGCTCAGATTAAATGCAAAATACAAATTTAAAGCATAGAAACATAGTTTTAGCGTTTTTAATAAACGCATATCCAAATAAATTTTCTAGAAAATTATTTAATCTGAAACATCTGAACTTAAAGATAATAATTATTATTATTCTGTAAAAACTAATATACATACATGATGACTTCCTACAAGATAACTAACGTGAGGGTAGACTATTAATCGATTAGTGATTACCATTGTTTACAAGAATTCCTCTTCTTTTCTAATTGCATCCATACCTCTTTGGGTTGGACGAGAAAGAGTTCTTCCTAATAATGAGAACCAATCAGGACGCTGGTAGCCCTAATGTGGGTTAGTGGTGGGGGTGTTTCAAAAAATTGAGTAGGTCTATATAAGCTCTTCGTTGTACTTGGGAGTCACAGTGACACGAATGTGCCTAGAATATCAACAGCTACTTCAGGAAGAGAACCCAGAAGACGCAAAGATGTAAGTAGAAACATTCATAATAATATGTACTTACGTATACATATCAATTTGCTTATTTTTTAAAAATATGTATCAATTTGCTTGTTTTTAAATGTCTATGTTCTTTTTTTCAGGGAATCAGTACCAGTAGATCTGAAAATCCAGATCCTGAAAGGGATCATTGATGACATGCGTCATTTAGACATCCAAGAACGTCAGAGAGTGGAAATGAGCCTGATGAAGCCCCACAAGAAGATTACCGCCCATTTCAACTGGTGGTGTCATCTCGGTCATGAAGGGCAACTGTACAGCATCCATATAAAATGGGGAAAGAAAATTAAAGTTGCAGTCAGAAAAACCTGAACAATGTTTGATAATAGTTGTGTAGTGGAACTTTTTTGGACGATTGTATTTTTCAATAAATTGTTTTAATAAATGTTTTTTTTTTAATATATTCCATCAATTTCTTTGAGTGACTACGCCACGCGCTAGTAATCAATTGATCATAGCCTCTCAGTTAGTTTTTGTAAGTCATCTTCCAAGAAACATTGGATGTCGCAAATACTGTCGATTGTCAAGTCCTTACCAAGTTCATATTTCGTTACATTCCCACCTGGGGTGCCTCGACTCCTTTCGTTATTTCCATTCCAAACTGATAAAAGCACCCACTGTACACTTCGCATAAATTTTAACTGACTTTTTAATTCTAATTTTAAAATCCGTGCATATAGAGACAAATATGAAGTTACATAAGCTAGAAAGTAGACATGTAACAAGTAAGGAATTTAGACAACAGAGAATTTTATACTGCAAAAATTTTTTCAGTTTCATGAAAACCAGATTTCTAGACCCCATTTTGTTAAAGTTGTCTCATATAACACTAATATGTTATAATAATAATAATAATAATAATACTTTATTCCCAACAGGTAATAATACACCCAGTCACAGGGAAAGAAATTAACAATAATTATGAAGTAGTGCAGTAAATACAAAGAAAAAGAGAAAGAAAAAGTATATATATGTATAAAATATTAACTCAAATAAAATTAAGTAAAAATAAGTCACAAGTGAAAACTTAATACAAAAACGCAACTTTTAATTCATGGTTCAACTACAATATTATGATCGGAGCAAAAGACAAAGTACATTATTTATTACAGTAGACTTTATAAATGGTTTGAATAACAGTACCTAAACTATGAGCATTTATGTCGCAAAATTTAGATATATGATTAAATAGTTCACACATCAGAATTATAGGTGATCTACTTAACACATTTGTTCTGGTTGCTAATGAGTAAAATGTTAAAAACTGTCGAGAATGAACACGAGGTAGAATGAAACGAATTTTATCTAAGAGAATTACACAGTCTATTTTGTTATTAACTAACTTGTGTAGAAAGCTGATTGTATGAATAATACGCCTAATTTCTAAGGACACAAAGTTGAATTGATTTAACTGCTGTGAGTGATCACACCCTCTGTCAGGGTATACCCCAGATGAACGATATGACAAAAATTTCAGGAACTTACGTTGGACGGATTCTATATTTTTTATATGAATTTCGTAAATTGGAAACCATATTAGTACTTCGTATTCAAGCTGAGATCTAACTAATGAGTACCTAATACAGATTGCAATGAGTAGAGATGTTGACAAAATCATTACAATTTCTGTAAATGAAACCATACATCCTGTAAGCTTTTGACACTATTTCTGTCATATGATCATTAAACATTAGCCTACTGTCAAAGGTGATTCCAAGCTCTTTATACTTTTCTCCACGATTTAGGGTAACTACATCGATATTATAATTGAAGATAATAGGTTCCTGTTTTTTAGTATACGAAACTACAAAACATTTCTTTTTATTTAGTGATAAACGATTAGTGTTGCACCACTCGACTACAGTATTAATGTTGGTTTGAAGAATCCTACAATCATCGATAGTGTTAATTTCAAAAAACAATTTCAAGTCATCTGCAAATAACAACTTTTCAGAAGATATATGTTCAACAATGTCGTTAATAAATAATAAGAACAAAAGTGGTCCCAAATTAGATCCCTGGGGAACTCCAGATGTCGGCGAATATATTTCTGAATAGAAGTTACGATATCGTACTGATTGCACTCTACCAATAAGGTACGACTTGAATAGTTTAAGTAATGACTCAGAGAAGCCAAATTGACGCAGTTTGTCTAGGAGAATAAAGTAATCGATCTGGTCGAAGGCCTTAGAAAAGTCCATATATATCGCGTCCACTTGACTTCTACTATCGATTAACTGAGATACGTATTGGGAAAAACAAGCCAGATTCGTCACAGTCGACCTCTTCTCAACGAAACCGTGTTGGTATGGTGTTATAAAAGATTTCACAGATGAATAAATCAGCTTATACATTACTGATTCTGATGTCTTCACAAAATTACATAATAAACTTATGGACCTGTAGTTCTTTACATCAGCTTAATCCCCAGACTTAAATATGGGAGTAATGCAGGATTTTTTCCAAAGTTCTGGTACCTGACAATCTTTGAGAATAAGATTAAATATTCTAAGTAAGGGAGTCACAAAGATATATGCACAGTCCTTGAGTAGAAAGCTAGGAATGCCATCAGGACCGGATGTAAATGTGTTCTTACAGTTTTTTAAGGCCAAAAGAATATCTTTTTCAGAGAGTGAAGTGATAGCAACTGAAAGCTGAGCTGCTGTTTCATTCGTAGTGGAAAAAGGAGCTAAACAATCGGACTTTATATAAACATTACTAAAATGATGAGCAAAAGCGTTAACTATAGCTTGTGGACATGATAGTTCTCTGTCATCATAGCGCATTAAGCCAGGAATACGTGTGCTACCTTTTTTGTTATGAAGAAACATCCAAAATGACTTAGGATCTATAGAAATACTATTTTCAATTTTGCGCATGTACATTCTATAAGCATTTTGAATAAGCACTTTACATTTGGAACGATGGAATTTAAATAAATTATAGTAATGAGCAGTTTTATATTTCTTATACAGTTTGTGCAATAAGTATTTAGTGCGTATAACATTTCTTATTTCCTGATTAAACCAGGGAGGATATTGTCGACGGTTAGTATTCAATTTGATTTTAAATTTAGGAACAGCAAGATCAAAAATTTCATGGAGTTTGGCATAAAAAAGAGAACAAATTTCATCAACGCTACCATCAGTATCTAGGAAATCCCAGTTGCAAGAGTAAAGCATATCATAAAGAACTGGAAAGTTTGCCTTTCTAAAGTCATATTGTTCTAGATTATTTATAGGGAAAGATTGATCAAGGGGAGTTACAGATTTTATAACTATACTAAGAGAAGGATGGTGAACATCATCGTCGACGAAACTGAAATCAGAAGCCTCTACCTTACACTCGATATTAGAGAAAACTAAGTCTAGAATATGGTGATATTTATTTTGCACATTATTATGCTGCTCTAAATTAAGGAAAGATTGGAAATTATTTAGAGATAGAGTAAATTGGTTTATTTTACCCAAGGTGAAATCCGGAATGTTAAAGTCACCACAAATCAAAATTTTACTATTTTCTTGAATGTCTATTCTACTTAGGGCTTCAAGAAATAGTTGAAATTCATGTACTGATACCTGAGAAGGTACGTAAATGACAATAAGAATTAACTCCTGCTTAACACTCAACAATTTAACTCCTACAACATTTATAGTCGGAACAATATCCCCTAAATAAGAAAGATCCAGAGCAGATGATTTCAATGTATTATTAATACCTAAAAGGACGCCACCTCCTCGAGAGACGCCCATCGCTTGAAGATCCCTGTCTTTCCGATAGACAACAAAATCATGCGGAAGAAGTTCAGTGTGATATTCTACTAATATTATTATTAGTAGAAATCTGTGGTTGCTCTTCAACACCAAATACGATTAAGTTTTGTTTTCGTTTTTGCCTTTCCATTACTTCGTTAACCATTTCTTCAAATTGATTGCTGGGGCTACGCTGGTTTCATGAAGCGCGGACCGAAGAGTGGCTAGTTGAGTGTCAAAGTCTTGTTTCAGTTTCTCTATGGCAGTGGTTATAATTAAGGCGTATAATATGCACACATTTTTGGTAGAAATATGCACCACTTTATTAAAGACTTGCAGCTAAATATGTAAAACATGCATATGCAACTATGTAATACGTTTTATAAAACAAAATGACATTTTTAATTACTTATTGTAAAGTACAGGTCTTGTAACGTTTATTTTGCAAATTAAGAATTCAAATTATAATTAAATTAGGTAAGTAGGTATATAAGAAAAAGCTGTATTTGTAGTTTAGCTATAATTTTTATTAAACCATTGGATTATTAAATGATTTTCAAAATTTTCCATTAAAAATGATTCGCGCTTGTCACGCAACTTATTTTTTTCAATGAAAACGATTTCTCAACATCGACAGATTTTGAGAAATTACAATTTTACAAATTCTCCTTCCAAAATTTTACTTCCAAGCGACAAGGCATTAAAACCTACATATCTTGGTATTTGCTTAACAAGGGTACAATTTGAAATTTTCTACAAAAATATGCATAATTATGCACAAACAACAAAATCTTTCCATAAAAGAATTCGCACACAAAGCGTGGGTTCCGATTATGGTCAAAATTTATTACGTAGAGAGGTTAAAATACCAGGTATGTCATCACAAATATCACAGCGAAAAAAGCTGAATTTTTGATTCGATATTTTAATGTAACATCAGAGCGATAGATGAACAAAGCCGTGGTCAACGAAACAACCAGATATAGAATAAATTGAAAAGGATCCGATTAACCTCCAGTAATTTTGGCAAAATATGTAAAATGAAAGAGAAGACCCCATACCACAAATACAATAAAAAACATTGTTTGTGTTGATATATCTGCAACAAATAATGTAAGGAAGGTTTTGACTCGTCCAATTAAATTGGGTGTGGAACATGAAAAAGCTAAAACAAAATTTGAAAATATGATCGGGATAAAATTTTTAGAGTGTGGTTTGTTCATAGACAGTAATAAACAAACATGTTTTAGGGGTTTCACGAAGCCATTCAGAATAGTTTTATTACTTTTGGTGCCTAATATAGTGAAAATGATGAAATTTTATTAAAAAAGTTTAATTCATACATGTACCAAGTACGGGGTGACTCCATAGAGTCGGAGAGCCCATGACACATGTTTCATTAAGTGTTTGACGCACTTTGTAATTTTACCTGGTAGTTCCAATAGGAAATAGTTAGGAGTAAATAATGAACGGTCTGCCTGACCTACCCTGGGACAACAGGCACTGCGCATAGGGAAAATGTGCGAAAAAATGTTCCAACAAAAATAGTTTTATTCATATTATTCATATTATTCATAAGCCAACAAAGACATTTCAATAATCGAGTTGATTTACTATAAAAAAATAAAAATGGGCGACCGTTTGGAGGGGGTTAATTTAGAAGGTAAACCACCTCAAAATTATATTTCTAAAATAAAAAAAAAGTGTTTGATTCACAGTGAAAATTTAATAGCGTGTTCATTATACGTATTAAAAAACATATCAAAAAGGCCGACAGATTGGTGGGGGTTAACTTAGAAGCAAACCATTCCAAAGTTGTATTTCCATAAAACCTGAAAAAAGTATTTGATTCACACTGAAAATTTAATAGCGTGTTCATTATTCATATTAAAAATTATGTGCAAAAGGGCTGACAGTATACCGTGTCACAGTAAAACATGAATGTATGATGTATTAAAAAATATCATTTATTGAATAGGTACAATATATTGAAAAATATAGTCATCTTAAAAAAAATTCAAAACTCAAGTTTGATAAAACAGTTTTTTCTCCTATCAAATAATGTTTATTACCCTTCTATTGTTTTTTTTTCCACCTGATCTGTTCCTATTTTTGCTGTCTCTTTGGCTTGAATCACCTTATCTCGCTCCTGTGCAGATGTTTATTCATAAATAGAAGGGTAATAAATATCACCTGACAAGAAGTAAATACTTTTATGGTAATCTTAGGATTACAGTCTCAAAAGTTAGGTCGGCCACTTCTATTTGCCGGGACTATTATATTTCTGTTAGGTACGAACTACTGATAAGATAACCTTTCTAATAATTATAATCCTATATTTGAACACAATGAGAGTTAGCCCACCCACAGCAGTAAAATGCCCCCTGAGCCACCTGCAAGTGAACGTTACCTCACTCTAAGAGAGATTAGAACTACCTACCTGCAGAGTTTGGGATCGGGGCGGGCAGGTATAATTCTCAGTGTAAAACTTTCAATGATTAAGTTCAATTAAACATACTTGTAATTGGTTGAATATTAAGCGTCCTTTATTAATTTGAAAAAACATAATTACTCAGCTGTCATGCAATATTTCTTACTGATCTCAAGTTGTGGGAAGTTTTATTATTTTTAAACAAACTCAGTTCAACTGTATACGTTTGGCGTTTTAAAACTTGCATTATAATTTGTTGAAATTGTTATAAAATTTTGATTTTCTTCCAAAAATTTAGATATTTAAAGAACAACTAAACATGGATTCATACACCACAAGTGTATGTACAAGAGTAACATATTCAACTCATTCTTTTTTTTGGTGAAGATGATATGCCAAATTTTGTTTAGCGTTTTACCATCTAAATGATAGTCTTACTATACATACAAAATTTGATAACAACCGGTCCGGCAATTTCGGAGATTCTCAGTTTAATAAAAATCGGTACACATAGACAGACAGACAGACAGACAGACAGACAGATGGAAAAGGGAGACCACTTTTTTCTTATTCTAGGTGTCATGAAACCCCGAGAAAACATGAAAGCGACAAGATATCTGATGGATTCGATTACTATACTTCCTTAGGAAATAAAAACGTCAACTCATAACTAAGCTCAGATTAAATGCAAAATACAAATTTAAAGCATAGAAACATAGTTTTAGCGTTTTTAATAAACGCATATCCAAATAAATTTTCTAGAAAATTATTTAATCTGAAACATCTGAACTTAAAGATAATAATTATTATTCTGTAAAAACTAATATACATAAATGATGACTTCCTACAAGATAACTAACGTGAGGGTAGACTATTAATTGTTGATTAGTGATTGCCACTGTTTACAAGAATTCCTCTTCTTTTCTAATTGCATCCATACCTCTTCGGTTTGGACGAGAAAGAGTTCTTCCTAATAATGAGAACCAATCAGGACGCTGGTAGCCTTAATGTGGGTTAGTGGTGGGGGTGTTTCAAAAAATTGGTTAGGTCTATATAAGCTCTTCGTTGTACTTGGGAGTCACAGTGACACGAATGTGCCTAGAATATCAACAGCTACTTCAGGAAGAGAACCCAGAAGACGCAGAGATGTAAGTAGAAACATTCATAATAATATGTACTTACGTATACATATCAATTTGCTTATTTTTAAATATCTATGTTCTTTTTTTCAGGGAATCAGTACCAGTAGATCTGAAAATCCAGATCCTGAAAGAGATTATTGATGACATGCGTCATTTAGACATCCAAGAACGTCAGCGAGTGAAGATAACCCTTATCAAGCCCCAGAAGAAGATAACCGCCCATTTCCACTGGTGGCGTGATCTCAATCATGACGGGAAACTGTACACAATTCATTTAAAATGGGGAAGAACAATTAATGCTGCAGTCCAAAGAAGAAACTAAACAATGTTTCATAATAATGTATTTTTATAAGATTAGATTTTTCAATAAATTGTTTTAAATAAATGTTTTTTTTTAATATATTCCATCAATTTCTTTGAGTGACTACACCACGCGATAGTGATCAATTGATCATTGCCTCTCAGTTGGATTTTGTAAGTCATCTTCCAAGAAACATTGGCTGTCGCATATACTGTCGATTGTCAACTCCGGACCAAGTTCATATTTCGTTACATTGCTACCTGGGGTGCCTCAACTCCTTTCATTATTTGCGTTGCAAACTGATAAAAGCACCCACTGTATACTTCGCATAAATTTTATCTGTCTTTTTTAATTCCAATTTTAGCATCGGTGCAAATAGAAACAAACATGAAGTTACATAAGCCAGAAAGTAGACATGTAATAAGTAATAAAGAAGTTAGACAAGGCAGAATTTTATAACGCTAAAAAATTATGAATATCATGAAAACTGGATTTCTAGACACGATTTTGAAAAATTTGTCTTATATAAAACTAATATGTTATAATTAAGGCGCAAAATATGCGCACATTTTGGGTCAAAATATGCACAACTTTATTAACGATATGCAGCTAAATATGTAAAACATGCATATGCAACTACTTAACATGTCTTATAAAACAAAATGACATTTTTAATTATTTGGTGTAAAGTACAAGTCTTGTAACGTTTATTTTGCAAATTAAGAATTCAAATTAAATATAATTAAATTAAGTAAGCAAGAAAAAGCGGTAAAGTTATCATTAAACCCATAAATTAAATGATTTTCAAAATTTTCCATTAGAAATGATTGGCACTTACCACGCAACATATATTTTAACACTGAAGTAGTATATTTTACGCCAAGGTAGTGAAGCCAGTCATTATAGACCAAACAAGATAAGAGCCCGAGACGCGAGTGGCGCACTACAAAATACAGTTTTGAAAAATTGGTCTAAAGAGTTTAGACAGTACTTCCGTCGCTTTCGGAAACATGACGACTGCATGCTTATTAAGTTTTTTTTTCTCATTACATTTTTGTAGCGCGGTATTTTAAAAAAAATTTGCGACGACGTCATCAAGATTTTTGCAAGGACAGAAATATCAGGTTGGATAGATGTAGTGTAATAATAAAAATAAAAGTACTGTGTTCCCAAATTTTCGGAAAAATGAATTGGGTCGTCTTGAATATTGATTTAAAATCAATAAAATAACGAAACAGTTTACTCACGTATGTCATGTATATTAGCAGAGGCGACTGAAAATCATTTATGAATAACCATTCTTAATTTAAGACAACAAACGGTAACGCTTGTTAAGATTGTACACGTGAGAGTCGAAAAGAGAAACTGCAAACAATACCGATTGGTCCTCCAGATTTTTTTATCTCTTCGACTTCCGCTTATTGTATAAAACATTGGATTTTATTTTAGTTTTTGATGGTGTAATTCACAATTGGTTCATTATAACTTGTCTATTCACGGAACCTACTCAGTGCAACAAAACAAATGCCCGTCTGTAATGTTAAAGTAAATATAAATAAGCATGCTACACCTATGTTTCAAACGAGTTTTTACTTTACAAAATTTTGTGTCTATCAAATTGGGTTGGTGCAATGTAGTACAACAGGGTTGTATCTCCAAATTTTCGGGAAAATAGAGTGAGCTTAACCAATAAAATAATTGACTCATTCATTAATTTTTTTGAGCGACCTGCTAAGCAAATCCAAAAAATATGAATGAAATGATAAATCACAAGTACAGACTCATCATATTTTGTACATTTTAGAAAGGATTTATTCGGCAAACTTTTGAGCTGACGTCATCTCATTTTTTGGAGGTGATAAGTAAATATTATTATTATTATTATTAATACAAAAATAAGGATGGAGGTAAATTAATTAATTAATTAATTAATTAAAGATTTATCATGCTTATCGTAACTGTAAACCATCTGCAAGATTTCAAAGCATTCGGTTTTGTAGATTCAAAATTAAATTGCGAAATGTTGTTTCATAATTTTGATTTTTTTTCAAAAATCTGGACGTTCCGGGTAAAAACTCGAAGTCATAAACTACAAGTGTAGGACTATGTTATTTTATACAATTTGAAACCCATTTACTATGTACAATTTTGAAGTGATGTCATCGTATTAATGGTGGGGATGATTAGACAAATTTTGGTTAGCAGTTTACCATCTATATAAAATTCCTAATATAAATACAAAATTTGAAAACAATCGACGCAGTACTTTCGGAGATTATCTGTCTAATAAAAATCCGGGACGGCAGACAGACGGACAGACAGACGGACAGACAGATGGACAGATAGACGGACAGACAGACGAACAGACAGACGGACAGACAGACGGACAGACAGACGGACAGACAGACTACTAGTGAATAATTGTAGATTACATAAGAAGAGTGGTAAAGAGCCTATTACACACGACCTCGAAGTTTACAACCACGAGCGCAGCGAGTGGCGTAATGCGAGGTAGTGTGTAATAGGCTTACCACTCGAGTTGTGTACTATACTTTTTCTACGACTACGACTACGACAACGAAAAAATAAAGTTTCAAAAAAAAAAAAAAATTAAAAATACAAAATCAAATTTTATTTATTCAAATTAAAATTTCAATAATTTCTGAAAGCGTGCCTCCAAATTCACTTTCTGAATCGCTCATCAAAAATATGTAAAATGAAAAAGAAGATCAATACAGCAAATACAGTAAAAAATATTGTTTGTGTTGATACATCTGCAACAAACAATCCACGGAAAGTTTTGTCCCACCCAGTTAAATTTGGTATAGAACATGAATAAAAAGCTAAATAAATACATATATTTTGATTAAAAATTTATCATGCTCACGGTAACTTTAAAACTTCTGCAATATTTCCAAGCATTCGGTAATGCATTTTCAAAATTAAATTGCAAAATGTTGCAATAAAACTTCGATTTTGTTTTCCAACAGTCTGGATGGGTAAAAACTCACCACGGGTTCATGAACTACATGTTTAGCGTATGTTATTTTGTATAATTTAAAACCCATTGACTTGGTACAGTTTTGAGATGACGTCAGAATAATGGTAGGGATGATTAGACAAAGTTTGGTTAGGGTTTTACCATCTATATGATATTCATAATACACATATAAGTTAGAAACGATCGATCCGGTAGTTTCAGAGGTTACCTGTCTAACAAAAATCGTCACTGACGGCGGACAGACAGACAGACAGACAGACAGACAGGCAGAGAAGCAGAAGGACAGAAACGGGAGAACTATTTTTAGGCTTCACGACACATCGAGAAAAATTCTAGAAATATTAAAAAACAAAAACTTATTCCTCTACAGTCTACACCCTTGTAAGGTCAGGAACGGAGTAGAGTGGAATGGTAGCGTAAAAAGGATGGAAATTAAAATGGTAGTGACTCCATTTCATCCACAATAATTTTGGTATTTTTGTATTTTTTGTGTAAACTAATAAATAATGTTACTAAGAGATCGAGGAGGATTCCATAATTAACGTTAACATTAAAAACTTCTTTCTTTTGTCTACAAGTAAAACTATATGACCAACAAGATAATTTGTAATCAATCATCTTTGGAATTGAATCCGTATGTCTTCCCTGAACTGATATGACAGATATTTTTGGAAGGTATATCGTGACAAATTATAATAATGTGATTCGGCTAGAACCATTGTAGCAATGTTACGGAAATTTTTGATAACCGAAGCAAGAACTTGTCAATAATATGGAAAAATTAACGTTGAGAACAGCAGAAAAAATTAACGACATAAACGATAATAATGCAGAGATGTGTCATGTGATTGATAGAGTTAAACGAAAAGTTCATTTACGCTTACAACCAAATGGACAACATTTTCAGGTTTTATTGTAATTTAATTTCATTTATTTAATGGAATTAATTAACTAGGTACCAATTTTCCTAGTAAATTCGCACTTATTTTACTAAACTTTCTAAACATCTCATTAAAAAGTGTTCGTTCTCCATGTTTTAGATTGTCATTATTTGACATTTATCAATGTGGTTTAATCACCGACATACTGTCTAAGGACGACTCGATTACAAATTATTCTAATTCGCCAAACACGTTCACTTTTATTGTGATCTTGTGAAAATAACACAAACTGTTTAGGTATGTTAAGTATGTTCTAGTATATAAGATTTTTAACTATATCCACTATGAATCTCGGTTCGTTGGATTAAAATATTTATTTATTGCTATGAATACTATTATTTGATTAGTACCGTCGTCGAGACACCAGGTTCAGCCCCGATTTCTATTCTACATTAAGCGCAATCATGCAAATAAATTACATAATGATATCTTCGAATCTTAACTTCATGCCTTTATATTATTATTAATAGTAGTTTTTGTTTGTGTAGTCTACATTAGTTAAATGTGTCAAATTAGTTTTATTGTTACTATAAAGATTTATTATTTAGTTTGATTTTAGAGTTGGCGTAAACATGTTTTATTATGTTATATAGCACAATATTATAGTGTAAAAAAACTGTATTAGAATATTTATATTGACAATCCATATTTACAATTATCTAGTTTTGTCTTGTAAATGAGTTACTGTGAGACGATGAAAGATAATAATAATAATTATCATTATTACTTCAAGTTTAGTGTTAAATGTTTTGATCGCCTAGAAAGCAAAATCAGTTAACTATATATAGCAAAGAAGTGCGACCGTTTCAATCAATATTAGTTATTTAATGGTTATTTCGCAAGATATTTTACAGAACGCAATTGATTTACGCTATACAATACATGCAGTTGAATCTGAATTTGCGGCACGCATGTCGCGCGGAGATTTTACGGCAGTGATTGGGGGCAGCCCGCGGACGGAAGCGGCAATTTAAGCCTCCGTTGTTCCTCATCAAAAAGCGTTTATGACCCCTTTTGATTACAATTCGAAAAATCCATATCCCATCAAAATGCCACTAATTTGTTGGAGGCGAATGCGGCCTCAGATATAGAAGTAGGGGCGGGCGTCGGGACGCCGCACATGCGCACCCCGCCATCCCCCGAGCGCCGTCAGGACTCCAATGGCAGGCGCCAGTTCGCTTTCAGTCAACCCTTAGAACTCTGGGGCGAATAAATCCGGTCCGAGGGTGCCATTGCCAAATTTTGCAGTACTGCCACAATGGCACCGACTGTCAGCTGTCTGCTCATGCCGGCAAGGCACAAGGACTAGGCACATGTGGCACGTCGCGAAGAGTTAAGACCATGCCTTTGGACGAGTCCGATTCCGGGTGCGAGATGCTCAAGGACTGTTAGTTTTTCGGTTTTTCGTTGCTATGATCGGTAGATTTCGGTAAGCGACTTGACTGTGATGTATTCGCCTGACAAGATGATGGGGTCCAAGGGACCCACGGGCTTGCACGGGCCCATCACCTCGACCGGAGCCTGTTTCGCGGGAAGATATTCGCCCACTTACCGGAGCCCGGAGCCCATGGCGCGCCGGTGTATGCCGAATCCGTCGGTAAGTTTACATCATTTATTATTAACTCTATTGACACGACTGTTTATATGAATGTATAAGCAAAGTGTGTGTTAAGTAGGATACCAAAATCGTGTAAATAGCGTTATGGATAACAAAATAACTTTCCATTTCGTTGCCTTTTATGCTAAGGCATTGCTTACACAACTTCAAACCCTTAATTCGTTTCAAAACGACACTATTTGCATTTTATACAAATGATTATCAAATAATCACATAAAAGACGCAAATTTTACACCTCTTTTTTATTTATTATTTTTATCTAAATGTTGCAATATAATCAGGAAAATGTAAAGTATGCTTTTTGATTTTTACAAAAACTATTTACAAAGTGTTTCAAAAACATGAAACAAACAAACGTCTAAGAAAAATATTGGTGTTCGAGTATCTCAATAGTTGCTGTCTTTTACATAGCACACATTTTTTTAAACTATAAATGATATAAATAATGAATAAAAAACATTGATGAAACCAAATTAATTCAATTATCGTACTACAAAAGCAGCTTGATTTTGATTTGTTAAAAAATATATTACTCTTGTTACTGTCAGTCCACTGCATCATTTGTTAAGTTAGTAGTTCTTGTGTGCGCTATACAGTGTGAAAAGTTAATACAACAATGAATATTTTATTTTTTTTTTTTTATGAAAACGCTGGACGACTTTAGTTATTATCCGTATAGGTAGATTTATTTTTACATCGACGCTGAAACTAGACCTGCTTCATCCCACAACTGAATGAGACAGATGTTACTGTCACAAATTATTCATAAGTAATTACAAGGCGTACATTTTTTAAGTGTAAAGTTGTTGACATTAAATATTTTATTCAAAATAGAGGATAATGGAATTGTTTTTTTATAGGTGTATTTAAAGTATCAGTTTTCATGAAACAACTCGTTTAAATTATTTATCACACAAAATGACTCTGCATTTGTAAGAATACTTATATTTCTGGTTAAAAATTAATTTGAGGTACGAATTGATAGTGAGAGTGTAAGGGAATGTCACATGTGCTTTACTTAACTCTTTCCCACAGTGTCTTTTAATTTCAGACCAAAATAAAAACGTGCTTCCTTTATTTAATTGTAATTTTTATTACCTATATTTTTTTAACAAAATGCATACCTATTTTTATTTCTCAAAAAGAGTTCTAAAACGGCTACTATTATTATTATAGAAATAGATAAATCAAAAATTTACTCTGAAATGGTTTAACTTACAACCACATCTACTCTTGAATTATATTTTTTATGTTAAGCACAAAAAATCGTGATTTTGTTATAGTGTTACACAAGATTATTTTAAAATTTATTTGCGTCGCATTAATGTAAAGGTGATTTATGTATTTGTATCATGCAAAAAGAATTCCAATTAGTTAAAACAGAACTGGCGAATGTGTAAAATTAAGAAATATAAATTTACCTAACAATTATTTGCAAAGGTTCTTCAGAGTTTTTTTTAATATTATTAAAAAAATTGTCAATATCAAATTACTAATCGGAGTTTATTGTGTTGTTTTTGAATAAAGTAAATAATGTACGTGTTTTAAACTTCTGTGTTTATCTTAATAAAATTTATTACGATAAATTTTTAAGCAAGTAAACAGGTAAAAAATAAAAAAATAGAATTTTGGACGACACGCGTGTGGTCTCTAAAATATATAAGATTCGTTCTCAAAAAAAGCAAACAGTTTTGTAGTTTCACCGTATTGTAGTATATCGAGTTAAAATTTACATAGTGGCATTTGTGAGAAATATCATTAAAGATTTTAGCTAGTAAGATTTCAGTTAATTAAATATTATTCTATGAGATATTATACGAACAAGATCATAGACGAATAAACTGTTAAATTAAAAGTTAACTTAAAAAGTCATGAATGCTAATTAATATTTAATGTGATCTAAATAATACATTTTCTAGGGCGAAAAAGCAACTTAATTTTTAAATTTCATATAGATGCACCGTCTGCGTAGATTATTATTTTTCAACCAGAATTTTCGTGATAGCTATTTATGGTTCTTTGAATGTATTATATGATATTTACTTTTGAAATCTGTACTAAAATTACAGTTTATATGCATTTTCTTACTAATAAATTTTCACTGAATGGAACGGAACACCTAAAATATTGTTTTTATATTATTGTTTATATCAACAAAAAATATTAAACTGTTCGACACATTTCATGAAATCTCATCACTAACAAATTCTGTTTGGTTGGAAAAAGCATACATTATTATTTTATGCAATTATCAAAAACGTACTTTTTCGGTCAGTCCTGAAAATCAAAAGTAGTTGATTTGTGTTTAATGTAGAAACGAACAACGACAAAAATGCTTCGAAAAAACATTATAAATAAATTAATGCAAACCAATTTTATAAAATTAATTTAATGTTGAAACGACCGTGTTAAAATTGTATCTATATGTAATTCGTTCGCGAACGGTCTTTGATGTTCTCGAATGGTTTTTAAATATCGCTACACCTGGTCAAAAAACCTTATTCAAGTAGTGCAATTATTTTATTATGTATTTAATATTTATTTATTTATTAAAAATATATATTTCAATATACGAATAATTGTCAACACTTAATTTCCTTACTTCGGAAACACATGTATGTCGGAATATATTTTTCATAACATATTTTTTGCATAATAAAATAAAACATTGAATAAAATTTGACCATTAGATCTGTTATTTTCTTAGCGAAATTTCAATGAAAGTAAAATTTAACTAACAGAATTCTGAAATTAGGTATTACAAATTGTACAGACACAGAGAATACATAAATTATGTAATGACATTTTAAAGTAAACGAAATTGACTGTCTAACAAATTTGTAGCAAATATGTACGTCTAAAAATGTTGCACACTAGTTACAGAATGTAGATACCAACACACATGTGCATTGATTTGATATGGAATTTGTAGTTGTGACATCGGAATAAGAACACACACAGAGGCATGTATTTTGCGCAAGAGGTTAAGTCAGAAAGCAATAATAAAAATAAAAATAGTTACTGAAAATAAAAAACCGATGGGAAAGATTATAGTAATGTACCGTCCACGAATCGATAAGATTAGAACTCGGTAGCATTGTTTCATGTATTCTCATTTCATTATATTTATAACAGCACTTTCTAGACGACGTGTAGTAAACCAATTTGATGCCGATGCGATGATGCAAAAACTTGTTAATTTATTACCAAGTAAAGTACAATAAAATACTTGAGAGCACTTAAAAAGTTGAAATTTACAATTTAATTCCATTTGAAATAATGCCCCTCTATTGCAAGGATGGGGAAAGGGAGTGAGCACGCACTTAGTGGGGCATAATAAGTTAAAGAAGAAGAGATCGTAAACATGGGGAATTATTCCGATGAGCCTGTTATCTTCACTGTTTATTGGGATTACGCCCTTAATTTATTACGGAGAATTACCCCGCCAGCCATTTAGCATAGCAAGAAGTGTCTCGCTGTAATTTCATCATTGTTAAGAGTAGAAAATGCACGCCACAATAATACACGGTTATGTCTAGTGGATACGAAAGCTTTACTTTTAATGAGGATTTTTATGACTCATGTGTGGTGTAGAATAACTAATGAAGACCGTTACAACCACAAAATATTTATATATAGTTTTAAGTCTGATTAGTTTAGACGCAAGGGTTAATAACGTGCCACCAAGAAAAAACGACGTCAAGATAATGGTCGAATGTGTTACTCACCACCGTGACCATCAAGTTTAGCTGCCTGTAGTACAAGCATTTCATTAGAAACTTACTGCCAAGCTTCAGTTTCGCCTCAAGTGCCAAGATTTTTGCACTGTGATAGAATCTTTGCGTAAAACGAGTATCCTGCAGGTAATTATTTTAAAAATTTTTGACCAAAATCGAAGACCGAATGTACACTTGACGTCGTTTTCAGTTTAGAATTTTAATGCATCTAAAATACACAATACAACAATACACAGTGAGACACTGAAATTACCTTTATATAATTAATATAAATGCCACTATTTTCTCCTTTGATGCGTTTGTATCAAAATTGTAAGGGACAGTGTTAGAGATAATGCATAAAGGCGTTCAAAACCACTTTTGACTTTTCTTTATCTTTATTATTTGGTTTTCAAATAACGAAAAAACTAAAGATTCTTTTCAGCATTTTTCATCACGTATTTTTCAAAATCAATGTCTCTATTTTTTAAGAAAATTTCGTACCGCAGCTTTCATCACCGTTTTCACCTTACAAAACCCTATGTGCTACTAAGGAAACATTGGCATTTTTTTTGTCGTAAATGCATATCTCATTTTCAACAAAAGAAATCGACATGTTTTTCACTTAACAATGTAGAGCTTTATAAGTCGAAAACAGTGGTGAAAACCGCGTTCCGAAATTTCCATAAATAAATGAGGGATTGATTTTTAAAAATGCGTGACGAAAAATTTCACCAAAATTAGGTAAACTGTTTATATAGAGAAAGCTTATCTACTAGTCAAGCGAAATGACCTTTAAATCATACATTCATTTCACAGATTTCGTTTGGTTTATGACTCAAAAAAATACTTGCAACATGGAAGTATATATTTACAAAAGAAAAATCCCTAGTAAGATCATACTATATGGTAGTACGAGGGCAGAAATTCTTTCAAATAACTTAATCACAAAGGAAAACTCAAACTGTTTACAATGTAATGATATATGTTTTGCAGAATAAAAATACTTCATTAAGGCAAAATGGTCAAAATGTGAAATCGTAGTGGAGCGTGCAAATAATGACAGAAATTTTCTTGTTCGTATTTTATTTATAGACAAAATAATGTCAATTTTCCTTAAATGCTGAAGCCAACAGACAAAATTATCTTATACAAGAATATCAAAAGTCAACATTTGGTCATCTGATTATCGCACTATTTTTGTTAGCAATTCATCATTTAACCGGGGCCGTTTATTTAAATTGGAGGAATAATTGGACCAGCGATGTTGAAAATGAAATTTGGCAACATAACGATTGTCCTGGGCATTTTACCCGGAAATCGGACTAGCTATTCCCAAATCATTGAATAGGTCGTGGTGGTGTAATTTGGTGGCCTGCAAGGTCACCAGATTTGAGTCCAAATGATTTTTGCTATTGGGGTTATTTGCAATACCTTCTGTATCACATAGAACCTACAAATATTTTATTTTTGTTCGACAGTCAGTGTAGATCTATTTGAGCATCTCATCCTATATTCTTTTTTGTATTTTTTCGTTTTTGGAAAAACTTATTTCTTACCTGCATTATATATATATCTACTAAATTGTTAGTAAAAAAATCTCCCTAAATCATCTTCGGTACTTTCATTTCATTCTGATAAAATTTTTAACTCATTATGATTTAAATGTCTTTTCAAGTGGCTCTCACATGCATACATTGAATTTTGTTCTTCAGTAATCAATAATAAATAATTAAATGATGATATATAAAATGCAAGATTGGGTTTGAAACCCTTTAGAATATTCCCGAAATACATATACGGTATAACATCATAACAGGTGTTCAGTTGAAAAAGTCATCAAGTTGGCGTTGCTTTTGATAGAAGAAAACGTTGTGAAAAACGTGTGTGTTTTATTAATCTATACTGTTGTGTATAACTGATGTGATAGAGTTGCTCAAAGACGTTAATTTTATTGTATAAAAAGATATTTATGTATTTTTTAAGTTTCACATCAAATGAAAGGTTCATTTGATGTGAAACTCATAACAAAAAAACTTTTTTTTAATAAACTCTTTTCGATTTTTAAAAACAAACATAGCAAATATTTTTTGTATATTTTGGTAGGAAAGAATTTGCCGAGTACATATCAAAATGAAATAAACAAAAATATGCAGTATTTATTTTTATTGATGAGTTTGGACAATAAATTAGCCTTTAGATTGAACTATATACTACACTGTATATTATAAGCAAATGAGAATTTAGAGTCATGAGTGAACTAGTGCGAGTGATACTGATCTCACGAGCTTATAATGGCATTGCATTCACATATGATGTACGACGTTTTATGCTACAGTAACAGCTTTTACATAAAAGTAAGATGACTCCAAATTGAATGCTTATTTAACCTGAAAAATTGTAATGTCGTATTATTTTGATTTTATTAAAGGCACTTTACAACAAAATGTCGGTTAATATTGCTACAATTGATAAACTAGATTGATAATGGCATATTTTAGGTTACAGTGTGATTAACACTAATTTCAATGGTGGTAGAAGCAAAAACTCCAGAGTTGTTATTTCTATAATACATATTAATTGATGTAATCTTCATCTACTGGTATGTAACCTCTGTGAAATCTTAAACACCACCTCTGTCGGTGTATAGTGTAGCAGAAGTTCGCCTATAGCAGTGGCCTGTGTAACCTTCCGGATTTGACAAGTTTAAATAAGTTGCTATTTGCTTTCCTAATACTACAAATTAATATTTTTCAATCCGTTACACCTACGAAGATCTATGTAATATCTTATAGTCTTAAAGGCCACGGTATAAAGTTGGTATCGAATTTAAATACTTTATATGTTTTCATTAAAACGCTTGTATTATTATTAATATCACCAAAAATCAAAGATAAACATTATCTCGTGCTTCCATCATAAATTATTTAATTTCCTTTGGTGTCAACGTTTTGGAAATTTCCACTTCATATTCCTCAAACTCTCAGAAAACGAACGTATCTAGCATATTTTTAAATGTACCTTAAGTGGTGCGAAAAAATGGGACCCTAATTTCCGTCTGTCTATCTGTCTGGCTGTCCACCTGTCTGTGTCGAATTTGATTAGATATATAATCTCTGAAACTATCCAAATGACTATTGTCAAATTTATATGAATGTTAGTTAGGAATATCATGTAGACGGTAAAACGCTGACCAAAATTTGTCTAATCATCCCCATCAAAATGACATCGCTTAAAAATTTTCATAATAAACACCATTTTAATTTCATAAAATAATGTATTTCTGTACTTGTTGTTTATGAATCAGCCTTGAGTTCCCCTTGCCATAGCTTTTCACAAAAAAAACTGCTTCAACTATAACTTTTGATTGGTGCATAAGCGGAAATAACGATCATTATCCCCGTAATATTACTAAAATTACTACAATAAAACTAATAGCATTTTTTGTTTATTACAACTACATGGAACTTAAAATAACCTTTTGACAAATTTTCACAACTTGTGCTATTTAAAAGACTCACATTATTATAATTTTTCTTTTTTTGTCTACTAGATATTAACAGTTGGTGAAAATCAATCTCACTAGTTCTGAATTTTTTCAATAAAAGACACACGGAAATATGTCTGTCCTTCATACCACGTGACACTTCCGGTCAATCAACAATTGGAAAAAACGCCGATTCTCAACTCTCCCTCTTCGTCTAACATATACAAATACATAGCTTAGAGCTTTCCATTTTATGATCGTTCGCTTAAGTTGATACTTTTCTAAATATCTACTTACTTTAGCAAAAACCTAGAGAACCTTTTGTTACAATAATTCTCAATCGCCATGCACTGTTCTCACAAAAACTCGATTTGTCTGTCGCTATTGCAAGATCGTAAGCAGTCGGATTTGTAAATGCGCAGTAAACGTTTTATTGAATATTAGACATCGCTCCGACTAATTGCACTATTTTAATGTTACTGGCTTCGAAACAAAGACATCTAACTGTCGAGCGTATCGTTAACGTGGGTTTTTTACTTTGTCGTGCTATGAGGCAATAACGTCTGGCGGCACAACATAGAAACGGAGCTTTTGCAGTACAAGTGGCAAGCTTTCAAACCGCAGATCGACTCAATAAAGTTGGAATCGTTTGCTGGGGATCGAACGCACTTCAGTTTATTTTTATTATTGAACTCTACGGCGTCCTGAAAGAAAGAACTAACGTATAGCCGCAACGTTTACTTTATTCGCTGTTTTGTAACGTCGGTGATTGATCACGGTATGTCGAACATTAATTATGTACGAATGCAAAAGTGTGTCATTATTAGTCTAATATTAGATTTAAAATAAATATTTCAATAGACTGACACACTGAGAAGTATGCACTTTTTTCTCCAACTACTTGAAAGTGAGTTGACGTACAAAAAAAATATATTTAGAAGATGTTCACTTGAGGGCCAGTATGGAAATAATTAATGACGGGCAAACTGCCTTGGAGCATTTATGATAAAGGTGTCAAAAATTATTGTTCTTATTGGTTTCCTTGCATTATTTTTTACGTTATTGATTTAAAAAAAATACTGTTCAACAAAAAATAATTTTACCTGTATTTATATTTAACAGTAACAGTAATATTTCTTTTAAACTTTTTGGCTTTTGTAGGCACAAACCACAATGTTAATTTGATTTTATCGTGACAATGATGTGACAAATAAAATGAATCTATCAAATACGGCATAACTATTCCCAAGTGAAACCTAAAATTAATAGCCTGCTGTGGAAGACTGATCTCATAATAGCATGCAATCCAGGATTCAAAAAATAGCCACTGGATAGAGAAAATACAATCATGACAGAAATTCTGTGAACCTTACTAAAGGGAAAATGAAATGATGTTCAAGAAGAGCACAGTTTCGCGATATTTTTGTAAATTAAGATTCAGAAATGAAGCAAATATGAAAAATGTTCTAGCATCATGTTTTGCGTGATTTTCAATATAAAACAGTTGCCTCATTTTTCACGACACGCGTTAATTAAATTAATGCTTTATACGTAAAATGATAATTTAATTTTTTAGGAAACAAACATGTTACAGCCCAGGTCAGTGGCTGTCTTATTTTTTCGAGTACAGCTCTGTTGATACGTTAAATTAAATAGTAGTTTGTAACTTCTGTTATTGTACAGAAATATTACATTTGAAAATTATATTTCTTCTACAGGAAAATAATAATTCAATAATATTATTTTATATTATAAGTGAAAGAAATGCTATATTATAAACACCTGATACTAATCTCACGGATTTATAATCACACATGATACAGAACGTTTTATCTGACAGTAGCATTTTTACGTAAAAATAAGAATAAGATGCATCCAAATTGAAAGGTCATTTAACCTAAAAAATTACTTGTTAATAATATTGAACTTTTGTCTCCTAAAACAGTTATATAAACTACCCCAAAACGTAGTACGGTAACATAAAAGAATTTTATACCGTGCACGTTTTTTGATTTTCTAATAGATTAAAGCACCCAAATGACGTCAAAGGGGTTCGTTAATAGCCGAAAGTGGTTCAATGTCAAATTAAAATTTCTCGTATTTCGGGAGGCGTAAGGACTGCACTAACTTCTTCATAAGACATTTTAACTTACAAAAACTCGAATTGATTCGAATTACAGTTGTTGTGAACATTCGAACTTCAAATATTTCGTGGTTCGTGTCACACCAACCCATCACCAATCACGACAAAATTCCCCAGATTTAAAAAAACCCAAATTTCAATTAAATTTTGCCAAAAAACGTGCGCGGTAGAAAAAATAGTATAAATAACTCGTTCATAAGGCCATTGTGGCACTCATCTTTTATATAACTTTCGGCTTCGGCGATCGTTCTATAAACTTGGATTCGTGCCTTAATATTTGCCTTATGAAGCTCGTTTTTTAATATACTATAATTGCAAATGTTAACTCATTATTGAATGAAAATATTACAATATGATACATTAAAAGAAAAAAAAAATACACGGGGTGCAATTTAAAAAAAAAAGAAAGAAATGGATAAGAACAATTGGTCCAAAGTTAGTTCGACAGAACTTTCCCCGCTCTTGAAGTACAGTCCAACAAATTCTGCTTCTTAAAAAAAAACATGTTTTCTGATAATCTTTATATATGTATTAAAAACCAGTGGTGTAACTGACACCTTAAACCACCTGCGCCGTGGGGACGCAAATTCCAAGGAGGTTTTCCGTTCCGTAGACATACGGACAATATGAAATATATTCAAAGTAAATAACCACCGGAAAAGAGTGTATTATTAACAGTGTACATGCTTAACTTCGATTATTTATGTTTATACATCGGAAGAATGTCACGTAGATATTTGTTTAATTTGAATTAAAAAATTACAAAAGGACTAAAATTATTAATTAAACACAATCGAACAAAAAGTTTTGAATATGATTATTATTATTCTTATTTGAGGTTGAGGTTCTTAATTTGATCAATAAAAAATTGGTCGAAGGCTATAAGTATAATCCGACAAATCCAGCTCTTTAAATAAATTATAAGACTTAATTTTACGATTTGTGATGACCTTTGTAAAGTAAAAACCAGCGGCATTAATAACCCCCCCGCAGCCCCTGCGCTGTACGGAAAATGTAGAATACATTTAAAGCACATAACTAACGGGATAAAATGTCCTTCAGCACTAGGTAATGGCAATCTGAAATGTTTATTTATGTTTATATATCAAAAGAATGCCACGTAGGAATTAGTTTGATTTCAATGAGTTTGTCTTAACAAAACAGAGGACTAAAATTAATAATTAAACCACAATCGAACAAAATATTCAGAATATTACAATTCTTATTTCATCATTATTACATAAAAACGTGCGTATTCTTCACATTTTCGAGAAAATGGGGTAACTCGTTCTTAATTTGATCAATAAAAATTGTATTACCAATGCAACAAAAAAAAGCTAAAGGCCAAGTTCGGCATCGAACCCACGACCGCAGGTCTCACGGCTTCGCTACAGGTGGCCTTCTCCCTGATATAGCCACTACGTCACGCAGACTTATATCCCTTGTTGGTAATAAAACTATTATATCTTGCAAATGTTTTTGCGAAAATTTGAACGTTTAGCGAAAAATCTGAAAGCGGATTCGTACACTACAAATATAGGAGTATATTTTTCTATAACATTCAAATCATTTTAAAATAAAATTCATTGAAGTGACGTCATCAAGTTGTTAGTGGGGAGGGTTAGCCAATCTGTCCAGCAGTTTAGTAGCTGGAGCGCCGTAAAATCTTTACAGCACGAGATTTGTATAACGTTTTTTTAGCCGATAAATAGGTAATTAATAAAATTAAGTTGAATACTTAGAGGGCTCAGGATTGTCATTCTGTCATTGATAATTGAGGTTATGACAACCACAATAAAATAATTTTTATATTTTTAATTTAAAAGTGAAAAATCATCTTGAATAAACAAATAACTTTGTAAATAATACTTTGGTAGATAATCTTCATTATGGCAAAAAAATTTTATTTTTTAAATAAAAGTGTTTCTCGATTTTTTTACCGCATTGCTGCAATATTTCACGCATTGTTGACGTAAAAATTAGCTTACAGTTGGTGTGTGCACGATTGTAAAGGTTGATTCGCAATTCAAGAGGTCAAAAATATATTTAAAGCAGATAACCAGCGGGGAAAATGGTCTCTCGACAATAATAACTTCAAATGTTTATATTTATCCAGCGGAAGAATGTCACGTAGAAATTTTTTTATTTGAATGAGTTTGTCGCCTCACAACAGAGTACTAAGATTATTAATTAAGTCACAATCGAACAAAATGTTCTGAATATTATCATAATAATTCTTATTTTTTCATTATTAAATAAAGACGTATTCCCACATTTTCGAGAATTTTATTAAATTTATTTTATCTAATAAAAAAAAGTCGCCCGTGAGTTTCAGTTGGTCGATCCTGGGTCGTAAGGCGAAAACATTACCACTGCGTCACGCTAGCTTTAACTCGGTTACGTGCTATGTCCGTAAAGAACAAGGCGAATTAAACATTAAGCAAATATAATAACAATAGACAAAATCAACATAGATTCGTAAACCACAAGTACAGGAGTATATTATTTCCTGCAATTTTGGTAGTGTTAATTGTGCAATATAATGAGCAGACGACATCATATTGTTGGTGGGGATGATTAGCCAAATTTTGCTTATCATTTTACCATCTGCATGATATTCCTAATATACGTAAAAAATTTGGCAACAATCGGTCCAGTAGTTTTGGAGATAACGTCTATAATAATAATCGACACAGACGACAGAGAGACAGAAAGACGGACAGACCGACGGAAACGGGAGACCACTTTTTTTCACACTCTACGGGTCATGAAACGTCAAAAAACTGGCAAGTCTCCCGATGGTCTTGATTAAAAAGTAAAATAGTTTATATTTTTAAGAACATAGAAACCAAAGTCTAGAAGGTTTAAATATCATGCATATTTGCATAGCAACAATGTTACGAGTGTTTATCTCCCTAAATTAATTTTTCACTTATGGTATCTCGTATAAAAACTTACAATGGCAGTAAATTAATTATATTATTATTGTTTTAAAGAAAGTGTCCACACGAAATTATTAATTACTTCTTCTTTTAACAATGTCTTTTTCTACAAAGATTTACATTGAAAATTTGTATCTATTGCAGTTAAAAAAATATAGAACAATATTTTGAAGTGATTAGGAAGGAATCAATAAATAAGTTACAGTTAGTTCACACCTAAAATTATTACAGATAATACCTTTGGCATTTTTGAAGAATTTGTCTGCAAAAATTTCCTATATAGAAAATGGGCAGTGGAACAGCTGAATTTGTATATTTCACGAATCGTGAGCCATTAAAGAAAATTTGAAATAACAAATTTTATATAAATGACTATTACTCCGTACTTTTCCACTCCGACTTGGAAACATCAACTACTTTTACTCTAAAATTATGAAATCTGGTAAATTAGGTAAGCTTATTCACAATGGTTCTCTGCGATGCTCATTGCGACTCCGTGATAAATAAGCTTGTTGTTATAATAAGTGCACCTGAACCTAGCATCGGAGCAATTAACCCTCAGATGGCTAACTCAATAGTCCAAAGAAGGTTAGTTTTTCTTCTGAATTTTGATAATTATTGATTTAAAATTAGAGTGCTCAATATTTGCGTGTAAAACGATACGTCTATTTCGAGTAGCGCCTCTACTGTCCACTTAATTAATTTTCATAATAAATGTTTTTGCACAATTAAAAAATTTAACCATTTCCGAGAGGCAACAAAGAAATATTGCATCAGTAGTCTAAAATTTCTGTCGTTAAAATTTAACAGTAGAAGCGTAATTGTATCTACATATCTGTTTCCAAACACTATATGGCAACCAGATATACCTACCTCTTCAACCGTAAAAAATATAGGTTTACGCCGTGATACCGAAAACAATATACGTCATATGTGTAGTGTACTAGATTAAGCTTCCACATTCAAAATAAAAACAATGGCGTTTACAGAATTTCAGTATCTCTATTCGTTCTCAAATTATTAGGCATTGAAGTTTTATCTGGGACATCTGCATAGTTTCTATTATACAATTATTTTGTATATACTACTAAACTATTTATTATGGAAAAATTTTTAATCAATGCGATAAAAGTAATTTTGTTTGCAAACAGGTGTGAATCAGAACCACTTCTATACTTTTACTTGCGCCAAAATAATCATGGAAAGTTATGGATTAAACAGTTGTATAGTCATCTACCCAAGGACTAATAAAGTTAATGTAATAGTGCTGCTAGTATTTTACTGATGTAAAATAGGCAAGTGATAACATTTACAGAAAATCGCTATCAGGATTTATTTAAAGCTACAGTTAGTTCGACAACACTCAAAGTTGCATATCATTGCCATTTATTGCGGCAAATTACAAAACCAAATGTAACCCTCGTTTACCAATTACTGTCTATGAAGAAAATAAAGTGTGCATTAAATTTAATGTATCTTTGTAGCCAAATTAAACGACTATAAAGGACTAACCGAAAATAGGATTAAAATCGTAATTTAGATTTTTTGGAATCATCGAAAAAAGTGGAATCTATTTTAGTGTTGATGTAACGAGGGATCAAACGATCCGGGAACATAACTCGCAGAGAACTTCCAAATGTGCTCAGATTCATTATCATCTGTCACATCTGTCATTTGGATTTCCACTTCTTTATTCGTGCAAATTTACATCACATTAGTTACAATAACCTTACTTTTGTGTGTCGTTATCAAACTAATTTTTTTATTTTTAAAACATTTACGTATAAGCAATTTGATTATCAAAAAGAAAAGAAAAAATAATGCGTTAATATGTTGAGCTGTTGGTATATGAGGTCATTACATTCGTATGTTTTATCAAAATACAGAGATTTTTGTTATGGTCTGATGTCTAAAGATTTGTCTAGTCGTAAGAAGTTTGTGACAATGTGAAGAGAACCGTGTTTGTCAACATCGCGGTAGGCAATGCATCATTGATGGGCCATCTGAGCGTTGCGATCGTACACTCATGCATTACTTACCAGATCTAGTTAGCAGAGCTTCCGGCACAGCTTTGGCGCCAAAAGCTCGTATATATTGTATTTCAATAACGATGGTGTGAGAATTTCACAGCATTTTAAATAATTTTGTTTCGACGCAATAACTTATTCAGGATAGTTAAAAAATGACACATACGTTTTCAAAAAGAAATAGTTAATATAGTTAAAAAGACCACAGTCTTAAATACCACGGAACTTTTGAACTTACAGTTATTGGTCATGTTCAGGGAGCATTAGTTGAGGCAACTACTCAGATAGAATTCGCCGGTAATAGTAAATTCACGAGAGAATCCCCAAGGATCAATAAATTGTGGCTAGCAAGAGCCCACTAAAGTTGTTAAATGAATTTATGGCTACTCGACGTCAGACACTGGTCATTACTGAATTTATAGTCGGAAATTTATTTTTATATGGACAAATTTATTTAAGTATATTAAAGTCTATATCTGAGACGGGATATACCATCCAGCGTAAAAATGGAAAAAAATCTATCTAATATTCTTTCACGTCATAAAAAAGCGGTACAATTAAAAACTTTTATGAAGCATGATAGTAATTTAAAATCGAAGTTGTATTAAAAGCTCTGTCTGAACTTTATGAAACAAGCTTAATCATTACTTACGACTCGATCCAATTATTCTCCAACTTTCAATGTTTTCTCTCTTGATGACTGTTAATTATTTTTTCGTAATTAAGTTAAATATTAATATATACGCCTATTTCTCTGACAAGAAATTTCACATCGATTTGTTAATTACCACGCAAACCACGTTAATGATCGTTTTTTTGGGTTAGAATTATGAAATTAAAGATATACCTAGTCACCGCACAGGATAATACAACGTTTAGATTTTACTGAAGGAATGCAATTTAATCTGATTATTTTCTTCCAACTTGCTTCTTGACTTTCTATTTAATTTTAATGGGTCAGCTTAAAAGATTCTCGTGCAGACAAGCAAGATTTAAAATAGCACAACCAAAAAAGTTTGTTTTGTGTAAAAACAGCCTTAAATGGCACCAAGTAAAAGTATTTACTTTTACTAATTACCGGTTTCATATTACAATGACATCAATTTTTAAAGAAAGGATTAAAAATGTTTAAATATTAAACATTCCACGATCGATACAATTCCCAAGAATCGACAAGCGTTCATTGCTTCTTTCTTTCTCGAGATCGAACACTTTTCCGCAAAAACTGTCGGTTTAACTCGGTCGAAAAACATAAAATTAAGGGAGAATTTCATGCAAGTTCGCTATGATGCTGATAATAATAAAATAAAACAATAGCGTGAGTGGAGCGGGTCTAATAGCAGTAGGCCATGAGGGTTTAAGTGACGTATAATCAGGTGGCAGCACTTGTGGCTTTTCCCACGCTGCTCCGGTATTACCAACCTATTATTAATATATTGTTAACGGATGATAATTATTTTCTCCCATGTAGTTATTTCGGTGGGTTAATATTAGTGTATTTGCGGAGCGAACATTCCACTTCTGATGATTATTCTTTTCGATTATGACAAGTCAGCGTGATCGCTGAATCCGGACGTGACGTAACAATTAAAAGTGTAACAAATATTTTAACTGATGACATAATTCTATAGATCCTGGATTAAATAACTGAAGGTGTCGATTCGAAACGGCTACACCAGGTCAACACACTAACAGAGAATAGCGTATAGTTAAGAAAACTGATGCTGTGAAGCGGCAAAATAATTGATTTCGTAGCAGGAGCTTGAGTAAATATAGGTGGCAAGTTCAGTTCGTCTATGTATAAAGAGTTACTAATTAAACAGATGTCAGATCAGTGAAAAAATGTTATTTGTTTGTTAGAAATATCAGTTCTTAAATGTTAAAAAACAACACCGAATTTAAAATTAATGCAAAATTCTAACCTTTAGACTTCTTCTTCCCCTATAGTTTAGCGAATTCCCTCATCTTCCTTTACGAACCCACTGCAACAAAAAACACATGATTTTTACTTTACTTTATACATACTGATTTTTAATTGCCACACAATTCAACATTACACTGGTTTAATAAGTAAATAGGATTTTAAAATCTACCAATCAGAAAAAGTTTTGAAATCACAATATAAATTCTAAGCAAAATTTTACATTTACATCACGATTCTTCGTGAAAATGAACAGAAAAAATCTATATAACAGACGCAAAATACACCCAAAAAAAAGGAATTTCGGAGAATATTAATTTTCCTGTAAATTCGCCAACAGAAAGGCGGAAACGAAAAATCGATATTTTGACTACATGAACTGGGAAATGTCCAGAAAACAGGAAATGAAAGTTTAATAAAAATAAATCTGCTACACTACTTTAAGAACATTCAAAAATTAATTTAACCGAAATTTCAGTACAGAAAATTTAAATGTTTCACAAAACAAGAACGATAAATATAGAACGGTGAATAATATTATTAATTGCAGTGATGCCTAAAACGTAAAGACGTTCCGTAACAAGATAAAAATTAAAACTGGATTTAATTTTTAAACAATTAATAATAATAAAAACCTATTAGATGTTTCAAATATTTCAGCCGAAAAAGCCAGTTTTAAACCATGAATATCTGACAAGAAATTAACGTGTAAGTTTTTGTTCAAACAAACATATTTATTAAGTCGTTAGTAATGATTCGTACAATACAGTTATTTCCCCCTTAAGATCAGTATTTTTATATCAATTTAGAACGAAAGAACTGGAAGAATTAAGGCATAATACATGGAATAATAGACCGATACACAAAAACCTAACAGCAATACTTACCCTTTAAATCCGGATTTCCTTTCCTTCCGCGCCGATCATTGCAGACTCCTTCCTCATGGGCACATCACAACACTCACCCTTCACTTTACGCCCGAAATAAAATTATTTTTAACAAAAATAAACCACTTAACAGACTAAATTGCAGACCACACATCCCCCGCGTGCATGCGTGACACGAAAAACAAACAAAAAATTCTCGCCATATCAGACGTTTTTTGCAGAGTTTTTATTCATCTATGCGTCGCACAATAAAGAATCTTATTTAAAATACTGCAACATTATGCTTATGCATTACCACAACGTAATTTTTGCCCTCTGTGGGTCAATAAAAGATGATGAATTGTATATACAATTCTCCAAAAACAAATTAGAAAACTTGATTTAAATACGTCTTTCTAAAATATTTTATTTTTCGACAGTTGATGACAATAGAGAATTCAGGATTTCTCACCGTTTCTGTCAAAATACTCGTGTAAAACAGATTCATACGGGGTGTTCTAACGGTCAAAGGGCGGAAAATTAAATATTCGCTGAAGACTATAGAAAAAATTGTTTCAAAAAAGAATACACGAACTCGAAAATATTTTCACATTCCTTGAAAAAAAGATAACTACTAGGGTTGAATCCCCAAGATCTTTTTAAGTTCTTTCAAAAAAGAAAGATCTACGAAGTTATTTTCAGTTTTAAAAAAGACATTTTTTTTTAATTAACATACCACGGCCAAAAATTTGTTGTTCTTCAGAAAAAAAACATTAGAGGTCTCTAATATTCTTTCAAACTCTTTAAAAATGATCACCAGGGTTCTTCTAGAGTTGTTTTTTAAAAAAACTACAACACCAGGAGCCCAAAAGATTTTTTCACATTCTTAAAAAAAAATTCTTGGGGTCTTTAAGATTCTTTCAATTTTCTACAAAAATTAAACCGAACAGGAGTTTCTTTCAGCAGAGAATACAACGGTCCAGAAAATGTTTTCAAATTCTTAAAAAAGGATACTAGGGATTCATAAGATTTTTTCACTTTTTCAAAAAAATAAACCATCAGGTGTGCTCGAGATTTTTTTTATTTTTTACAAATATACTCCACCAGTGGCCTCGAAGATTCTTTTAAAGTAAAAGGCACTAGGGGCGCTAAGATTACTTCAAGCTTCTTTAAAAATACAACAAAAGGGTCCCCAAGGTCTTTCCAAATTCAAGACAAAGATCCATGAATATATTTTCACATTCTTAAAAAAAAACAAATTTCTTTTAAAATTAAAATACCAGGGCCACCAAGATTCTTCGACATTCTTCAGAAAAAGATAAAGTTTCATAACATTCTTCGTAAAAGAGTGAACCAAATTTTTTAAAATTTTTGCAAAAGTACAATACTCAGAGCTCCAACACTTTTTTCACAGTCTTAAAAAAACACAAAAGTTTCCTAACGTTCTTTCAAATTCTTTCAAGATAAAACGCATGTTTTCACATTCTTAGGAAAAAAGATACTAGGGGTTGGCAAGATTTTTTCACTCTTTCAAAATAAAAAAAACCAGCCGCTCTTATACAATATCTTATAATGTCCTTAGATGCCAAACTGTGTTCGTCAATCACACAACAAAAACTCATAAATTTTGACACAAATGTCAACGCACTTTGTTGGTATTTTTTTGGTCAAAAAAGAAAACAAAATCAAAAGTCAATAAGTTGTTAGTAGGGATGATTAGAAAAATTTTGGTTAGCATTTAACCATCTGCATGATATTTCTAATATACATACAAAATTTGACAACAATCGGTACAACAGTTTCAGAGATTACGTGTCTAATAAAAATGGATACAGACACCAGACAATACTTGCCGAGATAAGACTGATTTTGGCAAATGAGATACCCTCTAAGAGAAGAGAGGGTGGGTGGGCGGTGTTAGTATTTGCTAAGATAAAACTGATATTGCCAAATGACATACCCTCTAAGAAAATGAAGGATAGAGAGTATATCATTTGCCAAAATCAGTTTTATTTTCGCAAGTATTGACCCCGCCCACCCACCCGTTATTTTCTTCGAAGGTATGCCATTTGACAGTCAGTTTTATCTTAGTAAATATTAGCCCCGCCCACCCACCCTCTCTTCTCTTAGAGGATATCTCATTTGCCAAAATCAATCTTATTTGTCAAGTACTAGCCCCGCCCACCCGCCCTTTATTTTCTAATAGGGCTAGTACTTCCTAAGACAAGACTACTTTTAGCAAATGACATATCCTATAAGAAACGAGAAGGTGGGTGGGTGGGGCTAGTACCTGCTAAGATAAGACTGCTTTTAGCAAATGACATATCCTATAAGAAATTTAATTAAATTATTATCAGAAAAGACACTAGAGGCTCCAAAGCTCTTTCAAATTATTTTCAAGCAGCAATACCTAGAATCTCAAGACTGTTTGAAATTAAAAAAAAAAAGTTAATCCGTCATTTTCCAGACACCCCGTGTATATTTCTAAAAAATCCAAATCAAGTCTACGATATTTAAAAATTTTGACTTGATACTTTCAACACGTGATATTTTTCAACGTACTTTTTGTTAATTCATGTTATATTTCTGATGAGAAATAAGTGTTCATCCGCTCACAGAAAGTTCAAAAAATGTTTATCTAATATTTTTAAATTGAAATATTTCCTACGTTAAAAAAATTGTAAAAACTTTCTTGCTTTTCGCAATCGTCAATATTTTTGATTTTTTTACGATTTTTAGAATGATGAGCTTTAGAACCATTGTAGGAAAATGATAACAAAATTCCTGGGGTATTCGTGTATTTTTAAAACAGGCTAATTTTATATATTTCCAAAAAAAAAAAATCAAAATCGAGACCACAGTATATAAAAATTTTGACATGATGCTCTTAACAAGTGATATTTTCCAGTGTACTTTTTTTTTAAATTGTGTTATATTTCTGACGAGAAGTAAGTGTTCACCTTTGACCCGTTTACAGAAGTTCAAAAAAATTGAGCTAATATTTTTAGATCGAAATATTAACTATGCGAATTACAAAATTTGTAAAAAACTACTACTATTTTTAAACATCCAGTCATCATAAAAACGCAGTTAATAAATTGGAAAAAAAGTCGCTGAAGCTCTTTCTATATATGATACGATACAATTTAAAGTTTGTTTTTAAAGTTATTTTTTTTACAATAACTCGCAAAATTATCAATAAAAAATGGATACCTATATTATTAAGTCACAAACCAACGACTATAAATTTTAATATACTTAAATATAATTGTATGAATATCATATTGTGAGGTTATGTTATTATCTTGCTTTCTTTTGGTTTGGGTTGAGTCAAAACCGTTTTTTCTTTCCACTCTCTATATGTAAATTAAAATTACCTGTTTCGGACTTTACAAACCTTCATCAGACGATCTGTCCTATGGTTGTCACTTATAACATAACTATTACTTGGGGTCAGTAATCCTTAATTTTAATCTGCATCAATGTGTTAAGTTTAATAATAATAAGTAACAACTGTAGGACAAGCCTTCGGTTAATTTAAACACAGAGTGGAGATAAGAAACGTTTTTTAATCAATTCAAACCAAAACTATAAATTTCAAACAACAGATGACGGCTGTAATTTTTTAGCGGGGTTGATCAGATAAATTTTGGTTAGCGTTTTACAGTCTACATGATGTCTTAAAACAAATTCAAAGTTTCACCGCCATATACTGAGTAGTTTCTGAGATTACTTACTGACAGACCGCAGACGATAGATACACAACAAGCAGGGACAGACAGACGGAAACAGGAGTGCTACCTTGTCATATTCGTTTTCGCCTGTCTGTCGTTTGTGGTATGTTTGTCGTTGCGCCTAGTTTTATTAGGCAGATAGTCTCCGAAACTATTAGACTGATTGTTGTCAAATTTTGTAGATATTTTAGGATAAAATTTCTTGTGGTATCTCTTAGACTAATTTGAAATTTAATGGTTCTAGTTTATTTTCATTTATTCTTTGATAACCTGCATAAATACAATTAAAAGTAGTAGTAGATACTAAAGCAGACATAAACCCGCTTGCCATGCACCTGCACACCTAAAATGAGATCTACTTAAAAATATGTAAGTATTTCTAAACGACGTCTCATTTTTTTGCATTTAATAGTAGACAAATTAGCGCCTTACGATCTGCACGATTTAAAATTTCGGAGTAATCGGCTTCGTAGTTTGGAAGGTTGATAACTCTATAATAACATCACTATTGACCATAGGTATATGACAAACAATAAAATGGGGATTAAACGTTTTTGTATTGTCGAAAATGTGAAAATTAAAAATACTTGATATAACACGTTTGTTAAAATTGTCTTTGTTTCTTTAGTTATTAAGAAGTGTCTAATTTAAACAAAATGAAGGTAAATCAAATTCAGCAAAAACAGAACTTTGCATAATTAGTGCACCTCAAAATCCTTATTTATGTTATTTTTATTCTTTAAGCCACAAAAAAACTATGGTTTATTGTTTTTAAATGCAAAGAGAGGAACATTTTAGCTGAAGGTTATATAATGTTGCAGTAAAGCAAAGTTTCGAGCAATCGATTACTTATTGCTCATATTTTGTTGTACCGAGTGATTCAGTCTCGAACAATAAATTGCCAATAATTATGTGTCGAACGAAACCAGTATGTCTTTTTATCGGTCCACAAAGATTCATTTCCCGATTTATTCCGACCGTCACAATTGCGTTATAAGCCGTACACAGGCGTGCAATTTAGTTCTTGTAACCGTGTGAGTGCCCGAATAAGCGATTAATTAAAATAAATGACGCAGAGGTGCAGGGAAATGATACAACAATATTTTTCTGATGACAAATAACGCAAATATCAATCAAGTAAATTCGTGGGAAAGAGAGAGGAACGGTAGGGTGAAGTGAAGACCGCGACTGAAATATGAGTAATTGATAATCGATATAGGACGAGTTGTTCGAGGAGGTGTCATTATACCAACCGTTCAAACATTATTACCCTCCAGTACTAGTCCTGTAATAACAGTTCTCCGGACTTTGAGTTTTTAGTTTTCTTCCCCTGTTGTTGTACGTGTGGATATAATATACGGATGAAATTCGTGAAGTTCGATGTCTCATCCGAATGATATTGATATTTTGGTGGACATGAACATGTGTTAATAAATTATTATCTTTGCTTTTAACTTGTAATACATGACGTTTATGCATAAGTTTAAAAATACATGAATAAGTTACTGCCATTTTATAGTATACACATTCATGTTTTATTCGCGGAGTGTTGTCGGTAAATTGTTTTCGCTGTAAATTTTTAAAGAAGTTTTAACAATTAGGTAATAGCATCGTTGCGGCTTGACGAGCGATACTTTTAAAATGTCATAACATATATTTTGATGTCTATGTTTGATTAACATTATTAGCAATTAGCGAATTTTCAGTTTTCGGTTGATTTTCCGAACTTAGTTACCTTGAACGACAATTTCCATGTGTATCTAAATATTAGTAATATCGGCACAAAAACTTTTCCAAAGTATGTGTTGTTTGTTGAATACTGAAATGCTATTATTTTAAATGGATTTTGCGTAAGTTTTTCACAACAAATGAACTAGATAGAATATTAATTCAATGATCGCCTGGAATAAATGGAAGTATTATTATAAAATATTTCCGAGAAAAAGTAGAACAGAGTTCTAATATGATTACATAATAGATAAAGGACAAGCAGAAATACCACCGGTAGCGATAGATAAAGTTAAAAAACACTGAGAATAACGAAAAGTGGACGATAGTATAGAGCGGTATTTGTACAGAGCTGCCAACGCCAACGCCCTAAGAATATTATTGCTGGTCTAATAAATTTATGGACACAGACATCGGACTTCGTGGATAAAAAACAACACATCACAAATTTCTGTAAGAATGCGTATAAGAAAGCTTAGTAATAAAAAATAGTTTTTCAAGAAAAAAACAATTTAAAACCGCGTGTAGAATAAACAGATTGTCAAAAGAGAAGTGTCCATCTGATTTTCATAGATTTGCAGAAATTTCACGCTAAGCGTCCATTAGCAAAATTGTCGAAAATGCTCCAAAGATTTTTTATACAGGGCATGACGATCTAAATAAAAATAGATCGAATCAGAATTAAGTCGTTAACATACTGAGACGAACTAAAGAGAAAAATGAAACATTAACGCAAATTTTTGAAAAATAAAAAATTAACTGTGAGTTATTTATAAACAACGATATTACCGTGCTATAAACACGTCACAGTGTTGACATTTCCATGGCAACGGAAAGTAAAAATCACGCGTGCGGAAAAGTGGATCTCCCGTACTAGTGCAAAAAATATTCATATTTGACCCAGGTCAAACAGGTCAAGAATTAACTTTAAAAAAACGTTATTTACAACGCGTTTGTGGACACGATAAAGACGGAACTGTCAACTAAAAAGCATTCATTTATGAGATAATAATAAATTTACTTCTTGTAAATGATCAATTATTGTTATTCATTGCTGATAAACTTAAACGAAACGGAACAGATAGACTCCTAGGGCAAAAAACATAAACACCGAAGTATAAAACTAATGACCCATAATAAACATAAGGCATATAAAAGAAGAATCTATAAAACGGTACTGGGAAAAGCTCGAGAATGAATGCGAAAGTTAACAGAAGTAAAGAACAAAATGGAAATAGCTATTGGAAAAAAATATAGAAGTAGAATGAAACAAAAAGGAAACTTGATGAAAATTGGAATCGGTATATTAGAATCAGTAGAAGTAAAATTTTTGTATTATTTATATACAAAAGTATACTAGGTATACTGGCCCAAGAGAAATGGAGAAACGAATTAAACTAGAAAAAGTCACCGAAGCAAAATCACTAACATTTGATGCAGAGGAAAGCGGAATATCGTTACAAAAATAACAAATTATAACTATGATTCATGTTGTTCATTATTAATTTCGTGAATGCATAGATTAAATCATACTGTATACTTTGCCGTTTACTAGATGTCAGTACAGAATGGTGGGTATTTTTTTTTTTGTGTATACGACTAGCAAATTAATACTTTCAATCAATAAGAAACCACGTATTAATAAAAAACATTTTAGAAGGACAGTAAAATGGTAGACTTGGAAGATTTATTCGCCTTTGATTATGGTTTAAACAAATATATCGACTACTTGGAAAAATCACTACATTTTATCAAAGAAGAAAACTAAGAATAGATTTAGATTACACACATTAAGAATAAATAAATAATGGAAAGATATTAAAGCCTATAGAATACATTACAGAATATATGGAATACAAATACACTAATAAGTGTAAGGCATCACAATTCCATTAGTACCAAAAAATTAACAGTAATGCTTTTTTATTGTTTATTATTTAGTCGGTCGTCTGTTGCAGAACGGTCAAAAATTTTGTATGGTAAAGAGACCAGCTCAGCAAATTTATGAATTCCATTCCCATATTTTATACAAATGCAAATGCAATCCTATTACTGCATTGGTTAGTTCTATAAATGTTCCTAAAATATTTTTCTTTTAAAAAGTCTCAAATGCAATGGTTAGAGTTGCATTTAATACATTAAATAATAAGTAATTCAAAAGAAATTTACAGATTGTCAACAGCAATTGTGGAAGTCACAAAATTATTGCTTGGGTCTTTCCAGATTGTTTGAAAAGGGCGGTAATTATTCCGGTTTACAAAAAACTACTGTCTAACTAGATAACTATCCTCCAATATCATTGTTACAAAAAATTTTCTAAAATCTTGGAGAGATTATCATACATTTAGTTCAAATTTAGAAAATATAGTTCCAGGACATTTCGCCTTAGTTCCTGTTTATTTTTCAGATTTTCTAGATCTGAGTCAAGCGTTTGACTGTGTTTGCTATGGTGTTCTCATAAGAAAGCTTTTGTGTTATGTTATAACTTTCACCCCTGCAACGTGAAGTTAATTTTATAATATTTTAATTAGTAAATCTCACTGTGTCCGCATCAATAAACATTTTCTCAGGATGCTAATATAATTTATGGTTTACCCCAAGAGCCCATTCTTAGGCCCGTTCTATTTTAATTTTCATTAACGATTTTTCTTCCTACATATTTGATGTTCAGATGATTCTTTATGCTGATGAGACCACTTTAAGTAGGTTGGTTTCTACGTTGGAACAGTTTAAAAAAAAGTGATATGTACCTCGTTAAATAAGGGTCAATACTGGTTTGAAGCGAATAGATTAAACTTGAGTAAAAGTAAACGAGCCCTGTACCATTCGTTAAAAAATATTTATTGCTAATAAACTTTGTAAAAACTTTCTAAAAACATCCTTTACTTCGTATAATATTTAGCAAGATACTGTTTACTGAATTGGCTTATTTTGCTTTAATACATCTTCTTTAGACTATGGTATTATCAAATGGGGTCATTCCACATCAAGGTACAGGTTTGTCAAGTTACAAAGGCGAGCAATTAGAATTGTAGCGAATTGAAAATATAGAAATGGTTTCCAGGGATGCATCAAAAAAAGTAATATTTTCACTTATCCACTCTGTTCATTTATAGAAGTTTATAATATATTATAAGCCATCCCATATCTTATGTTAAATTAAACGCTGGTCACTACAGATATCTCTTATAATATGTTAAAATTATCAAAATCCAGAAATGGCACAAACTATTATTGTATTAAATTCTAGAACAGAATTCTAAAAAGGTTAATGACTTTACCCAGAAAAACTTGGTCTCAGTACACAGTGCTGTGTCAGCTTCACGGATATTATTACAAAGTCGTTTCTGTGTGTAAGAAAGAAATAGCGTCGCACCTAGAAGAGTTCCCTGCGGAAGTCCGTTTTAATAATATTCATAACTTTACTAATTGTCTTTGTAGTAGACTCACCTACCTTGATTATGATTATGTGTATTTGAATCTTTAATACATCATGAATGGAACAGACAAATAAACAAATATACCTACTTTATGCATAATGCTTTCTTCATCTAAAAATTACTGTCAAAATGGGCAAAAGCACCTTTACTGAAGTTTATAACTATCAGAATTCTATTTCACACGTTAACATTTTGTTGAATTTTTTGTGCTGTTGAGAGTTCATAATAAGTTTAGTAAATACAGAAATATTTACAATAATTGTTTTTTGGCGAAATGAGACCATGTCGATTTTAGGTAGGAAATGTTGAACAAAATAGGTATTGAGACAAAATCGGTGGCAGTAAAATTATTTTCCTATACTTCTTTAGTATCCTAATTGAAAGTTACTCGTTTCCTTGTTTAATTACGCCTAATAAACTGAATGGAACTTTGCTAATTTGTAAATTTGTTGGGCTAAAACTTTAACGGGACAATCAATTATCGTAAAAAGTAACTAACATTCAGAATAAGTCATTATCTATAGCTGTTTTATAATACAGGGTTTTTAAATATTAATTTATACATGGCCATGGATTTCAAAAATCCCGCTTCGTTGAAATCATGTCTCAATATGACAGTTCTCACTTGTCATTATGTCATTTGTACCTGTCATTTAAAGTCATTGCTTTTATTGTTCCAACGTTTTTCAAATGTTAATTATAGTAATTCTCGTTGATTCAAGCTGAAAACAATAAAACAGTCGTTTTCAAAACTCTTGGTGCTTGCGTACGAAGATTTTGTTTTTTTGTGCTAAATGGTTTATTCTGTTGAACAAGACACTTTCATTGTTGTGTCTTATTATCGCAATGGCATATTGGGTGTATTCTGTAACCGCTTGTAAGCAAGAATATCTGGGCAAGTACCCTGAGACAAAATGGTGAACTTTTTTAACACTTATTTACTGTAATGTTTAATTACAATAAATTTATTTCTTTTTATTGTAATGAGTTAGTTTAATTTTTATAAGATATGAAGCATTTAGGCAACAAGTTATACAGATGCGTATGGTATTTGTCGTGAGTCCTTGGGCATTTAGTAAAATATATATAAAGTGATAGGCGGCACGCTTCCATGACCTACTGCGACCCTGTAATTATTTATAGAAACCCTATGTATTTTCTACCTTTATTTTCCTTCATACAAATGCAGAATCATTTCTTAAAATTTATAAAAAAAAAACTTTTATAATACATGCAAACGAAATTTCAAAAGCCTTAGAAAATTTAGTAAAACACATCACATTTATTAATTTAGAAACCAGCTTTGTTGCTATAGCGGAGATAAACTTGAATACCTCTGAACTCGTTTAATTTGAAAGCTACAACTTGTAAAGAAGTAACTGTAAACTGACGCATTTATGGGGTTAGTATGTGGAAAATGAGAAATAATATGCGAAACAGTAAAAATCTAAAACTCATAGAGAATTAATATTAACGTGATTAGAATCTTTGGAAAAAAAATTGTAATTAAACCGCCTACACTATAGTATTCGAGTTCTTATTACATCAGTTTGTACCCTAATATTATAAGAAAATATCATATAGGTATGTTTTGTTGATTTTCCTATAATTCGCTATTACTTAGAGAGATTTAAACCCAATTCATCATCAGGTATGAAATCGTCAATTCAAATAAATGATCATTGACGAGCTAAATTTAAATTTTAACTTAAATTAAACAAACACCAGTAAATTCGCACCGCACACCCGGGATGACTCAATTATATTATGTATTGATCTATGATTCTCTTTCATCAAAAAAATACTTCAGAGATGTAGTGAAAACACTCGGAACGAATTTATAGTTAAATGTCTTAACACAAACTTTTGAAATATTTTTAACATGTACAGACATCTGGTGCAATTTTAAGTGCATAACGAAATTAGTGTAGGTTTTTATTATATTTCACATGTCCAAGGGTAATGTAGTTATTGGTTTGAACTAAGTTATCCTTTCACTTCAAGTCCCAAATGTGAATCACGTATTCGATTCATTCGAGAAGTTGGTCGATGCCAGCACAACTGAAGCCCGAGCTACAATTTACTTCATGTTAAATAGATGTAAAAAAGCATACTAGAAGCTGTCGTCCTGTAATGCATACTAATATTTTCACATTCGTGAGACTTGTTTTTGCTGCTAATGTAATAGAAAGTGAGCCTGGCACACTATACATATGTACGTAACAGTTTATAAATTATATAGGTATTTCGACTATGATGCTTCCTCGTCTTCTACAAGTTTGTCATTTGTAAAAAAATATAAGTTAGTAACATTTAGAGCATTTGATCTCTGTTCAATAATAGTATTCAAGGAAGCTAAACCACCCTCTTTTGATCTATTAAAGTCGTCAACAAATTATACTTAATAATTATTTTTTATAGAAAATTCCCCAAAATCGTCGAGTGTTGCATGATAAATTTTCCATGAGTATTATTTACAAACTTTGCGAAAAGCTGTACACAAAAACTGTTTTTGTAATTTTTTTCCGCCACTGTGATGGATTGGTAGTAGTAATTTCCGTTAAGCCTATGTTGTTGTCAAACATTTTTCCTGATGTTTGTTTACCTGCCGGCTTCGATCAATTTTGATCGCCACAATACAGAAGAAAAAAACATCCATTTGCAAACAATACGTCCACGCGAGTACGCAGACTTTTCATTATTTTTTGTTGGCTAGTTTTTGTACGTTGGTTTCACACCCTGAGAGCATAAATGGCTATACTTTCTTGCTAGAGGAGGTATAAGATTTTTCTCTGTGATAAAATGATATTATATAATAAACTGCATCTCCTTCCATGTTCTAAGTCCCTGAAAACAGTTCAATCAACCAGAAAAATGTGACAGAAAAATATCGTAAAAAAAGTCTCACTGTCTTCTGTTTTTTCGACTTGAACATCATAATTATAATAGCTTGAAATCGCCTCACACTGACAAAGTAATGTATCTTAAAGGTCTCTGTCATATTAAATAATCGTCATTAGCAGAATTTATGTAAATACTTACTACTTAATTTTATTAAAATCAAAATATACCGTAAATTAATTCAAAATATGTCCATTAATTTTAACGGGAGTATTAGTTATACAGTTTTTAGCAGAGTCGATTTTTTTACAAGTCGTCCGGAAGAATTAATGTTATTGTGCAGATTATTGTGTTAGAAACTGGTAGATTTGGAGTTACATATTTGCCAATATTTCTAGTTCATGGTAGAATAATAATATACATATGCACGATTACTACATATTTATTTTAATATTTTTAATGTATATTTTGAGTTGCTAGTATTAAACTATATAGCCATTTTTAACACGTATCAGCAGCTAAGATTACTACTGATCTCAGAAAGCAAGTGTTTAATAAAACCCTAAACGTATGGGTAACTTCGGGTTTCAATGTCAACATTATCTGAAATATTTACACCATAAATGCATGACTTTTAAAGTTTAATCAAAGACATGACAAATATTTCCAAGGCCATTTCTAATCTGAAAACTTTTTGGTCACCCGTTATATAATAATTAATGTAAGATACTAATTAAATAGAAAAATTTAGGTATGACTTCGACGTGGTTTAACTGTAATTATTTTGCCTACAGGTCTCTTACTGTTGTAACCAAGCAGTTCGACAGATGTTTTGTACAACAATTTATGTTAATACCAAAACAATGACGCCTAATGGAAAAACGTTATTTGGTACTTTGTCTCACGTTGTCAATTAGAATGTAATCTATATTTCAAACATAAACATGATCTGTTCTATGTTGCTACCTGTTTATTGCATTAAGCATCACTTTGTATAACGTGCGACGAAATACCACTAATGCAGTATCTAATTTAAACAATCGTATTTCTTCTCTTGTTTGTGATAATTTTATTTTATCTCTAATTTAATCGTGAGATACGGCAGGTTTTTCACGCATTTTAATCACGAAATACTCGATGAAAGCAGTGATGAATAAAGAATGGGGCCACTTCGAAAATTGAATAATGAAATGGTCCCTTAAATAAGCGTTGCATTTGCTGCACGACGAATATATAAAATTTATGAAAAATATAAATAGTTCATGTCAACACAGTAATTCAAAGTGTTCTATAAAAATCTCTGGTGTGTACATAAAAGATTCATGGTGAGTTCGTTCCAGTGGTAGCGAATAAAAAGAGTATCGTGTCATCGGCGGCATGTCGCGGTCGACCGTTGCGCGCTACGCCGCCACCGGATTATTAACATATGGCCATTATTGTATTAGAGCTAATTACCTGATATTTCATTAGCGTGCGTGTCGCCATCTACAGACATTACATCACGCGAATTATTACATAACCTTATTTTTATTGAGCGGATCGCGCGCATTTCCGGACGAATTATTACACCCATTCTTCGTTGACACGGAGTTTTGTAATCGTCCATTATTCATGATAAGTAATGAATTCAGTGATTCATTCATTCTTTAAGAACATTAAATAATTATCTTTGCTTTGTACATTTTTTATCCGTTTCCAGCTTGTTTTTGTCACACTAAACTTTATTGCATTTTCATTTATTGAACCGTGGAATATTATAAAGGTTACGAGCAGTAAATAACTTTCAGCTAGATGATTGACCTGTGGTGATGGTATAGTTTACAACAATGACAAAAAAATAAATTAACTCTATCGCATTAAGTGTTACTTTTTGTTGTCTGGACAATGATATATTTGGATTACAACGTGCGGTGAAAGATAAGTTTAATGACAAATTACGTTGCCTCTGTTTTCTTTTCCTAAGAACACTAATCACTTCTTCTTTAAAAATCAAAAATATATACTTACCGTTATTTTTTATAGGATGTGATTTTAATTTAATGATAAAAATTATCAATTATGTCATATGGAGAAATTATAGGAAAAGTTTGTAGATTCATCAATTTATCAACAATTTCAATGCATTTTTTTAAATCGTGGTATTTATTAACATTTATTGAAATTCCATCACATTCTAAATGTATTTTCCGTTTAATGCAGTTTTTGGCTTTCTAATTTTTCTTAATTTTCTTACAGTAGCATGATTTTAGAAACCACCAAAACTTGGCAATTGCGTTAAAATTTTCAGGAATCTTTCATACTCCTATTATTTTTGTTTAAATGTAGTGGTTAAAGCATCAATATTTTGACAAATTAAGTGTCGACTATAGCTGCGAATCCATTTTGTCATTAAGTTTTGCCCAAGACTTTACAGATGGATTGATAATAATAAGCATAACCGCTTGCTTAAATGTTAATAAAACTTATGTACTCATAATTTTTTACTTCCCGAGCGTAAGCTAAGGAAGTATTGTAATCGGTCGTGTACGAGCTGCGGTGCAAATTTTGCTCAAAAATCAGATACTCAAGTATATGAATAATTTTGACCAAATTGCGATACAAATTTTGCTCAAGTATCAGATAGTCAGGTACAGTTAACCGAACTGCGGTGCATTTTCGTTCGGGGTTGGGCGACAGGGCACAATTGCGCCAGTAGTACCTGTATAATCTTGGTAATTATAAAAATAAATTCTGTGCATAAAAATGAAAAACGATATATTGCAAAAGATGTACTTCGTAGACATAGAATCTAGAATTATTCAATTCAAAAATAATGAAATTTCAAGGTATAATTTTGTAAAATGTGTCAGCTACAAATTTGCTAATATCATGTCATAATTGTAGATAATAAGATAATATTTACATAGTTATATTTTAGTTTACTTATTTTATTGAACAATTTTAGACATTATATTATTTGGAAGAGCATAGATGAATAACAAATAGAGCTACAATCGCTATAATTTACTACTCTAACTAATAAACATTAACTATAGTGATTATACAAACCTATGTAAGTACGTGATCTAGGGGTCGTTCTTCAAATAAATATTTATAAATAACGAAAAGTTAGTAAAGAAAGTGAAGTGAGTATTAATGGGAATGAAGAAGGGGTGGGTGGGCGGGGCTAAAACATGCTATGATACAACTGAACGATAGTAACAGTAGTCCGGTCTCATTTATCCGATAACTCCAACCGTTTTTCCAGAATCGCCCATTGATATATAGTAATTTTTAAAAATTTCAAAAAATGGTCATTTCATTTCAAATATTTCGAAAATATGGCTCCCTGATCCTAAACACGTTATATTTTGGATATCACCACGTCAGAATCTATAGCTGGGCGGGACTAAAATTTGCTAAGATAGAACTGAACAATATTAAGAGCAGTAACTGGAATGACGAAGGGACGGGTGGGCGGGGCTATTGCTTGCTTATAAAACTAGTTCCGCCCACCTGCCGTCTCTATTTCACTAACTTGTTCCTTCTCCTTTTCAATTTCGACACATTTTCGACGATTTTCGAAATTTAGCTAAATCAATTTTCTTGTAGATTTCGGGCCTCAGAAGTCACTTCCATTTCTTCGATAATTCCAACAGTTTTTTTCAAAAAATTCTCATTTCATTCCAAATATTCCGGATATATTGCTCCTTGACCCCAAACACGCTATATTTTTGGAATCAGCACGTCAAGATCTATAACCCTGAATTTTTTGACAATTTTTAGACAACTTTTTTAAAAGTGAAATGTTTCCAAAATTCTTCAAATTTCGACCCATTTTCGACGTTTTACGTAATTTAACTAAATACATTTTCTTGAGATTTCCGGCAGCAAAAGTCACTTCCGGCCTCATCTCTTCGATAATCCAACCGTTTTTCCAAAATTGTCCGTAATTTTTAAAAATTTCAAAAACTTAATAATATTAAGAGTAATCACTGGGATGAAGAGGGGGTGGATGGGCGGGGTTATTGCTTGCTTATAAAAGACTCTGTAAGAGAAAGTTAAACTTAGTTCCCATTTTCACTCTACAAAAGAACATATAATTAACCCCGCCCACCCACCCTGCCTTCATTTCAGTGATACATTTTATCTAGCTAGAGTCATAGATCGACTTGATATGAACAAAAATAAAATTGTTAGAATGAGAACAGCGCGGGTGAGGGGAGCTAGTATCTGCTAAGATAAGACTGATTTTCGTATATGACTTACTTTATAAGAAAATAAAGGGTGGGTGGGCGGTAGTAGTACTTGTTAAGATGGGACTGATTAAAACTTGCTAAGATAAGACTGAACAATATTAAGAATAGTCACTGGAATCAAGACAGGGTGGGTGGGTGGGGCTACTGCTTGTTCATAAAACTAGAAAAAAGCTTAACTTAACCCCGTCCACGACCTTTGTGCATTTCATTGATTTAATTTATTTAGTTTAAAAACGAGAAGTGAATTATATTTTTAACATGTGAAGAATCTAAGAATTAATAAAAAGTTGTGACTTGAAAAAAACGACGTCGCAGTCTTTAATAAGAAAAGATGGAATTAAATTTAGTCCAGCTGATGGGTGGGTGGGCGAGGTAAGTACTTGTTAAGATAAAGCTGATTGTGGCAAATGAGATACCCTCTAAGAAAATAGAGGGTGGGTGGGCGGGGCTAATACTTGATAAGATAAGACTAATTTTGGTACTTTTGACATTTTCAACCATTTTTCAACTATATCGGAAAATTAGTTGAAGATATTTTCTTGTAGAAAATTCGTTTTCGGCTTCGTTTCTTCGGAAATTCCTACTGTTTTTCCAAAATAGGTACAAAATTTTCCACCGCAGTTCGGTCAGTGTCTGTAAGATACCAGGTAGTCAAAAAATTTTGAACAGCAATGCGGTCGAGGATTAAAAATCCTCCGCAGTTGGGACATGCCTTTGTAATCCAATCCGTCGGCCGACCTTCTACTTTTACGTTTCCTCGACTTTTCATGGCCCCTAGAGTACGAAGAAATAAGTCTCCAGTTTCCGTCTGTCTGTCCGTCTATCTGTCTGTCTGTCCGTCTATCTGTCTGTCTGCCTGTCTGTCTGTCTGCCTGTCTGCCTGTCGGTCCGTCTGCCGTCTCGATTTTTGTTAGACAGATAATCTGCGAAAGTTCTGGGCCGCCAGTTGTCAAATTTTATAATTTATATTAGGAATATCGTGTAAACGCGAACCAAACTTTGTCTAATCGTAACATAGTCCTACACATGTACTTTATGACTCCATGTTGAAATTTTACTAGAAACGTCCAGATTTTTAGAACAAAATCAAAATCATAAAACAACACATTTTGCAATTTTTTGGATTTGCAGGGTGACTCAAAAAATTAATGAATCAGTCAATTTATTTTAAATAAACCAGGAATTATGAAACTGAATACTCTGGATTCTTGCAGACGTTTTAAAGTTATTGTAAGCATGGTAAATTTTTATTTAATATATATATATCTGTTTATTCCCCCCAAAGAAGAAAGAATTAATGACGTCATCTCAAAATTTTGCCGAACAAATTTTGTCTAAAATATGCTAAGTATGATGAGTCTATACTTGTGATTTATCGTTGTATTGATATTTTTTAGATTTGCTTATACGGGGTGTCTCATAAAAATTAATTTCTTAGTCAATTTATTTTATTGATTAAAGCAGGAACGGCTCACTCCGTTTTCGCAGAAAATTTTTGAAATACAATACTGTTTTAGTATTATATTGCACCAATCCAAACTGATATACGTTTCCTTACAAAAATGTTGATTACGACATCACAAAATTGTGTAAAAAAAACTCGACTCGAAATTGCTGGATATGTGTCATTGTACTTTAGGTGCGAAGGAAGTTCTGTCGAAACAACGTTCGACCAATTTTTTTAATTGCATTTGTACTGAACCATCTTGCCTTGTTTTTTTTTGCATATACTATATCTTTTCTAAATATCTATATACATAAATATTAAATAAACCAAATATTTTGTTTGACAAAAAATTATTATGACAAATTTCAAAATTTTACATAAAATTTCTACGACATACTCAAAATTTGGTAATTTATATAAAAGGTTTGTTTTGTTTAAAAATTGCGGATAATTTGAAAATATGCACTCCTTATCATTTAAACAGGAATCAGTTATACTCTGTCCAGATTAGCGTTTTTTTTTTCATTTCCCGTGACAATTAGAGTGGGTAAATATTTTGAGATTTAAAAGACCTATCTGGAACTGTTGTGTTTATTTTAACAGTCTGTTAAAAATTAAGTTCCAATTCGTATTCTGTAAACTCTTAAAAACTTAATAGAGCTGTTCATTTGACCTGTCTATTTGTAAAAATTGAAGTGTGTGTATATTGAATATCCCTTAAAAATTTTAACTTGACGTTAAAATGGCAGGTATCGGCTCTGTTTTCATTATTGAAGCTGAAAATGAGGACAGAGGAGGAACATATTTTTTAGAATTAACACTTTATTTTGTTCTATGAGTTAATAGTAATTATATACCAAGGGAGAGAAGACACTTTTCTGGCCCGAGCTGAATTATTTCCCGAGATCCGAAGGATCGAGGGAAATTAGAAAGCGAAGGCCCGAAAAGTCTTTTCCCCCGTGGTTTATATATTTACTTTTTTCACTACTAGCACATTTGTTAAAGTTTACTTGAAATTCCAGCTTCCTAGTTCTACATTTATCATCAATAATGTATAAAATGTGACAGCTTATGACCATGCCGACATTATCAATTGTTTTTATTATCTACTAGTAGGAGAGATAAATCCATTATTGGGTAAGGTGCAGAATATTAATTTGTCAAGTATTAAACACGATATATAATGAGGTAGTAGCGAAAAAAATCATTATAATTATTTCGTTTTAATAATATGATATTTATGTTTTTATTTTTTTTATTTTCTTATTTTTGAAGCGCCCTTTCAATGTTATTTATAGCTTTAGCAATGTTATTGTTAGTCTTTATCAAAGCTTTCAGAAGATGTTGTTGTTCGGACCAGTTGACATATTTTTTTTATACTTGTACTCTTAATAAGATTGGTCGGAATTGTAATCACACAAAAACTGACTCAAACAAACTTCAACTTTTTGTGGGTGTAATGGTCTTTCCTCAAAATAATGAGGATTTTCTCCACCCCATATCCTCTCATTTTGCGAGTTTATATACCTTGATAGATAAACAATTGGAAAAACAATAAACGAAACGAATTTGCGAAAAGAAAGCAAAGCAAAATAAAAAAAATCACATGAAATAAAGAGTGAGTGAATAAATAAAAATACATATTATAAATATCAAAAGTTTGTTTTAAATTTCACACCGTCCGCAAAATTTCAGAGAAATTAGCCAAAAAGCCAAACATAAATAGATTTTAAAACCATTTCCCATGCAAATGCAGTCAAATACATATGGTAAGAACACAAGACAACATTAACATGTTATGAAAATTTATTTAAAATATTTTTTTCAATTGACATCATATTGTTATAATAGTTATTTGCAAAATCCATTAACGGGCGCATTTACATCAAAGCACACATTAAATAAACAAAATTCTTCAAAACATTTGATGAATTTTTGATAACGTAACAACAGGGTAAATGTGTCCGGAAACGCGTTTAAAACATACAAAGAGCGCTAATGAATGAAATAGAAGAGGGTGAATAATGAGATCGTTCAGGCATAACATAACCTGACATATGGCTGCATCACCACGAACCAGATTTATATCATCCCTACAATATTCACCCCATATGTTTAATAGAACCACCTGTGCTTTAATAGTGTTAGCAGGTAGCCCAACCTGAATCCGCTTCCCCTCCTAACGACATATTGATTAGAAAATAATTAAGATGAAAATTGTGTCGACACCTACGAGTCAGTGCAAAATACATAATAGTTTTTTGAAATATAACGGCTAAATTTGTTCATTAGCTTTAAAACAGAAAAAAATGGATGGCATGTTGTTTTAAGTAAAATGCACAAATATTTTTACTGTCGTTGCTGCATTAAAAATATACAGTGTAAATGTAATTGTTATTAATTTTAGCTACTAAAATTTTCATTAATATGCCATGAATATAATATACAATTTATAAATAACTTTTTAATGTGTCTAAAAAATGTGTTTTTGTTTGAAAATGACATCACTGATACTACCTTCTTCATAAAATTGACTTACTCTTCTCGACGTTTCCATAATTAGTTGTGTTAATTTGGTGGAGGCGCCGGGTAAAAGTGAGTAGGGATTTTAATCAAATATACCATACAAATCTATTAAGTGGTTATGAAACGCAAATGTTTCAAATAGCCTTGATACTCAGTTGCTTCTCATTCCAAATTAGACAGGAATGTCGAAAAAAAAGATCGTTTGCACAGATTTGCTTGTAAACATCATTAGAGATAAAAAATGTATAAAAACAATTTTTTCTCAAAACAGAAAGTTAGCGATTAATCCTCATCGTATTTTTCGAGAGATAGCGGTTTAATTTTTATTTATTTATTTTTAGCTAACTTAGTAATTATTTTAAAAAGTTAGATAAACTTAACATTCAAAGATTAAGTTTCATATACACTGATTCCAATTTCTACGTATTACGTTTTACTAAATTTTTATTTTATGAATTCAATTAAGCTCTTTTACTGACACATATAATTACAGATTAGGAAAATTTAAACCCTTAAATAATCTTTGCAAATACACTCACTAAAACGTGAACTCTAAATACCTAAGCTTGTTTAAAGATTTTTTTGTACGTTCTATTAAACCGAATTAAGATCCATTAAAATGTTTCATTTAAAGGAGTAATATTCGTGTCCTTATAAAAGATTGATGATGCCTATACCTGTGAGAAATCTTTTAATGTAGTGGAGTTATATCTCGAAGTATTTTCTTTCACAGCGCGCACCATAGACGAGATTACATCTGCAGCTAAAATATGTTATTTCGAGATATGGCTTTATCGACTGTGGAATTTTAATTCTTAAATAAACAAGCGCACAGTCTTCAAACAAATTTTCAAATATTTTTTTCCAAATTGCAGCAAGACAACCTTGTGACGGACCTGAAGGTTTTTTCTTCAGACTTCCATGCGAAAGTAAGTTGTACTTGCTTTATGTTTTTGACATGTAAATGCTGTTAAAAGCATTTATTTATGCTTTATTAAGCACTAGAAGTGGGTTATATTTTCAAAATATTACTATAAAATTTGGTGAATATTAATTGTAATTGAAAATAAAGTCCACTAATAGCGTTCACTTTTTCACAGTACTTGAAAGTAAATATGCTAGGTGTTTACACAAAAAAAATTTGTAGTCGACAATACATAGTACAACAAAATAAACGTTTGGTTTATCTTATTGTATGTCTGTCTCATAAAATACTGGTTGTTGAAGGATGTCGTTGGTATTGATAGTACACTATGTGTTGCACGTGGTTTATCTAGATATGTTGATGAAAGTCCATGCCAATGACATCGTGCTGTTTTATTGATCTTAAAACGGATTTGCTATCGTCTGAAGTAATGGTTATGCGGTATTTTCAGATGCTCACTTGACGTGTTCATTCAAAAATAGTTCGTTCTGGAGGTTGTTTGGGGGTTATATTTTAATTTTTGGTTAAACTGATCGCAAAAATGAGTCTTCCGTCTTCATCTGTCTGTCGTCTGTCTCGATTTTATTAGAAACATTGTCTTTGAAATTACTGGAGTGATTGTTGTGAAATTTTATATGCCTTTTTTGGAATATTGTGTGGATATCAAAACGCTACCTAAAACTTGTCTGGTCTTCATCACCAACAATTTGATGACGTTAATTCAAAATTTTCAGTAGTAAAATTTGATGACATTGTTTTTGTCATTCCACAAATTTGGAGATGCCATCTCAAAATTTTGCTATGTTTTGTCTACACTCGTGGTTTATTAGTGGATTCGTATTACTTAAAGCTCAAAAAAAAGAATGAAGCATTTTATTTTATTGGTCAAATCAAGAACAGCTTACTTTATTATTTTCGGGAAATTTGGGGAACATAGTAATGCTATGTTATTAAAAACTCACTCGAAACAGAGGCATAGCACGGTTTTTACCTGCAGTTTACCACTCCACGGTTCACACATATCTTTATTTTAACTTCTAGGGGTTATTTTTGTAAAAAAATTGAAGTTTCAACATAAAATTTTATAATTATCTAGAAATTTATCTGTCAAATTTACTAATTTTTTAAGAATCCAAACCAATGTTGTCACACCATGAGATGGTTTGTCTCTTTTCTATTTGCCCTATAACATTTTTTGAATGATATATTAATTATATTGTAAAATTTGATTACAATTAACACTAATTCAGTTATAATCTACTAGTGATTATAATTAATATGACAATTTACATATCAATTGTTTACTTAAAGTTTATAACATTTTGCAAGTTTCTGTAATTTTTTACAACATTTTTGACTACACTTTTCATTCAATTTTATAATATCAATAAAATTGAGTCAAATTTAAAAAAAGCGCCGCACTCTATATTGAGGAGTAGAATCGTTGAGCAATAAATATGCCTTTTATTTTTTTAAGGTCTACAGGGAATAGACAAACGGATTGGGCGAATATCGACACGATCAAAATAAAAAATTACCACAGGAATATGTATAACTCAAAATATTGAACTCTAAACAAACCTTAAATTTTTCAAATCAAATTGCTAGTTTTAAATGTATTATTACTCGTAATTTTACGTTTGAAAATGATATCGTCACACATAAATTATTTTGATAATTACTTGTATTAATATAAAAATGTAATAAAAAGTTGGTCGAAAGCTGTTTCGACAGAACTTCCCTTGCACCTAAAGTATAGTGAAACATATTCAGCATTTTTAAGTTGAGTTTTTACTTTACAGAATTTTGTGATGACGTCATCAAAATTTTTGCAACATGTATATCAACTTGGATTGGTGCACTGTAATACTAAAAATGACAGTATTGTGTTTACAAAATTTTCTGGGAAAAACGGAGTGAGCCGTTTCTGATTTACTCAATAAAATTAATTGACATATTCGTTAAGTTTTTTGAGCCACCTGTATAAGGAAATTTAAAAAATATTAATGCAATGATAAATCACAAGTAAAAACTCATCCTATTTTGCACATTCTGGGTAGACTTAGGAATTTAACTCGTTACTATGGCAATTTGCAATTTAACACCTTTAAATTTCACAAGTTTTTACAAGATTAATAGGGGCAAAACAAAAATACTAGACCCGCCCACCCGCCTTCTATTTTCCCAAAGGATATGTTATTTGCCGAAATAAGTCTTATTTTAGCAAGTACTATCCCTGCCCACCCACCGTTTACTTTCTTAGAGGGTATGTCATTTGTCAAAATAAGACTTATGTCAATAAGTTCTTAGAGGATAGCATTTGCTAGTACTTGCTAAGATAAGTCTTATTTTGGCAAATGATATATCCTCTGAGAAAATAGGGGTGGGTGGGCGGGACTAGTCCTTGCTCAGATAAGACTGATCTTGGCAACCACCATACCTTCCGAGAAAATAGAGGGCGGGAGGGCGGGTGGGCGGGGCTAGCACGTGCTAAGATAAGACTGATTTTGCCCCTATTAAACTTCTAAAACCTTGTTAAATTTAAAAGGTGTTAAATTGTATATTTCCATAGTTACTAGTTAAATTTGTAAATGTGATATTTATTTTTTAACAACTCAGTCATTAATTTTTCTGAGACACCCTGCATAAGCAAATTTAAAACAATTTTGTAGGGGGAGCAAATACATTTTGATTAAAAATGTACCATGCTTATGACAACTTTAAAACATCTCCAATATTTCAAAGGATTCGGTTTTGCAGTTCTTGATTATATCAATAAAATAAATGCACGCATTCATTAATTTTTTGAGTCACCCTTTTTAAGCAAATTTAAAAAGTATAGACTGATCATATTTTGTACAATTTAGATAGGATTTATATGACCAAATTTTGAACTAACGTTATCAATTTTTTGGAGAGAACAATATTTTGATTAAAAATTTATCATGCTTATCATAACTTTAAAACATCTGCAAGGTTTCAAAGCATTCAGTGTTACAGATTCAAAATTAAATTGAAAAATGTTTTATAATTTTGATTTTTTTTTTTTCAAAAATCTGGCCGTTTCGGGTAAAAACTCAATACGGAGTCACAAACTACATGTCTAGGACTATATTATTTCATACAATTTAAAATCCATTTACTATGTGCAATTTTGAACTGATGTCATCATGTTATTGGTGAGGATGGTTAGAGAAATTTTGGTTAGCGGTTTACCATCTACATAATATTCCTAATATAAATATAAAATTTGACAACAATCGGCAGAGTACTTTCGGAGATTATCTGTCTAATAAAAATCCGGGACGGCAGACAGACAGACGGACAGACAAACGGAAACGGGAGACTTATTTCTTCGTACTCTAGGGGTCATGAAAGGTCGAGCAAAAGGTAAAAGTAGAGGGTCGGCCGGCGGACTCGATTACAATACTTCTCAACCGTAAGCGAAGGAAGTATTGTAATGGAGTCCGCAAGTGTTAGCAACCATAACAATAACTGTTGTAGCATTAAACAATAATTTATATTAAAAACTTGGTCGAAGTTTATTTCGCTCGCGCCTGAAGTACTGTTCAACAAATCCCACCTCTTTGAAAAATTGTTTCCGATTTTTGTTTTGTGATAGTTTCTATAAAATCAAAGCCATGCTTGACTTCAATTGTTTATGCTTAAACTTCGAAAAAATTCGTATTTTCAAATAATAACAACTATAATAATAATATACAAAAACACAAGAATAGGAGTATATTATTTTAGGAAAGTTAGATTTATTATACAAAATTTTGAGAGATAGTCACGTTATTGGTGAGGATTATTAGATAAATTTTGGTTTGTGGTTTACCATCTACACGATATTCCTAATAACATATACAATTTGACAATAATCGATTTAGTAGTTATCTGCCTAATAAAAATTCGGACAGTTGGCAGATAGACAGACAGACAGACGAAAACAGTAGATCTACTTTTTCGTACTCTAGGGGCCATTAAACGTCAAGAAAACATGAAAGTAGCCAGTCATCCGAGGGATTCGATTACAATGCTTGCATGAAGTCAAAATTACTTTACTTATGCATTACAACTTCATGTGCCAAATTTTGACAATTCTACCCGAAATAAAATGTTTTTATCAGCTATTTCTGAAACATACCATGAAGATGAATAAGATTGAAAGTTTGAAATAGTTTGAACATTGGATATTCATATTCGCTAGTTTTTAGTTAGACATGAAGTATTTATGAATTATTATGCACGAATACGGCGCTAAGGTAATTTATCGCAAAATACCTATTATGTCCAAGTTGATAAAAGTAGCAACGACCGGCTAAACATGCACCAGAGGTAATATTATTTGACGACTTATAGTAAAGCAAATTGAACTGAATGTCGTAGATCATTTTAGTATTCTCTTTCTCTCTCGCTCTCTCTCTCTCTCCCTTTTAAATATAAAATTTAATTTTAGTTGTCAACAAATCCAACAAAAGTAAATGTGTCAGCCACTGGTAGGTAATTTTAAGGGTAGATATAAATTTGATTATTTTCGAAACCACGGTTGAAAACATAACATTTACTAATATTCCACAATTTTATTCCATAACAACTGCGATAAATTAGTTGCTTTCTGTAAATAACATATTCATCAAATTTGAGCGCACAACAATTATCCACTACACACATAAACCCATAAAACATATCTAAACACCTACACGTCAGAGCAACTTCAGATTGTAAAGTATCGAAAAAGTCGAACGGTATATCCCCAATAGCGTCGGCGCCCAAATGGTATCATACATCATCAAGAGGCGCGCAACAATAACAAACGGATTTCATAAAAATTTAGATCAAGATATTCAACTGAAATCACAGATAGTAAAACTGTGCCATAAAAGCTCGACCCGCCCCTTTCGTGCCTCAAGCCAATCATCTAGCAAGCTTTATCGATCGCTACGTCACTTCCTCACCCACTCCGGCCGCCATTTTACCCCTACTACCGTGAAAGCTCGTAACCCCCACTGCCGCGTGCTCTACAATGTAGATGTTTATACAGATTGAAGCTTTTTTGTCCACGGGAACAGGTGAATATCGACGCTGCTATAAATTGCCTGTTTGCAGTTCCTTTTTGTGAAACATCGTTCCATAAAATTGTTCTGTGCACCGATTTTGCCGTATTTGCATTACGGATATATCATTGACAACGGATTTCGGCACGTTAAAATACATATAACCGTTCAACATAGACGATTTCCGCTGTTTTGCTTGTGCCAGCGTTTGCGTAAATAGCTTTACTGAGAGAAATAGTGAAGGTTTTTTGCAGAATTCTAAATGTCTGTATTTCTCATTGTAATGTAATTTATTTTGAAGCAAACACAATTTTTTGCAAAAGAGGGACGGTTTTGCCGGAAGAGACACCAGTTTCATTTTCGTTAAATGGAGAACCCATACTGAACTACGTCTTTAAAATATTGTAAAAACATCCTGCTTAAAAACTAAAGAAAAACAAGAATATTATTTAAACCAGAGTAACAATGTAACTTTTTTTGGTAAATATTTATAATGCCTTTTAAGATGACGTCGTATACCCTCCGAAGAGGTTGAATAGTTTGTTTAATTTAAGTTATCAAAATTGTTGATACAGCAGTTTCGAAGATTGGAAACCTAGGAATATATGAAATTAGATATTTATAGAAATGTCCGCAGTGTAATAATTGCTTTAGTTGTCACATAGGAACTAAATATAAAACAGTTGGACCTCAGCTTACACCTACTGAAAATGTCAAAATTTTGTTAAAACTGAGCCAAATTGTACACATTTTTTTATATAATTCGACAAGCATTTTTTACAGTAACATGTATTTAGTTAAAAAAAAAATTGAACAAAATTTCGAAAAATAGTACAACGAACATACATACAATAATGTATAAAATAAAACACTAAAGTAATAATCGAATAGATAACATATTAAAGTATTTCCACAAGCACTGTGCATACCTAGTGCTAATGCTACAAGTCAGGTTCGACTGCAATATTTTAAATTAATTAGGAAAATATAATTTTACACTTACATTTGAAAATCTTTGAATGTTTGTGGATAATACTTAAGTTGCGACCAGAAAAAGCGTCGTCAAGTTAGCGATGGACTAGCAAAACTAAATATATTTCTAATCTCTTGTCTACGCTACTCATTATGTGAATTGAGCAAGACTGTTAAAAATTAAGTACCAAAGTAGAATTTTTGGTAGACAGTGAAGTTTGCACCGTATTTCAATAATAAAGAGACAAAAGTTTTTAAACGAAAAACTTTCGATCGGAGTGCTTTAAATAGCGCAAAAAATGTGGCTTTCATCGTGCTCTGAAGCATTTTTTGTATAGTGGTCCAACTCTGACTTCGTTTTTATGGCACTGCAATCTCAATTACCGCAAGTATTAGAAACTCTATTGAAAATGTAAATAACCGTGCCATAAATCATCTTAAAGGCTTACGGCCCCATACGGCCCTGTGTACTCTAGACAGTTGGTCCTTTATGGTTTATAACCGCTGGATTACTTGCGGCAGAGGCCTATTGTGGAACACTTAACTCCTTCACAATAGGATGCAGTCATAAAAACGAACCAGCGGTTGCAGCACTATACAAGTAGTTTTTGTGTCAGTATTTTATTTGCTAACATACCATTTATTTTAATGATGACTTTTTTTAACGTTGCACAGAGCAGTAACAAGTGCAGATTGTGATATTGGTATATAGAGGATGTTTACTAAATATGCGGAAAAATCTAGTGAGATTATTCCTTGGATTATTTTAAGACTTTTTGTTCCTGGATAATTTTCGGAAAGACGCTTTGTATTGAAGATACGGAGCGAAAAAGCTTATCGAAAAAAAAAACATTTTATTAATTCATATTACGGATGTTTAATCTAAAAAACTACTCGTCACGGATCAGATTTTTTTTCATAAATGCCACAGTTATTTCTTATTGTAGTACACACACCCCTCAATTATGTGGTTTCTCAAATTTTCTTGTCCTCCATGGGCCCCGTACATTCCACCGTAGTTTTACTTTACTTTTATCGCCCTGTACTTTTGAAACAAAGCGTCTTTCCGAAAATCATTCAAGGACTAAAGTTTGTTAAATAATCCAAGAAATGACCCTCTAAATTTTTGCCGCAAATTTGGTAAACACCCTGTATAGTAAAATAACTGAGCTGAGGTCAGGTCAGGTCAGGTCAGGTCAGGTCAGGTCAGACCGTAATTAATAAGAATAAAATATAGATGCTCAATATTACAGAAAAATTGGTCGAAAGTTAGTTCGACAGAATTTCCCTCTCTCTTAAAGTACAACAAAACATATCCAGCTTTTTCGAAAAATTACAAAATTAGATTTTGCGAAATTAATTTCTTTTACGAGAACCCCTATTAATTAAAAATACGTATGTAATGTTAAAGTCAATGTAAAGAAGCGTGCTATGCGTGTGTTTCAAGTGAGTTTTTCTTCGATAAAAATTCGTGATGACTACATTAACATTTTTGTAAGTACATCAGTTTGAATAGGTGTAATGTAATAGTAATAATAATAGGGCTGCGTTACCAAATTTTCTGGAAAATGGAGTGAGCCGTTCCTAATTTAATTAAGAAAATGTTCATTTATTTTATTCACCCTGTATATGTAAGCAATTCTAAAAAAATGAATGCAATTAGAAATCACAAGTATAGACTCATCATATTTTGCAGATATTCGATAGGATTTATTCGACAAAATTTTGAGATGACGTCATCAATTTTTTGGAAACATTATGATTAAAAATTTGCCATACTTACAATAATTTTAAAACGTCTGCAAGATCTCAGTTCCTGATTTAATCATTGATAGATAAACTACAATTATGAATTCATATTTTGCACATTTTAGATAGGAATTATTCGGTAAAATTTTGAGATGACGTCATCAATATTTTGGAAAGGATAAACCATGATTTAGCATGATTACGATAACCTTAAAACATTTGCATAATTGCACATGCGTCTAATATAGCCACAAAATTTGACAACATGCGGTCTAGTAGTTTCGGAGATTATGAGATGTCTAAAAAATTAACACAGACGACAGACAGACAAACGACGTATGAGTGGAAACAGGAGACTACTTTTTCGGATTCTAAAAAAAAAAAAACTACCAGACCGATTGTTGTCAAATTTTACACATATTATATCCTGTAGATAGTAAAACGCGAACAAAATTTGGCTAATCGTTACCACAAACAAATCTTCCAACTTGACAATAGTAAATCTTATTTAAATTTTATATAGTAAGATATTCCTGCACTTGTGATTTATGAATCCGTGTTGAGTTTTCACCCTAGACGTACAGGTTTTTGGAAAAAAATTAAAATTGTATCATATTTTTGAATTTTGAAACTACAACTGACCGCTTTGAAATCTTGCAAACGTTTTAAGGTTATCGTAAGCATGGTAAATTGTTAACCAGTTAATGTATCCCTTTATCCCCTCTCAAAAAAATTTATGACATCATCGAAAATACGCAAAGTACTTAAGAATTTATACATGTGATTTACCAAGGCATTATGTTTTTTTACTTATACAGGGTGACTCAAAAAATTAAAAAACATTTTTTTATTTCAGTTTTTAAAGACGTTGTGTATAAAAGCCAATACTTACTTGAAATTTGAAGTAAATATTAAATAACTTTATGCATAGTCAATGATTTATACAGAATTTTATTTACGTGTAACTCAGTACGTGACCTAAAAATTCTATTAGACTAGTTTTTTAGTAATTATGTTGCACTCGTTATCAAGATTAATGCAGTCGTAAAAAGTGCAATTTTTATTATGGGACTACTCTGCAAAATATCGGATATGACAATAACATAATTTATTTTAACATTGTTTTACAAGAGTTTGTTAAGAGTTATTAATAATATTCTTTCTTTTTAGCGGTTTGTATTATTCATTTAACTTACAACACCGACTGTGTTGATTAATAGTATAAACACAAATATTTGAAACACATTCGGTTTTTCACTTTGTACTTCCTAGATACAAATTCATACAAATTAAAGAAGTGCATTATGTATTATATTATTTTTAATTTTTGGCATAACTTATTAACAAATCTTTAAATTATACTCAAACCACTGTCAGTGCAGTGCAACATTTTCCCAACGGCAGTGTGAGTCCGAATTAAGTTTGTAACAAATTTTTTTCAGATAGACCTCATAAATAATTTATGATTTTATTCATTGTTATAATAATTATTTATTAAAGCTAACAACAAAAACGGAACACGCGATCAACACATGAAAATTATCACACAGACAATCGTAGTCAATATTGTTTAGTACATTTGTGTATGAATGCATGTATTTTTTTGCTCCATCTACAAAAGCTAATTTCTTTAAGAACAGTGTAATAAAACTGAAAATTGTATCACACAGTTGTTTGCAAATTATTTACACTTATTATCTGCAACATTACGTATTTCATTATTGCTCAGGTGGAACGAACCAAGTATCTAGAAGTATCTAGAAATTAATCAAAGAAATTAAAAAATTTCTTACTAATATATGACACTTTGTGTTCACTATTTTTGATATCCGTTTTTCAATATGGTAATAAGAACTTTTAATAAACATCAGTATATTATTTAAAAAATATTTAGGTAAAAAAATGCAAAGTCTGGTTATTCAAAGCAAGTAGTTATGATGAAACACTCTATATCTAACACACACATATGTCGTATATGTACTCTGCTATAAAAAACTTGTTAAAACTGCCTTTTATACTATCTAACTTATCAAATGACGAGAAATGAAAGAACATTCCAGTCCTTATTTGCTCGAATTTAATGTAATTAAGCTGTATAACAGCCATTCTCTCGTTTCATTTCAACAAATTTAACATCAAGTGAAAATTTTCAATGCCTTTCTGCATAATTTTCGCAATCTCATAACAATTAGCAATGTCTTGAAGGAAACTTTAAAGAGAATTGCTAAGTACCGTAGTAGCCTTTCCTAGTTACATTTTATCGCAACCCCTTATGTTTTAATTGAGTGCATGAATCAGTAATATGTTTCTCACGTTGTCTTAAAGCTTGACATCATCTGTTCTTGTCTTAATCATCGATCGCGTTAAAACAAACGTAAAAGATGATGCAGCTGAAACATCCAAAGCTTTAAGATTGTGCAAATACAATTAAACCGAATTTGAACAAATAAAATAACTGCTGCTTTACTTAAAATATTTGTTATTTAAAAATCGTATAGATTTGGAAAGCAAGAGGTTCGATTTACTGGATTGAGTTGAACAAGCTCGTAATTCAATAATTTGAATCAAGTGATTACAGGAGTGTTTTCGACACGTGCATGTAATTTCTGGTGCGTTGTTGGGGTTAGGGTGCGGGTAAAACTTTTACATGCGATATTCACAAGAGATTAATGATAAATTTCCCACTACATATCACGTTTTATGTTTCAGAGTCGGATATTAGAAGATGCCTCAATTATGTGCAACTCGTGGTCGCCGAGACATAACGTAAGTTTTATCATTCTTATACGCTTTGTTCATTTTTAAGAAATTATATATTATCATGCTGTTTTACAACAAATAAAATACTAGTGGTGTATTGTGTACCGTACTGCTATATTTATTAAAGAGACAAAACATTAATTAGTTGTGTACAACGAAATGGAAAAATAATCATCCAGACATTCAAAATCAGATTATGAGAGCGACAATCGCACTAATACGATAGGGAGAAAACTCGACGAAAGTATGAAACAACAAATTTAACAAAGAATTATCTAGAGGTGGATTCAACTGAAAATAGATGAAGAGTTATAGCAAGAAAGACAAGCGATAATCATTGTAATTCCATTGCTGCACATTGGGGTAGCTGGAGTAGATTTATCATGGGTCTCAACCCATTTAGAGGTTAGGTTGTACACACCCCATTTATCTCCGCTCCGAGTACAAATTATCCTAATCTGTTAATGCTGCGTCCATTGTTTTAAGATCCCCTCAACTGGCAAATTCTCTCGAAACACACACCATTATTTCAACATCAACAAACAGCAATATAAAATAATAATTATAAATGCATAAATATTTATAAATATTGTTAAGTTTTAGTCAGATGTTACTGCCGACAGTTTATGTTATTATTGTAAAACATACTGAATCAAAATTTTGCGCACTGAGAAATTTATGAGAGTAAATATGTTTCTTACTTATTTATTTCCGCTAAAGATTTCACTGCCGAAGACCCTACAAAAAACGGATTTTTATTTTGGGCAAACAGTCTTAAGTCAAAACTATTAGTCTTACCAGGGACAAAGTTTTTCAACATTTTCAAAAATGAGTTTGTTTTTAATTTTATTATAATTTAAAATAAGTTAGCAATATATTATATTCAACGATTTGCGTGCGATATTGAACTAATCTTATCATGAATGCCTAATTACATATTTTCTTGATTTAGAATACAAAAATGCAGATTTCTCGTTTCCGGCTATGTTCTAGAGGGTGTTGGTCACTTGCGCTCGGGGGTTATTTTAGCCAATGTGGCAGGTCTAATCACCAAAAAGGTCATAAGACACTTACCCGCAAATAGGGGATTATAAGGGTTCTCATTGCTCACAGGTACCTGTCTGATAAGAAGTCTCCTATATTATAGTTCCATGAGTTTCATAATCGAGATAAATAGATCAGCAGATCTGCTTTTGTAAAAAATAGTTCTTACATATTTGTAAAAAATAAGTAGTTTCTCAACGTTTTATTTTTTTTGAAATGAACCTATTGAAAATTTAAGAACAATAAAAATATTTTAAGCTCTATGGACATATTTGACGATTAATAAATGGTCTATAATTGTGTGAAAATTAGATCATTTCTGACCGTGGTGCGCAACTGATCCGCGCCACTTCTACCTAACGTCTCTTTGTTCTGTCTGTCAGCAAAATCTGTTTTTCTTATGTTTATTTTGGTCAAAACACAATTACATACGCCTTAAATAGGAGTATTTAAAACAGAGACAAGATGCCTATTATTTTACACAGGGCCATGGCTTTTCACATATTTTTAATAAAATACCCATGTTTAAATAATTTTTAAAAATACACATGATATTATTACCACAATTCTTCAAATAGTATTTAAAAAAATAAACTGTGCGACAAAAATTCACAATTTTGCAGCATTGTACTTTTAACATCGAAAATTATTTAAGACTATAACCATAAGAAGTGACAAATATAATAGTGTCCAACAAAAAGGTTTAGAATGAAACTTCTGTCGACAAATATTATTCTTATTCCTTTTATCCTATTCTACTTTAAAATACTAAAAGATTATTTAAGCTTTGTTTTCAATAAAATAAAACCAAAGGCGAAAATTGATTTGCGTTAAGCACGAAGGTTATTGACAACGTTTATGTTATGTTTCAAATTTATGTTTTGCTTAAATACCAGATAAATTGTTTTCGAATATCATTGGCATTTGTTCTAAAATATTTTCAGTCTACATTTTTACTCCGTGCTGTTTTTTTTTTTCTACGAGTATAAATTGTGTGTTGAATCATTTTATTAAAGAATCTATGAATCAATTTTAAAACTGTCAAATATATACCCGTATTTTATGTTTCTTGTAAATTTAACCGAACGGATAACAACTTGTAAATAGTTGACCTTTTCATTAATTAGTCGTTCTACTAAGTTAACGTCACCAATTTTTTTCCTTGAGGCTATTTAAAATACAAAGTTCATTTAAACTGGCCAAACGCAAAACCTTAAGCAATAAAAACACCCTTATAAATAAATCCAGAGCCACTAGACATAATGATGAATATTACAGAAAGAAGGTTGAAAATATGACAGAAAACGTTTGCCGGGTTTGGACTGTCAAATTTGAAAAGGGTTACCACGTTTCGCCCACTTTCGAAACGGGCACCTTCAGGGACAAGAAGAACGAAAAGTTAGAAAGAGAAGAGAACAACACTAGAGGTAAATCTCTTCTCAATTAATTCTTGGAGATCAATGACGTTATTTTTATTGACCACAGAATTGGTGTATGAATTTTTTTCTGAAATGTTTCATATTTTGTGAATTTGTATTTACTCTTTAAGTAAATTTCACACCTAAAGTTGTCATTATTATAGCTTTGCGACAGATTCAGCTTTAATTCTAGAAGCTGCGTTAAGGGAATTTTTATTGTTACTAAAGCGAAACAAAGGCAGGAAAAAAATTTAAAATAGGCTACAATTAATTTATAACATAGCGTGGAAACTATTTATGGAATATATTCAATAATTTAGAAGCTATTGATATTTCACAAAAACTTTCGAATAGTTCAATAATTTTCTTAATCCTGCTTTCTTTTACTTCCTTTAATGGAATAATATACTATTCTTGTAACTTTTACTATGATAACTGTACAAGTATCTAGTATCACTTTAAATATTTCTTGTGTTAATAAACAACCTGAACTAAGTAATTTATTATCATCAAAGTATTGTAGAAGTTTTTGTTGCGTAAAAATATGTGTGAAGAACTCAGGGACACCAAAAATGAAAAACACTAAGTGCAATTTTTTTTCAAAAATATTCAATATGGTATTCAAAAATGGAGCAGAATGTATAGGGCATCTACGAAAATAGTCGTAGATGCCCTGTGACTCCTTCGCCACCCTCGTCAACGAATAATGCAGCTTATTAGCGGCTCTTTGTTGTGTTTGGCAGGCACGCTTCTCATAAACAGAACCGACTTACCGGTTTAGAGACATTAGTTATGGTGCTGCTTCTTCGCAAACGAGGAGTTTGGAAAAGCCAAAATCATAAAACCACTATTTCCGTGGGTGACCTATACATGGCATTTTTTTTAGAACATACAAAATATGACGTCACAACTTATTTATTACAAATAAGTGAATAGTGCCGTAAAAACCAGTTAAGACGCCAATTCATCCGTTCAAGCGTTTTTGTAAAATATTAGTAGTTTTTGAATGTTGTGTAATCGACACAAGACGTTTTTGGTTCTCATTGTCCGATTTGAGTTGTAGACGATAAGAATGGTAACTTGCTCCTCCAGCTTGCTCAGCTTAAAGGCGTTTTTGTTTTCACATCTTATTTGAATATAATAAACAGTAGGAGTATATAACAGTAAATTTTTATAGAATGTGTTTTGCTTAACTAGGAAGTAATAAAAATTCTGAACTACATCAGCTTGTTGTCAAGAGATGAGGTTTTCGTGATCAAGAAGAATAGCAAGGCTGAAGCAACAGAAGCTAATACATCGTTATTATTTGGATGTAACGTGAAATTCGTAATTAAAATATTAATTATACAGTAGCTAGGACAAAATAACGTAAATTGTGTACGAAATTATTTGACTGAAAATAGACGTTTTATAAACCGTGAATGAGGAACCAGACTTGGGTTTTACATGATTTGCCTAACGACTGAAATTTTGTATGTCTGTTACTTCGCATTTATGTTAGCAAAATTAACCTTCTTTACTAACCCGACGGAATCAAGGGAGGTATGTAACAGAGGCCACTTGAAAAGAGAATTTCGTGTTTTCAAAACGTTTCATAGCTCCTAAAATATGAAAAAATAGGTCTTCCTTTCCATTTATCTGGCTGCCCTCTGTATCCGAAATGACGAAGATATGTATCAGATAATCTTCAGATAATCTTTCAAATTAATAGTCAGTGATCACTGTGAAATTTTAGGTTTACATTGGTATTATTGTACACATAGTGAAACGCTAACCAAAACTGGTTTGGTTTGTTTAGTTCTACCAAAAATTTGACCATGTTATCCCAAAATTTTGTTAAGTACAAAATAATATGTTTTGTAAAGTAGTCCAAGGGCTATAAGGTTATATGACCATCATAAAAGTAGTTGACCGCAAATAAATACCCCTTGTGTGGTTCGCATTCGCACTAAGCTTACCCGTTGGGAATAAATCGTTTTCTAAACATTTCTTGCTTAAATTTAGATATTTAGTGAAAGCCACCAAAATGACAACAGTGGGTCGAGCTGCAGTAGACACGTTAGTTACAACCCTAAAACCTTTTCTATTGTAAACAACTTAACCTTTCTTGGACTACTATATATGAGTTTTATTTTTAAACTTAAATATGTAAGTGTTTGGAAACAAGACTACAGATAATTTGTTTGAAATTTTGTAAATCACCAATCATAATTTATTTGTTCAGCTCCTTCAAAATGTTGATGAGTATGCAGAAATATAGAGTTATTTGACAATGGTTAAGCTCAATTTTTCAAAAATGACTAAAAAACGTTATCTTGATTTACGTGCTTTATTTATTGACCTTTAGATTTTTTTATTGATGTTTCTGAAGGCTGCTTCGAACAAAAAAGAACTAAATAGATAAGTGAAAAAACTCTGTTCATTTTCATTGACAAAGAGAATTTAAAAAGTCTTAAAAACTACTAAGGATATAACTATGAGATTTAGGAAACGGTACAGTTAGCCATCATTAAAACAGTTTATTTGGAAATATTTTAATACAACTCGATACATTCATTCTAATCTGTTTGAATATTAACTGACATCTTATATATTCATAAAAAAAAATCGGTGGGGTTTTTTATATAGAACTTTCCTCGCTCTTAGAGTACAGTCCAAAAAATCCAGCATTTTCGAAAAATGATAAAATTTGATTTAGCGATTTTGTTTTGATTTTATGATGACCCTCAAAACTTAACAATATAGGCTTTACCAGCCACAGTGCAAGAACAAAAATTGTCGAAGGTTATTTTCACAGAACTTCCCGCCCTCCTGAATTACAATATAACATTGCCAACTTTTTCGAAAAACTATAAAATTTGATTTGCCAAATTTTATTTTTATGACAACCCCTATAACTTAAAATTAAGATATGTATATGTACAATGTTAAAGTAAATGTAAAAAAGTGTGCTACGCGTATGTTTCAAATGAGGTTTTCCTTTACAAAATTTTGTGATGACATCATCAACGTTTCTGCAAAGACACGTATATCAATTCGGATAGAGGCATGTAATTCTAACACTAAATAGTATTGTATTGCTAAATTTTCGAGAAAATGGAGTAAGTCGTTCCTAAAATAATTAATTTTTTGAGTCACACTGTATAAGCAATTCCAAAAAATATAAATCACAAGTATAGACCCATCATATTTTGCACATTTGAGATAGGGTTTATTCGGCAAAATTTTGTGATGATGTCATCAATTTTTGAGCGGTAAACATATATTTGGATTAAAAGTTTATGATGCTTATGATAACCTTAAAATTTTGACTTTAAAGTTTCAAAATTAATTGCAAAATGTTTCACAATTTTGATTTTTTTTTAAATCTGGATGTCTCGGGTATCAACACGGATTCATAAACTACACGTGTAGGACTATGTTATTTTATACAATTTAAGACCCATGTACTATGTATAATTTTGAAGCGACATCAACACATTGTTGGTGGGGACGAGACAAAATTTGGACTGCGTTTTACCATCTATATAATATTCCTAATATACATACATATTATCTATCTAATAAGAAATAGACACAGACAAACGGATAGGCAGACAGACACGTGGATAGACGGACAGACAAAGGACAGACAGTTGGAAACGGGAGACCAATTTTGTGGTAGTCTAAGGGTCATGAAACGTCGAGAAAACATAAAATTGGCAAGTCGTCCGATGGACCCGGATTACACTTGGAAAATAAAAAGACACAATGCTTCATCGACCGAGCTAATTGGCCATTTCGGATTTTTTGTAAAAATTCATAAACGAAAGTACAGGAGTATGTTATTTTACAAAATTTAAATTTAAATTGTATTTACTGTCCAAAATTTTGAGATGTCTTCATCAAATGGTCAGAGAGGATGATCAGACAATTTTTTGTTAACGTTTTACCAAATGACACGATATTAAAGTACATATAAAATGTAACAACACTGGAAACAAGAGTTTCAGAGATCGGTCTAATAAATATGGAGACAAACGGCAGACAGACGGAAAGGAAGACGTATTTTTTCATACTCTAGTAGTCAAAACTTCGAGTAAACAAGAAAGTAGTCACTTACTGAATGGACTCTACTAAAATCTTTTTTGACTGACCATTACAAATCTAGTCATTTTACGTGTCCAATCAGGTCCATGAAGTGTTACTTTTTTGTACTGAAATGTCAAAATTACTTTTTTGGACTCGTTTGTCGCTTTTTTGGACTCACTTCTCACTTTTGTGGATTGACTTGTCACTTTTTTGAACTCCACAATTACTGTATAAGAACACATAACGATACCAATTTTGTTTTTAGTAGAGGAAAAGTAGCACTTTGGTTTTTATCAAATTTGCAGGACTTTTCCTCCAACAATGAAAAATACTTTCTAACTTCAAAATTACTTACATAACTAATAAATTTTTGTATGGCCGCCTAAAAAACGTTGTCTCTACGGCTTTGATACACAAATAACTATTTGGATAAAATTCCTACAGCAAAAATAGTACTCCTCATTACCACTTCGTTTACAGTGTACAGTCTAACACATGAGGATATAAAACAGTGACTATTGTTGAATATTAATAATTCTGGAACTTTGTAAGTAATTCAGTCAATACATGTTTTGTACGGAAAATTACACCATCAAACGAACCAACCCACATTTTTGGAACAGTAACGAATAAAAACTAAAACACAATTTGTGAAGTGCGACGTTTTACATTAATCTGACAATTTAGTCATCCAGTCCTCATTACAAGCGTACTTTTGTTGATAATTCTTACGTATTTACCTCTAGTAAAAAGGAACAGGTAATTGCCCTTGAATGCTCTCCATTGTAACAACATACTTTAAATTCAAGAAGCCTGCCATTGCAAAGAGGTAAAATTGTTGTGTGCCTGTTTTTACCTACTTTACGCCACTTAAATATAGTCGACTACTCTCAAATTTATCCCTTATGTGAGCGAAAGTTTCATAAAGGTATATTGAAAAGGAAAAAGAAATGCGCTATTAGTCCATTACTTAACAAATTGCTTCTCGCCGTCCCTCCAGAAAAGCTTCCATTTAGAGGGCTACAATTTTACGAATCTGGAATCAATTAGCCAGCCATAACCCGTCACTTAATAAAACTTGGCCGGATGTGGCAGTATTGTACCGGAAACGAGAAGGAAAGCTCGTAGAGGGGAACTCGCGAGCCGTTCTCTAACAAGTGGGGCCGGCCTGAATTATAAATGAGTTGTAAGAACTAACTTACGCAGCCCTCTGCTGTTTTTATACTTCCGCGACTCCCTTCCACCCCACGGGCTCAGCGAATTTCGAAATTTTAAGCTTTATATTTGACGGTAATGCGAAGAGTACGGTTGCTTCACAGACAACTTTCCACATAGGAATCCCTTCTTGGATTATACTTATTGCTTTAATAACAGTCTGAGCCCTAATGGTTCTTGATGGAACGACTTGCTAACAGCGCCCAATCATTATGCGCTATAATCGAAATTATACCGAATTCATTATATCGACGGAAACGTAATTTGTGGCAAGGCTCTTTATAGGCGAACCATCGGAAACCACATTAAAATAACTTACGGCAAATATTTGTTGTCCGAGCTATTGTTATCGCATCGCAACTAAGAACTTTGGCAATTAAGCTAAAGGGAGAAGTTTAGCTTTCCGACGTTCCGAAAAGGCTAACTACCAGCTTCATTAACCATAAGTAGTCTTTTTATTCGTCGACTGATATTAATGACAACAGATTAAGGAAGTAAATCATTTTGAACTCGTCATTTTTTAACAACAAACTTTTAATCAAAACAAAGAAACATAACGGTGCGAGTAGAACTCTATATTCCACCGCTGTTGCTACCAAGTTGTGGTTTGAATATACGCTGCAAAGTTTTCCTCTTTGGATTTACCGAAATAAACCTCCGGGGTTTCATGCAAACTTGATAGTCAGTTTCGTATCTAAAGTCGACGCTTTTATATGTATATTCCGTCGGAGAGCATGTCACTTTTGGTGAAAATAAAACGTAAAATTTCACTTATGTTGTCAGGTTATAAGTCACATGTTGCCGAACGGTTACTGCCATGTCAAAATATTAGCCAGGTTTACTAAAACGCACGCAGGTACTGACGTTTGAAATATAAAAAACAAAACGAACTGAAAATAAACATGGAAATTAGGAGGAATTCCTAATTCAACGAAAACATCAAGTTTCTCGAATAATCATAGAAAGCAACACGTGTTTTACACCGAATTTACTTCCTCTGAATACAAACTTATTCACCTTGATGGTTTTGTCCTACTTTTAACTTATAGCCATATATTTCCTTGTTCCTTACACGTAAAATCTAATTTTTTTGATGTACGTATTTGTTTGTACCCATTATTTAAATATTATTATAAGCATACTTTATTAATGTGAAAGTCCACAAACCAGCTACCTTATTTATTTTTTCATAACATTTTATCACTAGATGGTAGAACGTAAAATACTGTCGGCCTCTAATTTTAAGTTTTTAAATAAACCCTTTGATTTTAACGTAAAAGGAAAGTCTTTTATTTTTGAGACGGTGTGCTTAAATTACAACCTAAGTACTATTACATGTCAGCAGAGTGTAATTAAGCTTTCAAAAAATGTGTGACCAGCAAAAAACGTAATCAAACTTACTTCAAATTACTGTTTAGTTAAAACATAAATATCTGTTTAGGAATGCTAGAAATTTGATAGTAAGTAGTATTACTCGATTTGCCGCAACCTATCCGAACTGCGGTACAAAATTTTTCAACTGCTTCATACCTTGTTAGAAAAAATACTACAATTCATGACTGAACTGCGGTAAGATTCTCATTTGGTATTGAGCGCTCTCACCTATATTAGGCCTCTAAGCGACGAACAAAGTTATTTAATACTTAAAATTTTGAATCAAGGGTGGTGTATGTTTTTTAATTTAATTAATAAATTAGTAAGTGATGTGGAGATGCTACACATGTTTCGAAATTTAGTGTCAGTCAATTCACTTTGTTTGTTGTTATGTTACCGAGGTTAAAATACGGGGTGTTTGGAGAATAGCGGATTAACTTTCCGCTACGCTCTTAACAATCAACTGGTGATTCTGGAAAAAATAGTAAAAAAAATATTAAAACTGGTTCTTTTGCTACGTTTTACAACTAAACAACACATTCATTATCACAATAACTAGTAAAAAAACTGTTAGTTAATATTTCTTTCGCCTATGATTATGTTTATTTACTATTTTAGTTAGAATTCACAAAGATATGGTTGTGTTGTTTTTATAATAATTTGATAAAATCCGATTTGACAACAATGTTTGTCTGATATAAAGCGAAGGTACAAATCAGCAAAAATCGAGTAAGCAGTAAAAAAAATTGTCAAAATTTTCAAAATCCTATGTTTAAAATGTTCGCAGTTAATTTTGGGTCCCCTGGTGTTTTATTTTCGGATAAATTTAAAGGAATCTGGTGTTTTGTTGCTGGATAAAGTTGAAAAAATCTTTTGAGCTTTTAGTGTTTTACTTTATACGAATCTGAAAAAATCTTGACTGCCGCAGGTTTGGTGTATTATTTTGGGAGCCCATGGAGATTTTTTTTGTAAATTATTTAAAACAATTTTGGGGGATTTTACTGTTCGTTTTTTTTTGGAAAATTCTGACCTGAACTGTTTTTAGGTTAATTTTGAGGCCTTTTTTTTTCAACAATTTAAAACAATCTTGAGGTTCTAGTTATTCCTGTTCTGTTTTCTTAGAGGGTATGTTATTTACCAAAATCGGTCTTATTTTAGCAGCTATTAGCCCCGCCCACCCACCCTCTTAGAGGGTATGTCATTTGCCAAAATCAGTATTATCTTAGCAGGTACTAGCCCCGCCCACCCGCCCTCTCTTCTCTTAGAGAATATGTCATTTGCCAAAATCAGTTTTATCTTAGCAAGTACTGATGACTAACTAACAAAAAATGATTAAAATTTGGAAACATTACGAGCCTACTTATATACACAAGGCAGGAATTTTGAACATTTCCAGTTTTTAGTTGATTATGCTTTAATGGATTTTTCTTTTGTTGTTTTTGTTTTTGTTTATAATTTATAAATGTCTTCTTAAAATATATTTTTTTTAATTGATTTATTAATAATAATGGACAACGATTAATGACTACTGGTTGTTATTGTTATTGTCCTAAAAAAAAATAATAATAAAAGGTGGATTTCAGTCGCCATCATTACTAAGAAATCAGGAAGTAAGCCGGAGGTATTCTCGCATTAGGTGCGTACAGTGTTGCCAATTTTTCTTTTATAAAATTGTAATCCACATCATAAAGAATTTTTTTATTATTTTCTAGACACCCGGTATAGAAAAACGAACTACTAAACACATGTACACACACATATTAATAAATTGTGATGGTATTGTTATTGTTAAGGAACTACTAAACACATGTACACATACATATCAGTAAATTGTGATGATATTGTTATTGTTAATGACCTAAGTAGTTTGAGTCTAACAAAATTTGGTTTTCCCAAGATTTAGGTTTATAAATTATAACACAATAAATGATATTTCTACCATCTTCCGAATTTATTCAATTGCCATAACCCCCTGTATCCCTATAGGTCGAGAAGGGAGCTCAATTCTGTCAAAAGTATCCATGTACCTAACTATCTGCTATTTGAATAAAATGTGGACCGCAGTTCGGATAAGACCAATTTGCCAGAAAGTAAAATAACTTATATTTCTTTACTTTGGTTCAGATTATTGTTTTAGTTATATATTTATTGCAATCCAAAGTGCTAGAGTAAATTTTATAATATTCTTGAATAGTTTTTATTTTATAGATTCTTTAATCCTAATTTATTTTGCGAACATCAGTAGTAGTTTTGAAACTAACTTGATTGAGTGCCATAGAAGTTAACCGTCTTTATGTTGCCGTTCCCAAAGTTGCTATTTTTAAATACCACTTTTCTAATGAGACATGAGTTATATTTTCTGTAAACTGTCTATAATGAATTATATAAAAGAAACTAAACTGTTTATTGCTCTACAACTAAGTCAGCATGATATGTATATTTTGTAAATTGAAAACTCTTACATTTTAGGTAACATATATACAGTTATCCCAGATAAAATTCCGCGTTTCTATATCTTGAAGATCGTATGGAAATATTGAAATTTTGTGAACGCCATTATTTTTAGCTTGAAGAGAAAAGCTTATAACTTACTACATTGCAAGACGGGACGCACACCTATATTTTTTTAAATTGCAGCGTGACGGATTTTGACAGATCATTAAATTGCAATTATTATTGGTATAAAACACATTTTTCATTTTCGGTCAATAAGAAAATAAAATTTATGAATAAAAAAATCGAATTAGAGTGAAATAAAACAACTACCACTTTACTTTACAAGCAGCATTGTCGTTCTTCGCACTGAACACAAAACTTCTTATTAGTTCTTAACTTGTGGCGGTTAATCGAGTATTACGTGTTAAAAAGGCACAAATATTCCTATTTTATTTTTTTTTATGTGTCACCACGAAAATAAATCTGAGGTCATTAAATCTAAATTCAATTTTCATAATACTTACATGTTTTTCCGAATTAAAAATTTCAACCGTTTTCGGCAGTCAATAAAGAAGTTTTACAGCAGTTCAAGATTTCTAACCCTAAAATTTGACATTACTTTATATTATTTAGAGTTAAAACTAACTAACTAACGTAAAACATATAATAAGTGTTATATATCATTGTAATCGGAATTCAATGACATATCAAAATCCTTTAGAAAAATATAAATTTGGGCCATGACCTCAACGTCATATTTGCAGTGTACTAAATTAAGGTTCCTCTTTCAAGCCAGTAACAAAGGCGTTTACAGAATTTCAATATTTCTATCCGTTCTCAAATATAAGAGCGCGGAACTTTATCCGGGACACCGTAATAAATAAGTAATTTTTAAGTTAATTGTATATGTACAAAGTTATAATTTTAAGAATTTTTAAGTATAAATCTTTTGTACTGTATATAGGATAACCATACATTAATTTAAAAACGAATAAGGATATAATTTCAATTGATATTAAAATGTTGTAAGATCAGTGGGTTTATCAGAACCACTAACAACATTTCCATTGCAGTTTTCGATGGCATTTTGTCATTAAATTTTGATTTTATGGACACGTTAACGATTAAAATAAAATATAATACAAAAAAATTCAAAAAGCAAGCAGTTACATAAAACCGACTTCGATAAAAATGATAAAATGTTTCTTCGTAATGTGCTTATGATAGTGGCATTGCTCTAAAATTGTCTAGACACAACTTCTCTCGCCCTGGAAGCACAATCTAATAAAGAAGTTAAGTTTCCGTGTAATTTATTCCGCTAAAGGATAGGCAACTCAATAAAAATCTAAAGACTGCAGTGTTAGTATTTTTAGGTATCATCAGAACAACTTATTTCAATGGTTGTCTGGTGTCCGGAATGTGTTTAATCTTATATGCCTAATAAGACAAACAGGCTGATATTAGTGGGACATACAAGATCGGTATACCTGTAGTGACTAATCACTAGTGACATCTTCTATATTTCACTAACAAAATTTAGGTTTCGTTTTTGAACGAGGATATGGATTTTCTTAATAAAATTTTGTAATGTATCATTTTAATAAAAACAGCAGTGCTACTAGAATTTCAAGAATATGGAATAAACGGTTTATCATACCTATTAAATTGTTTCTTTCTTTCACTTTTCTAAGACATCCTTTATAATCTATTCCTATATGTTTGTATAGACGCATATTTTTTGAGCTATTGAAGTTCCATTAAAATTTTAAAACATCACTAAGTTTTTGGAAGAGACGAAGATATAAAAATGCTGATCAACTATTTATCATGTGCACAATAACCTGAAAGCGGGAACAAAAGTTTAGAACAATCGGTTTTGTATACTTTAAGATAAAGTGTAAAATTTCGTAGAGCTAAAAATAAGTTTGGATTAATAATTTGCAGACTTCGAAGCATATTATTTTGCAGACTTCAGGTAGGATTTATTTTGCAAAACTTTGTCGAAATAACGTCATCACACAAAAAAAAATTGTCGACGCGATTCGCCAACTACGTTGACATTCTCTCGACAAAACTAAACTGATTTTTTACCATGATATTGTTAAAATAAATCTAAAATTTGATTTATCTAATAGCATCGTCAAGAAATGACAAACTACAGACGGGCATACACATGACAGAGCTACTTTTTCGTATTCTAGAAGCTATGAAGCGTCGAGGAAACATGAAATTAGTCGTTCGTGAAATGTATCCTGTTTATAATATTTTCCTCGCTTCCGTTCGAGGAGTAAGCATGTTTGAAATAACATTTTAAATACCTACATAATTACTTAATTAAATAAAAGCAAAACTCTATATACTAAAAATGCACTAACAAGATCAACATTTACGTTTTTCATAAATAAACATACACTGGTAAAACCTGAACAAATAACAAAATGCGGGATTTTAAAATTAATAGTCCAATTTTACGCTTTGCCGAATTTAAAGACCTCTGATTGGAACAATATATGAAATCTGTTCAGTATATACTAATTAACAGCGAGTCACTTATTTTTATATTGCAGTATAGTAGTTGTACTAGTTGTATAATGGAAGTATTTATTATTTTTACAGTAATCCAGTTTTATATATTTTTTTTTGTTGGAAACTAAATCAATTTTAGACCCAGGTAGGTACCTAATAAGTTTATAGGTGACAAATATTCAGAGATTATTTATTTATTTATTGTTTATTGAAGCCGTGTTTTGTGCCAAGTTTTTTCCTTTAAATAAAAATAAAGAGATGTAAAAGAGAATAGTGAAAAGGCATTCAAACCAGAAGCAATAATTAAATTATGAGTTATAAATCCACCATCCTACTGTAGAATAGATTTTCTCTCTACACAATGACGGAACAGATTATCGCTTGTCATCTTAAAATGTGAAATGTTTCATGTTCAAACAAACAACATCCGCATTTAAAGCTCATAGATTTACAGTAAAGCTGATTTTATTGCATAAAAGAAAATCTTATGAGTCGATAGAATCGTGTCGCATCAACAGGTGAGAATTACGCTAAATAAATCAAACATAGCGCATAGCTTTTGAAAACGACGTGCATAAATTTTTAATGTGTTAAAGAGCAGACGTATCACTTAAGTCCTTTATTTATAAAGCGGGCGTAATTCCTTAACCGGTGCAAAAGTTAGTGAAAAAATCATAAATAATTTACCATATCATTTTATCATAATTCCGACGCATAAATTTTGAAGTAGTCTGGCTTGAGTCGGGTTTACGTTGCTGAGCGCTGGCCTAATTCAATATTTACACCACGATTGCCTGTTGTGTCTTATGCGTGAGGTATTTTTGTGTTTTGTTGTTCTGCTTGCTCGAGGCCTGCTCTAACCGCACGGTCATTACGGTAATTTGCTTTTTTAGGGGGACTTATTTTCGGGACTCAACGATGGACTGATAAGCCGTGCCGAAGCGCTAGCCGCCGTCGACATCAAACATCAGAGCACGGGAGGACCTGGGGGTCTCCCCCAACTCAAACACGACATGATGTACCACCATAGCATGGGGGCGCCGCCGCCGGTTAGTAGGCCGCATCAGGTATTGAATTAACACAACTAGGCTTAGAATTAGAATGTTTTTATCCTATTTATTTTAAATATTATGTGTAAATGGTGCATGATTCCCAATTCACGTAAAAGATGGAATGATAAAGTTGTAAATTATATTCACATTCTGGTCAGATTATCTCTAATAAATATCAATTTTACACTTTCAACAAATGAAACATTGATAAACCGGTTGAATTAATTTTTAATTTGAAGGACTCGGTCGCTATGTGCTGGTTAGTGAATGTTTGAAGGTGGTTTTACGTAAACTCGTGGAAATATCCCTGTTCAAAACACTTAGACTGTGACGTTTTTTTAGTGCTTTCTTGGATGTTACGGATAACTTGCTATACTTAGAAACATACCAATGCAAATTGAAGAAGTTCAAAATTAACTGAGTAACTATAAGTTTTATTCTTTAATTAGATATTAATTTTTAACACAACTCTAAATCATCAACACTACTGTCATCATCTTCACTATTACTATCATCTGAAACGGAATTAACATCGATAATGACATGATTTGTTTGACAATTACCCAGAATCTTTTCTGTTTGCCATGCCGAATCTATGATTTTTTCCGTGTGTTTAATATAATTTTCCCAGAGTATATTGGGATATTGAGAACTTGGTTTATTACATTTTACATTCCGACCATACCATTTCAATTGCATTACAATGACAGTGGTATGGTGGAAGTCTTAGGACACAATGTTCATCTTTTTGAGCATAGTGATCTAAATGATACTATTTTTCGGAAAGTCTATTGCGTACAATATTCAAAATTTGATCTTTTATCGCTTTTTCAGAATAATCTATCTATCTTGTGTTTAACCATGGCACCACTTTTTTCTTTGTCTAACTCTTTCGAGGAATTTCTGCCTACAAAAGCATAAATATAAGTAGAGTGTACTTATCAAAAATAAAATGAACACGAGAAGTCTACTGTGATAAGTTACATTATACATTGTAATAACAGACGGTTCCGGAAGATTAGGTATCAATTATTGCTCCTTAAACTACTTTTCAAAGCTTTCCTGGTTCATGTTATCACGTTAATAGCCAGATTTTGTTTTTGCCTTAAAAATTAGAGACGCTTCTTCAGTAAATCCGTGTTTATTGCCAGTGGAACTACATATATCTACATCCTTCTTCCGTTTTTTTAATTGCAGTTTATGTTGAATCGTCTTGCCATGTTTTTTTACATATACTTAGTACCTTTGCTAAATATCCATGTTTCATCCAGAAAAAGGGGTTTCTATAATTTTGGTGTAATGTGGTGCTGATATTCGCCCAAAACTTTCGTTTTTCTTAGCTTAGTGCATAGTTTTTCCATTGAAAACAATCGATTTTATTTTTATATTTAAAACCAACTTTTATAATCCATGTGTTAAGTGCCCTGGGTCCAACTTTAAAGTCCGTTATCTCTAACATAACTCTATCATGAAGCGACTTAATAGTTACGTGTTCGTTAGATGCAATCACTTTATACACAATTTCCCTGATTAACATTAAATCTACAAGATTTACTCGAGTTTTTATATTACTGATAGTAGATAATTTTTTTTTGTACTCCGTACCACTTGAACCTGTATTTTTTAGTAAATTATGTAACGATTTTTCAGAAATTTTTAACATTTCGGCCGCCACTTGTTTTTCTTTTTTTCTTAAATTGAACAAGATCATGGTTTTTTTCTGGATAATGCAACACATTTAATACATATAACTGAACGTAAAATGTTAAATAAACCAAAGATTCTGTTTGACAAATAATTCTGATGACAAATTTCAAAATTTGACATAAAATTCCTACTACACACTCAAAAGTTGGTAATATTTTTGTCTCACACAATGTGTAAAGGAAAGGAAGAGAAAAAGTTTTACCTGGGATATTTCCACCATTCTAGGGAGTTGTGGCTTTTTGTTTGTCTTTTAAGTTGTAGTTTGCACACCTGCCATTTAGTTGCTATTTTTAGATTCACTGTAAGAAAGCAATTAAGAGATAGGAGTAATTCAAGTGAAAATCTTATATTAAAATCAACTATTTCATCTTTCTGTATTGAGCTGTTTGGATGAGATGAAACATTTCTAAATTTTGGAAAGATAGATAAGTTGTGAGTTTACCATCAGGTAAACTGTATCAACAGCACCTGTTATGAAAATAGCATCTGTCAAATCATAAAAGTTGTATCCACTCTAATATTAAAGTCAAAAAGTTGTTAGAGGCAAAATTAGCGGTTTGTGTGTGGAACAAGAAATATTGGATTATTGAATAGGAAATTCTCGTGGATCAAAATAGCTCCTCCTAGTATTTCAAACGTTATTTTGTTGTTCACTTTGAGAAAAGTAATTTTCCTGAAGTCGGAGGATTGAAGTAGGTAAGGTGAAAAAATATTTCAACAATTTAAACCTCAAATCATCAAGAAGGTTATATTTATTTTTTAGGCAATGTTGTTTGCTGCAACAATTTTATTAATAAAATTTTTTAAACTTAATTCGAATACCGAATTGCATTGCTAATTAAAAATTGTACAAATTTTTAAACTGTTCGATTTGCTCTACAAAAAAATGTAAAATTTATTTTTCTGACACAACTTTAGCAAGAGATCAATTGTATAGAATGAAAAATTGGTCGAAGATTACTTCGACAGAACTTCCCTCGTCCATAAAGTACAGCTTGTCAAATCCAGCTCTTTCGAAAAATTAAAAGATTTGATTTTGCGAATTTTATTGTTTTTTATGGCAACTATTATAAGCTAAAATAAAAATATGTATCTAATGTTTGAGTAAAGGTTTGTTTTTGTGTTGATGTCATCCACATTTTTGCAAAAACGCATATATCAGTTTGGATAGATGCATTGTAGTACTAATAATAAAAGTATTATATTATTGTTATTCTTGAATATGATTCATTAATCAATAAAATAATAAAACAATTTAATCACGTTTGCCATATGTAATAACAGAGGTGCGACTGATTACTCAACTGAAAATCATTTATGGTACTTGTAATTTAAGACAAATAGCGATAACACTACTTATTAACCTGTAGACGTGAGAGTGAAACAGAAACTAAACTAAAAGATGTTTTTTACGAATTGCAATAACCGGATCACAATGCCCACGGTCCAGACTTATTTATTGCTCTTGGTTAATTATAACTTGTCTAGATCTAGGGGACGCTCAGCATCCCCTAGACTTCCCCTAGTTACCTGATTGTCTAGGGGTTATAAAAAATCGAGAAAATATGAAAGTACCAAATTTCCCGATGGACTCTATTACTGTACGTCCTTAGGTTATCCTCGATAAGAAAAACAACTTGAAAGTGTTTATGTTTATACATCGGAAGAATGTCACGTAAAAATTAATTTGGTTTGAATGAGTTCGTCCCGTCAAAACAGAGGATCAAAATTATTAAGTAGTAAGCTACAGTCGACAAAATATCTTGAATGTCATTATTATAATTCTTATTAAATAAAGACGTTCGTATTTTCACATTTTCGGGAAAATCAAGTGACTCGATTGATAAATAAAAAAGATTAATGCAATGATGACAAGTAAAAACTCATCATATTTTGCAAATTTTAGGTAGAATTTATTCGGGAAAATTTTTGAGATCAATTTTTTGGGGCCAATAACCAGATTTATTTTTATTAACAATTTACCATGCTACAATGACTTTAAAACGTCCGCAAGATTTCAAAGCATTCAGTTTTGCAATTCTTGATTTATTCAATAAAATAAATTGACTGACTTATTAATTTTTTTGAGTCATCCTGTATAAGAAAATCTAAAAAATATGAATGCAGTGATAAATTACAAGTACAGACTGATTATATTTTGCACACTTTAGCTAGCATTTATTCGGCAAAATTTTGAAATGACGTAATAATTTTTTTACGGTTGATACACAGATACATTTTGATTCAAAAGTTAATTACAAATTCGGTCGACGGACTCGATTACAATACTTCCCGAGCGTAAGCGAAAAAGTATATACGAGACGGCAATAAAAAACATGATCAAAGGCAGCCGTGGATTTTTGAAAGTTTGTACAGTCGTTTCCAAAAGATTTCGGACAAAATGAGCTCAATCAAAGCAATAGGAATGCGATTTTCGTGTCAATGTCATTTGCCCGAAATTTTTTGGAAAGGACGGAATATGATTGGTTTCAAATTAACGGTAATCTGACAAGATAAAAATTCTATCGAACATAAATCTTCATAAATCCATGGCTCTCTTTGACAGTGATTTTGTTGCCTTCTGTACAACTAAATTATCAATATCACATTCTAAGCGCTTCGATTAGCCTCGCTTCAACGATCCCACCTCGATTAAGGATGCTAAAGGTTTAAACGAGCCACACAAGTCAATTTAATACTTACATTGACACAGTACAGTCAATCCGTCATTTCACTGGTGGCAGTCATTTACAAAATTTAAAAGAATAATGGTAGTTGGTTCTGTATATCTTTTTTTTTAAATACATGATCAATCAAAAAGAAATACATATATTTTCTACATCTTATCAGCAAAGTTTTGTACATTTCGAAATTAATTGGCTCGTAATTCGAATTTTGTTTTTCATTTTTATAACATACAACTATAATACAAAAAAAGTACAAAAAGAATCCGTAGGAGCTAGAGGCCAAGTGAGGAAGTACAGTCTTATCATCAGGTATACTAGACGCAAACATTTAGTGTGTTTATGGCTTCACCCCAATTTAACTCCCTTTATTATAAGTTAATAGGCAGTCACAGTCGGATGTCTTAAACCCGGTTACTGATAACTTATCTGTAAAGACCTTTTCTGGTAAAAGCACAGGGCAGTACTGGCTCGGCCGCCCTTGACATCAAGCATTTTTGCATCTAGTGTAAAACTTTAGACAGTAAAAATTATTATTATTTAGATTAAGCAAGGAAGGCACAAAAAACAATATCAATTTCTCAATTTTTAGTTTCAATTAATGGATAACGTGAACAAATTTATTAGCTTAGCTTAATAAGGCACCTCTATTAAACAAATATTGCATTTGGGCTTCTTTCGACTTATATACAAAAAACTTCAAATATTAACAAGGTAGAATCAATATAAATATTAGCAGGGTTGAAAATGAAAATGTAGTAAGTATTTGTTACAGAATAATCAAAGTTCTTGAAATTTTTCTCGTTAGGTTACGTTGTCTTAATAAGGTTAGAAAATGTGTCAGAAACAAACATTTCAACTTTTTGTTTACTTGATTGAAACATATAGGTACCTGATAAATGAAATGGAAAAGTAGCCAAACAGCTCGTAGAAAATGTTGGAATAATTAGGTGTATCCAATGAATCAAATACAAAAAGCTACAAGTATCATAAAATCAGTTTGTTGAAAATGAAAAAGATATGAGTGTCTACTTTACGTCGAAAAATTAATGAATGAACAATATACAGGGCGATTCAGGCCACTGCTGTATAATTTTAACGGCTATTATTATATGGCAAAAAATTAAGTTAATAATGCTAATGAAAGCATAGTCAATTATTTAAAATATCTGCTTTGTAAAGTATTCAAACGATTTTTTAATAATAAAATTAACGATAAGGGAAAGTAGTTTTGATAGCTTAACAAATTTAAAATTCTGAAATCTCTATTTATGAGAAATGCTCATAATTTTTCAGATTACGAAAAAGCAGGTTTCGCGTTTCCGTCTGTCGGTCTGTCGTTTGCGTCGATTTTTATTATGTAGATAATCTTTGAAACTACTTGACCGATTGTCGTCAAATTTTACGTGTATGTTAGGAACATTTCGTGGATGGTAAAACGATAACCAAAACTTGTCTAATCATCCTCACCAACAATTTGTTCAAATTTTATAAAATAACAAACTTTTTACTTGATTATTTTTACGCTAGGCATACAAGTTTTCGCAAAAAATCCTTTTATAAGTGGGGATGAATATGACGATTCTGTCAAGTTAGAAGTTGGAAAAGTTATTATAAATGGAATTTAAAATGTTGCAAAATCAAATTGTATAGTTGTTCAAAAAAGCAGCATTTGTTGGACTGTACTTCCGGGGCGAGGAAAATTCAATCGAAATAACTTTCGACTATTTTTTCGATTTCATTTGCCAATAAAATTAGGCGATAGAGTATCCAATCACCCTGTATGTTAAAACCAGTGCCGTATTTTCATAAATTGTCTCTTGTAATTTTGTCATATTGCCATTTAAATAATAATCTAAAACTTATCAGACATTATTTTTAGATCAAAAACATTCAATTAATCCATTCAAAACATTTCAACTGTGGTTTTCGTGTACCTGTAGCAGAATTAAGGTGGATGCAAGAAACTAAAAACGACAAAATTTAAACTAAGAATGAATTTTTCATAAAAGATATAACAGGGAAAGGTAAAAAGTACTAAGTCAATTTTATTTCATCAGTTAACAAAGTAAAAGAAAGTAGAGATAGGAAAGCGAGATAATAGATAAACAGCAAAAGAAAAAACAAGAAAAGATAAAAACCAGGAGACAAATGGGGTAAATTTATTAAATCTAATTAATTTTAGCATGTGTAGTTATTACTAGTAATAGTAATTCCAAATAAATCAGGATCAATTTAGAGCGAACCAATAAAGAAAAAACTTGTCAAATAGAAAGTAATCCTGTTTGTTTTATTTTGTCAAGAGTATGGATTAATAAAACACAAGTGACTTTTGCTGGGTTTTCTTCTATCAAAAAGCAACGCCAACTTGATAATTTTTTCAAATGAGCACCCGTTATAGGGATCTGAGGTTCGAGAATAGTGGTGCAAGGAAAATATGTCAAAATTAGTCAATTCTCTTGTCAACTGAAATAATATTTGTCGATGACGCTGTATTCTGTAATAATCCAGAATTTCACGAAATTAAATTAACGGTGAGTAAAATACCATATTTTAACACAGTCACACATAGAAGGTCTTTTATAAAATCAGTTTATTTTAACTCTGAATGATGTGATAAAGTAACTGCACACAAAAGATTCAGTAAAGTTTTCCATTCAATTCTTCAGTACATTAGTACTTAGTTAAAATATTGCTACGAAAATGCACATATTTTAGCGCATAAAAGCTAGAAAACTAATATATAAACCTAATACATTGTAAAGACTTTTCTTTTAACTAAAACTTAATTCAACTAACACTGCATTCTATTATTATTCGCAAACTAGCATATTTTTGTTGGCCGATTTAGTAAAATTTGTCAGATTGTTGATGTTACTAAAGTTTTCCACAGCGATGGAAGAAGTAAATCAATAATAATTTGTCGTAGTTTCTATGAAAAGAAAACCAACGCCAAATTTGTGTAATTTATACCTAAACGGTTAATAAAAGCAAAAATTGAATTTCTTACAAACCGCTCCATTACTTCCAGTATGTTACACGTTAAAACACAACGAAAAACCAACGTCACAACATTCACAAATAACGTTAAAGGTCGATTAGATACTTTTTATCGTAATTATCGGTTAATACTCTGTTTCATCTTCACGAAATAGAACTCAACAATACTAAATTATTTCTTTGAACATGCTTTTAATTAAATATTCATGCCGTTCTATTTTGTAAGGAACAAACACACCCCTTTGAAATATCTTGGCATTGATGACGACAACAAATTGTGTTAGACTGAACGTATACTTATAAAAACAGGTCATTCTCCTACAAAATTAATTTATTCCAATAGAAGCTATCATTTCCTTTCCTGATGGCTCCCCAAATTATACGCATAAACAGGAAATCAAGAAAAATCAAAACGAAGTTTTCGGAATAATACTTACGACATGCAGGACTGTTTGTTAGTACTTAGTTATTAGTTAATACAATAGTCGTATACAAAAAATGCTGCCTTAAACTGAGTGTAACGTAAGCTTTAGCAGAATCCTGTTATAAAGTGTTCGTTATTGATATTTGTGTAGAACTTGTGAAAAAGGAGATAATTTTTTACGTCAGCAGTAATTGTCTAATATGTAACAGGAAACTTGTATAGAATAGTAATTACAAACTACTTGTTGCATGAGCTAATTACTAGGATGCTCATTTGTGTACACAGTTAAAAAAAGTCTCAATTTATGATTTATTATAGAAATAATTGATGTAAATTGACTGATATGAAAATTTTATCTATGACGAAATGCAAACAGAGGAGAAGTATGAATGAAAATTCTTAATTGTTCAACTTAAATTCCGATTTCACACAAATAGCTTGTAATAAATAATAAGTCTGTCTGTTGATGGCTGAGACTTTTACCGAAGGATATTTATTAGTGGATGGTTTTATTAAACAATATTTTACTAATATAAAACAACTCCGTATTTATTTAAATGACTAATAAAAATAAGAAAATATGTACATACTTAAATAATTCATTAAAAAAATTAAAATAAAAAGTAGATCATTTCATAAGAACACAATTGCCATTTTTGTAAATATTAATTAACCATAATGAGAACTCTACTTATTGACTTCTGTGGGTTTTTCTAGTGTCACATATTAACTCAAGTTAACAATACAGGGTGTTTCATCGCTTTGATCAATCGAAACAGTGAGCTCTAAACATACAAAATTAAGTCATTCGGAATTAATATAATAAAGACAAACTAAATGTACAAACTAATTTTTTTTATAATTATGGATGTGTTATGCTCTAATTTTGAACATATTGTTGAAATTACGACCACCTATAAATTTGTATCTGATTTGATGACGTGAGCTTGTAGTTTTTTCAAATTTATGGCGGTTTAAAAATTTTTGAATTGTAATGTTCGCATTATTACATAAATTTTAAATTTATTAAGATAAAGGAGATGATTTCAAAAATGGAAAATATTTTTTTCACAAAAAAATTGCGTATGTATGCAGCCCAAAAAATTTTAAACTGTGATCAGATTTTAATTTATTGTTTGTAATATTAACCACTTAAATGTCAAATTTTTACATTAAAAAAGTATTCATTTTAGCACTGGTCACAGCTGATGGGACACCCTGAACATACTACACGTTCTACGAATATGGTAGGTTTTACGAAATATTACTCTTAACATGTAGTTTCATAATAATTAATAAAAGTGTAGAATCTAAAAGTTATTCGCTATCGCTTTAATTAAAAAAATATAATAATAACTACAAATATTTCACCACAGGGTTGAAAACTTTAATATTTTCAAAAAATTGTATGAAAGTGGTTTTTACTATGTCGAAACATTGAACAGGCACAGTACAATATAAAAAAACTGATCAAAATTTTCTTTTTCTTGGATATATCAATTTAGAAAGTATTAATTTGAAATAAAGATTTGTTTACTCACTTTTGATAAAAATAAATATATTAATTTTAATATACAGGGTGAGTCAATAAGCAAGAGCTTTTGATATTTTGATAGTTATTATAGAAAAGAAAAAAGACAAATACCAAATACAGGCTGTCTGTCTGGCGTCTCTCCGCATTTTTATTAGACAGATTTCTCCAAAACTACTGGACCAATTGTTCTCAAATTTTGTATGTACATATGTAATATCATATAGACTGTAAAACGGTCATCAAAATTTGGCTAATCATCCCTACCACCAATGGCATGACATCATCTCCAAAAGTTACAACAATATACTTTTTTTAATTTTATAAAATTAGATAATTACTCTTGCACTTGTGACCTCATTGTTATTTACCTATAAGTTCAGTTTAAATTAACAACAAGGAAATGATTTTATATTTACATTTGAATGAATTCTCTCTGCAGAAACATTTTTCGTTGTTTCATGACTAAATGCAAGAATATAAAGTGTGCATCTGAAAAACTTAAAAAAGGACGGTCCAAACGTCATTTAAAACAAACAGAACTTGAAACGTGCGAGATGTAATCATATTTTTCCTAGTTCAAATATGAAACAGAACAAAATTTATGATATACCTTTGCGTTGTAATCTGCTGTAAAAAAGTTAAAAACGCAAAATAGATATGCACTGCGTCAAAAAATTGAACGGCACTCGCTATTAAATTCCGTGTATTGTGTCGTACCCCAACAGAATAAATAACGATAAACAAAACGAAATTGTCGTGTTTACTACAATATTTTATAGTCATATTCCTCTGCGTCATGATTGCCCATAATTTCATGTGTGCATGCAATAAAAACGACACAGTGTTCAGAATTTTATATATCTTGTTTGCTTTACTTTTTGTATTATATTTATCATTTCACGTGTTTGTTTTTTACAAAAATAATGCTATAACAATGTCGCTGTTTGATTGAAGTTACGGTGAACCCTTTTCATGCGGCTTTCATCAACACAATAATACCGAATTTTTTCCACGACAAAATTCAATTCCAAAAATGATGATTACATTTTTAAATCCCCCCTTTTTACACGGCGCGTTATGATTTTATGCGTGAAGTTTCCTGTATCATTTTTTTTATTTATACTGCATCTGACCCATTAAAGGGCGAAAGTATCAACCGACATATGTGGGTCTATATCAGTCCAATTCTCGGAGGTGTGCTAAATTAGATCATGAATTTTCGGGATTATAGCAAAAAGTTATCTGAGTCTGTATTAACATTTGGGGCGGGTGTATCCATATTTACGAGACATTAGTTGTGGATTATACGGATCATTTTTACCCTCTGTAGTAAATGCATGGGGCGGTCGTAAAACGGGATCAGGATGTCGTTAACTCGCTTCAAAACGTGATAAGTGTATTTAAAATTTTTGGCTCGGTAAAGTCAGCGTAAACGAAGCACACTTTTTATCTCCTTAACGTACGTAACAAAAATTTGTGGGAATTGGTGAAGTCGTGTAACGATGTTCATCTTTAATTTATTTAGGAGATCATTTTACATAATTAACATACATATTTCTTGAACTTTGATAACTAATTTATACTGACATTAAAGCTCCAAATCTAATTTTAATCTAACCCGTCACAACTATCGTCGGTAATAACAAAAACCATTGCTATGTTTATACTATCTCAAGTAAAATGTCTCGGTATTTTTCATATTAGGATCAGATTAGTTGTTCAATAGATCGGTATACGTTTTCTGTGAAGATTTAATTTAATCCATGTATTGACTGCCATAGTTTTTTCGTTTCTCCAACTTTAGTGATGAAAATTACTTACTCCGCACTAGTTTGTAAAGTTAAGAACACCTACATATTTTTAAAGATTTGCATGCTCTATGGAACAAAAAAAGTGAAAAGATGCAAGAGATGTTTGATCAACAGTTTTCAAGATATTTGCATTTTTTTGAAGATAAAGGTCACATTGAAAAATTCGCAGCTGCACTATTTTTAAAAATGAAAGTTTGACACTTTGCATGAAACTTGTTAATCAGCAACATACGTATAAAAATTTAACAAGATTTGTTAAACTTATTAGTAAAGGATCATTAAAGGTGCACATTGTCAGATTTTCATGAATTGAAATTGGGCTTTCTGTATTTTTATAGCATTTTCGAACTTGTCTCGATATCAGCCTCCATTTAATGCCCGTTTTTTGATTTATTGTAACAAGAACTCTTAAAAAATTCAACAAACTTGGTATTAGAAGAGGGTTTATATAGAGACAAAATGTTATACAAATATTATAAAATTCCATTTGATAATTGAAAAATATGAGAAAACTGAAAATTTGGAAATCTAATAAGCCTGTATACATAAGTTAAAAACACTGTTCGGGTTTTCATACATTTATCAAGACAAGGTAATTAATCTTTAAATATGGAGAAACTGAGAAATTTTAACATCCCTAGAAAATGATACGAATATTTTGAATACTGTTGATCATAAGACTTTTGCTTTTTTTTTTTAATTGTAATTTAAAATAAGTAGGTGTTTACGTATACAGAAATGCAGCTATGAAGTGTATATTAAAAAAAAATAGTTCTATCTGGCAAACTGTATCGGAAATTTTTCAATGATTAATGGGGGAATGTGCAATTTTTCTTTGTTAGGCCGTCATCTACTGAGTTTAAAATGAAATATTTTTATCCATAAAATTGTTCAATAAATTATGTTGTATTTGATAAAAAGAAATTATTAAGGCTCATCATAAAAGACTGTCGTCAACGTGGCTGTGAAAATATATTAATCTTTTCGTGATGCCACTCTATATAATATGATTCCAAGCAATTTAAACTACCTGTTTATTAATTATTAAAGTTAATATTATTAGTTATTAAAGTCACTATGTTAGTATAGTTTTCCCAGTTCTAATTCGGTTTTATAATGTGTAAAAGTTAACTTCCTTAATAATAGACTATGGGACAGTCATAAATAAGGATTTAACCATTGTACTATATAATGGTAACGGCATGGCTAAAACCTTACTTATGACTGTCCCATCAACGGCAGTAGTACCTAATCTATTATTAAGGAATTTAAATTTTCATTAAACCGAATTCGAACTAGGGAAACTATACATACTAATATATTGGGAATTGTCAAGATATGTCATTATATTTGAGGTTATCTTTAAAAATATACAATAGATCATTCTGTGAGTACTTAATTTTTTGATTATTTTTAATTATAAAACCTTTGAAAATCTTCCCCATTTTGTTTTAAGCATAGAGCCACTTTTCTTTTCTCGTCTAAAAGCCTTCCTTCCAAAGCAAAAGGATTTTCAATGTTCCAAAGTCTATAGTTTTGTGAATTAATGCATTTAACCGATTAAATGAAATCTATCGTGGTTCCTGTTGTTTTGAAACCACAAAATTGACAATATGCAATACAACAAGGATAACTAGCTACTTTAAGATTATGGACTAACGATACTTTATAGGAATCGATAACGATTGTTCATTCGAAAAAGTCATCAAGTTAACGCTGTTTTTTTGCTAGAAGAAACCGTACTGGAAAACGCATGTGTTTTATTGATCCATACCGCATTAAAAAGTGAGGTTAAGTTGTACCAGCTGTGATTGATTAAATTTTAGGTTTATTGTACACATTCTTCATAATATTTACAAACATCAGTGCCAATTTGATGAGTTCAACTGAACACCCGATATGTAATGTTGTTTATTTCTCTAGTATATGCTAAGAAAGTAAAGTAATCGAGTCCATCGAGCGACTGGCTACTTTTATGTTTTTTGACGTTGCATGACCCCTAGAATATGAAAACAAAGGTCTCTCATTTCCGTCGGTCTCTCTGCCGTTTGCCGTCTGTCGTCTGCCGTCTTTCCGCGTCTGTGTTGATTTGTATTAGATGGATAAACTCCTAAACTACCACACCAATTGTCAAATTTTGTATGTATATTAAGAATAATGATATGACGTCATCTCCAACTTTTACAATAGTAAATGTTATCCAAATTTTATAAACTAACATACTCCTCCACTTGTAGAGTATGAATCCATGTGGAGTTTTTACCTTGGGCATCCAGATTTTTGTAAAAAAAATCAAAATTATATAACAACATTTTAAAATTTAAATTTGAAATTTCAAAACCGAAATCGTCATCTTACTAGTTTGTCAAATAAATGTTATTTAAATTTTATAAAATACTATACCCCTGCGTGTGTGATTTATGAATACATCTTGAAAAATTAATCTAGATCTGCAGATTTTTGAGAAAAAAATCAAAATTGTGTAACAACATTTTGCCATTTAACTTTGAAACTGCGAAACCGAACGCTCTGAAAAAAGCATTGTAAATTGTTGTTCAAATTTTATCTGTTTATCCCCTCCTATAGAAGTGGAGACGTTATTTCAAAATTGTACCGAACAAAAATTCTAAAATATGCACAATATTAAGAGCCGGTTTACAGAAGCTGAATTAAATATTTGATTGCGATTAAATTTTGAATGCGGCGTTAACGTACCACATGACCGCCTCTACGCCAATCAGACATTCCTAAACGCCTTATCAAGTGCATGATTAACTTAATCTCAGTTAAAATATTCTATAAACTGACTCTAAGAGCTTATACTTAAGTTTTAGCAATGCATTCATATTTTTTTGATTGCTTATATAAGGTGACTAAAAAATAAACGAATGCTTTATTGTCTAATCCATTTTCCTGAACATTTGAGAATACAATATTGTTATTAACAGTATTACATTGCACCTATTCAAATTAATATACGTATCCTTGCTAAAATGTTAATGACGTCATCAAGGCATTTTCATATGGAAGAACTCACTAGAAACATATGCATCCATGCGTCATTATCTGTACTTTAAAACAATGCACACCTATATTAATTTTAGCTCATAGGGGTCACCATTAAAAAAATACAATTCTCACAGTTAAATGATTTGAAGCTGTATTTGTTCTACTGTATGTAATTTATGGGTGAGGGAATTTCGGTCGAAATAACCTTCCAGCATTTTTTTTTAATTTTCTCACGAGTGGTGTACGGAGTACTAAATTTTCAAGGGAGTTTGCTTTTATGTCATCTTTTTTTTCTAATTGTAAACGAAGTCTTTACTAAATGGAGGCCTCTCTAGTGACTTCAGTATAGAAACATTTCCACTGTTGTTGAATCGGTTCACTTATTATTTTTACTTACTTAAGTGTTTAAAGATCGTTTCTCGATGTTTACATTAGGAAAGTTCTCCAGATATTCATGCTTGAACAGAATACCCCTATTCCCTGTTCGCATTTAATCCCGCATATAATATACAGGGTGAGTCACTAAGTGCGCCCCACTCGGTAGTTAATTAATTCTTAAAAAAAGAATAAAGGTCAAGATGTACAGTTGTATACACTATATACTAAAATTTTTGGCCACAATACAGAGTGTTCTGTCTTTAAGATCTAACATACAACTTAATTTTTTCAAATAGAATACTCTATATATTGTTTTATAGTCTGAGTGACATTATTACCAAAGTTTATTTTCGAAATGATCCATCCAATTTTCTTGAATTTCTTCAGCAATGTGAAGGTTCACAAAAAAATTGCAATTATTTTAAAATCTAGGTCACAATATTATTCGAAAAATATACAGAGTGTTTAGAAAAAATTATAACAATTTTCAAAAATATTGATATTTCAGTTTTTTCAGATAAAATACTTTGTATTTTATTAGTATTTTATTACTACTTCTTATCCTATTTTATTGTCTTTGTTTTTTGTTAAGTGTTTTGCATATTTAAAGTTGATCGTTATTGAGGTTTTTTACTTTACTAACGGACATATTGAAGGAAAAAAAAACAAAAATTAGGGTGAGATGCAGTAATAAAATCGAGGTAATTTTGTTTGGAAAAACTGAAATACCGTTATTTGAAAATTGTGAATTTTAATTTTTTTATCAACATTTTGTGGATTAAAATTTTATTTAATATCGGTACCATAACAAAACGCGTACCTCTTTTTATCATTCCATACAATATTGTAACATAGGTCTTCAAAATAACGTTACTGCGATTTTTTTTGAACCCTCGCTTTGGTAAAAAATATTTCAAATTTATTTAATTTCAAAAATAAACTTTGGTTATAAAGCCTAAGAAGAAGCTAATAAGAATAGGTGTGTAAACATACACAGGGTATTCTATTAAAAAAAAACTAAGCTGTGTACTATGCATCGAAAAAACAACACCCTGTATTTTCGAAAATAATTTTAATGTATATTACTCAAAGAACCGTACAGGTTTAGTCCGCGATTTTTTTTCTGTCTAATAAATTAATGAGATATCGAGAATAATATTGATGTTCATCGTAAGATACAATAATAAACGTAGATTTTTGTTCTAAAAATTAACGTATCTTCAAGGTGTTTCTAATGCAGAATTGTAACCAAAGCGTTAGCTCATTCATGGTTTTTATTTTCATTACATGTTAATTGTTTGGTTTTTGGCGATGCGTTGTACCACCTGTTTTACAAGTTTCCTTTCTACCCATATAACTTTCGTAAAGTTTTCACCGTTATGATGATCTTTTGTACTCAAAGAAAACCGTTAGAATTATCTGGTAACTACACTAAAACTATAAAAATGTATGGCAGAAAATCTCTTTTCTTTTAGAAATATTAAAGAGGTCTAATGAGAAGTGTAAAAGTTTTTAGCTAAACCCTAGAATCATCATCATTTTACTGTAGACTGTTAAAAAGTTTGACGGTACCACTTCTTGAATAATGTTTGAATTAAAAAAATATTTTATTTTGTTAGTTAGCAATTTTTATCATGAAATAGGATCCATATCCTGAAAGAAGTTTGACTGATGTATCAAAGGACCACACGTTTTTTTTTTTTATTTATTTGTAATTGTGAAAAAAGTTTGAAGAGTAACTTCATATACCAATGTTTTAACAGTGACCCGTGTCTCCTGAAACGTTCAAAGTACACATACAACCATTTGCCAAAAAATATGTTTTTATAATAGTTTTTTCTGCTTCCTAAGTTTGCTTTTTAAACTTATGGAGAAGTTCATAAACAACTTTCACATATTGACAAAAAGAGCATTAATATACGGAGTTCGGTTTCAGTTTCCACAAAAAACCTAGAAGACGTTAAGAAACTTTCTTGCGTTTGTCGCTTATTTTTTGATATGCGTATTATACTATTGATATTGAAGTGAACTGAATTCCAGTCTCATATTTTACGTTCGGAATCAAAGTTTGCAAGGCACGAACAATTTTTTTTTATGATACGTAGTCGTCAGATTAATATTCGTGACCGAAAAAGCGTATATATTTGAATTCAATGAGGTTTAGATCGGTAAAACTGAATCGCTTATTCATCAAAAAAATATCTAAATTGGTTTTTTGTTACATAAATAATCAACAAGTAAAGGAATATGTTTTGGATACGACGTAAGCGACAATGAAACATCGCTTTCGGTTGCTCTTATTATTTCATTATCATTAACATGAAAAAGTAAATATCTCCGGAAATGTTATTTTATCGAATGTCTTAGAAATTGTCATAACTTGTAATAAATTCATCGATAATAATAATCGTAGAACAGTATAAATACTTTCCTTAGCGGAGTATTCAATATTTAATCTCAGTTACCGAAAAGGTGACACTAAGCAACCACATTTACCCAAGGATTATCACTCAATCTAAAAAAGCAGTTATTAAAAAAATATAAAAATTATATACTCAATGATACAAAGCGTTAGTAGACACACATAAAATTAACGATGACATCAATAAAATTAATGTTTTCCTTATTTCTGAAATATTTAATCATATTCATTAATCTTTTAATTACATTGCATGAACAATCAATGGTTTAAATAAAATAAGCGGATTTATTATTTCAAAAATTATAATTAAATATTTATTTCGTGTTTAATGTACTCGAGTTTCGATCCCATTTGATGCAAATGCCAAGCTACCCACAGGCTTCCAGTCTGGAGTGTTATGCCTTCCGAAAATCCACTGTGTTCCACTTGAACTTCTAGTTTTTTTCATAGAAAAAAATGTTGTCCCACCTATGAGTCTCTTGTGTTATTTTTATTTGTACAGATTTGTAAATGACGGTAAATAATCACCTAAATTTGAGTTCATAAATGTTTGCAGAGAAACAATGTTTAATTACAGAGCATTGTCATTGATTGTCAACATACTTCCCACTCTAATTGACAAAGTTTCAAGAAAACAAGAATTATACCAACTATACTTCTAACGATCAGTTCTGATGACACAAGCAATATCTAATACGTCTTCATGCCATTCAAACTCACTAAACTTTAATCAATATCCCGCGGATCAAAACATCGTCTAATCAGATAGGTTAGCTCCCCGCGCTTATTTTGCGTAAAACAAACAAAAAAACGTTCAAATAAACTTTCTAATCTAAAACCATTATCTTCCCCAAAAGTCTAAAGCAAAGAAACAATGCCAGGCCAAACAGAACAAAACAAATACTTGAAAAACAAATGCTAGTGTATAGCATTTTGACAAACGACGGCCGTGTAGTTGGCAAACATACGACAAGTGCGGCCCCAGGCCGCACAAAACATTTCCCGGGGGTGTTGTGTAGGCGACCCCGGCTGGGGGCAGCGCAACCCCCCGACCGTGTTCTACACGTCAAATGACCACTTTACACCAATGTGAGGCCTAATGATGAAATATGGGACTGCTGGGACCCGTTGAATCATTGGAATTCTGTACTACAGAGGATGGATGGTCACCAAACGCGCTTATCTATTGTTATGTTGGGCGTTAAATGTAATAAAGTGACTTTTACTGTCGACCTTTACCATATTTTTAAGACATAAGGCGCGAGAGTCCATCTTTTATAAGAGTCGTAGTTTTATAGGTATATGCGCCATATTTATCGATTAGGAGTGATATCATAGATAGTCGACTTGCAAGCACATATCTCAACAAACACGACTTTTAGTTACTCCGGCGAAATCGAGAAAGAAAAATCTCTAATTCGTTTTCCGTATGTAGTCGTAATGTAGACTACAGGCAACGTTTTATTGGTTTAACAGCTCTGTGTAGTTATTATTTACGAAATATTTGATCCATTTTCTCGAGAATGTAGAATTTTGTTGAAGTTAAAACTAGTTAACTTACAGATTGATTTTTAACACGAGATATTTTCGAAATATAATTAGACTGGACCCTGTAAATAAGCTACAAAATTATTACAATCCGAAATTTTCCAGGTATTTTTTTGTAAATTATGTAAAGATTTTTCAGAAATTCTTAACATTTCGGCCTCCAGTTCTGTTTTTTTTTTTTTTCTTAAATTGCACAATATCATAATTTCTTTCTAGATAAACCATAACCTTTAATATAACTTGTTTGGTTTGATCACTAAATCGTGTCATTTTTCAGAATTAGGTTATTTAACGTTACACCATAGATTCTGTTTAACAGATAATTCTGATAACAAAATTCAAAATTTGACATAAAATTTCTACGATATGCACAAAATTTGTTAATTTTTTTTTCACACACGAAGTGCATAAGATATAAAGAGGAAAAGTTTTACCTGGGGTATTTTAACCACTATAATTTCCATTTACCCACTATTCCGGGACAATTTTATTTTATTGAGTAAATAATAGGGTATCTGCACTTCTTAGAAACTAGAGACATTTGAAGAAACAAATCTGCATTAAAGTCAAAATGGATTTCTGCTACTAAGTAGTAACTGTGAACTAAATAGAATACAGAATTCTTCAGATACTCCCGTTTTCAAATTGCTGGTTGCTTTTCCAACTCTACAAACATTTTGTTTAGACTTTCTTTCCTTTAATTGAGGTACTTAATATAATCATTGCATCTTTACATGTTTAACAATATTTTAATCACACCCAAAAATATTCTGAGATGTTTTTATTCTACAACAATTTAGGTGAATTTCCTTTCTTAATTTTAACATTATTGCCACGTGGACGAGTGTGGAGTAACTAGAAAGTACCTAATAGATATTTCAAGAAAAGACAGTAGTTCTTTACAAATATGTAGTTTTCATGAATGTAGAGTCGAAAAAATCCGGATTTTAAAAAAATAAAGAATTATTTTTTTGAAGAAACTGTTTCCCTGGAGCAGTTTCCTAAACCATTTTATCAGAAAAACGAGATTTTTAAAAGATTTACGAAAGCAAGAAATCCGTGAACTCATTCCGTGTAAACTCTTGCGGCAAGCCGGGACACAATAATCGATTTTTCTGTGACAACATTTATAAAAAAGTTAAGTAAGTATACTAAAATAAATACTTAATTAAATTATCAAAAATTAAGTAACGATTTCCTCTGATCTAAAGAATGATACATTTTATCTTATATTTTATTAACAGCTTGATCTTTGCGATAACATCACATAGTTAATACAATATGAAATATGACAGCTCAAGTCTATAAATAATAGAATAGAAATTTATTTAAAATAGATATTGACGTCGATGATCGTCAAATAGATACGGACATCGATCGATTTTTAATTAATTTCATAGTAAATCCGTATTACTTACACCACACAAAAAAACGGGTCGAACTTTATCGTGAGGGAACTTTCTTCGCGCCTGAAGTACAGTCAAACAAATCCTGCTTCTTTGAAAATTTGATTTGTGATAACCTCTATTAAGTAAAAACCAGTAGCGTAAATAACGCGAATTCACGCAAATTCCAAAGAGGCGCAGTCCGCATAAGCGCGGGGTATATAAAATATATTTCAAACAGATAACTGATGGGAAAAAGTGTACTCTCAGTAATAAGATGCTAGCCTTCGAGTGTTTATGATTATACTTGGAGAAAATTCCATCAAATTGATTATTCAAAAAGATGTCATAATGTGGTGGTGCCCCATCCTGTTGGAACCAAATTCTGCGATCTAAATTTTGTGGATCAGGAAACGTAGCAATTAGACCGGAAGCACCGCGATTGTAAGATGATCTAAATATCGATCTGCTGTTAAATTTCCGTAAAAAAGTAGGGACCAATGAAGCTTCTATTTATTATCCCTCCCAAACATTAATTTTTTGGGTAGGTTAGGTGTGTTTTACTTGAACCCAATTGTCGTCACAATGTCTGTTAAGATCATCTTCTGATAGTTCATGAATCAGTTAAAAGGTTTGAACAATAACAATAATAATAATAAACAAATACAGGCGGATTCATAAAGCAAAGATAAGTGTAGGAGTACACTATTTTATGAATTTTAGGCTGTGTTTATTGTACAAAAATTTTGAGGGCCAGCACGTTGTTGTCGCGGATGATTAGACAAGTTTTGGTTAGAAAAAACGGATAGACGGAAACGGAGACCTATTTTTTCGCACTCTAGGGTCACGGAACGTCGAGAAAACATAAATCAAGCCAGTCGCCCGATGGAATCGATCACAATATTTCCCTAGCTTACGTACGGGAACTGAGAATATTTTCTACGAAGTTATATCAGTTGATGTTTTTGCACAAATTGTTGCTGCCTGAACTAAACAAACCTCGTCATTGCCTACTGAACTCGATCTTTCACTCTGACTGGATAATTTTCAGTCTCGAACAAAATAGTACCTATTGTTATTAATATCCTTCTAAAATAAAGCCTATTTGTTTTATATATTATATCTTTAATTTTAGTGGTTTGGAAAAAATCGTTTGCACATCTGCACTGAAATTCAGACTTAAATTTTCATGATAAAAATGCAAAGAAATGGTCTAAAGTTGTTTAAACAAAACTTCTAATTAAAGTAATTTATTGTTTTCCTGTTATGGTAATCCCTACGACTAAAACCTACAGGCAAAAGATCATGCTATGCGTATGCTTCAAGTGAGTCATTCTTTATTAGAGACAATTAATATATCACTTTTGATAGGTATTTTGTTCAGGTGTTTCAGTATTGTGTTACCAGAATTTCAAGAAATAAATGATCTAAAGTTATTTAGACAAACCATCCTTCGTCCCTGAAATATAGCCCAACAAATCCAGCTTCTTCGAAAAATTATACAAATTGATTTTGCGAAATTTTGTTTATTTTTTGATAACAATTTTAAGCTTAAATACATATGTAATATTAGTTACAGTGTAAGAAAAAATTGGCGTATGAAAGGACCGAACCCGCGACCGTTGCAATATTGTCACGCGTTCAAACGAACTCCACTATGACCAGTCGTTGAATGTTTGCCCCTTATGTTGTTGATTTTCTGGGAAAAATCTGGATGCCTTTGTTAAAACTCAAGGCAGATTAATAAACTGCAAGTACATCTTTATTTAGTTGACTAGCGTTATTATTAAGTATGTATACACTTATAGTACAACTAATACAAAATTTAATTACTCGTTTACATATAAATTAAGTATATTTACATATAAACTCTGTCTACTGATAGAAAAAAGAAAATGTATGTTCGTTACAATCCGAAGTGTAGTTTAACGTTCAGTGTCAGTGTTTAAACTCATCACACAAAAAAATACTGGTGCCATCAACATCGATTATGTTAGGTGTCTAATGCATTTATTTCTATGTGTCTGGAGCGATTCTGTCCACTGATAATCAATCACATCATGGAAGTGATCACGAATGACGAACATACATGTTTGATGAGGTGCGTGCTGATTGCTATTGGAAACACGCATAGCTATTGGACGATGTAATTCTGCGTCGATCTGCTATACCTATTATCTAAAATGTACTGCAACAATCATTTTTCTGTTCAATTGCTGATAAGCTTCGTGTATTACAAAATTGGATTAGGGAATACACAGGCACATTACACTCATACTGCCGGTGCGCACTATTCTAACTGTGAGAATTATCTGAGAAGTAACGACCAGAACTTTATTACTGAAATGTTGCAGTCGCTGAAATGAAAGAGTGTATAATAAATTTGTAGCAAGCATGTTTGGATATAAAGTCACAAAACAAAGGAAATTTTGTCAAAGTAAACTGTAAGTGTGGAATTCTAAAGTTCAGTTTATGATATATGAAACTATTTAAAAAGATACGAATTTTGTCCATCATTTTAAATTAAGGAAATGTTCGTAGATCTCTTTATTTACCGCGTGATCTGAAATGACCGATTCTGTTGGAAATCCTAATTTAATTTGCAAAATATATCCAAAACATAACCTAAATTTATCTAATGTCACGATCACGACTCACGACTGACATATCTGTCACACAATTACTTCCGTTATGCCAACATAAACACAAGAAAAGTTCACATTTTTGTTTAAAAAGTACTGACAGCCATTTCTGATTACGCGGTATTATATTAATTACGCTTATTATTATATATTCATAATTTTTTTTAATAATACTTTTGTGAAACATGACTTAGAACAAGTGTCCTTCTAACTTAAGTCCATCACCTACAACATATTTACTCTCGTATCGTAATATCCTGCACCACATACAACAGCAAATGTAAATCGAATTTCGTCTTTAATCCAGTTTTGAAAACAACTTTATACCCAACATTTGTAACAGCCCACGACTTGTTTATTTACGCTCGATGGAAATGCCGAGTGAAATAAATCATTCCTTTTATTTTCAGATGGGTCACATGGACGGCCTGGAAATGTTAGACCCCATATCAACGTCGTCGATGACGACCCTGACGCCCATGTCCGAAACATCAACCCACATGCACTCGTACGGCATGAATCATGTAATGAACCACCACCACCACGGCGGCCCTTTATCGGGCCATAGCGCCCCCGGCCACCACCCCGGCCACCACGGGGGTCACCCGGGCGCCCACCACCCCGCCATGGCGGCCGCGGCGGCGGCGGCAGCCGTGGCCGGCCTCCACCCCGACGCCGACACGGACCCGCGGGAGCTCGAGGCCTTCGCCGAGCGCTTCAAGCAGCGGCGGATCAAGCTGGGAGTGACGCAGGCCGACGTGGGGAAAGCGCTCGCCAACCTCAAGCTGCCGGGGGTCGGCGCCCTCTCGCAGTCGACGATATGCCGCTTCGAATCGCTCACCCTCTCCCACAACAACATGATCGCGCTGAAGCCCATCCTGCAAGCGTGGCTGGAGGAGGCCGAGGCGCAAGCCAAGAACAAGAGGAGGGACCCAGACGCGCCCAGCGTCCTACCAGCCGGAGAGAAGAAGCGCAAGCGGACGTCGATAGCGGCGCCGGAGAAGAGGAGTCTGGAGGCCTACTTCGCCGTGCAGCCGAGACCCTCGGGGGAGAAGATAGCGGCGATAGCGGAGAAACTCGACCTGAAGAAGAACGTTGTGAGGGTTTGGTTTTGTAATCAGAGGCAAAAACAGAAGAGGATGAAGTTCGCGGCGCAACACTGACCGGATGTTAATTTCGGGTTTCCTGTGAATTAGTGAACATTCATTAACGGCTGAGTTGCGGACAAGAGAAATTGCTGGAATCCCTGCTTGTGTTCTCTCGGCAATATTCTGGCAAATATGCTCAAAGCACTGTATATATTAGAAGAACACTTCGTACCTTTAAGGGGTTCTGAACGAGGAACAGCTTCAAATATGTATGTGAATGGGTCGTTCAATTTTTTTAGAGGTCTAATTTTAGGCTGCGTATTGAATTACGTTATTTAGTCCAGGAGAAAAAATTAGGTACGTTTTAAAAGATATACTCACACAAAAAAGTTATTAATTATGTTACAATGCGATGCATGTTTCTTTCAGAATTTTCAGTCAACTCTTCGTTTCAAAAAATATAATTATTAAAAAAAACTAATTACTTTACTCTGGTATTAAAATAATAATGGGCTCTGTTAAGCACTAAATTAAATTCTACCTAACAGTGATATTTCTCACTTGTATGAACTTTGATTACATGAACAACATTGTAGTAAACTTTCACTGAGGAGCTTTTGAAACATGTTACATTATATTTCAATAATGTCGCGTAATAATCAGGGATAAACATTCTGATATTTTTACTTATAGATAGTGAAATTCTTGCAATCACGATATTCTAGCTTTGACGATGATATCAATATTCTAGTTAACATTTTGTTTAAAAGCTCTTTAAATTCAGCGCACTCCCAAAAATACGTTGTAAACGAATTGTGGAAAATTTCAAACAATTGGGAACTAGATAAGTCAATTGCAAAAAATATCGTAACAAGCGAAAATTAATTGGCATTAATATACTAGGTTGAAGCTGTTTCTTTCTAGAAGTCCCGTTGTAACATACTTCATAGTACAATTTTTATACAAAGTTAATAATTCACGTCACTATCCTCTAGGCTCTAGAACTAAGTCATTGTAAACTGTAAATACTCTAGTCAGTTCGCAGAATAGTCATTGTATAGTTCAATGGACCATAATAGCACACAACAGTATTAAAAAGAAATTTTATCAGTATTTTGGTCTCAAAGTGATATTATTTGTTCGCGTACGAATTATTTAAAGTGCAATATATTTTAGGCAATATTATGTATATTTGATGCTATGTAAATATTTTTGTTAAGTTATATTTAATAGACTTTGTTCCAGTGTAAGCAATAATATACCTTAGTCATTATAAAACCCGCGCTCACCCTAACAGATGAACTTAAGAATCCTTGTTACAGGGTAAAGAAAACATATCACGTTTACAACAAAATACCTATGACATATCAATGAAAAATAAAAGTCATTTACTTTAGTCGTATTTATGTATAAATTATCAAGGAATGACTTCTCTTTTTGCCGTAAGCAATAATACTGTTCGTGTATTATTTGAAACTTTCAATTTTTTTTTCAAGATTTATATGTAAGTACGACTGCTTGCATTTTGTAAATAAAAAGACATTTGTAAATATAGTCCATTCCAAAGAGTGTTAGAAACTTTTTAAATATATATGATAGTATAAATTAAATTCAAAGGTTTCGAGACAACTGAACAATTTTTAAATGATACTGTGAATAACCGCTTCCTATATAATTTTATTTTATTGGATTGTATAAATATAGGCCTGGAAATGGTAAAAGTTGTACTTTTTTATTGGTCCTATTGTAAAAACTTTCTATAGTTGAGTCATGTAATAACAGTACAGTCAATAAATCTTGGTGTTACACTACGTGCTGTTTTATTCAGACGGTACTTGAGGTTACTCTTTATTCATTTATTTTTATTTCTTGTTTATCTTTATGCCCAACGTATGTGGTTTTATAAATAAATAAAATGAATTTTGCATTTATATTTTTTTATTTTAACTCGGCTTTGAAAATATAAGTTCTAATTTCATTCCCAGTGGAAAAATCTATAAAAATGATTGAATTAGCGACATCCAGTTATTCATTATACATTAGGTAAAACAAATTATTAGTGTTTGAAAAATTCTAGTTCAAGGTAAGTATAATGTCTATATATAAAAATTTACAGTTTAGACATAATTGGCGTGGATGTTTTTTTTTCACCATTTTGGTAGTAATTTTTTTCATGCAATTTTTTAATATAACTTGCTTCATATTCTCTTGTGCAGTTTACTGCGAATGGGATTGTTTAGTATAAAGTACGTACCTAACTCAGAAATTTAGCTTAAATACTTTGCCAAAACTTCATCACTCATTGATGGAATTTGAATTTTAGCTGATGACATATAAAAAAAAGGGTCAAATAAGGTAATTATTTATAATTGCAGCCCACACATTAATCAAAAAAACAGGTTAAAGCAGTGTTTCAACGGGGCATAAATATTTTGCGCCATTCCCATGCCGTTACATCAATTATGTAAATCGAAACACTGCACTAGAATCAAATCAAACTCTTGAAAAGAGTCACAGTTTAGGGTATTTACAAATATTGCCACCGAATCAAGATTTGTCCAAAAAATAAAGACACTTTATCTTTATTGTTTTTATGTTGTTATTAAAGAATAAAGGTATCATCCCTTTTCCCACTACTTTTTCTGGAGGATGGTTCATTTATTCAAATTCTGACTGCCGTGGATAAATTTTTCTCACAATTCTGACCTATCGCTTTAATTAAAGTACCTATTTAGCATTTTTAATCGAGGTAATAGGCACTTGAAAATTATAATTATGAAAACTTATAAGACATAATTATTTTTTAAAAGACGATAATTAGAAGTCAATGGGATTTAACTGTTTTCTTCGCTTGTCTTTTCCTCGTTGATACTACACGTCGTCCACTTTTCAATTTTTCGGGTCACTGATGTTGTAAAATCATAGAAATTACAAGAGAGCTAAAATTATAACTTAAATATTTCTTATAATTCATACTATAATTTTAGCAGTTGTAATTTTACAATTTTATTAATTTTTGTGCCGAAGGATTATTTATAACAATTACTCACTGCTAGGTGAACTACAGGAGAATTTGGAATAGTAGAAATAATAAACTACTCCAAAATTAAGAAATCCTTGCAAGCTATTTCTCAACTAACTACATAGTTCTCAGACTTATGTCAGATTCTCTGTTCTAATAAAAATATCAAAATATAAACGAAAATGAAAGAAGATATCTAGTTACATCTATAAAATCCACCTAAGAGCGAAGTTTCCTTAAAGTTTCCGTTTAAGAAGTTGTACGTTATTCTAATAACTTCTGTGTTGAGGAAGTTCAACTTGTTGAAATCATATACTAGCTAACAAAAGTTTATTCAACTCGAATTCAAAATATTTATGCATCACACAAATAAATAATTGTGCGGTTATCGATCGTTAAAGCATTCTTTGTCTTATCGTAATTCATTTTCTGTCTTTCTATATATTTTTTTAATAATAGGACAATTTTGAACTCACCTCTATGCAGTCTATTCTTACGAAAGGTCTTCATTTGAATGTTTCTCTCTTAATTAACCGGAATCCTTCATTAGTTAAAAGATGCTTAACAAAAAATATTTCTAGGCTCGCACAGCTCAGGTTCACCATGTTCAGTTACCACTAAAACAATCTATAGATCATTCACATTCATTTTAGGGTGAAGAGTTATAAATTACTTATTACACTACAGTTCTTTATATAAGCTTTGAGCTTAAGATGGCCGTGTAGATACAGAGAATAACTATAAAGTTTAAGGTGTTTCTGTAAATTTTAATTCCTATACTTGATCATTTTAATGTAACCACCATTCAAATGTGGTTTACCTATGCCTAATGATATAATTAGAAACATCCCACGTGACGGACATGTTAGATTTGAGCGGTTATAAAAACTTGTTGAGGTTTATATATTAATCATTCGTTATAAGATATTCAACTAAATTTGTATCTCGGCCAGATCAGGTCACAATAATCTATCACTTTCACTTCCTTTAGTATGACATATTTGAGTTGGGATTCGCGTTATAGGTGTATCCCTAGTAATTCTTAGTTGACAATCATCTTCCTAAAGGTAATTTACTAATATTGTGCAATTTAAACTAATCAAATCAGAAATCTTATCGTTATATCTTAGACTATAGGGTTTTTATATTAATTCTAGCTCCCGTCTTTTACTGAAAACTTATTTTTTGTTACAGGAGAGACGAAATTTACGTCCCAAGTAAGCAACTTCTTGTAAGAAGTCAATCGCCTCAACGGGGGTACGAAATATACTTACAGTTTACTTCGCTTCTCCCCTTTTTAATAAATTTTTACAATTTCAAATAAAAAAGAGTTGCCTATAAAGATGGCTTGTGGTTAGGTGCCGTAGTCGAAAAGGGGCGATCTGTTCATCACAACCCATTGTTTCTGATCTCCTAGGTGGTAGGGCACAACTTTTGGAAACCAGTATGGTCCCGGCATCATCAAGATAATCTTCACAAGTCTTGCTAGGTAGATAAAGAAAAAAAAGTTAGTGTTAGTTTTTTAAATTGCATCAACTCTAAATTGGTCGACTATCACATTCCATTACTTCTCTTTTTCGATAGTGTTCGATTTCTTCATTATTTTTTCTAATTTCGTAGCTGTACTAAGAGAAGTTAAAATCTGTACCTTTTTGGAATCTGAAATCAATTTCTTTTTTCGCTTGATCTTCAAAATCTAAAGTCTGGGGATTTTTGCTAGGAAAAGGGAACTAGATGTAGGGGGATCAGCAATTGCCACCTAGACTAGGAGAAAGTTTGCCTTTGTTTGATAACTCCATCAGATCCGGAAAAAATATTTCTCGGTAACCTACCTAAGATGAGTCTATGGAAAAGGACTGATATTTTGTCGTTCTGCGTCGCCCGTTCAATTAAGCTCAACGTTGGGAATAATAGAAGAATATCGTTTTTAGAAGAGTTCACTAAAACAGTTTTGTTGGTCAATTTCTCTTCTCAAGAATGCGCCCTACGAGTGGTACGAATTAGTGTGTGTGGAAATCTAGACTAAAATATGTGTATTCTAAACCGCCAACAGCGTAATCACCAGAAGAATTGATTCACCCTGTAGTAACTGGACTGTTTTCAAAACCCGGCACCAGGAACTTAGTCCTAGACGAGTCGTTTCACCTGGACTCCCTTTATGTCCGCTACAACCGTCAGCCATTAAAACGGTTAGTATAAAACTACCCTAGCTCTAACTTTCAGGACTATAAAGAAGGGCAGTTCCGCACAGATTTTTACGATCCTGCGCTAAGGATTTAGTCCTACTCTGACCAACTGCCCTTCAGTGCCAGCTTTGCTGTCTTAAAAAAGACTCCACCCTTATCCACAACTCTAGGGACGTTTTTGGTACAGGTTTATTTTCGGGCCTAGAGATATTCCGATAACAAAATAAATAAAATATAAAAAATCTTCTCCTAACTGGACTAGGTTCTTTAATAATAATAAAATGTGGCACTGATTGATTTCAATAATAAGCTTTATGTGATAACAATACAGCGTGTTATTGAAAGGTACGTACAAAATAAAATCGCCAATTGGTCTCGAAGTATGGGTGCTAAAAGTAAAAAAAAGTTCAGATAAAAGTGTTCTCCTTTTAGAGAAAAATATTATTAAAATTTATGTCCAAATTCGTTGTACGCCTCTAAAAAAAGATCATCTTTCGTTTCTACAGCAACATTTAGTCTTTACAAAAGCTTTATTCTTACAGTTGCTAGGATTTACTAAAATAAATTAATTTTACCTATTTATCCTTCAGTAACGTCTAAAAGGGTTGGATAAGGGTTAATTTTCCGCTTATAATTTTGATAACACAACATAAGTTTTTTAGATTTCTTGGACTTCGCGACGAACTGTCAATTTTGTTGTACGTACCTTTCAATAACACCCTGTATTAGCTAATTTCGGTAATTTTAGCAGAACATACCTATACAAAAATATGAACAGTAAATTTTAGCGTCATTGGCATTAGCAAAAAACAACAATTTTAAAATTCCAACAAATAATTAATAGAAGGTTAAATGGATGGAGCTTTATGCAGTACCAAAAATTTATAGAAGGAGTAGAGGATTTGATTTAAGGGAGACCGTTCGCCTTCTACTTATCAAAGTCCTTAATTTATATATCTCTTCAGCGTCTTTCAAATAAAGTAGTACACATGTAATAACTGAGACTTGTGTCTGCTTGAAATTCGACACAAGCATTTCTGATTCGTTCAATTATATTCTCATGTGTTGTTGGTTCTTGTTTGTAAATTTTGTCTTTGAGATAGCGCCACAAAAAAGATCTAGCAAATTGAGAGATCTGATGACCTAATTAGGATGAAAGGTAACGCTCCTGCAGCTACAAATTACAACAGGCACCCGTTAGGATTTAGTTACCATTACTAAACAAATTAATTAAATTTCCGCAATGAACTAGAAAAAAAAAAACAATGTTGTTATGTACCCGATTTTCCATTCGACACATATTAGAGATAGGAGAAAATTTAGCAACATGTTCTCGAAGGAACTACATGGAAAATGTTGTGATGACGGGGCACTATACTCCTAGGGCCTGCATTGAAATATATATAACTGAGACGGAATAATACGACAGTCAACGCTGTTTTTAACGAGCGTAAATAAGAATAATGCATAATACTTTTTACAGTTGTACACAAAACTAGTGAAGCTAACGCGATTTAAAAGGTCAAGTTGGGGATAACCGATAGGCGGATAAAAACCATCCTACGATAGGATAAATTTTTAAGTAATCTTCGTATAATACGCTCTAATTGATTTAAATGAATGTTATAATAAGGACACCAAATTATACATGCACTGTATAACTTATTTACTTTCGACACATGCACTGAAGTGTCGAATAATGGTGTCGCAACTCTGAAAATTTCCAGAGTTTCTTATAATAAATTCCAAAGTCTTTGTGTAGTCACTAACAAGTTTATTAATATGATTAACCAACGACAGCTTACTGTCAAAAACAACTCCAAGGTCCCAAACTATTTAAATGACATTACGTGACACTTCTTTTTATTTAATAAAGTCTCTTCAAATCACCATGCAAAAATTCAATATAGGTTCCGCTGCAGTTTAATGCAGTCTCCAATTCTATTTATTTTGTTGTACATCTTAATGTCATCTGCATAAAAAGAAAATTCAACACCCAACTCATCTTGAATATCGTTGACAAACAGTAGAAAAAGAAGCAGGCCTAAAGCAGAGCCTTGCGGCACCCCTGATGAAACACTGTATGTCGAGAGTTACATGCAGGGCGTTTATAAATGATTCTAAGGGCGTAGTTGACCATGGATTTCAAAAATCCCGCTTCGCTGAAATTATGCCCGTGATTATGCATCATTATGACAGTTCTCACTTGTCACATTAATGTCTAATGTCATTTGTAATCTGTCATTTAAAGTCGTCATTTTTATTGTTTTAATGTTTTTCAAGTGCGAATTACAGTAATTCTCGTTGATCCAAACTCAAAAGAACAAAACAGTCATTTTCAGAACTCTTGGTGGTTGCGTACGAAAATTTTGTTTTTGTGCTAGGAAGGGAAGACTGTGAAAATGGTTTATTCTGTTGAACAAGACACTTTCATCGTTATGTCTTGTTATCGCAATGAGACTTGGTAAACGAAGAGTTAGTGTATTCTGTAACCGCTTATAAACAAGAATACCGCGATTTAATAATAATTCAAGAAACATCGTTAAAAACCCACATTAAAGATGTAATCAACAGATTTGTTCGAACTGGCAGTATCAACAAAGAGAAATCTCGTTGAAGACTTCATCTGAGGAAATTGTTGATGATTTGAGACGACTTGAGCAGAATTGAACAATTGAACAAGATTGACGAAAGTATTGACGAAAGGATATTACAGAACATTTTTGAAATTAAAAAGAGAGTGAACATGTGCCTTGCATAGAATGATGAACATTTTCAACATTTACTGTGATGTTTAACCGCAATAAATTTGTTTATTTTTATCGTAATGAATTAATTTTATTTTTTAAAAACATATGAAGCGTTTCGGAAACCAGTTATACACGTGTGTCTGTGGTCCACGCATGATCTTTGTCATGCGTCCTTGGGCACTAAGTACGGATCTCCGTAGAGTTAAATCTGAGAGGCGGCACGTTTACATGACCTACTGCGACCCTATAATCATTTATAGAAACCCTGTTTATCCAAAGCAGTGGACTTACTGCCTTCTGTCGCTAAGATACGACACAAAAAATCGAATTAATTGAGGACAAAATTCCAGAGCATAAAATTTATGAATTAATATACCGTGATCTAGTTTATCAAAGGCCTCGGCAAAGAAGATTGCCGCTTGAATGTAAAATTGTTTATAAATCACTGCTTCAAAAATTTTTGCAAAGTTGTTAATAATCGATACAGGCTGATAATTTTCAACGGCAATTCTATTTTTGTTTTTATAAATAGGGATTATTTTAGAGAGCTTCCAGCGATCTGGATCAGTACTCGAACCAATGCATAAGTTAAAAATAACTGTTAATGATTTGCTTAAAACAGGTGCACAGTCTTTAACAATAAATGCTGGTATTCTATCAGATCCCTGTACATTATTCGATTTAATCCCCCTGATAGCATCCAGAACTTCCTTTTCATCAATTATAGATAAGGCTATGTTAACATTTGTATTACTGTATGCATCTTTAGTATCTTCACAGCTGGAACTAAGAACGTATGTTGACTAATAAAATTGCACAAACACACTTTCAATATTTTCAGTCCTGAGATAGTGGTATCACGCAGGGTCATATGTATATGATGGTATCCCAGTATATCGTCTTTTGTGCCTAATAGTAGTTATTACTACTTTTTATAGAGCGTTTGTCATCGTCTTGTTCTCGGTTGAGCTGACCCCTTGTTCGGTCGGACATTTACGTGTAGTCACGTTGGCCGAACGGTCTAAACGTTAGATTTAAGGTCTGATTCTCGAAAGGGAGCGTGGGTTCGAATCCCACACCTGGCAGTTTTTTTTGCGTTTAAATAAAACACATTTTAACGTTATGTTATTTATTGAGGAAATATAGAATACGGCCATTTGTACATATTTTTAGCATTATTTAATGAACAGGAACATTTTTTATTATTAAATATATGGTTATCACATGCTGGGATTTCTTTAGTCAATTTCACACGGTCTTCTATGGCTTCGAGATTCAGCACTGAACATTTAACGTTTAACCACAATAAATTTCTTTCATTTTATTGTAATCAATTAGTTTTATTTTTTTAGATATGAGGAATTTAGGCAACCAGTTATAGATGCGTCTGGTATCTGTCGTGAATCCTTGGGCATCTAGTAACATTCGCATAAAGTGATAAGCGGCACACATCCATCACCTACTTCCACCTTATAATCATTGATAGAAACCCTGTACTTCTCCCATGGAATGGTGTAAGTGCTTATTTTTTAAGATATTTGAAAGAGTCAGGTATAAAAAATCACCATATCACATCTATTTATTCGTGGTCGTCAAGTACAGAAGTTTGTGGTTTTAGATCTGTTAATCATAAATCCGTTTTGCCGAAAGAAAATTTTCATAGTCGTAGAGATGAGTATATTTCTCCCTGATTACAGATGCATCTTTAGAATAACTGAGACATGCCACCATAAACTAATTCGCTAATTTTAAGCAAGTGTTAGTCCCTCCAAAACAAATATTTGTGGCCCTAATTGGATAACTAGCAACTGAAAGTAAGTAGTTATACTAGACTGAGAGGTGCTGGTTTTATCGTCTACGCAACAAATATTTTGCATATTATAATCGCTTATCCATTTTCGCTTTTATAGTTGTAAGTAGTCTAAACTAATGGCTTAAAGAGTCACAATTAATGTCGTAGTTTCCCAAAATATACAAGTAAATTAAAACAAAAAATAATAAAAACAGGTTGAATTATTATTTTCTAAAAACTATGGTCTTACACGTAAAAAGTGACCATTCATATTTTTATTCTATTTTAGAACCATAATCTTATTTATAAGCACCCAAATGCGGGCTTAAATTGGCCTTTTTAGCACAAATCTGTCAAAAATTGCTAAGCAACAATTGACTGTTCATTTACACTAATCAATTAATTATTCAAACACGCTTCGATATTCAACGTTTTTCTTAAGTTGGAAAAACAGTATTTTATCAAATCATTACCTGACCGACTTCAAATTCTTCTAAACTTTCGTTTGAATAAACGTTTTCCGCTTCTTTAATTTACATTTTGAAAAACGAATTATCAAATAATCAACGTGGTATCCATAACAACATCAAAATAATAGCCAGCTATGTATTAAAATTCGCATCGGCACAATTCACACATTCTTGCCGAAAATACTCAATATTTCGTTAAAAATAGTTTAGAAACTAAAATAGAATAAAACGTTGTATGTACCACGTGCATAATTGTCGATTGTGGCACTCGGGAAATTAAAAGCCCTCCTTCGTCGGGCTTTAAACATTCCCTCGTGCCACAATCTCCCTGATTATGCCCTTAATACATAAATAACTATTAAATTTCCTTTTAAATGATCAGCTTTCTACTAGGAAAAAAGACCTGCTGTTAATTATACGATAAAGAGCTTTCCGAACTAGTAGATAAGGCGTAAAGAGGCGCTCTAAGAAAATCGGATAAATCACTACTTTTATTTTAAAATAAGAAATATTGATATAACACAAGAGGTGCATTTTTATTGAAAAATCGTAAACTGTACAAGTTTTTTAAAAAAACTACGTAGGTGAAGTTCCATGACTTGTGATAAATTTAGGTGTAAGGATGCAGATTTCTGGGATCGATGATGAAGGGGAAATATCGCAAGGGTGGCCAAACAAAATTATGCACTTGACATAACGAGTCGGCCAATATGAGCGTGAGTGGAGTCAGGTGCGTGCGTGACACTGGTTCGCAGTCCATTATATCCTAAATGCCACCCCTCGACTCGTATCTCTCTAATTTTACTTGTAGAGAAGTTCATCATTTCTTACTAAAGTCGTCCGGATTAATAATTAACAACATCGAGCAGTCCATAGAGAAATTATTTTTTCTCCAATCGATAGAAGGTGGGTGTTTAGTTTTGTGTTAAAATATTCAACGAGGTATTAATCTGTATGTTAAAGAATCAGATCGATATATTTGCCATAAGTCTCTCGTGATATTAGGCTGCTTCCTCCGGTAAACTGGAGTGCCAGAGTTTCCGGGCACTACTTCCTGTCCGGAAGCGCAGGTGTCCCCCCCTTAAGCAAACACGCCATATATCAAACCCCCTACAAGCAACTTGTGCCGATATGACAGGCTTTACCTCTCTAACGTACGCACGAAAATGCTAACCACATTAAACCGGAAAATCCACCGTAATTATTTTGTCAAGAGCTTATGTGAAATAAACACTTGTACTTTTGACAGCTGTGTTTAGAAGTTAATAATTATATGGAAAATTCAAACAGTACCGTTCCATTGCTACGGCAGAAAAATAAAGATCCTGATACATAATTAGCGTGTCTTAATACGTGTTATTACAACTCCATTTGCATAACGCAACGCACGAATAAATTCTAATGAAAAGACAAACATGATATGTAATTATTACTACACGAGTATTGCACCAAGCTTTGAAGAAACAAATGGCACTGAATTAATTATGAACTGTGTTACTTACGAACAACCGAAACCTACGTATTAACTCGTCCGTATTTAGAAACGTTCTACTCACGTCTGGCATATTTAGGGATAATAAAAAAAAAATGTATCATTATAAGCTCTAAAACGACTTTTTATTATGTCTACATAACTCTCATTTAGCAGAAAACTGTACAAATAAAAATTTGCAAAATGCAAAAATTAGGTTTCAGAGCTTTTTAATCGCTTTAAGTAAATTAGATAACCTTCTGTAAAGATACCATTTTCGTTGTTTCGTAGGGGCTTCTGAATGACATTAACTTTTCTAAGGTGGGTTGCATTATCAATAGTGGCGTTATTTACCAAGTGAGTGTTCAGTATGGTTTTGGGTTCTCTAAATTTTGCATTATATTATTCGTCCTTAAACAATTTTATGTAATAGAGTTTTTTTCGATACTGTACTAGAAATTAATATTTGGGCTCTATTATACCTAATTCAACTTAAAAAAAAACATTTCAGAAGAAGAAAAAATATTGAAATATTTTTATTTTTGAGGTCTGTGTTGTAATATTTTGTAGTGAGATCAACAGAGGTACGCGCTTTGTCATGGTATCAGTTAAATACAAATTTAGTATACAGAGTGTTTATAAAAAAATAAACTTTACAAATTTCAAATATAGATATTTGAGTTTTTTCAAACACAACACATTGTGTTTTATCACTGCATCTTTTATTTATTTATATATTAATATCGATATTTGAAAATTTTTAAAATTTATTTTTATAAACACTCTGTATATTAAAACCCTATTTTATTTATAGCACAATAAAGCGCGTACTTTATTTCTCTCTCCACAAAATGTTGTAACCCAGCTTTTAAAAATAACTCCACTGCAATTTTGTTTGTTAACCCTTCCATGCTAAAAAATTTCAACAAAATTGAAATAATTTGGCAATGTCGCATCAGAATTTCCAAAATAAGCTATGTTTATAAAGCCTAAGAAGAGATCCATTAGTATACATAAAAATATATATGTATGGGGTGGTATTCTATTTGAAAAAATTTGTCGAAGATTACTTCGATAGAACTTCCCTCGCCCATAAAGTACAGGTTGTCAAATCCAGCTCTTTCCAAAAATTAAAAGATTTGATTTTGCGAATTTTATGGTTTTTTATGGCAAGAAACGTGCTAACCGTTTGTTGCAAGTGAGTTTTTCTATTATAAAATTTTTTGTTGATATCATCCACATTTTTGCTAGGACGCATTCATCAGTTTGGATAGATGCATTATAGTACTAACAATAAAAGTATTGTACTCTTGTTACTCTTGAATCGTGATTTATAATCAATAAAATAACGAAACAATTTAATCACGTCTGCCGTATGTAATAACAGAGGTGCGACTGAAGACTGAACTAAAAATCGTTTATCGTACTCGTAACTAAGACAACTAGCGATAACAGTTATCAACCTGTAGACGTGAGAGTAAAACACAAACTAAGCTAAAAGATGTTTTCTACCAATTGTAACAACTGGATCACAATGCCGACGGTCCAGATTATTTTATTGCTCTGACTTTGGCTTATTTAATAAAACACTACATTTTATTTTGATTTTCGATGTTGTAAGTCAACTTTGCTTAATATTATAACTTGTTTAGATCTAGGGGAGGCTCAGCATCCCCTAGCCTCCCCCTAGCTACGGCCTTGTCTAGAGGTTATGAAATATCGAGAAAATATTAAAGTACCAAATTGCCCGATGGACACCATTACTGTACGTCCTTAGGTTATCCTCAATAATAAAAAGTGTTTATGTTTATACATTGGAAGAATGTCACATAGAAATTAATTTCATTTGAATGAGTTCGTCCTCTCAAAACACAGGATCAAAACTATTAAGCAGTAAGCTAAAATCGACAAAATGTTCTGAACATCATTATTAATTATTATTATAATTCTTATTAAATAAAAACGTTTGTATTTTTACATTTTCGGGAAAATGGAGTGAGTCGTTCTTAATTTGATCAATATAAAATATGAATGCAATGATGAATCACCAGTAAAAACTCATCATACTTTGCACATTTTGGGTAGAATTTATTCGGCAAAATTTTGAGATAACGTCATCAATTTTTTGGGGGTAATAGACAGATTTATTTTGATTAATAATTTACCATGCTTATAATGACTTTAAGACGTCTTCAAGATTTCGAAGCATTCAGTTTTGCAATTCTTGATTTATTCAATAAAATAAATTGACTGATTTATTAATTTTTTAGTCACCCTGTATAAGCAAATTTAAAAAAATATGAATGCAATGATAAATTACAAGTACAGACTAATCATACATATTTTGCACATTTTAGATAGGATTTATTCGGCAAAATTTTTAAATGACAATCAATTTTTTGGGGTTAATAAACAGATAGATTTTGTTTAAAAAGTTACCATGCTTACAATAACTTCAAAACGTCTGCAAGATTTCAAAATATTCAGTTTTGCAATTCTTCATTTAAACAATAAAATAAATTGAGTCAGTCATTAATTTTTTTAACACACCCTGTATAAGTAAATCTAAAAAATATTAATGCAGTGACAAATCACAAGTACGTACAGACGCATTATACTTTGTACATTTAAGATAGGATTTGTTCAGCAAAATTTTGAGGAGACGTCATCAATTTTCTAGGGGGATGAGCAAATATATTTTGATCAAAAATTTACCATGCTTATGATAACTTTAAAACATCTCCAAGATTGCAAAGCATTCGATTTTGTAGTTCCTGATTAAATCACGCGTTCATTAATTTTTTTAAGTCACCCTGTATAAGCAAATCCAAAAAATATGAACCGAACGATAAATCACAATTACAGACTCACCATATTTTCTTTATTTTAGATAGGGTTTTTTTGGCAAAATTTTGAGCTGACGTCATTTTTTTTTGGAAGGTATAAGTAAATATATTTTGATTAAAAATGTATCATGCCTATCATAACCTTAAAACATCTGCAAGATTTCAAACCAATCGCTTTTGCAGATTCAAAATTAAATTGCAAAATCCTAGTAATACAGTACAACATAAAATACAAAATTTGACAATAATCGGCCGAGTGCTTTTGGAGATTACGGACAGATAGACGAACAGATAGACAGACGGACAGACAGACAGACAGACAAACGGAAAACGGAGACCTATTTCTTCTTGCTCTAGGGGTCATGAAAGGTCGAGAAAACGTAAAAGTAGAGAATCGGCCTATACAATACTTTCTTCGCTTACGCTCAGGAAGTAAAAATATATCTTAGAAAGAGAACACCTGTATAGTTGAAAATAATTTCGGTATATGATCCTCAAAGAACTAAATAACTTTCGTCTTAGATTTTTTTCTATTTCTAATAATAAAATTAATGAGATATCGAGGAACGTGCGCGCTTAGTGAATCACTCTGTATATAATGATAAGTACGATGAAATGATATATTTATTATAGTCGATAAGAAAACTTAAATATGTTAAAAACAAAAATCTAATTTGTAAGCACCGCGTGTTTATAAAATTATAGCAAGGAATAATTTTCTTATTTTTTATTTTGATAACTAATTTTGAAAGTGAATGTAAAATATAGCAGTGTCTTTTAGAAACAGATTTTTAATAAATTCCTAGTTGAGACATCATTTAATTTGCTTACCAAAAAAAAGTTATTTTATTGAACACTTTTTCTCTAATTTACTTAATGAATTTGACAAAGAAGAAAATACGGAAGATCCTGAACTCCGGTACAGGTCGGGCGTTCACTAATCCGATACCTTAACTCCGATTCGCGGTCATCTTCGCTTTTTTGGGAATGGCAGTCGATTAATCTCTAAATCCAACCTTAAAATTTGACGCCTAAAATTTTATTTTTGTAAAACAATTCGTACCTGTAGACTTAAAATTAGAGGTGTAGTGAGACTTTTAACTTGAAGCTTATTAGAGATACATATTTTGAAACTGAAGTCGTCGATTTTTTAAAACATATTTGAACAATGTTGGTTCGATAGATAGTCTGTTTGAAAAAGCTGAACTGTCTTCTTGAGGATAAATTAAAGTACGTCTAAAATTTCTGAGTTAATTAATTCATTCTAGAAAAGGAGACGTCTACTCTCAAATTCTACAAAGTGTGAAAAAAAATAAAATTTAACCCTACATTTCCCTTCTTTTTACACAAATAAGCACATTTAGCATTTATTTAGCTTTAGCTATTTTTAAGTTTATAATAATTTAAATTGATTTTCAACTTATTGAACTAAATCTTCGAATCTTATCAATTTATATCAATTAGAAAATAATAATATCGCCAAAATTTTTGGCAGAATCCTTTTCTAAATCGAGAAATTCACGACGTTAAATTAATAAAGATTGCAGACTTATATGCTACACCTCAATCTTTCTGACCTGGACATTTGCTTTAACGATTTCCCACCAGTTTTTTAGAAAAATTATATTTTAAAATTAAAATAAATATTTTCATTAATACTACAACTGCATGGATAATTCCTACATACTCCGGCACCAACCTCACAATTATGATAAAAATCTTCACAAAAATCTGCTTTACTTATAACGTAGGTGCAAAGGTTATACGTCTATTTTTGGCTTGTGGGTAGTGAACTCACAGTCTATCGGGGGCATCCGTCAACGGACCTAACCGTGATTGAGTCCGGGACCCGCAAATGCATAATAAATGCACCTACGGCTACGGCCTGCCATGCAATGTTCCGCTCTGTTCTGTCCGTCAAACGTCACAAGTGGTCTCTGGGAGCTGTTCTATCAGCAACCAGCAATTTTTTTTGCAGTTCGAAAATTTCCATTATGTAGTACATGTATGCCACAAATTGTGACACACACTACATTCATCATCAGACTGGACAACAGGTTGACCTAATTTTGGAACTTTGCCTACACCTGTAGCGACACAGTTAAACAGAAGTTATCGGCTAGTTCTCGATTATGCTTAAACAAAAAATTGGGTTCTTAATTGCAGTATTACATGTATTAATGGTGTCAGAAGTCGGAGGAATCTTGGTCTTAAGCGGGCAGTTTTGAAGTAATTAACGGTTGTACTTCTTCGGGAAAACGTTACTTCCATTTTTTCGATATATGTATGCATTACATTACAAGATTGTCTTTGCAAATTTTGAGACAACTTTTGGTTATTGTTTAACAATCACAACGATTTGATAGTTTCGTGGATTATTTATCAATAGCGCTAACAGACAACTGACGACATACAGGTGGAAAGAGAGACCTACTTTTTCATATTATACAAGGTGTGAAATGTCAAGAGAATATGAAATTATAAACCTTATTACAGTAATTCCCTAGTGTACGCTCTGTGAGTAAAAATGTCGATCACGTTGTTTGGTATCATTTTTTCTCTCCTATTATCATTTTAGAGAACTTATTAAAATAAAATTCCTATAAACAGTGTAGTATGTTAAATTATACAATATTTACATGGCCCCATATAAAGTATACACACACGTCTGACTAATAACAATAATGAATAAACTTGTATATCTTCTTTTTTATAATAATTGCAAACTCGAACAACAACTGTCAAAAAGCTTTGACAAGTTCCATAATTGAAAGAAAAAATATCTTACATTGTTGCAACGAACTGATGGCAGAGAGCACAAAGCAACCTCCGTTCGACCCCTTTTTGAATAAAAGGCATTCTAATCAGCAGTTCATATTTGTATATAATTTGTCTATATAAAAGGGAATCCCCTACGTATCGCTTTCAATGTGACAGACGGCCCGGAGAGACTGTTCTCTACAATAGCTTCTCCTGGCGCTCGAAGGCGGCCGACGGACGACTGCTACCGCCAATGTTTATACAACCATATGTATATCGTACGCATGAATACTTTTAAAAGGGGCACTTATCTTTACATTCCTGGGGTTCTGTTCCATTCACGACAGCTTTGGTCGACATGCGAGGTGCTCTTTGTGAAAGAAATTTGAATTTTACGCTCTAAAAATAAACATTTTGTAGTAGATCAATGGCTTTAGCCTTATGATTATTAAAACCGGTCTTAAAATTTTTGGAAACACTGGAAAAGTAGTCTTCAGTTAAAAAAAATTAATATTCTAGCTGCATTTCGTACTAGTTAAATAAAATGTTCATTACCTATGTAAATTTACTTTTGCAGGTACAAGAGTTATGCTGGTGTTTAAAAAATTGCCTGAGGTAAATATATACGTGAGGAGGGCTAGCAGTTGCATATAAGTAGCTTGCAACAATGTTGTTGAAATAACATACATTACGTAACCCTTCTGCGTAGGAGAAACCAAGTATGGGGTTCGTACCTAGCTTGCAGCAGTAAGCATTCGAACTTTGCAGCGAATATATTTCCATGAAGTTGAAAACACTAATATTTAGAACCTGCATAAATTTGACAGTTCTGGAAACCATGGAACATTCAGAATAGATTTGTTATCCTTAGCTTCAACCACTAATAACATCATAGTTGTTCATTAATTAACCTGTGGTTGGAAAACGATATTATAGTTTAAAAAAAACTAAGGGCCAATTTATGAATCAGTAATAGTTATTTTCATGATAGATTCATCAAAACAAAACGGAGAAGATACACTCTACCCTGAGTTTAGTACTTATTCATAAAAGACGTCGCCACTTATTTATAAAATTAATAAAGTTAACAAATATTACCAACTACAATGTAAAATATATTTAAGGCAAATAACCAACCGGAAAAATGTTCTCTCAGCACTGATAACACGCTTAAATTCAAGTGGTCATGTTTATAGATCGAAAAAATATTACGGTGAAATTAGTTCGATTTGAATGTGTTTGTCTCCTCAAAGCAGAGGACTAAAATTATTAATGAAGCCACAATCGAACAAACTGTTCTGTATAATTTTTATTTTATCACTTTTGAATAAAAACATAAGGATTCTCACATTTTCAAAGAAATTAGTGTTGGTAGTAAAATATTAGTATACTTTGCAAATGTTTTTGTAAAAATTTGAACATTCAACGAAAAAACTCAAAGCGGATTTGTACACCACAACTACAGGAGTATATTGTTGTATAGCATTTAAATAATTTAAATACAGAATTCTTTGAGTCATCAAATTGTTGGTGGAGATGATTAACCAAATTTTGGTTAGCGTTTAACAATCCACATGACTTTCCTAATATACACACAACACAGACAGACAGATAGAGGGAAACGGAAGACCACTTTTTTCGTCCTCTAGGAATCATAAAACGTCGCAAAAATATTAATCTACGGCTGCTTTTGGTCCTACTTTTTGTTGTTCTCTCGGTATGTATATTTTAGAAGTTTTGTCAATAATGTTTATAGAGATTTTTAGGTTAAATTAGTCTATATTCATCAAAAGTTAGCCAATTTTAGTGGTAAAATGTGTGCATTATAACATTTATTATGAAAATTGAAGGCTGTTAGTAAACAGGAAATTAATGTAGCAGATGCTCAAAATACTTATCTTTATCTTCATGACAAGCTCGAAAAATGTCCCAAAATGATCTCTGTACTCTCATTAAAACTATTAAAAGTTATTCTAGATGTTGTATACTAATAAATTATGGTTCTATCAACCTGTTTTCTTAAAACCAATGATAAATTACCTCCAAGAAAGTTAAAATATTACCATTTAAATTATTTCAAAAAAGATGAGAGCTGTTCAAAATTCTACACAAAACATTTTGTTGCGTAAATTATTTAAAAATATCCAGAATCCACCAAAGATAAATAAAAATTAAATTTACATTGTTCAAAACCGGACAGAACCATCTTTTAGAATTTAGAGTAATCTATAGCTTTTAACTCTTCTACTGTGTTTCCATGGCATGGATGGAATTATTTTCTTTTAATACTCTATTAACTGAGGACAAACCGATTTCAGTTTCTCTTGACTATATCTATAATTCTAATTTGCTTATTTGGCCTGTTCTCTCTCGAGTTGTTTTTATAAGAGACCAATTTTCTCTCTTAAAGTCTACTGTAGCTCTTAAGCTAAATCAAAATCATATCACATTTTATACCAATAAACATTTAGTTTTGCACCTCCATTGGTCTCATCAGTACAGCATATTTCAGACGCTGTCTAGTATTCGAATATTTATCCTTATAAACCTAAGAAAGTAGGTGTGTAATTCAACGTTCGGCGGGGTTCTTGTCCGTGAAGTAGCTGTTTCCACACAATGAGTGGTCCAAGTCATGACAAATATATCACAAATATCAAAATGGTACACATGAAATCCATTCATCAGACTCATTATTCCTCCACCATATACAGTGTGGAAACTCCTTATAGAATAAATTCAATAATTTTAATGGTAAATACCTATTTATCGAAAACGCTGAAACAGGCCAATTTTTTGCATTTGTATATGAACATCACATTAACGTGTGAAAACTTCTAAATAATAGCAAAATTGAAAATTAACCGAATTTTGGTTTTACCAAAAAACAATCGCGTGTTTTTAACTCTTTTTGAAATTGTATAAAACATTTTGATTAGAGCATCAAAATAAAATAATCTCAATTTTTTTTTAATAAAAGTAATATGTGGATTCTTTGAAAAGATTTCAAAGGTAGTGGTATAAATGACATAAAAATTGGTTTAAGTTTATTTAGGCCCAACTTCCTTCGCCTCTGAAACACAGCAACTGGATTTTTTTACGATAACCACTATAAATTAAAATAAAGATATGTATGTAGCGTTAAAGTAAAGATAAAGAAATATGCTACGAGTATGTTTCAAGTGAGTTTTTCCATTGCAAAATTTTGTAGTGACGTCATCAATATTTTAGTAAGACAAATACATTAGTTTGGATAGAACCAATGCAATACTAATAATAACAGTACTGTATTTCCAAAGTTTTAGGAAAATAGAGTGAGCCGTTCTTGCTTTGATCAATAAAATAAATTGCATGAATTGTTTTGAGTCGCCGTGTATAAATAATTCTTACTAAGTTGTCACTCACAACAACAGCACACATCGGAATACCAAAAACAACAGTGGATTGTTAAGGGTTTCTCTGCTATTAAGGGTGCCCAGTTGCAGACCGAAAAATGAGCTAAATAGAATTTCATTGTACGGGCGTAATTACAACTTATACAGGGGTGTATTTGCACCTAACCTGTCATTTAAACTCATCATTTTTATTGCTTTAACGTTTTTCAAATGTGAATGACAGTAATTCTCGTTGATCCAAGCTCAAAACAACAAAACAGTCGTTTTCAAAACTCTTCAGAGACATTCATTGTCCAAATACCGTGATTTAATAATTCAAGAAACATCGTTACAGGCTCACATTAGAGATGTAATCACCAGATTTGTTCGAACTAGCAGTGTCAACAAAGGGTTTGAACAAAATAGTGAAAATTTTCATTATTTAGTGTGATGTTTAACCGCAATAAATTTGCTTCTTTTTATTGTAGTGAATTGGTTTTAGTTTTTCATAAGATATGAAGCATTTAGGCAACCAGTTATACAGATGCGTGTGGTATTTGTCGTGCGTCATTAGGCATATAGTAAACTCTAAAACTGAGAGGCGGCACGTTTTCATGACCTACTTCGACCGTATAATCATTTATAGAAACCCTGCTTAAAACATGTTTAAATATTCTATTAAAAAAAATCATGTGATGTTATAATTCGGAAATAAATTTACCTGTTTCAACGTTTTGGACAAAGACTATATAAGTTATAAATAGGCTTCGGATCCTACGTTTTTTGCCTTTTTATATCTACTTCAGGCATTGCAGCGAAATTTATATATTTATCCGAATTTAAAAAATTCTGTTTATTTAACGCCCATTTATTAACACCTACTTAAAATGCCTAATTTACCGTTAAAAACCTAAAGTGTTAATTAAACGACCTAATTGTAAATTTTAAAAGACTTAAAATAGGATTCCACGACCAACGAAGCGGACGTGCTTGCACAATAGAGGTTTTCCGTGAATTCATTGTTTTGTCTGGCAGATTATTTAAAAACGACAACTGCATTTCATTTAGATTATAGCCGGAAGAAGGTGAATCTCTGAAAAAGCATTTTATTTTAGAAGTTTATTGTTAGTGATCCTGCGTGTTAGTATACAGGGTGTTATTGAAAGGTACGTACAACAAAATGGACAGTTCTTCGCGAAGTCTAAGAAGTCGGAAAAACTTATTTTGTCTTATCAAAATTTTAAGGGGAAAATTAACCCTTATCCAATCTTTTTAGACGCTACTGAAGCATAAATAGGTAAAATTAATCTATTTTAGTAAATCCTAGCAACTGTAACAATAAAACTTTTGTCAAGACTAAATGTTGCTATAGAAACGAAAGATGATCTTTTTATCAGAGGCGTACAACAAATTTGGACATAAATTTTAATAATTTTTATCTCTAAAAGGAGAACACTTTTACCTGAACTTTTTTTAACTTTTAGCACCCATACTTCGAGACCAATTGCCGATTTTATTTTGTACGTACCTTTCAATAACAGGCTGTAGTTTTCGGTTAAATAAGATTGTAAGTAGTTATTTTCGACAGGATTTTTTCACGAAAACTATAACATTTAAAAAGAGTTTTGTGACGGACATAGGACGAGATTTCAAAATTTTAAACTTTTTTTCAAGATAAACTAAATATGCAAATGCCGAAAGATTGTTCAACACCCAGTTCTACTTGTTTTTAAATTTTGTCCATAACTGTAGAAAAAGTATTGGTTCTTAATTTACAATTTACATCAATAAACCTATCGTTCATGTCTATTAAACGAAATTGAACATGTTTCTTCATTATCTTGCATTTAATATAAATATCATTAATGTTGTCACAAAGGTGTTTCTTTAAGTAGTTGACCTGCAGTTTTATAAACTCATTCCCAATTTATCGTGAGATGAGTTTTTAATTTTCACTTAATAGTATGGTAGTAAATTAATCATTCTAATGATTGAATCTCATAATTGTTTAACTTTCAACATGCTTTCATCTTCCATTCCACATTAAATTTTTTTGTTAATTTTAAGTAAAAGTCTCACTTAAAATGCCATGCTTTGTATAAAGACTGACAAACGTTAACGAGTTATCGAGGATATTATGTTGGTATCCCAAAATTGATTTTTATCTGGTGAATACCATAAAAGAAAGTATTAATAGACTTGGTTCGTTTCAACTTTAGAATAATTAGCCGTTGTCGAATTGCTTATTCCGACGATATCGATTGCTTTGATGTCGTTTAAACATTTTAAAATTCAGAGAGTTTGCGATAGCTTTCCGGGCTTTAAAACAGAGAAATAAAAAAGTCGGTGTGAGTTGCAGTCCGGTAGAATGACAGCCGAGCTGTCACTGTCATGGAGTCCAAACAAATCACATAGGAGCATCGAAAAACCATTTCAGGTCCGTGTCTACTCATTTAGCCCATCATTCGTCCCTAGCAGCCTGTTAGAATGTGCTTCGCAGATAAAATATTTACTACTTTCGAAATATACCTTATCGCTAAACTGTCTTCCGTTGAACTTATAATGAAAATTAGCACATCGCACCAGGTGTAATGTGAAATGTCTGTTAGTGTGACCCGACCTTTGTAAAAGGCATATTCATTCTAATTAAATATTTACGAGATTTTTTACACTGATTGTGAAACCCTATTCAAATGTTTCGTACAAAAAAAAAATCACAATAGATTGCTGAGTTGTGTTTACATATTGATAATAACAGAGTTCGATTAAATAATGGTCTCTGCTGCAACGGGAGTGCGTTGTGGTCGTAAACTAAACATGAAACGGAGAAGACTATTATTCTGACAAGATACCGTCTGTCAAAAAATTTCCCAAGTTAGTGATTGAATTTTATAATCTCGTACATTTTATTTTGTATTAGATAGGTATCACGATCTAATAACATGAAACTATTGATTTGTTACATTTATACTTAGCTGACGTTCGAATAACTGCTTCGAGTGAAATTAGGTTGAGAATCCAAGTTCATGTGCCTTGCGGAAAACAAAATGAACTATTTTTAACAAAGTAATATTGATAGATTAATTGTGTTTGGAACAATTAAATACAGGGTGTTTTTGAAAGGTATGTAAAAGAGAAACAGGAAATTGGACATGGGAAGTACATGTTATAAAATCAAAATCAACTTAATAAAAGTTCTTTCTTTTTTGAGATAAAATTTGCAAAAAAACTGATCAAAATTTGGTGTGTGTTACTAAAAAAGCAGAGTAAAAGCGACAAATAAATAATTACGTCAATAAATTATAAATAAAAAATAACAAATTTGTAACTTTTATAATGAAGGTGGCCTAAAAAATGTTTCAAATTAAAAAATAATCTACTCTTAATGAAATAATTACACACTGCTAAATGTATCTTATTTAATATTTAATTTTTTTTTAATAAGGCAAAGTTTTTATTTTTTGTAATTTTCGAAAATGATTTTTTTTTTCAAAATTCGAGGTGAAATTGGTGTCAGTTATTTTTCCCTTTGAATTGAGCTTTGATTAATAGTTGTCTTTAACTTATATTTTCATATAACCATAACGAATTAATTGCTTTTTTTTACTAAAATGGCAAAAACTAAGAAGTACCTTTATAAGCACGCACCTTGATAGTTAGTAAGCACAAATTACGCATCACGAATAGAACAATTCAAAAAAAAACAACGATAAGTCCCACCACAGTTGATTAGATTGTCAAAATATTTTAAAATATAAAAAAAATCAATAAACAGTGGTGTCTAAATACTTTTGAAATATTGTACAGCTTACAGCTAATTAATATGTGTACTTGGCTTAACAAAAGTGTAGACGAGGATATTTTTTTGTGAAAAAAGTTTTTTATGGTTTTTCGAGATGACCGGATTGACCAAAAATTTTTTATACCTTTCAAAAACACTATCAATGTGATTGATGATTTAAGTTCGAAAAAGTTGGGTTTTTTCTAATAAGAAGGGAATAATATTTCCTAACCAATAGTGATTTTGTATATCAAGGCCATAAAATTACTTCAACAGAATTTCCCTCGCTTCTGAAGTACAGTCCAACAAATACTGCTTCTCTGAAAAATTATAAAATTTGATTTTGCGGAATTTTACTTTTTCGTGATAACCTCTATGGAGTAAAAACAACTTAGAAGGTACTACTCACAGTGTAATAGAAAAAAAAAGAAGGTTTCACCGAGAAGATTCAATATTCTTAAAAAAAGACACTTAGGGCACCCAGAACGTTTCACATTCTTAAAAAAAAGACATTTCAGGTCCCCAAGAAAGTTTCACTTTGTTAAAAAAAGACAGTTGGGACCCCTGAGAAGGTTTCACATTCTTAAAAAAGACTTTTGGCGTCTCCAACGGTTTTACATTTTTAAAAAAGACAGTTGGGATACCCGAGAAGTTTCACATTCTAAAAAAAATTGGCGCCCCTGAGAAGTTTTTACATTTTTAAAAAAGACAATTGAGACCCCCGAGAAGGTTTCACATTCTTAAAAAAAATACATTTGGGACCTCCTAGAATGTTTTACATTTTTAAAAAAGACAGTTGGGACCCCCGAGAAGGTTTCACATTCTTAAAAAAGACTTTTGGCGTCTCCAACGGTTTTACATTTTTAAAAAAGACAGTTGGGATACCCGAGAAGTTTCACATTCTAAAAAAAATTGGCGCCCCTGAGAAGTTTTTACATTTTTAAAAAAGACAATTGAGACCCCCGAGAAGGTTTCACATTCTTAAAAAAAATACATTTGGGACCTCCTAGAATGTTTTACATTTTTAAAAAAGACAGTTGGGACCCCCGAGAAGGTTTCACATTCTTAAAAAAAATGCATTTGGTACCTCCGAGAAGGTTTTACATTTTTAAAACAGACAGTTGGGACCGCGAGAAGGTTTCGCATCGCAAAAAAACATTTGACGCCCCCGAGCATATTTTACATTAAAAAAAAAAACAACTGGGGCCTCCAAGAAGGTTTGACATTCTTAAAAAAATGCATTTGGGGCACCCGAGAATGTTCTACATTTTTAAAAAGACAGCTGAGGCCCCAAGAAGATTTTATATAAAAAAAAGACATTTGGCGCCCCCGAGAAAGTTTTACATTTTTAAAATAGACAGTTGGGACCACCGAGAAGGTTTCACATTTTTAAAAAAAGACATTTAGCGCCCCTGAGAAGGTTTTATTTTTAAATAAAAAGGGGCGTATACTCTCACCTTTTCGAGAAAATGGGGTAATTTGTTATGATGTCATAAACATAGATAATAAACAATGTGAGAGAAAAAGAGAAAAAAAAGGAAAAAAAGAGAAAAAAAAAAAGAAAAAACAACAAAAGGCTAATAATAAGTGTCCAGTCCGCATTCCTGAGTCGTAACCACAAGACCACGACTGGGATGCGTTACGCTAATGGTAAACAGTTATTCTACCGTGCATTGTTTTTGAAAAAGTTTGGACGGTTACAGGAACACTCAAAGCGGATTCATACACCACACTATAGGACTATATTTTTGTATAGCAGTTAATAATCATAGAATTCTTTGAATTGATGTCGTCAAATTGTTGGTGGGGATGATTAACAAAATTTTGGTAAGCATTTAACCATCTACATGATATTTCTAATATACATACAAAATTTGAGAACTATCGGTCCACCAGTTTAGGAAATTACGTGCCTAATAAAAATGGATACAGACGTCAGGCGGACAGATAGACAGACGGAAACAGGAGACTACTTTTTTCGTACTGTAGGGGTCATGAAACGTCCAGAAAATATAAAAGTGTCCATTCGTCCGATGGACTCGATTACTATATTTCCATAGCTTAGGATCGGAAGTAAAAAGTGACTAGTCAGTGCAAAAAAGTAACACTTTATGGAGGTGGTTGAGAAAGTTGCCTAAAAAAATTATACCAATTTAGTACAAATTTTATTTACGTTTTTACAAATTAATTATTATTGTTATTTTGATTATAAATGTTAACAGTAACTTTTTGGTAATTTTTAAATAAAACACAAGGGCAGAATGTAGGTTGAAGTTGAAATTGACTTCGTATACTACTAATTGTGTCTTTTCTTTTTTTTTGAACCAATAGTTTGGATGCTATTTTTAATATCCAACAGAATTCTCAAGATATCCTTCTGCTACCCTCATCTACCTTATCTCTTTAAAGTTATGATAGAACATCTACCCTGGCTATGTTAGCATTTGGCAACTTCGAATATTCAATGATCTTTTGCGGTATACTTAAATTCTATGACTTTGTGTTGTACATTTTCCACTTCTGTGTCCAAGAAAAAGTCATGAATGAACTTTCAACTGGCGAAGAACAAAGAGACGAATGTTTTCGAAATAATTCCGCATGACTACGCCTTTGATATTTGAACTGGAAATTTAAACCTTCTTCGCTCATTAGTTTTTGTGTTTGGAATTTCAAGCAGATTAAACGACCCCATGTCTTTAATATTTGCAAGTCGGAGAAAAGTCATTCTTCTTGTAGACACGTACTTACCACTAATTCCAATAATGATCACGACCTGGAACAATAAAAAATTATAATATTTGTTTAAAGTAAAGATACTTATTTACCTTCATCATGAAGTAGACCCGCGATACTGACTTTAGTTTATTTTTCTTCATTAAGGTTTTTCTCAGCATTAAACACCATAACGTAAAGCACTTGTAAAATCTGGAACCTGGATTTTTGTCGAATTTTGTTGCCTTGACTCTTTTTTCTTTACACATTTTTGTATCATGGGTTAAATAAATCAGTCAATGTTGTATAAATGTATTGTGAAACATTTTGGCAACATAATTCATAACATTGTTTATCCTTCGATTCGAATGAACCATTTTGATCCTACGATCCGGATTTAACATTTTGGTTTGTCGAACCGGATTAAACAATAAGGTCATGATTTGTATCAGACACTTAATCATTGTTGCCAGTTTAAATATCAGCAAGAAACATTGTTATTAATTATTAAACTATTTAATTAAACATTCAGAACTTTACTTGCTCAAAAATATTACGCCTAATACGGAAACAATTAGTTTACCTATAGAACTGCACAAATCGCCATTATGGTGTGACACACATTACAGAAGAGGTTTTCAAAAATATCAGAATGAAATGGGCGAGTATCAAATGACACATTTTTAAAAAGATATAATTAATACTATAATTTTGTGAAATGGCGTCATCAAATTTCCAAATGGAATAAATACATACATTTTAGTCTTATTCTGTAATCATTTGATCAAGCTTAACATGTTATTGAGATGTTAATGTGGATGACGAATTTATAATAGAACAGACAAATTTTGTATCATTTAGATATTAACCTTAAAGTGGATCTAAAATTATATAAAATCACGAAATTGTTCTCAGAAAAGAAAATTTGCAAGATGTACGCCAAAATAAAAGAAAATTCTTTCCAATAGAGTAAATCACGAACTAGAATTTAACGTGAAAAGTACCCTGCTGATGCACTTTGTTTATGCAATTGTTCAAAATTTTGTTGATTTCAGTGAGTTTTTGTATTAAAATATTTTGTGATGACGTCATCAACATTTTTGCAAGGCCGCTTTACTTGAATCTTTAATCAATAAAATTAGGAAACAATTTAAGCACGTCTTCCATGTGTAGTAGCAAAGGTGTAACTGAACTAAAAAGTATTTATAAGTACTCGTAATTCAAGACAAATAGCGATAATGCTTGTCGAGATCGTACACGTGGAGAGCGAAACAGAGAAATTAAACTAAACAACATTTTTGCTTCGACTTCCGATTGTTAAATAAAACATTGGATTTTATTTTGATTTTCGATGTTGTAATTCACATATGGTTAATTATTACATGTTTAGATCTAGGGAAGGCAAAAATGTCTCTAAGGGAGGCTCAATGAAAGAACCAAATCGCTGGATAGACTCGATTAGCCTACGCTCAGGAAGCAAAAATGGTCTCTCAACAATAATAACGTCTTATGTTTATGTTTATTCAACATGTAGAAATTAGTTTAATTTTGATGAGTTTGTCGCCTAAAATAGGGGATTAAAATTATTAATTAAGTAAGCAATGTTGTGAATAATATTTTTATAATTATTATTTAAAAACTGTTAAATAAAGACATGTGCATTCTCACATTTTGGAGAAAATGCGGTGATTCGTTCATAACCTGATCGATAAAAAATTACAGAGTTTTTAATTTTATTAAATTTATTTTGTCAAATGAAAAAAAAAGTGTGCCACCCGCTGGTGAAAGAAAAACTCTACTACTGAGCCCCACCTACTATAACAACGTTTCGTAGTACATTTATAAAGAACAAGGTGGTTTAAATCTTTAAAAAATATAATAATAATACACAAAATCAAGGTGGATTAGTAAACCACAAGTATAGGAATATATTATTTCATACAATTTCGGTAATGTTAATCATGCAATATAACGAGCGAACGTCATCAAATTGTTGTTGAAGACGATTATCCAAACTTTGGTAAGCGTTTTACCATTTACACGATATTCCTAATACATACTCCTATTATATAAAATTTTACAGGAATCGGACAGGTAGCTTCGGAGAACCGGTCAACTAATTTTTGATCTTATAGGTCCAATTTATATTAGCATTAAATTTTACATACATCAGATACGATTATTGTAATAAATAGTTTCTTTAAGTGGAATAGTGTTTACTTAATATGATAAATTTGATAAACTCTTAGCCTACCATATAACAAACATTTTGAAAATACATGATATTCATAACACACATAAAATTTGACGACAATCGGTCCGGTAGTTTCGGAGATTATCTGTCTAATACAAATCGACGCAAACGGTGGACAGCAGGCAGACTTTAGGGGTCACGGAACATCAAGAAAACATGAAAATGAGTAAAAAGTTTGCAGCCTTGTGAAATTTGTTGTTATTAAATTCACTATCTTTGGATTATTACTACACGACAGACAAGAAGCTGCCACGCTGTGCTTTTCAAGTTGTTTACTTACTTTGACAACACCTTTAAAATACATGTGTATTCAAAATTCAAAATAACTACTGCCATAAATTAAGATTATTCGTTTAAAAAATTGCTGCAAACAAACCGCAATCAGAAAACCAGACAGAAAGGACAACAAAAACGTACAATTTCGTATTCTGCTAATTCTGAAATGATAGCAAACCACAAAATTACATATTTGCTAAATTAACTCTACTATAATATTTACTTTTCATTCGTGTCTTACTTCAAAAGTGTAATCATCATGAAATCAGTGGCTTGTCAGTGTGTGTTTAGACCAACTGTGCCTAGGCAGATAAAGCAGAAGGTAGGAGTGAACACAGTATTTCATAAAGGAATGGATAAAGGGGAAAACATAAATTCCACAGAGATATATTTCTATCCTTTACTTTTACCATGAGATTCACACAAAGAATGCAAAAATAACTGAGCTCAGTTTTACTTTGCCTGACATCCCGGATAGGCGCCACTCTGTTTTATTACTGCATACTCAGGATTGACCACACCCATGTAATATATTTAGTGACCCTACATGGTCATTGGATTACTAGGTATTTAAGGTTATTTAGATTAATTAACCTCCCTATAAGAGAGAAAATTCATTTTAATTTGTCCACTAAAAGTAAACAATACAGGCCTTTTGTGGACGCTTGCTTCATATTTTAGAATATAGATGTATTTGTGCAACCATTTCACAAAAATCAGAAAAAATGTAACAATGTAATTTAAAAAGTTGAGTAAACTGGTCTGCTGTAAATATGTTTAATCATGTTCGAAAATCAATAACATTACTATTCGAAATAAAACAAATCTCTGTTTGAATGAATTAATAATTAATATATGTAATTCTCAATTTTCCTGATGTGTAATAATAAAATGTACGCACGTGTTTAATCCTACTGTAAACAATTGAATTGAGATTATTCATGTATTGATAATTTTAAATCTCTCAACTGCCTGGTGTGTGTTAATATCTTGATTTCCTTGTACTCTGAATTACATCATAATAAGGTAAAATAAAATGCGGCTTTCGGGTTATTTACACAAAAATTACTATACATTCTAAATTAAGATACTGTGTAAAATGAAACAATGTGGGTTGGTCATAAATTATTTAAAACATAAACCGACTTGAACAAAGTCGTAGCACCTAAATAAGGCTGAAATTAATCAGCGTTGTTTAATCTTAGATCACAGCGGCAGTTTAGTACGGATTACAACTTAGGATTAAACGTAAACTACTTCCTTCTGTTTTAAACCGCCCGCGTTTATGTCTACAGTTCCTCCAGAGATTAACAGATAATCGGCAGAGTTAATACTTTTCTAACATACAGAGTGTCGGAAGCAATTATATATTTTATGCACCGTAACGAAAAATCGTTTCAGAAGAGGCTTCGTTCCCTCCGACTTGCAACCGTCCAAATTTAATTTGAGTGTGACCGTGAAAAAAGACTTATTAAAGCCTGCATGGAGTCATTAAACCTGCTTTTATAGTTTTAATTTTTCGTGGAAGACATTTTACGAGAGCTTTTTCTTAATCAACGTCTAATTGGTTGCTGACATAACCGTATCGTCTTTTTGTTCGAGACGAGAAACAGGCGAATTTATTTTCCTGCGGACATTATTTTACGTTACTTAAAATAATCTAATTAAGAACGAGCACACCGTTGGCACAATTGTCCAGAAAGAACGGGTTCTTATAATTTTCTTAGTTAAGATTTAGTTTTGTTCCAGAAGGCTTGACTGTGTAATAATTAACAAGCAAGACTTTGCATTATGTATGGCAGAGGCGACAAAATGCCCTCGGGGACGCAATACAGCAAGTCAACCCTCTCTTAACACGTTCTAACTTTATATTTAAGATCAACAGTTCCAGAAAAAGTACGCTACTTTAGTGTTTTATGTTCAAACTTTGAGTTATATAAAAATTTTTATTGTTTGCAAAATTTCGCAATTAAGCAAGGATAAATTTTAATTTTAAATGAATTACGGTTAGGGGGCGATTGGCTGTAAAATCACCCTCTCTAATCGGGGAAGCAACCCTTGCTGGCCCTCTGATTACAATCGTATAAACATGTAAACACTAATGCATTGCGCTAGTCCGACACTCTTCCTGCTTGAATGCTTACAATGTGACTGTCATGGCATAGCATTATCTCGCATAATGAGCTTTAAGCTCTAGGGCTTTGTCGGTGTCGCAGCATAATGCGGCTTGGAATTAATGGCAAAAATGAGTCGAAAAGTTGTGGAAAGGGTCTAGTTAAGCGTTGCTGTTACTATTAAAGCTTCAGATCTGCTAATCTGATTAGCACTTTTTTAAAATATTAGCGTATGCACTATACACCTTATAAATAAAATAATATGTGTAAAAAGTTTATTTTTGTTGCCAGAGAGATTCATTTTTATTGTAATGAATACACATTTGCTTCCAGAGTCGAGAGTCTATAAACTGATAAAGTAGAAATAAAGTCTTAAATACATCTTACGACATAAATTATTGCTCATTCGTACTTTATTATTTAAATCGTAATGGAAAAGACGAGTTTTTACTCATATTCGTTAATAGGTTTTGTTAATAATCTTCTAATTTAAGAAATAATACATGTTCTGTTAAATTCCTAGCTAATACCCTCGTCTTGGTAATATGACAAGAAATACGTATTCGTTAGTTTTTCTGCAAATTAAATAGTGAACTGAAATAAAACAAGGATTTAAAAAAGTATTGAATTTCTCCAAGTGAATAATGGTAGTTAAAATAGGATTAGCAAAGTGTTTTTGTTTGTTTCCTCGCCCTCCTTTTATTTATATTTATTACACAAATACGTACTGTAACAAGAAAACACATGGAATTAATTTAAAAAAACTCTCTCTGTGTGTAATATATTTTTGAGTTTAAGCATTGTATCTGAAGAATGGCTAATTTTTTCGACGATTCATATCTCTCAGAATGTGAAAAAGTAACACTGTCTTTTCCATCCGTCTGTGGCCTATTGTCGTCAGTCGTTGTTAACTGTCATCTACTGTCTGTTGGCCACGTTATGACAGATAATTTCCGAAACTACTAGAGTGACTGTTGTATAATTTTAAATGTATTTCACCAATATCGTATAGTCGGTAACACGTGAACCAAAATTTTTGTGATCAACTTCGCTAAAAATTCAATTTATTAGTCCATTCTTACTTTTAACCTTATAGATATAGGGTTTTGGACAAAATAAAGTTGTACAAAAAATACAGTCCCCAGTCGTCGCCCGCAAAATCGGTTTCAGTGAGAAGAATTATTTTTTGTAACTATGCAACCCAAAGTACCGATCCACGGCAGGTAGCGACCCAAGAGAGGAGAGATTATGGTCACTGTAGGAAGTCCGTCATAAAATGCAAATCGGTAAATAACACCAAATGAAGGGTACAGGGAAATAGTCATCGAAATCCATTTGTATGTATTTTGAAAGAAATTGAGTTGAAAGTTGCAAATTCTGCGGAAAATAGATTGAGAAACTCACAAGGTTCAGTCTAACACAACTTTTTATTTTCTTTTAAAAATATATAAAATAAACTGTTTATGTTCAAATATAACAGCAAAAAAAATTGGTGGAAAGTTGTTTCGATAGAACTTCCCTCGCACCTAAAATACAATGAAACATATCCAGCATTTTCGAGTTAAATTTTTACTTTAGGTACACAATTTTGTGATGAAATCATCAACATTTTGCAAGGACACGTAAATCAATGTGGATTAGACTAAAAATAACAGTATTCCAAAAATTTCTGGGAAAATGAAGTGTGTCGAGACTGATTTAATCAATAGAATAAATTGACTCATTCATTAATTTTTTTGAGCCACCTAAGCAAATCTAAAAAAATATGAATGCAATGATAAATTACAAGTAAAAACTCATCATATTTTGCACATTTTTAGTAGAATTTATTCAGCAAAATTTTGAGATGACGTTATCAATTTTTTAGTAGCATAATCCTGAACTTGTGGTTTATAAATACATTATTGAGATTTTTCGGCTTTTCGGTTTTACGATTTTTCAACTTTTGATGTTTCAATTTTTCAGTATGTTAATTTTTGACATTTTCAATTTTTCCATTCTTCAAATTTTCGATTTCTCCATTTTCTTATTTTTCGATTTCTCAATTGTCCGATGTTTCAATGATACGATTTCGCAATTTTTCAACTTTTCGATATTTTAATTTTTCAATTTTTAAAATTCTAGATTTTTCGATTTCTCGAGTTTTCAGTTCTTCTATGCATATTTCAGTTTTTCAATTTTCGGAATTCATTAAATTTCTGATTTTCATTTTTTCTATTTTTCGATTTTCCAGTTTTTCGATGTTTCCTTTTTTCAGTTATACGATTGTTCAATTTCTGGATTTCTAAATTTTAGATTTTCCCATTTTCTTTTTATTTTATTTTTTCATGTTTGGACTATTTATTATTGCTAAAAATAAAAGTAAAAAATAACTACCAAAATTGTGACTAAAAATATGTAAAAATTAATAGAAAATAGAACACATTGCTGCTAAAACATAAAAATAACTGAACTTTCCCAAAAAAATCTATTGCATGATTACAGTTCCACTAGTATTGCTAAAAAACGCAGTGAAAGTATTAATTCTTAGTTAAACAAAAAAATAGTTGAGTGTCAAAATCGAGTGAAACATGTGAGACGTGTGTAAACAAAAACATCTAAATAATAACTATTTTCCGCAGAATTTCTGGAGGCTTATAGAGTCGACATTGGCCTGAGCGCGCTCCGGTCTGTGGATCATACAAGTTCTCGGGCGACGATGTATGTAACGAGGCAGTTGAAATACCTGATATGTCACAGTGCAAAAAGTATTTCTCAAAAAACTTTCAAACGTTGATGTCTTTTTAATCGAACAAAACACAATTGGCGAACGCAATAATCCAGAATGGTGCGCAGAAAAATTCTTTAGGCTAACCGAACGTTGTTTTTGTAAAATTTGCAAAATGAGAGAACAAGTAACACGGCTAATCTTACTGCACTGTGAAAAACATTTTACATCCCTGCAAATCTAGTTCGGCATGTACTCTCCCAAAATCTTTGCATAGAAAATGAAGCAAGGGCACCTGAAGCATTTTGCAGTAACACCAAACTGACAATAAGACAATGCGGTTTGTACATTTTTAGCGGCATCGCCAGACGGCGTAATAAACAAAAACGCTATCGTAGAAATATATAAAATGTCCAATTTAAATAATGCTTAATTCAACGAGATGATAAATTTTGGGAAAATAATATGATAGAGCCCTAGAAAAAATTTATTTATATGCCTTACTTCCGGAAGAGTAGATTATCGTTATTAAAAAATTCAACCCATTAGACAAATTGTAAAGAAAAAATTGTACAATTAAAATTTTTTATTTGCATTCGCGTCATGTGTAGTTCATATAAATCTTTTGCCCTTCTAGTATAAGCACACACAGGAATAAATAGTAATATTGGAATAGGTTTACTGGAGATATCACGTAAAAAACGTGCCTATAATACTCTACCTCATAGGTGGTGCGAAAAAGAGTATCAAAAAATTAAATTTCAATAAATATGATTGTTCAGGTAAATAAGTGGTTAGTGAAGTGGCGAGAATCTAAATCTTGTCAGTTTTGTGTATTGATTAATATATAAAATGACAGATTAATAAAAAATATTTGAATAATTTTTTCAAAGAAAATATTTTAGCAGAATATATAAAATTATAAAAATTTGCATACTTTTAAATCAAATTATGTCAGCAATGAAAGAAGTCGACTTGTAAAAGAGTTTCAACAATATTGGTCAGCTAAGAGTATTTATGAGTTTTATGACCTAAAGTACCTGGACTGATTACCTGGAAGGGTCGATCGGCAAAGCTCCCTGCAGGGTAAAACTCAGCCATTTATTGAAACGGAAAACTTTGTAAATAGGGTTGCCTAGTTTCCCTTCATTTTCATTAGTTATTTTTTTAAAAAGCAAATATTTTGATAAATATAAATTTTAAACAAAAATGACCGGGTCTTCCTCATAGAGCTCAATGTTGTCTTTGCACTGATATAAAAGTTGAAGCGAAAAATGCTCTCTCCTCGTCTAAAAATGCAAATTCCTTCGAAGAATGAACGATTAATTAAACACTAAACAATCACTTATTTTAAAAAATATTGTGTCTTCCCCAGAGATTTAGACATAATCTATCAATTGAAATGTCGATCTTTTTGTCAAAGTTGAAATTACACCCGTAAAATGAAAATCCATTTAGCTCATTTTTCGCTCTGCTACTGGGCACCCTTAAAAACAACAAGAATAAATTTTACGAATAAGTTAAACTATTAATCAGAGTTCAACTATTCATCACTTCCAAAAACTTGATTATTTGAATACATTTGCTTGAAATTTTGAAATTTGTAGTATGATTCTGTCCTTCATTTGTGGTTTATTATGCATCATATAATTGTTTATAGGTTCAGGATGTCTAAAAAAATGACTGTATTTTAAGCAGAAACTAACTTTGTCTCAAGAACTTTAAAACAATTTTTCTTATGATTTCTATCTTTTATCGTTTGTGAAATTTAAGAAACTGAATTGCAAGCTACAAAAATTCTGTTGAATTTTTTAATAACAAGAAGTGAGTTTGCGTTGAGTTTTTAGGTAAGCGAAGAAAAATATTTGCTGCTCCGATGGGAATCGAAGTAGCAAATATTTGTCAAGGCATCTCCCATTTGCCGGGCCGGTGCCTTGACCACTAGGTTACAAAGCGGCTTATCTTTACTTCGCTTACCTAGTTATTATTGTGCCGCCACAAGTTTCTCCTTGACGAAACTTCTCCATTTTCTTCTGTCTATTGCCATCATTTTTGCTTTCTTCCGTGATTTGCCTCTATTGTTCAGTAAAGATGCAACATTCATAAAATTTTGGCATCCGGCACATGTGTTCTGGCCATTTTAGTTTGTTTTCTTCTATTAATTGTCGTGCTGGTTGTAGATTTAATTTTCTATTTATTTCTGATTTTTTTTAAATTTTATTTCTGGATGTTTCGAGCCCACTAGACACTAGCGACACGCTCCTTTTATTAGCCTCATTATCCCCCTGCATTGTCCGACAATTCCTCACAGTAGCGGTTGTAAAATTTTACTAGGTACTGTTGTGTTCTTTCGACCTTGTTTTTTAGTAAGTATATTCATTATTTGTGTTTTCCCGTAATTCACTTCTAGTCCACAGCTTTTTATATGTTCATTCCATATATCGATATTTGTTTTTAGAATCTTTTCCGAGTCTGCAATTAATATTATATCTGCAAATATACAAATGTTCGTGTTGACTGGGAGCAGCTTATTAGAACCAACATTACTTAATTTGTTTTTGCATTCCGTTATCACATCATCTAGTGCGCCGATAAATAACGGTGGACTCAATCTCCCACCAAGTCTTACCCCTCCACTATTTTAAAGAGTATTGATGTTCTGTTTCGTGTCCTAATTTGATTGGCTGTGGTCTCGTATAGGTTTTTTATGATTCTCATCAAATTTAGATTTACGTTCTTCTCTTTAAGACTTTTCCAGATTGTTTCTATTTTGACTGAGACAAATACCTACGTATAAAACTGAAAAATATATATTTTTTTAATAGTTCTTTCTCTCTTATTATTCGCCCTTGTTTGTTTCCTGTTTCTTAATCTTTTTAGTGTTCTATAAAACAGCCATTTTCTCTGCTGTTTTATTCTAAAATACGTCTGCTTGTAAATAATAATTTTTTTAATTACACCATCAAATTTTTGTGGCGACATCAATTTTGGTTTTTTCTCAGATGGCTTGGTTCTAGTATAAACGAAAAAATAAACGAACATATCAATTTTTGCTTCACCAGCGTAAACGCAGGAAGTACTTGCTACGAAAAAAGTGGTCCCCGTTTCCGTCTGTCTGTAGTATATCGTTTGTGTTAATTTTTATTAGAAACTACCACACCGATTGTTGTCAAGTGTTATATCCTGGTTAAGAATATCGTGTAGATCGTAAAACGCCAACCAACATTTGTGAAATCGAATTACCAAAAAAGAGATGGTGTCATCTCCAAATTACAATGGTAAATCTTATTCAAATTTTATAAAAAAAGATATTCTTGTACTTGTGCTTTATGAATCCGTGTTGAGTTGTTACGCTAGACATTCAGATTTTTGGAGAAAGTGTAAAAACCCACTGCTTTTAAATCTTGCAAGCGTTGTAAACATCGTTAAACAGTGATCAAAATTTATGCGTTTATCCTCTCCCAAAAATTGATAACGTCATCTCAAAATTTTGGAGATCAAATCGTATCTCAAATATGTGAATGTTATGAATGCATTCAAATTTTTTACAAATTAATGAATAATTCAATCTATTTTATTGGTCAAATCAAGAACGGCTCATCCTATTCTTTCGACAATTTGAATATACAGTACTATTATTATTGCTATTGTACGGCACCTATTCAAATTGATATATTATTATTATTATTATTATTATAAGTTAACAAAAAATTGGGCAAGAAAAATTAATTTCTATGAGCCCAACGTTATAATAGTCTATTATCGGGTGATATGTACAAAATAGGTAGACAGATTTTTATTCAACATTGAAAAAGAATTGTGTCAATTTCTTTCTTAAAAGATGACAGAGTCAGTGCAGTGACAGCAGAAGAAGGTAAACCGTTCCATGCGTCGAAGGATCGATTTGCAAAAAAGTTCTGGCGGCATTTTATCTTAACACTTTGCTTAGCTAGTTTAAACGCATGACCTCTTAGCCTTACGTCGCGGTTCAAAGGTAACATATAAGAAAGATCGCAATTAAAATTTGCGTGAAGTATACGATACATATAAATTAAGTCACCTCTATTTCGACGATCTGCAAGACTTAGGATACCTAGGTTAGAGAGTCGTTCTTCGTAAGATGGACGGTGATAGCCATAAGGAATTCTCGTTGCTAATCTCTGAACGGATTCAATAAGGTTGAGATCTTTGATCCAATCTACACTCCAGACTATGCATCCATATTCAAGAAGTGGACGACAATATTGACAGTAAAGGCGAACAAATGCGGATGGGGATAGTGTTTTAAAGGCCTTTGAGATTAGAAATAGCATTGATCTTGCTTTCTTACATATTGAAGTTATATGTAGTGACCACGACATATCATGAGAGATAGTAACACCTAAATCACAATAAGAATCGGAACTGGTTAAATTTACAGAATTAATGGTATAATTCAATTTAGGATTATTCTTTCCCAAATGTAGGACCAAGCACTTAGTCTCATTTAGTGGCAACTGCCAACTAGCGCACCAGAGGGAGATCTGATCGAGATCATTTTGCAACCGTGCATAATCGGAAAGTGGATTACCATATAATTTACTATCGTCCGCAAAAGAAGAAATTTTGCATTTAACGTGCAGAGGAAGGTCGGCAACATAAATTAGAAATAGTAATGGTCCAAGGACGGAACCTTGTGGGACCCCACTAGAAACCACAGTAAAATCTGAGAAATGATCCCCAACACGTACACAAAATTTACGATCAGAAAGGTATGCTTTAATCCAGGATAAAAGTTGGCCACGGAAGCCAGTATGATCAAGCTTAAGCAGCAAAGCAGCATGTGGGACTTTATCAAATGCTTTCGAGAAATCTAAATATATGACATCAATCGGATGATTATTGTTGAGAGCAAGGGTCCAATCATTAATGCAGGTTAAAAGATTAGTAACGACTGATCTGCCTGGCATAAATCCATGTTGCGTTTTAGGTATTATATTATGTTGAGCGCAAAATCTATACATGTTAGTAACAATTATGCGTTCCATAATTTTAGTAACAATAGGGGTTAAACTAATGGGTCTATAATTATTAACGTCAAGTTTATCACCTTTCTTAAATATAGGAGTGACTGAGGCGGTTTTCCAAACATCTGGCAAATAACCCTCATTAAACGATTTTTGCATGATTAAAGACAGAGGTAATGACAAGGATCGAGAGCAACTCCTGAGTAGTAGCGGCGAGAGAAGATCAAGCCCTGGAGATGTTGATATTTTTATCTTATTCAATAGATCTTCAACCGTTTTGGAATCAAAGATTATTGAAGTAAGCGAGTCGACAATTCTCATAGATAAAATGTTAGGGTAACTCACAGACTTGGAAATACTGGTGTAAGATTTGGTAAATGCTTCAACAAACATGTTAGCAATGAGGGCCTTATCATCTGCAACTTTTCCGTCATTCGTTCTAAGTATAGGATGAGAAACTTTGGAACTTAAAGACGACCTCACATACTTAAAAAATTTGTTTTTATTATATGATATGAGATTTTCCTCGTATGTTTTTTTTTTATTAAAGATCGTTTTAGATAATTCATTGGAAAATGCTCTGTGAGCTCTGTAATCGACTACGGAGCCAGTTCTTTTAAATTTGTGCCATAATTTGCGTTTAACTTTAATGAGATTGAAAACATGATCATCAATCCAAGGTCTAACAGGGTTGTAGGTAAATGGTTTTAGCTTACTGTTGGAAATAACAGAGGAATTAACGATACTAACAAAATACCACCAGCAATGAGGAAGAGTCTGTTGTGAGAATGAAGTCTCCCAGTTAACCGCATTTATATCTCGCTCCACTTTAGGAAAATGTATCACTCGTTTATACCCAGTCACTTTCTGTTTATTGCTATAGCTGATGGTCTGCATGGTGGCTTTAACGACAACATGATCAGATTTACCAATGGGAGGATCAAAATCGAGAGTGGAAATCAAATTGGGATCACTAGTTAGTAATAAATCAAGAGTTGAGGGAGTATCTCCGTCTCTGTATCTAGTAGGTTTGTCTATAAGTTGAGATAAATTGTTATTATGAAGAAATTCAATAAATTTAGAAGGACCTACAGAATCCGGACAGGTGCCAGTATGTGTCCTTGATAAAGTGAACTTGACGTATACGCATACCATGCTCCTGTACCTGTAGTTTAACAGTCCACACAAATCTTTATTATAGGGTTATCATAATAGTTATTTATGTACCAAGGGCACAAAGAAGATGTTTATATTCGAGGGCAACGTTTACAAAATCGAGGGCCTCTGGCCCGAGATTTTGTAAGTTGCCCGAGATTTATAAACATCAAGTTGTGCCTGTGGTGCATACAAACTTTTATTTTTCACGAGAAAATCTAAAAAAAACACTAATTTATATAATTAATTCGTAAAAAAAAATGTTTTGATGTGTTGATTTTGTTGTCAAAGAGATTCTATGTTTATTGTAAACACGGCGTCTATTCACGGTGTCAACACGTATATTTTCGACCGCGTAAATGAATGAGGAAAATTGTGAAATTCCAGAAAACATTGTGAAGAAAGCGCAAAAAGCCAATGAAAATGTGTTACCTGGAACATCAGGATCCATATATGAAAAATAATACAAAATTTTCCTTAATTGGAAGATTAAGAAGTGGCTTACTTCCAAGAATTGATGAGTTATTCTGTTTATAAAATAATTATTTAACTGTGTTCTTCATTTTTAGTCAGAAAAATATTCACCCAGTTCCTTATGGTGAAAATACGCGATGGTCAAGACAACTTTAAGAGTAAACGACAACATAGACATTTCTATTTATCATCGTTTGACATATTTCTATAAAAAACCCAAAAGGTTATGTGGCAAAAGACTCCCGAATTTTGACTGGCGAACAAGTCATGCAATTTCTAAAGAATGCTTCCGACAACAGATATTTACTTCAGAAGGTAAACTAAGTTATTTTTTGATGATTGTAATTAATTTAAATACGAATGTTTTATGCAGTAAAGGTAGTTGGAGAATGAGTGAACACAATTGTAGATTTTTATCTAATACTTTATTCGGTGCTAGCAGAATAGAAGCAGAGGCAGAAATAATTCCAATAGAGGCACCTCCGAAAAGTTTAAGTTTACCTGAATAGTTTGGTGTGTAATTTGTATCTTCGTTATTAAATAAATTGTCAAAAAATAAATAAGTAGTTAAAAATAAACAATTTTTTTTTTATTTTTGTTTAATTCGGTTTAGCAAACTAGGGCATAATGAGAGGGCATAATAACTCTTTATGCCCGCTCATTGTGCCCCGGATATAAGATGCCGCTTTACGTTTATCAAATCATGGATATAAAACAAACATTATATACGAGTGAAAAATAAAAAAATAAATTATGTAAAAATATTTAGCAATTTAATTTGAGAGTGCGAAACCGAATACTCTGAAATTTTGCAAACATTACGCCATCAACTGCAAAAAGATGATGATTAATGAATAAAAAGAATTTACTTAATGTTACGAATTCTTAAATCAGTGTTAGTATTTTAAATTTTATAGCGTATGCTACGTATTTTAAAATATACACTGTAAAATTAGACAGTTGAAATTTGTTTTTAAAAACACCTTGTTCTTAAAGAAAAAACAGGATAAAAATTAATTATATTACACTTAAAACGGGATAACTATACTTAATACAACTTTGCAAGGAATGCACAAATTTAATTAATGTTTCACCGTCTTTAGAATAGATTCAAAATATAAAGTAATGGATTCGGTAGTTTTGTAGTTAGCTATGCAATAAAACTGAATTCTAATTCTGTAATCTATAAATTATAGAATCTCCAAAAAGTCGTATTCCTATTAACATACTTCTCTTGGTTATCATTCGAGAAATAAAAATATAAAATTATGTGTTTACTAAATTGTAAAATCTGCAATTTTATTTATACAAAACTTCTTTCACCTCTGGAACACAACCAGTACTAAGTACATCCAAGAAGTGTATTTTTGAATACACGTTTATTTAATTATTTATTTAAAATATTTGAAGTGAGGTTATTACTATTTTGCTGGAAATAAATTAATTATTTACATGTATACGTACGACACCGTAGTAATTCAAAAATTGCTCTGTTACAAGAATTTCTAGGAGGAGTTTCTGAGATAATTGATAATTCAGTTTTTGGAGACGTTTTATGTAGGCAACTGTTAAAGAAAGAACTTTATTTCTAAAGGCAAAAAAGTAACTCTTGCAGGGTATTATTTTCGATGTGACAATTTTTTGTAAGTGATACAAACGAGTTGTGATGTTACAAAGAAGGTTCACTATTGTACATATAGCTTCGTTGTCAACGTATATTCCTGGCCTTGATGTTTTGCAACCCAAGGCCCGCACGCTTATCGACAGAGAGCGGATACGCGAACTTGAATTTTTTGCAATGGTTAGCCAGCCAACACAGTAGTGAACGCAGCTTGCACGATACCGTTTTGATTTCTTACTTGACCGATTGGAAAGAGTGGCTTCGCTGGCTTTACTTCAAGTTTTTCCTGACATTTTATGCGTTATGTACAGAAAATTTAGCGTCGCAACACTTGTTTGAGTTTTGACCAACAACACTAATTTATTTCTTCTACATTAATGTAAACTGTGACTGAAGAATTGTGGTAACTTGTTAACTATTAAGCTTCACATATGACAGTAACCGCAAATTGTATAAGTGTTCGATGTAGAAGAACATTTTCAGTAATTGTTTAAAAGTAATTCAAACTAAAACAAAACTATATAGCAAGAATATCTTCATTTATTAAGTAAATACTCTACTTTCATAATGTTGTATTCATATTAATCAATATTAATGCACATATGAGCTTTTTTCTTCCATCTAAAAGCTCCTGTTCGATTTTATGTAGCTTAAAGTTTATTTTTCCCTATTTCTCACAAAAGAAAAGCTCTGCAACTAGACGTTGCCTCCTAAAAATCCCTACATTAGGATTTTCTATGTGGTCAGCCTTTTGAATGACCGCATCTTCTATTTTAAACTAATGGACAGACCATTACCCAGGCAAAGTAAACCGGCTTACATAGTTTTTGCCCTATCAGGCACGTACATTTTATTTTTGATTACCTACCAGGTCAGGTTGCATAAGGGCGAGAAAAATAAACGGAGTCCAATTAAATTTCATGAAAACCCTCTTAAAAAAACTTAATCAAATTTGAACGCGCTCAACCGACAATTCATAAAGTCATATTTCTTTTCTCATTTTAAATTCATGGAGGCGAACAACTTAACTAGTAAATTAAGAAATTAACGTATTCCCACTTGCATGGTTTATTGTGGCTTTATTTATTCAAGGCGCAGTCCTGTCGGGAATCATGCATTCTATATTACCGGCAGTTCGTGAAATGTCATGTCCCTTCTTTTTATCCGCGCTGTTCATGATTTGTTTTGAAGTTTATTTCAGATTTCAATTTTCTTAATTCTACAAACAGCACCTATTCCATTGCTGGCGTTTTCAATCGAATTGGTAATGACGGGATATTTATAGCCGGCGAGAAGTGAAAATACTGAGGAAGTTACAATAATTTTTTTCTTCCGATGCTAAAAGTTGACCTATATAACCTTTTTATTTGTAAATATTTTATAGAATTTATTGGACATTTTATGACATACAGTACACAACAAAATGAAATTGTGTTGTTAACACACGAAACTATCCTTTTTTTGCTACTAAGAGAATTATTATGACAAAAGATATCAAAATTTTGTAAACGCCATTGTTTTCAGCTTGATTTAGTACATTATGTAACGTATATTTTTTAATGGGTTTTGATAGACCGTTAAATTTCGATTACAATAATATACAACACCTAGTATACTCAATAGTACAAAATACTACCATATATTTGACAAATACTTAGACTACACTTGAGCTAAACATTAAAACTTTTCTCGTATAACTTGCAACTTTCGACCTAAAAATCTAATAAAATTATGTATTTGCTAATAATTCTTTTATGTTTCTTTTTTAAAAAGAGACGAACTGAAGAAAATTGAATATAACTATCCCCTTTATCATAACCCTATCGTATTAACCTAGGGAAAACACATTGTGCCCAAGTAAATCCTTTGCACATGTGACGCGGAATCGAGGAGTGAGTGGATGGATGTGTATAAAGCGTTGGCCCCCTCGTCTCTGTGTACAGTATCATGTGTATAGAGTGCGGGGTTCATTGAAAACAGATTAACAGAAACGAAGGGGCGGGTGGTGGTAATTTGATAATGCATCGGGGTTCCTCTGAGTCCGGACCTGTCCCGCGGGACAGGACTGTGCCCTTTGATTTACACTAATTTTAAACATAACATCTGATCTAACTCCATTAAAAATTAATCTGCAAATAGTGTTCCAGTGACAAGTGCCGGTACGAATTATCTCCACAGCGGATTTAAATTAAACTGGGGACCAAAAATTGCTTTTCTCGAAAAACGATGGAAGTAGGTGAAACCTACTGACGACGGGTTATTCATGATGTAATTTTAGTATCAGCGAAAGTTAATAAAATAAAAGATGATTTAAGAAAATACAAAAACGGTTACTCATGTAACAGTAACAGATGTAAAAAATATAAAAATATAAATACTGATAAAAATAATAATAATAATAACAGTATTTTATTCCCAATAGGTATTTTTCCACAGAATTACAGAGAAAATTAATAATATTTATGAAATAATGTACATGATGGTTACGACTTACGATTTTCTAATTATGACAATAATAATTTTAATGATGATCATATTCAAGCAAAATTAATCTGGCATATAATAAAACAGAATTCTGACCTTGAAGGCTTCTTCTGCTATAATTTAGCGAGTCCCCTCGTCTTCTTATGCGAACCCATTGCAACAAAAAAAAAAAAAAAAACAAACAGGACAATGACTTGTACCCGAAATGTAAGCAAATAAAGTGTAACTATATCATTAAAATGAACATAAACAATATGAGCACTAAACAATGTTTGTGTCTTACGGAAATTAAAAAAAATCTTTCGTATAGCTTCTAAGATCCGTGATTTTTTTTTTCAGCAAATGGATGAGGTTAAAAATGTGGAGATTGTTTTTAAATCACACACAGAAGAATTCACTCATCGATATTTACGTGTCCAAATTTTATGATGACGTCATATAACTTTGGAATTAATACGCAAATACATGAAATGTAGAGTCAAAATGACATTGTTACAATAGTTGCTGACCCCATATATGTATAAATAAATAAAGTTACGTATAATTGAAATAAATAAATACATTGTTTCCAATAAATAATATTATTTCAAACATTTTATTCATTTGTTCAAGTATTTGGATATTTAAATAACTTAATTAAAACGTCCACAGTTACAATAATAATAATTATTAGCGACATGCAAAAACTTGGAGAAATAAAGTCGAATTCTGACCGATCCCAAAGGTTTTTTTTGTCGCTTCGACTTGGATTTCACTTTTAAGTAATCTTCCAATAACTGCAGCCAAAAAGTGAGTTCCACAGAACAACTATGCACAGATAGCTCACGAAATGGGTTTTACCTTTGTTCGAAAATTAATATCACTGCATTCATATTTTTTTAAATTGCTTACACAGAGTACTGAAACAAATTACCTAATAAATGAATCAGATTATTTTATTTTTCGAAAAAGCTGGATTGTGTCCTCAAGGGCAAGGGAAGTTGTGTCTAAATAACCTTAGCCCAATTTTTTCAATGTAGTTTAAATATTTGATTGTTTAACATTAATATCTGTTCGTTGAAAGTTTGTAATACTGAACTTTTCATAAATTGTCGCTAGGCAATCTACAACACATCCACAGAATTACTACAAAAAATGTGTAGGTATATGTATTTCTAGAGGCTTTACCTGTCAATCAAAGGACTTTTCACAAGAAATTCGTCGCTTAAAAATTCGAAACGCAACCAGCAATGCAATTGCACATGCGGTATTCAAGTACAGGGTGAGTATTATAATAACGGGGCCCTTACCAAATTTCAATACAACACAAAATACATATCTCATAATACAGTTAGTTTTTTGGAAAGACCCAGCAAGAAGTTACGCAAGAATAGAAGTTCTTATCAACAATTAGAATTCAAATAGACTATCCTAATTTTATTCATCAAATACGAAAAATATGATCGCAATAATATACCACAATAAACCATCATAAAAGCTTAATATATTTTGATTAAAAATTTACCGTTGTTATGATAACCTTAAAACATCTGCAAGATTTCAAAGCATTCGGTTTAGCTCATTTAAAATTAAATTACAAAATGTTGTTTATTTTCTAAAAATGTGGACATTTTCGCTAAAAACTATATGTTAATTTATTCAGTTTAAAATCCAATTACTGTGTTCAATTTTGAGGTGACGTCATCACGTTACTGGTAGGAATGATTAGAAAAAGCTTCGTTAGCGTTTTACCATCTACATGATATTTATAACATGCATACAACAAAATGTCTTATAAACGAGTTTCATTGAGTATTTTTTTCTACTTTGCCCCTTTTTCATAAAAACCTATGTATACTCCACCCAAGTTCGCCTCGCGATGGGCAGCCTGGCAGGCAGGTACAAATTTCTTGGAAAAGCTGCGGTTCGAAATGGACTGTAAAATGACAGGGCTGTAAAAAGAATTAACTCTGGGAGTCCATAAAATTCTTATAATACTAGACAAATTTTAACTATGAGTGACAGTATTTCTAAAGATATTTGGAAACAGAGATAATCACTTTATGAGTCCCATTAGTCCCTCGTCAACCTTCAACTGCTTGTTATTGAGCTTAACCACCACTAAAGTACCCGATAATGGGTATACACAAATTGAGGACCAGTTATCTTTTAATCCTTTTCGCACATCTGTTACCTTTGAAGGCACCCATAAATTGCTGACTGAATGATGAATGATCACCTGACCATCCTTCAATTTCTGCTCGGAACCCATTTGTGTTTGTAATTGTATGTAAATAAAATTTTTTGAATTTGATTCTTAAATACAAATTATGAGGTACAACGTTATAACACCGCAAGAGTACGATGTGGTAACTCCAACCAAAATTTTGGAAGCAATCAGAACTCGGGTCATGTAGGTTAATTTTTAAAATACACAAATAGCACTACCGTTGTCCAATACTTTTTTCCTATTTTTATTCTTCAGAAGATTGTGTGTGAATTTCCATTTTCGGGAATTTTTATTTTTCAGAATTAACGATAATTAAATAGTAAGTTAGAAAGTAATAAATAATATTATCAGATAGTGAATCTGGTCGATGTCGGTACTCTTCACAGGTAGGTACTAATCCCTTACTTGGTCCGCAATTTATGGATCGGATTAACGAACCCTGCACAGGTGGTCCACAATTTACTAAGGTCGACCGAAACCAATGAAGTGCATAATTCTGACCTGCAATGGAGGCTCTGAAACATTTATGGTAGCATTTATATACCACTGAAAGTGCAATGAAAGTATTTAACTCTCTTTTAAATTTTACCCCAAAATTACGATTTACAAAAATTTCACTTTTTTTATAAAGGGAAAAAATTATTGTTTTCTGAAAAATTGTTATTTTTACAACAAATATTATATTTCAACAAGGTTTGATATACGAGACTGTTCAGAAAATATTTTTAGAAGTAAGAAGGTCTACTGTCCTCGATGCCAAATTCGACAAAAATTTTCATTAAAACCAAATATAAATATAACCAAATATGGTTGTACCTGAACCCCGGTGGAAATTTTCTTCAAATATCAGGTGCAGTTCCATCACTTGAAGAGTATCTAATAAAATTTTATTGGTATTTCAAAGTTAGCCATAAAGCTTGGTCCCACAATACCACAAATCACAAATTCAATGCAACTCTGGATGTTTCTAGCCCACTATACACTGGCGGCACGCTCCTTTTATTGGCGTCAATATCCCCCTGCATTATCCGACAATCCCTCAAAGTTGCGGTTGTAAAATTTTAGTAAGTACTGATGAAGTGTAGACACTTTAGCTAGATGTGTGCATATTTTCGAGCGAACTGGGATAAAAACATAATACAGCTGGCTGCGCGAATTGAAAATATTCACGTGGAACAAGATTACATTAAACTTCAGTGGAAGTCAAAGTTAGTTCACAAAATTTCTGGACTTCCACGCGTATCAATGTCTGTACATTATTTGTAAACCATTTTGTGAATGAACTATTCTATTAAGAATTCGCTTAGTCTACGTATGGACAATTCCTTATTAGAATGGTACTGCTTTTTGTTTAGTCTCTTAGAAAAAAAATACATATTTTTTTACAATTTTAAGTTGCACATCAATTCGTTTCCCCCATTTGACGTATGCATCGAATATGTGGCCTTCACCCCCAACATGTCGCCACCAATGAAATGTACGGCTGATCTTCCTCCGGGGCTTCGCGAAACTGATATCCTCCCGATGACTCTCTTGTATATTTAAAACACGCATGTCCTCGAGGATTTCATGTAGAATTTGGACCTTAAGTTGTGGCTGTACCGGTTCCCTGAAAGACAGCACAGATATTAAACAGATATTAAATAATAAGCAATTTCATGTATAGGTAATAATGTAAATTCTGGTACTTACATTTCTGAGTCTTCTATGTTGTACTCGGAACTTAACTCGGAACGCAAATTGGAAAATAGTATATTATGATACGAATTTTATAAGAAGCATTTTGTCGCACGCACTAAAAGAGCTACAAAATGTCCTATAAACGAGTTTCATACAGTATTTTTTTCTACTTTGCTCCTTTTTCATAAAAACCCATGTTTACTGCACCCAAGTTCGCCTCGCGATGGGCAGTCTGGCAGGGAGGTACAAATTTCTTGGAAAAGCTGCGGTTCGAAACGGGCTGTAAAATGACAGGGCTGTAAAAAGAATAAACTCTGGGAGTCCATTAAATTTTTATAATTCTAGACAAACTTTAATTATGAGTGACAATATTTCTAAAGATATTTGGAAACAGAGATAACGATTTTATGAGCCCCATTAGTGCCTCGTCAACCTTCAACTGCCTGTTATTGAGCTTAAACACCACTAAAGTACCCGCATATGGGTATACACAAATTGAGGACCAGTAATCTTTTAATCCTTTTCGCACATCTTTTACCTTTGAAGGCACCCATAAATTGCTGTCTGAATAATGATCACCTGACCATTCTTTAATTTCTAGTCGGAAATCATTTGTATTTTAATTGTGCGTAAATAAAATTTTTAGAATTTTCTTCACCCTTCTTAAATACAAATTATGAGGTACAACACGGCAAGAGTAGGATGTGGTGACTCCATCCAAAATTTTGGAAGTAATCAGAACTCGGGCCATGTGGGTTAATTTTTGAAATACACAAATAGCACTACCGTTGTCCAATATTTTTTTCCTATTTTTGTTCTTGAGAAGATTGTCCTATGTGAATTTCCATATTCGGGAATTTTTATTTTTCAGCGATAATTAAATAGTAAGTTAAAGAGTAATAACTAATAAACAATGTTATCAAATACTGTCTGTAGCCGATGTCGGTATTCTTCACAGCTAGGTACTAATCCCTTACTCGGGCCGCAATTTATGAATCGGATTAACGACCTCAGCACAGCTGGTCCTTAATTTAAATAAATGTGGCAGTTAGAGATATTATCGATAGTTTAAAACGAAATAACTCAAATGACATAGACTAAATATGACTTGACCATAGATATAAATAATAAAATTATTTCCACACTGACACGATTAATAAACGATTGTATAGAAAACGCTGTGTTTCCAAATTGTCTGAAAACTGCAATAGTGGTTCCAATAGGTACTAGAAAGGGGGCATCCAGGTAACTTGCGTCCTGTTGCTCTTCTTCCAATATTTTCTAAAATTATTGAAAAAATATTATTTATTTAACTATACAAATATTTTGAAAGCAATGCACTATTTACGAAGGACCAAATTGGTTTCAGAAAAGGAGTATCAACAGTTGACGCTGTAATGAAATTACTGGAATTTGTAACATCGTGATTTGATGCCCAGGAATTGTGACAATTTTGGATTTATCCAAGGCCCTCGATTGTGTGTCTCATTATATTCTTTTAAACAAGTTACCAGCATATAACACTGACGGAAACAGTTGTAAATTATTTACAGTCATACTTAGAAAATCGTTGACAAATAGTAAAGTTCAAAAACACTTCTTCTGAATCTCTTCCAATAAATCAAGGGGTCCCACAATGGTCGATCCTGAGACCTTTACTTTTCTTCTCTTCGTTAACGATTTTTCATCGTCTATTGAATGCCGCTCAATCTTATATGCGGACGATACAAGCTTATTCAATAAAATAGACCCTAAAATGTCGTCCTTATATCATGTGCTAGAACAATTCGAAGCCTTGGACTGGTTTTCAGCTATTAATTTAAAGCTAAATATCAACAAAACTATAATCATGGTGAGGTTACTGCAAGAAAAATAACCAAAATCATTTTTTAATAAGGTGTCTCAAAGATCAACTTCCACCTGAATACCTCCGCAACGTGTATTTCGCAATATGTGACTCACATCTTAGGTATGGTATCCTTTATGCCCGAAAGAAGCAAGATTAAAAAAATCGCAAATTTCATTTTATTACTTTGCAATAAAATTTTATAATAAAGTTCCGGGATATACTAAAGAATAGCCAATAAAACAATATCAGAACATTATAAAACAACTGCTAATATCGAAAGCATATCACACCTTCGATGAATTCCTAAATGACAAAACGCTGTAAAACTTCAACAAAAGTTACTATTTTCTAGTTCGTATCATATAGGACTAGTTTTAGCACTTCGCCAATACTTTATTTGTAATAAAATATATGTTCCATGTTATATTGTAGATTGTATGTTATATGTTATGTATTGCTTTATATTTAGTTGTGAAATATACCAAGTATCATAACGGATACTACGTATGAAATACATTTTTTACTTACTTATTTACCAATGTCTGCAGATTATTTGTGAACCATTATGTGAATGAACTAGTCTATTAAGAATTCACTTAGTGTACGTCTCATAAAAAAAAAACATCTAAATAAAATATTTATTTAACATATATACATTTTATCCTGCTATAATTAATTATTTACAATTTGGAGTTTCACATTTATTGTTCTCCCCCATCTGATGTAGGCATTGAAGATTTGCCCTTCATCGCCAACATGCCGCCACCAATGAAAAGTACGTGAGATGTTCCTCCGGGGCTTCACGTACCTAATATCCACCCGATGAGGTTGCTGGATATTTAAAACCCTCATATCCTCGACAATTGCTTTTAGAATTTGGAGTTTAACCTGTGGCCGTACCGGTTCCCTGAAAGAAACCACAGATATTAAACAATAATCAATATGATAATACATAGGTACATAGTCCATAATAATATAAATTTTGGTACTTACATTTCTGGGTCTTCTATGTTGTACACGGAACTTATTGCTGTAGTTACTGCTTGCATTCGTCTTACACTGACACTGAAGTGCAAGTACAGCTTACTGTATAGCCAATTTTTTGAAAACTCCCAGCACCCCCACCACTAATCCACGTTAGGGCTATCAGCGTCCTGATTGGTTCTCATTATTAGGATGAACTCTTTCCCCTCCAACATGAAGTAGGTGGTCATGTAGTTGTATTTTGATGAAAAATTTACCGCTGTTATGATAACTTTAAAAGTTCCGCAATATTTCAAAGCATTGGAGTTTGCTCATTTAAAATTAAATTACAAAATGTTGTTTATTTTCCAAAAATGTAGACATTTCCGCTAAAAACTCAACATGGAGTCATAAACTATAGGACTATGTTGTTTTATACAATTTAAAACCCATTTACTATGTACAACTTTGAGGTGACGTCATCACGTTACGGGTGGGAATACATAACCATCAATAATAGTATAGTATGATATGAGTTTAATAAGAAGCACGCACGGTTTTAGGGCACGACGAGCGCAGCGAATAAATAAATAAATTTCACTACCTTGATTATTATTTTATTTGACAGAAGTTCATACTTTTATTGTAATCCAATAGCGACTTTAAATTTAGGTCTACCAGTTCTATTTGCCAGGACTGTACAATATAAATTGTCAATGACAGTATTTCTAAAGATATTTGAAAACAGAGTTAATCACTTTATGAGTGCCATTACTCCTTGGTCAACCTTCAACCGCCTGCTATTGAGCTTAACCACGATCAAAGTACCCGAATACAAGTTTACATAAATAGAGGACCAGTAATGTTTTAATCCTTTTCGAACATCTTTTACTTGCGAAAACACCCATAAATTGAGGAATGACTTATGATCACCTGACCAACCTTCAATTTCTACTCGGAAATCATGTATTTGTAATTGTCCTTAAATAAAATTTTTAGAATCTTTTTCACCCCTCTCAACATTTTCCGGAACAACGGAAAATCTCTAAAGTCTGCCCGGTGTTTAAAAAAGAAGATAGGAGTGATATTACAAATTAATGACCAATTGCATTATTTAACAATATAGCTAAGGTTTTCGAATTTGTCATAGTTCCATTGATCAGCATGGTTTCATGGCTCGAACATCTACTACTAACAGTTTTTATATTATAATCTTGACAAACGTCAGCAAGTTGATGTTGTGTATACTGATCTGACAAAAGCATTTGATAGAGTGGAACATAAGTTACTGTTAAATAAATAAACTCCATACAACAGGTTTATCTCAAAAATACATAGCTCTCATCTCGTGTTATCCTCAGAATAGATCACAATTCATTCAGTGTAGAGGTTTTAAGTGGGCGAATTTTTTACAGCGTTCTGGTGTACCCCAAGGTTCAGTTTTGGGACCTTTATTTTTTGTGTCTATATAAATTCTATCGTTGACTCTCTCAATGTGCACTACCTACTCTATGTGAATGATCTTAAATTATTTGCCAGTTATGACTGAAAACGACTGCAATACACTACAAGATAATATTGACATTATACAGACCAGCTCTTCTAAACACAATATCTTTCTTAATATAGACAAATGTTGTGTAGTATCTTTTTCAACAAACATCACCAACATAACTAGCTACAACTACATGATTAATAATAAAGTTATAAAAAAATCGAGTGTCTACAAAGATCTCGGCGTGATATTTGACTTGAAGTTACCACTTAGACAACATGTAGACAGCGTATAAAACTTTAAGGTTTTATATTGCGTAAATTTAAATCTTTTAATGATTCCGAAGTACTCTTAATACTGTACAAAGCACTTGTATGGCCGAAATTCGGATATGCTTGTGTTGTATGGTCTCCCGTTTATGATGTACACGTTGCAGCAGTTGAGAAGGTATTTTTTTTTATACAACGAAGTTTTTGCAAAAGTCTTTCTTTTTTAATGACTGGAGAGTACACATCTCGAGGGCACTTTTATAACATTCTCTTAGAAAATGTTCAGCTCCCAACTTTGGCTAGTAGACGCAAATACTTCTAATTAAAATTCCTTCATGAGTTAGTTAATTATCAAATTGACTGTCCTGACCTGCTAGCGAAAATCAATTTCAACATTCCTAGTTTTAACGTTAGGAAACATTATTTACTACATCATGAAACGGCAAAAACTAATATCCTGGAAATGTCACCCTTATCTCAGATGATCAATATTTTTTCTTCTACTGATACTGATATCTTTTACACCAACATACGTCAATTTAGAGAAATTTTAAAATATGATCATTAAACAGAGTCATTGTAGAACTGGAAAATCTATCTCCGACTATTCCGACAATTAATAACTTGTAGCTACTTGATTATAATAGATACTTCTAATATTAATAACATGATATTTTACTTTTAATATAATTGGGCTATAATTGGATCTAAAATCTGTTGGCCAATTTACAATAATAGTAAAAAATAATAATAATAAAAAGAGTACAATGTGGTGACTTCATCCGAAATTTTGGAACCAATCAGGACTTGGAGCACGTATGTGATAATTTTTAAAATACACAAATAGCACTACCGCGGTTCAATACATTTTTCCTATTTTTGTTCTTGAGAAGATTGTGTACATATATGTGAATCCCCATATTCGGGAATTTTTATTTCTCAGCAGCAGGGATAATGAAATAGTTAGTAAGAAAGTAATAAATAAAATTATCAGATAGTGAATGTGGCCGATGTCGGTACTCTTCACAGGTGGGTACTAATCCCTTACTTGGTCGGCAATTTATGGATCGGATTAACGACACCTGCACAGGTGGTCCTCAATTTACTAAGGTCGACCGAATGCAATGAAGTGCATAATTCTGACCTGCGACAGGAGGCTCTGAAACATTTATGGTAACAATTATATCCCACTGAAAGTGCAATAAAAGTATTTCACTCTCTTAAATTTTACCCCAAAATTTCGATTTATAAAAATTTCACGTTTTTTTATAAAGGGAAAAAAATATTTTTTTGTGAAAAATTGTTATTTCTACAACAAATATTATATTTCAACAAGGATTGATATACGAGACCGTTCAGAATATATTTTTAGAAGTAAGAAGGTCTACCGTCCTCGATGCCAAATTCGACAAAAATTTTCATTAAAACCTAATATAAATATGTATAACCAAATACGGTCGTATCTGAACCGCGGTGGAAATTTTCTTCAAATATCAGGTGCAGTTCCATCACTTGAAGAGTATCTAATAAAATTTTATTGGTATTTCAAAGTTAGCCATGAAGGTTGGTCCCACAATGCCATAAATCACAAATTCAGTGCAATTCTGGATGTTTCTAGCCCACTATACACGCTCCTTTTATTGGCGTCAATACCCCCCTGCATTATCCGACAATCCCTCAAAGTAGCGGTTGTAAAATTTTAGTAAGTACTGATGAAGTGTAGACACTTTAGCTAGATGTGTGCATATTTTCGAGCGAACTGGGATAAAAACATAATACAGCTGGCTGCGCTAACTGAAAATAGTCACGTGGAACAAGATTACATTAAACTTCAGTGGAAGTCAAAGTTAGTCCACAAAATTTCTGGACATTAACGCGTATCAATATCTGTAGATTATTTATAAACCATTTTGTGAATGAACTAGTCTATTAAGAATTCACTTAGTGTACGTATGGACAATTCCTTATTAGAATGGTACTACTTTTTGAATAGTCTCATAGAAAAAAAAAACATCTAAATAAAACATTTATTTAACATATATACATTTTATCCTACGATAATTAATTATTTACAATTTGGAGTTGAACATTTATCGTTTTCCCCCATCGGATGTAGGCATTGAAAATTTGCTCCTCACCGCCAACATGTCGCCACCAATGAAAAGTACGTGAGATGTTCCTCCGGGGTTTCACGTAATTAATAGCCACCCGATGAGGTTGCTGGATATTTAAAACCCTCATATCCTCGACAATTGCTTGCAGAATTTGGAGTTTAACCTGTGGCAGTACCGGTTCCCTGAAAGAAACCACATATATTAAACAATAATCAATATGATATATAGGTACATAGTCCATAATAATATAAATTTTGGTACTTACATTTCTGGGTCTTCTAGATATTCTAAACTGAATGGATGTTGTTGCTGTTGTAGCATTCGTGTTACTATCACACTGAAGTGCAAATACAGCTTAATATATAGTCAATGTTTTGAAAACACCCAGCACCCCTACCACTAACCCACGTTAAGGCTATCAGCGTCCTGATTGGTTCTCATTATTAGGATGAACTCTTTCCCCTCCAACACGAAGTAGGTGGTCATGTAGTTGTATTTTGATTAAAAATTTACCGTTTTTATGATAACTTTACAAGTTCCGCAATATTTCAAAGCATTCGGTTTTGCTCATTTAAAATTAAATTACAAAATGTTGTTTATTTTCTAAAAATGTGGACATTTCCGCCAAAAACTCAACAAGGAGTCATAAACTATAGGACTATGTTATTTTATACTATTGAAAACCCATTTACTATGTACACTTTTGAGGTGACGTCATCACGTTACCGGTGGGAATGATTAGAAAAAGCTTCGTTAGCGTTTATTTTATTTTATACTTATATAATAAAACTGAAGCTTTTGTTTAATTGAACACGCTAATCTCAGAAATTACTGGTTCGAATTCAAAAAATCTTTTTGTGTTGGATAGTCCATGTATCGTATCTACATATAGGCTAAATAACATCACGCTACGATCATTAGGAGCCAAGTAGCAATGAAAAATTCGGAAAAACGGGAAAATTATTCCTCCTTTGACAGCTTCCGTTGCTTACGCTGCTTAAACGGTTAAAGTTACGTAAAAATCATGTATGACGAAATTGTTCCCCTCTAAAAGTTCTAAAGAAAAGTCCGCGACAGCATATGCCTATCTTTTAAGGTCGATTCAGTATAACCATTTTTATGGTAATGAAATTTGTTCTAAAATAATAATGCATCTATATAAATAAAAATGAATGGCCGAAATGTATGTACGCCCATAACTTCAGAACGACTGCACCAAATTGGATGATTCTTTTTTTTATGTGTTCCTTATTGTCAAGACAAGGTTTGTATATTAGAAAATTTACAAAAAATCAGACAGCTAAAAAATCAAAAAATTCTAACAATTTTGTATGGGAATCGCTACTTCGAATTAATTTCAGTAGTTGGCGTTCCTGACGGACCTGTCGTCTAACTGAAGTGTCATACAAAACTATTTCTTCTTTTCTTCTTCTAACGTCGTTTATTTTAAGACAAGTCTTGGTTAAAGTGAATTTAGTTACACATTGCGAAAGTTCCTTATTAATTTTGATCTGCCATACTATTTACCTATATTCACTTTGTTGGTTTCGACAAAACCTCAAACTTTACGTTATTCGAGGATTTAATTTGAAGTTTTCAATATTTTATGAAGTTTATTACAATGCCGAGAAGACGACAAGCTGACATAAGGTCCACGAAGTCAATCAAATGTGCGACGAACTACCTCAGGTGCAAACCGCAATGATTTATTTCATGGGTAATTCGGATACAGAAGTTGATCAGCGTTATGCTCATAATCAACATAATCAAACATTGAAGCGAGACATTGGGTGGTATGAATAAAACTGAGTAGATACTCATATTCGAAGTACGAAGTACCTAGTTCATTATTACTCTTATATACCTGAGCATCTACTCTATGTACTGAGTACCTACTTGGAAATATTGTATCTCCCCGGACACAAATTGAACATCTACGCGTTTTGTGAGCATTTAATCGGCGTGGCAAATAACTGAGCTGTCTGTAAATCAGCTTAGAAAACGAGTAGGATCGTTGTAAGAGTGAATTTTAACAAAACATGGCGACTTTCATGAACGTGGAACGTCGTCAAAAGGTGCATGCCATTTGAGAAACACATTAGGAGCGGGAATATCGAAAACTTTTCAGGTAACTTTTATTTATACATAAATTGTGCAGTGTGTTTTTTCTAACACTGGCCATAGAGATTCCCATCTCAAGGTGTCTACCCCATACTAACTCATATTTTGGTGAGTCGATTTTTGCCTTGATGGTTGAACACTGTCACTGTTTTCCTGTTTTGTTGTATCGAGATGCTACTTGAGCATCAACTGTTATATATTATATACCTACTGAAGTATTAGCATCATCTAGAATAACTAGAAATATTTTGATTTGATATTCGAGTAGATACTTCGTATTTCGAATATGAGCATCTACTGAATTTTATTTATATCAACCATTGTCAAAAAATTGATCGAGCGTTGTTTCGACAGAACTTCCTTAGCACCAAAAGTATAATGAAACATATTCAGCATTTTCGAGTTAAGTCTTTTCTTCACACAATTTTGTGATGACCTAATCAACATTTACGATCAACCCGTATATTACCTTGGATTAATGCAGTGTAATACTAAAATAATAACTGTATTGTATTCCCAAAATTATGTGCGAAAATCGAGTGAGCCATTCCATCAATTTTTTGGGGGGAATAAATAAATCTTCTTAACAATTTACCATGCTTACAATAACTTTAAAACGTCTGCAAGATCTCAAAGTATTCATTTCTGTAACTCTTGAGTTATTCACTAAAATAAATTGGCTGATCCATATATTTTTTTGAGTCACTGTAAAAGCAAATCTAAAAAATATGAATGCAATGATAAATTACGAAAATATACTGATGATATTTTGCACATTTTAGAAAGGATTTATTTGGCAAAATCTTGAGATGACGTCATCTAGTTTTTGGGCTTGATAAACAGATATATTTTGACTAAAAACATACCATGTCAAACAGTAACTTCAAAACGTCTGCAATATTTCAAAATTCAGTTTTGCAATTCTTGATTCAATCAATAAAATAAATTGACTCAGTGATTAATTTTTTTGAGACCCTCCCTATAAGCAAAACTAAAAAATATGAATGGAATGATAAATCACAAGTATAGACTCATCCTATTTTGGACATTTTAAATAGGATTCATTTGTCAAAATTTTGGGCTGACGTCATCAATTTTTTGGAGGGGATAAGTAAATATATTTTGAATAAAAATTTATTATGCTTATCATATGGTTAAAACATCTGAAGATTTCAAAGCATTCGGTTTTGCAGATTCAAAATTAAATTGTAGGTGAAACGAAATTTGACAGATAGTTTGAATTGACACTTACACACAACCATCAATAATAATAGTATATTATGATACGAGTTTTATAAGAAGCATTTTGTCGCACGCACTAAAGGAGTAATTGCGACAAAATGTCTTATAAACGAGTATAATACAGTACTTTTTCTACTTTGCGCCTTTTTAAACAAAACTATGAAATTTCGATTTCGAAATCTAGACAATTTTACGAGAGTTGACAAGATTTCAGAATGTAAGAAGGGCGGCTATGAAAAAAGATGATAGACAGTTATAACAGCTAGCAGCTAGCTCCTCCGCAATGACAATAATAAAAAAATAAATTTCACTACGTTTACCGAAATTATTATAGCACCTAGTGTGACTTATTATGAACGCAAATTAGAAAATAGTATATTATGATACGAATTTTATAAGAAGCATTTTGTCGCACGCACTAAAAGAGCAACAAAATGTCTTATAAACGAGTTTCATACAGTATTTTTTTCTACTTTGCCCCTTTTTCATAAAAACCCATGTTTACTGCACCCAAGTTCGCCTCGCGATGGGCAGCAGGTACAAATTTCTTGGAAAAGCTGCGGTTCGAAAAGGGCTGTAAAATGACAGGGCTGTAAAAAGAATAAACTCTAGGAGTCCATAAAATTCTTATAATTCTAGACATACTTTAATTATGAGTGACAATATTTCTAAAGATATTTGGAATCAGAGATAACGACTTTATGAGTCCCATTAGTACCTCGTCAACCTTCAACAGCCTGTTATTCAGCTTAACCACCACTAAAGTACCCGCATACGGGTATACACAAATTGACGACCAGTAATCTTTTAATCCTTTTCGCACCCATAAATTGCTGACTGAATAATGATCACCTGACCATCCTTTAATTTCTAGTCGGAAATCATTTGTGTTTTAATTGTGCGTAAATAAAATTTTTTGAATTTTCTTCACCCTTCTTAAATACAAATTATGAGGTACAACGTGACAACACGGCAAGAGTAGGATGTGGTGACTCCATCCAAAATTTTGGAAGTAATCAGAACTCGGGGCATGTAGGTTAATTTTTAAAATACACAAATAGCACTACCGTTGTCCAATATTTTTTTCCTATTTTTGTTCTTGAGAAGATTGTCCTATGTGAATTTCCATATTCGGGAATTTTTATTTTTCAGCGATAATTAAATAGTAAGTTAAAAAGTAATAACTAATAAACAATGTTATCAAATCCTGTCTGTAGCCGATGTCGGTACTCTTCACAGGTAGGTACTAATCCCTTACTCGGGTACGCAATTTATGAATCGGATTAACGACCTCTGCACAGCTGGTCCTTATTTTAAATAACCACCACAAGAGTACACTGGTTTGATAAAGAGTTATCAGAAGTGACAAACAGTTGCAATCGCTTAAAACTGTGTGTAATATCTTAAAAACCGAACAATTGCGGCAGGTACGGAATGAATAAAAAATAAAGCTATGTGGAAAATCACCAATGACAAACGCAACAATTATGCACGTAAAAATTTTATAATAGAATCTTCAATTGATAGTAATGACTTCGATCAATATTTCACGAAAGTGCCATCTCCCGTTAAACCTCTCATACCAAATTGTAATTTTAAAAGTTTTTTACAACAAAATATTTCCGTACCAAACAGCAAAATTTTTAGATTTAATGAAGCATCTTGTGTGGCAGTTAGAGATATTATCGATAGCTTAAAACGAAATAACTCAAATGACATAGGGTAAATGTGTACAAGAGTGGGCATATGTATAAGAGTACGCACTGATGATTTCTGGTTATTAGTGCCATCTGGGTAAGATGTAGTTATACCATTCAGAATTTAATGCTAAACCTGAGATAAAGGTGCAAAAGTGACCTGAATATAGTTTATAGTTTGGTCGTACTGACGAATTTATGTTCACACGTTGTGTGGATGTAATTTTTACCGCTCATAGTTTTAGTTTTTTGTAAGGTACGTACCAGTTCTTTTATTTTACAGTAATAATTTTGATTAGTTGTAACTTTTAAGGTCTCGTTATACACTAACAGTTTTATACTTTCTATCCATCAAAAGCGTTTAACTTTGAAAACATTAAGTTATGTACAAATGTACAAGAGTGCGCAGCGAGGTATTGTATAAGAGTGCGCATTGCTTGCAATACGTAGTCTAATAGTCTTGGAGATACATATCATACGATAATGAATTATTTAACTCTACTACTTTGTAATGCTTTTCAAGTTGTGTGGTGGTGGTTATGGTGATTTTTTTTTTATTTTTACTTCCTGAGCGTGTTGTAATCGAGTCCGTCGACCAACTCTCTATTTTTACGTTTTCTCGACTTTTCAAGACCCCTAGAGTACGAAGAAATAGGTCTCCCGTTTTATGTGTAGTCTGTAGTCACTTATTCCCATTTATTTTCACCTTAGAAACAAATATTTTTTCATAAAAAGTAATGCGTACTCATAAGCGTTCAAATGCGCACTCTTGTGCAATGAACTGTCTAAGAGTGCGCATTTGCACATCTTGACAAAAACTGAAATTACTCTTAAAATATAGTGGTGTTGGGACGTACAATTAAATATATCTGATCTCTAAACATGTATATAACGAACCCATATTATAAAATTTGTCTATCCAAAAAAATTAAAAAGTTGTTGACAGTTTTACACTAAGTGCGTACTCTTGTACACATTTACCCTAGGTATAGACTAAATATGACTTGATCATAGATATAAAAAATAAAATTATTTCCACACTGACACGATTAATAAACGATTGTATAGAAAACGCTGTGTTTCCAAATTGTCTGAAAACTGCAATAGTGGTTCCAATACAAGAAAGGGGGCATGAATAGTCCAGGTAATTTGCGTCCTGTTGCTCTTCTTCCAATACTTTCTAAAATTATTGAAAAAATATTATTTATAAAACTATACAACTATTTTGAAAGCAACGGGCTATTTACGGAGAACCAATTTGGTTTCAGAAAGGGAGTATCAACAGTTGACGCTCTAATAAAATTACTAGAATTTGTAACATCGTGTTTTGATGCTCAGGAATTGTGACAATTTTGGATTTATCCAAGGCCCTCGATTGTGTGTCTCATAATATTCTTTTAAACAAGTTACCAGCTTATAACATTGACTCAAACAGTTGTAAATTATTACAGTCATACTTAGAAAATCGTAGACAAATAGTAAAGTTCAAAAACACTTTTTCTAAATCTCTTTCAATAAATCAAGGGGTCCCGCAAGGGTCGATCCTGGGACCTTTACTTTTGTTCTCTTCGTAAACGATTTTCCATCGTCTATTGAATGCTGCTCAATCTTATATGCGGACGATACAAGCTTATTCAATAAAATAGACCCTACAATGTCGTCCTCATATCATGAGCTGGAACAATTCGAAGCCTTGGACTGGTTTTCAGCTATCAATTTAAAGCTAAACATCGACAAAACTATAAAAATCAAATTTAGCCTAAAAAAATCTGAAAGCTTAACGAACAAAGTTACATACAAATGCATATTTTCTAGGATTTCATCTGGACTCTAACTTATTTTGGAATACTCATGGTGAGGTTACTGCAAGAAAAATTACCAAAAATATTTTTTAATAAGATGTCTCAAAGATCAACTTCCATCTGTATACCTCCGCAACGTGTATATCGCAATATGTAACTCACATCTTGGCTATGGTTTCCTTTTGTGGGGGCATACCTCCATACGACATCGTCTATTCCGACTTCGGAGAAAAGCAATTCGAACAATACCAAATCTAAAATTCAGAAAATACTGTTGGGGTCACTTTATTATTAAATGTATTAACACTACCTTCAGCCTATATTTATGACTGTTTAATATGCATCAAACGATATGAGAATGATTTCTCGAAACACAGTCAAACACACGAGCATAATACTTGACACAGAAACAATTTATGCCCGAAAGAAGATTAAAAAAATCGCAAATTGCATTTTATTGCTTCGCAATAAAATTTTATAATAAAGTTCCGGGATATACTAAAGAGTCGCCAATAAAACAAAGCATATCACACCTTCGATGAATTCCTAAACGACAAAACGCTGTAAAACTTCAACAAAAGTCACCATTTTCTAGCTTGTATCATATAAGACTAGCTTTAGCACTCCGTCAATACTTTATTTACAACAAAATATATGTTCCATGTTATATTGTAGATTGTATGTTATATGTTATGTATTGCTTTATATTTAGTCGGACATGTACCAATATCATAACTGATGCTACGTACGAAATAAATTACTTACTTACTTATTTATTTACCAATGTCTCCAGATTATTTTTAAATCATTATGTGAAAGAATTGGTCTATTAAGAATTCACTTAGTGTACGTATGGACAATCCTTTATGAGAATGGTACCACTTTTTGAATAGTCTCATAGAAAAAAAAAACATCTAAATAAAATATTTATTTAACATATATACATTTTGTCTTGCGATAATTAATTATTTACAATTTGGAGTTGCACATTCATTGTTTTGCCCCATCTGATGTAGGCATTGAATATTTGCCCCTCGCCGCCAACATGTCGCCACCAATGAAAAGTACGTGAGATGTTCCTCCGGGGCTTAACGTATTTAATATCCACCCTATGAGGTCGCTGGATATTTAAAACCGTCATATCCTCGACAATTGCTTTTAGAATTTGGAGTTTAACCTGTGGCCGTACCGGTTCCCTGAAAGAAATCACAGATATTAAACAATAATCAATATGATATATAGGTACATGGTCCATAATAATATAAATTTTGGTACTTACATTTCTGGGTCTTCTAGATATTCTAAACTGAATGGATGTTGTTGCTGTTGTAGCATTCGTGTTACTATCACACTGAAGTGCAAATACAGCTTAATATTTAGCCAATGTTTTGAAAACACCCAGCACCCCTACCACTAACCCACGTTAGGGCTATCAGCGTCCTGATTGGTTCTCATTATTAGGATGAACTCTTTCCCCTCCACACGAAGTAGGTGGTCATGTAGTTGTATTTTGATTAAAAATTTACCGTTTTTATGATAACTTTACAAGTTCCGCAATATTTCAAAGCATTCGGTTTTGCTCATTTAAAATTAAATTACAAAATGTTGTTTATTTTCTAAAAATGTGGACATTTCCGCTAAAAACTCAACCAGAAGTCGTAAACTATAGGAGTATGTTATTTTAAGCAATTAAAATCCATTTACTATGTACAATTTTGAGGTGACGTCATCACATTACTGGTGGGAATGATTAGAAAAAGCTTCGTTAGCGTTTTATCATCTACATGATATTTATAATTTATAATATACATATAAAATTTGACAGATAGTTTGAACACACAACCATCAATAATAGTATATCGTGATACGAGTTTAACAAGAAGCACGCACGGCTAAAAGAGTAAGTGCGACAAAATGTCTTTTAAATGAGTATCATACAGTATTTTTTCCACTTTGCAACTTTTTCAACAAAACTATGAAATTTTGATTTCGAAATCTAGGCCATTTTACGAGAGTTGGCAAAATTTGCAGAAAGTAAGAAGGGCGGCAATGAAAAAAGATGATAAGACAGTTATAACATCTAGCAGCTAGCTCCTCCGCAATGACAACAGGAAAAAATAAATTTCACTACGTTTATTGTAATCCTATAGCGACCTTAAATTTAGGTCTACCACTTCTATTTGCCAGGACTGTACAGTATTAATTGTCAATGACAGTATTTCTAAAGATATTTGAAAACAGAGTTCATCATGTTATGAGTGCCATTAGTCCTTTGTCAACCTTCAACCGCCTGCTATTGAGCTTAACCACGATCAAAGTACCAGAATACGGGTCTACATAAATAGAGGATCCGTAATCTTTCAATCCTTTTTGAACATCTTTTACCTGTGAAGACACCCATAAATTGAGGAATGACTTATGATCACCTGACCAACCTTCAATTTCTACTCGGAAATAATGTATTTGTAATTGTCTTTAAATAAAATTTTTAGAATCTTTTTCACACTCAACATTTTCCGGAACAACGGAAAATCTCTAAAGTCTGTCCGGTGTTTAAAAAAGAAGGTAGGAGTGATATTACAAATTAATGACCAATTGCATTGATGAACAATATAGCTAAGGTTTTCGAATTTGTTATATTTGAACATACTGCTCGTTATTTCTCTAATAAAATTTCCGTTGATCAGCATGGTTTCATAGCTCGAACATCTACTATTACCAGTTTTTACATTATAATCTTGACAAACGTCAGCAAGTTGATGTTGTGTATCCTAATCTGACAAAAGCATTTGATAGAGTGGAACATAAGTTACTGCTAAATAAATAAACTCGATACAATTGGTTTATCTCAAAAATACATAGCTCTCATCTCCTGTTATCTTCAGAATAGATCACAATTCATTCTGTATAGAGGTTTAAAGTCGGCGCATTTTTTACAGCGTTCTGGTGTACCCCCAGATTCAGTTTTGGGACCTTTATTATTTTGTATATATATTAATGAAATCGTTGACTCTCTCAATGTGCACTACTACTAAATCATTTCTGCTAGTTATGAATGAAAATGACTGCATTACACTACAAGATAACATTGACGTTATACAGACAAGCTGTTATAAAAACAATCTCTTTCTTAATCCAGACAAACGTTGTGTAGTTTCTTTTTTAAGAAACATCACCAACGTAACTAGCTACAACTACATGATTAATAATAAAGTTATAAAAAATCGGGTGTCTACAAAAACCTCGACGTGATATTTGACTTGAAGTTATCACTTAGGCAACATGTAGACAGCGTATAAAACTTTAAGGTTTTATATTACGTAACTTTAAATCTTTTAATGATTCCGAAGTTCTCTTAATACTGTACAAAGCACTTGTATGGCCGAAATTCGGATATGCTTGTGTTGTATGGTCTCCCGTTTATGATGTACACGTTGCAGCAGTTGAGAAGGTATTTTTTTTATACAACGAAGTTTTTGCAAAAGTCTTTCCTTTTTAATGACTGTAGAGTACACATCTCGAGGGTACTTTCATAACATTCTCTTAGAAAATGTTCAGCTTCCAACTTTGGCTAGTAGACGCAGATATTTCTAATTAAAATTCCTTCATGAGCTAGTTAATTATCAAATTGACTGTCCTGACCTGCTAGCGAAAATCAATTTCAACATTCCTAGTTTTAACGTTAGGAAATTTTATTTACTACATCATGAAACGGCAAAAACTAATATCCTGGAAATGTCACCCTTATCTCAGATGATCAATATTTTTTCTTCTACTGATATTGACATCTTTTACACCAACATACGTCAATTTAAAGAAATTTTAAAATATGATCATTAAACTGAGTCACTGTAGAACTGGAAAATCTATCTCCGACTATTCCGACAATTAATAACTTGTAGCTACTTGATTACAATAGATAGGTACTTCTAATATTAATAACTTGATATTTTACTTTTAATATAATTGGCCTATAATTGGATGTAAAATCTGTTGGCCAATTTACAATGATAATAAATAATAATAATAATAAAAAGATTACAATGGGGTGACTTCATCCAAAATTTTGGAACCAATCAGGACTTGGAGCACGTATGTAATAATTTTTAAAATACACAAATAGCACTACCGTTGTCCAATACATTTTTCCTATTTTTGTTCTTGAGAAGATTGTATGTGAATCCCCATATTCGGGAATTTTTATTTTTCAGCAGCAGGGATAATTAAATAGTTAGTAAGAAAGTAATAAATAAAATTATCAGTTAGTGAATGTGGCCGATGTCGGTAGTTTTCACAGGTGGGTACTAATCCCTTACTTGGTCGGCAATTTATGGATCGGATTAAAGACACCTGCACAGGTGGTCCTCAATTTACTAAGGTCGACCGAATGCAATGAAGTGCATAATTCTAACCTTCGACGGGGTGCTCTGAAACATTTATGGTAACATTTACCTTATATCCCACTGAGAGTGCAATAAAAGTATTTAACTCTCTTAAATTTTAACCCAAAATTTCGATTTATAAAAATTTCACTTTTTTTATAAAGGGAAAAATTATTTTTTTGTTAAAAATTGTTATTTTTACAACAAATATTATATTTCAACAAGGTTTGATATACGAGACTGTTTAGAAAATATTTTTAGAAGTAAGAAGGTCTACCGTCCTCGATGCCAAATTCGACAAAAATTTTCATTAAAACCAAATATGAATATGTATACTATCCTCAAACATATTTGGCATTTATGACTTCACACCAATTTGATTCCCATTATAATTCAATAGGCCGTCACAACATGATGTCTTAAACCCGCTCACCGATACCTACCTGAAAAGACCTTTTCGACGTGCCAGGGACGGTCGAGACGCGAAGGACCGGACTCAGAGTAATTTTGTTTGTTAAAGTTTTCAAATTTCAAAATTTCCTTACAGAACATGATTTATACTTTGAAGAAAATTACACAAAGACACAATTATTAGAAGTGTTACACACTCGAAAATTTGAGAAACAATATAAAATAGATGCTATGGCGCGAGATCGTGGATTTAGGGTGATTAGACTTCCGCCGTACCATTGTATATTTAACCCCATCGAACTAATCTGGTCGCAAATGAAAAATAATATAAGAAGGAATAATACGGCACCAAAATTTAGTAGTGCAACAATTGACATAATTAGGGAAGAAGCTTCCAAAATAACTGCCGAAATGTGGGTCAATTGTGTACGACATTCCACAAAAGAACCAGTACAGGGCACGGTTGATAACACCGTTAATTATTAATTTAGAAGAGTCAAGTGATGATGACAGTGACTATTTCGATCAATAAATAAGCAGTAGTAGTTAATAAGTAAATAGTTTTGCTGTAATAAAGAATGATTGAATACAAAGTTACTTTGTTTTTACTTAAAATAAAAAACTCGAAAGGCGCAGTTGTCGGTAAATGCAAAACTCAGTCCTGCCCTGTGCTTTTACCAGAAAAGGTCTTTTCAGGTAGGTATGGGTGAGCGGATTTAAGACATCCGGTTGTGACGGCCTATTGAATTATAATGGGAGTCAAATTGGTGTGAAGTCATAAACGCCAAATATGTTTGAGGATAGTATACACAAATTGCGAACCTGTAAACTTTTAATCCTTTTCGAACATCTTTTACTGTAACCCCATTTGAGATACAGCTGTTAAAAATTTTATGACTTAAGCGGCTTAAGCCAAACCACCTTTATAACTCAAACTGGCTATTGTAAGATTTATGCACCCGAACCGCAAGATTATTTTGACTATTGTTGGCATAATGTAGCTGTGAACTGAGTTAAGTAATACAATAGCCAGTTTGACTTATTAGGGTAGTTTGGCTTAAGCCGCTTGAGTCAAAAATTTTAACAGGTGTATCTCAAATGAGGTTTCAGTACCTGCTAAGACACCCATAAATTGAGGAATGACTTATGATCACCTGACCAAAAAGGCGATAGGAGTGATTTTACAAATTGATGCCCAATTGCATTAATTAACAAGGTTTTCGAATTTGTCATATTTCAACATATTTCTCGTTATATCTCTAATGAAATATCCATTAATCAGCATGGTTTTATAGCTCGAAGATCTACTATTAGCAATCTGGTACCGATAACGCAGTTTTTATTTTATAATCTGGACAAACCTCAACAATTTGATGCTGTGTTTACTGATCTGACAAAAGCATTTGATAGAGTGGATCAAAAGTTACTGCTAAACTCGATACAACTGGTTTATCTTAAAAATACATAGATCTCATCTCGTCTTATCTTCAGAATAGATGACAATTCATTCAGGATAGAGGTTTTAAGTCGGCGCATTTTCTACAGTGTTCTGGTGTACCCCACGGTTCAGTTTTGGGACCTTTATGTACAAGTATAACATACGATTGTTGCTTTTTGAAAAAATAAAACTTGCTCGCTAGTCAAAACATCTGGTGATTATATCACTAATCAACTTCAGGAAGATGCAATGCTTTTAGTTTTAGAATTTAGTTTAATAATAACATAATACAGATGGCTACACTCATTGGAAGTAGTCCCGTAAAACAAGAAGATACATTAAACTTCAGTGGAAGTCAAAGTTCTTCCTCAAATGTTCTGGACATTCACGCTTATTCTCACTTTTCATTAAAACAATCCAGTATTATGCCCATTTTGCTTTTTCTGAATATACGGAAAAACTTAATGTAAATAACCACCACAAGATTACATTGGTTTGATTAACAGTTATCAGAAATGAGAAATACCTCACAATCGTTAAATACTGTATGTAACATCTTAAAAATCGAACAATCGCGGCAGGTACGGAATGAATAAAAAAATAAAGCTATGTGGAAAATCATCAATGCCAAACGCAATAATTATGCGCGTAAAAATTTTATAATAGAATCTTCAATTGATAGTAATGACTTCAATCGATATTTCACGAAAGTGGCATCTCACGTTAAACCTACTAAACCAAGTTGTAATTTTAAAAGTTCTTTAAATTTTTTACAACAAAATATTTCCGTATAAAACAGCAAATTTTTTAGATTTAATGAAGTATCTTGCGTGGCAGTTAGAGATATTGTAGATAGTTTAAAAGGAAATAAACTCAAATGACATATATAGACTAAATATGACTTGATCATAGATATAAAAAATTTAATTATTTCCCCACTGACACGATTAATAAACGATTGTATATAAAACGCTGTGTTTCCAAACTGTCTGAAAACTGCAATAGTGGTTCCTATACAAGAATGGGGGCATGAATAGTCCAGGTAATTTTCGTACACTTGCTCTTCTACCAATACTTTCTAAAATTATTGAAAAAATATTATTTATATAGCTATACAACTATTTTGAAAGGAATGGGCTATTTACGGAGAACCAATTTGGTTTCAGAAAGGGAGTATCAACAGTTGACGCTCTAATGAAACTACTGGAATTTGTAACATCGTGTTTTGATGCCCAGGAATTGTGACATTTTGGGATTTATCCAAGGCCCTCGATTGTGTGTCTCATAATATTCTTTTAAACAAGTTACCAGCATATAACACTGACGGAAACAGTTGTAAATTATTACAGTCATACTTAGAAAAACGTAGACAAATAGTAAAGTTCAAAAACATTTGTTCTGAATCTGTCCCAATAAATCAAGGGGTCCCACAAGGTTCGATCCTGGGACCTTTACTTTTCTTCTCTTCGTAAAAGATTTTCCATCGTCTATTAAATGCCGCTCAGTCTTATATGCGGATGATATCAGCTTAATAAATAAAATAGACCCTACACTGTCGTCCTCATATCATCAGCTTGAACAATCCGAAGCTTTGGAGTGGTTTTCAGCTAACAATTTAAAGTTAAACATCGACGCAAATATAAAAATCAAGTTTAGCCTAAAAAGATCTGAAAGCTTAACAAACAATGTTACATACAAACGCATATTTTCTAGGTCTTCATCTGGACTCTAAGTTATTTTGGACTACTCATGGTGAGGTTACTGCAAGAAAAATAACCAAAATCATTTTTTAATAAGGTGTCTCAAAGATCAACTTCCACCTGAATACCTCCGCAACGTGTATTTCGCAATCTGTGACTCACATCTTAGGTATGGTATCCTTTATGCCTGAAAGAAGTAAGATTAAAAAAATCGCACATTTCATTTTATTACTTTGCAATAAAATTTTATAATAAAGTTCCGGGATATACTAAAGAATAGCCAATAAAACAATATCAGAACATTATAAAACAACTGCTAATATCGAAAGAATATCACACCTTCGATGAATTCCTAAATGACAAAACGCTGTAAAACTTCAACAAAAGTTACCATTTTCTAGTTCGTATCATATAGAACTAGCTTTAGCACTTCGCCAATACTTTATTTGTAATAAAATATATGTTCCATGTTATATTGTAGATTGTATGTTATATGTTATGTATTGCTTTATATTTAGTTGTGAGATGTACCAAGTATCATAACAGATACTACGTATGAAATACATTACTTACTTACTTATTTACCAATGTCTGCAGATTATTTGTGAACCATTATGTGAATGAACTAGTCTATTAAGAATTCACTTAGTGTACGTCTCATAAAAAAAAAACATCTAAATAAAATATTTATTTAACATATATACATTTTATCCTGCTATAATTAATTATTTACAATTTGGAGTTTCACATTTATTGTTCTCCCCCATCTGATGTAGGCATTGAAGATTTGCCCTTCATCGCCAACATGCCGCCACCAATGAAAAGTACGTGAGATGTTCCTCCGGGGCTTCACGTACCTAATATCCACCCGATGAGGTTGCTGGATATTTAAAACCCTCATATCCTGGACAATTGCTTTTAGAATTTGGAGTTTAACCTGTGGCCGTACCGGTTCCCTGAAAGAAACCACAGATATTAAACAATAATCAATATGATAATACATAGGTACATAGTCCATAATAATATAAATTTTGGTACTTACATTTCTGGGTCTTCTAGATATTCTAAACTGAATGGTTGTTGTTGCTGCTGTAGCATTCGTGTTACTATGACACTGAAGTGCAAGTACAGCTTACTATATAGCCAATTTTTTGAAAACACCCAGCACCCCCACCACTAATCCACGTTAGGGCTATCAGCGTCCTGATTGGTTCTCATTATTAGGATGAATTCTTTCCCCTCCAACATGAAGTAGGTGGTCATGTAGTTGTATTTTGATTAAAAATTTACCGTTGTTATGATTACAAAATGTTGGTTATTTTCTAAAAATGCGGACATTTCCGTTAAAAACTCAACATGGAGTCATAAACTATAGGACTATGTTGTTTTATACAATTTAAAACCCATTTACTATGTACAAATTTGAGGTGACGTCATCACGTTACGGGTGGGAATACCTAACCATCAATAATAGTATAGTATGAAACGAGTTTAATAAGAGCACGCACGGTTTTAGGGCACGACGAGGGCAGCGAGGAGTGCCTTAAAGGCGTAAGTGCGACAAAATGTCTTATAAACGAGTATCGTACAGTATTTTTTCCACTTTGCGCATTTTTAAACAAAACTATGAAATTTCGATTTCGAAATCAAGGCAATTTTACGAGAGTTAGCAAGATTTGCAGAAGGTAAGAAAGACGGCTATTAAAAAGATGATAGACAGTTATAACAGCTAGCAGCTAGCTCCTGCGTAATGACAACAGTAAAAAATAAATTTCACTACGTTGATTATTATTTTATTTGACAGAAGTTCACATTCAGAAGTGCCATTACTCCTTGGTCAACCTTCAACCGCCTGCTATTGAGCTTAACCACGATCAAAGTACCCGAATACAGGTTTACATAAATAGAGGACCAGTAATCTTTTAACCCTTTTCGAACATCTTTTACTTGCGAAGACACCCATAAATTGAGGAATGACTTATGATCACCTGACCAACCTTCAATTTCTACTCGGAAATCATGTATTTGTAATTGTCCTTAAATAAAATTTTTAGAATTTTTTCACCCCTCTCAACATTTTCCGGAACAACGGAAAATCTCTAAAGTCTGTCCGGTGTTTAAAAAAGAAGATAGGAGTGATATTACAAATTAATGACCAATTGCGTTATTTAACAATATAGCTAAGGTTTTCGAATTTGTCATATTTGAACATACTGCTCGTTATTTCTCTAATAAAATTTCCATTGATCAGCATGGTTTCATAGCTCGAACATCTACTATTAACAGTTTTTATATTATATTCTTGACAAACGTCAGCAAGTTGATGTTGTGTAAACTGATCTGACAAAAGCATTTGATAGAGTGGAACATAAGTTACTGTTAAATAAATAAACTCCATACAACAGGTTTATCTCAAAAATACATAGCTCTCATCTCGTGTTATCTTCAGAATGGATCACAATTCATTCTGTGTAGAGGGTTTAAGTGGGCGAATTTTTTACAGCGTTCTGGTGTACCCCAAGGTTCAGTTTTGGGACCTTTATTTTTTGTGTCTATATAAATTATATCGTTGACTCTCTCAATGTGCACTACCTACTCTATGTGAATGATCTTAAATTATTTGCTAATTATGACTGAAAACGACTGCAATACACTACAAGATAATATTGACATTATACAGACCAGCTGTTCTAAACACAATATCTTTCTTAATCTAGACAAATGTTGTGTAGTATCTTTTTCAAGAAACATCAGCAACGTAACTAGCTATAACTACATGATTAATAATAAAGTTATAAAAAAATCGGGTGTCTACAAAGATCTCGGCGTGATATTTGACTTGAAGTTATCACTTAGGCAACATGTAGACAGCGTATAAAACTTTAAGGTTTTATATTACGTAACTTTAAATGTTTTAATGATTCCGAAGTACTCTTAATGCTGTACAAAGCACTTGTATGGCCGAAATTCGGATATGCTTGTGTTGTATGGTCTCCCATTTATGATGTACACGTTGCAGCAGTTGAGAAGGTATTTTTTTTATACAACGAAGTTTTTGCAAAAGTCTTTCCTTTTTAATGACTGGAGAGTACACATCTCGAGGACACTTTCATAACACTCTCTTAGAAAATGTTCAGCTTCCAACTTTGGCTAGTAGACGCAGATACTTCTAATTAAAATTCCTTCATGAGCTAGTTAATTATCAAATTGACTGTCCTGACCTGCTAGCGAAAATCAATTTCAACATTCCTAGTTTTAACGTTATGAAACATTATTTACTACATCATGAAACGGCAAAAACTAATATCCTGGAAATGTCACCCTTATCTCAGATGATCAATATTTTTTCTTCTACTGATACTGACATCTTTTACACCAACATACGTCAATTTAGAGAAATTTTAAAATATGATCATTAAACAGTGTCATTGTAGAACTGGGAAATCTATCTCCGACTATTGCGACAATTGATAACTTGTAGCTACTTGATTATAATAGATATTTCTAATATTAATAACTTGATATTTTACTTTTAATATAATTGGACTATAATTGGATGTAAAATCTGTTGGCCAATTTACAATAATAGTAAAAAATAATAATAATAAAAAGAGTACAATGTGGTGACTTCATCCAAAATTTTGGAACCAATCAGGACTTGGAGCACGTATGTAATAATTTTTAAAATACACAAATAGCACTACCGGGGTCCAATACATTTTTCCTATTTTTGTTCTTGAGAAGATTGTATACATATATGTGGATCCCCATATTCGGGAATTTTTATTTTTCAGCAGCAGGGATAATTAAATAGTTAGTAAGAAAGTAATAAATAAAATTATCAGATAGTGAATGTGGCCGATGTCGGTACTCTTCACAGGTGGGTACTAATCCCTTACTTGGTCGGCAATTTATGGATCGGATTAACGACACCTGCACAGGTGGTCCTCAATTTACTAAGGTCCGAATGCAATGAAGTGCATTTGACAGATGTTTGAATTGACACTTACACACAACCATCAATAATAATATATTATGATACGAGTTTTATAAGAAGCATTTTGTCGCACGAGCTAAAGGAGTAAGTGCGACAAAATGTCTTATAAACGAGTATCATTCAGTAATTTTTCCACTTTGCACATTTTTAAACAAAACTATGAAATTTCGATTTCGAAATCAAGGCAATTTTATGAGAGTTGGCAAGATTTGCAGAAAGTAAGAAGGACGGCTATGAAAAAAGATGATAGACAGTTATAACAGCTAGCAGCTAGCTCCTCCTTAATGACAACAGTAAAAAAATAAATTTCACTATGTTGATTATTATTCTATTTAACAGAAGTTCATACTTTTATTACAATAAAAAGCTTCGTTAATGTTTTATCGTCTACATCATATTTATAATTTATAATTTACATATAAAATTGGACAGATAGTTTGAATTGACACTTACACACAACCATCAATAATAGTATATCATGATACGAGTTTAATAAGAAGCACGCACGGATTTAGAGAGTTTACAGGAGTAAGTGCGACAAAATGTCTTTTAAATGAGTATCATACAGTATTTTTTCCACTTTGCAACTTTTTAAACAAAACGATGAAATTTTGATTTCGAAATCTAGGCAATTTTACGAGAGTTGGCAAAATTTGCAGAAGGTAAGAAGGGCGGCAATGAAAAAAGATGATAGACAGTTATTGTAATCCTATAGCGACTTTAAATTTAGGTCTACCACTTCTATTTGCTTGAACTGTACAATTTTAATTGTCAATGACAGTATTTCTAAAGATATTTGAAAACAGAGTTAATCAGTTTATGAGTGCCATTAGTCTTTAGTCAACCTTCAACTGCCTGCTATTGAGCTTAACCACGATCAAAGTACCCGAATCCGGGTATACCTAAATTGAGGACCAGTAATCGTTTAATTCTTTTAGAACATCTTTTACCTGCGAAGCCACCCATAAATTGAGGAATGACTTATGATCACCTGAGCAACCTTCAATTTCTACTCGGAAATCATGTGTTTGTAATTGTACTTAAATACAATTTTTAGAAATGTTCTTCCGGAACAATGGAAAATCTCTAAAGTCTGTCCGGTGTTTAAAAAAGGCGATAGGAGTGATATTACAAATTGATGCCCAATTGCATTAATTAACAAGCTTTTCGAATTTGTCATTTTTGGACATATTTCTCGTTTTATCTCTAATGAAATATCCATTAATCAGCATAGTTTTATAGCTCGAAGATCTACTATTAGCAATCTGGTACCGATAACGCAGTTTTTATTTTATAATCTGGACAAACGTCAGCAATTTGATGTTGTGTTTACTGATCTGACAAAAGCATTTGACAGAGTGGATCAAAAGTTACTGCTAAACTCGATACAACTGGTTTATCTCAAAAATACATAGCTCTCATCTCGTGTTATTTCAGAATAGATCACAATTCATTCAGGATAGAGGTTTTAAGTCGGCGCATTTTTTACAGCGTTCTGGTGTACCCCAAGGTTCAGTTTTGGGACCTTTATGTACAAGTATAACATACGATTGTTCCTTTTTGAAAAAATAAAACTTGCTCGCTACTGAAAAGAATCTGGTGATTATATCACTAATCAATTTCAGACGCAATGGTTTTAGTTTTAGAATTTAGTTTAATAATATATTTTGCAATAAAATTTTATAATAAAGTTCCGGGATATACTAAAGAATAGCCAATAAAACAATATCAGAACATTATAAAACAACTGCTAATATCGAAAGCATATCACACCTTCGATGAATTCCTAAATGACAAAACGCTGTAAAACTTCAACAAAAGTTACCATTTTCTAGTTCGTATCATATAGGACTAGCTTTAGCACTCCGTCAATACTTTATTTATAACAAAATATATGTTCCATGTTATATTGTAGATTGTATGTTATATGTTATGTATTGCTTTATATTTAGTTGTGAGATGTACCAAGTATCATAACAGATACTACGAATGAAATACATTACTTACTTACTTATTTACCAATGTCTGCAGATTATTTGTGAACCATTATGTGAATGAACTAGTCTATTAAGAATTCACTTAGTGTACGTCTCATAAAAAAAAAACATCTAAATAAAATATTTTTTTAACATATATACATTTTATCCTGCTATAATTAATTATTTACAATTTGGAGTTTCACATTTATTGTTCTCCCCCATCTGATGTAGGCATTGAATATTTGCCCTTCATCGCCAACATGCCGCCACCAATGAAAAGTACGTGAGATGTTCCTCCGGGGTTTCACGTACCTAATTTCCACCCGATAAGGTTGCTGGATATTTAAAACCCTCATATCCTCGACAATTGCTTTTAGAATTTGGAGTTTAACCTGTGGCCGTACCGGTTCCCTGAAAGAAACCACAGATATTAAACAATAATCAATATGATAATACATAGGTACATAGGTACATAGTCCATAATAATATAAATTTTGGTACTTACATTTCTGGGTCTTCTATGTTGTACTCGGAACTTATTTCTGTAGTTGCTGCTTGCATTCGTCTTACTCTGACACTGAAGTGCAAGTACGGCTTACTGTATAGCCAATTTTTTGAAAACACCCAGCACCCCCACCACTAATCCACGTTAGGGCTATCAGCGTCCTGATTGGTTCTCATTATTTGGATGAACTCTTTCCCCTCCAACATGAAGTAGGTGGTCATGTAGTTGTATTTTGATTAAAAATTTACCGTTGTTATGATAACTTTAAAAGTTCCACAATATTTCAAAGCATTGGAGTTTGCTCATTTAAAATTAAATTACAAAATGTTGTTTATTTTCTAAAAATGTGGACATTTCCGCTAAAAACTCAACATGGAGTCATAAACTATAGGACTATGTTGTTTTATACAATTTAAAACCCATTTACTATGTACAACTTTGAGGTGACGTCATCACGTTGCGGGTGGGAATACATAACCATCAATAATAGTATAGTATGATATGAGTTTAATAAGAAGCACGCACGGTTTTAGAGTACGACGAGCGCAGCGAGGAGTGCCTTAAAGGAGTAAGTGCGACAAAATGTCTTATAAACGAGTATCGTACAGTATTTTTTCCACTTTGCGCATTTTTAAACAAAACTATGAAATTTCGATTTCGAAATCAAGGCAATTTTACGAGGGTTAGCAAGATTTGCAGAAGGTAAGATGGAGGGCTATTAAAAAGATGATAGACAGTTATAACAGCTAGCAGCTAGCTCCTCCGTAATGACAACAGTAAGAAATAAATTTCACTACGTTGATTATTATTTTATTTGACAGAAGTTCATACTTTTATTGTAATCCTATAGCAACTTTAAATTTAGGTCTACCAGTTCTATTTGCCAGGACTGTACAATATTAATTGTCAATGACAGTATTTCTAAAGATATTTGAAAACAGACTTAATCACTTTATGAGTGCCATTAGTCCTTAGTCAACCTTCAACCGTCTGCTATTGAGCTTAACCACGATCAAAGTACCCGAATACAGGTTTACATAAATAGAGGACCAGTAATCTTTTAATCCTTTTCGATCATCTTTTACTTGCGAAGACACCCATAAATTGAGGAATGACTTATGATCACCTGACCAACCTTCAATTTCTACTCGGAAATCATGTATTTGTAATTGTCCTTAAATAAAATTTTTAGAATCTTTTTCACCCCTCTCAACATTTTCCGGAACAACGGAATATCTCTAAAGTCTGTCCGGTGTTTAAAAAAGAAGATAGGAGTGATATTACAAATTAATGACCAATTGCATTATTTAACAATATAGCTAAGGTTTTCGAATTTGTCATATTTCAACATACTGCTCGTTATTTCTCTAATAAAATTTCCATTGATTAGCATGGTTTCATAGCTCGAAGATCTACTATTAACAGTTTATATATTATAATCTTGACAGACGTCAGCAAGTTGATGTTGTGTATACTGATCTGACAAAAGCATTTGATAGAGTGGAACATAAGTTACTGTTAAATAGATAAACTCCATACAACAGGTTTATCTCAAAAATACATAGCTCTCATCTCGTGTTATCTTCAGAATATATCACAATTCATTCAGTGTAGAGGTTTTAAGTGGGCGAATTTTTTACAGCGTTCTGGTGTACCCCAAGGTTCAGTTTTGGGACCTTTATTTTTTGTGTCTATATAAATTCTATCGTTGAGTCTCTCAATGTGCACTACCTACTCTATGTGAATGATCTTAAATTATTTTTAAATTCTGACCTGCGACGGGAGGCTCTGAAACATTTATGGTAACATTTATATCCCATTGAAAGTGCAATAAAAGTATTTAACTCTGTTTTAAATTTTACCCCAAAATTTCGATTTATAAAAATTTCACTTTTTTTATAAAGGGAAAAAATTATTTTTTTCTGAAAAATTGTTATTTTTAAAACAAATATTACATTTCAACAAGGTTTGATATACGAGACTGTTCAGAATATATTTTTAGAAGAAGGTCTACCGTCCTCGATGCCAAATTCGGCAAAAATTTCCATTAAAACCAAATATAAATATAACCAAATATGGTCGTATCTGAACCGCTGTGGAAATTTTCTTCGAATATCAGGTGCAGTTCCATCACTTGAAGAGTATCTAATAAAATTTTTTGGTATTTCAAAGTTAGCCTTGAAGGTTGGTCCCACAATACCATAAATCACAAATTCAATGCAACTCTGGATGTTTCTAGCCCACTATACACTGACGGCACGCTACTTTTATTGGCGTCAATATCCCTCTGCATTATCCGACAATCCCTCAAAGTAGCGGTTGTAAAATTTTAGTAAGTACTGATGAAGTGTAGACACTTTAATTAGATGTGTGCATATTTTCGAGCGAACTGGGTTAAAAACATAATACAGCTGGCTGCGCTAATTGAAAATAGTCACGTGGAAGAAGATTACATTAAACTTCAGTGGAAGTCAAAGTTCGTCCACAAAATTTCTGGACATCTACGCTTATCAATGTCTGTAGATTATTTGTAAACCATTTTGAGAATGAACTAGTCTATTAAAAATTCACTTAATAATAATAATAATAATAAGGATTTATTTCCAACAGACTACATTGTCTATGGTGGAAACTTAATACACTAACATTATTAAAATTGTTTCTAAAAGAACCTAACAAAATAGAAAAATATAAATGAAAAGGGTAAGCAAATTAGATCACAGCAAACCTTAAATCGTATTAAAGTTGTAACAAATAGCAGTTAGTTTTGCTTTATATTTTGTGTTACTAAAATTATCATAAAATATGTCTACATTATGATTTATTAAACATTTACACAATCTCAAACATCTCATAAGCGGGCTATTGAAATGATGGAATGTACTAGGCACCTGATAATAAAATGTTGTAGGCGAACGACAGTTTACATGGGGGCAAATAAACTGAATATTTTGTAATATTGATGGACAGAAAATTTTGCCACTTATTAGTTTTTGCATAAAGGTTACACAGGCTACATTTCTCCGCGCATAGAGGAAACATTCGTCAACTAACTATGTTATATAACGCTTCTGATGCACAGTGTTGAGGCGGATATGAACCATACATCTTAAAATAAATAAATTTACAAAACTTTCGCAACACATTTTCAATAAGATTAATATAAATTTTATAATGTGGTGCCCAAACTACACAACAATACTCAAGCTTACTTCGAACTAACGCATAAAACAAAAGTTTAAAACTAAATATATCTTTAAAATCCGCTCCATTTCTAAATATAAAACCTAAATTTTTAAGAGAACTGTTCACGATATGTTCGATGTGCGGTACAAAAGACAACGCAGAATCAAATATTACACCTAGATCCTTAAATTCATTACACACTTGTAGCGTCAAGCCATTTATGTTATAATAAAAGTTCAATTTATCTACCTTTCTTGTTATTCTCATAATTTTGCACTTGTCAATGTTAACATCAAATTTATTATTATGACACCAAGTAATGAAACTATCTAAATTTGATTGCAACTTCAGACAATCATGAACAGACTTTGTTATATTTACTATCTTTAGATCATCTGCATAAATAAAACTTTTTGTTTGAAGATTCGTTACGACATCATTAAAAAATATGGTAAAAAGCAGAGGACCTAAATTGGAGCCTTGTGCCACCCCACTATTTACTTCTATTTCAAAAGACTTACATCCACCATACTCAACATATTGTTTTCTCCCAATAATCATTGACCTCAATAATAACAACAAATCATTTAAGGAAATAAAATTACTATAAAGGTTGAATAAATTAGATGTCTTCATTTCTCTCACACATTCAGCGTATTCAGAGATATTGAAATCACCCAAAATAATTAACGGGTTCGAGAAATCCAAGTGATTCTCAAGGTGTTCAAAAATTTGTATGTAGTTCCCAGTTTGCTGTGATGGCGGAATATAAATTGCGACCACCGTTATATTTGATTTTTTGATTGAAATTTTGAGTGATATAACATCTAGTTTCTTAATAGCAAATTTGTCGTTTACTGCAATCAAAACCCCGCCACCTCTTCCACATGATATGTCATCTCGAACTACATTAAAATAACTTGGAAATAGTTCACTAGACAACACGCTACTGGTTAACCATGTCTCTGTTAAGACTACAATTTCTTCATCAATGGTACATACATTAGTATAGAAGTTACTTATTTTAGTATTTAGACCCCTAACATTTTGATAAAAAATATTGAATATATAACTTGATTTTTGCAGAGGTGTCGTAGAAGTCTGTTGGGATCCTAAGCGTTTTTTATCTCTATCTTTTGAATTTTCGGCACTCCGTTTGAATATTTTAAAACTATACCAGTTTCACCATCTTTTTGCGATTTCTAAATTCAGTTCTTATTAAAAAGCATTGATTCTACTGACGCTTCGTTAAATCTTTACTAAGGTACAACTGATTTTTACGATTATAAGTTCTTAGGACTTCATATGCATGCTGAGGAGTTGCAAACGAGATTCTCATTGGGCGTATTTTATCATTCCTAAACATATCTAATCGACCACAAGGCATAATTTTTATATTATTTTCATTCTCATTGCCATTGGAAAAGATCGTTTTCTTAACACGACTCATGTCATCTTCATCTCGTTTAATTTGAGTGTTTTCCTCTGATTCTGGTAAATTAAAAAGAATTAAATTGTATGATCGACGATTTCTTTCCTCAACCTCATTGATTACTTCTTCAGTCGATAAAATGTCACCTTACCTTGGTTATTTTTCACTTCCTCTAGCTGAGTTTTTAGTGAATCCAACTCGGTTTTCAATGTATTAATTGTTGTTACTACATCACAATTATCACAGAAATAATGGATTTTTCGAGAATTAGAACGTACACATTCAATCTTAATCGCTGCTTATCCAGAACATCCAGTATGCCACACAATCCGTGTTTCTTGTTTTCTTTCCACAAACCGTACACATAGACATATTTATTACTTCAATCACAACAATACCAGTAAAAATTAATAATAATTTCAATGATATCGATAAAAATGTCAGCGACAAAAATATGCGTGCGTACACGTTGAGATGTACCGTCTTAGTGTACGTATGGACAATTCCTTATTAGAATGGTACTATTTTTTGTTTAGTCTCTTAAAAAAAACATCTAAATAAAATATTTATTTAACATATATACATTTTATCCTGCTATAATTAATTATTTACAATTTGGAGTTTCACATTTATTGTTTTCCCCCATCTGATGTAGGCATTGAAAGTTTGCCCTTCACCGCCAACATGCCGCCACCAATGAAAAGTACGTGAGATGTTCCTGCGAGGCTTCACGTACCTAATATCCACCCGATGAGGTTGCTGTATATTTAAAACCCTCAAATATTAAACAATAAGCAATTTCATGTATAGGTACATAATAATATCAATTTTGGTACTTACATTTCTGGATCTTCTATGTTATACTCGGAACCTATTGCTGTAGTCGCTGCTTGCATTCGTCTTACTCTGACACTGAAGTGCAAGTACAGCTTACTATATAGCCAATTTTTTGAAAACACCCAGCACACCCACCACCAATCCACGTTAGGGCTGTCAGCGTCCTGATTGGTTCTCATTATTACGATGAACTCTTTCCCCTCCAACATGTAGGTGGTCATCTAGTTCTATTTTGATTAAAAATTTACGGTTGTTATGATAACTTTAAAAGTTCCGCAATATTCCAAAGCATTGGATTTTACTCATTTAAAATTAAATTACAAAGTGTTGTTTATTTTCCAAAACTTTTTCGCTAAAAACTCAACAAGGAGTCATAAATTATAGGACTATGTTATTTTATACAATTTAAAGCCCATTTACTATGTACAATTTTGAGGTGACGTCATCACGTTACTGGTGGGAACACACAACCATCAATAATAGTACACTATGATATTAGTTTAATAAGAAGCACGCACGGTTTTAGGCCACGACGAGCGCAGCGAGGAGTGCCTTAAAGGAGTAAGCGCGACAAAATCTCTTAAAAACGAGTATCATACAGTATTTTTTCACCTTGCACATTTTTAAACAAAACTATGAAATTTCGATTTTGAAATCAAGACAATTTTACGAGAGTTGGCAAGATTTGCAGAAGGTAAGAAGGACAGCTATGAAAAAAGATGATAGACAGCTAGCAGCTAGCTCCTCCGTAATGACAACAGTAAAAAAATAAATTTCACTACGTTGATTATTATTTTATTTTTATTGTAATCCTATACCGACTTTAAAATTTAGGTCTACCACTTCTATTTGCCAGGACTGTACAATGTTAATTGTCAATGACAGTATTTCCAAAGATATTTGAAAACAGAGTTAATCACTTTATGAGTGCCATTAGTCCTTAGTCAACCTTCAACCACCTGCTATTGAGCGTAACCACGATCAGAGTACCCGAATACGGATTTACATAAATAAAGGGCCAGTAATCTTTTAATCCTTTTCGAACATATTTTACCTGCGAAGACACCCATTAATTGAGGAATGTCTTATGATCACCTGAGCAACCTTCAATTTCTACTCGGAAATCATGTGTTTGTAATTGTACTTAAATAAAATTTTTAGAAATTTTTTCACCCCTCTCAACATTTTCCGGAACAATAGAAAATCTCTAAAGTCTGTCCGGTCTTTAAAAAAGGCGATTGGAGTGATATTACAAATTAATGACCAATTGCATCAATTAACAAAGTTTTCGAATTTGTCATATTTGAACATATATACTTCTCGTTATATCTCTCTAATGAAATTTCCATTAATCAGCATGGATTCATAGCTCGAAGATCTACTATTAGCAATCTGGTATCGATAACGCAGTTTTTATGTTATAATCTCCTGTTATCTTCAGAATAGATCACAATTCATTAAGTATAGAGGTTTAAAGTCGGCGCATTTTTTACAGCGTTCTGGTGCACCCCCAGATTCAGTTTTGGGACCTTTATTATTTTGTATATATATTAATGATTTCGTTGACTCTCTCAATGTGCACTACCTACTCTATGTGGATGATCTTAAATTATTTCTGCCAATTATGAATGAAAATGACTGCAATACACTACAAGATAACACTGACGTTATACAGACAAGCTGTTCTAAAAACAATCTCTTTCTTAATCCAGACAAATGTTGTGTAGTAACTTTTTTAAGAAACATCACCAACGTAACTAGCTACAACTACATGATTAATAACAATGTTATAAAAAATCGGGTGTCTACAAAAATCTCGGCATGATATTTGACTTGAAGTTATCACTTAGGCAACATGTAGACAGCGTATAAAACTTTAAGGTTTTATATTACGTAACTTTAAATGTTTTAATGATTCCGAGGTTCTCTTAATACTGTACAAAGCACTTGTATGGCCGAAATTCGGATATGCTTGTGTTGTTTGGTCTCCCGTTTATGATGTACACGTTGCAGCAGTTGAGAAGGTATTTTTTTTATACAACGAAGTTTTTGCAAAAGTCTTTCCTTTTTAATGACTGGAGAGTACACATCTCGAGGGTACTTTCATAACATTCTCTTAGAAAATGTTCAGCTTCTAACTTTGGCAAGTAGAAGCAGATACTTCTAATTAAAATTCCTTCATGAGCTAGTTAATTATCAAATTGACTGTCCTGACCTGCTAGCGAAAATCAATTTCAACATTCCTAGTTTTAACGTTAGGAAATTTTATTTACTACAGTTTGGGACACGGAATTTCAAACGACCTGTCAATCATAATGACAATAGGGTATAGGATTACAATGGTTTTTTTTTAATGTCAGAAAGTTTTCGTTTGAAATTCCATGTCCCAAACCGTACATCATGAAGCGGCAAAAACTAATATCCTGGAAATGTCACCCTTATCTCAGAGGATCAATATTTTTTCTTCTACTGATACTGACATCTTTTACACCAACATACGTCAATTTAGAGAAATTTTAAAATATGATCATTAAACAGAGTCATTATAGAACTGGAAAATCTATCTCCGACTATTCCGACAATTAATAACTTGTAGCTACTTGATTACAATAGATAGGTACTTCTAATATTAATAACTTGATATTTTACTTTTAATATAATTGGCCTATAATTGGATGTAAAATCTGTTGGCCAATTTACAATGATAATAAATAATAATAATAATAAAAAGATTACAATGGGGTGACTTCATCCAAAATTTTGGAACCAATCAGGACTTGGAGCATGTATGTAATAATTTTTAAAATACACAAATAGCACTACCATTGTCCAATACATTTTTCCTATTTTTGTTCTTGAGAAGATTGTATGTGAATCCCCATATTCGGGAATTTTTATTTTTCAGCTTTAGCGATAATTAAATAGTAAGTAGAAAGTAATAAATAACATTATCAGATAGTGAATGTGGCCGAAGTCGGTACTCTTCACAGGTGGGTACTAATCCCTTACTTGGTCGGCAATTTATGGATCTGATTAACGACACCTGCACAGGTGGTCTTCAATTTACTAAGGTCCACCGAATGCAATGAAGTGCATAATTCTGACCTGCGACGGGAGGCTCTGAAACATTTATGGTAACATTTATATCCCACTGAAAGTGCAATAAAAGTATTTAACTCTCTTAAAATTTACTCCAAAATTTCGATTTATAAAAATTTCACTTTTTTTATAAAAGGAAATAATTATTTTTTTATGAAAAGGTTTGATATACGAGACTGTTCAGAATATATTTTTAGAAGTAAGAAGGTCTACCGTCCTCGATGCCAAATTCGACAAAAATTTTCATTAAAACCAAATATAAATATAACCAAATATGGTCGTATCTGAACCGCGGTGGAAATTTTCTTCAAATATCAGGTGTAGTTCCATCACTTGAAGAGTATCTAATAAAATTTTATTGGTATTTCAAAGTTAGCCATGAAGGTTGGTCCCACAATACCATAAATCACAAATTCAATGCAAATCTGAATGTTTCTAGCCCACTATACACTGGCGGCACGCTCCTTTTATTGGTGTCAATATCCCCCTGCATTGTCCGACAATCCCTCAAAGTAGCAGTTGTAAAATTTTATTAAGTACTGATGAAGTGTAGACACTTTAGTTAGATGTGTGCATATTTTCGAGCGAACTGGGATAAAAACATAATACAGCTGGCTGCGCTAATTGAAAATAGTCACGTAGAACAAGAAATTACATTAAACTTCAGTGGAAGTCAAAGTTCGTCCACAAAATTTCTGGACATCTACGCTTATCAATGTCTGTAGATTATTTGTAAACCATTTTGAGAATGCACTAGTCTATTAAAAATTCACTTAGTGTACGTATGGACAATTTCTTATTAGAATGGTACTATTTTTTGTTTAGTCACTTAAAAAAAAAAACATCTAAATAAAATATATGTATTATATAATTTTTTCCTATGTTAATTATTTTTTTACAATTTGAAGTTGCACATTAATTCTCTTCCCCCATTTGATGTATGCATCGAAGATTTGGCCTTCACCGCCAACATGCCGCCACCAATGAAATGTACGGCTAATCTTCCTCCGGGGCTGATAGACAGTTATAAATATAACTATACTAAATATTTTGAAAGCAATGGGTTATTTACGGATAACCAATTTACTTTCAGAAAGGGAGTTTCAACAGTTGACGCTGTACTGAAATTACTGGAATTTGTAACATCGTGTTTTGATGCCCACGAAGAGGGTATTGTGACGTTTTTGGATTCATCCAAGGTGCTCGATTGTGTGTCTCATAATATTCTTTTAAACAAGTTACCAGCATATAACATTGACGGAAACAGTTGTAAATTATTACAGTCATACTTAGAAAATCGTAGACAAATAGTAAATTTCAAAAACACTTTTTCTGAATCTGTCCCAATAAATCAAGGGGTCCCACAAGGGTCGATCCTGGGAACTTTACTTTTCTTCTCTTCGTAAACGAGTTTCCATGGTCTATTAAATGCCGCTCAATCTTATATATGCGGTTGATACCAGCTTATTAAATAAAATAGACCCTATACTGTCGTCCTCATATCATGAGCTAGAACAATTTGAAGCATTGGAGTGGTTTTCAGCTAATAATTTAAAGTTAAACATCGACGCAAATATAAAAATCAAGTTTAGCCTAAAAAAATCTGAAAGCTTAACAAACAATGTTACATACAAACGCATATTTTCTAGGACTTCATCAGGACTCTAAGTTATTTTGGACTACTCATGGTGAGGTTACTGCAAGAAAAATAACCAAAATCATTTTTTAATAAGGTGTCTCAAAGATCAACTTCCACCTGAATACCTCCGCAACGTGTATTTCGCAATTTGTGACTCACATCTTAGGTATGGTATCCTTTATACATGAAAGAAGTAAGATTAAAAAAATCGCAAATTTCATTTTATTACTTTGCAATAAAATTTTATAATAAAGTTCCGGGATATACTAAAGAATAGCCAATAAAACAATATCAGAACATGATAAAACAACTGCTAATATCGAAAGCATATCACACCTTCGATGAATTCCTAAATGACAAAACGCTGTAAAACTTCAACAAAAGTTACCATTTTCTAGTTCGTATCATATAGGACTAGCTTTAGCACTTCGCCAATAGTTTATTTGTAATAAAATATATGTTCCATGTTATATTGTAGATTGTATGTTATATGTTATGTATTGCTTTATATTTAGTTGTGAGATGTGCCAAGTATCATAACACAGATACTACGTATGAAATACATTACTTACTTACTGATTTACCACTATCTGCAGATTATTTGTGAACCATTATGTGAATGAACTAGTCTATTAAGAATTCACTTAGTGTACGTCTCATAAAAAAAAAAACATCTAAATAAAATATTTATTTAACATATATACATTTTATCCTGCTATAATTAATTATTTACAATTTGGAGTTTCACATTTATTGTTCTCCCCCATCTGATGTAGGCATTGAATATTTGCCCTTCATCGCCAACATGCCGCCACCAATGAAAAGTACGTGAGATGTTCCTCCGGGGCTTCACGTACCTAATATCCACCCGATGAGGTTGCTGGATATTTAAAACCCTCATATCCTCGACAATTGCTTTTAGAATTTGGAGTTTAACCTGTGGCCGTACCGGTTCCCTGAAAGAAACCACAGATATTAAACAATAATCAATATGATAATACATAGGTACATAGTCCATAATAATATAAATTTTGGTACTTACATTTCTGGGTGTTCTATGTTGTACTCGGAACTTATTTCTGTAGTTGCTGCTTGCATTCGTCTTACTCTGACACTGAAGTGCAAGTACGGCTTACTGTATAGCCAATTTTTTGAAAACACCCAGCACCCCCACCACTAATCCACGTTAGGGCTATCAGCGTCCTGATTGGTTCTCATTATTAGGTTGAACTCTTTCCCCTCCAACATGAAGTAGGTGGTCATGTGGTTGTTTTGATTAAAAATTTACCGTTGTTATGATAACTTTAAAAGTTCCGCAATATTTCAAAGCATTGGAGTTTGCTCATTTAAAATTAAATTACAAAATGTTGTTTATTTTCTAAAAATGTGGACATTTCCGCTAAAAACTCAACATGAAGTCATAAACTATAGGACTATGTTGTTTTATACAATTTAAAACCCATTTACTATGTACAACTTTGAGGTGACGTCATCACGTTACGGGTGGGAATACATAACCATCAATAATAGTATAGTATGATATGAGTTTAATAAGAAGCACGCACGGTTTCAGGGCACGACGAGCGCAGCGAGTAGTGCCTTAAAGGAGTAAGTGCGACAAAATGTCTTATAAACGAGTATCGTACAGTATTTTTTCCACTTTGCGCATTTTTAAACAAAACTATGAAATTTCGATTTCGAAATCAAGGCAATTTTACGAGAGTTAGCAAGATTTGCAGAAGGTAAGAAGGACGGCTATTAAAAAGATGATAGACAGTTATAACAGTTAGCAGCTAGCTCCTCCGTAATGAGAACAGTAAAAAATAAATTTCACTACGTTGATTATTATTTTATTTGACAGAAGTTCATACTTTTATTGTAATCCTATAGCGACTTTAAATTTAGGTCTACCAGTTCTATTTGCCAGGACTGTACAATATTAATTGTCAATGACAGTATTTCTAAAGATATTTGAAAACAGAGTTAATCACTTTATGAATGCCATTAGTCCTTAGTCAACCTTCAACCGCCTGCTATTGAGCTTAACCACGATCAAAGTACCCGAATACAGGTTTACATAAATAGAGGACCAGTAATCTTTTAATCGAACATTTTTTACTTCCGAAGACACCCACAAATTGAGGAATGACTTATGATCACCTGACCAACCTTCAATTTCTACTCGAAAATCATGTATTTGTAATTGTCCTTGAATAAAATTTTTAGAATCTTTTTCACCCCTCTCAACATTTTCCGGAACAACGGAAAATCTCTAAAGTCTGCCGGTGTTTAAAAAAGAAGATAGGAGTGATATTACAAATTAATGACCAATTGCATTATTTAACAATATAGCTAAAGTTTTCGAATTTGTCATATTTGAACATACTGCTCGTTATTTCTCTAATAAAATTTCCAATGATCAGCATGGTTTCATAGCTCGAACATCTACTATTAACAGTTTTTATATTATAATCTTGACAAACGTCAGCAAGTTGATGTTGTGTATACTGATCTGACAAAAGCATTTGATAGAGTGGAACATAAGTAACTAAATAAATAAACTCCATACAACAGGTTTATCTCAAAAATACATAGCTCTCATCTCGTGTTATATAATAATAATAGGGTAAATGTGTACAAGAGTACGCACTTAGTGTAAAACTGTCAACAAATTTTTATTTTTTTTGGATAGACAAATTTTATGATTTGGGTTCGTTATATACATGTTTAGAGATCTGATATATTTAATTGTACGTCACAAGACCACTATATTTTAAGAGTAATTTCAATTTTTGTCAAGATGTGTAAATGCGTACTCTTAGACAGTTCATTGCACAAGAGTGCGCATTTGAACGCTTATGAGTGCGCATTACATTTTATGAAAAAATATTTGTTTCTAAGGTGAAAATAAATGGGAATAAGTGACTACAGACTACACATAAAACGGGAGACCTATTTCTTCGTACGCTAGGGGTCTTGAAAAGTCGAGAAATCGTAAAAATAGAGAGTCGGTCGACGGACTCGATTACAACACGCTCAGGAAGTAAAAATTAAAAAAAAATCACCATAACCACCACCACACAACTTGAAAAACAGTACAAAGTAGTAGAGTTAAATAATTCATTATCGTATGATATGTATCTCCAAGACTATTAGACTACGTATTGCAAGCAATGCGCACTCTTATACAATACCTCGCTGCGCACTCTTGTACATTTGTACATAACCTAATGTTTTCAAATTTAAACGCTTTTGATGGATAGAAAGTATAAAACTGTTTGTGTATAACGAGACCTTAAAAGTTACAGCTAATGAAACTTATTAGTGTAAAATAAAAGAACTGGTACGTACCTTACAAAAAACTAAAACTATGAGCGGTAAAAATTACATCCACACAACGTGTGAACATAAAATCGTCAGTACGACCAAACTATGAACTATATTCAGGTCACTTTTGCACCTTTATCTCAGATTTAGCATTAAATTCTGAATGGTATAACTTCATCTTACCCAGATGGCACTAATAAGCAGAAATCATCAGTGCGTACTCTTATACATATTCGCACTCTTGTACACATTTACCCTAATAATAATACTTTATTTTTTCCAACGGGTTTACACCCAATAACAGGAAATTTATACATATTAAAATAACTGAAAATGCGTGCGAATACAAAGAAAAATAACTTAAACATAATTCTTAGTCTATCAGCCGGTTTGAACTTAATTAATACTGTTGAAAAAAAGAAAAAGAGAGAAAACAATAGATAAAATCAAATCAAATCAAATCAGATACTCCAGCACTCTAAGTTAACAGCACAGCACAGAATCGACTGCAAAGTGTCAGAATTTATGTCACATAAATGGCAAATTCGATTAAACGTCCTACACATAATTGGAATTGGAGATTTAGCCATAACATTTGACTTTGGTGTACAGCAGTAGAATGTAAGAACATGGCGCATATTTAATCCAGGTAAACAAAAAGTAATATTGGCCAAGAGCCACGCACAGTCAACTTGATTATTTAAAAGTTTATACAAAAACTTTACTACTATAATGTTACGTCGCTTTGCTAACGATAAAAATTGAAATTTTCTTAACAACAATTCATGATTACATCCCCTTTCTGGATATTGCCCGTCAGTCAAGAAGGACAAAAACTTAAGATAGGTTCTTTGTACGGATTAAAGTTGATGATATATCTTATAAATAGGATACCAAATTAAGACGCCATACTCTAACCTAGACCTAATTAGAGAAAAATATAATGTGTTTAATGCAGTAACATTTTTAAAGTTTTTACAGTTCCGATAAATGAATCCGTACAGCTTAAACGATTTTGAAACAATTTCTTCTATATGAAAGTTAAATGTTAATTTCGAATCAAATAATACCCCCAAATCCTTAACTTTGCCAACTCGTTCCAGTTATAGTACCATTTATAGAGTAGCTATGTATCAAAGGGGCAGATTTCCTGGTATAGGTAACTGTATAACACTTTCTTCTATTAAATTTTAATCTATTGTTGTCACTCCAAGTTGTAAGGAAATCTATATCAAGCTGTCATTTGTTACAGTCCTCCTGACTATTAATCTGACAAAAGATTTTTAAATCGTCTGCGAATAAAAGCTTATTTATTGTTATAACTTCCGTGGTGTCGTTTATGAATAATAAAAATAGCAGTGGACCTAGGTTCGATCCCTGCGGAACACCCGATGTGGCAATGTAATGACTGGAAAAAAAATTTTGATATTTAACACGTTGTTTTCGATTTTGCAAATATGATTGGAATAACAGAAGAAGATTGTTTGAAAAACCAAGAAAATCTAGCTTTTTAATCAGTAAGTGGTGGTCAATTTGGTCGAAAGCTTTATGAAAATCCATATAGATAACATCCAATTGACCATGGTTGTCAATAGCAGACGCTGCGACTTGACTGATACATGCCAAATTGGACACAGTAGACCTCTGTTCAATAAAGCCATGTTGATGATCTGAAATTAGGTGTTTTATGCAAGGGTAAATACTTTTGTATAGGTCTGTTTCGAATATTTTTGCAAAATTGCATATAAGGGAAATAGGACGAGAGTTCTCTATTTCAGTAGGATCCCCTTTTTTTAGAACCCGGCAAACACAAGCCATTTTCCACATTTCTGGAAATGTAGAAGTTGTCAGAATCAAATTAAATAATTTAAACAAGGGTTTTACAAATACAATAGCACAGTCCTTAAGTAAAAAACTAGGAATACCGTCAGATCCTTGTGTGAAGGAGTTCTTGCTTTGCTTTAATACCTTTAAGATTAGATCTTCTGACATATTAGTGATTGAAATCAAAGAATTATTTGAAGGAATACTATTCAAAGTGGAGTTATCATAAGCCGGGGTGGTAAAAACGTTCTCAAAATAACTCGCAAAAGCATTGACTATAGTTATTGGAGCAGTAAGTTCTTGATCTTCGTAATGCATTAAACTTGGAATACGTGTTACCCCTTTCTTCATGTGGACATATGACCAACATTTTTTTGGATCTTTGGAAATGGAATACTCTATATCGGACATATACTTTTTGTAGGCTTCCGCAATTCGACTTTTACAGCGTGAACGGCAATTTTTAAATAAATTATAATAATACGACGATTTGAATTTTTTATACTTTTTGTGCAAAGCGAACTTCATACGAATACACTGAATAATTTCTTTATTATACCATGGAGGATAGTTGTAGCGGTGTTTTTTATATCTCATTTTATTATCTTCAGAATAGATCACAATTCATTCAGTGTAGAGGTTTTAAGTGGGCGAATTTTTTACAACGTTCTGGTGTACCCCAAGGTTCAGTTTTGGGACCTTTATTTTTTGTGTCTATATAAATTCTATCGTTGACTCTCTCAATGTGCACTACCTACTCTATGTGAATGATCTTAAATTATTTGCCAATTATGACTGAAAACGACTGCAGTACACTACAAGATAATATTGACAATATACAGACCAGCTGTTCTAAACACAATATCTTTCTTAATATAGACAAATGTTGTGTAGTATCTTTTTCAAGAAACATCACCAACGTAACTAGCTACAACTACATGATTAATAATAAAGTTATAAAAAAATAGGGTGTCTACAAAGATCTCGGCGTGATATTTGACTTGAAGTTATCACTTAGGCAACATGTAGACAGCGTATAAAACTTTAAGGTTTTATATTGCGTAACTTTAAATCTTTTAATGATTCCGAAGTACTCTTAATACTGTACAAAGCACTTGTATGGCCGAAATTCGGATATGCTTGTGTTGTATGGTCTCCCGTTTATGATGTACACGTTGCAGCAGTTGAGAAGGTATTTTTTTTATACAACGAAGTTTTTGCAAAAGTCTTTCCTTTTTAATGACTGGAGAGTACACATCTCGAGGACACTTTCATAACATTCTCTTAGAAAATGTTCAGCTTCCAACTTTGGCTAGTAGACGCAGATACTTCTAATTAAAATTCCTTCATGAGCTAGTTAATTATCAAATTGACTGTCCTGACCTGCTAGCGAAAATCAATTTCAACATTCCTAGTTTTAACGTTAGGAAACATTATTTACTACATCATGAAACGGCAAAAACTAATATCCTGGAAATGTCACCCTTATCTCATATGATCAATATTTTTTCTTCTACTGATACTGACATCTTTTACACCAACATACGTCAATTTAGAGAAATTTTAAAATATGATCATTAAACAGTGTCATTGTAGAACTGGAAAATCTATCTCCGACTATTGCGACAATTGATAACTTGTAGCTACTTGATTATAATAGATATTTCTAATATTAATAACTTGATATTTTACTTTTAATATAATTGGACTATAATTGGATGTAAAATCTGTTGGCCAATTTACAATAATAGTAAAAAATAATAATAATAAAAAGAGTACAATGTGGTGACTTCATCCAAAATTTTGAAACCAATCAGGACTTGGAGCACGTATGTAATAATTTTTAAAATACACAAATAGCACTACCGTGGTCCAATACATTTTTCCTATTTTTGTTCTTGAGAAGATTGTATACGTATATGTGAATCCCCATATTCGGGAAGTTTTATTTTTCAGCAGCAGGGGTAATTAAATAGTTAGTAAGAAAGTAATAAATTAAATTATCAGATAGTGAATGTGGCCGATGTCGGTACTCTTCACAGGTGGGTACTAATCCCTTACTTGGTCGGCAATTTATGGATCGGATTAACGACACCTGCACAGGTGGTCCTCAATTTACTAAGGTCGACCGAATGCAATGAAGTGCATAATTCTGACCTGCGACGGGAGGCTCTGAAACATTTATGGTAACAATTATATCCCACTGAAAGTGCAATAGAAGTATTTCACTCTCTTAAATTTTACCCCAAAATTTCGATTTATAAAAATTTCACGTTTTTTTATAAAGGGAAAAATTTTTTTTTTTCAACAAATATTATATTTCAACAAGGTTTGATATACGGGACCGTTCAGAATATATTTTTCGAAGTAAGAAGGTCTACCGTCCTCGATGCCAAATTCGACAAAAATTTTCATTAAAACCAAATATAAATATGTATAACAAATCTGAACCGCGGTGGAAATTTTTTTCAAATATCAGGTGCAGTTCCATCACTTGAAGAGTATCTAATAAAATTTTATTGGTATTTCAAAGTTAGCCATGAAGGTTGGTCCCACAATGCCATAAATCACAAATTCAGTGCAACTCTCGATGTTTCTAGCCCACTATACACGCTCCTTTTATTGGTGTCAATACCCCCCTGCATCATCCGACAATCCCTCAAAGTAGCGGTTGTAAAATTTTAGTAAGTACTGATGAAGTGTAGACACTTTAGCTAGATGTGTGCATATTTTCGAGCGAACTGGGAAACATAATACAGCTGGCTGCGCTAACTGAAAATAGTCACGTGGAACAAGATTACATTAAACTTCAGTGGAAGTCAAAGTTAGTCCACCAAATTTCTGGACATTACCGCGTATCAATACCTGTAGATTATTTGTAAACAATATCAGAACATTATAAAACACCTGCTAATATCGAAAGCATATCACACCTTCGATGAATTCCTAAATGACAAAACGCTGTAAAACTTCAACAAAATTTACCATTTTCTAGTTCGTATCATATGGGGCTAGCTTTAGCACTCCGCCAATACTTTATTTATAATAAAATATATGTTCCATGTTATATTGTAGATTGTATGTTATAAGTTATGTATCATAACTGATGCTACGTATGAAATACATTACTTACTTATTTACCAATGTCTGCAGATTATTTGTGAATCATTATGTGAATGAACTAGTCTATTAAGAATTCACTTAGTGTACGTCTCATAAAAAAAAACATCTAAATAAAATATTTATTTAACATATATACGAGTACATTTTATCCTGCTATAATTAATTATTTACAATTTGGAGTTTCACATTTATTGTTTTACCCCATCTGATGTAGGCATTGAACATTTGCCCTTGAGCACCAACATGCCGCCACCAATGAAAAGTACGTGAGATGTTCCTCCGGGACTTCGCGTACCTAATATCCACCCGATAAGGTTGCTGGATATTTAAAGCCCTCATATCTTCGACAATTGCTTGTATAATTTGGAGTTTAACCTGTGGCCGTACCGGTTCCCTGAAAGAAACCACAGATATTAAACAATAATCAGTATGATATATAGGTACATACATAGTACATAATAATATAAATTTTGGTACTTACATTTCTGGGTCTTCTTGATATTCTAAACTGAATGGTTGATGTTGCTGCTGTAGCATTCGTGTTACTATGACACTGACGTGCAAGTACAGCTTACTATATAGCCAATTTTTTGAAAACACCCAGTACCCCCACCACTAATCCACGTTAGAGCTATCAGCGTCCTGATTGGTTCTCATTATTAGGATGAACTCTTTCCCCTCCAACACGAAGTAGGTGGTCATCTAGTTACGCAGGAATAGAGGTTCTTATCAACAATGCTAATCAATACTTAATAGACTATCCTAATTTTATTCATCAAAAATAAAAAATATGAAGACAATGATAAACCACAAATTAAAACCCTCATATAAAGCCAAATATAATTTGATTAAAAATTTACCGCTGTTATGAACAAGACTTCAAACATACGGTTTTGCTCATTGAGAAGAAACCGCAATGGTTGTAAATACATTGGTTTTCCCTGTCGTTACTTGCCATGACACGCAGTAGTAATAGTAGTTATACTTTACTGCTCCATTAATGGACAATAGCGACAAAAACGGACCGTTGTCCACTATTGTCTGATAACAGGGCTGTAAAGTTTGACTTGGTACAAGACACAGGTGTTTACATACTATATAAATTTCCTCGTATTATCTACAGTCTTCTTAGGAATGATAATCCTTATTTGATCGAAATGAAAAATAGAAATTTTCCAAAAATATCAGGTAGTCAGGTGTCTGAATACTTTTGACCGATCGGGGGTTCGTTTTCTGACCGCAAAGGATCAGGGGATTAGTGCATTATTCTTAAAGCAGTGGGTTCGAGAAGGATAGAAATACTATTTAGTCTTAGAAATTTGAATATTGGGGAAAACCAATTCCGTTAGTAAACAAAAAGTAAAAAATCATACCCTAGGAGTCCTGAAGCGTCCATAAAACATGAAAGTAGCGATACATGTAATGGGCACGATTACAGCATCCATGACAGTTTAAGATCCGGAAGTAAACAAAATTGGTGTTTTAAGGAAAACAATATAGAAATCTGATGTAAATTTTTATAATACCTTTATAAAAATTCTTGACATTGCGAAAAAGAGATTCCACTTGCGAAACAATGAACTATTGCACACAATAATATGTCTACTTCTAAAGCACTCATTGTTTCTGGTCATTTAGAAAAAAGCATAGGTCACACCAATTTTTCAGAAAGGCGACACAGACTAAAAACTGGTTGTTTTAGTTATATCTTGCAAACGCCGTCAATTACTTTGTGAGGGGTCTTAAGTACTTTGGACCGCAACCTGCAATAAAACCATTCCGAACCCTTCGCACGCGAGGTACGGCTTCAGCCAGAGCCGGACTTCAAATTTTGGAGCGTTCGTAAATATATGAATTATAGTAGAGTTAATTTTTATTGGGTTTTTCTAGGAATTATGTATTTGCAAAGATTTAAAAAGTACACTTCCATGTGTCCTTAAAGTTTAAGATTAAATTCCTTGAAAGCGGTCCGTTTAACAATCTACCTGTTCACCTATTGTAACAAATACGGTCCTGGTGGCGAGTAATCTTGATTTACAATTTTATGCTGGGTACACTTTCCGAAGTGGTCGGAAATTTTACAGCTGCAATTACCATAATTTGAGTCATTTGCAAATATCTTTCGTCCTACAATACCTGCTAAATGTTCTCCGACAAATTCGGGTGAATTGGTGTGATCTGTAAATATTTCTTACCATTGTACTACTGTCCGTCTCGTTATCGTCAATAAAATTTTATAGAGTAGAATGAAATTTCCAAAATTATACCTCTATTTCTTTGTTAAGCTATTTGACTTGATGACAACGGGACCCCACCATATAATGTTAGAGCTTGTGGAAAACTATATTAGGAGGACTCTGAAGTTGATACACATTCATACAAGTATTGTAAGAGTTTTTCCTGAAACTAAAATCAACGGATGTCGTTTTTGTTTTGGACAAGGGCGATACCGAAAAATTACTACCCCCGGCAAATGCTTTTTTGCAATCTTAACCATAGAATTCTACAAACTTAACAGCTTGACAACATATGTCACTATAATATCCCTAACCAGAAGCTTAGATTTTTCTCAAAAATTCCCAAATCGATTACGTGGCAAAATTAAAATCGAAAAATATTTTTTTTAAATCATCAGTAATCCCCACGGGCATATCTTAGTTCGGACCACGGCAGCGGGTTGTCGTAAGACAGACTAGTCAGTTTGTTCACCGTATTCGAAATGAGGAATTAAGTACAGGGTTTCTATAAATGATTATAGGGTCAAAGCATGTCATGGAAGCGTGCCGACTCTCCCTTTATATGAACTTTACCAAATTCCCAAGGACAACAAATATCACACTCATCTGTATCACTGATTGCCTAAATGCTTCATATCTTACTAAATAATAAAACTAATTCATTACAATAAAAAGAAATAAATTTATTGTGGTTAAACATTACAGCTGAAAACGTTCACCATTCGGTTCAAAAATAAACTGTGAGCTACTTTTAAAAATATCTGACCATTGATGAAGATTTTTATAGTTTCGCCCAATTTAATATTAAAATATCACTACAGATTTCTTAAGTAACCAGTCACTTTATCGTCAGATAATTTTAGTGAAAGAATGTGAAAAGGTTACAAAAAGAGGTCCAACGCTAAGTTGAGGGCGTTTTTTGTTCATAGCACCTCGTCATTCCTTTTTAAAATTTTCTTATTAGATAACTAACTTAAAATATGTACTGTTGATACTGAAATAACTTTTACAATTAATTTTTGGTAAAACAGTACGTTACAATTTCATTTCACACAGTGGACTGTTTCTTAAAAAAAGGTTGATTAACTTAGATATGACAAACCCAACAAACATTGTTGACGATCATAAATTTCCTTGTTTTTTTGATTTAGTTTTTTTTTTTAATATCCTGTGTGCAGATTTATATATACTTTCCACTATGTGTACTAGGAAGGAAATTATAAATATTACTTAAATTATGTCAGTTTAAAATAACATCAGAACTTCAGCGATTACCAACTTAAAATCGAAACACTAACACCGGTTTCCGTTACATTATAGACTGAATGTGTTACCACTTTACACGGGTATTCTTGTATATTAGTTAATTAATTATCAGGACCATTGCTTTACATGGCTTCAGATACAAACAGAACTTATCCATTAGGAAATTCCTACCCCATTATTAATAATCAGACTTGACATTTCGTTTGATACACATAACAGTTTAAGTAATTTATTAAGATAATTGCCAAGCTAATGTAGGATCAGTGCGTAAACTAAGCCATTATCCTTAGAATAAATAAATAACTAAATAAATATCTAACCTAAACTTTGTGACATGTCAAAGCATATACCTACGTCTAATCAATATTTAACATAATTTTAAAACTAATAAAAGCCTGAAAAAGTAAAATCTGCAAAGGTGAGACGAGGTACATCTTAATTTCAATAAAAAATGCTCATTTACGAAGTGTTGACAAAAAGTCAATACGAAATGAATAATAAAATGTGTTTAAATATAATTTTACATTTCTCTTATTCGTTTTACTGACGAAGCACTCACTTCTCGTTAAAACAAGAGAAAGTTAGAAGTTTTATTGGAGAGTAAGAGTGTGGCATGGGCTCATCCGACAGCTGGCGGGACATCAGCGCATTCCGTCGGGAATAAGGTAAAACATCGCCCGCCAATCACTCCAGTAATTATTTGAAAGTAGTTTGCTTCCTTTTTAGAAAGAACGTTAGGATTTTTTTCTTTTAGAGTCAAATGCTCTTAGATTTTTATCAATTTAATTAATTGACATTTTATCAGCCGAGGTTAACGTAAAATCACCCAACGGAGAAGAACTAACAGTTTTGAGTATTAGTAATAATCAGAATTCAGAATTTTAACAATTTTCAGCTCCAAATGATAAAATAAAAGCTTTGAATTTTGTGAAGGAGATTATCCTAACGAAAATCTGTGAAAGCAGCTTGCTTTGTGTCAAGAATAAAATAACAATCCGTTATTATTGTGTAAAATTTATGAATATTTCTAGATAAAACAACTCTTGGTTCAAAAATGTGCTAAAAATCGTACAGCACTGGACGTACGTCTTGAATGAATAGCGCTACTTATTAACAGCATAGGTATATACATAAATTACGGTCGTATAGGCACTTTCGTTCCTATGATTCCATTCAATAAATTCCACAAAAACGAGCTCAAAGTAAACACTTCGAAGCAAACTTTGAAAATGTGTACTTTTATCGCTACAAATGATCAATAAATTGTATAAATGAAATGAACTCTGATGGGTAAACAAAGTTTGCTATTACCGAAACAATCAGCGCTGAATGCCGCAAGTGTGATAAAATTTAACAACGAGGTAAAGTGAAATAATGGTATACGAATTTTTTTTAACTTTATAAATGGTTCATTTCCTGAATAAAATACTAAAAACGAATTTAGAATAAAATCATTGTATTTGAAAGTTGGTAATATTTATTTACTGCACCTTTAGAAATTTGTTAATGCAATCAATACAGTTTACGAGGTTACTTAGAATATAATCCTATATTTATCCTAGTCGATCACAATGTAAGATGTTTAAGGATATAACGTTAACTCAAAAGTAATTAAATAGTTACTCGAAATTGAGCAAAATTAACAAAAATATTCTTTGAATATAATTTTGTGTACAATGGCTAGAAAGTTAAAAACATTATTTCTTTTATTCACCAACATACATAAGTTTCTTCAAACGGACAAACAAACAGACAGACAGACAAACAAACAAACAAACAGACAAACAAACAGACAAACATACAGACAAACAAACAGACAAACAAACAGACAAACAAACAGAGACACAAACAGACAGACAGACAGACAAACAGATAAACAAACAAACAAACAAACAAACAAACAAACAAACAAACAAACAAACAAACAAACAAACAGACAAGCAAACAAGAAATAAACAAAAAACAAACAAACAAATAGCCCCCCTTCATCTGTAAAGTTTTGAATTATACGGTGTTCTGTTTTCGGGATTTAGCACACAACTTTTTTTTTTTAGATTGAAAACTCTATACAGGTGTCCCAGTTAAAACTCCGCCGCCCTGTATCTTGAGAACGAATAGAATATTTAAATTCTGTAAACGGCATTGTTTTAGCTTGAAGGCTAAAGCTTAATTTAGTACATTGCAAATATGATAATCTATAGTGCCGCCATCGCTATGCCAACCTATTTTTTTTTTAAATTGCGAAAATATTTTCTTAAGCTAATCTTAAGCTTAATCGAGTTCATCGGGCAACTTGCCACTTTCATATTTTCTCGACGTGTCATGACTTCTAGTGTACGAAAAACGTGGTCTCCCGTTTCTGTCTGTCTGTCTGTCTGTCTGGTGTCTGTAACCATTTTTATTACACAAGTAATCTCCAGGACCAATTGTTATCATATTTTTTATGTATATTAGAAATATCATGCACACTAAAATTATAGCTAATCATCCCCACCACCAATGTGATGACGTCATCTCTAAAATTTATAATAAAAGGTTTTTTTTAATCTTATAAAATAAGATAGTCCTGCACTTTGGTGTGTGAATACGTGTCGAATTTTCACCCTAGACATCCAGAATTTTTTGAAAAAATTAAAATCTAAATAACAATATTTTACAGTATAACTTTGAAATTGCAAAGTCGATTTGTCTGAAATCTTGTAAATATTTTAAGGTTATCGTAATATGGTAAATTGTTAAGCAAAATTGTTTTTTTATCCCCTCCCAAAAAATTGATAACGTCATCTCAAAATTTTGTCGAATAATCCTATCCAAAATTTGCAAGATTTGTGAGTCTATACTTGTGACTTATCATTCATTGCATTAAGAGTTTTTAAATTTCTTATTCAGGATGACTCATAAACAATAATAAATGAGTCAATTTATTTTATTGTATTTCAGGAGCGTGGGAAGTTCTGTCAAAATAACCTTCGACCAATTTTTTTAAGGGATTTTGTTGATCGATAAATTGCGATTACAATCATATACAACATTTAGATGTTTCCTTCATTTTCAGTTGATAAAAAAAATAAAACCTATAAACAATAAAAAACGAAAATTTTACGCACTGCATGTTACTATATTGTGTGTTCTCCTTCTTTCAAAACTACAAATACTATCAACTATAAATATAGAAAATCCTTACTACATAAAAGAGAAAGAAAACAAGACAGGGAATAAGATGCAGTAGTAAAATGTACACCCTGTTGTATTGGAAAAAATCGAAATACCGATATTTGGAAATTGTAAAATTTTAGAACGTATATCAACATAATTTAAAGTTATTTCTAAACACTCTGTATATTTAGACTCAATTTTATTTATGCTGTAAGGCAACATACCTTTATTTATTAATTAAATTTTAAGAAAATATGATTAACATGGCAACGTCGCATAAACTATGAATCTATCGATAAATTACAAGTAAAGAGTCATCATATTTTGGGAACTTTAAATGGGATTTTTTCATCAAAATTTTTAAGTGACATCGACAAATCTTGATTGGCGGAAGTCTCTAACAGACGAAAGTGGAAAATCTACTTTTTCATATTCTAGGACCTGTAACACGTTGAAAAAAGATGAAATTAACTATTCACGAAAAGTAAATAATGATGTCATCGGTTTTTTTTTTGGGAAGGGGTAAACTTTCTTTTATTTCTTAAGCTGTTAACATTTAGGTCAGCGTATATCATTACCAAAAATTAATCAAATAATAATTAATTGATGAAATAAATCTAATAATTTTTGAAGTAAAAAATCTCAATGTTCTAACAGAACGAGCATATATTTTTCATAACTAATAGAGATTTTTCTTGGATCTTTTCTATTACGAATATAATACGAGTCTTTAAATTCATCAAACAGACCGAGATAACCAGAAATTGAGTAAAAAAAAATCAGTCGATGTTAAAAATTGTTGAGGTCGTTTACGATCACTAGAAATCAGATAGCGAGTAACCCATACTCAGTAAAATACTACTGAAAACATATTATGGACACAAAGGGTTAATTATGTTTATTTTTCGCTCTTAGCTTAAACATTTTTGATAATATTTTCGTAGTCAAGAAAAGATATAACACATCAATAAACTAAATAAAAATTAATCTCAAATATTAATTAAGTTTAACCGGAGGTGTCATTAAAAATTAAGGTAACTTTAAATAACTGAATATAATTAGCTCAATACAAATTCTTTTCAATCAAATGCAAAGATGTGTTTTCAAGGGTCATATTTTTCCCTACCCTACATCTAGTGAATCTGTCATGGTCTTTTCCGCTCGGATTCCGATTTCACAGCAGTGAAAGGTTGCGAATATTTTTTCCGAAAGTTATGTTTTGAAATTCGCATGGACCTTCCAAAGCTGTTGAAAAGCGTCGACCGCTTGAATAATAAAGACCGTCTTGAATATTCGGCTTTATTTCCACATATAATGCGCGTCGTGTAATTGAGGTGAAACCGGCGCTGGGCTCGTGGGTAGAATTCTAGGAGTGTATTTGTTATCAGGATTCAGGAGGACGGGAGAAGGAGCAGATCGAGTCAGTTTGAAGGAAGATTTGTGTGCCAGTCAAGTGTGCTGACGCGGGGTCGAACACCTGAATTATACAGACGCTTGCATACTGCATGAGCACCTAAACGCGCCGGTTAACTCCGGAGTTCACCTCTGGACCGATCACTTACAGGCCGACCCGCCCCCTTGTCGTGCCTTCATACCCGTCACCGAACGTCAACCACCTTTTACCGTTGACTATTAAACGACGCCGACTGACGCCAACAACAGACTTTCCTGCTAATAAGCGGAATAAAATTTAAAAATACCGCAGCGTGGCGTTTTGACCTTTTTACACCCTGCAAGATTCACAAAGTTTGGAATTTTCCGAAGGCAAAGTCTACGGCCAGGAATGTTCGCTTTCGTTTAAATTATGTCTTCTGTGTGCTTGCTGATACAGGACAACAAATTTTTAACTTTTTTTCACAAGGTAGTTGCTTTATTATCTGCATTCAGGGTGATTTCGAAGTGTGTGCAATTAAAAAAAATGGGGAATAAATCACAATAAGATTTTTTGTACTTTGTACAGTTCACGTTCCTAAGTGGTAGCAATGTTTATAAAAAGAATATTTGAGCTTAAATATAAATTATTATACACGCCACTGGTAGTGTTTCTTGACCTACCATAACTATTATGTAATGAATGGCACAGAACGATTAGGATCAAGAACCAAAAATACGGCGCACTGATAAGCAACGTGCAAAAACACGATAAGGGCCAGTCATGTATCAACTGGTTGCCGTTGTGTGTTCGGTTAACGTCTTTGACAATGGTGAATTTATCCAATTCAGAGTGTGTCAACATGGTAATGCTTTATGGTGTGGCTCATGAAAATACCACCCGCAATTGTGCATCGAGCGCTTTCCAAATCGCGCGATTCCGTGTGCCCGAACATAGTACCTTCAAACCTCAAATTCATGATCGTAGCCGTGATAGGACCGAAAGGATACTGCAAGCTGAACAACAAATTTTGGAACGCGTCGAAGAAGAGCCCGACATCAGCACTCGTCGACTTGTGTTGAAGTTGAAGTTAGAGCTTCACAGTTTGTAGTACATCGTATATTAAAACGACAAGGCGTACATCCATACCACGTTCAAAAATTGCAAGCTTTCGAGTTCGCTGGTTTTCCACGAGGGTGCTAAAAAACTTGCAAAATACCTTGTTAAACACCCTAAAATAGCTTTTTATTTCTGGACTAAGCCATCTGGCACATGCAAAAAAAAAGGAAAATCAAGCAGGGATGGTACCAGGATATTTGGCGTCTTCAAAAACAAAGCAGAATCCTAAAAATTTCGCTGTTTGCCCAAAAGCAATAATTTTTATACCCCCCAAAGTATCCAAATATCTATAGACCAACAGAAATTGAGCACACGAAAAAACCATTGAAAATTATTCAATATCAAGCAAATTTTTCAACTGGAAAGCCTACCATCACAAATGTTGTGACAATGACGCAGTGTACTTCTGAAGAGGTTGATAAAGATGAAAATGTGGACGTAATCTACTCTTTTCAAGTGCTTTTGACCGTGTTGACCACCACAAGTTGCTGCTGAATAAGGTCGGTTTTTATCGCATGTCTCCATCATTTCATCCATCGCACGGATCCTACTTTGTCTTTTATAATACTTACGTATCATATGAGTATGTTTCAACGTTAGGTGTACCTCAAGGCCCCGACCTGGGACCTCTTCTTTTTATTTTATTTATGTACGACTATTGTGTCACACGCACGTCCTAGATTTGGATTTGCAAGCGACTTGAAAATTTACTTTTCTATTTAAACATTATTAAGTGCTACTCTGTGATTTATGTTCGCAGTGTCAATTATTTTTTCCCTGCTTATTACATCAATTGATCAGAATCATAGTAAAAATTATAGCTTTAAAATCTAGGGTGTAATCTTTAGTTCACAGCTATAATTTTCAGGACACCATTGAAACTCTTGTATCATCAGTCTCAAATCCTTGTAATTTGAACTATATAGATTTTTATAAATATTGTAAAACTCCAGTTCTAATGAAATCGTTTTACCTTTCTTTCATTGTAAGTAAACTCGAATACGCTGGGTAACATAACCACCATAACATTTTTATATGAACTTGTTTGTTTTTGAACATATGAACGTCGATTTTTGAAGTTCTTCTCATTTAAAGTGAAAGGTTATAACCGTGAAGAAATAATATTTTCTAAGATAAAACTGATTTTGGCAAATGACATACCTTCCAAGAAAACAGAGGGTGGGTGGGCGGGCCTACTCCTTGCTAAGATAAGACTGATTTTGACAAATGGCATACTCTCTAAGAAAATAGAGGGTGGGTGGGCGGGCCTAATATTTGATAAGATAAAACTGATTTTGGTAAATGACATACTCTCTAAAACAAATACATACTGAAAAATTTTTGAGAAAGTTGTCTAAAAATTCTCAAAAAATTCAGAGATAGAGGTCCTGACGTGCTGATTCTAAAACTATACCCTGTTCATGGCCACAGGGCACTCTCTTGAAAATATTCGTTATGGAATTCGAAATTTCTAAAAATTTCGATATTTCATTAGGCGATTCTGGAAAAACAGTTTGAGTAATCGAAGAAATGAGATCGAAACTGACTTCTACAGCCCAAAATCTAGGAGAAATTGTGTCTAGTTGAATATCGAAAATGGTCGAAAATGGGTCGAAATTTGCATACGTTGGTGAAAAATTTCATTTCTTAAAAAGTTTTTTAAAAATTTTCAAAAAATTCAGAGACATAGATTTCGACGTAACGTCATCTGATCTGTCTTGACTTTCCTCTTGTCCCAAATAAAAAAAATAAATAAAATTTCTGTAAATACTTATATAAAAACCAAAAGTAACTTTTTATTTACGTACAAAATTTTTATACTGAACTTTTTTCACGAAACTAAAAGCTGCTGTATTTCAATAAGCGATTTTGGAAAAACGGTAGGAATTTCCGAAGAAATAAAGACAAAAATGACTTCTGGATATCGAAATCTACAAATGTCTTCAACTAATTTTTGGATATAGTTGAAAAATAGTCGAAAATGTGAAAATTGTCAAAATCAGTCCTGTCTGATCAAATACTAGCCCCTCCCACCCAGCCTCTATTTTCTAAGAGGGTATATCATTTGCCAAAATCAGTCTTATCTTAGCAAATACTAACCCCGCCCACCCGCCCTCTATTTTCTTGGAAAGAAAGTCATTTGCCAAAATTAGTCTTATCTTATCAAATACTAGCCCCGCCCACCCACCCTCTATTTTCTAGGAAACTATGTCATTTGCCAAAATCAGTCTTATCTTAGTAAGTACTAGCTTTACCCACTCCCCTCGTCTCATTCTAACGACTAATTTTATTTCTGTTGAGTTCATTCAGATCGCATAAAATCAATCACTGAAAAGGAGACTGATTTTGGCAAATAATATACCTTCCAGAAAATAGAGGGTGGGTGGGCGGGGCTAGTATTTGATAAGATAAGACTGATTTTGGCACTTTTGACATTTTCGACCATTTTTCAACTATTTTTGAATATAATACAAGTTTCACCTACATAACGAAATAGATTATCCTGACATCTTATTGAAAATCAATTTATATATGCCATGTCCGAGTAGTAGTCATACTCCTAGAGTACGAAAAAAATAAGTTTTACGTTCCCATTTGTCTATCTGTACGTCTCCCGTCTGTATCACTTTTTATCCTGTACTTTTCAGCGAACCATCCAAATTTTCGCAAAAAATCGAAATTGTACAAGGTTTTTCATCAGCTCATTGCTTACAGTGTGCGACTATACTATAACTATATTGTTTTATTGCATATTAGCATTACACTGCACTTGTGAGAATTGATATACGTGTCCTTTCTGAAATGTTGATGAACACATTTTCAAATGGGAAAACTCACTGGACATTTTTTGAAGTAATTGTTAATCCGTTTACTATCATGGATGGAGACCAAATATGTATAAACAAGTTAATAAAGAATGTGTTTTTGTAACATAATGCGTTCAAATCAAAACAGTGGCGCAGTATATGTAATTAAAGTAAGATACATGAATAAATTCAGAAAAACAAGCTCCAGAAGACTCTAAAAATGTATATAAGATGTTATTTAAAAAAAAGTAGGACGTCAATATACATTTATAGGGCATCGAATAATATAGAGGGTGTCATTTAGTTTCTTACCTGCTACTGATATGATCTATATTTGTTTTAATGTATAGAGGTTACCACAAATAAAAGTTCGCAAAATCACATTTTGTAATTTTGAAAGAACTGCATTTCTAAAGCTAAGAAGTAGAAACCGAAAACCGTGTAACCTAAACTATGTTCATATACATTTGATTCATAGAACCTTTGTCCCATTCAGACAAACAATCGGAGAGATGAAATAATAAACAGAAACACAATGTTCACTATTTGGCAGACTCTACTTTACATAAATATTTCTATGTGAAGTGTGCCTTTGCAAGGATTTTAACAATCCATTCATATTTTCGATCGTACACGTATGTAAATTATTAAAAAAAAAGAAGTCGCAATGGGTATGTCAATTTTTTTTATATCCAGCCTGTGGAGAATTTATATAATTTTAATACATTTATTTAATAATACAACGTTTATAACCACAACACGGAAAACAAACGGTGGTTATGCCATATATTTTATAACAAATACTCCTAATAATTCTGTAAAAAAATTGTAATAAGAAAATTTGTAATTAAATGAAATTGAAATATCGGTCCTCGAATTGAAACCCCTGCCCCAAAGTAGTCTCCCGTTTCCGTCTGTCTGTCTATCTGTCTGACACGTAATCTCCGAAACTGCTGGACAGATTGTTGTAAAATTTTGAATGTATTTTAGAAATAACATGTAGATTGTTAAAGGCTAACCAAAATTTGATGACGTCATTTCAGTGAATGGTATTCTAAAATAATTTGAATGATACACGAAAATACACTCATGTACTTGTAGTGTACAAATCCACTTTCAGCTTTTTCGCTAAACGTTCAAATTTTCACAATAACATTTGCAAGGTATAATAACGTTTTATTCCCGACACGGTTTGAACGTCTCCGTGACGCAGTGAGTGTATCGGAGGGAATGGCGACCTGCGGTACTGCGATTGTGGTTCTATGCCGATTTTGGCGCTTTACTTTTCTTTTCTTCCATTGGTATAACGCTGTGAATACTTTTCCATTATGCTGCAACTAGAATTATCCATTTTGATGACGTCATCACACATTTTTTATCAATCAAATTAAAAACCTAGTTTTTTAGATTTGCTTATACAGGATGATTAAAAAAAATTAATGCATCATGTAAATTTATTTTATCTACAACTGCTTTATAAAGGCCTTATTACACAACTCATTCGGCACTCTTTGAGTTGAGTAATAAACCTTCTTATTCCACTAGTGGTGTAATAGAAAGATTACACCACTAGTGGTGTAATGAAGGTCTCCACTTCTTAGTTGAATTTTATTAACATCTAAATTACAACAAATTACATTGATTAATTCTTAACTTATTTGTTATACACGTCGATAATACATTCCTTACGATTACTGATATTAATACCAGATGAAATGAAATTATTTCTATCTTTGTCCATAGTGCTTAGGTTTTGTTAACAAAATGTTTGTTACAGCTCCAGTATTTAAGATTTCTCTTCTAACAATGCTTGAATCTCGGTTGTAGCTACTGGCCGTACTTGTTCTGGCTCCAGGATCACCTCCAAGAATATCAGAAGCGGTCTTTTTCTTGTTTTCAATCGAAGTGTCGATATAACCTTCAGTACCTTCACATACAGCCCAAAGGCTGCTGCATTTATAACTTTTCGACAAATCTTCAAAAAATGGCAACAGCACCTTCTATCTTGCTTCATGATTTATTTTCTTGGATGCACACCAGTCAGTGAACCGTTTTTCGTATTTAGTTTTTGATTTATCAGGGAACAATGAAGACACTAGGTTTGTAGCAGCTTCTTCTGTTTCGAAAGGCAAGCTTTCTGCTTCAGAATCACTCATTTCTCGATTGAACAACATTTTTTTTCTAAAATCTGACGCGTTGTTTACAACAAATTTGAGCGGTTGTCATAACACTGCAAAAATTCTCTTGATTCTTGATTTTTAATTAATAAAAAAATTTAATCGGTTTTTTTTCTTTTTCATTTTTGGGCAGTTGTAGATAAAGTTTTGTATTTCATACGTGGGCTAGAGCATATTACAGCAACTCGTGTAATTACAGATGACTCGGTCTAACGACCTCGTCTTCTGCAATCTTCACACTCGTAGTGCTGTAATAATGGCTCTATCCCACTAATAAGATAAATAACTATTATTGAATAAATCAAGAATTGCAAAACTTTGAAAGTTTGCAGACGTAAATTATTATTAAAAATCTATCTGTTTATTCCCTCAAAAATTGATGACGCCATCTCAAAATTTTGTCGAATAAATTCTACCCAAAATGTGCAAAATATGATGAGTTTTTACGTGTGATTTATCATTGCATTCATATTTTTTAGATTTGCAATAACAGGTGACTCAATAAATAAATCAATGAAACACTCACTCAATTTTCCTAGAAAATTTTGGGAATACAATACTGTTATTTTTAGTATTACACTGCACCAATTCAAGTTGATATACGTGTCTTTGCAAAAATGTTGATGACGTCATCAGAAAATTGTGTAAAGAAAAAACTCAACTCGAAAATGCTGGATATGTTTCATCGTACTTCAAGAGCGAGGGGAGTTCTGTCGAAACAACTTTTGACCAATTTTTATTAATACAAAACTGTATTTTCATTCGAATGACACTAATTTTCCTAGAATGTAAAAAAAGTTTACAAGGTGTGCTAAATTTTCCAGTTCGATTTAAACATTATGTTTGTTGATGTATAAAGGATTCCTAACTTGGACGGCTTAGTTTTACTCTTTGTCACAGTCTTAAATATTTTACGAAAAAGACGTGTTTTTACTATTCCTCGAAGCAACAATTGTATTTTCGATTTAACGAATTTTTGGATTGATATATAATTAATAAAGACATTTTGACGTTCACTTTATTTAATAATATTGTAATTCTTCATTAAACAATGTACACATGCTCACATTTTCACCAGTTTTACACTATAAATAAAAAATATAACACATCAGGAAAGCACATCCATTAATGACTAGTACTGCCGTGAAAGAAATCAAGTTATCTTGTTAAATTGATGTCTGTTAAAAGTTGTAAATACTGTAAAAGTTTACGGAAAATTTAAACGATGAACAGTTTATAAATACTTACTCAAACATCTGACTACCATTATATTTTTATGAAAGTGCATCCCAACCCATAGTTTGAAACTCAAAAAACTGATTTTTCTTTTCGATTTAAATAATTTAAAAATCGAACTGTCAAATTTTTTACCTCCACTTTTAAATTTTAAAACTTTCGAAATAATAGCTGTAATTAAAGTGCCGTTCTGGCAATTATATAAGCGTCAAAGCGTAAACAGATAAACGTGGGTTATATTTAAACCAACAGTATTAAGAATTCATTTGCATACCTTCATTGCATTTAACTTTTGTGCAACTATAAGATTAGTGAATACGATCAAAGCTGAAAATTTAAAATCTAATTACAGATATAAATAACTTTCCTTTTTTACTGGTATTCACGAATATCTATACCGACACCACCTGACAACTGCTTTACTACATGTTCCCCGTTTACGCTACACTATAATTTATTCGAAAAACCGTAGGGCTTCACATTTATTACAGTGCCCTGATTGGATACTAACAAAGTTGCGTGTTTCCATCGCTCGTTTCCTTCGGAGAAGCAGAACTTTAAGTTCCTAGAAAACCTATTACAAATATTGATAACCTCAAATGTTATGAAGTTATGATATTTGGATTACTGAATTGTATAAAAACCACACAATCCAATAATATCCAACCACAAAACAACAAAAAAACAAAATTACGAATTCGTTCGGTAACTAAATGCATCAACAACAGTGTTTTAGGCAAGATTTTTGCAGTAAAGTCGGCTGATGGAAGAGCGTAGCACTAATTACAGTATGATTATGATTAGCTTTCGGCCAGCTAAGCCGGTCGGCTTATGAGCTTTGCTCTCGAGTGTTTGGATGGGGCTTACACAAAGCTTAAAGCTCGCGTTGATGTATTTACATGCGTGTTGCCACTGCCGTTCTAGACCGCCTCGGACGTTCGCTGCAATATTGGATAAAGCTGCGGTGAAAACACAACAAACACAGGTTTTGATGATGCTTTCATTTCCGTTTGGCCGCGGTCTTTATTGCCACAAACTCAAATGAATAACAGCGAGTAAGAAACGCTTGCCGGACGACTTTTATAATGTACCGGCCTTGATTTATGATAAAAGTAAAACTGTTGAAATTTTTTACATGGAACTTTTCTTGCTTCAAAAATACCTGTGGATAGTTGGATATAATTTTCCAAAAGGATTTGTTTCGTAACCTCTACTGAATTGGTTATTTTTCCACAAGCTGCATTTCAAGAATTGTTTTTAAATCTTATCATCAGAGAGCAGAGTTACAACGTGGTCAGTATTTTACTTCCTAGTATTATTGTTATAGGGTTACTACTACAACGAACTTTTCATTAAAAATGTTCTTAAGAGAATTTCCAAAATTATTAAGCAAAATCGTTATTAATTATGTTTTAGAGGCACGAAAAATTACGTATAAAAATAAATATCTTGATTTCTTTCTAAAAGAATAAAGAAAAAAATGAAGAAACTACATGTTGTACCTACGTGTTATTTTGAATCAGATTGAGATTGCAAAATATTGATATGACGTATATGGCGTCATGAGTTCTTTGAAAGTGATAAACAGTGAAATTTTGAAAAATTTGACAACAATCTGTTATAGCTTCGGAATGTCTAATAAAATCTCGAATAGGTGACAAATGACAGACGACAGACAGATGGAAACGGAATTCCTACTTTTCATATTCTAGAAGTCACAGTGCGTCGAAGAAACATGAAATTAGCAATTTATCACTCTAGAAGAAAAATTTAAGAATATTAGTGCAAAATTGCTTAACACTGTAACGAGATTTGAAAGAAAATCGACTCTCTTAACTGATAAAAATTGGTCGAAGATTACTTAAACAGAACTTCCCTCGCCCATAAAGTATACCTTGTCAGATGTAGTTCTTTCGAAAAATTAAAAGATTTGATTTTGCGAATTTTATTTTTTATTGCTCTGATTCCCCTTATTTAATGAAACATTACGTTTTATTTTGATTTTCGATGTAGTAATTCACATTTGGTTAATTATAAATTTGTCTAGATCTAGAGGAGGCTCAGCATCCCCTAGCCTCCCCCTAGCTACGGCCTTGTCAAGGGGTTATGAAATATCGAGAATATATGAAAGTACCAAATTGTCCAATGGACTCCATTACTGTACTGTACTGTACAACTTGAAAATATTTATGTTTATACATCGGAAGAAAATCACGTAGAAATTAGTTTGATTTAAATGAGTTCTCCCCTCAAAACAGAGGAACAAAACTATTAAGTAGTAAGCTATTAATGCAATGATGAATCGCAAGTAAAAACTCATCATCTTTTGCACATTTTGGGTAGAATTTATCCGGCAAAATTTTAAGATAACGTCACCAATTTTTTAGGGAGATTAAATAGATTTTTTTAAGTAACAATTTACCATGCTTACAATGATTTTAAAACGTCTGCAAGATTTCAAAGCATTCAGTTTTGCAAATCTTGATTTCTTCAATAAAATAAATTGATTGATTATTTTCATTTTTTTTGAGTCACCCTGTATAAGCAAATCTGAAAAATATGAATACAGTGACAAATTACAAGTATAAACTGATCATATTTTGCACATTTTAGATAGAATTTATTCGGCAAAATTTTGAGATGATGTAATCAATTTTTTGGGGTCGAAAGGCAGATACATTTTATTTAAAAAGTCGCCATGCTTACAATAACTTCAAAACGTCTGCAAGATTTCAAAATATTCAGTTCTGCAATTCTTGATTCAACCGATAAAAGCAACTGACTCAGTCATTCTCTTTTTAAAACACCCTGTATAAGCAAATCTAAAAAATATTAATGCATATATAAATCACAAATATTGACTCATCATACTTTCCACATTTAAGATAGGATTTGTGCAGCATAATTTTTAGGTGACGTCATCAATATTTTAGGGGGGATGAGCAAATACATTTTAATCAAAAATTTACCATACTTATGATAACTTTAAAACATCTCCAGGATTTCAAAGCATTCGATTTTGCATATTAAAAATTAAATTGCAAAATATTGGTTTATAATTTTGATTTTTTTTCCAAAAATCTAAACGTTTCGGGTAAAAACTCAATACGGAGTCATAAACTACATGCGTTTGTGTTACTACGTACAACCTTGAAGTGACGTCATCACATTATTGGTGGGGACGATTAGACAAATTTTAGTTAGCGGCCCAGTACTTTCGGAAATTATTTGTCTAAATAAAATCCGTGACGGCAGACAGACAGACGGACAAACAGACAGACAGACAGACGGAGACCTATTTCTTCGTACTCTAGGGATCATCAATGTAACACAGATGAAGCTCTGCAATAAATTTATTCACACATCAATTTTTGGGAATTTGTGAACAAAAATTTCCGTTATTGCGTGTATTTTCGTTCCACAGTTTCTTTAATTATTCTTTGAACTACGTGATCAAGTTGTTTATAGTGACGTATACCTTTTTTATTGTATACAGTATAAAGTTAATCATAAAGTTATTGCATTTCTGAGAAAAATAATAAAATTAAATGAGTTGTTTGTAAGATTATCGACAAAATATATCAGATTAACGATATTTTTTCCGAACAGCCTGTATAATAAATCTAGATAATAGAAGCATACTACCCAAACATAAGCAATGCTACATAAAAAAAAACAAAAAACAGAAGCTCCTTGACATTAAAATTTTTGTCACATATTCCAAGCTCCTGGAGTATGTAAAGAATTCTAACAGAAGATATAAATAAAGTTCAGAGTATTTATTTGTAACAAAACGCTACAGACAAAGCAGCATAGGTTAATAACAAACACTAAATTATTGTAAATGCTGGTTTATCCCCCTAAAATATTCTCTGAATTTAATTTCTATTTTCTAGTTGTCTTCCCATACTCCAAGAACGAAAAACGTAACAGGAAATGTTTTATTTCAACTTCGCAAGGCAATGGAAAGATGCATTGTAACAGGGTCCATCGGGTGACTGGGTACTTTCATGTTTTCATGACGTTTCACGACCACTAAAGTAGGTCTCCCGTTTTCGTTTGCCTGTCTGCTGTCTATCGTCTGTTCTCTGTCGTGTACATTGATTTTCATTAAACAAATTACCTCCGACACTACTGAACCGACTCCTCTCAAAATTTATGTGTATGTTAAGAATTTCATGTAAGGACTATCCAAAATTTGTCTGACAATTATCACCAATAATATGATGCCGTCATCTCAAAATTAATTTAACATAGTAAACATTATTTAAAATTTTTAAACTAACATACTCATACAAGTATAATTTATCAAACCGTCTACATTTTTTCTTAAACCTTCAGATTTTTAGGAAAAACATTAATATTATATACCATTTTGCAATTTAACTTTGAAACTGCAAGACCCAATGCTCTGAAATCTTGCAAACGTTTTAAGATAATCGCATACAAGGTAAAATTTTCATCAAAATCATGTTGAAGGTAAAACGTTAATCAAAATTTGGCTAATGATCGCCACCACCAATGGGATGACGTCATCTCCAAAATTTACAAAAGTGAAAATTTGTTTTTAATAAAATAAGTTGTTTCTGTATAATACAGTTGTGGTGTATGAATCCATGTTGAGTTTTCACCCTACACATCCAGGTGCAAAAATCAAAATTGAATAACAACATTTTGGAATTTAAATTTGAAACTGGAGAACCGAATACTCTGAAATCTTTCAAATGTTTTAAGGTTCTCGTAATCATGGTAAATCGCTAATAAAAATTGATTCGTTTATTCTCCCCCCCAAAAAAATTGATAACGTCATCGCAAAATTTCGTTCAATAAATCTAAAATATACAGAATATTAGAAGTCTATACTTCTTGTTTATCATTCATATCCTTTAGATTTACTTATAGAGAGTGACTCAAAAAAATACGACTGAGGCAATTTATTTTATTTATCAAATCACCAATTGCTTTTCTCAAAAAATTGGGGATACAGTACTATTATTATTAGTATTACATTGCACCTATAAACATTTCAAGGCGTCATCATAAAATTTTGTAATGGAAGAACTCACTTGAAAATCTTGAAGCATTCGCACAATATGCTTCTTTGGCCATACTTTAATACTGTTACGAAATAAACCCATACGCCGCCCCGGTACGACCCCTATGTACGTGTTTCTTCTCGTATGACTCATCGGCCGCGTAGATGCAAGAGGATGTTGCGACGGGCCCAGAAAAAGTCTCGAAGCGGCCGTCGAAAAGCCTGGAAGCGGAAGTTGCGAATACCCAATTCGAGAAAGAGTTCGATCGCCGAAATATGTATTTAAATAGAGGCCACCTTCAGGAATGATTCATTCAGTCAAGAAGTTGAGTGAGCAAGTTGCACAAAGTTATTTCTGTACGTAATCGCTGTACTAGTTAGTCCTGTAATTCGAGTTATTAAGAAATAAATTGTTGAGATTTATCCACGCCATTTTTAATTCATCGAAACAGCGTAACAATACTATACACATATTTTTATTTTAAATATTATGTTATCTTTCCCTGTTATGTCATCTTTCCCTAACAAATTAACTGCTGGTGATGACCTAATACCTAGTTTTATTATACGTGACACAAGATTCGCATTGGCTAGACCTCTTACTACAATTTTTAACTTAGCTATAAAATCATCCACCTTCCCTGACACTTGGAAGATAGCCAGAATTACTCCCGTATACAAAAAAGGTGATGCTTCTATGATAAAAAACTACAGACCTATTTCTATACTTTCGAATTTTGCTAAAATTTTTGAGATACTCATTTATAGAAATATTTATCACAATGTTAAAAGTCTCATCTCTATACATCAACATGGATTTTTACCTGGACGATCTACAATCACTAATTTAGCTATAATAAGTCAATTCATTTCACAACAAATAGATAAGAATGGACAAGTCGATGTCGTCTATACTGATTTTTCTTGTGCGTTTGATTCCATTGATCATCATGTTCTTTTATGTAAATTAAGTTGGTTTGGATTTGCATATAGTTTCTTAAAGCTAATGGAGTCTTACCTTGACTCCCGACAAAATTATGTTTTCTATAATGGTTTTCAATCTAAAAATTTTGTTTCCACCTCTGGAGTGCCACAAGGGTCTAATTTAGGGCCTTTACTTTTTGTAGTGTTTGTCAACGATCTTTTGGACTCATTACGTTGTAAAGTGTTAGCATATGCTGATGATATAAAACTATACTCCTCAATAAGATGCTTAGATGATAGCATTTTGCTTCAAAATAATCTTGAAAGGATGGTAGACTGGTGCAAAGAATTCAAATTACTGTTAAATACTGATAAATGTTTCATTATGACCTATACAAAAAAATTAAATCCAGTTTCCTTTTCGTATCTTATAAACGATAAATCTATTAAAAAAATACAGTTAGTAAAAGATCTGGGTATCACATTTGACTCACATTTATCGTTTACTCAACATATGCATACTATATGTCTATCTTCTTCGAAAATGCTTGGCTTTACATTTCGACTTACAAAAGATTTCACTAACCCACAACTAATGAAAATGTTATACTTCTCATTTGTTCGAAGTAAACTAGAGTATGGGTCTATTATCTGGTATCCGTATTATGAATCACATAGACTTGCCATAGAAAAAGTTCAACGTCGTTTTTTAAAATGTTTATCGTTTAGAATAGATGGAATCTATCCAATTAGGGGAATGGAATATAATTTGTTATTAGCACGACACCAAATTCATAGCTTGAGTAGCAGAAGACAATTGTACAGTGCTAATTTTTTATGGAATTTAATTCAGGGAAAAATTGACTGTCCTATTTTATTGGCCAATGTTAATTTTCACGTACCACGTATCGTCTCACGTCGTGCATCTTCATTTCTGCCTTCAATACCAAGAACAAATCAACTACGTAAAGCCCCACTGGAACATATGTATCAGAATGTGAAAAAATTTTATGATGATGTATTTTTTTGTAAAATGAGTCAGCTGCGTTAAATTGTTGTTTTTATTATTTTTATTATTAATGTTAATTTAATTATACACGTATTGCATGGTAGGCATAGTGTGTTGGTTTTGATCCTTACGATCCTTAACTTGTTAGTTATTTTATTTAATTTTTTATTTTTATTTATTATTGATTTATATTGTCCTGTAATAGGGTTATCTGTTGGGCAATAAAGGTTATTATTATTATTATTATTATTATAGTAATAGTGTGAAATGTTGTACTGAGAGGCGAGGAAAGCTCTATCTAAATAACCTCGGACCACTTTTTTAAACTCTTAGATAAACTGTATTTTTTAGAACTGTCCATGTTTATGCTGTCATAAATGTGAATTCAACAATCAGGTATCCCATCAAAAAATTTAAATATGTTGCCAACCTGACAAAAAAACCACAAACATTAATAGTCAGTCGGAATAAAGCATGATCAACATAATTCGTGATCGCAGAAGTCTCCAGAAATTAATTTTACATCTATACTTTATGTACGCGATTATATGTATAAAGTTATTAAGTTGTCGAAGTCTTGACGTTCCAATTCAAATTTTTGACAGTCAGAGTGAAGAGTTTAAAAAATACCGACATACGTATTACAAAATTAATAAGTTGATATATAACTATAATTGAAAAACTTTACTAATATTGAACTAGTTTTTAACCCTTTTACATTTGTTATGATATCTGATTTACTCAGTCCATCAGAAACAAAAGGACCCAGTTCTCATTAAAAATGAAGCTGTTTGCTAAAATTCTCGATGTCCTCGCTTTTACTAATAACAACAAAAAATCATTATTTTTCGTGTAAAACTTTTTTATGTTTTCTATAACTTTTAATTATGTCCAAAGCCAGCCCGTATTTTCCTGCTATTAGCGTAGGCTATCATCGCTGATGGTGTTAGGAAGTTGGCCAACGTTATCATCCCACGGTTATATCATCAGCATTATCTTGCGTTATACCTCGAAATTACAATGTTCCGACCCCCTTCGTTAAAAGCGCTTTGCAATTTTCTCCTTAATTGGTGGCATAACTATACAAACCAGGTCGCTCAGAAAGAAGCCCAAATTCGCATTATTCCAAACACTGCAGAAATGAAAACCATTGTGTTAATCAGTTATTGCTCCACAAAAAGTATGTATTATGTATGGCAAAAAAGAACGAATGTTATTAAGCATTAGACTTAGAGCTGGCTAAGCATACTCTCTGTCACACAAACGATCTAACAAACAAATGTGTGATTAGTTCATTACATTAAAAATTAGACTAAAAGTATCTGTATGTACTAGGTGTCCTAGAAAAAATTCGCTACGTTGTTTGAAAAACGAACAGAGATGTTAAGATTTTATAAACATCATAGGTTTGAGTTTGAAAGAGGACGCTTAACTTGCTAAGAAGCAGACATGTAGCTCTGGCATCGATATATTTTTTTTATCAACTTTTACAGTACATACTTTGATGGATCATTCAATTACGATTACAATCATACAGGGTGATTCACGAATAGTGTGGGTTTTAATAATGGTGTTTACACATAGAACCCAAAATAGTTCAATTGAATATATATTTTTTCAATCAAAGTTATTAAATTCTAAGAACAGTCAAATTGATTAGTGACGTTTCAGATAATTTCTTTGACTTAAAATGTTTACAAACGGTGAAAAACGGACTTGAGAAAATTGTGGATTATCTCAAATAAGAAGTAAAAATAGAAGCAGAAATTTAAACCAAAATAAATACTCCCAATATCTCTAATATTTCGATTATAAATACGTCGTCCTTCTTTATTTGAGAATATACACTCAAAATGCGCACATAGTCCTAATCCTAGGAAATTTCGGTCAAAGATCATGTCTTTTCGGAATGATTTCACGAATTTAATTTTTCTTATATAAAAATGGTGGAGGTGCCGGGATCAAAAATTTTAATTAAATGCTTAAAATTTTGTTTCGAAATTTCTTCAAGGAAAAGTATATTTGAACAGGAATTATTATGTTCTTTAAACACCTTCACATATGAACAAATTAAAAATGTGAATCACCAGGTCGCGGGTGATTTTGCTAACTTTAAGTAAACAGTTTTTTTTGGTTATTTGAAGAAATGTAATCAAAGAAAACGCAGATTTGTGTTAAGTAAACAGTTTTTTTTTTTGTTATTTGAAGAAATGTAATCAAAGAAAACGCAGATTTGTAATTTTAAGTAAATTTTCCAAAAGAATAATCCTCTTTAGGAGTGATTTGCCAAACTTTAATTTATTTTCATAGAATAGTTGGTGCCCCTGGATAATAAATTTCAAAGACTACGTTTTTAAGAATGTCTGCATTCGATAATTGCGTTTTGAAAGAAATCATACATTTCTTTAAATGTGGGTTATTACAAATGAATTATGAGGTGGTGCACCATCTTGCTGCAGCCACATGCCTCTTCTGGTTTCAAGAGACACATTTTCTAACATTAGTAATTTTTACTAAAAAAAGTGTAAATATCTTACACTAGTCAGAACCATTTGCAATTCCAGACCAATTAGTTTGTTTCCTCATTTCGCATATCCAATGTAGTTTAGTGTCTAACCTGTAGTACGAATGTTTTTGTAAACTACACCACTGTTGTTAAAAGTTTCATTGCTCCACATTATTTTGTTTTTTTTTTATTTATTATATTGTTAAAATTTTATTTACTTTAATAAATTCCAGTTTTTTCTTTGAATTTCCTAACGAGAGATATACGTAAGTTTAAAAAAAAAAGGTCTAAGATCATTTAGGCAGAATTTCAGTCCCTCGGAAGTGAAAAATTATAAAATTTTATTTTGTGATTCTTATTTATTTTATAACTGTTAAAAAATTAATGAGAGGATGGAAATAACGGATAAATTTTGATCAACGATTTACCCTGGTTGCTATAACCTTAGAATGTTTGCCAAATTTTACAACATTACGTAACATTTTTAGGTAACATCATCACAAAGGTAGGTGGCATGATTAGACAAATTTTGGGTAATGTTTTACCGCCTGTACAATATTTCTAAAATATATATAAAATTTGACAACAACCGGTCCACTAGTTTGGGAAATTATCTGTCTAATGAAAAGAGACACAGACAGACAGACGACACAGACGAGAGACAGACAACAGACAGTGGCCATAAAACGTCGAAAAACATGAAAGTAGCCACTCGCTGGATGGATCCTATTACAATACTTCCCCACCCGAGAAGTAAAAAGGAGTAAAAGTTTACAACACAAAAATCATTGGATGAAATTTTCGAAATATGACATTCTGATGTGATCTAATAAACAGAAATCTGAGATTGAAGGATAATTTGTTTGAGTACAGAGTGTGTGACTGTTGTTGTAAAATATTTTTAATGTAGTAAAACTCCCTATTTTTAAGCATTTTATAATGTTAGAGATAGTCCTGTCCATTGAGTATTGTCTATCTGAGTCCTTATTATAGTAAATTCAAACTTCTCTTTCAACTTTAATTAATATTGAAAGAAATAGTCGAAGCTTATTTAATAACACCCTGCGCCGTACGGACAATGTAAAAGATATTTAAAGCACTTAGTTGACGGGATAAAATATCCTTCAGCACTAGGTAATAGCAATCTGAAGCTCAAGTATTTATTTATATTTATACATCGAAACAATGTCACGTAGAAATGAGTTTGGTTTGAATGAGTTTTTTATTCTCAAAACAGAGGACTAAAATTATTAATTAAACCACAATCAACAAAATGTTCTGAATATTATAATTCTTATTTTATTATTATTATATAACGTGAGTATTCTCAACATTTTCGAAAAAATGGGGTGACTCGTTCTTAATTTGACCAATAAAAAATTTGTTATGACGTCATGAACATAAGAAAAAAAACCCCATGAACCCTTGGGTCACAGGTATGGATTCATCATATTTTGGACATTTTAGATAGGATTTATTCGTCAAAATTTTGAGCTGACGTCATCACTTTTTTGGAGGGGATAAACATATATATATATATATATATATATATATATATATATTTTTAATATATCATGCTTATTTTAAAACATCTGCAAGATTTCAAGGCATTCGGTTTTGACGATTCAAAATTAAATTGCAAAATGTTTATAATTTTGATATTTTTTTCAAAAATCTGGACGTTTCGGGTAAAAACTCAACACGGAGTCATAAACTACATGTGTAAGAATACGTTACATTATAAAATTTAAAACCCATTTACTATGTACAATTGTGAAGTGACGTCATCACATTATTGATGGAGACGACTAGACAAATTTTGGTCAGCGGTTTACCATCTACATGATATTCCTAATATTAATACAAAATTTGACAACAATCGGCTCAGTACTTTCGGAGATCTAATAAAAATCCGGAAAGGCAGACAGACGGACAGACGGACAGACGGAAACTTGAGACCAATGTTCGTAATGTAGGCGTTATGCAAGGTCTAGGAAACATAAATGTAGAGAGTCGGTCGAAGGACTTGATTACAATAAAAAATATTGTAATAATCCAACACTTTTGTCGTCAAAAAATAATATATAGCATTAGTGTAATTTGGTTGCACATCTGTTTCTATAGCAAGTTTTGCCAGTTTAATCTCTTCATCTACAAAGTTTCGTAAAAACGCCGATGCCGACACCAAGTATACGTCTTAGTAAATTCAGCTTTTCCCTTCGAAATAAAAACAGTGGGGTCTACACAGTTTCAATTAGGTATATAGACAGAAATGAATGAATAAAACTAGATAAGAGACATCAGATCCATCTAAAGAAAAAAATCACTTTTAAAACTTAAGTGAGTTTAACACAGAGACGCTATATGACCTAAAAACTATACACTTAATAGCCTAAGCTATATCATTAGAAACTTCTACGGAAATACACTCATTCATAATAGCAATAAAAATTATGTACCTATTATAAATTAGATATTATAGTTAAAAATCAAACTCGTTGTCCTGAAAATATAATATTTTTTGAAGTAAAATAAATAACATTTGTGGTATAAATATTTTTTGTTAAATACTTTGATGAGGGTAATTTAACTATTTGAATATAACTTTAAGTCATCAAAATTACAAATTAAATTGCTAACAAGACATATTTTAATTTGACGGTAGGGTCATAACCATGAAAAGTTTTAAAAATTTATAAATTATGAAACCCTAATCTTTCTATCTAATTATTATTTCATGTCCCTATCCATGTACTCTTAATAAATTCGCTTATGACATCTAAATATCGTTACTTTACAGAGAAAACTACATTCCTTCTTTCTAGGATTGCTCACATTGGCTGCATTTGGCCCTTCCATCACCATGTAATGCAGAGCTACTCCTTCGGGAATACGCCGGATAAAACCAAGCTTTGGTCTCAAACTTCAGCTATCCGATTAACGGTAAATGGACGCATTATTGTCCTGTGTCATCGCCTTTTTAACTCTAGGTGTGACGAATTCTGTCCATTTATTACTAGAAAAGTGTACTTACTCAATCTGGGACTGGTTATGATTTATTTCTCATATTCCAACTGCAGTAAATGAATTCGAAACACAATAGTTTAACAACATTTAGCTTCACTTTTCATTATCAAACATAGAGCCCCACTTATTTGCCGTTTAATAATATACATTTTAATACCTAGATAATGAATTTGATTTGAATTTTGGTAAAATATTTACACACATTTAAAGATTACAGAACTACTGACTAAAATTTATTCATTCTAGTTTTAGTTGTGTTTACATTGATAATATGTTTTCAATTTTTAAATTGGTTGTACAGGATATATACTGTATTATAATATTCACATTATGATAATAATTAATAACGAACGGAATTTCGCTACATACTTATGTAAAAAATAAATTTAAATATTTTTTTTGTAGTAAATGGCAATGACAAGAACGTGTATATTTATGAACAAATTTTATTATCATATCATTTTCTCAAATAGTCAAACACATAGACACTTTTGTGTGGCAGTTGCAGATGAATTTAGCGTAGGTGTAAGTATGAGAATCTACAAGAATAAATTATTACTTTGAGGAAACAAATTTCCGGTTTCACGCCCACACATTTAAATGTTTAAACAAAGTGTTCACGATACAATACACTAGTGTGCAAGTTGATTAAATAAAAGAGTTAGTTGAATACTATGAAAGTGTCGGTAACAAAACGGAAGGGAGTCCGCCAACATTACAGTGTTTATACAAATTGTGATTTTAATTAAGTCGAGCGATTCGTTTGAAGCAATTTCGCGAAAGGATATTAAATGAAATCATTATGTATGAATACAAGTTCCAATGAATAACCGGCAAAGGGTGCAGGAAGTTAACACAGGGCGGGATTTCTCGGCACAGAGCCGGCGCTCATATTTCACAATTATTAGAGGAACTCGAATCATACACATAATAGGTAATTTCTTGCATTAATTACTCGATTAAATATTAACAGTGGCAATCATAACGCAGAGCTGCACAACCCTTCCGACAGGCTCTATAGATTATGCGGAGCTGGTAATAACGGCCCGGGTATTCCCCCAACGCACCGCAGAATGGAACTTGTTACCGAATGTTTCGCTTCACCGCCACCTTCCCACCCCCGAAAGGCAGAGGAACCGTCGACAATTCCAAAGTTTTGTTTATTTAGCCGCACATGTTAATTTTAAAAATTACGATGACTTCATCACGACCACCGAGAAGAATTCAACACAAACGGATACCAGTTTCATCGCATTTTATCTTAATAAATCTAAAGCCTTAGTGACAAGTTGCTAAATTTTTAAATATATACCCGGATTATTTGCTCTTTTGACTATAATAAGTAAATAAATGGATACTACGCATTTTGTGAATATTTACCACATAGCTAATCTATTTTTCTGCGTCAAACATGAAAGAACAATTTTTTTGCACATCTAGGTAGCTAGGTAGGTTTTAAAATAATTAAAACACCTATTTATAGACCTCGACGCAAGTTGTTGTGTTAAATACACCAAGCCCTCCTAGAATTTTCGTTTCGAGTTGTCTTCCTGTATCAATTCTATTAGTTCGTGTTGGGTTTTCGTAAAGTCAAGTTCAAAAGTGTAAAAGTGTTTTAAAAATTTCTTATCATCTAGTATTTTTTGTATTTTAAAAATGCGAAAGTCTAATCGTCTTCAAAGGACAAGAATGGACGAAAAACAAAGACGTTTTTCAAACAGAAAACGGCGAATTGTTCTGTAAAGCCTGTGGGAATTTCCAACGTAAAGAAAGTATTTCTTAAAGCTCATTTGAGGATCAAAGCCTTCCGGGAAGTCTTACCGGATTATCCATTGCCTCCAGAACCTGTTCTGATAAGATGGGGTTCATGGATTGCAGCGGCAATATATTATTGGGATCGTTTTGATGATATAAAAAAGGTTCGTTTATTGCTATTCGCAGTTTTGTTTTGTAATTCTAAATTAAATGAAACATTTTAGGTTATTATGGAATTTGACACAGTGCTAAAATGCATCGCCAAAACATATTTTGGCTTACATAAAACCCATTTTACCATCTTAAAAGCAAGTATAACTAAATTAGACCACTGGGTTGACCAATCACTCTGTGGATATGCTAGAGCAATTGTGCAAAAGACTGGAAGATACCCAGCGGAGAGTAAACGAAATGACATTTAAAAAGCTGCAAGATACTTTACAAAAAAATACCGGGAGCTTAAACTTGTCAGCAAAATAATACAAGGCGAAAATGTAGAAAAACATTTAAAAATAAAACCCACTGAAATTTATAATTTTAAATATTCTCCTTTAACATCGTGTTTGTTATGCAAATTTTAACGAAGATTAGGTGTGCTGATAATATAAAATAATAAAATAAATCTAAATCTCAAAGAAAACCAGACGTTTTTATTTTTCCTAAAACTTGTCTAAAGCGCCTATTTTGCCATTTTCGGGCCTAAATCCCCCGTTTTTATCGTCTATTTTATCCGTAGGAGGAATGGAAATTTTCGTGTAGGTAACAATAGATTTTTAGTTAACCAATAAACGAAAATTCGTTGCTAATACAACACTTAAGTTTGAGTTTAATTTTATGGTTGCTAACTCAATAGCGTTTTCATTATAAAACTTGTTATATAGTTCTTCTCTTGAGATTACCTGCAATTTATTTCGATAAAAAACCGATCATAAAGTTCTAGCAGAAAAGCTTACTAAATTAGTCGAATGCTTTTTAACGATGTCTACATTCTTCGAACAAATAATATTTTACCTCGAACTACTCGTATTTAAACTCAATTATTTTATGAAAATTCTAACTTAATATCAAAACTATGCCTTTATTGGCTTTTAAAAGAAATAGAACGCAGGATATAGAATAGGTTTATAAAGTAAAACACACGCTTTAAGGAAACGTCCTGAGACAAATACAGAGACAACCATAATATGTCATACAGGGATGTTGGTCACTTGCGCACAGCAGTTAGTTTACCTCATGTGGGAGGTTTAATCTCCGAAAAGGTCATCGGACAGTTGCCGCAAATAGGGAATTATAAGGGTTATTATTGTCTACAGGTGCCTAGCTGATAAGAAGCTTCCTACATTACAGTTTCATAGGTTTATAGTAAATCTAGCAATATAGGACTAAAAGTATCAACAGATCTACGTTTGTTAAAAGTGTTTCTTATAGAATAAAAATATAAATAAAATAAATTCTCCGCAAACTGTTTTATTTTCTACAAGATGAACCTATTGGTTGAAAATTTACAAGCAAAAAAATATTTTCAGCTCTATTCTTATACATATTTAATTATTAACAAATACGTGTGTAATTGTATGAAAGTTAAATTATTAACCACTTGCCAAAGTTACATAAGTTAAATTCACTGTGAATTTTGATCGAAGTAAAATCGAAATAAAATCTTTGTATTAGAGACTTAATTAAAAAAATGTCGAAAATTATTCGGTTTAAAAGAATCCAGACAGGGTTCACTAATAAGAAAACTATCCGCCATTTTGGACAATTGTCCAGTAAGTGGCAACTCTGACTACGACAAGCAACAACTTCTCAAATTATTGTATGCAAATCCGTCTGACCGCGGCGCGCAATTGTCCCTTACGTCTCAGACAGTTTGCGCACTACTATTCAAGTGGGTTATTATCCAGTTAGTATTTTTTTGCAAAAATTTGATTGCCTAGGGTAAAAATTCAAGGCGAATGCATAAACCACATGAACTAGAGTGGGTAATGGCATTTACTAAAAAAATTGGAAGGGACGTCATCAAAATGTTGGTGGTGTCTTACCATCTATACGACATTCTTACCATATAAAAATAAAAAAAATGATGATAATTGGTCCGGTAGTTTCGAAAATTTTAATAAAAATCGACACAAATAGACAACAGAGAGACGGCAACGAGAGACCTACTATTTCGTACTCTAGGATCATGAATCGTTGAGTAAAATTGAAAGTAACTTTTCGTCGAATGGGCCATATTACAATCAAAAATTCTACGAAAATATAGAAAATGAAAATATGAAGATGCTTGAAAAACAATAAAGGGGGTAATTACAGGAGCTACAGTAAAACTATTGTGTATAAAAACATTAGAAACAACAACTATTGGTTTGATAAGAAATATGAGCAATTTATACAAACAAAGAAAGAAATACAAGACAAAGGCTGAGCACAAAGAATGAAACAAACTTGCAAAAATACAAGCAGAAAAAAAACAGACAAACAAATATTTCGGAAAAGTAGTATTGGAAGAAATAGAAATAGAAATAGAAACAGAAACGAAAAAATACAAACCGAAATCGTTGTCCAAATGCACAAGGCAGCAAAAACGATGCAGAAAACCCACAATTAAAATAAGCGAAGAAAGTTTAAAAAATTACTTTCACTTGTTATACGAAGAAAAACACTAGCACAGCTTATAAATGAGAAGCAAAAAAAAACAAAAATTGTGAAAATGATGAAAAGACGAACTAGAAAAGAGCACTCAAATTATGCAGATCACGGAATAAGCAATTGACAACCGAAAATAATGGTGAGAAATAACAGTGGTTGCAAAACCATAGGCGAATTTCCATTTCGAATTTTCTTAGTTTTATTAATTATTGTTTCTTCCATATATGCATATGTAACCAAGTATACACAAAATTGATACCTTGAAAAGTTTAACCACAAGAATATCGTACAGTTGGTTGCCTACTTTCAAGCTAGACATAAATTTGTGAGGTTATGTGTACCAAAAAAACCTTGACAAATAAATTTATTTGACCAGGTTTTTGGTAAAAAAGGTCGCAGTCGTTACTTTTACAATTAAATAAAATTGGAGAAACGAAAAAAAAACATATGGATGTTCCATTATGGCAAATTAAAATTTCACCTATGTATAGCTGTACAGATACAGATCTTAGAAAGTATAGAACCGACTGCTCTTAAAACTTGTAAATGCTAGAAGATTTTCATAAACAAGATGATTCGATAATCAAAATTTATCTGCAAATCCTCACCAAAAATTAGATGATGTCACCTCAAAATTTGGCTGGATATATGTTATCTCATATATACAAAATACATAATATGCGTCTGTACTTATAATTTATCAGTGCATACATATATACTTTTCATTTTAATGCAGCACCATCACCAAAAAATATACACAATCAACTATTATACAGTTTATCGTAGAAAATACTAAACCAGTCGCTATAAAATTTAGCACATATTTTGAGGTTAGCATGTGCATTTTGATTGTAGTTCAGGAGCGAGGGAAGCTTCATCTAATTTTATACCAATTCTTTAACTGACGTTAATATTATACATACATTATTAAAAAAAACAAGCACTTTTATTGAATTTGAACGTCTTTTTCTTAAGTAATAGTATTTTGTAGTTTATATTCTTAAAAAAATGCATACATAGAAAATTGTATGTAAATAACTTTTCAAGTTTTTTTTAACAGCTACCACGATCGAATAAAATGACAAACAAGTCTTTTCCAAAACATAAAAAAGCAGCAGACTTCTGTGTTTTCCACCGTTAAGAAATTAAAAAATTCTACAGTAATTTTTTCTAAAATATTTACCAACATTTGTAAATTATGCCTTACCGAGAATAAATTCTATCGTTGAGTTTTTATCTTAGACGTCCAGTTTTTTGAAAAAAGAAATCATAATTGTATAATTTTACCATTGAACTTTGAAACTTGAAAACTGAATGATCTGAAATCTTGGAAACGGTTTAAGGTTATCATAAAACAAGCATGGTTTTATACTTCTCGAATTTAATCGATGTTTCGTGACTACTAAAGAACGAAAAAATAGGTCTACCGTTTTCGTATGTCTGTCGTCTGCCTGCATCGATTTTTATTAGACAGATAATCTCCAATACTACTACTCAAAATTATTGTTAGTAAACGCCATTTAAATTTTATAAAATAACATACTCCTGTAGTTTATCAATCCGCTTCGATTTTTTACTTTAGGTATTCAGATTTTCACATAAATCCAAACTGCATTTTCATAATTTATTTTATAAAAGATTGAAGTACTAACGCGAAGGTCACTGGTTCGATTGACTCATAGGTGAGGTTTTTTTATCACATCAAAAATGATTCACTCCATTCTCTCAAAAAAAAAAAAAAATGGTAATAAAGTAATGCATGCCTATATTTAATATTAATAAAATAAGTACTATAAAAATAATATTCAGGATGTTTCGCTCCACTGTAGCTTAATTAATAATTTTAGTCGCCTCCTGTGTTGTGAGATGACCAAATGTTTCAAATCACGCTGTTTGTTACGTGTTTAATCGTTACATTCTTTCGATATACGAACATAAAAGATCTAGATTAAGCATGTACTGATAATACATTTTTTCCTACTCTAAATATATTACATTTTTCAAAGGAGCGGAATTGTTTAGACTGTACTATAGGAGCGAGGGAAGTTCTGTTGAAACAATTTTCGAGCAATTTTTCAGTTATTGTTTCCGTTTTTTGACCCCTACCACTAGATCATACATTCAGTTTAACGTATCAATAGTGACGAGATTTTAATATTAAAAAAATGTAGACACCGGTAGTCAACGCTGATTACTTATATAAATATCTGGAAAAATCTTAAAAACGAATCTACGCAGAGAAAACTGTATCATCATTATATTAACGAGACTTAAACAATGTTTTCGTATTTTCATTTTGTACTTAACAATCTAACATATAGTTACGAAACATCTGTACAAACTGATTAAACCTAATAATCCTTTTGTTCTGTTCTATTTGATTCCATTCCTTTGTATCAAAGAATGTTGGCTCAATTAAACGGCAACATTAACTAAAAGTAACAACCATTAACTTATTCCATTCGCCAATATCGAAGTGCGTTAACTACCCGATTTTTTTCGCTGGATTTAAATTAAACCGAAATTACGTGATTTGGTTCGAGAATCTAATTTTGTGTGTTTGGACACCGAATATGATTGTTGATATTAATTAGGAGGGAGTTAGGTCGATATTTGCGAGTACGTACACAAACCGAGTCGTATAGTAGGAATCGGCCATCAGCCCAAGGCTGTGTTGGTGGCAAGCAGCAAAGCGAGCCGCCCCCGCGATTCCCTCTCGATCCCGACGCCGCTCCCCTAGCCCAACGCCATGAATAATAGATGGGGCGGGTTCTAACAATGACGTAACTACAATCGCGCCACTCTCCGCACAGATTGGCGCGAATTTGCAGGCAGCCCTTGCTCACCACTTTCTGCTGATCCTCCTGCTGCCTGCTGCTGCCCCTCGAAAGGGCCTTAAGAGACGCACGCACGCGCTGCCTTTTCCTTATTCTTACAAGTAAACTCGGCCACCGCGGACACTTCGATACTAACGGCTGCTTCACGTGGAACGTAAAAACTACGTTTAAGCAATACGTTTGAATAAATATGTGTGTTTAAGGCTTAGAAACTCATGAATTTCTCATGCCTAAACAAATAAATGCTGTCTTATTTAAGTAAACGAGAGAAATTTTGAATTCAGTTTATTGACAACAAGTGAATTACCAGTGTAACTCTATTATTGTTAAACAGATATCGATTTTACACGGTTTCTTTGAAGTTGTCGATACAATGGCACTTTTGTTTTAACAGTTACGGCCAATTTATTTACTGTTTCATAATAATTATTATTATATTCAAGCTGAGTTCATCATCCACATTTATAATTCCACGATCGAAAATACGTAAATTTACTAAAAATTCTATTCTATTGTTAACCTTATAAATAAGACGAACAAGAAATAAATAAAAACTGACTTATTAAAAGTTATATAGACAGAAGTCCAATCGCTTCTTATTTTTACTTCCTGAGCGTAAGTTTTTCCGAAGGTACTGATCCCCAGAGTATTTTTAGGACTCCCGTTTCCGTCTGAGAAGTATTGTATACATGGTAAAAAGCTAGCCAAAATTTATATAATCATCCTCCCAACAATGTGATAACGTGACTTCAAAAGATCGTGCTGTAAATGTTATTTAAATTGTAAAATTGTACGAAATAACATACTCCTACACTTGTGGTTTATGAATCCGATTTGATTTTTCCCTTACACATTCAAATTTTTGAAAAAAAAATCAACATTATATAACAACCTTTTACAATTTAACTTTGAAACTGCAAAACATAAAATTTTTCAAACATTCTAAGATTATCATAAGTACAGGAAATCGCTAATCAAAATATATCCGTTTATTCCTTCCAAAAATTTGATGACGTCAAAATTTTACGAATAACGCGTATCTAAAATGTGAAAAATATACTTGTGATTTATCAATGCATTCATATTTTTTAAAATGTTTGTACACACAAAAAATATATATGAATAACGCAATTTATTTTATTCATCAAGTATACAACGACTCACCCCTTTTTCCCAAAAACTTGGTAATACGGTGGTACTGTTATTAATGTTATTATTATAAACGTACTTTTGCTAGAATGTATATTACGTCATCACATAATTTCGTAATCTAAAAACTCACTTGAAACGTACGCATTACATTACTTTACTTCAAGACGGTGACACGGTGTGTGACGATGGTTCGTTCAAGTGCTATCTGTGTTTTTGCCTAACTTTTGAGTGATTCTAGTGGTTTTTCTTACAGTTTTGGATAAATTCATACATCAATAATTGTTTGAGATAAGTATAAATAAATCTTGCCCTTCAACGGCTTGATGCCGTATTTATTTTGCTAATTTTGTGGTTCTGTTAGCAACTTAATGCGAATTTTTTCTCGTTCTTTTTCGCCATTTGTCTAAAGGCCGTGGTCTGTTTTCATAAATATGGCCATAAAATGCCATAAATGTAATAAAGCAATTGGTAGACACGATGATTGTATCCTTTGTCGCCTAAAAATACTTCAAAAATTCTGCAATCTTCACGTGGATTGGGTACTTGGGGATGTGGATTCTGTTCAGTTTCTGTAGATGGTGGTGGTACCAAACATGCTCTAGAAGATAAATTTGAAGATACTTTTAAAAATCTTCCCATCTCTATACGTGATGATTTTGCTGACTTTGCTAATCTCATGCTGGATCGTTTTGCTTCGTTAAATAGTAAAATTACTGATTTGCAACATCAAAATTCTTGCGAATAAACAGTATCCTGAAATTCGTGATCCTAGCATCACTTATGCAGAAAAGCTGAAGGATACAGCTACGGTAATTGTTAAACCTAAGAATGTTATACAAACTGCCACCAAGACAAAATCAGATATAATTTCGAAAGAATTGTGCCCTTCTCCTAAAGTGTCGTAATCCAGATAAATTGGAAAACTTATCAAATGATGAAGAGATGAAGAGTTCATATGTTATACGCAATCTGAAAACTCCGCTACCACGTCTTCGTATATCTGGCATATCTGAAGAAATTTGTGAAAATGATGTTGCTGCTTTTCTAACTATGCAGAATAAGCATATTTTTACCAGCCCCTCAGAATGCAAACTGCTCAAATATTCACCGCTGAAAAATAAAAGTGATAGGTTTCAAATTATTGTGCAAGTGGATCTAAAGACTTATAGCAATGCGGGACACTGTTTGATTGGCCTAGATGGCTGTAACCTTTATGATACTCTCGAGGTGCTTAGATGTTATAATTGTAACGGCTTTAATCATGGGAAAAAATATTACAAAAACAACTTGACGTGTCCGCGGTGCGGTGCTAATCATGAGGTATCGAAATTCCAATCTGAAAAACTGCAATGTAGTAACTGTTGTAACATACAAGAAAAAAATAATGTCACAGAAGATGTCGCCCATGCCACTTGGGATTACAACAAATGTTTTTTTTTTCAAACAACTTACTAATAAAATGAAGGATGACCTTTTTGGTGGACCCATACAATAGCCATTATCACATATACCTAGTTCTACCGTGCATCATAATTCATCTTTTTCATTTAATTCTTCTGTCAGCTCAGTTAATACTATCGAGTTATCTTCTTCTATCCCTTCATGTTCTCAGTTTTATGTTCACTACCAAAACACTCATGGTATCAACACTAAATTGATCGAAATTCATGCTGCTTTCATATGTAGTGACTATGATATTGTCTGCTTAACAGAAACCTGGTTAAATAATTCAGTTCATTACTCTGAATTTTGCCCTTCTAACATTTAGGTACCACGTTGTTAGATCTGATAGAAATCTGTTAAAAATTAATGTTACGAGAGGTGGAGATGTATTATTAGCTTTTCGATGTCAGTTTGCAGTTTTTGAAATGGATTTATTGTCAAAAGGTTTCGACTCCTTACAGTTCACTGAGATGACTGGTACCAAACTTATTTTTCATCATGTTACGATGTACTTGTTTGGAATTTATCTTCAATCGAAAGCAACTGTTGAAGAATACGATTTACTGTTTAACTTAATAGGTAATTTGACTGAATTATTTAACCAACGGGTCGTCGTAAACAGTTTCGGCCACAAAATATTGGGCAGTTCTGTCATTCCAGTGACATAAGCACTAAAACAAGCTTTACGTACTTATAATCTCAAATTAGCCATCTTTGTCATTTTGACGTAGACTGGAATGTGAATGATGACGTACGTCAAAATTTATTTTTTAAAAGTGTCAATCATTATGACAATAAAGCGTAAACTACATCGTATTTTTTTAAATGACAGAAAAATACTGCCCAAGATTTTCTGGCCGAAACTGTAACAAGAAATTGTCATCCTATTTAATTTCTTACAGTTTTGTAACTAAATATCACCAGTACAATAATGTTTTTAATACCAACGACCGGTATTTGGACTTGGCTATTTCTAATTGTATTTCAAATAAATCTATTGATAGCCTACCGACGGAAGACCCTCATCATCCGGCTCTCTATATTACTTTGAGTTTACGATTGCCTAGAGTTCGGTTGTTTAAGAGTAAAAAATATCATGATAACCAATGGAATTTTCGTAAAGCAGATTATCTCAGTTTTTACAATTATTATCTATCACAGATTGATTGGTATTGCCTTAATAACATCAGTGACGTCAACAAGGTGTGTTCCTTTTTTTATGACAATTTTTTTATGGCTTTTAATTTGTATATACCTAAAAGGCATCGTACTCGTTTCCATCTGATATCATTGGCAAACTAAATCATAAATGACACCTACTACGCAAATTAGGTCCTGACAATAGCGTAAAAACATATGCCGAGTTTAAACATATTCGTGCTAAAATTAAGCATGACATTAAAATCGCCTATAATAATTATATAGTCAATCTTGAGTCAACAATCAAGTCTGATCCTAAAAAATGTTGAGCTTATGCTAACAACCTCTAAAAATGTAATGGAATTTCTTCTCATATTGTCTTATCGTAATAATTTGTTAACTAACCCGGATCATATTCTAAAAGCCGTTGCGGAATTTTTCAGTAGCAATTACAACAATACCAAGGTTTTTGATATTGATAAATTTATAGATTGCATGCCGAACACAACAATCGACTTTTTTATCGTTTCTGAATCCGAAGTTTTAAAGGCATTAAAAAAAAGTGCCTGCCTTCTTGTTGTAGAATAACGATAATATAATAACCTAATTATAAAAATCAGCAACTTCCCTGATAATTAGCCATTATATCACCCATCTTCAAAAATGGGAACAGAGATGAAGTTGAGAATTACAGACCCATTCCTTTGATTTGTAATTTTGCAAAAACTTTTGAGTTAATGTTACATAATTCTCTTCTCTTCAATATCAAAAATAAGATCACAGAATTTCAACATGGGTTTGTTGGTGGTCAATCGACAGTAACAAACATGTGTGCATTTACTCAATTCATCTCGGATTCTTTTGATGCGAAGCTGCAGGTTGACGTAGCATATATTGATTTCTATAAAGCTTTTGATAGATTAAACCATCAAATCTTATTAGCAAAATTACACAACATAGGTTTTTCAAATACTGTATTAAAATTGATTTCCTCTTATCTTTCTAACAGATTCCAACGTGTCAAATTTAGGGGACATGAGTCTAAAAAATTCTCGTTCAGTCTGGAGTGCCTCAGGGTTCAATTTTGGGCCCCCTTTTCTTTTGATATCTACATAAATGACCTAGTTAAGGCGATTAAGTCAAATATTCTCTTATATGCTGATGACATAAAAATCTTCAAGGACATTTCTAAATCTGAGGACTGCTTGCTCCTACAAAATGATTCATTTAACCTTTTCCGTTGGAGGGATCTAAATTTACTGCCTGTTAATTTTTCTAAATGCTATATAATGTCCTATAGTAATAAGAAGACATATACTTTCCGGCATCATATTGAGTACATTGAGTCCCTACGTGTTTTGTATTTCGCTTATGTGCGGTCTAGACTTGAATATGCGTCTGTTGTTTGGTGCCCGTACTCACAAATTCACATTGAGTCTTTGGAAAAAATCCAACGGCGTTTTTGAAATACTTGACGTATAAAGGGGACGGTTTATACCCTAGACGGAGTATACCGCACACCGTTCTTCTAAACAGGGTCGGGTTTGAAGATTTAAATACTAGACGTACTAACTTTTCGCTGAATTTTCTTAGAAAATTGTTGGTGTCCCAAATTGATTGTCCTAATCTTCTATGCTTTACTATTCCTAGGTTATCTTCTCGTACGTATTGTTATTTTTATTTGGCGACTCCTCGCATAGACAAATGTGCATAAAATTTAATCAACATAAGAACGACTTTGGTCTACTCCTTTGGCTATACTACTTTTTCTATGCTACTTATTTTTGTGTTCTTCACAATCTACCTGGACTCTAATAATATCCATATTCCATAATAATAATTAACTTTTTCAGTTTTATAGTGCATTATATTTAAAGTCAGATTAAGCTCTCCTTACTATGAGGACAGTAGTAATTGCAGCTGCTGGAACTATAGTTCAGCTTAAATCGACTGGATTTACCTCTTTATTTACTTACTCATTTATTTTAATAATAACAGCAAAGTTGAACTGTAATTGGGCATAAGAATGTCGTTCAACTTAACGTGATTATAATAATAATAATAATAACACTGCACACATATTTTTATCTCAATTTATAAAGATTTCGTAAAAAAAAACGAAATTCAACAAAGCATGCAAAATTTCAACAAAATAAGAAATCCAAACATTTTGTTATTTAATCTCATATAATAATTTGTTAAGATATCCTGTATCAATAATTAAAAAAAATGCTACATGAAAGAAATACATGGATAGAAGCTTGCCATCAACTTTTTGGAAAAAATTCCCAAAACATTTTATTTTCATTGGTGATACCATGTCCAGGATAACCGTTGTGCTAAATCAATACGATCGGTGTTGTAGTTTTTATATATTATAAAATTTTGGTGTCTAATTTTCAACTTTCAATAACAAGTTTGTTAGGCCACAGGTAAATGAGTATACTATTTTGTAATTTTAAAAAATGATTTACTTATCAACATTTTTAGATGACGTCATCCCATTTTTGGTAGGGAGGAAAAGACAAATTTTGACATTTTACCACTTATACGATTTTTTCAAAAACCAATTTGTGCTGTGGGGATTACTTATCTTACAAAACCACCAACAGACAGAAACAAAAGATCATATCATATTAAAAAAATCGCAGATTAATTTACTTTTTTCTTTTCATATCCAATTATTTGAATTTAATTTTTTTGTAGAACTGTTTCCAAAATTGTAAACAGGATTTACCATGTCGAGCGAGAGATTTTCAGTCTCGCGAGACAGGGTTAATCCGTTATTTCCCGCATAATGTATATTATTTTTTTCCCGACCCACTCGCTAAACCAACAAACAATTAATTCAATATTGTCAAAATGCATAATATGGAATAAAAATAGTTGGCCTCCTTTGTGTTGCTAAGGGTATCAATTAAAGATAATTTCAAAAAAACGTTTCGTTAATTTTTGTTACAAAAAATTGTGAAATTAAATGGTGTCCTGTCATTTCACTTACTTCCCTAGCGAGGTGAGTAGCCCTAGGGAGATAAGTGACACTATTTCGCTATTTCCTAGGCAACCAGGACGCGATTCGTAATTTGAACTTACCTTCATCAAATGTGACTTGGTAAAAGCGACTTACGACAAGGGTCGGAATTTTTTTTTTATAGAAACGCCCTCGTTTCTAAAGTGAGATCGATGACCGATTAAAAAAATGCTTCAAAAATAACATATATACATACATAAAAATCTGTACAATTATTATTATATTTATTATTAAAATTATTTACGTCTAACATGCTTCACCTCTGAAGTCTGAAGCACAGTAAATACCGCATGTAATTAATATTGTATTTAAAATACCTTAATTTTGATGTGTATAATTAAGCAGAGCAAACGATTTTATGATGTTCGGCCTCAATTGTGCAAGTCTTCGCATCCGAACACCTTTTATACGTTTGGTAGTAAAGCTACGTACTCGTTTCTACGGACAATTTTTAAATAATCACATTCTCTGAACAACGATCTCATCGCCTCTTTGTCACTAGAGGTCGCCCAATCTGTCAATTGTCATTAAGTTTAAAATAAATCTGCAGCAATATTCGATGCGCTTATCAATGGTTGGTAACCAACTGTTCGGATAGGAGAACTAGCACTAGTCCTTCAGGATTGATAGCGGTCAATGATGGTAATCAGCTGTTTCAACTTTTAATAGGCCAACTGCGGGCGGTTAAAATATAGATTAAGCAATGCCATACGTATGTTTCAGAAAGCTTTTCCATAACAAAAATTTGTAACGACGTTATCAATATTTTAGCAAGGACACGTATGTCAATTTGAATAGGTGAATTTTCGGGAAAATGCCTCATTCATGAATTTTATTAAGTCACCCTGTATAAAACCATGAATGCTTTCATAAACCACAAATATATAGTAATGATATTTTGGTTACTTTAAATAGGATTTATTCGGTAAAATTTTAAGATGACGTCATCATCTTTTTAGGGAGATTAACGGATAAATTTTGATTAACGATTTACCATGCTTACGATAACCTTAAAACGTTTAAAAAATTTGAATGTCTAGGGTAAAAACTCGACACGGATTCATCAAGCACAAGTGCAAAAGTATGATATTTTATAAAATTAAAATATCTACAAAAAATCAGATTCAGGTCTATAAATTTTGATCAGATTAGCTAAATTTTATTTACCCATCTCAGAAAATTATTACGTAAATGTTTACTTAAAATACACCCTGCGGTGCTAGGCTGATTTTTTAAGATGACTTTAATTTTTAAAACTTTGCTACAGAGAAATGTAAAGTATGGACCGATCTGTTTTATCGATTATGTCAGGAACGGTTGGTTGTCCCCACTCTACATGCTAATCGAAGTAGGATTGGAATAATTTTTAGTAATTACCGTTGAATGTCCTGAGGAATATCGGTCACAATTTCTCACTACTAAAACTTTTTCGTCGAACTGTATACTTACATTTCACTAATTGAAGGGATCAAGTTGGGAGATTCTTGTATTTTGTTAAAGACAGATTTGAACATAAGTTGAATTTAAATCAAATCAAATTAATAAAATCAATTTATTGTTTGAGATAATAATATTTAAACAGTTAGGTTTCATATTCGTCGAATCTATCTATCCCTCAAGCACATCGAAAACCTTGTAACATGACTGTAAAATTAGTTATGATTAGTACAACATTGTACATATCAAAATCACTCTGTTATTCTTCTCGAAATATTGGTGACGTCATCACTTAAACCGTCATTCAAAAATGTTACAGCACAGAAGAATATTACGTGATATTCATCTTATAAATTGTGTTTACTTTTTAACCCTGTGTTAACAATTAAAGCCTGAAAATAAGAAAAACAATTTTTTACCAAACCTTAATCTTGAATATTCCTTTATTCGTCCTTTATTTTGATTAGGTTCTGTTTAAATTAGGTCACTTGAAAATGTCAATAATTCAAGCTGTTCAATAATTTACTTGAGACGATATTGGAAGGGAAGTCTGATTACTTAGGTATAAATTATGAGAATAATAATTGGTTGCAGTCAGTTCTTGATAAATCTATTTAAGTGCGTAAAATTTTAAGGGTAGTTGTAGATATAATTTCTGACAAAACTGATGTGGTAGTGTAGAATTAATTATGATACCTTAATTAAGTATATATATGTACACTTATGAGTACTTTATGACGAGTAATAGCTAAATTTTGTTGCAATAGATGCAGTTGATGTAATGCGCAGTTTCTTCGTTTTGTTAATACCTCTACTCCGAAGGGATCAATTGGAACTAATTTCAATACATAGAACCGCAATAGCTCAATAACACATTGGCATATGTGTCAGAAGCCGGCATTTATTAAATATGTTATGTTATCAACTAAGTTATTAATAGCGTGGCGCTTACCGCACATGGAAATGTGCTCACCGGGTGATGGACAAGCTCATAACCATGACATAGGAGAGTAATTTACAATGGTAATCAGTTGACTGGACGATGATTAAGTGTATGAATACCAGATTTGCTGCGAAATTGCTTATTTGCATTCCGCGTTTCGCACGGAGGGTTGATAATTTCCGAGACCCACCCCAATGCATCCTCTTTACATAGTTATACGCGGTGCATATTTTAATACGCACAAACTTTAGGTAAACGTAAAAGCTACACCAAATTAAAGCAATTTAGCCGACTCCGAAGGGAGGAGGGGTGAACCGTAACCTATGCTACATATATGGATTATGGTGCATCCCATTGTGGAGGTACTACAAAGCAAAGCTCGCTGAGCTTTTGCTGCATTATTCGGCTCAGATCATTGTGTTGGCATTAAACACTCATGATGCCGGTTATTGATAAAATGGAAAGCGGGGTGCACAGCCCTACTCTCCTTATTACATTAAATAGCTTGTAGTTGATTAATTATTTACGACGGAATTAATAGGACAATTTCGATTGGTATCGTGCTAAGGACAAGACGCGTGCTTGGTTAAATTCGAGATGCTATAATGTGAGACCTTGGTGTACTCTGTTTACTCTGTTTTTAGATATATACTACTAAGACGGCACAGCACTTTGAAAATTTGAAAACAAATGATAGACAACAGTTACAAGGGTTAAATGTAAATAATTTTATGAGAAAATTGTTATACAGAGTGGGTCGTAAATTAAATAGTAATAATACATTTAATCAAAATATTTACAAGAAGAAAACGATATATAATGTGTATACAAAAATACACCTGTAGGATTTTTCAAGTGAGTTAAAAATTATAATTCAAAAGACGTTATGTCTGTCTGTTTATTTTACTGAGCACCTTATCTCTGAAAATAGTTAACCGATTATTTATTTATGGTCAAATATAACATTTGATTGTTCGTTTTTCTCGCTGAAAAGCTCAGGGAGTTAACTACGAGTACGCCTACAAATAGAGATCAGTGGGAAAAATTGCATAACATCTTAGTATAGTATTCCATATTTTCTAAGGTTATATGATAGGAGTAAAATTCTTGGAAGGAAGATGACTAATAGCGAGACGCCAAGCTCAAAAACTCTGCAGGTGACTCTAATACCACAAAAGTGATGCACATAAACTAAAGTAGCCCCAAAGCTATAAGGTTATATATTATATATTATATATTATATATTATATATTATATATTATATATTATATATTATATATTATATATTATATTTAGTAAAAGCCGCTCCTGAACGAAACAACAACAGCCGGGCGAGTTGCAGTGGATACGTTATTTACGACCTTAAAAACCTTTTCTATTGTAAACAACTTAACTTCATATCAACCTCTTCGCGTGAGAGTGAACTCGTAGCGGGCTGGTGGTTTACAGTGAATTACTGTGGTGATTTTTTTTTTAATTTTGTGGTTCTTTATAAGAGTCAAGTCTCCAAGGAGTGCCCTATTTCGGGTGAGTTTGTTCCATTTTGAAATGGCCATTCCGGCACATATTTTGGTATTGGTCTTATAGAATCGTTACTTAGAGACGGATTTAGAAAAACCTGGTTTATCTTATCGCACAGTTTCTTGTGTGTTCTTTTCTTCTCTTTTTCTTCCTCTATTCGTTCACCGGGTTCGGTGCAAAATTTATCTACAGATGTCCATAAAGCGCAGGAAATGCAATAAGGCCATTGCAAGAAATGACGAATATATCAACTGTCGGAAGGAATGTGGTGGAAACTACCACATTGGATGTGCAAATCTCAGTAAATCCGCTTATAATTCTCTAAAAGATACTGGTCTGATTAAAACTTTGGGCTGCAGCTATGTAGCCCTTTTACACTCACATCGAATGATAAAAACAAAGCAGAGTTTTGTGCCTCGGCGTTAGATTTCCTAAATGAAGATATCCAGCAAAATCTCCCTGATGCTTTAAGACATGTCGTGATTGGCTTATCCCGCGTTATTAGTGAAAACTTCTCTATGCTTAGTCGGCAAATCGCTGACTTAAAGAATGAAAACTTAATGCTCCGCGAAAATATATCTAAATTAATGGGAAAATTTGATAGTGCTTCTAATGTGACAAATGAAAACTGCATCTACTATTGTCATTAAGCCTAAGAACTACTCTCAATCAACAGCTAAAACAAAATCAGACATTATTTCCAGCATTAATCCCGATAATGAACCCGGTATTTCTAAAGTTAAACGAATAAAAAATGGTGGATTAGTTCTCAAGTGTCAAAATCCAAATGATCTCAAAAAATTGACGCAGACGAAAGATTTATCTGATACAACAAATAATTCCAGACTTAATTAAGCAGAATAAACACATTTTAAATGATTCTTTGGAGTGCAATCTGCTAAAATATTTTCGTACTAGAAAACGCGATGATAATTTTCAAATAAATCTTAAAGTTAACACGTCCACATATAAACGCGCTCTTTCTAATGGGCACTGTCTAGTTGGTTTAGACAGTTATAATAAATTTGATGCAACTGAGCGATGTTTTAGATGGAATGGTTTTAATCACTACAACAAGAATTGTAATCGTAAAATCACTTGTCCTCGCAACGTAAAAGATTGTCAAGTTACTGATGATCAGTTAAAATGTGTGAAATGTGCTAGTGTTCGGGAGAAAGAAAATCTCAATGATAAGGATCTCCCATGCCTGCTGGAATTAATTATAATAGCTGTTTTATGTACAAATATATGATTGAGAAAGTTAAGAAGGATGTCTTCGAGATATCCAATACATAGCAATTAACTTATCAAACCACCTTTTCTTTATTTCGTTCCCTCACCATTGATTTTGGTTTTCGTACATCCAATTCTCAGTTTCTAAATAATGCACCTAGTATTAACAATGATGATGCTAGCTCAATCTGTCATTACTTGTTAAAATGATCTATAAACATCATCCATGGTACCTGTGTCTCATTTACATTCCTCCAGGATGAAACTCTAATGATTACAATATTCTCTTTGACTCACTCATGTCTCTATATTGTCTCTATAACTCCGATTTACTCATACTGGGCGATTTCAACATTCCGGGCTATATGAAGTGAGTCTTATCTGATTGCAATCCTCCCTCCTAGACTTACTACAATAATTTTATTAACTTCTTTAATTTATCTCAATATAATTTTGTTAAGAATAATATAAACAGACTGCTAAACCTAATCTTATGTAATAAGTTAATAAGAGGTATGATGTTAAGCATTGCATACTCTTACCTCTGAAGATGCATACCATCTTGCCCTTGAAATTATTACTGAGTTTGATAAATCTATCTATAAAAATTTTCCGACTTCGACTTTAGCTGAATATAACTTTAATAAAGCGAATCTTCCTGGGCTATACTCTGCCATTGCTGTTATTAACTTGGAATTTCTGAGGGAATTTAATGAGTTTGAAGAACTAGTTAGCGAATTCTAAGCTAAACTAAGTACTCCTAGTTTATTTGGTACATAGTTATGTTCCCAGAAAGTCTTCTTCTCTTGGAACTTATTCCTCATGGTTTAACAAATACGAGTATGTATATCATTAATTTAATTAAACATAAACATATAGCATGAACAAAGCATAGAAAATCAGGTGAACAAGAAGATTATGATTAATTCACAGGTTTAAGGAAAAGAGTTAAAAAAGAGATCAAAGCCTCTTACAAAACCTATATTTCTAATTTAAATCATGTCGTCAAGCTAAATCCAAAACGATTTTGGACTCATCTTAATTCATTGAAAAACGTGACAGCATAATGAATTATGAGAACAAAATTTTTTTTAGCCCACAAACCATTGTTAATCAATTTATTGTATACTTTTCTGGCAACTTTTCTACACCTACTGCTATTACTAATATCATCATTAAACAGAGTCATTGTAGTACTGGAAAATCTATCTCCGACAATTACTAGTAGTAGTAGCTACAAGTAATAACTTGTAGCTACTTGATTGTAATAGATACTCCTAACATTAATATCTTACTCTTAATATAATTGCGCTATAATTGGATGTAAAATCTGTTGTCCAATTTACATTAATAATAATAAAAATAATATTAATAACTTCGACACAATGGGATAATTTTATGATGACCATATAACCTTATAGCTCTTGGACTACTATACCAGAGAAGCAATGACCACTAAAGCGTGGCGTAATCACATTTATTTAATAAAATTTATTAAAAATATAATTATCTAAAAAACCAGCAATACACAATTATTAACCCTTTATTACAAACATTGTTCAGTTTTTTGGATATAAACCTTAACTTTTGTTTCCCATTTCAAACAAATATTATAAAAATGTTCGTTAAAAGCGAGGTGACGCCACCAGTGGAAGTGGGAGGTGATCTTCCTCTGGGACTTCACAAAGGTCATTTCCACCCTCTGGCGTTGGTGGATATTCATATGACGCATATCGTCAGCAAACCCTTTCAAAACCTGGATTCTCATACCTATTGGAAATAATAGACCATTATTTTGTACTCTAGGGGTCATGAAACATCGAGAAAACATTAAAGTGACAAATCATCTGATGGAGTCGATTACTATATGTACTTCCTTAGCTTACGTTCAGGACGTAGGGCAAAATATTAATTCAAAGCAGAGAAACATAGATTTAGAGTTTTTAGTAAACGTATATATAAAATTCTGCGTTTTCTAACTTTACTTACTACACATACACATTCTGATTTGTTTAACTTCACGTCTGTTTTTACTTGCACGAATTTTAAAATTGGGATTACAAAAAGGCAGCTGAAATTTTTGTAAAGTTCACAATAGGTGATAGTCTAAGAGCCAGTGGCCGGCTACCTGTATGTAATTGACCAGACCTCGAATTTTGTACAGAGAGTCTCCTCGATCCAACATACAAGGACTGAGGACTCATTAAGCCCAGCGCGGCTGGCGTAGCTGGAGCTCAGTTACGCCAGGTATCAAAAAATGACTAATTTTAAATGCATTTGACCATGTCTGCCATCTGGAAATTTTAAAATATATGTTTATTTTTATTAAAAAATAACCATGGCAGACCATTATCACGCGTCTAACATCGTGGCAGACGATTTTGAAAGTGCCAAAAAATATAAAATTTTCAAACTAATTTTGACCAAGTCTGCCATTAATATATTTTGTTGATTGTAGTCTTAAAATAGTATATTTATCACGGCAGACGTTTTTATTGAGTACCTATACACTTCAGCAGATAACAAAATCTTAACAACTACCCGAACAGATATATAAAAATGACGCATTATATCTTATATTTATTTCATCTGCTTGAAATTCAATTTATTGTTGTCTTTAAAAATTGATATTTGATTGTATAATATCATTAACAGTTCGATAAGAATGGCAGTTTCGAAAGTTCAAATGTATCAGTTGATTACCAACAAATCATCACTACACCAATGTTTAATAAAGAAATCAATGAGAGGTTCTTTAAATTTCGTATTTTTTATCTCTTTTGTAAAATCTGATGGTCGTACCTGGTCAGGCCCAGAAATTGTGAAGTCAATTAACGATGCTTCATGTCGTAGACTTCTTTCATTGTCTTTTATAGATGGATGCAAAAATTACGTCGATTCTTCGTGCTAGATATTTTGTTATCTGCAAAAATTTTTTGGAAATATTTTCTAATGTTTTTGGTACTTCTTTCATAGAATGAAGAATGAAAAACCCATCAATTAAAAATGCATCTGTATTGTGAGGTGGTTCTTGATCAATATTTGGTTCCAGACATTTAGAAAGCACGGATTTGACCGTTTTACAAATACTACCATCTAAATGACATAAAGCTAGAGGTACAGGAGTTATCGGATACGATATGTGAATTCCTACAGAAATATCAATTTTTAAAAACAACAATAAATTTAATTACAAAGCAGATGAAATAAATGTAAGATATAATGGGTCATTTTTATATATCTGCTCGGGTAGTAGTTAAGATTTTGTTATCTGCTGAAGTGTATACTCAATAAAAACGTCTGCCGTGATAAATATAATATTCTATTTAAGACTACAATAAACAAAATATGTTAATGGCAGACTTGGTCAAAATTAGTTTGAAAATTTTATATTTTTTGGCATTTTCAGAATTGTCTGCCACGATGTTAGACGCGTGATAATGGTCTGCCATGGTTACTTTTTAATAAAAATAAACATGTATTTTAAAATTTCCAATTGGCAGACGTGGTCAAACGCATTTAAAATTAGTCATTTTTTGATACCTGGCGTACCTGAGCTCCAGCTGCGCCAGCCGCGCTGGGCTTAGTAAGTCCCCACCCCTTGTATGTTGGATCGAGGAGACTCTCTGTACAAAATTCGAGGTCTGGTCAATTACATACAAGTAGCCGGCCACTGGCTCTTAGACTATGATCTTATCAGTTTGGAACGGAAATAATGAAAGGGATTAAGGTGCCCCAAGTACCAATGTAACGAAATATGACCTCGGTTCGAAGTTGACAATCGACCGTACTTGAAACATCCGACGTTTTTCAGAAACTCTGCAGAATAACACAAAAGTGATACACATAAACTACCTGAGAGGCAATGACCACTAGGGTGTGGCGTAGTCACTCAAAGAAATTAGTGTATTAAAATATGTATATCATTTATTTAATAAAATTTATTAAAATTATAATCATCAAAAAAAATAACAATACACAATTATTAACCGTTTATTTAATTTTTTGGACATACACCTTAATTTTTTTGCCCCATTTCACATATATATTATAAAAATGACCATCAAATACAAGGTGACGCCACCAGTAGAAATGGGAGGTAATCTTCCCGTGGGTTTTCAAGAACGTGATTTCCACCCGCTGGCGTTGGTAGATATCCAGATGAAGCATATCATCACCGAGCCCTTCCAAAACCTGAAGTCTGATACCTATTGGTACTGCTTCCCTGAAAAAAAAACATAGATATTAAACAATAAGCAATTAGATATATATAAGCATATATGTATGAATACATATTAATCGAAATTTTTCTACTTACATCTCTGTGACTTCTCGGTTTTCTTAATAGAATCGTTCTACTGGTTCCAGAAACATTCGTGTGACTGTGATACCGAAGTGCAATGTAGAACTTGATATACCCCCCAATTTTTTTAAACATCCCCACCGCTAACCCACATTAGGACTACCAGCATCCTGATTGGTTGTCATTATTAGGCTGAACCCTTTCCTTCCAATTCGAAGGTGGTATGGATGCACTTAAGCAAAAAGAAAGATTCTCAACTCTCTCTTCAACAATGCTAATCGACAATTAATAATCTACCTTAATTTTAGTCGTCTTGGAGGAAGTCATCATTTATGTATATTAGTTTTTACATAAAAATAATTATCTTCAATTTAGATGTTTCAGATTAAAAAGTAAAAAAAAAATGTCTTCAAGAAAATTTATTTGGATTTGAGTTTATTAAAAACTCTAAAACTATGCTTCTATGCTCTAAATTTGTATTTTGCATAAAATCTGAGCTCTAGTTATGAGTTCACGTTTTTATTTCCTGAACGTAAGCTAAGGAATTATAAAAATCGTGTTTCGGTTCGCAAGTAAAAGACGTTAAGATACTGTTATCAACTGTACTTATATACATAAAGGACAAGTATGGAAATTATCATTTCTGTCGTGCCTTATTAGATGGAGGACCTGAATCACATTTTATTACAAACTCTTTAGCTGATAGACTTGCTTTAGAAACCTCACCAACTAATGGCAAATTTCAGGAATTAACCGTCAGAATACATCTACTACAGTTATTAAATATAGTGTAATCATTATAATCAAATCAAGAGTTAGTTCATTTGCTACACAGCTGAATTGTTTAATTTTAGAGCAGATCACAAGAAACACTCTGGCATTCAATTTTTCGCATTAGTTATCCAACATTCCAAATAATATCCAGGTAGCTGTTCCTAAATTTCATAAATCTAGACCTGTCGATTTACTAATAGCTATTGTAGCATGAATTTTCAGGTTCAAACACAATGCTCTGAGAAAACAAGCCCAGCTTAACCAACCTAAAGACAATGCAAGACTATTTATGCAAAATCCGAAACCACTTACGTTTGAAGAGATTGAAAATGCTAAGCGATGCATACTTATTAAACTGTTTCAGACACAAATATTTTCTAGCGAAATTACATAATTAACCAGTAACGGACAGGTTAATAAAACGAATTATTACTTACTTTCATGAAACCCATTTCTGGATAACCATGGTCTAATTCACGTGGGCGGCAGATTACTTAATTCTGATTTACAAGAAATACAAAAACATCTTTATGATATCCCAAAAAACCATCACATTACTAACTAATAAGAACAGATATTCATAGGCAACTTAAACATGCAGGAAGTCAATGCACCCTAGCCACTGTACGACAACAATTTTGGCCGTTGAGCGAGCGGTATGAATAAAAAAAAGCAAAAAAAAAACATGAGCAAAAAATAAGAGCAAAAGCATTAAGTCAAAGGTTTGAGCATGAGCATTTACCTCAATCTGTATGAATAAACGCAACCTTTTACTTTTGAGCAGTACCTCCTGATAAGAAACAAATGCTCGCAAATTGTTTTTATTTGGTAAAAATTTGGAGTGATTGTTGCTACGACGACCAAAGGCCGATAAGCGTAGTTTTATAAAAAAAACTTGTGCATCATCCATCGAATGGCCAAATTTTGCCAAATTCGATTGTCGTGGAGTGATCCAGGCCAACTTGGATCTACGCTTGTAAATATTTCTTTGCTGTTACATGTAGCCTCAATATTTATACTTAGAATTTTTTTTCTACATACGTAGGTATTCATCTACGTGGCGTTTAGGTTTTTCAATTTGTACATGCGTGCAATCAACTGCGCCAATAGCTCCTGGAAATCTATATAACTGTTGCCATTGTTCTTGAGCACTGATCATTTCCTATGTCGTTTTCGGAAAATGTATCAGGAGCTTCCAATATAATTTTTTCTAACACTGATGATACAGTTTTGGATACTGTGGTTTGGTAAATTCCCATTTCTTCGCCAATTCCCCACTGGAAACCAAGGCTAGTTAAAAATCGATAAAAAATGGTCATGTTTTGAACAGTTTTTAATGCTCCTCCTCTTGTTTCAAAATACTCTCCAAGCATATAATTTGCCAGCCAGGTAACATATTTTTCAGAAAATCTATAACCTGAATGTCAAACTGATTTTCGCTTCGATTACTTACTTGTTATAAATTATAACGTAATAGAGTTATTTGAGACAAATTTTAAAAAATTATGTCTTTCTAGACCTGATATTGAAAAATTTTTTGCGATATAAAATTTTCCCTTGTCCAACTTTATTTATTACACGTCTACCTCAGGACTTATTTAACTTCACGTCTGCTTTACCTGCACGAATTTTAAAATTGAGATTAAAAAAATAAATTTTTTGTAGAATTTACAAGACATGATATTATCAATTTCGAACGGAAATAATGAAAAGGATTAAGGCACCCCAGATACCAATGTAACGAAATATGATCTTGATTCGGAGTTGACAATCGACCGTACTTGGGACATCCAACGTTTCATGGAAGATGACTTATAGCGGGGCGCTACACTCAGAAACTCTGCAGGTGAATCTAATACCACAAAAGTGATACACATAAACTACCTGAGAGGCAATGACCACTAGGGCGTGGCGTAATCACTCAAAGAAATTAATGTAATAAATACATCATTTATTTCATAAAATTTATTAAAAATATAATTATAAAAAAATAGCAATATACAATAATTATTAACGGTTTGGTAGAAATATTATTCGGTTTTTTTGACATACACCTTAATTTTTTTACCCCATTTTACATAAATATTATAAAACTGGTCCTCAAAAGAAAGGTGACGCCACCAGTGGAAATTTGAGGTGATCTTCCCCTGAGGCTTCATCAACGTCATTTGCACCCGTTGGCGTTGGTAAATATTTAGATGACGCATATCGTCACCCAGCCCTTTCAACACCTGGATCCTGATACCTATTGGTACTGCTTCCCTGAAAAAAAAAACATAGATATTAAATAATAAGCAATTAGATATATATAAGCATATATGTATGACCACAATTTAATAGAAATTTTTCTACTTACATCTCTGACTTCTCTCTTCTTATTAGTATCGTTCTACTGGTTCTAGAAACATTCGTGTGACTGTGACACCGAAGTGCAATGTAGAGCTTAATATACCCCCCAATTTTTTTAAACACCCCTCCCCGGTAACACACATTAGGGCTATCAGCATCCTGATTGGTTCTCATTATTAAGATGAACCCTTTCCTTCCATCCGAGGGTGGTATGGATGCATTCAAGCAAGAAGATAGATTCTTATCAACAATGTTAATTGTCAATTAATAATCTTAGTCATCTTAGAGCAAGTCATCATTTTTGTAAGTACATTAGTTTTTACAGAATAATAATTATCTTCAGGTTTAGGTGTTTCAAATTAAAAGGCAATTGTCTTCTAGAAAATTTATTTGGTTCTGGGTTTATTAAAAACTCTAAAACTATCCTTCTATGTTCTAAATTTGTATTTTGCATTAAATCCGAGCTTTAGTTATGAGCTGACATTATTGTTTCCTGAACGTAAGCTAAGGAAGTATAAAAATCGAGTTTCGGTTCGCAAGTAAAAGATGTTAAGGTATTGTTATCAACTATATTTATATAGATAAAGGACAGGTATGGAAATTATCATTTTTATCGTGCCTTATTAGATTAGATTATATCTTATTACAAAATCTTTAGCTGATAAACTTGCTTTAGAAACCTCACAAACTAATGTGCAAATTTCAAGAATTAACCCTCAGAATTCTTCTCCTACAGTTATTAACAATAGTGTAATCATTATAATCAAATGAAGAGTTAGTTCATTTGCTACACAGCTGAATTGTTTAATTTTAGAACAGATCACAAGAAACGCTTTGGCATTCAATTTTTCGCATTAGTTATTCAAAATTCCAAATAATAGCCAGGTAGCTGATCCTAAATTTGATAAATCTAGACCTGTCGATTTACTACTTAGCAAGGAAGTTTTTTGGAAATTGATTTTAGCGGGTTCGTTAAGTTTTGGTACAGATTCACCGTCCCTCCGAGAAACAAAACTTGGTTGGGTTTTCGATGGCAAACTTAAAATTCCGAAAAGGATTTAACAGGTAACGTGTAATGTGGCAGTCAGTTGGTTAGAAACTCAGGGAGCTAAATTGTGGCAAATTGAGTAAGCCTGTCTCCAAAGAAGAACAATTATATGAAAATCATTTTTCGGCAAACTTCAAACGAGATGAATCCGTTAGGTTTATAAAGCTACCCTTTAAAGAGGGCTATCTAGAGCCAGGTAATTCTTTCAACGAAACTCTTTCAAATCATTACTTATTAGGAATGCGGTTTATGGAAGCTCCTAAGCTTCACAATAATTACAGTAAACTTATGACCGAATATATTGAATTGGGACACATGGAGGCAATAAATACCGCAGACCCACTGAAAGAAAATCGCTTTTATCTTAGTCACCATCCAGTGAAGAAAAAGAAACAAGTATTAGCACCAAGGTGCATATGGTTTTCAACAGGTCTGCAAATTCATCCAATGGGGTTAATTTAAATCAATTATTAATGACTGGCCCAACAATCCAATTAGATTTGTTTTCCAAATTGATCCGATTTCGAACTCACCAACTGGTTTTGGTTGCGAATATTGACAAAATGTTCAGGCAAATCTTAATTGAACCATCAGATCGCCGGCATTAGAGATAAAGCACTATGAATTGTCTACGGTCACATATGGTACTGCTTGCACACCATGCCTTGCTGTAAGATGTTTGCACCAACTAGCTTTTGAGAATGTAGATAAATTTCCAATTGCATCATCTTGCATCAAGAAAGATTTTTACATGGACGATCATATTGAGAGAACAATTGAGATCTGTCCTACAATCTACAATCAGGAGGATTCAAATTATACAAACGGGCTTCCAAAAAAAAAAGAAATTCTACCAGTACTAGACAATAACTATAACAGTAATACATCATTAATTTTAAATAGAGAAGAAGGGACCAGAACTTTATTTCGCAAATGAGATAGTAAAGCAGATCTTTACAAATTTACGGTTAAATGGTATAAATCTAAAATCAAGTCGTTAATCAAACGGGATTTATTATCATAAATTTCAGGTATACTTGATCCGTTAGATGTAATTAATCCCACATTAGTTATTGCAAAACTAATTATACTTTATGGGCATTGTCATTGTCTTGGAATGAGCCAGTCCCATCCGAAATTCAAACAAAGTTGCTTGAATTGTACAAACGGTTTTTACATTTGGATCACTTTAGTGCACCCCGAAAAGTTGCATCTACGCCCGGCAATCTAAAACTCTGCAGGTGCTCCTAATCTCTCTAAGAGTTGTGGGCAAAACTAAGTAAAGTTTGTCTAGAATTATGAGAATTTTATGGACTCCCAAAGTTAATTCGTTTTATAGCCCTGTTGTCAATTTTATTGTACAGCTGAAGAGCGGGGCGCACTCAGGTACAGAAAACATCGGCTTTCCCCTGACAGGCTCTTTACCTGTACAATAGAATTGACGCCTGGGCTGTAAAACGAATTAACGTTGGGAGTCCATAAAATTCTTATAATTCTGGATAAACTTTACCTGTGAGGCAGGGGTCACCTGCACGTGCCACGTTGGTCAGTTTACCGCTGTGGGTGGTCTCCCGTTGTGCTCAAACAGAAGATTGTAAGGGTTATCATTTGTTAGTACCTGGTAGAAACTAATATAATCCTGACAAATAGAAGTGGCAGACCTAACTTTTAAGGTCGTAATAAGATTACCACAAAAGTATTTACTTCTGTCAATAAATATTTATTAGTTTTATTACCTTTCTATTTATGAATAAACTTCTGCACAGGAGCGAATTAGAGGTGAGTCAAGCGGAAGAGACAGTGAAAAGAGAAACAGATCAGGTAGAAAAAACAATAGAAGGGTAATAAACATTTCTGCCCCACAGAAAAATCACCCGCCATTTCCAGTGGTGGCGGCATTTTGCCTGCGACGGACAACAGTTCAATATATATTTGAAATGGGGAAGGAAGATTGAATTTCAAGTCCAACTTCTTCAAAATCATAAATGAACAAGTTTTATCAAACTTGACGATTTATATTTTGTTTAGGATGATTTTTCAGTTGTTTTCAATAAATTATATTTTTTAATACATCATATATTAATTTCTTTGAGTAACACCGTTTAAGTTATCCTAAAATCTATGATTACGAAAACCTTAAACCTAACCTGATCTGAACTAACTGTTAGGAATGACAGACGTTTGTTAAAACGTTTTGCAATATTTCAGACCATTCGGTTTTGCAGTTTCGAGGTGAAGATGTTATTACAGAACTTTGATTTTTTTTTCAAAAATCTGCATATCCAGGGTGAAAGCTCAACACAGATTTATACTATCCTCAAAGATATTTGGCGTTTATGGCTTTGACGTTTAAAGTCCTTTACAGCCGACCCTTCATAAAACTTAGTAAATGTAAACCATGCCACGTGCCAGGGACGGTCGAGACGCGAAGGACCGGACTCAGAGTAATTTTGTTTGTTAAAATTTTTAAAAATTATTGTCTTACATTAAATAGTGACAAATAAATAAAAAAAAATAATAACAGGCCATTTAATTAGTATTTTTGTAACAATTTATTTTTAAATACTTTTCGAAATATTGTAGCAAAAAATTTTGCCGGTGATCCCAAAAACATATATTTGTAAGTAGAAATGCGGTTTGTAGCAGAAGCTACAAAACACAGTGCCTTCTTGAAGAAGAAATTCAGGAAAAGATTTAATCTATAAATTAATTTGAGTTATCTTCGACATATTGACACACGTGTACTGTTTTAAATGCTTTCAAAGCAAACTCAAGTTGAAAAGTAACAGGATAACGTCTCAAACATACTTTTAATACACTTAAATAACGGAATTTCCGAAAATAATAAGGGACCAGATTTAAGTCGTTAACCACTTCCAAGAAATACTTCTCAAACAATATAATCCTTAATGCTTGTACCTACCTGGCTTCGGAGCGAATTTGACACAATTATTAGAAGTGTTACACACTCGAAAATTTGAGAAACAATATAAAATAGATGCTATGGCGCGAGATCGTGGATTTAGGGTGATTAGACTTCCGCCGTACCATTGTATATTTAACCCCATCGAACTAATCTGGTCGCAAATGAAAAATAATATAAGAAGGAATAATACGGCACCAAAATTTAGTAGTGCAACAATTGACATAATTAGGGAAGAAGCTTCCAAAATAACTGCCGAAATGTGGGCCAATTGTGTACGACATTCCACAAAAGAAGAAGACCAGTACAGGGCACGGTTGATAACACCGTTAATTATTAATTTAGAAGAGTCGAGTGATGATGACAGTGACTATTTCGATCAATAAATAAGCAGTAGTAGTTAATAAGTAAATAGTTGTGCTGTAATAAAAAATGATTGAGTACAAAGTTACTTTGTTTTTACTTAAAATAAAAAACTCGAAAGGCGCAGTTGTCGGTAAATGCAAAACTCAGTCCTGCCCTGTGCTTTTACCAGAAAAGGTCTTTTCAGGTAGGTATCAGTGAGCGGGTTTAAAACATCCGGTTGTGACGGCCTATTGAATTATAATGGGAGTCAAATTGGTGTGAAGTCATAAACGCCAAATACGTTTGAGGATAGTATACACACCACAAGTGTACGTGTAGTAGTATCTTGCTATGTAAAGCTAAAACAAATTTGTTGTAAATTTAGGAGATGACTTCATCCTTTAAGTCACAACTTCCAATAGTATCAGTAATAAATTAATAATACACAGCCGGAAAATTCATATAACGTATTAGGCTACAGAATAATGAAATTTCAAACATTTTTTGAAAGATTACTACAAATTTCTAAGCATGAACCATTCAATTGTGGACTAAATGATATGTTCACAGTTTCAGAGAAGAGGTTTGGTTTAAAAAGTACGTTTAAATTGCAGTGTAAATTATGTAATATTGTTGAATTTGTGTCTAGCGAGATTGTTGAAAAAGATCATCTAAATATAAATATGGCTGCTGTTAGCGCTACCAACGCAGCTGGTATTGGTTTTTCAGTTTTAGAAGAACTGGCATAGATATTCTGCTCGTGACATTACACCGGATGAAAGCATCTTTGACAAACTTATAACAAATGTGAAATGTCAATTAATAAAAAACACCCTTATTTTTACCAACTACATATTACCCGGAGAGAATATTGCATATTTGGCATTTGGACAGAAAAAGGAATCGAAAGCGAAAAAATCAACTACGATAAAAATTTCTGTAAAACGATGGTGCAAAACTTGAAAAGTTTTATAAAAATTGTGTACTTCCCGAATTAGTAATTCCTAGGAGATGCACATCTGTTACTATTAGGAAACTGGATTGCATTTTGAATCACAGAGAGAAAGGGAACGAAAATGTACACGCAATAAAGTGAAGAAACTCTTGTATTAATTACATTGATGGTCTTGTAAAAATACAACACATTTATAAAAGTGACATAATGAATAAATGACAGGATGGAGTTGACTAATGGACTTGTTGTTTTAACTGTTCTATCTGGATCAGTAGTAATCTATAATAGGTGCTGATGTGTTAAACAATTGTTACGAATTTTGATATTATTTCTATTTACATTAAGACCCACCACTGACCCGGAAATGACCGGCATTCAGGCAAGACTTCTATCATTACGGGTACTAAGACCAAGTAATGATATGCACTGATTAGATTAACAGAACAACTTTCGAGATTCTAGAATTACAGCAAACAAATTAGTCTGCTATTATTCTCTAATCTCACCCCATCCCCAAAAGTCTAGCGTAACTACCGACCATTTATCCGCGCATCACTTGGAAAGTGACCTACACTACTCTGACCTACTGGTGCTAATCTAATCTGACTGACATGATCAGACTGTTCAAGAAACTTACGAACAATATGACATGTTCCTAACAAAACAGCTTTTTGAATTTTGATAATTATTGAATCATTCAAATGCAAAGACTTTAAATTCTCAACTAAGCTATTTGGAACTACACCTACATTAAAGATAACTAGGGGTAGAATTGAAATTTTTTTAAGATTCAACATGGATTTCATTTCTATCGATAATTGTAGATATTTTGAAATCTTGGTGTGGTATGTTTGAATAATGTTGTTTGTGTTAGGAACAGCAATGTCAATGAGAATGGCTTCATTCGTGTGTTTTTTGATAATTATGATGTCTGGTCTGTTAGCTGTAATGTTTAAGTCTGTAAGTATTGTGCGATCCCAGTATAATTTGTATTTGTTATTTTCAAGGAACGGAGATGGAATGTAACTGTAATACGGTGTCGTATCTTCGATTAAGTTCATAAGTGTTGCTAATTCTTTGTGGATGATTTTGGCGACGTTGTCGTGTCTAGCTTTGTAGTCAGTTTGTGCTAGGATGCTGCAAGAAGAGATTATGTGCTGGATCGTTTCAGGTTTTGCTTTGCAGAGACGACAGCAGTCGTTTTTTATGTTCGGATCTTTGATGATGTATTTTTTGTAATTCTTGGTATTGATTACTTGGTCTTGAATAGCAAACACAAATCCTTCTGTTTCGGCATACAAACCTGATTTTTTTAACCAAATCAATGACATCTTCTTATTGACATGAGTTTCTTCTAAGTCTTTGTAGAATTTTCCATGTAGTTGTTTTTGTTTTAGCCCACTTATTATTTTATCTATTGTGTTGGGGGTGTGTATTTCTTCGGTGTTCGACAGATTTAAGGGTGTGTGGTTCAAATCTGCTCTTGCGATGGTGCGAAACATTTCATTTCTTTCCACTCGTTTCAAGAAATACTTCTTCAAATCTGAGATTTGTCTCTGACATAAGTTTTCTAGGTTCTGGAAACCTCTTCCTCCATTCTGTCTTGGTAATGAGAATCTTTCAATCGACGATTTTGGATGATGCTTTCTATACTGTGTGAAGATTTTCCTTGTTGCGATGTTTAAATTTTCAAGATCAGTTTTGGACCATTTAATGACTCCAAAAGAATATGTTAGCAGTGGAACGCAGAATGTATTTACTGCTTTCATTAAATTTTTTCCATTTAACTGTGTCTTCAATATTAATTTTAATCTCGCTAGGTATTGATCTTTCAACTGTGTTTTCGTTTTGGTATGATTGATGTGGGATGATTGACAGAAACCCAGATATTTGTATGTATCGTTTCGTTCTTGGGCTTCGATTATTTCGTTATTCTGGGTTATATGTGGTACTTGGTGTTGGACGCCTTTTTTGATTGTTTGGGTCTTACATTTCTCAATACCAAAAGACATACCAATATCATCGGAAAATTGTTCAGTCAGATTTAATAGGTTTGTTAACTGATTTTGTGTGCTTGCATATATTTTTATGTCATCCATATATAGTAAGTGACTTATTCTGTTTTCTCTTTGTTTGTTAATTCTTATATTGAACCCATAATTGCGGCTGTTCAGGATATCGGAGAGGGGATTTATTGCTAAGCAGAACCATTTATTATATAATTATTGGTCTGTTAGATATTATTATTTTGGTCAGACCTACCACTAATCCGAAAAATTAACCGGCACTCAGGCAAGACTCACATCATTACAAACACAAAGACCAAATACTAATGATACCTAGACATTATTGTGACCTTTTACATGGAACCATCCCTAAGAGTATAGAACTACAAATTATAACACTATAAAAATGATATATATGTATTCTAATTGGGTTCATATAACGTGGCGTTAATTTTTTTCTATCAAGAGTAAAAAGAATTAAATTTTACTTTTCCAGCCTATATAGTTAGGTATAATAAAATGCGTGACATATTTATCATCGACGTTATATATACAATAATTTTTTAAAACTTATTTTTCAGGCAAGTAGGTTGCTTTTATAAATACTAGCTATACAATATATATTTGAAATGGGGGAGGAAGATCGAGTTTCAAGTCCAACTTGTCCAAAAACATAGCTGAACAAGTGTTATCAAACTTGATGATTTATATTTTGTTTAAGATAATTTTGCAATTGTTTTTAATAAATCATATTTTTGAATACATCATACATTCATTTTTTTGAGTGACACTGTATAAGTTACCCTAAAAACTATGATTACGATAACCTTAAAACCTGACCTAATCTGAACTAACTTTATAGAATGACAGAGGTTTGTTACAACGTTTTGCAATATTTTTAAGACCATTCGGTTTTGCAGTTTCGAGGTGAAGATCTTATTACAGAACTTTGATTTTTTTCAAAAATCTGCATGTCCAGGGTGAAAGCTCAACACGGATTTACACACCACAAGTGTACGTGTTGTGGTATCTTGCTTTGAAAAGTTAAAACAAATTTGTTGTCTCCTAAATTTACGAGATGACTTCATCCTTTAAGTGGAGGGGATGATTTGCCAAATTTTGGTTACCGTTTTACCATCTCAATGATACAGATAGATAGATAGATAGATAGATAGATAGATAGATAGATAGATAGATAGATAGATAGACAGACGGACAGAAGACATAAACGATATACTACTTTTTTTCGTACTATAGGGATCATGAAACGTCGAGAAAACATGAAAGTGGCGAGTTATATGATGGACTCGATTACATTTAGGCAGCAAAAACCTTAAGTCATAACTAGAGCTCAAATTTAAGGCAAAGTAGTAATTCAGAGCATAGAAACATAATTTGAGAGTTTTTAATAAACACATATCCAAATAAATTTTCTTTTAAACGGAAACATTCTTAAAAATATTGAGTGGTATTCATAATAGTAAGCATTTTCTTTTTCTAGTAGTTTGTTAAGGAAATCCTTCAATTTAGATTCATAAAATTCTCAGTAAATGCTTATAATAAGTAAAAGCTTAATATTAGGTAACAAGTATAAGCTTTTCCTTCCATCGTTAACTATTCAAAGCAATCACCTTTTCCTTGGCAAATTAAGAATATCCTTCAAAAAACATAAGTCTGGTTCTTCAGTTGCATATGAGAAGTATAGGAATTAAAATGTTTAATAAAGTAGTACGAAAACAAAAACTTTATAAAGTTATTTCGCTTCTGATCTGAAAGTGTACAACGGCTTTCTGAGCATTTTCTACCAAAAATTGCAGAAACACGCGGAGGAGCAATTTTGATAATGCAACAAACATGAAAATGTTTCTGCGAAACGTTTCAGACGCAAGTATGTAATTATTTAAGTAGTGTTTTTATCGTGAAAAGTTTTATTACATTAATTTCCAGAATTTCAATTCTATGTGTCTAGATTTTGTTCTTTAGAGACGCCTTCAAATTATTAATTTTTTTCAAAATAGTTTTTATTTCGGTATTTTTACCCAAGTTATCCCTAAGTTTATCCTTTAATTTTTCAGGAGCTAAGTCTTTTTTTGCCTTTGTTGATGGAATTTGACTTTTACCCAAAATGACTTAATTGCTTTTCAGAAAATTTCTTTCTCCTCGTTATAATTTATTTCTTCGTCGGAGGTGTTACTTGAGCTAAACATTTTGATAATATTCTACATGTGCACTATACAACATCAAAATTCGAAATGAAATGCTATTTTCTACTCGTACTTGCGATTTCAAACAAAAAAACTCGTTGCTATTTGTACACTTGACTACGATGGTGGGGTAAAGTTTTTTTGTTATTTCTTGGAAACGACCACGATGCAATTCACATAACAGGTAAAGTGCACCGAAAGATAAATGCAAACGCCGTCAATTATTTTATGAGGGGTATTTAGTGCTTTAGACCGCCACCTGCAACAAAACCATTACGCATTAGGAATGCATTTATTAGAGAACAAATACGGTCCTGGAAATGTACAAAGGTAGGGACTAATTTTGATTGACAGCTTTACTCAGGGTACAGCTTTGAAAGCGACTGGAGATGTTAGATGTTACAGTGGCAATACTCATAATTGGAGTCATTTGCATTTATCTTTTATTGGACTTTAGCAAATCCTTATGGCCTAAGTATTTCATTATGAATATAGAAATAAGAATTTGCTCTTAGTTGAACCTTTTACTGATAAGTAAAAGCTTATAGCTTATAAGCTTATACTTACAAGCATTTGCTTATAAGGACATCCTTATTTTTATGAATACCACTCATTCATTATTCTGTAAAAATTAATATACAAAATTGATCACTTAGGGTAGACTATTAATTGTTGATTAACATAGTTAATAAAAACTCCTCTCCTTGTCGGAATACATTCCCACCTGATTTGAGTTGGAAGGGAAAGAATTCATCCTAATAATGAGAACCAATAAGGACGCTAATAGCCCCAATGGGTGTTAGTGGTGGTCTTTCAAAAAATTGGGTAGGTATATATAAGCTCTACGTTGCACTTCGGTGTCACAAAGACACGAATGTTCGTAGAACAAACACAACGATTGGAGTCAGAAAATCGACAAGGCACAGAGAATGTAAGTAGTAAAATTTATATTATATATCAAATGGTTTATTGTTTAATATATATTTTTTCAGGGATCTAGTACCACTAAGACTCAGGATACAAATCATCCAGGAACTTGTGGATGACATCCGACATCTGAACGTTGACCATCGCCAGCGGGTGGAGATGACGCTGATGAAGCCCCACAGGAAAATGACCCGCCATTTCTACTGGTGGCGTAATCTCGCCTGCGACGAGAATCTATACAATATATATTTGAAATGGGAGAAGAAGATCGAGTTTCAAGTCCAACTTGTCCAAAGACAAAACTAAACAAGTGTTTTATCAAACTTGAGCATTGATATTTTTTGTAAGATCACAATATTTTTCGATTGTATTGAATAAATCATATTTTTTAATAGATCACACATTAATTTCTTTGAGTGACACCGTAAAAGTTATCCTAAAAACTATGATTACGATAACCTTAAAACCTGACCTGATCTGAACTAACTTTTTTTTGCAGTATTTCAGACCATTCGGTTTTGCAGTTTCAACGTTAAAATGTTGTTACACAGGGTGAAAGTTCGACACGGATTTATACACCACAAGTGTATGTGTAGGAATATCTTTCTTTGTAAAGTTAAAACCAATTTACTATTGTAAATTTTGAAGATTACGTCATCTCTTTGGTGGTAGCTTCAGAGCATGTCTGTCTAATAAAAATCGACACAGACAAACAGGCACACGGAAACGGGGAGTACTTTTTATACTCTAGGGGTCATGAAATATCGAAAAAGCTTGAAAGTGGCAAGTCCTCCGACAGACTCGGTTCCTTGGCGTATGCTCAGGAAGTAAAAACACTCAGTGCTAATTAGAGCTCGGATTTTATGCAAAATAGAAGTTTAGGGAATAGAAACATAGTTTTAAGGTTTTTAATAAACTATACCTAAATAGGGCTGCCCTTATTTTAGAAGTATTTACCACTTTGGTACAACAGATACTAATGAAGATTTCCAAGTTAAATTATCAATGTCACTTTTGCTAAATAGTACACTCCAGGGCGCCGGTGATCATAAAGTTCAAAAACATAGATTTTAACCAAGGTTTTTTGGAAGAAGAGCTATACGGGCACACTACACTCAAAAACTTTGCAGGTGGTCGAAATCTCATTAGAGAGTTGGGCGAAGTACCTGAGAGGCAAGGGTCAGTTGCAGGTGGCGGTTAGTTTACCGCTGAGGGTCTAACTCCCATTATGCTCAAACAAAGGATCATAAGGGTTATCAGTACTTAGTACCTAGTAGAAATTAGTATAGTCCAGACAAATAGAAGTGACAGACCTAACTTTTAAGGCCGTGATAGGATTACCACAAAAGTACTTACTTTTGTCGAGTATACTATCCTCAAAGATATTTGGCGTTTATGGCTTTGACGTTTAAAGTACTTTACAGCCGACCCTTCATAAAACTTAGTAAATGTAAACCATGCCACGTGCCAGGGACGGTCGAGACGCGAAGGACCGGACTCAGAGTAATTTTGTTTGTTAAAATTTTTAAAAATTATTGTCTTACATTAAATAGTGACAAATAAATAAAAAAAAATAATAACAGGCCATTTAATTAGTATTTTTGTAACAATTTATTTTTAAATACTTTTCGAAATATTGTAGCAAAAAATTTTGCCGGTGATCCCAAAAACATATATTTGTAAGTAGAAATGCGGTTTGTAGCAGAAGCTACAAAACACAGTGCCTTCTTGAAGAATAAATTCAGGAAAAGATTTAATCTATAAATTAATTTGAGTTATCTTCGACATATTGACACACGTGTACTGTTTTAAATGCTTTCACTCAAACTCAAGTTGAAAAGTAACAGGATAACGTCTCAAACATACTTTTAATACACTTAAATAACGGAATTTCCGAAAATAATAAGGGACCGGATTTAAGTCGTTAACCACTTCCAAGAAATACTTCTCAAACAATATAATCCTGGCTTCGGAGCGAATTTGACACAATTATTAGAAGTGTTACACACTCGAAAATTTGAGAAACAATATAAAATAGATGCTATGGCGCGAGATCGTGGATTTAGGGTGATTAGACTTCCGCCGTACCATTGTATATTTAACCCCATCGAACTAATCTGGTCGCAAATGAAAAATAATATAAGAAGGAATAATACGGCACCAAAATTTAGTAGTGCAACAATTGACATAATTAGGGAAGAAGCTTCCAAAATAACTGCCGAAATGTGGGCCAATTGTGTACGACATTCCACAAAAGAAGAAGACCACTACAGGGCACGGTTGATAACACCGTTAATTATTAATTTAGAAGAGTCGAGTGATGATGACAGTGACTATTTCGATCAATAAATAAGCAGTAGTAGTTAATAAGTAAATAGTTGTGCTGTAATAAAAAATGATTGAGTACAAAATTACTTTGTTTTTACTTAAAATAAAAAACTCGAAAGGCGCAGTTGTCGGTAAATGCAAAACTCAGTCCTGCCCTGTGCTTTTACCAGAAAAGGTCTTTTCAGGTAGGTATCGGTGAGCGGGTTTAAGACATCCGGTTGTGACGGCCTATTGAATTATAATGGGAGTCAAATTGGTGTGAAGTCATAAACGCCAAATACGTTTGAGGATAGTATAATATTTATTACTCTTCTATTTATGAATAAATATCTACACAGGAGCGACTACAAGGTGAGTCAAGCGGAAGGACAGTAACAATAGGACCAGATCAGACAAAAAAGAAGTTTATGCTTTTATGTTAATCCAATTACGGCCTTAATACTTAGGTTAGCCTCTTTACTGTCCAGCGGATTAATATATTAATATTTATAATTATTATTAATTTAATTAAACAATTTAATATAGAATTAATTTATAAGTTGGAATAGACGCTGAATAATGCAGTTAGCTTTTCTAGCAAAACTAACAATAATATTAGAAAAAATTGTAAGCAAACTAATGTCCATATGAGGACACATTATGCGCTGTTTGATGAACTAATAATTGACAATTATTTTTAAACGCTTTTTCGACCACCCACTGATGGGTATAAATTGACCACAACCGGATCTTTTTTATGAAATTTAAATGGACGTGCCACAAAGAATTGTTTTTATTGACCACATACCGTTTATTATAATTCTGATATAATTTTTGACGGTTGACAAATGTCACGAAGGTCACCTACGTTTAGATGTAGATGTATTGTAATGAAACTTCCTTATTTTAGATTTATTTTAGTGTCCCAAACCGAGAGTACATTGAAAGAGATTGTGAAAAGCTGATGATTTATAAATTCGAAAATATCGTTCGGTTCATCACTTCGTTTAATTTCATCCTCACCTGTTCTAATTTAGTTAGATTATAAACTCTCTTTTATAACAATTTTGTTTTATTAACAAACAAACCTTTTTAAAATATCATTTTGCTTGGAATAATTTGATATTTATATAATCTAGTTTTTCTCCCTTAAATTACAAGGCGTAAAATGTAGCCAATGTAAATTATTTGTCATTCAGAAGCATTAAAAATAAGCAACATTCTTTAACAATAACAATTTTAGCTGTACCAATGGGATAACAAGGTGAGAAGTATTTTTTTACATATTATTATTGCTAAATTTATATAAATCATTACTTTTGTTAAGTGTTACATCGTCATTTTTTATGTCTTTATTTTTTAGGTTTATTTTCAAGTTGATTATAAGCTATTACTGGAGATTTATAGGCTCATCTCAAGTAGGCGGAATCAAAATCACCACATAAAGCCAGCACTTGGGCTCAATCTCACGGAATAAGACCGTAATCTAATATAACAAAGCTACGGGGCTATGAATAGGAATAACAGTGATCCAAAAACGATTACAGCTGCCAAAAATGAGCATCAATGGAGCCCCGCGGGGTCCAGCCCCATCCTCGAGGGAGACAAGTATTCTGCACTTACAGGGGGTGAACCTGTAACACATCGTATGATCATATACCGGCACATTTGGTGAACCGTCAAAAAATGCGTTACGGAGCATCCCTCATATTTCATACGTATTCGTTTTATGCTCATTTTATGCCTTCAAATATATGTATAGCAGGCTCACCCCTGTTCACTTAGCGAGATTTTCCAGTAATCAATTCAAGCTTTCTCTCTATAAGGAAATTACTAGCAATAAATCTCAAAACTGTTTTTTTCATTTTTCTGTATTCAAAGCTATTAGAAGATTAGTTACATTACGTGAACAACTAAAATGATTTGCCGATCAATACTAATTTCACGTTTCTTACGATTTTAAACGTTTCTGAATACAAAAATGCATTTCCAGAATTACTCGATTAATTAGTGTAAATTTTTACATGCAAACATATTTCACGTAAAATTATTATTTCTAAAATAATTTGTTATGCGTGGTTTACATCTCTACTAGAGTAACGGACTTCTTACAATTTAACATATTGAAAAAATTTTAAAATATCTAGTGACTACAGAATACCGGTTTCAATGTGTCTATTTATCCTCTCCTGATAACCCTCCATCGTTTCTATAAATGATTATAGGGACAAAGTAGTCATTCGAAGCATGCCGCCTATCACTTTCGTATTTTACTAAATGTCCAAGAACGCACGACAAATACCACATGCATCTGTATAACTGGTTGCCTAAATGCTTCATATCTTATGTTATTAAAAAATAAAACTTACAATAAATATACAGCATTTTAATTTCAACGCACATTTCACTCTTTTTTTCTTATTTTCGGCACAAAATCAACCTGAAAGCGTCCTAAATCCATAAATTTAGTACATGAAAAAAAAACAATTATTTATGTTTTTAATTAATAAATAAATGGTTCACCATTTTCTTCGGTTGTTTGCTAGAGCCCTTACGAGAAAAGTACGACGTGCACAGAATATTAATAATGCTTCAGAAGACAAGAAAGTTATTGCCTCAACTTTTTACACTAATTTTTTTATATATTTACACATTACGCATAAGATTTGACATAAATGGCTCACTATTAATAATAATTATTCTAAAATCTAAAAACACTCTGTGTAACACTGTGAGTTCTTTTCAAAGAGTAACCACGACGTAAACTGTTTTGTTAAATGCTATTTTATGTGTGTTTTTACTATACAGCAAAAGCTAACAAAAATTCTGCGTAAATAACTTCACAGATTTCTCATTGTATACGTAGGTAAATATTGCTATGTATATATAATTTACTAAGAATATTTCTTTGTATTATCCTGATGATAAAATAAAGAAAATCGATTTTTTCCAATAAAGGAAGGTAAAAGCGACTTTCGGCATTATTCGACTGTAAGAAGCATCCAGTGGCACATGGAGGATCTTGGCAGTCCTGTTGATTTCCCAGGAGTTCCAGCCACAATACCGTTCCTCCTGCAGAACTATTTGCAGTTTGGCGAGAATGACGCGCCCCGTCAATTCCAACTTTATCGACGACGTTGTAATATCTACCTCCAAATGAGATTTTTCAATAGCTTCCAATTTACACTTTAAGTGTTACGATCTGTTCTTCTCTTTCTCACCTCCCCACGTATTTATTCCACAGTTCGTTTATTCAGTGTTCGGAACCAAAATAAAACTGCCGAATCACCAACCGACTTGTTGGAGGTTTTCGTTTCATAGATACTAAGAAAATTTCCGTTCCATTTCTACGCAAATCCTTCTGGAATCGTAAAGGGGCTCGAGTGGTAATTTGGAAATTTTTTCAAATACGCCTCGTCGCATCATAAACGAAACAAAGAGAATTTACAAGATGAAAAAATTAACTTTGCAAATTTTTGCATGCAATGAGGGCTTTATACAACACAAAAAACTGTTGCTTTTTTGCTCTTTTATTTGTACTATGACTGCTGTAAAATGAGGTCCAACTACAACAAAATTAAGTCGGCATTATTTAGACAAATAAGTTGCACTTCCTTTCATATCAACAATAATATTTCACCAACTTTATTCTGTAAAGAATGAACGTCATAAAAATTATTACTACTTATAAGCTTTTGGTTTCACTTATCCCAATACACCAATCCCAAAAAGTTTTTGTGGAGATATTTTTGAAATTAAATGAAAAAGAGTGACACAAAGAACTTCTGGTGGAAACACAGCATGTAAAACTTCTCTTTCTATCGTATGGACTTTGTGTGAGACAAAAATTACCAAATTTTGAATATGTCGTAGAAATTTTATGTAAAATTTTGAAATTTTTCATCAGAATTATTTAGCAAACAGAATCTTTGGTCTATTTAACGTTTTACTACTATAACAAGTTGTATTAAATGTGTTGGATTATCTAATAAAAAACATAATGTTGTGCAATTTAAGAAAAAAAAACAGAACCGGCGGTAAAAATATTAAAAATTTCCGAAAAAATTTTATATAATTTACAAAAAAAAAAAACAGTTTGAAGTCGTACGGAATACAAAAAGAATATGTCCAATAGTATTAGAATTATTAGAACTCTAGTAAATCCTATAGATTTAATGTCAGTCAGAGAAATTATGTAAAAGTGATTACATATAATGAACACGTAACTATTAAGTCGCTTCATGTTATAGTTATGAAAGAGATACTGGAGTTTAAAGTTGGTTTTAAATTTTGTAAAAATAATAATCGATTGTTTCTAAACCAACAAAATTTTACTAACCCCTTTTTCTGGATGAAACATGGATATGTAATGAAAAAATGTAATGTATGTAAAAAAACATAGCAAGACGGTTCAACAGAAACCGCAATTAAAAAAACGGGAGAAAGATGTAAATATATTGTAATTGACGCTGGCAATAAACACAGATTTATTGAAGGAGCGTCTCGAATTTTTAAAGCAAAAACAAAATCTGGCGATTATCACGATAACATGAAGCAAGAAAATTTTGAAAAGCGGTTTAAAGAGCAATTAATATCCAATCTTCCGGCACTATCTCTTACTATAATGGATAATGCAACTTACCACAGTAGACTTATGATTTAGTTTATTTTAGTTTTGATAGTACATTATACTTATATTTCTGCTTTATTTGTAGGAAGAAATTCCTCGAAAGAGTTATTATTATTAAGACCCACCACTGACCCGGAAATGACCGGCATTCAGGCAAGACTTCTATCATTACGGGTACTAAGACCAAGTAATGATATGCATTGATTAGATTAACAGAACAACTTTCGAGATTCTAGAATTACAGCATACAAATTAGTCTGCTATTATTCTCTAATCTCACCCCATCCCCAAAAGTCTAGCGTAACTACCGACCATTTATCCGCGCATCACTTGAAAATTGACCTACACTACTCTGACCTACTGGTGCTAACCTAATCTGACTAACATGATCAGACTGTTCAAGAAACTTACGAACAATATGACATGTTCCTAACAAAACAGCTTTTTGAATTTTGATAATTATTGAATCATTCAAATGCAAAGACTTTAAATTCTCAACTAAGCTATTTGGAACTACACCTACATTAGAGATAACTAGAGGTACAATTGAAATTTTTTTAAGATTCAACATGGATTTCATTTCTATCGATAACTGTAGATATTTTGAAATCTTGGTGTGGTATGTTTGAATAATGTTGTTTGTGTTGGGAACATCAATGTCAATGAGAATGGCTTCGTTCGTGTGTTTCTTGATAAGTATGATGTCTGGTCTGTTAGCTGTAATGTTTAAGTCTGTAAGTATTGTGCGATCCCAGTATAATTTGTATTTGTTATTTTCAAGGAACGGAGATGGAATGTAAGTGTAATACGGTGTCGTATCTTCGATTAAGTTCATAAGTGTTGCTAATTCTTTGTGGATGATTTTGGCGACGTTGTCGTGTCTAGCTTTGTAGTCAGTTTGTGCTAGGATGCTGCAAGAAGAGATTATGTGCTGGATCGTTTCAGGTTTTGCTTTGCAGAGGCGACAGCAGTCGTTTTTTATGTTCGGATCTTTGATGATGTATTTTTTGTAATTCTTGGTATTGATTACTTGGTCTTGAATAGCAAACACAAATCCTTCTGTTTCGGCATACAAACCTGATTTTTTTAACCAAATCAATGACTTCTTATTGACATGAGTTTCTTCTAAGTCTTTGTAGAATTGTCTTTATTATTTTTTTTATTATTATTAAGACCCACCACTGACCCGGAAATGACCGGCATTCAGGCAAGACTTCTATCATTACGGGTACTAAGACCAAGTAATGATATGCATTGATTAGATTAACAGAACAACTTTCGAGATTCTAGAATTACAGCATACAAATTAGTCTGCTATTATTCTCTAATCTCACCCCATCCCCAAAAGTCCAGCGTAACTATTATTATTATTATTATTATTATTATTATTATTATTAAATATGCCGGCCAACAGGTTTACAACCAATTACAAGTCAGTTTAAAACAAGAAGATATTAGAAAATCAATGTCTAACACAGTAAGCAGCTACTATATTACTGCTTATCCTAAAAAGGCGAGTTAGAACAAAATACAGAAATAAATTAATAAACACATTTCACACGGGGAAGAAAATTTTTGAATGTTAATACATACGTCGTGTTGCCAAATAGAATAGTTGATTGTAACGAGAAGAACATTTAGGTACACAACATATCTGTTTCAGCAGTTGTGAGCAATCGATCTCATGGTGAATATTTTTTTTTTAATAAAGGACGATGCAGCTTTAAGACGCCTAAATTGTAAGGTATCAAACCCAAATCTTTGCAAGAGATCGGACTGAGGAGTTCCTCCGACAGGATAAACACCATCAACCTTGCACGTCAAAAATTTCAGAAACCGTCTCTGGAATTTTTCGAGGGTATCAACATGAATTTGAGACGACGGAGCATACTCTAATTTGGATCTTACAAAAGCACAGTACACAATACAAAAAAAGCTTAAAAGCTTCTGTGACTATTTCCAATGTGGTAAAAAAAAGGTAAATTTGGCATCGAAGATGATTGAGTCTCTAAATGAATCAACTCTTAATAACACAGGGTGCATCGACGGTACAGTCATATGATTTTCTACACATCTTATTTGTCACTGACATAATGCGGCATTTATGATAATTTACAAGTATAATTCACTCCAATCCAGAAAGGTGTTAATATCTTCCTGGAGTTTCAGACAATTATTTATAGATGAAATACACCAGAAAATCTTTAAGTCATTTACATACGTCAAAACTTCAGATTTAATAATTGTTGACAATATCGTTAATAAAAACATCAAAGAGGAGAGGTCCTAAAATAGATCCCTGGGGAACGTCTGAAGTTATCGAGATCTTATCGGATTGATAAGCATAATGTTTAACATACTGACATCTTGATGACAAATAAGAATAAATTAACTGAACCAGATGACTTGACAGACCAATATTCAATAACTTCACCAGCAATATTACATCTGGGAAAACTGCAGATTTTAGAATTAGATTAAAAATTAGACAACGGCAAATCGAAAATATTAGTACGATCATTCAGAAAAAAGCCCGGAATGTTATCATGTCCACTAGTGAAGTTGGATTTTACCCTTTGAAGAGCTTCAAGAACTTCCTTGTCTCCAACAGAATAAAAGTGAACAGTGGTGTTAGAGGAATAATCAACAAATTTTAGTAAATCATCTGCATTTATAAGGGTGTTAGAAAAATTAGTACTGAAGTGTTTTGCAAATGCATTCACTTTATCTACCGGTTTATGTAAAGTTTTATGGCGATAATTCGTCTGAGACGGAACACCTCAGCGTTTATTCAGATTTTTTATGTGTCCAAAAGTTACTGGGATTAGATTTAATATTGTTTTCCAAATTAACAGTGTACTGCACATAAGCCTTTTTGATAGAAGTCTTTAACTCCCCGCGAGCAGATTTAAAATTTTGGAGGTTTAGCTCTGAGCTGCACGCATTATATACACAGTGATTTTGAAATATATGCAAAAAATGGGGAATAACTCACAATAAGATTATATATCACTGTGTAACATTCACGGTCCTAAGTGGTAGCAGTGTCTAGAAAAAATTATTGGAAATTAAATATAAATTGTTATACACGCCGCTGGTAGTGTTTCTTGACCTACTTCTTTCAATCAATGGCACAGAACGACTCGGATTAAGAACCAAAAAAATTACTGATAAGAAACGTGCAAAAATACAAAAAGGGCCAGTCATCATCGAGCGGTCGGGGAAGTTGATTCATGGTGAATTTTTCCAATTCAGAGTGTATCGATATGGTACCTGGTGTGCGCGAATATTTGCGTCAGTGGTACGACATCTCTAAGATCATGGTCCCTTCAACCTCAAACTCCCGATTGTGGCCGTGATAGAAGAGAAAAAATACTGCAAGCTGAAGGACAAATTTTGGAACGCGACGAAGAAGAGCCCGACATCAGCACGCGCCGACTTGCAGCTGACGTTGGGGTTTCACAGTTTGTAGTGCGTCGTACATTAAAAGAACAAGGCCACATCCATACATAAACATGTATTTCCACTTGGACTTGACTTTCCTAATGATATCAAAAATGAACCACGAAGGGTACGAATTGTTAAATTTACGACGAGTTTTAAGGATGTAGAGATTGATAATATTCTTGAGTTGATTGTAAAAAAGGTAACAAGCAGTGTTGACATCATCAACGACGTTAAGACTGGACCAATCAGTTCGCGCCAAATGTTCATATAAATTCGAAAAGTCAGCTTCTCAAAAATTCAATTGCTTTGTTGAATAATTGCAGTTGCTTATGAGTCTTTCATTTGGCGTGCGATAATGTAGGGTAATTAATAGAGGAGGATGATGGGAGTCTTCTGAGAGAACAGTATCCTCCGATTTTTCAACAGAGCACTGAAATTTGAAAAAATCCAGGAGTCTATTATTATTATCAGTGCGCGGAATTAAATCTCGGTACTGCAATCCCCCAGTTGAAGTAAGGTGTGTTTTACGGCGAGTAGCGGGAACGCTTTGATCTAGTCCACAAGGACATGTCCAGTGCGTCTCACTAGGAGTGTTTACGGCTGCTAATAATACTACTTCTGTAATACTATATTACTTTAAATAATAATACTCGGTGCCCTTTTAATTTTTTAACCACAGGACAACAGTTTTGTGATCTTGAAATGTTATATTATGTTGATATAGTCCAAAAGGAAAATACATTTGTAGTCAATGTATCGACGCAGCTGCACCTAATGTGACTCGATCTTGAAATGTGTGGCAATTAGTAACTTTTATGAAATAGAAATATATCTGTGTCCTTGTTATGCTCCGTCTTTTCGACAGCAGGTATTTTTTGCTTCCAGTATGGCGATCCTGTTACTGTCATTTGGCCGTCAATTGCCTTGGTGGTAACACGTCTTCCACGACTGTTTGCTGGTTACCGGCATGGGCTGCTCACTCTTCCATAATTCCCTGTAAAGCACTTAATAGTTGGAGAACATTTCACCAGAGGCGCGGCGACCGAATTTTAAAATTTATAAATTTGAATTAGCATAGTGGCCCATGGTTACACGTCTAATTTTGCTTGTCAAATTATTCTTACTGTGTGTTTTTTTTGCCTCAAAGTGTTTTACAAGTGTGTTTTCGTTTTTTTGAGTTTTTCTTGTGCTTTTTCTCTTGTTGTTATTTGTGTTTTTCGCGTTTCTGTTGTGTTGTTGTTCCGTTTTTCCTGTTATTTTTGATCAAAGACTATTTCATTTGGGGTTTATCACCGTCAGTTTGTACGGGTACAAAATTAGAATATAAATGCTAATGTTTCATATCGTAATATACAATTTGTAGTGTTATAATGCCCAGAGTAAGGAAGTGTGCCATTCGTGGATGCGAGGATAGGGAGTCTCCTCGGCATCGTTTTCCGAATCCTGCCAAAAGTCTTAGTCTCTTCCGAAAATGGATAACTTTATGTGGAGACGAAGAGCTCAACAAAAAAGAGCCTGATACAATATATAGATCGCATCGTGTTTGTCACAAGCATTTTAGAACTGAAGATCGAGCGTCAAACATGTATTTGCAAAAGGGCACAGTACCTCGGTTATTGTTACCAACTTTGACGACAAAAGTCACTTATGAAGTCGACTCTATTAATGATGGTAAAATCCACTACATGCAAACATTACCATTTTTTATACACGACCATATACTGTCCAGTACCATTCATTACATAATATATCGGGACATTTTTTTAGCTCTGAACATACCCCATGCTTATTTCTTATGTTCAGTTTTAAAAACACAGATCAATGCATCGAAAGTACCTATGTAAGCAATGTTACACGCCCATCTGGTTTGTTAAAAAAAAACTTAATGTGAACTTGTCTGAAACATTAGCTTTTAACGCTTTTAACCAATAAGTTTGTTAATAGGGACGATTAATAATTAAGGTATTTTAATGCACTTGTTTTTCGCGTATTGACTAATTTCAAAAAAATTAATTCTGCAACCAAATATACACCATTTTGCGCTATATGGGTAACAAAATGTAAATTCGTCGTAGGTTTTCTGATAAATTACTGTTTTTCTTTTGGGGAAGCAAACTTGATGATATAGCGTATGCATTTTTAGCAATTTTCGGGGGAGATGGAGTTACAACGGTATTATTTTTTAAAACTGAACGTAGAAACTGAGTATGGGATATGTTGAGAATTAAAAAATGATTCCTACACTATCTACATATTTGTTAAAATATTTTTTTTACAAAAATCGTTTATCTGAACAGTACAGTAATAAACACCGATTTTTAACATTGTGTATTCAAATAACCTATGACATTTCCAGATGCTAATCCTGAAGAACATCCGCCTCTCAGTGTTCCCTCTACGTCTGCTGCTGATCCTGCTGAGACATCCAGAACTTCCATCCAAACCCCCGTTAAGAGACCTTTTTCACTTACAAATTCTATCCCCGTTCCTCATAAGAAAAAGTGTCCTAACATTCTCGTAGAAGCTGGAATTAATCGTGGCCCTAGATCTTTATGTACTGATGCATGGAAATTACATAAGATAACAAAAAAGCTACAGTCTAAAGTGAGATATTTAAATTATCGTAAAACCATATTTAAAAAAAGAGCCAAACTCGACAAAGATGAGCTAGTCGAACGTGTTACACAGCCTTTGAATAATACTCTAGCAAATTTTGTGAAATCCCAAATTAGGTTGGCTGGAGTTGCACCAAAAGGTCGACGATTCACTTTGGATGACAAAATAATGGGGCTAATTCTTCACAAACAAAGTAGTCGAGCGTATAAATTGTTTTCAAAAATGTTTCCGCTGCCGTCAAGAAAAACAATTATATCCCTTCTAAATAGAATACCCATCAGGGCTGGAATCAACGAAGCTCTTTTCGACAATTTAAAGGTAAAAGTTAAATCTTTAGCGCAAAAAGAAAAACAATGCGTACTAATGTTTGATGAAGTTACGATTGAACCACATATATCAGTTAACACGAATACGAAAGAGTTCGAGGGATTTGAAGATTTTGGTGATACTAAAACTGGAAAGATTGCCGATCGAGCGTTAGTTTTTCTAGTTAAAGGAATAACACGGGAGTGGAAACAACCTATTATGTATACATTTTCAAACGGTGCTGTTACAACAATAGATTTAGTACGGCTTATAAAAAATGTGATAATTAGCTGCCAAAAAGCAGGACTGCACATCATTTCAACTATTAGTGATCAGGGTACCAATAATCAAGCTGCTATTAATTATTTAATGCAAAATACGGTTAGAGAAAATTCTTATTTTGGAAGGAACATAAAATATTTTATCATCGAAAACCAGAAAGTGATTCATATTTACGATCCCCCCCATCTCTTAAAAGGTGTTCGAAATAATCTCCTAAAATACAATTTAATTTGGAGTCATGGAAATAAAAAATTCACTGCAAAATGGTCACATATTCAGGAAGCATATGAAAATGATAGATGTTCTATTGAGTTGCGAGCGATGCCTAAATTAACAGAAAATCATGTCAATCCCAGAAAAATAAAAAAAATGAAAGTTTCATGTGCAACTCAAGTTTTTAGCCATACTGTAGCGTCTGTCATGACGTTAATGTCCAGACTTGATAACTCATTAAAATATGCCGAAGAGACAGCCAAACTTCTAAAATTTTTCAACGATCTATTTGACAGTGTGAATGGGAGTTCATTGTATCCAAAGAGAGGAAATATCTTAAGATGTGCCGTCACCCAAGAATCAAAACACGTACGTTTTTGGCAAACAGCTCGAGAATCGATTAAAAATATGTATTTTGAAAAAGATGGCAAAAAGTTTATTCCTCCTAGTTTAAAAAACTGGGAGGTAACTTTGAATGGTTTGGAAGAAATTTTCTATGAATTAAAAAACAAAGAAATATTGTTTTTTAAGCCCAGGGTGTTCAACCAAGATCCCATTGAACATTTTTTTGGACAAATTAGGCAGCAAGGTGCACGGAATGTAAATCCAACATCTGTACAATTTAAAAACCACTTTAAAACATTATTATTTAATAATTTGACCACTCGCCACTCTATTGTGGCTAATTGTGAAGAGGATGAAGCCGAACATATGTTGATGTCCATTAGGCAGTTTATTACGCAAGGATTATCAGAAGAGGAAGAAACAGAGGAAGAAGAAGACGAAGAGAATGTAAACGTCGTAGATCTTAGAAATATGGAAATTCCTGTTCCAAATTTTGCCTACATGGATAAAATATGTTTAGGATATGTATCTGGTTACGTGGCCAAACAAATTCGAAGCTTAACAACCTGCAACAATTGCAAATTTAATTTGATCACAAGAAATAAAATCGAGGAATGGCATGATTTAACACTACAAAAAGAATTCAATATGGCAAATATTCCAGATAAGTTAAAATACTGCACTCCACAGCTCATAAAAGGTCTTGCTACGTGTTATAATGGAATAAAGTTCTTGCTACCAAAAATATGTTATAAGAAAAAAGGTTTAGAACTGTTGATGAATTTTTTGAGTTTAAATGTTAAATTTCAATTTAGTAGTGAATGCCACCACAATGGAGAAGTGAAGGAGAGCCTCATTAGAACATTCACCTTGTTGTGTTGCCACAACTGGACAAGGGGCATTAACAGGATTTTGACTGGAAATGATGCTAGAAGCACTAAGAACAATGATGACGTGTATAAGAATGCAAAATTATTTTATGAAAAAAAGAAAAAGTATGTAAATAGGTCGAAATAAATTAATTTTGAAACAATTTGACAATGCATCTTGAGATAAAGAATATTGTTTGCATTGTTTTTATCTAAATCTGAGACTATTTAACAGTTTTATTGACAATTATTGAAAAAAGTTTAATCATGCACGGTTTATTAAAAACAATGCAAACAATTTTATTAAATCAAATTAAATTTAATTATAACTAAATCTGGAGCTATCAATTCAGACCATATTTAGTTGGCGAACATTTCAACAGAGGGTGCTTTATAGCGTTTCATTTTGAAACATTACAGATTCCTATCTATATAACAATATAATATTACTTTATCTATGGTTACCGGTGACACTTTCTCGTTGAATAGGGCTGGAGTTACTTTGGGACTGGAATAGTGTTCTTTCCGGTCCGTTAACTCAATAATTCTAGTACAGTCTGTCGTAACCTCAAATCGTAAACACATCAAACTTTCGTTGACAGATAGCGAAAATTACTAGCCTCGCGCTATCTTTGTTTAACACATAGGTTAGGTTCCTCTCTGTCGAATTCCGACCACAGGCAGTTTGCCGTACTTTCTAAAAGTAATAGTAGATCTAGTGACTTTAGCTGCACCGGATTGAGCGCGTGAGATTTTATTCGGCGCCTTGATTCTATAGACACATTAAGGAATTGTTTAAGATTTGAAATATTTAGAAACGTAATTCATTCAGATAATTTGTTATTACCAATAATTATATCATTTAAATTACTGTTATATTCTGGAATGTTAAAGTCCCCAATGATTAAGACATGCTGATCATAAAGTTCTGTCAAACTGCTTAATAAATTAAAGAATAATGTGTATTCTTCGACCGGAGGCCTAGGTTAAACATACACTACGAAACTAAAAATGATAAAGTGTTCAAAAAAAGTATCAAATTCTTTAGACGACAAATCAAGTTGAGTGACAAAGAGCTGTTGTCTGAAGGCAATTAAAACTGCCACGCTTCCGGAAAGACGCATTTTATCAAATTTTCTGTCCGATCTAAAGACCTCATAGCTGTTAGGGCGAAACTCAGAGTTGACGACGGATTCATTAAACCAAGTCTCAGAGAGACAAAAGATATCATAGTTACACGAAGATACTAAATTTCTGCTACAAGTTAAAGAAATTTGTTGCTACAAAATAGGTAAACCAAAAACATCCGTCTTTAATTTATTTACCAAATTTTTATAAAAGAAACAGTGTTATCTCTGTGTTGAATACTACAGCAGTTGATGCATTTTAAATGATCGTCGGTATTCTTGAATTTGTCTTTTAATTCATGAGCTGCTGAGGTCGGGGATAAGAAAAGCTCTTCTTACAAGTTGTGCTAGAATAGTTAAAATCATTACATTTGTAGCACCGGATAATATCGACGCCCCTATGAGGCAATGACTGCATTTTAAACCGTTTTTGTATGAGATAATGTCAACTTGCAAGACTACTTGAAAATAATTTTGACGACTCTTGAAGGGCGCAAAAACATGTTTCACACAATCGGGCAATTTTTTAAACACGGCTTCGTTTAAAACAACTGCCGTGTTGACAGTAGGCGGTAAGCTAGTGGCATTATTTGGTATCAAGAGAATATGGACTACAAAGTCCACAACCCCATGTTTTGACTTCTTCAACCTTCATTGAAATATAAGCAGATAAATTGAGATTAACGCAGTTAGGATTCTAGGTGACTCCCCAATTTTTTCTACAATTAATGAAGTCCTCATTTCTGGGAATGTACATGTTACATTTCTTGCATTTGATAGCCATTATGGCAAACTACAAAAAGATTATCCTCCAGCAGGGGATATTGGTAAAAAGTTATACGAACGATAACGTATCACTGTATCAGACGATAATAAAAAGTACCTTCCCAAAATCGACCTTAAGTACGACTGCTTAAGGAACAAGTACAATATGACGCTATTCCAGCATCCCAAGCAGAACGAACTCACCAGTGAAGATGTAGGTGATACTAAAAGTCAACTTCCTACCGCAAAGTAAAATTGTTTCTTGATATTACTACAAGTTTAAGCACTATCTTGCATGCACACTGCACACCGCAACACTAAGCCGGAACTCTACAGTCGGACAAAAAAAAAATTGTGGTATGGTTAAACAAACAAAAGATAAATTATCCTGAAAAAATGATGACAGATCAAATTGGAAATATTGTGCGCAATAGACTGCCCGAAAAATTTAGATCACTATGCTCAAGATCATGGACATTGTGTCCTAAGACTTCCACCATACCACTGGCATTTTAATGGAATTGATATGACATGGTCGGAATGTAAACGAATGTACGATAAAAGTATTCCAAAAACTAACGCTTCTCCTGTTGATGTACTGAAAACTTGGGAAAATGTAATTAACCAAGTTCCCAATACACACTGGGAATATAATTTTCCTGCACACGCAAAAAATCATAGATTCGGTATGGCAAACGGAAAAGATCCTGGACAATTGTGAAACAAATCAAGTCATTATCAATGTTGATTCCGTTTTAGATGACAGTGATAGTGAAGGTGGTGACAGTAGTGTTGATGATTTAGAGTTGTGTTAAAAATTAATATCTAATTAAAAAATAAAACTTATAATAATTGTTCAATTAATTTTGAACTTCTGCAATCTTAATTGATATGTTACCATAGCAAATTATCCGTAACATACAAGAACGCATATACTTTTGGTCACAAAAAAAAACATCACAGTCTAAGTGTTTTGAGCAGGGATATTATCACAACTTTATATGTTTCTCAATAAAATTCTGTCTTCTAATAAAATAGAATATTTTAACTGTTCTGACATAAATATACAACTTTCAAAAATTATGCAATTTTGGATCCACTATCTCAAAATATTTCTTCTGCTATCTACAACAAAATCAAGAAAGTAAAATTTCTTTTATATTAAATTTTCCAAATAAACAGTAACTATTCGATCAGAAAATTACTTTAGGGAATTTGTTCCATTCGTGGGCATATTTGTTTAACAAACCCACAATTAAATAAGTGAAGCTTTAACAACAATTTTATGCATATTCCGAAGGAGACTTATGTAGAGAGAACTCATGTTTTAAATAAAATGGTGCATAGAAAATGAGCTACAGCTGTGGGTGGAGCTTATAACTGCATTGCATGGATTATATTCCTTGTCTAGTACGAGAGAGCTGTTATTTATTTTTTGTCAGTGGCGATCTATGAGTATGAACTCGCTCCGGTAGGACGGACAGCATCTAATTATTGTCTTTTTTACATTAGAGTGATTCATAATTGCAGGGACAGATGTGGGACAGAGCGATTTATTGAATATTTCAGCGTGCCACTGTACACCCGTTTATTAAATCAATAAGCTGTAATTTTTGTATTTATAAGAAAAATTAAAATGTTTCATGCTTTGTATTGCAAAGACACGTGAATTATGAACAGATAGCATGTCAGAATGACAGTAAATACACAAATTAACTTCATGTGGTTTTCAATTCTTAATAAATCTGAATGTTTTGAAATGGCAGCTTTAGACGGAAAGAAACTAACCTGATACATACTACTAGCGCACGAATTCAGTTTCCTTTGATATCATGCAAACAATCGGCTGTCGTTACAAAGGCAATTGATTGAAGTCAGGAATGTCATAAAAATTACCTGGTGGGAGGCAAACAATACGATTATCTCCTTACATGTTGGTAAAGTATGTCAGGCACAGCTGTTGTTGTAGTTGTCTGAGCTAATATATTTCCGAAGCTTGATTCAGTCCCTACAGAAGTGACATAAACAAAAGTCAACTTATTTATTCTAAATAAAAACTTCTCAAACAGAAACACATTCTAATACTTAAAATAAATTTCCAACTGATTGTTCCGTACTCATTTTAAACTGCGAATATTATAATTATTTTTTGTATAATTAACTTGACAACGCCTGCAAAAGTGCCAGGTGTATATGAATATCTAAACAAAGATGATGTAACCACTGTCCATAATTTTCATGCCGTTCAAAGTGTCATCAAAGTATCTGATGGTTGAAAACAGCTAATTTTCCAGATTCGATTACGTTTTGGTAGTTGACAAGTGTCTTTGTTATGCTCACAGTAAATTTTTAAGCTTCAGCCTTTTTCAGTAATCACACCTCGTATCTCATTGTGCAAAAATTAATTTCTACGTGTTTCTAACTCCATTATTAAGTTGCTACGTTTTTAATAATTATATAAATTATAAATTTTGTATATATTATATTATACAAACTCCAGTCGTTTATATGATACAAGCGATACCGAAGATGAAGGTGTCAGGACACCAATAATTAATTTAAGTATCTCGGTAACTCCCTGCTGCCTCGTTAATTTTACTAGATATAATTTATGAGTTGCATGTTAATCGTGGGTAAAGCCGAAACTGACCGAGCGAGACGTTTTCTATGTTACAGGAGTCCAGTTTTGCAGGAATGAGGAATAACTAGAACCTTAGGGAGAACGCTGTCCGTTAGTGGTCGTACAAATCATGCAGGCAGGACCATCTGTACACATCTTACTAGAGTTGCTGACCATACATCTGCATTTCAAATCATCCCATTAGGAGCACTCCTATTTGTCGGACAACACCGCAGAAATGAATGAAGGGCTTTTTTTAATATATGATTTTGTCAAATTTTCAAACCCCAACGTTATAAGAAATTGGACACTTGCTTGCTGCGTTAATGTTTAAACAGGTTGCTCCTACATACGGCTGTTCTATAAGTAGGGTATTGATCTAATACGAGAGGCAATCGCAGTTGTATTAATTACTGAATTACATACTATATTAAAAGCCACTTAACGTAATTACTTAATTGTGTTTAATTTCAAAAAAAGTTACAGTATAGGAAAACAAAATTTATTATTCATAAAACACAAAGTGTCATCGGAATTATGCAAGCAGACATAATGAGTAATGACCGTTTGTTTTTCTACTCTTATTAAAACTAGTTAAAACAGTTTTTTTTTTAAATAACACCTTAGCAAATCTGGGCATCACAAAATTTTACTACTCGTCTAAATAACTTGAGAACTTTTTTTTTAATTGTTGCTATCGTTCTTCATTTGTTATTAGCAACAGATGGCCAGCGACTATATATAGTAAGGTCACGGTGACTGCTCGCAACCCGACTGCGAAAAAATTGTAGGTACGAAAAAATAAATCAGTCTGGTTCCGCACGTCAATGAAAATGTCAATGAAAAATAAATCGAGGTATGTTATTTTTAGGTTAAACAAATGGTTGTTTTCAAGAGTAAAAACTTTTCCGTTGTTTATGTCAATAGACAGTAAAATGTGGTTTATACTTTTAAAACCATAGAAAAATACAACTTTGATTAAAAATACAAAATGACCATTGAGATTAATTTCTGATCTCAAACAGAATTTGGATGTGATTTTTTACTTCCCGAGCTCTCTGTCTGTCCGTCTGTCTGCCGTCTATCCAGATTTTTATTAGGCAAATAATTCCCAAAATTACTGGACCGATTGATATGTATGTTAGGAATATCGTGTAGATGGTAAAACGCTAACAAAATTTGTCTCTCCTTATTATTCTCAAAATTTTTCAGAGTTTAACCCTCGCCGATTTTAATTAGCCCTTCAACGTACCAGTATGATACATTAATGGATTCAAAAAATCAAGCTTAACAAGATCTGTAGAAAAATGTATAGTGTCATTAAAAAATAAGTGGTATGTGGTAGAGAAACAAAAAAAAATATACGGTATCAAAAAGAATTTATATGATGCCATTTATCTTCTTATCAGGTTATTGGTATTACTTTTTACAAATATTAGTTTCTACAAGCACAATTGCCAAAGAAGTACATCATATACATTATTAAATGAGGCTATTTAACTGCATTTTATTTATTACCGACTGAGTTGATATCTTCATTATCATAAGACAAAATCATGGACAACTATGAGGCGAATACTTAATGAAACATCCTGTGGTCAAACACAGAACAAAATAAAAACTAAAAACTATAAATTAAAAGCGAAATAAAATCACTGCATTCAAAATAATTTCAACAAATTCTACCTATCGCTTTCAAAGCTTATACTCGTAAATTAATTACAAGAGAAAATTCTTGATAAAATTTACGTATAAATTTTGTGCATGCCCTTACACTACTTGGCCTATAATTTTCCTCGATATTTTACCCTTCAACATATCTCCTTTGCCAATCTACATTTATCCTACTTACGTGTGAATCTATCACCAGAACGTTTTTTTTCCTTGGGTCCTTTTTTTCGATGTATAGAAAGCGGTTGGCGAGTGATATAGCGCGCTAGTAACATCAATATTCAGGAGGACGGCCGGTACAGAGCATCAAATTTATGTGGCCATGTTTATAGACTCGTGGGACAAGTGTGGCCATTCCTTTCTTTAATTCCGGACCGGCTTTATGTCTCGCTAGGACGTGCCGGAGATAAACAACAAACTGCTCCGGAAACTGCTGCTACACTTCCATCGCCTTATTCTTCTCTATCGTATATACCTACCTGAGTTTCCGTTGAAAATTCTAGAGAATGTAAAACTCTTTGTGTCTTTTTTAAACTGAAATAAACCTTTTTCAAGAGAGAATATTGATCACAGACAAAGAAGCTTTTGTTACTAGCAGGTGTAAACCAACCAGCGCAGGAATTTGATTAACCAAGTAGTACTCTATGTTTGCACACAAAAATGCTAATACTCATTTATTGATTTGCTGCAAATTGCGAAAATTTTTGTTTTGTTTTTTATTTCAATGAAAATTAATTTACAGATTGAACAAACTGTGAACCTACTAAAAGTAATAAATGAAGCCTTACTAAATATTTATGAATTACTGCAATCAAATGCTATACTCGTATAATTGTGGAAACGACTTCTTCCCCTTCTTAATCTTATGGTGAAGTTGAGTTTAAGTGTTTCTGCACTTTTCCTTCCACTGTTTTCTTTCCTGGATCTTGTTTCTAATTCCTTCCCAGGCTATATCCATTTTTTCCACGGCTTCTTTAACACAATCTTTCCATTTTTTCCTTTCTTCTTCTTACCTGATACATACATGCGACTTATACACTTACTTAGTTAGTAGTTCATTTGTCCTTTTGTCTGTCGATCATTTGTATACTTTTTCTACTCTTTCTACTTTTACTTTTTTTAGTTCCTTTTATCCTAGGAATGTTGTTCTTATCTTGTTAAACATTTTTCCTGTTTCCTTCATTTTGTCATGTATTTCTTGATCAATTTTTGTGTTGCTTTGTACTTATCATTGTTCGCAAATAACTTGTCCGTCTAAGATTTTTGTAAATTAATTTCTTCTGCTGTTTTTGCTATTACGGTCATATGATCTGCAAACATTAGCTAGATTGCTTGCATCTGCCAGGATCCCACTTTTCGTTCAATCGTTGCTTTCTTGGCCTCTATTAGTTCATCCAATATTTTTGAAAGTAGGAGTGGGCTCAATACACATCTCTGTTTTATTCCCATCTTTGCTTTAAATTCTTTTGATTCATCGCTGTTATATGTATGTTCTCTTTTTACATTTCTTTTATAATTTTTATTGTTCCCTTATCTATTTGTCTTTTTTTTTAGATTTTTCACATCTCTTTTCTTCTTATCATCTTATCCATTGAAACGCTTTTTCCAGGTCTATAAAACAAGCATGTACCTCTTTTTCTTGTTTGGAAAATTTTTACAAACTTGGCTGATCATAAATATTAGATCTTTTGTGCTTCTTCTCGTTGCACACTGAGTGCCTTCTATGTTGGTTTTTTCTTTTGCTTATTTTCATTATTCTTGCCAAGACTTTTCCCGGAATATTTGATAATAATATGTCGGTAATATTTTTCCTGACTTCTATCCTTTTGGTATCTTACTTTCCTGTATTATATCATTCATTAGTTTGTTTAATTGTTCTATCAACTGCTACCATCTGTCCGTTATTTTCTCTTCATCTATGATTTTGTTTCCATCCTTGTCTTTAATGTTAATCACATGATATTCCTTTTTTTTATTTCAGCTATTTATGGGTTCCGACAAATAGTTTTTGGTTTTCTCTGTAGTTTTAAGTCATTTTCTCAACTCTTTCTTTTATCCACGATTCTTGTTTTTCTTTCTTTATTATCATCTTCGCTTTCTTCCGTTGTTCTTTGTTTTCTTCATAATCCTCTAATCTCTTTGTATTTATGTATTTTTTTCAACTATCTTTTTATTTTTGATTATTGGTTTTATTTCTGTGGTCCACCTTTTTGTTCTTTTTATCTTGTTTTACTTCCCGACCATAAGCCAAGGAACTATAGTAATCGAGTCCATCGGACGAATAGCCACTGTGACTATTTTTGTTTTGTGCTGTGAGTAGTTGATGACGTCATCACAAATTTTTTATTAGTCAAATTCAGAACATTTTGTTCGATTGTGGTTTATTTAATAATTTTAGTTCCCTGTTTTGAGACAAACTCATTCAAATCAAACTAATCTCTACGTGACATTCTTTCGATGTATAAACATAAATAAACACTTGAACTTCAAACTGCTATTACCTAGTGCTCAAGGACATTTTATCCCGTTAGTTACGTGTTTTAAATATATTTTACAGTGTTCGTACGACGCAAGGGCTGCACCACTGGTTTTTAATATATAAAACATCAATGGTTCCTTGGAATTCTTTGAGTGATCTAAATGAGCTGTATTATGGGACTTCTAAAAAGAAAACACCAATGGGTTGCCGAGAATCTTTTCGCGAGTGAAACGCGCTGTATTTTGACACTTCTAAAAAAAAACACGAATAGGACCATTAAAATCTTTCAGAGATCGAAGCGAGCTGTATGATGGTACTTTTAAAATTAAAATCCCAATGGGCCCCCTTAGCAAGTACTAGCTCCGCCCATTCGCTCTGTATTTTCTTAGAAGGTACGTCATTCGCCAAAATCAGTCTCATCTTAGCAAGTAAGTACTAGAAAAAGAAAACAAAAATTTTTTATAAATTTTTTGGACTGTACTTCAAGAGCGAGGGAAGTTCTGTCGAAGTAACCTTGGACCAATTTTTTTTGTTATTTTTATACTTAGTTCCACAGATCTTTCTTTCTTACTGCGTCTAGCGAACTATTTTTAAATTCCTTTCATTTTAAAGTTTCCTGATATTTGATTTCTTCAAGTTTATAACTATGTATCCTTTTTTTTATTCTATTTTTTTTTCTCTTTTTATTTTTGTTTTCGTCATTTTCATTTCTACCAAAATAATGGTCACTTCTTATTTCCGCTTCTCTTGTGACTTTTACATTTTTTACAGTTTTCCATTTTCTTCTTCTGTTTGATTGTTTATTTTTACTAGCTAATTTTCTTGCCTTTGTGTTTGAATTTAGTGCTGCTTATTACTAAATCATCTTCCACACAAATTTCAAAAATTTGTATGAAAGATGATTTTTCTCCATTGTTGTTCCTCGTTTCATCTTCTTACCTCCTAAAAATTCTTCTATGCCTGTATTACGGTTTTCTACCCTGCCATTTAAGTCTCCCCTTATTATCATATTTCCCTCCCCCTCATCTATTAGTTTTTCCAATTCTCCACAGAACTCATCTATAGTTTCTTTTGTTGCATGTTCGTATTCTCCTTAAGGTGAGTCTCTAACTTTTTCAATTGCGGGTGTTCTTGACATTTGCAGAATTTAATATCTCCGTTATTAACAGACTTATTGCTATGAAATTTTAAATATAAATTGTCCATAGTCACTCTAAATACACAGCGACAGTTTTTTTAAAAACAAAGTACCATCATCATTCTTTTTTAAATTTTGGTGACATTTTTTATCACGTATTTTTAAAATTCAATATCTCAATTATTTATCGAAATTTCGGAACGCGATTTTCACCACTGTTTCCATTGCCGGTTTCTTTTATTGAAACTGAAATACAGCAAAAGCAGCTTCTTCGACAACAACACTAAGTTAATTAATTAATACTACCCCTTCCTTCGCTCCTTCATTTTGATCTATACCTGACCAGAATAACCAATATAATTCATGTGTTCCCTTCCTTTCTTTTGTGTGTTCAGTACCTCCACTTTGTGTATAATTATTTCCTTTACCAATAATTCTTCTTCTTTTCCTTTTAAACTTCGTATGTTTCTACACTTACTGTATTTTCTACTTTCGCCATCTGCGTTTGTGTTCATCACTATTCTTTTTCTTATAACGTGTTTTAATCATTTCCTTATTGATATCTAATTCGTTTTCCTAGTTCGTCCTATTTCTATTTGCCTTACTATTCCTTCTTAGGTTTTTTGGTTTCATTTGGGTTCTTTTATAGTTTTCTTTTTTCCCCATATTAATTTTTACTTTTCTTCACTTATTCTTGTCCTGTGCCACCACTTATTCTCGTTAGTATTTCTAATTCGTTATTTGTTAATTTGTTATTCAAGTATATCTTTTCTTACATTGCCTTTAGTTCATTTTTATTTGTCATTATCTCGCGTTTCTTCTGCATAATTTATAATTCAGTCTTGCATGCTTTCGTCCCTGATGTCTTAATCGCCTCTTTGTCATCTACTTTTACTGCTATTTTTTGTTCGATGCAGATTTTCATCGCGCTTCTTAATTCTGCTCTGTTGTTTGTATCAATATTCATTCCAGTTAAGATTATCTGTGTCTTATTCTATTTTTTCTAAGTTCCCAATTCTCTCACTCATATTAATTATATATTTCTTAACGCCTTCATTCTCTCCTTTCAGTTCTTTCATACCTCCTGTCACCTTTTGTGGTCTTGTTTCAATTCTCTTACATTCTTCATCAACTCTATCATAATTTCTTTCAATTTATGCATTTTGTTCTCGTCTGCTTTGTTCAGGTTCTTATTAACTTTTTACTTCTTTTGAATACATCCTGCTGTTCTTTACTATCTTGTTTTCTTATGTTATCCTCAGATGAGTATCCATCCATCTCTCCTTTATGACTCACCTCTCTGGTAACTTAACGTCTTAAAAAATTATCAAATGTTCTGTATGACCCGTACCTCATAAATAAGAAGGCTCAAAATCCGTTATCCGTTAATTCAAAAACTGTTCGCCCAGTTTCCCTAAAACTTAATTTAATAACGTTGTTTCGAGTTACCTTGTTATTATAACGCATATCATGAAGTTGGAGACAGCGATATTCAAAATAAAAGCTATGGTCTATGTAAATTATTTTTCAGATTTTTGTAACCGGAAAACTGTTGTTAGGATAATTCACCTCAAGCCCTCATTTAAAAAATGCACAGCCCCGGCGTCTGTTTTGTAGCCCAATAACTTGTGTATATGAAGTCCAAGTATATTTATGTAATATTGTGGAGTAGACTCGTAAAATATAATAACAATAATTTGAAGTGGTATCGTTAAATTAACGGCGGGTATAAAGGCTCGCTTGTTTATGGCCAGGCCGGAAATATTGCAGTGCCGGAGAGAGAACTGCTGGCTGACTGACCACTTCGTCCGGCCCGAAATTGCCCGGAACGCGTGCAATTTCATGCCGATATATTAAACATGTATGAGGACATGTGGTGGAAAGAAAACAAGATAAAATATAAACACGGAAAATTTCTTTACATACACACAACCTAATAGAGATGTTTCAGCGAAACTGCTCGTACTCCGCAAAATTAAAAAAGCGGACATTTTTTTTCCTTATTATATACCTCAACATAAACTTATTATGTTCCGTTAATTGTTAAAATGAATTCCGTTTCTTGAATATGTTACATCACCTGGTGAATTAAGGTAACTATGACATAGTTTGAAAAACTAGCCATACATAATAGAACTGCCATAAAATTTCACAAAAAATTAAACATCACGCTCTTCATAAAAATTACAAACGCTGGTTCCATTTGAAACTATATTTAAATTATTCACAATAAATAAAAGTGCAAATAAATACTCAGTAAAAATTCACATCTGCATCGATTAATTATTGCTTATACGTACCAAACTATCTACTTTTTGTGCCACATCAAGCATATTTAATTTTGCATATTAACTGTTTTGTTTGAAGCTTTTTAAACAGATTTCAATACCACACGCTACCACGATGACACTCTAATGTGAGATTTTATTAGATGGAAAATAAACATTGCTCCCTAGGATCGTAAAACACATACTAATTTAAGATGAAAATTGAACTTATCGTTTCTCTACCACATAAATTACGTACTTATTTTGTTTTTCACGCTTATATTTTTAAAAGTTGAAAATCATGTAATTATTTGCTACTTCTAACTTGTAACTACGGTTACAATTGTACAAAAACATTGCAGAAATTCATAGCAGAATTACTAAGTATAACATATACTTAGTAGTTCATTTACATATACACAGTTGTAGTTCCCTTGCCACTGAAAGCCAGCAATCCCCTATGTGTAGGCGTCCCAAATTTTATATCTTGAAAAGGGATAAAAATTTTGACATTCTGTCAACTCCATTATGTTTAGCTTGAAGGGGGAGGTTAATTTTGTACAAATGATCCGATCTCATAAAGAGAGGCTTAATGTACGTTAGCTTATCCTATTTTTTTCCAATAAACATTAGCTCTTCTATCTACCATGCCCTACGTGCGTTGACCACAACCTCCTTTTTCAGTGTTGCATTGCAAAGCTATATTTTTTATACATGACAATGTTTATTTTTTAAGGGATTTTGATTGATCATTAAATTACGAAATTACTCGATGGCCTAACTCCCTTAGATTTATTTTTGTCGTGATACATGTTTCAATTTTAATTTTCCTATATTCATAAATTTATTTTTTTATCAACTGAAAATGAAATAAACACCGAAATGTTATGTACGTTGCTAAGTATTTGAAAAAAGTTAGATTTGCGCCGCTGACGTATATGCATGTGTCACATTTACAGTATACTAAATTAAGCTTCCCTCTTTAAGCTAAAAACAATAGCGTTTACGGAATTTCAATACATCTATTTCCTCTCAAAATCTAAGGCCATCCATGACTTGAGTAGGTATATACCTGCAGTTTAGGAACGGACTTTCTTATTTATTACTGAAAATTATAAAAATATGACTCTTTGTTTGTTTTTAACGTCTTCAGGTAAACAACTTCCGGGTCTCCTCTCTTCTTCCAACATGTTCTAACCATCTAATACGTTGTGTTTTTATGAATTTTGTAATTGATTGATTCCCATGCTTTGTCTTTTTAATTTATTAAAAAAAGTTCTTAATTTATTTTTTGTTATAATGTTCTTCTACCTTTTGTAGTTTCCTCTGACAAAATGTTTTCATTGTCTTCCTATAAACTTTTTCCGTTTTACTTTATTTTGAGCTTTTACCTTTCTAGATGTGCTTCATTATTTATTTGCAATATTTTGTTTCTTCGGTCATGCATTCTTATCTATTTTCTTTGTATTCTGCATTAAACTTTTCTTAGTTAGTTTCTGTTTAATCCTTAATATTATGTTTGCTGCTTTCTTAATACCCTGTTCTAAATGTTTCCATTGTTCGCTAATTAAATTTCCTAGAGTCCTGCATTGCCTTGCAGAAATTTTCATACACAGTATCTAGTCAGTTGGATTTACTGATCAAATTTGACTATACATTTTATTTTTTTAACTCTTATTCAGGATGGCACACTAACTTTATGACACATTGTTAAGGACTGTTTGTTGAACAAAGAAAAAATAATTTAAAAAATTCCTAGGCCTTCGGTTTAATTTTTCTTTCAGATGTTTGACCATGTTTTAATTTACTACTCAATGTTGAATCTAATCTTCTAAATTCTATAGGTTTGTATGCCCCCACTAAACCTAATAATGGGAAATAATAATCCCTTTCGTGGGTTAGTCTCCGGCACGAGCATACCGTCACAAATCAAGGATTTGTCCCAATATCTTGGCCAACCAGCGCAGATCCAGCTTTATCTATATTGCTCATTTGTATACAAATACAATTTGTCCGTTCATGTTTCGAAAAATACTTCGCCTCAAGTACAGGGTTTTCATAAATGATTATAGGGTTGAAGTAAGCCATGGAAAGGTGCCGCCTATCACTTTATGCGGATTTTATTAAAGGCCCAAGGACTCAGTCACGACAGATACCACACGCATCTGTATAACTGGTTGCATAAATTATTATCTTATATTGTCACGACCGGGTCAGGGGGGAAGAGATTGGTAGAGCTAAGGATAATTACCCGATCCGACGTTAAGAATAAAAATCCCAAATACATTAAATAAACTAAATATATTTCAACTTACATTACAAATTCCATCCTTAGGGGGTACGGTGCGTCACTTCACTTCTCTCACTTTTTTCCTTCTCCCTGTCCCTAGTTAGTACCGACTGCCCCTTTCGTCAGTCCGCACTGCCCCCCACCTAAGCTTCCGTAATGCCAGCAAAAAGAGGTTTTTGCTGACATCCCACAAGCATGGCATGAGGCAATCTTTACATAACTAGGGCAACTAGCAGTTCCGTGACACATCTCCCCCCTTAAGGAACACTGGACCTCCAGTGTTTTACAAACAGATATCTCTTAACTAATACAATGCATAAAACGTACATAGCCACAAATTATCCATTTTGCAAACACAACCCTATAAAATATACAATCATATTAGACTTCACTCCTACTTTACTTTACTACAATAACAAAGATACCCAACGATACAAAATTACATTCTTCTGGTCGACATACCCAGGAAGACCCTACCAACATTTTACACACTTGAATAAGACAAAAATTGATTTAAGGTATTTATCTTTTGAAGCAACTATTTTAAAATCTCTCGCGACAAGCGGCACTCTCTTACTAATTGCAGCAGTTGATGAGCGCTATTTTAACGTCCCAGCTTACTGGCCGAAGTCCCGTTGTTAACTGGAGTCTTCTTTAAGGAGAACTCGTCGTCGTAGAAGCTTGGTTCTCGAACGAGAGCGTCGTATGCGAGAGTGATGTCAGGGCCTTTTTTTTTTTTTTTCATGCTGGTTCTGTCTCGAGCAAGAACGCTTTATGTATGGTAGGTGTCTCCCGTTGCCAGACCCGGTTCCAGAACATAAAAAAAATTCATTCATTAGAATTACCTTATACTCCTACAAAATAGATAAAGCGAAGCCAGTACACAATATCTAAATAACTTTCTAAATCTATGTTCAATCTCCGATCTAAAATATAAAACAGTGGACAACTACTTATTATCTACATATAACCTATATATGGGTAATACATATATGCCTGCAGGCTTCAATCGACCTGCACAGATATTGCCTCAGCATTTGTCTAACGATCTTTTTAATCGAGAGTCCAAATATTAAGACAAGATCCACAAGGTGATAATATATATAATTTACGACGCGTCATCTACAGTTATCCTAACGGCTTCCCCCCCTTGTAGTAGAAGGGAGGTGGTAGGGTTACATGGTTGGTTGGGGGAGGCTATCGCTGGGTGGTTGGATTTCCAAAATATATATATTAATAAAACAGTTAAGATTAGATTCCAAACAACTAAAGTAGCGGATGTATGTACACCATAACTGTCCGCAAAAGAAAAAATTTGTGGTGATTCTGGAATATTTGCGACAAAATTTTGGAGAAGTTTATTCGGGGAGGTTAAATTTAAATGCGGAATAGTCAATGACCAATTTGGATTAATACATTCCGAAAAGTTGTTATATGATGGTAACGAGTGGGTATGAATGGGGTTAAGAATGAAAGATTTTAGATTCGACCACGCTGCTGGAATTATGTGATTTACGTGGATGCGAGGGATAGTATCTAAGCAGGGAAAACGTCTAGGTATTATTACATCATGCAGGTAAACAAGTGCACACTGGCAGTGAAGTTTTATTTTTAACGCGCCCAATAAGCTTCCGAATTCAGTTAGGGTTTTATTACTGCTGGGACAACTTATATAAGCGCCTACCTTTAAATTTGTTATTATAAATAAATCCTCCTCGACTTCTGTGATGGTAAGCGATGTCGATGCGTGACATTTCATGGGGCAGTGATAACTTAATTCCTCCACTGTCGCACCTTCATATAATTTTCGTGCACACGTAGGCCCATGAAGTTTATCCTCTCCGAATCGAGGAAGAAAGCACAGTTTGTCGGAGTGCGGCCTGCACTGATGCAACCCCAAACCAGAAGTTTGTCGGTACAAATTGTGCCTCCGGTGTCTAGTGTAGGGAGCTTCTGCCACCGCCAAAAACAAGGTGCTGTACTCTATTCTGCAACTCTGATTGTACCAACTGAAGGGTGCAGTTATGAGCTCAAACAAACTCCACCTAATGCCCTGTTGTACGATGGGCACTCGTACTACCAGTGTTATGTTATTACCTGAAATTACACAATCTGTTATTGGTAACTGATAATACCTGTGTATATCCGTGACAGCAATAGCTAAATCGTGACCTGCTTTGATTAATTCCTTTTGAAGTTCCATTAAGTTCGCTTGAAAAAGTTGGGGCCGCAACACCTTTTCTGGTATTTGGTGTTGTCGACATGACAGTTTTACGTCCCTTTGTTCCAACGCGCGCCACATTGTTACGATACGTCTAGTATTCTGAAATTGATTTTCTATTAAAGTACCGAAAAATCCTTCCCATTCATTCGTCTTGTTCCTAAAATTTGTGATGGATTTTTCCATTTCTTTAATCCTCCTCTCCGTGGATTTAAAAGCCTCCCCGACCTGATCTGTATATTTTTTAAATTCCACAGAATTTTGACTTAGCGTTTTGATATTTTCAGATAGGCCCCCCTCCAATTGTCGAAGTTTTTTCTGTAAATCCCTTTCTTCCATGTGCAGCGAGTCTAGTTTGTGTTGTGTTGCAACGCCGCAACACCAAGCCAGTCCCTCTCCTAGAAAATCCAGGCTGCGTTTTTCTCTGTGCTGTTGATCTTCAAAAAGCTGCCATCCTTCTTCCGACTCTTGTGGTTCCAGCTCGCCGTCAACCGCTTCCATTAACTGGTGCATAGCGGTCGCCAGCTCGCAATTGTGATCGCCACTACATTGTTTTGATGTGCCCGTACTGTTTGTTTGTGGTTTGAACCACGCCATTGTATACTTTATTGGTATGGTTGCCTCGTAATTCAAAGTCTCCACAAGGGGCCTCCAGAATGCTCCTGCCGACACTTCTATTTGTCCTCCAACGCAAGAATTTTGACTGATTAGTAAGATAGCGAACAGCCTGTAGGAAAGCCATGTTAATACATTTATTTTGAATTCGTTTTACCTTAAACTTAAAAATTGTACTATTTGTATGTCTTTTTCCGACACGCAGGCTCACACGTTTGAAAAGTTCTCGTAAACCCCCGTTAACAAAGCATACATTTAAAATAAAAACTAACACCCAACGCTTTTATATAGTTCGACAAAATTATCTCATTATAATGGATGCAAAAGTAGATCAATGAAAACATTGTTTATTTGTCGCTACTCACCTGTGGACTCCATGGATCATTATATTTTAAAAGTCGACTTACATGTACAACTTCTTTTTTCGAGCCTTTTCTAATCTCGTAATCCACATCCCCCATTTTTCTTATCACCGTATATGGACCGAAATATTTTAATAATAATTTTTCACTCTTTCCCACTTTTCTAATAGGAGTAAATATTTTTATTTTTTCCCCAGGCATGAACTCAACGTGCCTATGTTTTTCGTCGAATCTTTCTTTATCAATATTTTGTTTTTTATAAATATTTTCGACAGCCCAGTTCCTAACGGCCAATGCCTTTTCTCTAATATCAAACACGTAGCTTGACAGCGGTTCCTGCAGAAGATTTGCCTGCGTAGGTAAGACTGCTTCTCTTGCATAGACAAGCATGAATGGAGAAAACTGAGTGGTATCTTGACGAGCTGTATTGTAGGCGAACGTTACGTGAGTTAAATACTGGCACCAGTCTTTCTGGCTGGTGCTTGTGAAAACGGCGAGCATGTCGGCGAGTGTTTTGTTGAACCTCTCTGTCAGTCCGTTACACTGTGGATGGTAAGCTGTTGTAAAATTGTGATAAACACCCATCAATTTCAACAGTTCTTGTACCACTTGCGACCGAAAGTTGGTTCCCCTATCACTCAAAAGGTATCTTGGGCTTCCATGTCTCGTAAGTATCTGTTCCAAAATAAACTTGGCCACTGATTCTGCTTTAGCATTAGCCATCGCCCGAGTCTCAGCCCATCTTGTTGCATAATCTGTGGCTACAACTATGACTACACTTCCTCTCTTGCTCTTTGGGAATGGTCCCAAGATATCTATGGCTACTCTATCAAATGGCAACCCCACTTGAATAGGTTTTAGAAGTCCGGCTGGTTTCTTATGTTGTTCGCCCTTCCGCGCTTGACAGTCTGCACACCCTTTTACAAACTTTTCCACATCTGACTGCATAGCGTCCCAGTAAAATCGCCCTTTAATTCTATGGAACGTTTTTGCTATCCCTAAATGTCCTGCCAAGGGTTCGGAATGGTGTGCAAAAAGGATCTCGTGCTTCAGATGATGCGGGACTACTAGGAGGTTATCATTTCCACTTGGTATTGCATTTTTTTTTTGTATAAGACGCCGTTGATTAGTGTAAAATTTTTGGATTTTCTCCTCAAAGCTATTGTCGATTCGTTGTTTTCTGGATCCTCAATTATTTGTATTAGTTGTTGTAAACCCGGGTCTTTCTGTTGTTCAAAGCGAATATCTACGTTGTCCAGCAGGAAGGTAGGTACGTCGAAAAGGTCAGATTCTTCTTCAGGAGCGGGAAGTACTGGATTGCGTGAAAGGCAGTCGGCATCGGTGTGTGCTTTACCATTTTTATATATTACCTGATAATCAAATTCTTGTAATTTGATCGCCCAGCGAGTTAACCTGCTTGTCGACTGATCTGCGTTTTTCAAATAACAAAGAGCGTGATGATCCGACTTTACTGTAACGGGGCGACCAAGAACAAAGTGTCGAAAATGCACTAAACCGTATAGGACTGCTAAAGCTTCTAATTCTGTGATTGAGTAATTTTTCTCGGCTTTTGTTAATGACCTGCTGGCATATGCCATAGGGTGCATCTGCCCCTCGTATTCCTGAAGTAGAATCACCCCTAGACCATCTTTACACGCGTCTGCTCGAAGTTCGCAACCGATATGGGGATTGAAATGCACTAAGACGGGAGACTCGCAGAGTTTATTTTTTAGAACATTAAAAGCATCCTCTTGTTCCGTATCCCATTTGAATTTGAAATTTTTTGATAGTAGTTTATGCAGGGGATGAGCGAGTTTAGAAAAATTTGCGATAAACTTTCTATAATAATTGGCTAAACCTAAGAAACTTTGCAATTGCCTAACAGTTTTTGGTCTGGGAAAATCTCTAATTGCGCCGAGCTTTTCAGGATCCGGTCGTATGCTATTGTTGTTAACAATGTGCCCCAATACTTTCACCTGCGTAGCTGCAAACGTACACTTTTGAGTTTTTAATGTAAGATTAGCGTCTCTTAATCTTTGAAAAACTTCTTTCAACTTGTCCAAATGTTCCTCAAAAGTTTCTGAAAAAACAATCACGTCATCGAGATACACTAGAACGGACGACCATTTCAGTCCCCGAAAAACTCTATCCGTTAGATCCTGGAAAGTCGACGGGGCGTTACACAGACCGAAAGGTAATTTGTTAAATTCGAAAAGTCCGAAACCTGGTGTTACAAACGCTGTGTACTCTTTAGAGTTTTCTTCTATTCCAACTTGCCAAAAACCGCTAAAAAGATCTAACGTACTGAAAAAGTTAGATTTTCCGAAATACGTAAGAATTTCATCTATATTACTTAATGGGTAATTGGATTTTTTTGTCACCTTATTCAACTTTCTGTAATCCACGCAAAATCGCACTTTTTCTTTTTCGCCTTTCTTTTTTACCAAAACACTTGGGGAGGAGTACGGAGATTGGGAAGGTCTAATTACACCTTGTTCTAGCATTTCCGTGATCTGCTCTTCAATTATTTGGTGTTCTTTTGGGGATACTTTATATGGTTTGCTTTTAATGGGAGTACTGTCTGTTAATTGTATTTTATGTTCAACTAGCTGCGTAGAGCCTATTTCGGTTAGGTCGTCCGCAAATATATCACTGTATGAGTTAATTAAATGTTTAATTGCTTCATTTTGTTGAGAGGACAATTTAGAGTCAATTTTAACTTCGCGATTTTTCGTTTGGCCCGTTTGTAGTTGATTTATTAAAAATAAGGGTTTGTCTATCACAAGTTCTTCTAGGTACGCAACAGCAGTACCCTTAAATAATTTTAATGCATTATGACCTCGAGATTCTAATGTTCCTGACGTAAAGTCGTCTGCAACGTTTAAAATGAGTCCTTTTTTGACCAAAAATTTGTTATTGTTTGATAAGTGAGGTAATGTGATGTCCCTGACGTCTCCATTTAAGGTAAGCTTTACCGTAATTTTCGTATGTGGGTCCATTTTATAATCTTTTGATAGACATAGTTTTAATATGTGTGTGTTTCGGTCGCCGGTTTGCTGCAATTGATCACTCGTTTGGGCAGAAACTGAATCACATAAGGGGGAAGATGTCTGGTGTACAGTTACAGTGTTGTAATCTTGTGAATTTATTTCTGAAGTGGAAATTGAATTTTCAAAAATATAAATATTAATAGGTGTGTCTTTGAAAATGTAATAAATCATACGGATAATTTCGGCAACTTTAATTTGGGTATTATTCACAGCTGGTTTTTGTAAATACATGTGTGTAATATTCTTCCTCGTTACTATTTGTTTTAGTTCTTTTAGAACGTGCCATATCATTTGATAGTTACTTGCCACATTAAGAGCAAAATTTAATTTATTATTAGTGGAATATATTTTGCGTATGTTTAATTTATTTTGTTCATTGAACAACCATGTGACACAAGGGTAACTGTTTCTTTGGACTTTCATGGTGGAGATGTTGCAACTAGTGATGGTGTCAAAAATGTCAAAATTCGCTTTTGCGAAGGTTTCGTATGTGTCTTGTTCTTGAAGGTCTAGGTCTTGCCGTGTCAGTAATTTGTGGTCGCGAAGTGAATCATGTATAGTGTTGACTTGTGTCATAGTTTCTTTCTGTCGAATTTGTGTCATTTCCGTGTTATTATTCCGTTTTATGATTGCACGTAATGTTTGCGATATGTCATCAACGCATTGTTTATAATAAGTCATTTTAGGAATGTCGACTAAGGTGTTGTTGTACCCCTTAACTGACCTACGTTGCGTATAGCTTGTATGTTGTGAAACATGAAACGATTTATTCAGTTCGAAAACTTTACCTGTCAGCATAATCGTGTTATCTTGTAAATTAATGATAGATTTTTCGTTGCATAAAAATTCCATGCCTAAGATAATTGGATAGGGTAAATTCTCCACGACGTATGCTGAAATGTTTTTTGTATGATTCATTACCCTTAAAGTCAGGGAGGTTGTACCTAAGATAGGAACTTTCGCGTTGCCCGCCGCTAATAAAAAAGACATTTGCTGCTGCTTGCGAATTTCGTTTTTCGGTATTATTTTGCTGACAACAACATTTGTTGCGGCGCCTGTATCTACAATTGCGGTAAGATGTTGTTTGTTAACTTGTACATTTAGGGTTAGCAGACGCGGAGGTTTGTTGAGGGTTGAAGTGCCGCTGCTTCTCCCTTTTTGCGTAAGGACGACTGGGAGGTTTAGTTTCGTCGTCCCTTGGCGTTTGGGTGGTGATCCTGTTTGTAATTGTTGCCACTTGTATTGTGCCAACATGCGCCTGCAAAATGTCCAATTCTTCCGCAATGGTAGCACCTTGGTCGTCCGTTAGAGCTGCGGGTGTTTGGTACATTTTTCTTGAAATTGCCTCCATTTAAGTGTGGTGGCCTACTATCAAATTTCCTAGAGTTTGTGGTAAATTTCGTATACTTATTCGCTTCTTCAACTTCCTGTCGGTCATGAAAGTACCCTTGGCTTTCTTTTGTTCGCTGTTCTATAGCGTCAAGTTTCGCAATAATTGATTTAAGTTCTGGTACGGTAACGTCATCTGGTTTTAGAATCTTGTAGTTGCTAAAATATTTATCGTGCATGCCTCTCTCGAATTGTTTGATAAATTTTTCGTCCTCCATTAATGGGTCCAGTTCATACGCTAGGAAGGATAAATCAAAAAGTATTCTCTTACTGACTCTTCTCGGGTCTGTCTGCGGTTTTCAAATTTTCTTTCCTTGTCTTCCGAATAGTCCGACATTCTGTATTCTTTTAGGAATTCTTTCTTCACATCTGTCCAGGTTTTTGTAGCATTATTCGTAACAAAATTTTCGTACCATCTGTTCGCTATTCCTGACAAAAATGAGCCGAAATATGAAATCTTCAAGTTGTCATTCCACGCGTTGGCCACTGCTGCCCGCTCATAATTCTGGATAAACCGCTGTGGGTCGTCACGTTTTGGATCAAAAATTTCTGGACTAATGAAGCTCGGGATCGATGGATGTTTTTGGCTTGTGAATGCCTCGGTGATTGTAACGTTGGCCATTTTTTCGTTAGATGGGTCGTTTGTTTCTCTGATGTTTTGCTCAGTGAAGTGAGGCGATTTGTTGGGGATTGTTCCCGGTATTTTATCGAACGTTTGGTCTACTGTTTCAGAATTTTGTGAAGTTGGTGCGGACAATGTTAACTGCTTTAGGTTGGTTTCTGGTAATTCGATGGGGATTGGACTAAGCACAAGTGGTTCCGGATCTGTTTCTGAAGTGTCACAACCGCATCCCCCTAATTTAACGACTCCGTGAATATCAGAACTTCTGCTTTTTGGTTGAAACGAACCGTACTCTTTTTCTATACGGATTTTGTATTGCTGACGGGTTTTTGGATCCGCGGGGTTTTTATTATTCATAAAATAAGATTTTGTTTTTTCTTAAGATTTAAAAAACACTATATGCGCGAAATTTTGGGCGCCTCCACCATATGTCACGACCGGGTCAGGGGGGAAGAGATTGGTAGAGCTAAGGATAATTACCCGATCCGACGTTAAGAATAAAAATCCCAAATACATTAAATAAACTAAATATATTTCAACTTACATTACAAATTCCATCCTTAGGGGGTACGGTGCGTCACTTCACTTCTCTCACTTTTTTCCTTCTCCCTGTCCCTAGTTAGTACCGACTGCCCCTTTCGTCAGTCCGCACTGCCCCCCACCTAAGCTTCCGTAATGCCAGCAAAAAGAGGTTTTTGCTGACATCCCACAAGCATGGCATGAGGCAATCTTTACATAACTAGGGCAACTAGCAGTTCCGTGACAATATTAATAAATAAAATTAATTCATTATAATAAAAATACATTTATTGGTGTTAAATGTCATAGTAAATGTTGAAAATGTTCACCATTATGTTACATCCTCTCGTCAATGCTTTGGACGACGGTTGTAGAATAGATAGGTTTGTACACAAACGGCTTGGGATGGCGACGCTTCATGGCGATCCCTATATCCATGGAAAGTTCACGTACATTTAGCGCCTCTACCCTGTCGTGCGGAAATCAATCTAGTTACTCTGGGGATTTTCGCTTTGTAAAAGGCATTTAACAGTACAAAATTTTTAGATGACATTTCATCGGAGTCGATAAGTACAATTCCTTTTAATAATTAATAGCGGTTATCAACAGAAGTCCATAACATCTGTAGTCCCTTGGTTCTCTAAAATCAGGCGACGCGATCGGCAATAAGAGTCACTGACCAGCGACACGCGCTTTACACCCATTGTTCAATGTCATGTTGCAACAGGAACTCCTGGCTGCTGAGACAATCTTGTCAAAGATGTTTGCTGATTCTGCTCGAGTCGTCTCAAATCACCAACAACTTCCTCGGCTACTGAAGGTCTTCAAGGAAATTTCCCTTAGTTAACACTCCCACTTCGAATAGATCTGTTGATTACAGCTCTAATGTGACCCTCTAACGATATTTCTTGCATTTGCAAATCAGGGTATTGAAAAACGTTAGAACAAAAAAAAGCGATGACTTTAAACGACAGGTTACAAATGACATTAATGACAAGTGAAAACTGTCATTAAGAATATCTTAATACCCATCTGTAATTGTTATAAGTATGTTATATGTATGTGTATAATAAAATAAATGACATGTAATACGTCTCCGACTTTTTATATATAATAAACTTAGTTACTTACTTACGTACTTACTAATGAGGCACAATTTCAGCAAAGCGGGATTTTTGAAATCCATGGCCAACCAGACGCTTAGAATCATTTATGAAAACCCTGTATAAGCGACGTCACTGTTTAAGGATAGCAATATTACTACACTACTTTTTTTGTAAATCTACTCGTATAGTAGAAAATAGGTCACTTATTTATCTAGAATAATTGCCTTGGTAATTTTTAAAAAAACATCAATTATTTTTTCAAGGCAGTTAAGACTTTATTTACTTACAAATGGAACATATAGATTTCGGAAATAAAATAGTGTAAAATATGTGCAATGTTATATGTCCAAGTAATTGCATATTTTGGAAGAGTAACGCATTCTCTTGTATCTGACTCTGACATGGATGACGGACGGAGGCAGGTATACTAGACGCAAACATTTAGTGCGCACAGGGCAGTACTGTCTCGGCCGTCCCTGACACGTGGCATGGTTTGCATTTGCTAAATTTTATGAAGGGTCCGCGATAAAGTACTTTAAACGTCAAAGCCATAAACGTACTAAATGTTTGCATATAGTATACAGTCGAAAATATTTACAATTATTGTGGGTTTGCCTTATTAACTGCTCCATTATCGACTTCACAGTACTCTAATTTTACAACAGCCATATAACCTTAGAGAATTTGGAAAACATACATGATATTGGTTGTATCCATAGTTTTTCTCATTTTATAATGCTACAGAAAACTTAAGAATTGTTCAGAATGACAACAGTGGCTAATTTTTAACATTTTTAATCTATCTCTACAACGATATTTTAGGTAAGTCGACAACTGTATTTGAATACTGATTATAGCAATAAAACTGAAATCTTTATAGTTAGATTTCTTCGTAAAAAAATTTAAAATCTGAGAAAATGATTGCAGAATCTTTCCCGCAGTTTGGTGAACAAACTGACGGAAATTGAAATGTTTCTTTGATCCCAGACATGTCTAAAACATGTGGTACTAATTCCCTCATACGGAACAATGATTGCTGTAGTCTGTATTTTGGTACCTATTTTGTAGAGATTTATTAGTCGACGGACTTAACACTTCATACTTTGTCGTATATAGCCTGCATTTTAATCGTCAGACGGGCATAATCAGTGTGATTTTTCTTTATAAAAGTATGCCACTAAACAAATTCCAGTAAAAGAAAATTCTAAACAAAACAAATGTTTGTGATTTTCAAATAAGTATATGGAACGCCTGTTAATACTTACTTTGAAGACGCAACGAAGTAACAGATTTTATGTGTTACAACCGGTCTACAAGAAAACATTAGGAAATTGTCTTAAAAACATGTTATGCTTAATTTTGGAGAACGTTTGAATTACCTATAATACACAGTCTAACTATGCCGAAGATCTTTATTTTTGTGTAAAAAGTAGGTACTATCCCTTAATCCAGTGTAAGATATATCGGTAAGTCGATATCTTCTTCCACAAATGTTTTAGGTTTTAGTCCAAACACTGCTGTTTATGTTTTTCTTATTTACTTTTATTAGCTCTTTCAAAACCGGAAATGTAAGTTTGGTATAGTTTTGGAAATTTCATTCTACCCTATAAAATTTTATTGACGATAACAAGACGGACAGTAGTACAATGGTAAGAAATATTTATGGCTCACACCAGTTCACTCGAATTTGTCTGAGAACATTTGGCAGGTAGTTGTCATTTCCGTTCATGACTAACGATGGTCCCTGTCCGTCTCGTTATAGCCAATAAAATTTTATAGGGTACAATGAAATTTCCAAAACTATAATACTTTCTGGATGTTTTGCTGATTATTAAAAGTTCAATTGATACGAGAGAGACGGAGAGAATCAGTTAACTGATGATTTTTTTTTTTGAAGTTGGAAACCTGAAGATATAATGCACAAGGCCACCAAGTTTATAATTACCCATATTATTTTCACCCACATGCACAACTCAACCAGATTCGTTCTATTTCACCAGTTGTAGCCATTTCAGAAGCTAATCAAACTAGTCCCAGAAAAACCTATACAATCTACAACCATTTCATAAATTCCTGATATTGTTTACTTTTTCAAGAAGCTAAATTTAACAAAAAAGTAATTGAAAAAAACTCTTTTATCTGAATAAATTAACAGAACAAAAAAAAATATAAATTAGAAACAGCTGGACTAAAAAAAAAAATATCGAGTAAAGAGTATTTCGAAGTGAATTTTATATTTTTGTCTTAAAATTACTCTAGTTACCTTGTTACGAAACACTAGTTGCGAAACCTGGTTTCAGTGTTTGTTTGAGTTTTCCCTAAAAAGTACACAAAAGATTAATTTTTCTATTTTTTACATAACTGCATGCAAGAGTACCTAACGTTTATTTTTATCTTACATAATATCTTTCTCTTACTTGACTATTCCAAAATTTGGGTATGTTGCATTATAATTTTATTGTTATTTTATGCAGAATTAAAAACAAAAGATAGTGGAATACGGCGATTTTTAAAAATTTCTACAATATTCGAGAATCAAACGTTTCTCCAGTTTGTAAAGACGTTTATTAAAAAAATTTAAAACTTTATTTGGCTTCAATAATGTTGATAGATTTTAAATTCCATAATACCAAGATATTGTAGTATTTCTGCAATAATTTGCAATGTTTGGATATAGAAATTTATTTAAGCATCCACCAGTAATTCATAGTGTAGAATTTGTGTGATTGTCTGGCTGCACATAATTTTTCGTTTAAAAAATTCCATAGACAACTAATTCATAAAATAAAATCAAGTACTTTCACTTTTTTAATCGGTTCAGTTGGATCAGAACAAAAAATATATTTGTTCAGATTATTTTTCCTGTTTTAACAATAGTATCATCATTATTGAGTCATATATAATCATGTTTGTTACACAATGCTAGCTTTTCAACTAACTGTACAGATAGCGACATCTGGTAAGCTTTTCTCAAAAGGTAGCGATACACTGAGGAGAAAATCAATAACAGTGTAGAAAGCGGTGCTTGTATTTGATTCACGGATCTAATAACAGATGGTAGTTATAACGATATAAAGATTTCTTTACTTGCTATTAGAAGGTTATTTTATTATTTGATTTTAGCTAAAGAAAACATTAATTTAACTTGCTAGAAATCTAATAAAAATAGTAGTTTTTTTAGCACTCGGTCATATGATAATGTAGACGCTACATACATAAATAAATTTTAAATTCTGGACAAACACTTATTTATCTAACAAAACACAAACAGCTAAAAATGTTCATTACGTCACAAGTCGGTAGACACCTACAACTGGTTCAAGGTGGAAGTAATTTTTTTTTACTGTAATTAATGATTAAAATTACGTATGATTCATACAAATAAACAACTATATTTCCAGCTCAATATAAAATAATTGTAACTGTAATAACAAGTATTCAAGACTCATATTTATTCGAAGACTGCGCACACGCGCTAATTTTGACGAATGACAACAATCGATAGGTTTGGAGACAGTGTCGTAACATGTAAAAATCAGGAAGTCATACACATATACTTAAAATATGTAAACGATTTCTTTTTTTTAGAGTTTATGAAGGTACACAGTATCATAATGTGTCGAAATTTAAATGAAATTGTGTGATACGCATTGTTAAAACTTTTAAAGCAACAGTAAATTTATACACTAATAATCAATTTTTTTTAATCTACATTAGAAAAAATAAAGTGCATGCTTTGTTTTAGTTTTTTTGATTTTATTAATAAACATTAAGCAATAATAAAGCCTTTACTATATAGCAGAAGACAACCAAATCTGATGTTAAAATATAAACTACGTAGTACCTACAACACAAAATATAAATTATTATCATCGTTTCACATACATTTAGTTTACATGCATTAACTTTAATATACTGTCATTCCTTGAAAGATACGAGTATGTATTACAAATACACCAATAAACAAAATTTAATAACTGAATTATTTGGCTTTTTTTTAACAGAACTTCTTAAAATAATTTAAATGTTTTATATTTAAATAGTATACTATTATTTATGTAAAAGTGTAATTTTCATTCTTGCATAGTTAAACAGAAATTCTCTCGAAAACATTTTATTTAAGCTGAGTGAACACTGAATTTATTATTTACGTTTACATAATAAATTATTAATGTATATGAAAATATTATATGATTTAATGTGCATTAAACCAAGTCATAAAAAATTTAAGATGGGCATCATTACTCCTTAATGAGATTTTCTAAATAAAATTTTCCATTATATAAAGAAATTTTATTGTATGCATTTACGTAAGTAACTATGATTAATAGAGTAAAACGTTTTCAGTTTTGTTATCAATTTCTGTCCAATTACTGTCTGTCCAAAATACTTTTTCATTTATAACATTGGTCATTTTACATTACTGGTACAAGAAATTTAAAAACTATGTTGGCAATCATAATTATCCGTAGTTTCTCGGTTAATTTTGTCAACTTTTCCTACAATAGTTCCACTGGTTTAGAAAAATAGCATCTTTTAAAGAATTTTGAACAATGTGCGACCGAGTTTCGCAAAGTTTCAACATGCAAAGTTTAAGCACATTAATCAAAATTTCACCATGACTGCTCCTGTTACTATGTATCAAGTTCTTCATAATGCGCATAATTTCACCAGCATTACAAGATGTATGTAATAAATTATCACACAAGTTCTAAACAACTTAATTTTTGGAATTTAATTTATTTTTAGTAGGTACATATTTATTGCCTTTCTATTGTTGTAAGTATAAGCAACTACTTTCATAAAAGGCACCTTTAACATCGGTAGAGTATTCTCAGAGGTATTTAATTGTAAAAAGTAAAGCATAAAAGTCGTCCCAATACTTTTCTACTTTATACGATACGATCAAGCAATAAAATTTATAGACCTATTTAAAATTGATGGAGCTACTAATTTATAAAAGCTCTTAAAAAGTGATATTTTACATCGATTAAACAAAGGCACTAAAGTCTTATTAGATCTGAACAGTGGAAGTTGTGTAAAATTAACTATTTTGTAGACTTTGACTTGCAATAACAACGATTGTACATAATGAAGTGATCAATAAAATTACATCAAAAGTGCGACCCGCATAGCAAACAAATTTTATAATGGAAAATCTATGTTAAAAAGTTTATGTTTTGAAAAGGTTATTGTTCTCTAACTAATTACAATAACATAAAATTTTGTTATACAACCTGTGTGAACTTCGTATTAGTATATTACATAGAATTATTACTTGTTAGTTTATTATATGTAATGGACATTTTCCGTAAATAAAGTTATTATTATATGTCGGGGAAATATAAACCTTTTAAAGAAGTTAAAACGCCAAGTATACAAATTCAGGAAAGCAGTTTTATTAAATTAGCCAATTTGGAATACGTAAAAAAACTTGTTTATGTTTACTTTAGTGGTTTTATTTAATAATAGTTAATAATTTAATATCCTTTTAAATATGTGTAGGTATATTGAAATAATTTTCAAAAATTGATAATCCATGTGAAATTGGAAAACGTCAAAAAAACTATAAAATTATTATTATTACTATTAGAAGTCGTAGGGTTTAAAGGTACAACACATTCACAGTAATCAGATACCTATGCGCTACTCGTGCGATAAGATATTAAACAAAAAAAAAACCTCTTCACTCAGAAAATATAACTGCGATTACTACTACAATGGAATTATCAGCCAACGTAAGTGAAAAATAGCGTTACGTAAAATCTCTTTGTTCATAGCGCATTGTTCCGATTGACGGTGTTTGACATGGTGTAACGGGCGATAAATTTACTTATTTTTGGAGATGTTGGTATGAATCAGAACAATCGTCATTGTCGTAAAAATCAAGGTTGTCCTTGTGAAACTTGGATTTTATGATTTCACACCATTCTAATCAAGGTTTATAATTTCACAGTTAAATATTGGCGCCGTTTGGCTGGACACGATGTCTTTGTCCAGTTTTATAATTTCATGGTTTAAATTTGTTAATTTTAACAAAAAGCACATTTTGCCACTAAAAATCTTCATATTACAGTTAATTAAGCCTAATTTGGTGGAAACACAAATACTTTTACGACTCCCCAAATAAACTGGTAACTTGTAAACAATTTTGCGAAAACAACTCCTTTGGAGGGGTCTTTACTTATAAAAGATCGAAGGATCCAAAAAAGACCAGAGTCCTCTAGCCAGTTGCCTGTTTAGTGTGTGTTTGTGTTGTGACACAAAGGGGTAAGTGTTGACATCTCCAAAAATGTGCACGATTTCATAAAAAGTTCAAAGTTTTGCTTTTATTAATATTTTTAAAGTTCAATTTAATTTTGATGATAAATCGCCCTTTGTATTCTCGATTGGATACCGTTTTGAGAATTAGATCTATTTTTAAAGATTAATTTGCATTGAAATTATTAGTTAAACAGTTATATTGTTTGATGAACGCTGACCACGCAACTACTATAATGTTCCTTACCAAGTTTTTGAGTTGTTACCAAATTTTGAGTTATGTTACCAAATTTTGAGTTATGGTACCAATTTTGAGTTTTGTTATATTTTTGTTTTAGATTCTTTTAAATGTTTGTTTTATTATGCTTTCAAAAATTTAGTTTCAAACTTATAAGGTTTTCTTGAATTTATTTAAAAATGTTTCAATACTGAAGTTCATTTTCTGATAATTGTATTTGCATATTAAACTACACTACAATTTATTGTTATACCAAATTATTCTCATATGACTAAATCTCTTTTGTACATACTCATTTCTAAATTAAATATAATTATTCATTTAAGCAAAATGCATATACTTGAAGTAGTCCCTTTGTCCAGTCACTAGAATGTGTTACCATCATCACGAACCAGCCTACGAACAAATAAATAATATTTTCACTATATGTCGGGCACAAGGTCCACGACAAGAATATATACTAAATTAACAAAAGTTAATTTTGAAAATCTCCCAAGCCCGTCACATATAGGAGAAAATTTGGCGCAGTCGGTAGGATTGGTTTTTGAACTGGATGTATATGCTTTTGTTTGTTTGAGAATTGTGCGCTCTAGAAAAATTGAAAAATTTAATTTTTACTATTTTATTCAATAATTGTTGAGAAATAATGTTGTTTAGAAAGAGAAAAGAAATGGTAAGAACTTTTGAGCGTTATTTTCGAGAATTTGTTTTTTGACTGGTAATACTTGAGTACGGACCTGGCGCGAACGATTTTAACGACCATAATTAACACATTAGCCACACTCCATAGTGACCGTGAATGCGTGCGGGGTGTGTGGGATCGCTTATGAGGTCAGATTGAACTATTTTACGATCGAGCGAAAAATGCGTAAAGTTTACTTCCTAAATACTTGCTTATGTAGGGTTATTGCAATCGACGAAAATACTGAGTTATGTAGAAATTGAAATTTTAAGCTAGCAGAATGTCAGTATCAAAGATACAGTTTAAAAAAAAGGGCGATTGAAAAATGTGATGGATAAGTGCATTATTTTCATGAAAAAAAATTTTTTTTCATTAAATTTTAGAAATGTTATAAAAACAGTAAAAATGGTGTTTAGTGACTAACTTATTTTTGGAAATTATTATTCATTAATTTAGGAATTTATTTCAGTAAATGACAAGATCAATAAATAGAATAATAAATTTTAGTAGATTGACAGATCTAGTTATATCCGTAAAAAAAAAGAGGCCAAAATCGCAGGTATTTTATAAATATTCCAGGTGGTGATTATTTTTAATTAAAACAATTGAAAGAGGATTGACAGGTGTTTAAGATGATTCCGTTGTTTCCAGTTTTTTTGTTTTAAGTACACACTGTAATTAAATTTGTGCATTTTAGTAGTAGAATGAAGAGTTATTTTGTAATCACAGTAACCATAAACAATTTTTTTTTTTAAAGAAAACAGTATTACAATTTTGCGCACGATATAAAGCAGATCACGAGATCAAGCACATATTAAGAGTAACCTGCACTTTAGTGGTAAAATTGTTTGAAAAGGTGATATTTCCGTATTATTTAACACCCAGCTATAAAACTTCGTACCCCGTAATTTAATTTGAAGTTAACGAATCACAAACGACGAAAAACGAAAAAAAGGAGAGAAACATTAAAATTTCAAAGTCTGTTCTGAAATGTCAATTTTTTTTATGATGTATTTGGTCTAAATTAGCCGGAAATCTATTTTAACGAAATTCATTTATGAGAACCAAAGTATTCAAAAAAAGTAAACTAGTTAACTCCGTTTAACCCCAGAATTGGTAATAAAAATAGGCAGATCACCATGACGAAGTCACATAAATTTCGTCATGCTGTATCTTAGAATTAAAATCTCACTTTCCTTTAATGTTCGGAAATAATCGTTCAACGTTCAAGATTGAATAGTAAATACATACAGACGCGTTATTGAACCGTTTCGATCAAGCATTATTACCGGGTGAAGCTCTCCAAAATTTCCGAAACTGCAGACAACGAGAGGATGAACCTGTACAAGAATATTCTGAGCGATTACAAATAATTGCCGCTTCTACTTGGAAAAAAACCGGTGATCAAAGAAAAGATAGAATTTTGGCTGAACGCATTCAAGAAGAATGCTTACATCAATTTCTTAACGGACTATTACCAAATTTACAAGCAAAAGTTTATGCAGGTGATCCGATTTCATTTGAACAAGCAGTTAAAATCGCCATTAGAGAATCACAGATAGAAAGATTGCTGAAAAAAAATAACCGAAGTGATATGATTCGTAAAATGGACAATGATCCAGATGTTCGTGAAAATTTAAATAAAAAATCTAACGCAGTTGGGACATATAAGGAATTAAAATCACAAGATGAAAAAATGGTTGCAAATACTTATTTTTCAACAAATCAGAAAAATAACGAGAAAAATGAAAACACTGCAGGAATGAATCTGCGACAACCGTATAATAGAAATTTAAATCAGTATCGACCAACTGGTTTTAGTTATGGCTTTGCTGCGAATATTTGCAAATATTGTCACAAGGCAAGAGGACATTACATTACATGCCCTAATATAGTTTGTTTTCACTGTGGCCAAAGAGGTCACATCAGGTCAAATTGTGCAAATCTGACTAATTATCGGCAGAATTTTTGGACGACACAAAGACGACCAAATAATAATAACTCGAGGGTTGGATTTTATCAAGCTGAGAAACCTCCTGTAAATATCCGGAACACTCGTAAAAATCCATTCACTAAGCCAGTGTTGGTCGAGCGAGAAAAGGACATCAGTCACACATTAAAGCCAAGTAATATCAATAACCATAAAACTATTTTTAAAATTAATTTAGGCTCCGAAAATTTAAATGCGTTTATAATTTTTACAGAATGTGGGAAACAGTTGCATGCAATTATAGATACCGGATCGGAAATATCACTTGTAAAAAGTCGAGTAATTTGTGAATTAAATTTAATAACAAAAGTAATTAAATCTGATACTGAATTGGTTTACGTACAAGGTAATGCAATAACTCAGTGTGGGTCGGTTGTAATGGTCTTAACAGATAAAATTAATTTAACATTTAATCATAAGTTCATTGTAGTCCAAGATAATATTCGATTTGGTGGTGATGTACTAGTAGGTTTGGATTTTATGTCTAAACATTCGGCAAGTATTTGTTGGAAGCGTAAAATTTTTAAACTTTATGATATTTCATTTACTCTGCTCACGGAAGATGAGGTCAAGGTTGGATATTTAAAATTAGATTCTGAAATTGAGAAACAATGTCAATGTTCAGATTGTTTGTATAATAATTCAATAAGGATCAATAATCGCTATGAAAAAATTGAAGACAAGATAAAGATGCCGTTAAGTGAACAAGAAGTTGGCCCAATAATGAAATTAGATGAAGATCTGCTCCAGATTAACAATGTACCTGAAGGAAAAATGTTAAGTTCCAACGTAAATGTTTTTAATTCTAGTGGCGAACACATTTTGAGTCCAGTGAAGGACTTAGTGTTACCCGAGAAAGGGGTTGTTTGCTCAAGGGAGCTAGTGTTACCCGAGAAAGGGGTTGTTGGTTGCTCAGTAAAGGAGCTAGTGTTACCCGAGAAAGGGGTTGTTGTTTGCTCAAGGGAGCTAGTGTTACCCGAGAAAGGGGTTGTTTGCTCAAGGGAGCTAGTGTTACCCGATAAAGGGGTTGTTGGTTGCTCAGTAAGGGAGCTAGTGTTACCCGATAAAGGGGTTGTTGGTTGCTCAGTAAAGGAGCTAGTGTTACCCGAGAAAGGGGTTGTTGGTTGCTCAGTAAAGGAGCTAGTGTTACCCGAGAAAGGGGTTGTTGGTTGCTCAGTAAAGGAGCTAGTGTTACCCGATAAAGGGGTTGTTGGTTGCTCAAGGGAGCTAGTGTTACCCGAGAAAGGGGTTGTTGGTTGCTCAGTAAAGGAGCTAGTGTTACCCGAGAAAGGGGTTGTTGGTTGCTCAGTAAAGGAGCTAGTGTTACCCGAGAAAGGGGTTGTTGTTTGCTCAGTAAAGGAGCTAGTGTTACCCGAGAAAGGGGTGGTAGGCTCAATGAAGCCAGAGTTCCCCTTGCAATGGGAAAGTGATGTTATTAATGATGTTGTTAAACTGCAGTTATTTAGTTCTAAGGAGCAGAAGTGGCGCGATAGTTCTGTGTCCTCGAGGACTGAAAAAAAGTTTTAGGTCAGTAAAGGAAACTGACAGTTGTTTAATACTTGACAGCAAGGTCAAGGAAGTTGAGAGCTCGAGTGAGCATGATTGTTATAGGTCAGTAACAAAAGATGCCATGAAGGCACAATCTGCTAAATGGTCTGGCCAACCGTGTCACCACTTTTTGTCAGAAAGACCGAGTATAGGTGTCAATAACTTGAAAACTAATGAAAAGGTTAAAAAGAAGTTATACAAAAAGGAGATTGTAAAAGAAAATAGACCCGACATGATCTTAGTCGCTGAGTTAGGAATGGATGATAAAATAAACAAAGGATATCCATTATACTTAACATCAAGAACAGTAATCCCTCCTAACTGTCGCAAATTATGTCAGGCCTTAGTCACTTATTGGGATCCGTTAAAGTTAATTATCGTAGAACCATTATCACCAACTAGTGAGTCGTTATTTTGGCTGGCAAGAAGTTGTAACAGAGCAGAAAAAGAAATTGTGATTTTATTAGTGAATGTGTTGCCACATCCAATAGAATTAGAAAAAGGAACTAAAATTGGAACTTATTCATTTATAAGAAGAATACAAGAGAATAAAAATGAAGATGATTTAATAACAAAAGAAATCTCTGAAGAAGAAATTCAGGAATTATTGGATATTCTAAGGTACCCCAAGGAAGATAAAGAAATCGCAGAACCATTGGAACAATTGATTAGAGAGTATGTTGACATATTTAAAACACAAAGCCAACCTTTAAAATGCACTAATAAAGTTCAGCATAGGATTATAACGGAAGATGTTCCACCCATCAGTAAACGACCATATAGAGTACCTTATCATCGTCATGAGATCTTAGATAAGGAAATACAAACATTGTTAGATAATAACATAATAGAAGAAAGTACTTCACCATGGTCTTTTCTAGTCTTGCTAGTAGAAAAAAAAAGACATCCAGGAGAGGAGCCTGAATTCCGATTGTGTATTGATTATAGAGAACTTAATAAGATTACTAAACCTGATTATTTTCCGTTACCAGTCATAACCGAAACAATTGACCAACTTAGTGGATTAAGCTTATTTTCTGTATTGGACTTAGCAATGGGCTTCTTTCAAATACCTTTATATCCAGAAGACCAAGAGAAAAGTGCCTTTAGTACACCTACCGGGCATTGGGAAATGAAACGTTTAGGAATGGGTATGGCAAATTCACCGGCAACTTATCAAAGATTAATGTCTACCGTATTCTCAGGAATGATAGGACTTGAATGTCTCGTATATATGGATGACTTAATTGTTTTTAGTAATGAAGATATAACCATCCATTTAGATCGATTGAGAAACGTATTTTTACGAATGAGAGAGGCTAATTTACAGTTTAAACCAACGAAATGTCAGTTTTTTGTAAAAGAAGCAAAGTATTTAGGACACATCATATCAGGAAAAGGATGCCAAGTAGATCCTGAGAAAACTAAAGCAATAGAATTGTACCCTCAACCAACAAATCCACGTGAGATTAGAGCATTTTTAGGACTTTGTGGTTTCTATCGACGATTCGTGCCTAATTTTGCAAAATTATCTAGGCCTCTAGTTAACTTAACAAAGAAAGATGTGGATTTTTGCTGGAAAGAAGATCACGAGTTAAGTTTCCAACAATTGAAACTAGCATTAATTACACCTCCAGTACTAAAGTATCCAGACTTTAAACGTCCATTTATTCTTGTAACAGATGCCTCAAATGTATCTTTAGGAGCAATTCTTGCCCAAAAATACGACATCGAACATCCTGTGTGGTACGCAAGCAGATGTCTGAAAGGAGCCGAAAAGAATTATAGCACCATTGAAAAAGAATGTTTAGCAGTGGTATGGGCAATTAATTATTTCAGAATTTATTTAATAGGAGTTCATTTTACTATTTATACTGACCATCGACCTTTAAAATATCTATTATCCATGAAAAATCCTAGTTCTAGACTAGCTAGATGGGCAATGAGCTTAACAGATTACCGATTTACAATAGAATATCGTCCAGGTAAACATAATCACGTTGATTCCCTAACAAGATTAGATTACCCCTTAGATCCAATAACAGCTGAAAATGAAGAAGAGGAAGAAGAATCTTCATGTTTAGTTAGAACATTAAGACATATTAACGACAATTGCACTCCAATTTTATACGATCTAGATAGATTAAAAGAACTACAAAGTGAAGATAAAGATATTCAGAAGTTAATTACTATTGAGGGATTTTATAAATCAAGAAAAGGACTATTTTATAAAGAGAGAACTGCTTCACAGCGATATGATCAATTGCTAGTACCAAGGACATTAAGAAGGAAAATTATAGAACTTTATCACGATGCACCAATAGCATCCCATGGAGGGAGAAAGAAAACATTAGAGAATATTTCTCGTGATTTTTATTGGAAGGGCATGACTACAGATATTCGAAAATACTGTGAAAGCTGTAGTTCATGCATAGCAAGAAAATCTTCTGGCAAGGTAAAGACAGAAATGCAACATATGCCAGTTCCTTCATGCCCGTGGGGATTTGCTTCCATGGATATTGTCGGACCATTAAATGTTACAACATCAGGCAATCGATATATCCTTACATGTATGGATTATCTGACTCGCTATCCAGAAGCAATACCAATGCCAGATATGAAAGCAAGCACTGTAGCTAAGACATTTGTACAAAATATAATTCTACGATATGGAACGCCTAGAGCTTTGTTAACAGACTGTGGAAAACAGTTTCTGTCAGAACTTTTTAAGGAAATCTGTATTTTGATGGGTATTAAAAAGATTCAAACTACTCCTTATCGTCCGTCTACAAATGGAGTAATTGAAAGAATGCACCGTGTACTAAAGACTATGCTATCACATTATTTAGATGAACAAAATGCTGACTGGGATGAATTATTACCATTTGCCTTAATGGCATACCGAAATCGAATTCATGAAGCAACAAAAGAATCTCCTCACTTTCTCATGTTTGGAAGAGATATGGAACTTCCATTTCATGCTTTCGTAAGATCTGAACAAGTACAGTACGAAATTTCTGAGTCATATATACCAAATTTACTGAAACAAATGCATAAAGCACTCACAGAAGCTGCTAAAAATTTAGAAGGATCCATAAATCAACGTTGCGAAAAATACAATAAAAATGTAATTACGAAAGAGTATCAGCTAGGAGATAAGGTATGGCTATATACACCATCTATAAAAAGAAAGAAATTAGCTACAAAATTTGTACCAAAATGGACTGGACCCTACAGAGTTGTTTCAAGAACTGGACCAGTAAATTATAGAATCATCGAAATTGGTTCTGCTAATGAACAATTAGTTCATGCAGCGCGATTAAAACCTTGGAAAATAAGAACAGCAGAATCTGATGACCAAATAGAGAATGAAGAAACTGAAGATATTCAATTAAAACTGGATTATTCTGACGAAAGTGATGATCAAGAAGAACTTGATTGGATAGAAGGACCAATTGAAGTAAATCAACTATACGAAACTGTAAATCCAAATACACTAACGGTATCCACAGAAAATGGTGAAAATTTAGAATTAAAAGACCCGTTATATGTCTCAATAGATGACATCGTTATAAGCGACGAACAAAATGTAAAAGTCAAACAAGAAAATGATATTCAAAAAGAAATAAGTTCTGCTGAATCAGAAACTTCTGATATAAGTTCAGACAGTTTAGACTCTGAAACAGAGGAGTTAAATGAACCAACCTCATCTATCGTGCGTAGTCCACCGCGTCATGCTTATCATACAAGGAGCAAAGGACAAGCTCCCGAGTATCCGTGGGTATTACATAAACATATATAAAGAAAGTTCTAAGTTAAACGTATCAAATACAGATTTGGCAAGTTTAGAACTCTATAATTACTTTTAATCCAAGATAGTAGTTACGTGGTCTTATTATTTTTTAGGAACCATCCAAAAACGAAGTGATGATACTGACTACAAAGAGGCGTAAATATATATATCTTATTACTGCATATCACGGAGATTAAAACACTTGCCCCTGCTGGCATACTTAGTCTTACTTTTCAATTATTAATCTTTTTTTTTTAAAAGAGGACTCTCACTAACAATAGATATTAGGATTTTGATTTTAATATAAGGCTTTTACTAACACACATTGGGAATGAGTGTTATAGATCGACATATTATCGAGTGGGTATAGTCAAAAGTCAACTTTTGAGCAAGGGAATGATGTTATCCGAAGGCCCACATGCCAGCGAGCTTGAAGTCCGAAACAAAGAACTTAGCTGAAGAACCATCAACTTTTAAGAATTTTGAGAATCGATTGAGGTTACTGCAAAATTATCTCAATCTGGACAGTTCATGAAAAGGAGTCCTTGGTGACACGACTCGATTGTGCTGGCAAACATGAAAATTGGAATCCTCCCTCGATCTGGTCGAATCTCCATTCCCTATGTGAAGACGCCTTTCCATCTATGTTTCAAGACGGATAGAGGAAAGATTATAGTAGTTAGGAATTTTGGGTAAGGAAGTTGCCTGGTCAGAAATCAAATGTATGCTAATTAAAGCATAGCATTTGCTTCCCTAGCAGGGAGGAGATGTAACGGGCGATAAATTTACTTATTTTTGGAGATGTTGGTATGAATCAGAACAATCGTCATTGTCGTAAAAATCAAGGTTGTCCTTGTGAAACTTGGATTTTATGATTTCACACCATTCTAATCAAGGTTTATAATTTCACAGTTAAATATTGGCGCCGTTTGGCTGGACACGATGTCTTTGTCCAGTTTTATAATTTCATGGTTTAAATTTGTTAATTTTAACAAAAAGCACATTTTGCCACTAAAAATCTTCATATTACAGTTAATTAAGCCTAATTTGGTGGAAACACAAATACTTTTACGACTCCCCAAATAAACTGGTAACTTGTAAACAATTTTGCGAAAACAACTCCTTTGGAGGGGTCTTTACTTATAAAAGATCGAAGGATCCAAAAAAGACCAGAGTCCTCTAGCCAGTTGCCTGTTTAGTGTGTGTTTGTGTTGTGACACAAAGGGGTAAGTGTTGACATCTCCAAAAATGTGCACGATTTCATAAAAAGTTCAAAGTTTTGCTTTTATTAATATTTTTAAAGTTCAATTTAATTTTGATGATAAATCGCCCTTTGTATTCTCGATTGGATACCGTTTTGAGAATTAGATCTATTTTTAAAGATTAATTTGCATTGAAATTATTAGTTAAACAGTTATATTGTTTGATGAACGCTGACCACGCAACTACTATAATGTTCCTTACCAAGTTTTTGAGTTGTTACCAAATTTTGAGTTATGTTACCAAATTTTGAGTTATGGTACCAATTTTGAGTTTTGTTATATTTTTGTTTTAGATTCTTTTAAATGTTTGTTTTATTATGCTTTCAAAAATTTAGTTTCAAACTTATAAGGTTTTCTTGAATTTATTTAAAAATGTTTCAATACTGAAGTTCATTTTCTGATAATTGTATTTGCATATTAAACTACACTACAATTTATTGTTATACCAAATTATTCTCATATGACTAAATCTCTTTTGTACATACTCATTTCTAAATTAAATATAATTATTCATTTAAGCAAAATGCATATACTTGAAGTAGTCCCTTTGTCCAGTCACTAGAATGTGTTACCATCATCACGAACCAGCCTACGAACAAATAAATAATATTTTCACTATATGTCGGGCACAAGGTCCACGACAAGAATATATACTAAATTAACAAAAGTTAATTTTGAAAATCTCCCAAGCCCGTCACAATGGGTTCTTCGACTCTTGACTTGGAATCGTGAGTTTCAACTATAGAGTGAAAAGCCCTGTCTTCGGATTCTAATTAAACACTGCGTCTTCCTGAAATATTTCCATTGCTCCGGTGTTCCATTACCATTTCTCAACCCCACGGTTTTTAATGCACCTCGCGTTAGTCATCATCATAGACGGCGCATGTATTTGTTTAGGCAGGTAAGAGAAGTCATTTAGCGTTTTATGAAATACTTGGTGTGTTGTAAAAAATGTAAGCATAAAATCAGGTATATTTTTCTGGGTGTATTCTTTTAAAAAATGTAACCTAAATTATTATTCATATTAGTAGGTTGTTCACAGTATGTACAAACAGGAACAAAAACCCACATCTTTTCTATCTTTTAGGCATTCAGTCATATAATACATATATGCATACTTTATGTACTCTGTCATTTGTTTCGAAAACTGTCCATTAACTGCCAATGAGATTTTCAAAACAAACTAATTTGAGAGATTTGATAGGTTTCATATTTCCAGTCATGATAGCACAACCTTTCATTAATTTATTTTCAAGTGGTTGGCTAAGATCCTTCTTTTGCATTTATGTGCTGATGGGAAAATGCATTATGGGTTTTTACGATCAATTTTAATAATTTAATGGACTTGAGAAATGTAAATCGACATTGCTAACCTAAATTACTCACCATGTGCGCCTGATCCACACCCCTCAGCACAGCTTACAATAGGCAAATCCCTTGACACTCCTGATATTCATGACGTTTTTTGTATTTTAAGCAATTAATATATGTAAATGAAAAATAAAAGGAAGTTTGTATCAGATATTCATTTTTAAAAAATCCACTTTATAAAGACATAAAAATATTTTTTCGTGACCTGTTGTAGTTTATTTTAGTTTGAATGAATGATAAAATAATTAAACGAAATTACTTTTCTACTTTTTAGTTCCTATGCGATAATATGGAGCCTCTTCAGATCACAGATATCATTTTGTAATCTCATGTTCCGCCAGACAGAAATGTCGATATATCGTTTGTGCATATATTTTTAATTATGTTATTTTTATCTAACATATACGAATGCATCAAGACGTGGGCTAATAAAATAAGTATACATGACAACTTCTTTTATTTCAAATATAGTTAACCGGCATCATGAGAATTGTCATGTATTTCTGAGTAATTTGATGTAAAATCTTACTTACTTTTTTATGATGGTGTTAGTGCTGAAAACTTACTCACCACAGAAACTCACATACAAGGTGACTGCGAAATACATGCAAAAAAAAAATGGGGAATAGCTCACAATATGATTATGTCACTGGGTAAAATTCACGGTCCTAAGTAGTAGCAGTGTCGAGAAAAAATTATTTGAAATTCAATGTAAATTGTTGTACGCGCCGCTGGACTGTTTTGTGACCTACATAATTACTACAATGAATGGAACAGAGCGAGTCGGTTAAAGAACCAAAAAAGTTACTTTATCAGGCACTTTTTTAATCGCAACGTGAAAAACACGAAAAGGGCCAGTTAGCATCGAGCGGTCGGTGAAATCGGTTTATGGTGCAGTTTTCCCATGTAGATTGTGTCGATATGGTAATGGGTGCATCAGTGGTACAGCATCTCCGAGATCATGGTACCTTCAACCTCAAACTCATGATCGTGGCCGTGATAGGACAGAAAGAAGAAGTTGGATTTTCACAGCTTGTAGTGCATCCTACATTAAAAGAATACGGCCACATCCATACCATGTTGACAAAGTGCACGGTTTGGAGTCCACTGATTGTTTACGTTGTGTAACTCACTTTTTGTCCGATGGAACTCCACGTAGTCGTCAACAAGTACGATTTCAAGAGACGGTTTTCGATAAATGTGTATCAGTTGGATGAAACAGTTCGTTTGTGGAAATCAACAGTGTCCAGAAATTATCGAAGAGCTTCAACAAGTGAAAGTGACACCCGCTACTCCGGTGTTTTTTTACCTATCAACAAACCTCTTGCGACGCTCTGACGCCTGTATTGCTAGTCAAGGACAACATTTTCAACATTTCTTGTAAAAAGGTAGTAGCATTCTAAGTTGCTCTTATTTCTGTTCCAATAAACAACGTAAAATCGTTGTGACAAGGACCAAACATCCGTCAGAATCAAAATTACCAAAAAACTTTCACACTGACCTTTAACGATGAATGAGTAAATGAATGAACGAATGATAAGCAGCAAAAAGTCGGTTTTACTTTTAATTGAAACTGAAAGTGTTTAGGTCGTTTTTATTCGAACGTTTTTCCAACTCTGTTTACAAGGTGGCTCAGTGCCTTCGTATCGAGGGTGGTTCATGGGGGTTTTGCCCCATTCGATTTTTAATTTCTTTTTTCTATATTTCGGCTCTACTAGGGTGGGGGATGCCGTGGTTAAAATATTTGCACTTATTTCGCAGTCACCCTGTATATCTGTTTGCTCATGGTTTTAATAAAAAGGAATTTAGAAGCTCCAATTGAAATTGTAGAATTCGATCCAGATAATTCAGATCTAGAAACTTCAGATGATGACGATAAAAATAACTTACAACTGACGGTCCAGATGCAAATTAAAAAGATGCAACAAAGACATATTGGTGCGATGCACCTTATACTCGTACAAAGTATGTTTCTGGTGCCTACAAACACTGTTTTAAATGCATAATAACAGTCAATTATACAATTAGTATTAATAGTTTAATAGAGAGTCAGTATATCATGGAATAGATGACACCACACCATAGCAAACCCCTAAATATTCCAATATTTTGTTAGTAATTTTATACCAATAAGCAAAAATTCCAAAGTCCATTGTTCATTTTGACGAAAGACGAATTTCATATTTTCTTAATGTTTTACGGCATTTAAAATTAAAAAAGTTTGTAGCGCCCTTTTTAACTTTTGCATACTGTCATCTTTTATCTTGTATCTGTTACAACTATCTGAGAAACAATTTTAAAGGTATTTTAAATTTCTCATGACGATGGTAAAACGGTAAAAAAATGTGTTTGTTTACTGTCTTCAAACTTATTTGGAGTCTAATAATTCAGTCTTCGTTTTAATTTTACTGTATCTTTTTTAACTTCTTTTTTTCTAAAAACAACTTTTTAGGAAATTTGCTTAAGTACTTGTGTCTTTTGTTACATATGCAGCATCTAATAAACTACACCTTATTACTGATCGTTCCTATTTATTCATCTTACTTCATTCCCAAGGCAGTTTCATAGAACGTAGGTTAAAGAAATATTATAATAGGGTAATTTTAACGCATGCCTTATTTCACAGTTTTTCGACATTTCACAGCTGTAGAATACACAAAATACCCACATCCGTTTCCGTCTCTCTATCATCTGTTTGTATCTGTAGACGATTTGCTGAGCACACATGTTCTTACCTGCTATATCTGCTAAGGGCAATATCCACAGATCAAAGTTGTTTGTTGTTGATAAAGTTGCCGGAGTAAAAGGTCACCAAGTTCAGAGTTCCTCCGTATTACTGTGTTTTTAATAACTTTAATAGCTTATAATAATAGGCAATGTTTCTGTTTTAATGTCGTGAAGTAACATACACCTAAATATTATTTACATAATTCGCGCAATGTATGTATATTCAAAAGCGGGGTAGGTTATTACTTATTAGATTTGAAATAAAAACATGGCCTGTAAATACTTTAAAAGTTTAAGATTCAGTAAGTTAACGATCGGTAATTTTATTACACAATTAACTGGCCATGATCAACTAATGAAATTGTCTGAATTAAGACATAATAATTACTAATTATTAAATATTTAACTCTAATTAAATAGTTAAGCCGTCGTCTATCAACCAGGACCCAAAAAAAGCACAATTGATAGTAATAAATTATGTTTTAAATACAATGTAATAAAAAAAAACAAAATAAATGGAAACCTTCAAACCTTTGTAGATATAAAGACTGAGAACATACTTATGCTTCTTCGACGACTATTGTCAAAATTAAAACAATTTAAAATAAAATAAAAATATAAAATAACAAAGTCTATTGTTAGTAGCTTGCACCCCAACGGTTCTAATAAAAAATTTTAAAACAGTAATTTTTGTCTTTAATGATAGGGAAAATTTTGACTTTTTCTATTATTCAGAAGACTGGTCCTCATTGTAAAACATACAGTTTATTCTTTTTATTATTTTCTTTGAGTTCCCATTTCTGTTGGAGTAACAAGAATAGTGGTAGTGTTGAGAAAAATGTGATTTTTTGTAGATTCAATTTTGTTCCATTTTTTGTAGACAAGTTTAAATTTGCAGACCATATTGAATTATCTTGTGTAAGTATTTTTGTTAATAATATAAAGTATTCTCGACTTAAAAAAAATATACAAGCAGAGAAATATATTTCGATAACCGCTTGGCATTGCTATATTTGTGAATATATAATGTTAAATTTGAAAAACTCTGTATTAATCAAATGTGTGTTGACAAAATCATATCGGTAAGAGTTTTTGATCTACTTTTATCTGATCATTTTGATAATAAAATAGCATATTGTTTTACACACTTTTGTTTTAGAATAAACCGATTAAACATAGAGGTTGCAAACTGCAAATTATTATCTAAAAACCCGTAAAACCAGGAACATGATCATAATTGATCGTTTTAATGTATACACATACTAATAATATTTTGTAATATACTTATAGTGGACTATTAGCAGGTTTAGCTATTTTTTCCAAAATTTTGTAAAACTTGTAAAATACTTCAAATATTTAAACTCAACGGCAGATCCGTGATTCGAAGAGGTCTAGAAGAACAAGTTAAAACAAGACTTTTTGTTAGAAAAGTTACGCTTCTGTGGAATTCGAAAGCTATTCTATATTCCTTATGTTTATCAACGACTTGCCGACATACCGATAAGCACATCCTTTTTGCGGATGATACTACTTTAATTAACATATCCAATGAAAAGAGCTGATTCACCGATAACAATTTACTTAATAATGAACTCCAATAAGTCGTCGTCGTTGTATTAGTAAAATCTAGCAATCTAGCTAATAACCGGATCAGTGCAAAGTCTCTAGACATACTATAGATAACCGTGTCACGTGGGAATAACATATTACTCCTTTAGCTTCAAAATTGGCTCCTCTTGTATTTCAACTAAGTAAGTTGTTAATTTATTGTGACTTGAAGACAGTGCTGCCCTTTCGCGGAAGTCATTTCTTTAGAATTTTCTTATTCAAAAAAACAAAAAAGAAAAACTATACGCGTTTTATTAAGAAAGTGTAAGGCCAATTAAAGAGAAATATTATTTTTGAAGTATTCTGCAAAAGAACAGTTTTTATAGTAATGACTACTAAGTTTGAATCTAATTTTTCAACTCTATATATAATTATAATATAACTAACAGGGGATGTAGGCATTTGTTTGCGTGTTCGTTTGTACTTCCGTGCGGTCTTGCAATTTTGCAATATTTAGATAGGTAAGTATATATTATTTTATGTTTTTAAATTATGCACTGAACTTGCTTTTATCTATAGTTACCACATTCTGACGGTTAATAAATTATTATTATTATTATCATTGCATTGCATTATTTAAGCAATCTCTAGATCATGGTATGTAGTATGAAATTATATATAATGTGACATCTAAAATTAGATATACCTATTCCTTGGAATTTTAGAACATTTAAACAAACTTTAAAGCAGTCCATCTAAAACCGCTATAAATAGAGAATAAAGAAAACAGAGTGGCCGATATGCACGTGGAACAGTATACAATGCAATTTTTCAATTTACTCCTTAGAAAGCACATAACAAAGTCATTTCAAATTTTGATAATTAAGAAACTTTAACTACATAAAGATACAAATAGACAAGAGACTAATGCAAATCCACAGTTTGAAAAAGATCAATAAGATTAGAACAAGAATGAATAAAAGTGTAATTAAAATAATTAATGTAGTCAATTCTTGCATTTTAGGTACGTAGATTTTTTTTAATTTCGTAGAGGGATCGACCCTTGAGTGTAAAACTGAATTTTAGGGACTATTATCATTCACCATCTTGAAAAGGGGGTGCAATTGTTTATTTTATTTAACTTCGTAACTACGAGTTTGATAAAACATTGTGTAAAGAACATGTTCATAGAAAACAGAATTATTATCTGCAAATTTTATTAGTAACGTTAAGAATAAAAAAGTTATTACGATATTAATTAAAATTCAGTTAGGCAAGAGAGAAAATAGAAGATTTGTGGGAAATGAAAATAGGACAATAAAAAAATGTGCTAATTGTACTTAACCGAATAAGAGCGAGCAAAGCACACACATCAGAAATACGAAATATTCTTTCACGCTTTTTGGCAAGTCAAATTTTCAAATGCTAGTTTTTCTTTCAGTGTTTAATAATGAAATCCTGTCTAATAAGTTTGAAAATTTACTGAGTATCGGTTTGAAATTGGATTTTGTACAAAACAGATTGATTTGGCTTAATAATTTCTAACTTCTAGATTTTTTTTTGAATTCTAAATTTTTAAACGTTTCTATGGAAAGAAAGCGAAACTGTTAATAATTTTGTCCAAGTAAGTATAACATATACCGATTCCTGACAGTTCCAATTTAAAATGCAACAAATAAAGACCAACTTTTCAAAAACCCTTGGCTGTTTTTGATCGTGGTTTTTATTCTCTCTCGCTAGATTAACCATACAGTGCGTTAAAGAACACAATTCATAGAGCTTACCGTTTTTAGCCACCCTGACAAATCATAAAAGTCATTAGGAACTGCTCTACAACATTGTATTCATTTAAATTTTCAAGCAACTTTTTAGCAATGCAACTGTTCAGAAAAAAAATCGCAACAAGTATTATTTTTTAAGAGCTGTATACAGGTATTCCCTTTGTTGTGGTCAGTTAAAGTCAATTTTAACCTCTAGAGTGTTTATACAATATTCTAAAACATTTAAATTTTCAAATACCCAAGTTTCAGATTTTTCTAATAGAATAGTCTATGTTTTGTTGTTGCACCTTAATCTATTTTCACCAAAAGTTATATTTTTTTTGATCAACACTCTATGTATAAAGATTCAGTGTTATTTACATCTCATCAAAGCGTGTATCTTTGTTTATATATTTACAAAATATTGTAACATAGATGTTAAAAATAACGTTGTTGTGTTTTTTTTTTGTCAACTCTCGCTGGAAAATATTTGAACTCAAGAAAACTAGAATAGCGTAGCAGTGTCGCATCTAAATTAAAAAGTGAATTATGGTTATAAAATTTAAGAAAATATCGATCAAAGTATGTAGTATATTATTCTACTTAAAAAACAGAATAGTTTCGAAATTCTGACGACGTTGCCAAGTTATTCTTACTCTTGAAATTTTTTTGGCAATGAAAGGGTTCACAAAACATCGCAATTGGGTTATTTTTAAAATCTGGGTTACAAAATTTTGTGGAGATATAAATAAAGATACACGCTTTATTGTGATATCAATAGAATTGGGTTTTAGTATACAATGTTTACTTGCACTTTATTACTGCATCTTATTATGTTTTCATGTTCTCTTTCTTTTTGTTCAGTATTTTATATATTGATAGTTGGTAGTTATTTTTTATGGACACTGTATCTTAGAATTGCATTTAACTGATACTACAAAAAGCGTGTATATCTCTATTAATCAACACAGATCTAAAAAATAACGTTATTGCGATTTATACTTCTCGAGCGTAAACTAATACCTAAGGAAGCATTGTAATAGGGTCTATGGCTACTTTTATGCTTTCTCGACGTTTCATGACCCCATAAAAAGAAATAAAATTCGCAAAATCAAGTTTTGTTATTTTTTGAACAAGGTGGATAATGTTTTATTGTACCGTCGCGGCCGTTGAAAAGTACCACACTGCATTTTGGCGCACTATTTGAAAATTTAAAAATTCGAACAGCCTAAATTGGGTTCTGCATCAAATATTACAACCTCACTGTCAACATTTGACAAAACAGTGTCGCACGCTAGTTTAGGAATGCCACATTTAATAATGTCGGTTTTGCCAAACCACCGGGAAGAATTGATAAAAAGCATTTCAGATACCTGACAATCTTGACATGCAATCCCGTTAGAATATGTGCAAAATGCCGTCTTATCAATATACCAAGAGGTCTCCTAAGCGTAATCCATTCAATTGGTGCTGCGATAAAGCATTAACTTTTGTTGAAGTAAAATTTTCTGCTCTACGAGTCTACGACAATGCTTTCAGTGACATTTGAAGTGACATTTTAGAAACTTCAATTTCGGAGCAATTCACAAAGACGTGTCAAAGTGTTGTACTTTTCAACGGCCGCGTCTGTACTTTGCGTTTTTTTCTTAATATATGCACGTCATTTTCTTTTCTATTAAATTTATAGAGATATGTAGGGGACAAAATTTACCATTTTAAACATGTTTTCAGTTTCTTGTTGGTAAGAGAAGACTATGTATATTAAGAAAGAAAAAAGAAGGCAACATATAAGTCCCGCCCACTAGCCTTGTCTCAATTGTAACGATGTTTCTATGTTCGTCGTGAGCTGGAGGGAGGGGGGCCAAAGCTTAATTAAAAATCGTGTTGCTCAAAGAAAACTAATAAGTATGTATTAAGTTAAAATTGAAGCCGAAAATTAAGCCCCACCCACTCGCCCTGATCTCAATTATGATGAATTTCTCATTGGTTATCACACCGAGAGGCGGAGCGTAACTGCAAAATCGATATTTCCCTACAAAAATTTACTAATTTATACATGTTTTAAGTTTCTGGTTTGTGAAAAGAAGACTACGCATATTAAGAAAAATGTCAAAATATAAGCTGATCCCAAAAATATAGCCTATTTGGGATCACGGAGCAATATTTTCGAAATATTGAGAGTGAAATTCGAATTTTTTGAAATTTTCAAAAATTGCGATATTTCAATAGGGTCATTCTGGAAAAACGGTTGGAGTTTTAGAAGAAATGAGCCGAAATTAACTTCTGTGGCCCGAAATCTACAAGAGAATGTATTTAGATAAATTTCGAAAATTATCGAAAATGTGTCAAATTTTATTTTTGAAAAAGTCGCCTAAAAATTCTCAAAAAATTGCATAGTTGAAAATAATTGAAATGCATGTTAATATTGTCATTTGAAACCATGCTGTATAAAATGCTTTATTCTTGCTTTTCTTTCTTAATACATACAGGTTTCTTTCAACAGCAACATCATACTTTAAACCTGTTGCAGGTAAGTTCTTGTTGAGAAATAAAGATTTTGCAATTAAACTCCGCCTTCTGGCTGATAACGAATAAGAAAAATTATTTGCATTTAAGAGGGGAGTGGGTGGGCGGGGCTTAAATTTTGCCGTTTTTTCTGAATGTACGTAATCTTCTTTTTGCGACAGCATATTTAACACGTTTAAAATGGTACATATTTGTCGCGTAACACGGATTTTACACTTAAGCCCCGCCCCTTAGTCAGACAATGAATGAAAAATTTATAACATTTGAGGTTGGGGCGGGCGGGTGGGGTTTTATTTCTTACTTTTTTTTCCTTGACATATATAGTTTTCTTTGAAAATAATGATACATAAAAACGTGTTCGACATGGTTGATTCTTGTTGAGAAATAAGCATTTTGCAATTAAGCTCCGCCCTTCAGCTCATGACAAATAAAACAAGTCGTCACAACTGAGGTGGGGGTAGGTGGGCGGGCTTGGTATTTTGCGATTTTTTTAATACATGTACGTAGTTCTCTTTTCTAGTATATTTATAGAGGAATGTGATGGGCAGAATTTACCACTTTGAACATGTTTTCAGTTTCTTGTTGTGGAGAAAACACTATGTACACTGAGAAGAAAAAAAGGCAAAACATAAGCCCCGCCGACCCGTCCTGTCTCAATTGTGATGATTTTTCTATGTTCGTCGTGAGGGGGGGGGGAGGGGGGCAAAATCTTTATTAAGAATCGTGTTGTTCAAAGAAAACTATATGTAATATGTAAAAATTAAAGCCAAAAGTTAAACCCCACCCACCCACCCTGATCCCAATTGTGATGAATTTCTCATTGGTTGTCACACCAAGAGGCGGAGCGTAACTGCAAAATCCATATTTCTCTATAAAAATTGACTAATTCAAACATGTTTTAAGTTTCATGTTTGTGAAAAGAAGGCTACGTATATTAAGAAAAATGTCAAAATACTTAAGGAGCCGTACAATTTTAGTCTTTGATTTTTTTCCATTTATACTAAAACTAATGAGATATTGAGAACCGCGCGCTTAGTTACTCACAGCAGATTGGTGCGAAAATAAGCTTCTATGATGTAAGCTTTTTAATTTTGAGTTGAAACCATTTTTATTATGGTTTTAAATAAACAACTTTTAGTCAAAATTGCTAAACAATTACTTTTCAAGTTTAAAAAACAAAACTTTCGCGGTATGTGTATGGTGTTATCAACGACATGACTTTTGTATTCCAAAGCCAACTTAGATTAGAAATTTAAAGAATCGGATAATATATTTAAACCCTTTTTCCTGTTTGACTCGTGTAATGGATGTTTATTGTAAATTAATAATTAATAAAGATTACGACTATTTGTGTTTAATATTTTTTATAAGTATAAACTCGATAATGTGACCTTAAAAAATTTTTAATTAATGTTTATCGAAAAATATACCTCGAGGTGCATATCGAAGCTCGTATTTAAAAGACGATAAAAATTCGGTGAAAATAACCTTTCCACTTGCAGATAACACAACAAAAAATTTAATGCATTTTTAAATCAGTATTACAGTAATTATAGTGTACATTGTTCACAGGTATAAAAATGACTGAACGAAATCAACGAAAAAATAATTTGTTGTTCGCAGAACCCTTTCGCCTCCGCCCATGACTGCATGGCCCACTGCTCACACTTCCTTTATGAAACAGCCTAGACGATCGGATCAGCGAGTAGAGAGCGCGCTGTCGCCGTCGAAGCTAGAACGTAGTAGGTGGTAGAGAGGAAAAAAAGAAAATCCGTTTTCTGTCATTCAGTGCGCGGAACAGTTGCTTTTATTATATTTTCAATAAAATCGAATCACTTTAATAGTCTGTGATGTGCGCTTCATCAAATATTTAAATAATTATTATAGCGCAAGTGACGGCCTTGAAAGTTCTCTCACGCGAAGTGCTACAGATCAGTGATTAGACAAAAAGGAAAAAATGGAATTCAAATTTTCGGTAAACGAAATTTTTCGACAGCCCATTGTCAGGCTTGGCAGTAACATGCTACCGCCTGGCTTCACAGGCGACAGGAGGGCGTTCTGGTGAGTAATAATTTACGTAACCCTAAAGCGATGTCCGTAAATTTCGTAAATAAATTATTAAAGTAAAAACATCGAGGTGATTACTGGATTGCTAAAAGAGAACAAGCGGTGCGAGTCATCGAGTGAAATTTACCAATTAAAGAGCAGTCATTTATTGTGTCAGGGTTAACCCGATCATGTCTGGTCGCGGTGTGGCTGCCGGTGGTAGGGTAGGTTAGGTACCCTATTTGAATTATAAATATTTTACGGTCTTCGTACGACTCCCATGCAAATGTGTGAGTGTGTACTGCTTTACGAAACGAATTTAAATTTCAATCCACTCAATCTGAATTAATTCATAGTAATTATAAAAGTCTTAGTGGTATTCGTGTTTTTTTTAAATGACGTCGTATGCGAGACAGATTTCCATAAAAAATTCCATTCACAAAAAAAATAGTGTGTGTCCATTAAAGGTCTGGTTGTTAAAGGTCCTGGATTCGTCGATTCTTGGGTGACGCCGCCTATTGAACGAAGTGTTGCTAATCCGTAAAATTTTTGCGCAACAAGCTCAAATATTTCGCACAAAAAACAAATTCTTGTATATTCGTTTATGGGAAAACGTAACTAACATTCCGCAGAAGCCACTTTAAAAGGAGTGTTTGTTTTTTCTACTCTTTCTCATATTTGTAAAATTAATCAATACTAAATTTATCTAGAGATTTTATTTAACTATTTTGAATTATTATACCGTTCAGGATGCTTTTAGACAAAGGTAGGCCATGTAAATCTAGTAATTTGGTTGGCAACCAATTTCGTATATGCAAACATCCCTAATGAAAAATTAAATTTATCATATTAGGTTAAGTTGTAAGACATTTGAATAAGTAGTAATTAAGTTTTAACTTTAATAATAATCCGTATCAACAGTTTTGATTATAATATATAATTATTCCTAGCACTTAACACAAAATAATGAAAAGGAATAAATAACTGAATAATGTCTACATCGCTTCTGCACGCTTCTTGTGCTTCAGGAGTGTTCAGGTTAGTTCTAGTTGATGCTGCTCAAAATTTGGAATACATGGATCAAGAGACAAAAAACAAATTGTATGTTTTTACAGCTGTTTGAATAATATCCAAAAGGTAATCGTCCTCAGGTCAAAAATAAACTGTAATAAAGTGTATTTAATTAAAGACTAAATGACGAATTTTTTAAACTTACATGAGGTTGGATTTTTTTCTAAATAAAGTACATATAATGAGGCACGGCCGTAAATGTTTCAATATACATATGTATCTAAATATCGAGAAAATTATGTTGTCGTGCTTACATTTTTAGTTAGATTTTTTTCGGAAAAAATGAAAATTTAGAAACATTAAGCACGCCAAAAATGTGCAATTTTTCTATGTCAAAAAATCGATCAAGATTCCCTTAGATTTCCTCAAAATTTTTCAGATCCTATCAAGTTTTTCCATTTAGATCCTTTCAGATCCCTGCAGACTGTTCCCGATTCTTTCAGTTTTTTTTTAGATTCTTCTAGATTCTACAAGTTCCCTCAGATTCCTTGCAATTCTTTCCTAATCTTCCAGTTTCTCTCAGATTCTTTCAGATTCTCTCAAATTCCTTTAGATTCTTTCCAAATCTCCAAACTCGTCTCAAATTCTCTCAGATTTCCTCAAATTCCTCCAGATTCTTCCAGATGCTTTAATTTTCTTTCTGATTCTCTCTTCCAGATTCTTTCGATTTTTTTTTTGTTTCGGATTATTCCGGATGTTTTTCGATTCTTCCGGATTGTTTCAGATTCTTTCGAATTTTTTCAGATACTTTCAAAGACACCGTCAGGAATCCTCAAGATTGTTTCAAAATTTTCAGTTCTATTCAGATCATTTCAGATTCTTACAGATCCTTGGAGATCCCTGCAGATTTTTCAAAATTCTTCCAAATTCTTCCAGTTTTTTTTTAATTCTCTTAGATTTTTCTAAAATCTTCGAAATTCCTCAAAATTCGCTCAAATTCTCACAAGTTTCCTCAGATTCCTTCAGATTCTTTTCAAAGCTTCCAATTTCTCTCAGATTCTCGCAGATTCTCACAGACTCCTTCAGATTCTCCCAGAGTCTTTCAGATTCCTTCAGATTCCTTCAGATTTTTTCAAATTTTTTACCATCGTTTCAGATTCTTCCAGCTTTCCTCAAATTCTTCCAGATTTGTTCGAATTCTTTCATTTTCTTTACGACTCTTTGTTTTAATCGAAATCCTCAAGATTCTTTAAAATTTGTAAGTTCTGCTCAGGTTAATTGAGATCCTTACAAATCCATTCAGATCCCTGCAGACTCTTTCAGATTCTTCTAATTTCTTCTAGATTCTTCGAAACGTACCAAGACAAGAATAACAATATTTTTTTACATTTATTTTTAAAATAATACAAAAAATATTCGACGGAAATGTATCGGTGAGAAATAAGTAAAATAATAATACAGCGCAAATTCATTGCTGAGGCCTTACCTGTCTAATAGAACAAGCCGCCCCTGAATTAAAGAATGGTAATACCTGTTCCTTTCAGTTGAACAATTTCTGAAATAAAAAAAAATCCTCCGGCAAGTTACGCTTTAGTATTTTATTCGATTTCGATTATATCACTAGAAAAATTTGAGTCATAATCATCGTCTTCTGATTCTGAGTCAGATTCACCTAGTGAAATAATGAAAGGAGGAATGTCTTCATACGAAAAATTTCCCATATTTTATGTTTTTTCTAGTCGGTCAAAATAATTTTTTCACAATGTCCACAAAAATTTTGCCACATGTTTGGAAAGTCAAGTCATAAATTCCCCAACCTATCGGGTTGTATTGAAATGGTATGGGGGTATTCTAAAAATTTCATGACCATGGTTTAATTAATTCCCACAATTGTTTTATCGAAAATTTTTGTTCAAATTATGGTTAAACGCCCATTCTTGCATTTGACTTTTTTACTAGAAAATGTTGGTGGCTTGTCCAACTGCACTGAATGATATGGTGCGTTGTGCATAACCACCACACATTTGTTCTGTCCAACTTAGCCAAAGCAGGAATAAATTGATTAACCACCCAATTTTGAAAAAATATCCTGTCCATTGTTTTGTGATAATCTCTATCATTGTTTTTCGATTTCAATGACAAGGTAACACCATTTCAAACCCAAATTGGCTTCCTACAGGTAGAATTGAAAATCTTGATCTTCCAGTTTTAATTTTGGTGGCATTACATTTTACATCTGATTCGTGCACCCAACGACAAAATCATACTGAACCATTTTCGTAAATCCAAATTTCGTCGAGGTATACGAATGCTCGCAAGAATTTTGAAATTGGAGGAATTTTCTCAAACAAGTAATTTTTGCTGCAACAACATGTTTTTGTTTACATAAAATTTTGCGGCCGTTTACCTCGCTATGTTTGTACCCATCGACTTCAGAGTTTTGTTCAAGGTTGTTCGACCCCCCCCCCCCCCCCCCCCTTAAATTTCAAATGTTTTCGCGAATCATCCAAAAGTGTATCTGCTGGGTATTCATTTTTTTCGTTGTTTTGCCAAATTAGTCGTTGCAGGTCTTTTCTAAATACATAATTTGAAAAAGTGTCAGTGGGGATCGCTTGCCAGGAGATGAAGTTTTCAAATTTTCGACTTCAGTGACGATAATTTCAATTTTGCTAATGTATTCGAACAGATCCTTTATCGAGTCATTTACAATAATGTTAGTCATCCATATAGGTTTGAATCAGCATGGCTTTATGAAAGGAAGATCCACTATAACAAATTTGGCGGTTTTTACCCAAGAAATTAGTGAAATGTGGGATTTCTCCCGTGCATTTGACAGCATATCTCATGCCATATTGCTACATAAACTTGACAATATTGGATGTTCTTTTCCCCTCCTTGAACTTCTTGGATCTTATCTATTGAATCGAGTTAATTATGTTTTTTACCACGGTTTTTCCTCCCATAAAGTTATCTCAACGACCGGTGTTCCTCAAGGTTCAGATCCTGGTCCACTGCATTCCGACATTTTTCTTAATGATTTACTGTTATCCCCCAAATGACCTGGTCTTGTCATATAATTTCCTCATTTAACGACATGATGCTTTTGCAAAACTGTATTGACAACTTCACGAACCTGTGTGCTGATAATAAGCTTGTTTTAAACACTAATACATTTTTGTATGTATCATATACGCGTAAATCTAATCCTAAAGATACTTTTTATGCTATTAATGTCAGTTAGTTGTTAAAGATCTGAGTGTAACTTACCACTCTGAGCTAACTTTTAATATCCACATTGAAGACATAAGTAATTTAGCAAATAAATCATTGGGTTTTATAATGCGCGTTTCTAAATATTTTAATAATCCTAATTTACTGAAATCTCTTTTCTTTGCATTTGTGTTGGGTAAAATTGAATGTGCCTCATTAATCTGGTACCCCATCTACATGAATCAACATCTAAATGCTTGACAAGATACAAAGAAAATTTCTGAAGTTTCTCTCATTCCAGATGGGCTTTTATCCCATGATATGAACTTATTATTACAACGCCATGGAATGCAGTCCCTTTCGTCTAGACGTAATTGCAGTGTGCTAATTTTTTTATTAAACTGCTTCATAATAAAATTGATTGCTCTATTTTGCTCTCGAAAATACAGTTTCATGTTCCATGTTTTTCAGCACCTATAACTAGTATGTCTAAATGTGCCAATAAATTGATAGATGACATTTTTTCTGGTCTAATTACTTGAGTTGGGGACTATCTTTTTTCATTTGCAGATAGCACCTTTTTATTGAAATTTTGTTGTAACCAAATAATTTTCGGCGTTTTAAATTTTAATGACATAAACATAAGTCAGTCTCACGCACTGACAGAAACCGTTTTGTCAATGAATCAGTTGATCCAGTGTGAAGAAGAAATTTTTGACTTTTGTCTAAAAATATCCTGAACGGTTTATACATCGAGAAATAAAATTTCTTAATGTTTATTTGCAATGAATCGCAAAAAAAACGCAAATTTTTATTTGCCAATGTATAATGTGTTTAAAGAAAAACGAAAACAGTCCTTATAGGTAAAACAATCTAGCTTGTAACGACGTAACGTTCCCACGATGTATTAAAACTATTAGTTATTTACAGTGTAGTTTCTTATAGCTACTTACGCTATCCTACCGACAAACTCCTGTATAATTAATGACACTAATAAGATTTCAAGGTTGGCAATACGTCAAAAGTTAATACACATTTATTGATACCATATGTATAATTATTGCAATTTCGGCTATCAATTCACAAATATAAATATGTCCACCGTAATTTGCACAGATTTCATCCAACACTTCAAGTGAGACACACACAACATGGTGAAAACAAAGCAAGTAATGACAATCAATAAAAGGGAGTTACCAACAAATTCTAACTATAAAACTTGATGGTATAATTACAGGCGTATTGAAACAATTACAGTATAAACCAGACGACAGGAATTGGTCCAGGGAATTTGGACAGTATTTTCTTCGCTTTCTAAAGCGTCACCAACACCCAATATATGTCAGGGCGTATTTTATATTTATAAAATAGAAAAAAACGGGCCGATTTTTTCGTAACGCTGTTATGCAATTCGTCAATATATTGACGAAGCTTAAATTAATTTTGATGTCTATTATATAATACCAATGAAAACGTTATTGCGTCCTAGAATTTGAGGTCATCAGAAGACTATTTATCCAACGCCTTCATTATTGCAACGAAGTTAATGGCGAGCTTTTTGAGTACCTTCTGTAACATAAAACTTTTTCTATATTTTTACAGTGGTTGTTTGATTTCAGTTATTTATTTAATTAATTGAAAAAACAATCGTTTGCTTTATTTATAGACTAAATTGATCGGTTGAAGGTTCAATTTCAAATTCACTTTCGTCGTCCTAGCACTAAATTAACGTTCATCACAAATGAAATTTTATTAATGCAAGCATACAGAGTGAGTGAATAAGCGCGTACTGTTTGATGTGTTATTAATAAATATTATTAAAAAAAAAAGAAGAAACCATTGTCATACTCTTGGAACAGCATAAACCAAAATTCACCAATACAGTGTTCCGTTTTCGAGACTTAACCTAAAATTGAAAAAAATTAATTTCGTTTGCTTTGCTTGTGTACACTTTCAAACAGTACAAACATGATATGAAACATGTTCACTGTATTTAAAATGGGACAGTTTTCAGAACGTTGTTGAAATTAGTGTACGCAGTACTTGAGAAAATCTGATAACCACACTTGCTAATTTACCAAAGAACAATTTTTATACATACGTTTTAAAAGTGTTGAACGCCTAAATAAAGAAAAATTGATCAGCAGTTGAATTATTCTCTTAGTTTTGTATGTATAAGGTGTTCGACGCAATAAAACCTTGCTGCGGTTAGCTCCAGAGCAATAACTACCGAATTTAGGAAGTCTGGTAAATATTCCATTGTTAGCATAGATAAATTTAATTAGGATGGGTTCCTCGGATGATCTTGTCACCCGGATAAAACCATCACAAATAAGCTTATCTATTTTAACAACGAATGTTTGCCAGACTGTATAATTTCAGTAATTACAGTTTCAAAGTAGTCAGAGTAAGTTGTTTATTTGTCACTCGTATAAATGGAGAATTATCTTTAATTCAAAGACAACTAAAATGTCCGCATACAGCTAATTTTCTTAGATTATTGTAAGAATGGAAGGAGATTTTTACAAAGCTACCAAAACGAGTTGTTGGCAGGTCTTGCGCCAAGCTGATGGATGAATATTGACGTACGACGGTCTCAAGAAACAAAAAATGATCGATACACATTAAAACATCAGAATTACGAAGTTAATTCTTCAATTTTGAAGTTTCATATTGTCAAAAATTTGGTTCAGAGATTTTTTTAACAATTTTTTTTTCGATTTCTGGAGAGTCTTGTTGATGTACTACCGAGCAATGTACCAGTTGGCATTGTTCAACAAGATCCTAATCCAACAAGGTTCTTATGCTCTAAATGGAGGAGTGGATTTAATTAGTTATGTAGAAGTAGTATCGTTCTCCGTGCATGTGTTTCTAATTAATTGCAAGATTTTATCGGATGCTAAATTGACCATTTTGTCATGGTCAGCTGGATCTTCCGATCTCTCACCTATGGAACGTGTGTGGGATATGATCTGGAGAAGAGTGAAAAATTTAATCGTTCCTCTAAACGGAGGGTTGGATCTTGTCCATTTCATAGATTTTTTAAAATTTTTATGATTTGTTTTCAAAATGATTATAAAATTTTTTCGTATTTGCATTTTGGTTTTCGTGAACACCAATTTTGTTTTGATTTATCCCATTGTTTATTTCTTACATCAATTCTATTTATGTCTGTTGTTGCAGAACGGTACACAGCAGAACAATTTACGGCTCATTTCACTTGATAAACTGACATTCCACAAATTTCAACCATAATAAATCTTTGTATTTTAAACTGGAGGATTAAAATAGAAGCGACAATGTACAAAGCAACGAGAAAGAGTGAGACAATTGCGGGCATGTCATCACGTGTTATTCTTACGCGGAACGTTTGAATGTAGCAGTCATAAAACGAAATTTTCACTGTTTCTGTCACCACGTGCTCATTAACTGGTGTCCTGTGGTGTTAGCAGTGACCGGAAGCACGATTTTCTTAAGTCACAGTTACATAGCTGTAGGTTGGCCAGCCGAGCTTGGTTAATAAATAAACTAAACCGTACTTAACACATGCTACAATTACAAAGTTTAAGTTCTATTGGTTTACGTTACGTAAATGTCCAAAAAAGTCTAATCACTCTAGAATGGAATATACCTAAGAACGTGTTTTTGACCTTCTTGTTCCCCACGCATCACAGACTAGCTCATTCCGGTGAATTTGTTATTCATCAACACTTTTCTACAACTCGTGAATGTTAAGTGAAGGTATCTAGCACTATTTAAATTAGTTTGAAATGATTTTCTAGTTTGCTAATTTTGAAATGTTTATTCCGTTACGAAATTAATTACCGTGATAAAATTAGACGTTCTTCTGCGCTTACCTAATTTGTAATGTAGAAGAACACGGAATATCATCGTGTCTGCGTGTCATAAAAACTTAAAAACTACCTGAATGGTATGAATCATCTAATTTTGCCTGTTATTCCGACATCAACTTCACGGATAATCGTTTCTACCAATTTGATTGATAAAAATTACAGAAATTTTTTAATGCCACGACAAATGCTTGTGTGTTCCTGAAAGAGTTGTTTCATTAATTATAATTGCAGGATAGCTGTAACACTTAAGGTTCTGTTAGGCGAATGTTTATCGTCGGCTTGCGTGATGTCGACATGTGATGAAAGTAGTCATGATGTTAATGCAGCGTGATTCATAAAACATACAGAGATTCACTTTTTAAAGTTCGAGAGTGATTAACTTCATTCTTAAGTTAAAGTAAGGTGGAATTTTCGACATTCCGTAACACTTCGAAAACACTAAACTGTCAACAGTAGCAGAAAATCGATAAAAGTTCTTCAATCTTCTATTTTTCGATGCATGCCCAAATAGAAAAACCATTGTTATTCTACTTGTTACCTGTCACGTTATTTAAAACGATGTTATTTTAATTATGAAAAAGCGTTACCCAAAATTGCCGATTCATTTCTCGCTTTGTAAGAAAATCTCAAATATTCCATTGCCTGTCCTTTGCTTGTGGTTTAATAAATTCACTCCTATTTTTAACTTTCCACGAATAGATTGTTCAAAAAAATGGAGTTTTTACAATTTAATTTTACAGTTTATCGCAGGAACTACGTAACTCCCTTCTTGAAAACGACATTAATTTCGAAATTACAAATCATTAATTAAAATTTATATATTCATCTTCGCCGGAAAGTTTAAATTCTTCAAAATAACCCTATCGCAATTCTTAGCTAGCGTTCAAGAAATAAAACTGGTACAAGTCAGTCGATAAAACTCTTTAGCAAGAAAATTGCGTGGCTATAATTTTCTAGTGTCAGATTTACCAAAGAAACTAATTTTCGCGAAATTATATTCCGCTACAAAAAATCATAACTGTGCTTTTTCCATTGTCAAGAAATATTTAGTAAGCGAGAGCTTTTTAAAATCGTGCGGGTTAATAGCAAAAGTTGAAAATTATTAACTCATTCACAACAAGTTTTTTAAGCTATTTCACAAATAAAAAAAGAAGACTTTTAAAAGAGCTACTATAATAAAATCGTAAAAAATCGCTAGAAAGCACCTTAGTAGACAAAAAGGTTCATCATATTCAGAAGATGGGTAAAAATAAAACAGGATATTCTTTCCCGTTAATGTCACAGTAGATGAACATTACAAGTGAACTCATCCGTATATTTGTTGTGCCAAAGGACGACAACAGGTAGTCTTGCGTCCAGAAAGTGATAATTACACTTTTATTTTGCATAGTAATCGGTGTTTTAGAAAATTAACTTTTAAAATTGTTTCTTTTATATAAAAAATGCTACAACTTAATTTGACTCTGCTACGATAAAACTAGGAAGGTCAAGGAAATAATTTTCTGAGCTTTATTACAGTTCACATGACCGTACTTTATCAGGCTACACATGCAAAAAAATAACTTGTAACTGTAAAGTTAATTGTAGATATTCAAATTAATTTAACTTTTTGAGTAAATATAGATCCGATATACCAAGCGTCGCACGAACGAGTTTCATTTTCGTTTTTTTATCGTTCTTTATGAATTACAACGAAATTGATAAAATACCCGAATTTGTACTTTTACATAACATAATGGTCTGTCACTTCCGCTTTTTCTGGCAATGCGTCAGATTTATATTTTTAGCTGTTCTCCCTAAATGTATATTTGGATCCAGTTTTGGTCTTTTTTTGGATCAACAAAAAAAATACTGATTTTGACTGCTAGACTTTATTTAAAAAATATGGAATCAGCATTTTTTCGTTTAATGAAGTTATTAGAAAGAGCCACATTTAAGTAAGGATTACGTTTGCTTTAATCGTTTTCAGTAGAAAAATACGCTAAAAAGGTCAAAATTGTACTTTTATTAAAAACAAAAATAATCATAATCAAACATTATGTTAATAAAAGAAAAAACTGGAACAATGGCCTCCTTTCAAGAAAATCGGTATATAATTTAAATTGTAAAATGCCAGCTTAGCCTGTTACTGAATGTTAATATCATGAATGACATATAAATGCAGTGTTTTAAATATTGCAAAAAAATTATTAACGTGCAATTTCATGAAAATGTTGTCCACACTTTTTTTTTCAATATTTTAATTTATTTTTTTTTTTTTTAATCAGAAGGTGCCTTTTTTCGCTTAACCGCCCTATTCAATAATTTTTCTCAGAAAATCAAAACAGTGTATTGTTTTTGTTTGCCCATAGTTGGTACAAGTTATCTTTTACCTTTCATTCATATTATTGATTCTCATAATTATTTCAGGGACATCGTGGGAAAAGTTTCAGAAATTGTAAATGCAATGGGAGAAGCTTCAGCTGCTGCGCAAGGACTTACAAAACCGATAACCACTGCTGACCGATTGAGAAATTCGGAACACACGCTGTATCTTCTTATTGATCAAAATGCTGCCAAGTAAGTAATTGAAAATTGTTGAAAACACGTTGCCAAGAAAACTATTCGTGTTCCATAAAAGCATCTAAGAATAATAATAATCTTTATTCTATTTTAGAACCATAATCTTATTTATAAGCACCCAAATGCGGGCTTAAATTGGCCTTTTTAGCACAAATCTGTCAAAAATTGCTAAGCAACAATTGATTGTTCATTTACACTAATCAATTAATTATTCAAACACGCCTCGATATTCAACGTTTTTCTTAAGTTGGAAAAATAATATTTTATCAAATCATTACCTGACCGACTTCAAATTCTTCTAAACTTTCGTTTGAATAAAGGTTTTCCGTTTCTTTAATTTACATTTTGAAAAACGAATTATCAAATAATCAACGTGGTATCCATAACAACATCAAAATAATAGCCAGCTATGTATTAAAATTCGCATCGGCACAATTCACACAGTCTTGCCGAAAATACTCAATATTTCGTTCAAAATAGTTTAGAAACTAAAATAGAATAAAACGTTGTATGTACCACGTGCATAATTGTCGATTGTGGCACTCGGGAAATTAAAAGCCCTCCTTCGTCGGGCTTTAAACATTCCCTCGTGCCACAATCTCCCTGATTATGCCCTTAATACATAAATAACTATAAAACTCATGTTAGGAACTTTCGTATAATGTATGGATATGCCTGGGGATACGTTGAGATTAAATAATTTTAGAATTACGCGAGCAACATTCCAGTTTGAGTACCATTTAATTCCAAAGAGCGTAACCAAGAAGTTTCTATTAATTAGAATTGTCTTAATTGATTGTTCTTTTATTATACTCCTAGTTCGTATGCTTTCTGTCATTTCTAATTAAAGTAAACGCATTTTTACATTTTATGAATGCAACACGTTATATTTTTGTAGTTACTTATAGGTTATAGTGGTCAAACTACCTTTTCAATTTTAACTGGTTATGTTCAGATAATTGCTTTAAAAAGCTTGTAAAAACGTGCAATTTTAGTCTTCTTAAGCAGTTACGACAATTTTTATGAATGAAACTTCACAGACTATTTTTCACAGAAAACTTGGTCTCATTTGAATATTCGACTAAACGAAGACTATTAAATTTAAAAAAGTCGTTGAAATGACCGTTGCGAGTGTTGAAAGTGCGTTACCAAGAAAGCGATGAATTAGATAAGTTTAAAGTTACACGCAAAACTACCCTTGTGACTACAGCTACCTTAAATTTACCTTTTTATTGTGCGACAGAGAGGTGATTTATGTTTTAAACGTGTACACCCTACAGTGCTAATCAACTAATGCATCAAATTCGAACAGTTTCAGTGAAAAAAAAAATAACAATTCCATTAACTCTTACGGATGTCTCTCAAATTGTCGCTCTGTTTCTGTTATTTTGTTAAATTAAATTTAATTCTGCGTTTATTTGTCTTCTTTTTTTTTGCTAATTTCTACATCATGTGTCAATAGTGAATGGTTTTTCAATAAAATAACGACCACCAGTTAAATTAATAATTTCTAAAGTTTGGTTTTGCGAAATTTTTCAGGGTGGCTGGTTTTTTTGCCGGTCAGTGTATTTCTAGAGATAAAAAAATCCAATATGGCCAATACAGACTCTGAATTCAAATGGTGCTTCTTTACCACGTTGTAGTGATCAAAATGTTGGTGCAGAATTTAAAAAAGTGGATTGAATTAAAACCACTAACCAAGTAAACGATACAGTTTTTGTGAACCAGTACTTATAGATAAATCTACGCCAATCAAGAGTGTTTTCCTCATAAGTCATACTGCTATTATTTATTCTCAAGCAATAAAGCTAATTTAAACGTTGGCATTAACTAGATATTTGATTTTTCAGCTCTTGGAATTTATGAGACTTGTAAATGCGCCTTAGATTTTAATAAGGCCATAAAAATAAATTACGGGATGTAAGATTTGAAGATCTTGTAGGCCACAGAATGCAAAGTACTTAAATGTGCATTATCCTGAGCAGTGGAACGGAAATCGCAATCAGAATATTCGGTGGCCTACAAAATCTCGGGATATTATACCGCTTGATTTCTTTTTATGGCCTTATTTAAAAGAAGGGTTGTAACTTGTACGTGTTACAAACACGAAAAACCTGAAAAATCGATTGAGAAAAAGATGCAGCATTTAAATCAAGCTATTCTTATTAAGTGCCAGTATCAAAGTTACAACTAGAGCGCAATTAGGACTAGAAGTTAATGAAGATGTATTGAATATCTGCCTGATGCTGTTACATTTTTGAAAATAATGTTTCGTATTTACATTTTAGAAGTTAAACTGTCTCATTCTTCTATATTTATTTTCTTATTGATATATGCGCAGATTTTCAAATTATCTAACTTGGTGTACCACAAGTCGTATTTGTGTTCTATACCAGAGAGCAATAAAAATTACGATGAATTTTTGAAGATTGGTATTGATAGAATGGCTGCTTTTGATCGTGTTTTTATTACTTTTTCGGTATTATTATTTCATGTGCATTTCCAAACAAGTTACGAATTACCAATGTTCGTTCTTGGGACCACTCAAGAGAAGTATAAATCATAGCCATAGCATCATAAATATTTTTTCGACAAATGTTTGGAAAAATGAAATATTTGAGCTAGGATAAGTGGATTATTCCTAAAAAGGGCGAAAATACTATTTCATACCAAAAATTGTAAACCGATTTAATACAAATTTTATTTACTTTTAATTCATTTTTGCTAGATATTTATTATTTTGATTATAAATAAATATCAACAGTAACTTTTATCAATTATTAAATAAAACACAAAGACATGTTTTTTAGGCTTTCGTAGGCCGTTTTATTACCACCATGACTGAATCTAGCAAGTAAAATTGTAAAGCCATTAACGTGGAACAATTACGTTCAAAATACTAAGGGTAATTTCATCGCAAATAAAATTGTCTCAAAAATTTTTCTTACCAAAGACGAAAATTTATTTTATTTCATTTCATGTTCTGGCAAAAGAAACCTAACCAAAAATTTAGATTTTGTATTCAGAAATGACCTAGAATGACTCATTTGGTAACATAATGAAAAAAAAATTTTTCTCCAGTCGTCTTAAAACATGACACTTTTGATGACAAATTCAACACTAAAAGTAGACGTTTTTGTAATTAGGAAAAAAAAATGCGTTACCAAGGAAACATTTACTTTTAATCATTAACTTTGATACAATTCAATTTTGGAACATTTTTTGTAATACAGGCTCAAGTGGAATCGGTATTATGGGTTGCCTATTTTAAAAACACAAATTGGTCATCTTAGCTGAATAACCCTGTATTTATGGTAAATATTAAAATATTTTTCCACAGAACGGTAAATGATCTTGGCTTTTTAGTTTTCGTATGAGGAATCGTTACAAGTAGACCGGATTTAATATTTTCAATATTGTCTGTTCTTAATTCCACCAATTCTTGACAACGGTCTGCGCCACTCCCTCCGAAGATTGTAACGACCTGAAGGACAATTTATGAAGTGCAATCATTTCATTAATTTAAGTTGTAAACTTACTTTCGTAAATAAATATTTTTCATCTGGAGCATGGCTTAAAAAATCTTCTATTTGGTCATTTGTTAAAACACTTGATTTCTTTGACTTGTAACCTTCCGCTTGTTTCTTCAAAAACGCTCTTAGTTTTGAAAATTTTTCTATGTCTATGCCATTTTTTTATATTAAAACTCGCCTTTACTATGGAATATTGCGACCACAGTGTGGATGATTTCATTGTTTTTGCCAAATCGACAAAATACACCATCAAAACGTTCTCGGAATAGGTTTCACTGTTTTTTTCCTTATACCATCTCACAAAACGCCTATAGACAAACTCATAGATTCACGCGATTTGGTCAGAAGTAAGTCTGCAATCACTTTTCGACCACATTTGTAGGCAAATCTTCAACAATCAATGTTTGATACTTTTTGAAAATCAGTGACAGTAACTAAATTACTGAAAAGTAGAAACTGTAACGTAGAAGTCTCAAAATCTTTTTAATCTACCAAGTTTCTTCTTTTGAAGTCACAGTGTGTGATCATGGCGATACTTTACATAACACTTCATTCTTTTTTTCCTGCTTTCTTCCTATTGTGTACACACGTGTACGTGTACGATTTCGTAAATAAAAAATAAGTTATTGGTTTTGTGCGTTCTCCGGCTGACTGATCGAAATTACGACGCCTATTTTTACAGCTTTCTAAATAATCTACGTGTTAGACAATACACACAATTTGTTAGGTTTATGGCCACTTTCGCTGGTTAAGATTATCATATTGCATGGCCTGTCTCGAAAAGAAATAAATATTCACCTTGCAGTATAATCCTCTTTTTTCGTAAAAAGAACTAAAGGTGGAACAATGGAATTAGAAATAAGAAACGTAAATAATAAGATATATTGTACTTTTAGTTAAACATTCTCAGGATGTAGTTGAGATGAATCGATAAAATCCTACTTACTTAAGTTTTTAACTGTCTAAAAAATGGAAAAGCAGATATGAGGTCTGCGACCTTAAAAAAGAATAGAAGAAGTGTAATTACTACATGTATGAATTAATTACATGCTGTACATACGTCTTTCGGTTTTTGTTCGCAGAATTTACAGTTGAATGACAATCTCATCGTGATGAACTGACTCTGTAATCGTTATTTTGTGCAGGTATCTATTAGGACTTTAGTTGAATGTTGAACGATGAATTCAGCGCCGTTTTCACAACAATTAGACCTTAGCGCGTTGAAATAGCAACGCAGTCCATATGTCTGCAGGATGGAAAGGTTTTTTACAATACGGTAAATCTAATGCGTCTAGTGTGTTGAACTTAGCACTAAATAAAATTAACAAACACGGAAGCCATGCAACAGAGCAAAAATGTTTGGTAAACGTTTGTTGCAGCAATTCTGGTAACTGTGTTATTGTATTCTATTTTTCGAGGTTAGAAGTGTGCTTTTAAAAATTTTAGACTATTTTGTTACCAGTAATGAATACAGTAAACACGAATTATGAATTTAAATTCTAGTCTCACAAATTTGCTGTAATGCCTTCGCAGGACATCTCATTAAAAACCAACTGTTTTCACTATCTGTTCATCTCTCGTCTTCTGTGTGGGAAAAATCGATGAAAGAACGTCACTTTGGTTCACATTAATGCAAATTAAACGGTGGTTATTCGTCGAGAAATTTTAAATATTGGCAGTCTTAAGGCGACATTTCGTCTCCATTTTGCCTCACTGGCATTTGATTACGAAATCTGCTCCTTTAGACCAATTGTCTAATAAAACTGTCTAAAATGCTATATGAGAACTACCTTTTTAATTAGATCATGTTCTACGCCTTTTAAGCAAGCTCTTACAAACGATGAATGATCCAATCTGAAAGGTTTAATTTTGAGAATCTTATCACCGATATTTTAATAAAATTTGTCTAAAATAACGTTAATTAAAAGTGTTCCACATTTTTTTTGTAATTTATGAAACAAAAGTCGTTTTTAAGCTGCACTAGACGAGTAAGCAGCTTTTTTTTTATGGTCTGCTACACACAACGAGGGATAAGAAAAACAGCTGACTATCCTGCGCCTGGATGATCAGCTGTAGGACGATTTTGTTGGTTGCGGATTACTGCAGAACAGCTTCTTTGAATTGGATGTAGTGGATTTTCGTATTCTTTCTGTTGTTTTAATGTTTGGTTTCACATGAAGTTTTACGCTGTCTTAGTTGTTTCGACAAATATTATTAGCACACATACAATATATATAAGTAGGCCATGTAAATTTAGTAATTTAGTTGGCAAGCAAATTCGTATATACAAAAATCCCTAATGAAAAATGAAATTTATCAAATTCAAGGTTAGAGAATCTGACAAAAACTGCCAGTAATTCCACACTTTGTATTTTCCATTCAAATAAGTACGATTCAAAGCACTGAATTAAACAAATATTATTTCAGTATTTAATAAACATATAGTCAATATCAAGCAATGGCATTAGTTTTGAACTGTCAGTCAGTATCAGATTCTGCAATAATTTTCCCATTGCAATTTTTTTATTTTTCCTTTATTTACTGGCGTGCAAAACTAAAAAGCAGTAACTCCATTTTTAAACATCACAAAAATTTCGAAAATAATTGTAGTCTTTGCTCTTTACCTTGGTACGGCAGTATACGTCACGTAGTTTATTTTGGAACTTTATATTTGCACTTCTGACCCGCATTTGCATGACAGTATAGGTTTTATCCTTAAAATACAATTCAAAAGTTTCGATTATTTCAACAGTTTTATTCCTATTGCACAATGGCTCATCAAACTTGGCGATAATAGTGTTGATAAAACTTTCAATTCGCTAGAATCGGCTATTATTTTGAACTAAAAATTTAAAGCAAATTACAGGTTCTCTTGCACATGTATCGAAATTATTATCAGCACGCAAAGAAATAGCAAACTCGTATTTTTATGTTTTTATTTCTTCACAGCTAGACATGCATTAGAAATAGAAAACAGTCTGCACGATACATGTCTTGGCTGAAAGTTGACGTCTTGACTTTGGTTACAAAAAAATCACGTTATACAAAACGAAAGACAGTTCATTTATTGTGTGTGTTTTTTTTTTTTTAATTCCAATTCTAAATAATAGGCATTGCATAATCTGTGACGCTTTTGCTAATAAGGATTGCAACGAAACGTAATTAGTCCTCGTTGCAAATAAATCTGAAATGTGGGTTTATTCATTAAAAGGCTACAAATCGATATCTTAAATGCGATATTATTTTTATCCTTTTGAAAGGAGTACAAGGTCTTCATAAAAAGTTCTTCCATAATTATAGGATAATTATCTGCCAACAGGTAGAATTCGTTTATATTGTCTTGAATAATGGATTACCAACGTCATTACAAATTTCCATAACATTGGTAAAGAATACTATCAACAGGTTGATAATACAAATAGGTACTTGCCGAATATCTAAATATCTAATCATTGATTTATTCCTCATTTTTAATTTAGTAATTTTAAAGTCCACACTAAAAAAATGCGGTATTGGAATGTTCAGATTAATAATTTCCTGATTTAATCCCATTGTTTTATGTATTAGAGGCGGAAACCAATCGTGTTGCTTTTTACTTCACAAATCCGGTGCATCACAAAATGTTCGGATTATTGATTTTCCTCCCAGACTCCAGCTGCACGCACCCACTCGTCGAGTTGAATAAAACTATAACCTTGGGGAAAATTTAAAAGACCATATACTGAGAAAAGTCGGTACTGAAATTGTTGGAAACTTGAATATTTTCTACTTTCATATTCTACGACATAAAACGGTATGTTTTTTAATAAATAAGATACACTGGTGATAGTGTTGAATTGATGTAAAAAGTAAAACACCATTTGTAACAATTTTTCAAATTATTTTCACACAAAATATACACAGACATTAGAAATAGTGGAATTAAGATCTGCATTTTGCAAATGACTGGGAAAATTCTGAAGATTTGGAGATGATACCAGCGATATGCTGTCATAGGCATTTATGTAATAATAAGTGTCACAAAAACCTTACTCAAATATATTTTTCCCTTCGTTAACACATATTTCAATGCGATTTAAACATCTTTATCGCTGATGTAACGATTCAGATGTATTTGCATTTTAAAGAGCATCTACCATGAATGAAATTTTGTTTCCTACATTAAACCAGAGATTAGACCAAGGTTATGTTGACGTTTTTTGTTTTTGTATTTTTAACGAAGTTTTGTAAAATTGTCTCAATTGTTTATTTATCGTGGAAAATTCCAATCTAATCTGTTGCTGGCCAGAATATAGCATTTTTCAGTACGTAGTATGTTGCCTTCATTCTAAAACGTTGATTTCTAGATCGTTTCAGATCTAACTAACTACATAATACCATTTTTTTTTCAAGCATATACAAAGGAAAAGTGTTAATTTCATGTTATATATAAACATAATATTGAATTTATAGTTCTTCACACTCAGTTGGAAACAGTCATTTCAATATGAATTATGACTTACGAAGAGCAAACCTCGCGCGTTGGAAACATGAGTGCTGTGAATAACTCTAAAAGTTTTCACTGAGTAAAAGAATTATTGGAACGTCGCTTTACTACTTTAATATTTTCAGCAGTGCTTTTAAATCGACCAATACGATCAATGTATTGTTATTCCTGGTCAAATATTCAAATCAAAGTTTAGTTTTTGTTTTCTTTATTGAGCGAGATGTTTCTTTCTAGTCGTAGTATCGAAAAATTACAGGCATTTTCCTGCTGACCTGTGTTGACCTTTAAATGTATTGAAATAGAAGCTTAATATATGTAGGTTTAAAATACAAATAAATTTGCAGTTGTACTTTGATATTATTTTGTTGCCACCTAGTTTCACTGTTCCCCCATTAACAGTATGCTGTCAAAAATAAAACGAGTTAGAGTTGGCTGTGAGACCAAATAATGCACAGGTGGCATTACTGCACAATTGACACATCACATCTTTCAGCTGACAGGTTGGCACTTATCTGTGTCAAAACTTAAACACTTATTACAGAAAAACTGGGTAAGAGTATACATTTGTTCGACTTTTCGCTGTTCCGGTAATAGCTGCTCAAGAGAAAATGTTTCGTGCTCTAATAAATATTTTTTCCAAAATTCTGACGCAGTGTCATCACAAAAAGTGATTAATTAAAGATTATGTTGACATTGATTCACGTCAAATTGAGGGCAGTAGTACCATCCAACGCTTGACAGGTAACGCTAATCCATTTTATTTTCGATTTCACGGTATTTCGTTGTCAGAACTAGATCACTTGAATTTATAGAAAAACGAATTTTAATAAAAGGGTGAATGCTCTTGAGAAATTAATATGCCGAAAATACATCACAAAACCAGTTTCAGTTTTGTCTATTTGCACATATGACCTAATCTCTTAATATTACAATGAAGTTTATGCCTCAGAAACTTGAATCAGTTGTAGTTCTATAACATACAGTTATCATTTAGATCTAAAAAAATAAAGTAATGTCCCCTTTCAAAAATTACACATAGGTGTAATTGTGTAATTGCTATTGAAATTAGTGCCACTTGAATTAAATGATTACCACTTTATAAATAACTTGAAAAATGGAAAATAATTTCTTTGTTTTAATTAGGATTGGTGGTTACAAGTTACAGATATAACTATATTTTATCAATTTACCATATATGTTATACATGTGTTCTAGATAACGTTTGGAGTCGCGCGACGTAGATCTATATTTTTTTAAATGTCAACATACTTTTTATTTCCCGAGTATAAGTTAAGGAAGTGTTGTATTCGAATCCATCGAGCGACTGGCTATTGTCACATTTTCTCGATGTGTTGTGACTCCTAGCACTTTAAGTACCGCCGTCCAGTTTATTGGATACAGTGGTTTTGACTCACAGACCGCTTCCAGTATACTGGACGCTAATTTGTATTTAGTTCCAAAGGAACGATTGTTTGTATGGTCTGTGGGATTGTTCCAAAATTTTCTACCGGTTCAAAAGTGTACTTGAATTTTTGCAAAAAATGTGAATACATACCCATTTGTATATGTTCAGATTTCTGTAAATAGAAAAACAAAATGCCGTATGTGCAGTGTGGGTGCATTTACTTTCGGATATACTCGTAAATAATCACGTAATTGACCGAAAAACTTCGAAATTTATCAAAAAAACAACGTCTACTTAACTGGACGTCGGTTTTAAAATATATACTTTATTACCAAAGACGGCGGTCCACTAAATTGAACAGTACCCAAAACTCAAATTTGACATGAAAATTGAATTTTTTGATCAAAAAACACTGGGAGCAAGTTTTAGTTTTCTATCCAATCAAAAAAGTCGCGGTCCAGAATTAAAGACTACCAAATATGGTGCTTAAAGTGCTAGAATACAAAAACATAGATCTCTCGTTTCCATCTGTCTATCCGACGTCCGTCTAAATTTTTGTTAGGTAGATAATCTCCGAAACTACCAGACCGATTGTTGTAAAATTTTATGTATGGGTAATATGAATATCATGTACATGGTAAAACGCTAACCAAACTTTGTTTAATCATCCCCACCAACAATGCAATGACGTCACCTCAAAATTGTACATAGTAAATGGATTTTAATATCATTGCACGCATATTTTTTGGAATTGCTTATACAGGGTGACTCAAAACATTGAATAAATCAATTTATTTTATTAATTAAACGAGGAACTGCAAAACCGAATGCTTTGAAATATTGCAGACGTTTTAAAATTATCGTAGGCATGGTAAATTTTTAACCAAATTAAATTTTTTGAGAAAGCTGGAATATATCTAGTTGCTTTAGATGTGCAGATGTAATTACACTACTACAATATTTCTTTACTGCCTCTCGAAAATGATTGAATTTTTTTATTTCTGCAATAATTATTATGAAAATGCTGATATACATAACAGATTTATCGTATTTGTGGCCCTTGCGTGATTTAAAAGATTAAAAAATGAATATGGAATGTTTGTGCTTCCTTAACCCGTGATACTCTAATTAGTCATGACAAGTGGCGAACTAATGACAAGTTTTGTGTTCAATGTGTGCCGGTTCTTATACCATACTTAAATTACTGTTTTTGAAACAGATCTTACTAATTACTATTTTATAACTTTTATTTTTTATATATTGAAAATGAAATGAACACTTGTGGCTTACATCATTGTTATGTATTATAGTGATTTATTAAAATTAGTTAAAAAAAATATAAGTTGCAATTTAAAAAACGGTAAAAATATTCTGCTCAGTATAATATTTTTTCGACAAGTTACCTTTACCGATATATTATATAATTGTTCATTTGAAAATATAATTGTCATATAACAAATTTTTTGTTACAGTAACTAATTTTAACGATATGTTTTTATCATGGAAGTTATGTATATTATTCATTTTGTTCAGTAAATAAAACTATTGTCCTGTAAAAATAACGAAAGCTTAGTTAATAATGTTGGATGTACAGTAGAAATCATAGACGTTTAGTAGAAATTGAACAGGTTCGTTAGAAAATTATGGTGTTTTTTATAGTTAACACCCACACATACATAAACTCATTATTTTTTTAGAATATGCATGTTAGTCTTCATTATATAGAATAATTTATTTGTTAAGACCCACCACTGACCCGGAAATGACCGGCATTCAGGCAAGACTTCTATCATTACGGGTACTAAGACCAAGTAATGATATGCATTGATTAGATTAACAGAACAACTTTCGAGATTCTAGAATTACAGCATACAAATTAGTCTGCTATTATTCTCTAATCTCACCCCATCCCCAAAAGTCTAGCGTAACTACCGACCATTTATCCGCGCATCACTTGAAAATTGACCTACACTACTCTGACCTACTGGTGCTAACCTAATCTGACTAACATGATCAGACTGTTCAAGAAACTTACGAACAATATGACATGTTCCTAACAAAACAGCTTTTTGAATTTTGATAATTATTGAATCATTCAAATGCAAAGACTTTAAATTCTCAACTAAGCTATTTGGAACTACACCTACATTAGAGATAACTAGAGGTACAATTGAAATTTTTTTAAGATTCAACATGGATTTCATTTCTATCGATAACTGTAGATATTTTGAAATCTTGGTGTGGTATGTTTGAATAATGTTGTTTGTGTTGGGAACAGCAATGTCAATGAGAATGGCTTCGTTCGTGTGTTTCTTGATAAGTATGATGTCTGGTCTGTTAGCTGTAATGTTTAAGTCTGTAAGTATTGTGCGATCCCAGTATAATTTGTATTTGTTATTTTCAAGGAACGGAGATGGAATGTAAGTGTAATACGGTGTCGTATCTTCGATTAAGTTCATAAGTGTTGCTAATTCTTTGTGGATGATTTTGGCGACGTTGTCGTGTCTAGCTTTGTAGTCAGTTTGTGCTAGGATGCTGCAAGAAGAGATTATGTGCTGGATCGTTTCAGGTTTTGCTTTGCAGAGGCGACAGCAGTCGTTTTTTATGTTCGGATCTTTGATGATGTATTTTTTGTAATTCTTGGTATTGATTACTTGGTCTTGAATAGCAAACACAAATCCTTCTGTTTCGGCATACAAACCTGATTTTTTTAACCAAATCAATGACATCTTCTTATTGATATGAGTTTCTTCTAAGTCTTTGTAGAATTTTCCATGTAGTTGTTTTTGTTTTAGCCCACTTATTATTTTATCTATTGTGTGGGGGGTGTGGATTTCTTCGGTGTTCGACAGATTTAAGGGTGTGTGGTTCAAATCTGCTCTTGTGATGGTGCGAAACATTTCATTTCTTTCCGCTCGTTTCAAGAAATACTTCTTCAAATCTGAGATTTGTCTCTGACATAAGTTTTCTAGGTTCTGGAAACCCCTTCCTCCATTCTGTCTTGGTAATGAGAATCTTTCAATCGACGATTTTGGATGATGCCTTCTATACTGTGTGAAGATTTTCCTTGTTGCGATGTTTAAATTTTCAAGATCAGTTTTGGACCATTTAATGACTCCAAAAGAATATGTTAGTAGTGGAACGCAGAATGTATTTACTGCTTTCATTAAATTTTTTCATTTAACTGTGTCTTCAATATTAATTTCAATCTCGCTAGGTATTGATCTTTCAACTGTGTTTTCGTTTTGGTATGATTGATGTGTGATGATTGACAGAAACCCAGATATTTGTATGTATCGTTTCGTTCTTGTGCTTCGATTATTTCGTTATTCTGGGTTATATGTGGTACTTGGTGTTGGACGCCTTTTCTGATTGCTTGGGTCTTACATTTCTCAATACCAAAAGACATACCAATATCACCGGAAAATTGTTCAGTCAGATTTAATAGGTTTGTTAACTGATTTTGTGTACTTGCATATATTTTTATGTCATCCATATACAGCAAGTGACTTATTCTGTTTTCTCTTTGTTTGTTAATTCTTATATTGAACCCATAATTGCAACTGTTCAGGATATCGGAGAGGGGATTTATTGCTAAGCAGAACCATAACGGACTAAGAGAATCGCCTTGAAAAATTCCTCTTCGGATCATTATTGGATCTGACTGAATTGTTTGTTCATTTAAGGTTATTTGAAGGGTGGTCTTCCAAAATTCCATGGAACATTTTAGAAAAGTGCAGATTTTAGTATCAATTTTGTATAATTCCAGAATTTTGCATAGCCAGGAATGAGGGACAGAATCGTAAGCTTTCTTATAATCAATAAAAGCAGTATATATGTTTCGGTTTTCTTTTCTAGCTTGTTCACAGATGATGGAATCTATGATTAATTGCTCTTTGCAACCAAAGGATCCTTTAATACATCCTTTCTGTTCTTCATTAATGATGTTAGAGTTAAAACAGTGTTGATAGATTTTTTGTGTAATGCATGAGGTTAATATTTTATAGATTGTTGGTAAACATGTGATAGGTCTGTATTTTGATGGATTTTTTGTGTCGTTATCTTTAGGTTTTAAGTATGTTACACCATGACATAAGAATGTTGGAAAGGAGGATGGGTCAAGAAGGAACTGATTTAAGTGATTTAGTAAATGAATATGTACACAATTAAATTTTTTTATCCAAAAATTATGGATTTTGTCTGGTCCTGGTGATTTCCAGTTGTGTGTCTTATTGATGGTATTTATTAATTCGGCAAGTGTTATCTGATGATCATTCATTGGTGTAACTGTGGATAGTTTATGGGATATATGAGGAATCCATTGTTATTATTTAAACAATGAAGGCTGTTTATTATTATTATTTTACTGTTTATTGTTATTTTTTTTAGTGTGTATAGGCCTTTGTTTTATTTTTCCAATAAAAATATTTGTTAAAAATATTGTTTCCTACCTATTGTTACAAGTACCCGTATGTACTTATAGATTACTATTTTTTACTAAACAGGAGTATTCATTAAAACGTGGCAACCAGACACTCTAGCATTTCTACTGAACATCTATTATTTTTACTAAACACAGCACAATTAAATACTTGCACATTGTACTGGTCACGTTTTATTTTAATACTTACAATTTCTACTGAACAAACTTATTAATGTACATAACAAACTATTTAAGTTACCTAAAAAAAATGCATTTTATACTTATCATTTAATTACAAGCCTTTAAAAAATAAATACAGGTTTTCCAGTGTATTAAATTGAGCTTCCCCTTTCAAGCTAAACATAATGGCGTCTACAAAATTTCAATACCTTTATGCGTTCTCAAGATATAAAGCCGCGAAATTTAATTTGAAACACCTGTACACATATACAGAGTGATTCACATAATTATATTAACGACGCCCAAAATACATTCATAACCAATCACTAGATCCTACAAATTTACAGAGACCGAATACGAATGCACGTTGCTCTTCGTCAAGCCTGTTAGATCATTTGGACTCTCTTGTCTTTCAAAATAATTGTCAAAAGAAAAAAATTAAAACCGTCACAAAATGCATTCATAAAAAACACAACTAATGCAGCAAAATGGCTGCCTAAACTTTATTGAGCTCGATTCCAGAATTAAAATTTCTCCTATCTTCAAGTGTTTGCTTGGTCTAAATGATTTTTTACATTTAAGAAATAGTAGGGTGGTGCTCTGTCTTGTCGAAACCACATCTGCCATGAAGTGTCAGGGGAGCTATACCATTTAACAAACCAATCAATTCGTTTGATAAAAAAATTAAATATCGGTCTCCAGGTAGGTTCCTTTAAAAAAATATGGCCCGATCACATGCTTTCCAGTAATATTTACAGAATAAACATTTTGAAAATGCATTCGTCGTATCCAACGTGGGTTCATTTGTCCATAACAATGGCAATTGTGATGATTCGAACCATTGTTATTACATAGTGTTATTACTAAATTTTGCTTCGTCATATAATTCAGGAAATTATTATATCTGTATTTGTTTTCTGCTGCATGAAATAACAAAATTCTATTCCCCGAAGAAAATTATTTTCTTTGAGATCTTGCACCAACATAACGTGTGATAACAGTGGAATCGACTTGTTTTAAAGTTCTACAGGCTTCATCTGTTGCTGTTTTTAGTCTTCTTAATGTTCTCTTAAGTCCTCGTAAAATTTTATCCGTAAAATGTCTTCTAGCGGGATACCGCTGAGCATACAAATTAGCTGCTACGCCATTTTTCGGGCATTTTGGATAAATTTAAATCATTCCACTTTTTCGTCAGTGGTAGTACATAATTATTCTTCCATTTTCCCCACAAACTTGATCATTAATCCTAAACAAAATGAAATTGGAAAAGGGTGGTTTTATGATAAGAGTATGTGTGGTTGCATCAAAAGTTCTTTAGGGTTATACTGTTATGTGAATCACCCGGTTGTATTTTCTTATTAAATCAGTATATCGTTTTTAAATTTCTTACTTCAGTTATCATACTGTAAACAAGGACACGTCGGGAAATAGAAAAAAATCCTTTACCAGTTGATGGATTTGCCAATACATTTCTTGTTTAGGGTAAGTTTGCGCACTTATTAATTAACAAAAATTCGATGAGTAAAATAAAATGAAGAAGACACAAGGAAGGTTCAAAAAAATTTTGTGGGCCACTGTGGACCTCAATAAATCGAGTAACAGTCATGTCTTCAGTATTTAATTTTTAATGTTTGTAACGAACGGCACTGTTTTGGCACCGTGCATCACTATCTCTTTTTTCAAGGACCGCCTAGTGCTCAATCCATGTGCGGAAGCGGCACTTTCAGATCTTAATATATAATAACTACTGTTTGTGATTACGAATGTTTAATACAGTAGGTACTAAAAAATAGAGTCCTTATTTAAAGAATGTGTCGAGGACGACATATCTTAATATGGTTAGTCGTACATTTTGAACTTTGTTCCTAAAATACATTGTTACTAAAATGTAGTCCATGTAAAAAATTGCATTTTTTTTACATGTTAAGTATGTATCTAACCTACACATTTTTTTTCCAGTGGCAGGGGAGCAGTAACTGGTATGTTGAAGACAGGCAAGAAAGGATTGTATGTGTTCGACAGGAACGGCCAGCATTACCAGGTATCACCACCATGCGTGTTGGACTTCTACATACACGAATCTCGCCAACGCACAGGTCTGGGAAAACGATTATTTGAACATATGCTGGAGGTAAGATATGCCGGTGGTAGGTGTTTGAATTTGTATTGGCGTATTATTGACCCCGACCGACCAAACGAGAGGTCGAATCTTGATACAACCAAATCGACCAAAAAATCTAACAACGCTTCTAACGACTGCTAATATGCTAATATGTTCGTGACATTGATCAAAAAGTGTGAAGGCGTCATCTATCTAAAGGAATTCTGTTTGTAAAATACCAGTAGGTTGAGTCTCTTGTAACTCAGTAAGTTTCCTAATACAGAATTTTTTTATTTATGGTAGTCAAGTAGCGGTTAATTAGAACAAAAGGATTTGTGGAGGCGCTAGTCTATGCTGAGTACATTGAAAACGGTTAAACGTAATTACCGATGTATCCTGTTGGTAATTATAATGTAAAACTTGTTATAATGCGATGGTGCTGAGAATATTTTTTTATACTTTAACCTGAACTGAACCGGATTTTGTTATTTTAAGGATTGAGTAATTATACTCAGTAGATTTATCTAGAAAACTCTTATTAATCTGAAATAAACCCATCCATTTTAATTTTGGAGTGATTGCCCATATTTTAATTAAATAGCCAAAAAAGCATGTAAGTAGGTTACCAAGAATCGATACCCCATCTTAATATTCTTAATGACCTAGCAGTCAATTTATACAAGCAACCCTTTGTTCTATATCTGTTGGCATCATATAAACAGTCAATATGGGTGAAATTTTGATAGAAAATATTTTCTTTATCCGCCTCCTCATGTGGATATTTATAAAACCGATCATTAATAACGTCGTCTGAACAAACTTCTAAATAAGTACAAAATAAATAAATAGCTACATTAATCACAACACTGGAAAGTCGATGCCAAACTCGTCAGTGATATTCTAATCTCATGCAAACAATCTAATAAAGATCGCGAATCGAATGTTCCTATCATCATGCAACGATGACCTCATGGATAATCAGTGCCAGTCTTTTTTCCATATATCGAACATGAAACATGAATTTAAGACATGACCTGTTCTTCCATGTCAAGGGTACTTTTGTTTTCGATGAGATTGAGTATCGGATACGGGTGAGTTGCGTGATACAAGTAAATATTACATCATATAAATTCATTTGGAATTTTACACTGTATATGCAGATTACGTGTCTTCTACCCTCTGACCCAGAAACGTCTGTTCTTCTCTTTAACTGGTACAAGTAGTCGACAAGCATTATTTCACACTAATTGCTAGCCAAAGTTTAACGAACAAAATAAATAGCAGTTCATTTTGAGGAACAGGTGTGGTCCCATTTCAATGAGTAACTTCATCGGTCGAACGTGGGCTGTAATCTGTGGTATCACAAAACGTAACAACGGAGGAGGAAGTGCTAATGAATTTACAATCACGCCCTCACGTTCTGATAAGCTACGTGGCCTATCTTTCATCGAATTTGCAATTTAAACTATCACCCTATTTGCTTCATTAATTTTCCACCCTTCTCGGTTCACAGGAGGAAAAAATTGAACCCGTAAAAATGGCTATCGACAGACCGAGCGACAAATTTCTGGGTTTCCTTAACAAGCATTATTCGTTAAACAGTCCAGTCAAGCAAATGAACAACTACGTGGTCTTCGACGATTTCTTCCCAAGTACTCCGGAGAAAAATGGTGCGGTGGAGGTTCAGGCCCACAGGTTGGTCTTCAGATGCATCTACTGACAAATAACCTATATCAATTTACTAAAAATAAAGTCATTAAAATAACAACGTTCACACTCTATTCTGTTGCTGTACTAACACGTAATTTTAGCGGTGGCACTCCGGGGAAAAAACAGTCAGCTAATGGCTTACAAACAACCAGTTATGCATCACCAATGGGTCGCTACGGGGCTCCGAGGCCCCCTTGCAGTATGGGCCAGGTATAACTTTATAACCGAATTTAAACAAATTTAATCCTCATCGCCGATAACTATCATTGCAGATAATACATAACCAAACGTCTACTATACCAAAAAATACTGAACCAACGGGGTAAGTTTAAAGTTAGATGTACAATGTTTTACTGCATGCAAAGTATTTAGTGTTGTGAATGCTAGATCGGCGGGTGACATGAATTATCAGGGTATTGCTAACGACAGGTAAGTCGGATTGCACGTAGGATTAGTCCTTTCAGTCCCGTTGTATCCTCCAGAAATCCAAACATGACCCAAAGTACCCCCAATATGTATTACCAGCCGCCTGCGCCATATGTGAAATTTGACGGATTGGGCCCAAATTCTACGATAAATTATGAAAGTGACAAAAATACATATTATGAACAGCAGCAGCAGCAAAATTATGGAAATGCTAATACTGTCGATGATTCTAATCAAATGGCCGCTACTAATACGTATCCTCAAGCTACTACTCAGCAACAAAATGTCACTCCATTCCAACAGCAGGAGGTTATGCAGAATCAGTATAATATGCAACCACAGCAGCAGTTGCAGTCGCAACAGCATCAGACTTCTCAGTTTGTTGCTGCTACACCCAGCAATGTACAAAATCCAGGTTTAGCGACCAATCAGATTGTGGCACAACAGACAGAAGTAACATACATTCCAAATTTAAATCAACAAGAAACCTACAATGCCCAGAATAACACACAAAATCTGCAACAGTCCGCAAACCAAGTTCCGCAAAATGTTCAACAGTATCCCCCTCAGTATCTATACTCTACTCCACAACAAACCATGCAACAACCGATACTTCAACAGCAGATTCCACATTTGCAAAATCAGGTCCCAATTCAAAATCAAAATGTGACGCTAAATGAATCTTTTCCCTCATTGGTAGCTCCAGCTAACGCCCAGCAAATGTCATACGTGCCGGAAGTATTACAAAGTAACCCCCAGTACACACCTACAGACCTAAATCAATACCAGTATAACGTTCAAGTTCAACAACAAAATTTGCAAAACAATGCACAGTATACTTATGGACCTACAGGTATCACAGCCGTCCCACCCAATCCTCAAACTGTTCCAACTACTTACACCCTGCCACAGAATTCAGCTGGTTATACAATGCCGACAGCACCATACCACGCACCCACCAGCAGCACACAAGTTCCTCAATACGCAGCCAGTGCAACTATGCAGTATCCACTTGTTAGTAACGCTGGAGACGCTCAATATAATAATCAACTAGTTCAGAATCAACCAAACCAACTACTGCAACCAAATGTAGTAACAAATCCGGCACTTGAATCAAACATTGCGATGACAACTCAAGTGCCTCAAACTGTTAGTATGACCAATCAAATACCTTCAGGAAACCTCGTGACCAGTCAAATACAACCCCAGCCAACTATCTTTAGAACAAATCAAAGTTTGGCGCAATCTACTGTACCTATTAATATGGACACAGTTTCACAACATCAAATCCAAAATATGGCACAGGTGTCTCAACCAGTAATGCCAAATGAGGTAACAACTGTTGCACCGAATCTGTCATACAGTGTACCACATATTCCAAACGTGCCTCAGCCAACAGTTAATATGACACAGCCAAACGTAATGTTAACAAGCCCGATACAGGGCCAGCAAACCATGACGTCACAACCAAATATAACCAATCAAACTCAATATCCACCTCAAAATATGATGCAGTATGGATCGGAGCAAAGATCACCTCAGCCAGCACTAAGAGCTGACGTAAACCCTACTACAGCAAATAATCCAAAAGAAAGCTTGCCTCAACTAAGTACTAGAAGATCGCGACTCCAAAATGAAGCGTTTCAATATAATTACAATCCAGCGATGACTAACACACAGAATGTGGCTGTACCGCCACAAACGCCACAAGCCAGAGGAGAGTCTGCTCGTGTCAGAAATCCTCAATTTTCTATTGTTAACAAAACAGACGTGCAAAATGAACCACAATCTGTCTATCATGCACAGGGGTAAGACTTGAAACTAACACAACACAAAAGTCACTAAGAATTTTCCTATAGCGATGTGGAAAACGTTGACGATGGTTTGAAATTTGGATACCCGTCCCAAGTTCGTGATCCGTAAGAAACACAAAACCTTTATTAGTAACATTTACTATAATCATATTAAAACAGATTAAAGCAAGTAATGACAACCAACATGATCAGTGTCAACGATCGTTAGTATTAACATGATCCTAAAATTTTCCTAACCCACTAAATAACCAAATTTATATGTTGTTCATGCCAGTTACGTGTTTACTGAGGTAAGCTACCCATGTTTCATCACAGACCCATCCTTCCACAAGTTCGTTTCTCATTTACAGTTTTGTAACACAATTAATTTTGAAGATGCTTTTTCTTTGTCTTTTTTTTTAATTAATAATTATGTTGCATTTTTGTTTTTCGTTTATTGATTTTGATTTTTCTCCCTCCCCACAGGGCACAAATAGCCTCGCAGTAAAATAAAATTCTAGAAAATAATTGCAATATTCCAGTGATACCCAGGTAATGGAAGAAAAAGTCAGCTCTTCGCCAAAATTGGAACGTCCTCGATCTCTTTCTATACAGCTAAGTGAAGAACAGACGGAAGATAAAAAAAATGATGTAGAAAGTGAGGTACTCCCCAAAGAAACTGATATCGAGGAAGAGACGATAGAAAAATTGACGATTTCAGAGAATGGCGCAGACGTAGAACACAAAGATGAAAATATACCAACTCCTGAAAATAAATCACCTGGAAAACGAACACCAAGCCATTTAACTGAACAAGGATTTTTTGATCTGAAGTTTTACCACAACAAATTGTGGTAAAGTAGTTATAAAGGACATTGTGAACATTTTGGCAGCTTCAAATTAAGACAGTTGTATGACGTGTACCTTGCTTTTTATATCATGTATCTGTACTTATTTATTTGTATATTATTTATTTATTAAAAATTTATAGCACATATTATAGATGTATTGTTGAGCATGTTGTTCAGTTTTAGACTAACTAGTTGCAGTTTAGTTACGATTTTTAATACATTGCTTAGTCGTGCAATATAACTACTTTTATCCAGAATAAAAGGTTTCCAGAACAACATTCCATGTTAGACCAATTTTTAATTATTAACTTTTGTATCAAAGAAATTAATTTAGTTTTTTGCACTTCGAAAGCAATTAAGCAGCTAATAGATTTAAGATATAGCAGTAATTTGGCACAAGAGAACTAAAGCACATTGGAAGGTACTAAGGCAGCTGATGGTACCTGGTGCGTCAACTACTTAACTGGTTAAGAAGTAATACGTTACTTCAATGTTAAATTAAGTTTGTTTTATTTTTTATAAGTACTTATCACCAAAGATTTTTCAAATTTGTGTTATTTTTATTTGCAGCCTCGTCTATCAAAATATGTTTATTGAAAACTTTTTAATCCGCTGAAATTGGAGCTTTAATAATTTCAACAGTATTCTATGCTATAAAATATTGAAAAAGTCTGCTATTTTATGTAACTCAATGTGAAAATAACTCAATAAACAATGTTATCTCTACCTTACTTTTATTTCTTAGTTACAAATATCACACATGGTAATCACCGCCATCAATTTTATCATCTGATAAAAACGACATTAAGTAAACTGCGGCACTTTCATCAAGCCAAATAAAACTGACAGTCCACGCTACTATCAGCCCAAACATGACTCCACCCAAAACATCGAGAATATAATGCCGATTCATCAGAATTCTACTTAAACAAACGGAAGTTGTCCAAGCTAACAGCGGCGGTATGCAATATATAGGTAAAGGGTAAAGATTAATAAAAAAATATGTTACAAAAACTGCCCGACTAGCATGCCCTGAAGGAAAACTAAATACATCTGGTCCGATTTGTCCTAAAGCATCATCACTGTTGGCTACTGGCCTTCGGCGTCGAAAGTATGCCTTTGCAATGGCTATTAAAATAATATCCAGCAGTAATCCTGCAGCAAAACACAGTCAAATGTAAAAAACACACTTGTCAAAAACTTCTTTTCTTACCGATTAATATGTTGACTTGCAACTGAATGAGTGATGTGTTGTTAAATAGCCACGTAAATGCAATCCAAAATGCAAACCACGGAATTCCATGACAGGTAATCTACAAATAAGATTGAGAATCACACTGTACCTTTGTATCTCTGTTCACTTACTTCTAGGGCTTTGTAATGAATTCGAAGTGACCTCAGAGGCAAAAACTGATTAGCCCATAGTACAAATCGTTTCGATATTTCGATGTCGGCTTTTAATATATTTTTAATTGCGGGGGGTACTTCTCGTTTCTCCGCCTGATAAAAAAATTAATGTAAAATATATTTTTCACTTTGGTCTGCCTACCTGAGACATTTTTCTTTTATCGCTATATTAGTCAATCCCTAGATATGGACACACCGACCTATTTATAAACACCTAATAATAAACATAACTCTAATCGGACACATAGCTGACAATCAGCTGACTGTCGACTGTCAGCTGTCAAAAATTCACGTGACCGGTAACACGAAAGTCACTAAAAGTACAGAGGCGGACCCTATCCAAGAAAACGATGAACTCTATTATACTTGGTTCATTTTATCTGTATCCTTAATAAAATTTTACGACAGCAACAAGGTGGTTGCAACCGTCATTAGAGAAGAATGGTTGTAAAAAAAGGTAACCTCATTTGACATACACCTTGTAAAACTTTTATGACTTAAGCGGCTTCAGCCAAAGCACTCTTAAAGTCAAACTGGCTGTTGTATAACTTAACTCAGTTCACAGCTGCATTATGGCAACAATGGACAGTAATAATCCTTACGGTTCGGGTCCATAAAGCTTACAATAGCCAGCTTGACGTATGAGGGTGGTTTGCTTAAGCCGCTTAAGTCATAGAAGTTTTACAAGGTGTATGTCAAATGAGGTTACTTTATTTTCATAACTGACGGCGGTCGCGGTCGTGCGCTTCATAGGTAAAAAGGCAGGGACGTATTATTTCGAAAAGTAACTTGTAAATCACTCAGAGCAGATGCTGGAGATGTGACAAATATCCACAGAAGCCGACCACATTTACGGGATTGTAAAAGCATAACATTTTATTAGGATACAATAAAATGCACCAACTGTATGTACCATCGTGATAATTCAAAAATCCCGCCAAAATGAAACGTGCACAAAATTACAAATATCCAAAAAACCTGCCGCATATTCTACTTACTCTTTACCCGGTCTTCTCGAACTATGAAAACTAACTGCGCCTTTGACGCGGACGCAGGTCACCTCTTGAAGTTTCACTATCAATATCTGTTCTGTGTGTTCCGTTTTCGTTGTGCAAACTTGTGCCCTTTTTATTTTAATTAAGTTCAAATTTTATTTCTCTCGAATTTAAAACGATGACTGAATGATATTAGAATTGCTTACTTACATTAATTACGCCACACTCTATCAAGAATTTCAATCAACAAAGAATTTACAAAAAAAAAACACATGCAATTTCATCACAACCACAATAGGCTGATGTCGGAAACGCTGCGCTCTAGAGCGGCACCGTCGAGAGAATAAATGTTCGAATTCAAGCCGCAAAAATATTACTAAACCTGCAAGGAAATAATTAGACCTGAAAGAATCTACTATTGTAAATCTGTAGTAAAAGATTGAAGCCCTCCCGTTTTTCGAGTCCACGAAGATATTAAGTTGACTGACGGAAATTCCAAGGTCCTTTCTCTTAAAATGGATCAACGTTTAAGTTTAGCTTAAATGCCAACTATTAGCAATCTCGAGTAGTAAGTTAAGAAGTGTGTTATAATATAATACTTAAGCAGAAACATCAAGAAACTCTGATATAACGTGATAACCAAAAGAGTGAAGCCTGAATAAGTGAATTTCCTGACACATGGTTTATATGAACAATTTTATGACTGTTAAATTGTATTTGAGAACCTTACATGTTAATATTTCTAATAAGGAAAAGTTGCAAACTCTAAAACTGTTTGCCTTTTTATCATTTTTATGGTTGAAATTTTATATATATATTTAGTTTTTATCACCAAATAACGCAACACGGTCCACTGTCACAATTATTTTTTAAATCAAACCCCCTTATTAGTTTTTTTAGAAGCTTCTCTAACTATTGTGAGAAAATCACAATTTTTTTTTTAATTACCTACATTATTTAATTAAGTTAATGGACAGTAGATCATAAGGTCTAGCGATCATTTCTAAGGATGAAACTGTAGATCAGTTTTACGGATCAAGCGCTAATCAGAGACCTAACACAGAAAAAAACAACTTTAGTATAGCTGATGGAACCACAGGAGATGGAACCATTCAACCAAGTTATGGGTGATCTGGATGCATTGAATTTTCATTAGCCAGTACCTAAAAGTACATGAATATTCATTGTTTATACAGGAACTGCACACATATTAGATATGATGTCACTGACGAGAATTCCCTCTAGCGTACCTATTAATCATCTACTAGGAGCTATTATTATCTAAATATGTGAATTTAAGGTTGACATGACAATGTACTTTGGAACTTTGGCATGTCATGGTGGTTGTTACTCATCGCACCTTCTTTTTTCATGTTCTGCCAGAAAATTATGTTTGAGTCCCAGTGTTGGGGACAGATTCTTTTAAAAGTATCTAGATACAGATATAGACATATGGAAGATAAAAGTATCTAGATACGGTTTTTTTTCGATTTTTTCGAAATGTATCTAGATACAGATACCTACAAGAAAACAGATACTTTTTGGAGCTTTGGCGAATGAAATAACTGAAAACATGTTTATGTATTTTTTTATGTATTGTTTAATGAATTTTTTAAAATTAACAACATTTCGAACGTATTGTCACCTAAATTATTTCTTCTTGATGTCAGAATTTGGTTTCCGCTACTAAACAGCCGTTGCACAGGTGCAGAAGAAGGGATTGTGGTATTAAGTTTAAAAAATAAACATTTGACTGTAGTATAGTTATTCAAGACTGAAAAATCTTTTCTTTTTTCCTGCAAATAGGCCATCGCTTCGCTGTTTGATGTGTCGCAAATTGTACAATATTTATTACGTAGGCTTAAAAAGAATATTTTTTTGTTTTTATTCCCATACTAAAATGTCCAAATTGTGTTTGAGTATATCTAATAATTATCTCCAGCATTAAAATTAATATTTCAAAAGAATACGGGAAATGATTATTCTGTGCTGAAGGTCTGTTGTCGGCAACCTATCATAAATTATTATTCTTCAATATCGGCTTACGATGTTTTTATGACCATGTCCGGTAATCGTCTATCCCAGTGCGGCAGGTACATACATTTTAGGAAGAATTGCTGGTTCCGTTTAAGGCAAAATAAGTACAATTTCTTAGAAAGGTATTTAAACCCCTTACAGGATCAAAGGCTGCCTGGCAGGCCGGAATCACCAGAGTGCAACTTTAAATTTTCAGATTTTTTATTTTAATCTCGTTTCACGATTTCTGAGAATATATCACGATAAATTATTCTACCGAGGGTTGTAAAAATATTAATTTTATTGCCCAAGATTTACTTGCAACATAATCGGTACATTCTAGGGCAAAACGGACCTGCCAAGCTCGCCTCGCGTTAGGTCCAACATGTGGCAACAGGAAAAGATGCTACATTTGTCTGAAAAATAAAGGTATAAAACAGTAACAAATATGCGATTTATGCTAGAGAAATGTATGTATTGAACATTCGATTAGTCGATTTTACAGAACTAATTTGTGCTAACTGAAAAAATTAATCATTATGTAATACGCAATTATTATTTTCTAAAAATAATAACATACCTTAAACAAATATTTTTACTATTAAAATTACTCTTTTTTAATAACACAAATACAACCAGCGGGCCTACCGGACCCGGGTTGCTCAGGTACACAGATAAAATGCATTGCCCCGATAAGCGTAAAACGCAGTGAATAGTGAATTGTGGTTTATGGTTTTTAAAATACCATCTTACCATGGCTTAGATTTATTACCTCTCAGGATTATATTTAAAGATGTATTAAGTACTAAAGGTTGCAATGTAGGAAATGATGGTATTTAAAATATGAAAATTTCCGTGACAGAACACTATTAGTGGACCTCTTACCTCTATTTTTGTTTATGTGACCAAAATCACCAACCTGAAGTATCAAAAATTATTACTAGTATAACTCAACTAATAACTACTGAAAAAAAAGTGAAATAAAAAAATGTATCTGTATCTCCGCCATTAATTTTATATCTAGATACAGATATTTTGTGCTTAAATTAGATTTTGTCTAGATACAGATACTAAATACCCAAAAATGTATCTAGATACTTTATTTAGATACAAGTATCTAGATACTGCCCAACACTGCTGAACACTTAAGGATATAGTGACGAACCCTACAGTACTTGATATACAAATATTCTTATCTTATGATTAAAATAATAAGCGCAACAAAAAACTATATTATTATTCATGGAAACAATGCTTGTCCTTATCTCTATAGAGCTCCATTATTTTTGAATAAACACTCCAACTAAAATTGCTAAAATCTTGGAATATTTTGTAAAATTCTCGACTGGCATCAAGTTTGTTGTGGTTACGATTCTTATTAGCTTGTTACCGGTTTTTACAACTGATTCTATTATTCCATTCGTCTAAGTCTTAGGAATTTGCTGATTAAATACTAGAACCAAGCTTCACCGGTGGTTGTTAGTGACAGTAGAAAAGAAGAACTGTCCTGCACGTCCATTGTTAAAATTGTTTCCTGCTGGCATTTTCCCTATCTATCTATTCAGAGATGTAGTTATATTTGGCAGGAATAATGACACCAACGATGTTACGTTTGATTGTATCCTATAGCTGGCATTTGCTGTAGAGAGAGCTCTCTTAACACACTTTGTAACTTTGTTCAGACATTTACTCGCTATATGTTCAACAAGAGAATTGAGTTTTACAGTCCCCATGTCTTCAGTTCCAACCAGCGTTTGTGTTGTGCTCCGCGATCACCAATCAACGCTTGTTTTAATTTTGTATGTGGTTCAGCGTGTCTGGCTTGGAAATGACGTCAAATACCTTCACCGTAAAATCTTGAGACAGGGACACGTGTAGAGGAGCTGGCTGGCGTCAGAACGCTACATTGTGGGTTGCCAAACCGAAAAACCTTGCTTCTGGTCCGCCTTGAGTGTTTATGATTTTGTGGCACTCCGCAGAGCTCTGTATGTCAGGGCCCCTCCCCATAGGGTATTTGTGACCTTGTTCTCAGGGCCCCCACGTCCGTGGTTCTATGGGTTCCCCTCTGCCACATACGCACACATAAAAAATCATCCTGAGGCAGCTTAGATAAAACACACGTGCATATGACGACGACACCCCAGATATTCAGTTCTTCATTTTTATAGCTGCTGTGGATATTGAACAACGATCTACACGATTTTCAGTTGCGACGCCACAGGTATCGTAAGCAAAATGAATCGTACGACTATTGTATAAAATTTACACTCACTGCATTCACTATCGTGTCTCATGACGTGTGTTTTAATACATTTATTTTTTTATGATGATTTAAAATGGTGTTACTTATCTCAAGTATAATAGGAAAAAGTACCTTCCTAATTTTTAAAACTGACAGATGTTACAGACGTCTACGGCACTGATGGAGTGTTGCTAGATTTTCTGGATTTAATGGGAGTCTCATAGACTTGAAAACATTGCCGCGTTGAATGGTGACTCATTACCGGTGACGGCGGCGTTCTCGAATAGACAAAAGCTTGGAAGCGGTTCGCGGGAAGTCTCGATGGTGGACTCTAGAACAACCTCGAAACAGCGATCGTGAACTGTCCAGAAGAAACGCGTGACTGTTCAAATAAGGACCACCCTCAGGAGCGAGCAGTCTAGTCTAATCCAGCCCAGTCGATTAATCAGATAAACCAAGTTGAGATGGAATTATTTGCTGTTACATTTTTGCAGTGTAAGTTAGTCGTGTAAACTTGTATTGCTGAGAAATAAATTGTTGAGTTTGACCCACACCTTTTTTAATCTCCGTAAATCGTAACAATATGTGTATACATTTATTTTGGTTCCCACAAGAAATATGTATGCAATAATAATTAATAGTTAATAATAATTGACGATAGTAAAATAAGTATTACAAGAAAAGAAAGAAGCAAAATTTAATTACGCCACACTCTATCAAGAATTTCAAACATCGAATAATTTTGCATGAACTTAAATTATGTATTAATTCAAGCCACTGATTACGTCAAAAATGTGTTCACCGTGTCTTGAACTAAAAGTAAACGCTATTCATATATATGTACAGTCAAAGCACTTGAAATAAACACAGCAGGCAATATTCATTATGACTAAAATTAAAATAATCATTCGAGAATAAATATTCACATTGAATGGTAAATTTTTAGTCAAAAAGAATTTGCTCATCCTCCTAAAAAAATTGATGACGTCACCTCAAAATTTTGCTGAACAAATCCTACCTTAAATGTGCAAAGTTTGATGAGTCCATACTTGTGATTTATCATACCATTTATATTTTTTGGAATTGCATATACAGGATGACTCAAAAAAATTAATGAATGCGTGAATTTATTTTAGTTATATAATCAGGAACTACAAAACCGAATGCTTTGAAATCTTGGAGATGTTTTAAAGTTATCATAAGCATGGTAAATTTTTAATCAAAATGTATTTGCTCATCCCCCCTAAACAATTGACGTCACCCTAAAAATTTACTGAAATGTACAAAATATGATGAGTCTGTAATTGTGATTTATCATTCCATTCATATTTTTTAGATTTGCTTGACAGGTGGCTCAAAAAAATTTATGAATGAGTCAATTTATTTTATTGATTAAATCAGGAATAGCTCACTCCATTTTCCCCGATAATTTGGAGATACAACACTGTTATTATTAGAATTACATTGCACCAACCCAATTTGATAGACACAAAATTTTGTAAAGTAAAAACTCGTTTGAAACATAGGCGTAGCACGCTAATTTACATTCACTTTAACATTACAGACGTGCATTTGTTTTGTTGCACTGACTACGTTCCGTGAATGTAGTATAGACAAGTTATAATCAACCAATTGTGAATAATACGATCAAAAATTAAAATAAAATCCAATGTTTTATATAATAAGAGGAAGTCGAAGCAATAAAAAAGTCTGGACGACCATCGACATTGTTTGCTTTGTTTCTCTGTTTCACTCTCACGTATACAATCTCAACAAGTGTTACCGTTTGTTGTCTTAAATTAAGAATGTTAATACACTCTGCTAATACACGCGGCAAACTGTTTCGTTATTTAGTGGTTATAAATCAGTATTCAAGACGACCCAGTTCATTTTCCCGAAAATTTGGGAATACAGTACTTTTATTTTTAGTATTACACTACATCTATCCAAACTGGTATACGTGTTCTTGCAAAAATGTTGATGACATCATGGCGAGGGAAGTACTGTCTAAAGTTTTTAGACTAATTTTTTTTCATGTGCCCAATTACTCTGGTTCAGAAGTAACACTGATATTTACTGTGGCAACTCAAACATCTCGTCAAAATTGGAACATGTGCACAACATTTTTAAAACTCGTGAAAAATTCAAAATTTGATCTCAAAAGTGGAACCCTACGTTTGTGTTTTTTTTTTCATGGTGGAATGTGTTCAAATGCAAAGTGGTGAACCCCAAAGCGGTGGCAAATTTAAATATGAAACACCAAGGTTTCAATTAAGAGCCCAAATCATAAATCACTTAGGGGATAGATTGTTTTTACCTCATGAGATTTTTGAGATACAACACATACTCATCGCATCATCCACTTCTTCGCGCGTTATCAGTCCGAAAGGTAAGCGCACCCCACGAAGAAGTAGGTACCCCACACAAAACAAAATTAAAAAGTTTTGCGAGACAAACTAGAGCTAAATTCCCCCCTACTAACATTGCCGCAATTGACCGAAGACCTTCAAAACGTTCGTTTTGTTGTTAATTTTTTATTGAAGGATGTGTGATTTCAAATTATTAATTAGATCAAAATGCCTTCACCGATTACCTACACATATACAAAATTACTAAAGCGGCAAGGGAATAATTAGACCTGAAACAAACTATATATTAAGCCTATATTAAGAGAACATTAAAGCCGGCATGTTTTTCGAGTCCACGAGGATATTAATTTAACTGATAGAAATTTCAAGGTCCCTTCTCTCAAAATGGATAAACGTTTAACCTTTGTTTAAATGCCACAAATGCATAAGTGTTATGAATCTCGAACGAAAAGTAAGAAGTGTGTTGTAATACATAATACTGAAGTAAAAACATCCAGGAACTTTAGTTATAACTTGATAAACAAAAGAGTGAAGTCTGAGAATAAGTGAATCTCCTAACACGTGGTTTATATAAACTATTTTATAACACTACTCATATTACATTTTTCAACACGTTCCTCTCACAGCATTTCCATTCTAATGGACAAAGCAATCTATTCTTTAATACTTTATCTTGATCGGTGATTTATTTCTGAATACTTTTGATGGAATGATAGTTCTAACATTTCAGAATTAATTTCATTTATTATCTAATTGCACTACAATGAATGAACTAAAAGGTCTAGACAAAACTACAGCCAAGACAAAAACCCAAAATAGCAACGATTTTGGTTGCCAAAGATGCCTGAAACGTCAGTCGATAATCGCTAACAAACAATTCGTCCAAGTGTTTAAATTTTAAGCTTAACTTTTGGTTTTATTTTGGTATAATAACCCCAACCATTTTCTTCAATATACGTACCCGCATTTGTTCAGTCAGCCAAGAATTAAAGATAGTATTGGAAGTGGAACAAATAAAAAAAAGCTTATTGTGGTCTAAATATATTGCGTTCTGTGCTGCAAAATGCTCGGAAGAAAAGAAATGTTAGCTTACATGATTGTAATTTTACAAAATTTGATTTTCGTGTCTGGAGTATTTATACTTGTACAAACGAGGATTATTATCATGTTCTAACCAATTACAGATTAGCTATTGTTGATTCAAAATTAAAAAAACACCAAATGTTGCATTAAGTTGGTACCAAATAACTCTTCTCTATGGATTATTTTACACTGGTAACTTGGTAGTAAAAAAAACTTCAAATGTCAAAATAAAATAAATAAAAACAATGTGTTTTGAATGAAAACCATAGTCATCTTAACTTAAATTTTTTTGACAGGAGATCTTGGCACCAAAATTCTCCCTAGACAATGGTACCGGTTAAATTTTCATCCTATGTTGCCGGTTGAATGGTCTTTTAATTTTTGAATAGATAATAGTGACTGTGGTTTGTCTAAGTTTGATATCTTCATAAGTGAAGTGAAGCTGAATATGACTAATTTTTAAATATATAAAGTTGTAAAGGACCTAAACTTGCAACATAACTTAAAGGAGTATTTTCCCTTCTCTCTGTCAGTTTACGTTTTAAATTCATATCAGGTATCAGGCATAAGTTAACAGAATATTCTTTCTGCACATTTGCTAAGAACAATGCAGTCATGACAACAATACTATAATTTTCTTGACAAAAGTACTGGGTTTTAAACGATACAAAGAACACCTTGAAATTCTTATATACTCCATATTTCAAATAAGGACAAGTCAAATTGAAGAATCTAAGGACCTCTAAAATACAAACGGAGTCCTTGTCTGAATGTTTGTCATAGACTCACAGAGAAATATTTGCTTTATCAATTTAAGGTGTTTACAATTTATTAATTTCATCTACTATCTCACTACAACTTTTTGACTTTATAGGCTGGTGGGTGTACAACAATTGACAAAATTGATGTCAAAGAGATTTTCGTACCTTGCATATTTTTCATGCGTACAACTGGAATTTAAACGTTCACAGTTTTGACAGTGTAAGCAAAAAATCAAAAATTCATTAAAACGCAGATTGTGTGAGCAATCAACAGATCAGTTGCAACATAGATATTGGTCAAAGTGAATTTTTAATTTTGTAATTAAATTTCCCCGTGCAGAAAATCAATTAATAAATACCAAAGAGTGAAGTAAAAAGAGCTGGGTTTGTGCTTAAAAATCAAGGTGAAATTTAAATACTACTTATATTTTAATGCATTCTATTTTCTCCGGTGTAAACAGGGTACAAATTCCACTTACTGTATGACCTGCGTTTCAACTCACAAAAATCAGCGAGAAAAACAAGGACTTCCATGTTTATGTGGCTTTTCCAATTGTCTGTTCTTTAAATGAACAACAACGAAATTTCCTGAAGGATAATACACCCTTGTTAAAGTAATTTTATTTAATGAATCCAGTTTCACCGAAAACAAATAATTAAAAACATTCATTTGCACTCAGTGTTGATCGAACCTTCAATGAACCGTTGGTTATTTGTTCATGAAATATCGTGCACACGATTTATTGATTTTCGACAGCGTACTAGTAGGTAATGAATTAGGAGTACATATTTTACCAAAATCGAGTTATGCAACGTCCTTAATACGTGGAAACGGGAGCGTCTAATACGTGTGTCCGTCTGAAGACGTAAGCATTTTATTTATTTACAATTCTTAACACCAGCAACATGTCGCCAACAATCAGTTGATCCAAAGAGAATTTCAGAGAGCGTGATTTGCAAAAGCACGTCAGTTTTCAAAAATAGACCCTCCAGAAATAGCCCTCGTTCGAACCTATCTCAGTTGCAGGCCAGACCAAGACTGAAGAGCATTTCAGAACCGTTTCACGCGTGTGCATAACGTCCGAAATTGTAGGAAAGAGCAGCTTTTTTGATCGAAAACCACAGTAGTGAACCCACTTTCGAAACATGGAAAACTCGTATCGTCAATGCGGTGCTGTATGGAGTAATGGAACGACATAAGAAAGAAAAGCGGCACAGTAAGTCTTAAGTGTCTGTTTTGGCGGCATATGACATTTCTTACACCTAAACCTAAACTCGGCTAAAATAGTGATTTCATCCGTACACTCAGCACAGCTTATTTTGGCGCGCCAAGAGATTTTTGGCACTGAGCGCAACATCAACACGAACAAGTTCATTTCTAATTCCTCCATGGCTAACCACTATTTTTACTTGCACTTACACCGATCTTTGACACGTGATAATTGTTTATGCGACAAACCACCCTGTACATAGACACGAAAACGCAAGGTTAAAATGGTCTCGTAAATTATGTAACTTTGAGTTCGGTCTAGCACTACGTGTCCTTCTACCAACTAATAGCAAACTTTTAAAGATTGTCGAAAATAGCCACACACCGCTCTACTTATGTTGCAACTCTATTGTTTTATAGGCGCTTCCATAAAAGATTCAAAAATAACCAAGTACAATTTCTAGTATGTGATTCAGAATGTTCATAACAATAATTCAAAAGAATACATTACAAGTCGGAGACGGCCAATTCTTAACTTCCTGATAAATGGCGACACTTTTAATATCTTAAAATATAATGCCCCACATCTTGGAAAATTTATTGGAACGGAAACTCCAACTAAAACAAATTTTTGGCGGAGCCAATAACTATATAAAAAACTCCTTTGAACCTGAATCGTGCTAATTTATGTCACATTGCGCACTTCGAATGTTTCAAATATTTGAAAAATATGAGCTAAATTGACTCCCGTTATGTACCACAGGTATTTATTTTAATAGTAGATATACTTCATTCATTACCTACTTACTGAAATTATAGCCATTTCAAAAATTACGACTCATAATGTAAGCTTCCACGAATATCCGAAACGTTTAAAAATTCATAAAACGGCGTGTGAATGAAGACGCTAAATTTGTCTAACGAGCTTGTAATCCATGGTTAAAATTACGTAATTTTAAGTCCTCACCACCTGTTGTAACATAAGCACTATTTTTACTAAAAGAATAGAACCTTTACCCCTCAGTATTTTAATCTCATACGTAAATATTTATGCTCGTGTAATCAAAACTACGGTAAAATGTAATAGTGAGCTGTTGAAAAGTCCTTGTATATGTTGAAATCCAAATTTTAAAATTTCCAATGAGTACTTAACCGCGTGCTTCACTTTTTTTAAGTTGTTTTATTATGTAGATGTCTAGTTTTTTATTCGCTTGTAATTAATTTTCGTTATGAAACATTTTCACATAAAATAAACAAATTAAAGTTATTGATAAACAAGTCAAAATACATGATGGACAATTTATTTACGCTAAGTATACAATATGTGTGCTCCACTTCGCTGGGACTAGTAGGAAATTCTTTCACGTGTTATTTTTAATTTTCCAACATTTATATACATATAATAATGGGAATTTTCTTAACAGCTGTTACTTGCTTTGTTTCTTAAAATTATTATGTGCGAAAAAATAGTTAAAGTGCTGTGACTTTCTTTTGATATATATTTTTTTATAAACCAACTCCCTTGAAATTTATTTATTAATATATGTATATTATAATCGAATAAAATTTGAAATTTGAAAATTTTCGTCCACCTATGTTTATTATTTGTGTTTCATTTTGTCGGAGAAGATGACGGCGTCCGTGTTGAAACACGTCCACAGTGTATTGATATTTTTCGGTTTAAATCTTTAATAGTCACTTATTTATCAAGGGAATAAACGACGACTCTAATCCTGAGACTGTAAGTGATGCCAGAGCGGCCGTAGGGAGCGAGGGCATTTTCAGTCGAGGGATTTAGCAGGAATATTCCAGGGATGAATACAAAATTTTTCTTCCGACCTTTTTTTGACTAAAATCATAACCCTTTAATGGAAGTCAAGCCGTGTTGCACTTAATCTGGTTATTAAAGCAAGCCGTCGTCAGGGAAATATTGTTTATTTTATTCCCTTGATTTTACTTTATTCCTTTGGTAATAATGATGTACATTTATACATCAAACATGAAAGAGATAATTGTGATTTTATACCTGTTCGGGAGAAAAATTGTTTGACCTACATGTTGAGTGGCTTGAATTAAAACGAATTAATTAATTACTTAGTCATTATTATTAATTATGGTAATTTTAAGTATTTTTATACGGAAACATAATGACCACTGCTGTGGTAAAAATATTATTTTGTTTTTAGGAAAGTTCTCAAGTGTCTATTTTGAAACATTTGACAAAAAAATAAGTATGTGTGCTGCTTGTGGAAAAAAGTTATCTTTTAAATTATCCCTAAGTCCCAAAATATGACATTGTCTGCATCTAAGATTTTAAAACAATATGCATTTTGCAAATTACTAAAAGTAAATTCGGATTCAAAATTTTAAGGTGTTTTTGGCGTACTTATTTTTGTGACGTCATTAATCTCTGAGTTATGATGACGAATGATTCTTTCATGGAAAAGCAACTTTTTTGAAGACCACCTTCATGTGTTCTGTTCTTAGGACCTTGTTTTTAGTAAATTTTCTATTAGAGACAAAAATAAATTAAAATTAGTATTTTGTTGAAAAAAAAAAATAAATGTATCAAGGAAATAGCAGACGGTTATTTACAAAATGTGACAGTAATTCGCACTAAATGTTGATATACGATACTATTTAAATCTGTAAGTTACGCAAAACTGTAAATTCCAGAGGACTACTAAATATAAAGCAATTAAATGAAGGTTTACTGAGCATGTGTTTGACGACGTTATTTAAATGCGTAAAAAAATCTATATCATCCATTAAAAAAAGCAAATATCATAATTATTTCAAAACTCCGTTACATTATAAATAAATGAAAACATTAAAAGAAGCGGAAATAAGAAAATTAATTTACTTACTTGAAAATTTTCGTATTGTATCATTTTTTAAAATACTGAATTTAATTTCCACAATGTATAGATAGATATTACTTTATTGTCTTATTTTGTTGCTTAAAATACGAGTAGTGTAAATCACAATGAAAAATACAGGGTAACTATTAATGATTGAAGCATATTTTTGTGTTGGCAATTCTGAATTATTGGCAGCAATTCATTGTTGTTAATTTTGACATGCACGATCCTAACATACGTGTTGAGAAGGTGACAGCAACTGACTTGGTGTCATAAATGTCAATCTGACAATCAGGTATGCTATCATAAAATTTTAAATATGTTGCCAACCAAAAAACAATCACAAATATAAGCAATGTGTATCTACGTTTATTTGTATTAAATAAATCTGAAAATATGATATATATACTAGTTGTAGTAAAATAAAATGTTGGAAATGATTTAACTTATTTTAGAAACATACAGTTTTATCTGTTCTAACAATGAAAAGTTTTGGTAATGATTAATTATTATTATTATTATTATTTAAATAGCTAAATAAAATATCTACATGCATTTTCTCTACCGGACAAATCACTGTCATTATCGTCTGTAATTAACATTTTCAAGTTCTATGTTTAATATCTAGTAAAAAATACAAGGTAATTCAAAAATTGCGCACTAACTGTATGGGACGTGATAGTAAGTTTTCTAGTAGGAATTTTCAGGTGAAATTTGGCACAATATTAGACTAGTGTTACAAGTCAGGGACGATATTATGAAGGCATATACCTATGGTTTGGATTTCTTTTGGAAAAATTTGGATGCCTAGCGTAAAAGGGCAAGGCGGATTCATAAACCAAAATCACAAGAGTATGTTATTTTATAAATTTTAAATGGGGTTTACTAAAAAATTGAGAGAACGTCATTAATTTTTTGGTGGGGATGATACGAGACTTCTAAATACTTAGAAAATTTATAATAACCTACTTTTTCGTACTCTAGGGATCATGAAACGCCTAGAAAACATAAAAATATTCTCTTGAAAATTCCTGCTGGAATATTTTTACGACTCAAAATTTTTAGGACGTAAATCCCTATGGCCAGCGTTAAAAAAAAAAACACTGTATGTTACGTAACTAGAATGATAAAAAAGCAGACTACACACGAGTTGCGTATTTAACACAACTGTTTAGAATTCTTGATCTCTATTTTACGATTCGGTTTAAATATTGACCAAACTCGCAAAACTTGCTCTGGAAACAGTCGACACAAGAATTACATTAAAAGCTTCATCTAAGTAATCCTAAACTAAAATAACTAAGCGAATTTCTTGTAGATATAAGTTATGAAACTTAATTTTAACCTCTACGTTTTGTGGTAACAACGTATAGAACATTTCTGTACTACCAAGAAGACAAATTCTCCTCATGATACGTACATTTTTTTATCACTTTCAATATTAGCTGGCGCCATCAACGTAAATTTATTGTACTTTGGCCAAATTTCTTTTTTTAAACTGGATCTTAATTCTTTACATTATCTTTAAATTTATAAGAAGAAATTTTTTACTAAAACCACAGATGATAAAAATTTACTGACGATAGTTTCCTTTTTCTTCGGGTCTAATTTTTTGACAAAACTGGATTTCTAGCATAGATGAAGTTTGTCAAAACATTAATTACACCTGAAGAAGAAGAAAACTACATTCGAAACTCGTCAATAAATAAAAATATTCTTAATCTGTGTTTAATGAGCAATTTTTATCATAATAATGTTGACAAAACCGAAAACACAAAAGTTATTATGTTTAAATTTATACGTTTCCTCTATCTAAAAATAGTAACCACTTTTCTTGTATAAATAATGGTTTTGATGAACAATACAGGAAAATTACTAGAAATTCACTCGGAATATTTTTTGTATCAAAAGATGTGTATAAAATCTTGCATAAATACGCACAAGCTAAATTAACATCCTGCATTTAATATAAATCTATCCACTCAATAGCTTTTAAATAATCACATAGTTCTACAAAACGGTTTACTTAAAATTAAATCTCGTATACAATCAAATGGAAATTTACTTCCACTATCTTTTTGTAACCGTACTTTTATTTTTTAACTAAAGTTCCTTCACATTTAACAGTAGAGACAATAATCACATCCAAAACTGTCAAGGTTCGACCGCTCAACCCTCGTTTCTTCAACAATACTATAAATCGTGCTATAAATTGATTAAAAAATGTTGTTCCTTTGTGAATAATATTTCTGTTCAAAGGTCCCTACACACATCACATTTGTTATTTTATCCACATAGATCTCTTTCGTAACTGTAAATATATATAATTACACGATTTCTAAATATTAAGAATTTTTCAGAAACATTAAATTGTTAAAGAAACCAAACTAACTGCCTAAAAAATTTACAAATTTTTGCAACTAGTGTCCAAAAATACGGTGTTAAAATAATTCAGGCAGGACAGGATGTGTCTAGTATCAAATCAATAAACTGTTGCTAAGTTTAACTAGTTCAGGAATGAATAAACGAAAAGGTTTCAGAGTAATTTTGATGCCTGTATCTTTTATATTAAAGAACCTTTACAAAACGTGAAAACCGGTGTAGTATGAACACGATTTATTTGTAATTTACTCTTTCCATATGTAAAATAATGAAGTGACACAGTTGTGGGAAAAATATAACGAATGATAAAGTCTTATAAATGTATAAAATAGATTCTCGTTGATTAGAATTATACTTGTTGATCACACTACATGTCAGTATCAATCACTTGTTTCCAACAGAATCACAATTAACACTAATATCATATTTGAACATCACAATTATAACTCAGCAATTTAGTAACTATTAACCGCTCATTGAAAATATCAAAAGTATTTTCAAAGGTTTTGCAATTTTTAGGGAAGAAAGCTCCACGGGTACCGATCAAGACATACAAGTGGGAAGACATTCGGAGAGAGCGGTTAAGAGGTGGTTACCCCTGGACCTATTTGTACAAGGAGCCTTATAGCGAAAAACTCGATCCAAAAGTGTTTACAATGGACACCAAAACAAAACCTAAGAAGACAATTAAAAAGCAGCAGCCAGATCGGCTGGAAATTAAAGAAATAACTAATGGCACAGGTGACACACATCAAGACACACTAACGCCAGAACCTTCCGGATACATCGTCATTACGGAAGTACCAAGTGATTCAGAAAACCATTCCAAAGAAGTACCAGCTGCAGGGGGTTCAGTCACAATAGAGGATGTAGGAGAAGCAGAAAACATAAACTTAGAATCAGCTGAAAGTTCGGACAACATCAGTCAGTATTTAGACAAAGAAGAACCAACGATAGAGCCTGCTGGAACATCAACAGCAAAGAAAAGTGAAGAGGTTGCGCCAGAAAACGGACGACAAGAGAGAGCCAAATCGGAAGAACCAAAACGTAAACGAAAATTATCGATCGATAGTAGTTACAGTCGAAAAAGTTTATCAAAATTAGCGATTATTAAAAAGCTAAAAGAAGCAAAAGATAAAATTAAAGTTCCTAAACTGAATTTGCCTAGTTTACCAAATCTGTCGGTTTTATCTAATCCTCTAAAATCGGGTACCACAGGAAAAAGTAAGAAGGATCCTGAAAGTAAGAAAGAAAAAACGACGGATTCTGGAACAAAAATTAAGGTGGATCCAAATGCAAAGCCGGAATATATTCATATTCCACTAAAACCACCCGAAGGACAATTTGATGAATTTTCGTATTTAGAATTTGGTGAAAAGAAACCGGAAGAACCAAAGGAGGAAGAACCACCAAAACCTCCCGAAGCTCCAACTATTGAAATCTCTGAACCTCCAACAATTGAAATATCTGACGCGTTTGATTATGATCAAAGACGGTTTAGTGGTGATCCCGATGATATTGTAGCTTTTGAAATTTTAAAAACTGAAAACATTGATTTAGATCATGCAACGAAAAATGGCCTTCAGGGAGGTAGCGATTATCTGATTATTGAACAAGAAGATGACGCAAAAAGTGAAACCAGAAGTATGATCATTATTATGTCAGGACCAGATGAACCGCAGTTGAGTAGAGCAGGATCTAGAAGAGGAACTCCGACACGGCAAGGCAGCACACGAGGTCGTGCAAAATCAGCAGAACCAGAAAAGAAGCGAAAATTATCAGTAGAGAGTAGTCATAGCAGATCTAGTTTATCGAAATTAGGTTTTCTTAAAAAACTTCAAGAAGCTAAAGATAAATTTAAACTTCCAAAATTCTCCTTATCAAGGTCAAGTTCGAAAAAGGCATCCCATAAAAAGGATAAAGAAGAAACAAGTGCGCCTAAAGAAACTAAAGAAGAGGCCAAAAAAAGTGAACCATCTGGCGGCCAACCCAAATATATTCACATCCCATTGAAACCTCCCGAAGGACAAACGGACGAGTTTTCGTACTTAGAATTTGAAGAGAAAAAAGAAGAAAAACCTGTTGAGACAGAAACGAGTGTGAAAGAACAAAGTTCTGTAGAAAGCCCTGAGAGCCCCAAAAGCGAAGGTGTTCAATTTATTTTCTTAACTCCACCTTCAGATGATGAAGTTCTAGATCACCCCGATATACCTGAAACTCCATCCTCTGAAAGTAAAAATTTCTTTGCAAGTCGCCTTGACGAACTGCAAGAACTTGCAAAAGACGCTGTTGACAAGACATCCCCTAAATCACGGAAAAAACTACAGTCGGTTGAGGAAGAGGAAAATTCTGAAACAGTTCCTGCGAAACCTGAAGACGCTACAAAAACCGAAATCCAAGAGGAAAAGAAAGTCGAACCCGAGGAAAAAACCGAAAGCAAACCTGAAGAAGAAAAGAAAAGTGAACCTAAACCAGATAAACCAAAGAAAACAAAAGCTAAAGCTAAAAAAGGTAAACAAGACGTAAAAGAGAAAAAAGAAGATGACACCAAAGACAAGCCAACAGAAGATACAAAAACTGACGAAAGTAAAGTGAAAGCTGCAGAAGTACCAGAAAAGAAAGTTGAAAAAATGGTGGTGGATGAAGAAGACGGTTTGAAGTTGACCGAATCAGCGATGGCGAAGCAAGAACAAAACGTCAAATCTAAAGAAGTTGTGGAAGACTTGAAGTCGAGTCTGAAGACTGACGGATCTCCCACTTTAAAAAAGAAAGTTTCATTTAAAAGAAAATCGAAAGATGACTCGAAAGACGGAGATTACGAAGATATACAAGCACCTCCGGGTGACAAATCGGCACAGGATAAAAGTACGGACGAACACAAAAGTAAATTGGCTGTAATGGGGACCAGTCAGTCCATGTCGGTTGATGAAGAGAAGAGTTATCTTGATGAACAAAAAATAATCAAAAGTACTTCGCTTGAAGAGGATTATAACAGATGGTCAAAATTAAGGTAAGTGCACTTTGAATATGTTTCTAAACACTATAATTAGTACATTGTGTATCAGTAACTAACGCCTTCATCGTGTACAGCAATTCATTCATAGAGCCAGTAAATTAAGACGAAGGCACCGTTAAAATGCAATGCTGCTTTGAATACACATTGTTAACTGGAAGTGCTGTTAATCAAAGTTGTTTATGCTTATTAATGCAGAAAATTGATAAAACGCGATATGTATAATTTAATAACTATATAAATATTATTAGTTTCTTTCTAGTTACGTGATTGTTTATATGTAAACGTTACAGTTAAAGTTTCTGTTTATATCTTGCATATAAAATAATCAAATAATTTTAAATTATTATAGACATTTGAGAAAACATTTTTATATACACAGTCAGCTATAAATTTAATAGATGATAACTAAATGTGGGAACTTCTAATAAAATATAGAATAATATAAAGAATTCAAACTTCTACATAAAAATAATCTCGTTTAGAGCTTGTGCTATTTTAAATCTTTTATTTTTATATAACTATTGTATTTTTTATCTTAAATAGTTCCTAGTTGGCTCTAGGGCAGTTATTTTTTGACTAGTTTGTGTCTAGCTCTTGGTTGTTGGGTATCCAAAGAAGCTTAAAATCTCGGGTGATTGTACAGGTAAAGTTAAAATGTATAAATCTATACACCATGTTAGTTAAACCGGGCCTTGTTATGCTATGAAATTTTTAAATGTTTCAAAGAAGACAAATAAAAATTAGAACAAAGAAAATTAAATACAAGTACGCGTATTTACTGGTGATATTTTGTAACAATTGTTGCACAATACAACCCAAAAGTTGTTGATAAGCGTGCCAACACTTTATCTGACAGCGCATTTGCTCCAATATATCAAAAACTTTAAATGAATAATTTATTTTTGTTCCAAAAATACTACTTCCTTTTTCTTTTTAGTATATAAGATGGTGTTCCAGACACTCCGTCTTCGAAGACTACAATGTGTCAAAAAAGTGACTTAAAATTACAGTTGGACTAATTCTAACCACATTTTTCTTCATTTCAAAAAACTAATATTAACTTTATTTCTTTCATGATTATCACTAATCGTGTTACATATGCTTTATTTTTTACATACGTATCCATTTACTGAGAAATGGGTTATTTAGACTTCACGTTACTTTTTTTTATTAATTGCTAATCCAGCAATATAGTCTTCAAAGAACTATTTTAGCTTACTAACATTACTTGTGTTCGTCATCACTCTTCATCGAGTTAGGGTAAACTACGAAATATAATTAGATGTTATCAATATACAGGTACATACACTAAGTGGCCGTTCCTCAATATATCAGTAATTACTGAAGAAAATTGAAAAACAAGTGGCATACACTAAAATTATTTTCAATTATACAGAGTGTTCGGTTTATGAGGCATAATACACAACTTAGTATTTTTAAATAGAACAACCTAGATATTTTTACACATTCTCATTGGCCTTTTACCAGGTTTTATAACCACAGTTTACTTTTGTAATTCCGATGCGACGTTGGCATGTTATTTTCATTTTTTTGATTTTTTTACAAAACAAGGGTTCACAAAAGAAATTTTTATAAACACTCTGTATACATATTAAGATTGAATTAAATCGATGGCAACGTCGCATTAGCATATCAAAAATGAACTATGGGTATACAATCTAAGAACAAGCCAAACAAAATTGTGTATTACTCCGCAAAAACGGAACACTCTATATTTTTGTCGTTTTTTTTTCTATTTCTAATATTTAATTATAATTAGATATCAGAAACCGTACACTTTTTGACTCAACCTGTATATTCAAATTTTACCAAGAATTTTTGCTATTTTATCTCGAAATTTAAACGTTAACTGTAAAATCTAAATTCTAGTAGTTTTTAAGTAGCTAAATGTGACTATTTATTATTCATATAGTCAGTCATTTTGGTCCCTTTAAATCTCTAAAAATACCTTAAATACGTTTTTTATCTACCATAAAGATATTTCTTTTGTAGGACTGTTCGTATACTTGGTAGCTAAAATCTCTACATTATTCACATGTGTATTTAATTCATTAATCACTCCGGAATGTTCTTATTTAAGACTAAATTATGTAAAACAAAAGTTGTAATAATTCATATAAATGTATTGTTTCTAACCGAGAAAGAGATCATAGCATGTACAGTACTTCCATTTCATCTATACTAACAAAAGTAAGAAAAAAAATCTTTGTGATTCAAAATTTCATTTTATGTTAAATTATTTAACAAGTCAATAAAATCATTGTTATACATAGTTTTCCTCTTCTCACGTTCCCCGTTAGTTTGAAATACGTGATAAAATATTAGTTGTCGTCCGGACAAAAGAAAAGCTCTGAAAAATTCTTTAACACTAAACAGTTTTAATGCTTCCGAAGAATTTAGGAATTTTTTTGTTTAAGAGAGTAGAAACTAATTCCAAAAGCATATATACATATACAACGTGTATGGCATCAGCACATCACTCACATCATCGCTTCTTCGTATGTTTTTAAATACTCCGTCATCTCGTTAACACATTCTTTCATCAGTGGTAACATCAACTTTATTTTTCTTGAAGATAGGAAAAATACTAAAACGCAAATTTTTCTATATTTAATTATTCGGAGCATTAAAGAGGGCATGACTTTCCGTGGCATTAACAGCTTTATCTTTTTTCTTTTTTCTTGTGTTCATAAATTTGCCAAAACCTTTAGCTAAAATTTCTACCTAATTCTAAGTTGAAAGGTTTTATCGCAAATTATAAAAATACTAGTTTGTTTTTATTCAGTTAAAAGAGTAAAAGTGATTTTCAAGTACTACATTCCTAGAATTACAGTAACTTTTTCTTTACAATTATGGAAGTTTAAAAAATGGTTTTAGACTACGACTATCTTTTTAAATAGTTCTACTATTTTTTGGTATTTTTTGAAATAAACATAAAGTTGTTTAGCTGATTAAATGACCATCTTCGAAAATATTTTTAGTAGGTATTGTCCTATTTAGTGCACGTTATTATTAAGTTTTGTAATAAGTACATAATTATTAATTAGATATATTATAATCGCAACACAGCATGTTTCATCTCAAATGATCGGTTTAAATTATTTCAGAACTACCTATTTGCATCAAAAACATTAAATTTGGGTACAACTCTATCTATCGCTATATCTCTGAGAGGATTATTTTTTTTATTTTGTAAATTTTTTCGGCCAAATTTATGCCATATAATACATACGTATAGTAGTTCAATAACAGTAGATAAGAACCTCTTTTAAAAACCTTGAAACATGTTCCTTACTTTTTTTATATATATAGTGGGATTGTGCAAATTGCACAAGTACGGATAATGAAAATTATATTTAAAGTAGATAACTAACGGGAAAAAGGCCCCTCAGCAGTAATAACGAGCTGTAATTTTAAAAGTGCTTGTTTATACGTCGGAATAATGTCACGTAGAAATTTGTTTGATTTGAAATTAGTTTGTCATTTCAAAGCAAGGGACTAAAATCATTAATTACGCTACAATCGGAAGAGAATGCTTTGAATATTATTATAATTTTCATTAAATAAAGACGAGCATATTCTCCCCTTTTCGAGAAAATGAGGTGACTCGTTCTTAATTTGATCAATAAAAAACTGTAATAACGTCATAACCATAGATAATACACAAAGCGGGAGAAAAAAAAAAAAAAAACAAGCGCCAAAGGTTTGGCGTTGAACGTGGGAGTGCCGGTCCGCGTTTCGAGCTGTTACCCACTAAGCCACAGTGGCGATATCGTACGCTAATGGTATATTGTTATTATACTTGTTAATTTTTTTGTGAACATTTGGACGTTTAAGAAAAAACTCAAAGCAGATGCGTACACCACAAGTGTAGGAGTATATTACTGTATAACATTTAAATCATTTTAAAATAGAATTCCTTGAAATTACGTCATCAAGTTGTTGGTAGGGATAATTAACCAAATTTTGGTTGGCGTTTGACCATCTACATGACATTCATATATAAATAAAAAATTTACGATTACGTATCTGATAAAATCGACACTGACATCAGACAGACAAACAGACTGAAACGGGAGACTACTTTTTTCGTAGTGTAGGGGCCAGGAAATGTCGAGAAAACTTAAAATTGGCAAATCGTCCAATGGATTCGCTGACTATTACGCTCAGGAAGTAAAAATGTTATTTATTTTTGATAGAGTGGGAGTGAACAAAAACGGCTTGATTTGTACTGAAGTTGAATGAACCATTTTTAAGAAAAATGATAAAATAAATTACTTAATATATTTGCTTTGTTAAGATATGGTAACGCTGAGCGGGCGAATAAAATTGGCGTGGGTAAACTCAACAATTTATTTCTTAATAACTCGAATTATACGACTAACTATTACAGCGATTATGTACAAATTCACTTCGTGGTGCAACTTGAATGAATTCGTTCACTCGCAGGACTCGACTTCTTCTGAATAATCCTCTTTCCCCAAGGTGTACTCTATTTAAACAACACGCGGTCTTTCTCGAAACGCCTAAGTCACCGCTTCTAGACTTCTCCGGAAAACACATTCGCGACTTTCGTTTCCAGGCCTTTCTCTTTAGCGACGCTGATGAGTCATCTACGCATATACCAGAATAAAGACACATATACTAGAAGTATGGGTTTCTTTCGTAACAATATACTGAAACTCTATAACGTTTATTACCCTACAACACCGCAAATAATACAAAATTACAAAAACTGTTGACGCTTTTCGCCAACCATGGTGACATTATCTAGATAATACCAACCTAAGATTAATAATTTTGTATTTTCGATGTTGTAGGGTCATCAGTGTAATCGTGCATCGAGTGATCGAAGATGATTCCTAAAATCGTATTACTACATACCGCAAGCAATAATAAATTAAGTGACTATTTTTTAATCAGATTTTAATTAACACACTTTTTGAGAAGACGTCATCAAATTTCAAATCAGCTGGTTTAGTAATTTCAGAAATTCTCTAAGAAAAATTCCAAGACACAAGTTGCAGTTGGAAATGGGAAATCTGCATTGTCAGAACTCTAAACTATATGACGAAACATTTTTATATTTTATTAAAAATACCAAAATTTGATCGACGTTTAAAAATTTTAAGGATAATCTTAAAGTACAATTAAAATTTTAAAATATTCGGTTCGGTAGTACCAGAGAGACAAAAAAAATCACACTGTCGAGTTAACATCCTATCAACTGACAGGAAAACATGAAATTCGAGATTCGTCAAAATCACCCTGTTGCTCTAATTAATAACATAGTTATCTATCGCTCGCCAAATAAAAATACTCTTCTCTCTCTCCAACTAAATTTCTAGTACCACTTTGTTTACAACAACACCACAATGCAAATTTAGCTAATTTCTGTGTTTTCTCCACCGAGCCAATTTTTCCAAAATTCAAAATAAATCCCAGTAATTGCGCACCGTGCTAAATCCAAGCACATGCAGAATAAGTCCATCCCATAAATATTTCGAGCGTACCACTTTCGTTTTCTTCCCGTCTTAATTATTATTTTAAGCCTGATGATTTGGACACAAAGTCGGCACACAGGAAGCATTCCGCATCGCGATAATTTATCCGAAATAAACACGGTTTACCACCGCAGTTATCGTCGTTCCGTCCATTTGGCACGTCCCCAAGCCAAGAAACGCACAAACCCACATCAACCCGAAGCAAACACGCAGACCATGAAACCGTCGACTCGTCGAGTACTTCAGCCGAGCGTAAAAATAGTCAAGACGGCGTCGGCGGCGACTCGGTGGACATCGTGTCCATAGGCTGCACACTAATTTTAAACAGTGGACCGCAGATATCCGAGCGGGTCGCTCGAAACCGCCAAAAATGTGATATTATTATTATTACCGATCGGTTAACGCCTGGTTACAACCGAGATGCAAGCGGCCGAACCGGCGATGCCGACCTACGTCGGCGGCAGGAGGCGGCGCAAGATGTCGACGGGCTCGCTGAAGGAGGGCCAGCAGCGGTCGGCGTCGGAAGGGCGGCGTAGGGCCCCCAGGAGGACGAACGTCTCGCGGGACTCGCCCTCGGGCTCCTCGGCGATGTCGCTGGACGTGAGGTGCGCCTGTCAGTATTTCCAGTCGGACTCGCTGCTGCCGGACAGGATCAACCCGGTGGGCACGCGGCCCAGCAGCCAGCTCAGCAACATGGTCACGAAAGTTGGGTACGTACGAGACAACGGACCCCAGACGTCTACGCCTATTAATAGCGGCTACACAAAGCCCACATTCTATTTTTGAGGGACGCATTTTTTACCAACATCTATCTGTACGAGGACGATAATTAAATAGTGCAAACGAGCAATTATGAGGTGGAAATGACGAAGCTTTATTTTTGTGGTGCGTGCGAACCACTGGGTACATGGTACGAGAAATTTGACAACACACTCTCTGGTACCTATTTGCATTCTATGTACGCAAATATCTATTAACCAAAAGTTCCTGTCCAAGTAACGAAGTTCTAATTTTACTCTTACTGAGAGTTCTAGAAACTGAAAGCAAAAGTGAAACGACTAAATTAAACCCCCGGACTACCGGAATTTGAAATCTTTCCAAAGTGTTTTAACAGAATCGTTTTGATTTATGGTATAATGATAAAACGATCTGACCGAAGTGAACCAGAAACCTCACCCTTAAACAAAAATGGTATCGTTAACCAGTACAAAAAATTGGTCTAAAGTTAGTTAAACACCTCTTCCCTCGCACCTGAAGACAAATATTCAAACAAATTCAGTGTGCTAGAAAAAAAGAAATGTCGACAAGGATAGCATCGAACTAACTCGAGCAGAGCTCAAGTTTTCTAAGAAATACACAAGTCTCCCGGCAGTCGTTATGCACATAACCCAAATATCAGCTATGCGCACAAAATTTTTTGTAAAGTAATTGTGATAAAAATCAAGGCAGACTCATAAACCACAAATATAGTATTATTATATGTTATAAAATGTAAATATGAGTTAATACGAAAAAAAAAGAGTTTACGGCATTGTTGGTAGAGAGATTAGATAAATTTTGGTTAGCACAATATTCTTAACTAAATGAGGAAGTTATTTTACTGATTAATTCAAGAATGACTCACTCCATTTTCTCGAAATTTTGGGAATACAGTACTGTTATTTTAGTATTGCACTGCATGTATCCAAATTGATGCACGTGTCCTTTCAATCTTTATTTTAACTTATAGGGGTTCTTATAAAAAATAAAATTCGCAAAGGCAAATTTTATAAGTTTTCGAAGAAGCTAGATATATGTTTTATTGTACTTTAGAGGCGACGGAATAATAATGAGAGAGCAAAAAATAGATAATAAAATTCGTTCAGTTAACGTATTAACTAATAAAATAGAATTTTCTTCTATTGTTATATCTAAAAATGGGATAAATCGAAAATCGAAAAATTCTGGGAAATTTAATTCCAAAACGAGTTTATCCTGACACAGTATAGCAGGATTAGCAGGTTGGTGTTTAAATAAAGAAAAGAAAAACGTATGTTAAAGAAACAGTAGATGAAGTAAAATAAAAAGAATTCGATAGAATTCGATAGAATTAGTGTGAAAGAAATTCTTGTTAAAATAAGGCTGTATTGTTGACAAAATACAACGGTGAACTTTAACTTTATTTTAGACATAGTTTAAAAAATGTTTAAATGTTTAAAATAGATTGTGAACAAAATCAAACACTAAATAAAACGGTTTATAAACAATTAATAATATATAATTTAAATATTCTTGAAAAAAAGAAAAAAAACGTAATTTTTTTCTCCTGCACGAAAAATCGAAAGGAAAAAATTGTTTGAACATAAAAACATAACGAAAAGGGTGCATAAAAAATAAAATAAAATACTTGCGAAATATGTAACAAAAAGACGTCAAAAATTTTTTTTATAGCACAAAAAATAAGACAAAATTACCGATCAAAATAGTCTTCATAAAAGATAAAAAAAATTGGTCGAAAGTTGTTTCGACAGAAGTTCCCTCGCTCCTGAAGTACAATGAAACATATCCAGCATTTTCGAAAGGGCGCATCCTCAGAGGCGTCCGTCATCGTTTCTCTGTCATAATGAACTTTTCTACCTGGGTACCTGTACCTGTTTAGATTAGTGCTTAATAGATTCATCCGCATTCGTGCTAGCGTGTTGACCAGTTCACTTAAGTTTATGTTTCCGCGTGTTATTGTTTGCGATTTAAAAATATAAATTTAGAAACCGCCCCCTTCTGAAGTGTTCATGTTACGCTACTGACTGACAGTCCGTTGTCAGATTCTATTGACTCACCATGTTGAACTTAAAATAATCCATCTCTAACAACCCTTGTCCTTCAACACGAGGTAATAGCAATCTAACGCTCAAGTGTTTATTTATGTTTATACTTCGAAAGTATGTCACGTAGAAATTATTTTGATTTGAATGAGTTTAACATTTTTAAATAGCATCCCCCACAGGCCCTGCTCCACGGGAACACAAATTGCAAGGTTCCGTGGTCCGCAGAAGTGGGATCGATAGAAAATATAGGTACATGGTTAACTTCGAGTATACAAAACTCATTTGACTTACACCTTGTAAAAATGTTATGACTTAAGCGGCTTAAGCCAAAGCACCCTTATAAGTCTGTGTGCAATAACTTGTTAACCCCTGAGATATTGTGTATATATTGTTATCAATAAAAGAGTTTCGGCTCACTGAACCAGCTACAATCTCCATTATTAACACATTTATTTTTATTAATTTTTAAACAACTTGTTCACAAATTTCTTTATATAACACTATTATGCCACTATTTTCAGCTTGCAGCTTCAGCTAGCGTTTTGTAAGCTGAAAGCAGTAGCAAAAACCGCCTTCCAAAATTTCCATATAACTGAGATATTGATTTTTAAAAATACGTGATGCAAAATTTCGTCAAAATGTTCAAAGAAGATGATGATAAACTGTTTAAAAAAAACTGCTCTTACGTTGCAGATTATATTTAAAATTTCATAACAATTATTCTGTTAACAATGGAGAGTTGGTTGATAAATCAGCACGATGAACGATGTTCACATTTTCAGAAAAGAAGTGAGGATTTTAAGTCATTCTCGTTTGTTCTTTTCATCTTTGTAACAGGCGCTTTTAATACATAATACTGTTTCTAAATTGCTAGAATTTTTAAGCTTCACTTTGAAATGTTCGTCACGTTGTACTACTCCTACTCCGCCAAAAATAACAGCAGCCTAAATAGATTGCAAGGATAAAACTAAAATATAACACTAATTAACATCGACTTGCATACATTCATTATTAATCATTATTAAATATTTATATGTTTTATATAAACTTTGTAATACAATTTAAGTTACAAAGTATTTTATTTGTAGAACACTGTTACACGTCAAAAAAACGTAAGTTTTATATACACAAATCAGCACTACAGGCCTTGTATAGACTTTTGACTTCTATAATTTTGGCTACTTATTTTCACCTTTTCAGTTTTCCTCTGTTTCCTTTCACTTGCTCATTCCTGGCTCCATTACATCCTTCTTTACCTCCTCCAACCATTTCTTCCTTGGGGGTTTTCTTCTTTTTTCCCACTTTCTTCAATTTGTAATACTTTTTGACATGTCTCTGCCGAGTAATGTGTGCAACCCAACTGCCTATCTACGCTTGGATTTTGTGTGTAATTTTTGGTCTTTTGTACATGATGATGACCTGATTCGTTCTTCACCCCTGTCTGTGTCTTGATTTCTCCGAAAATTTTTCGCAAGACTTTTGTTCATTATATTTCTAATTTTATTTCTTCCTGTTTATCATGATCCACGTTTTGCTATTTTTTCATGCATTCGAATTTTGTCCCACTGGATATGTTTTTCTGACCGGGGTGCTCGGTGGAGGGTGTACCCGATTTAATAGTGGGTAATAAAACAGATACATTTTTTCGGCAATATCACGTTTCGTTCGTGATCAAGACAAAAAAAAAACAGATCTTTAGTTACACAGAAATTAATACATACTTAACTATTTTTGCCATCGATAATTTCCCATAATTATGTTCTTGTTATATGTAAAGATTTTTCCCCAATTTTAAACGCCCACTTTCTTTATAATCGGTTGTTATAACGAAATGTTAATAATTTACCTTAAAGTATCCGAAAATGTTTCTAATAGTTTTGGAAAATTGCCTAATTTATTTGCGATTTAAATTGCATTTATTTTAAATAATACGTAGATATGAAGTGATAAATTACTGCTATTCCATTAACAGTTTTTTCGGATTAACACAATTATTTTCAAAATTCACATTATCAATCTGTAAAGGATAATGTCATACTTTATGTCGGAGAAAATATTTATTGGATACGGATTTATTTAAAAAGAAATAACAAAAGAAAATCGAAACATAGATAAAGCGAGCAAGCAATTTGAAGAATCGTAGGGTTAATCTGAGGTAGCCCGGATAATCTCCATCCACTCACTTTCATGGTCAACATCCGGTCCAGTGGGCGTTAAAGATTGCACCACGTAGGTACCGATTGCAAACTTCGATCAGTTTTTACGTGTACAGAGTTTGCTTTTTGTTCGCCTTGTATCAATTGTGCACTATTTATGTGAAAAACAGTTTTATCCAATCTTTTAAGGAAGGTCCATTGTATGTCCCTCTTTTTGCAATTTTGTTCGCATTGCACGTTGTAAGCGCAATGTAAATGTCATAATTTTTGCATGTTCTAATTTTTTTTCACAGAAAATGGCGTTTAAAAGCAAATTTTAATAAAAGAGGGACAAAATATGTCTAGTAAGGATTCTTCAGAAAAAAAAGGATCATCCTAAATCAATTTCCCTCGTCTTTTACCCACATTTCTTTAAGATTGGTTCAATGAGGCGTGCTCCCTCTTGTCATTCTGCCTCCAGGATATTTTCCTACTTTTTGTTCAAATTTTCTGAAAACTCAAAGTCCTTCTTTTGAATTTGCTAATAATGTGAATATGAAAAAATACATCAGTATTTATACGCAGAAAACACACAAATGAATCATTGTAAAATGATTGTACCTAAAAATTTGATCTGTGGTAGATCTCTCTGGCTTGAAACGTCTTTAATATTCCCCTACTATATGTTTTAAAACAACCTCATCATTTTTACCATTTTTTCAAATTAAAATCGCAAATAAAATTGTCTGCCATTATTTCGCAAAATTCGATTCTGCGGTCAAAGTCAATGTCCATGGGAAAAACTAATAAACGATTAGTCCTTTGTCCCCACAATAATTTACAACAGGCCGATGGAATTCGTGGTTATCTGTAACACGTCTTTCTTTAAATATTTTCGTATGCTGACTCAGAATCCCGAAAAAACGCGTTATTAAGAAAATGACCTCTGCAACAAATCCCGCAAAAAAAGCAAAGTCCAGTGTTAGCTTGTTTCGCCCATTGTCACTATCTTCAGTCAGTTTGTAGACCATTGTGACCAGGGTTTCATCCATACATCAACAAGTTTAAAACAGTTAAAAACTGTCTTTAAATTTTCAAAAAAGTTCATCTTTTCGGAGTAATTGTTCAACTAGTAACTTTTGGTTTTCTTGTAGTCAGTTTAGTAGCTACATCCTAAGTATCCGGCAAACTAAGCATGGTTTATTAGCTTTTATTTTTAACCTAGATTTATTACTGAAGTGCGAATTGGCGTACTTCCTTTAGAACCGACCCATGGTATTACATCCAGTGCTATTATTTTGACTTAGCTTGTTGTAGCGGATTAAACGAACACACATATGCTTTACGTTACAAAAATTGTTAAAAAATGTACTAGATACTGTTCTATTTTTTCATAATCCGGTTACCAGGTCAGGCTATTAACAAAAATCGTTACCCCTAGACAAATAAGCTGTCTTTCTCATCGTCTGCCACACACAGCGAGAGACGAGAAAAACAGCTAATCATTCCACATCAGCTAGAGGATGATTTTTGTTGGTAGTATGTTATTACTGCGATGCTTGAGAATAAGATTTTTTATTTGGTTGTAGTGGTATTCAAACTGATGTCCAACTCTGACAGGCAATTAGATGTCAGTCAGCGTTGTTTGACCTTGTTACTCTTTTGTATGAGTTACCTCATTTGATCCCGACCACACGCAATATGACACGTCATGCAGCAGCCGTCCAGCGCTAATTTGATTACTGAAAGATTAAACTATATTAATTCTGATCGGCAGTAGCTGTTTTTTACAGCCAAAAAAGACCAAATGGAGTTTGTAAGAGGTATCTATTAAGACTGCGGAATATAAAAATGAAACCCAATATACAAAACCAATAATTTGTATAATAAATATCTAAAAATAAATTACATTTACAACAATAAAAAATACTTTAAAGCAAATAAAAATCAAAAAATCAGAACGTCTTCATAAAAATCCATTATGTGAATTGACGATGATTAAAAACTGTATTGTTAATTTATCGATGTAATATAGCTGCGAGTCTTAGATTTTTGGCAAGCTTCTCACATGGATACACACATTATAGGTAGAACTTCCCTTCCCCGTGAAGCACAATTCAACAAATCCAGCTTTATCCAAAAATTATAAAATTTAATTTTGCGAAATTTTATTTATTTGATGATAATCGACGACGGAAACTAACAATGTTTTTAATACATGTGAAGAAAATTAAAAACAAGGTTGGATTATCGAAGCATAGTCGAAAGAATGACATTTTACCTAATATCAGTTGCATAGACGGTACGCTATTATTTTTTTAATTACATTTTCTTGCAAATATGAGAATATCCACGACTTTATTTAACAATGATAAAAAAGAATTACAATATTTAGTTCTCTGTTTTGAGGAGACAAATTCACTAAAATCAAACAAACTGACATTCTTTCGATGTATAAACATAAACATTTGAACTTAAGCTTATTATTAGTGCTGCTTTTCCCGTTATTCGTTATCTGCTTTAAATATATTTTACGTTGTCTGTACTTGGGGACGCAAATTCTTGGCACAGGCGCTGCGGGGAGTGTTATTTATGCCGCTAGTTTTTACTTTATAGAGGTTATCACAGGTTTTAAAGAAGCGGAATTTGTCGAATTATACTTCAAGTGCGAGAGAAGTTCTGTCGAAATAACCTTCGACCAATTTTTTACATAAGTTTACTTTATACCATCCCAGAAAAACACTACAAAATCAAAAGATAAATTTGTATAAGTATGTATGTAATAATTTTCTGCTATTGACTTACCTGCATAACATACTTCCACAGTTGTTTATTTGCATTTTTGAAAACTTTTCCAAAGACAACGAAAACTTTAACCATCTGTTTCTCTTTCAGTGATCACGAATACGAACCTGTGAATCCACCACCCGACAACGTAAGTCCCGTAGCGACATCACCTCCGACGGTCCACGTAATCGATTCCGACCGCGAACCCAAACCTACAAGCCTGACTAGTAGCACCACGTCATTGGAGCGCCGTATGCTGGGTGCCGAAGTCGAAACTAGACCCGAAGAGTCTTTCACAGTGCAACAAATGCAGTCCGAAATCGAAGACAAATACTTCGCGAAATCCGCCGAATCGCCGTCTAAACCAAAAACTACCGTACACACCATCACTACCATAAGCACTTCCGAATCTCAGCAAAGCCAGCCAAAGAAGTCAGAAGGTCCAAGCAAATTCCAGCAGGCAATAAAAGCTCAAACCGACAAATTCAAGACAAAGATTCACGAGATCAAAAAACCCAACATCAAGCTGCCTTCAAAACCTACGTTCAAAAAACCCAACTTCCAGAAATTCAAAATCGAAAAACCGAAGATCAACTTGCCGAAAATACCAGACACGGCCAAAATTACTTTACCGACGTTCAGTTTGCCACGCAAAAATCCTCTGAAACGACCTCTGAAACAACGAAATTTATCGACGGAATCGAATGCCGGCGGTTCCAAGAAAAATTATTTCGACTTTAGAACTTATCCTAGACTATTCAAAAAGAAGCCAAAAGACGACCTCGAATCTTTCAGTTCGAAAAGTGAACGCGAAGCTCCCGAGTTCGCAACCGTCCCTAGGACGAAACGAAATAAAGTAGAAGATGACAGATGGGGTGGTCGTGACAGCATACGAATACCTCTGCGCGCGGAAGATTCGATCGAAGATGAGGAAAGAGAAGATTCGGTCGAAAGAAGGATAGCGTCTCATATGCGATACGATGATGATATCGATATTGACGACGCTTACGAAAAGGAAAACCAAGAAATACACACAGCGTCACCTTTTAGTCGCGGATACAACAGTCGCTGGAACCATGGAAGCTTCCATCCAACACCAAACCAAGAAATTCTAGATGATTCTAGAAACCGACAAGTTACGGATTTGGATTCTCCCATGGACGCACCTGCTCCCCATGAGAGCTTTGACACGAACACTAGTAAAGACATACATTCTTCTGAAAGCTCTCTGGGTATTCACCGTCGGGGAGTCCTTGAAGAAATCGATTCCGATGAATTCTTTTTACGACAGAAGGGTATTTCGCAAGACAACATCGAAGTAGGAATGTATCTCAGCTCCGAAATACGAGAGGCTTTTAAATCGCCCAGCAACGCTTTGGCTGACTTGCAAAGAGAACCGCTTGACTACTCGTACGACGCACGATTATCGAATCAGTCACTTCCGGAAACTCCGTCTAAACGTAAAGCTGCCAGAAAACCAAAGCGAAAGAAAACGCCTCATGTATCGCAAGAACAGGTTTCTTTTGACCAAGATTCGGAACTCGATACCGAATTACCACCTTCTAGACCAAAGCGTCGAAGCAGGCGGAATAAGAAGCAGCAGAAAGAGCTTGAAAGTATTATTCCGTATCAAGAGACCATAGCAGTTGATGTTCCAGATGTTACAATCGGAATCTTACAGAGCGATGACCACGAACACTTTATGTATGAAAATGAGCAGATGCAAGGAAAGGAACAACCAGAGATCACACTGATTGATCCTTACGCCGAACACGAAGCTAAATATGATAGCGAAGACGAAGTTTTCAAGGAAGATACTAAACCCTCGGCACCACCTCGTAAGCACAGAAGTTTAAAAAGTTTGACCTATTCAGAGCACGATTCGATTCTTGGTGACGTTGATCCGGACAGAGAACTTCCGTCTGAAGAAGTAAGTAACATGCAAAACAAGTGCTTTTATTTGTTACTAAACCCTAAATAAACTAGAGACATTCTTTACCACGGCGCACACGGAAAGAGTGAAGGTTAGGACCAATATTTCCACTTAAGACCCCATCTTGATTGTTAAATATTTCTACTGGCAAGATAAAATTTTAGCATCAACAGGATCTCATATCAGCGATGTCAACATTTCATGTGACAATTCCGTTTCAGTGTACATAATAGACTAAAACGGAATTATTTTGTATTTAGCTATCTTTTCTAATATTTGTGGGTTTGCCGGGAAACAAACCATCTTGTTGAACACTTAGGTAAAGGGCTTTTGAGAACAGACTCATAATATGGACCTTCAAGGAGCTTCAGTTTGTTCAAAATAAACCTTATCGCACAAAATAACAACTTAATTATCCATATGTGCTTTAACATAACATCTGCTTTGTTTCGGAAATCTTTTGGTTGCGAAAAAGTTTCTGTTCCAACAGTGGGCATTTCAAAAGATTTCATTTTTTGTCGTTAAGACTAATTTTCATGAGTGTTATCCTTATTAAAAGAACAAGCTAACTTCGTTTTTGCATACTCCTTTAAACATTAACAATAACGTTAAAACAAAACAAACACAATTGGAACTAACCTGCCGTGTTTTCCACAGGTTGAAATTTATAAAACAGAACACGAGTACATAATCCCTACGCCAGAAGTTCCTCCAACCAAACCAGCGCGAACTCTCTCCCGCTCCAGTTCCAAATCCAGAGAAAACGAAGACATCCACATAGTACAAGAAACTCCACCCAGACCCACCAGAACCAGATCTCGTTCACAAACGCAATCTCTGACGCTAGAAGAACCATGTGTTGAAGAAATTTGCGTCCAAGATTTTCGCGACAATATGGGTTATGCCATTATCGACAAAAATCTTAAACGGGAGCCGCCGCTTCCGCCTCCTCGCACTCCCCCTCGTCGCAAAAGATCGGTTCAGTCCGCTACCTCCGAACAAAAGTTCTTTACGGTACCGCGTCCGTTCAGCGATGAACCTCCGACAAGACCGATAAGGAATTACAGTACTTTGGGACCAAGCAGACCTCCGAGAAGGAAACCACCTGTGAATATGACAGATGAAGAGAAAGAGAATATCGATATCACGCAGTATATTGAGATAGAGGATGAGCCTAATCGTGATCTTCACTCGGGCGAAGTGATACAGAAGATGCGCGATCGTCCTCTGCCTGCACCCCCGCGACCGCCTAGGAAGACTCGAGCTCTTCATGATATCACTTCTGAAGAAAATATCTTGACGAAGTCACAAGAAGATCTAGAAGAAATAGAGAAAGAGTTTCTTGAAGAAGCAGAAGTTTCTACTCAAACTGAACCACTTCCAGATGATTTTCTCTGTGACGAAACAGTGCCGTATGAGACGGAAGAGGTTACGATAGTGACCGAAACGTTAGCGGAAGAAGAAACTGCACCTGTTAGGGTTGAAAGACGGTTAATTACCCCTACGAGTTACACGTACGACGAAGAAACTATTACCCATGGTTCTTTGGTGGTACAGCCATTAAATGGTGCTAAAATATTACCAGACTCAGAATTTAGTCGAATAGAGTCACCCATAGAACGGATTGTTCCAATAAGTAAAGATTATGAAGATGAAACTTCAGAAATACCCCAAGAATTTACAAAACTCAAGGATCCTGAACCAGTACAAACCAGTCCACGCCCTCCGGCTGAACAACCATCACGATATACGGAATCTAGGGATCAACCATCTCTGCAAACCACTCCACTTCAACCTTCAGTTATCGAAAGGATAATTGAACGTCCAGTGTTAGTTCAACCAGACTCTAGTACTGAAGTTGAAGTGTTAAAAGCTCAAAGACTTCAAGTTTCTGATTTAGATGTAGACAGGTTAAGTGTGAACGAATTGTTAGCCAGCAGGATAATCGTGTCAGAAATCGATAGCGGAAATATTCAAGCTACCGAGATAAGCTCCAAGTCCGGAGCTTTGAAGGTCGGTGAAATAGAATTACCACCAGGAATTATCCAGCAACTGTTCGAAAGATTGCAATCGGTTGCACAAGAACAACAGACTAGTGGACCAAGAGATCCAACGCCTGCTGCTGAAACTTCTACAAAAGAAGAAGAAGACGACGCAGGACAAAAAAAAACTCCGTTTGAACAAGTAATGGTTGAAGCGCCTCCCCCACAAAGACCCCCCCGAAGAACTGAAGAAACCCATGAAACTTCAGTTCCTCCTACCGATGCTTTAATAGAAGAACCCCATATTATAGACATAGAAAGTACCCAGATCGATTCACTTAATATTTCTGAAACAGAAGAAATTCAGGAATCACACATACCTGAGGAAATTCAAGCTGCGGAACCCCCAGAACCACCAGTACGAACAGATTCCTCCAGAAAACAGACCATACCAGAACCAGAACCAGAACCGGTTTTAAACGTACCTGAAGATATCGAAGAAGTAATAGAACAAGCGCCTCAGCGACCCCCGCGTCACACAGAAAAAACAAAAACAGAAGAACCGTCAGAAGAAGTACCGGAACTAGTACCAGTAGAAGTAGAAGAAGAAGCACCAGAACTAGTACCATCAGAGGCAGAAGAAGAAACGCTAGAAAAACTGCCGGAAGATATACAAATAGAGCAGCAGCACATGGAAGAACCGGAGATTGACGACGAACCACCTCCTCGACCTCCCGAACCTCAAATCGAGTACATATCCTCGCAACCCCCTGCTAGTTTTTACGCCCTTAGGGCCCAACAATATGTAGAAAGTCTCGAAGGTGACATTCCCATGGCCCCTAGACGAAGGCGCCATCAAAAACCTCCCATTTCAAGGTCGAGTTCAGACGAAAGTCCGGTTTCACCACCCTCCAGACGTCGCTACAGATCTCCCGAACCCACGATTCCTCAGCTTACTGGTCAACTGATGCAAGCTTGTGGGTCAGCTGCCAACAGCTCTATTAAAAGACTGATATCTTACATCACTAATAACGTTTTAAGGAATACAGATGGACAACAAGATTTACACGTTATGATCGTTCTGTTGTTAATTTTAATCGCCGGGTTAATTTTGTTAGGTTATGGTGATGGAAAGACTGTTCATTATCATCACTGGGAATTCTTCAATCCTCCAGGGGACCTTTAATTTCTTCTTTTTTATCAATTTTTAAGTGGATCTGTTTTTACTAATTAAGTTTTTTGTTAATGTTGATTTTAAAGTTATGTAAATAAATGATTTATAGCCACTTGCGAACTCAATTCTTTACTGTCAAATATCTTTTCAATAAATTAATAACTTTAACATTCTATAAACTTGCTATATTTTTTCTTAATAAACTATTACCTCACTGAAATAATATCAGTCAAACATATCGTCGTACGATACGAGGTTTCGCTTGTCCCTGTGGTTGCCTTTCTGGGAATGACTTGACGCTGTAAAAAGAATGACAAAATCAAAAACAACTCAAACAACTTTTTTTCAAATATACCTAAGGTTGCCCATGCTGCTGACGAAGATGCATCATTTATTGGTTCTATTTGAGGCTGACGCCTAGCTAAAGTTACTTTTAATTGAATACCTGACACCATACTGCCATCCATCTAAAAAAAAATATTTTTCACAATCTAGTAAAAATTGCTAAATCACAGCCACCTCTGCAATTGCACGTTCTGCAGCTTCCACTTTATCAAAAGTTACGAAACCTCGACTAAAACATAAAAACGTCACAATAACAAATTAATGTACTTCCGAAAACCCACTTTTTCTCAATTTCCATTGAAATATTCACAATATTTCCAATCGTTGAGAAATGTTTTTTCAAAAACTCTTCCGTGATTTTATATCCAGAAACATAAATTGTGTTGCCTTGCCGAGGTTTATCAGGCTTTTCGCGCTGCTTCTCCGTGAGACCCCTTTCTTCCCTGTCTCTGGCATTGGCAAAAGTATCATACAAATTCTTGATTCGCGGTGGTTTATTTTCTGGATTGTCGGGACCGTCATCCATTTGTACTGCAGAAAATGGTTGATATCCGCTCACAATTTTGTCAGAAATAAGTTTCCTTTCAAGGCCTCGTGGTCGTTTAAATCCTTGTTCTGGTTGTTTCTGTTGTTTTGAAATAGCAGGAATTGCACCTGATTTGATGAGTTTTTTTGCTACTTCTCGAGCATCTCGGGCTTCCGCTGGACGTTTAGGCGTAATAGGTTTCTCTGGTTCGGGTTTCGGGGCTTTTAAAGCTTGTAAGGCTTTTTTCTACAAGATAGAAGTTCCCTTTATTTTCGTTTCAAAAGTAAATTGTACATTACCTTTTTTTTCAGTTTCTGGTATTTAGCTTGGAGCATAAGCTCCTCTTCTGTGAAATTGGCAGGAAAATGAATGTACACCATTTTAAATTCGTTGTTTATACACAACAACCACACAACAACTATTTCTTAAACTAGGAGTAAACATTTGTTTTGATAACTCTTTAATTTGACAGAATTGACACTTGTTGAAACAAGGGTCGCCAACATAACCGACCATAACAATCTTGACATAAATATAACTAGATTCGCATTTCCAAAAATTGATAAAAATTATTAATTAAAACCTAGTTTTATTTATTACTTTCTCATTTATAATAATTTTGCAAATAAAACACCTGATTCTCCAAAAATAGCATGTTTGGAAGTATTAAATAATAATCTGTACGAACGGTAGTGACTAGCGTCCAGTTAGGTTAACTTAGCATGTGTTCAGTTTTTTTGGATATAAATGTCATGATTTTTTTATTTGTCACAAAATAGTACTGGAAGTAATTTTAGTCTTTTAAACTGCTCAAACTCTCCGACATTACTTTTTATTTAAATTAAAATGAAATTTTACGTAGAACCGTTGTCCAAATGCACCCAACGTTTGGGCTCTCTTTCAGAGATCGAATCCAAACCGACAGTTAACATAAAGACTCCTGCTGTAATGTTGCATACACAGGTAACCCATTCCAGATCTCAGTACTTTTTTGTAGAAACGTATTTTATCAGGGCGGACAAATTCCTCATATAACACACGAAGTATTCAAACTGGTGAGTAGAAAGTCGCAAATACTTCAAATTCCCTTAGCTGGAATGCATACATTTAAAGAAGCAATGCAGTATTATGAGGGCACCATATCAAGTTTTATTGGTAAGTGGGTAGATGTAAAGTATATTTATATAAATAATTTTGTAGGCAGTAAGGACAGTCTCTCATGTTTGACTTTACAAGACCCTTGTAATATAACAAAACAAGGCCATCATTCTACTTTGAAAGTTCCAATTTGGACAAAGAATGGCAAAGTTTACTATGACGCTAAAAGTTACATGGACGTTGTGGAGTCTTTTAAACCAGACATCTATTTCCTGCTCTCTGATGGAGATACAAATATTAGCAGCTCTGAGAAACGAATAGCAAAATCTGTCAGTAATACCATGAACTTTTATAAAGAATGTTTGGATAGACACAGAAAATCAGACGCTTTGAAACATTCCTTTGTAATTGCACCTATAGTTGGGGGTTACAAACAAATATCTAGAGAACGCTATATTAGTTTTATACTCGAAGACATGAAAAATGTAGATGGATTTTTAATAGATGGCCTCCATAATAACGGACCAGAGGCTGAATTTCTAGAGTTTAATGAGATAGAACCTATAGTTAGATGTATTTTGGTAATTAGATGAATAGTGGTTTTAATGAGACAATAATAAATATTTCTAGAATAAAATACCTACTGAAAAACTGCGTGTAGTGCAAGGTTGCTGGAACCCAGTTAACATAATCAATTTGGTGGAGCTAGGAATCGACTTGTTTGATACTTCATATTGTCACATACTTACAGAGAGGTCAGCTGCAATGACATTTGCCATCGAAATAACAGACCAAACCAACACTTATGAGATCAATCTTAGAGACTCAAAGTAAAAATAATTACTTAAATTTGACTGTTATTATCAGTATTGTCGTAGGTATGTGGATGATTTCCAGCCAGTTTTAATAGGGTGTGAGTGTTTGTCATGTACCAAGTATTCTCGAGCATACATTCATCATTTGTTGTCAGTACATGAGCTTCTGGGGCCTATATTAGTGATGATGTAAGTATTCATTACTTTCCTGTCAAAATATAATCACATATTTTTTCAGCCATAACGTGTATCACTATTTGCGATTTTTCGAAAAAATAAGAAGCTGCATTCAAAATAACACACTGCAAACCCTTCAACTTAGTATTACAGAACAATTCAGGAATCATCAAAAAACAAAATGAAGCACAAAAATACGTTTTTAGCACAATTTAAAATTATAGTTGTGACTGTAAGATATTTTTATACCAAATATAAATTGTCTGTTTAATGAGGACCGTTTTAAATTATTTACGTTAGAACGCATATAAACAATGCATATTTAATTTGACATAGTTAAATCAACTTTCTTTAATTTGGCAAAGTTTCACAACAAAGCGTTGCTAAATATCCTTACCTAAAATAAGTAAATGCTGTGGGGAGTCACCTGTCAATTAGCGATTAGCGAATCAGCTGTTTTTATTTGTAAGGTTAAGTAGTTTGTTGTCTTTTGTGCTCTACATACTTAATTATGTTCCATTTGAATTCTCCTACAACGAATGACTTCGTTATGTACAGTTAACTTCTTTATTTGTAATAATTAAAACTCAAGTGGCAACCATTTACTGTAAATCGAAACTACGTTTTGAGGTTATGACTTGTGTTACTTCCTACTATTTTTAAACTACAATGGGCGATCAGCAAAATTTTGACGTTGCTGAAAATTTCAATAAACTTGAAGTAAAAGACATATCCCACCCTTTGAAAGTCAACAATATTCAAATAACGCAATGTGAAACTGCCGAAGAAGCAATAACAACAGATTCAGAGGACTATCTATCAGAGCCTTTAAGGTAGCCTTCCAGTAACGTCTCTGCATTAATTAAAACTAAGGTAACTTTTAGGTATCGCAGCTTTCAGTATTCCACTTCTTCCAATGAAACAAACTCCACTTTGGTCCAGGAACATACCATTCCAGAAGAAAACGCCAATTTTTTATCCTGTAATGGTGATATTAATTTTGACAATATTGAAATACCCATCGTGGGTTATGAGATAATGGAGGAGAGGGCGAGATTTACAGTAATAATAATTTTATTAATCTGCTTCGTGTTAACAATGATTACTTGTAGGTGTACAAACTAAGAATTGAAAATAAGGTGACAGGAGATTGTTGGTACGTTTTTCGGCGATATACCGACTTTGTCAGATTGTGTAATAGAATAAGGAATTCACATCCACAAGTTGTACAGTTGTTACCGCGAAAGCGGTGGTTGAAAAACAATTTTGATCCTATATTTCTTGAAGAAAGAGTCAGTGGTTTACAAACGTTGGTTAATGCCATAGTTGCTGAGTCAACGTTGATGGCGACGCAAGAAATTCAGGATTTTTTCTGTTTGAATGAACCGCCAATTTATTCAGAAACAAATGAAGAATCTAGGGTAAATTAATACATATGTAATATGAATACATAATTTATGTTTCATTTTGCAGGCAATGTTTGAAGCCTTGGAAGAAACTATCAATGAATTAAAAGTGCAGCTAAGAGAAAAAGACGCGATTATAGATTCTTTACAAGATTCTTTACACACAAAAACTTTAGAAAGTGAAAATTTATTAAAAATTATAAAGTAGGAGTTAGTGTTACTTGTTTGCTAGTTCTGATTGTTTCATGTTTTAGGAGGTCAACCATGAACTGCCAGAAGTGTCAAAAGGAGTGTGAAAATTTTACTAAAGTTATTAAATGACAAAAATGTTTATCATCCTCTCTTACTTTATTTTTAGTCAGATGACACAATGCTACACTAATTCCTTAACACAGTATGATATTTACATTAACTTATTTTAAAAATTATGATTAGCTGTATAAAGATCAGCTTGTCTAGTATTTCTAGTAAATAAGTTAGCATTCATTAGCTTTAATTAAAATTTTCAAATTAAGTTTTCATTCTGATATGAATGAATCCGAAATAAATTTGCACTTCTTTATAAATAACAGTATTTGTAACGAAATTTTTCGGTGAAGCGTGTAACACAACACTCTTAAATGCTGGGAAAGATATTCCTGGATGTTGTATTTTTGTAACCAGACACTTGTACATAATTTTTATAAAAATACATTTTTATTGTCGGTTTTACTTCATATTTTTATTTACCCTATTATTATGGTACCTAGGTGTAAAGCATAAATTCATACCATCAGTTCATAGAATTTGTAAAAAGTGAAGTACAAAACAACATATCCACCTTTTTCGAAAAATTATTAAATTTGATTTTGTAACTCATTTTTTATAATTCCTATAAGTAAAAATACAAATATCTGCTGTAGTGTCCTGAATTTAGAATTTAAATTTCGCGCCGAGACAAATTCAATAATTATTAGATAACTATGCAACCATTCATGTTTCAAATTTTGTAACCCTCGACTTAGCGTACGGGATTGGAATACAAGGGCAATGCAGATATAATTCAAAAAAAGATCTCGCATACGTCCAGTTTTTAAGCGTCCATTTCATTTCTTGTTTAGTAAGTGCAATGAAACACATCTTAGAATTTAAAGTATTTACTTACGTCTAATAAGTAATTTAGTTTGTAGGTATTTTCACTAAGGACAATTGTTTAAACAAAAAATGAATCGCATTTGATGCCACAGTCCGCCAATCTAATCTGAAATGTGTAAAATTTTAACTTTTCCATTAACACGTGTAATTTGGTTTTATGATTTGTGTTGTGTATTCCGTATATCACAGGTATAAGACTCAATAATAAGACGTCAGATTATTGTAGGTTTATTCACCACGTTTGTTCCACACGTGTGTATCGACATGGCGTCCATGACACCCTTGCATTGGCTATTGTTGGTTGCATATATAACACATCTCCCTCTTTAACTTACAACTACAAAATATTCCTCCTAACAATGAAATTTACCTAAACTAACTAAAATAATATTTACAGGTTGAAATCTTACATACTAACAATAAAATCATCTAGGATCTTTGGGGTTTTCCTAATTCTAGATGGTCTAATACATTCATGTGCTGCGGGAGGACACATTGGCTCGGTGGCTGGTAAAGGATGAGTGTCCTGACGTGTGTTGTTCATACCTGCTGGTACAGGATCCAGATTAGTGGAAGTGCTACGTACTGGGGCAGGGATGGGTAGTTGTGGTAACGTAGGATCGTAATTTATGGGCATTCCGATTTTCACATTGCAATGTCCTCTGTGCTGTTTAATGGCGGTGCTTTTACTCAATACTGATTCGCAACCCTCACTCCTTTTCTTTATTTGATTTGGGTGACGTTTCCACACCGTTCCAGATGCGAGCTGGCATAAATAAGTGGCGTTGCCAATTGTTTTTATTATTTTCGCATCAACCCATTTCCTCTCGGTTGTCCGATAGTCTCTGATTATGACTTTGTCGTTGATTTTAAAAGTTCGACTTGTAGTTGGTTCGCGGGGTATTTTTTTTGAGACATGGTCAGTACGAGTCATTAGATGAAACCTTGTACGTAATTCTCGACCAAACATAGCACTAGCTGGAGATATTTTGGTCGTCGTATGCGGTGTGTTTCTATAAACTAGCAGGAAACGGGAAAGTATCGTCTGGATGGTGGCATTTTTATTTTGTTCATCTGCCAATGCCGACTTCAGCTTGTTTTTTACTATTTTAACACCGTTTTCAGCAAGGCCGTTACTTTGAGGGTTGTATGGCGAGATTGTCATGTGTTTGATTCCGTTCCGGTAAAAGAAAATCTCCATTTCTTCGGAGACGAAGGAAGGTCCGTTATCGGAAACAACTGTTTCTGGCAGCCCAAATCGAGAGAAGCAGTCTCTCAGCATTTCTACAGTACTCTCGCTTGTAATGTTTTTCATACTGTAAATTTCTAACCATTTAGTGCAGCTGTCTACTATGATCAGGTATTGTCTTTGCAGGAACGTGAAAAAGTCCATGTGGACTATTTCGAACGGATTAGAAGATTCCGGCCAGGATACATAGGTTTTTGGGGGATGAGATGTGACAGACAGACAAGCTTTGCACGATTTGCATATCTGTTCAATTTCTTTGTCGACTCCAGGAAACCATAAGAACGATCTCGCCATAGCTTTCATTCGCACGATGCCTTCATGAGTAGAGTGTAGTTCTTTTTTTACTATTTCTCGCATTGTGGTTGGTATCACGATACGGTCTCCAAACAACAAACAGCCATTTACCACGTGGAGGTCTAATTTGCGATTATAAAATGGTCGATAATTTTCATCGATCTCGTTTGGCCATCCCGATCGAACAAATTCTATAACCTTAGTTAAGATAGCGTCATTTGCTGTTTCTTCTTTTACCATTGTATTGTCTATCGGAATATCTACATTAGAGAAATATATGCTATTGTATTCTACTTCGTCAACTGTAAATTGCTTGTCTAGTGGTAATCGCGATAAACAGTCTGCGACTGCGTTGTCACGTCCCTTTATATGTTCAATTTGGAAATCGAAGTTTGAAAAATACAGTGCGTAGCGCTTTATTCGATTAGCATATGTCTGATTTATTTCCTTTTGTTTCCCAAACAAGTAGACCAACGATTTTTGATCTGTTCGCAAAATAAATCTCTGTCCATATAAGTATTCTTGGAATTTGTTTATGGCGAAATAGCATGCTAAACTTTCTTTGTGTACTACTGAGTAGTTCTGCTCAGCTTTAGTGTAAGTTCTTGATACACATGTCACCATTTTTTCAGTGTTGTCTGTCATCTTGTGTGCAAGAACTGCTGCTATGCCACGTTCAGAAGCATCACATGTTACAATGATGGGTAGATTAGGATCGAAGTAAGTTAGAACCGTATCAGACGCAATCTTTTGCTTAATACTTCTGAACGCTGTATCACATTTATCTGTCCATTGATATTTAACATCCTTTTTTAGTAACTGATAGAGGGGTGCTAGAGTTTCTGTAATGTTGGGTATAAATTTGCTATAATAATTAACCATTCCAATAAACGATTTAAGTTCGGTAATATTATTTGGTGGTGGAGCAGATGTTATTGCTTCGATCTTATCTTTGCTTTTACTTAAACCGTTTTCTGATAAGTCGTATCCCAGATACGAGATTTTACTTTGGAGAAACTGACATTTATCCAGGTTTACCGTTAGGCCTGCGTTTTTTAATATGGTTAGGGCTCGTCTCAAAATATCTAGGTGGTTTTCGCCACGTTTATGTCCGATTAAGATGTCATCCTGGAAGGTGAATACATTGTCGATGCCTTGAAAAAGTTGGTCAATATGTTTTTGGAAGTAAAAGCTTGCACACTTAATCCCAAAGGGCATTCGGTTAACCATGTATAATCCTTTATGCGTGGATATAGTGACCAGCTTTTTTGACGCATCATCGAGTTCGAACTGCATATACGCGTCGCTTAGATCTATTTTGGAAAATTTGTAATTTCCTTTCAGATTAGCATAAATCTGATCTATGCGTGGTAATGGATAATACACATCTACTAGATTTTTGTTGAGATTTATATAGCTACCACATATGCGTACGGTGCCATTTTTTCGCAGAACTGGGACAATATGGGAACTCCATTCTGCTGTTACGGTTGGTGTAATGATTCCTCTTTGAATCATCCTCTCTAATTCGTACTCGACTTTGGATTTAAGGGCTAAGGGTACAGGTTTCGGAGAATGGTGCTTTGGGACGGCGTTAGGCTTTAACTTCAAAGAAATCTTACCGTGTTTAAAACATCCGAGAGCTGAAGTACACACATCAGGAAACTCCCCCCTTAACGTAGTCTTCACGTCCACCACCGAGTCAATGGCGTTTATTCCTGCTGGAGTGAAAATAATGTTAAAATTATTGATGAAATCCCTGCCTAACAATCCTGTCATAGCATTTTCAATTACAAATAGTTTTAACTCACTTGCCATATCTCCATATTCTACTGTAACATTTATGAATCCTAATGGTACAATTGATTCACCTGTGTAACCTTTAAACGACATTACTGTTGGATGAATTTGGTAAGTGTTCAAATTATTTACATAAAACTTGTTGCTTATTGCAGATATGCCGGAACCTGAATCTAACTGCATGCAATATTTTTTGCCATCTATTAACACAGAGAGTTCGATTGGCTTAAGAGTGTTGTTAATGTTATATATAGAGTTTAGATAATGTCCTTCGTCATATATACTAACCTCGCTTCCGCTTCCTTGTTCACTTTGTAGGGTCTCCATTGCGTTGATCTGCCTTGCCCTGCAGACACTCTGTAAGTGTCCCTTTTTGCCACATGCATTGCAGGTATAATTCTGGAACTTGCACGTTCCAGCATGTGTTTTGCCACAGCACTTACATTTCACGGTGGTTCTGCTTTGGTTCTTCACTCTTCCCATGTCATAACTTTCTTTATATTCTTCATTTGCATCTGGTTTTCTGGGTTTGTGTTGGTTTCTTCCCCGGAAGTTGCCTAGTTTATGGTGACCACTGTATACTGCCTGAATTCTGTCCTCGCTTCCTTTACCAGTGGTGTATGCTAACGCCAACTCCTTGCTGTTGGCAATTTCGATTAACTTCTCGAGACTTTGACTGACTGGTTCTTCCACTAGTCGGTCCATCACGGGTCCCTCTCGCATTCCCGACACGAACCGATCAACCAGTGTCTCTTGGAGGTGCTCAAATTTACAGTTGACCGCGAGATTTTTTAATCTTGCATACCACTCATTAGAACTTTCTTCGGCGGTTTGGTGGGCTCGGAAGAACTGAATTCGTTCCCTAAACACGTTTACTTTTGGACTGAAATGCTTTTGGAGCTCCTTTTTCAGCTCTTCTAAAGACTTGTCCTTGGGTGGAATTGGAAATGATAAATCGCGAAGTATCTTGTATACATCCGTTTCCATCTGACTTAGCAACAGGGCAACTTTGCATTTTTCGTCCACGATTTTGTTCACGAGGCAGAACTGTTCGAACCTTTCTTCGAAAATCGTGAAGTCACTGTCCGGTGTGAATGTAGGGATAATGCCGATGTAACTAGCCATGCTTGAAAGTGCTTTTCAGAACGGTTAGACTTTCTCACCTTTTCCTCCCGTTCTTGCGTTGAAAGTTACTCCCTTGTATTCATAATTTGCTCGTCGCCATATGTTGTGTATTCCGTATATCACAGGTATAAGACTCAATAATAAGACGTCAGATTATTGTAGGTTTATTCACCACGTTTGTTCCACACGTGTGTATCGACATGGCGTCCATGACACCCTTGCATTGGCTATTGTTGGTTGCATATATAACAATTTGTTTGTGTTGTCCGTTTATGTTAAGATTTTTAACTACATGTTTATGGTTCTAATACAATTTAATAATCATGTAAATCTATATATAAAATATTTCATTTAGTTCGTTTATGGCATTTAAACAAATCTCAAACGATGATACATCTTGAGCCAAAGGACCTTGGAAATTATCATCAGACAAATTAACAACATCGTCGATGGGAGAATGTGTGAGATTTAATTTGTACTTTTTTTGTAACTTTAAAATGTTTGCAAAATTTCCAAGTATTGGGTTTTGCAACTTCAAAGTTAAATTGTAATTTAAAAAAAAAAAGTGTCGGTATAACACATTTGTGTTTTTCCCAATATAGAAGTCTAGGGTAAAAAATCAAGATGGATTCATAAACTACGGCTATAGAAGTTTGTCATTTTATAAAATTTTGTCAATCTACACAGTTTCAAATTACATATAAATGTTTTGCAACAATCGATCCAGTAGTTTTGGAGAATATTTGTGTGATATATATCGACACAGGCGACAGATGTAAGACCACAGATGACAAACAGGCAGAGGAAAACGGCTCATTTATTTTTTCGAACTCTAGATCGTGAAACGTCGAAAAAAACATGAAAGTAGGGTATCGCCGGATGTATCCTATTACAAAACTTTTATAGCTTACGCTCGAGAAGTAAAAACAAAACAAACGTGATAAAAAAAAAAAACAAAAATAGTTGCATGAGTTTTAACGTGTTTATTGCAGTCAAGAAGGTATATTTGTCATATTTAATCTTTTATTTTTATAAATATATTATATACCGGGTGACTATTAATGATTGAAGCTAATTTTTGAGTTGGAAATTTTGAATTATTGGCAGCAATGTTAACATGTCGATTCACACATAATGAGAAGAAGGCAACTACTGAATTGACGTCCAAAATTTCAATTTTGCATTAGGTATTATGGTATCATAAAATTTTAAATATGTTGCAAACCTGACAAAAAAACACAAATATGAATAGTCACATATAGTATTTTTTAAAGACTATCTATTATAATGTTGCAAGTCTGACATCATCCCCCAAAAAATTCTATTTTTTTTTTTGAAGACTAGATATAAAAACCAAGAGAGATACAAAAATTGGTCTAAAGAGTTTAGACAGTACTTCCCTCGCTGTCGAGAACGTGACTACTGCAAGCCTATTATGTCTTTTTTCCTATTACATTTTTGTAATTCTTGATTTAATCAATAAAATTAATTGACTCAGTTAATTATTTCCAGATACCCTGCAAATCTAAAAAATATTAATGCAATGATAAATCACAAGTATAGACTCATGATTCTTTACACATTTAAGCATTTTTTCAGCAAAATTTTGCGGTGGCGTCATCAAATTTTTAGAGGGGATGAGCAAATACATTTTGATCAAAAACTTACCATGCCTATGATAACTTTAAAACATGTCCAAGATTTCAAAGCATTCGGTTTTGCAGATTCAAAATTAAATTGCAAAATGTTGTTTCATAATTTTGATTTTTTTTTTTCAAAAATCTGGACGTTTCAGGTAAAAACTCAATTCGGAGTCATAAACTACATGTGTAAGACTATGTTATTTTATACAATTTAAAACCCATTTACTATGTACAATTTTGAACTGACGTCATCGCTTTAGTCATGCGGATGATTAGACAAATTTTGGTTAGCATTTTACCACCTACATGATATTCCTAATACAAATACAAAATTTCGCAACAATCGGTCCAGTACTTTCGGAGATTATGTGTCTAATAAAAATCCGGGACGGCAGACAGACGGAAACAGGAGACCTATTTCTTCGTCATCTAGCGGTCATGAAAGGCCGAGAAAACGTAAAAGTAGAGAGTCGGCCGACGGACTCGATTACAATACATACTTCCTTTGCTTACGCTCGGGAAGTAAAAATACAAATTTCTTTCAACAGTTTTAAGATTATTGTTTTATTCTTTTTTTCTTTACCTACCAACCTACCATACATCACTTAATATTTTGGTTTTCATTAAACGTCGCCGTCGTGTATAGGTTTAATTATATGAAACTGCTGCTTTAGTAGTGAAAATGTCTTAGATTAAAAACATCACGATTCGAGTAAAAATTCAAGCAATACAAATAACAGAATAGCATTTCTTTAATGTTTAATTTTTTTCTAAAAAAAAACTTGTAGTAAATTAATTACATATGACTAAAGTTTCTTAGTTGAATCATTTTTATTTTCTAGTACTTCCAACATTCATTTAAACATCATTCAAATAATCTAAGGTATAAATAATTTTAATTCTTAGATGACAGGTAAGGAACGTATTAAACTAAAGTCACTAGATCTACTATTACTTTTAGAAAGTACGGCAAACTGCCTGTGGTCGGAATTCGACAGAGAGGAACCTAACCTATGTGTTAAACAAAGATAGCGCGAGGCTAGTAATTTTCGCTATCTGTCAACGAAAGGTTGATGTGTTTACGATTTGAGGTTACGACAGACTGTACTAGAATTATTGAGTTAACGGACCGGAAAGAACACTATTCCAGTCCCAAAGTAACTCCAGCCCTATTCAACGAGAAAGTGTCACCGGTAACCAGCAAACAGTCGTGGAAGACGTGTTACCACCAAGGCAATTGACGGCCAAATGACAGTAAGAGGATCGCCATACTGGAAGCAAAAAATACCTGCTGTCGAAAAGACGGAGCATAACAAGGACACAGATATATTTCTATTTCATAAAAGTTACTAATTGCCACACATTTCAAGATTGAGTCACATTATATTAAACAGCGTCGTTCTAAAATGTCCAATTCTGTGTGTGTTTTTTTTAGTGATTCATACAAATATTCCAAGTGTGATTTGCTTATGAGAACAAATAAATCCATGTGAAACTACCTAATCGACTGTATACAATTTTGAGGATATTTTAAAATAAAGTAATTATTAAATGGTGACCAAAATTTTTTTCATTCACCATCTCTTGTCAAAATATTTATTTATTGAAAGACTTCTGATTTGAAATGTTCAATGTGTTCATCTGTTGTTAAAAAATACATCATCTACAACTTTATGCATAAGAATTACCTTAAAAATAAGTTTGAACCATTAAATTTTGCAACATAGCTCAGAAATTTTAAAACCAACATGTATTTATTAGTCATTACTCAATGGGCAGTATACTCTGAAATGTGGTCGCATTTGTGTGACGTAATTTTTCTTTATATTTTAAAATTACGTAGGTACGAAATATCTCAAAAATTAAATTTACCAACAGATTCATTTCAATAATTTTCTCTAAAGATTGTCATGCATAATCAACAAAAAATACGTTAAATAAAGGAATATGAGAGAAAAGGCAACTTAGATGTGACATGTGTTTTCTCATTTATAAAACACGAAATGAAGAGGAGTAATATTTGTAAGTTCGCTATTTCAAGAGTATATAAATTATTTCTTAAACTATACTCTGAAGCCTAGATCAAAGATACTTTTCAAAGACTAGTACAAGGAACTCTTAGCATTAAGTTATTTGACTCGAACTATATATAAACAAAACAAAAAAAAATCGTAAAAATGGCAAATACTTTCTTGGGGGAACCTTTGGTCACCCGGCGCATCCACCATTTTAAAATGTTCCATTACGAGTGGTATTAAGAATTCGACATTCACATATTTAAGTTTTTATTCAAGTATATCTAAAAAATGTAAGTTAGTTCACTCTTCAGTTTTAATGAAACACAAAAAGTTGTAAATAGTTAAATAACAAAATCTTTATTTCTGCACTTTTGCAGCTTGTAATTTCGGCAATGAATATTTACTTTTCATGTACACTTAAACTTTTAGACCATACTAGTTAATACTTGTAAAATATATCAATTTAAGTTGTTAATAGTAACATGAGCATAATTTGTATTTTACAACAAATCGCTAATTGTTATAACTACCTCAGAATCACTTTCCTATACAATGATGCGCATCAGTTAGCCCGTCGACGCATTTATAAAGAGGTTTTATTTAGATAGTTTTGTTCAGTTTTGAAAGATATTGCAACAAATTTAGTTGTTTTGTAGTATAATAAAATGGCTACCGGTAAGTGCAAAAGAATTTTACTAAATCGTAAAACTAATACTTAAAAGTGTACCAACTTTTCTATTTAAATTTGGAAAAATGTATTAAAAATAAGAATGTTTAATGGAGTCAAATCACTATTCTTAAGAGTTTTTAGTTTACATTCTTGCCAATATCCCGATAAGTAACTTCCAGTTACTTTGTTGTTAAAATGCGTCATAAAATAATCTCAGATATTTGTTGACTGTAAAATTAAAAATGCACAGACTAATTTTTTAAAGTTTTTTTGAACTAGTAGACAACTAAATTCAGACAATTCGTTTACTGTTAAAATCATCTTAATTGTTTTGGTAATTTTTAGGATTCTTAAAAACGTTAATATATGAAAAATTATTAAAGTAAGGGCATAAAGGTGTATAAGTTGAAAAATAGTTTTACAATGGTAAAGAAACGAGGCTAAATGTTGTCCCTTTCAATAATTATTGAATTTACTTTCAGCTTTCATACTGTATACATGTGGTAAAGATTTTTTAATTTTAATTCACTGCAGTAATTAAATATTGGAAACTAATTGGAACGATAATTTTGTGAAAAACAGAAGTATTATAGAGGCCTCCAGAGTTTTCTTAAAATGAATTTATTTGTTTTTGCAATTTCATTTACAAATTTTTACAAGTTGTACTATGCTTACACGAAAACAAACAATGTTTTACACTTCGATTTTATCATTGTGTTTAAATTTTTAAACAACAAAAATAGTGCAATGTCAATATTCTGAATTTTATTAAATATATACAGGGTGAGTCAATAAAGGTACGGTTTTGGATATCTCATTAATCATTAGAGGTAAAAAAAGTCAGCCAAAGTTGTGTAGTTTATTCATACTATAACAAAGCGGCTACCTTATACTACATAGCATAGAACAAAGTCTCTCTCTGTGTGTGTCTGTCTGTTTGTCTGAATGCGATAATCTCAAAAACTACTGTACGGATTTAAGGATATAATTTATGAAGGTTTTGTGTAAATTAGCTGAACTATGATAATAATTGTCGAGTAAGTCAGAAAAAACCATACCATCTGAACATATCGGAGGTTGCACATTTGTTTTGTTTCACAGTATTGTCTGTCGTGCATTATTATTAGACAGAACACATAATAGTGTGTTTTGTAAATATATTTTATTAATTACGTATGTACTTTTGTTTGAGTGAGTTTTAGAAGGGTTGCAAGTATTAAATAAACTTATTTTTTTAGAAAAATTGGAATAACTTGAACGTCACATAAGAATTTCAGAAATGTAATACGCTTGTATTTTTTTATCTCTAATAATAATTAATAAGATATCGAAGAGCGCGCGCTTGTTGACTCATCTTGTATATAATTTTTGAAACATTTTTGTGTGAATTAAAGGTAAACACTCAACAATATGTAATGTAACTCACCATGTGTCAAAACTGTAAACAAGGATTAGATGTGTTTGATTAGATCTGTAACAGTGATTTGTCGCGTGTGACGTTACATCAGCATTCGCATGTGACAAGGCTACGAAAACACGTACACAAATATTACGTTCGTATGAAGGACAGTTTTAAATTAGTATAATTAAAACCACAACATTGAATTTTTATATATTTCTCATTATAGCGGCTAAAATAATATACAAAAAGATATTAGTTTGAAAGACTTCTTTCTACCATTTAATATGAAAATTTTACTTTGTTGCCGAAACTTGAGAGTAAACAGGTTTTTTCAGTTGAGGTCTTCATAAAAAAATAGGGTTCTACATAAAATTTTCTTTTGATTTTAGAAGAAAGTATAGAAGGGCAGCCGAAAGAAGTAGTTCGCCTCAAGCGCGAATTGGGTCTGTTTTCGGCTATCAATTTAATGATAGCTGTTATGATAGGATCAGGTGTATTTGTATCTCCATCTTCAACATTAGAACATACTGGATCAGTAGGAATGTGTTTAATTGTATGGACTGCATGCGGAATCATCTCAATGTTTGGTAAATTTTCAACTTATTCAAAAAATCCAAGAAATATTTTTGTACTAAAACAATCCCGACTGTGTGTCAAGTTTCACACTCAACTTTGCTAAAAATTGTTTTTTAGGTGCCTTGGCATTTGCTGAACTCGGAACAATAATCCCTCGATCGGGTGCTGAATATTCTTACTATATGGATTCGTTTGGTCCTTTACATAAATTCTGGGGCAGACTTCCTTCATTTATTTACTCTTGGGTTTTAATATTTATTACGAAACCCGCAGAAGTCGCTATAATAATTTTAACATTTTCGGAATACTTGTGCCAACCAATTTTCGATGTAATGTGTATACACAATTCGGAAGACAGCGAAAGAGTCAAAAAAGCAGTAGCTTTGTTGGCTTTAGGTAAAAATTTCACTTACAAAAGTTGTTTTTAAAGATGTTTTGGTTGAAGGATTGATTACTTACATAAACATGTCTAGCGTGAAACTGTATGTTAAAATACAAAATATTTTCGGAGGTTGCAAAATTATCGCTTGTCTTGTTGTGATTTTCGGGGGGCTGTATGAGCTAATAATTGAAGGTATTAGTAGTAACACAGAACCTCCACATCACACTACTTTAAAATTTCAGGTAACACATTTAATTTAACTAAAGGATTTCAAGGAACAAAATATTCTTCAAAGGATATAGCTCTTGCTTTCTACAGTGGATTATGGGCGTACGATGGCTGGTAATCAACACGGTTTTATAAAGTCTGTTACGGTATTTGCAAAATTTTAGTATTTTATTACAGGTCTGCCGTAACATTTGTTACCGAAGAAATTAAAAAACCCGAAATGTGAGTTTAATTTTTTTTATAATTATGTTAAATTTGTTATTGGTTTATTTCAGCAATATTCCTAGAAGTATAAGTATAAGCGTACCTATCATTACAGCATTATATGTTTTTATGAACGTGGCATATATGTCGGTGTTATCTATACCCGAAATAATGAGTGCCAAAGCTGTTGCTGTAACGTTTGGAGAAAGAGTTCTCGGGCCGATGGCCTTTTTAATACCTTTAGGTGTTGCTTTATCTACATTTGGATGTGCTTTAAGTATCCAGTTTGGAGTTACAAGGTAATTTGTTGCTATTTTTAAATGTGGAACCAACTAAAAAACGCAAATCTGTTGAAACAATTTTCGGACAAGTTTTGTCTAAAAATAAATTCGAGAATTTTCGGCTGATATTGAGTTATAAGGTCTTGATAGCGTCCATGAAACACGACACGCACTCAAAAATGCGTGTACAAGTTTGAAGTGGTTAAATGCATGCCGACGTCAAAAGGAAATGAGTATTATCTAAAAACCAAAAAACTGTATCAGAAATGTACGAAGTATAAAGATTAAGTTTAGTATCTCAGTTAGAGTCAACAACAAGTGTGGAACTACACTGAGAGGAAAGTGATAAACCATATCGCACTGTGAGAGCAATACTCACGTAACTCAAAACTAGCGTGTTTTGAGTAATGGTGATTTAAAATTCCCAAGTTCGTATATATTATTTGTATCTTAAATACCAAAGGTTTCGAAATACATTATAGTCGTATTGTCAATCTATTATTAATCGTGTTTTTATTCCTTTAGAGTAGAACCTTCTACTCGTTACAGAAAACAAGAAATTTTGACTTACGTGACTATTGCACTGCTACATCATATCAAATATTTTGGCTTGCGTGTTAATAAATTTAAGGTCAAACTAGCAACACATTGTAATGAAAAAAATATAACAAAACACAAAACGATCACAGTATTAATTCATTTAACATCTACACTGACGGGCAAAAAAACCGGCCACCCTGAAAAATTTCACAAAACCACTTTAAAACTTAATTTAACTAGTGATCGTTATTTTATTAAAGAATCATTCACTATTGACACATGTTGTACAAATTAGCACAAAAAAGAAGACAATTAAACGCAGAATTAAATTTAATTTAACGAAATAACAGAAACAGACCAAGTACGATATTTTCTTAAAAAAAAAACAATAAAGGAGGCTGTTGTTGTAAATAGTGTTTTTCATCATTTGATTATAAGTTTGGCAATTAATAAACGTTTTCACGCGAAAATAATTCCGTTAACTCTTACAGACGTCTTTCAAAGTGTCGCTCTGTTTCTGTTATTTTGTTAAATTAAATTTAATTCTGCGTTTAATTGGCTTCTTTTTTTTGCTGATTTATACCTTATATGTCAATAGTGAATGGTTCTTTAATAAAATAACGATCACTAGTTAAATTAATAATTTTTAAAGCTTCGTTTTGCGAAATTTTTCAGGGTGGCCGTTATTTTTTCCCGGTCAGTGTACTGTGGCTAAATTGTTATAAAATGTGTTATACAGGGTGTTAGGGAATGCTTGCAACAAAATTTGAAGGTAGCCTCCTGAAGAAGAGAACAACAAAAAATGCTAGTAACACTTTTTTCAAAGGTTAATAGTTTTTTCTATAAAGCATATCGAAAAATCAGTCCCCACATTTTGAGAACTGCCGACGTTGTCTTTTTTTTTCTAAGGTAGTTGTGAAAATTCTGGAACTAAGATGATTATTTCCTTAGAAACGATTAAATCTAATTTGTCAAAAATTGACAAAAATGTCACATTTACATCAATACAATAAACACCTTTGAGTTTTAAAATGTTTGATTCGGACGTTTAACGAAATAGACGCGGTTCCGACACGCTAATAAGAGTACCAACGTGGTTGTTAACGGAAATTTCAGAAAACACCACAAACGGCCTCTGAAAACCTACAGTGATACCAGAAAGAGGGGGTTTTTCGTTTTCCCCTGAAAAAAATCCCGAAGGAAAACACTAGAAAGATTAGAAAAATCTATCTTTCAGCAGTGTGGTAAATGAAATGTTGAAATAGTTCGTCAACTCAAGCGCAATAGCGCTCCCAGTTGATCTAATACTACGGCAAAAAGGGACAACTCATGGCACCCAACCTCGTGATAAAACTTTTCATCCTCCTCACTACCCTTCGACTTGATTAGTACAGACCCCTGTTGTTCGATCTTGAAAAAAGCGGCTATGGTTAACTGTTTGATGAACAAATGAGGACGCTCCACCCAAGATTCGGAGGAGTCTGTAGGACCTAAGTTCGTCGGTCCATATTTCCGAGTCCGGTCTGATCACTCGCCTAATGTGGTCCATTAATGTAGCAGCGGAACGGTTGGGAATGTAGGACAACTAACTCCGCTTGTTGATCGTTCGTATACCACTCGTTATGAAAATTACAACAAAATAATTTGCCGCTTGTAGGTAAAAATCCGAACTTATACAATGTACATGAGGCTCCTGGGCAAGAACAAGATGAGCAAACAATCCCGGCGCAAGCCGTGTACTCGAAAGTGAACCGTAGCAAGGAACACTTACTACTGAAATGACAGAAAAACTCATTTTATATGCACTTTCATTTGCCCTTTGTACGATAACTGTCGGGTTTCCTGCCAATTCCCTCATATTAAACTGTGTTTACTATCCCCTTTGCAATGGAAGTGATTTCATTATTGATAATAAAAAGGTACCCTTAGAGTACTGAAATCATAGAACGCTTAAGGTATTTTCTTTGTTACTCCTTAATGGTTAACCATATACTAAATGTTCTTGTTTTTAAGAATTTTTTTAGTATTAGGAAATAAAAAAAGATCCTAGAAATAGTCTAAGCAGTTGAAATATTCTCAAAAATCAGGTAAAAATTGGTGTTAAAACACTGCTTAGCACTCCAACGTCCAACATTATCTTTTTATTTTTCGATTGTCCAGCAATTATCTTTTCTTAATAAATTTATATTCTACTTTTGCTTTGCGGAAAAAGGTAGAATACATAGTTTATCAACAAATACAAGAAATGTATTGTATAAGTTATAAACTTTGTTCAAAATCTTCCAACGATTTTAAAATTTAAACCAATTTGTTAAATACAATTTTTAACACAAAGAAAAATAACCTTTAATTAAAATAAATAAACAAAACGAATAAGCGAAAATAAAAAACAAAAAACGCAAAAACAAAACAAGTAAATTAAAGCAGATGTTGGAAGTGAGCACCATTTGCACGAATACAAGCTTCTTCTCTCCTGAGTAATGAGTTACTGACTCTATTTAATTCTTCAGGATCGTTTCGAATCCGTTCTGCGGCCATCATAACTCTTGCTTCTAAATCTTCTAAATTATTAACTGGAGTTCGATAAACAATTGATTTCATATAACCCCATAAGTAGTAATCACAACTGTTAAGATCGGGAGAACGGGGTGGCCAAACGATGGGTCCACCTCTTCCAATCCATCTCTCACCATAAACATTCGTCAGGAATTGTCGCACTTGTAAACTAAAATGCGCAGGAGCACCATCGTGCATAAAGTACATCCTTCCTCGAATGTCTAAAGGTACATCTTCCAATAACAATGGCAAATGTGTTTCCAAAAAATGAAAGTAATTGTCTCCGTTCAGTCTTTCCGGTAGAACATATGGTCCTATCATTTGATTACCTATTATTCCGGCCCAAATGTTTAATGAAAAACGTTGTTGAAAGTGCGTCTCGTAAATCGCGTGAGGATTGGCATCTGCCCAGCGGTGAGTATTATGAAAATTAAGTATTCCATCCCTAGTAAAACAGCATTCATCTGTCATCAGTATGGAAGAAAGAAATCCGGGAGTTTCATTATTGCTGTTCACTATCCATCGGCAAAAGTTTTGTCTAGGAATGAAATCGTTCGGACTTAAATTCTGGACCCGCTGGAGGTGGTACGGGTACAAAAGAGATTCGCGTAGCGTTCTCCACACAGTCCAGTGACTAACACCTACTTCTCGAGCAATTTCACGCGTACTAGCTGACGGGTCTTCTTCAACACGATTGATAATGTGCTCTTCAATGTTGACCATATCTGGATCTCGACCTCGTCCAATCTCCTGATTTTTAGGTAAAACTGATCCTGTCTCCCGCAACCTTCTATCCACGGCTGAAAAGGTTTCGCGATACGGTTGTCGACGCCCAGGAAAACGTTCAGCATACCGTCTTGCTGCAGCTCTAGCATTGGCTCCACACTCCCCATAAACAAAATGCATGTCTACTACATATTCTTCTATGCTGTATTCTGGCATTTTTTCTCAATGAGTATTACTGACAATGACAGTTATAAATCTAACAATAATATTTGAAACAATTTGAACAATGTTAGTGTATCTCGGTAACTAAGCAACGATGCTTTTTTTTAACGATTCCCTTGATAGATAGAAAGCAAATTGCCATTCCTAATTCGTTGCTAAGTAACAATAGAAATTTTAATAATGGAACGTATTATTGAAAAATTGGCCTCCATGCAGTTCCAAAACGGTGTGATACTTATTTTTAAGGGGATTTAAAATAAAAACTATACATTTTTGAAAAAAGTTGTCCATAGATTTTAGATTCCTTTTTTTGTAATGCCTTTGCTCTGAAAGTTTGTTGCAAGCATTTCCTAACACCCTGTATAGTTGGATTCATGGATCTTTTTACACACGTGACCAAAAGCTAACGTCCGAACTAATAACTCTGACTTTGTAGTAATTAGTCAAAAAGATCACAATGTTCATAACGTCAACATGACACAAATGTATAGGCTCAGGCAGGTCTTTTGCTTCGGTGCTTTCCGATTGGGCCTTGATTTTGTTGGACTGGGAAGCACGCCGAGTCTGTTTTTTCGAGTTTTAATCTTCGAAACCGTTCGGCGAGTAACACCTAGAGCATATGCAACTCGCTAAAAATTTGAGTGAAATTATTAACCATGAACCTTCAAGTGATTTTTCCCTACTTGTTCTGTGGCATTTAATGAGATTAAAGGACCACCGTTTTCCTTCTCAATAGCAAAATACTTTATAACGTTAGACGCCATGTCCTGGGACGGGAACTCAAAGGTTTGCCCGGCATCTTGTAGACCAAACACGAACAAGAAATAAGATAACAAAACATAAAATAGGACAACGACACAAGAATACTAACAACCAACGAACTTTACGAAGAACTGAATAGAAAACTTGAATAGAACAACGAAAAGCTGCGATTTACCACTCTGAATAAAACCAAAAATGACAGTGACGTTTGATGAAAAATCGAATTATTAACAGTCACTAGATTGACTACATCAGTGCCTGTCGCACGATGTGGACGCATTTATTATGTATTTTATCTTTTTCTAATTCAAGAAACTTTGTGGAAGAAAGTTACTGACGTCGAGCGTAATTTGGACTCATTTCGGGAGACATACTATTTGTCTGGCTCTTTTTTTTGTAATCCTTAAAACAAAGATTCCTATGGTAGTTGCTGTCTGAACTTGTATGATACTTTGGTCACGTGTGTAAAAAGATACATGAATCCAACTATAATTGTATTTAATTCGTTTTTTATACATAATTGATTCAGTCCATCGTATTTTTTTACGTATTGCTAAAGGACCTTCATAAATATTGTTTAATCATTTTCATTTAAGTCTGATACCGCCGTTGTCGTGATGTTCGGGAGTTGATTGACTATTATTTCCTGATATACTTCCTTTCTATACGAAGTTAGAAAATTCCATCGGAATTTTTGACAAATTTTATTTTTTTTATTTCGCTCTATTTAACTTTCCTACCTTTCCTATTCAAAGAAAAATTGATTTCCATGTTTTCGGTCAATTCTTAACTATGTCAGAAGGCATTGTGCATTTGTTGTGTTCAGTTTGTACCTAAATTAGTAGGAGTATCAGATTATCAACATCGACTGAAATCTCATAGCTTCATAGCTTACGTGCATTTCACTTTAGTTTTGAGATACGGCAGTCTTGCATTAAGTGCACACGTAATGTTCGGAAATGCAATACTAACATTTTGATGAATTTGAGCATTACGCAACTATTAAAAACCGTTTATACTTACATATACTAAAACTACATTAACTTTTTTATGCATTAATGATAAATTTAAGAATTCGGCAAATTTTGACTTACGTGAGTATTGCTCTCACAGTGCGATATACAGATTATATCAAGGTTTTATTGTCGGGACAAAATTTGGTACCTAACTAAACATAGTAGCCGTTATATTTTTGTCAAATTTTATTACTTTTGTGCTTTTGATATACTTTCTTTAATAATAATTAGGCAAACTTTTTTTACGCATTTGTTAGACAATTTTTTCTATTTTCTATCAAAATTACATATGAAGTTGTCATTTTGGGATCAAGTCAAAATTTTTAAGTTTGTTTCTGATGCAGTGGTGAACAAATACGTGTCCATTGTTGTTGTCAATATCTTACCTTGTCAACAATACCTAGGCAAGGTAAAAAATGTAGATCGTATGTACACAGTAAAGATAGAGAATATAAAATTATGTGCAAATTGACGTAATGTAATGTAAAAAGTTTTAATTATATCAGCCTTATTCTTCTTTTGGTAACTAAAAACAGTTAGACAAGTATTATTTATAGAATAGTAAACATTTCACTCAGCACACAAATATTCCTTTTTTTTTATAAAATTTTTCTTTTTTTGGATTTTCTAAGCATGTTATTTTTGCAGAGTATGCTATGTAGCTGGTCAAGATGGCTTAATGATGAAAAGCTTGTCATTTGTGCACCATAAAAAACTGACACCATCTGTTGCCGTAGTTTTACAAGGAGCAATAACTCTGCTATGTATTATTGCTGGCGAAATAGTACAACTAATAGAATTTGTAAGTTTTCTGGTATGGTTGTTTTATGCTTTAGCAATGGTATCCTTGCTGGTTCTACGTAAAACCAAAAAAGATGTGCACAGACCCTATAAGGTAAATAAATATTTTTTAACTTTTTCGCTAAAAATAAGAGATCAGAATTGATAGTAGTAAATTTGACCAATTTGGTTCTCCAAAATTAATTAAGTTTGACGTCAAGCTCAAAAGAGAACGACTTCATTTTCGACATTTTTTTGTGTTTTTGTGTGATGCACAAAATTAAAATATGCATTCATATTGCTAAAAAAATATTTTTAAATATATGTTTCTTTCATTGTATACACCGATTCCCTGCTACTAGCTATTTAAATTGTACTTGTAAATTATGAATCTGCCTTGAGTTTTTATCTTAGATTAAATTTTCCAAAAAGAAAAACCAAATTATATAAAACTTTTTATAACAGTAAAAGAGCAACGCAGTAGTAATGGTTGAAAGGTTTACACCAGTAAACGTAAAGAATGTTCGACTAATCACGCGAAGAACGTGGAGGTAGTCGATTCGATGCCCTCATGAAACTTTTTTTTCTTACACTGTTACTGGTATTTTTAACTTATAGGGGTTATCATAAAATAACTTACATTCAAAATAAATTAAATTTTATGATTGTTTAAAGAAGCTGGATTTATTATTATACTTCCAGCGTTCTATTCTTTCCTATTCCGCTTTATTTATTATACTAGAACATTATTCGATTTTATATATTTTTACTTCCCGAACTTAAGCGAATGTGTTCTCGACCTTTCATGACCCTACCGTACGAAGAAATAGGTTTCCCGTTTTCGTCTCTCTGTCTGTCCGTCCGTCTATCCGTTAGTCTGTCTGTCCGTCTGTCTGCCGTCTGTCCGGATTTTTATTAGACAAATAATCTCCGAAAATACTGGGCCGATTGTTGTCAAATTTTATATGTGTCTTATGATGTCTTATGAATGTGATGAAGATAGTAAAGCGCTAACCAAACTTTGTCTGATCATACCCACCAATAATGTGATGACGTCTCTTCAAAATTGTACGCAGTAAATGGGTTTGAAATTGTATAAAATAACATAGTCCTCCACTTGTAGTTTGACTCCGTGTTGAGTCTTTACCCGAAACTTCTAGATTTTTGGAAAAAAAATTTTAATCTGAAAAACCTACCGAAAAAAGAATCTCAGGAGCCCCGTGTGTTGTTTTTGAAAAAGTTTAAAAGAATCTCCGGGCTCCCTTGTGTTGTTAAAAAAAGAATCTCAAGGACCCCTTGTGTTGTTTTTAAAAAAAGTTTCAAAGAATCTCCGGGCTCCCTTGTGTGTTGTTACTTCCCGAGTGTAAGCAAAGGAAGTATTGTAATGGAGTCCGTCGGCCGACTCTCTACTTTTGCATTTTCTCGGCCTATCATGACCCCTAGAGGACGAAGAAATAGGTCTCCCGTTTCCGTTTGTCTATCCGTCTGTCCGTCCGTCCGTCTGTCTGTCCATCTGTCTATCCGTCTGTCTGTCCGTCTGTCCGTCTGTCTGCCGTCCCGGATTTTTTTTAGACAAATAAGTACTAGGCCGATGGTTGTCAAATTTTATATTTATATTAGGAATATCATGTAGATGGTAAAACGCTAACCAAAATTTGTCTAATCATCCCCACCACTAACGTGATGATGTCACTTCAAAATTGTACATAGTAATTGGGTTCTAAATTGTATCAAATAACATAGTTTTACACTTTATGACTCCGAATTGAGAATTTACCCGAAACGTCCAGATTTTTGGAAAAAAAATCAAAATTAGGAAACAACATTTTGACATTTAATTTGGAATCTACAAAACCGAATGTTTTGAAATCTTGCAGATGTTTTAAGGTTATAAAGAGCATAATAAATTTTTAGTCAAAATATATCTGCTTATCCCCTCCAAAAAATCAATGACATCAGCTCAAAAGTTTGCCGAATAAGTCCTATCTAAAATGTACAAAATATGATGAGTCTGTACTTGTAATTTATCATTTCATTCATATTTTTTGGATCCGCATATACAGGGTGATTCAAAAAAATTAATGAATGCGTAAATTTATCTTATTGATTTAATCAGGAACTACAAAACCGAATGCTTTGAAATCTTGGAGATATTTTAAAGTTATCATAAGCAAAATGTATTTGCTCATCCCCCCTAAAAAATTGATGACATCACTCCAAAATTTTGCTGAATAGATCCTATCTAATATGTACAAAATATGATGAGTCTGTACTTATACTTTATCATTCCATTAATATTTTTTGGATTTGCATATACAGGGTGACTCAAAAAAAATTATCACTGTATTTCAGGAGCGAGGGAGGTTCTGTCGAAACAACTTTCGACCAATTTTTTTTTATAAAAGAATCTCAGGGGCCCTTGTATTATTTTTTTATTAAAAGAATCTTAGAGGCCTCTTGATGTTTTTTTTTTAATAAAAGAATCTCAGGGGTCCCTTGTATTGTTTAAAAAAATAAATAAATAAAAGAATCTCAGGGGCCTTTTATGTTGTTTTCGAAAAATTTTCAAATTATCTCCGGACTCCCTTGTGTTGTTAAAAAAAAAATAAAAGAATCTCAGGGACCCCGTGTTTTGTTTGTTGTTTTTTTTTTTAATAAAAGAATCTCAGGGGCCCCTTAAGTTGTTTCCGAAAAAGTTTCACAGCAGGCACGTAACCAAGGGGGGGGCTGGGGGGGGGGGGCACAGGCCACCCCAGCAAAACCCTGTGCCACCCCTGGTGCCCCCTTAAATTAATTTTAAATTTTAAAAGAAAGCAAATTCGAAATTTCAGATCAACAGTAAATTTTAGCTATGAGTAATCTTATGTTCCTATCTTGTAATATAACTCTCTGAGTAAAGCGATACTGCTGTGAACAGTTTTGTCGATAACTTTTTTAAGCAGTTAGCCGATACAATTGATATGCCTTTTACACACTATGCAGATTGGCACGCAGGGTTTAAATGAATTCTCATGGTGTTAGTCAATTTCAACTATTTGCACCCCATTAAGTTTATATATACTGGTTGTGATCCAAGTAAAATGTTGATTTATACTAATGGAGACTTTTTTAAAGGCCTCCTTATTTGAAATTAGTGCCCGGGCTGGGCCCCTCCAAAATAAAAGGCTGGTTACGTGCCTGTTTCAAAGAATCTCCGGGCTCCCTTGTGTTGTTTTTTTTTTTATTAAAAGATTCTCAGGGGCCCCTTGAGTTGTTTTTTAAAAAGTTTAAGTTGTTTTTTTTTAAGAATCTCAGGGGTCCCTTTTGTTGTTTTTGAAAAAATTTCAAATAATCTTTGGGCTCCCTTGTGTTATTTTTTTTTTTTAAATAAAAGAATGTTAGGGACCCCTTGTGCTGTTTTTGAAAAAGTTTCAAAGAATCTCCGGGCTCCTTTGTGTTGTTTTTTTTTAAGAATCTCAGCAGTTACTTGTGTTGTCTTTGAAAAAATTTCAAATAATCTCTGGACTCCCGTGTGTGTTTTTTTTAAATAAAAGAATCTTAGGGATGCCTTGTGTTGTTTTTAAAAAAGTTTCAAAGAATTTCCGGGCTCCCTTGTGTTGTTTTCTGTTTTTTTTTTTCATAAAAGAACCTCAGGGGCCCCTTGTGTTGTTTCTGAAAAAGTTTCAAAGAATCTCCGGGCTCCCTTGTGAAAAGATTCCGGGGGTTCCTTGTGTTGTTTTTGAAAAAGTTTAAAAGAATCTCAGGGGTCCTTGTGTTGTTTTTTTAAAGGTTTAACAGAATCTCGGAAGCCCCTTGTGTTGTTTTTGAAAAAATTTAAGAGAATCTCGGGGGCCCTTGTGTTTTTTTTTAACTTTAAAAGAATGTCGGGGGCCCCTTGTGTTAATTTTGAAAAAGTTTCAAGGAACCTCATTGTTTTTCTTTTGAAAATATTTAAAAGAAGATCTGGGGTCACTTGAGTTGTTTTTGAAGAAATTTAAAAGAATATGGGGGACCACTTGTGTGTTTTCTTTATAAAAGTTGTGTTTAGTTTTGTTTTTCAGAAAGTTTGAAGGAATATTAGCAGTGGCGGCTCGTCAGGGGAGGCAGGGGAGGCAGTGCCTCCCCTGGAAAAATTGACTATTAGTTTTTGTTTTAATATCTGTTAACTTCAAATATATTTTACAGATATAGCAAATAACTTTCATGGAACACTGTGATTTATTAAAACGCGTCTTGGTATAAAACATATTTTGAAGTACGCGCTTTCGACAGGAATAAGCGCTGATCACCGCCGTGTAGGCCAGCTTCAGACAGAGGCATGCCTCAGAAAGACGGATATCTTCAGTATGATTAGTCAGTGGCGCTAATATGTTTTTGAGTAAGACAATAGTCATCAGTGCTTTATCAAAGCGCCAGCGGAGGCACCAACGCCTACCGTCCTTAAGCCAATCAGATCGGATTTTTTAATCTCACGGTGAAACTGCACAATGCTGAACAGGGATGCTGAATGCATTTAGTGTGCATTTAGTTGTGCATTAATTAGACGCGAGGAAAGGTGTTCACTGCATGTGCATTGCCAAGGTTGTGTATTAAAACTTTTAAGTTAACTTGAACAGAGTAGGACAATGAAAATGTCAGTTTTGCAATTCTGATAGCAACATAAGAATCTATAATCTCCAGAATTTCTTATAAAGTTTAAATATTTAAGCACGGTTTTCTTACGACGAACAATTGTATGTCAAAGATTTAGAACCTCTCATCCAGATTTGAGGAGAACTTTATTAATTAATTGATTAATATATTTAAATTAGCCCTAGATCATATGAATTAATATTTAATGCTAAGAAAGCAAATTCTATAGTCTTTAAACCTTCTCGTTGGTTTGTGTGAAGCAATTAAATGTTTTTTATTCGAGAAGTGTACTCATATAGAATAGAGATGTGTTACTGACTCAAAGCTATTTGTATTGTTTTCATAAAAACGAATAAACAATCTGTCTTTTAACAAAAGTAATTGCCAACATGTTAATTAATACCTGCTGATTTTGAAACGAAATTGTTGCCTCACCTAACGAAAGGACCACGAGCCGCTACTGAATATTAGGGACTCTTAAAGTATTGTTTTCAGAAAAATTTAAAAGAATCTCAGGGGTCCCTTGTGTGTGTGTCTTTTTCCTTAAGAATGTGGAAGAATCGTCAGTGTTTCAACGTTACATTATGTCACCACCCTCGAACTATCGAAATAAATTGACGAATTTTATAAAAAATAAAAATGTAATAACATTTTCAATTTATTACGTTGGTAATGCGGAAATACTTCGAGAAGAATAGGTACATCAGTGAAACTTCACAGTAAACCTAAAATAAAAAAAAAATCAGATTTTAAAGACAACTGCAATTGCTTCTCCTTTAGCCTTAATGTTAATTAACAGACACACACAACCCTGTCGTGATCACACAATTGTGTAAAGAAAAAACTCAACGAAAATGCTGGATATATTTCATTGTACTTTAGGTGCGAGGGAAGTTCTATCGAAACAACTTTCGACCAATTTTTTAGACCTATTTAAAGAATATGACATGGTATAACGCTGCCCAAAATTTGTTTGTTCATCTCCACCAAAAATATGATGACGTCATTTTAAAAATTTACCAGAGTTAATGACGTCATCAGAAAATTTTATTAAGAAAAACTTCCCATTTTTTACAGAACAAAATTTCATTAACAAATTTATCTCAAGAACTAGACTTGTACTGTCTAGGAAAGGTCTGTCTAAATAATTTTAAATCATTTTCTTTAAATTTAATTAATTTCAGAACTGTTAACGAAAAGATAGTATGTAATACACTATAGTTTTAATTTTGTAATAATAAACTTGAATTTGCAAAAGGTACAGAAATTCCAGATTTAGATGAGTTCTTACACAGTTTACGGAGATGTATGTTTTTATAGTTATTTTTGACCTTAAATGTCGTTTAATCGTTGAAAATTTATATCCAAATTCTCAATTTCTACTAATAGTTTTTTTATTTTTGTTAACAGGTGCCTTCATGGATCGCCGTATTTTTCTTATTAGCAGTAAGTTGTCTGACCACGATTCCAATAATAATGGATTCTTCGCCTAAATACTTGTTTGGTTTGGGTTATGTACTAACAGGAGTATTCGTATATTATTGGTTTATTTACAAAAAGAATATTCCGAAGTCTATTATCAGTGAGTTGAACAAAATTAAATAAAACAATTATTTTTACATCACATTTATTTTTTAGGAAAAGCCACGCGTTTTGCACAAATATTGTTTGAGGTGGTACCCCCGGATTGCTTTAACCGAAAATTGTAACACTTCATAGAATGTCTTTTCGATTTATTGTACCTTGTATTTTCCACGATGGGCAAACATCATTATTTATTATGTAATTATTATTATTTCCATCTGGACACTGCGTGAAAAACCACGGATATATTGCAAATACGAGCTCAACATCAGTAAGATATATTGGCACAATAGTACTAATCGAGGGCAGTATTTTTAGTACTCTTGTTTAAATATGTCATTTTTATAAATAAAATGTTCTACAAATGCTCACCACTTATTTGTAGAACATAGATCCCTGTTTTGAGAATGGCTTTGTGTACACACTTACAAAAGCATCCTTGCAACGTATTCATAACTGCCCATTCACAATGGACATAAGACATAAGAACAAGCGCATAACATAATTTGGTCTGTGTCTGGCTTATGCTTATCTACGTTCACAGTGGACACAGTGAACTCTGTAAGAATTGTTAAACTGCGCAAACGCAGAACGGAATAACTCCCGGCCAAACATAGAAACGGCTAACCTCAAACTGAGTCAAAAAAAATATCTAACCTACAATTTCATACGATATTCGAACTTAACAACTCGCAGTACAGAACAGACTCGCAGTGTGAAGCTTTGATTATAATTTATATAATATAATCAAAGGTGTGAAGTGCCAAGTACCAACTGTCAAAGGGAATTCAATAGCAGCATTCAAAAGTCCCTAGATTTTAACATAATTTTGACATAATTCGTGCACAAAGTTGAACTTATTTCAACTTTGTGTACGCACACAAGGATTACATAAAACGTTCATAAGCATAAGAATTACGTTCGTCCACTGTGAACAGGGGTACACGTTTTCCATCGTTTCAACTTTACGTATTTATGTAAGCTTTATGTACTTGTTATGCCTTATGTCCATTGTGAATGGGCAGTAAAGTGAGTAGCAGCAAAAATTATTTTACTGCACATGCGCATAATAATTTGGCTCCCACAGAATACTATACTATATCCAGTAATTTGTATTTTACAATATAACTTAATATTACATAACTGACAACCTTTACAGGCTTTCAACCTGCCATACCTACATATATTACAACGATGTGAGAAAGTGACCGTTGTGTATATACCAAAACATTTTCTTTGTTCCTTTTCTTTACTAACATGTAATCACATTTGTGCTTATACAACATAATAAAAAATATGAACAAAATGGTCATAGTTTAAAATGTCATAGGTCATCTAAACGTTACTGCTCTCTACAAGAAGACTTCCGTATTTATGTCCAGATAAGATTTTATGACTTCCGTATTAATTTTTGATAATATCAATAATAATTTCCACTGTCCTTTTTTTGCCATTTTAATAAAAGTAAAAAAAGTAAATCCAGTTGTAAATTAAACTTAAATGACAATTATAAACACTGAATTTACAAAAATATTATAAAAATGCGATATAGTGTAATGCAGAAGACGCTAAATTACATCGCCATGCATTCTTTGTTGAATATAAAAATACCGTCATGTGAAGATATCCATCTTTAAACAAACAGTTCAAAGTAAGTATAAACAGCGTTTATTTACTTATTGATTTAATTTACATCAGTTCTGAGTATACTGTGACGAAAAATTGTTATCAATTGTTGTACATAATGCATCCAAAGCATTGGTGCAGACTGACCTTATTTTAACAGCGTCACAATAATTATTTAATTTATTAACAACGCAACACATCATCAGTAACATGGAAGTCAATGCAAAAGGAAGACTCAAATTTAACAGTCCTTTATGTAATAATTGCGGCAATTACTAAAAGAGCAAGTAATATCGGTGTGTTTTAATTCCATTAAAGCAAAGAGACCAATTTTGATGAACCTGATAATTTAACTCTACTTAAATAAAACATAAGTAAATTAATGTAATTGTGTAAGCTGTCAAAACAAGTAAATATCGGACTTAAAATGTAACTCATATTTATCATGTAAGTATTATGAAAGATATTATACTGTTTTATTGCATTTTAATAATATGACCCAAAGGGTCATCAAGATTTTTGCTTGTGTGGAAATTAACGTATCCGAGTTTGAAACTATACACTGAAACACTCCATGACAGGCAATGTGTTTATTATTATGTTACCAATATTATCAATAAATTACTGGACTTTTATTTAATAGGTATTTTTTTAAATAAAACATTCATATTGTCTGCAAGATTGTGTTTAACACTGAGCGCTCTATTTTCGTTTATAACTAGCCGCAATTTTGTATTAAACAATTTGTGTCGTGCTAGTTCAATTTTCGTTTCCTAAATGAGTGATACTACGGCTTGTCCAGATGGCCCAGACATAGAGAAGTACCTAGTGCGGTGAGATACAAGTTTTAATACTTGTTATCTATCATACTCTTGACAATTAAACAAGATATTACAGATACCACGTTGGTATTTAATTGAAAACTGATGTGCACTGTGCTCTTGTTAACATTTTATCACTCAGCGTAATATGCTTTTAGCTTATTAATTAATATATCTGGGTTTGTTTATACTTTAGTGAAAAAAACACAATGACCGGTAAGTTTTTACTTTTCTTTTAATCACTAGTAATTAAACGTATGTACGAGTATATTATTATTTAATTTAAATTATTTAAATAATTTGGGTAGATGCAAAGGACGTTTATAGTTTTATTATTTGTAAAGTTTGTAGTTTAGGCAATCACTTTTCTGTGCGAGAATATATTTTATAAATCTGTTACTTAGTAGCATTCGGATTTGTTTGTTTTAAAACTTTGATTGATCTACCCATAAGATAATAAACACTCTATCAGTCGTTGATTGATTATTTATCTCTATTGTGTAATCCGGAACTTTGCTTAACGAAAATGCCCTATATTAATAATTAGTAATTACTTCTAAGTCTAAAAATGTATGCAAAAATCGAAGAGATATAACTATTTGAGTTTCTTGCAAAATACTAATAATTGTCAGAACACTTTATTTGGCAATGAGAGATGCACTCGTGCAATCGTGTCAGATTGTTTTTTATAATAAAGATTAATATTATTTGAAAATTTGTTAAAGGTAAAATTACTTTTTCCAAGAAATATTTTTTGATATATTTTAAGTTAGTGTTTTTAAGAATTCTCAACGGTTTATCTTTGGACTTTTGGCGTTATCCAAATTTTGTTTATCTTGACGGATATATTATATTCATGTAGGTACAGGCTGTTTCATCTCAACTGAACGGTCAAAATTATTATTTTATGATATACATAGTTTAGGCTTTTTTTTTCAAATTGGGTTCACGTCTTTTTTTTAGTCTTTTTCAAAAAACCTATTAAAAGTATATAACATTTCATAATAAATGGCAGTTTATGGAATTTATACCAGATTTTTTGAACCTGCTGTTTTTATATCGCATGCGTAAGGTGTCACCATGGAAACTAAGGTGTGCATCTTTACCTACAACAAGCGCACGTAATGCGGATTCACACCTGTTCGGAATTTCATGACTCAAAGTTCATCTAGATTTTGAAAAGTTTGTAGTGTCGTTATCTACATCTCTTTTTAAAATTTCCCATCCTTCTTGGCCACATTTTCTCAAATGGAGCCTTTAAAAAGAAAACTGTATAAGCTATATGGTGAGAAACTAGGAATTAATTTAGCCACTTAATATTGATTGAACTGTTAGACGATGTACATATCAGTTTATTTTTAACCACCTAATAATTATAAGACGATGCTGTAAATAAGCCTAAAAATATTAGTTAGGTATTAGTTAAGTCGCCAGTAATATTATTTCTCCACTTCATTGTGTTTAAACTTTGTAGGTATGTATTTAGCGGAAAATGGTGTTAAATCTATATAATTTTAAACTTTAATGTTCAGTTATTTAAAATAGTAGAAACATTTCACATCAACTGGATTACATATCCATACAGCACATGTATTTACTATATGAGATAGTTATATCAATAAGGTCATTTCTTAGCATCTCACAGCATCCAAAATAAGAAAGTAGTATCTGTCGTCTATTGACGATTCTAAATAAATAAATTTCAAAATTACAAACAGATTTTTTGAAAATGTATGTGTACTCTAATGTCACGTAGATGGTGAAACGATAAGCAACATTACTGTTCTGACATAATTTAATCAGTTACTTCGGAAATGACGTTATTTTACAAGCAATGTTTCTAAAAAATGACTGTATAACTAAAAAAATTCGTAGGATTTCAAAAAAACGTATGACACGGATTTTCGTTTAATTTGAGTGCATGGACGTAAATTCTTTATATTTAGAACAGGGTGTGTGATTTCATAATGGTTAATCAATACGTACAATGGTAACACCTACAGTTACTGATCAAATTAAAGCCTTTCCCAATTTTATAAGAAAAATCGTTACTGAGCGTTCTGAGATCATCAAGGCGAAGGTTAAAAATTTCAAAAAGTAAAAATATTCGTCATATAATACTCTCAACATGTAATTTTATTACAATTGTTTTACTTATCAGATCACTTCCTCTGCTTATCACCAAATTGGCTATTGATATAAGTAATTAATCAAATGAAAACATCAGTGCACATTAATCAACTTGATTTCGACTAAATAAATTCTTGTAGATAAATTGTTTTAAACAGGGTAACTACTATACACGTGTAGAGAAGACTGTTCATTTAAAAACCACTTTACTACCTACTCACGAGGCCTTGACACGAAAGATCTACAAAATCTTCAATGACTTGATTTTACTTGATTGTAGTAAATTAATGTTTTAATCCAGATCCCGCCTCAAATGATTTTAAAACGATTTATTTTAGGACATATTTTAGCCAAAAGTTGCTTTTATTCTGTTCTTTGCTTAATAAATAGATAACTAGGTTCAGTAAATCAATATTTTTACTTCCCGAAGTAAGGAAGTATTGTAATAGGGTGCATCCGACGAGTGGCTATTTTCACTTTTTCTCGACGCTTTATTAAAAGGGTCCTAGAGTTCGAAAAAGTAACTCCCGTTTTCGTCTGTCTATCGTCTATCGTCGATCTGTCATCTGGCTGTGTCGATTTTTATAAGACAAACCATTTCCGAAACTACCGGACCGATTGTTGTAGAATTTTAGTGTTACGAAAATCGTATAGATGGTAAAACGATTACCAAAATTTGCCTAACTGAGAATTTAATGATGTCCCGTCATTATTTTGAATAGTTAAGGTTATTTAAATGAAGTGAAATAATATATTCCTTTATTCGTGGTTTACTTTACAAAAAATCTTATCCAGATTGATATCGTGTCCTTGCTAGAATGTGGATGAGGTCATATATCTTTACTTTAACTTATAGGTGTTACTATAAAAAAAAAATAAGTAAAATTCACAAAATCAAATTTTATACATTTTCGAAAAAATTGGTTATGTTGAGCTCTACTTTAGGGGGAGGGAAGTTCTGTCGAATAACCTTCGGCCAATTTTTACTTCTCGAGCGTAGACGACGGAAGTATCGTAGTTGTATATATTTAAATTACACAATAATATACTCGTACACTTGTGGTGTATGAATCCGCTTTCAGTTTTCCCTTAAGCACAAATTTTTGCAAAAAAATTCGCAAAATATAATAACCTCGCACGAGGACTGGCAATCAAGGAGCTCTGATTTCACGTCGGCACCCGGATTTATGGTCACGTGTTCGATACTGAACATAGCTCTTTCTTTTTTTTCTTTTTCTCTTACACTGTGACTAGTATTATCTATATGGTTTTTACTGTGTGGAGGTTATGACAAATTAATTTTTTTAGTCACCCTGTATAAGCAATTCTAAAAATTGTGAATGCATTGACAAACTACAAATATATAATTTATTCAGCAAAATTTTGAGATGACGTCATCAAGTTTTGAAGAGACTAAAAAAATGCATTATAACGATTTACCAGGCTTACGATAACCATAAAACTTTTACAAGATTTCAGAGTATTTGGTTTTACAATTTCAAAGTTAAAATGTAAAATGTTGTTGTACTACTTTGATTTTTTTGTCGAAATCTGAATGCCTACAGCAAAAAACCAAGGTGGATTCATAAACCACAAGTAGGAAAATATATTACCTATTTTATAAATTTAAATAGAGTTTACCGATTTCTGTCTATTAAATGCCTGTTTACATTTATAAAAGTTGGCTGATAGAAAAGCCATAACTGTATCCTGTATGTAAAATCCGTAGGGTAATATATTACCTTACGGAAATGTCAATTATCAACATTTGTCAAAGAATTGAAAAGCAATGAATGTGAAAAGCTGCATTTTTTATATTTTCGGGCAATACGTCGCCCAAATCTATCATTTTTCTAATTTAGTCTGTTCACAATTTTTTTTTTAATAAACATAAAATGTAACTATGACACCGAAATATGTCATACAAACGTGATCAACCAAATTTATTTATTTTTTAATTAATTTTTGAATTATTGGATTAAAATGGGCAAATAAAATTTTGAACACACCACGGATGTAAACGGCGCTATAACCGCCAAATCCTCGCTAACGCTCGAATTTCAAACGGACGGCTGGCAGCGGTTATGGCACTCTTTACATCCTAAGTATGTTAATAGCTATTACGATGCATTACCATGCAGTTTTGAGATGACGTCATCAAATTGTGGAGATGATTAGAGAAATTTTGGTCAGCGTCTTACCATACTTACCGGATATCAGTGGCGGCTCGTGATTCTAGAGGTTGGGGGGTCAAATAAGATTTAAAAAAGTTGATACTAAGTTACACTGCTTATAAAATGTTCCAACTACAGACTGCTACTGCAGCACAACAAAAGACAAAATCAATGCATGTGATAATTCCTGGAAATGCTGTTTTGCCAGTTCGTAATTATAACACAGTCGAACAATTTTAGAAAAATTTCTTGTTACAAGCATTCTGAAAATGTATTCTGAAAGGTTATTTTGTGCTGAATAACTATCTAATTAGACATTAAGCCTACGTCGTCAAAAAAATTTTTTTTTGGAGATTGTTCTTCATAAGTAGGTCCAGTTAAAGGTGTACTACTGCATAATGGGAATAAATATCTAGCACTGCCGATTGCATACTCCATACAAACTGCAGAATATGAGAATATTCAACACTTGTTAAACTGTATTAACGACAAAAAGTTTGAGTGCAATTTGATAGACGATTTAAAAATTGTAGCTTTAGTAACTGGATTCCAATCTGGATATACCAAGCATATGCGCTTCTTATGCAAGTGAAATACAAGAAAGAAAGCATTTCAACATCTGAAAACAATATTTCCTAAGCTTTCTGCTGCTAACATACACCAAGGTAAAAACTAAAATATTACAGTGAATTTCAGTTTTCATATTATATGTACGTTTTCTATATTTAGGAATTTTCATTGGACCTGAAATTCGAATGAAGGATCAAATGTTCTACGCCTATTTGTATGATACGGAAAAATTTACTTGGGAATCAATTAGCTTAGTGATCAGTGAATTTTTAGGAAACAAACGTTCCATAAATTATGTTTCATTTAAATTTTTTTTGCTGATAATCTTTTCATCGAGAAATCAAGAAATTCGAAGAAAGATTTAAGAGAAAGACCCAAGTATCCATTCTTTCCGCATACCTGAGGCTTTTATAAAGAGTTAGATCCTTCTACATATTCTAAGCAGGTTATCTAATCGTAGACGTAATTAAATATCTGTCGACAGAAATCTGTGGAACAATTTTTTAGTGCTTCTTGCGCGTTTTTATGTAAAATTAGAATTCACTTAATTTTTCTAATTGTTCACCGGACGACAATAAAAATTTGAATATTTTTTTTTCGACGACGTGGGTATATTATCTCTTTTGAGAGTTGTTCAGCACAAAATTACCTTTCCGACCATGTTTAGAAAATATATGTAACAAAAACACTATTCCACTGTGATAATTAATCGGTTAGTGGTGTTGGTACGAAATCGGAAGCGTGCGACAGTCTGGGCCGTCGACACCATTGTAGGTATGTCGAGGATATTCTGTACCTTGTCTGATATGTTGAATCGCGCTAAAGCCTATCTCTGTCTTGCGTAAATGCAGTTTCCACATATCCTATCAGCCTCCATAAGCGACTGTAGAGTCAAATCTGAAATCCGACTGCACGGAAACCTCGGTCTTTTTGCGGAGTTAACATATCGCGCTTGGACGTAAAAATCATCAAAAATAAATTATCAAATAATAAATGGAGTAATATGTAATAAAAAAATAATGTTTTTATTCGTAAAAATATTTGGGGGGGCATTGTCCCAACGACCTTATGGACAAGCCGCCACTGCCGGATATATCTAAACTAAGTAAGTAGTTACAAAATTCGGAGATTATCTGTCTAATAAAGAATCGACACAGGTGACAGACAGACGGAAAGGGGACCTCTATTTTTCATTCTCTAGGAATCATGAAACGTCGCGAAAACATGATAGTAGCCATTCGACGGACTCTAATAGCTTACGCTCGGGAAGTAAAAAATTGTGCTGTTAGAAAATTCTAAAAAGTAAAACACATTTCAATCATGAAAAACCGTGTAGTTAGTAAAATGCATAAAAATACAGAGAGATTGAAAAAGAAATTAGTCAAAGTTGGCCATGCACGAAAAGCCGTTTGTCTTAGTTTAAAATAATGTTTTATTAAACGTCACGTTGACAAAAGTCATTTGCAATGTTATCAAACGAAATTAAAGCTTTTCTGTTAGAATCTTACTTCAGAAATGAGACAAAATTGGAAAACGGTGAATGGCAATATTCGTATATGGCTTGTTTTCAAGAATTTGTGGAAAATTTTGTGTTTTAAAAGTAGCTGTCATAATTCTAATTTTAAACAGCCAATTTGACATTTAATAAAAAAAAATTAAATTACGACAAACGGCTTGTCGTGCATGGCCAACTTTGACTAATTTCTTTTTCGATCTCTCTGTATTACCTGTCATTTGAAAATTCAGAATTAGAAGTATATGAATTTAAAATTATTTTTAAACATAAGCTCATCAAAGTTACGATATAATTCAATCAACGGTTACGTAAGTCAAAACTATAATACATACTTATAATGAGACAACATTGCGCATGCAAAGTTTGGAGCTATGTACCTAATTGGTAACACACAGAGCTAGAGAATTAATTAAATAAAAGAAAATAATTAACATAGATTTTTTCCCGATTTTACAACATATTTTTTTTTCTCAGGAAAAAAATCATATATTTTTAGAAACATTTTAGTACTTTTCTCGTATTATTTTTTCAGGTGCAGTTTCTTCACCAGATGTTGCATCAAAAGATGGCGTCCAACTCAAACGAGAGTTGGGTTTATTTTCCGCCATAAATTTGATTCTAGCAGTAATGATAGGTTCTGGAATTTTTGTATCTCCGGCTTCCGCTCTAGAACATTCTGGTTCCGTTGGAATGTGCTTGGTTGTATGGACAGTATGTGGAATTATCTCACTTTTAGGTATTACATTGTTATATCCGAAAATATTTGAAGGGAATTTTTACAACTGTTTAATTAAAAAAAAAACCTATTTTTACAGTATGCAGAAAAACATACCTGAACTGACCTACCCATGTTCTACCATATTCAATCACCTCATTTTTTTAATAGCTTTACGTCCGTGTATCCGAAATTGGTCTTTATTTTTTCAAAAAAACTGAACCATTGCAGAAACAGTCCCATCAAAAGTTCTCGCTTTACCAATATACAGCACATTTCAGTATTTTTAAACCTTTGTTGCAGGAGCGTTAGCTTTCGCAGAACTGGGGACCGTGATTCCTCGATCAGGCGCTGAGTATGCTTATTACATGGATTCCTTCGGTCCACTACATAAATTTTGGGGCCAACTACCATCGTTCATTTATTCATTGGTCATGATTTTTATTATCAGACCCGCAGAAGTGGCTGTAATCATTTTAACTTTTTCTGAATATTTGTGTCAACCTATTTTAGATGTTTTGTGTGTACATAATCCCGAAGAAACTGAAAAAGTTATCAAAACCATAGCGTTAGCTGCTTTAGGTATGTAGACAATCAGAGTTCATTTTTTTGTTACTAACATTTAAACATTTAAAGGTACAATTACTTACATAAATATAACAAGCGTCAAGTTCTATGTTAAAGTACAAAATATTTTCGGAGCTTTCAAAGTTTTCGCTTGTCTTATAGTAATTTTTGGAGGAATATATGAAATAATGAAAGGTAATAAGATAAGTAACTGATTTCGTTAGAATATAGTAAAACAATATATTGAATTAGGTAACACAGATAATTTGAACAAGGGATTCGAGGGCACAAAATATTCTCCCAAAAATATAGCTTTAGCGTTCTATAGCGGATTATGGGCATATGACGGATGGTAATAAAAATGCAAATTGTATAAAATTATCATTTGGAAACCGCACAATCTCAGTGTTCTGTTACAGGTCGGCTGTTACTATTGTAACTGAAGAAATAAAGCGTCCAGAAGTGTAAGCCGAAGTATAAATCGAATCTGCGTTATAATTTGTCCATTCATATTTCAGAAACATTCCCAGGAGTATTATTATAAGTGTCCCAATAGTAACTGCTTTGTATGTTTTCATGAATATGGCATATATGACTGTACTCTCAATACCTGAGATGATGAATGCTAAAGCAGTTGCTGTTACATTTGGTGAAAGAGTTTTGGGACCGTTTTCGTTCCTAATACCCTTAGGTGTTGCTTTAGCCACGTTTGGGTGCGCATTAAGTATTCAGTTTGGTGTTACAAGGTATGTTTCCTAATCAAATAAATACCTTCTACACGTTTCTTTATAGAGTTTGTTACGTGGCTGCTCAAGATGGTTTAATGATAAAAAGTCTGTCATTCGTACACTATAAAAAATTAACTCCTTCACCAGCAGTAGTTTTGCAAGGAATAGTCACATTTGTGTTTATCGTAGCCGGGGATATTGTGCAGTTGATTGAATTCGTCAGTTTTCTTATATGGATATTTTATGGTTTGGCTTTCGTGTCTCTTTTAGTTTTACGGAAAACGATGAAAGATGTACACAGGCCATATAAGGTAATTAAGTCAAATACAAGGGTTTGGTTTTATTATAAAAACACCAATAACTGTCAGTGTCGAAGCTGTAATCAGAAAGTTTCTACTTGTGAAATCTAACTTATTATTTTGAACGTTGCTGAAAATAAACTTCAGATTTGGATTTGAATTGATACTTTATATTGAATTAGTTAAAGATTCACACTCGAAATTATTATATCTTCGAAAAAAAAAACCCGAATCCATATCTGAAGATGTGCCTGTGATCAAGATATTTTGTAAGTGAGTTACTTAGTTACTCACAGTTAATATTAACTGTACAGTTGATTGGATTAAAAATTATTTCGATATCGCTATAATGACAATGTATACATTTTTGGTATGGTTTATTTCAGGTGCCCACATGGATTGTGATATTTGCGTTATTAATAGCAATTTATCTAAGCGTAACTCCAATAGTGACAGATCCCTCTCCTAAATATTTGTCAGCACTGGCTTTTATTTTAGTGGGCGTTTTTATTTATTACTATTTTATCTACAAAAAGAATTTTCCAGATACAATTATGAGTAAGTATGGATGTTTTAAGAGCGAAGCAATACACTAAAAACATTTTTTTATAGAAAGATTTACACGCTTTATACAGATATTGTTTGAAGCAGTGCCTCCAGACAGTTCTCACGAATAAAAACATAGGACCCACAATTTTGTGCCTGAAAATAAACAATAGTTATTTATTAAAGAGTACTGAATACTTATTTTCATAAAATGTTTATTAAAAATTAATAAAACTGAAATAAAGGAGAGTGGTTTTATTTTATTTTGAGTTTAATATTAATCAGTACCCGAAGCTATTAATTTCGCATGAGAGAATTTGTATCTGTTTGTATTGTGATCTAATTAAATCGCGTATATTATATTTAGATTTCAACAACGCGTTTCAAACAACTGAAATTTACAGCCTGAAAAAAGATGTTTTTCGTTGAATTGGGAAAAAATTTCAAATCGTAAAGCAAAGCGTGTTGTTGTTAAATTAACCCCATTGCACCAGAAAGTTGTCCTTTCGTAACTTTGCTCTTCGCTCGAAACACAATTGCTTGCCAAATATGGGCAGAAATTACTGTCCACCAATCAAATCATTTCAACAGTCCAGGCGCGAGATATATTCTTCACCGAAATATGGACAGAAATTACTGTCCACCAATTATTACTTCCCGAGCGTAAGCAAAGGAAGTATTGTAATCGAGTCCGTCGGCCGACTCTCTACTTTTACGTTTTCTCGATCTTTCATGACCCCTAGAAGACGAAGAAATAGGTCTCCCATTTCCGTCTGTCTGTCCGTCTGTCCGTCTGTCCGTCTGTCCGTCTGTCCATCCGTCTGTCCGTCTGTCCGTCTGTCCGTCCGTCTGTCCGTCTGTCCGTCTGTTGTCCCGGATTTTTATTAGACAGATAATCTCCGAAAGTACTCGACCGATTGTTGTGAAATTTTGTACTTATATTAAGAATATCATGTAGATGGTAAAACGCTAACCAAAATTTGTCGAATCATCCCCACCACTAAAGCGATGACGTCACTTCAAAATTGTACATAGTAAATGGGTTTTCAATTGTATAAAATAACATAGTCCTACACATGTAGTTTACAACTCTGAATCGACTTTTCACCCGAAACGTCCAGATTTTTGGAAAAAAAATCAAAATTATAAAACAACATTTTGAAATTTAATTTTTAATCTGCTAACCAGAATGCTTTGAAATGTTGCAGATGTTTTAAGGCTATAAAGAGCATCATAAATCTTTAGTCAAAAAATATTTGCTTATCCCCTCCAAAAACTTGATGACGTCAGCTCAAAAGTTTGTGGAATAAATCATATCTAAAATGTACAAAATATGATGAGTCTGTACTTGTGATCTATCACTCCATTCATATTTTTTGGATTTGCATATACAGGGTGACTCAAAAAAATTAATGAATGCGTAAATATATTTTATTGATTTAATCAGGAACTACAAAACCGAATGCTCTGAAATCTTGCAGATGTTTTAAGGTCATAAAGAGCATAATAAATGTTTAGTCAAAATATATTTGCTTATCCCCTCCAAAAACTTGATGACGTCAGCTCGAAAGTTTGCCGAATAAATCATATCTAAAATGTACAAAATATGATGAGCCTGTACTTGTCATTTATCACTCCATTCATATTTTTTGGATTTGCATATACAGAGTGACTCAAAAAAAATAATGAATGCGCAAATATATTTTATTGATTTAATCAGGAACTACAAAACGGAATGCTCTGACATCTTGCAGATGTTTTAAGGCTATAAAGAGCATAATAAATGTTTAGTCAAAATATATTTGCTTATCCCCTCCAAAAACTTGATGACGTCAGCTCGAAAGTTTGCCGAATAAATCATATCTAAAATGTACAAAATATGATGAGCCTGTACTTGTCATTTATCACTCCATTCATATTTTTTGGATTTGCATATACAGAGTGACTCAAAAAAATTAATGAATGCGAAAATATATTTTATTGATTTAATCAGGAACTACAAAACGGAATGCTCTGACATCTTGCAGATGTTTTAAGGTTATAAAGAGCATAATAAATGTTTAGTCAAAATATATTTGCTTATCCCCTCCAAAAACTTGATGACGTCAGCTCGAAAATTTGCCGAATAAATCATATCTAAAATGCACAAAATATGATCAGTCTGTACTTGTGATCTATCACTCCATTCATATTTTTTGGATTTGCATATACAGGGTGATTCAAGAAAATAAATGAAAGCGTAAATTTATTTTACTGATTTACTCAGGAACTACAAAACCGAATGCTTCGAAATTTTGAAGATATTTTAAAATTATCATAAGCATGGTAAATGTTTGATCAAAACGTATTTGGTCGTCCCCCCTAAAAAATTTATGACGTCACCCCAAAATTTTGCTGAATAAATCCTATCTAAAATGTACAAAATATGGTGAGTCTCTTCTTGTAATTTGTCATTCCATTCAAATTTTTTCGATTTGCATATACAGGGTGACTCAAAAAAATTAATGAATGCGTAAATTTATTTTATTGATTTAATCAGGAACTACAAAACCGAATGCTTTGAAATCTTGCAGATGTTTTAAGGTTATAAAGAGCATAATAAATTTTTAGTCAAAATATATTTGGTTATCTTCTACAAAAAACTGATGACGTCAGCTCAAAAGTTTGCCGAATAAATCGTATCTAAAATGTACAAAATATGATGAGTCTGTACTTGTGATTTATCATTCCATTCATATTTTTGGATTTGCATATGCAGGGTGACTCAAAAAAATTAATGAAGGCGTGAATTTATTTTATCGATTTAATCAGGAATTACAAAACCGAATGCTTTGAAATCTTGGGAATATTCTAAAGTTATTATAAGCATGGTAAACTTTTGTTCAAAATGTATTTGTTCATCCCTCCTAAAAAAATTGATGACGTCACCCTTAAATTTTGCTGAATAAATCCTATCTAAAATGCAAAAAATATGATGAGTTTGTACTTGTGATTTATCATTCCATTCATATTTTTTAGATTTTCTTAAGAGGTGGTTCAAAAAAATTAATGAAGTCAATTTATTTTATTGATTAAATTAAAGGCAACACTTATTATTAGTATTACACCCCAACCAACCCAATTTGGTAGACAAAAAATTTGTTAAAGGAAAAACTCGGTTGAAACATAAGGATAGCATGCTTATTTACATCGACTTTAACATTACAGACCTGCATTTGTTTTATGCGTTCACTTGGTTCCGCGAATGTGAAATAGACATGTTTATAATCAACCAATTGTGAATTTCACCGTCAAGAATTAAAATAAAACCCAATGTTTTATATAATAAGCGGAAGTCGAAGCAATAAAACCGATGGTCGTTTTGTTTACAGTTTCTCTGTTTGACTCTCAAGTATGCTGTTACGCCTGTCATCTTAAATTAAGAATGTTTATACATACACGATTTTCAGCTGCTTGGGATACGTATACGTGAGTAAATTGTTTCGTTATTTTATTGATTATTACAAATCAATATTCAAAACGACCCAATTCATTTTCCTGAAAATTTGAGAATATAATAATTTTATTCTTAGTATTACACTACATCTATCCCAAACTGATATACGTGTCCTTGCAAAAATGTTGATGACGTCATCGCAATTTTTTTTTAAATTCCCACTACAAAAATGTAATGAGAAAAAACACAATAGGCATGCAGTCGTCAAGTTTCCGACAGCGAGGGAAGTACTGTCTAAACTCTTTAGACCAATTTTATTATTCCACAGTTCTTGCGCGATACACATATTTTACCCAGATAGAATGTACTGACCGCCAATTAGATCACTTCAATGACAATTAAAATCTAAGATGGCCCGGGTTCATAGGCGACATCAGCGTTCATGGATATCTAGTCCGACCATGCAAAGTAGCCCCAAGAACTTTAAGTCACGTAGTCGAAGAACTGGTCCATCGAGTTGTTCGCGCCTTTCCAGTCACCCATCCGATGGCTTTTATCGTGCAAGTTGCCGTTGGTCTAATTATTATGCGTGTGCACAATATTTTGCCCTCGTATTGTCGCACCATCGACCAATCATATGTACCAAATAGGTCAATATGGAGCTACTACGAGAGATCAACAAATCACAAAGTCGGATTTCTCGGTTGTATTTAGGTCCTATGTGTCGTACTGGGAGAGTCTGCCTTGTAGAGTATTGCCCAAAACTGCTAAAGATTTTTTTTCGATAATATTATTACGAAAGAAACCCATACGCCGCCCCGGTACGACGCCTATGGGTCTTCTAGTATATGTGTGTTTATTCTGGTATACGCGGAGATGACTCATCAGCGGTCGGCGGAGCGCTAAAGAGAAAGGCCTGGAAACGGAAGTCGCTAATGTGTTTTCTGGAGAAGTCTAGAAACGATTACGTAGACGTTTCGATAAGGACCGCGTGCTGTTTAAATAGAGCAGATTTTTCAACATCCGCGGATGCGGATGCGGATTTTTGGGGTCTCACATCCGCGGATGCGGATGCGGATCTAAAATTTTTTTTTAAGAAACTTAGTATGTGTACAGAAACCAGTTAAAAAAATGGGGGTTTTTAATATTTTTATTTAATAAACAAATTTTTAGTACGAAAATTTAAAAATTGTTGAATTATATTTAATAAAAAGTAATATTGCGGCCTTTTCAGGTTCGAGTCTATTTCTCAGAGGTTCATAAATTAATCCTGCACTACTAAATAACTGTTCACTGGGAACACTAGCTGGTGGAGGCGATAAAAATCTGCGTGCTATTCCAGATAAAATTTTTAATTCGGTACGATTAACGCTCCACCATTTAAGTGGATTTTCATTTATATTCAGCCTTGCTTTATTTCGATACGAAAGCAATTCCTTCTTGAGGACAGCATCAGGGGAACCATTTTCTGATATTTCTTGACTCTCATCTTCACTTGACGAATCTAGCATCATGGCAAGATCGCTTTTCAAGCATGGCTTTCTGGCTGTTCCAGGTTGTTCCGTATCTTTCACGAAGGAATCTCCCATTTTCATTTTTTTCGCTGCTTTGAAATTTGGAGATATTTGAGAGTTTGAGACGTCATTCTCTATGTTTGTCCTAATCTTCAAAATATCGTCCTTAATATTTTTCTCGGTCACTGGTGTAAAAAACTTGTGCTTATAGCGCGGGTCTAAGTACGTGGCTATGACATATAAATTGTTCTCTTCCAACAAAGAAAATTTTGCTGAAACTTCAGTTTTCAGAGTCGTGACAGCCACCCGAATTGGATCAGAATCCTGTGGTCTTGTTAAATAATCATCAAGTTTTTTTCCAAGCATTTTAATTATTGGAATCACAGATGATATAAGTGTATGAGAGTTACTTAGTTCCCGTGTGGCTTCTTCAAAAGGTTTCAATAGCTCAACACAACATTCAATAATTTTCCACTCTTCTGGCAAAATAGGGTCAATTTCACTGTCATTGATATAAAGACTCAATGCATCTTTTACCTTTAAAAAACGCTCAAACATGTAAAACGTACTGTTCCATCGCGTTACACAATCTTGAAACACTCTGAGATGCGGTTGATTCAGTTTGTCCTGGATTTTTTGCAGTTGTTTTTGAGCAATGGTGGAATGGTTAAAGTGAGTCGAAATTTTCTTACATTTTTGTTCGACGGTTGTTATGTTTTCCTGCGATTGTAAACCACTTCGAATAGCGAGTTGCATCTTGTGAACTGCACAATCCAAATCATTCAATACTGCTAATCGCATAGCTCTTTTCATATTGGAGCCTTCGTCACGAATAATGCAGTGCACTTGTTGTTTTGAAATATTCCATTCAGTAAGCATGGTGTCAAATTTTTCTGCAATTATGTCACCAAAGTGACGGTCGTCGAAGGTTTCGCATTTCAATATAATCAATGATCGATCAAAGTTTTCTGCGATTCCATGACAAGTCAGGCTAAGCAAAGATGCATTAGAGCTTGGATCCGACCAAATATCAGAAGTAAACGCCATGTAATAAAATTTTTCGATTAATTCTTTCACTTTGTTAGCAACTTTGCCATACAGTTCCGTGCACACAAAGTCAGTAAAAAAATTGCGCCCTCTTAAATTATACCTTGGTGATAATTTTTGTATCAGTCTGCGAAAACCGAGTCCCTCTACAAAATTAAACGGTAAATTTTGAAGTGCAATCATTTCTCCGATCAGTTTGTCAATTTTTTTCGAATTTGAATTGTTAGTATCCCACTTTTTTTCTTTTTGAACTGCTTCCTCAATCGAAAGTTGTTTCTTTGCTTCTTGTAGTGGAGTGAGGATTTTATCTAAAAATACATACACATATAAATTATAACTTGTTATGGAAATTAACAAAAATAAACGGATGCAAAATAGATTTTAAATAACGAAACTTTTATTGCACCGACTTTTTTGTATTATTTAAATACAAAATAAACCAACTTTGGCCTTATCTGCTGTTAACATTTCTGTTAATTTTAATTAATTCCTTAAAGCAGCTTATCTGATAATCTATTAAGAATAATATACTTAGGGGGAGATTCTCGAAACTCGATAAGGCCTTGCAAGGATCTGCAAATTCAAAACCATAGCAACATGTATTGTTGTTGCATTGTATTTGCAGTTTCGATAGCGATTTGCAACTTATCAGAGTTTCCAGAATCTCCCCCTTAGTAATTAATAAAAGCAAAATGCTTTATTAAGGCTAATAAATAAACACTGTTGATAGTAAAACTTACGTGCATCAGATTTCATCTTCTGCATTTGTTTTTCGTTATTCGAACTTTCGAACAAACTAAACTGTTCTGGGTGCATGGATTTCAGATGATTTTTCAAAGACGAAGTGGTACGACCCTTGCGAGAATATGTTTTATTACATATTATACACTGAGCTTCATTTCGATCATCATCTGGTTTAAAATAAGTCCAAATCTCACTTTGCATCGGTGGTGCCATTGTAGATTCACTTGTCCAATAACATACAAAAACAAAACGTTCACAATTCGCGCAACCCCGACTAAACACGTTCAGATGTGCGAAACGGAACACCGAAAGTAGAATTCTTGTCTTCCCATTGGTCAATGCATCACGTGTGCACGCTATGCTGTCGCTATGCGTCACTCGTCGGCTCCAACTAATTTCTTTCTTGTCGCGACTTGCACCACATTAACATCCGCATCCGCATGAGTTCCGTATTGATTATTGCGGATGCGGATGTCCAAATCAATGCGGAAGCTCCGCATTTGCGAATGCGGATGCGAATATTCGCAACATCCCTGAAATAGAGTACACCTTCGGGAAAGAGGATTATTCAGTCAAACTACGAGTCTAGCGAGTGTTAAGAAGAGCCAACCAAGTTGCGTCGGAAATAGTTTGTACAGAATCGCTGTAATAGTTAATCGTGTATATTCGAGTTAGTAAGGAATAAATTGTTGAGTTTTACCCACGTCGGATTTCAATCACCCGTACAACGTAACAATATGTTGTCTAAAATTTAATTCTATCAATTTAGTCTTTTATGTTACCCCTTATAAGTTAAAATAAAAATAGGAGTGAATTATTAAACTACAGGTAAAAAAGCATTGCTATACGTATGTTTCAAGTGAGTTTTTTCTTAATAAAATTTTGTGATCACCTCGTCAATTTCTTAGTGTAGACAAATAGTGTTGTACAAATAACAACAATGTTTTCAGAATTTTGACTTAATACGTAACATCAGTTGTTTCATTTATTAACGTTTTTGAGTCATCGTGTATAAATAGTGCTAAAAAATATGACTGCCCTTATAAATCACAACGCATAATACTATTTTGCACATTTTAGACAGGATTTATCTAGCAAAATTTCGAAATGATGTCGTCGAGTTTTTGGAGGGGATAAATAGATGTTGTGGTGACCAGATTTGAATTAAAATTTCGCGCTGAAAAAAAAACAACGGCGCGAAATCGCATTTGAATAATTTAAATTTGAAAAAAATTCAATCAAGAAAATCGCTAAACATAGGCAACCATGTGCACATTTAGTTCTTTTTGGGTAGTTGATAACTTTCCTAGAGGAATTTGTTTGTGGTATCTAGTGAGAGGGTTGGTCGTGAAGTTACTTGTTTGGTAGAGGGTAGGTAGCGCGTCACTATTGTTTGTTCTGTGTGAACGGAAGCACGCGGAAAGCTGGCTAGGTTAAGTTTAGTTAGTTTGGTAGTTAGAAAAAGGGAGAAACCTTTGTTTAACAAAAATTAATCGTAACGATGACGATGCCACAGTTTCCCCAACACGCGTAGCTAATTCTTGCGGTTTTTCCAAGCCTAAATATGCGGATTTTCGACCGACGCTAACACGTGGTGTAAATTTGTTTTATTATTTGTAAATTCACAGTTCATGTTAGGATTTTAACCGTTACTGGTTCGAACACAATTTAACAGTCATAAGATTTGTTCAGATAAAGCACTTGCTAAGAGATTTTATGAAATTCACTTAATCAGGACTCATCCTTTGTTTATCAAGTTATATAAAAGGTTTCTGGATAATTATACATTATAACACTTCTTAATTCCTCACACAAAATTGTTAGTTTATTTACGGCAGTTAAATTAACCTAACGTTGTCCCACTCTAGGAAAAAGACCGTGGAAAATGCGGTAGAATTCATAATATCGTGAACTGAGGGTCGGGGGAATTAAATTTTTTCCCCTTAGGCATTTTTCTCGCAACGTGGAAACCTGTATCACCGAGACGCATATTCCTTGCAACGCTGGATGCATTTTCTGTTTATTTATCACGTGTTTTATTTGGGATAAGCTGGGGACAGTCGATATACCTAAACTCCCAAAGTTAATTGTTTTCAGTAACCAGTCAGTCACTTGGCTCATGGCATAATTTCACATCATGCAAATTCTTCGTTTGAATCGTTGATAAAGTTGGCATAATTTAACATAATGTAAATTCTTTGTTTGAATCGTTAATAAAGTGTGGCAAATATTAAACTCATGTAATTTTGTTAGCTTTGCAATTTTTCTCTATCTCACAATTTTAGCCTCAATAATTTTCTTTGTTGTATAATTTAAATCAAACGTAAATTTCCCAACCTCACCTAATATTTTTGCCTACACAAATTTTATGTCACACCAGATCTTTTTTGTTTTTATAATATATCTTTGCTAGTTTTTTAGCATGTAAATATTTTGTTCATTAATGTTTCCATCATATAAACTGTCTGATATCCAACCTTAATTTCAGATAAGAATTCTTTGCTGTTTCAAATTTCACGAGAGTGTATGACGAATTTAAATTCAGTTGTAGTTTAATATCAGAGTTATATAAAGTGAACATTTAAAATGGAATTGAGGTAAATAACACAAAAACACGTGGCGGAAGCGGAATGCGCGGTTCCTTCTCGAGCTGGCGGTCGCGCCGTCTGTACAAAAGACGCAGATTTAGAATAGAAGTCAGGGGCGGTCGGGATGACGTGACGCTGTCGGCTTGGCCCGATAGCCGGGACCCAACCACGAGTTTGTGACCGTGACGGTCTGTTTCACGCGGCACGGTTCTTGGTAATAAAGGAGTGCTGGGTGGCATGTACTTGCTGATAGAATAGAATCACCGTCGTGGGGGGAGAACAACCACAACCAGGAGTACCCAAACTCCGCTCGTGCTATAACGCCCTCTATGGGTAATTTTGCTGTGCTCTAGAATGAAATTGATATAGTTTGATCGCCACATTCTTAAAGCATTCAAAAATGACCAAAATATAAAGATTATAAAATATTTAAGTCCACTAAAAAATGAATCCGCACAACAGATAGTCACAATACAAACTTCAGAAACTTTATTTCGATTGATTTAAAATGGTATCACCCCATTTGACATATTTTTTTGAGTCTTTGTATGTATCATCAACATTGTCAGCGCAACCAACAATTCAAAACCCCTTATTTATACTTTGATAATTTGTACGAATAAATGATGGAAAGTCTGTCCGTATTTCTACGAAATCTGTTAATCTTTGGAGGCACAACGACTATAATGTATTACACATTTTACCAATAATTTACCAATTGTACCAAAATGTTATAACAGATGTGTTTATTTTTTTATCATTAGTGCGAAGTATCAGGGCGTTGTTGCGTTGTCAAGGTGATTGTAATTTATTGCATTTTACAGCATGTACAGAATTGTTTTGACATGCTATTATCAATCAGCGCCATTTTTTGAGTCATCGATAAAATGTTAAGTGTATTAATTACCGCTTATTGTCAGATAAAAATTTATATTATCTCATTCATATTAGATTATATTTTATGAGCGATACATTAACAATATGCAGGTGATTATCTGGTCGTACTAAATTTTATTTCATATTTTTATAAGTACCGCGAATAAAAAACAAAATTTAAATGTATTCATTTAAAGCGAATAATACAAATGAAGATACATTTTTTCTGCTCATTAACAAATTTCAAGCACACAAAAAGAAATTTAAAATTCCATTTTGTGGGGTCCCGATTTGAAAATTAAATTTCTCGCCGAAAAAATGTCGTGAAATTGTATTTGAACACCAAAGCCATTCCCATATCTTAGACAATCTTTCATGTTGTAACACATTGACGGTTTTGGCGGAATGTCGCCTCTAGGTTGTTAGTTTAGGAAGTTTTGGAAGAATTTCTCGTTTTATGGTGCTAGTAAAAACACGTGTGTAAAAAGGATTATGTATTTAAATTTTGTCAACAAGTATATCTTCGTTTCATTGCTTGAAAGTTCTCATCAGTTAAATTAACATTGTGGATTCGAAACGGGAACCGGTATTTTATATTTATTGTATGTTATCATTTGTATATTATTTTCCCACAGCTTGAATTCGAACATTTATTCTTGAAGCAACACCTCTCCATGGCGAAGCGTTTACTAAGACTACTTTATATTGACTTTGACTGTTTGTATTATGTGTCTGTTGTGTTTATTTCACATGTACTTTGTTTTTAACATAAGAAGGATTCCGCCCAGGATGTATATTAACTTGATGAACTTCATCTTGATGTTATCTTTAATTAAAGTTGATGCTTATTTGAACGTTGTTTCTATTCATTGTTGCCTATAAAATGTGGTATACTTAAATTTTGCTTCTAATTTTAATCCGAATAAACGCATGGGTCCAGTGACCAGTCCGCATCCAAAAGGTGAGTTTTTCTCTCTTTGTCATTGTTCATGTGAATGTTTATCTGCAATACCTGAATTAGTTATAAAGTTTGTAAACAAAAAAAGTTAAAACACAAAATGAAAATCAAAGTTTATTCTAATTCGAACACGAATACAAAACACGCTTCTGAAACTCTGACCAAATTACGCACTAAGTTACTCTTTGTCAAGAAGTAGATTTGAGTGTAGATAGTCGTACGAAATATTCTCAATTTCGCTAAACAGATCCGACCCTAAACCAGATTCATACAACTCTTCGGCGTTGTTAAAGTTTCCAAAGTCTAGCTTTGGAAAATCACTGAAATTATCATCACAAATTTTATCACTACTCCCGGCGTCTTCTTCCACGCCGTTGGAGATAACATGATCTTTAATCTTTTCAGTGTCGTCTTCGCTCATTTGCTCATCATTCACATCTTCCATGTTAAATTCACTGTCACTACTGTCACTACTTTCGTTGTTTTTGTTCACACTGGCCACACCGCTGCCAGCATTCGATTCGGAATCACTGAAATAATGATTGCTTTCTTTATCGCTGTATGAAACTAAGTTGTGCTTTAAAGGATGACAGTTCTCGGAATACATCTGAGTCAAAACACAATCTGTACAAAAATCAATCGAGTCTTTTGTACATGTGTTACAATGCCATCTAGTACCAACAATTGGTTCTTCCCCGCATAAATCACACTGTAAATAAAATTTTTAGCCAAATAATAATCAAGAAATAAGTATATATGACAATACCTTAAAACCAACGTGATTATGTAAATTTGAGGCATTTTCTTCATCTTTTATTTTAACTTTTTTAACTCTTTTTAATAGTTCTAGTTGTAATTCAGTTTCACTTTTCTGTGGATGGAAGTCACCTTCTTCGTGATATCCAGTAGGAATTAAATAATTAGAACTAGAAGACTGTTGGGGAGTTTCCTCAGGAACTTTTGAGCTAGGTCCAGGAACACTTTCTAAGTCATTCATAACAACGGGAACACATAAATCAGGAAAAAAAGTGGTCGGTTTCCAGAGATAATGGTTGTGTCGCTGGTGTTTGTGCAGTAATGTTCTCTGCAATAACATAATCAAAATAAAAAAAAAATTAAGACAACACCAGAAATTCAAAGATTTCATTGCAATTGATCTCTTTATGGTCGAAAAAAAAAACTTCGTCTAGTCAGCCATGGAATCTACTTTTTAACAAACAGTAGTGGCAGTACTATTATTTCTCATTGAAGTTAGAGAACCCGAGTTATCGGTTAGTTTGACATTGGTATTGTTAGTGTAATAAAAAAATATTTAAAACAGAACATGCAATTTTTATTATCCAAAATTATTACCGAAATGGAGTTAAACAAGAAAACTGTCGATGGTCCAAATCTCTAATGCGATGCATAGAAGAATTTCATATTCATTTCCCATAACCTCAAAAACGAACAAATGTGACAGTGTAGACTGCCAACACAATTTTTAAAAAAATGGTTTAAAGAGTTTAGGAAACGTGACGACTGCATGCCTATTGTTTTTTTCCCATTACATTTTTGCAGCGGGACATTTTAAAATAAATTGAATTAATTTTTTCAGTTTTATCATTATTTGGCATTGACATTTTTGTTATTTTTTTTCTGTGATTGCTATAATTGCGTATTAAAAAAAAAATTAAAATGCACGAAGTCGTCTCTGGGGTGTATAATATGTATGTTGCCTATGCAAAAATTGTCAGGTGTGAACAGATAAAATGAACACCCTGTATAGTACTTTTAATTTAAGACAAATAGCCATAACACTTATCAACCTGTAGACATGACGGTGAAATACAAACGAAACTAAAACATGGTTTCTACGAATTGCAATAACCGGATGACAATGCGACGGTCCAGACTTTTTTATTGGTGTGACTTCCGTTTATTGAATAAAACACTACATTTTATTTGGTTTTTGGATGCTGTAATTCACATTTGGTTAATTATAACTTGTCTACAACTAGGGGAGTGTCCCCTAGCTTCCCCTAGCTACGGCCTTATGAAATATCGAGAAACGAGTACCAAATTTATCAATGGACTCCATTACTGTAAAATTGATTATCCTCGATAAGAAAAACAACTTGAAAGTGTTTATGTTTATACATCGGAAGAATGTCATGTAGAAATTAGTTTGATTTGACTAAGTTCGACCGCTCAAAACAGAGGAACAAAACAATTAACTAGTAAGCTACAATCGACAAAATGTTCTGAATATCATTATTATAATTCTTATTAAATAGAGACGTTTGTATTTTCACATTTTCGAGAAAATGGGATGACTCGTTCTTAATTTGATCAATAAAAAATATGAATGCTATGATGAATCACAAGTAAAAACTCATATTTTGCACATTTTGGGTAGAATTTATTCCGCAAAATTTTGACATAACGTCATCAATTTTTTGGGGGAAATAAACAGATTTATTTGGATTAACAGTTTACCATGCTTACAATGACTTTAAAACGTCTGCAAGATTTCAAAGTATTCAGTTTTGCAATTCTTGATTTAATCAATAAAATTAATTGACTCAGTCATTAGCTTTTTTCAGACACCCCGTAGAAGCAAATCTAAAAATATTAATGCAGTGATCAATCACAAGTACAGACTCATCATTCTTTACACATTTAAGATAGCATTTTTTCAGAAAAATTTTGGGGTGACGTCATCAATTTTTTAGGGAGGATGAGGAAATACATTTTGATCAAAATTTACCATGCTTATGATAAACCATCTCCAAGATTTCAAATCATTCGGTTTTGCAGTTCCTGATTAAATCAATAAAATAAATTCACGCATTCATTAATTTTTTTGAGTCATCCTGTATACGCAAATCAAAAAAATATGAATGGAATGATAAATTACAAATACACACTCATCATATTTTGTACATTTTAGATAGGATTTATTCAGCAAAATTTTGGGGTGACGTCATCAATTCTTTAGGGGGGATGAGCAAATACCATTTTGAACAAAAATTTACTATGTTTATGATAACTTTAAAACATCTCCAAAATTTCAAAGCATTTGGTTTTATAGTGTCTGATTTAATCAATAAAATACATTGACGCATTCACTAATTTTTTGAGTCACCCTGTATACGCAAATCCAAAAAATATGAATGGAAAGATAAATCACAATATTTTGTACATTTTAGATAGGATTTACTCGGCAACCTTTGAGCTGACGTGATCAATTTTTTGGAGGGGATAAGTAAATATATTGTGATTAAAACTTTATCATGCTTATCATAACTGTAAACCATCTCCAAGATTTCAAATCATTCGGTTTTGTAGGTTCCAAATTAAATGTCAAAATGTTGTTTCCTCACTTTGATTTTTTTTCCAAAAATCTGGACGTTTCGGGTAAAATCTCAATTGGGAGTCATAAACTACATGTGTAAGACTATGTTATTTGATACAATTTAAAACCCAATTACTATGTACAATTTTAAAGTGACGTCATCATATTAGTGGTGGGGATGTTTAGACAAATTATGGTTAGCGTTTTACAATCTACATGATATACCTAATATAAATGCAAAATTTGACAACAATCGGCCCAGTACTTTCGGAGATTATCTGTCTAATAAAAATCCGGGACGGCAGACAGACGGACAGACAGACGGACAGACGGACGGACAGACAGACGGAAATAGGAGACCTATTTCTTCGTATTCTAGGGGTCATGAAAGATCGAGAAAACGTAAAAGTAGAGAGTCGGCCGACGGACTCGATTACAATACTTCCTTTGCTTACGCTCGGGAAATAAAAAATAATTCCATAGCTGACTAGAAGTCGTTTTTTTATTATTTGGTATTTTGACTAACTTTGCAATTTTCTGTTGACAAATACGCATCAAATTGTTAATACATATTACTATAAATAAATGAATAAAACAATTAAAAAAAGTGTTAGGTTAATGTTTTTTAACTTTTTTTGCGCGATTTGTAGTGTCAATTTGACAGTATCCAGAAGAATATTTTCTACTTGCGAGAAAAAAGTACTTAATTACCTTATATTTTTCTGCAGATTTTGGTATTCTACCAGGAATGGGTAAACCAGCTTTGTACAATTTCAAAAAATATTTTTGTACTCTACTTGACACCTGCTGAAGCGTTCTATTACCTAAAAAATAAAAATAAGTTATCCAGACTTTAAGCAAAATTGTCGGCTAAACCTAAGGCATCTGCAATTTTTTTGAACCTCCTCATTTCTACAGGTTCTGGAGGATATATTTGTAAAAGTTCTTCTAAACGTTTCTGTTCTTCAGTTGTCCACCTCTAATGAAATATTTATTATCTCTTACCTAAATACGTAAAACTAAATATTACCTTATTTGAAATTTTAGTGTCTTTTTTAGGGCTTTCATTTTTTTTCTTCACAGACTCATTTACATCTGAATATATAAGTTTTAAACTATCTTCTGGTATTTTAACATCATATTTTGACCAGTCAATCACTGGTAACTAAAACATCAACTATAAAAGCTGTAAAATTCCATAAATATTAAAACATATATACTTCTGGTATATGATGTATATCTGGCATTCCTAGTGATTCTCCTTTAACAATTTTTTCGAGTACTTTCGAAGGGTCTGCAAGAGCTTCTTTTTTCAATTCGACAGCCTTATTGTAATCCTAATTTTGTCACATTTAGTTAATAAACTATAATAGTAACCGTATGAAGACTTACTTTAATGGCTTGTTTCCTCTGAGCACATAAAATAAGTAAATTTTTCAGTACTTCACTGTAATCTTTGTTTCCTCTTAAAGCCAAGTGATCTGTTTCAAAATAATATAAATCTTCTTCCGAGTTTATGTCAGTATCCTGAGTATTAGTCATTTCTTGTTTGTTTTGGGTGGGTATCCAATGTTGATAAATATAAAATTATATCACAAACCGTGTTTTCGAAATTGGGTATGAGCTCGTAAAAGGATAAATCGCGTAAATACAAAACAATGAATCGTACTGGCAACACGTTCTACCCCTATCATAAAATTTTGTTTAACTTTGATAATGATAACATTATACACGTGAAGTTGACAGCTGATTAATAGTACAAGGGACTCGTTTTGAAGTCGCATTTGTGCTACCAATCACAATAACCAATTTGGCTCACGTGACACTAAACTAAACTTGCCATTGGTTAGTCTGAGTTAGTGACTTTAACTAACGACCTGGACCCCAAATGTTGGACATGTACCGACATAACCTGTAAATTTGATGCACAAGTTTAAGGTTATGTTTTCGGTTTCATGGGTTTAAAAGTGTGAAGCATTTTTTTAAATTGTTTTAATATGAGTTTATATAAATTAATTACTAGATCTACTGGAAAAGCATTCGGGCAAAATATTTTGCTCACACATGATACTACAGAATTTATTCATCATTCTGTACAAAGAACAATTTATAATTCTAATAAGGTTCTGTGTGAAAATAAAGGCAAACCCGAGGAATCTCCTTTGAAAAAACTATTAGATGATTCAGCATCATTTGAGGACTTGAAAATAAAAAACGAAGAACAACGATGGGCCACTTTACCATATCCACAAGAAGCGAAGATTCGGAAACAAGGCGAATATTTCGCAGAGAAACCGAAACAAGATCCACGGGAAACATCAATAATTTTATTTCCTGGACAAGGTAGTCAGTTTGTTGGTATGACTAAGGAGTTAATGAAATTTCCAATGGCTCGAGACTTATTTGAATTGGCCAATTATATTCTTAAGTATGATTTACTGAAGTTGTGCCAAGAAGGTCCTAAGGAAAAATTGGATCAAACTCAATATTGTCAACCAGCAATAATGGTTAGTTCTTTAGCAGCTATTGAAAGACTAAAAGAAGAAAGGCCTAATGCTATACTTAACTGTACGGGAACTGCAGGGTTTAGTTTAGGGGAAATTACAGCACTAGTTTTTGCAGGAGCTATTGGTTTTGAACGAGGTAATATTTACTAATGGTAAAAGAAGTAGATGTAATAAATAGTTGCATAATTTTTAGGTCTACAGCTTGTTAAAATACGAGGAGAGGCAATGCAGTTAGCTAGTGAAGCTTATCAAGGAGGGATGGTTACAGTAATATATGGTCCTGATTCTAAATTAAATCAAGCATTATTGAAAGCCAAAGAATGGGCCGTAGATAAAGGTGATTTATTTCCAGAGTGTCGAATAGCCAATTATTTATATCCACACTGTAAAGTTGTAGCTGGGAGTATATCAGTAATTATTTGACTACATTTAGTTAAAAGTTTATTAATACAATTTCTGCAGGCTCTTGATTATCTGGAAAAAAATGCCAAAGAATACAATCTTCGAAGAGTCAAGAAATTACCTGTCAGTGGAGGTTTTCATTCTGATTTAATGTTACCAGCAGTGGAACCGTTTAGAAAAGCTTTAAATAAGACAGAAATACAAGATCCAGTAATAAGTGTATATTCAAATGTAGATGGTAAAAGATACAAAAACGCAGCGCACATAAAAAAACAGTTGCCCAAACAGGTAAAGGTTGTTTATGCTATTTTTCTGCATTGGAAACTAATTATTTTTACAATAGATTGTTAAACCAGTAAAATGGGAACAAACTCTTCATGTGATATATGAAAGGACCCAAGATGAATATTTTCCTCGTACCTTTGAGTGTGGTCCAGGGTCATCACTAACAACCATACTAAAACAAGTTAATACAAAAGCGTGGAGTTCATGTTTACATATAGGGGTTTAAGTTTTTATTGTAAGTAATAAATATTTTGATTTCATGTGTTTTTGCAATTTTTAATCGACATGTTAAATTTAAATGATCGCCTTTATTTGTCAGGTAGCAGAAAATGTAAATTTTACAGATACTTACATTCAGATTGAATTATTTTTTCAATAACGTCGGAGTTCAGACATAAAGACACGTAACCCAAATATCAGTTATGCGCACAAAAATGTTTATAAAGTAATGTGATAAAAATCAAGGCAGACTCATAAACCATAAATATAGGAGTATGTTATGTTATAAAACGTAAATATGAAAAAAGAGTTTACGTCATTTAATTGCTGTTGGAGGTGATTAGATAAATTTTGGTTAGCGCGATAGTTTTAACAAATCAGAAATTTATTTTATTGATTAAATCAAGAATAACTCACTCCATACTCTCGAAATTTTAGAAATACAATATTGTTCTTATTAGTATTACACTGCAACGATCCAAATTGATAGTGTCCTTGCAAAAATGTTGATGACATGATCACAAACTTTTGTAATGGAAAAACTCACTTAAAAGGGTGCCCAGTAGCAGACCGAAAAATGAGTTAAATACAATTTCATTTACGGGCGTAATTTCAACTTTGAAAAAAAAAATCGACATTTTAATTGATAGATTATGTCTAAATCTCTGGGGAAGACACAATATTTTTTAAAATAAGTGATTGTTTAGTGTTTAATTAATCGTTCATTCTTCGAAGGAAATTGCATTTTTAGACGCGGAGACAGCATTTTTCGCTTCAACTTTTATATCAGTGCAAAGACAACATTGAGCTCAATGGGGAAGACCCGGTCATTTTTGTTTAAAATTTATATTTATCAAAATATTTGCTTTTTAAAAAAATACTGAATAATGAAAATAAAGTGAAACTAGGCAACCCTATTTACAAAGATCCCTTTCAGGTAATCAGTTCAGGTACTTTGGGTCATAAAACTCATAAATACTCTTAGCTTACCAACATTGTTGAAACTCGTTTACAAGTCGACTTCTTTCATTGTTGACATAATTTGATTTACAAGTATGCAGATTTTTATAATTGTATACATTCTACTAAAATATTTTCTTTCAAAAAATTATTCAAATATTTTTTATTAATCTGTCATTTTATATATTAATCAATACACAAAACTGACAAGATTTAGATTCCCATCACTTCACTAACCACTTATTTACCTGAACAATCATATTTATTTAAATTTAATTTTTTGATACTCTTTTCCGCACCACCTATGAGGTAGAGTATTATAGGCACGTTTTTTACGTGATATCTCCAGTAAACCTATTCCAATATTACTATTTATTCCTGTGTGTGTTTATACTAGAAGGGCAAAAGATTTATATGAACTACACATGACGCGAATGCAAATAAAAAATTTTAATTGTACAATTTTTTCTTTACAATTTGTTTAATGGGTTGACTTGTTTAATAACGAGAATCTACTCTCTCCGGAAGTAAGACATATAAATACAATTTTTCTAGGACTCTATCATATTATTTTCCCAAAATTTATCATCTCGTTGAATGAAGCATTATTTAAATCGGACATTTTATATATGTATTTCTACCATAGCGTTTTTGTTTATTAAGCCGTCTGGCGATGCCGCTAAAAATGTACAAATCGCATTGTCATATTGTCAGTTTGGTGTTACTGCAAAATGCTGCAGTTGCCCTTGCTTCACTTTCTATGCAAAGATTTTGGGAGAGTACATCCTGAACTAGATTTGCAGGGATGTAAAATGTTTTTCACAGTACAGTAGGATTAGCCGTGTTACTTGTTCTCTCATTTTGCAAATTTTACCAAAATAACTTTCGGATTTTTCTGCGCACCATTCTGGATTATTGCGTTCGCCAATTGTGTTTTGTTCAATTAAAAAGACATCAACGTTTGAAAGTTTTTTGAGAAATACTTTTTGCACTGTGACATATATCATATTTCAACTGCCCCGTTAGATACATCGTTGCCCGAGAACTTGTATGATCCACAGACCGGAACGCGCTCAGGCCAATGTCGACTCTATAGGCCTCCAGAAATTCTGCGGAAAATAGTTATTATTTAGATGCTTTTGTTTACACACATCTCACATGTTTCACTCGATTTTGACACGCAACTATTTTTTTGTTTAACTAAGAGTTAATACTTTCATTGCGTTTGATACTAACGTCCTAAATTAGCAATACTAGTGGAACAGTAATCATGCAATAGAATTTTTTGGGAAAGCACAGTTATTTTTATGTTTTAACAGCAATGTGTTCTACTTTCTATTAATTTTTACATATTTTTAGTCACACACAATTTTGGTAGTTATTTTTTACTTTTATTAAAAAAAAAAATAAAATTTAGAAATCGAGAAATTGAACAATCGTATAATTGAAAAATCAAAACATCGAAAAACTGGAAAATCGAAAAATTAAAAAAAAATGGAAAATCAGAAATTTAATGAATTCCGAAAATTTAAAAATTGAAATATGTATAGAAGAACTAAAAACTCGAGAAATCGAAAAAAATAGAATTTTAAAAATTGAAAAATTAAAATATCGAAAAGTTGAAAAATTGCGAAATCGTATCATTGAAACATCGGACAATTGAGAAATCGAAAAATAAAAAAATGGAGAAATCGAAAATTTGAAGAATGGAAAAACTGAAAATGTCAAAAATTGAAATACTGAAAAATTGAAACATCAAAAGTTGAAAAATCGAAAAACCGAAAAGCCGAAAAATGTTAATAACGTATTTATAAACCACAAGTTCAGGATTATGCTACTAAAAATTGATAACGTCATCTCAAAATTTTGCCGAATAAATTCTACTAAAAATGTGCAAAATACATATGATGAGTTTCTACTTGTAATTTATCATTGCATTCATATTTTTTAGATTTGCTTATATACCTAGGTGGCTCAAAAAAATTAATGAATGAGTCAATTTATTGATATTGATTAAATCAGGAACGACTCACTCCATTTTCCCAGAAATTTTGGGAATACTGTTATTTTTAATCTAATCCACATTAATTTTCGTGTCCTTCCAAAATGTTGATGATTTCATAACAAAATTGTGTACCTAAAGTAAAAGTTTAACTCGAAAATGCTGGATATGTTTCATTGTATTTTAGGTGCGAGGGAAGTTCTGTCCAAACAACTTTCCACCAATTTTTTTTGCTGTTATATTTGAACATAAACAGTTTATTTTATATATTTTTAAAACATTATAAAGAAAATAAAAAGTTGTGTTAGACTGAACCTTGTGGGTTTCTCAATCTATTTTCCCCAGCATTTTAAACTTTCCACTCAATTTCTTTCAAAATACATACAAATGGATTTCGATGGTTATTGCCCTGTACCCTTCATTTGAAAATAAATAAGCTTATCTGGTGTTGTTTACCGATTTACATTTTATGACGGACTCCCTACAGTGACCATAATCTCTCGTGTTTTTGGGTCGGTACCTGCGGTGGATCGGTACTTTGGGTTGCATAGTTACAAAAATAATTCTTCTCACTGAAACCGATTTTGCGGGCGACGACTGGGGACCCTTAAAACATATACGTAGCACTTTTTTTATTTTTACTTTATCAGTGCATACATATCTTCATTTTAACTTACGGGAGTTCTTAAAAATAATAAAATTTGCAAAATCAAATTTTTGAAGTTTTCGAAAAAGCTAGGTATGTTTTATTGTACTTCAGGGGCAAGGGAATAATAATGAGAGAGAGGAAAAAATAGATAATAAAATTCCTTCAGTTAACTTATTAACTACTAAAAAAGAATTATCTTTTATTATTAATTCCTATTATTTATCTTATTTATGAAATAAGAATAGTTTAATGAAATGTTTAAAATCTTGTGAACAAAATCAAACTCTAAATAAACGGTTATAAACAATTAATAATATAAGAGAAAAATCGAAAGGAAAAAATTGTCTGAATATGCGCACCTAAGAAAAATAGTGCATAAAAAAAATAAAATAAACTACTGAAAAAATATGGAAGAAAAAGACGTCAAAAAATGTTTGAAAAAACAGAAATAAGACAAAATTACCGATCAAAATAGCCTTCATAAAAGATAAAAATATGTTAAAAAAATACAACAATCAAAATAAAATTAATGCAAAATTCTAACCTTTAGGCTTCTTCTGCTACAATTTAGCGAATTCCCTCATCTTCATTTACGAACCCACTGCAACAAAAAACACATGAAATTTTTGTGTAACAAAAACATCATAGAAGCTGACATCAACCTTATACGTACTAATTTATTTTTAACAACGGTGCAATTCGATATTACACAAGTTTATGAAGTCACTAAGATTTAAAAAATACTGATCAGAAAGAGTTTTGAAATCAATATAAATTCTAAGAAAAATTTTACATTTACATCACGCGATTCTTGGTGAAGATGAACAGAAAAACATTTATATAATAGGATCAAAATAAACAAAAAAAATAACCCTGCTACACTACGTTAAGAACATTTTAAGTTAATTTAACCGAAACTGTTTTCAATGAATTAAAATGACTGTCTGAAATGTTTTGTTGATTTAGTAGTGAACTTCTTTTAGTTGTAATTAAGTAATGTCCTAAATACAAAAATATTATTAATTGCATTGCAGTAATGTGTAAAACGTAAAGACGGTCCGTAATGAGATAAAAATCAAAATTGGATTTAATTTTTAAATATCAATTATTTCAGTTTTAAAGAATAAATATCTGACGAGATATTAAAGTTTGAATTGTTGTTGAAATATGTTATATTATCATTATAACACTGGTATGTGTTTTGTGGTATATTATTTTATTACCCAAGGTTGTGAAGACAATCATTCTAGAAGAACCAGAGACGCGCAATGTCGAGGGCTCTAACCCGCAAAATCTGGAATTGGCTTCACAAACCTGATTAATATACTTTTTTTTTCACTAGTAGAAACCGTAAGACAATAATTTGAAGAATGAATCTTCAATTTTGTAATGCAAAATGATTTTGTTTTGATTTCACCGGGGAACAGTGGATCTGCGGCAACCACTTCGAGAGTCGATTTTGGGCATTTAAAGTCTGCTGAATACGAAAAAAATATTAGATTTGCCGAATTAGCTCTAGTTTTTGAGATAAATGAAAAAAAAATAAATCTTCATTACACGACCTCAGATATGTAATAAATATACGAAATTTATTTTAAGACTGTTATTTTCAAACCAAACTGCTAATATATGTTAGGAGTTTCTTGTAGGATTTTCTACAATATTTTGAATTAAGACAATTTGTTTTTGAAGTAATAACAGTAATCTGTCATCATTTGCGCTTCCATCGGCCTTAGTACTTTTCTTCCACTACCCTTATGTACTCGTGAAAACATTTTTCCTGCTATTAGCTGGAATCGCCAAGACTGTTAGGAAATGGGTCCAAATGGCTATGCTCATGTTAATTTCTAATTTTTCAAATATTTATTTAGGATATTGGCAACGCAATGGCGATATTCTATTGTTTTATGATTCTCCTAGAAATTTTTGACCGCGAAGATAAAGCTGTAATAAAGAAACAGAACGATTTGATGGGAAATGTTTGAAAATAACATTTTTGGATGACTTTTCGTGAAGAGCTATATCTTGCGAACTAGAGCCATTTCAAATGTTCTGATCACACAACAGATTAGTACAACAATAGCAGTAACTGAAAGTATAATCAAAGCTAATGCCGCATAAAATTTGTTTTTTTTTGTTCCCCTGTGTTTTTAATCAAACTTAACCTAAATCTTCAACACAAAGAAAACCGTGTAAATACTTAATTTATCTTCAACCGTCTACCAACTACCATGCGTATACTTCAGTAATATTAATTACACACATTTATTCATTTTTTAAGAAATAATTACTTCAAAGATTTCATACATAACCTATATCTTCGTTTTTAAGCGCGGTAGAAACAAATCGACAATTGCAAGCTTCATGGCTACTAGTGAAAAAAAAAACATTTATCAAGTAGTTAAGCAACGATTTGAACATTAAAGCTACGTTTCCTTTAAAATCTGCATTTTTGTATCAACTTTTAGAATAAAAGAACTGGAAGAAATACATTGAATCATAGATACACAAAGCCTAATAGCAACACTTACCCTTTAAATCCGGATTTCCTTTCCTTCTGCGCCGATTCTTGCAGACTCCTTCCTCATGAGCACATCACAACACTCACCTTTCAATTTACGCCCGAAACCAAATTATTTTTAACAAAAAAACCACTTAGACAAACTAATTTACACTACACAACTCAACAAAGTCAAAACCGACTGCGACCGAACTCCTTTGCGTAACACGAAAAATGAACAAAAAATTCCCACCGAAACCTTATTGGACATTTTTTGCAGAGTTTTTATTCGTCGATGCATGGCACACTAAGTGAATCTTAATTAAAATACTGCAACATTACTCATTAGCAGAACGTCATTTTCGCACTGTGTGGATGAATAAGGAATTACGAATGTCACATACAATTCGCCAAAGACAAATTACAAAATTCGACTTAAACACGTCTTTTGCAAATATTTGTTTTTCGACAGTACTGCCAAAATACTCGTGTAAAATATGTTCATATGGGGTGTTTCAATGGTCAAAGGGCCGAAAATTAAACATTTTTTGTAGACTGTAACAAAAATTCTTCAACGCAATCTAATAGAGCTACAATTTAAACGTATTTTCAAACATATAGAGTATTCCGTTTAACTTATACCATAAAGCTTTGTGTCAGCGCTTGGGGGTAGTTCTGCATGTTTTAGTTAAAGGGAGGCTTGGAAGGAGAGAGCGGCATGTTGAAAGCGTGGCTCATTGTCTTTTTGGTTAGGTGACGTGCGAGTGGATGGTGAAAAGACGCTGTAAGTAGCTAGGCTAAATTAGTTGGTTTGGTACCCAGGCAACATAATGTCGTCTTTTTCACGTGAATAAATGGTCATCAATTACGTCATAGTGACCAAAGATTTCACGTGATATTGACGTACCAATGATGGTTAAATGTCTCGTCCAGATGACGTCATTTTCTAACGAACTATTGACGTGATGTACTGACGTCTGTAGAGACGGCATTTATTGTCCATTTTAAGACGTTTTTTATATTTTGATTTTTAGAAAAAAATATGCAATAAATAAAACGCTGATATAATTTGATATTTTTATATTGTTTACCTTAAATAAAATATTATAATTCGTTATAATTACCAGGTAAACCCCAAAACAAAATATATATTAATTAAAGTTTAAAACAAATTAGTGTAAAAAAATTAAATTTACTACAATTCTGTACAACCAACAATGAACTTCAATAAACAAATAAAAAAATATATGTCAATTAAACAAACCACTCCTTAGAACACAAACAAATCTACATACAGATAATTACGAGTATAATTACTATAAACAAAAAAAAAGGATAATATACAATATACAATCAAAAATAAACGTTGCAATAAAATATGCTATTTAAAGAAAAATTGGATTTAAAAACACAAAGATATCTATGTAGTTACAAAGAATGTTAAAAGAAAACTATAATAAATTATAAATCAGTCTTAAAAACACAAACAAATCTATTTACAAAAAATATAAAAAAAAAACTAGAATAAATGGAAAAGACAATTGAATCGCATTGTTGAAGTTACTTGATTTGAAAATGCACTGTAAAACTTTCTAATTCACGACGACTTAACTGTCCCCAACACACAAAAAAGTACCGTTAAGAATTAATTCTGTTTTAACAATCATATTAATAAGCTAAGTTTTTTAAGTTTGTCTCAATTTATTGCACTGAAAAAAAAAACCGTTAGAGTGCATGGATTAATGGAAATGCAATAATTTTTTCGTCTATGGACAACAGCAAGCATTTGGCTATTATTAAATTTAAGGGATTACAGCTTAAAGCAGAAGACAAATTCTGCATTTTAAAAATGCTAAATTTACTTTGTAGCGGAGCTTTCAAAGCGCTCCGCTAGTACCCTCTCGAGGGCGATGTCTTCGGCATCGCCGGTATCAACCCCACCAAGCTCACCCCCACTGGAACGCACCCCACCTGAAGCTGCGTCATTATACAGGTACTCCCACGCATCTGAACCCTGTCTATAAAAGGGCCAACACGACCACTTTTCAGGCAGATGGAACTCCACCATCTCCACCTTAAGGGCTGCACTGTCTAAGTCCCCTTCTGGTCTTCACCAGGGCTGCACTGTTTTACGGTCCCCTGCGCCGCTTCGAGATTATCACCAGGGCTGCACTGTTTTACGGTCCCCTGCGCTGCTTCGACATCATCACCAGGGCTGCACTGTTTTACGGTCCCCTGCGCCGCTTCGACGTCGTCATCTCCAGGGCTGCACTGTTTTACGGTCCCCTGTGCCGCATCGCCGACGGCGTCATCTCCACAGTCGCATTGTCCAGGTCCCCTGTGCTGCACCACCGACGTCGTCATCTCCAGGGTCGCACTGTCCAGGTCCCCTGTACCGCATCGCCGACGTCGTCATCTCCAGGGTCGCACCGTCCAGGTCCCCTGTGCTACATACATCGCCGCCGTCATCCCCTACGACGCTCCGAGTCCCAGGAGCCGCCACCATCCCCGACGAGAATTGCCGCCTCTTCGAGAACCCATACCCATATTTTTGCCTTGTATTGTTTTATTATTATCAATAAACCGCTGAGCTACCACAACTTGAATTTAACGGATAATCGTAAAATGGTTGCATTGACAAAAACGCATACCCTATCAGGAAAATCTCGTTGTCAATAATTTTTTACAATGAAGCGAAATGTGCCATGTATAGTAAGTTACCAAAAAGTATCGTGGTGTTACAGGCATCTACCTGTATATAATATCCAATGTTATATGTATATATGAATTCATTGTATTTTTTTAACTTACAAAGAAATCTGCTTGTTCTAATATGCAAACATAATCTTGTAATTCGTCAAAATTTATTTAGGTGTGGTCTTGGCGGCATAACTTCTATTTTTGTTTTCTTTTTCAGTTGTCAGATTTAATGACGTTTCCATGTTGGAGATTTTTTCACTTGTTTCCTTTAGCATTTCTTTCGTTTCGCACATGTGTTTTGTATTTGTTTCAAATCTAGAATAAAATTATGTTCATTAGCATTAGTTCATAAAAATTGCAGTAACATACCTTTTGCAAGATTTTATGGCAAAGCGCCTCATTTTCAAAAACAATCACCGTAAGTTCTTCATAATTAGTGGGAGTATCTTCAGTGATTAATGGTGGTCTTTCCAGCTTATCTGAAAAAACTGCTTTTGTTATCTATGTACAGTTATGAAAAATAAAAGAAACACGTAAAAATTAAAATGATTACTTTATTAGATATTAACTTACCAAGTGTTAATAAGTACAACCCACACTGAATGGCAGAAATTTTCACAAAACTGCTTTAAAAATGAAATGAATAACGGATACACGAGAAAGTTTCGGTGGTTGGGAACCAACTGGAAATATTGAAATGCTTCACTGTGAAGTGCAATAAACAAAAATACCGAAAAAAGGGAAAGTCCGAATACACGCCTCAAACATCTGATGTATTATATAGTAAATACGGAAGTTAAGCATTATTTTTTCATTAGATGAAATAAATTTAATAAAACTAAATATTAAATCACTCTCTAATTTTTTTGGTAACCATCATCACTTCACAAACATCTTTATAAAATCAAAATTCGACCAAGGAATTCTTCAAAACCTTGTCCCGTTTTAGGAACAATGGACAAAGAATTTTTATGACTTTGTGTCGTTGGGTCTTTTCGCTCAGCCCCAGATGTTCTATTTATAATTTGCCAAGCAGGTACTTACAAAATAACACTTCCAGAGTAAACAAGTTTTCAGAAATAATTATTTTATTAGAAATTATTAGAATCAAAAAACTTGTCTTTGGTGTATTTCTAGTAAAGCCCTTGTATTTTTTGCTTTAAATATATGTAATTAAGCATTATGAAGGCCACTTTTTAAAGAATACGACGACCCACATCTATAATTTCTTCCGTTAGACGGTTATCATCGTTAGTATCATCGTATCGTGATCACATCACTGGGCATGTTCTCGCCATGCTAAAGATTGGTTACATCACTGAGGCATCGCCTCACAACGCTAACGATTGATTACATCACTGAAGCATATCCTCGCAACGCTAGAGATTGATAACATCAACGAGCCATGTACTCACAACGCTAGAGATTAATAACATCAACGAGGCATGTCCTCGCAACGCTAAAGATTGATAACATCATCGGAGTATTTCCTCGCAGCGTTAAAATTTACATCATCGAGGCATTTCCTCGCAACGATAAAATTTACATCACCGAGACGCTTTTTCCTCTCAACGATGACTGGATATTTTTGTGTTTATTTATTCTGTGTTTTGTTGGGGTAACCAGTTGGCGGTATTTTAAACTCTCAAAGTAAATTGTTTTCAAGTGACCAATCACTTGGATCATGACATAATTTGACATAATGTAAACTCTTTGTTTGAATCGTTGATAAAGTCTGGCAAGTATTAATCTCATGTAAATTTTGTTAACTTTGCAATTTTTCACCTCATAGACTATTTCTCTCTCTCACAATTTTAACCTCAGTAATTTTTTTTGCTGTATAATTTTATGAGAACGTAAATTTCATGCTCTGCAGTTTTAACCTCTCATTATATTTTTATTTGCACAAGTTTATTTCACACCAGATCTTTTGCTTTATAAATCTTTGCTAAGTTTTGTTTTGTAAATATTTTGTTGATGAATGTTTCCATCGTAAAAATTATTTGATGTCCAGTTTCAATCTCACATAAGAATTATTTGTTGTTTAAAATTTCACAAGATTGTATGGCGAATTTAAATGTTGGTTATTGCTCTTTTAATAACACTTGTTCAGTTGTCGATAATATTAGAGTGATAAGAAATTGAACATTTAAAATGGAATTGAGGTTAAATAACACCGAAACACGTGGCAGAAGCGGAGGGCGCGGCTCCTAGTGGGACCTGGCGGGATTTGTCGCACCATCTGCACAAGGGGTGCAGGCTTTGTATAGAGTCAGTGGGAACTGTCTGGACGATGTGATGCTGTCAGCTTATTTATAGCCTTGCATTCCAACCAACAGTTTTCGACCGAAACGACCTGGTTAGGACGGCATGTTCGTAGTGGAGATGTGCTGTGCGGTAGGCTTGCGATAGATAGAATCACCGTCGCGGGGGAGAACAGCCAAGGTTGGGAGCCCCAAACTCCGCTTGTGCTAGGTATTTTTGTTGTGCTCTTGTTAACTGCCATAATTTTAAGTTTGACGCCACACGCCCGTAATAACTTGTGTATTTGCATCCAGTTACTTTAATTCAGATTTTGCTTTGTTTTTATTAAATTTGTGATATTCGGATATTTGTATTGATACAAAATACATATAAACGTAGGGTTTTTGCACTTGTTCGGTTTCCCAGATGTGTATGTCTGTTAATTCGCGGTTGGCTTTTCTTTCATATTTTTATGTGTTTCATTTGCGATGTATTATATGTGGGTGAATATACCATAGGGGGTTTTTGGGGCTGAGGAGTGAATGCGAGAGATGGCAAGTCCGTGTCGTCCTCGCTCGCAGCTCTTTTCCTCCTAGAGAGGGGGCGCGATTTTTTAACCCCGTCCCAAAAATTTTGTCTATTATTTCTTGCGCTCTCTACTCGCACGCAATGTATGCTCACTTGTATGAAATAAGGTCTTCCCGCCATTTTTCAAGAAAAAAAGAAACACACACACACACAACGTAGGTTCCTTTTGTTAGACGATCACAGCCAAGGCGAATTTTTGAATTTTGAATTTTTCGCGAGCCTTTCAATGTTTTTTTTAAGTGTCAATTTAAGGCGGGAAGTTGGGTTATCACAATATAAAAAAAAGATGTAACGAGGATGTGAATGAGATTCGAACTCACTAGTGCAAATCTTATTCAAATTTGAAAATCAGAAATTAGTCACCTCCTGGCGACAGAGCCGAAGCAACTACATTTTTGAAGTAATTATGATTAAAACTAAATGCGGATTAGTAAACTACAAGTGTAGGAGTATATGATTTTATAACATTAAAAAATATTTATTGTTAAAAATTTTGAGGGAATTGCGTCACGTTGTTGGTGGGGATGATTACCTTAGATCATATAATAAATAGATACCACCATGCCGTGTTCTTTCCCTAGGACAGCCTGTGACGACATCCTCCTGTCACACATCTCTCTCGTGAATGGAGGGATTACAATGAAGCTATCCTTGCCTGATCACTATTTGAAATTTGCGCGCCTAAATTTTAGGAAGTATGTCTGAACTAACTTCGGAAGAAAGATGTTGACAGCTTGATTTTATAAATAATTCACAGTAGATAACGAAAGCAATAGTAAATTATTGGGCAGCAATTGTGATCCTTTATGACTACATCACTTAAAATAGGATCTTTGTTCTAAATTCTAAAATTGTTTTTTGTACAACAACTCGAAAGAGAGGTTAGAAGAAACATCTGTCAAAAGCGACTTGTTGGGCTGGTGCGGTACAAGGATGGAAGTGAAATAGACATATACAGATGAAATGCATATAACAAAGATGAAGATGTGGTTATCACACAAGGATAGCATTATACTACTCCCCTGGACGTAGAAAACGACAACAGATAGCTTCATGTCTAGTCACACCTTTCAGTTTGAGTATTGGTATGTATTTATTATATGATCTAAGATGATTACACAAATTTTTGTTAGCGTTTAGTCATCTACAGAGTCATCAAAATTGATTGAGAGAGTTGGTAAACCTGATCTTGAATAATTTGCTTTATTAAGTTGTATAAAAATATTAGCTGTCGGATTTGAAGTTTCAAGTTTCAAATTTCAAAACTCAGTGGCGTCTTTTTTCGATTTTTTTTTTGGTAAAAATATTAGTTGTCAGATTTGAAGTTTCAAATTTTTGTCACGCCACTGAATTCATTGCCACATAACCTTAAACAAATCTGTCATAAGGTTGACAAACTTCACGACAAAAACAGGGGGTACCAACTCTCTCAATCAATTTTGATGACCCTGTACATGAGATTCATAACAGACTGTGATGACCAGCTTTGAATTAAAGTTTGAAAAACAAATTCAATCAAGAAAATCGTTAAACATAGGCAACCATGTGCACGTTTAGTTCTTTTTGGGTAGTTGGTAGCTGTCCTAGGGGAATTTGTGGGGGAGTATCTAGTGAGAGGGTTGGTAGAAGGTGGCTTGCTTTGTAGAGGGTTGAAATGCGTCATTCTGTTCGGTAGCGTCACTGTTGTTTTTGTTGTAGTGAGTGAAAACACGCGATAAGGAAGCTGGGTTAAATTTAGTTGGTTTGGTAGTTAGAAAAAAGAGGAAATTTTCTTTAACGAAAGTTAAATCGTACCGATTGCGACGCCACGGTTTCCCCAATACGCGTAGCTAGTTTGTCCAAGCGGAAATATGCGGATTTTCGACCGACGCTAACACGTGGTGTAAATTTGTTTTATTGTTTGTAATTTCACAGTTCATGTTAGGATTTTAATCATTACTGGTTCTAACACAATTTAACGGTCATAAGATTTGTTCAGATAAAGCACTTGCTAGGAGATTTCATGAGATTCACTTAGTCAGGACTCATCCTTTGGTTATCAAGTTATATATAAGGTTTCTGGATGCTTATACTTAAGCGTTACATTTTACACTTCTTAATTTCTCACACAAGATTGCTAATAGTTCATTTACGGCAGTTAAATCAATCTAACGTTGTCCCACTCTGGGAAAAGACATTGGAAAGTGCGGTAGAATTCATAATATCGTGGACTGAGGTACGAGGGGATTAAAAATTTTCCCCTTAGGCAGTTATCATCGTTATTATCATCACTTCACTGAGACATTTTTCTCGCAACGTTGAAAATTACACCACCGAGAAGCATTTCTCGCGACGCTGGATGCATTTTGTCTGTATTTATCATGTGTTTGTTTGGGATAAACTGGGGACAGTGCATGATATAAACTCTCGAAGCTAATTGTGTTAAGTAACCAAATAGTAAACTCATGTAATTTTGTTAGTTTTGCAATTTTTCATCTCATGCAATTTTTCTCTATCTCACAATTTCAGCCTCAGTAATTTTCTGTGTTGTATAATTTAAATTCAACGTAAATTTTCATGCTCTGCAGTTCCTAACCTCAGTAATTTTTGGTCTGCACAAGTTTTACTTCACACCATATGTTTTTTTATAAATCTTTGCTGTAACATCCCCCAAATTAGTACCCATACGCTCCGCCGGACCCTCCGCGTTAGCGCTCGTGTCACCAGCGGAGATGTCGGTACGACACCTCCCACGCCAAACCACCCTCACCCCATTGGACAAATAACCGACTCAGCCCTACAGTAGGAGAGGGGATCACTAATAAAAGAGGGTAGCACACCCTCTTCAGACAGAGTTCTACCAGCTCTCTTGGGTGATCTCCACAAGCACTGGGTGTCCGGTCAAGGTGGAACAACTCAAGACTTGCCCAGTAGAAGTCTCCTCGTCCTTCGTAGCGAACTCCACAAGCACTGGGTGTCCGGTCAGGGTGGATAAGCTACGGGCGAGCCGCAGCCCCGATACCACTCCGAGCTACCCCTTCCGAGAAGGCGAGGGTGGCCCCCAAGGCTTCCACAGCAATCGTCCCCGAGGCGGAACGCCGTGACAGCGGATGCGGGCTCCGAATAATTAGTGTACTGTGTTTTTTTTGACTTTGTAAATACATTATTATTAAATAAACTCTTACAAACTGGCGCCCAACGCTACGGCCGGAAAACCGCGAAAAGCACAGTGAAGTGAAAAACGCGAACAGTACCGCGAAAAGCACAGCGAAGTGGAAAACCGCGAACAGTACCGCGAAAACCGTTGTAAGGTGAAAAACCGCGAAAAATACCGCGAAAGTGCGTAAAAACGCGAGAATTTAAAGAATCGTGTGCACGAACTTTCCATCATCCCGGTCCTAACACGAACACAACGCGCCGCAATGGCCATCACTGCAGAACAAATAGAACTACTCATACAACGCCTGAAACCAGAAACTCCCGCCAAACAATTCACGCAGTGTACATCACGCTTTGACGGAACCAGAAAGCGCGAGACGGTTGAGGAATTCATCGCTGACGTCGAGTATTATCGGACATCGGAGAAGGTCTCAGAGGAGAATGCGATCAAAGGTCTCCGTTTCCTTTTGCAAGGAGACGCGTACACTTGGTGGTGGGGTATAAGTTCCCTCATAAGAACCTGGGACGAAGCGATTGCCGCTCTACGAAACGAATTCGCGCCACGCCTCCTGCCATACCAGGTATACCAGGAAGTATTCGCAACCGCCCAAGATGCTAATACGCCAACCAGCCACTTCATATCAAAAAAACGCGCACTCCTCGCACAAATCGATCCTCCAGACAGCGAGACCAAACAGATGGATTTCATCTATGGCCTGTTGAAAATAGAAATCAGGGACCGAGTTCCCAGAAGAACCGTGGCCACCTTCACCGAACTCATCACAGCCGCTCGCCAAGTAGAAGCAACGCTTCAGGAAGTGAGGAAACAGAAAACTGACGAGGAAGGAGCAAAGCAAAAGAAAACGAAATGTGAGTTTTGCCATAACTATGGCCACGATGTAACAGTATGCCGGAAGAAGCACCAGCAAGGTCTCCGGCGAGAAGCACCAAGGGTACCAGCGCATCTGGAAATTCCAAACGACCGAACTTCCACTAAAAGTATTTCTTGCTACGGATGCGGCCAACCCGGCGTCATAAGAAGAAAATGCTCCAACTGCTGCAAGAAACCAACGATCGCTACAGCATCGTTCGACTTCTGCTTCCTGGACACACAAGCAAGCATACGTCCAGCAGTACCTATCACGATCCAGGGCGCTCAAGGCACCGCTTACCTGGACAGTGGCGCCAAAACCAGCCTTGCCAGTGCCCAACTCACGACACTACTCAAACAACGCGGGTACCCATTTTCTGAGAAGACGGTTTTGCTAACACAAGCAGACGGCAAAACCGAAAACCGGCAGGTGCTAGTCACTACCATACCGGTGACTCTAATGGGCAGAACCATCGACACCACGTTCGTGTCACTCCCAGATGCTCGGGATTCGCGTACGCTACTTGGAATCGACTTCCACAAATCAGCAGGACTCGTAATCGACTACGAAGCTCAGAGATGGCATTTTAAAGGGAGCAGACACGAGACATACGGATTTGTGTCAAAGGACGATGACGCATTGCCAGCGAACGGTAGCACCGCCGCTCTAGATATTAGAGCTGCCAACACGCCAACGCTAGAAGAACTTACGACGATGCTCGAGGAGCATCACCTTCCCAGACCGCTAACCCCCATTCCTGATGTTACCATGGAATGTGACGTCATATCAGGAATCGCTGACTCATACGGCCCATGCATCACAAATGACTTTTCCAGAACGGGATTTATGATGCAGGATGCGGCTAACGCTGTCCAGCAAGAATGGGATAGGAACTTAGAAGGGCCCTACGCACGTCTTTGGAGGGCCAGTATGGACATCCAAGATGTAACCCTGCGTACAGATGAGGGTACGAAACTCAGCGAGGCACAGGTGAGAGGACTCAACGAGCTGCTGTGCCAAAACATGGATCTTTTTTCCGCTCACGGCCCCCCAACGCCCTTCGCAGAACACCGGATTAACACAAACAACCATCCTCCCATATCAAGCCCACCATATAGGCAAAACCCAGTGAGGCTAAACTTACTACGCGCGGAGGTCAGCGAATTGCTCGAGCAAGGGATAATCGAGGAATGTGAGAGTCCATGGGCCGCACCTACCGTGCTTGTTCCAAAGTCCAGCGGAGGTTACCGACTCTGCATTGATTACCGCCGTTTGAACGACGTCACCGTGGCCGATACGTACCCACTACCACGCCTGGATGACCTCTTGCATTCAACCGGAAAGGCAAAATATCTATCCACCATGGATCTGAAGTCCGGCTATTACCAAATCCAAGTTGCTAAGGAAGACCGTGATAAAACCGCTTTCGTCACCCCATTTGGCCTATATCGGTTCTTACGACTTCCTTTCGGTCTCCGGAACGCCCCAGCCGCATTCCAACGTTTGATGGATCGCTTCAAGATAGGACTAGACCATATCCAGATACTGGTGTACCTGGACGACATAATAGTTCTATCCCCGACATATGACCAACACATGCAAGACCTGAGGGATTGTTTTCAACGAATGCGACATTTTCAATTACGAATGAATCGACAGAAGTGCCGTTTCGGCTGTAGCGAGGTGAAATATCTGGGACATATCCTCACCTCTGAAGGCATTAGCACCAATCCTGAGAAGGTGTCTGCTATTGCCAACATGGCACCTCCAAGGAACACAAAACACCTCCTAACATTTCTACAAACCTGCAATTGGTACCGCAGATTCATCGATAAATTTTCGGAAGTAGCCAGGCCACTCACCAACCTAACTAAGAAGAACGTAGTGTGGGAATGGGGTCCAACCCAATCAGCAGCTTTCGAAGAACTCAAAACAGCCCTCACCTCGGCACCTATTCTCAAGCCAGCTGAACCCGGGAAACCCTACATACTGCGAACCGACGCAAGCGCGTATGCCTTAGGAGCAGCTCTCCTCCAGGGGGAGGGAAACGAAGAACGTCCCGTTGAATACGCAAGCCGTTTATTATCCCCGCCGGAAAGGAACTACTCTACCACCGAGCGGGAAGCTTTAGCACTTGTGTGGGCAGTCCAGAAGTTCCGCGGGTACTTAGAGGAGGCACCCTTCATTGCGATCACCGACCATCAGCCACTACGATGGCTGATGTCCCTCAAATCACCAAGCGGAAGATTGGCAAGATGGGCCTTGCAGTTACAACCATATAACCTAAAAATCGAATATACGCCAGGAAAGGCCAATATACTCGCCGACACCCTATCAAGGCCACCGTGTGACCAAGACACGACCATCGACTGTCCGCTATGCATCGTTTCCATAGAGTTACCAAGAACAGGGGCCAAAGAACTACGCCAAGATCAACTGTCCGACCCGGACCTAAAGAAAATCATCGATTCACTCGAGCAGAACAACCAAGAAGAATCTACCCGATGGGCTGCACGGGGATACATGATGTCACAAGGAGTGCTACACCGCTATTCATCTGATGACGACACTGAAAATCCGCAGTATGTGGTGCCTTTGAACAAACGCGAAGCCATCATTCGAGATCACCACGACGCTCCGTCTGCCGGTCATTATGGAGCCGAACGCACGTACTACAAGATCATTCAACGATTCTATTGGACAGGAATGAGAAAGATGATACAAGAGTATGTAAAAAACTGCGAGATGTGCCAAAGGTACAAAATAAGTAATCAAAAACCTGCTGGACTGTTACAAACCCCTGTGATGCGCCAACGATTTGAAAGCATATCCATCGATCTGTTTGGCCCACTACCAAAAGGACCCGACGGCGAAACATGGATATTTATCGTGGAGGATTGTGCATCCCGATGGATTGAGTTGTTCGCACTCAAGGATGCCAAGGCTGAAACATGCGCATGGGTCCTGGTTCAAGAAATCTGCTTGCGATATGGACTACCTAGGCGAATCATATCAGATAACGGCACGCAATTCATAAGCGCCGTCATGCAGAAGATCTGTTATTGTTTTGACATGGACCAGATCTTCACACCGGTATATCATCCTGCGGCCAACATGGTGGAACGCAAAAATAGGGACTTGAAACCACAGATATCTATCCTCGTGGGAAATGAACATCAAACCTGACCCGAGAAATTAGCCAGTATTCGATTTGCGATGAATACAACCCGGTGCCAGTCGACAGGGTTCTCCCCAGCATACCTCACCTTTGGCCAAGAACCACGAACGCCCAGCGATGTCAAGCACGACCTCAGGGCCGTAATCTTAAGCGAAAATTTTATACCTGAAGTCACGCCCCGCCTCGTGAGGATCGTCGATACCTTGAAGGAGGCCCGAGAAAAACACGAGGCAGAACAAGACCGACAAAAACACTATGCCGACCAGCACCGACGACCCGGCCCACAAATCCAACCTGGTGATCGTGTGTTAGTCAAAACTCATCCGGTGAGCAACTCAGCTAAGGGTCGAACATCAAAGTTTGCACCTAAGAGGGATGGACCGTACATTGTACTCAACGCCAAGGGACCCTGCAGCTTTGAAATTGCAGCACCAGACCATCCTTCCCTCCCATTAGGGGTGTACCACGTCTCCGATCTTCGATTGGTCACCACCCAGGACGAAGACCCACAACCTATACTACCAATTCGACGGAGAGGACGCCCTCGCAAGCAACCTCCACGTCATCAGAACCCCGCCGGGACGTCTAGGGGTTCCGAAGGGGGAGATTTGTAACATCCCCCAAATTAGTACCCATACGCTCCGCCGGACCCTCCGCGTTAGCGCTCGTGTCACCAGCGGAGATGTCGGTACGACACCTCCCACGCCAAACCACCCTCACCCCATTGGACAAATAACCGACTCAGCCCTACAGTAGGAGAGGGGATCACTAATAAAAGAGGGTAGCACACCCTCTTCAGACAGAGTTCTACCAGCTCTCTTGGGTGATCTCCACAAGCACTGGGTGTCCGGTCAAGGTGGAACAACTCAAGACTTGCCCAGTAGAAGTCTCCTCGTCCTTCGTAGCGAACTCCACAAGCACTGGGTGTCCGGTCAGGGTGGATAAGCTACGGGCGAGCCGCAGCCCCGATACCACGCCGAGCTACCCCTTCCGAGAAGGCGAGGGTGGCCCCCAAGGCTTCCACAGCAATCGTCCCCGAGGCGGAACGCCGTGACAGCGGATGCGGGCTCCGAATAATTAGTGTACTGTGTTTTTTTTGACTTTGTAAATACATTATTATTAAATAAACTCTTACATTGCTAATTTTTTTACCATGTAAATATTTTGTTGATTAATGCTTCCATCATATAAATTGTTTGATGTCGAAACTTGATCTCAGCTTAGAATGCTTTGGGTTTAAAATTTCACGAGAGTGTATGGCGAATTTAAATGTTGTTTATTGCTCTTTCTGAAACTTTAACACTTGTTCAGTTGTAGTTTAATATCAGAGTCATAGAAATTGAACATTTAATTGGAATTGAGATAAATAACACAGGAATACGTGGCGGAAGTGGAGTGCACGGTTCTTTGTTGAGTTGTCGGTCGCGCCATCTGCACAATAGAAGTCAGGGCCTGCTCGTACGGCATGTTCGTAATGGAGGGGTGCTGTGGGGCAGTGCTTGCGATAGAATAGTTTTTGAGCATGAAGAACGTGAAAAAAATCCGTTTCTCATGATTTTATAGGCGGCGGGCCACTGACAAAAAGATCTAATGGACCTTAAGCAAAAGTGTCGCGTATGAAACTGTGTAACGTTGTGTATTAATTGCACTTGAAGCGATTTGATTGATTTGAGGGGTGGACAGTAGATGCTGCCCATATTTGGTGACGGAATGCATGCATTTATGACGTTCGGAAAAGAAAATGTTAAACAAAGAGATGGGTTCAATGTGAATTGCAATTGAAGTCATATGATTGCCCATAATCTTCAATGGTGACCTATTTTGAGAGAAAAGACTTTGAAATACGTTAAATTAACATAATCGTGGACTCTAAATGAGATGGGCACTTTGTCTTATTTCTTTTATTTATTCTTGAGTGCGCCGCATTTGGCGATATGTTTGCAGTATTTTTGAACGTTTTTTATAATATAGTTAATTTACTGAGGGAAACTTTTGTAAATAAAACAAGTATGAGGGTTCATGATTTTATATTAAAAACCATATTTAAAAAATAAATAACATAATGAGTAAACAGAATACGTATCTACGAATACTATGTACAGGAAAGTATATCATTAAAGGAGAATTATTACAGTTCTGTGGCATCTTCACTTTGGCTAAATCTTCTATGACACACGTGAGTTATGTTATCTGTTTCAGGAATAACATACGGTCCCTTTCTGAAGGTACCATATCCTTCCGAATTGGAACTTTCCTGGGTATCGTGCACATGCGTCCTTGCTAAAGGGTTAATGTTAGTTTTATATCCTCCACTGTATGAATTCCTTATGTTAACAGTAAAGGAAGGACTAGGTGGGTCTAACGAATCTACAAGTGACGTAACTCGTAAGGGCTTATTACTTTCCCTTCGAACCCCATTCGTGACTGACGACCTTTCGTTTTCCAAGTAATAGGGCTCAACATACTCAGAACTACAATTGCTAATTCGAACATTCTGATTTTGATCATTTTTCCCAAGCTGATTTGTGTTGAGTCCAAGACTTGCTTTCTTTGCGTTCTTTTTAATAGAACGGGTGTACTCTCGGGTACCTCTTCGTTTCAGAGTGAAATCACGTTCGCCTTGTTTTGCTTTACTGTTCCACTGGATCCATGTGTGTCTCAGTATTGGGTCTTTGGGACCCCAATTATGGGATGGTTTTAACGATGATTTGAATTTCTGTAAGAAGAAAGAAGAGTAAAATGGTTTTAAAAATTGAGTACTTGAGTCTTACATCAGTAACCGTGTAACCATCTTGGTTGGTAACAGTGTAAAATCCGATGACAAAAATAAATATGGCAGCTGTGAGAACTATAGCCCAACCCGTAGCGCACAACCATTCAGGATCGTTCTTGAAGTCTTCTTTAGGAAGGGTGATCAAAGCCCATGCGAAAATACCAATGAGGAGTAAAGGCAGAATCCACCAAAGGATTAACCAAACTGTGCTTAAAATGTGACCCAACATGAACTCAAAGTCCGATTTTATTCGTTCGGTACCTGCAAATTCCTATTTTATAAAAAAATCATTTGTGGTGATAACAACAATTACCATAAAATGCGATAAGGGCAAGGATTTCAATGATGACTGAAATGATGATTAAGTTTCCAACTATGTAGTGGTCCAATAAGCGTACTATTTGGAAGTCAGACTTTAACAGAACGGCGCAACCTAATATGAAGCCTATGAAGCTTAAAACGATGCTGGTTTGCCACCACTTCAGACGTCTTTTGTTTTGTACTGTTATTACCTTGAGCAATGTGTAGGTAATGGTTGCCTGGAAATGTAAAAATTACAGTTAGTTTTTTTATTACATTGTATTAATTGTTGTTGGTATTTCATTTAAATAGCAACTTTTTATGGTTACTACAATAAATTATATTTAAAATCTCTAGGATTATTGAATAGTAATTCCATTAGAACTTTTATAATATGTATATATGTCAAGATTTTTTATCTTGTAAAGGCCATCTTATCAAAACAATAAGCCAAGGGTATTATCTATTTACGCACTAAAGATTCATCGTTGTTTTATTTTACATCTAGAAAATACGTTTTATTAGTATGCTGGTGATCATTTAATAAAAGATCAGTGTGTTTGATTTTTTTTAATTTTTGTAATACAAGGTATTACAATGTTTTATTGGCAGATTATTCCACCCCTATGAATTTTTGAGTTCTTTTTGATGACCCATTCCTGTAGAACTTATTTAGGAGTCCAGTTTAAAATTATTTTCAAATAAACAGAATGTTTTATTTAGTCTAGGGAGTTTTGTAAGACAAGGCAGGTAGAATCCTAAAAAGTCACTTCCTGTTTTTGGCGTGTCACTTTTTGTTTGGTGTTAAGAGTGGTAGATAAATTTTGGTTTTAATTTTACAAAAGAGCAGGTCTTTAAATAAAATGAAATCGCATTCGACACCACGGTCCCCCTTCAACACGTGTTATTTTTGTTTTATTGTTTGTAAATTCCCTGTTCATTTTTTTAATACAATTTAACTACAATAATGGAGGTGTTTTCATAAAACACATGGCAGAAAATTTAGTTATTTAAGCTTAACTTATTTTAGTGTCAATATGGTCCTGTAAGTTTTTAAGGTATTCTATTATCGACCTTCATAACTTCCCACTCGAGATTTATAACAATTCATTCATTAAAACTAATCTTAAACATCGATCTATTTTGAGAGTAAGGATCTTGAAATTTATCATGGGTTAAATTAATATCACCGTGGACTCGAAAGGGAGAGGGCTTTAATATTTTTCTACAGGTTCAATAATTTCTTACAGCTTAAATTTAAAAAATATTAAGCACACATTCAAAAAATGATAATTTGTTTACCTTATGTACGTCGACTGGGCCTTGTCATAAATTAATTATTATATTCAGGTTCAAAATATCACTATCACTACCTATGTTTAGTATTGTGGAGATAAACAGTTCTAAATAAGTATGAAATAAAAATTATGTTTATATATCTACGTCCGTCCTAAACATTATAGGTACTGACCGATTTAGTGTTAATTAATTCTTAACGACGAAACAAAGATTCGTCAATTCTTATTATATCTTGTGGTTGGCTAATCACTTCTACATTAGGGGCTAAGTACGGTTAATTGTGTCGGTTTATATGGATATTAGTGTAAAATGCTCATTGTTCGTTGACAAGGGGGACGTTGATGTGAAAATCGTATTTCCGGGGACGAGCTATGTCATCCAATTGCTTTAATGACGATTTCTCTTTTTTATTTCTGTGTTTAAATTTGTGAAATTCAAAAATTTGTATCGATTTGATTTCATTTTTGAAAGCTTGTTTCACAGCTTTTCCCTCTCCAGAACGGAGAATACGCATTTAAGGCAAATTTTGAATTTTTCGCGGGTTTTGATAATTTTGAGCGCATGCCTTAACTTTCGCGGGATATTTGGATTACCACATTCTATTTATACAAGATGATTTCTTTTTTATCAATTTATTTATCAAAGTTTAAACTTTTAGTGGTTTTTTTTTAATTCCCGGTTCTATCTGCAAAAATGATGAAGATTTTAAATATGACATTTTTTACATTATAGTTGTTACAGTTGTTAAATACACATCTTTCTTTTCTTTTCTTCTGTTTAAATGTCATGTTGACATGTGTCCTGTCTAATGACATAAAGCTCCATTCAAACTTTTGACATGACAGTAAAAAATTAATGTGTGCTTCCTCATCAAAAAATCGATGACGTCATCACAAAAAATTCAATTTCTATTAAAAAATATGCTCTGATTTGTACAGTATATGTTAATATTACTTATATTTCGTATGGTTTATTTTTCAATTTTTCAAATCTATCTGTCTAAATATATGGTTTGTTCTTGTAAGTGAACGTCAAACGACATAAAAAAAACATTTTCAGTAATTTTTTCACACTTACACTTGTGAACTTAATAATGTACCGATGAGTTAGTGCGCCATTTTTTAATCATCCTGTATTTATTTTCTGATGTCGTTTTGTTTATTACTCAGAACAAAATACGAACCGAGATAACTTAAAACCATAAAATGTGTCTCATTTTATATCACCAAGTTTAAATACCCAAGACGTGAATCACGAAATTTGATGCAAATTCAGTTCAGTTCGTGAATTGGCCCATAAATCATGAAATGCATTAAATTTTATGACGGTTTATGAAAGAGCAATTACTTGATCAAGTTGCTGTAATCATATTAAATATTATAAATCAAAAAGATTGATTTTAAAATGATAATGACACAAAAACTGTTTCCCTGTATTTACAAACTCACCATGCTTATAAAACCAGCCAATAAGATTGCAGCAAAGGCAACAATAGCCCAAATTTTGGCGTCGTCTTTATCGTCGCTCTTGACTGTGATCGTGTATATAAGAGCTAGAAGATGAAGTTCTGGAACATCCTGTTCACTCGGAGACACAATGTCCACTTCACCAGAAAATATGTAACAGATAACAACTCCTCCGATTCCAAACAGCAAATTAGCAACAGTGAAGCCCAAAGCAGTCCTACGAGAAAATGATTTTTGCGAATTCCAGACAATTGCTACCTACTTACCACAAAGGGTTCACTTTGTTGTATATTCTTCCAGCATTTGTGATGAAAGTCCCAAAGCCTACATTTGTTGAAAAGAAAACCTGAATGGCAGCGTAGTACCAAACCTAAAATTTCAGTTGCATCAAACGCGGAAAGAATGAGTAGTAGGTACTTACAGAAGACTGTCCTAAAAGTGACCAGTCACTGTTACTGCCTAATCTTTCTAAACTTTCGAAATTGTCCTCAACATCAACTGCTTTTACTATGAGGGCAATCATACAACCCAGTACTGGAAACAGAAGGATGGAAATGGATCTAGTGAAACTTTTGGTTCTGCGGATGGACCTACAAATTTGCTTAATCAGTTTTTTCATCTAGTGTGATTGTGATTACGTACAGAATTATTACTATGATCCAAATGACAAATAAAATCCCCGCGAAGATTCCATACCACTGTGGATCATCCCACGGAGACACGAGAAAAGTTTTTCTAAAAAAGTTCAAATTACAGTGTGTTTCTTTACCCAGAAAAGTAAACTTACTTTAAGCATTGTTGACCATCGTGTCCGTCCACGGAATAGCCATCCTGAAACAACAAAAAACTTACTAACACAGTTTAATGCTTTTGTGGAAGAAGGCTACATTTCTTCCTCATAGAAAATGTCTGTAACGCTGATTTGAGTTTATTTTTTGGAAACAGACCGCAACATTTTATACATAATTAGTTAAATTAACCACAAAAATATATTTGGTAATGGTCCGTCCACGCCGTGGTGGTTTAACCATAACAAATTACCTTTTTTCTTACGGAAGATACTCTTATTAATTTAATTTAAAAAATACTAGTAATAGTTGTGTACAACATGAAGCTTACAGAAAACACTTTTTCTGGCTCCGGCATAGATTAATTGAGATATTCTATAAACGAAGTTCTTATACCGCTTGAACGGTCAATTACTTTTAACGATAACCATCTAAATAGTTAGTACTGACCAACTTATTTTTTACCGGAAAACAGAATAATACTGTGGTTAATGCGCATAACGTCATTTTTCAATTAAATTTTTTGTGCATTGAGGTCGAAATTTTTTCCTAACGAGGATTTGAAAATAATCGGTGAAGAGAATCGCGAAACTGTTTCTAATTGCCTTAGCAATTTCAGTGATGATGGAGATGTTCACTACCTATATACAGTTTCACTCGAAGAACATCGAAAGTGAATAATCTAAGCGTGTTAGTCGCTGTTCTTAATGTTATGTCACTTTGATGATATAAGTGATATAATTACTTAGTATGGGTATTGTGTTCTTTTCCGACTATAAACGGCGTTAACTTATTCTAAAATGTGATCTATTATTCACTGTGGGAGCTACTGAGAATTCAAAAAATGAATAACAATTGTATCTACTTTGTTCAATTGTTTTTAGTTCTGACGTCATATGCATTTTTCTAATGGAATCTTTCTCGTTGTGAATAAAGTTTTCCGGAAATTCCAATGAACTCAATTAATAGTATCTTGTAGCTTAATTGTTTTTCAGATATTTACACTTTTCACTCAGTGCTTTATCAGTCGAAAAATATAACCTATTTTAAAATGTGTATTTAATTTTTGGAGGTTTATAAACGTCTTTTTTACGTTATCTTTAACATTTGAAAATAAATTAGTGATTTGATTGATTTCTGTTGTAGATATCGACAGGTTTTATTCCTTTTCTATGCTCCCACAATTTTATTTTTTTACAGCACAATTCACTGCTGCTCGTTGCAAAAAATCACCATTTTAATTTTTTCAAGATACCTATGTGGTATTATTCCGAACATTTCTTTCATTTCGTGTTATTCTTCTTATCTAACGCTTGAGCCTTGCTCTTCATTTTATTTGCCAAAAGCCAACTTTTGTTGCTGTCAAGTAGTATTGGTCTCTAAACTATCTTATATACTGTTATCTACGTATCCGTGAATCTCAGTTCTTCCTATAAATCTTATACAACTTCGAGGCGTTGTTAAAGTTTTGCTCAATTTTCATTTTCAATGCCGTCGCTGATGCTTGTTACCTGAACGTCTTAATAGTATAATTCTTTCGAAATATAAACATAAACAGGCGAATTTAATCATGTACTGAAAATTTGAGAATACATTTTTCCCGAAGGTTATCTGCTTTAAATATTTCACTTGTTCGGATCGCGTCTCCTTGGTATTTGGGCTTCTTCGGCACAGCATTACGAAACAAAAATCACAAAAACAAACTGAAAATACAGTTATAATAATATTAATTTTTCAAAAGCATTTACTCTCTATCTAAAAAAAAAACGAATTTTTTAGAAATCGGACACTTATTTTGAGACAAAATTTATTTTCAAATCGGACACTTTATTTGGGACAAAGGGAGAATAATTTATACTCAGTAATATCTACTTTCTCTTTGATCTGCTACAGATTAAATATCCAGCCTTGCATCCCTTTTCCTGGACGAAATCTAGCAAGATTCTCATAAATCTATTCTCAAGAATTCTCTTATCCACCTTATCCGCTGCGATTAGTAAGGAAATGTCTCTGTAATTATTATTATTACATACCGCTGTTTCTACATTCTTTGTATCCTCTGTTTATTATTACTCCTATATATATCAGGTGGGATTAGGTCAAGTCAAGTCAAGTCGAACGATCATTAACTCCGCTCCAATCTCGTTACATTATTTTTGGTATATGGAGTGCCTTAATCCCTCCCTTTAACTCCGGACCAAACTAATAAGAGTATCTATTGTAAATTTTGTATAAATTTTAGCTATCCCTTTTTAAATTCCAATTTTAAAACCCGTGCAAATAGAAACAAACGTGAAACTAAATAAGCGAGTAAGTAGATGTGTAATAAGTTAGACAACGGTAGAATTCTAATATTGCAAATATTATGAAAACCGCATTTCTAGATATGATTTTGTAAAATGTGTCTCGTGCAAATGTAACACTGTTATGTTATAATTTATAACAAATTTTGTAAGTCCATGAATGCTAATATTGTGTAAATAAACAATTATTAAAATAATGTTTATTAAATAATAATTAGAACCAGCTAGATATCTGCCAGACCGGAGTTAATCCTATACCGAAGGAACGAATATGACCGCGACCGTTACGGTGTCGGAATCGTGAACGCCCGACCTGGATCAGAGTTGAGGTTCTGCGGTCAAGTCAGATCAGGCCAGTGTTTTTCCTTGTTCTTAATTTATTACATCATGTGTGTACTTTATGGATTTCCTTACTTGTTCCTTTTATTACATCGTCAATAATAATCACCATGAATAATGCCGGGCTCATGATCTCATCCTGCCTCAGACCAGCGTTAATTTCGAATAGTTTTGATTCCAAATTATTTTTCTTATATATAAATATAACTCTTGTTTCTCTCATGAAAACTTTTGATTACTAATATTAATTTTTCTAAGCTTCCCCAAATTTCTCTTTGTCATAATCCTGTTGTACCATTTTTTTCATCACTTGTCTTTGTTGTTTGTAATATTCATAGATTTCCTTTGATTTTTCACTTAAACAGATATTCCAGTTTTCTTTTCACTTCCCAAGCGTGTACGCTAAGGAAGTATAGTAATCGCGTCCATCGGACGAATGGCCACTTTTATCTTTTCTGGACGTTTCATGATCCCTAGAGTATGAAAAAGTAGTCTCCCGTTTCCGCCTGTCTGTCTGTCTGTCTGGTGTCTGTATCATGTAGATGGTTAAATGCAAACCAAAATTTTGCCAATCATCCCCACCAACAATTTGATGACGTCAATTCAAAGAATTATATATTTATTTGATTTAACTTTTATACAAAAATGTAGTCCTATAAGTGTGGTGTACGAATCCGCTTTGAGAAAAAAACATAATGCACGGTATAATAACAGTTTACCAATAGCGGAAGGCATCCCGGTCCTGGTTTAGTGGTTACGAGTTAGGAATGCGGACCGGACGTCGCGCGTTCGCTTCCAAACTTGACCTTTTGTTTTTTCTTTTTTTTTGTCTCTTCTTCGAATTGTGTATTATCTATGTCTATGACGTCCTAACAATTTTTTGATTGATAAAATTACCCCACTTCCTACGCTTCTCTTTATTTCAAAATATAAAACATTCTCGGGGTCCCGACTGTCTTTCTAAAAATGTAAAATCTTTTCTGGGGCCCCAAATGTATATTTTAAGAATGTGAAACTCTCTACTTTTACGTTTTCTCGACCTTTCATGACCCCTAGAGTACGACAAAATAGGTCTCCCTTTTCCGTCTGCCTGTCTGTCCGTTTATCTGTCTGTCTGCCGTCACAGATGTTTTTAAGAATGTGAAACCTTCTCAGGAGCCCCGAGTGTCTTTTTTTAAGAATATTAAATCTTCTCGGGGCTCCCAACTGTATGTTTTTAACAAGGTGAAACCTTCTTTTTTTCTGTTACACTGTGGTTAGTAAATAAATAAAGGTCATCACGAAAAAATAAAATTCCGCAAAATCAAGTTTTATAATTTTTCAGAGAAGCAGACTGTACTTCAGGAGCGAGGGAAGTTCTGTCGAAATAACTTTCGACCAATTTTTTACTTTTAAATTGTGTTTTTATCTCGTTGTTCCACCAGTGTGCTTATTTCTTATTTCTGTTTGATATGTTTGCTTTCTTAAATTTCCTTTGCTGATTTATTTTGAACTGTTGTCATACGTCTTTCAAATTCTGGTTATCGTACTGCTGCCTGATTAAGCCTGTTTATTTTTTCAAAACCTGAAAATCCGCAAACTTCTGACTTACGACAAGAAACTAAGGATCTTCGTTCTTAGAGTAAAACGGAAGAAAACATGTTGAAAACATTGTAATTTTAAAATGAAAAATTAATTATCAGTTACAAAATCTAAAAAGCTTGAAGCACCTTAAATTAACGTTTGTTACACACGTCATCTTATATTGTTTATTACAGGTCATCGGACTCAATCCACGATATAACTAAGTATGTACTACGAAAACAGTTACAAAAGGTAATTATGGAAATATTTACGAATTAATTTAGAAGTCACTCAGCGTGGTATATATAATTATTTGGTTCCAGGATTGTATTTATCGTCTGAAAAAGTAATTTATCTATGATTTTTAAAATTATTTAATAACGGGCACAAATATTTAACATGCTATATACAACTATAGTTCCTACACAGGTCGTAGCTTCTGCAGTAATTTGGTCAATACATTATTTCCTACTTTATCAATCAAATTTTTGAAAAATTGTCGAAGTCTTTGAAATTACACAAATGAGTATGTTATGATGCAATGTCAAAATACGTGGAACTAGCCAACAGGTACAATTACTCTGTTTTTTACGCTAAACTTACGTAACAACTTATGAGAATGAGACCCAAAATAATTCGTATTCCAATTTCTACATCCCGGAGTTTTAGCAAAAAAAGAGTAAATTACAGCAGCTACGTAGGTACAGTTTAATACATATTAACAACGTTACGTAACATTATTGAACCGTGTGTGTTCGTATAAGATACAGTTAAGTCTTTATTCCAGGATTATACAGCCATTGTTGTAGATATGTACGTGTATGCTAGGTGGGCGTTATAAAAATTCAAAGTGTGATGCAGCAATTAAAACGTTTTGAAAGGAGTAAATACCTTATTTGTTATTCATGTCGTATACAGTTAATAAAGACAGATGAGCTGCATAAAATTATCTTCTGTGTAGTTAATGGGAACACCTACTTCAAGTGAGGCCAAAACTTTTCGCAAAGTATCAATTAACGATGTACTTGAGACAATTCTAAAAGGAAAACTATAAAAAAAAAAAATTCCTTGACACAAACCCTTATAATTTGGTCGGTGATAAGAAAGAATTAGTCATTGTTTAGAGACAATAATTGTGAACACCTTGATAGCACGTTAGGAATAAATTATACTCACAGCAATCAAACGACAAAACACCGGCTAACAACAGAAACGGATAATCAAGTGATTTTCATCGTGTTTTTACTTATGAAGTTGTTTTATTGGCGGCATTTATGTTTATAGGGAATCACAGTAATAATGCAAAACATGTTTCCGTCATCATCAAGGACTGAGCACTTCCGCTTAAAAAATTGTCGGTCTGGTTTTTGTTTATTCGTAGCGATATTAAAGTAATACTGGAGTCGGTTATGGTATTACTTACTGTTTTCATTTTTACATTGGCGCATTCCGGAAACGGAACAGTGTGTGAAGGAATCCAGGCGATGTAATAGAGTGCTAACCCCATGTACAGAGGATAGTAGATGCTGAGGAAACATCCTGCTATCAGCTTGACGTATCCTATACCTGTAAAGAAAAAATTGTTATTTAAATGTTACACTTTGGAAAGATAATGAACAATGTAAATTGTTATTACCCACACTCGTTATTTAATATCCTGAACGTAATATGTATTATTAACAATCGAAGAAGACTGTGTTAAATGACGCTACTCCAAGGACATGAGAATAATGAAATTAATTAATTCCTTTATAAAAACGTAAGATACAACGTTCATCATGTTTACGAATGTAAAACAAATGTTACTTGGGATATTATAAATTTGTTGATCCCGACCAGTTTCTTAAATACTAATACGCCAGGTGATCTACAATATCTATGAATTTTAATACTGGTACCAAATTGTACATTTTTGGTATTTATTATTTGATCCTAGTTGATTGTTTTTACGTGTCATCCTTATCAATTATGGTTTGACGCTATGTATTTAAAAACTGTTTATTTATCACTTATTGTTTCCGTTCTATAAATAAATTGTTACAAGGTAACAAAGTGTTATGTTAAAACTTTTTTTCACATTAAATTTCTTTTGTTTATAGTGCTGCTTATGTAATTAGCTGTCTCGTAATTTACACGTCTGTTCCTAAGTGCTTCCTGCTTCCCTAGTAGGAAGAGTAAGGTGAAATGAGCATCATTAATATCACGAACTATTATATTGTAGAGAAAAATTTGTAAATCTTGTTAAGTTTCAATAATTACATAGCCCGTATACCAAAATCCAAATTTAGGCTAAACTTTGGTGTGGTTTTCAATAAGCCATTGAACGAACATCAGGTAAGTATAACAACAGAAAATAATCGTTCCACTTTTTGTACACAACAATCGTCAAATTGTTTGTCTTCGTCTTTAACAAATAAAAACAGTATGGGTCCATTTGTTTGTAGTTACAATTTTGTAGTCTATGATAAAGGAAGATAAAATAGTGATCTGATTGAATGAAACATTTTATAGGTGATTGACAATACCACCTTGACGTAACGTTAATCCAGAAAATATTATTAGGTAATCTCCACGCGTTATAGAAGTAAATATTAAGTAAGTACCTTTCAAAAATTCGTTAAATTCAAGATAACTATAAATATGTTTACTTATTCACAGTATCCTATTATTATCTATGGGTCGTAAAACACGTACGTTTTTAAAATTTGCAGGATACTTAAAACTATATTGTTGACTGACCTATGTGACACTGTCGGAAAGTAGATACATTTTTTTGTATGAAATGATTCTGTGTTTTGTTATATAGGGTGTTTACGAAACATACGCCAAAAATTTCGTGTTTATTTCAGTATTTTTTTTTCTTTGATGATGTTCAGAAAGACGTTTTGTTTCATTTGGCTATCAAAATAAAGTAAAACTACTCTATCCTCAGACTTAAATCCAGTGGAAAATGAAGATTTTAAAAATCGGATAATTGAAGGATGTAATGCTACTATAAGAAACAACCCTGGTATTTTTGAAAAAGTTCGGCAGTTAATAAGGAGAAGATGGTGGTAGTCATTTTCAGCAGTTTTCGTAGATTAAGAATCTTCACATGTACAATATAAATTAATAGTTTTTTTTCGAGAAGCTTTTATCGTCCTGTATCTTCGAAACAATTTTTTTTCAATAATCCAAGGAATAACCTGAATTTTTAAGAATTGTTAGAATTGTTAAATAAACATCCTGTAGTAGTAGTAGTAGTAGTACATAATTTACAGCGTAGGAAAATAATGAACTTGGAAATTCATTTTTAATCTTTACTGCAAATTTAAGTGTCGAAATTATCTTTACTGGAATGCTTTGTGACTGAGTAATTTATAAGTGCAGTGCCCTTATTTTCACTCTTTGTGAAGACTGATAAACAGAGATAAAACTTCAGTTTAAATTCACTTTGTTAGATTTTACATCAAAACGTTTTTCAAAATGAAAATTCAATAGTTTTGTAATTTTTGCCAAGCCTAATAAGAAAAACCGAAAATATACAGCGTGAATCATTACGTGATATATAATATGTAATTGTTAGAAATCGGAAAAAAGGTAAAGACTAAAGTTGTAAGGTTATTTGAGAACCATACAATTATTTTCAACTGTACAGAGTGTTTTGTTTTTAAGGTATAACACAAAACTTTTTTAAAATGGAATCTCCTCTATATTTTTACACATCCTAATTGACCTCTTCTTAGTTTAAAAAACATAGGTTTACGTCGCGCAACGACGCTATACCGGGTGTCTGGAAAAATCGTAAAAAAATACCTTCTCACATTTTAGTGGAGTTATAATGATCTTAAAATTGTAGGTTTAAAATGTTCGCAGTTAATTTTAATTTTAGGTCCCCTGGTGTTTTATTTTCGGATAAATTTAAAGAAATCTGGTACCTAGTTTGTTGGTGGATTAACTTGAAAAAAACCTTTTGAGCTTTTAATGTTTTACTTTTTACGAATTTTAAAAAGTCTTGAGTGCCGTAGTGTTTGGGAACTAATGGTGTATTATTTTGAGAGCCCATGGAGATTTTTTTTGTAAATTAATTAAAAGCCTTTTGGAAGACTTTGGTGTTCTATTTTTGGAAAATTTTGACCTGACCTGTTTTTGACTTAATTTTGGGACCTCGTTTTTTTTTTTGAAAAATGTAAAACAATCTTGAGGTTTTAGGTATTCCTGTTTGGAAACCTCTAGAGTCTTTTTTTTATAATAATTTAATTAAATTTATTAGAGGATACGTCATTTCCCAAAATTAGTCTTAACAGGTACTAGCACTATCCACCGTCTCTCTCTTTTCTTAGATGATATGTCATTTGCCAGAATCGATCTTATTATAGCAGATACTAGCCCCGCCCACCCACCTTCTCTTTTCTTAGCGGGTATGCCATTTGCCAAAATCAGTTTTATCGTAGCAGGTACTAGCCCACCCGCCCTCTCTTTTATTAGAGGGTGTGTTATTACCAAAATCAGTCTTATCTTGGCAGCTACTAGCCCCGCCCACCCACCCTATTTGCCAAAATCAGTTTTATCTCAGCAAATACTGATGACTAATTTTTACAAAAAATGATGAAAATTTGGAGACTACGAGCTTTCTTATATCCACAAGGCAGGAATTTTGAACATCTTCCATAATGTTTAGTTGGTTATGCTTTATTTTGTTAGTTTTGTTTTTGTTTTAAATGTCTTATTGAAAGTTTCTTTTTCGTTTATTTATTAATGAAAAGCTTATTTTATTAAGAAGAATGCACAACGATTAATAACTTCTGGTTGCTATGGTTATTGTCCTAAAAAAAAAATTAAAGGTGGATTTCAGTCACCATCGTTACTAAGAAATCAAAAAGTAAGATGGAGGTATTCACACATTAGGTGCGTGCAGTGTTGCCAATTTTACTTTTATAAAATTGCGTTTGTTTTCGTAATCTATAGCATAAAGAATTTTTTTATAATTTTTTTGGGACTCCCGAAACCCTCATACATAACGTACTGAAGAGTTACTCCGCCATTTTTCAGACACCCCGTATATTTGTATATTATTTGCTATGCATTTTTAGGTTTTAAAACTAGAGTATTATATTTTTTCTTAATTTGCATATTCATCTTTTCACAACAAGAAAACATGGTTAAAATGGTACATTTTTGCAAGGAAATATGGATTATGTAATTATGGGGCGGATCCTAATATCGATATTTCCTTACACAAATTTTCCATTTTAAACATGTTTTCAGTTTCATGTTGTGAAAAGAAGTGTATAATAATTAAAACAAAAATGCAAAATGTAAGCCCGCCCACCCGCCCTGTCTTAATTGTGATGACTTTTTGTATTCGCCGTGAACCAAGGGGGTGGAGCTTAACTGCAAAATACTTTCTTCTTTACAGGAAATTAAAACATGTTTTTGAGTATCGTGTTGTTCAAAGAATACTAATACTTAATACTGTATATTAAGAAAAAAAGGCAAAATATTAACACCGCCCACCCATCCGATCTCAATTGTGATGGTTTTTTTATCCTTAGAAATTTAAAACACGTTTAAAATCGTAAATTTTTCTAGGGAAATATGGAATTTGCAAGTAGGCTCCGCCCCTAGGTCTGGCAGCGAAAGGGTTAACAAAAAGTTGAGCGATTTCTTACTTTTTTAAGAGACACACCGAACATTGACAGAAAGACATAAAAAATGAAGTAAGAAATACTAATAAAATACAGGGTGTTTATTTGAAAAACTGAAATATTAATATTTTTAAAATTGTAACGGTGTAGATTTTTTAATGAACATTTATATATTTTAAATTCGATTTAATTGATACCACAACAAAGTTCGTACCTGTCTTTATCTTTCCATAAAATATTGCAACACAGATCTTAAAAATAACATGATTACGATTTTATGTGAACCCAAGCAAACTGGAATAACAATGCCAACGTCGCATTTGGTTCTAAGAACAAACTATGATTACGAAGCCTAGAATAATGAGAATATATAAAAAAATATATAGGCTATTCTGTTTAAAAAAAACTAAATTATGTGCTTTACCTCAAAAACAAACCAATCTGTATAGTTGAAAATAATATTAGGTTAGAATTTCGATATATCTATCTGTTTTCAAGCTGTAAGATCGCGGAGCGTTATCTGGGGCACCTATATATGACCGAAAAAGAAATGAACGCATGTTTTTGCAGTTTTCATTCAGAATAAATACGCTGTTTCGCTACAAGTCATTTTCTTGAAATAATCTTTTCGAATATGGTTTATGATAAATATTTCCTAAAAACAATATATTTTTGGTTCCTACTAACTTATATTTTGCATAATTCCAACGAATTTATTTTAAACATTGTGTATTTCCCGTAATAAAATTGAAAAATTCAAGTGAAGTGTACGATAAAGTGAAAATTCCTAATTACGTAATCAATACATACATCAATCAATTTTGTTTATTTAGGAATCAAGTAATCTCGTTAATCTCTGAGATGAGATTGTACTTGTAGCATTATTTTATTTTACTCTGAATTAAGAATTGGTTGATGTTTTTGCTGCAACACTGAAATCATCAATTAGGAACGATCAAACGTTTATATTCTTTCCATTCACTATATTTTGACAATTTTCGTTTAGTCAAAGTCTGTCAGGAATTTATAAAAAGTTATAGTCTGTAGTAGGCTTGTAGTTAGCTTTTCTTTCAAAAATATGTGAATCAAAAGTTCTTCTGAGGACAGAGATTACCTCTTTAGAAGGAAAATACAAGATCCACTCGATACACGCATCCTGCTTAAGAATTTTTGCGTAAAATGATGTCATTAATTTTTATAGAACTGTGACGGCACAATAACACGTTGATAAGCGGAGTAAGATAAGGGCCTCGTGGTCTAGTAGTCAAGATATCGGCAAGCCGGTGACGTATGATTCGATTCCCACCGAGGCAGCAACATTTTTCTTAGCTTACCTTCAGAACAATAAACGTATAGAACCACATGTCATTCTATTCCTCATTAATGTTACTGTCTCACCAAAATTTCAAAGAATATTTTTTAATACTAGTTATCTATACAGGGTGTTATTGAAAGGTACGTACAACAAAATTGACAGTTAATCGCGAAGTCTAAGAAGTCTGAAAAACTTATTTTGTGTTATCAAAATTATAAGGGGAAAATCAACCCTTATCCAACCTTTTTAGACGCTGCTGAACGATAAATAGGTAAAATTAATTTATTTTAGTAAATCCTAGCAACTGTAACAATAAAACTTTTGTCAAGACTAAATGTTGCTATAGAAACGAAAGATGATCTTTTTATCAGAGGCGTACAACGAATTTGGAAATAAATTTTAATAATTTTTATCTCTAAAAGGAGAACACTTTTACCTGAACTTTTTTTACTTTTAGCACCCATACTTCGAGACCAATTGCCGATTTTATTTTGTACGTACCTTTCAATAACACGCTGTATAATTTGTATGCAAACATTTAATTTACTTTTAAGGATAACGTGTACAAGTAAAGGTTCAGAAAATTTTTTGAGAGGTCTGACTAAACAAATTCTGTTCTATGTTAATATACACTTAAAATTTTAGAACAACTGGTGGCATATTTTCCGCGAAGTCTGTATATTCAAAAATGTCCAACATATATATGGAATCATGAAAGCTGCATTGTCATAATCAACGGCAAAAATTTTTTAAACGTCGAACTGATTCTGGTGTACATTACACGACGATTGAAAACACATCAATAAATTGACTTGTTAATTGATGATAGTTTGAGCAGTACCTTCATTACAATAAAAAAAAAAAATCATGCCCTCGTGCACTTCCAAATGGCCGCTATTAAACCACCTTGACGAGAAGTTTATGTCATTTAACCCATAAAATTTCGCTTTGAACTCAGTTTATTACAAATTTAATGTTTGTAATATCACACTTTCTCTTTCTGAAGCCTTCGTTGATTTAAATACCTTTTTTCGGTAATGTTAATTTTTTTAGTTTTAATATTCAATTTTTTTCTCAAAAATTTGAGTTTAAAATCTATTGTCATTCCAAAAATCATGGTTATGGATGGGTTCCATTTTTTAACTTGTTTGTTCAGGAGTTTAGCGTTTTGATTATAACTTGTTCATGTAAATACTAGACGAAGTTACACAAGTCATTTTGTCTCACAATCAGAATAAACTGCCATCTTAAGTAAGTATTCTATACCTAACCGAATTTAAAATTGAGTGAGTGCTTTTATTTTTTCGAAGCGCCTGTATGAAGAACCAGATTTACTAGAATCCGACAGCAGTGATCCAATTTGTCGATGTACCTGTCACTGATAATTAGGTGCGCATTTTATTTCACATCAACTTTTGCTAAAATTCGCAATCAGGTTTTAAGTGTGCGAACCACCACAAAATTAAAAAATACCCTCCGGTCTAAACTTCAAAGAGAAATTGAAAGGTCTTTTCCAGATCGTTGCCCGTAACGAAACCAACCATACTAATTTTAACATTTATCACTTATCATACTTCACTAAAACCACGCGAATAACTGACCTTTGAAAAAGGGTATCGCCCTCCAGGACTTAATGAACCCTTCCTGTGCTAACTGACCTATACCCAATTCCAAAAATAGCAAAGGAAGTCCGACGAGTACGGTGAGAATGACGTACGCCGCTAAAAACGGCAGCCCACCCTGGTTGAGAGTGGCTTGTGGTAGCCTGTACAAGTTTCCAAATCCAGCTGCTAGGGCTATCGTGCACAGGACCGTCTCCAAATGGGTAAACCACGTCTGACATGACTGCAACAAAAAAGAAATTTTCAGTATGCGGTTACTTCCAGAAGGACGCTTTCTCTTCCCATAGGCGAGGTGCGAGTCGATCAAGATTGTCGAGTGCCGATTCAGTCGCAAATTTCCGGTTACCTTTTCCCAATTTCCTGTAATTGTAATGACACCGCAGGCGCTCATTCATAAACCGCTACCTTCTTCTAGGTCGGGTTTGTGCGTCCGAGGAACTTAAATTTGGGGTCGCGGAAGTTAATTTAACAAAAGAATGATACGAAACAATCGATGTAAATAGTATAAAAAGTCTTTTATGGTTTATCTCTGTTACCTTGTGGATTATATTGTTTATTGTTGGGTTCGAATTTAGTTGGCACAGTGTAAACTTCATGTCTACCTAAGTTATCAATTTTTTGGTGTGCGCGTTTATTTCAAAGTATAGTGTTCCAACTGCTGGTTCGTTTTTACGACTCCATCCCATTGTGAAGGAGTTAATAATACTTGTACGGTTACGGTAATTGACATTGCAGTTCCATACAAACGAAGTCATAGTTGGACCACTACACCTCCAGTTTCCAAAGAAGTTAACTAAATATTCCAATACATCATGAAATCTATACCACATCGTAGCTTCTCCGTTAAAATTAAATTTTTATGTATTACCTAACTTTGATATTTTTTAGCATGTGTTTTGTTTAATATACGGAATGAGTCACTAAGCTCGCGCATTTCGTTGTCTCATTAATTACTAAAAAGAGAAAAAAGTCAAGAACAAAAATTCTATGGTTTGTTGAAGACCATATACCGAAATTATTTTTACATATTCTAATTGAACTTTTTTTAACTTTATATCCACAGTTTATTTTTGAAATTCCAATGGAACGTTGCCATATCGATATTTCAGTTTTTTCAAATACAGCACCTGTATTTTATTACCATACATCTTATTCTGTTGTTTGTTCTCTTTCTTTTGAGTTAAGCGATTTAAAAAAAAAAAAAAATTAAAAACCACCCCCTTCTGAAGTGTGCATGTTACGCTACTGCCAGATTCTAATGACTCACCATGTTGAACTTAAAATGATCCATCTCTATGTATGATTATAGAGATACTTTCTATAATGAAAGGTTCTATTTGTACTTGTGACGCATGGACAATGTAGAATGAAGAGCACCCTCTAAAATGTCTCATTTAAGTCATTTTAATGTAGAATTTTTTGAGATGACGTAATAAAATTTGAGAACAATGGGTCTGGTAGTTTTGGAAATGGCCTAATAAAATGACTCTAATAAAAATCGACACAGACAGACGACAGACGAAAACGGGAGACCATTTTTTTCGTACTCTCTAGGAGTCATGAAACGTTGAGAAAACATCAAAGTTCCAAATCGCCCGGTGAACTCAATTACAATGCCTCCTTAGCTTACCCTTGGGAAGCAAAAAATCAAGAAAATTGAAAGAAATAGCGTGGCAACGTTGCATCGGAGTTTCAAAAATAAATTATGCTGATAAAGTCTAGGAATAATATGAGAATAATGTGCGTAATAATGAGAATATGTAAAAATATATATAGTGTATTTAAAAAAAAGTTGTGTACTATGCGTCAAAACCAAAACACTCTATAGTCTAAAATAATTTTAAAGTGTGCTACTCAAAAAAAACATAGGAGTACAACTTTAGTCTGTGACTCTTTTTTCTATCTCAGAGTATGCATACAGATTCTTGACGCAAAAAAATCAGATATGGGTGATCGATTTTATTATTTTTTTTAACAACCTGTACAATCTACTATAAAAATATATTATAATCTATTGTATTTCTGAATATTTTTTTAATAAACAGTTATTTAATGAATTTTTGCCATTGACTTCCTAAAGGAGATGATATTTATTCTCACAATCGTAAATGCCTTATAGTTTTGGTTGAACTTTAATATCTTGCCAAAATAAAAAAAAAATCGTGTCGCAGATTCTAAGACAAACTGTAAAATTTGTTCTTACAAAATATGAGATATTATTAGGCCACAAACAAAGCATTTTATGTTACACTATAAAATTCAGACAAAATTTACGTCACAAAATTGCTAGATTATGTTATCAAATTTTCCGTGTTTGTGATAACTTTAAATGGAGTGCAAAATTCCACAGTTGACACTTCTCTAGTTTCTAAGTTGAGTTTTTTTTTATATCAAAAATAACAAATTCTAAAATTTGGTTATACAGTTTTAATTTTTTTTTTCAAAAACCTATAAGGTCAAAAATAGTAGCGGATTAATAAACCACAAGTATACGAACATTTTAAGTAAGATGGCATAATTTTGGAGTGACGTCATAAATTCTTTAGTGACGATGATCCGACAAATTTTTGTTTCGTTTTACTATCTACAGTATGTCCTCGGATTGAGTTCACAAGAGGAAAAAAAATTGTATTTTGTATTTTACAAAAAATGACATAGGAATAACATTTTTTGCTTAATTCAAAACGAATAAATCTGCAATTAAAATTTCGAAAATTCCTAGTCCGGGACCATCAACACGGTAAGTTTTTGGAATCAGCTCATCGAGATTTATACTCCTCAGTTTTTTGGATTTTTAGATATTTTCAAAATCTCATTTGTCAATACTCCTCTCCCCGTTTGAAATTTTTGATCTTCCCCGAATCTTACTTTCGAAATTACACAAAAAACTTTTTCATAAATTTCGATTATTTTCCGGTTCTTTTTTGGAAAGTCATTACAATGTTTTCAGAACTGCCATTTCGAAATTATTTTTTCATGTATTTGTTATTTGACGAGCTATAGTGTGACTTCAGACTAATAATCCGTGGCGAATTCTCAAAAAGCTTGAGTTTTTCATTTTGCATTCGGAACGAGTTTTTGAAAAATTCCGTTTGCAAATTAATTTTTCAAGTTTGTCAGATGACTCATAACTGAATTTTCTTCAGACGTTCTGGACGAATTTTATGCAAAGTTGTGCTCTTTTCCCGTCGAGCTGAAGAGTTTTAACAGTTTTTTGAAAAGGGTTTGGAAATTATTTTCCCATTTTTAACTTGTTATTCGAAGATCTATGGCAAAATTGATTTCTGATGTATAATAATATACGAAAAATTTTCGTAGATTTTTTCGGAAATTTCAATCTCTGTAATTTATTTCTGGATCAATGAATGTCCGCGCTAATTTTACGTCCCCTGGTGTTTTATTTCCGTATAAATTTAAATGAATCTGGTGTTTTGTTGCTGGATGAACTTGAAAAAATCTTTTGAACGTTTAGTATTTTATTTTTTATGAATTTGAAAAATTATTGAGTGCCACAGTTTTTTTTTAATCCAGGGGACTCTTGGGTACCCATGGTGCATTATTTTGGGGGCCCATGGAAATTTTTTTTGCAAATTAAGTATTTAAAATAATTTTGTAGGACTTTGGTGTTCTATTTTTGGAAAATTCTGACGTGACCTGTTTTTGAGTTAATTTTGGGACCCCCTCTTTTTTTTTGAAAAACTTAAAACAATCTTGGAGCCTCTGGTGTCTTATACAAATTTAATTAAGTTTCTTAGAGGATACGTCATTTACTAAAATTAGTCTTATCTTCACAGGTACTAGCCCCATCCACCCATTTGCCAAAATCAGTTTTATCGTAGCAGGTTCCTTAAAATCGAAAAAAACTAAAAGTAACGAAGAACTTAGATATATGAAAAAAATAATTTTAAGAGTACGGACCAGGAATATTGAAGTTTTAATTGCAGATTTATTCGTTTTGAATTAAGCAAAAAAGTTATTCCTATCATTTTTTTGTAAAATAGTAAATACATTTTTTTTCCTCTTGTGAACTCAATCCGGGGACATACTGATATGATTTCTTTAAAATACGTAAATCTAAAATTTCATAGAAATCTATCTAATAATTTCAGAAGTTATTTAACGCCAACAAACGATATACCGACACATTACGAAATTTTAAAAATAATCTGTCCACACCTTTCACGATACCGAGTGTCTGGAAAATTGCGGATTAACTCTTCAGTACATTATATACGAGTTTTCGGGAATCCCAAAAAAAAATTCTTTATGATGTAGATTACGAAATAAAAAGTAAAATTGGCAACACTGCATGCACCTAATGCGTAAATACCTCCAGCTTATTTTCCGATTTCGTAGTAGTAACAATGATGACTGGAAGCCAGTAGTCATTAATCGTTGTGCATTATTTTATTATTAATAAAACAAGCTGTTATTTTTCATTAATAAATAAACCAAAAAAAAAAAAACAAAACCAACAAAAGAAAAAACCAACTAAACACTAGAGAAGATGTTCAAAATTCTTTCCTTATGAATATAAGTAAGCTCGTAATGTTTCCAAATTTTGTAAAAGTCATCAGGCCTTTCTAAGATAAAACTGATTTTGGCAAATGACATACTCTCTAAGAAAAGAGAGGGTGGGTGGGCGGGGCTAGTACCTGCTAAGATTGGACTGATTTTGATAAATGACGTATCCTGTAAGGAATTTAATTACATTCATATAAAAAAGACACTAGAAGCTCCAAAGCACTTCAAATTCTTTCCAAACAGGGATACCTAAAACCTCAAGATTGTTTTAAATTTTTCAAGAAAAAAAAACGGAGTCCCAACATTAACTCAAAAACAGTCCCCCAAAATTGTTTTAAATAATTTTCTGAAAAATCTCCATGGGCTCCCAAAATAATACATTCTGGGTACCCAAACACTGTGGCACTCAAAACTTTTTCACAAAACAAAATTTATCCTTTAAATGTACCCGAAAATAAAACACCGGGGGGCCTAAAATTAACTGCGAACTTTCTAAACGTGGTAGGATTTTTGATAGGTCAAACATTTTTAACTGCTTACTCGATTTTTGCTGATTTGTACTTAAGCTTTATATCAGGCAAGCATTGTTGTCAAATGGAATTTTATCAAATTATTACAAAAACAACACAACCATATCTTTGTACATTCTAACTGAAATGGTAATTAAACATGATCATGGGCGAAAGAAATATTTTCTAAAAGTTTTTTTACTAGTTATTGTGATTCTGAATGTGTTGTTTAGTTGTTAAACGTAGCAAAAAACCAATTTTATAATTATTATACATAACTCCACCAAAATGTGAGAAGGATTTTTTTACTATTTTTCCCAGACTCACCAGAGAGTTAATCCGCCATTTTCTAGACACCCGATATAACGCAACATTAGTTTCTTAAAAACAGCGTCTTCTTCTTTTTAGTATTTTGGTAAAATTTTTCACTACGTATCTTTAAAATTAATATCTCTATTATATATGGAAATTTCATAACGTAGTTTTCACCACTGTTTTCAGCTTACAAAACTCTATATGTTACTCGGGAACATTATCGATTTTTTTTGTGTCGAAGAAGCTACTTTTGCTGTATCTATCTCATTTTCAGTAGAAGAAATTGACAATGTTTTCTACGTAGTATATAGACCTTTGCAAGCTAAAAACAGTGGTGAAAAGCGTGTTCCGAAATTTCCATAAACAATTGAGATTATTGACTTTTAAAAATACGTGATAAAGAATTTTATCAAAATTTTAAAAAGAATGTTGATGGTAAACTGTTTTTTTTTAAACTGCGGTTGTATTATATAGAGAAAGTCGTGGAGGATTTATATTTAAAATTTCATAGAAGTAGGTAAGTTTGTTAATAATAATTGCGATATTACATTCTGGAAATGTACTGAAGGTGAAAAAGGTAAGCACTCGCAATGTTGTTATTATTTGTTAAGGCGAGTCCGACAACAACAAAATTACGTTTATAATTATTGTTAAAGACTTAATTTAATATGTACAGAAGCTGTGATATGACGAAGTTAATAAATTATAAGGTCAAGAAAGAATAAAAGTAAAACATTTTTTTAACAAAGTTCAAAATTCTGTTGCTACTTCAGTGTGTAATTTGTTTGTTACATTCCTAATTCATCAGCTTAATTGTTGTATAAATTATTTGTTCTTGTAATTACTGGAAATATACTTAAAATTTTCTGTTTTAGGAATCTGGCTATTCAACTTGGTTTGTAATTTATTGCTAATAGAAAATTTTCTTTGATTCTAAACCAACAAAATCGCATGAAAAATTATTATTCAAAAGTAGTAGGTATATATAGTCATAGAAAAATAATGAAAGTCTTTATCTTTATTCTGTATTTTCGCGAAAAGTGGAGTGTCGCTGAAAAAAAATGCAGTCCATATCTATGCTAGCGCAAGGATTCATAAAATAAAACTCTATAGATAATTGCTTGTAAAGTAATAAACTTTATACAACGGACTTTCATTCGAGTAATTTTAGTACAAGTTTTTAAATTCCCGAAGAAGCCATCCCATAGTTTCTACTGCATATAATGAATGTGTACAATTTGTATTACCCATAAACTATCTCCTGAATTAATCACTTCGATACATTTGCATAATTTCCCGCTTCACTGCAATTAAACTGTTCTCGAAAATTGAATAATTAATATGCGTTTTCTACAAACAATAAAAATTTGTTGGCAGGATGTCTACGGTTCTAATTTGATTTCACGCCATTTACGCTAATAATATGTTACGAGTTACAAATTTAGAGAAAATGTATTGATTATAGGATTAATAGCGCGGCTTTATAAAGATATAAAATTAGAAGGTACTTAATTAATTATTCCGGAATCAAGGGATACTCACGCAACAGCGATTAAGTCTACGTAAGTTGGGGTAAATGTCACGTAATCTGCAAATTTATTTTGCGCCAAGTTTAATTATATTGCCTCTGGTGTTAATGTAGACGATACCTAATTTTTGTACCCTAATTAAAAATAAGGTAAAGTGCAGCTATACATTCATTTATGTTAATTAAATTATAACGGTTTTGCATACAAAATGCAACACAACCACTTTCACGTTGTTAATTTTCGTGCATTTTCTAAATTATTATATTTTAATCATGATCAACATTGCTTCTGTAGATTTCTTAATATTAATAATTATAAATAGATTTTTTGCAACACAAAAATTCAGATTTAAAATGTCCAAACACCTACACATAAATATTTATAAGTTTAACATTTTTGCTAACAGAAGTTCTTTTATTTATGTGTTAGTTTGTTATATTACGAAAAGTACATGGTCACATGTGCATCACCTGATTTTTTTGTTTTTATCGGTGAAATACTCTGTAATAACAGTGTAATAATCAGTTATAGACCCACAGTATGTGTAAACTTAATTAACACACTATATTTTCCGTTCTTTTATACCATTTCAAACAAAAATAACTGCTGATTACTATGTTTTAAAAATAATACCTTTATTGGAATATCGGGCATTAACCTAGTTTTGTTTATAAGTCCCGGTATGTTTTTGAAAATACGTACTTATCACATGAACACCACAATGTCAACTAAAATACATTTCCTTGTGAGATATGGACGTAATTATATGTATTATTTCCATGAAAAATGTGCAAACAAAACCGAAAAATGTCACGAACAAGGTATTTTTATTAGTACTACAAATTGCAAACAACATATAATTTGTTCCACCTTCTCGAGAAAATTGCGAATTTGTGTTTAATACTCAACCGTACTTAAACATTTTCACATTCCGAGCTTGTTTTTGCCGCAATAAATAAACAATAATATTTATAAAATACGCAAAATAACACACATTCGTATGTAAGTATACTTGCCCTCATGGCATTAAGCTTAGTTTATCTATCTAATTGCAGATTTTAGAAAACGAGCTAGTCGTAGTATATTATTCGTTGCAAGGTAACGGCAAAAGACTGTAACTTATAAATTTAATGTCCATAAGAAGTAGATACCATCTGCAAATGAATGATTGCATTCAGTACAAACATGTGATTATGCGCAGTAGAGCTTGTAAATCTGAATTTAAAATTAAGAAAAAAACTGTATCCTATATGGAGCTAAGATCCGTATTTTTGAATTAAATATGAGTAAACTTTTGTCGTGACACTAGAATTACTCAGAATAATAACGCGTCTGAATTTTTTTGTAGCTAATTTTTCCGCAACTGCAGGCTAATTGGAACTGGTAGTAGGCAAAAAGTGTCGACAAGTTTTCATGTAAATGTCGTAATTGCAAAAACTGAGCGAATTTACATTATTTGTTACATTAATTGACAAGATGTTAGATGCAACAGTGTGTAACATGCGACTGCAGCTGCGTTTATGGCATGTCATAGGAACGTCATGAATATAAAATTCATTAGTTCCATAATACTATTACTTACAAAAAATACTCACTTTGACTTTTTCTAAGTTCTTGTAGCAATGAGACCGTTTGACAATGCACTTCAGTTTAAAATTCCAAGTATTTAAATTCTCGCACCTCCGTAAGTAAAACTGTGGCGGATACGTATTATACTGCTGATACTCATACTGTCTGTTGTAATCTAACAGCATCACGACAACTTTTCGTAAAACCACGAGTTAAAATCTCGAATCATTTTCGCAACGATCTATCCACCTTCAGAACTTTTGTAGTTGTCGTAACGAAGCGTGCTAGAAGACTAACTCGTAACCATTATTAATAAAGAAGCACCAGTATCTGAGCCCAACGGAGTGTGAAAAACAGCTGTTAATTTGCTCTTCACGATCTCGACGAACTTCGAAGGGCAGATGGCTGTTAAATTTACATGTATGATAAAAAAAAATTGAGCAAGCAGTGAGGCAAGAGTTACATGGAAGTAAGAGTTGTATTCTTTCGTCAATTTTTATCGAAACGATTGAGGATAGTTGGAGTAAAAGCTGAACTAAGAAGGTAACAAAGAAACAATGGCTTTGCGAAATACGATTTTTTCAGTGTAAGTAGCGTGGTAAAGTATCTTATCAAAATGATATTAAAAATAACGCTTACGTTATTATTTTCTCGGGAAAATATTGTATCAAAGTGAGGTATTTAAGTGCTTCTTTAAATTTTTCAGAGCGTGAAAGATCGATTAAATTTTGGTATATATTAACTGTTGTAATATCCATTAACAGGATAATTATAGCTTCCTTAGATTTGATTATTGCTAATAACGAAATTTCCGTTAAAGTTACCTTTTCCAGCTATTAATTAATTAATTAGTATGCGTGCTTCGGCTATCTTTCTATAATACAATAGGATTTTATATAGAGGATTATTTTATTCGGCAATAAATCGCATACAAGGTTATAAAAATTGATAGATTATCGTGACAAAATCTAAATACATAGTTTTCATTTCTCAAGAAATACCTTACCCAATTTTTTTGTGTTTATCAGGAAAAAGTTAATTCAATTATCATTCTATTGTTATAAAATTAAACGTTTTAATTTGAACTATTATTAAATGCGATAGATGTTGCGACATACGGATTGATTACAAAATATCGTACATCAAGTTGGCTTCGGAAAAGCTGTCTGCATTTTTAATACAAATTTGCCGCTTCCTTGAGATGGATAGGCAGCAATCTATCTCATTGAAAAATTAAAAAAAATTAGGTTATGATTGACATTTCTGACAAGTGTGGTAACAAGCGATGAGTAGTCATCAATCATCGCAACGAGGCGGCAAATTTCGCGAAATTTCAAAGCCAACTTGTGAGTTCTTGTATAATTTTGCGCTTTTATTATTTTAACGTAAATTGCAAGAAGCAGGGATAGACACGATTACAAAAATAGAGATAGACATTCAGAGAGATAGGACAGAGAGACAGAGAAATAGAGAGAAGTGGGATAGAGAGAGGAGAGAGGTATCAAAAACAGGAGGATAAAAACAAAAGCAGAAGGAAAGACCAACCTAGAGATAAAGCAACACGGATAGGGAGGAAAACAAACAAACAAACAGAGGGAGAAAGACAAAGGGACACATAAAGATCGTAAGAGAAACTGAGAATGGGAGACAGAGATAAAAAGAAACAGAAACCAAGAGACAGAAATAGAAACATAGAGGCGACGATAGAAATTTAAAGAGTCAAAAAAACGAATAATCAATAAGTAGACTACTCATTATCAACAAATACATTTTGGCATCTTCATTACCTGCTTAGTCGTACTAGAATTTGTAAGAAGGCCTTCAATTCCGTTTTATTTTACCTGGCCTAAATTAGCAATAAACATGTAGTGATTATCGTGATAAAAAAAATATATTGATGCGATCACGATTAGATAAAAGTACGGTTAATTTAATACTTACACTAAACCTATGTACGTCAGTTAAAACGCTAAAAATTTGTTGTAACTGATGCCAAATTTCAGGATACATACTTATTTATAATTGTACAATAATTACACGATTTGCTGTACGGTTACGGTTATTAAAAATTAATCAGTGAAAAGATGCTAACTTTGCCATTTTAAAAGACATTCGATTAGTTTTAAACCTAAAATGGGCATGGTGTATACCTTACATGTCCAATGAAAGGTCTTGACACAATTGAATTATATGCATAGTAGTGATCTCGTTCACGTGACTTTTAAACTCTCTGATTAAAATCATTAACATCGCAAAATTATGTAAGTGATGTGACATCACACTAACATTTTTAATATCCACTCTAAATTGAAGTATGGCGAATGAGCGTAAGCATCATCTTGTGGTCACATTTATCATTATTACTTCCGTAATGGCTTGATTTATACGACTTTAGTTCTAAAATAGTGAACTTTGGCCAGTTGAGTTTGGATGGGTTTATTTAAAGATTACAGTATTAATAATTTACAACCCTACTCACGGCACCTGGTAATTCCCACCGGTAAACTTCCCAAAGAAATTATAAAGTTGCGAGTTTTCATTCCACTCACACTTAAACAAGTCCTTCAAATGTCGCTTGATGTTCAACATTATAATCGCATAAATTTCAGTGTTGATAATGCTGAAAGCTACATATTTTAGCAGAAATTTTAACACACAAGTGCTTAATGTATATTTTATTATCCCAATCAAGCTATTTTCTACAAAACTGGTTGAAATGGTCAGTTATTTGTAGGTGCTAATGACGTTGGGAATATTTGCATCCAATTTGTTAATTAACACGAATTTAATATATTTTCTAATGTTGTTTGTTCATAGTGTAGTTTTCAAACAAATTGAAAAATGTTTGTCTAAAGGTTGGTTTTTAAAGTACCTACAGTCGTAATTTTTGACCTAAAAACAATAGACTGTAGTCACAAAAACAGAAAGTGTTTATTTTTTTTTAATTTTGAAAAGTAAAAGTAACAAATTCATAATTTACAACACGAAACTAGCCATTCGTCGGATCAATACAATTTACTCTCGGGAAATAAAAATGCAGTTAATAATAATGAATGTCAATATAAGTCACCAGCCAAAAACAAAGTTATAGTGTTGATATTTACTCTGTTTAAAATTTAAATAACCTAGTTTGATTAACCTTAAAATATATACCTTAAAGATGCATTAATATACAAATATGTATCTACTCGAAACTTACATATGCTAATAATTCAATTTTTTATGTAACTCAATATCTCATGTAGATAGTTAAAAGTGTGAAGCTAACAAATTGCACGTTTCGTATTTTTTACTTCCTCGTGTAAACTAAAAAAAAAGAACTACTAAAAAGTATTGTAGTAAATCCCATTGGACGAACGGCTACTTTCATGTTTTCCCGCTGCTTGATGTTGTCTATCGCCCCTTATCTACCGTTTGTGCCGATTTTTGTTGTTTGTGAAACGCTAACTAAAATTTGTCTGATCATTCCCACACTGTAATGGTGTCAATTTAAATTTTTCTTGGTAACGCAATTTCAATTTTATAAAGCGATATACTCTACGTGTGCTTTATGAATCCGCCTTGTTTTGTTTAATATAGAGGTCTGTGGAAGAGCGCTCTTCTTTACAAATAAATTGTCCGCGATTCGATCACCGACGGCTTTTACGTTTTTTTTTTATTTTTTTACTGATTAAATCGAGCATGGTACACCCCATTTTGTAATAACAATATAAACAACTCAACAGTGTGTTTTTCTTTAATGCGTTGAAATCAAAGGCGGTGGCGGGATTTTTTTTGTCTATATCGTTTTTCGCTACAACTGAATTAATTAATTTTGCTTCGAGGGTGAAAGAAGTTCTGTTTAAAAATATAAGACCATTTTTTAAAATTTAACATGAAAACTGAATGAAAACTTGTTATTAACCATTCAAACATTTCGCCTGGAAAAATTGGTCGAAAGTTATTTCAACAGAACTTCCCTCGCTTCAGAAGTACAATTCAACAAATACTGGTTCTCTGAAATATTATTAAATTTGATTTTGCAGAATTTTACTCTTTCGTAACAGAAGGTTTCTCTTTCTTAAAAAAAGACAATTGGGACCCCCGAGAAGATTTAATATTCTTAAAAAAAGACACTTGGGGCCCCCGAGAAGGTTTAACATTCTTAAAAAAAAGACATTTGTGGCACCCGAGAAGGTTTTACATTGTTAAGAAAAGACATTTGGCGCTTCCGAGAAGGTTTTACATTTTTAAAAAGACAATTGGGACCCCCCCAAAGGATTCACATTCTTAAAAAATACATTTGGGGCCTCCGAAAAAATTTTACATTTTAAAAAAGACCGTTGGGACCCCCGAGAAAGTTTCACATTAAAAAAAAGACAGTTGGGAGCCCCGAGAAGATTTAATATTCTTAAAAAAAGACATTTGGGACCCCCGAGAAGGTTTCACATTCTTAAAAAAAGACAGTTGGGACACCTGAGAAGGTTTTACATTCTTGAGAAAAGACATTTGGCGCTTTCGAGAAGGTTTTACATTTTTAAAAACACAGTTGGGACCCCCGAGAAAGTTTCACATTAAAAAAAAGACATTTGGGACCCCCGAGAAAGTTTCACATTAAAAAAAGACATTTGGGGCTCCCGAAAAGGGTTTAAGTTTTAAAAAAAGACAGTTGGGACCCCCGCGAAGGTTTCACATTCTAAAAAAAAAACATTTGGTGCCCCTGGGAAGGTTTTACATTTTTAAAAAGACAATTCGGAATACCCGAAGGTTTCACATTCTTAAAAAATTCACTAGGAGCCTCCGAAAAATTGTTATATTTATGAAAAGACAACTGGGACCCCCGAGAAGGTTTCACATTAAAAAAAAGGCAGTTGGGAGCCCTGAGAAAATCTAATATTCTTAAAAAAAGACAGTTTGGGCCCCCGAGAAGGTTTCGCCTTCTTTAAAAAAGGACAGTTGGCACCCCCGAGAAGGTTTCACATTGTTAAAAAAAGACAGTTGAGACCCCTGAGAAGGTATTACATCCTTATGGAAAGACAGTTGGGGCTTCCGAGAAGGTTTTACATTTTTAAAAAGACAGTTGGGACCCCCGAGAAAGTTTCATATTAAAAAGAAGACATTTGGGACCCCCGAGAAGGTTTCACATTCTAAGAAAAAACATTTGGGCCCTCGGGAAGGTTCTACCATTTTTAAAAAAGACAATTGAGACCCCCGAGAAGGTTTCACGTTCTTAAAAAATACATCTGGGGCCCTCGACAAGGTTTTACATTTTTAAAAAACACACTTGGGCCCCCGAGAAGGTTTCACATTAAAAAAAAACATTTGGTGTCACTGGGAAGGTTCTACATTTTTAAAAAAGACAATTGGGACCCCCATGAAGGTTTCACATTCTTAAAAAAAGACATTTGGCGCTTCCGAGAAGGTTTTACATTTTTAAAAAGGCAGTTGGGATCCCCGAGAAAGTTTCACATTAAATAAAACGACATTTGGGACCCCCGAGAAGGTTTCACCTTAAAAAAAGACATTTGGGGCTCCCGAAAAGGGTTTAATTTAGAAAAAGACAGTTGGGATCCCCGAGAAGGTTTCACATTCTAAGAAAAAACATTTGGGGCCCCCGGAAAGGGTCCACCATTTTTTAAAAAGACTACTGAGACCCCCAAGAAGGTTTCACATTCTTAAAAAATACATTTGGGGCCCTCGAGAAGGTTTTCACATTTTAAAACAAGACAGTTGGGACCTTCGAGAAAGTTTCACATTAAAAAGAAAGAAATTTCACATTCTAAAAAAACATTTGACGCCCCTGGGAGGATTCTACATTTTTAAAAAAGACAATTGGGACCCCCATGAAGGTTTCACATTCTTAAAAAGATACGTTTGGAATCCCCGAGAAGGTTTTACATTTTTAAAAAGACAGTTGGAACCGCCGAGAAGGTTTTACATTCTTAAAAAAAGACATTTGGCGTCCCCGACAAGGTTTTAAATTTTTGATAAAGAGGTGCATATTCTCACCTTTTCGAGAAAGTGACGTAATTTTACGAATATAAAATTTGTGATAACGTCATAAACATAGATCATATTGTCTTTGCCATTTCTATTGAAACACCACCTGTTGATTTTGCTTAAAATTCAGCAATTGGTAACAGCTTTCAGTTGATTGACAACGGCTTTTAATTAGAAAATTCTCTGAATATGAACGTTGCCAAATTTACCAACAACAAGTGGTGTTTCAATAGAAATGGCAAAGACTATACACAATGCCTAGAAAAAAAGAGGAAAAAAGAAAAAAACGAAAGCCCAAGTTTGAAACCGAACCCGCGACGTTCGGTTCCATTCCTGACTGGTACCCACTAGACCACGACCGGGATGCTTTACGCTAATGATACACCGTTGTTATACCGTGCATTATGTTTTTGTAAAAATTTGGACGGTTAGGGTAAAACTAGAAGCGGATTCGTATACCACACTTGTTGTATAACAGTTAAATTAAATCAAATAAAATTAGAATTCTTTCAAGTGACGTCATCAAATTGTTGGTGGGGATAATTACCAAAATTTTGGTTAGCATTTAACCGTCTACATGATATTTTTAACATAGATACAAAATTTGACAACAATCGGTCCAGTAGTTTCGGAGATTACGTGTCTAATAAAAATACTCTGGGGTTAGGAAACGTCGAGAAAATACAAAAGTGGCTATTCGTCCGATGGATTCGATTACTATACTTCCTTAGCTTGCGCTCGGTAAGTAAAAAGGATCTTTTTTAATGTGTACAAAAATCCATTGAAACTAAAACCAGTAAGACTTGGTAAAAAAGTACAAAGCAGTGAATATTAAATGAGCAGCTATAAATACATACCTCGGAATGTTTTATCGTTTGACCTAAAGATTTAATAGTTGAAACGCTACAAATACACAAAGGGAAAAAAATCAATAACAACCTCCTTACGTTGACTTAATTTTTCAGTGTGTTTAAAACATAGCACAAAGTCTTTAAGACGCTTGTTTACGAATATTGGTACATAGCTTAATTGGCAATTGGGTTTCAGATATCACTATTAAAAATCCCTTGACAATTTCCGGTTATTAATGAAAAATTACAGTTCTGGAATTTATAGTTAGAACGTTATTTTTCAATCGACCAAAATTTCATTGCTCTGAAATTAAAGACGGTAACAAGTATGTGAACAGACTTCAAATGGCACTGTACCAGTAGTAGATAGAATCCCGAGCTAAGCACGTAATTTTAAGATTTCACTGTGCCGTCAAACATTTGAAATTTGTATTTCACTGCAAAAAATATTAAAGTTGAAAGTAAAACAAAATGTGATGATATTTTTGGTAGTTTGCATTTCATAACATTTTAGCGGATACAAAAATAACGTTCTGACTATAATACGAAATTGCATCACTTTATTTAATTTGTTTACCGACACTAAATCTAAATATAGATTTGTTGATATATTTGACTGGATATAAATAAATTCTAGTGACTGTTCTATGCATCAACAAAATCAGGATTAATTAAAACAAAGGTATGACGTTGTTGCATAAGAGTTAATTGTATTTGAAACAGTGGCGGCTCGTGAAGTTTTCTTCAGAGGAGGCTCAAATTTGAAAAGCACTACTTTTTATATCTTTCATTATCTGAATATTTTTTTTGTCATGCCCACGAAAAGAACACTCGTGCCTTGATAGATAAATAAACTTTTGCATCGATTAGTCTTTTCAAAATTGCCCAATTTTCACCAACTTTCTCGTAATAGTTCTCCCTTTTATGAGCCGAATCTAAATGATTGGCATTGTTTTGTTTACCAAGCATTTCTAATTTAATCGAAGGAAATATGTGGTCCTATGATTTTTCATGCCTTTCTATAGCTCGTGACAAATTTTGTAAATTATTTTAGCCTGTTTTACCCCAAACGGAAGATTTATCACTTATAAATAATACACAATTCCAACAGTATAATTTGTTTCTTAAAACCGAAGCCGTTAACTATTTAGTTTTATTATAATTATTTTCATGAAATGCTCTGTTTTATTTCTAATTGTAACTGTCAATACAATTAATGGGAGTGATGGTGTTGGTCTCCCCTTTTGTACCCTTACCTACGTAAAGCCTAAACATCACCATCACTGAACAGGGAGCTCGCGAAACCACCTCAAAGTTTTTCCTACTTACACCCGATTGCGCCAACTAATAAGAAAGAGATAAAGTTATCTGTACGACTTGATCTGAAAAGAGATGAACTGGCCGGAGGCTAGCGGCTTGGAGCGGCAGTCCGATGAACGTTTTAGCCAATGCAATACAGACTGACGATGCGTCAAGGTCTAGGGTCTCAATAGCAAGATGCATTCTCGGCGGAGGCTAGCGGCTAACAAGCCTCTGCCGCTGAAACCAAACGCGGAGTGGTGTGAATGTGAATTATGATTGTGAGGGCGTAAATATAAATTTTTGCGACATTTTAACCTGATATATGATGAAAGTAAATGAAATCCAGCAAAATATTCTGAAAAATAACAAATGTCTACAAAAATATAAATTCTTTCATCGAAAAAAATTAGAGGAAGCTCAGCTCCAAAAAACAGAGGAGGCTCAGCCTCCCCTGCCTCCTCTGAGGAGCCGCCACTGATTTGAAGGCAATCAGTTTTGCAAGTTAACCAAACCAACTGAAATTTTAAATGAGGTACTCGAGTTGCAATATACATGTTTTCGAGTACTGTTTAAACAACCATGGTTTCAGATTTACCCACATTACCATTAAATTTGGTGCAACATTTGAGCTAGATGACCTAAAAACCTAAAAATTTCTTTAATTTTGATTCTGTAAACAAAAAGGAATTAATTTTTTAAATTATCTTATCTCATGTGGTGTCAAAAAATTCTATTTGTTCATTCATATAGGTGATATTTCCACATAAACTGAATCACTGAGTCAAATGTTATTTTTGAATGGTACTTGAGTAACTTGGGAATCTAGATATAACTGTTTTCAAAGCTTTATAAATCTCATCATACAGAACAAACTTATTGTATACCTATGCAAATAGGTTGTCAAGATAGATTCATTTTGATTTTAAGAAAAAAAAAATTGGGTTAGTTAAAACAAATTTTGTCACATAAAGTGAATAGTATTTTTATTTACACAATTCCTATAAAGCATCGAATGCATACAAATGTATTTTTGGAATGTGTGACTTTTAGATTGGCATCAAATATTGGTGAATTTATTTTAATTGTATTTTAACGTTATAGACTAGAAAGTTGTTTTGTGAAGCTTTATTTTTCTAGTTACTTTATTAACGTTATTGGTATTTATACCCTGCAGCGTTGTTAATAAATTCTGAAGTCACAATTGGGCGTTAATTTTTAATATTCGATTGATGATATCGGTATTTCAAAGTGAGTAAGTACCAAGGTCGTCACCGGAAAAATTTACTTTTACATTTCCATAGAAAATTAAATTGACAACACTTTACCTTTTGAAAATAAAATAATAAAATTAAACCAACTTAATGACTTAAAAGTCTTGGAAATATAACAGCATCACCAGTACCAACTAGTATGACACTAATATCAAAAAATGTTAGACATTCTTCTAGATATAACATTTAAATTCTTATCCATGCATGGTTTTACTGTTTAATTCATTTCAGTTTCATTGGAATGTGACTTTCATTAAAACGAAAACACTATTCTGTCAATAGTTCCACTAATCCGTTTTATCACCTGACATTTCGAAACTTTAAGAATCATACAGTTAGGTATTTTCATGAGGTCATAATCTGAAATTAACATATCACACTAAAAGACTGAATGAAAAATTCCTATATTTGACTAACACTCATTTGCATTTTATTGTACGACAGAGCTTAGCTCGAGGTGATTTAGTAAACCAAATGAATCACTCAAAGAAACCGAAAGTATTATTTTACAAACATAAACAAGTGTCTTGTCTTATCAAAACCCCGAAGAAAATTCTTTCGTGATGACGAAACTGGTTAAGTAAGTATTTTTCCTCCGATGTTTCCCAGTTACCTAACGATCAAACAAGCACAGACCGACTTTTAAAAGCGGCAATTCCGACTTCCGACGAACTCAAAACTCGCTAGAACTTTCTGGATGGAACTGTTTTTCAACGTTCGCCTGATAACATTGTCAGAAATATTTCTTTTTGTTATCAGTCTCGTTCGACTGGAAAAGTGGAAACCAGCAATTAACACTATCTAACCTTGTCCGTCTGTTTTGTTGTAGCCGAGTCGGAACCGCACACACCGTACACAATTTAAATATTTTCGCAATATTAACGTTACTTAAAGAAAAGTCACCTACTTAAGCACTAAAGCGGTGACATAACACCGATAAGATGTTAAAGTTTACACTTTTCGGTTGCATACAGTTAATTACGGTTAATGTAAATCACCATACCATTTCCATCCTTGGCGAAACCAATTTAGTCGTTGAACCCATTTCGTTCCTTTCGGAGCCCAGTTCGGAGCCATTGTTGGAGGCTGTCGTTTTGACCGAGGCGGATCCGAGGGTTGTGTAATCGTACAAGTCTTGATTGTTCGGATAATCGCTGAGTTTCGAATCGTTCGAAATTATGGTGGATGCGTATGCTTCGTCGTAAGTGTTAATATCCACATTTCCATTTTCGGGGATGAAGCTTAGGTTTTCGTAGGTATTTGATTGGGAATTCTCGATCGATAAGTTATTGTAATTTCTTATCGCACGCAACGACGGCGATTTGAGCAAAAGTTTTGGTTTGTAGGAGGGTTCGTAGATGAAGCTAATTTTTTGGGGCACCTGGAAAAAAGAAAGCATTTTTAATCAAGGACTATTTTTGCATGGATCATGGTTAAAGTAAATATTTGCACGTAAATTAATCGCTAATCAAATATAATGAAGGATGTTTTTCTTTTGTTAAGCGCTGTATTGTTATTAAATTACTGTATACATAATAAATTACATATACACGGTGGAGGCGTCAATTTTTTTCACTGTAAGTATACGTTACAATCATCAATATTTTTCCTTACCGGTTCAATTAAAAAAATTAATAGATCTGCTTCATAAATTTATTGCCTTACCGACAAAATAACAACTGGTAAACAGTATAATGTCAAACTAGCAACAGTAATAAAATCACAAAAAAATAGTGACAAACAATAAAAAAAAACGTACTTAGCAAAATGTAGTGTTTCACACATAATTTTTTCTACGAGCGCGTGAATTAATTATGGAAAAATTATTTGACGAGAAATATAAACGCTAGATCAGGTCAGTAGGGCTGAATCTGGGTATAGAAGAGTCAGCTGCATTAACTGTTCAATGCTTGCTGTCAAATAAATCAAAAGAAGAGTATGAGAACGCTTATCGTCAGTTTGAGTATTGGTGTAGAGAAAAGCGCATCAAGTCGGTTAATGAAGACGTTTTATTAGCATACTTCGAACAAGAAACAAGATATTTACATTACAGAGTTTTTATTCAATGCTGAGAATAACCTTATCAGTGAAGAAAATTGTCGATATAAAACGATTTGCAAGGTTAATAGCTTTTATTAAACGAAAGTCAGTTGGATAGATATCAGTCTAATAAATCTAATAATTTCACAAGATCGGAAATAGAAAATCTTGGGGTGGACTTGACGATGAAGGTAAATGAGTATTTTTACATTAAAAAAAAAATTATAATTTTTTATTGTTCCAGGTCGTGTTAATTGCTGGAATTAGTAGTGTGAGAAAAAATGACTTTTCTTCGACTTGAAATTATTAAAAACAATAGGGTCGTTTATTCTGATCAAAATTTCAAATACAAAAACTAATGTGCGAAGTTTATAATGTCTAGTGGAAATATCGAAGGACTAAATCTTCAATGATTTCGTCCTTCGTCAACTGAAAGTTCACCATTTTTTGAAGTTGCCAAATCCTAGCAGTTACAAAGACCACTGTTTTAAGAGAACGTCTGCTACAATTTTAGTAGAGATAGGGACGGACTTCACAATTTTAACGAGACACTCCGAATTAAAGACAACCAATGTAGGATATATTGAGAATTGTATTGGATATAAACTTCAAGTAGCATACAAACTGTTAGGATGAAAATAAGAAATAGAGGTACTTAGTAGTCCAAAGTCAATTTCAACTTATTAAAATTATTCAAATTATTAAAAGGTTAATGTTAATGTTTATTTATAATTAAAATAATAGTAATTAATTTGTAACAAACATGTACAATTTTTGATTAAGAATTATTGTTTCCGCTCTTAGGAAAAATTTCTTTCAACTTTTCCTAACCTAAATGAATATCACAGAATTTAATTTATCCAAACATTAGTAGAAAAAAAATCCTATTTTATAAGGTTAAATATTGTTACGATTATCGGTGATTTAAAACTCAACAATTTATTTCTTATTGTAACTCAAATTTACACGACTAATTACACAGCGATTATGTACAGAATAATTCCGCCTGGAATGGATTTGATTAGACTCTACTTCACCCATTGTCTGGATTACTCTCAACATTAGCTGGACTCGACTTGACTGAATAATAATCGTTCCCGAAGGAGTCCTCTATTTAAATCCATACATAAACTTCTCGATGTTTTGCGATCGAGGTCTTTCTGGAAAACTCATCAAAATTCCGCTTTTAGGCTTTTCTTTAGCCGGCCCCCGTCACCGACGATAAGTCACCCATCATCGCCGCACATACTAGAAAACCCAAAGGCGCCGTAACAATATTATGACACCACTTCAAGTTTATAAGACGAACCACTTGCGACAATGACTATAAAAACTTTATACTATTTTTTTCATTGAGAAAACTTAGTCTTTGTTTGAAAAAAATTATCGTTGTGTCCACTATTACACTACTTTTATTAAAGTTTACAAAGTAGGGATGATTAGTTCTACTAATAAAACTACTTTGTTAAAAACTTCTATTCTGTAAACAATATGAAGACCCGACTGTGCCCCATTCCACAAATTTTAATCTACTGTTAACAACATTTAGCAATCAGTGATTATTTATCAAACAATGTAATATTCCAATATCACCTACATTGAATGTGTGCACATTATCTGGAAAAAATTAAAAATGAGAAGTGCTGTCCAAACGCACTTTAACCCACTGATTTTTTTTACTTCCTTTACTTTAATGCGTTCTATCCGACGAGTGGCTACTTTCATGTTTTTCCGACATTTTATGACCCCAAGAGTATGAAATATATCTCCCTTTTCCGTCTCTCTCTCCCTCTGTGTCTGTGTGTGTCGATTTTTATTTATTAGATAGAAAATCTCCGAAACTACCCGATCGATTGTTATAAAATTTTGTATGTGATTTAAGAATGTCGTGTAGATGATAAAACACTAGGCAAAATTTCTCAAAACAATATAATCCTGTTCTCGTACTTTATGAATCCGCTTTGATAATTAATTTACAAAAAATTTGTGTAGAATATTTTCCACGTATTTCATATATCCGATATTTATTTATTTTATTTATAAGATAAATACAATTTTCAAAATAAAATTTTATAATTTTCCGAAAAAACTGAATTAGTTTAGTTCTATTTAAGAAAGTTCTGTCTAAGTAACTTTTGACGAATTTTTTTCTTTTGAATGCGTAGAAACAAATATTTTGGCTACGTTATTTAATAAAATACAATACAATTTGTTAGAAAAAAAAATTATTATGTATTCAATATCAGTGTTAAAAAAAGAATTATAATGCACAAAGAAATACATTTAAAAAAGTGAGGTTAAAAATTTAAAATCCGTTCAAAATTTGAAACCGTTTTTCATATAGACCATGTGCTATGCCAAACAATAAATTTCGGGCACCAGTTTACTGGCGCGTTAAAAATTTGGCACCACATACATCAACATGACATTTAAAAATTAATCTTTGAAGACATGTAAAATTTAGTAAAAATGACAATTATAAAAATGAAGTTACTGATAACTAATTACTGCTTTAAAACTAATGATAGCGAAATGATACTAGTGCCCGAAATTTATTCATTGATAGTGGTACTGTACATCATGTTTAAACAAGTACACTCTCTTTACATGATTTTGCGCCACTTCATTCCACAAAAACCAGACCATTTTGTAGAATACTTGGGCTTTTTAATTATTTTAATCATTGTAATTTTATTACTGTTTTTTTAAAAATCCATGTTACTAGCTTGTAAAAACCTGAAGATGACTTTATTATGTAATAAAGTCGAAACATGTCGTTATCAATCAGTCTCCTAATGAAAAACTTCACACGTTCAAGAAGCGGAAAACAACCTCAAATCAATTAAAACATTTTAATACCTATCCAAATTTTCCGATTTGCTAATAAAATTTACACCATCTGGTTCAGTTTTTGTCAAATGTCTTTTATTTATATAGGAAGTGTCTCAGTTTACCCGTTTAACTTTTAAATTTTCAGTTATTTGAGACGAAGTAAATTTGAAATTTAAAATGGTTACAAACTTACAAAGAAACGTGTGAAGTGGATATAATTTAGTACTTTAATAGTATATCAAAAAACAGGTTTCATAAGACGTTATTTTAGAATACGAATTCCAAAATTAAAAAAAAAATTATACAAATTTTAAAATAAAAATTGTATTTTTTTAAATTTTGGGAAATTTTGGCGAGGATTGTAACATATTTTTCGGGGGCGGCTGGGGTCTAACACACTGGACATAGCAAAATACTAATTTTCAATATTTAAAAAATTATCCGGAAGTTAGTGTCATAATTATCAAAACTAATTTTTTTATGTCGCTCCATTTGTATCAAATGCATCAAAACTTAAATCTAAAGATATTGTGTCTTAGATATATTGTTGGTAAGGTCTCGATAAAAGCCGAACCCAAATCATGACTCATTTAGATTTTTTCTTTACACCGTTGCCATAGAAACCGCGCCTCTAGTCGCTGTATTTGGCTGCAATCGGGTCACATTTGAGACAGTGACCGCTAGGAGTAATTCAATAAATAAGTACATTGTTCAAGTCTTTTCTATATTTATTTACTTTTATCTTTGTAAATTTGAGTAATCCGTAACAAGATTAATAACAATAAATAATAACTACGGGAGTTCATTTTCATCCTGTACGAGTGAAATTGTTTGATTTTAAATAAAAATAATGAATTCAGTTAAAAAGATCGTCCTCTGTCTTACGACGATAAAATTGTAGTGAAAAATTTAGGGAGAGCTACCCCCCATTTATTGATAAAAAACGTGTTAATGGCAAAATGAGACTTTCATAGATATCTTAATCGACATAGCAAGGATGATACATTTTTGTGGATGTACGGTTGTGAAAAAAATAATAAATTGTTTTGTGTGTGTCCTCAGTAAAGAGTTCATAAAACCAAAGTTATGTACTCAAATTTTTTTTTACCTTTATTGAATGTATTATATACAGCCTGTTTTATATCTTCATATTTAACTCATCGTTCAAATTGTGTCCCCTCATTTCAAAAGGCCACGAGCCGCCACTGATATTACTGCATCGAGTCCACAGATGCAGTAAGACGAATCACGTGGCAGTAATTTTCAGCATTGTATAGAACAATTGTACATTTCATGATAAAATTTAATTATAATAATAATAAAAAAATGTTGTTCTTTTGATTTATTATTTGCACCGTCTTGAAAAAATGAATTACAATAATTATTTTAGAAAAAAAATTATTAAATACAGCCGCATCTCTGTTTACCCCAAAATTTATGTGAATTTGGCACTACTAATTAAAATAAAAAAATATATAAGATATAAATGTATAAGGGTGTTTTTTTTACATAAAGTTATTTATTTCCTATTCTATAATATTCTAATGTTCTCATAATCATAAATATTTCGCTAAACTAATGAAGTAAATGTCGCTTGGACTTTATATATTTTGCTCGAAAATTCTCTTCAGATAATCTTTACCTTTTTTTTAACTTTTTCAATATTTTTAACATTGAAAATCATATCCAGCTCCTCGAACTGTAATATCTCTGATTTCTCATTATTTTACACTCTTGATTTGTAGTTCTACAAATATTTAATTAATGTGGGAAAATTAATAAAACATCAATTGTTAGCCACCACATTTTATTTTTTTAAATAAAACAAAAAAAATGGTTGAAACGCTTAAAAAACATATTCTACTCGATTAATAAAAAAAAAATTATTTCCGGAAATTCCGGTATTGATATCATTTTGTAGTATATTCGTTTTGTACAATTTTTGTACTAGTTGACGATATTAGATTTTAATATTAGGTTTTTTTAGATAACATTTCATCAAACAAAATTCATATCAACTATTATAGCGTTGCAAAAAAGTAATAAAAATAAAACTACACTATATTATTTCTTTACATCTACCATATTATTTAAGATATGTTCGCATTATTTATTTTTTAGACCCACTTTTGCCCTAGCTGGGAATAAACGGAAGAAATTAAACTCACGTAACGCAAATGACCTGTTGGTAGTACTTCTATTTTCTCTCTTAGAAAATAAGCCACTGCAAGAAATAACGCTAAATTGTCGCTTAAACTGTTCCTTCACGTTTTACTTCTTTTGTAGTTAATTGTACTTTATACGCACTTTTACGGTTACTTATATAAACTCATAATTAAAAAATAATTAGATTTGTTCATATTTTTTAGTCAGCGCATTTAATTCTCAACCACTGTAATTTAGCATTGTCGCATCAGTTTTTATATATATAATTTGTAGAAATGGGTGTATTTTCTTAATTTAAACCTTGCTGTTACACAAGTTTTGGATTAAACCCTTAGTTCATTTAATTTTAAATCAGTCGGCCTAATTGAAAGTAAGTAAATAGAAATAAATAGGTCTCCATTTACCGCTATTTGTATCGAATCGAAAGTTTTAATAAGCCATAATTTCCTAAGACATTATTAAATCTAGTTCAGCATTTTTAAAGTTTGCGTAATTACAGTTACAACCTTTGGCTTTGGATGGATATCGTGTCGATGTCCTTTAATTGAAAATCCGTGTAACCATGTAAGTATGTAAATAAAATCGAAAACAATTGAGTGTAGCTCAACCATGGGAAACTCTGATAAGCATTTTCATAATGAACAATATTTACCTTGAATGTGTTATTGAGCCTTGCTAATAACAAAACCCATCATTCCCGTAAAACAACTTTCTTTACTACCAGCAATACTAAATTTGGAAAAAACGTCGGCATGTAAGTTGAAACTGCTCAGCTACCTTACTTAACGTAAGTCGCACGTGCCCAAACACGATGCGTGGTAAACATTTTTCAAATACATAATAATCAGAAGTTTTTTTTTAATAGCAAAATATTAAGCTTCACTAACTTGCACTTTCCACAGTCGTTACGCGGATGTTTCAATAAATTGAAATTAATATGCATCATCTCACCGAAATAATTAAAAATTGAGTTATTTCCGGTGAAACGAAAAAGTCATAATGCATTTCAAATGAGCGGAAACCACAAGTTGGATTTAACTTTTAAATTTATTTTCATTTGAGTAAACATTTCGCACTTGCAAATTTTTTAAAGAGAAGTTTTATATGTGAGTTTACCCAACGTTTTGCAGTTTTTTCGAATTTGATACATAGTCGTCACACACTACAATTAATTTCACGTGTTGTACTTTGTTTTTACTGAAATTATACTGAGTAGTAACCTTGATTCACGTACTTTACGTAATAACTACTAAGTAATAATTTAAATAATCAAAAACAATAAGACAATAACACAGACGTTGGAAATCTTGTTAATTGCAGTGTATTTGATCTTCGTCACAGTTCTGTGGAGATGTTATTTAAACCGTTATTATTTTATTTCTTTATAATTGCGCCATTCTATTTTTGGTATTATAAATATTACAGAACTGTGTATTTAAATAAGAATCATGGACAATGCTCACAATAATTTATTAGTTAGTGTTATACGTAGCTGAAATATTATTCTTGTCTATAGTGAAATTGAAAGGTGTAGTAACATATTTTCACATTCTTGTTAGATTAGTAAATTACAACAATCGAATTTTCTACGCTTTTATGTATAATGAATCCAATTTATTGCGCTAGCTGTTTACTTTATTATATAATTCGCTATGAATTTCTTCCGAATTCTTGTTAAAAATATCGGTTAATTAAGTTATTATTGCATATTACACAAAGCTGAGTTTAATTGAATTTCTAATAAAACCGGCATTTGAGATAAGGCAACCATCTATTCGTTATTACCCCAATAAATTATACACAATGATTCAGGCACTAATGCACGAACCGTTTTATTTTACTATACCTACATATTAAAAATATGTAGCATGAAAATGGAAAACATCTTTAATACCTTTCTGACAATGATTGAATAACGGTTTTAAATGAATGGGTTATAACAGCCATTTATGGCTCATTTGTTCCTACTCATTTACCAAAATAACTACCCCAATCCTTTGAAATAAGCGGTTTAAAAGTCATAATGACGGTATATAAGAAACCAGTTGGGAAAACCAGAGTCTGGGAAAATGGTTCGTTGCCCGTCGAGTCACCCTTCTTTGAAAAACAAGTTATTTAAATATTATTCATGGATAGGCATCGAAAGAGCACACGTTAGCTGTATAGTTTAGGAAATATCGTTGTACTCTATAAAATTTTATTGACAATAACGAGACGGACAGTAGTACAATAGCAAGAGATAATTACAACTTAAAGTTGTCGCGTGGCAATAATCCGAAGATCTTAAATTTCTAAAACAGCGGAAGTCCGACCCTATGCGTACAATTAGCTGTTAATTGTTGTCCGAGAAATTCGGGTGGACTGGTGTGGGCCATAAATATTTCTTACCATTGTACTACTGTCCGCCTCGTTATTGTCAATAAAATTTTATAGGGTACAACGATATTTCCTAAACTATACTAAAGCTAAATCTTCTAGTTGATAAGAACTGAGTACCTATGACATGGGCATAACACACTGTTGCAAAAAGATATCGGTTTTATTTATTGGTTTATTCAGCTGTCAAAATTTTAAGTTTGAGTTCTTCATTTCAAACTACTCAACTATAATTAGAAAATCCAAGATCTGGGCGATTTACGGCCATCAAAATTAGTTTTTTGTAGACATTGTTTTACAGTGGTGATTTCTTAGCAATAACTATAGAGGTTCAATACTGTTTTTTTGCAGAAGATAGTGCTACAGGTATATTTTCACCGTCACAGCAATTTAGTCTGATATTTTACATAAAATGAGTACTACATTTGAGTTAGTATAAAATATATTTTTGTCATGTAAACTGAATACTAAATGAATTTTTTAAAAAACACCTTGACACTACGTTAGTTTTAAATAAAATGGCTTTATTTTTGTGATAAACCACCAAAATTCACAAAGTTAATGAGCTACGAGGTTTTTGACTCAAATCACAAGCCGTCAGAGCTGATGTCAGCATGTAGTTGCAATCACGACTGGTATTATATGTCATCCGGTTGCTCTGTAGTAAGTTAACCAGTCAGGGCCGAGATTTTTACAAATGGTAGATTTAATTTATTAGACATGAAAATTTGTGATGCTTTTCAGCGAAAATAATGCAAAAATAAGTCGGACATAACTAAAAGGTAATACGAAATCCAATATATAGTGTTGATCAAAATTATAGCTAGTTAAAACTTAAAACAAAAGCATAAAAATATTATTTAACAGTAAATTGTATTTGAAGGCAATTAGTTTTGCAAGTTAACTAAAATTAGTTCAAATTTCAAAATTTTCGACTTTAACAATAGCTTGCCATCATTACATACATCGCGTTCCTTAAAAGAAGTTCTAGGTGTACGTATTGAGACCACTAAATTATTGATCTTCGCCTATATTTAATTGTTCACTGGTATTCTGTATGATATTTGTATTAGAGTGAAAACATATTTTGCTAGTTTTGATTTTATACCGGATGTCTCAAAAACGGTGAATTAACTCTTCAGTACGTTATGTACGAGAGTTTAGAGAGTCCAAAAAATAATAAAAAAGTTTTTTATGACCTACATTACATAAAAAAAGTAATTTTATAAAAGTAAACTTGTTAAGAAAAACTGATTTTGGCAAATGACATATCCTGTAAGAAAAGAGAGGGTGGGTGGGCGGTGCTAGTACCTTCTAAGATAAGACGGATTTTAGCAATTCACGTATCCTCTAAAAAAATTTAATTAAATTACTATAAGAACTAGAGGCTCTAAAGCACTTTCAAATTTTTTCCAAACCTGGGATCTTAAGATTGTTTTAAATTTTTCAAAAAAAAACGGGGTCCTAAAATTAACTCAAAAACAGGTCAGATCAGAATTTTCCAAAACGAGAATAGCAAAATCCCCCAAAGTTGTTTTAAATACTTAATTAACAAAAAAATTTCCATGGGCTCTCAAAGTAATACACCATGGGTACCCAAAAGTCTCCCGAATTAAAAAAAAACACAGCGGCACTCAAGACTTTTTCAAATCCGTAAAAAATAAAACATCAAAAGCTCAAAAGATGTTGAACGTAGCAAAAGAACCAATTTTAAAATCGTTGTCACTCCACCAGAATGTGAGAAGGAATTTTTTTACTATTTTTCCCAGACTCACCAGTTGATTGAGCGTAGCGGTTTTTCCAGACATCGGGTATATACAAATGTGAAGAAAAATAACTGATATTTTCACGTTGTTTATCGGAATATTTTTCATCTGCTAGCAAAACTACAAGTTAACACATTCCTCGACGTGTACGTGTTATCAAGTTTCATTATTCATTTAATACTTGCTCTAATTTCAAACTCTTATTTTTTTTCTCACTTACAATTACAAACTGAAAAAATAACCGGCTTTCCTATTGTATAATAGCTGGTAGCTCCTCAATTCAAACGTTATAATTAGTAAATATGTACCTTAAAAAACAAGTTTCATAAGACGTGATTTTATAGTACGAACATATCTTATGAAACGTGGATTTTATACTACTCCTATTTTTTTCTCTTCACCTCTTTTCCATTTTAAAACAAAAATTCTAATTTTTAAATTTTGGGCAATTTTATGAACATAATACTGGATTTTGTTCTAATTATCATTTAAAATCTAAACTTGTTTTGATGCTTCAGAGCTCCACACGTGCAGTTAGATGAATCACGTGGCACTAAAACGGTTAGCGGTGAAAGTAAGTTACAAGAAAATATCATCAGAATCACCTCACCTGACATTAGACACAATGAAGTTGAAAGATTATAATCGTCATTAATAATGACTCATTATGGAAAATAAATTGATAAGATTTACTTTTAATACTTTTAATTTTTTGAGATCAATGTGTACAACACAAATGAATTGATCTCATTGTACATAATTTGAGATCTATATCCCAGAGCTTGTTGTAGATTTTTAAGCCATTTTTCTAAAATTTCCATGAAACCTTATGAAATTTTCGATAATTTTTCAGCCACCTCAAAATAAATTTTGATTAACGATTTTCCATGTTTCTGACTGCCTTAAAACGTTTACAAGATTCCAGTTTTCCATTTTCAAAATTAAATTGCAAAATGCTGGTATACAGTTTAATTTTTTTCAAAAATCTGGATATCTAGGGTAAAAACTCAACACGGATTCATAAACCACGACTACAGAGGTATATTATTTTATACAATTTAAATCATATTTACTATTGTAAATGATTGTTGGTGGGGGTGATTAGACAAATTTTGGTTAGCGTTTTACCATATAACGATGTTCATAATATCTTGCTATCTTAAACACTACAAATTTTTGTTTTCTTGACAGGGTTATGACCAGTAAAAGCTACTAAAAACTAAGATTATGGATTCATCACCATGTCATATTTTTTCAAATTGTTGTCTTCCAATTCAAAACACATGATCTACTTTTACGATTACTACTATTTTATTTGTTTTTATAAGTACTCTGACAAACGATTTGTCATTGTGTTTCCTTAGCAAAGCAATAAATACTTTAGAAGATTATTACTCTAATTTTTGTATGTACACAATGAGTCCTCCTCTGTTAATCATACTTGGCACGTTGGTGTGTAACTGGTACCTAATTATCAACAAAGTTGTAAAACAATGAAGACATAAAGAACTCTGCAAACTAAATTTATGTTAATCACTGTTATTCAACTTTTTTGGGTAGGTAATTAAAATTTTTATTTGTTGTTGAAGTATGATTTTTTTCAGAACGTTTGCTTTCCAGGTCTACTACAAAGTATTCCGTAGTGAACAAGTTATCATTCGTTGCAAAACAGCAAAAACTAGTATTTGCACTTGCAAAAGTGCAGTTTTTTAGTAGCTATAAAAAACCAAGTCCAGTTGAAAGTGAACTAGCTAGTAATTGACTTCTACCTCGTTTTTACTATCACAACATTTGGTTGCTTGGTCTAGATTATAACGTTGCATTGCTAACTATAGTAATTTTTAATAGCAACAATAATAACAATAATTTAAACAAATACTTTTTTCTTGAATTTCAACTTTCAACGTTGTCTTCGAGCTCAAGACATCAGACACTTTTTAATAACATATTTAAATAATTTTCCGAATGAATTTAATGCGTTCTAGTTACCAAATACTAGGTATCTGATGAACGATCACAAACTTATCGGTTATTAACAACACCGTCAACGTATTTTGCAATTACTTCCTTTCATTTTCAAACTTACAACTAATCTGCTTATAATCTGATTGATAACATTTACATTCATGTATTTATTAATCAATTATGCATACTTTTAAAAATCTGTGTCAATTAATACAATTATGAACTTTTCCTTTAATAGTCCGAAGTTCATGGACGCCTTAATGGGTAATTAAGTAATCCATTTTTTCGATTTCTCATTAAAATAACAAGTTATAAATGACGGAATGACGCACGTGAACATAGTTTAAGTAAATAAGAAAAACTGCGAAAATCATAAAACCGTGATTTTGCTCTACTTTATGAGGTGTTTCTTCTAACAACCTTTTTCAAGCCCATCTTTTACTTTCATGGTAAATGTTTTTCAGTGACGAATTTCATGCTTTCCGCACAGGATAATTTCCAGACAGCAAAAGTAACATGTGCCTAACGAGAAGACTTATTCGTCTTAAGTATTAAACTTTATAACTAACCGCAACAAATATTTACCGCAGACGCCAGATTGGAAAAACAAATATTTAATCTTTGAACAAAATTATTTCAACAAGTGGAACGAGGATTATCGAAATTTATTGCACATCTTATCACAATTGAAAAAAATTTAGATTATTTATTGCCCTCGGCTGTAGGTAAAACTTTATTCAGAGCAAATATTTAATGGTAGTTGCTATTTTTATTTTTAACACTTTGCGTAACGTTGTCTGAATAATAAATAACAAATACAATGTTTGCATTAACTAATATGTAGGTATTATTCTTTGTGCTGCGGCAGCCATTAATTTCATTTATTATGCATACTTAGATAAGTACTGGATATTAAGTGGTCTCATAACGCTAATCCTTTATTTACTGTGTTTGCAAAAGAACAACAGGCTACTTTCAAAAGGCCATTTTATGTAACTCAAACTCAAAGTTGGAACCCAGTAATTACAATAGCAAGGATTTTCTAAATAGCTTTCAAAGTAAGGAACAGGAGAACTGTGGTCAAATGTGTGTAGTTTTTAAACTATGTTGTACATTTTTGAGATGACTAAGTTTTGTGAAATTGTCCATCAACATTATTTTATTAGAAATACGTATTTACCACGAAAAACTGATATCGAAATTGTGTACTTAATATTAGTCATCATCGAGATTATTATCATATCTATCTATTGTTAAGCTGATACATCAAGTCAAATGACAAGCTGATATGAGAAATATTTTTGGCGTCCGGATATTTGCATCTATACTGACTGTGGCCTAGAATAGATCAAATATCTAACATAAGTGCATGTATAATTATTATTAATAACGCCTGTTGTATAAATTATCTTTTTTAGTAAACGCAGATCGTTGTCGATAAAATTATTGTATTTTAAGGGCTGATCCTTTTTATACTTAAACTGTCAGATCATTTCCACTACCATCATAGGAAACCACACAACAGAGAATCTACAAAAGTAAGCGTGCTCTAGGATATACGAAAATGATAATAATTGCACTTCCGGTTAAAAAAAAATGGAAACAACCTTACTTAAGGAACATTTAATTTAATAATTTTGATGGATGTCCAATGATATTTTCTTGGCATTTTCTTACGAGTCGAAGTATACGAAAATGCTGACTGTTGAGAGTTTATTAGGCCGATCATCTTCGAAACTACTGAAGTGATTATTTTGAACGGACATTAATTCAGGGTTTACAGTTACCAATGAAATAAATCCTTACGCAGTTTTTGATAGGACTTTTTAAACCTATATGTACTCATTTTTTTATATATATGACCTGCTAAAAATTTGCAGTGTGTTCAAGACCAAGTAATATTTCAAAAATTAGAAAAGATGATATATTTCAATAAAATTGTCGTGGCTTTTTTTATTATCTGCATGGCAGTTTATTTGAATTAATTATTGGAACTTTGATCCCAGAAAGAACAACTAATATGTAAACAAATAAACAACGTACGGTGAGCTACAGAGTGGAAACTACCCATAAAATAAATTAATTAATTAATTTGAAAACTAATAAATAATGTGTAATGAAGTAATTTATGTGTTCGAGATTGGTAGTCATTACAAATGTCACTGTCAAATAACAAATAAAATGAGCGTCAAAAAGACGAAATGTTTCAGACAATTAAATTACTGTTAGATTAATAACTGGTTATTGTCAATATTGTCATAATATTTTGCTGAAAATTACTTACACCGTTAACCGTTTTCCTGCCACATGATTCATTAAACTGCTCCTGTGGAGCTTTGGAGCATCCGAATAAATTTAGATTTAGATACTGATGAAACTTGTTTTTTAATATACTATTGTTAAACTTTGTTTAGTGAGTTGCGTTACATCGTATTTGGTCATATTTGAAATTATAACTTGAAAAAATACATGGATAATACCAAAAAAAACTTGTAAATATTTCTCGTTCTCAACTTATGAAAACAGTTTAGTTTCCACAATGGTGTTCCAAAAATGATGGTGAAAGATTACTCTTTTTCTGATTGCGAGAAAACATCGTAATACGTTTTGAATCGGAACTAATTTATATTCAAGTTAAAATCTTTCACGGTAGAGATATACCGTTTGTAAGTGAGGTTTATTTTATAGCAAAATAACGAAAATGGTATAGGGTGTTGTTATTGTTATTGAAAAAAAAAAAAAACGAAACGCATTGTTCCATTTACTTACATTTTTATACCTATTGTACTGAGAAAAGTATAAAAGATTTACGATGCAATGTCGAGTTTTTCTTTTTTAAGTAGAAGGTACTGTATTTCATTAGCTTCGATTTAGTGTGTAATTTATAAACGCAACATCCTGTATGAAATGATTATAAGTATCAAGAATGCATGAAAATATTTCCTTTTTTTGTGAGCATTTTTGAGAAATTACTATACTTATAGAAATTTGTTTAGACATTTTTAAAACACAATTTTCAACATTGGACTGGATTCTCTCCTTCACTTTTATAACCATTCTAATAACTCCTGTTTCTTAAATCTCCCTCCTGCTTGGCAAAGTATATGCAGGGCCCAGGTGTAAATCTGACGAGAATATAGATTTTTGTAACGCTATTGTATCAAGTTCTCCCCTATTATCAGTCTTTTTAACTTTTCCCATGGTTGAAGTACAACTTTTGATGAGGGAAATCTGCAGATCTTGGAAATCTGGATTGCTTGTAACAATTATAAGTCCACAAAAACCACATTTATAAGACATTAAATAAAAAAATTGGAAAATTCGGCAAGTTTTTTAGTAATTCTATTTACGTCAGAAAGAACGTCAAAAACCATTATAAATTACACATCACATATTAAGTGATTCTGTTTGTATTTTTTCAAAACAAGTAAAATATGGACAGACATGAAAATCAGCATAACAACACCATTAAATATGTAAAACCATCAAATGTGTTTAATAACAACAATAATAAGTTGTCTTTGTAAATATGTAAATGAAGTTTGCCTAAACAGTGAGTTTCAAGTTTTTTTTTTGTTAATGTATTTTTGAATTTTAATTATACAGTGTATGTACATAATATAGAAAAAAATTCTTACCGGCTGCCCATCGTTGATCGGGACAGGGGTGTTGGACGTATCCCATTTTTCACGCATTTCTACAGTGACGTTTATCTAAACCATTTATTGTCTTCTACTATCATAGATAGAAAAACGATCTCCCTATCTTATCGATGAAACTGTCATCAAAACATTCGATTCGTGCACATTTCACTCAAAAGCAGTTGGAAAGCACTGAATAATATTAACTGTTTGCTTATTTAATTCACTGATTTAGCAACATATTAGACCGTTAATAAACATAACTCTGTTGTTTTCTAAACACACGACCGCGACTGTTTCAAATCGACCGTAAACTGTTATTACGAGCACCTGCGTTGCGTACGAGAACTACGTCCACTCGGTTGCACGTTGCGCCGACGACTCAGCGAGCGCTGCCGCCAGCGGAACCCCATCGACACCGACAACCTTCCAAGGATGATGATGACGATGATAACAGCGATGACGAAGAGAGGACGGACGGTGACGATCGCTCCGGGCTCGGGAGGGTGATGCGGTGATGCGGCGATGCGGATTTGGACTGCGTTGATGACTAATATTTTATTATTAATTAATATTATAATGTAGCGAATCTGCAAGAGAAGTGTGTACCACAACATCCGTTTCAAGATGGTTATGGTTTAAAGAGCGTAAAAATATGGTGGAGGATTATTAAAGTTAGAATGACTTCCTTTTCCTCCGGACTAGCAATAAATAGTACATTAAATAAATCAAGTGCGACTGAAGCGTGTTTTCTAATGCACGCTGTGAAATTTATTGTCCAAGATAAACTCAAGGGCAATTAATAGTCATACTGCGGTTTGGTAATTTTCTGAAGTCTTGAGAGAAAATTTTCAAATTAAGATGTTTAATAAAGGTTTTTAGGAGTAATAAAAATATTATCTTGTATCAGAATAGATGGAATCCCGAATTTCCTAATCAGAAGCTGGGCCACAGTTTTTGTCAAACCCCTATATCGTTTATTTAATTTATGTATGCATGCAGAAACTTTTCCAGATTTATGGAAATTAGCCTGGGTGTCTCCTATTTTAAAAATTAGGTGATCCAAGTGACATTCAAAAGTATCGCCCAATTTCTTTAATTTGTAATTTTGAGAAAAAGGGGCACCGCAAGGATCAATTCTTGGTTCCACATTGTTTCTTCTGTACGTGAGTGATATACATGAACACGTGCACATCAATTTGCTGACGATACTTCTATTGCTGCTGGTACTGTTTTTTCCCTTTCTCTTTCTACCTGTAAAATGTAATCAGGGTTTCTAATTGCAAGAAATCTACGTCTTCTAGGATCTACCAATTCCAGAACTACACAGTTTAAATAAAATTTAGGCAGTTTGTCTACCATTTTCAAACAAACGATTTTGTTGGCGTCGGTCGTTAATCTTTCGAGTGACTTACAGATTAAATTTGAAAAACCTAATCCGGTGGACACCCTCATAAAATTTTATTATCACATTATGAATGGTTTAAAAGGACGGGCTCTATCAGCTACCTGATATGGATCTGAGTGAATCAGAAAATGACTAAAGTTTGTTTGAACACACATTTCAAATTTTCTGCCTCTGTTTACTCATTTATTTATTAAGATATTTTATTTCTGTAAAGCTGAATGTATTTTTTTTTATACGATTTGTACTAATTTCCCTTTTTCAAAATATAAAATTGATCCATAAATAGTGAAATGCAGATAGTTTCATACTCATTTTAAACGCAGTCTGGATAAGCGTCTTTCTGAAGACTCAGTTCTTTTGAAATTTTCGAAAGGTACGATTGTATTATGAAGGAAACTACACAACACAGGAGTTGCTAGAAGTTTTAAAAACTCGAGAGAATTTACAGGTGTTTTTTTATAAATAGAAGAGTAATAAACATCATTTGACAGAAGTTCACATGTTTGTGGTAATCTTACAGAAGCTTTAAAAATTGGATCAACCACTTTTGCTTGCCAGGAGTATAACACCAAGTAAAGTGTGTGATATTTACATAAACTAATCGTTTGCCCTTTTCTCATCTTTAGTAATTTTTCCTGGAACGGATTAAAGCTTAGTTTGTCCAATTCAATTTTATCTGCTTTGTTAAACTGGTGGTTTAAATATAATTAATGCATATTCTGTACCGATTTTATGGTCTGTCTATAACTGTTTTTATTGTTATAGAAAATATTTATCTACCTGTACCCATCCACAATGGTTCTCTGTAATGACTCATTTTTAAACTGATGCCACTAAAATGTTAGTGCCCATCCCAAATCCTCGCCAAGATAAAACTGTACTTATATTTATTATTGAAAGCACCATTTTTAGGCAATAAAATAAAATTACAATCATTTCAATGTGTTGTAGAAAAAAAAAATTACAACTGATAACAGAAGAGTTTGAAAATGGCAGAACTTCAGAATTCGATTGGCTGCTGATCGAAAGGGAAGCATCCAAAATCCAAAAAAATAAATTACGACAATTGTTCAGATTTGTTAGCTAAAAGATCAATATATCCTTCAAAAATTAATTTATTAGTTTTCCGTGAGGACGAAGGTTTTTTTAACATGTAATTCAAACACTCTTGAAGTTAGTGTATTCTATGAACTTCACGAAAATTAAATGTATCGTTTTTGAAATATTAAAGAAAAAATTGTTGAAACTTTTTAAAAGGAATTTCTCTCACTTTTACTTACACTTGAATTTTCTAATAAAATTTTGTGATGACGTCACCAACTTTTTGATTCAATTAATAAAATAATTTGCTTCGTTTATTCATTTTTTGAGACATCTTTATGAACAATATGCAGGGAATTTCGATGAAAATGGGCCACCCTAAAATAACCCAGTTGTCAACTATACCTAAATCTGATGTTGTCTCATTGTCCCTCACAGTTCAAAATTTTAAATGGCATGAGGAGTCGAGTGACCCCTCAATTTAAATAATTTTAATATTCTATTTGGATTTATAAATAATTTTGAGTTTTTTCTTCCATTTATTAAAAAAATCCATGAAATTCTTTCGTGTTAAAAATTTAAAAAAATATGACTTGTAACATGCTGTACTGTTGTAATTTACTTTTTATTTGCGAATTATTACATCGTTCTACAGGTAAGCCTAGGACAAGAGATTTTAATTTATCTATTCTTGTCTTCTACCTATTTCATAAATATTTCGCTTTGATCGCTTTTTCCGTCGTAGTTGCATTTTGCAAAACATCGTATTTTTTTAGCATGAAAAATAATTACCAATATTATTAATAAATATGACAAAGTTCAAAATATATCGTCGTATAAAACATTAACATACTTTTTTTATCTTATTATTTCAAATTTTTGTATGGGATTTGCAAAAGGCAAAAGGACAATGAAGGAAGGTCAACTAGGACATCAAAATTTCACCCCAAAATAAAAATATTGGTCGAAGGTTATTGCGACAGAACTTCCCTCGCTTTTGAATTGTAGTCCAACAAATCCTGCTTCTTTAGAAAAATAAAAAAAATTGATTTCGTCATTATCGACTGTTCATCTTTATACTTCGAAAGAATTGAGATTAAAAGCATCAACAGATGAAGAAAATGAAATTTGATTGATTTTGATTCCTCAACGCAGAGATCAATCATCAATTTATTTGCAAAATTTCACAGCGATCGGTTTTTACAATTTCAAACTTAAATGTACTTAGATATAATTTTGTTTTTTCCACAAAAATTCGGATGCCAAGGGTAAAACGCTCAACACTGATTCATAAATGGCACATACAAGAACATGTTATTTTATAAAATTTAAAGAATATTATATATGCTTCCTATAAATTTAAAACCTTTGCAAGATTTCAGATTATTCGATTTTGCAATTTTAAAGTTAAATTATAAAATACAGTTTACATTTTTTTTTCAAAAAATCTGGATGTCTAGGGTAGAAACTCAACACGGATTCTTAAATCACAGGTCATGATTTTTTAGGGCAGCATAAACGAAAAATTTTGATGCCTACGATAACTTAAAAAGCTTGCAAGTTTTCAGAATATTCATAGTTTTTCAATTTCAAAGTTAAATTATAAAATGTATACTTTTTTTTCAAAAAATCTGGGTGTTTTATATATTATGTAAGTCTATAAAACTTAAACAATATACTGTAAAATGACTTGCTTTCGATAACTTTAAAATGTTTGTAAGATTTCAATCAATCTGTGTTGAAGTTTCAAAATTAAATTGAAAAAATGTTGATATAAAATTTTGATTTTTTCCAAAATTATGTTCTTCTGTCGAGTGAGAATGGAAACTAATAGAATCTAGGATGTGATAAAAATAAAAAAGACGTGATTAGACCCTGGATTATTTTCGAAAATAGTTGAAAATTGGACGAAAATGTCAAAAGTGCCAAAATCAGTCTTATCTTAACAAGTGCTAGCTCCGCCCATCCGCCCTCTATTTTCTTGCAATGTATGTCATCTACCAAAATCAGTCTTATCTTAGCAAGCACTAGCCCCACCCACCCGCCCTATTCTTATTCTAACGACTAATTTTATTTCTGTTCAGTATATAATCATTAATTTTATTCAGATCGAATAAAATCGAACAATGAAAAGGAGACAGGGTGGGTGGGCGGGGCTAATTGTGTTCTTTTGTCGACTGGGAATGGAAACTAATAGAATCTAGAATGTGAAAAAAATAAAAAAAGACCGGATCAGACTCTGGATTATTTTCGAAGATATGTAGTTGAAAATTGAGCGAAAATGTCAACAGTGCCAAAATCAGTCTTATCTTAGCAATTACCTCTCTTCTCATTCCAACGACTAATTTTATTTCTCTTCAGTATAAGATCATTAATTTCATTCAGATCGGATAAAATCAATCTCTGAAAAGGAGACAGGGTGGGTGGGCGGGGTTAATTATGTTTTTGTGTCGAGTAGGGGTGGAAACTAACAGAATCTAAGATGTGAAAAAAATTATTATTATTAAAGGATCAATTTTCTTATCGGGCACCAGTTAGTCTGAATGTCTAGTTTAAAAACTCGAGACGTAGTTATAAATCACAAGTACATGAGTATCTGATTTTATAAAATTTAAATAACATACTGTCCGGCAAAAAACGAACTACCTTGAAATATTTCACAAAACCGCTGTAAAAATTATTAACTTAACCAGTGATTGTTATTTTATTAAAGAACCAATCAGTGTTGACACAATGTACAAATTAGCTAAAAAGAAGAGACAAATAAATACACTACAGTATAACCTCGATAATCCGAATTAATTGGGGAAAGGTGTATTCGGATTAGCGATTTGTTCGGATCAGCGAATTTCCCAAAAAGCTGAAAGAGAATTAAATAACAACTTCATAAACTGCTCTAAACAAATTTCAAGAAATACTTAAACCTTAATTTTATTAAACAGAAATAAAGTATTCTTAACCAACAATGGATAATACCTAGATACATTCGAAAAAAATCTTACTCCGTGACCATGAACCACGGAATCAACACCTTGGAATCTACATTCCTAAATTTCACCAGAATTTTTAGATGACTTTTTCAAAACTGAAATTTCCCATTATGTATTCGTATATTACCTCCCTTAATATTTCCATGTAGATTTTGGGCCGCAGAAGTCACTTCTGGCTCCATTTTTTCGGTAACTTAAACCGTTTTTGCAGCATCGTCCACTGAAATATCGCAATTTTAAAAAATTTAAAAAAAAAAATCCGAATTTCACACCGAATTTTCCGAAAATATTACTCCGTTACCATAAACATGCTATATTTTTGGAATCAGCACGTCGGGATATATATATTTCTCTGAATTTTGTCAGAATTTTTAGACAACTTTTTCAAAAATGAAATTTTACACTATGGTAGTACTTGCCAAATAACCTACCTTCTAAGAAAATAAAAGGCGGGTGGGCCAGGCTAGTATTTGTCAAAATAAGACTTATTTTGACAAATGACCTACTCTCCTAAGAAAAGGTACTAGCCCCGCCCACCCACCCTTTATTTTCTTAGAAGAGTAGGTCATCTGCCAAAATCAATCATATCTTGGCAACTATGAGACTGATTTTTGCAAATGACATATCCACTAAGAAAATAAGGGTGGGTGGGCGGGCCTAGTACTTGTCAAGATAAGACTGATTTTGGCAAATGACATATCCTCTAAGAAAATAAGGGAGGGTGGGCGGAGGACTAGTACTTAAAAAGTAAAAATTAAAAAAACTTAAAAATCAAAAAATGACAAATTGAAAAATTGGATAAATGAGAAATCGGAAAATTGTACAACTGTTTAATCGGAAAATCAAAAACTGAAATATCGAAAAATTAAAAAAAAAAACAAATCTTATAAAATCGAATTCGAAATTCCAGTTTTTATTTTTTTTTAGTTTCTAGATTTTTCAACTTTTGAATATTTCATTTGATAAGTTGTTTGACAATTTAGCAGTTTTTAATTCCAATCTTTTGATTTTTCAAGTTTTAACTTTACAATTTTAAAATTTTTTGATTTTTAGTTTTTCAAGAACAAATTTATTCGAACCGAAATTTTGAAAAATCGAAAAATCCAAAAATTGAAAATTTGAAACAATATTTTCAGATGTTTTAAAGTTACGGTAAACATGGCAATCGCTGATCAAAATTACTTTTTACTCCCTTCCAAAAACTTGGTGACAAAAAATCAAAAATCGAAAATTAAAAAAAATAAACAGCTATTTTCTCGATATTCTTAAAAAACAAATAATTGAGAAATCGAAAAACTGCCAAAATTGTAAAATTAAAATATAGAAAGTTTTTTTCAGTTGTCCCGAGGAATCAAAAATCGAAAGACAGATCAAAAAGTTGAAAATTTAAAAAGCGAGAAATTGAAAAATTTGAAAGTTCTAAAATCGAAAAACTCAAAAATTTCGTAGTACTCGCTACGATAAGACTGATTTTGGCAAATGATCTACTCTCTAAGAAAACAAAATGAGTCTTATTTTGGCAAATACTAGCCTGGCCCACCCGTCTTTTATTTTCTTAGAGGGTAGGTTATGTGGCAAGTACTAGCAAATTTCGATCCATTTTCGACGATTTTCTAATTTTAACTAAATATTTTTTCTTGTAGATTTTGGGACGCTGGAGTCACTTCCGGCCTCATTTCTTCGGTAACTTCAACCTTTTTTCCAGAATTAGTTAATTAATTCAGGGCATTGAAATATCACAATTTTTAAAAATTTAAAAAAATTCAATACAACACGTACAGAAAGATCTTGCGTCAATTTTGCAAATATAGGTGCATGTTTTCAAGTTCAGTTCGGATTGCAGAGTTTTTGTTCGGATTAAAGAGATATCGACTTTAACTAGCCTCTTTTCGGATTACTAGATGTTCGGATAATCGTGGGTTCGGATTATAGAGGTTATACTGTATTAAATTTAATATATTAAAGTAATAGAAACAGAGTACCTATATAACAAGATCTACACGTTTAAATAAAAGCAGAGTACTATTGGAATAAGGTAGATTAACAAACCTACGGTAAGGTGATATTTTCTTAATAAAATTTTGACATGACGTCATTATTATGACAATATGTCAAGGAATACGGGAAAATTAGGTTAGCTATTTTTGATCTCATTAACAAAATAAATTGGTTCATTCTTTACTGTAATTTCCGACATCCTGTACACACATTTTGAATTATATTATTCAGAAAAACAATATTTGTAATCCTTTTTTGTTGTAAATTATTTGTTAAAGACAAAAAAAAGCATAAAACAACAAATAAAGATTGCCATAATGTGCGATATTTTTCGAATTATCTCGGAAGCCATAAAACAGGTTTTACTCATTTTCAAAATTATAAACCACTACAACTGAATCAACACTTTAGAGAAAACATCGATGCTGTGTTTTGTAACAAACAATGTAAATTAGATAAATTCTGTGAAGACAACGTCTAGCGCTTCGCGGAAGGCAATCGAAATTACTGGAACCCAATCATGGTAATGAATGGTAAAACCGCTTCAAATGTGATCCAGAAGTTCCATTTAAGAACGGTTACCTAAACAAAAAATGGAAACCAGCTTGTACCCGTGGCTATAAAATTCTACAAAGTACTACACTGTTACACCCTGTATTTCCAATAAAAATAAAGATGAACAAACTTAAACAACAAATATCAGACGATGTTCTGATCATTATTTAGAAAAAAATCACGGCAAACCTACATTTTAATTTATTCTCTAACTTTTGATACATCACGAAAACGTGAAATTTAAGAATTGTCTTTGTTTTAGTATCGCTCAGGAAGTAATAACAAATTCACTAAATTATCAAAACGGACCCATTTAGAGGCTAACCACATATTAAGCTGCTTTAAATTACAACTTGATTCTCGTAATATGAGATTTTCTTTCGGGTTGCGAAACTGAGTTCAGATTCATTTAGTGAACCACGACTTACTGAACTAGACAAAATTGTATTTATTATTGCTAATTAACACACATGGTGTAAGCAGATGTCGACAAAGTTTGTATGACTTTTATTGTTATTTGTGCTTCTGTATTGTTTTTCCGCAGATGTAATTATTTCCCGAGCGATAGCTAAGATAAGGTGATTATTATAATAAAAACTAGCGCGGTTTAGGTCAATGTCATAACTAAGTAAATGCATACTTTATTAATTAAATTGTTGTTAAATTAACTGTAGTACACCATTAAAAATTTTTGTAAAAATACAAGTAACCTCTCAAAATCCACCACAGAATACAGAACGGCTATTAACGAATTCTAAAAAAAGGCAGGTAATTATTTAAAAGTTGTATTGTTGAATAGTCGTTCCAAATACGTCTAGAATGAAAATTCTTTTATAGACAATGCCATAGATGTAACAGGATTTTTCATTTCTTATTGCCTTAGCTAAGATTATACACCTCATTTAATTTCTTCGGAATTCTGGGAAAATAGCATTGTTATATCGTACACTGTTTTTATCGGAATAAATAAATTTTCCCGACAAAATGAAACTCATGAAACTGAGCAAACTTTATTTTAAACCTTTCATTGCTGGGGATTTAAAACTTCAACTAAGTATTCGAAAGGTCAGGTTCAATTTCCCCATACGTTCAGATTTTAATCCTCTGAGGAACTCAAGTAATTTGTAATATTGTGATAGATCATTTCGACGAATATTTGTTTTGATCGTTCCTTGAAATTTCACAGGCCATTAAATACAAACACGAAATAAGTTTCCCGTTCCTTCTGTTTGTCTGAATTTATTACGCAAGGAATCTCCGAACATCCAAACGGGTTATCTGAAATTTGAAATATGCCTTAAATTATCTTGAATATGGTAAAATATTTAATAAATATTCAATGTTGAAAAATGCCCTGAAGGTGTTCACTAACATATTTTTGTGTTTAGAAATGCTGACACATTTTGCTGTTTGTGAACATCTATGAATTAATTTACTTCGTATGTTACATTCAAGACAATTCCTTGTCCCTGAAATCTTAGGAGCGTCGTAACTTTATGATATACAGGATGAGTCACTAACCGCGCGGTCCTCAATATGTTATTAATTATTAATTATCAGAGATAGGACAAAAGTCAGAGACTAAAGTTGTATGCTTCTTTGAGTAGCACACGTTAAAGTTATTTTCGACTATACAGTGTATTTTATTTTTGAGTCATAGCACACAACTTAATTTTTGTAAATATAACACCCTATGTATTTTTAAATCTTAACATTAGCCTCTTCCTAGGCTTTGTAGGCTTAGTTTATTTTTGAAATTTCGATCTGATGTTGCCGCATTATTCCAATTTTTTAGATTTTTTAGCTCGCAAAATATTGGAATAATGTTGTTTTTAAGATTTAAAAATAATTCTTTTGTGATTTTTTTTCTGAAGCCTTTGCTAAAGAATAAACTATGGTTTAAAGAGGAGTCAACTAGAATATGTAAAAAAATATATAGGTATTCCACTGAAAAAACTAAAGTTGTGTTAACACTTATAAACAGAACACTCTGCATAGTTGAAAATAATTTTAGTGTATAGTAGCCTGCATAGATATTGTAGCCGTCCATAGAGTCGAAATTTGCGAATAAAAATAAAATAAAACCGGCTCAAACGGAGCCAACGACGGCTTGCAAGTTCTGTCACTACGGCACGCGTTGTATCACACAGGGGCGTATTTAAGACCGATTGCACAAAATCTTAGGGTCACTGTAATCGTACTATTTTCTATCTACGACAAACGATTTGTCACACAGCTACGAAACCCACGATCTAGAGAAAGATGGAAGTGTGAAAATGTATTTCAACAAGTGTAATAACCGTTTGGTGCAACGTAATTGGTTCAAGCAAACTAAAATATGACAGGAAATAAAGAGTCCACGTGGACTAGTTTATACCCGCGTTTGCTGCTAAGATGACCAGGTTTTTCGCTCCACCTACCTCCGCAACGATGAATATACCATACCACAACTTGTTTACAGTGAACAGAGCTTCGTTTTTATTGACGAGATTGAGCTAAGAAATGAAACAGATTATATCATAACGGAAAAGATGACATTTAATATTAAATACGTCTCTGTGCAACGTGTGCCAGAGTGATGTCAGAATTTGCAAGCCACCGTCGGCTCCGTTTGAACCGGTTTTATTTTATTTTTATTCGCAAATTTCGACTCTATGGACGGCTACAATATCTATGCAGGCTACTATAAGTATATACATTTAGCTACATGGTATTTTCAAATGTCTTCTGTATAAAATGTAAAGTTGCAAATATCTTTTTGGAATTACTTATTAATTTTTGAAAATGATTTATAAATTACGTATTTACAAGTTAAAATTATTTGTTAAAATAAACATGTATAAAAAATTTAACTGAAATAATTTATGTGGAATGCTTAACAGCTAGTAAAATATAATTATTTAAATCTATTTTTCCTGTTCTTAGGATTGAAGACATGCTGGTTGTCTATTCTCAGAAACTTTGCGGTTAGAATTTGAAGATTTCCAGTCACTTATTGAATATTTGTCGACGAATATTCTAATTAAAAAAACATTTCTCATATAAACAACATTCACAATAAGGTCTATAAAAAATGGAAATAATCAGTATCGGTTTTTTATGGGTCATTTCGTTGTATAAATATTTTTCAACTCTGCAAAACGGAAAAATCTTTCATAGCGACGTTTTATAATTATTAATTATTATCATGGAGGTTTTATTAATTACTTAATTTGAATCAACAAAACCTCCTATCGTCTGCTGGTTTCAAAGGTAATGCTAATAAGTAATAAATGGGTAACAGTTCCACCTAATTCCGTTTAAATTTTCTTTATTTCAATTAATACACTAATGACGTAAGACTGAATTAATGCTCTAAAAGTAGTCAAAACAAATATTTGTTAAAAGTTCAACAATAACACAGCAAGAATAGTAATTTACACAACTAGTTCGGGATAGCCTGCTTCCCGCATGAATGCTTGTTTGCGGCACGACCGAAGGGAGTGCCGCATTTGCGTGAATGCGGGAAGCAGGCTCACGAACGTGTTGTGTACAATATTTTTTGCAACGAATAAACCTTTAAACTGAAGAAATTAACTGTGAGTTATTTATAAACAATGGCGCCGTCAACACATCACAATGTTGACACTACGCGAGTATTTTAAGGTTACCATGGCAACGGGAAGTTAAAATGCACGTGTGCGGGAAGTTCGAACAAAAAGATCATGAGTGCAAAAATAAAATTTTTGCACTCATGATCTTTTTTGATGGCTTTCGTGCATTCACCAGAGTGCGGGAGTTCGAACTTCCCGCACACGTGCATTTTAACTTCCCGTTGCCATGGTAACCTTAAAATACTCGCGTAGTGTCAACATTGTGATGTGTTGACGGCGCCATTGTTTATAAATAACTCACAGTTAATTTCTTCAGTTTAAAGGTTTATTCGTTGCAAAAAATATTGTACACAACACGTTCGTGAGCCTGCTTCCCGCATTCACGCAAATGCGGCACTCCCTTCGGTCGTGCCGCAAACAAGCATTCATGCGGGAAGCAGGCTATCCCGAACTAGTTGTGTAAATTACTATTTTGCACTCATGACCTTTTTTGATAGCTTTCGCGCATTCACCAGAGTGCGGGAGGTCGAACTTCCCGCACACGTGCATTTAACTTCCCGTTGCCATGGTAACCTTAAAATACTCGGGTAGTGTCAACATTGTGACGTGTTGACGGCGCTGTCAATGGCGTTGTTTATAAATAACTCACAGTTAATCTCTTCAGTTTAAAGGTTTATTCGTCGCAAAAAATATTGTACACAACACGTTCGTGAGCCTGCTTCCCGCATTCACGCAAATGCGGCACTCCCTTCGGTCGTGCCTCAAACAAGCGTTCATGCGGGAAGCAGGCTATCCCGAACTAGTTGCGTAAATTACTATTTTGCACTCATGATCTTTTTTGATGGCTTTCGTGCATTCACCAGAGTGCGGGAGTTCGAACTTCCCGCACACGTGCATTTTAACTTCCCGTTGCCATGGTAACCTTAAAATACTCGCGTAGTGTCAACATTGTGATGTGTTGACGGCGCCATTGTTTATAAATAACTCACAGTTAATTTCTTCAGTTTAAAGGTTTATTCGTTGCAAAAAATATTGTACACAACACGTTCGTGAGCCTGCTTCCCGCATTCACGCAAATGCGGCACTCCCTTCGGTCGTGCCGCAAACAAGCATTCATGCGGGAAGCAGGCTATCCCGAACTAGTTGTGTAAATTACTATTTTACACGACAGCGAAACCGCATTAGAAAAACGTAGGCAATCATCTATGCATGGGACAGTACAGAGTTTTTAAGAGTCTCGGGGTCATGTCTTATTTGGTGATGTAAGTGGAACGTAATTTTGTTTGTAGCTTTATTAAAATGCAATTGTTTAAACAAAAATGAATCACATTCGACACCACTGTCCCTCCCAACGAGTGTAATTAATGCAAGACCAGTTAAGAGATTTTCTCTTTTTTTTGCTTTATTCTTAACCCTGCTCCTAAAAAAAAAGATTTTCGCCTCTGGTATGGCTGACGTACTGAGTTACCGTGCTCTTTGGCTTTATTCTTAACCCTGCTCCTGAAGATGCCATTTATGAAAGTGTGCGAAACGGTTCCAACCCGGAAAACGATCATGTATTGATTCCGACCGTGGAAGCCTCCGAAATTATAACTGAACAAGTGTTAAGTTTCAAAAAGAGCAATAAACAACATTTAAATTCGCCATACAATCTTGTGAGATTTTAAACAACAAATAATGCTTATGTGACATTAAAATTGGACATTAAATAATTTATACGATGTAGACATTCATCAACAGAATATTTACAAAACAAAAACTAACGAAGATTTATAAAAACAAAAGATCTGATGTGAAATAAACTTGTGCAGATAAAATATTACGTGAAGTTAAAATTGTAGAGCATGAAGTTTACGTTCAGTTTAAATTATACAACAAAGAAAATGACGAAAGTTAAAATTGTGAGATAGATAAATATTGTAATTATTGTATGAGGTGAAAACTGCAAAGCTAACAAATTTACTTGAGATTAATACTTGCCACACTTTATCAACGGTTCAAACAAAGAGTTTACATCATGTTAAATTATGTCTTGATCCAAGTGATTGGTTACTTAAAACAATTAGCTTTGAGAGTTTATAAATATCGCGAACTGTTTACCCCATTAGCAATCTTGTGTGAAGAATTAAGAAGTTTAATGTAACACTTACGTATTAGCATCCAGAAACTTATTCATAATTAGACAAAGAGTGTTATCCTGACTAAGTGAATTTCATGAAATCTCCTAGTAAGTGCCTATTAAATTGTGTTAGCACCAGTTAACAATTAAAATCCTAACCTAATCGGTGAATTTACTAACAATAAAACAAATTTACCGCACGTGTAGCGTCGGTCGAAAATTAACAACTTTTTGCGATTAAAAAGCCGCACAAATTAGCTGCGCGTACTGAGGAAAACTGTGACGTAGCCGTTACGATTTAGTGTCGTTAAACAAAGGCTTCCTTCCTTTTATTAACTACCAAGCCAACTAATTTAACCTAGCTAACTTACAGCTTCTTTTTCACCATGCCCCCACAAGAAAACAAAACAATAATGACGTTTTCACCATGCTCTCGACATGCCGCCAGCTTATCTACCACTACTGCCCTCTAATTAACAAGCAGAACTACTAACTACCCCGAAGCGCTAACGTGCACACGGTTGCCTATGTTTAACGATTTTTTTTATTGCATTTTTTTTTAAATTCAAATTATCCAAATGTGATTTCGCGCCGTTGTTAATTAATTTCAGCGCGAAAATTTGATTCAAATTCGGTCTCCACAAAATTATGCATTTTCAAATGGAAGAATGAGTGGTCTATATATTATGTAATCTGAAAAAAATATACCATGGAAATAGATAATCAAGCATTTGAATATCGACACTTTGGACGAAACGTCGGTTTTTTCGGAGACTGTGATAATCATGGACAATGCGCCGTCAGATTTACGACTACCTCATGCATATTTTATACTCAGCTATGCAAGTTTATATTTATTAGAAAGCCCGTACAAACTATTACAAAATCACAAAGAAATAAAAGGTCTCTAAATGGTAATATTCAAGTTATTATGATAACGTGGTTCAAATTATAGATCATGGTTGCGGGATCGGTGGCTCTGATCAAGGCGATCGAAGTCTCCTCAGTTTGCAGCGTTATGTTGGATGCTGATTAAACTGAATTGCTGAAACTGCAAACCAAACAAATCACCGAACGCGCGACACTGTACAACAAAGAATTTACAAGATGTTAAATTATGCTAAACTTTGTCAGCAATTTCGAACAACAAGAATTTACAATATGTTAAATTACGCAAATGAAATTCAGCAAATTTACATCGTACACCGGCTCAACAAACATCAAAACAATCAAATGTTAAATGCACTAGAGATCAAAATAAAGTGGGTTTGGTGCGCACCTTACCTTGCATGAATGCCTCATCAATAAAATCTCCAATATCCAATGTGTCACGGATGCACGAAGTTATTAATTTTACTGATGATAGTTCAATCAAAGGTCCTTTTTCTCGAAATGGACTGTAATAACCCAAACATCCCACCTTAAATTGACATGAAAAAAAAATAGAAAAGCCCTCGAAAAATAAAAAAATTTGGCTTTGGCTGTGATCGTTTAACAAAATGGAACCCTACCTTGTGTTAGTTTTTGTGGCGGAATGCGTTCAGATGCAAGTGATGGACCCCAAGGTTGGAAAAGTACCGCTAAATAAAGCACAAAATATATGGAGGACACAAAACGTTTATTCCTCCATTGACAAAAAAAAAAAAGAAAAAAAAACTGCTCTTAGTGCTCAGCTACAAAACTTTATCTAACTTTGACTAAAATCAAATTAAACGTTCTAAATCAATGCAAATATTTGATTAATTACAAATTTAATAAAAACAAAGAAAAATCTGAATTAGTAACTGGATGCAAATACACAAGTTACTACGGGCGTGTCTCGGCAAATTTAAAATTCTGGCAGTCAACAAGAGAACAAAATTTTAATAAAAAAAAACTCTACGCAGAGAAGATTCTAGAACACAGCAAAATTACGCATAGGGAGCGTTGTAGCACGAGCGAAGTTTGGGGCTCCTGGTCATGGCTGTTCTCCCATCACGACGGTGATTCTATTCTATCGGCAAGCACTACCGCACAGCACCTCTCTATCACGAAGAAACGTGCCGTACGAGCAGGCCGTTACGGTCGCAAACTCGTGGTTGGAAATCCCGACTACTGGGACAAGCCGCGAGCGTCACGTCATCCCGACCGCCCTTGACTTCTATTCTAGGTCTGCGTTTTTTGCGCAGATAGGCGCGATAAATCCCGCCAGCTCGACTAGGAACCGCGCCCTTCGCTTCTGCCACGTGTTTCTGTGTCGGTAATTACCTCAATTCCATTTCATGTTCACTTTCAATGACTCTGATATTAAACTACAACTGCACAAGTGTTAAAGTTTCAAAAAGAGCAATAAACAAAATTTAAATTCGCCAAACACTCTCACGAAACTTTTAAATAATAAATAATTCTTATCTGAGATTAAGATTGGACATCAGACAATTTATATGATGAAACATTAATCCATAAAATATTTAGGTACATGAAAAAAAAACTAGCAAAGATATATAAAACAAAAAAACAATCTGGGGTGAAGTAAAACTTGCGCAGATAAAAAGTTACGTGAAGTTAGGAACTGCAGAGCATTAAAATTCACATTCAATTTAAATTATACAACAAAGAAAATTACTACTGAAGTTAATATTGTGAGACAGAAAAAATTGCAAAGCAAAAAAAAATACATGCCACACTTTGTCAACAATTCAAACAAAGAATTTACATGATGTTAAATTATGCCACACTTTATCAACGATACAAACTTGCACATAGTTGCCTATGTTTAACGATTTTCTTAATTTGAATTTTTTTTCAAGTTCAAATTATTCAAATTCGATTTCGCGTCAATGTTTTCTTTTTCAGAGCGAAATTTTAATCCAAATTTGGTCACCACAGGACCAACATTAAGATTAATTTAAATGCCACAAATGAACTATCATAACCTCGAGTGAGAAACTATGAAGTGTGGATAATGTAAAAATAAAATAAGTTGAACCTTGAATTACTGAATTTCCCCCAATGTTTTACGTGAACATTCACATTATTGTTAAATTATACGGAAACCAAACATAAAAATCTAAACATGAATAACGATGAATTTACAAACAATAAAACAAAAATGACAGGTGTTGAAGAATAGTAAAATTTTTAGATTTTTCAAATTCGGAAATCTTTGATAAACTGATATTAAACGAATTACACTCTTTGAAAGACTGTGGCTTTAAATGCGATTCATTGTGTTTAAGCAATTGCCCTTTTATGAAATTATAAACTAAATCTAACTTATCCTTTCTGTTCACAGACACATAACAAAACAAAAAGTGACGCTAGCGCATAAAAAAAAGACGTGAGACCGTTTTTGAATTCTATCTGCCCTCCATTCTTCCTACCCTAAGCAGAGAGTTTTAAAATTACTTTGCACATGCATGGTTGCCTATGTTATTGAATTTCTTGTTATATTATAGCGCGAAACTTAAATTTCAAATCAGGACACCACACGGTTAATGGTTTATCTAAAGTTTACTATCTTTATATCGTATTTTTTCAGTAGGTTTATACAGGGTGTTATTGAAAGGTACGTACAACAAAATGGACAGTTCTTGGCGAAGTCTAAGAAGTCGGAAAAACTTATTTTGTCTTATCAAAATTTTAAGGGGAAAATCAACCCTTATCCAATCTTTTTAGACGCTACTGAAGGATAAATAGGTAAAATTAATTTATTTTAGTAAATCCTAGCAACTATAACAATAAAACTTTTGTCAAGACTAAATGTTGCTATAGAAACGAAAGATGATCTTTTTATCAGAGGCGTACAACGAATTTGGCCATAAATTTTAATAATTTTTATCTCTAAAAGGAGAACACTTTTACCTGAACTTTTTTTAACTTTTAGCACCCATACTTCGAGACCAATTGCCGATTTTATTTTGTACGTACCTTTCAATAACAGGCTGTATTTTGCTTTGCATCGAAACCAAACATATGTGGGTCACATTACAATCGTCCACTTTTAACCACGTACTGTTATCTTGAGAATATTCTTTGCGTGGTTACAGAGAAAGTTTTCCATCTTGTAAGTCTAACTGGGTAAAAATAAAACAAAATTTTCTACATCAAATTTATTAAAGAAGTAAATACAGACTGTGCAGTCAGAAGCAGAAAATAACCTCCCACTGTGTTAACAAAAATAAAATAAAAAATAATTAAATAAAAAAACGACACTACAACCACACGTACGGTATAAATAGGACCATACACTAAAATATACAGGAAATACGACTCAAGTCACCTATTTTATAGAGACAAATATTCCTTAAATTAACAGAGAGTACAGTCGCAAAATTAGAACACAATCAGCTCTACATACGAACTACTAGAGGACATGACAGTCGAGATGAGTATATATGTTTAAAAAATATAAATATAATCAGAGATCTATATTTTCTTAAGGATAACGGACCGAGTGAGATATTTAAAATGTGTGAGCATTTCTACAGACACCGCACCCTAAAGCAAACTCTTCTCCAGTTGGGGGGTGTTTTACGTGAAGTGGGCACTCGTCGCCTTCTAGCTGCTTAGCTTTAGGACCTGAAACGAAAAAATGGTAGAAATCCATAACTTAAAACTAACAAAATAAAACCGCGTCGCGATACATACCTGCTGGACAATTCGGTAGTTCGCTTTTCGATAGGTTGGTAACTCTCTGAAAATCGTCGTGACATGGGTTACAAAAGTGTGTGGTACCAAAACAAAAGAACACAGCAACTGAACAACAATAACGACATTTGTACTCCAGAAAATCAGTGCCGTGTTTGGGGCACATCTGCGCCCTCGCTACATCTGAACAACCACCACAAACTAATTCTGTAGGGTCGTAGTTTTCTCCAACTTCTGCATCGCAGCGAGCCTCGCCGCCGTAGTACGCCTATAAGCGTTAAGTGTGAGGATTTGTCAGTGTGCTTAACTGAGTACTCACCTTGTTACACTTGTAACACACGTAGTATGCGTATCTGTCCATGGCATACGATGCTGGATCGTTGTAAAAACGTGCACCAGGTGTCATTATTGCTTCAACAGTGTGCAAACCTTCATATTCTAGCCTCATTAAAGCTTTTCGTTTGACGTCTTTGTACAGTTCTCGGATTGGTGTGAGCAGTTCATCTAGTGTAGGGTGAATCATTTCATCCTTGAAAGTATAAAAGTTAGAGACGGAAAATAAAATAAATTGAAGGAATTATGTGCTAGATGGTGCGAATGAAACTGCTTACTTTGCAAATGGGGCAAAGTGAAAACGAAAACGTTATCCTTGGACCTGCCCATCGCTTCATTAAAACAGCCTTGCAACAGTGTAAATGGAACACGTGACCACATTTCAACTAAAAAATGTCAACGGTAATAACACGCATCTAGAATAAGTATTAGTTAATGTGGATGGTAAAAAAGGGTTGCTTAGATTTATGTTCAACTGATTTTAACAAAGTTTTGTTTTTTCTAAGCTTCATTACACTTCAAAATCAGAAGAACTCCATACAGGATGTTTCACAACTAATAATGAGCCTGACGAACTTTAAATGCAGCTAACATACCTATTTCACTGATAATGAGATATTTATTATTTTAAAATTCAAACTAAAAATTACCTCATAGCGGTATGATTTCAACTTATCATAAATAAGAAAAACACTTATTTCTGTAGGAATAGAAAGGACTCGGGAGAGGATGGGCTTTGGTCCATTATTTCTAAACAAATTGAAGTTATAGAAATGGTTGATGAGAATCCACAGGTCAGCCAAAGACATATTTCAAGAGGAACTGGAGACATTTTGCCCTCAGTTGACAAAATATAAAAAAAAAATCCACCCATTTCACATCACCTTAGTGCAAAAATTAAGAGTTATAGATGGCCTTTAAAGAAATTAAATCCTAATTTTTATAACAATGTTTGGAATAGTTCAGTAACTTATTAGCCGTTGGATTACTTTTTGTGGGGCAGACTCAAGGAACAGTTTTATAAAACCCCAATACTTAGTGCAGAACATCTAGAAGAGAGTATTCTGTAGAGCTATATCACACCTGAACTTTTAATGAGGGTACAGAAAGGTATCGTATTGGAGAAGGTTTTGAGCTCAATATATTAATTTCGTGTTTATCGACATTTTTAATCCTCCATAATAAATGTTGTAACTCACATTTTTAATTTAGTGCAATTTAACCTAAAAGTTTCTTGAATTAGTACTTTGTCCAAACTTGTAAAATATACAGCTTACTATGTATGTTTCATGTGTAATTTGTTTTTGTGTTAACATCAATGATGTCTCTGAAAAAGTATAGTGTGTTGGGCTTTCAATTTTGTAAGGCTCACTATTTCTCACGAAACACCTTGTATATGTATATATGTACAGGATGATTCACAATAATGAGCCTAAACCGAGTAAAAGATGCAACCAAAAATAACTATTAAACGTTGATTCATTTTGTGGTGTCCCGTTTCGAAATTAAATTTAGGGCTAGAAAAAAAAACTCGCAACCATTTTGAAAACAATTAATGCTTTTTTGTAATGTAGAAACCGGAACGCGTACCGAGGAAGAAGTGGCTCGCCCCTGTGTTGTGGCTGTGGAGTTTTTTGAAAGTTTTTCTTTGGAATTGAAAACCGACCACCGTAAGTACCGTTTTGGGTTTTCTGCCTGCTTGCGTACTGCTTTTGAATCGCCGCCCCCGAGCGAAAAACCGTACCGCAGTCACCGTTTTTTTTCCGTCACCGCAAAAAACCGAAACCGTTGAGCACGCGTCGTTTTCCGCCGCCGAGCTCCGCTACCGGGTCGCCGCCTCCAGGATCAGGAGGAGTCCGTGTCCGACGTTTAATTCTGTTTGTTTATTTTTTTGTACAACCGTTTGCACTTAGTTAATTTTAGCCGTGTAGCTCGTGGCAGGGAATAAAAAGCCGATTATTGTTTAAAAATTTTCCTCCGTTTTATTTCTTGGTACCGCGGGCGTTCACCAGATCACCTGGAGATCCGTGTCTCCGGTTTTAGAACAACCCCGGTGCTCCCCGGCGCCCGAGCACCGCCGCTCCCGACCGAAGGCGCCACTCCCCGGTGGCGTGAATGTGACCGCATAAGCCTAGGTCGGCCAGACGTGTTTCTGTTCAGCGACACTAGTCAGCCCAAGGCTTGGCACTGAGGCACGCCACCCCCACGCGATATCGGCGAAATTCCGGACAGTCACCGGCATTTCGTCGCAGTAGAAACTGTTTTAAAAAATGTAGTGGTTGGTAGTGGCGATCTTTCATTTCTCCACTAGACGGGCAGATAGAATCGGTTAATCGAAGCCAAAAGAGTGTGGTACTCGAGGTCACCGGTGTTTGAAAATTTGTACGTTTATTTTATTGAAAAATCTTAACCAAATGGCATTTTTCCACTTTTGCAGTTGAACATCCACCATTTCAAAACACAATGTAGGGTTCCGTTCTGTTGACACAGCTCATGGCCGATTTTTAAACTTTTAGCGGGTTTTCGAATTTTGTGCGTATGTCTCAATCTTGGTGGATTGTTTAAGTCATCACAGCTTTGAGAGGAAGAACAGTGCAAATTATCATCAGTTAAATTAATATTATCATGCACTAGAAATAGTAGATGTTTTCTATGATTACTTTGTCTTACATGACTATGTTATTTTCTTACATCCGAATTATTTGATCATAGCTTGAATTTGAACATTTATTCTCGAATTATTATTTTGGTTTTAACAGTACTAAATATGTTGTGTTTATTTCATATGTGCTTTGTTTTTTGTGATGTGGGAATTCTCTGGTCCATTTTGTATTCTTGATGTACTAATTTTGATTTTGTCATTAACCTGAATTCATGAATAAAATAATTTTGCTTTTTCCCATTTTTGTTAATAACAAAATTCAGGAGATTTTAACTCTAAATGAACTAAATGCACGGGATGGCTCTTGCCGTTTTCATGTGAAACTGTAATACCGGATTTTCAACCCTAGCGAATCAGTTTGTCTAGTTGGTTGGGTCCTTTGCGGGGATGGAAGTAAGCCTCAGTAATGTGAGTGTTTAAAACGCGTGTTGTGGCTGTGGTTAGGGCAAATAAATATTAACGAGGAGACGCCCTTCGCGCCGCTGTCGCTACGCGTCTTCACGCTACGTAGTTTGGTGGGCACCATTCTGACCAGTTGTTACGTTAATTAATGAAATAAAATTTTGTAAACTTCTAAAGTAATATTTCTGCCAAATTATTCTACGAATCCTTTCAAATGAATTCTAATTTGCGTTTCCAATTCCGTCGGGCTCATTATTACTCATAAATCACTCTGTATTCACCAAAAGTTTACACTCCAAAATCAAAGCAAACATTCTCTGGTAACTTTTTTGTTTTTCCCTTTTTTAAATCACCCTGTCTACATACTTGTATAGCAGGAGCACACGACAGAGCCTCCGTGAAACAAATCATACACATATCATCTGCGTCTTGTCTCAAAGTTGGATCATTTGAGCATCCGTGCAGACATGGAAGACATACTGCTTCTCCAATAATACCACCACACATATGCCCACAGTTCAGCAACTTCGGGCAAGCTGTTCGACCATACTCTTGACATTCGTGATCTGCACAAACATTGCCTATTGCCAATAGACCAGAACTGCCTGTAGCACCACAAAATCTACAAACTCCGCTCATTCCGGCCCCTCTTGTTCTAGACCCTCCATCCCTGTACTCAATCAGAGCCTTCAAAGTTCGCGCATCGGCCAATGCTAATAACCAAAATAGTTTAGTTCGGCCGCAACCTTCATGAAGTTCCACCTTGATAGCCTCTTCTTCTTCCTTACACACCTAGAAAAACAAATTCATATTTTTTAACCAACGAAGAAGAAAATTTACTTGTCTTTGATGATTTCGCGTCTTTCTGTGTAGATGTAAAAAGCGGTCACAATCGGCGCATAAATTGCCACAGGAGTTGCATTGAATCACAGCGTTTGTTTCACCGTCGTCGTGATTGGTGCATGTGGGTCTCGGAGGTGCCGGTTGGCCGTCGGCGTTACTCCACTGACCTGACGATAATCTCTCAACGTGATCCTTATCTAGAACACATAGAGAAGCAAGAGCTAGCCACAGAGTTGGTGTTCTTAGACAAGTCGTTGGAACTCGTTGTTCCTCGCTGAGCTGAGTCAAATGCAAAATATTTTCTGCTATGGCACCCTTGGTGACGTTGGCCCAAGCATCCGAGAGTTTCCCCTATAAAAATCAAAATTACTTAAAAAATTGTCGCCTTCCATTTTTAACCTACAGCCGCCATGTCTTTAATTAGTTGCACGATAACTTCCGCTAATTTCCTATTCACACATCCTCGTAACCACCATCGTTTTCCTAAATTGTCTTTCGGGTGGATGGAAGTGGCTAAAGTGACTGTGTTAATTTCTTTGGGTGCTCCGCCACTTCCACTTTTACTTTTGACTTTGACTTGCACAGTTAATGCTTTAGCAATAACACTTAAAAATACATCTAATACTCCTGGTTTGTACATGTCAAATTTACCACCCCCACAGCCTCTATATGTTGCTGATACTATACTAAAATCTTTAGGAGGGAGACCTGTGATTCCCATTACTTTCCCAAATGCATCGGGTGCTATTTCTGGCAGAATTCTTCGTAAAAGCGACGTTACCTACAAAAGTGTTGTTAGTCTAGTGTTTCACACTAAAGGTGAACTGATTAACCTGTCTTTGAACACGCGCACTACCAGTATGGAGCAAACTGAGTAGATCTCCTAGAAGACCACCTTGGTGAGACAAATATGCTCTGCCCACTGAACTTCCCGATAATGCGAGAACCATGGACAACATTTCAAAGCAGTAAGTGTCTGAATTTTTGGTTACGTCCTGGCTGTAGCCACTGTTTGAAAGACCATTGGCTGAACATAACTGAAGTTCCCATTCGTCACGAACCCTTTCGGTTTCTTTACGTATTGCTTGTACGATGTGAACTATCACCTATTTTATAAACAGGTTATTTTAATTGTACGAAGGACATAAGGAAAAGTAAAATTATGAAAAGTAATAAGTGCTGGCTCCACTATTCTACGGTACAATTTATCTAAATATACTACTACACAGTAGTAGATTTGGCTAAATTTCCATGAAACTTGTCTTGTTTTCCAATAGATTTTTGTATTAATATTGTTTGATTATTTTAAGATTCATCCTCTAATGAGGTTGGTTTCTTTTTCTTAATATATAGTTTTACTTTCGTTAAGTCTCAAGAAAAGATAAATTCTTCTGTAATTGATTTAAAAAGTCATAAAAGTTTTAACAGGTGTATGTCAAATGAGGTTTGTGTACAATAATATTCATCATTCAACGATGAATAAAAAAATTGGTCTATGGTTATTTAGACAGAATTTCTTTGCACTAGAATACTCTAGCCACTGCGCTGGTGAGTGTTAGTGTCCGTTCCGCTTAAAGTGCAAAAGGGTGTATACAATTTGTTTTTTTTTTGCGAAAATCTAGACGCCTTAGAGAAAAATTCAAACAGTACAGGAGTAGGTTAATTTTGTAAGATTTTAGTAGGATTTACCGTGCAACATTTTGAACTGACATCATCAAATTGTTGATGGAGTTAATGAAAAAAATTTAGGTTAGCGCTTTATCACCTACACGTCAATCAATTTTTCCGTGTGATAATTTTGCTGTTCGTAGTTATTTTTACATCCCGGGCATCTTCAACGTTTTTTCGATGTTTCATGGGTCCTAAAAACTGTCGTCTGTGTCCAATTTTATTGGATATAAAGGATGAGTTATTTACTAAGCGCGCGGTCCACGGTCTCTCATTAATTTATTATTAGAGACACAAGAAAAGTCCAACACCAAAGTTGTACGATTCATTCAGGATTATATCTAGTTTCAAATTATTTTTAACTATACATAGTGTTCTGTTTTAAAGGTCTAAGACGTTACTTTTTACTTCCCGAGCGTAAGCAAAGGAAGTATTGTAATCGAGTCCGTCGGCCGACTCTCTACTTTTACGTTTTCTCGATCTTTCATGACCCCTAGAAGACGAAGAAATAGGTCTCCCATTTCCGTCTGTCTGTCCGTCTGTCCGTCCGTCTGTCCGTCTGCCGTCCCGGATTTTTATTAGACAGATAATCTCCGAAAGTACTCGACCGATTGTTGTGAAATTTTGTACTTATATTAAGAATATCATGTAGATGGTAAAACGCTAACCAAAATTTGTCTAATCATCCCCACCACTAATGCGATGACGTCACTTCAAAATTGTACATAGTAAATGGGTTTTCAATTGTATAAAATAACATAGTCCTACACATGTAGTTTACAACTCTGAATCGACTTTTCACCCGAAACGTCCAGATTTTTGGAAAAAAAAATCAAAATCATAAAACAACATTTTGAAATTTAATTTTTAATCTGCTAACCAGAATGCTTTGAAATGTTGCAGATGTTTTAAGGCTATAAAGAGCATCATAAATCTTTAGTCAAAAAATATTTGCTTATCCCCTCCAAAAACTTGATGACGTCAGCTCAAAAGTTTGTGGAATAAATCATATCTAAAATGTACAAAATATGATGAGTCTGTACTTGTGATCTATCACTCCATTCATATTTTTTGGATTTGCATATACAGGGTGACTCAAAAAAATTAATGAATGCGTAAATATATTTTATTGATTTAATCAGGAACTACAAAACCGAATGCTCTGAAATCTTGCAGATGTTTTAAGGTCATAAAGAGCATAATAAATGTTTAGTCAAAATATATTTGCTTATCCCCTCCAAAAACTTGATGACGTCAGCTCGAAAGTTTGCCGAATAAATCATATCTAAAATGTACAAAATATGATGAGCCTGTACTTGTCATTTATCACTCCATTCATATTTTTTGGATTCGCATATACAGTGTGACTCAAAAAAATTAATGAATGCGTAAATATATTTTATTGATTTAATCAGGAACTACAAAACGGAATGCTCTGACATCTTGCACATGTTTTAAGGTTATAAAGAGCATAATAAATGTTTAGTCAAAATATATTTGCTTATCCCCTCCAAAAACTTGATGACGTCAGCTCGAAAATTTGCCGAATAAATCATATCTAAAATGTACAAAATATGATCAGTCTGTACTTGTGATCTATCACTCCATTCATATTTTTTGGATTTGCATATACAGGGTGATTCAAGAAAATAAATGAAAGCGTAAATTTATTTTACTGATTTACTCAGGAACTACAAAACCGAATGCTTCGAAATCTTGAAGATATTTTAAAATTATCATAAGCATGGTAAATTTTTGATCAAAACGTATTTGGTCGTCCCCCTAAAAAATTTATGACGTCACAACAAAATTTTGCTGAATAAATCCTATCTAAAATGTACAAAATATGGTGAGTCCCTTCTTGTGATTTATCATTCCATTCAAATTTTTTCGATTTGCATATACAGGGCGATTCAAAAAAATTAATGAATGCGTAAATTTATTTTATTGATTTAATCAGGAACTACAAAACCGAATGCTTTGAAATCTTGCAGATGTTTTAAGGTTATAAAGAGCATAATAAATTTTTAGTCAAAATATATTTGGTTATCTTCTACAAAAAACTGATGACGTCAGCTCAAAAGTTTGCCGAATAAATCGTATTTAAAATGTACAAAATATGATGAGTCTGTACTTGTGATTTATCATTCCATTCATATTTTTGGATTTGCATATGCAGGGTGACTCAAAAAAATTAATGAAGGCGTAAATTTATTTTATCGATTTAATCAGGAATTACAAAACCGAATGCTTTGAAATCTTGGGAATATTTTAGAGTTATTATAAGCATGGTAAACTTTTGTTCAAAATGTATTTGTTCATCCCTCCTAAAAAAATTGATGACGTCACCCTTAAATTTTGCTGAGAATATAATTCATATATCACATGACCCCATTTCTTCCAATAGGATTTGTTCATGCCCTTAGTAACAGTTACATGTCTATCACAGCGATAATAATTTTACTGCCTTATTGTGGTCTGTTGCTACCTAAATTTAAAAACTGTCAAGTTGACAAATTTTAGAATTTCATAAATTTTTTCGTCTTTTATGGCTTGCCAACGTTGGAGGCAAGCTCAAAACGACGAAATCAATTTTATTATCAAAAAATGTGTTCATTTATTATATTCTCATGTTGAATATAACTCGTGATATGATTAATAATCGAAGATATGGCTCGTGAAACCGAAGCAGCACATTCAACTCGTGCTTCGCACTCGTTAAATCTGCAGCTCGGTTTCACTCGAAATATTATCGATAATAATCATATCACTTGTTATATTATAATTGAATAAATCCTATCTAAAATGCAAAAAATATGATGAGTTTGTACTTGTGATTTATCATTCCATTCATATTTTTTAGATTTTCTTAAAAGGTGGTTCAAAAAAATTAATGAAGTCAATTTATTTTATTGATTAAATTAAAGGCAACACTTATTATTAGTATTACACCCCAACCAACCCAATTTGGTAGACACAAAATTTGTTAAAGGAAAAACTCGGTTGAAACATAAGGGTAGCACGCTTATTTACATCGACTTTAACATTACAGACCTGCATTTGTTTTATGCGCTCACTTGGTTCCGCGAATGTGAAATAGACATGTTTATAATCAACCAATTGTGAATTTCACCGTCAAGAATTAAAATAAAACCCAATGTTTTATATAATAAGCGGAAGTCGAAGCAATAAAACCGATGGCCGTTTTGTTTACAGTTTCTCTGTTCGACTCTCACGCATGCTGTTACGCCTGTCATCTTAAATTAAGAATGTTTATACATACACGATTTTCAGTTGCCTCTGATACGTATACGTGAGTAAATTGTTTCGTTATTTTATTGATAATTACAAATCAATATTCAAAACGACCCAATTCATTTTCCCGAAAATTTGAGAATATAATAATTTTATTCTTAGTATTACACTACATCTATCCCAACTGATATACGTGTCCTTGCAAAAATGTAATGAGAAAAAAAACACAATAGGCATGCAGTCGTCAAGTTTCCGACAGGGAGGGAAGTACTGTCTAAACTCTTTAGACCAATTTTTTTTGAATGAAACATTCTATATATTCTTAGATGTTCTCATTCGCCTCTTCCTAGGCTTTTTAACTAGAGTTTATTTTTGAAATTTCTATGCGACGTTGCCACCTTATTCCAATTTTCTTCAAAAAAAGAAAATAGAGGGTGGATGGGCATAGCTAGTATTTGTTAAAATAAGATTGATTTTGGTAAGTGACTGAGCAATATTAAGAGTAATCACTGGAATGAAGAGGGGGTGGGTGGGCGGGGCTATTGCTTTCTTAAAAAAATCTGTAGGAAAAAGTTAAACTTAACCCGCCCACCCACCCGTTCTCTAATTGTTTTCTTCAGAAGTAAGAAATAAATGTTATAGTAAATAAGTAGTATAACGAAAAAAAATACGATTAACGCTTTTTTTAACAGCCTACGTTCGTTCTATTAGTTCCCATCCATTCTCACTTTACAAAAGAACATATAATTCACCCCGCCCACCCACCCTGCCTCCGTTTCAAGATAAGACTGATTTTGGTAAATGATATACCCTCTAAGAAAATAAACAGTGCATGGGGGGGAGGCTAGTACTTGCTAAGATAAGACTGTTTGTGGCAAACGACATACCTTCTAAGAAAAAGGAGGGCGGGTGGGTGGGGCTAGTATTTGTGAAGATAAAATTAATTTTGGTAAATGACATACCCTCTACAAAAAAAGGGTGAGTGGGCGGGGCTAAATAAGCTAGGACTGAACAAATTAAGAGTAGTCACTGGAACGAAGAAGGGGTGGGTGGGTGGGGCTATTGCTTGCTGATAAAACTAGAAAAAAGCTACATTTAGCCCCGCCCATCTCCTTTCTCCATTTCACTGACTTATTTTATTTAGTCTACAATGGAAATTGAAAAATAATAGTATTGTATTCACAAAATTTTCTGGGAAAATGGAGTGAGCCGTTCCAGCTAATTTAATCACTAAATTAAATTGACTGATTAATTAATTTTTTTGAGTCACCCTGTATAAGCAAATCCAAAAAGTATGAATGGAATAATAAATCACAAATACAGACCCATTATATTTTGTACATTTTACATAGGATTTATTCGCCAAAATTTTGGGCTGACGTCATCAAATTTTTTTTGGGTAGATAAGCAAATATATTTTGATTAAAAAATTATCATGCCTATAAAACATCTGCAAGATTTCAAAGAAATTATGTTGTTTTGAAATTTTGATTTTTTTTCCAAAAAATTTTGGTTAGCGTTTTACCATCTACATTATTATTCCTAATATAAATACAAAATTTGAGAATAATCGGCCCACTACTTTCAGAGATTATCTGTCTAATAAAACTCCGGGACGGCAGACAGACGGACAGACGGAAACGGGGAACGTATTTCCTCTTCTTACTGTAGGGGTCATAAAAGGTCGAGAAAACGTAAAAGTAGAGAGTCGGTAGACGGACTCGATTACAATACTTCCTTTTCTTACGCTCGGGAAATAAAAAACTAAGTTGTGTATTACGCCTTAAAAACGGAACACTGTACAATTAAAATAATTTCAAAGCATATTTTCTTTCTTTCTTCTCATTTTTTTCTATTTCTAATAATTAAATTAAATCAAGTAATGGACTCATTCTTGTGAAATTTTATATGTACAGTTAAACGTGAAAAAAAAGAATATTTTTTTCTTAGCTTACAATACAAAACACGTCTTTTGATGAGTAAATAGGTTAGTTTTTATAAACAGTGAACAAGTGTCAAAAGACATAAGTCAACGGGACAATACACATTTCAAAAATATAGTTTTTCCTGTTTTTTTTTTGCATTTAACGGTATATTAGAAATACGTGTGGATGGTAAAACGCTAACCAAAATTTGTGTGATCATCCCCATCAACAATATGATGACGCCATCTCAAAATTTTAGAGAGTAAGTGCTATTTAAATTTTATAAAATAACATACTCCTGTACGTGTGGTCCATGAACTTACTTAAAATATTTTTTTATTAATCAAATCATTTTCCCGAATATTTAAGGATACACTGACACAGTACTGTTACATAACGTTTAAAAGCTCCCAATGTGACTACATAGTACTATGATTATTATTATCAACTCTTTTTTACTGAAGTTTAAACGTTTAAGTATTTGTATATTGCAGTAACTGTACGAACAAGTCTTAAAGTTGCTAATGATTATAGAGGTCAATTAAATTACGGGAATAAAAATAGAATATAAAAATATACCGTAAACAGTATTAAAGGTTACAATAATGATAAATAACAATAATCGTAGTAAAATAAAACCATCGTTTAATCAAATTTCTTAAAGTTAATGTTCAAATATGTTTATTACTCCACAAAGAAAAAAGCAAAGTTTAAAATATGACAAATTCACTTCAAACTTTTTTTTACTTCCCGAGCGTAAGCCAAGGGTGAATCGGGCGACTCGTTACTTCTTTCTTTTTTTATTAGACAGATAACCTCCGAAACTTCCGGATTGATTAATGATAAATATGCGTTTTAGAATATCGTGTAGATGGTAAAATGCTAACTAAAATTTGGGTAATAATTCCCACCAACAATTTGATGGCGTCACCTCAAAATTGTGTACGTTAAACGTTAAATAAATTACATAAAATAGCATACTCCTACACTTGTGGTTTATGGATCCGCCTTGATTTTTAAACACACTTTATTACAAACATGTTTGACCAATATTTGTCGCCTGTTTCATATAACCGACATCTCACGCACGTAAAGATAAGCAGTTCGTGCCAGGATCATCCAAGGCGCAGAGTTCGAATCCTATTCTCGTCAACATTGTTTTTTAATTTATAGAAGTTCACAAAAAACTAAAATTTTGTCAAAGCAAATTTTATAATTTTTCAAACAGAGGCGATGGAAGTTTTATCGCAATTACCTTTGACCATTTTTTTTTTAAGTTAGTAGCACTGAGGTCGTCCACTGTCAGTGTCAAATTGTTTAAAATTTTCTTGACTACCTACTTTCATATTTTTGTGTAATTATTTTGATAAAAGCCATTTAAATTCAGTTGATATTTTTGAAAAAAATACCTTTACAACACAGAATTATTTTGCTGCCCGTTAAGGGTTATCAACTAAAATGAATTAGATCTGACACTGATTGTCAAGTTTTGGGTGGTATTACTGTCTTCAGTTTGACCCAAATGTCAACATACTCGTAACCTTTGACTAATCATTTTTTGTCGCTGTCTGTTTAGAATTTCTAGAAAAAAAAAATGTATCTTGTAGAACAAAAATTTCTCTTACGTAGCTATTACACGAACGGCGAAAAAATGGGCCATGGAACGCGGTCTTAGTCAATTCTACTGCATTTGTTTATTCATTTTTAACTGGCTTTACAGCCAACTCTAATCCGTTCGTTAAGTGTTAATATCATCCATGGGAAAACAAAACATTCTAACATTGTGTAGTTTTTTTAATTATTTTTATAGAAAAAAATGGAGTTTATGTATCAAACAAAACTACAAAACCGAAGGAACTATGTAAAATAAACACAACGAAGAAAAAGAACCACACTGACCTGTTTTTGCAAGTGCGTTAATTTACTCCGACTAAACAAAATTCCAACCATATGTTCCCTTAAATCGTTGCTCTCTTCCAAGGGTTCCAAACTCTCGCTAGCCGAAACCGAACAGCTATCATTCAAATTCTGACCTTCTTCTCCTTGCAGAAGTTTACCGAATACTTGCGACGTAATCAATCTAAATACTCTGAGTGTTTCGGCTTCACAGTTTCTTTGTTGTATAGTGGCAGCACTGTACTGTTTGCCAACTTTCAAAGATTCACCTTCAATTTTTCCCAGGATGCGAATTTGTCTCACACGCACAGAATTATCAGGACCTTTCAATTCCAACCGTACAACGCTGTCGGTACACTCTGAAATAGACGCTGTTTAAAATAAATGTGTTGAGTATAATAGTTGCAAATGGATACCTGTCAATGGACAGTTCACCCATCCTCCTAACAGCCGAGTTTCCACTTCGACGGTACGTAACTTAATCATTTCATCTGTGTTGGGCCCGGAATAAAAAGTTATACTGGATACCTTATTCTAGGGATACGCAAAATCAAAAAACAACTTGAACGTATTTATGGTTACTTACACCTAAATCGCGACAGTTGTCAATGTGAACACATATTAAAGTAGGATGATGATTTTGGGCGCAAACTACAGTCAGACTTTTGGTTTTATTCCTATCTTCGTCTCCAGATTCCCAAAAAGTTTCGGTGGATCCGTCCGTTAAACTACCGATCATGGCTTGACGACTTGAGGCTTTAATTTCTACAGAAGCTGTGAGATCCTTTAAACATTCCACGGAACAAGTAGCCTGATTTAGAACACTTTGGTGGCTTTCATGCATCGATACCGTGCAATCTTCCATTTCTTCACTACGCGAAAGTATTTTACTTATATTACTAAAAACCTAAAAGGATGCGTTAGAGCAAAAATAGCTACATATTAAGATCTATCTATTACTTGAGATCGATGTAGGAACGAATGGTCAGTAGAGGCAAATCTTAAACCCCAACAACGAACAGCCATTTGCTGAAGGGATGAACCCATCGGCAAAAGAACCATCAAGTCGGCTATAGTTTGCAAGAGAGCGTGAAAAGTGCTTGGCAAGGGATGGACGGCTTCACCGGCTATAGTTATGTCAGACAGCGGATGCTCACATACATTTAAATCCTGGAAGGTAATTTTGTAAAAAGAAACAACAAACTGTGTTGAACCTACCTGATCGTCAATTTTTTTCGAAGGTCGGTTGTCGTCATCAGTTTCCGTTTCAATTTCGGCTGGTGTCAAGGAAGTGACAAACCACCATAGCAAATCATGTAAGCAGATTGGTTGTGTAACGGATTTTAGGAGCCAGTTTAGAGCTTGCATTGCGTACACTCGACACATTGCTTTTCTAAAAAATGTTTCCGTTTATTTCGGGTTGGTTTTTTTAGTGCAAAAAGGTACCTGAGAGCTTGTTTCATTGCGAGCTGCAAAGATTCTAAGTCGTGTTGTTGTAATAAAAACTGCATTACAGGACGTTGTAATAGTGCCAAACCTTCGGTGGGATCAGCTGAATTCGCTTCATTTTTTACTATCGCAGAAGTATCCATTTTTGGTATTAATTTTTGTAGGGCGTTTGAAGGATTACAAAGTAGGGATGAGCCACCTTCTGGAATTTATCGTTTACATGACAATATTATTACAGTTGATTAGAAATACAAACTTTCGTAATTTTTTGGAGAAATTCTTTTAGATTACTTTTAACAAGGCTTTTAAATGAACGCATTTGTCCTGAATTTGAAATTTAAATTTCGCGCTCTGGCAGAAAAAAAACGTGAAACCACATTTGAAAAATTACAAATAAATACAAAAAATCATTTAATAACGTAGGTAATCTTGAAAAAGGCCAGTTTTTGTTTAGTTAGTGCAGTGAAAACATGCGTTAAATTTAAGAATACGTCCAATTAATTTGTAATACAATAAAAAAAGCAATCGTTTAAATACAAATGAATTACATTCGACGCCAAAGTCCGCCGCAACAGCGCAATATCAGTTTAACAGTGATTTTCTAATCTGAAGTGTGTAAAAGTTTGTCTATTCCCTAAATACGTGTAATCTTTGTTTTTATTGTTTATAAATTTGCAAGAATTTATATAAATATGACTCATTTTAATAATTCGAAAATTTATTGATTTGTATTTAATAATTAAATTGTTCTGAACAGGCTTATACAGTAGTTAGTAACGCTGAAAACTGAGGAGAGCTCGATCGGTTTGATCAGAGTCATCGCTCTCGTAACCGTGATCTATGGTTCAGACTTCCGATACAGACTTTGGTTTTGTTGATATTTAAATTTTCCGCCATACCATCGTAATAATAATAATTTGTGTACTTTACAGTTACTTTATTGACGATTCCTTTTTATCTTTGTGTGTTTTTAAATCTGTATGGATGTGTAACATTGACTTCATTTTTGAAAGCTGGAGAGGTCTTATTATTATAATACCCACTTTACGATTGCCAAAATTCAGGAGATTTTCTCTTTTGGACGCTTTCATGTATGTTTATCAGCAATAATGAATTTTTAATCTTCGTGAATGACGCTGTCTAGTTCGTTACGTCCTTTGCGGGGATGGAAGTAAGCGTCAGGAATGCGAATTTTTAAAATCCCTAGCACGTTTTGTGACTGTGGTTAAGGCAAATACAAGGAGACGCCCTTCGAGCCGTTGTCGCTACGCATCCTCACGCTGTATAATTTTCCAATCTTGGGGTTCAACATAACACAATTTCACAATAGTAACACTCGTTGACACACAAAACAACCGTTCTAAACATAAGTTAAATAAATTCTGTGACCAGTTAAACATATCAAAATTAACTAAAATATTTACCGCTACTGCAATTTTACTAATAACAAAGTCATTACAGCTAAGATTGGTCATTTTATTTCGATACGTAATTATGTCAGGATTTCTAGGGCGAACATAATGTTCTAGAAGTAAAAAGTGTCAAAAACTCCGCACAGTTAACTTGATTATTAACAAGGTTTAGGTTTTGAGATCTTTTAGGGATTCCGTCAATTCTCGTCTTTGATTTTACGTTTTATTAAATTTATTTATTATTATATATACATAATATTATTCGTTTGTTGCAGTGCAATAGCAATTATACGTTGTGGTGTCCCAGTTTAAAAATTAAATTTTCTTCTTAAAAAAGCCGCAAAACCGCATTTGAAAAATGAAAAAATTAATACTATAACGTAGGCAACCCCCATTTGAATAATTTGAATTTGAAAAAAAATTTCAATCCAAGACAATCGTTAAACATAGGCAACCATGTGCACGTTAGCGCTTGGGGGTAGTGTGTAATTCTGCTTGAAATTTTAGTTAGAGGGTTGGTTGAAGAGGGCGGCTTGGTAGAGAGGTGAAAGCGCGATTGTTGGTTTGGTTCTCTGTGTGAAACCATGGTGAAAAGACGCGGTAAGTTAGCTGGGTTAAGTTAGTTGGCTTGGTAATTAATAAAAGGAAGCCTTTGTTTAACGACAATTAATCGAAACGACGACGCCGCAGTTTCCCCAGCACGCGATAGCTGATTCTTGCGGCTTTCTAATCGGAAAATGCGAATTTTCACATGTAAATTTGATTCAGTGTTTGTAAATTCACAGTTCATGTTAGGATTTTAATCGTGAACTGGTGCTAACACAATTTAATAGACATTAGATTTATTTAGATAAACACTCACAGGATTTCATGAAATTCATTTATTCAGGACTCGTTTGATTTTGTTTATCTAATTACGAATAACGTTTCTGGATGCTAATACTTAAGTGTTACATTATAACACCTCTTAATTCTTCACACAAGATTGAAAATAGTTCATTTACGGCAGTTAAATTAACTTAACGTTGCCCCACTGTGGAAAAAGACCATAGAAAAGTGCAGCAGAATTCATAATATAATATCGTGGACTGACGGAGGGATTAAAGATTTCTCTCCTTAGACAGTTATCATCGTTATCATCATCACATCACCGAGACGAATTTTCCTCGCAAAAGAAATTGTTTTAAATAACCAATCACTTGGATGATGGCATAATGTAACATATAAATTCTTTGTTTGAATCGTTGATAAAGTGTGGCATAATTGAACATAATGTAAACTCTTTGTTTGAATCGTTGATAGAGTGTGGCAAATATTAATGTCATGTAAATTTATTACCTTTGCAACTTTTCACCTCATGCAATTTTTCTTTGTCTCAAAATTTTAACTTTAGTAATTTTCTTTGTTGTATAATTTAAATTAAACGTGAACTTTCATGCTCTGCACTTTCTAACCTCACGTAATATTTTATCTGCCAAGTTTATTTCACACCAGATTAATGCGTCCATCATATAAATTATCGAATCTTAATCTCAAAAAAGAATTACTTGTTTAAAATTTCACAAGATTGTATGGCGAATTTAAATGTTGTTTATTGCCCTTTTTAAATCTTTGGCGCTTGTTTAGTTGTAGTTTAATGTCAGAGTTATAAGAATTGAACATTTAAATGGAATTGAGGTTATATAACACCGAAATACTTGGCAGAAGCGGAGGGCGCGGTTCCTAGTCGAGCTGGCGGAATTTATCGCGTCATCTGCACAAAGGATGCACGTTTTGTATAGAGGTCAGGGGAACGGTTTGGACGACCTAACACTGTCGGCTTCTACCCCATAGCCGGGACTCAACTGCGAGTTTGCGACCGTAACGGCCTGCTCGTCTAGGCATGTTCTTTGTGCTGGGCGGCAATGCTTGCCGATAGATAGAATCACCGTCGTGGGTAGGAAAACAGCCACGACCAGGAGCTCCAAACTCCCCTCGTGCTACAACGTCCCTTATGGGTATTTTTGCTGTGCTCTAGAATGAAATTGACATAGTTCGATCGCCACACTCTTATAGCGCTTTGGTGCCGCTGCCGCTGCATAGTTTTTTATTAAAATTTTGGTCTCTTGTTGACTGTCATGATTTTAAATTCGCCGCCACACGCCCGTAATAACTTGTGCATTTGCATCCATTTACTTTACTTCAGATTTTGCTTTGTTTTTATTAAATTTGTGATATTCAAATATTTGCATTGATTCAGAACGTTTAACTTGATTTCTTTCCAAGTCATTGAAAGTTTTTTTTTGGAGCTGAGCATTAACGGGTGTAATTTTTTTCCTTTTTTGGTCAAGTGGAGGAATAAATAATTTTTTGTCCTCCATAAATTTGGTGTTTTATTTAGCGGTACTTTTCCAACCTTGGAGTCCACCATTTGCGTCTGAACCCATCTCGCCATTTTTCAAAAACACAATGTACGGTCCCGTTTTGTCAGACGATCACAGCCAAGGCCAAATTTTGAATTTTTGAATTTTTCGCGGGTTTTCAATTTTTTTACATTTCAATTTAAGGCGGGATGTTTGGCTTATCACATCAGATGAGTGTTATTTTCTTATCGCCGATGATTTTCTTACACACTAATTATTATCATCTTGCAGTATGAATTTGAACATATATTCCCGGTTTTAATGTGATGGAGGTCCGATCTACCAAGTACTTCATTTTGATTCGTTGTATTATTAATTTATTTGAACTTGAATCGAGAAAACGCACGATATCCCCGCCAGATGCGGAGGGATGAACCACAAATTCAAAATGAAGATTTTTCTCCTATTGTCATTGTTCATGTGAATGTTTAACTGAAAAAACGGATTTTGCTGACGTAAATCAGGCCGCCTACCTGGCTGCCTCCTTTGCGAGGATGAAAATATAGTTTCTAACTATATAAAAGCAAAATTTGGGCAAACGAAAGTTCATAGACTTGAGTTTCTTTGCTACTTACCATTCGCAATTTCGCTGCTACTGTTGTTTCTTTTCCGCAACATGATGACCCTCCCGTCAAACCCAGTCTTTGACCACGGAATACCATTAGTGCCCATTGAGACCGACCTATGGAACCTCAACCCTTTACTACTATCAGAATCATTATCTGAGATTGACACCTCCGATAACGGCTGCAAAACACATTCTCACTTATTAAATCACCGCATACGCTTTTCCCTCACTCTTTGTCCCGGAGTAACATCGTGTAAATTTTGATGTCTCAAAACTTTTTCATAGAATTCTGGATCAGGTAGCGAATTCGCTCCTAAAGCTTGCAAACACTGAAACGGAGGCACAGGACTGAAAGGTCCTGCGCAATCTGGAGGTGAATTATTCTCAGATACCGATGGCATAACACTCGAAGAAGGCCTTCTTTGGCGACTAATTACCGCGTCAGCCGAACTCGCTAAATCTAAGAGGAACATTGCGTTATTTTTCATGATCACGTGAGGCTCTAAACCTGGAGATGTGGAGGGTGACGATAAAGGTTTAACATACACGTTTTTCCGTCGATTTAGGCTTTTGGTTTTATTCATTTGCTGTTTGCCGCCTCTGTTCATTTTTACGTATTTTTCGCGGCAACCTTCGCACAACAGGTACCACGAACTGTTCGCTAAATAGTTTCATGAGAGATGAGTAATTCTGTTACAGATCAACTTACGTATACCACCATCACCGCAATTTCCAGCCCAGCCTAAGCAGTAGTTGCCACCAGAGTTGTATCCTTTGCCTCCGGCATGTTGGCCACATCCTGGGTGAGCCTGGTGCATGTGGTAGGTGACAGGATGTGGAAACATTTCACCACATAGTTCGCACAAAGTCTCTGAACTAGACGAGTGCAAATAACTCGAGAGACCTATATCTTCTACAAAATAACAAAATATTACAAGATTAATTAAAAGTGCGTCACGAAGTGTACCTAAATAATTCCTAGGTGAGATTTTTTTCTTCCTACTTTTCTTGGTATCTTTTTCAATAGTTGCACACTTATCTTTACTGTCGCTTTTCCCGATTCCCACTTTTTCGCTTTTTTTAATTTTAGCCTGAACCGGGCTTGCCACCACCATTTCGTGGGATATGGCCTGAAGACAATTCGTCGTCAATTCTTCCCAAAGGAAAACAAGTGACTTTAGCGCGGGAGGTAATACCGATATGGTGTGATAACCGTAGCCACCCTCTCCAGTAAATTTTTCTCCGGTTTCTTCATTAATTATAGAACTCGGATATTTGTTAGGCCTTTTACGATTGGCACTCGCATTCGCTGCTGATCGTGTTAGCGACTCTAAAGTGGCTGGTTGGATGTGTAAGTAGGTTCCTGCATTGCTTACTTCTACGGAATGTCTTTGTCTCGCTTTTTCTTCTCGTGAGAGTTCTTGGCGTCTTTTATCGATAGGAACGTCTTGTTGCCGTGTTACGACCAATGCGCCTTGTTTGGGAAGAGTAGGATGAAATTTTAGGAAAGAGGCACATGCCATAGCGTCGTGCACAATTCCTAAGACAAAAAAACAATTTCTAAATTATAATGAAAAATAGATTACACGACATACGAGTATTAAAAAATATAAATCATCTTGAAATTACATTTGTATTAACACTGATGAAAATCCACAAAAAGGACGAATGCAACATTGTTTTCTACCCTGAGGCACTGTTAAATGTTACTTTTTTCAGGATGTCTGTACCGCCATCATGGTGTATCAAAATCAAATTCCAAATAGTTATTCTCAAATGTTATGGTGTCCCGATTTAAAAATTAAATTTCGCGCCGAGGAAAAAATAGCGCCACGAAAGCGCACGAAACGTTTATTATTGGTTATTGGTACGTAATTTAGCACGTCATTTTACCAAAGGGCACTTTCTGTTGACGACACGTGTATTTTGGTTTCACTGTTCACGTTAGGATTTTTAACCGTTCATAGTTCTAACGAAATTTTACGTCAGTAATGTAAATTTTAACGTAGAGCACGTAACAAAAATTAGATATTCAGGCTTAATTTATTTGTATATCATATTAATAATGTGTGTCACAGCTGTTTAATTGAAAGAATAGCGCAAATACCTGGAATTTTTATCCTTCGAATTATATGCTACTAAATTATTTTATATTTTTGATGTCATAAAATTAAGTTATTTGTTTAAATTTTATAATAATTTGTGGATGACTGTTTTAGCATTAGCTTGCAGAGCAGTAGTTGCGTTATTATTCATCAGTGGGTCGGTTACATAATTTTGATATTTTGTATTAATTTATTTAGTGATTATTAATTTTTTTATAATGACCAGTAAATGGAGCTTTCTGTTGGGCAATACATTTTTATTATTATATGTTATTTTCTTACAGCCTTAATTTGAACATTATCATCCGAGCGACGCGTTTCCGGGACTACGTTATTTTGATTTTGATCATATTTAATAAGTGCCTGTTATGTACATTATTACAAAGTAAACCCATATGCCACGCCGGTAGGACGCCTATGGGTTTTCTAGTATGTACGACGAAGAGTGGTGGTAACTCATCATCAGTGACGGCGGATTTTGAATAGAGAAAAGTATGAGATGCCGAAAATCTCAATGGCGGACTCCAGAACAAACTCGAAGACGCCATTCGCGAATTCTCTAGGAGAGAACATGAGTCTCGGGATCGCGTGGCGGAACCAAACTGACGGGCCCGCACCAAAACTTTCATTGTCACTGTTCATGCCAATATTTATCTGCAATACAGGATTCCGTCGGCCGAATCAGACCGCCTAGTTGCTGTCACTTTTGCGAGTGCCAGTCGCACGTCATGTGTTGGTAACAGCTGATTTTCGAAAGCTGGGAAGGTTTTTCAGGTGAAAAAATGAGTCGTTTGAAGCTTATTTCACGGCTCTTCCCTCCTCAGTAAGCAGTAATAAACGATGTGTCCTCCATATTTTGAATTTTGATTTAGGTCGTTTTTCCACTCTTGGGGTTCCATTTTGTTGTCTGTCATAGCTCAAGGCGGGTTTTATAATTTTGTACACGTCTCATTTTGACGAAATGTTTGGGTTATCACAAAGTGATTCCAAAATCTGTTATTGAAAACATTAAAAAACTGTTCAACCATACACCTTGCCTTCCCTGTCTACACGATTGAACAATAAAGAGGATGTGGTGTACCAGTTTCAATTAAAATTTCGCGCTGAGAGACAAAAAACAAAGCCGCGAAAGTGCACCTGAATAATTTGAATTTGAAAAATAAATTACGAAAAATCGAACTTAGGCAGCCATGTGTAGAGATCTTCAGTAAGGTAGACCGTCTAACCAGATAATTAGTGAATGTCACTCTTTTAACTTGGTGCATGATTAGCGATTAAACCATGTGTTAGGAAATTCACTTATTCACACTTCACTCTTCTGTTAATGAAGTTACAACTAAAGTTTCTGGATGTTGTGGTGACCAAATTTGAATTAAAATTTCGCGCTGAAAAAAAAACAGCAGCGCGAAATCCATTTTGAATGATTTGAATTTGAAAAACAAAAATGAATTAAGAAAATCGTTAAACATAGGCAATCATGTGCAAGTTTAGTTCTTTTCTGGTAGTTGGTAGCTCTCTGGGTAGTATCTAGTGCAAGAGTTGGTAGAAGTTAGCTTGCTCGGTAGAGGGTTGAGATGCGATACTCTGCTCTGTGGCGGTGACTGTGGTTTGTTTGGTGTAAGTGAAAGAACGCGGTAAGATAATTAGATTACGTTTAATTGGTTTGGTAGTTTAAAAAAAGGGGGATGCCGAAAATTAATCGTATCCATGACGACGTCACAGTTTCCCCAACAAGCGTAGCTAATTCTTGCGGTTTTTCCAAGCGGAAATATGTGAATTTTCGACCGACGCCAACACGTGGTGTAGATTTGTTTTATTGTTTGTAAATTCACAGTTCATGTTAGGATTTTAATCGTCACAGGTTCTAACACAAGTTTAATAGTCATGACTTTGTTCAGATAGTGCACTGGCTAGGAGATTTCATGAGAATCACTTAGTCAGGACTCAGCCTTTGTTTATCAAGTTATAAATAAGGCTTCTGGATGCTTATACTTAAGCGTTACATTATGACACTTCTTAATTCCTCACACAAGATTGCTAATAGTTCATTTACGGCAGTTAAGTTAACCTATAGTATATTCAAGTGAAAGAGTCAGCAATAAAGACATGTGATCAGCGCGTATTCAACTGTCGACAAATTTGGGGAAGGGTTTTTCCCAAGGCAGTTTTACACTGTACCGTAACCGTCATCATGTTGGAAGTTGGAAACATTATTTTGTCAAAATCAGAACTTATTTCTCCACAGTGTAATGGGCTAGGCGCAGTAAACTTACGCGCATTCGGCTCCAGGATACTTCATGCAGCTTTCACGTGATCACTGACTATTTCATTTGACTATAACGTTGTCCCACTCAAGGAAAAGGACGGTGCACTGAGGGGCGGGGGGATTAAAATTTTTCTCCTTAGGCACTTATTATCATCACATCACATCATCGAGACATATTTCTCGCCATTTGGGAAACTATATCACCGAGACGCATATTTCTCGCAACGCGGGATGCATTTTGTGTTTATTTATCATGAGTTTTGTTTGGGATAAGCTGGGGACAATTCACGATATAAACTCTCAAAGCTAATTGTTTTAAGTAACAAGTTACTTGCATCATGGCATAATTTAACATCATGCAAATTCTTTATTTGAATCGTTGATAAAGTGTGGCATAATTTAAGATCATGTAAACTCTTTGTTTGAATCGTGGATAAAGTGGGGCAAATGTTAAACTCATGTAATTTTGTTAGCTTTGCAATTTTTCAAGTCATGCAATTTTTCTGTATCTTACAATTTTAGCCTCAGTAATTTTCTTTGCTGTATAATTTAAATTGAACGTAAATTTTTCGTGCTCTGCAGTTCCTAACTTCACGTAAATTTCTTATCTGCACAAGTTTTACTTCACACCAGATCTTTTTTTTTTATAAATTTTTGCTAGTTTTTCTGACCAAGTAAATATTTTGTTGATTAATGTTTCCATCTTATAAATTGTCTGCTGTGCAACCTTAATCTCAGATGAGAATTCTTTGCTGTTCAAAATTTTACGAGAATGTATGGCGGCTCTAAGTGTTATTTATTGCTCTTTTTGAAACTTTAATACTTGTTCAGTTGTAGTTTAATATCAGAGTTATAGAGATTGAACATTTAAATGGAATTGGGGTAAATAACACAGAAACAAGTGGCAGAAGCGGTGGGCGCGGTTCCTAGTCGAGCTGGCGGTCGCGGCATCTGCACAAAAGGATGCAGGCCTTTAATAAAAGTCAGGGGCGGTCGGGATGACGTGACGTTCGAGTTTGCGACCGTAACGGGCTGCTTGTACGGCAAGTTTCTTTGTGATAGAGGGGTGCTGTGCGGCAGTGCTTGCCGATAGAATAGAATCACCGTCGTGGGAGAGCAGCCACGACCGGGAGCCCCAAACTCCGCTCGTGCTACAACGTCCCCTATGGGTAATTGTGCTGTGCTCATTTACGGCATTTACACTTATCTAAACGCTAGTCCATTTTGAAGAAAAGGACTTTGAAAAGTTGTGGTTAAATTTATGCCCTCGTGGATTCGAAAAACCGGAGGACTTTAATGTTTTCTTACAGGTTTAATGGCTCGTTTCAGGTCTAATTATTCTCTTGCAGATTGAATAATTTTCTTGCTGATTGAAATTGAACATTTATCTTCGAAGTACGACGAAGATTTCGGAGACAGGCTGATCATAACTTTGATAGCATTGAATGTGTATTTTTTGTGATATGAAGTTGCGGTCCACGAAGAAATTTAATGCATAATTTAATCTCAAGTAAATTCTTTTTGGTTGAAATTGTTGATAGAGTGTGGCATAATTTAACATCAAGCAAATCTTTCCATTAAAAATCAACAACAAAAGGAGCGACATGATATTCCTTTTAATTTTGTATCGCATGAGGTACCTACTTCTTCGGGAGGTGCGCTCACCTTTCGGTGTGGTAACTTACGAAGCAGTGGATGATGTGGTCAGTTATGTAACAGTCCTGCGCCGAGAGAAGGACTATGTATTGTAGTTCGTGAATTTTACAACCCAATGAAAATGCGGAGAACAGACCTAGATAAGAACCACGTCGATTCCGTAACCGAGATCGATGATTTGGACTCCCGATACGGACTTTAATTCCGATTTCTGTTTTACTTTTGTGTTAAATAGGGTTCTACTTTTGTTGATTTAGATACTTGATCATGTCGTCTGCTATTCTGTCTTTGTTCCATTATATTTAGGAAATTGGGTTACACTTAGAGAGCGTTTGTAGGGTTCATTTATTACCGGGTTCCTAGAAAACTGTCTCAGATAAACAGAAAGCCACATTTTTTTCCGAGAAATACGAATTAATGTCAAGACGGAGCGACAAAAGTGATTACTTAAAGGTTGCGGGCTGACACTGATTTACGTTAAACTGAGGGCGGGAGTACCACCCAAAACTTGACAGGCAACGTCGACTCTAATTCATTTATTCACATCACTAGTGGGTGAGGCGCAAATTCATTTCCCAACTAACAGCTTTGGCCCACATTACGATTAAACTGCTTACATCATACCACCAGGTATACGCATCGTCTAGGAGCAGTAACGGAACTCGAATCACCGTATTAATATCTGGGATATTTTCTGCTGCGTTATAAATGTCGCCACGACTTAACACTTCCTGACTCTCTATGTAATGCAATCCAAATCCAAATTCGCAATGATCAACTTACCTTCGTGCCACAGAAAGGCCGCGAAAACTGCTCTGAGCGACTCTGCAACTGATGGACTCATAGCCTGCTTCGGCGGTTCCGAGCTGTGATAGCTCACTTTAGAACTTGTAGGGAGTTGCTGCAAAGTTGCCGGTGAAATGGCCCTTTTCGGTCTAGCTTTTCCTGTCGCTCTGTCCATTCGAGAAATCTTTGGTGGCATTCGTTCATCTTTGCTGCCACTTCCGATGGAAAAGTGACCCTTAATTGACGGATTGCTGCTGTTTTCGGGCGAAGTCTGAGTGCCTGTCTGAGTTAGTTTTTTCGAACTCTGGTCGGAGTCCTAAAGAACCGAATCATAAGAGGAATTATTGTAAACGAAGTGAGAAGGGCAACTTACAGTGTTTTCCTTTTTGTTTGGTGTATGTGGGGGACTGATTTCTGAACGAGTGTGTATGGAACTGCCGCTTGGACTAGGTGACAGGTCACGTGGTTGTGTTGCCTGACTTGGCGACTGAGATAAGTCACGAGTGATACTACTCACCAAAGCACTTGTGTCGGACTGGTTCGAACCTCTTCGTGCTGAAAATTCCGGACCAGTTCCAGATACTAGTTTGTGAGTTGGTAACAATGCGTAATGAAAGAGAGTTAATACGGAAGTGGTTAATATTTACCTAAAGGAGACATACCAATGCTGCGGGGTGAACCAAAAGCTTGTGGGCTACTACTTGTACTGTCATGTAGTATGTTGCTTCTAGCTACAAAATACGTTTTTCATTGGTACTACTGAGAAAGTTATTAAATCATAAAGTGGTACGTTTCAGTCACGCATTCATTACGACATGCGATTCTATAAACTGACCAAAAATCATCGTTAACCAAACATTCGTGTGAACGAAAAAAATGTTGAGTCATCTGGTGGCAGAACGTCTGCTCAAAATAAGTCAGTGTTTTCGAAAAATACTTAAGAGCAAATGTACAGATCAAGGTTTGTACTAGAGAAAAAATTATAGAAAGATGTAAACAAACATGCAAGGGGAGAAATGTTTTGGTAGGTATATAACTGGATACCTTCGAATGGCCTTAAGATCATATTCTGTACAGCATGGTTATGACCAACAGAGCAGACAACCTCTTGCCGTTCTGTAGCTAATTAAGGGACAAAAACAAACATATCTATACTAACACATCACAACAATAAAATATTGTTATACAAGCCGCAATCAAAATTCCAACTTACACGGAATAGGGACTGGACTCGAGCTGCGACTCATCGGTTTCGGCGACAAGTGACCCGTTCTCGGACTTTGCGATCTTTTCGGAGTTCCAGGTGGAGTAATACCGTTACCGTTGGAACCGTGCTCTCCGAAAGACTTGTAGTCTTTGGAGGTGGCATCGAACGAACTATCACTACAATTTACAGTTCATTAAAAAACAACAAACAAAATTTAAGTCAAGCTACGTACACTTTCATATCATCACCTTTAAACCACTTCGGCAGACTGCTCAGCTTGCCGTCTTTTCTTTCCCTTTTAGGAATCTTAGGTGATTCTGATTTTAAACTATCCCCAAAAACAAAAGGATTAGTCGACACATGATCCGCCTTTGATGTTGTCGCTGAATTTTGTAAAGACTGACTTCCAAATGAAAAATTCGGTTCGGGTGGGTTTGGCGTCGCGCTGTAAGAAAAATCAAAGCCTTTTTTTCCTAATCGTGATGGTTCCAACTCGGTCGTGACTTGAGGAAAAGTATCTTTGTCTGTTCCAGTAACATTTCCCAAGTATAGGACGTTATTTGGACCAATCGCTAACGACCACGCCTCGTGGTCGGTATTAAAACAATATTTCTCAGCGGTGGTCTTGTCGAGCAAGACCCAATAACCGTCTGGATTAACCGTGTAGTCAATTACGTTAATACGATTACCAAGAACCAGCATGCCAACAGGTGGCGCTTTCAGGCTAGGACGACTGCGAATATTATGACCGGATGCTCCGCACTTTATGACTTGATAGTTACTAGTAGAACCCCCCGGAATTTTATGTCTGAAATGTTCAATATAAATACCGTTGCGTAATTTAGAACAAAAGCAATTCACGCCAATAACACTACAAATATATTAAAAAAAAAGAGAAAAAGCTTTACGTCAATTTTCACTGCGGTACAGCATGCAGACTAAATAATTACATTTCAAAATAAACGGAAGCAGTACCCCGAAATAAATTAACAAACCTGTCATTGATTTCTGGTAACTTTCGCATTATAGTATCGCTAATCACTTGATCTAGAATTGACTTGGGTTCTTCAACCGGTAGCAGAAGAGTCTTCCCTAAATGTTGGTTGTATTGCAAACACCACGCTTCAATTATGCTAGTGTTACAGTACTGTTTTATAGTTTCTGCAGAGAGCCTCAGCCACACTCCATCATCATTATGTATCTACGTAGTACAGTTAGGTGTTAAAAATAGCGGAAACATAAAACCCAAACTCACCTCATCAATAAACGCTATAGTGCCGTTCACATGCACAATTCCTATTTGTTCGCTTTGTAATGACGGATGAGCCCTTATCCTCAGACCTGCCGAGTTCCTAGCAACAAACTTTCTCAATTTACTTGGTTGATATATGGATTTTTTAGCAGTAATTTGACTAGGCGGCGTCATTCCTTGTGGGGGTTCCTTAACTTCAACTTTAAAAGCCTCCTCCATATCGTAACCATCGATATTAACCACGATTGAATAAAATCCGACGGATGCGGGTGTCCAGGTGGCACTGTAAGTACCATCATTGTTGTGCCGCACTAACATGTTCTCGCTGGATCTCTTCACAGGTGGGCACGCATACCTTAATTCCTCAAAAGAATAATTCTGATAAGGCTGCAACAGGTGTTTGATTAAATTGATTAGCTTCATTGTGTTTTTCTAACCTTCATGACGCTAATTGAGTGGAAACACATTTTATCGCGGATAGTCGGTTCGTAAGGGTTGTGCAACGGTGGTGGAACTAGACCTCCGAAAGTCAGAGGATCAGGCTGGATCACTCTAGGTATTTTTCTGCCGGCGTCACATTCTCCTAATTCTTTCTTGTCGATTGGGATGGCCTTTACTTCGACCTTTGATGTTGAATTGAATGGTTGCATCTATTATGTAAATTTATGAGTACTTACTTTCATGTTGGTCACGTTTACTAGATCGGAGTACTGATCTCTTGTGACGACAGTTATGATGGCTGGCCAACCGCATCGTAATTCTTCTCTGGAGTAAAGCACTTGGCATTTTGACGGATCTACTCTGCTGCCTGGCTGAAGCCACTGAGCTAAGCGACCGCCACTGGAGCCGGCGACGCAACTAACGAAATCTCTCAGGAACAATCTCTCGTTGGAGTGAATACTGAAAAGTAAAATGTTCGGTTTAAGAAACGAAGACCAGGGCCGCAGTAGTTTTTTAATTACGCAATTCATTCAAAAAAAGCAAGGAAAAATTTTGCTTTTAATTCATATTACTACAATTTTCTTTCGCAATCTAAGCACAGATTTTTATGCGAAATATAGTAATTATGACTATTTTGAAATTTAAAAATGGCAGTTAACACAAAAAAAATTGTAAAATTCAAGACGCAACCAGAAATACAATTTCTGATATTACATCTTTGATATTTTATACTAATAAAGAAAAAAGTAAATCATAGTTACGTGTTTTTTTGAGTATGACCATGTTTTGAGTTTTCGGAAATGATAACAGTTTCTTTTCTAACACAACGAAGTAGGTTTTATCTGTAATTTGATTTGTATAACAAATAACAAATTTCACACTTTTATTTTTGCAAATGACTGAGATATCAACAGTGAAATATGTAAACTGAGACGCCACCATTTAAAAACTTCTTAAAACATTAAACCAAACAAGTTACATAGCAGTTGTCCAACACCGAAAAAAAAAACAAAAAAGATGCTCTTAAAAAATAGTCCTTTTTATTTGAAAATATAAAGTTAATGTGATTTCCGGAAAAACAAAATGTGGTATATTGATAGTAGTATTTTCTTTTTGCTGGTTTCTTTGTATTAATCCTTGCCAATTCTTACCTTAAGTCTTTTCAATTAACTGATCAGATATTAGAGTGGAACAGATAAACTGGGACACCCAGTGTAGGATATTTATTTTTATTTAGCAATCACGTTCACACGATCGGTCATCGCCAGTTATTTTTAGTACCATATTTTTTTTTTCAAGCGATCCTCCATTTTGTGTCAATCGATGAAAAATCTCTCAACTTAACTAGTATCATTAGTTTTTCAATAAAATTTAAAAGTGAAAGTTTTGGTAAACTATCAACGTCATAATTATGAAAAAATAAATCTTAATAAATTGTCTGTTCGAGCATCTGATGATAATAATAGCAATAATAATAACACGCCGTTGTAATTATAACGTGTCCTAAAATTATTTGGATAGAACTTCCCTTGCTCCATAGGCACAAACGAGTTCCTTAGATAAATTGTAAAAGATATGTTCTAAAATTTTATTTCTTATGACAACGCCTATACAGAGTGAGGCACTAAACGCTCGTTTCTCGGTTATTTATTATAAATAGAAAAAAAAGCCAAAACCACAGTTGTACGGTTCTTTCGGGACTGTAATCTAAAATTATGTTTAACTATACGTAGTTACCAAATATATTGATTGACCTCTTCTAAGGCAGTAGGGTTATTTTTAAAATCTTTGTTACAATATTTTGTGCAGAGCTAAATAAAGATACGCGATTTGTTGGGGTATAAATAAAATTAAATTTTCATATACAGAGTATTCATTACTTTTTTTTAATTATTACAATTTTCATATAGAATCCCCTGTATTGTACTATTGCATCCTATTCTGTTTTTCCGTTCTTTTTTTTTTGTTGTTACTAGTCACTACAATAAAGAAATACCTAAACGTTTGAACGTCAGTAAAAAAGACTTGATAATAATAATCATAGTACTATGTCAGTCACATTGGGAGCTTGTAATCGTTATGTTGGAAAGGACACATTTATCTGTTTGAATAGCCGCATTGTATTCCTAATAATAATACACTGACCGGAAAAAAAACGGCCACCCTGAAAAATTTTGCGAAACCAAACTTTAAAAGTTATTAATTTAACTAGTGATCGTTATTTTATTAAAGAACCATTTACTATTGACATATGATGTATAAATTGGCAAAAAAAAAAGAAGACAAATAAACGCAGAATTAAATTTAATTTAACAAAATAACAGAAACAGAGCGACAATTTGAGAGACGTCTGTAAGAGTTTTCGCGTGAAAACGTTTATTAATTGCCAAATTTATAATCAAATGATGAAAAACACTGTTTACAACAACAGCCTCCTTTATTCTTTTTTTAAGAAAATATCGTACTTGGTCTGTTTCTGTTATTTTGTTAAATTAAATTTAATTCTGCGTTTATTTGTCTTCTTTTTTTTGCTAATTTGTGCATCATGTGTCAATAGTAAATGGTTCTTTAATAAAACAACGATCACTAGTAAATTAAGTGGTTTTGTGAAATTTTTCAAGATGGCCGGTTTTTTTGCAGGTCAGTGTAGCACTGTATTCTTAAATATTCGGGAAAATGATTTGATTAATAAAAAAAATCAAAGTAACTTCATGAACCACACGTACAAGAGTACGTTATTTTGTAAAAACTAAATAGCATTTACTCTGCAAAATTTTCAGATGACGTCATCATATTGTTGATGGAGATGATCACACAAATTTTGGTTAGCGTTTTACCATCTACACGTATTTATAATATGTATTGTCATGTTGACATATATGTATTTGTCTTTTGACACTTGTTCACTGTTTATAAAAAGTAATCTATTTACTCATAAAAAGACGTGTTTTGTATCGTAAACTAAGAAAAAATATGTAATTTTTTTACTACATTTCTTTTTTTTTCACATTTAACTGTACATATAAAATTTCACAAAAATGAGTTAATTATTTGATTTAGGAGATTATAGCTACATGGTGAGTCACTAAACTCGCGTTTCTCAATATTTCATTAATTATTAGAAGTAGAAAAAAAGCCAAAACCAAAGTTGTATGGTTCTTTTAAGACTATACTCTAAAATTATTTTTAACTATACGGAATGTTCTGTCTTTAAGGCGTAATACAACATCTTTTTTTTTTTTAATAAAACACCCATATATTTTTACATACTTTGATTGACCTCTTCTAAGGCAGTGTAGGGTTCTTTTTAAAATCTTTGTTACAATATTTTGTGCAGAGCTAAATAAGGTACGCGATTTTTTGGGGTATAAATAAAATAAAAGTTTCACATACAGAGTGTTCATAACTTTTCTTTAATTATTACAATTTTCAAATATTGATATTTCAGTTTTTCACACCCTGTATTTTTTTTTTTGTTGTTGTAGGTATTTTCATTGAAAGTTGATAGTTTCTGCGATTTTTTAATTTTTTAAGAGATAATTCGACATACGGTTGACTTAAAAAAAAACGGGAAAAGAAATTTCACCTAATGTGAATTGAAAATTTAATTTGTCAATTTATGTCAAATCTTGTCTATTTGACAATAGCATCTGTTAAAAAGTGACTGACATTTCTGACACATAAGTGGCAATTTTTTAACCTAAATTCTAAAAAGCCGTTTCAAACTATGAAAAATTAATAACATCTGACAGAACTTTTTGTAACATTTCCCGTTTTTTAAGGCAACCGTGTTAGAAAAATGAAAACAAAAAATAGAGTAAGACACATTAATAAAACACTGTTCTATTTGAAAAAAACTGAAATATCGATTGTTACAAATTGTGAAATTTTATAAACACTCCGTATATTTATCCTTCCACAAAATATTGTAACACAAGCTTTAAAAATACTCCTTATGCGGTTTTTTGTCTTTCACTGGCACAAAATTTCAAGAAAATTGTATTTATAAAGCATACGAAGGAGCTAATAAGAATATGTAAAAATATATAGGGTGTTTCGTTTAAAAAAATAAGTTCTGTGTTACGTCTTAAAATCAGAACACCTTGTATAGTTAAAAATAAATTAAAGGTATCGTCGTAAAAGAACCGTACAACTTTGGTGTTTGACTTTTTGTTCTATCTCTAATTAATGAGATTTTGACGACCGCGCGTTCAGTGATTCACCCTGTATATTAAAATAAAAAGTAGTAATGTATTCCCTGAATTTGAAACATTATGTAAGCCATTTTCGATTTAATCATGTGTCAGTATTGTGCAAAAATTTCAAAAAAATCCGTTTCGTAGGTTCAAAGTAAACTGGAAAATTTGTTTTACGAATTTCTTTAAAAATACTTCGCAGCTTCTAAGGTAAATTGTAAAATTTGGTAGCACTATTTATTTAATTACTTATTTCAAAAATCTACATGCATTGGCTAAAAGATCATAGGGGTGAGTTAAAAAGTCACAAATACAGGAGCATATTATTTTGCAAATTTTAAATAGAATTTACTTGAAAATTTTTGACGTGAGTTATTGGTTTTTGGTGGATAAGATGAATTTGAATAACATTTTATCATCAAGACGGTATTTTTAAATAACTTTTAAAATTTTTCAAGAATCAATTCAGTGTTTTCGGAAATTATGTCCATTAAAATCCTCAACAGACGATAAACTGACAGACGAAAACGAACGACCTACTTTTTCGTGTTATAGGAACTTTGAAATGTGGAGAAAACATAAAATGAGCGATTCGTCAAGCGAACCCTATTACAATACGCTCGGGAAGTTCCAATATGTAAATAATAATAATATCAACTATAACAATAATAAAATAAAACTATTTTTTTATTAAACTATTTCAAATTTCGCTTCTACATGATCTTATTTATGTTTTATTTGTTATTTGAATTTAGTTCCATTTTTAGATAAATCATCAGGTTGTTAAAATTGCAATTTTTATAAACTATTATTAATTTATCTAATTAATAGGATTTTTTAATGTATCGGTAATTTATTTTTTCTAAATATTTACATATCTTCGTTGGAAAAAAAGTCTTATTGATTTTAAGCTCCGTTAGAAAAAAAAAAAATGGTTTATGGTTATTTCGACAGAACTTTCCCTGCCTCTAAAATATAGTCTAATAAATTCTGCTTCTTTGAAAAATTATAAAATTTGATTTTACGAACTTTTATTTGCGATACATTAAAAAATACATAGACAACATCAGTAACAGTGTAAGAAACTAAATGACACCCTATTATATTATGTTAGAGATTCTTGTAGAGCTTGTCCTCAATTTATTAACGTATCATATTTTAATCACCCATACTTCGCCACTACCTTTGATTCGAACGCATTATGTCACCAAAATACACTTTGTTAACTTGTTTATATTTGATCTGGCGCGAGGCTCCGCCTATGTTTCTAGTGAGTTTTCCCATTTGTAAATGTTTAGATCAACATTTCATTAAGGACGTGTATGCCAATTCCGATACGTACAGTGTAATACTAATAATAAAACAACGGGGTTTACCGTTCTTAAATTCATTAATAAAAATACATATACATAATAGCAGCAGCAGTGTATGAAACAAAAAATCTCATGCGAGAATTGAATTTGCGCGACCTATATGCAATGAACTGTCGAATATCTTTGTCCGAGCTCCGCTTATATGTATTAGTATAAAATGTTGCTATACAGTTTCAATTTTTTTCCAAAATTTGGATGTCAGCGGATTCATAATCCAGAAGTACAAGACTTTACTTACATTTGATAAAATTTAAATCCTACCACTATGAAAAATTTTGAGGGAACGTCATTGCATCGTTGTTGAGGATGATTAGCGTTTTACCATCTACACGATATTTCTAACTCTAAAATTTGACAGCAGTTGGTCCAGTCGTTTCGGAGATTATCTGTATAATAAAAATCTACACAAACGGCAGATATATAGATGGAGACGGCAGACCTACTTTTTCGTACTCTTGCGGTTATGAAACGTCAATAAAACTTGAAAGTAGCCATTCACCGGATTGACCCTATTATAATACTTCCTTGGTTTACACTCGGGAGGTAAAATAATTGATTATTGATTGTTTCGGCAACATTACATTTTTATTTTCTCGAGTTACTCACACAAAACAACAAATAAGGAATAAAGCAAGGTTAACCTGTAGTTTATCAATTCACCTCTATTTTATTTTAGCATGTATAGGTTGTGGGAAACAAATAAAGTGATCATAATCAAAATTTACAATTAAAATAACCCACCTTTAATTTAAGCTTTAGTGGGTTATAGTGAAAAAAGTGTAGGGCTATTTATACAGAACCTAAGTATAGTCGAACAAAAACAATATAGCTTCTTCCAAAATTAAATTCCTCTCCTTAATATAAAAATAAGTGTGGATTATTAAAGTACAACTAAAGCAGCATACTATGCGTATGTTTCAAGTGAGTTTTTCCATAACAAAAGTTTGTGGCGACACCATCGCCATCAACATTGTAACAAGAAATGTATATCAGCTTGAATATGTGTAGTGCAATACTAAAAATACCAGTATGCTATTCTCAAATTTCAGGAAAGTGGAGTGGGCCGCTCTTAATCTGATCAATAAAAAAGTTGGAGATGCCGCGATCGAAACCGGGGCCTTTCATATGCAAAGCGAGCGCTCTACCACTGCACCAAAGGCCACGTTTCACATTACTTTCTATTATGTATCTAAGGAACAGCTTTACTTTTAAAAAGATTAAACAATACAAATTAAAATAATAATTTAAAAAATCATGGTGCATTCATAAACCACATCACAGGAGTATGTTATTATTTTAAAAAATTTAAATAGCATTTACCATGCAAAAATTTTAAGATGACGTCATCACATTGTTGATGGGGATAAAGCGGGAGACTTATCTTCAAAAGTACGTAACGAACTTCTGAATAAAGCTCAATAAGTTACGAAAAAAACAGAAATATGTACAACTCGGCATAGTAAAAATTCGGACCGGATCAAATTAATGCTTGTCATGTACAGGGTATTGGTCACGCTTCAGAGGGCAAGAGAAGCAATTTTTTTTGGTTCAGTTTCAATTATTCGATCAGATACTGAGAAAAAGAATGCTTGTTATTTTATTGTAAAGTGACCTTCTTAACACTTAAGATGCAAAATTTACATTATTACCTAACATGTATGTTTTTCATTACGACGTTTTTAAAGTAAGCACAACCTCTTCGGGCTACCTTTGGCCTTTGGCGGAACCTTAGCAGTTTGCCCCTACGTCATTGCTACTACTGTCTTGGATAGCTCATGGATCAAACGATAAAATAAAAAATAAGGGAAAACCAGATTTACATCCAACAAAAGGAAAAATTTTTGATTCTGCGGTGGCTGTGATGCAGCGAACAACAGACAAAAGAGGGTGCCATTTAAAAAATCATAGAAAGTCGAAAGCAGGTACATCCTCATAAACTTGACCACGAACCCATCGCTGATTCCTCCTTTTTCATTTATAATAAGACCAGATAAACGCGCACTAAAAACATCGTTCACGTCGTCACCTCCCTCTCGCAACGCTCATCGTACATCAACCGCACACATCCAACAAAGACGACGTCTCGCAAGACAGAGACAGCACGGACAAGGATGGTAGCCGCGAACAACACCAATTCAAAAGCGGCAGTCGCTCAGCCGCCAGCCAGAACAGTTCTATCATCCGTACTAGTTGGATGTAACACACAACGTGCAAGAAACGTCAACAAAGAAATCCAATGCAGGTTGAATCATGTTATCCGGTGTCGTAGAATCCTCGCAAGTTGCAACCGATGAACTCTCTTGTTCTTTGATTCTGTGATTGTGGTGACACAGTGCGAGAATGAGTGCACAAAATGGGTGTCCGATTGTGGCGGTCCTTCTTTGTGCTTCTGTGGGTGTATTTTTTTGTGATATGGTCCGCTAGTGCCGATACGATATGTGACTTGCAGGGATGCAATTGTACCGTAAAGGTCGCCTCTTGGAAGACCATTAATTGCACTTTGCGCGATGTTCAGGCAAGTTGGCTTTGAATAAAATTATACTAACAATCAAAGTCTTGCATTTCTATCGTACTAACAATTAATTCCTTTCCCTTTGGCAGTGGCTGGAAGTGCGTATGTGTATTTATAATATCGTAGTATTGTGTGTGTAGAAAGGACACTTGTATAGAACATGTGATTAATTATTATTTATTATTGTATTATACTAAAAGCATCTGCGTTTCGATGTATTTATTGTATCTGTTCGTCTGGTGTAATTATGCAAAGAGCTAGTCCGGCTCCACGCTTATCAAATTCGCCATTTATATACTCAGTAAAATTTTCAAAAAACATGGCCAACTATGTATACGTATTTTTTTAACATAAAAAAAAGTTGCAAAACTGGGAATATATTCCTGGCTTGGCTATTTCCGAGTTATTCTTACTACTTTTTTTTGAATCGTGCTGTCTCACACGAAAGCTTTGGTAATCAGTTTTTTATCTTTGCGCTTAAAGTCAACTGGAAGGACAATATTTCTCTTAGGATAATATTAACTAAAAATGAATCATATTAGTTTGAATAGTAGTAACTGATAATGTCTCAATGTTAATAGCTTCATAAGTTAACTATTACTACAACCAAATTTAAATAACGAATAGAAAGTACATTGGTTTAAATTAAGTGCTTACTTGCCTTCATATATGTTTCAAATTCCACATTATCTTAGCAGGAAATATTTCGAGCATTAATTTAGTTACTTAATAAAACTATCTCTCTATTATTGTCTGATTATTTTTATTATCACACTTTTATACAGGCTGGGTCACCAAGCGTGTGTTTGTCGATTCTTCATTAATGATTGAAAATAGAAAAAAAAACTTCTTTGAACATCATACATTAAATTATTTTCAACTATACAGAGTGTTTTGTTTTTTGTACGTTTTTTCATTGGCGTCTTTTTAAAACCGTAGTTTATTTTTAAAATCCCTATGCGACGTCTCCAAGTCATTATAATTTTCGTATTTTATAAATTAAAGTTTTCTTATTATGAGAAATTAAAAATTTACCACCCACACTTCCATGTCCATTTGAGAGTGGTTCTTTCAATCAACTCACTTGAGATCAACTCTCGGAGGTCGCGCTGATCTCTCAGAGAGCGAACAGTTGAGACTTGCTTTTCATGCATGCATATATGGGACAGCGGCTCTCACAATACGAACAAGTTTGGACGTGTGAGTATGCCCTCGCACAGAAAATACAAGTCATCGTGGCAAAGCATGAATGGACGAACGATTAAATTGCTGATCCAATTGCAATTTACAAAGAAAAGACTATAGAAACCGTGAAAGAAAACAGAAAGTGCGGAAAGAAATTACCGGCAATTTGAACCGTGATTCGGAAGATGTTCAAAGCAATTGATAATTTGTTCAACCATATAAAATTGTACCGTGTGTACCAGTTAACAGTTATTTGATAAGTCGGAAATATAGAACGGTTAAGAAATAAATCAAGTGTCAAGTGATAACATAATAGCATTACATCACTTTCGGTTTTTCGGAAATGATAGCAACTTTTTCGTTTCAAATAGAATCTATTGTTTTTTAAATGCGTTAAATGCAGCACTTTCTTTCGTAGTGCATATAGTATTTGATCTGTAACTTGTTAGTGTCAAAAAAAAAATTAAAATATCTCAATTATTTGCATAGATGAAAGTTAAAAATTTCAAAGTTAAAAATTTCAAAATAGCAAAGCAACACAAAACAAAATGCAAAATGTAGTAGGAATGTTTTAAACTATATTTTTTCTCTTGTAATAATAACAGCTAAAAGTTTCTGTTTCTAATAACAAGCGTGAGTTCAAGTGATTATGTTTATAGATCGAAAGAATGTCACGTAGAAATCCAACAAAATGTTCTAAATATTATAATTCTTATTTTATCATTATTAGAATAATTGTAAAAAAAGACGCGCGTATTTTCGAGAAAATGGGGTGACTCGTTCTTAATTTATTCATTAAATAATTTGTGATGACGTCATCAACATAGATAATACTAGTCATAGTACCAAAAAAAAAAAAAACCGGCCAAGTTTGGCCTCCAACGTGCAACCGCCTGTCTGCATGCTGATCCGTTACCCACTACCCTACGAACGGTTAGTGCTAAAATGCTATTATACTGTGTTAATTTTTTTGCGAAAATTTGGACGTTTAGGAAAAAAACTCGAAAGGATTCGTACACCACGGTATATTGTTGTATAACATTTAAATAATTTCAAAACAGAATTCTTTGAGATGACGTTATTAAATTGTTGGTGGGGATGATTAGCCAAATTTGACAACAATCGGTCCAGTAGTGTCGGAGATTACGTGTCTAATAAAAATCGACACAGACGCCAGACAGACAGACAGACGAAAACGGGAGATCACTTTTTTCGTACTCTAGGGGTCAAAAATCGTTGAAAAAACATGAAACTGGCAACTGTCTGGTTTCGACAACTTTTTAAAACTATCTGAGAGTCAACTTCACCGAAGTATTTCTCAAAAGGACAAATGCTTGAGAGTAAATGTCCAAAGTAACTTTTACGAGTTGCTAACTAATAGACACGTATTTTTAGATGTGGAATATTGAAATAGCACAAAAGAAAACATTGATATGTTCTGAAGTGACATGTATTTAATGTGTCTTAACGGAATTTTGTGGAGAAGTGGAATAAATTTTGTTATCTAATTACCTAATTTATTTTAATGTCCTTACATGTGAGCTGATAGGATTACAGAGTAGGTTTTTCGTTTTTGTCGAATCTTCAAAACTATTGTACTAATTGTCGAAAAATTTTGGATGATTGTTAAAAATATCGTGTAGTTGGTAAAACGCTAACCGCAATTTGTCTGATTATCCCCACAAAAATTTGATGACGTCATGTTAAAAAATTTCTAAGTAAATCGTATTTAAATTAGCAAAATAAAATGCTTCTGTCTTATCAATCATTTACTATTTTTATTTAATCTTATCTTAGTTTTGTTCTTTGGAATTATATAAATAGTGTTTAAAAACATTTAATCGTTTGATGTAATTTTCTTAAAATTTTGTTTTATCTCACAAGTGTTATCAAATATATAATATAAAAAAAAATCTTTACCACCAACTATTATAATTTCTCTAAGAAACAGCATTTTTTGATGTGTTTGAGGGGCGAAGGAAGTTATGTTAAACTTTTTTACTTGCCAAGCCTAAGCTAAGAATGTATTGTAATATGATCTATATCGGGCGAATGAGGCTACTTTCATGTTTTCTCGACGCTTTATGATCCCAAGAGTACGAACAAATAGGACCCCCGTTTCCATCTGTCTCTCTCTCTGTCTACCGTCTGTCCAGACTTTTGTTGCACAGATAATCTCCGGACCGATTGTCAAATTCTATGTGCATGGAAGGAATATCGTGTAAAGGCTAACCAAAATTTGTTTGATTATCCACACTAACACTGATGACGTCACTTTAAAATTTTCCTTGTCCAACACCGTTTAAATTAAAAAAACATATATATACTCCTGTACTTGTAGCTTATGAGTCCACTTCGATTTTGCACATTATTATCATCTTTATGGCTTCTTGTCACACCTGATTTTAATAATAAGAAATAAAATTCCCAAAATAAAATTTTATGATTTTTCGAAGAAATTGTATTTGTTCAACTGTACTTCAGGAGCGAGGGAAGTTCTGCTCAAGTAATCCTGGACTTTTTTTAATTTACATTTCACATATTGTGAGAGCAATAAAAGTGAGTAACTATATTTCCAAATATTTGTAGACATACCATAACATTAATCTTCCTCAATGGGCAATTGCAGAACAATTTAAAGTTGTTTTAAAGTCAATTTAGACTTTATACACGAGTTGTGGTAGTCCAAAGACATCCAAACTACTGTAAAATAATTATTTTAACATAAAAAGTTGTTTCAGAAAATTTGTTAAACGACGTAATTTTTTTGAAGAAAAAATTTCTGTATTATCGTTTTAAGAAGAAAAAATAAACAATTCGATACACGTTGGGAAACACACTATAAATTTAAAACAAGAACTAAAAATTTAAAATATTTTATTGAAGTTCGTATAATATGCTATTTGTGAAGCTGCTTTAATTGTAGCAAGGCGTCTAAAAATAGATAAATAATAACCTTTTCCCTATTTAGAAAAGTGTTTTTGCACGTGTGTCGAAATGACCTGTAAAATTAACACGAACCTTAACATTAAAAAAGTTATTTGAAATTTTTGCGTCAAAATTCTACAAGAAAGTAAAAGAAATCAAGGTAATTAATTAAATTTTGACTTTAACAATACTCGTAATTTTTTTTAGGCGTGATTAATTGAAAAATATTTGGTTGATAAATTTGTGGAGGTGTTAATAAATCTCTCTTCATTTACTTTCTAAAAAATAAATAACAAATGAAACGTACAAAATCGTTTCACGTTTGTTACAAAGGAAAAACACAGGAAGCAAATATTTCGTTGGGGCTTGAATCATAGGTCGCCTACGGTGTCGACGCATCTGAATCAAACTAAATATACATGTTTTTTATAGGTGAATATTTTTTGAGAGTGAATCAGTCCTGTCGAGTTCTACAATGTAGTGTTTTTATCAACATAAAAGATTCCAACGCAACAAAATTAGTAGGAGTGCACTTTGAAAGTAGGAAAGGCGACCATTTGAATAATAATGCTAGAAACTAGACAAGAGCCGGACGCGATGTATATCGTTATTTGTTTTGGTTCTTTTCCCTTGTTATTAATACTGGAACCTCACAAACATGTGCCAGTTTGTTGGAACAGCCCGACTGTGCTGACTCACAACAATAAGCCGCCGAAAGTAAAAGTCAAAAATATTACAAACTACCCAAAATTACCGACGCGACAATCATTAACGAGCTACATGTTTGATCACCAGTAGTGAAAGCAAAGTACAAAATGATGTTGAATATATGCAGCAATTAATTATTCGCACAAGCGGACTAGTTGTTGCCATTTATGAAGAAGAAAGAGAAAGTACCCATAAGTTGCACATTACGGTATTATGATGGTCTAGTAAAATCTGAGCGAGCCATTAAAACTTAATAATGCTTAAAATGTATATTAAGTATGTAAACAGCGACCACAGGAAGAGGTTGTTTGGGCCGAGGTGGTTATAAAACGTGAACCTGCAACTTTGGGCCACGAAACGGTGTCCGTTTTTCCCTCGGTCACGTAGGTGAGGCGGTCGTATGCAAAGAGATGCTACTTGCAATTCAGTACCCATCCTTTGTGAATTTATGGGTGGGTTGCGGTAATTACCATCGATTTCCGCAAATGTAACTGAAGCTATTTCAAGCGTTTCAGTTTATGAAATTATTGCAAGTGTTCTCCGGTTCGTAGCTACATCTTATAAACAAAGAATGGACATTGAACTCGAAAGTCTGCTGTTTTTTCAGAAGTTCATTCTGTTGATATTGCAAAGCTTACCTGGGATATAAATAGGTGCGACGTGGTAAGCGTTTGTTTATATTACGAGAACGAATAGAAAAAATAAGAAAAGAATATAAAGGCTGCCGAAATTATGCTGTCAGAAGTATAAATGACCCTGTTCTACGAGACAAAGATAACAAGCTTTGCGGACAATACTAATAAGTGGTCGTTCTACGAATTCTGTGATCGCATTAGCGGTTACTTTTAACGCTTAATTGTGTTTTTAACCAAATTAATAAAATTATTAAGTCATGAGTAGGTGTGTTATGTTGATTACAATTGGCTTTGCTGAATTTTACTGGTCGATGAGCTGTGGAAGCTTGCATTTATTACTCAGTCATGCAAATGGAGAATCGCCACATTTATGGCACAAAATGGTAAATTTGCGGCAATCTTTATTTAACTCGGAAAGTAGTGTGCCAGTTACATTAAGTAAGGTTGGCGACACTCTTTCAGAGTTTCTAATGTTGCAATAATGGTTAAGTTTTTGCATGTAAGAGAGATTAAGATGCGCTATTGTTGTAAAAAAAGTTCAGTGTGTAGAGTTGGCCTGGTCTTAAAATCAACGAATTAAGCATTTTTTAATACTTTACTTATATTGGTTGCGTTGATGCACAACTAAATGTGCAGAAAAATCAAACAAAATTATAAACTGGTTTTCGAATGATAATTATATAACCATATGGTGCAACGGTAATGCGGTGCATTATTCAACTATCTATTAATAGTAATTCCGTGTCGAGTGTTTGATTTTACAATTTTTGTAGTTAAGAACTCCAATGATGTGTTATGCTATTTGAAGAAATGAATACGCGAAATAGGTCAAGTTAGATAAAATATGATGATATTTTCTTCTGATAAATAATATTTTAAGAATACTGACGTACGTTAGATTTTCGAGGAATAAAAAAAAATATCCGATTTCTAGAAAGTTAAATATAAATTTCTCTATTTTTATTGCAACGGTTTAAAGTGGTTTAGAAAATAAATTCGATGATTTCTACGCCTACAAGACCATGTCACAGCCATTCTGTTGACAAGTTTAAAAAAAATTGAAAGTTTCCACAATGAAGTGGTTGCTCAGTAATTTTGACTTCAATTTAAATGAATACAGTGAAAGTTGGTTTATTAAATATACTGCAATGTTCTTTTTTATGAAACTTTGAAAAACATACACTTTTAATGTAAACTGGCCATACGTTTTTCTCTTAAGGGATATATTACATTTACTAAAATTAGTTTTGAGGGCAAAATTAAAAAACTGCGTAATAAAGTAATTGCACTAACGCTAGATATGAGTCTTCCCATGTAGTTGTGGTTTATGAATCCGCTTTGAATTTTTACATCCAGATTTTCCCAATTATAAAATAATATTTATGCAAGGTTGCCGTAACGGTGAAATAGCGGAATAATGGTCGCGTTCAACTAGTAATACGAAGCATGTTCGATCTCCTCATGCGCCACTTTTTTTTCTAATACTGTGACTGGTATTATCTATATATTTACACTTTCCGAGCGTAAGTCCATCGGGCGACTGGCGACGTTCATGTTCTCTCGACGTTTCATGACCTGTAGAGCACGAAAAAATATGTCTCCCGTTTTCCTCTGTTTATCTATTGGCCGTTTACCCCGACTTCTATTAATCAAAATTTGTCTGCTCATCCCCATTAACACTGGAATGATGCCATCTCCAAATGTTACAGTCGTAAATGTTATTTAAATTTTATACAACAACGTACTCCTTCATTTGTGATTTATGAATCCGTGTTGAGTTTTTACCTTGGGCATCCAGGTTTTTGAAAAAAAACATCAAAATTGTACAACAACATATTACAGTTTAACTTTAAAATTGCAAAATCGAATAGTTTGAAATCCTACAAACGTTTCAAGATTATCGGACGCATTCTAAATCGTTAAACAAAATTTATACGTTCAAGCCCCCACAGGAATTGATGATGTCATCTTACAATTTTGTCGAATAAATGTTACTTAAATGTTAAAAAGTAACATAGTTACTTCTAGTCATGGTTTATAAATCAGTGTTGAATTTTTATCCTAGATATCGAGATTTTTGAAAAAAAAAAAAATCAAAATTTGTAGATGTGTAATTACACTGGGCAACAATATTATAAAAAAAATAATTGTGCCATGCATAATTGCAATCATTTTTACTTAATATGGGGTTGCTAAACACGTCTATAGTAATAAAAATGCACAATTGGTAATAGTTTTTGAAAAATAAAAATGTTTATTGAATAATATAAGTATATAAAAATTGAACGTTTTTTAACATTTATGTAATTTTTCTTTTTCGATTTTGGCGCTTATACTTCACATCTTGCTCTTTAATTGTCAAATCTAGGTGCGAATGTAGAAAGTGAACTTTTAAAGACATATTGCAACCTAGATTTTTATATGCATTTAACAAATTTTGCACTATGTCTTTATAATTCTCGGCTCGGTGGTTTCCAAGTAAATTCGTTGCAACTTCTTTAAAGGCAGTCCACGCAGTTTTTTTGTTGCCAGTAATGATGTTCTCAAAATCTTTATCTTTGATGAGTTTTCTAATTTGAGGACCTATAAATATGCCTTCACCGCAAATGTGGCAAAAACTGTCACTACTATTTTTACAATTACGCGGCATTTTTTTAAATACAATAATGCCCTATATATACTTTTAAACTAACACAAAATTTAAAACTAATTTGTTTTATAAGAATGGCAACTTTTCTAGAAAGTTTCTTTGACAGTTGATGTCAGTTATTTGTTTATTATGGTAACTGAATTTATTAAAAAGACCGTAGCAATTAAACATTTTGTGAAAATATGTGTGTATGTTATTGAAAAACTATAACCAAAGGAGACTTTCTATTATCAATTTTGTATTGAGTATACGTAAATTAGTAAGATTTGATTATTTACACTTCCGGCACAAAATGACTGTTGCCCAGTGTTATTTTTCGAATTTTGAATTTTCGGCATTTCGATTTTTCAGCTTTAGATTTCTCAGTGTTTTGATAATTTAATTTTGGGATTGCTCATCTTCAATTTTTCAATTTCTCGATTTTCAATTTAACGATTACTCAATGTTTTGATATTTCAGTGTTGGGGTTTTTCAGTTCTTCAATTTCTCGATTTTTTCATTTTTTGGCTCTCTAATTAATTTTTCGGTTTTTAAATCTCTTTTCTCGATTTTTCGATTTCTCGGTTTTACAAAATCAAAACATCAAAAAAACATAAAATAGAAAAATGGAAAATTAAAAATTCGAACAACTGAAAACTTGAAGAATTGGAAAACTGAAAAATCGAGGAATTGAAAAATCTTAAAACTGAAAAGTCGGAAAATTGAAAAACCGAATTCCGAAAAATCGAAAAATCGAAAGATCGAGCAATCGAAACATCAATTAATCAAAAAATCTAAAATTTAAAAAACCGAAAAACTGAAAAATATAAAAATTGAAAAATTCTCAAAATTTAAATAAAAATTGAGAACTCGAGAAATAAAAAAAATGAAAATTCTAAAAATTCTAAAAACCGAGATGTCGAGAAAAATTGAAATAGACATCCGAAAACTTGAAGAAATGAAAAACTGAAAAATCAAGAAATTGAAAAATCTCAAAACTGAAAAGTTGAAAGATCGAGCCATCAAAATATCAAATAATCAAAAAAATCTAACATTTTAAGAATCTAAAATGAAATTTAATAAAATCGAGAAATCAAGCAAACGAAAAGTCAAAAAATTGAAATAAACATTAAAAAATTTGAAATCGGGAAATCGTAGCATAAGAAATCATAAAATCGAAATATGGAAAATAATCGAAAAAGCAAAAATAAAATAACTAGAAATCGAGTAATTCAAAAATTTAAAATTTAAAAATTTCAAAACTTGAAAAACCGAAAACTTGAAGAAATGAGTAAATGAAAAACAAACAATCGAAACAACAAATAATCAAAACATTTAAAATTTAAAAAATCGAAAAACTGAAAAATATTGAAATTGAAAAATTTTCAAAATTGAAATGTTGAAAAATTGAGATATCGAAAACTTGAAAAATCGAAAAATTGAAATACACACTAAAAATATTAAATCGGGAAATACAACCATAAAAAAAAATTAAAAATTCAAGAACTTAAAAAAACTTGAAGAATTGGAAAGCGAAAAAATAGAAAAATTGAAAAACCTCAAAACTGAAAATTTGGCAAAACGTCAAAACCGAAAAATCGAATTCCGAAAAGTCGAAAATTCCAAAAATCGAGCAATCGAAACATGAAGTAAAAAAACTAAATTGAAAAATTCAAAAATCAAAAACTTGAAAAAACGAAAAATCAAAAAATTTTAAAAATCGAAATACAAATTGAAATGGATATTAGAAAATTTAAAATCTGGAAACCAAAGCTTTCAACATCATAAAATCGAAAAATAGAAAATTTAAAAACTGAAAAATAAAACACTAGAGATCGAGAAATTGATAAAAATTCGAAAACTTGAAAAACCGAAAACTGAAAAATCGGAAAATTGAAAAACGTCGAAAGGAAGCTTAAAACATAAAATCGAAAAATCGAAAATTTAAAATTTAAAAATTCGAAAACTTCAAAAATCGAAAACTGAAGAATTGGATAACCGAAAAATCTAAAAGTTGTAAAACGTTAAAACCGAAAAGTCGAAAAAATGAAAAATCTAATACCGAAAAATCGAAAGATCAAGTAATCAAAAAATCTAAAATTTAAAAAACTGAAAATATAGCAATTGAAAAATCCTCAATATTGAAATGCTGTAAAATTAAGAAATTGAAAACTTGAAAAATCGAGAAATCAAAAAAAAAAGAAAACGAAAAATCGACAAATTTTTAAAAATCAGAAAACCGAGAAGTGAGAAATCGAAAAAGTTCATTTCATCGTTGCGGTTATGTCATTAGACATTACATTATTCCCTAGGATAAGGTATAAAACTGCATTAATTTTATCCCTTTAATGTTAAATTCATGCAGGCATAATTAAATCTAATTTAGAATTAATTTCTCGGAACATGGTTATCTGCTCGCCACTAAATCATCCTTTCATTAAATAAAATTTCGCAATTATATGAATATATGTACATATTACATATAATTACCTATTTCATAAATTTTTTTCACTGACCGGTAGTCACGTGGCTAAGACATACAGTGCTTATTATCACGTTTTTGATAAACTGCGCTAGAACGTCAAGTTAATTTTATTTTTCCTTCCATAAATTAATGCAAACCTGTTGAAACTAATTTATTAACTTAATGTTGGATGAATAATACTCATTACTTTGGTAGTGCGACATTTCGACCACATTTTCAGGTTTTGCACGTGACGTCCACATTCAGACAACACACTGAAAGGACTGTGGACAAAGGAAAGCTGGTGCATTTTTAACTTTTACTAACAGGTGTGTTATGTACGTGTTATAGGCGCCCATGCTGTATAAACCAGTTTTCGCGTTAAATACAACTAATTTCAAAAGATCATTATTTTCCAAGGCTGAATTTATTTATTAAAGTATTGAACTGGAACTTTAATTGACGTCGTCATAAGGATCTACCAGATCTGTGTTGATAAGTCGCGCGATAATATGACTTAGATTGGGTTCGAACCGAAGGGTGCCATCATCTGCAATCAGTTGATTGCCGTGCCATTAGATTGTAATTTTTCAGCACTTAAGAAGAAATGAATGGCAGCATAATAAAATTTATAATGTCGTATATGGTCGTAAATCAAGAGCCGTTAGGTGTTTTTACGTTTCCCGTGGGCAATTTTTGCTGTGTTGGTCTTTCCGTGTACTAAGAGCCATCAGCGTAATACGACTGGAATGTTTTGGTCCCAAGAGGAAGAAACGGGAAAATATTTAAGATAACAAACACAATCTGTATCAAGCTTTACCTATACAGGCCTATTGGAGAACTTTATCTCGGGTTTAAGTAAAATGCAAGGGTCGCTTTATGATTAATTTATGTATAACATATGAGTGTGATACTATAAATCTCTTGTCGGCCTCGACTAAGAGACTTAAAAGATTTAGGTACTAAAATGATAATAATCAAAGCGTCGATGAAGAATATTATTTTCAGAAATTGATATTTCACTATGAATTTACTATCTGCTAATTGGCGCCAGATCGTCGTTATTTCCACGATTTTACGTATGTTTTCTGTCTAAAAATAGGTCCCACATTCTTGATACTTAATGAACTATTTATTAAAAACTAGCGAGTTTTCTTCGCTCTGTGCGTCAAAAACATTTAATAATGTTGATAATGCTAAGCTCAATTGCACTCAATTAATTGCTCGCCTAAGTGTAGCTACACCTGTACACTGTTATGCATTAGCGTTTGACATTTCAATGGTGTGCAGTGTTTGAGTGTAAATAAGTATATACACTGAGACAAAAATTTAAATTCATGTCAAAAATTAAAATAGGGAAAAAATTATCACTTGGACAAATTTATTGGGACTGTCGTGATTGAGTGTACTAACTATCCCACCAGATGCCTATAGAAAAACAATGTATTTGTTGCGCTTAAAGCTCTTGATATCAATGTAGTAGAGGCCAGTGTTTATATGGGATACATGTTTTTACAAAAATATCGAAACTTTATTAAATCACTAGAATAGCTGTAGCCCACAGTTCCGCTTGCGTGCATTTCTCAATTAGGACATATTATATTTCACCCCCTGATAGGGTTTGTTCACTCCTCTCCCCCAACCCGTCTAACTTAGTAAAAGTAACCTCATTTGACCTACACCTTGTAAAACTTGTATGACTTAAGCGGCTTAAGCCAAAGCACCCTTATAAGTCAAACTGGCTAGTGTATAACTTAACTAAGTTCACAGCTCAATTATGGCAACAACGGACAGTAATAAATAATAATCCTTGCGGTTCGGGTCCATAAAGCTTACAATAGCTCGTTTGACTTATAAGGGTGTTGGCTTAAGCCGTTTAAGTAATAAAAGTTTTACAAGGTGTATGCCAAATGATGTTACTTTAAAAACCCACGGGATTTCCATTCCCTATTTTACTCTCTTTGGTGGAAATTTCCAAAACTCCTTTCTTGGTGGGTGCTTACATTACAAAAGGATCCTACTGTCAAAATTTCATGTTTCTAGTTTCAGTAGTTTAAGTTTTGCGTCAATAAGTCAGTCACTCTTATCAGTCAGTCAAGCAGTCAGGCCAAACATTTTTTTATATATAGATAGGTAACACCGATTGACAAATAATATAAAAAGTAAGGTTGGTTACACTGCTCTGCTTGGGTTCTTTGTTTAATATGGTGGATAGTGACAAGATTTGACGATTTAATGATTATTATTTTTACTTATCTATTGAACAGGTAACTTTGAGTTAGTGCGTTTTACTGAAAAATACAAAATGCCGAGCGTAAGCTAAGGAAGTATTGTAAAAATAGGATCAGGTCAGGTTTGTTTGTCTGCCATTTGTGTCGATTTTTATTAGACAGAAAATGTCCGAAACTACCGGACCAATTTAAATTTAAAAACGTTATACGAAAGCTATATATTATAAAAGGCAATGTCCCGATTGACCATCAAGGCCCAGCCCAAATGTGGAGGGGATGTTCATTTTATACTGGAGGCATCGTTTAAGAAGGGATTTTTCGAAATTCGTCCCCTAAGGGGGTGAAAATGGGTAGAAAAATTTGTATAGGAAAAATATTTCCACTGTCAATTTGAATTTTGAACATGAAACTTAATATTAATGCTCTTCACACAAATTATGAAACAGGTATTTCAGCATTTTCCGAGATTCAACCACTAATGGGTGAAAAGGGCTGTGTATGGGAAAAATATTTTTATGGTAATGTGTACTTAAAACCTTAAGTATTTTTCAAAATTCAACCCCGAAGGGGTGAAGAGTGGTGGCTAAGTTTGTGTAGGGAAAATAGTTCTATTGTAATTATTTAGGTGGAATTCGGTATTATTGCTCTTCATCGCAAATATTGAAACACGTACTTCAGCTTTTTTTTCAGATTCCACCACTATGAAGATGACAGAGGGTGACAATGTTTGTATAAGGAAAGCTAGTTTTATATAAAAAATCACACAAAATGTTTCAATTTATAGAAATATTTCTATAATTTTTATTACATTTACGCTCAAATCAGCACAATTTGTTAAAATTCGCCATAGAACACTAGCACATAGTTGTTTTGGGCCTTTGGGTTGGTTGTTGATGTCGGTACAAAAATTTAACTCAACAATATTTGATAAGATTTTTGATTTGTTAATGTACAAATTTTTAAATTCTAGTCCAATTGTATACAGCAAATTTTTTTCAGTTAAATTTGACAAATAATTTCTATAAATATTTCACTTAGTTTTGTATTGAATTTTTTATTAAAAATAACATAAAATAGCGTTTTAGAATACCGTGTAGATGGTAAAACGCTAACCAAAATTTGTCTGATCATTCCCCCCGCACCGTCACTTTAAAATTTTGCTTAGTTCGATTTTATAAAATCCTCCTGATTTGTGCTTTATGAATCCACCTGTGTTTGTTTATAATTATTATTATTTTTTTGTTTAAATCAGGGTTTCTCAAACTTTTTTGCTGGTGGCCCTGCTGCTTGAAAATGAAGTCTTCGCGACTTTAATGTTTTTTTTTTTTTAATTTGAAAGTAGTATAGTGGATAGTTAAAAAAGGACAATGTTTTTTAAGTATTCAAAGAAATGAGATAAATACAAACATTTATTTTTCATTTTTTAAGAAGCGAATTTTTTTTTACCAACTTGGCTAATTAAGGCAGTTTATTAACAAATTTGTAAGCCTCAAAATAAAGTAAAGCAAGACATAAAATAAAAACAAAGCCACATATACTTAAAAGTAGTAACAAAAAAATTGGTCGAAAGCTGTTTCAACAGAACTTCCCTCGCACCTACAGTACACTGAAAGATATCCAGCATTTTTGAGTTGAGTTTTTACTTTACAGAATTTTGTGATGAGATCACCAACATTTTTGCAAGGATACGTATATCAACTTGGATTGGTGCGCTGTAATACTAAAAATAACACTATTGTATTCCCAAAATTTTCTGGGGAAATGGAGTGATTTAATCAATAAAATAAACTGATACATTTATTAATTTTTTGAGTCACCTGTATAAGCAAATCTAAAAATTATGAATGCAAAGATAACTCACAAGCAAAAACTCAAGATATTTTGCAATTTAACACCTTCAAATTTCACAAGTTTTTACAACATTAATAGGGCCAAAATCAGTTTTATCTTAACAAGTACTAGTCCCGCCCACCCGCCCTCTATTTTCTCAGAGGATATATCATTTGCCTAAATAAGACTTACGTTGGCAAGTACTAGCCCCGCCCACCCGCCCTTTATTTTCTCAGAGGGTAGTACTTGTTAGTACTTGCTAAGATAAGTCTTATTTTGGCAAATGACATATCCTCTGAGAAAATAGGGGCGGGCGGGCGGGGCTACTACTTGCTCAGATAAGACTGATTTTGGCAAACGTCATACACTCTGAGAAAATAGAGGGCGGGTGGGTGGTTCTAGTCCTTGCTAAGATAACACTGATTTTGGCAAATGCCATATCCTGTGAGAAAATAGGGGGCCGATGAGCGGAGGTTAAGACAGATTTTAAACTATTTAACTTGTAAAAACTTGTTAAATTTAAAAGGTGTTAAATTACAAATTTCCATAGTAACGAGTTAAATTCCTAAATCTAAATGGATGTGTATTTTTTAACAACTCATTTATTAATTTTTTGAGTCACCCTGTTTAAGCAAATCTAAAAAATATGAATGCAGTGAATAGACTGATCATATTTCGCATTTTTTAGATAGTATTTATCCGGTAAAATTTTGAGAGGGAATAAGCGAATATATTTTGATTAAAAAATTATTATGTTTATCATAAATTTAAAACATTTGCAAGATTTGAAAGCATTCAGTTTGGCAGATTCAAAATTAAATTGCAAAATCTTTTAATTTTGATTTTTTTTTTCCAAAAATCTGGACGTTTCGGGTAGAAACCCAACACGGAGTCATAAAATACATGTGTAGGACTATGTTATTTTATACAATTTAAAACCCATTTACTATGTACAATTTTGAAGTGACGTCATCACATTAGTGGTGGCGATGATTAGACAAATTTTGGTAAGCGTTGTAGCATCTACATGATATTCCTAATGTAAATACAAAATTTGACAACAATCGGCTCAGTACTTTCGGAGATATCTGTCAAATAAAAATCCGGGACAGCAGACAGACAGATGGAAACGGGAGACCTATTTCTTTGTACTGTAGGGGTCATGAAAGATGGAGAAAACCTAAAAGTAGAGAGTCGGCCGACTCAGTTACTATACTTCGTTCGCTTACGCTCGGGAAGTTGTGCCTAATAACATAAAACCAATTTTTTACGTACCATTAAGTTGAAATTCTTTGATATTTAAAAGGAGTTGACAAAGCTTTTTAACCTTTCTCAACTATTTTAAGAGTTTTCTTCCTAAAGTCTGAAAAAACATCTTACACCTAGCAATTTTCCAAAGTTGCACTGGAGAATGGGCAGATAAAAATGGCTCGGACTTTATATGCCAGATTTGAGCAAAAAAAATTGACTTCTTGTGTCTAGAAAGCTTTGAAACGACTCTACTGGAAAGCTAAGAATATTTGGTTAAAACGAAAAATTGTCCGAAATGCAATCTATTAGTCGAACATTTCGAAGTGCACTGCGATTTTTTTTATCGAATTGTAGTCGTTGGTTGTATATCGTTCTTATTCACAGATTCGGGTGTTCTAATTTAAAAACTGTAAATACGCGGTTTCATTGTCATTGTACATTTTTCTTGTATCTAATTTTTTCCAAAAAAGTTCAAATTTTGGTTTACCATGGTGGTAAATACTTCCTGAGGAAACATTGTAGTAGGATTTATCCGGCAAATGTTCTTTCGACGATTCATTCCTAGACTATGAAAAATTAGATCCCCGTTTCCGTCTATCTGACTTCTCTCTCTGTGTTGTCTCTGTCGATATTTATTAGGAAAGATTGTGTGTAGCATGCGTCAATGTCGCATGCTACATGTTGCTTCAGTGGAATTCCGCCTTAAGACACAGAATGTGAAACTATTGGGTTAATTGTTGTAAATTTTTATAGGTATCTTAAGAATTTGATGACGTCATCTCAAAATTTTGCATGTGATTTAAATTTTGATTTAGGAATCCGTAGAAATATTTTATCCTATGCATCCAGACTTTCTCAAAAAAATTATATAACAACATTTTATAATTTAATTTAGAAACCCTCCTTATGAGCTATCTACTTTTTTCCTTACACAATTTCACACAGTATTCACATCACAGGCAACGTCTTCTTAAATACAGACAAAAATCGCTGATTTAGAAATGTAAACAGTAATTTAAAGTATTTTCTTAATGTTGTGGGTATTATTACAGTATTATGTGTATCTACATACGTTCATGGAAACTAGTGAATTACAGTTATCTTGAAATCATAGAAAGCAGCACACCTGCTTATTACACACATAATCAACTCTGGAAAGTCGCTTTTAATCAAATTGTTCAGATAGACGCATATATGGCAAAAAGTAATTCTCAGAGTAATTGGCAGATTCGAAGAAGTGATAATTCTCTAGAGGTAAAGAACCTTACGATGTGATTTAATTTCCAGCATTGGATCCTCCCCTCAGAATGTGGTTTTTCTATATGTCTTCTCACAAGTAAATAGTTTTAGGCTTTGTTGAACAATTAGTACTAGTAGAGGACTAGTAAAATTCGTGTATACAAGCGCCCTCAATCGTACTTCAAATATAATTGTAATGAAACCATTTTGACTTTGTTTTGAATTCATCTTTTTATCTGTCTATGCATCACCTCAAATATGGACACAGTATGAGAATTTGTACAATTTTAACTTAGGGAATATATAAGTAATATAAAATACCTACTTAGAAACTGAAGCAGTTCGTTATGCTAAATTAAAAAAAAACACGTCACGGGATGTTTATCACATTACCCACATATCTAAATAACAGTTGATGGATTTTCAATATGTGAACAGACATTGATTTCAGACATATGTCCACTGTATGTTACAATAGCAATCGGTACTTCACATTCCTGAGAAAATCTTGAAAAATATCGATGTTTATGTACCTTATTTAACCCCAAACCGCAACTTGTGGAATTCTAAATCACGACTAAGTAGAAAATGACAGCACGCATTTCAATGCCATGAAATTACAGACAAGTTATTAACAATTTTTCTTATCTCGAAAGCGAAATAACATGATTTACTTCCTGTCATTACAAATCCTCAGTTTGAGCGACAAGTAATAAGAGCGTCCATTCTCCAGCACGCATTTCTTAATTAACGAACTCTTCAGTAACGCGATTAGGCTAATGCAAGTTCAAAATTTTTGAATATTGTGTTTTTTATGTGTGTCATGTACAGGCACCGTAATTAACTGCTTCCTGCATTTTAATCGACGCATTCATCTGAGTCGACTCCCTGTGAACGTGCACGTGATCGTAGCTTCGGTCTCAACAACAACCTGTTTTCTTCGGGGTTAAAAAATCAACCTAAAGGCTTTCGAACTGGCTCTCGATGGCTCCTCGACTCGGACTCGTTCAATTTACCTTGTTTGTCATGATATGGGTTGTGTCTTTATGGGCATGGTAGCTCGGTACGCATGCAACCACGAGAAAAATATAATGTCAAAGAGCAAACGACGCGACGTTTCAAAAACGAAATGGTTCTTGTTGATTGGTAAATTGTGTAACTGCATTAACTGTTCAGCTCGCTTTTGAGGGTCAGTTATCTTTTGTCAACAGCGGAATTTAATTAAACCGGCGTGTAGTGGTGTACTTTTGGGGAGTTGGTATTGTTTACAAATTATACTGTTACAGTCAACGACCCTGATCAGGAACTCATTTTCACACGATTTTCATTCTGATTTTATCATTTCTTCTAAAACACAGAAGTCCGCCCCTAATCAAACCATTTACAGCTATCGATTGAACTGTTGTTGACCCCGCTATTTATTACCAGTAAAATTACATTTTACTTGCACATATTTTGTTTACTGTTTAAATACCATTTCATCATGTTTTGAAGTCGCGAAGCTCTCGTAAAACTTGCGAAATTAGAAATAATCCTGTAATGATTTCTCTTATAGTTATTACAGACGCTAAGTTTATTTTGTACATGTTTGAATTTACATTTTGATACCACGATGGCAATCTGTTTGTCTTGTTAATAGCAAAGGAATTTCAAATCGTTTTTATTTGGTTGCGCATGTCACCCGACCATACCATTGTTAAATATAGAACTATTTTTGGGACTTGCAGGGGTCAAGAAAGCATATTTAAGAAGCTCGGTTCCATTTAGCACTCCGTAAAGCCTAGGCCTAGACAATACAGATTAGATTGCTTCCAATTCGAATTTGCGATTTACGGATTTAAGTACTATTTATATTTTGCTTAGGTTTCGTTTTGATCTTCATACATGATAAATAAAATAATAAATATTGCAAAATATGTTTTATTTTTGACAGCTGTGTATGATTAAATTTAAATTTATCAAAGTGTGTGCTTTCAGTTACACATTTTGTACAGTGAACTTTGCTGAAATGTCACATTAAATCGAGCATTCAGTAATGCACCTCTAAAGGATAATGACACCTTTCCTGGAATATTGACTTTGTAGTCTTTTGAAATGTTTGTCAATCAGGAAATTACGCAGGTGCGTAGCTTTTCGTAGATTTACTTTATTTCGGAATATTTTTGGCGTTTCTTGCGGAAACAAGATAAACCAGATTGTACCTGTGTGATTTGTTTTATTTTCCTGCGACACCTTTTGTTTGGTCAAGGTCTAATTTTAATAAATGAGCAATTATATTGCACCTGCTTTTCAATTAAATTGTTTTGTTGATTTATCCCTTTTGTGTTTATTAACCCAGAGTGATGTTTGTCCGAAATATGACGAGTACCGATAGACTAATTTATACGGAGAAGTACGTCTTAGTCATCGGTTTGCTGCAAGAATTAATAGTTGATAAAAAATGTGGAATTTGCTTTCGTACGTTACAAGATAACTGGTGATTTTATTCGTGGTGTACGAATATTCCGACATTCCTAACTGGATAAGAGGCTCAAAGGATTAATGACTTAATAATCAGTAACATATTCACAGATTACTCTAGTACATATAAACTAGACATTGGTCAGTAAAGCATCTGTAGGTGAAACAACTATCCCTTCACTTTCTATATTTTTGTGTATCGGATTATAAATATGTACATTGACGAGGACGTTGTAAAGATTCTTTTATTTATAGGAAATCTGTGAACCTGTTTCTCCGTCACATGGAATAAATTATTATTAGTTATCACGAATTGTTGAAAATATAACTTACTTTTCAATGATTATTACTAATTATTTACACTCTGGATAAACCAGATGTAACAGAAGAAGTTGTATGACTCAATATACAGTTCATAAAGTTAACAGGTTTTTTGCAGAAGCGATAATTTTACATATTTATTTAACAATTTGGGATTATTTTTCATTATTATTTGTAAATGAATTCGTTTGGAGTAGGCGATATTCAAACAGGTTTTTCTTCATTTAATGATCAATTTAAAATCAACTTCAAAATCAAATTACAGTGATAGATCCATTATAAATAAATATCCACGGATGTATTCGTCCAAAGTTAACTCCTCAGATGAAAATTAGCCTTCAGAAAGTTTAAATTATTAAATAGATCGGCTTCATGGAGTTGTGAATCTGAAAATGAACTTTATAACTCTTATTTGCCTTACAACCGCTTTTTGTAATCTTTTTTTTTTATACATTGCTATGTAGTACATTTTGCATAGAAAATGTTACAAAATATGTAAGATGTCCCAGATAAAACTCTCTTTATATCTTGACAATGGATAGAAACAGTGAAATTCTGTAAAAACATAATTAAAATTTTCAAGATCTAAGACCGCCGAGTTTTCTCTGGACGCCCTGTATATTTCGTAATAATATGAAATAGATTGTGACATTTTCAGTTTCATCGGAAATAAAGATAATTTTTTACTTCCTGGGTGTAAGCTAAGGAAATATAGTAATTTTATCTTTATTTGGAAAGATCATGGTTTTCTCAATGCGTAATACACGAACATGTATCATAACATCAGTTTACATAACAACAAACGTTTCGAGCAGATAATTGCTTTTCAATAATGCTCACCATTAAACTAACCATTGTTGGAGAAAACATAATTATTCAAATGTGTTCCTAGAATTACAGTTATTACATAAATATTAGTAATTCTGGAACTAATCTAATATATGTATGTATACAGGGTGAGTCAATAAGAGGGCGTTCCTCGATGTCTCATTAATTACTGCGTGTAGAAAAAAGCTAAAGTTGTACGGTTCTTTGAGTACTGTACTCTAAAATGATTTTTAACTGCACAGATTATTTTGTTTTTAAGGTTTAATACATACACTTTTTTTTTATGAAACACCCTACATATTTTTATATATTTGATTGACCCCTTTTTAGCTTTACAACCATAGTTTATTTTTGGAATTCTGATGTGACGTTGCCGTGTGACTCCAATTTTCTTGAATTTTTTTAGTAATGGAAGAATTTACAAAAATCACAGTAGTTATTTTTAAAATCTGCGTTACAATATTTTGTGGAAAAATAAATAAAAGTACGTGTTTTGTTGTGGTATAAATAAAATTAAATCTTCATACATATTAGTGTTTATATATTTTTTTTAATTTTTACCTGTATTTTATTTATTACTGCATCTTATTTTATTTTTTGTTCTCTTTCGTTTTTACTTCCCGAGCGTAAACGAAGAAAGTATTGTAATTGTAACTGAGTCCGTCGACCGGCGCTCGACTTTTACGTTTTCTCGACTTTTTATGACCCCTGGAGTACGAAAAAATAGGTCTCCCGTTTCCGTCTGTCTGTCTGCCGTCTGTCCGGATTTTTATTAGGCACTCCGAAACTACTGGACTGATTGTTGTCAAATTTTATATGTGTATTATGAATATCATGCAGATGGTAAAACGCTAACCAAACTTTGTCTAATCGTCCCAACTATTAATGTCACTTCAAAATTGTACACAGTAAATGGGTTTTAAATTATATAAAATAACATAGTCCTACACATGCAGTTTATGATTCCGTGTTGAGTTTTTACCTGAAACGTCCAGATTTTATCCAAATCGAAATTATAAAACAACATTAAAATCTAAATCAAAATATATCTACTATCCCCTCCAAAAAATTGATTACGTCAGTCCAAAATTTAGCCAAATAACTCGTATCTGAATTGCCCAAAATACGAGTTTATACAGTGTATAATACCATAAAATAAATGAAAACGCCGTCAATTATTTTATGAGGGGTATTTAGTACTTTAGATCGCAACCTGCAATAAAACCATTAGGAGCCCTTCGCATGCATTTACTAGGGAACAAATACGGTCCTGGAAAGATAAGGGTACTACAAAGGTAGCGACTGGAGATTTTACAGCGGCAATATTCATAATTGGAGTCATTTGCATTTATCTCTTGTTGTACTGTATTTTTGATTTATGATTCCATGCGTATTTTTTGGATTTGCTTATACTGGGTGACTCAAAAAAATCAATGAATGCTTTGAAATTTTGGAGATATTTTAAAGTTATCGTAAGCATGGACAATTTTTGATCACAATGTAAGTGCTTATCCCCTCAAAAAAATGATGACGTCATCTCAAAATTCAGCCGAATAAATCCCATCCAAAATGTGCAAAATGTGATCATTCTATATACTTGTAATTTACCGATGCATTAATATTTTTTAGATTTGTTTATACAGGCTGACTCAAAAAAATTAATTAGTCAATTTATTTAATTGAATAAATCAAGAATTGCAAAACTGAATATTTTTTTTGAAATCTTGCAGACGTTTTAAAGTTATTTAAATGGTAAATTGTTAATCAAAATATATCTGTTTATTCCCCTCAAAAAATTGATGTCTCAGAATTCTGCTGAATAAATTCTACTCAAAATGTCCAAAATATGAAAAGTTTTTAGTTGTGATTTGTCATTTCATTCATATTTTTTAGATTTGAATGAGTCAATTTATTTTATTGATTAAGTCAGGAACGGCTCACTCCACTTTCCAGAAAATTTTGGGAATACAATACTGTTATTTTTAGTATTACACTGCACTAATCCCAAGTTGACATAGGTACGTGTCCTTGCAAAAATGTTGATGACGTCATCACAAAATTATGTAAACTGGAAAATGCTGAATATGTTTCACTGTACTTTAGGTATAACTTTCGACCAATTTTTTGTTAACTATTTTCCATGTTTAAAGTTGATAATGCGGTTTTTTACTTTTTTTAAAAGACGCATCATACAGCGGAAAAATAGGAACAAAAAATAGAGAGAACTTGTAAAGTTTTAGATTTTTTTCTAAACACCCTATATATTACGTCGCATCGGAATTTCCAAAATAAACTGTAGTTATAAAACCTAGGAAGAGGCTAATGAGAAATACATATGTAAAAATGTATAGGGTGTTTCATTTAAAAAAGCCAAGTTCTTTGTTACGCCTTGAAAACGGAACACTATTAAAATAATTTTAGAGTATAGTCCCCAGAGAATTGTATAACTTTGGTTTCTGACTTTTTCTCTGTCTATAATAATAATACATAATTAATAGTGAGGACCGCGCGTTTCGTGACTCACCCTATATATGCAGATTTATTCAAGCAAAAAAAGACGCATGTCTGCAGTAATTTTTGCATTCAGAAAACCCATGATCTTTTTGTAAAAATAAAAACAGCTTCACAGACAGAAACACATGTATCATATACAGCCTGTTATTGAAAGGTACGTACAAAATAAAATCGGCAGTTGGTCTCGAAGTATGGGTGCTAAAATTTAAAAAAAGTTCAGGTAAAAGTGTTCTCCTTTTAGAGATAAAAATTATTAAAATTTATGTCCAAATTCGTTGTACGCCTCTGATAAAAAGATCATCTTTCGTTTCTATAGCAACATTTAGTCTTGACAAAAATTTTATTGTTACAGTTGCTAGGATTTACTAAAATAAATTAATTTTACCTATTTATCCTTCAGTAGCGTCTAAAAAGATTGGATAAGGGTTAATTTTCCCCTTAAAATTTTGATAAGACAAAATAAGTTTTTCCGACTTCTTAGACTTCGCGAAGAACTGTCCATTTTGTTGTACGTACCTTTCAATAACACCCTGTATTTTCCAATAAAGATATTTAAGAGTTTTTTGAAGTGACGTAATCAACTTTCTGGTGAGGATAAATGTCTCTTTTTATGATATATACATTATCTATTGTACAAAAACAAAAGTGTAATTTATATTTTGACGATTTTTTCTTAACGTACGAAGTCTTTATTTCCCAACAAGAAACTGAAAATATGTTTAACTATCCTGTTTTTAAAAGAAAACTTTATATATTAAAAAAAAAAATAAATATGTAAATAATGATTAAGAGGCGGAGTTTACTTGTAACATCAAAATTTTTCTAGAAAATTCTACTCTTTTAAAAACATATTGCATATGGTTATTTCTTATAAAGAAATGAGGATTTTGCAACTAAACTCCACCCTCCCGCTCACGATGAATAAAAAATTCGTCACAATTGAGAATGGGTGGGTGGGCGAGGCTTATATTTTGTCCATTTTTTTCTTAACGTACGAAGTCTTTTTTCCCAACAAGAAACTCAAAACATGTTTAAGTATCCTCTTGTTGAAAGAAAACTTTATATATTTAAAAAATAAATAAATAAATATTAAGCCCCACCCACCCGCCCCGATATTAATTGTGATGAGTTTTTCATTCCTAATCAGACCAAGGGGCGGAGCTTAATTGTAACATCAACATTTCTCTAAAAAATTCTACCCTTATAAAAATATACTTCATATGGTAATTCTTGTAGAGAAAGAAGGATTTTATAACAAGCTTCACCCTTCGACTCACCATGAATAAAAAATTCGTCACAATTGAAAAGGGGTGGGTGAGCGGGGCTTATGTTTTGTGGATTTTTTTTTAACGGACGAAGTCTTTTTTTCCCAACAAGAAACTGAAAACATGTTATCCTGTTGTTGAAAGAAAACTTTACATTAAAAAAAATGTAATTAATAAAGATTAAGGACGGACGAGCGGGGCGGAATTGCAAAAAAATATATATTTCTCTACAAAAATTTACCATTTTCAACATGTTTTAAGTTTCTTGTTGTGAAAAGAAGTATTGTATTCCGAAATTTTTGGGAAAACGGGGTGAGCCGTCCCCGATTTAATCAATAAAATGAATTAACTCATTCATGAATTTTTATGAGTTATTTTTCGTGTCTTCAGTTTCTCAATTTTTAATTTTTCGATTTTTCAAATTTTGTTTGCTCAATTTTCAGGTTCTCTATTTTCTATTTAATTTTCTATTTGACCGTTTTTTTTTTTTTTAATTTTCATTGTCATGATTTTGTTCACAATTTTTCGTTTTCATTTTCTTTATTTTCTCAATGTTTCTTCCGATTTTACAATTTTTTGCAGTTTTTGAATTTCTAAAATATCCGATTTTCTGATTTTTTTAATTTTCACTATTTGGAGTTTACAAAATTCATTACAATTGAGATCAGGGCGGGTGGGTGGGGCTTAATCTTTATTATTATTTTTTTAATATATAAAGTTTTTTAAACAACAGGATATAAATTGGTTTACACCAAAGAACATTTGAAAAGCGACAGTTTGAGGTTGGACCGAAAATAATTCTTAATGCCTATCGTCTCTTGTAAATTTGTTTGTAGATTTAGTGAAGAATTGTATAGTAGTCTTTCGGAAAATATTTGAGGAACATACCTTGTCATTTTCTCATGTCATTGAATTCGATTTTCGTCTCTATTATGTTTATATGCCAAGGGTCATAGTCAGTTTTTTTTAAGTGAAGTAATGGAAAAAACTAAACCATATTAAACATATTGTTATGGCCAAATTCCTACTGAACTTGCGGTAATTTTTACGAGTTTGTCACAATGAGCGCAGTAAATCCTCTTGCCTGACCAATACCTTCTCCCATTGAAGGAGTAACCAATTATTTGAATAGGGCACATAGCATACTTAACTGTCTGTGTAACGTGCTATTACTTTTACACGATTCATTACTTTGTGTATTGTCTTCCCAGTTTAAAGTGGTTTTTATGATAGGTCCATTGTGTCAAAGTTGATGATGGGGACAATGGAGTCAATCGCTAGCCATGAATAAGAAACTGGTCGGTTTCTTGCAGGGCCGTACTTTGTTATTAAATTCATATTGTCCGTCGTGCGGTAATAATAAGGTGATAATGTTTATTATGTTCTCATAAAAACCACTTTAAACTGGGAAGACAATACCATGTATGAGTAAAAATGGTAAAAATTGAAACTTTGATTTAAATTATTCTTTGGCATCTTTTCGTTTAGTATTTTGAAGAAGTGAAAGTTTATATAAGTAAGAGGATCGACCAAATAAATAGTTTCAGTTTTTTTGTCGTAAGTTCGTCACACAATTTTGACTTAGTACGTTGAATGAAGGAAATTTTTAAATACTTTTAAAAATTAGTAAGACGACATCATTAATTTTTTGGTGGAAATTATTAAAAACATGAAAATAACAATTCGTCCTATGAACTCAATTACTATACTTTCTTAGCTTACGCTGGGGAAGTAAGTAAAAAACAACCTAAATCATCTCCCCACAAAAAGGGCCGCTATAGTGAGTCTTAAAAATGTTTCCAGGCGTGTTTTTTCTTTTCATAAATAAGCGATTTCACAGAAATACTGGATCTGCTCAAGAACTTTTGACTTGTTTGCCGATTGTGGAAAATATTTGAACATTTACTTATAATTTTGAACTTAAACTAAATTTCGTGTGTTGAATGACATTCTTTTACCAATGAATAAAATAAGCACCAACACTATAAATTAATTAAAAAAATAGTCTGTCGCAGTAAACTTCTCATCGATTTACAACTCTACAGATTTTGGTGGTTTTGGATTAATTTGATCAGCTAGTTCTGATGAAATACAACGAACAATTTAGAGATTGTAATCAGAATTAACGATACTAATTCTAGCGCTATGGCTGCATTAAATGACTTTCGCTTCACCTTTTGACAGACGTGCCAATAAATTAGTGATGTTTAATAAGCCGATCTCGGTGTGAGAAGGCATTACACACCAGATGTCGATAAATGACTTTATTATCGAACTCATAAATCAAGAAACATTACTTTGCATTCAGCTCATTAAGTCGTCTCCTTGAACTTTCCCAGAGTTCCTTTGTAACCAACAACCCAAAATTGCTGATCTGAATAGCAGCCGATTTCGAGGTGAATTAACCAGAAATGTATCGTTCGGGCCACAGTTCCTGCCTTACCAAACTGTTCAACGTCATCGCAACAATTCTGCCATAAAAAAGCACGAGCAGCATCACCATGTGCCAGACAAACTATTTTCTCCCGGCATGTCACGTTTCGATCTTCCTTTAGCACTTTATTACATACGTTGTTCGTCTCCTGCTCCTGCTTTTGAAGTCTTTATGCACCCGCAGTTTTTAATAACACGGATGATGAAATTTTATATCGCCGTGATTGATATATCCGTTGTTGCTTCACCTGCGGAACGTGTTGTTAATTGTATAATGTCAATTTGTATGTTAAACGGGTATTTTTCGTTTGGCGGCACTATCGCGAAGCGCTGTTGCACTTATCAATTTCCTTTTCAGCGATTGAATAAAGACCATTTACTCATAGATAACGGTTAAATATAATTACAGGGTGAACGTTTGGAACATATCAGCGTAGTCATAACACCGAGATTATCCATTACAGCATTACTAAATAATTTGCGTGTTGAAGGTATTTTCCAGACAGCTATGGCGAAACTTTGAAAAAATGTTTATTTATACGATTTTAGAGTACAACTTCCTGTTACGTGGAAAAAATGTATGGGATTTTATTTCTGGCAGCTTTTCATGCCCTACTACATTATGATCGAGCTATGCACGTTTCCTTTTCTTTTTTCCCAACTAACATTCAACTGTTTCATTTTGTCGCTTTGATGCCACCGAAATGTTTTAATGAATGATTCCAATTTGGGCTCGATGTGGGCGAGTGGTGAATTCTTTATGTCTTCAATGGGTTAATTAATTGTGAATTTAATCATTGTTTTAATACTCGGAACAAATCGGGAATACATTAATTAGTGCACGTATCTACAATGTTGAAACTTATATCTACAAAGTTAAATTCCACACAGTCAATGTGTGTGCAATGTAATCCGAAACAAGCATAGATTTATCTAGAAACAACATTGTCTTCAATTATTGCAGCCTAAAATTAGAAGTCTCGGTATTCATCTAACAAGAAGATTACTTATTACTCATAAGTGATAATGATATTCCGGATTTATCACCAAGGAAGTTGGCGAAAACAACGATACTTGTGACTAGACGCATTTGAAGCATATACAACAACGATATACAAAAGTATAATTAGACCCAACATGAGATAATTTTTGTTCTGTTACTTTTGTGATTATTTTTAAGTTCTAAAACATATACGTCAGGTGTTACGGTTCATTGTGTCACTCTTTATTCGATAAAAAAAGTTGCTCTACACACAACTTTTAACTGAAATACAGGCAATAGAAAACAACAGCTTAGGCGTTTATAAAGTGTAATATTTTTAGATACGACGCTTTACACCTACAAGATTTCACTTGTTTACTAAGACGACGAAAAAAAAACTCCAAAGTAACGAGTGTTTGGTAAAAGGAGATTCTTTTTTTTATCAATTTTATCTAAAAAACAAAAATGACCACTTACTTTCTTGTTCTGAAACCTATAAATATGAGTGAGTGCTTTAACAAAGCAGACGTTTCGTCGGCTTCAGCATTCGCAATGTACCAAGTGTCAGTAGCTGGTGCTTGAGTCATCGTTATTTAGTCACCTGATGAACTAGCAACGTTGCACCACCAGGGTTTCGCGATTTTCACTCGGTATATTTATACAAACGGATTATAAATAGAATGGCTCGGTCGTGAATTATCCACTAGAGTTGGTGGTGTGTGATTTCTTGAATTCCAGCTTCTTAACACATGAGCAGTTGTGAGGACACAGAGAAAATAATAAACCGAAAGTTAAAATTACATTGTCATTTACGTTTTCATTACACTTTAAGCTTTAATGTTTGGGCGCCATTTTATATTATAATTCGTTCATTTAAAATTTGTATAACGATGAACGGAATAAAAGGAACGAAAGATTTTAACGTACAAAAATCATATCAATTATTAAGAGAACATTTTTCACGTGCTTCATGATCCAGTAGGGTGCTTCATGATCCAGTAGGATTAATGGTTCATTAAAACGTAAGGCGGGTTCATAAACCACAAATAGAAATATGTTACTATTTATAAAGTTTAAATAACGTTTAATGTACAAAATTTTGAGGGGATATGATCAAATTGTTGATGGGGATGATTAGACAAGTTTTAGCCAGTGTTTTTTTTTGATGATTTTCATAATACACCTAAAAAATTTGACAACAATTGGTTTCGGAGATTATCTTACGCTCGGGAAGTAATAAGTCCTAACTTATTACATGTCCAGGACTTTACGGAAACACAAATTCTCAAACTCTATCATCTACAATTCTTACACGAGTTGGACGAAAATGATACGTAGATTTTTTTAGAGATTTTGGCTGGCTCGAGGAAAACCTCAAGGCGTATTCATAAACCACAAGTACGTCATTTTATTAAAGTTGATTTCTACATACTTAATTTTGGTTAGCGTTTTCCGCTTTACACGATATTCCTAATACCGATATATATAAAATTTGATAACAATCGGGAAAACTAAAATATGAATTTTGCAATTGTAATGTTTTAGTTTTTTTAACACTCTGTATATCAAGTTTCAAGTATGGACACTACAACAAACCGTACCAATGTTAAAAAACCCTAAATAACAAAAATAACTTTAATTTCGGCTCTTCAAAGTAAAAAAATTAAAAATATATTGAGGAGTGCGCGTTTAGCGACTCACACTGTTAACACAATACTCTTTTGATTGATATTATGATATCATTGCATATTTTAAATCTTTGGTTCTGAAGGCCATCCCATTAGTCTTCAATAATTCGTTTATACTGCAGACCAAGACTACTTTTTTTTTCATTGAAATATTGAAATACAGAGAGTACTCATGAATCGTTGAAGTAGAAGTTCAATTACTACGTACGGAAATTACGTGTCGGTATGTGATTTTAAATTAATCACTTAGCTACTTCCGTTTTTTTGCTAGTGAGTAACATTTAATTTTCTGTCTTTCAAACAAGTTGATGAAGACATCGAACCCAAATGCGGGTAATTCTGCAAACGTAGATGTTACCAACGGAAAACTTTAGTCACAACTTTCGTGAAAATATATGTCGTTTTTGTTAACCTCAAAATTTTTAAATTCATAAATAACATTAATAAAGTTAGTTGTTGAAAAAATTAAGACAATGTGTTCCAGCTATAATTGTCATTGTTCGTTTTACAAGGAAATTGGCAAACAGCAGCCATATTGACGCCAGAAAATCAGATTAAAAATAAATGAGACATAAAAACCTCAAGGCGTGTTTTTCGATAAATCATTCTATAACAATTTTTTTGAGATGACTTCATCATTTTCTTCAAGATAATAATAAAAAAATCCTTGATAGTCCCTGAATCACTAAAATTTCGAAGAAATCTGTGTTACATAATCTGAGGCAGACTAAAAAATAAAGATGGATTTTTGTAAAATCGTGCTATTATGGAGCAATGTTTTGAGATGACGTCATCAGTTTTGAGAAGGAATTAATCTAGATTTTTGTTAACCTAAAATTTTGAAAATAAACGGTTCAAAAATTTCATGAAATTCGACTTTGTCGATAATAGCTTTCTTATTTATCAAAGTGAAGCATAATATTTCAAAAATAATTTTTGTGACTCCCACAAATTTTCTGGCAACGTAAGTAAATCAATTTTATTTAATGTTTCGTGAATATTCTGTAAGATTTAAATACATCATGTTTAACTAAAACTAAAAAAAAATACACGCACACTGAAAAAATTAGAACGTAAAATTTGATTCTACAAGCTTCATTTCTTCTAGATAACTGTTAATGACGTTCCTGATCAGAGACAATTTCAAATTCAAAATTTTAGCTTGCAGGATGTGAAGCATTGAAAATGTTACATTTGCTGTTAAATAAACAAAACGTTGTAAATATTTTAAATAACTTTAAAAGTTGGTCTACCACAGCGACAATTTGATTGAATGTCGACCTTGAGATAAAGATAAAACGCCCTCAACGTTACCAACAAAATTTGAAGGATTGTTGACCAGTTACTGATGCACTAGATGTTATTCTGAAAACAATTTCTGGCGTCAATATAAAACAGAGAAGTGACGACTGCTCATCGTTTCAAGAAAAATAGAAATTTGTAATAAATTGTGTGGTAGATAAAGGTACGACAGTAATAATTAACCAAATTGGTAGAATGATATCATTGTTTACCGTCCGATTACAATATAACAAACCTTTACCACTGAATTCTAACATAATCGTTACGAAATGTTATATGTTATATTTATGTGATAATTTAGAGAAGTCGTCTTTCTCGCTCTAGGGCGCGTAAAAATAAATATCGGTTTTATTTGACACTATAATTTTTTAAAATACAATCAAAACATCGAACTAATCAATGCTACAGTTACGGAAATTCTGTATATACTAGGTACTACTCACTAGGAGAATCTCGTTCTATTTATGTTTTGAAACATTTAATTAGAGTTTCAAAGAAAAAAAAACTAGTATTCTATACGTGGACCCGCTGCAATTAATTATTGATAGACATGACCTCGGTTAACAATGTGTAGGTTTAAATTAATAGACGTAATAGGTACACAATTATCAATTTTACGCTTATTGGGTGACTTCAAAAACCGTGAATTTTTAAGTGAATGATGCTCTTGTCAATGGAATTTATGTATTGTAACAAAATGCCGCTAGCCTCTCTTATCAAACTCAAAGATAATGCAGACGTACACATGACGTACCCTGGTTATAAATTATAATCTCAACAAACACAAATTTCATTAGTTTGCATTTTTCGTTATTAAATTGTCAAAAAAAAAACTCGTTCCCCTAATTAAACCGTACTAAATAATCCCTTCAAGTTCGCCCATCTTCACTTCTGCCACGACCAGAATTTATAATTAAATCTCGTGTTCGTGGCGCCATTTCCAAATATTATATTTCATGGCTTTTTATGAAAGGAACTCCAGAACCCGCCTAATAAAAAACAGCAGGCTCGGGTCTGGGGCCCTATTGACCTTTCACACAATCAATTAAGACAATAAAGGCGGAGAAACAGTACCTCGCGTCCGAATGGACGTGCCAATAAGGCCTAAATTTACCGGTTCATTAACCCTAATCCTAGATATTGTTTCGATCTCTACCGGAAACCGTTTAAAACATCCAAGATTAATCGAGGTTACCGCACCCTTGTTGGACCTCAATCACCAGAAAGACGAGAACCCGCATATTGTTTGAGGGGATGCAACATGCAACGAAAACAACAGGCCGTAATGGATTAGTTTTGTACGCTTTGAAAGTTGCGTGCCAGTGCCTTTGGAGTTTGAACGCCGTGGAATGTATAGGGTTTTAAGTTGTTTGTTCTCGAGACTGGCAACTCGGGGTGAAAGGTGCTTTTATTAAATAAACCAATTGGGTTGTTTCCGGTTTTTTAAATCAGTAAGTTGGGGTTAGGAAGGAAGTCGCTGGATAATATTGTTGGATGTGCATGAGGCTAAACACACACAACAGATTTAACTTTGATTTTGTTTTCTTGAAAATGGACGCTTAAATGTGGCTGAGTTTTTAACACTCTTTTGGTGTTTCTGACGAAGCTGTTCAAAGAAGACCGAAGTTGCCAAAAATTGTTTTAGCTAACCTCAAAAAAATCTCATTATTCTTCATTTTTTGTTGACCCTAATATCGTAATGGGCCAATCTGATTGAATTAGATTGTCTTTCCTTCAGTTACATTCATTAATCCATCAATCTTGCCCTTCCACGATGAATCGGACTGTCAATCCTTCGTGAGATTGTCAATCTGATTGACCGTGTAGTGTGCCCATAAAGGTAGCTAAAATAACGTGTTCGTTTGTCCAACATTGACGGCCGAGTTTTAGATTGAGTTCCCTCATTTTCTTCTAAGCGAAAACCCTTCAGATGTAGTAACGTCGTGACTGTATATGATATTAAAATTAACAAATAATAAACAACCTTTTTGGGTTCAATGTTTCATACAGTATGCAGAAGCTGTTTTGTTGTCATTCGGCGTATCGCTCATTATCTTACTAAACAAAATAAAGAATGACAGAAATGTGTGGTAGAAAGCTATTACACTTACAGCGAATATCAAATCGCCTTTTTAACACTTTTTGTCGTCTTATATGTAGGTTAAGAATCACTTAAACTATAGCTTATTACGATGGTTGGTTTTTAAGAAGCAAGAAATAGTTTAAGACGTATTTCCTCCATACATTAGCTTTGTGATACTTTGAATTTCTCTTATCAACAAAGAAAAAATGACCACAGAGTACAGTCATTTTACAAGAACTATCCCGAAAATACGTAGGTCAAGTAATTAAAAATAATAATATAATAGCTTGAGCCTTTAAAGCCTGGATTAAACTTTTATAAATATTTTATCAAAGAATGTATCAATTATTTTTTTGTGAACCACTTAAAAATCCATAAATTTTTTATGTCCAGGCATTACACTGACGAAAACAACTCTATTGAATCAATTAATTTTTTTCTATTGATTTGGCTGCTGGTATATCTAGCTAAAGGAAGTACTTCTTAAACTCATAGAATACGTTGATTGTTGGCGATTTTTAAAATAATTTTCGAAACTATCTTATCATAGCAGTTACTTTAAAAGGTATACTTTAAGATTTAATAACTACTATTTACCTATTCATATCCTCTAAAGAATTAATAATATAAAATTATCTGAAAATCTCTAAATACACAGACATGTTCGTTTAACTCTTTAATAATAATAATAATAATAATCCGCATCTACTTTTAACTTCCTTATAGGGTTTGGTTTACAAACAAATTTTACAATTTTCCATCCTACGTATGGCTACTTCCATGTTTTTTCGGAGTTTTATGACCCCTAGAGTACGAAACAATAGGCCTCGTGATAATCTCCGAAACTATACAACACCGACTGTCGTCAAATTCTATGTTTGTTAGGAATATTTTGCAGATGGTAAAACACTAACCAAAATTTGTCTAGTCATCCCGACCTATAATAGGATAACGTCACCTTAGTTTACAATAGTAAATGTAATTTGAATTTTATAAAATAAGATACCCCTTACGTTCAATCAATATTATAACAACATTTTGCAATTTAACATTCAAATAGTTAAACAAATGCTCTGAAATCTTACAAGTGTTATAAGATCAACGTAGGCATTGCAAATCGTGAATCAAAATGTTATACCCCTCCCCAAAAGTTGATGACATCATCTTAAAATTTTGCCAAATAAATCCTATCTAAAATATGTAAAATATTATGAATCTATACTTGTGGTTTATGAATGGATTCACATTTTTTAGAAATACTCATACAAGGTGACTAAAAAAAAATGAATGAGGCAATCTATTTTATTGATCAATTCAAGAACGTTTCACTTGTTTTCTCGAAAATTTTTATATACAGTGCTGTTATTAATTGGTGTTATACTGCACCTATTGAAATTGATGTGTGTCCTCAATAAAGTAAAGTATTGATGTCATCACAAAATTATGTAATGGAAAAACTTACTTGAAAATACGCTTCTGCTCCTTTAAGAGTCCACATATATTTTTATTTTAACTTTTAAGGGTTGTTGAACAAAAAAACCTAAAATTTTTCGAAGAATCTTTATTTGTTTGCCTGTTTTTCAGAGACGAGGGAAGTTCCGTTTAAATGACTTTAGACAGTTTGTTTCTCAGTAGCTACAGAGTAAACTCCCTTAAAACTTTAGTTAGACACTAACATTGGTTTAGCGTTTTACCGGATATTTGTCACAACTTACTTATTCAACCCCCCCAGAAAATTATGACGTTTCGCAAAAATTATTAAATAAATATGTTTGATTAAAATGTTCTTAGTTTAATATGTTTTAGGGGCTAGGGAAGTATTGTAGTATTGTAATGCGGTATTTTGATGAATGATTTTATTCTTTGATTAGGTAGCTCGTTATTTAATGTTAGAAAATATATAAAAGATGTACCAAAATATTGGGTATTAGACACTAGGAGATATATAATGGTAGAAGTCTTCAGTTGTTAGAATTTTTAATTTTATACAACTGAAGTAACCAATCAGATTTAATCCACAAAGATAATGAATTTTATAAAAACTGATTCCGCAAATTTAATTTTTTATTACACTTATAATATTAAAATAAAAATAATTTTGCGTTCTCAAAATTTTCGCAGATTATTATTTGTTAATTTTCATTCATAGTTTTTTTAACATTTTGTATAAATAATTCGAAAAAAATGAAGAGATATTGCTAAAGCGCAATTCAAAGCCTATTTTTAACAAACATTTATGAATAAATTTTGGCGATGTCATTAAATTTCTGGAGGAAAGGGATAAATAAAACATTGGAAAAAAATCGTTTCGTAGATCCTAGGACAAATAGTAATATTTGCTTTTAAAAACGTTTTATTTCCCGAGCGTAACCTAAGGAAGTATTGTAGTAGGATCCATTCGGTGAATGGCCACTTTCACGTTTTCTCGATAAGAGTAGAAACAATAGGTCTCCCGTTTCCGTTTGTCTGTCTGTCGGCTGTCCTCTGTACCGATTTTTATTAGACAGATAATCTCCGCAGATGGAAGCAAACATGAAGACAAAAGCAACCAATGACCACTTATTTGCATTCTTAAAATAATTATAGAACATGAAACTACTGGACCGATTGTTGTCAAATTTTATATGTATCATCCCCACAATATGATGACGTCATTTCAAAATTGTGGTGCCGTTGATGCTTTAATCTAGACATCCAGATTTAAAAAAAAACGCAAAATTCTATAACATTTTACAATTTAACTTTGAAACTGCAATTCCTAAATGACCAATTTTTCTACAATAATCAATATACATAAAAATATGAATATTGTTAAACAAGCAATAAAGGAACGTATTATACTAAAAAAATTTCAAGTGAGGTTTAGGTGACAAAATTTTTGGAATGACATAATTAAATTTTTGCAAGTGATGAACAGATGAAATCTGATAAATGATTTACAATGCAAAATTCGTGCAAAATTTCATATAAAACTTACATGCACAAGGTTAAAAATAAAGTGTACTTAATATATCAGAGATACGGGTGTCCTAGTTAAAATTCCTCGGCTTTATATCTTGAGAATGGATAGATTTTGAAATTCTGTAACCGCCATTGTTTTTAACTTGAAGGGAAAAACTTAATTAGACACAGCTTGTTGATTATAAAATAAAGTGTGGGTTCTTTATTTCAGTAATGTTTTTTTTTGTCCATAATGTTTTTTCGGTTGAAAATGAAATAAATGTCAAGTGTTGTATGTCATTGTATTCGCAATTTAATAGTTTATCAAAATTCGTTTCAACGCCGATGCAATATGTGCGTCATATTGTTACCCATACGCCGCCCCGGTACGACGTCTATGGGTTCTGATATGTACGGCGATAATGACTCATCGGCCAGGCGGCATTCGCTAACGAGAAGCCTGGAAGCGGAAGTCGCGATGGGCAACCCAGAAAAACCTCGAAGCGGCGTTTTCGATCCATCGAGAAGAACGTATAAGTTTAAATAGAGGCCACCGTCGGGAACGATTATTATTCAGTTAACGAGTCGAGTTGAGCGAAATAGAGTCCAGTCAAGTTGCGCCGGAATTATTTAGTAACAATAGTCACAATATTTACGACTTAGTATTATTAAAGTTCTATCATTGTTGTATATGTATAGTTAGATTCCATCTAAATTTTTATTGTACACATATACTAAGTAATACCAATCCTAATTTGAGATAAATTTACCGCTTTTTCTATCGATTATTTGTCCTTTTATGTTTCTTATTTACTTACTTTAAACTGCGCCAATTAGTAACATCTAATTTTAGTCTAAAATATTTTTTTTATATCCAGCATTTTTATTAACTTTTTCCTGTATTTAGATTCATCCTGTTGGAAAATAAACCATTGTTATTATTATTATTATATTTGCAATGTACTAAATAAAGCTTTTCCTTCTACTAAGAACAATGGCGTTTACAGCTTAGAGATTGGCATTCTCAAGATATAAGGCCGCACTTTCTAAAGAGGATTTACTTAGTAACACTTTAAGATGACTTGATCAAATTTTTGGTGGGAATCATTAGACAAGATTCATCAAAAATTTCACAACGGTCAGTCCAGTAGTTACGGAGATCTCTTGCCTAATAAAACCCCAACAGACCACATACGACAGACAGACGGAAACGGGACACCTTTCATACTCTAGAAGTTAGAGAATGTCGACAAAGCAGGTCATTGGCCATTCGTTAATTAGACTCTATAGAATACTTTTTTAATGTACGCTCAGAAAGTAAAAAGAAAAGGATCGGCCATAAAACAGATTCAATTATTGAGAAATTAAATCCTTTAATTTATATTATGGCCTTTCAGCACTTTCAGCTTAGCTTTATGAATTTTGAGCTTTATAGTTCCGGTTCTGAAATACGGAACATGGACTAAATAATTTACCACAATTTTTATTTGGGTACTTAGGGTTATGACAATGAATGTGCTTCTCATAGGATAGAAAAAAAGTGCAGATTTATGAAGTACTTGAGTAGTTTGCTTTTATGAGTTTAAGGTCCTGTGAGAGTTCACGGAAACTACAAAATAAACCTCAGAAAAATTATGACGTAATTCTTATATCAATATTTTATTATTTCTTTATTATTCCTTATGATTTTATTGCTTTCAAAGTTACAGCGCGGAAAAATAAACTCGGATGTCAAATATGCAAGCAATGTGGTTGATTTTATTTTAACCATCTTGATGGAGTTTTTATAACGCCTGCAGTTTCATGTCGTTACAGTGTAATGGACATCGTGAATTGATTTCTTCAACAAAATCTTTAAAAACACTTATAACAGTTGATGATGATTGTAATAATTTTAGCCATACGGGTTTGCGGTCACGCAGGACACACAGATAGCGGGTCCTTAATTTCCCATTTAGTACACAACGTCGCGTCGTCATTTTTAAATAAAACAAAAAAGCGCACAAAATTATTTCTTATGTAACACACACCGAATTCATTTATTAGCGCGGATTTGTCCTTCTATTCATGTGTAACAGGTATTTATCATTCATGTATATAGAGCAATACATCATCTACATCGCATAATGAAAAAAGAAAGAAGCTGCTACTATAGCTATTGTTTGCGGTGCGTATCCCAACCTTACATGGGAGACACACATTAATATGGTAGGTGCGCCCCCTCGCAAATAAATTATAATGTACTTTAGTCCCGCCTATCTTCACTATCTCTTCTGTCAGTTGCCAGCAGTGAACGAAACATGACTACATTAACACGTAATAGACGATATCGTCTTCAATTTCAACTCGGCAATCAATTTACTTGATGTGTCCTAACAATCAAAGCCTATATTGCTCTGTTCTCGATGCGGTCATGCATAAAACTATTTAATAGAACATTCTCTTCGTCGGTTAATTAACCCTTCAATGTCAACATGTTGTGATCGTGCTGCACTACTGGAAATGGAACTATGTGATTGTAGGTGCAAGTTTTCCATTTCGTCCCCTTATGGTCCAATTATCATAAAGCCATAAAACTCTCCTACACAGCAAACTTGTTTGGCTAGAACTTTCTGCGAGGACTGTATATGACGAACATAAGCTTTTGTTTTTTATGAAATTACCGAGGAAAAAGATAATTGCTGCGTGTAAATAAGATGATAATGAACGAGTGTCACAGGTCAACCAGTGAGTGCGCTCTTACGTAAGAGGCATCAACTAACCGAAAGTACAATCCGATAAAGTTTATACGGGTCATACACACTGTGTAATTAATGCAGAATTATAATTAGTGGGAACCGGGCATAAAAAAGTGTAAATTCGGGTCAAGGGTCATTCTCGAAAAGTTGCGACTTTTGTTAAGCCGGGTGTTGGTTTGTGTTGATGGATGTTTGAAAAAAAGTTTGTGTTGTGTAGTTATGTTTACGAGAAAAGCGCTGGATTCGAAACTCCACATTAATATCCTCTGCTCTTACTCGTTGAAGGTTCAAGTATCAGGCCCTTTAGTATCTATTTTATTGTATTGATAGGCAAATCATACTGGGATTTCATTTGAAATTTTGTAAACGTGATAGTTTTTGAACTAATTACGGGGAAACTTTAATTTGACATGTATTACACAGTTTTGTCCTTTGGCGATATAACAAACGTACCTATGTTACTAAAGTTTATATGAGTCATCCGAATGAACGAGGCCACCTAAAAATTGTGTTACAACATCACCATCTCAATTAATTTGTACAGATTGTTATTCTTTTACTATAATGGGAGTATGGTTAAATGTCTAGTGTAGGGGTCATTTTTTTCCTTTTGCAGAGGCAAATGTAAATCCAATTGAAATGTTTTGCATCTAACTTAAAAATTTGCCGGTTTATTTATCTTCAAAAAATTTTCTTTATTCCCAGTAAGGAAATTGTTGGCAAACACTTGGTGTAGATGCTACATTTTGTTTTCCAGAAGTCTGCAGAATTTTCACAGCGATATATACAAAATTACGGTTCCTGGGAACCCCATTAAATTGAACCAAAATTTAAGGAAAGTAGGAAACAGCAAATTTTAAAATAAGAAATTAGTCCAAACTTCTGAAGCATAAATAATTAAGCGAGTGTAGTTTCTTAAATTAATAATAATTATAAAAGTTAATTCTGCAATTTTATTACATTTTTTTTGTGATAACGTCTTTCTACCGTGTGTTCGTCACGTCAAATTATATCTCTAGGAGATTAAAGATTTTTTAAAAATATTTTAGAGATTCTTGATTTTTTTTGAATTCACTCATGTATCATGTCACATTTTGTTAAAAAGTTGTGTTAAAAATTAATTTAATTTTTCTGCAAGACGGCTCTAATGAATTTATTAACACAATTATCTGCGTATACAAATCTGGTTACTTCATGCCAAAATTTTTGCTAATGTACAGATTACAGAAGTATTTAAATTTGAAAACGAATTTTTTTCTAGACGGAAATAGAAAATTTTATGTCAAAGAATAGTAAAGTATGATCATTAACGAATTCAGAAATAAATCAATAAGAATCTCTAAAACTATATAATACAGTATGTCCCTGGATTGAATTCACAAGAGGAAAAAAAATTGTATTTTCAATTTTATAAAAAAAAACATAGGAATAACATGTTTTCCTTAATTTAAAAGAATAAATCTGCAATTAAAATTTTAATATTATCAGGCTGTGTCCTTAAAATCGAAAAAAATTAAACGTAACGAAGAACTTAGAAATATGAAAAATTAATTTTAAGAGTAGGTACAGACCAGGAATATTGAAGTTTTAATTGCAGATTTATTCGTTTTGAATTAAGCAAAAAATGTTATTCCCATGTCATTTTTTTTGTAAAATAGAAAATACAGTTTTTTTTCCTCTTGTGAACTCAATCCGGGGACATACATTTGTCAAATCAGATCGTATATTTAAAATAATTCAATTTGACATATCTGCATATCACAGAATACTGTACTCAAAAAAAGACAGCTACGGACTTTTTTTCCCGAACAGACGGTACCTTTAATAAAATAAAAAATAAGGTAGGTAGTACTGTGAGCAAATTAGAAAAAGTAGTTTTGATTTAATGAATAAAATCAACTTAATTACATGCATTAAATTAAAAATTAAATACATTTTTAAGAAACTTTAATTTCATAAATTTTTGTGATGACGTCATTAACTTTCTATAGGAGATGAATAAATAAATTTTCATTTTTATGTAATAATTAGTTCACTGCATTTTACCAAAATTTAAAAAAGGTTCAGTTTGTAGATTTTAAAACATATAAAAATTGAATTTTATACAATAATCCGCTGAAAAAAAAAAGAGTTTTAAGAAGTCTACAACGTCCATGCAAAATTTCAGAACAATCGGTGTTGTAATTTCAAGGTAATTTAAAGTTAAACTGTAAAATTATACTAATTTTCAATAGGATTTTTTTGGTAGGGATTAGAAAAATTTTGGTTAACGGTTTACCATATACGCGATGTTCTTAAAATATTGTTACGTTGATTGTAATTAAAAATCGACGTGGGTAAAACAACAATTTATTTCTTAATAGCTCGAATTTACACACAAAATAATTTCGGCGCAACTTGACTGGACTCGACTCGTTAACTGAATTGGCTAAATAACCCTTGTTCCCACCGGTGGCCTCTATTTAAACCCATACGTTCCTCTGGATAGATCGCGAACGCCGCTTCGAGGTTTTTCTAGGTCCCACAATCGAGACTTTCGGTAACCCGCTCCAAACTTGTCTTTATGCGAACGCCTCCCGGCCACCGTCACCGATGATGAGTCACCCATCATCGCCCCACATACTAAAAAACCCATAGGTGTCGTACCGGGGCGGCCTATGGGTTTATTTCGTAACAATATGTACATCTAAAATTTGTTAAGAATGTTTGGTCTATTAGTTTCGAAAATTATCGTATGGAACGTCGAAAAAACATTAAATTAGCCGTATTAAGTACATTACATTATGCTTTTCCAGCTTAGGTTCGACAAATAAAATCTAATTTTGTAAAGAATTTGTATTTTTACTTCCCGCGCGTTCATGTTTTCTGGACATTTTATAGCCCCTGGAGTACGAAAAATTTGGTCTTCCGCTTCCGTCTGTTTGTCTGTCTCGATTTTTATTAGACATATGTCCGAAACTACTGGACCAATTGCCAAATTGTTGTTTGACTATTTAATCGATTGTGACGGGACGTATCTTCATTATTTTCAGATTTTGCGAAATTTAATTTGTAATAGAGGGTATTACATCCACGAAATCAGTAACAGTAACAGTGTAAGAAAAAAAAGTCACCCACTGTATTTCACTGCGGTCACAAATGTCCTTGGGCGAACTTCGCGTACATTAGCATAAAAGATTGTTATACAATTTGGAAATTTTGAATGGCTGGGGGAAAATCTCAAAACGGATTCATAAACCACAAGTACAGGAGTATATTATTTTATACAATTTGAATCCCATTTACTACGAAAAATTTTAAGAGGACGTCATATTGTTGACGGGAATGACTGGACATATTTTGGTTAGCATTTCATCATCTACACCGTATTCCTGAAACACATACAAAATTTGACAATAATCAGTCGAATAGTTCTGAAGATTATGTGTAGTAAAAATCGACACAGACAGACAGACAGTCGGAAATGGGAACCTATTTTTTCGTGCTGTATGATTTTTGAAAAATTTTGATGATTTACAAATGGATTAATTTCGTAGAAGTACTTATGGTATACCTAAGTACTTTTATTAGCTAACAATTTTAAATGGTTCACTGGAACTTTTGCGAAACTAGCTGGAAGCATAAAGAATTAAAAAAAATATATTTTCAAAAGTATATTTACTTTGTTGCTGAATTAATCGATTTTGTTAGAAGTGGAACAAATACGATTTATGTTTTTTGTGAAATGAACAGAAGCAAAATTATATCCACTTAAATCAAGTGTCGGAATAATCGAACGATAACCTTAGACCAATTTTTTCGTCTAAATATTATTATTATCTAAATTAAGAGGTCCTTTCCTACACGTGTCACTAATGTTTATTAATACTAAGTTCAACAGCAAATTAATTATAATTCACTGAAATGTTGTTCTCACATTACATAATATTAGCTGAGACCGAAACTAATCCAAGGTTACAGTTTTTTTGTGATTTTCAACTGTTAAGAGTGTGTAAACGTGTTTTCAATTACTTGTATGTAGATGAAATATTCATGCGTTCCCAAAACTGCAGCTTTCAAAACTTGTTCATACTTCGTGTTTATATTAACTTGAAACAATGTTAATTACGTACGAATGGATATTTGACAGAATGGCAAATGGCAGACATTTTTCTAAACATGATTTCATAATAGTATTCTTTTTTCAGGAGATGAAGCTGGGCCTCCTTCGAATACCTCCTGAAGCGTCCGAAATTTTCATAACTGGTGGTGACCGGATCACCCTAGGTCCAAAATCCTTCGATCAAATGACCGGCTTAACCCTCCTTCGCATAGACAGCACCCGTACGCTTGTGATGGAAAAACAGTCCTTTCGCAATGTAACTACTCCTAGTCTACTAATTCAAATACAGAACTGTGATCAATTAAGCATAAAGACTGGCGCATTCGAAAGTTTGCAGGTAGGCATAGTTTGCGTACACCAAATGCACCATTGCGTTGCCTTTCTTAATTACGAAGGACATAGGAGTAAGATGCTAACAATAAAACCTAAAATTACGTCTGAAATTATCCGCTTGTTAATAACAACGATGAAGTTGTGTCATCGTTTTTATTACATTCATTCTGGGAGGCACAATGGTCGATTTTACGGCTTGTTTCCGTCATGTTTCGCCTAAATGTCGTTTGTTGCAGAGTTCCATAGAAGTGGAAATTATAAGATGCGCTTCGGTGAATGTGGAAAAGACCGCCTTCAGCAAGTTAAGATCCGCCCTTTTTAAAGAAATTCCGAAATTAACGTTGGCTGCAGAGGCATTCGAGTTCAAGAAACAAGGAAATATTGGAAAACATGGTCCCGTTACTACAGTAAGTACCAGTCGGGTTTGTAAAACAGCTTTACGAGGCCAGCAAATCGTTTAAATTTAATTAGTTCACTGGGTCATTCTTTACAATGTTTATGGCTTCGCACTGGTAGTGTCTTTTATGTGAAATCAGCAGTAATCAATTTGATTATAAACTCAATTATTAACCACATAAAAGCTTGGAAAGTTTCATCTGGTGAAAGTTGTAATAATTGAAAATTAGAAGGACGAACTTCTTAATAAAATGTGGGCTCTAATTTTTCCAAATTTAAAAGGTGTTCAATTGGCTGCAATTTTTGTCCACACTTCAAAAACTAAAAAAACAGGATTTTTGTTTCTTGGATGTCATTTTTTACACTGATTTCACAAAGTAAACTTAACTAAATAAGTGTACAGTAACATGCATTCTTAACTCATACACAGAACTACAGATGTTTGAATAAAATGTGATATTTTTTAAGAAATATTTCATCTTAAATTATTGACAGCGAATTTCGTTTGCCATTAAACCACCTTTTCAGCTGAAAGCAATGCTTTAATTGATGGAGTTACAGAATTGTTTTGTGGGTTGGTATTCCTGACTTCATAATGTAACATACTTGAAATATGACAGAGAAATGACATTTGTCACCTTGGAACGATTTTTATGTTATTTCTGCGTCTTCTGTCAAAATAGCTAAATTGATTTTGATTATTTTTTTTTAATAAAGATGTAAAATTTACTCAATAGAAAAAATTGCTCGAAAGTTGTTTGGACAGAACTTCCCTCGCAACTTGGATTAGTGCAGTGTAGTACTTGCAGATAAGACTGAGTGTGACAAATTACATACCCTACGAAAATAGAGAGCGGGTGGGCGGAGCTAGTATTTGTTAAATAAGCTTGATTTTGCTAAATGACCAATATTAAGAGGAATCACTGGAATGAAGAGGGGGTGGGTGGGCGGGCCTATTGCTTGCTTATAAAAGATTCAAACTTAGCCCCGCCCACCCACCCGTCCTCCCATTTTTCTTCTTCTGAAATAAGAGGTAAATGTTATAGCAAATAAGTAGTATAACAAAAAAATACGATTAACACTTTTTTTTTTAGTTAACAGCCTACGTTCTATTAGTTACCATTTCCACTTTACAAAAGAACATATAATTAACCCGGCCCACCCACCCCGCCTCCATTTCAGTGATTCATTTGATCTAGCCCGAATGAAAGGTGGATCTCAATTGAAGAGAGATAAAATCATTAGAATTAGCGTGTGTGCTAAGATAAGACTAATTTTGGTAAATCACATACCCTCTAAGAAAATAAATGATGGGCTAGTACTTACTGAGATAAGACTGTTTGTGGCAAAGGACATACCCTTTAAGAAAATAGGGGGCGGGTGGGCGGGGCTTAGTATTTGTTAAGATAAGATTGATTTTGATAAATGAATATCCTCTAAGAAAAAAAGGGTGGGTGGGCGGTTCTAAAACTTGCCAACATAGAACTGAACAATATTAAGAGTAGTCACTGGAATGAACAAGGAGTGGGTAGGCGTGACTACTGCTTGTTCATAAAATTAGAAAAAAGCTAAATTTAGCCCCGCCCACCTCCTTTCTCCATTTCACTGAATTTTTGAGTGTAAAATGAAAATGGAAAGTGAAAAATAACACTGGGGATTGTATTTCCAAAATTTTCTGGGAAAGTGGAGTGAGCCGTTCTTGATTCATTAATTTTTTGGGCCACCTGTATAAGCAAATCTAAAAGATATAAATGGAATGATAAACCACAAATACAGACTCATCATATTGTGTACATTTAGATAGGGATTCATTTGGCAAAATTTTGAGCTGACGTCATTAACTTTTTGGAGGGGATAAAGAAATATATTTTGATTAAAAATTTATCATGCTTATCATAACTTTAAAACATCTGCAAGATTTCAAAGCATTGGGTTTTGCAGATTCAAAATTAAATTGCAAAATATTGTTTTATAATTTTGATTTTTTTCCAAAGATCTGGACGTCTCGGGTAAAACCTAGAGTTTAACATAACCATAACCTAAAATATAATGATAAAATTTAACTTTGCGCGCAATTTTGTTTTCATGATAACCCCTGTAAGTTAAAAAAAATATATAGATAATAGCAGTTATAATGTAAAAAAAAGTATGGCCTATGAGGAAATCGAACCCACGTTATTTGCATGACGCCTGGGTGAGCAAAGACACTCTGGAAACAAAATTTTGAATCTCTACTTGAATGATGATACGTTTGTGTAAAAAGTCATCGATCTGTCAAAGTCTGGACGTTTACGGTCAAATTTTTGACAGCCAAGGGAGATAGGTTAAGAGCTGAAAGTCCCGACATACGTTTTTTGAAACACTGCTAACTGCGATCACGAATTATGTTGCTCACCCTATATAAAAAGTTGTTATACAATTTAGATTTTTTTGCGAAAATCTGGATGTCTAGGGTAAAAATCACAAGCACAGGGCACAGGAATATGTTACTTTGAAAAATTTTAATAGCATTTACCATGCAAAATTTTGAGCTGACGTCATCAAATTAATGGTGGCAATTATTAGACAAATTTTGGTTAGAGTTTACCATCTACAGGATATTCCTAAAATATATACCTATACAATTTTGACAACAACCAATCCATTGGTTTCGGAGATGTATTACAATAAATCCTTAGATTACGCTCGGGAAGTGAAAATTAATTTTGCAAAAAATTAGTATTTTTTTTCCAATTATTGAGATCTGAAAGACCCTAAAAGGGCGCCGGACACGTATGATAAATGGTTCCTTTAAATAAAAAAAAGTGTTTTTAGGCGACCATTACAAAACTTGTCGTTTTTTGGACTCACTTGTCACTGTTTTGTACTCAGATATCAAATAGCTACTTTCGCGTTCTTGGCCGTATTTTTTTGACCAACATTAAAAAAAAAACAGCGTCATTATTTGAACTCCACCTGTACTCAATATCGTTATGAAACATGGCGGTACCATTTTTTTTTCGTAGTAGAGCAACATAGAGCACTTTGGTTTTTATCAAATCTACAGGACTTCCTCCAACAACGAAAAAAGATTTTCTAACCTCAAAAGCACTTACAGAACCAATTATTTTTCTGTATGGTCGCCTAAAAAACATTGTGTGTATCTCGGCCAAAGAGAAGTAAGTTTTCCGGTCTCATCTGATTTGTAGGCCTTGGCCGAAAAAGTTCATCTTTATGTCCTTAATACACAAGTAACTATTGTATTCGGATTGACGTTCAGTTATACTTAAACTGATGTATGTATTTCCTATAGTTAGCAAAATATTGGGGGAAATTTATTTTTGTCCATTTTTACGAAATTTAACTCTTTATTGTATACACACGCATAATTTGAAGATTATTTGAAATGGGGAACCAGATTTTCTCGTATTCTGTCACATCTGATCCTATTATAAAATTCATTTAGCTTTTACTCAGGGCTTTTAATGAAATTAAAGTGCTAAAAGGTGGTTAGATGTTTAATTTTTGTCCTTCTCGACATTTGTTTTCTGCTGATGGAACATAATAATTGAGTTCCGTAGGATGTCACAATCTTTTCGACAATGTACACATTGTTACTCAAATTATTTTTTTTTCTCAGGCGATAGTTACAGAGACAATTATTTTTTACTTTCCAACAGATAGTAACAGCCACAGTAACAATGTTGTTTTCACAAATGTCCCATTAAACAAAACGGAAACATCCATTTTCGCCTTTCGTATCCATGCCCATCATGTCGGTTTTTAATCGTACATATGGTGTAATAGTCTACCATTATTGTTAATTGTTCATTTATAGCTTACCCGAAAACAATAAATTTATTGGGTATTGATGAATTATTCATTTTTACCTCCTCCGGAAAGTTGATGACGTCGTCTCAAATATGATTGAACGTTGGTTTAAAAGTACGCTTGTAATGCGTGCGGTATTGGTTGTGTTGCTGGTTATGACAATATGCAAAGATAGTTTTCTTACCTGCTTAAGTCAGTTAAAGTAGTTAATAGACATGTGACGTATATATTAAGTCACAACGAACCCAATTCTGAAAAACTCTAGTTAAAATCAAATTTCTATAGTTTTTGAAGTTAGTAATCTGTCAGTTCTTATTTCTAATCAGGTTTTTTATTTACAGATTTTGTTCGACAACGTGACAATAGCGACAATACCTCAACACACCTTCTTTTCTACTTTGGCGGAAGTAAAATTCCACAAGTCTTCCATAGGAGAAATTCACAGTAACGCTTTCTCACCTACTCAGATCTCTTCCATATCCTTCCTCCACACAAACGTAGATCGCATCCACGGCGGTGCATTCATCAACCGAACATTAATTTATAATTTTAAGATAGAAAAATGCAACATCAAAAAAATCGAAGCCGGTGCTATAACTGCTAGTATGGAAAATCTAAATGTTCAACATTCCAGGTAATGTCCACCTTCCTCCGTCGTTCCACACTACTAAATACCGTTGTATTGCAGCATAACAGACATTCAAAGCGGCGCCATACATAGCACCGTAGTCACAGTAGACATTTCGGACAACGAAATCGGAAACTTACAATCTACAGGTTTTGTTTTCAACGGTTGGAGCAACATAGCATTCGAACACAACATAGTCCAGTTCCTGCATGCAAACTCCATCGTTGCTCCGTTCTCCTCGGACGTGGTGAGGTTTTCTTTCAATGGAAACGAAGTGTACAAGTCCGAACCAGGTGCCTTAAGTTTCGTGCCAGATTTAGAAGATCGAGTTTTTATATTTAAAGACAACTTCTTCGAACAAACGTGCCATTGTACCTTAGACGAATGGATCGTGGAGTTAATGAATGCTAACGCTACGAGCAAAATTAACAAGATCGTCAACAATACGTTTTGTAGAGTAAACGAGCTGCTTTCGAAATGTTTTGAGTTGAAAGTGGGAGTTATTAATATCCAGAATTTTACAGAATTAGTTTGTAATAGTAATAATACGATAGTTTGTGAACCGTACCGAGGAGAAACAAAGATCGTCAACTCCACAAATACGATGTTCGCAAACGATGATCCACCTCCTACAACCGATTGGTTAGCGGTTATCATCGGCACGTCTTCAGTTCTTGTGTTACTCGTGATCGTAACTTTTATCATAATGTTGATACGAGGTAGCAGGTGGCTAAAACGTAAAGGTTACTTCAGGAAAATGCAATACATACAAAATGAGCACAGTAACGATGAAGAAAACACCATAGAAACCGTAGACGATGGAGATAAGCTCGATATTTCAGAAGATTTAACAATGGAGCTGTTGCAAGACTTATCAAAAAAATTAGACGACCCGATGACACACCAAGAAGCTTGTGAAATGATTGAGCAACTCTACCAGAAGTATATACACAGTAGTGGCATCGAAAACAACAACCAGCAAGACGAGGACGCCCACTTGTACGAAGAACTCGGTAACTTACAGCTCACCAGCACAAGTCAAGACCCCAACAAACAACAGGAAAACGGTCCTCGGAGCATTCTGCGAATAATGGAAGAAAAATTTAATACTCACTTTGAAGACATCGATGCCGATGACAACCACAGACCGCCACTGGTCGGAGAATACTCAGAACCTTCTGATGCCGCTGTCCACTTGTACTCAGAAGTGAGACAGAATAGGGAGTCGGAGGGCGAGAACAAGGATTCTCTCAAATCGCGGGCTTCCAGCAACATGGCGTTTAGGCCGTTACCAGATAAACCTGGATCGTCTAAAATGTAGCGCGATCTCGTATCCATTTTTTAATTCCAATTAATAACATGCGTTTCCATCGCACTGGGGATTGTTAATATTGAGAATTTGGAAGCCGTAACATGAGCTTTTTCAATTTGTGTGTGTTTTTTTTTTTTTTGGATAATCCCCAAATCAGATGGATAGATGTAGCTGTGATAATGTACAGTTAAATGTGTTAGCAACCTATACGTTGTTTAATTTTGTATATTTTGTAATTTTATTTTGATTTTGCGTAAATAGTATTTTATATTATTAATATACTGCGTTGTATAATTGTATGTTAGTATGATCATTTTTATTCAAGTTACTTACTCCGTTCTTTTAAACTACAACAAAAATGTAATGAAGCAATCATAAAGAAATATAATTATTAAGAAAATTTTGAGTTTTATTGAGTGTCAAATATATGGGTACAACCTACAGTCATCACCAAAAACAGATTAAATAGATTGACAATGAATTCTTAAAGTAACAATGCCATTTTTGGATATAAAACTCTTGAAGGATATTTGTAATTTAAATTGTGTGGTTACAAATAAAATAAGAAAATGAATGTTCTAAAAAATTAAGTAAACGTTTTTGATTGCATGTTTGCTGCGGGAAACCCCTATATTGATTTTCGTGGAACCCCATTTAGGACGTGTTGGTCTTCGTCCGTTTTATAATAGATAACCACAAGGCGTGAAAACCAGCTTTGTTCAGTAGAGTTCAATACTTCTTATGTTAATATTTACCAGCGCCACGCAGATTTATGCGATAATTAACCACTCTCTCCGGTTACACGAAATCTTGGTTGCCTATCTCTAAAAATTTAAATTTCCTTGCTTTCTTCAGGGAAAATAAACCACAACGGAATGATACAAGGTCGAAATTTTAATCGTTTTAGCAGATTTATATTCTTTGCATGAGTTTTCCGAGACCATTTTTTAGTGGTGTATTTTAGTATGCACCTATTTATTAACGAAAAACGTCCTTTTAAACAACATTTAATACAGTTCCATTAGTTTTGTTTGTTGTTATACTGATATTTTTTATTATACATGCAACGCCAAGTATATAAGGCTAAAATAATTAAGTATAGTAGACTTTTGCGAGTTTGGCACCAACTTTAAGGTGACACTTACTTAAATTTAGTTTAACATCTAATGTTATTTCAAACTGATGTATCCCTAAAAATTTATTTTTAAAAATAATGGGAAAGAAATAAAACAAGTAATTTGACAGATACGATTTATAATTTAAAATAATGTTTAATAAAATTATCTTTGGAGTAAGATTTTCATCAAGACCTTTTCATGAAAAATATTATCGTTCTTTTAAAAAATAGGAATTATGTTTGTATTTTTAACTAAAAACGGTTATTGCGTTCACGTGGAAACAATCTCAGGCGATACGATCGTATTTTATGCGCTTAATTCATGCACAATTAATTACCTTGGTATAAATCACCCATACACTCGTTTCATTGTTGGTAAATGTGCAAAAATTCTGCGCAATTTGTAAAGTGCGACAAAATTTCATACGTAACTTAATCTAAATATCTACGCGACAAATAGGAACCAATTAATAAACCACAACTACAGAAACATAATATTTATAGAGTTGTTGGTGGAACGATTCGATAAATTCTGGCTAGCGTTTTAGCATCTACACGATATTCCTAAAAACACCTAAAATTTCACTACCACTACTAGTTTAGTGGTATTCGGAGATTATTTCTTTTATAAAATCGTCAATAGACGACAAAAGACAAAGAGACGGAAACGGAAGACCTACTTTTCCATACTCTACAAGGCATGAAACGACCCGATATAATATTTCTCTAGCTCTGGCAATAAAAATCAACAAAAAAAAAATGTGCTTAAGACCAAAATCAATTCGAAGTAGTACGTATATAATATTATAGACTGTAGTATATTATTATGGATCACATTACTTCGACAAATCATGACCAATACATAAATTATAAAATAAAATTATTTGTTTTCAATCGTATTACTTTCAAAATCATTATCAAAATCCAAAAAAAAAAAAACAATGGGTTTGTGGCAACTAAAATACGAAATAAACACTTTTGATTGAAATCTGTCTAAATATCTAAAAGTCTGTCGATCATAGTTCCATAATAATTTATTGGACTTTCATTTGGGTCCTTCGACATATTTAAATTCAATGTGGTTTTTAAAAAAATCAATAAAAGAGTGCAGCATAGTTGTTGTACAAATGTGTAAATCTTCATGGATAATTTAATTTTACTTACGCTTTGATTAGGTGAGATATAAATGGCAACAATTATGATTATTTGTCCATTTTTCGCTTCCAGTTTGGTACACAAGAGATAATTTGTTTAATTAAGCCGTATGGTTGAGAATTATTATTATTACATTCGACAGTACGAAAGCGACGGGGGTTGAGGAAGAAGCAATGGGGCGATGCCGATTGTTTGTTTTTCCCTGGTTCGCTCGGCTTCCAATCCGAGTTTACCCGATTCAGCGTTTCACCCGAAGCCTGACGGATCAGACTTATTCACCGTCCACAAATTTTCATTTGTAACGGTATCAAATTTTCTATTTGGGAAAAAACCGACTGACTGTGTACTTCGGATATAAAGATGACTCGAAAAAAAGTGTAATTAAGTATGAAACTTGAATAATTTAGCCAAGATCTTTAGTTACTAAAACCTTGAAAGTTCCTGAATGTTGTTGCTGGCATTTAAGAAGAAAAACTACAATAAAAGAACGTTGCACGACCACAGTATAGAGATGATTCAGTAGGGACAACACGCTATTTTTACTGACCCGTTTTCATGGGTGGTCGTTTGTCTTGTGACCGTATGAGGGCGCGCAACGAAAGGTACTTCTGTCTCTCATGCATTGGAACATTGAACTGCAGTACTTTGGTTATCCAGTGACTTTGATATTTGAAATTTGGCAGTTTAGTTGCATTGGTTTTGATGGTTTAAGGATGATGTTCCGGTGGAAATATTTCAGTTAAATGTAATTTTTACAGAGACATTCTAAAAAACATTCTTCATGTTTTGATGGGATCATTGTTTATTATTTAATTTTTTGTAAAAAAAAAAATAAATGTATATTAGCGTTTTCTAATAACGTTGAATTTTACAGCCATCGTTATAATAGACTGTGTGGTTTCTAAGATCAACTACAAAATGTTAGTGTTTTTACACTATTTTTAATTATTTTGCGATTGTGATAGTTTTTAAATTGGGTGGCGACACGTAGAAATAGAAAGATCGAAGGCGCCCACACGAGTTGTCGCTACTGAACGATCTCTACACTGTGGCACGACTTTGAGATAGGCAACAGACAATTCATCACTTCGTTAAACCTAGTAGGTGTGAAATAAATTATTATAAATTGGCATTGGCCAAGGTAAGCAATGTAGTACCAACTGTTGGATAAAATTTCACTAAATTTGTGTTGCCAAATGGGCTTTTCTAATTATGTATTATTTTAGTGCCACCTCCGTTCCTTTACCTTTGTAACGCAAATGTTTTAATTTTTCTTTTGTGAAATCCACATTGAAATCCTCACCCAAAATCGTCGGTAACTAATATACCCTAGTTACGCTTGGGCAGAGTAGATCCTGCTGTTATACCGAGTGATAAAAAAAACGAAGTCAATTCTTCAGCTTTGAAGTTTAAGATCTCGAAAAATTTGGTCCGGAAATTTTTTTAGCATTTTTTTCAAGTTCTTCAGGGCCTGCCTTCTTTCTTAACAATGTACCATCGAACTTATCCGTCATTTTCATTATTTATAGTTTCTAGCACATTCTGAATGTTATTTAATTTTCTTAACTTGATGTGAAGGAAACTTGATGTTTATTTTTATTTTCATTAAAAAATTACTGTATAAATTATTATTAGCCAATTTTTTTCTAGTTTAATAACCTAAACTTTATTTAACAATAAGGATAAATCTAGACTTTAAAACGGAGCGATGTTTTCCTTTTATTGTTTTTTTCCGTATGTCGTAGTGTTTGACATTGTGTTCCAGACAGTTGTCATTTCGATGTCAAACTCAGTTTAACGGTTATTAATTCAGAACAGTCGATGTGACAAAATTAATTTCGGAAAAGACACACGGAAAAAACAAAAGCTGGTAAGATACCACCTTTACCCAGTAAAAAAAGCAAAAATTGGTTATTTAAACAGAACTTCTTCCGCGTCGCAAGCATAATACAACATACTTTACAAAAAATTATAAATCATTAAAAATAATTATGCCAATTTTTATGTTCTATATGGTAAAAAAACCGATAGAAATTAAAATAAAGACGTGTGTAGTGTCAAAAAGCGCATGCTATCCGTGTGTTGGAAGTGAGTTTTTCCATTACAAAACATGGATAGATCTTCATTATCAATTTACCACGCTTACGATAACTTTAAACATTTGCAAAATTTCAGGACATTCGATTGCTCTGCAATTTTTATTTTTGTTCCAAAAATTTAAATATTCAAGGTAAAAATTAGGGGTGAATTCATAAATCGCAGATGTAGAAGTATGTTATTTTATGAAATTTAAATAACATTTCCTGTGCAAAATTTTGCGTTGACGTCATCACATTGTTGGTGGGAACAGTTAGACAAATTTTGGTCAGCGTTTTATCATCCACATGATATTCCAAATATTCCTCATATAAAATTTGACAACAAACAGACGGTAAAAGACCTATTTTTCAATCTCTTGAGGTCATGAAACGTTGAGAAACATGAAAATAGCCATTTGCTGGATGGACTCTATTCGCAATTCGCAAATAAAATGTTTGCACAAATTAACATTATGTAATTTGGTTAATAGATCATCTTGGCGGCCAGTACAATAGACAAAAGAAGATAAATTTTACTAATATCTAATTATAAAGTATAAATTTCAAGTGAACTTTAAAATTATCGTGGGTATGGTATAACCTTTAACCAAAATCAGACTATTCATACTTTTCAAAATTTTACTTGATTTATTTTTGTTCCACAAAAACACTTGACATTAACTTAAAATTATATTACGTAAATTTTACTTAGAATCTGCACAGTTGCATACCTCTTTTATCCCAACACTTTATGCAGTAATATACATATCTTTATTAAAAAATTGCGGTATTATTTGTGTTTCAGAGAACAACTTTTTGGAACTTTCCACAACGGAGTTATTTCTTCATCTAATTCATAAGTAATTCACCCAATTCCCATGAATATAGGGAATATCGAACTGGGTGATTAGTGTTACACTGTATGTACATCAAAATCAATATATTTATCCCCATCCAAAGTATTAAACAAATATTTATTGAAAAATAAACCCTAATACGCGCGCGCGCGAGAGAGAGAGAGAGGGACTTTGGCAAAATCAGTCTTATATAGGCAAGTACTAGGCCCTCCCACCCGCCCTTTATTTTCTTAGAGGGTATATCATTCGGCAAAATCAGTTTTATCTTAGCAAGTACTAGCCCCACCCAACCGCTCTTTATTTTCTATTTCAGATCTGTGAAACTGTAAATAGCATTTTAATTTTTTTTTTTAAACTAATTATATCATAGGTTTAATTTAGGAAATGAATGTTAAAATCTAATCATTTGAGCGACTACTTGGGAAACGCTCTATTTAATTTTTCCGAAATTCTGGAATTAAATTGTTTATACCACAATCAAAAATAAAGGTTTATGACACCATACAAAAAATTCTTTGCAAAGATGCATGAAGTATTGATAACAAAGCGTCCTAGTTTTTTCTGGGGTTGAAAAAATGCACAACAATAAAAATGTACTATTGCATGATTTGTTTTCATTTTCCCGTATTACGTATTCGCCTTAATTCACCATCTTAATCAAGCATACGATCGACGCCTGTGATGATATCAGGCGCCGCCACCACAAGCCGCCACTGCGACTAACATTACCATGGCAACTCGCCGTCAAAACAAGATCCTTCGTAGGTATAGTTTGCAAAAGTAGAATACGCTGTTGGCTGCCCGGACTCTCCTGAAATCATCTATAGTCGTTCCCTATCCGACCGTCCGACAGTTGTGTTTAGCACACTACTCCAACTACAAGCCGCGAAACAGCTAACCGATAATTAACCGGAATTGTGGGTTTAACCCTGCCGCAAAATGCCAACAACCGCGCAGTCCTTAATGGTGGAAAAGTGATCACCCGGATTACATAAATTTAATTCGAAGGTAAACTAATTCGATTAAAATGTTTCGCAGTTTGGATTTTACTGAATACATTTATTTTTGTCAAGTTGCTGCAGCGTGTAATTCAATAAATGCTTGTTGATTGCTCTTAATTTGCATAGTGCTAATAATAAACGCATTAATGTTCGATCACTGATAAATACAGATGTTCTGATAGTTAATTTGTATGTTGTGTGTGTCCCATTTGTGCGAATGTAGGTACGTCCATAGCAAAAAATGACCTTGTTTTAAATAATGACGATCCACTGAGTGATAAAGGATGAAATATCAGAAAACTAAACGTATTAGTTACTGTGCAAAAGTTGCGCCGGATAATAAACATAACGTGTGTGCACTCCTATATTTACCTTACTCACGCAAGGTTCAAAAGCCAATTTGAGTAATTGTAAATAAAGAAAAATGGACAGAGACGTCTACAACGTAGCTCGCTTTTCTTAACTACAACGAAGGAAATATTTTCGGAAATTCCAGAAAAATTTAATGCACAATAAAAATTTAATTACGCTTAATAAAAGCGTCAAATTACTCCCATTAAGCTAGCTTAAAGAAAACGCATTTAAAACACCAAACAGACCTTTTCCTAGATATAAATACACTCTTGCAAAATTTGGCACAGGCCGTAGTCGAGTGAAGGTAATCAATACAAAGACAAAAATATGTATTACTGCATGATGTCATCAAAACTAGTATCAATGGAATCCACCTACGCTTAATTATGTCACACAACTCCTGCATTCTATAACTATAACCGCACTTAAACAATAAAAATCCGACGCATATACACAGTTTCTTCCGAAAATTGCTTAAACCTGCAGTGTTTTACGATAAACGTGACTTTACGTGACATTCTGATATGTACACTCCTTATGACAAATGGAAAAAGTAAGTTATTGCATATTACAATGGCAATAAATGTTAGTGAACCAGGGAATGAACTTGACACCATATTGTGTTAGAACACGACGTTCAACATGTGCATAACAGAGAATCATTTATATTCTTTAACGCTTCCGAATCTGAGCAATGTCGTCGTGCTGTTATTGTTAGTTTTGTTAATTGGAAGATTTTACACTGATCTTAGACAGATACCAAATGCACTTATCTCCATGCTAGTGTTCAATCTATTTTAGAGTCTCGTTAACGCTGCACCTTTTCTGTTTCAGGTCTGGTTTTTTATTTTATTGTTGTATTTTTAGACACCGAACGAATATGTAATCAAAATAAAATAATAAAATCGGTAAACGTCTGTACCGCTGGACGAGAATTCGAGACATGTAGGGGGTGCAACAGATGTAAGGGGATTTATGACCCTCTTTTGCATCGTGGGGAATGAGACAAATAATGGACCGCATTAGTTGCGTCACGAAAACCCAAATCGATGGGCTTTTATGAAGCATAACGTCGACGGCCACTATTTTCATTGAAAGATAATATTCTTAAATTGATTTAAGGTCTTCTGATATTTAAGTCTCATTATACTAATAGTTTTGGTTTTTTATTGGATATGTTATCTGATCGCTGGTAGGATTTAACCGGCCCTACATAATTTGTAATTCCACATGATGTAACAGAGGTTTTTTTATTCAAGCAAAAAAGTTAACTATGTCTTTGATAATCAAAGATTTTTGCTCTAATTACTACATCATCAAATTATAGCTTTACCACTATTCGAAAAGCCACTGGCTAACGCGAGTAAATTAGAACAGATGTTCCTACATCTACGACAAGCACATAATTAATTAATTAATCTATTAATCAGGACTAAATTTATTCCGTTCTAGTATGCATCTCGACCTTTCAATGAAACAAATCTTTTTTGTCAACAACCTCTACAACCGAAGTTGCGAATGTCGCATTAGCATTGTAGCATCACATTGAAACAAATTATATTTACGAGACAACTAAAAATTATGTAACTGCTTTTTACAACATGGCATCATCCAAACCGCAAAAGTAATTGAAAAAAAAAATGCATATTTGCTTAAATGAACGTGGTTCGAAGATGAACATTAGTAGAGAATTTTGTACTGAAATATTGCTTATTAGTGAAATTATGCACACAATGACAGTGGAAAGTTTTAAGATTTCGTTGGATGTGTCATTTCCATTAATTTAAATCTGTCGGCTGAACGCTCATTCTACCAAAAATTCTGATAATCCTATTTCCTAATTGGCTACTGGTCGAGCCTGTTTTGTAACGCAGTGTTTTAGAAAATAAGATTTATTACTTTTATTCGTATTATAAGGTGAAATTAATAGAAGGTAACTGAACTATTGTGTGAAAAAAGATAAATTTTGGTGACCTAAAAAAGGTGTGAAACCGTTGGCCAGGCTTTTTTTAATTGAAACTCTTACGATTTTATTTATGTTAGTTGATTTTGGCTTCCTTCTTTACTGAGTAAAGTATTCTTGAATTATTTATAAATACATAAACCACATTATGAGTCTGCCCCAAACCGCATTTTTATACAAAACTTCGTTTCATGATCACAAAAATTCATAAAACAGAACTTTCCGGGCTTCTGGTGCATAACAATAACCACATGTATATGTTTGGCTACAATTTTAAGACAGACAAATTCAAAATTATGGAAAATGTAAATTCATTTGACTCAGGGCTATTTTTTTAACATGTTAATTTCATTTTTACTTCCCGAGCATAAGCTAATAAGTATTCTAATAGGGTCCCTCCGGCGAATAGCCACTTTCATGTTTTCTCGACGTTTCATGACCCTTTGAGTCTATTTGTCGTCTAACTGACAATACAGTAATGTTGCGCCCGTCTACATTTAATAATAATAAAACAAGAATTATCATGATTATAACTACTTACAACCGTTGTACACATCACACAATTATTCCGAAAATTAGTACCAACATTTATGTTAAAAATTTTGCAAATAAAATATTTCAGATGTTTAAAACGTAAACACAGGGTTACGTTTTAAACGTCTGCGCTTTACAATCAAAATATAGAATATTTTTCTTGACATAAATTTTGGTAGTAATTTTCTCTGAAACGTGTAAAACGGCCTTTACTCAAAATAATATTCAGAAGGTTTTGCTCTAATGTAGCTTAGTTAATAACTTTATTCGTCTCAATTTTTGTGAGAAAGCAGCTTGGCACGTGCTTAATCGTCGCATTCTTTAGATGTATGAACATAAACAACTGAAGTTAACATGTCGTGATAAATAATATATTTTTTTCTGTTGGTTATTTGCTTTAACTTATAGGCGTTGTCAACAGAAAAAATCTCATTTTTTTTTGTTATTTTACGAAGAAGCTGTATTTGTCCCAACGTACTTTAAATAATAATCTCTGTAACTATTAGACTGATGACTGTTATCAAAGTTGTATATTAGGAACATCATGTACATGATAAAACGCTTACCAAATTTTGGCTAATCATCGCCACCAATAATTTGATGACGGCTGCGCATTATATTGCTTATTACTATTATCTAAATTCTATGAAATAATATACTCCTTGTCCTTGTGGTTAACGAATCTACTTTGATTTTGTTTATTATTATTATTATTGTACGTGGGAATAACAGGGATTTCCCTCTGCCAGATCGAACTATAATATATAATAATAATAATATTATTTGCTTACTGTTTCAATCGTCTTGTTCTTTAGACACACAGTAAATTTAATAATAATTATCATCATAATAACTCGCTCGAAATTATATACAGCCAGTTTTGCTCCATTGTAGTTTAATCAGTCATTAAATTAGTCTTCTCTTCTGTTTTGAGGGCCCAAAATAAATAAAATGTCATTTTCTTTTAACACAGATGCTTGTTGTCGGAACGTGCTAATAGTCGGATTCTTTCGAAGCACAAACAAAAACAGTCGAAGTTACCCATGTGAAAAAACATGTTTTCCCCTTGGTTATTTTTTCAATACAATTTCATCTTATCCTTACTTTTGTGCAGACTGGGTATCCATATTTTTTTGATACATATAGAAGTTATCACAAATTACATGTCGCAATATCAAATTGTATAATTTTTCAAATGGAAATTTGTTGGACTGTACGAAATAACCTTGGACCATTTTTTTTAAGTTTTTCTACATCTTGTACAGTTTGGATAAGCATAGTGTAACTAACAGGAGTGTATGCAGAAACTACATGTAGAGAAGCAAATTTTTCTGAATATTTAAAATGTGATTAATTTGCAACACTTTGCGACAATATAATCAAGTTTTTGGAAGGAATGAATATATAAATTTTGTTTTTTACTTCCCAAGCGTAAGAGAAGAAAGTATTGTAATCGAGTCCATCGGCCGACCCCCTAATTTTACGTTTTCTCGACCTTTCATAACCCCTAGTGACGAAATAAGTCTCCCGTTTCCGTCTGTGTTTCAGTCTGTCTGTCCGTCTGCCGTCCCGATTTTTATTAGACAGATAATCTCCGAAAGTACTGGGCCGATAGTTGTCAAATTTTGTCTAATCATCCCCACCAATAATGTGATGACGTCATTTCAAAATTGTACACAGTAATGGGTTTTGAATTGAGCCGTATTGAGTTTTTACCCGAAATCTCCAAACCGAATGCTTTGAAATCTTGCAGATGTTTTAAAGTTATGATACGCACGATAAAATTTTCAATCAAAATATATTTACTTAACCCCTCCAAAAAATTCATGACGTCAGTTCAAAATTTTGCCGAATAAATCCTATCTAAATTGTACGAAATATGATGAGTCTGTCCTTGTAGTTTATCATTCCTTTCATATTTTTTTGGATGTGCATATACAGGGTGGGCTATTTTATTGATTTAATCAGGAACTACAAAACCAAATGCTTTGAAATCTTGGACATGTTTTAAGGTATCATAAGCATGGTAAATTTTTGATCAAAATGTATTTGCTCATCCCCCCTAAAAAAACTGATGACGTCACCTTGTTGAATAAATCCTATCTTAAATGTATGATGAATCAATACTTACGCATTAATATTTTTAGATTTGTTTATGCGGGGTGTCTCAAAAAAATTAATAACTGAGTCAATTTATTTTGTTGATTAAATCAAGAATTGTAAAATTGAATACTTTGAATTCTTGCAGACATTTTGAAGTTGTTGTAAGCATCCAACTTTTTTACTTTTACTTTCATATTACATACATATCTTTATTTTGACTTACATGGGTTATCATAAAAAAATCAAACTCGCATACTTTACTTCAGGAGCGAGGGAAGTTATGTCGAAATAACCTTCGACTATTTTTTTTTACCATGTTCACGATAATGCAAAATATATATTACAACAATAATTTTTTAGTTTCAAAGATAAAGTGTAAAATTTGATTGTACAGCTTTGAATCTTTCCAAAAATGTAGACGTCCTATGTCAAAAATAAAGCTAAGATAACGTCACATCATTTGTGGTTGGAATGAATGGACAAATTTTAATTGATTGAAATATCGATATAATGCCTTGGAAATAAACTAAAAATTTTAGAACCAGGTTTAGGGCATTATTTGTCAAATTAAATCGCCAACAAACGAGAGTTAAACGGGAGCCCTACTGTTCCATATTCTAGGAACTACGAAATATTGAAAAAACAATACTTACATAGCCTGCCCTCGAGAAGTAAAAATACCGATTTTACTATTTAAACAAATGATCACGTCATTATTGCGAAAAATTCAAATGAAAATAAGTACTTTAAATTAACGGTAGAATGTGGTTTTAAAAACATACAACGGATATTGTGTGAATCCACAAATTTTAGTTGGGATTTTCTATTAAATTACATAAATGTTAGAATACACACTAATATACAATGTGATCGATTAGATGGTTCCGAAGATTAATAAAATCGCCAAAAGATTACAAACGGACGGAAACGGAAACCACCATTTTTGAAAACTATAGACAAAATTAAAACGTGATCGTTTCACAATATTTCCCTAGTCATCTTTCAACAATACTTTATTTAATAATTTTTTTGAGATGAGGTCACCGCATGTTAAAATTTCTAAATCATCATTAGTGTTTTAAAACATTTCAAAGAACTCTTTTGTGTAATCGTTGACATGAGCTGTAAAATTTAATGACCTGAACTTTGTTAAGATAACCAGTACGAAAAGTAATATTTACTTCAAATTAGTTTGCGATGACGTCATTAACCGTTTGGATGGATAAATAGACGAATTTTAATAGATGTTTTACTATCTTCACGATAATCTCGAACCACACTTAGAGGTCTATTTTGTAACTCTTAACGATCTCGCTAGAGCATCGTTAACTTACGATAATCGTTCCCATAACGATTTTGGGACTAATAGCGATTTTGTAACATCTATCGTCTCGTTACATAGCGATCGTATCGTTAGAATGTCATCGTTCCGGAACGATAGGTTTCAGCTCACCGTTAGAAGTGTCAGAACACGTTAGAAAAGTATTTATACAACGAAGAGGAACGTTTTGGTGCAAATATGGGTAGAGAAGGTAAATATAAGTAATTAATGTATGTTTGGATTAGGTTGATAACTTATTATATATTTTTTTTTACTGCAGAGACAGAATGAGAAATTTGTCTCGGGTCTTAAGAGATGTAAACGACCCCTTGATCGTTCGAGAAGAAACCTTTAGGAAGACCTACCAACTCTAATGGGAAGCGGCGAGAGATACATGTCCAGAAATACTGCCGCAGAGTTCTGTATTATTCACCAGAAGTTGCAGGAAAAATTATATACTCATGTGCTATTTCACACAACATCTTACGCATAAGAAATATCGAAAATGACGAGATCAATATTGTCTATGACAAGGAGAACGATAATAATGAAGAACTTGAATATGAATAACACAATTTACTACATGAATGGCATATCACAAGAAATAATTTAATAATACAGCATTTTCAATAATGTATTTATTATTTTTTTTACAACATAATGAAATTATTAAACAGTTCCTCTTTCATATAGTCTTAAATTTCTGCCCTTCTTTCAAACATTGAATTTCCAATCTACAAATCTCTGGAACACACAGTGACGTTTACTTACCAGGCAGTACATTGTAATTAGAGTGCCCTATGTTATATTCTTGGTGTACTAAAAAACACAGAGGTTATGGTTTATTGTGTAACAGTATTTATAAAGATTAAACATCTCAGTTCTCATAATTGATTGGTCATGACTAAACAAGATGTTCACTTTGTCTTAAACAAAGTGTTGATGTAAGCAGAATAATTGCTAATAGTTGTACGATAAATTATAGTAAAGTACACATTTTTAAAAAGAGTGTTCGGGCGATTAATTAATTACACATACCTCTCTGAGTTGCTGAACACTTTTTTGTGGTCCTCCCACAGAATTTAGTTTTGCTACCAACCCTTCCCATATCTTTTCTAAAAGATCTGGTTTGTCCGCTACGAACTTTTGGGCCCTAAAATCTACATTACCTTCTAACTCCTCCACATACAACTCATGTTACTCTTGGGTAATACGCTGGGCCCTTTTACGTTTTTCCATTGCTCCCGTGAACGTATTGTAAACTGAATTTTGTGTTACTGTGATTATTTTGATGTTTTTCTTTTATAATTATTGTTTACTTACATGTTATAAGTTCAAAAATTTGTCCAAACTTCAATCAGTAGCAAAACAAATGTCACATGTCACAACAGAGAACAACGTAATCTAGACGCTACACAAATTTAAATACTACCGATTCTAAAAACATTAGATTCATCGTTCCGCTAACGATTTCAAAGCTTTACGATTACGATAGTGTTTATAAAATTGGAAATTTGTACAATCTCGCTAAACTGATTTTACGATTGCTTCTAACGATTATCGTTTGGGAACGAGATCGTTCCGGAGCGATAAATTACAAAATAGACCCCTTTAACTTCAAACTATTGCAGGAGATGGATCTACTAAATAAATTGCTTCGTTTAAGCAAAATTTACTTGGCAAAAATTTTAAGATGACGTCATCAAATTTTTGGTAGGACTTACAACTTAATGTTGTTCATATTTACTTACTATTACATACTTCTTTTTAGGTCATACCAATTTTAGTACTTATTGAAGACATTTCCTCTACATGATAATCGATAAATCTGATTATTCAGTTGTCACAAAGTAACCAAAACTATTTCCCATTACCCATTTCCGTTGATACGAACAGTGAAATAAATTCAGGGAATGTGTTCCAGTTTGGTTTCGGAAAACCAACTGCACCGTATTATGATTATTATGGGAAAACTAAATTCATACCACATGTACGTTCTACCACAAATTGTTATACATAAAAAGATCTAAGTCTAACATTAAAATAAACAATGCACCCTTCACCGAATGTGTTCCAGAGAGTATGCAACGTACTCCAATTCGTGTTCATCCGTTTGGCGGAAATAAACAATATTTAATGTTTACATTTTTTTTTTCAAATGATTTCAAACTTTCGCACTCTAAAAAACAAACAAATACAATCATCGACAAATTGTATATTAATAAACCGATTTGGCAATGAACCCTTCGGACCGATTATGAAACTCGCAAGCTTATCACCGCCACAATCATCACACCGAGCTTACAAACGCGCAATCCTTTAGTCACATCCCAGCAGAGCGCGGTATACCGCGAACGACATCGATAGTCGATAGTAATAAATGCTCACGTTGTGATTTTATTCACATCGTCTTATCAAAGTGACGTGGTATAACATGATTGTGTTCAGTAGGTGTTTTCGTAGTTTAGAAGTGTGACATAAATCGGTGTTTTGTGCCCCTTTTGTTAACAAACCGTCCCTACCTAGGCTACCAAAGTAAGAAAAAATTGGGTAATGCGCTTTACCTAATTGTGTCAAGATTCTATAACGTGATTGTACATCTAATCTTATCTAACCAAATGTACAAACAAACCGATTGTCAGAAAAGTCTTATCTGCAGTTTTGTTTTTCTGAAATGAGTTTTGTTTAATGCAGGTGCGAAAAGTTTATTATAGAAGTAATTTAAACAAAGCTCGGCTTCAATTTGCGATTAAAAATAAATGCCCTGAGAAATAACAAATAATATGTTGATCATTTTAAAAGTGTTGGCTTGTTGAAACAGAAGATCGTAATAGTAGTTCTAAGTAGGTATCTACTTAAAGAACCAGTTAAATTATTTAAATGATACTTCCTCTTTATCAGTCTTAATTTCATACACTTCAAGTACTCATTTCATTGCACGGTGTTGTGTTTAATTTAGTGTATCATTAAACAAATAGAAGATGGTATTCATGTTTTTGTGTGCATAAATAATTTTATTGTTTATGGTTATTTAGTGGACTTCTCTCACATTAGGAAAAACACTCAAATTAACCTCGAGAAGCGGTTTTCAGCCCAAAACTGTCATTGATTTTAATATAGTCACCACATGCACGTTTATGTCTTTGCATAGTGTTTTATCGTCATACAAGGGTGCGGTTAAATGTTTAAAAGCTTTTAATTAATTGTAGCAAAAAATTACTCTTCGTTACCTGAAATTCAACGCTTTTTATCCCGGTCATTAAACGCTTATCTTGAAATGACTAATCTTCAACCAGTGACATATCATAAATAACCTTTGTTAATCATTTTAGGTGGCCTGTGAAAATTTCCGCAAACTGAAAATGTAGCTTACAAGGAAAAATGAAGAAATCGGAAACGGAAGCAATTGTGTCGTTAATATTTCTTTTATCATCTGCTCTGACTTCTGCGGTTTTAACAGGATATGAGAATCGGGATATTACGGACGACAACCAGTTCGGATGCTCTTGGCAAGGAGGGACCAGTCCGGCGCTGATTTGTAGTTGCAGAGTGGACGCAGAGGTATTACTTTTTTAATGTTGGTAACCCTGTAGCTAAATTGATAACAATAGTTACATTAAATCCGATAATTCCCACACACGATACGAGAATTAAATTTTTTGTCTGTGTAAATAGAAATGAGTCACGGCGGCCAGGGTCGCCCAAATACGACCATGTACTTTTTTCAATATTTATTTTTGTCTAAGTGAATATTTAAATGTCATAATTTATACTTAGTTTTTGTGTAGGTGGGCGAGGGGAGACTTGAATTGTCGTCAGTGGGTTATTACGGCGCACTAATAATTAATGAGGCCGGAATTGAATTCATTTTGTTGCTTCTTCTGAAATAAACGGCACACACTTGAAGCTTTAGAACTTCAATAGAAACCGCATGACCGCATTATTAGATTTTCTTTAATTAGAGCACTCGAACTATGCATGCGGTTATTATTGACGTATCAAATTTAGTTATTTATTGTCATTTGAGATTTATCGTGTTAACTACTTCATTGAACTCGAGTAAAATTTGTATTTATAAATATTAAATATTAAAGTCAAGTCTATGTTCAAGTTTCGAAAAAACAAAAATATTCAAGTTTATATTTCGCCTGGGTGGTGCGCTAACTTTTAAAGCAAATATTGAAGACACGGGCAGGTTCGATATTATCATATTAGAACACTGGCAAGGTGGGTGTTAAAAACAAACTGAAAATTTGTACAAATTATGTATACTTATTTCTTCGGACATTCTCGCATAAGAAGCTTTGCCCCAGATATTTAATGCATTGTAGAAATAGAATTACGTTAGTTTTGTTCTTAAAATATGCAGTATTTAGAACATGAACGAAATAAAGGAGGCGGAAACGAGCCTTTGACGACAATTTTAATTTTGTGTTGAAAGAAATTCGTTTAATTTCGCTTAATAATGTAGAAATGGAACGATGAATCCTAGTTGATGGTGATTTGTTTGTTTCACCTACACAGAAAGTTAACAAAAGTAATAAAATAAATACACATGTTTGTTTTACTACCTTGCAAAATGATATTTTTAAAATTGCTGTTCCAAGTATGCAAATATTGTAAAATATTAAATGCTATTTATAAACTTTACTATTTATTTAAATATTGAAAAAACGTGGATAGTATTACCAAAATTAGTACCAATACACAAAATGTTGTTATTAGTTTCACATGTTTCACTTCTGTGTTAGCTAATTCTAGAGTACTTATAAATTTGTGGAAATGGAATGTTTTTTCGTTTTAGGAAAGGTTTTAGTTTCTTAGAATTGGTTATATAATATAAAACTTCTAAGAATTTAATTGTGTCCAAAAATTTAATGGAAGTAACTTTTACGAAGGAAGGGTCAAAAAAGATGCTCATGTAATCATTAACATCCCCATAAGAAGGGCCATTTGAGCTTTTTGTAAATATTTCAATATTATACGATGTCACTAAGCACGAGCTCCTAGATACCCCGTTAATTATTACAAATAGAAAAAAAAGTTAAACACCAAAGTTGTTCGGTTTTTTTATGAAATAATGACCATAGACTAAAATTATTTTCAACTCTGTAACGTGTTTTACACGTTTTGTTGATTTTTTTTAGAAACGGAACGATTCAGAAAAAAATTGCAATAAGGTTATTTTTAAAATCTGTGTTACTATATTCTGTGGAGATATAAATACAAGTACGCGCTTTGTTGTGGTATAAATAAAATTGAGTCTTAGTAAACAGATTGTTTATAAACCAGATTAAAAAAAAATCAATCATTCCTGTTTTTTTTTTAATTCTCTGTTCCAATAATGATAATAATGCATATAACGACCTTTTTAAATGCAGTTTAAACCAAAATAAATTGAACACTGACTCGAATAAAATATGTTTCTAACATAACAAAATGTTAATTTTCTGTAAATTGTTTACTTTTCGACCATAAATTTTTGTTTTCTCGAAATTTCATGCCTCCCAGAGTATGAGAAAGTAGATCTCCGGTTCTGTCTGTGTCAGATAATCTCCGAAATTATTGGAATGATTGTTATTAAGTTTGATTTGTATTTTAGTTACATCGTATAGATGGTGAAACGATAACCAAAATTTGTCTGATCATCCCCACCAACAATTTGATGACGCTACTTAAATATTTTGCATTGTAAATGTTATTTAAATTTTATACAATAATTATACTCCTAAACTTGTGTTTTATGAATCCGCCTAGAACTAGAACTATAGAGGTTATCATAAAAAAATTCGGAAAATCAAATTTTACCTTGGATCGATATTCAATTTAAGAACAAATATAACAAAACATTAATTAAAAATAGTGGATTAAACTTTGTAAACGTAAAAAATAACACTCTTATTAATTAGCGATGTAAACGAAAATAAATTCTTTTTCTTGCTCAAAAAAGTCAATTATTCAACATGATACGGAGTCGCATACAAAAACTGAATAAACAAACATAATTAAAACTCCTGTTTTTGTTGCTACTTTTAAGAGTCGTGGTTCCCAATAATTGAAAAACTGAAAAAAATTAATTGTTTTTTTTCAGTGATGTTTCAGTTTTTTTAACTCTTTTTTCCCCAACCCTGTTATAAATAATTTTTAAATTGCCTCAATTTTTAAATATTGACTTCAGTTTTTTCAAATAGAACCTTCTGTATTTTATTACCACATTTTACTTATATGCTCCTTGTTCTTTTCATTTTTTTGTTAAGTATTGTTTACTTTGATAGTTATTGCGTTTTTTACTTTTTTTGAGACAGACCGACAGGGTGATAGAAAAAGAACAAAGATAGAGGAAGGTGCAGTAATAAAATACAGGCTCTTCTATTTGAAAAAAAAAACCTGAAATTTCGATATTTGAAAATTTTTAGACTTTTTTATAAACCCTCTGTATCCTAAAATTTGATTTAATGATACCACATCAAAGCCCGTACCTCTATTTATCTCTCTATAAAATATTGCAATACAAGTTTTAAAAACAACATTATTGCGATTTTTTTTTTGATGAACCGTTGATTTACTAAACAAATTAAGAATATTGGAAAAAAGTGTCAACGTCACAAACGGAATTTCAAAATTCAAACATGTACATAAACATATACAGGCTGTTCAAAAAAAAGCGATATAATTTTAGTATCTGAATATTTTCTATCTCTAATAATTAATGGATATCGGAGGCAGCTAGTTTAGTGATATAAATTTGTAAAATTCCAAACAAAAATATACGAGTTGAAAAGTCATTACAAAAAAGATCCCAATAAATTTTGTCGCCCTTCCTCGTAACAAATTAACTGATTTAAAGTGAACATTCACCCCTATTTTATAAGCGATGATTGAAAATATTTTCAAAAATTGAACATTGTTTGTCTTTAATTGGCTGGACTTTTTTGGAGCAATAATTTAAGAAACGTAGGAACTTTTGCTGTCCTTGATTTCCACAGTCGAATTTTATTAAATTTGAATGTTAAACGTGTAATGTTTTAATTTGTTTAAAATTTTTGAATGCATAAATTCTTGTTTTCGCCAAAAATGGATACTATTTAAAAAACTGAGTTGAAGCTCTTGCAGTTTAAAAAAAAAATTAAAAACTGGTTTGACGCCATAAAAATAAAAACTTGAGGTTTTTGCTGAGCCTTCAAATAATTCTTCAGATTTTTTTGCAAAAATATATCAACATGTATTCATCATTAATTTTTCACATCGGATCTAAATTATATTTTTTAAAATTGACCCATATTTCTCCATCTGGTATAATTCTGGAGTGTTTGCACTAATATATCTATAACATTATTGTGAAGATTCCACAAGGTTTCTTTTTGCAAAAAATGAATCTAATTTCGGGATTTCAAGTCTTCCAAAAATAATATCCCATTAGGTTACTATTTCAACACCTTTAAAAAAATTATATTCTTACAATGCTACTTATATACATATTAACTTGTAGTTTTGTGAGTCAAAAATGTGGAAAAACCAGATTTAAATTCAAACTCCACCGCGAAAAAACCCCTTATTGAGTACCTAAATTTTCTATTATTTATCTTTTTTTCTGCAGTTACAATAAACAACAAACAGTTGTGGACAGCTCAACCTCTTTTTCGATTATCTAAGCAAATTTTATAATTGAGGTAATGTAGTAGAAAATTTCCAGAACAAGTTTTATCTCACAAACGTGTCAAATAAAAAAAGGTGTGCACATCTTGACCTGCAGAAACCAAGAATCTCGTATCTTTAACTCAGCAAAATTGCCTGAATGTCAGCAACGACGAAAACGAGACCATACGTCTTATTTCTTGTCCGCTTTATCTGTAACAGCCTGGAAAACCTTGAAATAAACGTCCTTTTAAAATATTTGGAAAATTGTTGTTTCTACGATGTGGTTATTTTTCAAGCAACTACAAACACTATGCTAATTTTTATTCCACTGGAGATAAGATTAATTCACTTAATATTTCCGTGTAATTATTCATCATGCTGTCTAATCACTAATTACAAATCCCATCCGACAAATTATGCATGATATATCTTTTACAATTCTCCGTGGTTCAGAGTATCTGCATTCATTCATAATTAATTCATTATTATTTAAAAAAATCGACAGCTCGCAGCCACTTCCCCTTTACTTATTCCTGTTCATTCACAATCTCTAACGCAGACTTATTTTCAGGAAATGACAATAACCAAAAAGTCCATATCCTTGTACGACACTGCAGCAATCGAAATCAGCGCTTGCAAGAAAGTCCGCTTCACTTCTGAATCCGTGGCTGACATGCGCACCCTCAGAAACATCAATTTAAAAAATATTGAATCCTTATACTTCGAAGAACACAGCTTAACCTGGTATGGATATCGTGCTTCAAACTTATACGACGAGCCGTTCGACTTAAGCATCCCCTCGCTGAAAATCACCATCGAGAATTCCAACATCACTCAAATTTCCGGTTACACGTTCGAGGGACGCATCAACAGCATTTACTTCGATGGGGTGATTATCGAAAACGCTGATCCCTTCGCATTTAACGCCCTTGAGCAAACCCAAGACATTACATGGAGAAACGTGGAAGTAAAGAACGCCCGAGAACAAACCTTCAAGAAGTTTTACACCGAGAACTTGGAGCTGAACAATGTCCGGACGAATATTGTTCCGAGCAGATACATACACAACATAACAGTTTATAAAACTTTTAAAATAACAAACTGTGTGTTCGATACGGTACGTCCGGGTGCTTTTATCGTTAACAATCCTAGAACTTTCGAAGTGACAGACACTAAAATTAACCACTTGGATGGTGAAGCGTTTAAAGTCAAAACGAAGGGTGACGTCGTTTTTCGGAATAATGTATTTGACGTTATTAATGATGGAGCTTTTCGTGCTATACTTCTTCACGAGGATGTACCTCTACGCAAGGCAACTATCGCCTTCGATTCAAATGTGTTTGCAAAATTAACACGTGATTCTTTGGGGATTAATGCAGAGTTTCGACCGAAATTTTCAAACTTGTACATAAATGAAACCTGTGATTGTAAAAGTATTGACCATAATATTAAGGAAGCGGAATTTTATTCGGAAATTAAGTGTAGGTTGGACGGCGAGTTTGTAACGGTTGAAGAATACAAGTCTAACATGTGTTCAATAATGCAGAGCTATTCAAATGTCATTATTATTGTAGTTGTGGTTCTTACGCTATGCTTTATAATTGGAGTAGTGTTAGCAGTGTATTACAGGCGAGTATATCTTAGTAAGAAGTACGGTAGTGAAAAAAACTCGAAGAAAGGCAACATGAGCCTGATAGTGCCTGACGGAAGGACATATCGAGAGACAGAACTTCATGTGATTGTAGAACGTGCTGATCTCCTAACCACGGATTTGTAACTTTATTTTGAGAAAATCTGTACCGATAGTTGACAGTATTCTAACGACTGATAAGTTAGATGTTAATTTAATTTAAGTAACTTATTGTACGAAATTGTGATTCAAGTATTATTTTGTGTAACTATAGGACGCTTTGTTTCAAACCTTTTGAGCACAACTTGAGGCGTTTTAAGTTTGGAACAAAGACAAGTATTTCAACAGATCGTTAGTCACATTTATAAAAATCTGTCATAAGATGAACTTTTTGATGAGTAATCTATATAAACAATGTACAACCATAAAATTGTACAAACAGTGACGCAGTTACCAGTAATAAATGTTTTTGTTTAGTTACGAAGAATCCTTGGAGACCTATACCGCAAATACCAAAGCTGTCGTCGGGGATACTTTACGTGTTTTGTGAAAACGTAAAACTCATCACCACTACATGTTTATTGCAATTCATGTCGTATATATGTAGAATTGCCTCTAAAAAGCAACGTAAAGTTCATCAGGATAAACATTTCACATAATGTATACAGTGCTATGGTATTTATTTTTTACTCAGAAAATGAAATGTGGGCGCAAAGCCTGCAATGTTTTTAATGACATTATCAACAGTCTTGAATGAATGAGAAAATGTATTTAAAAAAAAAGTTAAATTTAGGAACACAGGATCATTTGCAAAGAGCAACGGATTAATTTTTTTTTAGATCAGATGATTTTTTCGTAACATCCTGTCACATTTACTAAACAATATAGCAATTTTACTAGACGTCACACTCTATTTTTCGTCTGAATGATCTAATTTAAACAATGAATCATGGGCGGGGCTTTAATTTATCAGTATTGGAATTCACTTCTAAATTGCTGTTATTCGCTACTGCTTATTTTGTAGTACTGTAATAGCGGTTATATTGTATTTTCAGAAAATTAGACTGAGCGTTTGAGTAAATAAAAATTCAGTTCATTTTTACCCTCTATAATTCTGTTATGCAGTTTTATTATATTAAACAGTTGAGTTTAAAAAAAGTTTACAACAACTTATATTCAACAAAAGAAGTTTATATAAAACCAGCCACGCTGCATTCCAAATTCAAGGAAACATATTCTTTAGTATTATAGTGTAATTTTGTTTTAACTGATGTGCAAGTCCATTATGGGTCGTTAAAATCTGTATAAATAATTATTTAAAACGCGTATCAAACCATCATCTTCTATTTATAATACACCGTGAAACACGTCAGTGTTAAACAACTTTTGTAGTACGCAATGATGACACCAGTACTTCCTGTGTTTCCCTAGTGCATGTATTATTTATTACCTGATTTATAACTCATGTGTTAATTAATTTAATTAAAACCTATTATAGTCAATAAACTGCATTTGAAAAATTATAAATAAAAAAAAATCAACGTAGAGCGTTAGGGAAGTTGACAGAAGACCACCCTTTGATTGGTAGTTTATAAAAGTTCGAATGTACAGCAGCTACAAAAGTTGAGAGTCACTTTTGACCTAATTACTTCTTATTCGGTGCTGTGGGTGTACATACGTGTTAAAATTGGTACATAATTTTGGTTGTAATTTTATGAAAGGGCAGTTTTTTAAACAAAAATAAATCTCATGCGACGCCACAGTCCGCTTTATTATTTATATAATTAGTGTAATTTCACGTTTCTAAACATTTTCTAATATGAAATGTGTAAAACTTTGACTATTCCATTAACACGTGTTATTGTGTTTTTGTTTGTTTGTTGGAGAGAAAGAACCGTGAAAATTGTCAGAAGTTAAGTTAATAACATCGTGGGCCGGGGGATGTGTAGTTTAATTTGTTCTTTTTTTGATGTTGTTATTTGTGTATCACCGTTTCACAAGTTCAATTTGAATATTTTATTGTTGAAATATTCTCGCAACGCGGGATGCGCACCAAACCTGATTTTGATTTTGTCCGTATTAATTAGGTGCCTGTGGGTTTATTTTCATATATACTTTGTTTCATGATATGTGAGATTTACTTTCGGTCAACGACGATGTATATGTGAACACAGATGTTGCTTTAATCATTAGCTTGAATTAATGCATAATTTAACTTCATGTAAATTCATCTTGTTCAAAATTATTGACGGAGTGTGGCGTAATTAAACGTTGCTTGCTTCATTTCTTGTAACTCTAACGCGTATTCAGTTATCGTTATAAATGCGAGAAAGATTATTATTTCTTTCATTTTTAATCGAAAAAACGCGGGATGAAAGCGGAACACACGGTTTCTAGTCAAAGCTGACGGTCTTCCTTTTTCATTTGCCCAAACGGATTTTTAATTGTAAACTTCGTGGGGAGGCACGCGTTCAAGTTGTTTTGCGAAGACGGAGTGTACAGTATAATATGCGACAGGTTTTTTGGGCATTGTGGTCTGTTATACTCGTTAATAGAGTAAAATCACCAGGCAGGATGACAAGTTACTACGGGGAACTTAAATTCCCATCTCGTTACAACATCCTCTGCAGCACGTTTGTTGATATCTCGACTATAACTTGAGTTTTTTTCTTTTGCTTGTACCTACATTCAATATTCAAATATTTGTATTCAAGGCCAAGTTTTGATTTTTTTGTGGATTTTAAAATTTTGTGCTCATGTCTCATTTTGGTTAGGATATTTGGGTTAACACAACAAATTTACGTCCATTTTGGAAACCGTGTTTACTAAAAACAAAAACAAAATACCGGAATAAGGTCATAAATTTAACAATCGCTTTTACTTGCTAAAAATGTAACACAAAAACTTGTTTCTTGCTAAATTTTTAAGTTATTTTCTAAATTGAAAAATAACTCTTTTACTTGTTTTGAATGTAACATGATCCTACCATCTGAATTAATCTGATATTAAAGTAGAGTCTGCCAAATAATGAATATTATTTTCTATTGATTGGAAGGGCACTAATAAACGGCTTAGAATTATGGTAGTGATAATTTACAACCCTCACCTCCTCTCCGATTGCTTGCCTGAAAGGAACAAAGATTGCATGAATTAGATATCTATCAACACATTTTACGTTATCATGGTCAACGACGTCCGATCCGGACAAGCAGCCCAAAAGCAGGCAAGCGTTGTAAATCATCACCATTATAATTCTGAACACTTTATGGGGGACATGGAATAAGCACTTTTGGAAACAGAAAATCAATGTTCACTATTTGGCGGACTCTATTTTAATTAAGCTAAACAAAAGTGATATACGTATTATATAGGTACAGGTAAGCAACTTTCTGTATTGTAAGAAAATCCTATTATTATATTTTGTCCAATTAAAATCGCACTTACAAAAGATAAATTATATCAACTTACAAAAACAATAATTTATTCAGTATTGTTGTGTCCTAATTTAACAATTAAATTTTGGAGACCTTGGGGGTTTGGAAAGTACAGCAGTTACAAAGTTTGAGGGCACTCAGTTACTGAATTGTTTGGTTGCAGTGTAAACACGTGTTCAAATTTTGTTTGTAATTGAAAATTGAAAATGAAATCGCATTCGACGCCATGGTCTCACTTCAATAAGTATAATTAGTGTAATATTCATTTATTAATTTTCTCATCTAAAATGTTGCATAATTTTGACAAATTTTTATGTTTGCAAATTCATAGTTCATTTCAGGATTTTTAACCGTTCAAGGTTTTAATGCACGTAGCCGAAATTCACTTATTCAGGCTCAATTTATTTCAATAACGACGTCTAAAAGTTCTGGATAGATTTTAACTGAGTTCTTATATCATACACACTCAAAATAGTTTATTTATAACATTTAAATTAATCTTAAAAGACCCATTTTGATAAAACGGGCCTTGAAAATTATCATCGGTTAAATTAATATCATCGCGAAGACCCAATGGGGGGAGGGGGTATTTTATGTTTATTTTGTATTATTCCATTACATAATTCGCACCTAGTTTGCCCAACACACGTCTGGAGGGATGTCCCGACAAATTCTACACATACTCTGTTTAGGAGTAGTGAAAAAAGTGTGCGCCTTTGAAAATCTATGAGAAAATTTTATTAGAAAAGCAAGTCATATACTAACCATTTTGACGATCCACCTATAAAGTAAAATCTTTGATTTAATAAAAATTTAAACATAACGTTTAAGATAATAATTAAGATTAATAATTTAGGCGCAGCTTAAATTTGGTTAACGAATTCACTACTACACAGTCTACACAAAGAAATTCTCAATAAATTTGGTTAACAAATTCACAACCGTTGCTCCTTTAGGCAATATGTTGTAGGTATCCAGATCCAGTATCTAAGCAAAGTTTTTAATGCTACTTAGTCTACACAAAGGAATTTTCAATTTTTATTTGTTCTGCGTATTCAAATGGTATAAGTACATCGTCATTTATTGCAACAATTTTTATTTTTAAATACGACCACACACAGTACCAATATAAACATACACGTGACTGTTAAATTAGTACTGTACTCTTTGAAGAGACGTTTACATGAGTGATGAGTCGCGGAATGCCAACTATGCGTTTTTAAATGATAAAAACGTCCGATGCCATTACCGGATTACCCCAGAATTGAATATCATACTTCGGTAAAGAGAGCCACCTCGACCATGGTACAAACTTGGTAACTGTTCCAAACTTAATATTTCACTTAGATTACGTATAGATAATATATGGAGCCGGGTTTTGCTTTCTCGTGTAAACAATGTCCTTTCCAGTTTAACGTGTCATCTACGCACAACTCCGGAAAGATAACCGGTCCTGTCTTGTAATAATATTATCTCTAACTTTGACTGTGACATTTACACGAGGCGAGTTTGTATGAAATCTGATGAAATGGGTTTTATCTTTATTTAAGTAAAGTTTATTGCTTGTGGAACCATTTGGAGAATTCATTTAAATTTACTCTGCTAACTTACTAGTTTCTTTGTTGGAAATTATTAAGTAATCCAAAACGCAACCCAGTATCGAATCCTGCGAGTTTTTCCGTGCTACACATTATTGTTTACTCGTCCTTGTTGAATATAGGCAACCAGTGCAAGCTTGCCGCGTTCTTTAGTTGTCAAACTTATGTAGAAGATGTTCAAGACTAAACTCTAACAGGACGTTCACCCTTTTATACAAAACCGTGCTGATTGCTTGAATACATGTTACACCTTAATATATTTTTTTTATTTATAATATTCATAAAATGTACTTCATATTGTCCCTAAAAAGCTTTTAAACAAAAAATGTATCACTACCACTTACCTATACGGCAACATCCCGTCCAAAGCTTGATGTACTGTAGGCGGACTGCTCAAAGCCAAACCTTTCGAAAGCAACGAACCGTGTACAGCCAGAGTTTGAGACGCAACGGCTTCGGCCATTTCAACGTCGACGTCTCCTTCATCTAAATTTAAAAAAATGATAAACCACCCTAAACATACACACTACGCAAAATACCTCCAACTGTCGGCAATTGCAAATCTTTCTTCATCATACTCGCCGCACACATCCCTCCTAGAAAAGCCAGCTCGGCTTCCAAGTGCTTCAACCCCGAAATAGGACTTCCATTCCCTGCAGGAGGCCATTCGTACCCCACCACCAAACATTTAAAACCGTAAGAACTAGACCTATCATCCTTGAGATAATCGGATGCCGTCTCCAACGAAAAGATGACTTCGTTGCCTGGAAGAACTACGGAATTTGTGGGCCACTGCAAACTACACGACACATTAGTTTCAAGAATAAGTTAAATGCAACTGAGAATACCAGCTGGTGAATTTGTGCAGGACCGGCCAATATGGTAGAGGCGGCGATTCGGTTTCGTCTAAATCGAAAGATTTATTAGGAACTGTTTTAGCAGGATAATCAAGTGAAGGAACGTATAGTTGAAGAGAGTCTTCGGGTTGAGCGGTGGCACAGGCTGGATCAAATTCTAAAGTCATCCACTTCACACTTTCCGGAAAAATCACCCTATAAAGCAAGTGTGTAAATCCTACCAAAGCTACAAATTCAACTGATTTACCGGTAATTTGAAACTGTGGCAGGTTTGTAAGGATGATCCCCCTGTACCCAAGTGTAATGATGGCTAGTAGTGTTGGTTTTATATTCTACACTGTCCTGTGTTATAGATAAGTTAGACGAAACAAGTGACTTATTTATTATAGGCGTTGATCCACCAAGCAAATTCAGAGCAGAAACGTGAGGCAATATTTCTTGAATTAGTGTCAGTATGTGTACTGCGCTCTAAAATATAAAATTTTAAAATAAAAAATAAATTGTAGCGTTATTTACGTACACGTGGATCACTAGTCGCCAGAGGACTGATATGTGCCAATACTAAAGGTAAAAGTGTCATGACCATATACGAGTTACTCAAAACCTCGGCTGAAGACATTTCCTCAGCCTTTTCTCTCGCAGAAGCCATCAATTCACAAGCACTTTGAATTATAGCACTCGCCATAGAAAGCGCAGCTTTGCGAGCTTGCTGTTCTAATTTAGTCGTGGATGTTTTTCCACATTCCACCGGATTACTAAAATAACGATTCGTTTTTAAACAGGGAAACCACCTGTAAATCAACATTTACCTATAATACATTATCACAGGAATCTGCCCCCTTGTAAGTGTGGTGCCGTTAAAACTCAATGAACACGTGGAAAAAGTGAAAGTAGTGTTATCGGAACCTTTTACGGAATTTAATCCTCCATCACCATTGTTAGTTCTACCACCGTGATTTCGCAATCTTATAGCGTACTTAATATTTTCCTACACGACGTGATATTAGTCACGTGCATGCAACATACTTAAATTACACTTACTTTGATCGGTACTGGCCTGTCAAACTTAATTTCGATTATATCTGGAGCAAAATCCTCAGGTACGAAAGAACCTCTGGTTATTTCTAAACTGTTCCAGCGCTGAGTGTGGGTATGGCTTTCGGAACCGCTAAGCGAACTTTGCTGTAATGGTATTTATAGCGACAAGCGATATTGTTTGTGTATTACTTACATCCTCAAGTAGCTCTAATTCGTATTCATAGTGACCGATTCCGCCATACACTCCCACCCCGGCAACGGAAATACCTGGACGGTCTACTTGAAAACAAATAGCATCAGGAGATCCATTGCCTGTGTTCCAAGTGCGTGATTGATTGGTCCTTGTAAATCTCGACGTCGTCATGTGTAATATTCTCCCACACGCACTTTGTAAATCTTCCTACGAAACCATTTTAGTGAAAAAGACACACAGTTATATAATTTTCGTACTTCAGTGGTACTGCACTGATGAACCAACTCCGCCACCACTCTCGCTAACAAATGACAGCAGTGTTTAGTGAGTCCAGGCAAACACGTAGTTTTACTGTTTTTAAGCGTTTGATTTATAGGTTCGGAAACTAACTGCAAAAGACGGTCTAAAACATCCTTCCACTGCCACAAGGGACCGAGGTAGCAGTCCATCTGAAAAAACTTCATCTGAAGTCGTATGATGAAAACCCTACATGGGGCTTACTTGGCTTTTGTAACTCATTTGTTCTACGAGAACTGGATAGTGGTGGGAGTCCGAAATATTCATCATAGGTGCACCGGAATTGTCTGATGGACTTAAACCTCTGTGCATCGAGTTATCCGCACTTATTGTGCTTCCCAACAAAGGGAAAGTACTCCTCAAGCGTACACTAGGGGCGCATAAAGCACATAATACGGCACTTAGTAATCGTTGGCTGTTGAAAGGTGACGACCTAGATGATTCCTAAAATGTGATTTTTGATGGATACTTAGTTAGAAGAAAAGTGACTCTTACTTTATCTATTTCAGACAATAAATCGCACAAACAATTCCATTTTAAGTACGCGGTGGGGTAAAATGCGTGAAAACAAGCAACAAAAGTGTTGTGACATTCTTCAAGTAGACTGTTCATAAGAACGATATTTTGGGTTAGGTTTTTAGATTTGCTGGATTTTTTGTGCAAGAGAATCGGCAAGTTATCCGACAAGATTTGTTTTAGCAAGGTTCGCACATCGCCTACACTTTCAGCCAAATGAACATTCTCCAAAGGAATCTTTTTTATAATCTGACTTGGATATATCTCATTAGTGTATGTGTGAATGAGCCTCAAACTCGCTCGACTAATGTACACCAAACGTTCCAACTCCAAATTAGTGTACATGTTTTTAATAGACTGTCCCTCAACAACTCCCCACTTAAACGTATTCCAGGACCACTGAAGAAGTGACAGAAGACTTTGAAAACACTCTTTAGTGACAGTTCTAGAAAAGTCTTTGGATAAAATATGCACCGGTTCTATGATATCCACTTGTCTCGGTGGCGCGCTATTCTCAGGAGTAATAACTTTGTATAGTAGTTGAGGTATTTGACCGGCATTAACATCCGTTCCATTGTTAGATTTCTTTGACGATTTGAAATAGAACAAAACTTGATCTTCCGTCGTTACCATAGTTTGACCAGAAGAGCCACAGTCACTACTGGGGCCGCTTATGCGGCACCAAGCAACGTACCAACGATGGGCCTACAAAAATTTCATAACACATTTTACTTAACTGGTGAATCTTCCACTAACCTGCAGCTGTATAGGTTCATCAAATAGTAGCGGATACTTCTGTCGCGGTCCGCATTCATATGGAACCTCCTCAGTTTCAGCGAGCAGCTCACCATCACCTTCTTGTTCGCCCCCATCAGGCCCTATGTCCAACAATTTTAATTTTGCGGTATATTCGCCACGACCTCCGAATAACCCAAAACCACCCAAAAGTATATCAGTATCAGCCATAAATCGAATAGCTTCGATGCTATGACCAGAGTATCCCCAGCCCCCACCATGATTTTCAAACCGGTTCACACTTTGAAAATCTTCTTTTGAATATTGTTTTCCAGATACTAGTTGTCTTTCGTCTATTTCTTCCTTAACTGCGGCCATTTGTAAGTCATGTGCTACAGTTAGTGTGTCTAAGCAGCACAGCAAATTAATGGCTGCTTGAAACCTAGTTACGTGACAGTTGGTGATTACGGGTAAAGACAATTCCGGTGATAATATAGAAGCAATGTTGAAAGTATTGTCAGAGATTTCGGAAATGCTATCGTTTAGTGTTTTCACTTGAAAAAGGAATTTGTTATCGAAGGTTTTAACGGTATTTTTGGTTTGTAACTCGGTTGCGATTATGTTATAGCAGATAACTTCGTTGCTAATGGCGTTGTATGACCATAGTACGTTGTAGATAGGGTCCATGCACACGATTTTGCTGCAGAAATCTACTTGTTCTGGACCTTTGAAAGAATTGCAGTTGCCGTCTCTTTTATTGATTACCAAACATTTGAAACTACGTGCTGTTTCCTCATGGCTTGGTAACAACACTAAAATAAATTGTTACTTAAAACTTCTTGAGATAAATAATTTCCTTACTTATTGAATATTTATTGGCTGTAACTATCGATTTCGAAATACTAATGGAATTAATCAGACTTTCGTCAATTTTTAAAAAGGTTTGATCGCCAGATGCTCCTACCCAGGTTGCTCTACGACCGTGCTTAGGACCGACGTTTGGTATCAGGGCTGGAATACAGTACCAAGGGGTTCTTGGGTTGCTATACCTAGAGCTGCTGCTTTGACCAGGCTGAGAACAATCCTGAGGTGAGGAAGTAGGTGGCTGTCTCCCCAACTGCCCCTTCTAGAGAAAACCACCCAAAAATAAAGTGAACGCTGTCAAAATGCACCTGACAGTCGTCTTACTTGATAATTTCCAAACGTGTAGACCTCTCCTTTCGAAGTTAATACTACTGTATGGTTACTGCCTGCTGCAATATGTACAGCGCTACACGGAAGTTTCACAAGTTGTAGACTATTTTTTGCCAAGATGTCCCCACATCCCAACTGACCATATAAATTTGACCCGAAACTGTATACCTAATGTAAAATTGGTATTATTATTCCACAATTACAACATTAGCAAGTTAGTAATTAATAGTTGAATAGAAATTTAGTACGTGATGTGTACCTGTCCGTTTTGTAAAAGTACGACACTGTGATGCAGTCCACAAGCAATTTGAACGACGGGACTGTCAGATGGTAAGTGAATTTTTGCGGGTGGTAAGCATGCAATTCTTGTGGCGTCGCGTTCAACGTCAGATCCTCCTTGCTCTTTTACTATAATAGTGTTATGGTAAGATTTTAGAAGACAGAAGTCAGATTAAAAGAAAATGTACTATATATATGGAAAATAAGGACAACTCTTAGAATGAGTCTTTTTTAAATACTGAATATATCTAAATCTTCACGTCATGAAATAAAATGAAGAAAAATTTCCAAGTGTTGTGCTTTATTTTGAAATTCGTTCCATACATACCTGTTCCCAGAACATTACATTGTCTGACCGAGTTATTACCAGATCTGTGAGTGGGCGACGCAGATACCGCAGGTCTTAAAGTCTTAACTTTAGCAGTTTGTTTACTAGGACCGGCACTCGATTTCCTACCCCTATTTTTTCGCTCTTCTAACCGACTTTGTATCTACCAAATTCACAAATAAATTTTGATATATAAAAAACAAACCACAAAAATACTTGTTCTTGCAATTTTGTTCTCTGTCTCGGTGGAATCAAAACTTTATCGCGGAAAATTAAATCGAGTCTCATCATCCCAGCTAAATCCGCCAACTCAGAATTGTCGACCACTTCCCTCGCACATATACGGCAACAACCGCATATAGAGCACCCACTGTCTCCTTCGCCACATCCACATTCCCTACAAAATCAAAGCTGCGCCTGGGATTGCTTAAAATTTACTTTAACTTACTGTCCAGGATTTCGTTCGGCACTCATTGATGATAAGCAACTTATAGAATAGCCTGTACATTCCCTGCAGACAGTACATATCATGCATTTGTTGTCGTGCCACGAGTGCATTCCTGCAGGACACATATTCTGGTGCGGTTCTATTACGTTACAATCAGAACCTCCGGCCACCGTTTCACTGTCTTTTCTGTTTTCGTCACTTTCTTCGTAAAGGTCGTGCTCGTCCTGTGTACCGCAAGTATCCATTGCGACAATATTATGGGAAGTACCTTCAATTAATTTTTTATTTATTTATTTTTTATAATGGTGGTACCAAAAATACCTTCTTTATTGGTCGAGACAAAATCTCTACCGCATTGGTACTTATTATTGATGCCGAAAGTGTAAACTTGACCTTTGCTTGTGAGTGCTACTGCGTGAGCTTTACCTAATGCGACCTGAACTATAAACTCGCCCTTTAAGTTGCAAACGAGTCCTGTAAAAGATCAAGTTTTATAATAATTTAACGAACATCAAGTTAAAGGTGAATTGTTGCATTCAGTCCTAGAACCGCTAGAAAAAAAAAACACTTAACAGGACATATTTATTTTCTTAACAACCTTGTAACGGGTGATAATTAATAACTTTTGGTGATGTCATATCATGTTATATGAGTCAGGACACCGGTTTAGGACAATCGCCATCACCTTAAAAATCATGGTTATCCTTGTCAATTTTTATATTTATTTATTCCTATATTGATGGGAAGATATAAATATATGTATATAGTATTTTGATAACAAAAATTAACAATTATAACAGTTTAATTCTGGCGTATTTTGATTTACTTAATTTCAGCAAAGGCAAATGATCTAATACCTAATTTGGTGGAAAACAAATAATTTTAGGATTCAAATTTAACATGATTTATAAAAGTCTTGTTTGTTTAAATTTAAATAGGCTGAATTTTAAATTTCATATTTTTTTATATCGGGTGTCCCAGCATACCTGTTCCACTCAAATATCTCAATTATTTTAAAACAAAAATTTGAACTTAGGTATGTTCAATATATGTAATACAATCCATTAAATGAAGAGACTTTTGGTATCGTATAGTCTTCAGTTTCATCGAAACTGACATCAACTTTTTTTTCTAAATTTAAAATAGTACAGCTTGTAGTACCATTAAAGAGCGCATTTTTTTCTCTTTTTAATGAATTATGAGTCGGTATAACAGAAACTAGAAGCTTTAAAATTTAAAAAAACCAAAAATACGGAGGCGTTTCTCAAGCAACGTTTCCTCGTATTTTCGTGTTCTAGCTTGTCATTTCTAGATTAAAATAATGCCGAAAAGTTCGATATGGTACTTATTAACGGAGAGTGTAGACGAAATAGAAGACAATCCAGAGCTTTATACGAAGAAAGATCTCCGGAGAGACAACAACCAAGTTGTATGTATTTTGCAAGATTAGCAACAAATTTAGAACAATCAGGATCTTTCAAAAAGAAACGCACAGTCTTTTTACGAAAAATGGCAACAGATGAAGAAGATTAATGTGGATCCTCAGATTTCCTTCAGGCAAATCTATACAAAGAATTTTAAAAACGGCGAAATATCATGTTTACAAAATTCATTTACATCAAGCTTTAGTGCCACCTAATTTTGAAAGAAGACTGGCTTTTATGCTTGGCTGACGGACGCACATAAAAAGGGTATCTTAAGTAATATTTTATAGTCAAATGAAACTCGTTTTAATAATACTGTAATCGTGAATCGACATAATTGCCATTATTGGGCTCAGAAAATCCTCATTGGCTAAATGAAACTAATTTTCAACACATATGGGGTACCAACGTTTGGTGTGGAGTAATTTACAGTCAAATTATCGGGCCTAAATTTTACGAAGGAAATCTAAATTCGCAAATTTTGAATTTGTTGTAAACAAACTTCCTGTGTTATGTTCCACTCGTCGCGAGAGAATGTATTTCCAGCAAGATGGTGCACCATCACATAAGGGGCGAATAATAATAAATTATTTGAATGATAAATTTTCTCATAGATGAATTGACAAAAATGGAGCAATTTGGTGGCCTGCGAGATCTCCAGATCGAACACCTCCTTATTTTGCTTTAAACTTTGGTTTTATTAAAATACTTAATTGCATATGGTCGTTTTCAATCTCTTTTCTTTTTTGTATTTTAAGGACGTTTTAAAACATTCAAGTACATAAATAACATCGTATCATGTGATAGTTGAAAATACAAAAAATGTATTGAAAAATTATAGCCTTTTGTATTAAAAAAAAAAAAAGAAAATTGATGTGATTTCCGGCGAAACTGATATTATAACTGATTAATACGATGCCAGTAAACTATCCATTTAATAGACATTTACATTTATTGAATATAACAAAATTTCAATTTTTTATGTTTTAAAATAATTGAGATATTATTTGAGTGGAATAGATACGCTGGGACACCCGGTATATCACCATTTTCATTTTCGGCTATACAAATTTTTGTATTACTTTGTTCTTTAAGTTATTAAATATTAGAATTACTTATTAAGGCCAGTCGCTACGTTTTCTGAGTGGAATTTTTGGTCTATTTTCAGAATGTAATATCTCCGTTATTAACAGACTTATGGTTCGAAGTTTTAAATATATGTTGTCCATAACTTTCTTTATACCGCCTGTCTGGAAAATGGCGGATTAACTCTTCAGTACGTTATATACGGGAGTTTGGGGAGTTCCAAAAAAATTATAAAAAAATCTTTATGATTTTAGATTACGAAAAAAACGTGATTTCATAAAAGTAAAATTGGCAACACAGCACACACCTAATGCGCGAATACCTCCGGCTTACTTTCTGGTTTCTTAGTAACGATGGTGACCTAAATCCACCTTCGCTTTATATCAGGCAAACATTGTTGTCAAATGGAATTTTATCAAATTATTACAAAAACAACACAGCCATATCTTTGTGCATTCTAACTGAAATGGTAATTAAACATGGTCATGGTCGAGAAAAATATTAACTAAAAGTTTTATTAATAGTTGTTGTGATAATGAATGAGTTGTTTAGTTGTTAAACGTAGCAAAAGAACCAATTTTAAAATCATTATAACTCCACCAAAATGTGGGAAGGATTTTTTTAATTATTTTTTCCAGACTCACCAGTTGATTGTTAAGAGCGTAGCGGAGAGTTAATCCGCCATTTTCCAGACACCCGGTATAACGGAAGAGCAATTTTGTGAAAAACAATTTGTGATCATATTTTTCTTTTAATTGAACAGTTTTCAACATTGTTCTCAGCTTACAGAACTCCAGAAATCCTACCAGATATATCGTCGATTTTTTTGTTAGAAACGATACACAGTAAAAAAAGCTTGTGTCGTAGGAGTTGCCAACTTTTATTTTTACTATATCTCAGTCCCAACAAATAAAGTCAAAAATAGATCTAGTACGATTTCTAAAGTTTTGCTAGCTGCAAACAGTGGTGAAAACCCCGTTCCAAAATTTCCATAAATAACTGAAATATTGATATTTTCAAATACGTGATACAAAAATTTCAACAAAATTTTAAAAATATATGACAATAAACTGTTAAAAAAACTGCACTGGGAGCTATGTAGTGAAAGTTGTGGACAAGTTCCATTTAAAATTTCATAACAATAAGTACGTTAATAATGGAGATCTTACATTTTGGAAATATACTGACAAAAATAAGAGCCAAACGTAGCAACTCCTCTTAACTGACGCGAATCACGTAATTATTAGACTGTTCTTTACATTTTTTTTTTGCATTATGTAGTATTTTCTAGTTTATATTTTTTATGTTTTTCAAAACTAATGAATTGGACTGTTACATAATTATGTACTCGTATTATACATAGTGTTCTGTTTAACTCTTAACAAAGCTTACTTTGGTACATACGTACATTTTTTAAAGGATCACTTTCGATATTTGTTTCATTGTCATTTGACACACAAGAAAATAAAATAAAATTGATAAACATAAATGAATGAAAGTTGACCACAATATAGCACTCACGCTTTATTTTATAACCAATAAGATTTGTTTCAAAACCGGTTATTTTTATTTCACATAATAACGCTGTTTCCAAAAATAAAATAATAAATATGCTAAAACTTTCGTAAAATGAAGGTAATCCTCCAGTGTAGTGAAAATTCGATTTTTATTTTTTCACGCTTATAAATTTTATTTTTTAATGAATTTAAAATGAAATAAATATATAAATATCGTATATCATTGTAACCACAATTTAATAGTCTATCAAAATCCGTTCAAAATATACACGTTGTATATGCCGACGTCATATACTCGTCATATTTGCAATGTGCTAAATTAAGCTTTCTCTTTCAAGTACAAACAATGGTGTTTACAGAATTTTAATATCTCTATCTATTCTCTGTAAACTAAATTTCTTCTACATTAATAGTTTTTATTTCCAAATTAAAAATATTTTAGAATTTAACAAAATGCACATCTGTAGTACCAACGTCTACACATTAAAACAAATATAGAGAACACCAGTAACAGTGAAAGAAATGAAATAACACTCTATATATTTTTTAACACCATATAAATGTGTTTCGACGCACTATTTTTTTTTGTTTGTCAACATCAACATCCAACTCTTTTAATGAAATGCTATATATATATATTTCATATCATAGTTTAATCATTCATACTCCGCCACTGCCTTTGATCTGAACGCATTATGTTTGAAAACACACTTAACTTGTTTATATATAGTTAGTCTGGGGTGCTCTTCACCACCCATGATAACAAACGAATTAACAATTGTTCCAAAAATATGAATACACTGATAAAGTGTAAGGCTATGCATACATTTCTAGTGAGTGTCCTCATTTGAAACTATCTCGATCAACATTGCAGCAAGAACACGTATGTTAATTCTGACACGAGCAATGTAATACATACTAATAATAAAACAATGGGGTGTGACAACAATCCGTCCGGCAGTTTCGAAGATTATGTACCTAATAAAAATTGACACATACGACATAATGACAGACGAACGGAAACGGGAGATCTATGTTTTCATGCTCTAGAGAACGTGAAACGTTGAGAAAACTTGAAAGTTTTCGATCCTCATTATGTACAATACTTCTTTAATTTACACTCGGGAGATAAAAATTGCGATTTATTTTACAATTGTGCTGTTCTCTAATTATTTGACCTCTACTCTAATACACATTCCATTTACTCTATTTTATTTTTATTTAATCCCAAGTAAGAAATGTGATTATAGAGAGGATTAAAATTAGCTCACTGACGTCAGGCAAGATACCTAGGGTAAATTGCAGCGGACGTGTAAAATATTTTAATCCTTAACCTTAACCTAACCAAAATTTGTCCCATCTTCACCAACAATACAATTACATCCCCCCAAATTTTTGTACATTCAACATGTTTTAAATTTTATAAAATAATATATTCCTATAGGTACTTGTAGTTTATGAAACGGCATTGGGCCCAAACTAGTTTACAGAAATGTTTGTGCAACATTCGGTACATGTTTCATAACTATAACTTTTCATATCACCGATATCTCACTCACGTGGGAAATGGATGAGTTAATGTTCTAGTTTTGAATTTCATCGTTATTGACCTTTTAATAATTTTAATATTTTTACTCAAATCACATGAGACGCCACGCACATCTTGAGTTATTTTTATAAAAAAATTTACAAGTAGAGTACGTCGAAAAATATAGTGCACTTATAATTTTGACTTCATAGGCGTTTTAGTGTGGATCCCTCAAAAAATTCAATAAATGCACCCCACTATGACGAACACGTAAAAATTAAAACAACTTGAGCTAAAACTTTCGTGAACGATAACAATAGTCTCCAAGTAGTCACACTTGCGACCAGTTATGTCTACACACCTTTATTTTATTATCAAACACATAACATAAACACATCCATAAACGATCAATTTGTCCAAATTCTTTGTTTTCTAATCGTATCTGAATAAAACTCACCTGTGGATGAATCAACATGAGCAGTATCTTTTCCAAACATTAACAATTCTCCATCTCTTGTTACTAAAGCCGTCGTTCCATTATTGCAAGCTGCTGAAACAATGAATTGTCCATCAACTTTAATCATTTTCTTAGGCTTAATAGGTTTAGGTTGTCGTCGAACTTTACTCTGATCTCCATCTTCCCCGCGTCGTGCAGTACCTACTCAATATTAAACATATAATCCAAATTATATTAAATACGATTGTATTTACCGGCGAAAAATACAGATCCATCTTCAGTTAATAATATTGCATGCAGACCATCATGACCAACTGCAATATGGGTAACTTTTGGGGCTTTTGTCAAAACCAGTTCAGACCATTTACCAGTTCGTACCCCGGCTTGTTTGATCCCCAAAGATGAAGCTTTGCCGCAATATAGAACCTAGTTTTAAATAAATAATAAATAAATAAAAAACAAAAATAGTACAAATGAATACTTTTCCGGTAGTGGTTTTAATTAAACCAAACTCCTTTCCAGCACAAATAGTGGCCACTTCTTCCTCACTGCCAGTATTAACAGTATGAGAACTACCTTCTTCATCAAATGGGGCGACCCCAAACACATCAACACACTTTCTTGCTAATTTTAATGGAAGTTCAGTAACTAGTGACGCAGGAGACGCATGCTGATTTAAAATTCGAACAACAAAACCGTCCTGAAAGAAAAATTTATAGAAACATGAAATTATGAATACTGCGAAAACTTACATCTCTTGAAGGAGAAATAGTTCCCAAGTTGTCGCCATCAGAAAAAATTACTGAGGCAGATTCGTCCCGACTATGTAACGGAACGGACCCCGATATTAACAAATTTGTTCTTTCTACTATTAAAAATTCGTTGCCTCGTCGACCATTCAGTTTTAAATATAAATTATCCTAAAATTTGAACTCTCACATAAAATACACGTTACTGGAAAAAGATATTACCGGACAATATACTAAACTTCCTGTATCATTAGGATAAAAATCTGGCTTCCAAAAGTAAACATGACCTTTGAGAGTCCCACCATAGCCAGTCCCTATTTTCAAAAGACCATGACAGGTGAACAAATAAAGGTATTGACCATCACAAGCAAGTGACTTTAATAATAAAATTATATTTTGTAAATCATGTGGCATTTTTACTATAAAGGAATCAATTTTAGAATCATTAGGGACGCCATGTGTTATCCAGTCTGGTCGAATTACTTTGCCTAATAATACGCCTTGAACACTTCTTTGGAGTGATGACAGCACAGCTGGCATCTACAATTTTCATGCAATTTTAAAAAACAACAAATTTATGACTATATATATATATGTAAACTAAAAAGCCTCTACTATTTATGTACCTGTATATTTTGCACAGATAAAGCTCTAGGACACATTAGTAATGCTGCAGCTGCCGATAAATATTTTCCAGTATCACCTCTAACCACAACTAAGGACAACAAACACGCACAAGCTATTGCAGTTAAATGAGTACCATCATTTGGAACTGAGCTTTCAGGTCCATGCATACATGCCAAGTCCAGTAAAAGATCAAACAAAGGATCAATCACATCCGGTGGTTCTGATTTCAATCCTTCTGGAGTTTGTCCTTGCAAGACATCTAACAACGCTGACAGTGCTTTTGTACAAAGAGTTGGATGAGTTATACGACTCTCTTTAATTAGTTCAAAAACTGATCTGAGTCCTAGGCCAACAACTTTTGACACTTTAATTGGAATATACGTGCTACTTTGACTATTATCTTCAGTATCACTGTCAATCTCGCTCTGATCCTGTAAAGGTGCACTACAACTACTCTGCAAATATTCCTGAGTTGCTTGTCGCATCCACCGGTCTAAAACAGCTAATCGAATCGATGCGAACACTGCGAAAGCTGATGCATTTCCTGGTAATTCCATCTCCGGTGGTGTCTGGAAGTCATTTTCACACATCAGTTCTAATTTACTTTTCTGTTTATTCCGTGACTTTATGGTTTTCTTTTTTAGTTTTTTCCATTCCAGTCGTTTTCTAGAACACATAATTTGTAGGTTAAGATTGTTTTTCTAAAAATTTATACATACTTTTGACTGTCAGGGTTCACTCTAAACGTCTCGTGAAAGTATTTTCCTAAATAATACGGCTCAGGTAACATGTTTTTCCTGGTATTAAAAAGAAATAAAACTTGGAACGAAATTATCGATTTTCTTCAAGGATGAATCATCCCCACAACCGATCGATTTTTATTGCCCTTTTTGACATACCGCTAATAAAAATTAATGCTGCCTTGTTTTCATTCAAGTTTTTTTATTATTTTAGCCACCAAGTATTTTTTAAATCCACACAAATTTAATTAAACCGGCAAAACCATCAACAGTGGTTTAACCAACAGGCATACCACCTCACCGAAGCAAACCAAACAACCACCCCACTTCGAAAGAAATTTTAACAGCAATTGTTAGTTAAAAGTTACACTCCACTGCAGTATTTATGCGTACGTGTTGACGAATTACAACATTACACACGTTTAAGAACGATGTTTTGAAAGCATACGATCTAAACTCATAACATTGACTTTTGACACTAGTTACGCTAATGTGGTAACACTGAATTTATCCACCAGCTGGTTGGATGTGTGAAAGTTTAAGGTAACTTCACACGTACACATGCGTAATGCTGATGTAGCAATCCCATAATAGGGCTGTATCCTGCGAAGTAAGCGTAACACGTATTTGCACCTTATTAAATTTCACTAGCTGACGTTTCACATGACACTCATGAAAGCACGATTGTTCATTTCAGCTTGCAAATCTTGCTTTAATTGAGTCGTAAGAAAATCTTTGTACATAAGTAAACAAAAATTAACAAGAATTAAAATATATATAGGCTATCATTTGATTAATATTTTGTATATTTCGAGTCATTTCATTAACTGAAATTTTTGCAGCTGGACCACTGACTTCGAACGACGCTCATACAATAAACATGTATAAATGAAAATCTCGGCGAATGAAATCTATACTAAACGATGAATGATACAAAAAAAAACTAGAACGAGGTCTTCCTTACAACCACATCTGCATGCTAAATTATTATTTTAAGTTATGCCAGCTGCAATAACTGCATAATGACGCAGGAGAATTGTTATTGTAATTTGGTATAAATATATACAATCTTTTAACATTTCGAACCATGTAAAAAAACAATAAGGATAGGTTGATAACATAAAAACATAATATATAGTTTTACCACGATTCGTGTAGGTACCACATAGTTATATGCTTGGGTGCTCTTGGGTGAGGGGGTTGGCTAATATCTTATGATTTCTTATTCTGAGTGAGGGAGGTCTTAAGAATTTATTACGTAAAATTGTTTTGTAGTAAAACTCAAAGTCAAAAATATTAGGTTATTAAGAGTATATTATTAATATTAAATTAATCGTCTTAATAAATATAAAACAGGTAAAATAATCGGATTGTCACTTATCCTAACCCCAAGGACCAAATATGCTTTGGTAAAAACAAAAGTCCACAATAATAAAGTACGACCTATTAGCGAACATGATTGTTTTTTTTTGTTAGTGGTCGCAGTGAAATGCCAAAGAAATATATAACAAAAAATTACACGAACATTATGTTTGAATTTAAAAAAAAATCTAAATTCATAAACTTAAAATAAAAGTTTATTTTATTTTGATGATTCCTAAGCTAGACTCCACGAATTTTACTCTTTATTATACCGAGGGAGCAATATAAAACAGGATCAAAGACAGCTATGGATTTTTGAAAGTTTGTCTTTGATCGTGGCATTTTCAGCCCAAACTTTTAAATTAACGGCAATCTGACAAGAGAAAATTCTATCAAACAAAACCTTCGAAAATTCACGGCTGTCATTGATCGTGTTTTTTACTGCTCTCTTGGTTTAGAAAATAGGAGTATAAAATTCACTAGTTATTAAGTTATTAAAAGTATTTACAATTAAGAGAAGTCACGTTTTTAAGAACTATAAAAAATTGTTCTTCAATGATCGGGAAATATGAAATTATGTCAAGTTTCACAATATTGTTACGTTGTAGAGATATTTAAAATCGGCATGGGTAAAACTCAACAATTTATTTCTTAGTAACTCAAATTTACACAGCGATTATGTACAGAAGAATTCCGACTCGACTGGAATGGATTTGACTAGACTCTACTTCATTGTCTGGACTACACTCGTTGACTGCATAATCTCGTTCCCGAAGATGGCCTCTATTTAAATTCATACTTCCCTTCTAGATGTTTCGCAATCGAGGTATTTCTGGAATACCCATTGCGACTTCCGCTTCCAGGCTTTTCTTTAGCGAACGCCCCCCGGCCGCCGTCACCGCCGTGAATTTGTCATTCTGCTTAACACATGCTACTTAATATTCTTCTAGCTTAAGTATAATTGTAAAATTTTTATGGTCTTTTCTTTCTCTGTTCAAACGGGGTCCGACTTTTCTAATTTGGCCCATGTTTTTTCATTCTGAGTTATTTACGTTTCCTCCACCGTTTTGAATGCACAATTTTTACTCTTGAAGTACTTTATCGGTTTCTGCCAAAAATTTTGCCAAAACCTCAAATTCGGCAAATTTTCCATATACCACCTTTTGAAATGACCTTTTTTTTGAGAATTTTCGAAAATTACCCAAACAAATCCACTTACAGAAGCCATTTTCGGCAAGATTTCGTGCAAGGTTCTACCCATTTTAAGATGAAATTTGGACATTTTGGAATCGAAAATTTCGAAAAATTTTGTCTGAGACCATTAAAAAGCCATGTTTTTCGAATTACCTCCTCGAAATCTCCATCCCAGAATTTATTGTGGATTTTTAGCTTTATGTACTTGCAGAAATCATTTTCGGTAACATTTCGTTGAAAATTGCAACCACTTTTCCAGAATTTTCAAAATTAAATAGGTGTGGTTATTTTGGAATATTTAAAAAAAATTGATTTTGAAACTGAAATTTTCGAAAACTTGGTTTGGAACCATCAACAGGTTGTTTTCTCTTCTGTTCGAATCATCTCATCGATATAAGAGGAACGGGGATATACATAGCGTAAAATTTCATTTTTGAAAGTCATCTAAAAATTTTCAAAAAAATTCAAGGTGTTGATTCCAAAAATATATCGTTTTTGGGGTTAAGGAGCAATACTTTCGAAATACTCTGCTCACCCTCTTCATTCTAGTGTCTTCAATTAATATTGTTCAGCCTTATAATACTAACCCCACCCACCCGCCCTCTATTTTCTTAAAATGATCTTGAATCAGGATAAAAGATTCGTTCCTGATTTTTTAACTAGAGATAATCAGAACAAAAATCTACTTATAACGTAATTCTTTCTAATTTATTAGTCATCAGTTTCATCAGTATTTGTCGTACTTCTTCTACTTTTAGTTAACTATGTCGCAATTTTTTTATTTCCTCTGATCATCTAAAGATCTAAATATTCTATCTTTGTATTCTAATCAAAACTAATACTAATCTTCCCAGGTTACCATTTTGGATCTTTTATGTCCCTTTTTTCTTTAATTTCTTCAAAAAATATTTTAATCTTCTAAATGATCGTATTCCAGAATAAAAATTCCATTGCGAATTTTTTCCCTAAGAATATCCACTACAATTTTTTTTATACTTTGAAATTCACTTCTTCTAACTTCTTAGTTACCAATTTCGTCAGTAATTATCGTGGTCTTTTAATTTATTTCATCATTTTTTACACTTTTCTGTATCATTCTTCTTTTAATTTATCATAAATTTCACTTAATTTTGTTATTCTTTTTTCATTTCTTCTGTTCTTCTAATTGATCTTCTTCTAAACTGTCTTATCTTAGCAAGAACTAGCCCCACCCACCCACCCACCCTCTTTTTATTCTAACGACTAATTTGATTTCTGTTCAATGAGATCATTGATTTCATTCAGATCGGATAAAAGGAGACAGGGTGGGTGGGCGGAGTTATTTATATTCTTCTGTCGAGTGGCAGTGGAAACTAATAGAATATAGGATGTGAAAAAAAAATAAGAAGCGTTAATCGTAACCGAAAATAGTTGAAGAATGGACGAAAATGTCAAAAGTGCTAAAATCAGTATTAGCTTATCAAGTACTCACTCCTCCACCTGTCCTATATTTTCTCAGACGGTATACCATTTTGTCAAAATTAGTCTTATCTTAACAAGTACTAGCCCCGCCCACCCGCCCTTTATTTTCTTAAAGGGTATGTCTTTCACTAATATCAGTCTTGTCTTAACAAGTGAAGAAGTACCTAAAGCACGCCTGTGGTATTTGTATTTCAGAACAATTAAAACGATAACATACCTTCCAAGAAAATATAGGGTGGGTGGGCGGGGCTAGTACTTGCCCAGATAAAACTGCTTTTGGCCAAGGGCCTACACTCCTACTCTCCTATTTTCGTGATATTATAAGTTTCATAACCAAAGTTAGGCATAGCCGAAGTTACGGGGAATCAATCAGACAAATATTAAATACGACGGCGCGACGTCAAGCGATAAATTTGGCTGGCCGACTGTGCACTCTCATCCTCAGTGGTATTTGTTGCAGTTCAGGATTTATTTGATCAAGATCATCACGAAAATTGTGATGTTGAACAGTCATTTTTAATTTTTAAAGCAATTTTAACATCTAGGGGAACTCGTATAACTGAGGAAAACCTAGAAAAAGTGGTCATTCTTATTAGAAATTCCCGAAGTTGTAGGCCACTACTGCAATAGCGCTGGCGATCGGACGGCAATGAGGATCACTTCCGCTATGCCGAAGACTGTTCATAATTTATACCTTTCTAAGTTAGTTCCTATAAAAAATTCGAATTAAGATATTGCGTGAAAGCAACAGGAAAATATGTAGTTTAAATTATTATTAAATGCTGTGGCTGCCAAATAAGATTTCATATGTTTGAACTTATGTCATCTCATACTATTTATGCTATATCTCGTACTGGGCGCCATAATTGTTCGGGGACTTCAATATAACTTCACTACTATTACTAATCCAATTATACCCAACTACATGTAGTGGTTGGTCATCTCACTCATTGTTAGAAGTTATAGCACTCTATCAGTGTAGATAGAGTAATATGTGTTTTAGCATACACCTGTGTTAGGTTAATTAATAATTTCCTTCTATGCTTAAGTATATACTGTGGAATTTCTTTTTACTTTATTTGTGTATTATGAATATTATGCATTTTTCAGTATAAAACTGTGTAAAACTATTTTTTATTTAATATTTGTTGATGGATCCTAAACTATTTCGATTACTTTAACATGAACTAGTTGTTATTTAAAATTAATTAAAATTTCTCATACAGACGGAACACTTGGTAAATGTATTGTTTATTTAAAAACTGTGGGATTTCAGTCTTAATTATTATTAATATTCAAAGTCTTGAAGGTAAGCGAAGAAAAATGTTGCTGCCTCGGTGGGAATCGAACCACACGTTCCCCGCTTGCCGAGCAGGTATCCTGACCACTAGACAATGAGGCCGCTTATCTTTCTCCACTTACCAACGTGTTATTGTGCCGCCACAGTCTCTAAACTGCAGTTACCTGTCACAGTTTTGAACACTTATTATTAAATAAATATAACTAAAACTAAAATAAGATAATGTTGCGTAAATAAATTATTAAAAAAAAAACACAATCTCTTCCAACACTCCTGGCCACTAAAGAAATTTTAAAAAATCTCCTCTATATTTTACAGATGCTCTATACTATACAATTCTAGTCATAGGTTGTATGTGTGTTGTTTTCATTTTTAGGTACATAAGGAAATATTTTTACCAGGGGAAAACAGTCAGTGAGTAACATAGACCCATATTTTCGAACGCGTAGGGAAGTATGTGAAGTAGGTACCCTCGAGATAGGGTACAGGGGGAATGGAATGCAGGTAGTTTTTAAAAAGGGGTCTCTTGGTAATTTATTTTGTGCTGTTAGACAAACGATGTTTTAAAAAAATGGTAAGTTAAATTTAGTTGCCCTTCACGGACGTAATTAAATATTAATGATTTTTTAATCTGAAATGTTGTGAAGTTTCGACGATGTCGTCAACACGTCGTGTCAAATTTTATTGTACTGCAAAAACAAGTTACTTAAAAATATTGCAATATGTTATTTTTTCAATTGTAACAAATCTTTTGTGCAATTTACTTGAAAGACTCAGAAGTACAATGACCTGAGCACGTGCACTTCCCTTATCATCTCTTTATTTTTCATTTATCCTCGGTCGGATTTCCCCTGCTTTGTCAAGGGACCAATAAATTTAATTTTGACAAAAAGCACGGGCAGTGCGACAATGTTTTTGTCTCAAGTTGAAAATTGTACATAAAAATTTCTTGCGGAAAAAGGGAGTTTATTATACACATAACAATATAAATTCTGTGTTTTATTAACAATAAACAAAAACACTTTAAGTGTCACGCTAATTTTAAATAAAATCTAAATAAAACATTTTCTGTTGGAGCATCTTGATCAAAGATGTTCTACAAAATTTCCTTTTTATTTTAGATAAAAAAAATAAATAAATATATAAACAGTCTACAATGTCTTTGTCTGACACAAAAAATGTACTTATAAGATAAACTTTATCACGTTATTGCAAAACTAACACAAAACAATAAAATAAAATAAAAATGTAACTAATAATCACTTTTATAATATACACAGTGAACCATATGTGACTGCCTGAATGCTATTATAAATGTAAAAAGTTCTGTTAACTTGTCATATAACGTACAGCTGCAGCCTTATCGAATTTACAGGTTTTTGCAAATAAGTAGCCCATCGTACATACATATATGTAACAAAATTCCTTAAAAATATTGCATATGTTTAACAGATTCTGAGGTCGATTAAAACATAATGATTTTCGACCTCACCGTTTCTAAAACGATTGAGCAGTCAATTTTTCACTATTATTTTCCAAAAAATATCTATGCAAGTCATATAAACTCGAAAAAACAAAACTAGGGTCGATATCCGGGTACTTTTCCTTGACTTTTCTCATACTAATGTCATGTATAAGCACCGCATTCCATCCACTATTTCTAGCTCCTACGAAATCTAGAAGTACTGTGTTGCCGACATGAAGGCAGTCTTCAGGCTTAATTCCTTCAACTTTTGACATTTCCATGGCCTTTTCAAAAATTTCACTGTTGGGTTTGTCTACTCCGAGCTCGTACGAACCGGCAACAAACTTAAAGTAATGGCGCAATTTAGTGTTGATCAAGGTCGCTTCTAGCCTCGGATCAAAGTTGGAGATGACTCCCATGGGTATACCCCGGTTCCTCAAGTAGGACAAGAGTCCTAAAGCTCCGTAGCTCTGCTGCCAGCACATGGAAGTCTCGTAGAGGCGAATGAGATGAGACGCGACGGAATCCAGCTTCTTGTCGTCAAGGTCGATCTTGGAATCCTTAAAAAAAATAAGTATTTGTGTAAAATTTTGTGTTATTATACTTAGTTTTCATTGGCAGGGGATTATAACCAACAAAACAACTACTGAACTAATAAACGTATATCTCATGTTATCTATTGTTTTATATGTTTTTGCGAATTATGTTCTTACAGATTCACCCAATCAGTCTACTTTTTTTAGAAAGTCCAATACCTTTATTGTTTTATTATTTCGTTTATGCGTGTTTTATCTTATAAGAATCATTGGCATACTTATAAACTGTTTTTGTTGGTAAATATGTAATTAATTGATTAAATATAATTATGTTATACTATTCAAACATCTGATACAATAAATATGCACGGGTAATATGTCGGGCATTACCAAACTGCGCCGATCGTTTTAACAATTATTGTACATAATAGAAAATAATTGGATTAACTTTCCTGAATTATAATAGATTTGTGTATTGTCCACATGTGAATAGTGTTTATAACTGTTTGAATGAATTATTATTATGTTGAGGTCCCTTTTGTATTGTTTCATTAGTAAACGCTATCAACAATTTTGGTTAATTTGGCGAATTTTTTGTTTAGAAACACGGTTGGTTATTTTATTTATATATTTGTTACACTACAATAATCAATAATAAGTGTAAAGGCAGTTGATCTGTTGAAGTTTGCCGTAGACAGTTAATCAAACAAAGTCGTTTCAATGTATTGTTCGATATGCTTAAAACTGCATATACTTAGTTGTGTTAATAACAATGGGAGCTTGGATTAAGTGCTAAAGCGTATTTACTGAACGTACGTTCATAAACAAAAAATTAAAAAAAAAAAATGTCAAGAAACTTCAACAAGTTTTTGCAAGAATCGACCGAAAATTGATTAAACGTTGTTTTTAAAAACATCCTGTGTGAATTATATATAAAAAAAAGTCAATCAAAAATAAAAAATGCCGCATTTTGGGACACAAAGTTCACAGGGCACTGAATGCAAGAAATATTTATGAAAGCCCTGTACTATAAAACGCTGTACAAGCCATTTTGGAGATAATCAATAAAATGAATTACCTAAATTTTGAAGGGGATTGACAAACATATTAATTAATGTTCTGTTATCCTTAAATCCTACCTAGATTTGTAAAAGTTTGTTATGTATTTAATTTAGATAAATTGCAAAATTTTATTTTTCAAACTAAGTTTTTACAATTTGTTAAAATAGGCAAAAGATGTTAAACCTCAAATAAAGAAGTATGTTATGCCCAGACTTCAAGTGAAATTTACTTAGTAGGAGTAATTATCTCAGATAACGTTATTTCTTGCAAGACATAAAAAGGTCAAACATATGTACATGTATAACTATAGTTACGTTGAGCCGCTTCGAGGGTTTTCTAGGCCCGTCGCGACATCCGCTTCCAGGCTTTCCTTTAGCGAACGCCGCGTCGCCCGGCCAATGAGTCATACTACATACTAGAAGACCCATAGGCGTCGTACCGAGGCGGCGTATGGTTTATTTCGTAGCACTATATTGAGATCACTTTGAGAATATAAATTAGAAAACGTTTCATATTTTACGAGTATACTGCTTGGACTTTAGACACACATTTACATTCATATTTATGTACAACTCTTAATAAACATATTTTCCAAGTTGGATCAACAGTAACAGTGAACTCAACTTAAGATTCATTTTTCACAAATCTTGACATCTAGCAAAATTTTTAGTGTTACATTGAAGCTCAGTAAAATAAACTTAGTACTCAATTTCACAGTGATATAGGTCTATTTTTTTTTTGTACAAATAAAGAATATGCGGATAAAAAATAAATTAAGTGGATATCAATATTTAGTGTATTGATTTAAGTATTCTACAAAAATAATTTTGAATTGTGGAAACTGAAAAAAAATGAGTTCAGGTAGTGATTCTTCAGAAATGATACTACAACAATTTTGGTTTTAACTGTTAAATTTTAACTTAAATATTTCTAAATCTATGAATTCGTCACTGAAATTCACATAAGATCGTAAATATTTAGTTTATTTGTACGTTTACATGCATAAGTATATCGCTAATTTTCTTTTTTTTTTGATAAGGGAGGAACAAAAAAAGCTAGTAATAAAGAACTCACATATCAAGTGTAATTTTGCAACCCTTTTCAAATTTGGAGAAAAAATAAAAAAATTGGAAAACGGGGGTCACAAACGGATAAATCTTGATTGATGATTTACCGAATTTCCGAGAACCTTAAAACGTTTGCAAAATTTTATTCGGTGAAATTTCAAGTTAAATTGTAAGATATTGTTATACGATTTTGACTTTTATTTTCCAAATTTCTTGATGTCTGTGGTAAAAACACAAAACGGTTTCATAAATTACAAGTGCAGGAGTATGTTTTCTTATAAATTTTACGTAACATTTACTTCTTTAAAATTTGGTGATGACGTTATCCCATCGTCGGTGGGGGGATTAGACCTAGAAACTTTTCAAAATCAGTTACACTTCGACACGTTAATTGGGTTCTCAATTTTTTTGTTTTTGGATCATTTAGATTCTCAGAACACTTTTGTAAACCCGTTTATTGAGATGAGACAATTTGAAGTCATGTTTGAGTATTTCATTAGATTTTCTTTCACGTAACACTCAAACTATTTCAACGCTGAACATTACGGCCACAAGATAATATAAAATTTATTAGCATAATTTCATCCGTAGAGACAAAGTGATAGCGTTTTTACCATTTTGTGATTCTATAAAATTTACATACTTGTCTAAAGTGTTACTGCTATTACGGTCTATTTCAGAAATATTTTGCACATTTTATTATGCAGCAAAATAGAAGTCTAAGTAACAAACATCTATGTATATCAACAAGAAAGAATTATTAGTTACATTTTTTAATCGAGGGCATGTTCTAAAATCAAGAAATTATTCTAAAAATCCACGTTTTTTATACATAGTAACATTAGTTACAATTTTGTCTAAAAACTTTGTAATCGTTTTTTTAAGATATTCACAAAGAAATATCAATTGTTCCGAGTCCATCCGGCGATTGGTTACTTTCATTTTCTCGATGCGTCATCGAGGGTACGAAAAAATGGGTCCCTTGTCTGTCCCTCCGTCTGTCTGTCTGTCCGGTGTTTGGGTTAATTTTTGTAAGATATATAATCTTCGAAAGTATCGGACCGACTGTTGTCAAATTTGATATCTGCATTATGAATCTCATGTAGACGGTAAAACACTAACCAAACTTTGTCTACTCATCCCCACGAGCCATGCGTTGACGTAACCTCAAAATTGTAAATAGTAAATGGATTTTAAATTCTTTAAATAACATAGTCCTACACGTCTAGTTTATGAATCCGTGTTGAGTTCTTACCCGAAGCGTCCAGATTAAAAAAAAAAAAAAAATTAGACAGGTGTTCATTTTATCTGTTCGCACCTGAATATTTCTGCATAGGCAACCCATTTTACGTTTCATAAACAGCTTTGATTAATTTTTATCTTTAAATTATGGCAAATTATTTCTGTCAGCCAAATATTTTCAATTTTCTTTTGCTTTAAAATGTCTTCGAATTCTGAAGAAACAGACATGCTAATAATATTAGGAAAGTGTGACAAAAATTTTGATGCTGCTGTTCGTCTCTACGCCAGGCAATATCCCAATAGAAAAAGTCCCTCAAATCAAGCGTTTAGAAAACTTGAAAAAATTTTACGAGAATTTGGACAATTAAAAAAAATAAAGTTAGAAATCGAACTGTAACAACGCCGGATAATGAAACTGCTCTAATTGAAATTGTAGCAGAAAATCCCCACGTGACTCAAAGACAGATTGCAAGACAACTAAGTGGAGATTAGTTTGGGTTCGGTAGGATAGGACTTTGTGAAGATAGTGGAGGCAGGCATTTTGAACATTTATTGTAAATTCGTTTTCGTTGTAATCTAATCCATTAATTTTTTCAATTTTGTAATTATTTGGCATTGACATCTTTGTCATTTTTTTCTGTGATTGCTATGATTGCTTACTAAAAAAAAATAAATTGGACGAAGTCGTCTCTGGGGTGTATAATATGTTGCCTATGCAAAAATTGTGAGGAGTGTACAGATAAAATGAACACCCTGTCGATCCAGATATAATAGACAATTTAAAATTTACTCCAATATCCTCTGTCGATGTTGAAAGATCGTTTTCAATGTTAAAACATGATTGTGACAAGCGCGAAAACATTTAATAATCAATTCGTTTCATAAAAATTATAGCTAAAATACAAATACTGTGTAAGCAGCATTTTCTTACATACTTAATTTTGTTGTTATTTGAATTCTTAAATTGCAAATAAACGTTACAAGACCTGTACTTTAACAATAAACAATTAAAAATGTCATTTTGTTTTATTAGACATATTCAAATTAAGTATTGGCATATGCATGTTTTGTATATTTAGCTGTATATTTTTAATAAAGTGGTGCATATTTTGGCTAAAAATGTGTGCATATTATGCGCATATTTCTTCGATATTTTAATGCATACAATCCGAACCTTAGACTACTCACTTCTTCGTTTATTCTAAATTTACCTGCAATCACCAGTTTGTCATTAATTTTTAAATTCTCTAAAGTTAAACTGTTAATTTTTTCTTTTAAAAAGCAATAAATTTTAGCTGTACTTTCCGAAACACTCTATGTGCGCTAAGAATTGTTTTTCACAGGACACTAAATTTTGAATCTTGATATTTGTTTCAGTGTTTCTTTTGGATTCATAATTTTAACGACATTCATCGTTTGCCTTATTATTACAACGAATTAAACTGCAGTGCATTTTAAACAAATATTTTCTATTTGACTTTTTACTTAAAAAAATTGGTCTAAAGAGTTTAGACAGTACTTCCCTCGCTGTCGGAAACTTGACGACTGCATGCCTATTGTGTTTTTTTTCTCATTACATTTTTGTAGTGGGAATTAAAAAAAAATTGCGATGACGTCATCAACATTTTTGCAAGGACACGTATATCAGTTGGGATAGATGTAGTGTAATACTAAGAATAAAATTATTATATTCTCAAATTTTCGGGAAAATGAATTGGGTCGTTTTGAATATTGATTTGTAATAATCAATAAAATAACGAAACAATTTACTCACGTATACGTATCAGAGGCAACTGAAAATCGTGTATGTATAAACATTCTTAATTTAAGATGACAGGCGTAACAGCATACGTGAGAGTCAAACAGAGAAACTGTAAACAAAACGACCATCGGTTTTATTGCTTCGACTTCCGCTTATTATATAAAACATTGGGTTTTATTTTAATTCTTGACGGTGATTGGTTGATTCTAAACATGTCTATTTCACATTCGCGGAACCAAGTGAGCGCATAAAACAAATGCAGGTCTGTAATGTTAAAGTCGATGTAAATAAGCGTGCTACCCTTATGTTTCAACCGAGTTTTTCCTTTAACAAATTTTGTGTCTACCAAATTGGGTTGGTTGGGGTGTAATACTAATAATAAGTGTTGCCTTTAATTTAATCAATAAAATAAATTGACTTCATTAATTTTTTTGAACCACTTCTTAAGAAAATCTAAAAAATATGAATGGAATGATAAATCACAAGTACAAACTCATCATATTTTTTGCATTTTACCTTAGATAGGATTTATTCAGCAAAATTTAAGGGTGACGTCATCAATTTTTTTAGGAGGGATGAACAAATACATTTTGAACAAAAGTTTACCATGCTTATAATAACTTTAAAATATTCCCAAGATTTCAAAGCATTCTCTTTTGTAATTCCTGATTAAATCGATAAAATAAATTCACGCCTTCATTAATTTTTTTGAGTCACCCTGCATATGCAAATCCAAAAATATGAATGGAATGATAAATCACAAGTATACACTCATCATATTTTGTACATTTTAGATACGATTTATTCGGCAAACTTTTGAGCTGACGTCATCAGTTTTTTGTAGAAGATAACCAAATATATTTTGACTAAAAATTTATTATGCTCTTTATAACCTTAAAACATCTGCAAGATTTCAAAGCATTCGGTTTTGTAGTTCCTGATTAAATCAATAAAATAAATTTACGCATTCATTAATTTTTTTGAGTCACCCTGTATATGCAAATCGAAAAAAATTGAATGGAATGATAAATCACAAGAAGAGACTCACCATATTTTGTACATTTTAGATAGGATTTATTCAGCAAAATTTTGTGGTGACGTCATAAATTTTTTAGGGGGGACGACCAAATACGTTTTGATCAAAAATTTACCATGCTTATGATAATTTTAAAATATCTTCAAGATTTCGAAGCATTCGGTTTTGTAGTTCCTGAGTAAATCAGTAAAATAAATTTACGCTTTCATTTATTTTCTTGAATCACCCTGTATATGCAAATCCAAAAAATATGAATGGAGTGATAGATCACAAGTACAGACTGATCATATTTTGTACATTTTAGATATGATTTATTCGGCAAATTTTCGAGCTGACGTCATCAAGTTTTTGGAGGGGATAAGCAAATATATTTTGACTAAACATTTATTATGCTCTTTATAACCTTAAAACATCTGCAAGATGTCAGAGCATTCCGTTTTGTAGTTCCTGATTAAATCAATAAAATATATTTACGCATTCATTAATTTTTTTGAGTCACTCTGTATATGCAAATCCAAAAAATATGAATGGAGTGATAAATGACAAGTACAGGCTCATCATATTTTGTACATTTTAGATATGATTTATTCGGCAAAGTTTCGAGCTGACGTCATCAAGTTTTTGGAGAGGATAAGCAAATATATTTTGACTAAACATTTATTATGCTCTTTATGACTTTAAAACATCTGCAAGATTTCAGAGCATTCGGTTTTGTAGTTCCTGATTAAATCAATAAAATATATTTACGCATTCATTAATTTTTTTGAGTCACCCTGTATATGCAAATCCAAAAAATATGAATGGAGTACAGACTTATCATATTTTGTACATTTTAGATATGATTTATTCCACAAACTTTTGAGCTGACGTCAAGTTTTTGGAGGGGATAAGCAAATATTTTTTGACTAAAGATTTATGATGCTCTTTATAGCCTTAAAACATCTGCAACATTTCAAAGCATTCTGGTTAGCAGATTAAAAATTAAATTTCAAAATGTTGTTTTATAATTTTGATTTTTTTTCCAAAAATCTGGACGTTTCGGGTGAAAAGTCGATTCAGAGTTGTAAACTACATGTGTAGGACTATGTTATTTTATACAATTGAAAACCCATTTACTACGTACAATTTTGAAGTGACGTCATCGCATTAGTGGTGGGGATGATTAGACAAATTTTGGTTAGCGTTTTACCATCTACATGATATTCTTAATATAAGTACAAAATTTCACAACAATCGGTCGAGTACTTTCGGAGATTATCTGTCTAATAAAAATCCGGGACGGCAGACGGACAGACGGACGGACAGACGGACAGACGGACAGACAGACGGAAATGGGAGACCTATTTCTTCGTCTTCTAGGGGTCATGAAAGATCGAGAAAACGTAAAAGTAGAGAGTCGGCCGACGGACTCGATTACAATACTTCCTTTGCTTACGCTCGGGAAGTAAAAATGACAAATTACAAAAAATCGCATAGGCGGATAACTGCAGTTTTTTAGAAACAAACCCGTCGAAAGGAACGTTCATGATAAATTTAACAACTATGACATACACGTGTTACTGACAACCAGTCATACAACCCAGAATATTTTGATATTAAAATTTCATGCTATTAGTGACTTTTTTCAGAAATCTTTATAATCAAAAAGGTGTCAAATGCACGCTACGAGTGTCAAAATATTAAAATATGCAAGCGAAAAACGTAAACTATTGTTAGTTACTCAATTCCCACATATTTTAAAGAATTTAATTTACTTATTATCAATAATAATATAGAGACAAACTTTAAATATTTTGCGCTCCCTAAATCTTGCCTTTTTCACTATTACCTACATGACCACTAGTCGTAAATCTGAATCCAACAAACCTTAAAAGTGCCTTTAACAATCCGATTCCACCACATCTCCCAGCCCAGTCCTGTATTCCTGCCAAAATTGGGATGTTCGGCGTTCATTTTGTGCCAATGCGATTTAAAATTGGCGCTCAACGAGTGGCTGTCGACCAGGACGCCGTACATCGCGCCCACCTCCCCGTACTGCTTTCCCGGAGCCGACCGGAACTTCAATAAGGTGTCCGTCACATCGAAGGTTATCAAACGGAAACGTGAGATGTTCATTGTGTGGCACACTTTATCACAGATCCGGAACGACAGGGTTGTGCCGCGAGGAATTAATCGCACTGATCGCTGCGCTGCAGGCACGATTCGTATACATTGGACTGATAGAGCTGACTAAGCTCAAGGTTGTAGCAGGAGACACATCAGCGTCGCGAACATCGGGGCCAGACGGGCTAAATCTAATCTGTTTACAGCGTTTGAACTGTGATAACTGGGCAATTTTTGTTTTCGCGTTACAAGGTGATTGATTTATCGATTGTTTTGATTAAATGAGGGCAGTGTAAATGACAGTGATAGTTAAGTTTTTTGAAATTGGAAAAAATAACAATATTTTGTGGGTTTAATTCAAATACCCGCAACACTGAAAATTTCACTGTACTCGACGCTTTCACCTAGACTAAATTAAAAATTTGGTCCAAAGTTATTTAGTCCTTACTTAGTCCCTAAGGTAGAATTAAACAAATCCAGTCTCTTCGAAAAATTATAAAATTTGATTTTGCGACTTCTATTTTTTCCTATGGTTAAATTATACCCACAAGCAAAGAAGCATCCTATGTCTATATTGCAAGTGAGTTTCTCATAATAACTTTTATCACCACAGTGGAGAAACTATGACTACATCTTTCAAATTATACGTACAGAGATTGTGGACTTTAATAATACAAATGCACTAGTACACTTTAGAAAGAGACTATCGAGAATATGGCATTCTACTCGGGTACCTACCCTATCTACAAAGTACAAATAAACTATACTGAGCGTACACAAAGGCGTTTTTTAAAATTTGTATACTATCGTCAAAATTACAATTATTCATCAAGAGCTTAACACTAGTCGTTTCTACCTTCTAAATTCAACCCTGATTTTGACAAATCTCACAATCAAATTTTTACTTAGTTTATTTACGGGTCATATTATTTTCAAAAACTTAATTCTTTTATGCCGAGAATTAATTCCCTTCAGTAGCTTACATGTTATTGGATACTAGTACAAGTAATGTTTTGCGAAAGTCATCTGTCCTGTAAGCTCAGGAAGTATTGTAATAGGGTCGATCCGGTGAATTTTTCTCGACCTCTAAAATACGAAACAATAGTTTCCCCGTTTCCATCTGCCTGCCTGCCGTCTACCATTTCCCGTCTGTCGCCTGTGTCGGTTTTTACTAGAAAATTATATTTAAATTGTATAAAATAATATACTCCTAAACTTGTGGTTTATGAATACGTCTCGATTTTTAGCCTAGACCTTCAGATTTTTGGAAAAAATCATAATTGTGTAATATTTTAAAATATAATTTTGAAACTGAATATTCTGAAATCTTGCAACATTTTAAGATTATGGGAAGCATGGTAAACCTTTAATCAAAATTTATACGTTTCCTAAATTCATGCCGTTGTTTTTGTTTTGTCTAAATAGCGCAAGAAGAATTTTTTTGGGGTGATATTTAGTTGAATTCATATCAGCATGTTTGCATGTGCTATTCTTAATTTCGGTAATGAAGATTAATATTACGTTATAATTTTTACTTGCTGAGTGTAAACTAAGTCCATCAGGTGACTGGCCACTTTCATGTTTTCTCGACTTTTCATGGCCCCAAGAGTACAAAAATTTAGGTCCCCCGGTCCCGTCTGCCTGTTTGTCTTTTTGCCGTGTGAATGATCTGATCTTAACGTGGTAATTCGAAAAATATCACGATTTTATTGTATCAGAACAAGATTTTCGAAATATTCAGTTTGAAAAGCAAATTTTTTAAAATTAACATAGTTCAAATGACCATTCTGCAAAAACGGTAACATTTTTTTAAGAAATAAAGCCTAAAATTACTCCTATGGATTGACTCCTTTAAAAAATGTCTTCAGCTAATGTTTGAAGGTGGTCGAAAAATTATTATCAAAAGTTTCACAAGGTAGGTATTAAAAAATTGAGATTCTGGAAAAATAGCCTAAAAATTCATAAAAGATCTAGAATATAGATCTCGACGTGGTGATTTGAAAAATATAGCGTCCCTGACTAAAATTTTTGAAATATTCGGTCAGAACGTCAAATTTTTAAAAAAATTCTATAATTTCCCACATTTCAATTGGCAATTCTGGAAAAGTAGTTAGATTTTTCGACCAGATGAAGCCGACAGCAATTTCTGGGAAGCGAAATCTACACGAAAATGTCTTTCGCTAATTTTCGAAGGTGAGTGAAATGAGGTCAGCAAATTTTTGGTGAGAAGAGTAAGCTAAATTATGGTTAGCGCTTTATTATCCACATCATATCTAAAATCTCACAACTGTTAAATCAGTAGTTTCAAAGTATTAAAGTGTCAGTAGGCGACAGAAAGGAGATGACCTAAACGGGAGAACTACTTTCTTATATTCTAAGATTTACAAAACGTCGAGAAAACATGAAATTACAATACATATTATCTTATGCTCATGTAGGAAAAAATAAATTAAAACAAAAATACAAGTGAATATGTGGCAGTACAAGTAGCAACAATAAATTTAGGAAAATGTGCTATTCGATTAAAAAAAAAAATGTCAAACATGCATTATGAATCGATGTCAAGTTTTCACCCTAGAAATCCAGATCTTCTAAATTATGTAACAACATTACTACAATTTAACTTTGAAATTGGAAAACCAAATGCTCTAAAAACTTGCAAATGTTTTAAGTTTTCGTAAGCATGGTAAATCGATATAAAAATTTTTTCGTTTATGTCCCCCGTTATAATTTTGCCGAATGTGTGATTTAAGAATCCGTGAAAACAACCAGATTTTTGGGAAACATTCAAAATTGTATTTTACAATTTAACTTTTTAATTGCAAACCTGAATGCTCCGAAATCTTGCAAATAGTCTAAGGTTATAGGAAGTAAACGTTAATCAAAATGTATTTGTTTATGGTCTCCCCAAAAAATCATGGAGTCATCTTAACGAAAATCACAATTCTGCCGAATATATATTCTTTAAATTTGTCTGATTTATGAATCCGTGTTGAGTTTTTACTCCTGTCATCAAGATTTTTAGGAAAAAAAAGTCAAAATTGTATAGTTAACAATATTTTAAGGTTATTGGAAGCTTAGTAAATTGTTAATCAAAATTTATCAGTCATCTTATAATTTTGCAAAATATATATTCTTCAAATTTAGAGTGTTTTTGTGAAAAAATTAATCGTCTCCTCGTCGTTAAGAGAGACAAAATCAATCAATTTCATTTTCTTTTAACCACTGATGTTTATAATCTGAAGGTGCCAATAGTCGAAATTATTCGAAGTATAAACATAAACAGTCAAAATTAAGCATGTGCTGAGAAACTGAGAATATCTACATTTTCCCGTTGATTATCTGCTTTGAATATATTTCATATTATCCATACTTCTGTCGACCGCGCTCCCTTCGATTTGGGCCTGCGGGGGTGTTAATTACGCCAATGGTTTTACTTCTATAAGTTATCATAAAACCAAAATTAAAAAATTAAATTTTATAATTTTCTAAAGAAGCGGAATTTGTCGGACTATACTTCAAGGGCGGGGAAGTTCTGTCGAAATACTAATACAATAACTTTATATTAATTTATTTAACTTTATATACATATTTTGTGTAACTGGGTTTTCTTATTTTTTCAGAGCATTCGGGTTTGTAATTTTAAATTAAATTATAAAATATTGTTATCCAATTTTGTGAAAAATCTTCCGAACGTAAAAAATAAAGGCAGATTCATAAATCATAGGTATAACAAATTCCATCTACACGATATTGATAAAATACATTTAAAATTCCACAGCTTCGAAGTAAAAATTTAGTCCGAGAAATATTCGGTGTCTCAGGAATAATAAGATGTTGTAGTGTTAGTGTTCCAAGTGATATTTGCACACTAATTGCTCCTTTTAACGTTTTATTAATAGACATCAGTGATAAATTTTATAAGTTTAAAAAAGTGTTCATTGTACATGTACTAGTTGTAGGAAAAATACAATGTACAACACGTATAGAGTGTTCATTTTTCCCCTGCTCATTGTAGTACACACAATATACTAGTGTGAACAGTTTCAGATAAGATAAAGTTATATATAAGCTTAAAATGATATGTTCGACTGAAAACTAAACCTACGTCATCTAAATTTGCGTTTGTATTAAAAGTTTCTTAAAACAGTTTTATTGAGCGTTGTACCTAAATCTAGTTGTGGCTTGAAAGAAACAACCTTAACAAATTACAGTGGCGGCTCGTGACCTTTTGAAATGGGGGAACACAATTTGATTGATGAGTTAAATATGAAGATATAAAACAGGTTGTTATTACCAATTAATAGACGAAATTGTGTGACGGAAATAAATACAAAAATACATTCAACAAAAATAAAAAAGGATTTCTCTACATACCTTTTTGCATTCGGTCAAAATTTTACGTTCATGGCATCTAAAAGTTTATTTTGGACAGTTTAGGCGTGTCTTTAAAAACCGTTGCTTCTTTCAAATGATCTGATAAAGTCCAATTCAGCCATAAAATCAATCAGACCTCGAATATACCTGGATTTTGCGATTCCCTACTTTCGTCATGTCCACGTAAACCAAATTCAAACACTCCACAAAATTTTATGCACATTATCAATCGGCGTAATATATGGCATATATATCCAAGAATATTTATTCGCGCAGAATGAAAATTAAAACCCGCGATAGTAACGCAATCCTGCCGAGCACTGTCGGAACGGGACCGCCAGTCCAGGTGAATCAAGCAGCTAGGCGGTATAAACAAAACGTCTAAATCAGCCATGATTTGGACTCTGTTCCCGACTTTTATCAGCAATTCATCAGAAATAACATATCATAGATCCAAGACACATTTTTAGAGGTAAGTGTAAGTAAGTTTTAATACATTTTATACAAGTGGAGCGAGATAAAAAAATTAGTTTTGATAATTGTGACACAAATTTCCGAATAATTTTTTAAATAATCAGTTTACCCGACTGTTGTGATTAGTGTTGGCTGACAAAGTTAATATTTCATATTTATGAATACGTCCATAAGCGACATGCATTTTTTTATTTTCATTTAATTTGCGGCAGTTCAGTTCATAGGATGACTAACATGAATGCAAAGGATATAAAGCGTACAAAAGTGTTAAATAATTTGTTAGAAATATAGCTTAATTTTCTTTTATTTCACATGTCCCTAATTTTCAACGTCAAAATAAAAAAAAAGTTGATCCAAAATTATTTAGAGAGAACTTTCTTTACCTCTGAAGGATATTTTATTACACGGGTTTAATTTTTTAGACAGATTATAACATTTAATTCTACAAACGTTATTTTTTTATAATTATCCCTACTCCCAAGGTATAGTACTACAATAAAAATAGCGATGGATTACTAAACTATAATTAAATTGGTATCCTGTTTCGTATGTTCAAGTAAATTGTTTAAATAGATAACTTTTTAATGGGGACAACTTTTATCAGTTACATACATTAATAACAAGAGTGCCTACTATGTACCCAGAATTTTGGGAAAACTAGGTAAACTGTTTTAAATTTAAGCGTACGGTCTACTTTTCTTAATTCTTCCCGTATAAACAATTCTAAAAAATATAGATCATTAAAGTACGAATAAAGAAGCATGCGACATTATAAATTCCACAAAAGATAGAGTTAGAAAACTGGTCTAACGTTATTTGACAAAACTTCCCACACTCCTGAACTATAGTAGTTTTTTGGAAAATTATAAAACTTAATGTTTTTACGATAAACCCTGTAAGTTAAAATAAAGTTATGGGTGGATTGTTAAAGTGCAGATAAATAGGCGTGTTACGCGTATGTTTCAAGTGAGTTTTTCCGTAACAAATTATGTGATGACGTCATCAACATTGTAGCAAGGATACAGACATAAATTTGGATAGACGTAGTGTAATACTAGTATTAACAGTGCTGTATACTCAAATTTTCGGAAAAATTGGATGAGCCGTTCTTGATTTGATGAAGAAAGTAAATTGTTTCATTCATTAGTTTTTTTATTCACCCTTTAATTCTAAAAAATATAAATGTTTTGATAAACCATAAGTATAGAGTTATAACATTTTGCATATTTTAAGTAGAATTTATTCGGCAAGATTTTGAGATGCGTCATCAATTTTGTAAAACACTTGCAAGATTTCAGAGCATTCAGTTTTGCAGTTTCAAAATTAAATTAGAAAATTCTATACAGTTTTGATTAGGTCTAAGTCAGTTAATAATTTCCGGGTATAGAAGAACATTATATTTTGATTAAGATTCATTTAGCAAATTTTGGTTTGCATTATAAGTTATAACATCTATATGTATGTCTAATAGAATTACCAACAGACAGCAGACATACAGACAAACGGAAACTGGAAACCTGTTATTCATATTCTAGGAGCTGTAAAACATCGAGGAAACATGACATGCTTGGAAAGTAAAAATTAGGGCAATTTTTTAAATTATAGTAGTTTATTGCTTCACCTTTCTGATAACTAGAATTTAGTTACCCATCTCCTTTCAAAGTCATACTATATCTGTCTAGTGATAGATCAAACATTTTTAAATTTCCCACGCTAACTGAAAATTAGTATTGTGAATGTAAAGGTGATGTTCATGTAAGGAGTTAAGTTAGATATTTTAGTCCTAATTGGTATTTTTCTGTAACCCCACTGGGATTTTAGAAACCGGCTTCAAGACACGTGTTTTGTAGCCAATAAGAACTCTAGGTTCGTCGTTTATGTTTTGCTCACTAATTTAGTAAAACAAAAATTTGTTGCTCTGTCTATATCCAGTACCTATTGTTATTATCAAAGGAAAAGAAGGTGTACCACACGAAGAACTCCTTTTTGTTTGAGTTTTGTTAACGAGGTAACGCGGTCACAGTTGTATAATGTTTATATACACGTATCAAAACAAGTTTGAATTGAGTTTTCCCTGTATTTGCGTGTGTGAATTACAAAATTACCCAGGTACACAATACTGACGAACACACTTAATTCTGACAAATTTATTCAAATAAAGTGAGCTCGTAAGGTGAGCAACCGCATAAAATCAGAAGATGCAGCATTGTGACTTTTTTCTTTTTAGAATTTTAAATATGTATTAAAAGGAAAAAAGATTGAAAACGTGGTGTAAATAAATTTAGATGAATTTGTGAACATTTTCGTATGTCGTCATTGTAGTTTTTTCGTTATGTACATTAATAAAAATAAATAGCGCGTCATTACGTCTAATTACGTTACTCTTGTACACAGATTAACGCAGAAATCCCAACAATGTTTTCGTCGGTTTGAACTTCGAGATTCTGTTGATGTCCAAAGGTCAAAGTCTGATTTTGCAACAGCAGTATGCGTAAGTCTAGATCCGCATGTATTTATATTTACTTTTAAAAAAGTGATATTTTAAGATGGTTCAAAGTACAACTTCGTGGAATACTTTTTTCACTGTTAATTTTAAATACACACATATTTTTCGCCATTCATACACAAATGTCTTCCTTTGCTGTAATTAATGATTATACGAATTTTAGGAAAAGTTGTTATCTATTAGATAAATTTGCGATGAACATTTCAGAAAAAACCTTGACCTTTTTATATTTAAAAATTAAAAAAGCCATTTATTACCACCAATTTATGCTGTCCAGATGACGACGTATATTGTTTTCGGTGAGTTTGAAGTCGTATTTTATTTCGAGTTCATTGCTTCTCAAACGAAATCCCAGAAAATGCCATCAATCTTGTGAACAAGTCGGATATGGCAGCTCGATATTGAGATAAATAATTCCCCATTATGCAGAAAAATCTATTAGTTTACTTCAGCCTAGCAGGGGCTGTCGTATTTTATTTTCGTAACAAAAGCTGAAACATTTAAATCCTATTTGGGATGATTAGATTATATGAAGAGCTACTATAATTTTTAAAGAAATAAAACTGTATTTTCCGCAACCAGTGGCGTAACAAAGGAGTTGTCTTCAACAGAAGTTTTAGATGATACTTATTTATTTACTTTTGATTGTTCAACAGTCTTGTTATTTTATTAATCAATTCGGAAATACACACGTAGCTTATCATTCTAATTTCTGCATTTGCTTGTAAATGTAACAATAAATTAGTGCTTAATAGATAATATAATAAACGAACAAGATGTTCTCGGCCATCTTTTGAGTTAGTTCTTCTTTGTTAATTGAATTAAAAACTATTTAAGTTAAAATTATTTTATATAATAGGTTATTAAAATTAATGAAATATTCTTCACCATTTTAACTTCATTGTAGAACAACTTTTGTTAATTCACAAGTTTTAGAAACGGTCGTTGTATCCTAGACTGAGGACTGAACTCTTTTAATGAAAACCTTTTGTTTCCAACTGTTATCATTTTCTAGATCTAGAGACAGTCAAAAGCATGAATAGATGTATAAAAGATAGCGGCGCCTTTTAACAGAGGCCGCTAAAAGTACATACTGACAACGAGAAATATGTTGTTATGTCTCGCCTTTGTTTGTGTTTCACTGGGGAATGATGAAGAAACAAATCAAATTCGTGTCGATTGACACAATTAAAATTAACAGATTTACCGATACGCATCCCACACATGAACCGTAGGCTTGTTAATTCGGATTTTCTGCACCCATTCCTGTTTACAATCGCCAATTTGGTTTTGTGCTGTATTTTAAAACTCGTGAAGTTTAAACCTAGAATTTCCGTTTGATTACACGCTTGACTAAATTCACGGACACTCTGAAAATCGGTATGCTGTGCGTATTGCAGGTCCTTTTTTTAGCAAAGAAAAATAATCATTGGGTTTTGGGATAGTAACAAAAATAAGTAGATAGAGTTTCGTTTTTTTAGAAGAAATTACTTGTTTTTGAATTTTTCTACAAATATTTTTATCTTACGAATGAGTATAAAATAATTCTTAGATTGGTGAATAAAGCAATAATAACTACTACTCTTGTTTTTTTTTTAAACTTCCCCGAAAACCTCTATCGCATCCTCATTCTTTGTTTATCGTTTAATAAAATTCCACTAAAATTTAATAACAATAACAATTCAACTTGTTACCAGAGATAAGTAAGTATATCAATTTAGATGGATAAGTGCTTTTTGATTTAATTAATAAAATCTTTTGTTTCATACATTCATTCCTTTAGACATCCTGAATAAGATATTTAAAACAAAAACGAGTTTTCATTGTCAAAATTTTAAGGTGACGTTATCAAATTTTTGGAAAGGATGAACAAATAATTTTGATTAGTGATTTATCATGTGTTAAAATAAATTGTAAAATTTTCTTGTTCAAGTTCGAATTTCTTTCCGAGACTTACAAGAGCAAAATTAAAAATAGGACTGAATTAATAGCATATTTTTGATACGAATTACATAATAATCGTGAGATGACGTCATCACTTTTAGGTGGGGAAGAACTGATACATTTTGTTGGGTGTTTTATCATATACATTCTTATAAAATCGCTAACAAATGACAAACGACAACCGACAGACAGACAGAAATGGAAGGACTACTTTTTCCATATGCTAGAAATAGCAAACGTTGATAAATTAGGTATTCGTTAAAGTGCCTTTACTATAATACTTCACTTATCGATTGCTATCTTAGAAAACTCGTTTCTAGTAAACTTGGTATCAACAGAAATTTTACTAAAAGCTTCAATATTTGTTGATTTTAGATAAAAAATTGCAACACTACATAGTTTTGTACACATCTTTTAAATTGAGATAAATATTTGTATTTCCTGAGTGTAAGCTAATGACCCCTACAGTACGAATAAATAGGCCTCCCGTTTCCGTCTGTCTGTCTGTCCGTCTGTCCATCTGTTCGTCTGTCTGTCCATCTGTCTGGCGTCCCGGATTTTTATAAACTGTATAAAATAACGTAGTCCTACACATGTAGTTTATTACTCAGTGTTGAGTTTTTACCTGAAACGTCTAGATTTTTTGGAAAAAAAATTAAAAGTATAAAACAACATTTTGCAATTTAATTTTGAATCTGCAAAACCAAATGCTTTGAAATCTTGCAGATGTTTTAAAGTTATGACAAACATAATGAATTTTTAATCAAAGTATATTTGCTTATCCCCTCCAAAAAATTGATGACGTCAGCTCAAAATTTTGCCGAATAAATCCTATCTAAATTGTACCAAATTTGAATGAGAAACTTAAATATAAAACATCTAGATCTCGTTTTAAAAAAAAATAAAAGTTAATCGCCATTAACTTTTAATTGAAGTCCGTTCCTATGCAACGTGCATGTTTTAACCAATCACGAGCTCATATTTTACATTTTAATCCTCTGTTAAAGTAATCGAGGATTAAATATTTAATTCGCTTTCCATAAACCGGCCCCTAAAGTTATATATTCAGAATTTCCTTAGTCCCAACGGCATGACCAGTTCTAGATGCATAATAGAAAATTAAAAAAAAGATGTGAGCAATGCATAACACTAAATCCTAAATCACTACAATGTCTAGCAAATTCCATAAAAATGAAATAATCCTTTTCAAGTGCTTCTTTTTTTTGAAATAATCAATAAAAACAATATTTTGACTACGTCTAAAAAAACTGAGAACATGTGGTTCATACAGTAATTATTTTTGATACTACCTGTAAGCAAATCTTAAAACTAAAACCTTGTTAATAAAGTACCACCAGTGAGACGTTCAGTCTCCACACATCATATATAAACAAAAATTGTTTAGTACTTTTTTGGGGAAGATGAACAATTTTTTAAATATTTTAAAATATTGTGGTTTTGTTGTAAGAACAGTGTTAATAAATTGTGAAGTTTGATTCTATAAATTTTATTATCTTTTGGTACCCCCGTCTTGTAATACCGAAAGAGAATAAAAAACACGATCAAAGATAGCCACGGATTTTTGAGTTTGTCTTTGATGGTTGCGTGTTCAAGTCAAACTTTCAAATTGACGGTAATCTGACAAGTCGAAAATTCTACCAGTCACAAATCTTCAAAAATCCATGGCTGTCTTTGATCGTATTTTCTATTGCTTACTTTCGCTTACTTGCTCTCTTGCTTACTCACTTCCTTAATTACTGCTATTTTCCACTAATTTGGGATTTTTTGGTTTTCCAGACATTATTTACAATACTCCTTAAAACTGCTTGCCCTTCTGCTCCCATATACTTTAACATTTCTGGTTTAATCCCGTCGATTCCTCCATCGTTACCATTTTTGCTTCCCGAGCGTAAGAGAGTCCATCGGGGACTTGCTACTTTAACGTTTTTCGACGTTTTATGACCACTAGAATATGAAAAAAATAGTCTTCTGGTTTCGTCTGTCCGATTGTTATCATTGCTTACGTTATTTCCAAAATTTAGAGTAGCAACTAATAAAATAAGATACTTCTTCTTTACTTGTGGTTTATCAACAAATTCATAATTTTTAATGTTATTTATTATACAGGGTGATACACAACGACTAATTTCTTTTTATCAAATCAAGAACGCCTCACCCTATTTTCCCGAAAATGTGAGTAAGTATGCAGTAGTGTTGTTAGTAGTATTACCATAGATTAATGTAGATGCGACATACAGGCTGATTTTGCAGTATAAAACCACCCTTATTGACATTGGAATCCTCAACTGCCAAAGACAAGCGCCAAATTTAAATAGTCGATGCCATTAAAAAAACTTGTTTCACTGCAATTCGTCGCCTGAGAACTTGTCTGATCTACAGACCAGAGCGCGCTCAGGCCAATGTCGACTCTAAAAGCATTCAGAAGCGATTTGGTTGGTTTGGACTATAATTTCTACGGGAAATAGTTGTTTGGTCGGTTTTTATAACGACTAAGTGAATAATTTTGGTACATATTTAGATGATTTTACATATTTTGTTTAACTAAGAATTAATTCTTTATTTGTGTTTTATACTAGCAAAACGTCTTAAACTAAGAATATTGTTGAAATCGTAATAATCCAATGGATTTCATTCGGGAAAATGTTTTGGAAACACTATGTTCTATTTTGTATGAATTTTTAAATGTTTTTAGTGACAATTTTTGTGGTTGTTTTCGATACACTGTATGATATTAACAGTGAGAAAAAAAAATGAAAAATTAAAATAATCGCAAATTCGAAAAATCGAGAAATCTAATAATCGAAAAATCGAAACCTTAAAAAATCGTAAAACCGAGACATTGAAAAATCGAAGAACTGAAAATCGAAAAATGGAACATCAGAAAATCCAAAAAATGTAAAATTCAAAAATCTAAAATTTAAAAACTGAATAACGAAAAATCGAGAAATCGAAATTCCCAAATTTAAAAAATCGGATAACTCAAAAATCGAAACATCGAAAAACTGGACAATCGAAAAACCGAGAAATCGAAAAATCAAAAGATCAAGAAATGGTGGAGTCGAAAAGTCGCACAATTTAGAAACCGAAATAGGCCAAAATCGAAAAATCTAAAAGTTAAAAATCGAACAATTTATAAATTGAAAAATTGACAATCAACATCCAAAATCCAAATCTCGATAAATCGAGAAATCAAAAAACTTAAAAATTTGAAAAATTGAAAAATTGAGAGATTGAAAGATCAAAAGAACGAAAAAACGAAAAGTGATGAAGTCGAAAAATCGAAAAATAGAGAAATCGACAAACAAAAAGTTAAAAGTTGAAAAATTGGAAAAGCGGAAAAATCAAAAAACGGATAAATGGAAAACTGGAAAAACTGAGAAACCGAAATAAGCCAAAATAAAAAATTGAAAAACTGATAAATCGAAAACCTGAACAATCAAATCTCGATAAATCGGGAATGAAAAATTAACAAATCGAAAAATTGAAAAGCAGAACATCTAAAACCAGGAAGTCGAAAAATCCAAAGATTAAGAAATATTGAAAAATTAAAATATCAAAGGATTGAAAAATCTAAAATTTAAAAATGCAAAAATTGAAAAATCGAAAAAGTAAAAAGGTAGACACATCGAAAAATCCAGAAGTCAAAAATAGAAAAGCCAGAATTGAAATATTGAAAAATCCTAAAACTGAAATATCTAAAAACTGAAAAATTGAAAAATCAAAAAAGTGATGTCGAAAAATAGAAAACTTAAAAAATCGAAAAATTGAATAATCAAAAACCTGAAAAATCAAAAAATTAAAGAATTGAAGAACAAGAAAATCGAAACAACCGAAGATCAAGAAATGGGAAAATCAAAACATCGATTAATGAATGAAAATTTGAAAAATTAAAAAATCGAAACTTTGACAAAATGGCAATTGAGAAACACAAAATCTAAAACCGGGAAGTCGAAAAATCAAAAGATTAAGATATCGAAACATTTGAAAAATTGAAATATGGAAGAGCTGAAATGAAAAATCGAGAAATCCAAAAATTTTAAAATTTTAAATATAAAAATTAAAATACCAAAAAATTGAGAAATCTAAAATTTAAAAATCGAAAAATTAAAAAGTCGACACATCGAAAAATGCAGAAGTCAAAAATGGAAAAGTCGAAGAACAGAAATATTGAAAAATCCCAAAACTCAAATATCGAAAAACTGAAAAATCCCAAAACTGAGAACCTAAAGAATCAAAAAATTGAGAAATCGAAAAATCAAAAAAGTGAAGTCGAAATATCGAAAACTTAAAAAAATCGAAAAATTGAAAAATTGAGAAATCGGAAAATGAAAAAAGTGAAGTTGAAAAATCGAAACCTGAAAAAATAGAACAATTGAAAAACCAAAAAACATGAAAAATCAGTCAATTGAAAAATCGACAAATAAAGGGTTTATAAAAATCAAAAATTGAAAAATCGAAATATTTAAAAATCGTAAAATTGAAGAGAAAAACTGAAAACCGAGAAATTGAAAAATTGAGAAATTGTAAAATCCAAAAATTGAATAATAAATAGGAGTAAACTGAAAAGTCCCTAAACTAAAATTTCGAAAAACTGAAAATGCAAAAGTTGAAACAGCAAGAAATTATCGTCGAAACCGGTTAGGATGTGTATCAGATCACATCGTTTCCGAACGCTTTTAGAGTCGACATTGGCAGAGTGCGCTCTGGTCTGTAGATCAAACAAGTTCTCAGACGACGAACTGTAATTCGTGTGACTTGAATTAAAGTAAAGGAAACAGTAAGCAGCTTGTAATATTCTGGTAAATCCAGTGTCAATTTGTCGAAAATAAAACGCGTCGTTAAAAATATTATGACATTTTTTCTATTGTAGTTAATTTTATTCCTAGTTAGAAACAAACACTGTTGTCAACATTAGCCGAGAAGTGCTCAACCGTCATTTATTTTAAAATATGACGCTTCTCTATGTTCTCTGGTACTACATTGTACCTACTTAAATTGATATAAGTGTCACTGATAAGATGTTGATGACGTCACAAAAGTTTATTACGGAAAAACTCACTTGCAACATGGCACAGCATGCTCCTTTACCTGTACTTTAACAGTCCACACATCTTTATTTTAACTTATAGGATTTATGATTAAGAAATAAAATTTGAAAAAATTAAATTTTACATTTTTCCGAAGAAGGTATATTCATTTTACACATGAGGGAAGTTCTGCCGAAATAACTTTTAACCATTATAAAATCAAGAATGATTTATCTTATTTTGTCGAAAATTTGAGAATACTGTAATGTTGCCCCGGCCTATATTTAATAATAAAAATTAAGAATTATTTTACTATATTGTGGTTTGTGTAGTCGTACATATTATACCATTATATAGAGGTTACCATAAAAAAAATCGCAAAAATAAATTTTATAATTTTTCGACCATCTTAACGTCACTTTCTGTAGTTTCCCCATAATGTTCATCTCTTATTTTTACTTCATCTTCTGTATTTTTTCCCTTTCAAAATTTCACAAAAATATTTCTTTTAGTTTTCATTTATTGTTTGCTACTCTATTTTTTTGTAACTCTTCATTATTTTGTTCTATCCAGCAGATTTAGTGTTTTTCTCGTTTTAAATACATAGTTTTTTTTTAATTTCCTTCCCTTCCCTTCCCTTCCCTTCCCAGGGTTCTTTCTTAAATTTGTTTACATTTTTTCTTCTTATTCATTTTGATTATCTCTTCGTTCCAACACGGTAATTTCTCCGGTTACATTTCTTACCACATTCTTTGTGCTGCTTGTAAAATAGACTTCCTAAAGCTTGCCACATTCTTTCTAGGTTTTCTGATGTTAAATCCAGTTTGAATTTTTTTATGGCTTTTCTGACTTCGTCTTGATATTGTTCTTGCTTCCCATTTCAATTAGATAATATTATCAATGTTCTAACACTTCTATTTTCGCTTACGTTTCTTCTATTTTCTCTTTCTTTGCACCTCTTTTTAGTTTGGTCTCTACCGATTTCATGCCACCTTTTAACTCATAAGTTTTAATTTTGGTTTTATTCTCTTCTCCATTAACCATTAAGTGGTAATCATCACAGATTTTTCTTTTCTACGTTCTACGATATTTGCCTATTTATGAATGGCTGAGTATTCGAAGAAAGTGTTCGCTACAAATAAACCATTCACTACACCATAGTCGATCATTTGCTGTCCATTTGAGTTGAATGAATACTTGTTCACTGAATTTATCAATACATTTTTCACCGCATATTTCGTCGTTACCAACTCGACCGTTAAAATCTCCTCCTGCTATTAGGATTTTCTTTCTATCAGCTCTTGTAGGTTTGTCCAAAATTTATCCTTTACTGTTGAGTTATCTTATTCAAGCCGGGGAATATTCTGCAATTGTTTTATGCTTCTCTTTATTGTTTATTCCCAATTTAATACTTATTCAATATTGTTTCATTTATTAGCTCTCAGTTTTTTTACTTCAGTTGGCGAATCTCTGTGAATCAGACAAGTAATTCTTCCTCTTTGTCAATTAGTCCTCTCACGTTCCATATTCCTAGTTTCTAGATTAATTCTTTATAGAGTCTATCTACGTTTTATTTTTCATTCCTTGCCGTTGCTTTATTTTTCAATCGAGTTTTTTTTACATGATTTGCTTTTCTTCTATATTACACTGTTTAAATTTTTTTATTGTTTACTTGCTCGTTATATCGAATACAATATGGTTATGAACGTAAATAGAAATATAAAATGATAAAAAAAATTAAAGTGTTGTAGAGCATTGTTTATGAAAAGAGGTTTTACCTAATCGGGCTACATTTTTCGATACTGTGTTTGTAAAAAAAAATTAATTTCCTCTAGTTCCGTCGTGGAATTTAAACGTTCGAAAAGAACTAAAACGTGTTTGTGATGGAGTTCTGCGATTAATTAAACACTCATTTGCAGATTTTGCAGTGAACAAATTCCAAGCGTGAAGTATTATCAATTTATCCGAAAATTAAAATGTTTGTGCGCGATTAATTTATAGTTATTAAGCGAGTTCTATCAATCAGACTTTGTACTATTAATCCGGATGTCAATATCGGTGTTTTTGAAGAGTAATAAATTTATTCGAAAATGAAATCCTGAAGTGTGTGCAGGTACGAGTGATTTGTATATAGAGATAATTTTGCAAAGCTTTTAATTTTTTGCAAGTGGATTGGTGGCGGCATATGTGAAGTATTAATCGAATTTAGGAGACCTAACGCTGATTAAAACTGCGAACCCTAATAAAAATTTAGATTGGCTGGCGTTCATGTTTACCTGAGAGATAACGAGATTCGGCCCTTTTCGGCAACAATGGTGGCATTGTTTGTAATTTCAGATTGGCGTTTTTCCATACAATACATTATTTAGCTTGTTGAGGTTTCTGGAAGAAAGTTTTCCGAGGAAACTCCGGAAATTTATAAAAACGCTTATCATGTCTCCCGCGCGACGTGAAAACATAGGGAGCTTACAAATAATAAAAATCGTTTATATTTACGAGAGGTGATACTGAAAGATATAAGGAACATAAACCATACGAAAGGACTCGTAAAAGTGCGAGGAAATGGAAGCGGAAAATTATTAGATTGGTTCTCAGCTATTGTGGATAACCGCGCTTTGATTACTTCAATCCAATCGGAATCCGAACCCTTCACCACCCTACATGAGATTGAAGTGCTCTAACAGTCTCTTTTATCTTCCGATGTTCCCTCAAGTAGGTCGGGTGTACGCATTTGTATGATTACCTCAGATAATAGGGCTCGATTCAGGTAGTTGGAAAGGTGGAGACACCTCGCGAAATTATTCAGCTTTTTTCTTGTTTTGTTTATGAGGCGAGATGGAAGAGGGTAGATATTCTGACACAACGTTTAGCTCGCGATATGTAACGCACACCAACAATACAAACCTGTTATGTAAGTTTTGGACTCCAGTAAATTGCTGATGCTCCAATAAACTTTCCACGCTATAACGCGTACACACATATTGTTTCTGCGTGGTGGTATTTTTGCTGTAAATAACTTGGACGTCGAAAACAGCGAGGAAAAATTTTCCTTTTATTTAAAGAAAAATGTTTTATTAAAACTTATTACTGGAAACCTGTCTGTGACGTGTGAATGTCTGTTTCAATTGTTACGACTGCCTAAGCCGACAGGACAATAATTCCATTGATCTTGGAATCTGAAGGATAATTTCAAACTGGATCTTATAAATGAAAGTGTATGCAACACGTGTTGCGCTTATTCCTGCAATTTTATTTTATAATGACATTAAATTTTCTAAATTTTTTATTCTTTCTAAACAAACCGCTCCTTAATTTGATTTCAGTTCGAAATAATCATTCTCGAGTTGTTGAAGAAAGAGGGTGTTAATCGCTTCGGATTTTCAGGGTGATACATTATGCACAGCAATAAAACGAATTAACAAATGATAAACGCTATATTTCGGTAGCCATTCCGTCTATAATGGTGAAAAAATTCAAATTAGAGTTTTTTTGACCTTTTAAAGCAATGAAAAAGGTTCAACATATTCCATACTAGATTTGATTTTAACATCTTCAACTACAAATTTGAATTTTTTGAACCCTATTGGCAGATCTGATCATGTGATTTTCAACTTTATTTTGAATAGAGGTCTAAAACAATTACCGTATAAAGGTGGATTGTTGACTTTAAGGAGATAATGAATCTACTGTAAACTGGGCAAACGCTTTAAGCCCACCATCGGTTGATACAAATTGGGAAAGTTTTAAAAACCAATTAAATGTGGCAACTGTTACTACAATTTATAAAATATCTTGCTCTAAACCATGGATTGACAATAAAATATTAATTAATTAATAAAAAGGGAACGTTCACTCGGGCGTTTTCTAATTGCCTTTCGTCAGTCATCATTATCAATAAGGCTCGGATTGTATCCAAAATACATATTCGTTAAAATGCGGCATATTTAGAAAAAAAAAGTGTTTTTTGGCCATATGACTCCGGCTTAAAATTACCTTAATTTTCCCTTATTTAACCCTTGAGGTAGCATCTTTCTAGCATTCACTCTTTTTGTTATTTACCCTTTTCATTCTTAATTTTGTCAGTCGTTATTTTGGTACTAACAAGTGAACTTTGAGTCGAAAATGTCAAAAGTTTCTGCAAGTGTCCATGGTTGGATAAAAAAGTATCTCGAACTAGTGTTAGATGAAAATTCTGATTCTGTTTTTTGCAGACTGTGCTACTACTTATATGTGCCAAGCTTCATCTAATCTAAAAATATTTTTTTTTCGCTTAATCCATACTACATGCTTAGCTCATGGTATAAATAGGGTAAGATATTGGAAATTTATTTCCACTAGTAAATGTTTTCGTCACTACTGTTAAAATAATTTTTGTTAAATCGTCATTGAAAGTACAGTTTTATCGAAATGCATTGCCCAGTTTACCATTACCTCCACAACCTGTTGTAACTAGGGGGAAACATGGTTAAACGCGGCTGTATTTTATACCAAAAACTACAATGCAATTAAGAATTTTGTTAATGAGCTGTCAGATCATGCTACCTCTATTAAAGAATCTAAAATTATTTTTGCTAAAACAGAACTGCCATCTCAATTGGCATTTATTTCAGCTAATTTTTCCATAGTTGCTGATGAAATTTTAAGACTTGAATGTAACAAGTTAGCACTGGTAGATTCTATTCAGCTAGTAACAAATTGTTTTCAAAAACTACCCAATATTCAAAGTAAAATAGGTGAAAAAATTTTTTACAAATTGAAGTCTGTTTTAGAAAGAAATGTTTTAATACCTTCTCGCTTGTGAGTAAAATTTTGGGAGAACAATTTGTAAGTGTGTATATAGATCCAGATATAATAAAGAATTTAAAATTTGTTCCAATAACCTCTGTCGATGTTGAAAGATTATTTTCAAAAACATGTGTTGTGTGACAAGTGTGAATCATTGCTAATGGAAAATTTTGAAAAACTTGTAATAAACAATTGGTTTTATAAAAATTCTAGCTAAAATACAAACACTGTGTAAACAACATGTTTTTACATACTTAATTTAGTTATACTTTGGATTCTTATATTGCAAATAAACGTTACAACACCTGTACTTTAACAATAAATAATAACTAAAAAAAAATGAAAAAATCGAAGAGTCCGAAGAAGAATTTCTATTGTTAGGAGGGGATTTTAATGCCAGAATAGGGTACAAAAGCATGGAAAAAGACGGGGAAAACACACGAAAATCGAAAGATAAAGTAGAAAATAAAGACGGAAAATTGCTATGGGAATTAATTGAAGAAAGAGGTTGGGAAGTCTTGAATGGGGTGAAGGAAGGGGACGAGGAGGGGGAATTTACCTGGATAGGAAAAAGAGGGGAATCGGTAATAGACTACGTAATAGTAAACGGATTAGCAGAAGAAGAAGTAGAAACATTCAAGATAGGAGAAAGAGTGGACTCCGATCACATGCCACTAGAAGTAAAAGTGAGAGGCATAAGTAGAGGGAGCGGATGCTTAAGGAATGAAGTAGGAAAAGAGAAGAAGATATGGGTATGGAATGAAAAAGGAATTGAGCATTATAAAAAAAAAAATGTTGGAAGTGGAATTTAAAGAAAAAGGAACTGAAAAGAAAATGGAAGAATTAAAAAGAGAAATTGAAAAAGCAGCCATAAGAAAAGAAATTGTAACGGCAAATTCAGAAAAGAGAAACAGATGGTGGGATAGCAGATGCAGAGATTTAAAAACAGAAGCAAGGAAATGTTTACGAAGGTGGAAAAAAGGGAAAGGTATAAAAGAAGAGTACTGGCAAGCAAAAAATAATTATAGAAAACGATGCAAAGAAAAGAAAGAAGAGATACAGCAAGAAGAAGAAGAAAAAATTAAAGCCATAAGAACTGAGCAAGAGGTATGGCAGTATATAAATAAAGAACGGAAGAACAAAATCACGATTAGTGAAGACATAACTATAATACAGTGGAAGAAGCATTTTATGAAACTGTTGAATGGAAAGGAAGAGAGAATTGTAGTGCAAGATAATAAAACCGGGATTGGTGGTAGAGAAAGGGAAGCGGAGATTCGAGTAGAGGAAGTAGGAAAACAAGTAGGAAGACTGAAAAGGGGAAAAGCACCGGGGAGGGATGGGTTGGTAAACGAAGTGTGGATATTTGGGACGGATGGGATGATTGAAAGATTGAGTGAGTTGTTGAATGATGTGTGGACGGGTAAAGGTTTTCCCAGGGATTGGAGAGTGGGACAAATATGCCCAATTCATAAAAAGGGTAGTAAAGAAAATGTAGAGAATTATCGGGGAATAACTCTTCTAAATACGGCATATAAACTGTACGCAATGGTGTTAAATGAAAGGTTGGTGACAGAGATGAACGAAAAGAGTATATTACCGGAAAGTCAAGCGGGATTTAGAAGAGGTAGAGGGGCTATGGACAATGTATATATCCTGCATCATCTAATAGAAAAAGAGTTGCTAAAGGAAGGAGGTCGGGTATATGCACTGTTTGTAGACCTAAAAGCCGCGTTTGATACGGGGGACAGAGAGTGTTTGTGGGAATGCATGGAAAGAAGGGGACTGAGTGAAAAGTTAATTGTAGCAGCAAGAGAGATTTATAGAGAGACAGTAACTAGTGTGAGAGTGCGAGGAATAGAAAGCGAAATGTTTTGGACGACGAAAGGATTGAGACAGGGATGCCCATTAAGTCCCAGTCTGTTTGCTTGTTACATAAGCGATATCGAGGAAATGTTTAGAGGAGTGCAAGCGGGAGGAATTGTGGTGGGGAGAGAAAAGGTATGGTGTTTGGTATTTGCAGATGATTTGGTAATATTGGCGAAGGATGAATGTGGAATGAATGAGATGAAAAAAAATCTGCAAAGATACTTTAAAAGAAAGAAACTGGAGGTAAATGTAGAAAAAACAAAAATGATGGTGTTTAGAAAAAAAGGGAGAAAAGGGGAGGAAAAAGTGTGGCGTTGGGAAGATCGAATCATAGACACAGTAAAGGAGTTTAAATATTTAGGATTTAAGTTTACAACAACTAACACGGTAAAAGCACACATAAGAGAAAGAAGGGTCAAAGCAATGCAGATAATGGGAATGGTGTGGAGTATAGGTGAGAGAATATTTGGACATGACGTAAGAAGAAGGATGAAAATGTTTGATAGTTTAGTTAGGAGTGTATTAATGTATGGAGTGGAGATATGGGGATGGAAGGAATATGCAGAGATTGAAGCAGTACAAGAAAAATATTTGAGGTGGATGTTAGGGCTACGGAAAGAGACGCCAGGTTATATAGTAAGAGAAGAATGTAAACGAGAGAAATTAAGAGTATACACTGGGAAAAGAGCGGTAAAGTATGATGAAAGGTTGAAAGAAAGAGAGGAATGTAGGATATTGTATGAATGCTGGAAGGAAAAAAAAAAAGGAAGCAGGGAAAGAACATCACAAGGGTAGACAAGGATATTATCAAAGACTGGGATACGCATGGATGGAAATAGAGAGAAAGAGAGAAATGGGGGTGAGTATGAGAGAAGAGTTGTGTATGCGTGACAGAGACATAGATAAACAAGAGAGAAGAGCGAGTGTAAGTAATTCTAGGTACAATGCAGACTATAGAAAGATAATAACAGAAACAATACCAAAGTACCTAGACAGAGAAAGCGCGAAAGAAAAAAAAATAATGGCGAGATTTAGGTGTGGAAATGAAGAAAGAAATAATAAGTTTTGGGTAAGCGAAGAGGAGAGAATGTGTAGGATGTGTGGAGAAGGGCGAGAGACGATAGAGCACATGCTGCATGACTGTGAGGAGAGCAAAGAAAGAGAGGAGAGTGTGACAGAGATATTGAATGAAGACGGAAGAGGGGTGGAATGGATGAAAGAAGTGGAGAGGACAAGAGTAAGGCTGGGGCAAGGGGGGATGGGGTAAAGGAAAGAAAAATTAGTTATTTAGTTTATAAAATGTATTTATTTGGTTTTTGTTAACTAAGGAAAAATTGTAGTGTCAAGAATCTTTTTAAGCCCGTAGGGTAAAAAATAAACACTTACTACTACTACTAACTAAAAATGTCATTTTGTTTTACTAGACATATTCAAATTAAGTATTTGCATGTGCATGTTTTGAATATTTAGCTGCATATTTTTAATAAAGTGGTGCATATTTTGATGCAATAATCAGAGATGTAAAACATAGGTATGAAAAAAATATTGCTCATCAGAAAAATCCTAAAATGTTCTATAGGTAGGTACATTCGCAGCAAATTATCAGGGCCTGTCAGCAAACCGTGAGTGAAAGAATTTCTATTACAGAAGACGAAAAGCTACAGGCAACATTTTTGCTGAAACATTTATTCAGACGTTCACAGTTGAACCAGATAGAGTTATACTGAAATTGCTGACCGCTCATAACTCTGATTGTCTGAGTGACATAATACGCTTCTCCAAAGATTTAATAAAAGATAAGTTGCATAAATTAGATACCAGCAAATCTCTTCGTTCTGATGGAATTGGCGCCAAAAATTTAAAATAGTGTTCCAGTTCTCTTGATTAGTTGAGGGGCTTTTTAAATATCAACATCTGGTAGACCCTCATATTGTAAGTAAATTAAGTAAACACTATTAGCCCCCCCCCCCCCCCCTCTCAATACTAACAATAATTTACAATTTTAAATTAGCACCTAATCCATTCAAAATTAACTTTGGTAAATAATCTAATCATTGGAAGTTGTGAGCCTGTATATTTGGTTGCCTATATTATGCGCATGAACCGTTAACAATGCCTGACAATATATCCTCATTCAACGCATTTTCGTGTGCCTTTTATCCTCTCACTGTTGAGTTTTCCGTAAATTTTCTCACTTCAGAAAGTGAATTTTAACGTCCTCTATGCAGTCGAGTATGTTTCGGTATCTACTGTTGAAGCTAAAAAGGTAAGTTAAACGTACTTACTGCCACTCAGACTTCTCTAAAACAATTTCGTTTAGTGTCATCTGATGTTGCCTAGCAACGAATATAATTCACTGCCTGAAAATTGCAGAAAATTTCATCGAAATCGTTAGAGCCGTTTTCGAGAAACCCATTACATATACAGGGTGTCCCAGAAATAAATACATTAATTTTAGTCAGTTATAGGCTCATCAAAATCAACAACTTTTTTTAATAGGGTTTTGTCAGGAACTTTTGATTTATCAAGTTAAAAATTGTTGAAGTTTTATGCCATTTACGGTTACCCGCCCATGGATCCTCAGTCACTAATAATTATTACAACTAATAAGTTACGGTCAAAAACAGTTCCTACTAGGATACGTATTTTTCTAATCATGTCAACTTAACAAACCTTCAGAGAGAAACTGAAAGTGCTGCTGCCTAATGGAATTACGGAATTTCATCGGTCCAAATATGGATGTTGACTACACCTTCCCTTGTGAATTCGGCCTCATCAGTTGATAATATAAGAGAATCAAAATTTGCTTGTTCGTTTATTTTTCTATTAACCCACTCACAAAAGCTTTGTCTACGTGGCAAGTCTTTTGGTTCCTGAACTTTCTGGTTCTGAAAGGAGTACAGTTGTTCTCTGAGTATACTCCAGATACTGCTCCCCGATACTCCCAGTCAAGTGACGCGTGTTAGTGCCCGCTCGAGCTTCTACACTCTCCAAAAGAGCTTCTTCAATATTAGCAATTCTATTACTACGTAACCTACCCCGATCCTGAGCTGCAAGTTTAAAAGATCCCTACTCTTCATGATGCTGTACAACGTTCTTAAAAGTCCGCATATTTGGCAGACGACGATTTAGGAGCCTTTCTGAAAAAAATCTTTGAGCGCGAGCGCAGTTTTCCCAAGCCTCCCTGTAGGCTAAAACGATATCGGTGTATTGCAAGATTTGTTCCATTTCAAGACTTCCGTTATTGAATAAATGTACTTATTTCTGAGACACTCTTTATATACAAGCATTGTTCGTTTAATAGTATAAGATACCACGTTATTTCTCATGAGCAACACGGTTTTACACCTAGAAATCCACAGCGACCAATTTATTTTGTTGGTTAGACAACTGAATTAGAGAACACGACGGAGGCGACTCTGTAGACGTCCCATATTTTCATTTTGCAAAAAATTTTGATCGGCTGCTGAAAAAAATTACAACATTATGGAGTTCAAGATAATGTTCTTAGACTAAATACTTCCGGTCTGATCAAATATTCGAGGTTAAGGTTCGTGACATGTTTAGTTCTTCTGTTCAAGTTTTGAGCGGTGTTATCCACAGGAGTCTGTATTAGGACCCCTGTTGTTTTAAGCTAAGATATATGGGCAAAGTATGCTGACGATTTAAAATCTTACAATCTTTGTTCTAATCACGTAGTCTTAGCGAAGAATGTAGCCACTATTTATAAGTGGTCATTAAAGTGGTTACTCCCGATTAATAAGGATCTATAATAAGCCGACCTTACTAAGTGTGATTCTTTGTCAAATATGGGTGTTTTAGTAACGTCTACTTAGGGGGTCTAATCAAATTGCCATCATTGCCGATAGGTGTATAAGAGGTGATATGTTGACAATATTTCGGGCTTTCACAAATACTAATTCACCCATTAAACATCTTTTCCCTTGAAAATTAGTGGATGGATTAGGAGTCAAATTGGAAAGAGACGATTTTGAAACCTCCATTTGACAGACGTTTGGTACTAATAGGATGTTCATCGGATGACCGCATTGAACTGACGTGAACTGACCTGACCTGATCTTACTTGACCTGACCTAATAGTTGTATTTATTTGATTATATTAAATTTGTATTAATTTGTAATTCCAACTGTAGTCTTGTGCGGATACAATAGACTTCGGTCTCTGCCCGAACGCATTATTTTAATAATAAAGTCGCAATAAAAGGACAATATTATTTGGTGCAACTGCTCAAACCACCTAAATTTTCTAGTAGAAAAAATGAATTGTAAGACTGGCTGAGTAACCACAGTATTGAATTTGATCAAAATTTTCGAAAAAATAACTGTGGGAGTTAATTCAACCTTTTAGAACGCAAAGGAAAAAGCGATTTTTCACAGACGAAGGGAAAACACTACAACTTTTCAGCGTTCATAAAAAAAATAAGGTCGAGGGTCGAGAACTTACGCCTTAAGGCTATTTCCAAATGTACTTCTGAGATGTGTCAAAATTTTAGTGGGTAACACTGTACAGAATTTATTTCGGCTGACTGGAAAAAAACACATGGAAGATTTGTCGTTTGAGGACATATTATATACCTTCATTCAGTATTATTTCACTGGAGACATCCGATTCATAGAGTCTGAATTAGAAAATAATGATGACGACTGTGATTTGTACAATTGAAAATAACTAAAACTCTTAATACTTAAATGCATCGTGCCTGAGGATAGTCGTTTTTTCAAAATTAAAGTACAACGGGTAAGATTGGTCTTTAGATAGTAGATTTAACAACTCGAAATGATTTTAGACTTGCAGAACACATGAAAAAAATAGATAATTCTTGTGAAAATACATTATAAAATTGTGAAACAATTTGTCAATTCCTGCAACTTTTAGACAACAGAACTCGGCAAATTTTGTTCTATTTAAAATCTAAACTGTGTTCTATTGGAAGCAGTGGGATTTTTTACAAAGTGAAATGAAACATAATCAATTTCTCAGCAGTACCCATGTTTTCCATTAAGGGTTAGTTGTTACACTTGTCTCTAAGTCAAAGAAATATGTCTTAAGTTTTTCAGTAAAGTTACCAAGTTTAATTAATTAGTTTCATAATGATATTTAAGTTGGTAACAATGCTTAGGTTTTTGACATAATTCATAACCTAAATGACATAAGAATGTTAGTTTTTCTGAAAAAACTTCAGCCTACTAGTGTTGATTACCAACCAAGTTACCAGGTTTCCATGGCTTGCTGCCTCGTGTAAGCACACAAAGCGTTCTTCATACTTTTAGCTTAGTATTTGTAGTAAACATTTTTTTCTAAAAAAACTGCTACCTAATAATGTACTTGTTGTTATTTCAAGACTCACAATCTCGCAATCTCACTTGCCAGCTTCAGGCAAAGTTCTATCATTAGTGATACTAATACTGATCCACCTGTGAAGAATCCCACTCTAAGTTTATTTAAATAGTCTGCTTGAAATTAAGCTGTGTTAACTAACAATATCAGATTGGAATATGAAAAACTTATCAAAAATGTTCTACCTAAATTTTCAAATTTTTTACTACCTAATGGAATCTTAAAAATGCTCCCCCTTAACCATTTTTCTTGAGCTTAAAAAAAGTGCTGTACTTTGTAGTACGTATATGTATATATGCAGTATAATACTTTGTCAAATAATTTCAGTTAAAATTTCATTTGTTTAAAGTTCTAATAATACGTCTGATTCCAGAAACTTGGCTGTGTTACAGACTAAGTGGGAACTCGACCCGTTAAAGTTCTAAATTATGCAAACATAACTAAAAAAGTACAAATTTTCTTATTACAAAGCAAAAATTGATATAAATTTGCAATATAGTTTCTCCTATCAACCACAGTATTTTCTATAAACAATTGCATTCTGCTTTTGCATTAAATGTATTCAACATAAATCTATTGAGTAAAAGAAAATTAGTTTTACAATTCAGTAAGAAACATTAAGACATTCAGAAACAATTCTACCCGGGATATTAACGACGCTTTTCCTTAACGACTTCCTGTTAAACGGCTTTCTGTGCGTTTTCATGATTAGTTTTATTGTGTATTTTAAAAACTCTCCTTGGTATCATTTTTCATTTGATTATTGCTAATAATAAATATTACAACTTAAAAACCTTATTTGTAAAATGCCATTTTGGCACCTATCAAATTTTTTAACTAATCGTTTTTTACCCCGAAATTTGATGTTACATAGACAAAAAAAAGGATAAAATTTCGTATTTTGGGTTGCTTCATCTAAAACTCATCAATTTATAAATGGAACTGTTAAAATTCAGAACTCGTATATATTATCATAAGATATGTTGTATACTAAATTAGTGATTTAAAAAAATTTATTAAGTGATTGTACTCTTTAGGTTAATATAAAAATGGATTCAGTTAATTCTAAACATTTTTAATTCCCGAATGTAAGCTAGGAAATTATTCTAACAGGATCCATCCGGCGAATTATTATTCTTGACATTTCATGACTTCCATCTTTCCGTCTATCTGTCTGTCATCTCTCGTCTGACATTGGAGGTTCTCTTTTGTCGTTTGTGTCAATCAGGCGGGTAATCTCTAAAACTACGAGACCAATTGTTGTTAAATTTTATACTTATGTTAGGAATATCGTGTCCATAATCAAACGCTAACAAAAACGTATCTAATCATCTCCACCAAAAATCTGAGGACATCACCTCAAAATTTTACCTAGTTAAAAATTTATAAATTTATATGCGTCTGTTTCGAGAAAATTTGTCCTCATAATTATTTTGTGATGACACCATCAACAATATAAACATTAGTTTAGATAGCTACAGTGTAATACTGTGTAGTACTGTAGCCCAGAATTGCAGGAAAACCGCCTGTGATTTAATCAATAAAATAAACTGCATTATTTATTAATTTTTTGAACCATCCTGTATAAACAGCTCTACAAAATATGATTGTGCCGAAAGATGGAAATGGGAGACGTACTTTTTCACAATATAGGAGCTATGAAACGCCTAGAAAAGATAAAATTACCCATTCGCCAAATGGATCCTATCACAACAATTTGAATTTAGTAACTATACTCTTCATAAATTCACCACGGCCTTCTCCTGGATAATGTGTGTGTATGACATTTAGCAATAAAACAAAATTGCGAGACGGAAACAAGCGACCTACTTTTTCATATTCTAGAAACTATAAAACGTGGAGAAAGCATGAAATTAACGATTTGTCGGTATTACAGTACCTCCGCAGCTTACGTCCAAGAGGTAAAAATATGCCCTATATTCAAATATTTATGGATACATAAATATTTAAAATTAATTGACTAAAATGAATTTTTGTTCCCACAGAAGTGAAAATATTGGAATATTTGCTTAATAACAACATTAATAATATTCTCTCCTATAAAATGTAAACTTTTATCATGCACAGGAAAAATTTTAATATCCGGAGTGAAGTTGATTTTAAGAGATATCCTCACCCTCCGAGGCAGACGCTATTAAGAGTGTATTTACAATTTAAATATCGTCCTTAAAACACTTTTAATAGGATATTTAAAATTTAAATATTTGGAATTTATAAACAAAGGATAACAACCATTAACACATTCAATGATACGAGTTGCAGGGGACTTTACTCAAGTTCATTAAAGCATTTTTAGGGGCTGAGGGTTGAATTTAAAAAATAAATTTCTCCACGAAACTCTGTAATTGAATGAAAAAATCTAAGGGAATGGTAAATGTGATGTTAAACTTAGTTCCCAAATGCTCAACTCAATATTATATGTTAGCTTTCAAGTCGTTTATGAGATTGAAAAAGTTAATGGAAATCTATTAGAAGGGTGCGCTGAAAATACAGTTATACTCAAATGAAGCGCTGAATCCCAGAAATTAATTTACAAGTTCTTGCGCCAAGGGGTGTATGCACCATCTAGTAAGAAATGCAGAACTGTTATTAGTTTTGCTTTTTGCTATTTATACTACGTTTGATTTATGAACTTTAATAGAACGGTTGTGTGTGTTGCATTTAATTAAGATCTGCTTCTCCCATCACATTCACGCAAAAACAAAGCAACTTTAACGTTATGTTTGCTGTAATGTTATCTTGGCGAGGCAAAAGCCATTTGCACACTAGCAATGCCTGAATTTACCGCAGCGATTAAATTAATAAAATTATTAAACAGCCCATTAAGCTCAGATGGCGGATTTTTATATGTTTACAGACTTTTGTGCCATAAAAATATTCCGCTTCTGCAAAATATGTATATGCTTTTAAAATATATTATTTAGTGCGGCAGTTCGCGTTCATAAAATCTTTTCGGTAATTTCCAACGAAAGTGTCGATTTTATGGAGGTTTTTACACGTGATAAGCTTATTCGGCATGTTATTAAAATTTTTCATTGAAGGGGTAAACATTTCGCGTGCTATACGTTATCTGTACACAGATATTAAAGCTGGATACAAATTTTAGTTCGCAAAAATTGTTTGATGATAATAAACTTGTTTGGCGTGAACAAACAATCGTATAGAACTGTAACCAGCTTTTAGCAAGTTTATAATTTCTAGTTGTTGCAGTGTACTTGACGTACATGCTGCGTTTAATAACAATGTTATATAGTTTTATAACTAATTCAAAAGGGAAAATGAGACGGCCTGGTTGGTTGAACAGGTTAATTAGGCGAAACTTTAAGTATTCGTTTCATATAAATGAATATTTAAAAAAATAGGACATTAAAATTCTCTTGTATTTAATTAGTAACTTTTATTGCAGTTAAATATCGTTATTAAATACGTTCATTGAAGCAACTTAATTCTGACAAATATTGAAAACGAAACAAAAACACAATAAAGAAGATTTTCTCGTTGACATTGCTGTCCTTACGTGCCTAATAAAAATGGATACAGATAGATAGATAGACAGACAGACAGACCGACGGAAACGGAATATCTATTTTTCGTACTCTGGGGGCCATGAAACGTCTATAAAACATGAAAGTAACAATACTTCTTCGTTCGCACTTGGGAAGGAACAAAGCAACATGTAAATACAACAACAGACCATATAGTGGAAAGACCAAGTCAAAGGAGAAATCAAAAAGAAATAGAAAATGTGGAGGATATACTTGAGCAATAAAATCCAAGAAATATATAATTATAATTAATATAAAGGACAAAGAGACAAGGTCAAAAAAGATGTAATCAATTTGGAAAAAAAAACTAAGCAAAATGCTAAAGAAAACATAAAAATATTCTATAGGCCCATAAAGAACTTAAGAAGCAAATACCACAAAACAGTAAATGTAAAAATTCAGCAGTTCATTTAAAACTGAAAACCTATTTTATTTCGTTTATTCACCACTAATAATACGAACTAATAATTCTGAATGCCAGACAATATTTTTCGGTATAACTTTATATGAAAGTAGTAATTTTTTAAATCAATAATACTGGCAGCTCTGCAGAAATTCTCGTAATTGTATTTTTTTGTTGCAAAATACACATATCCTTTACTTCATCAAATTTAATTTGAAAGGGGCTGTTAAATAAAAAAAAATAATGTAGTGAAATGGTAAAGATTCGTTACAGTGGATTATGACGTCACGGACGTTTTATGTGAGTAAAATTTTAAGTCGTAGAATTAGCGCAAAGGCAGATCAAATCGTGACGAAAATAGTTATCATTATTATCAATATTAATATGTTAAGCAACAAAAATATACTAGATTTGGTACCGAAACAATACATCCAACTAAATTTATAGATTTTAAACTGAGAAATTAGAGTAGAATTCTTCCAATTTTGGCAAGGTGTTGTAAAACAATACAAATTATGACATCTGGTATGTTTCTGTTTCTTCCTTCGTCCGACACACTATATTTGGTAAAGAATGCCCGCATTTCTTAGCATTTTAGGGGTGGAAACGTATACCTACTGCGTAAATATCGGTAAATACAGTGTGTCGTACGAAGACAGAAACAGAAACATACCGTTTTACAACACCTTGCCAAAATTAAAAAAATTGTACTATAAGTAGAAATTCGGGGAAAGTAAAACTGTGGTTTTTAATTTTGGGCACATTTGTACTTACGTTGGTTTATTTTCACTGAATACTGTATTGAAGTAAACGTGCCTGGTAGGGAAACGGCGCTTTGTTTTGCCAGTTAGCGCGAGTTCGTATTTAACTAGGAGCCCATGCTACTCGACTATAGAACACGTGTTACTTTTAAGCGAATAAAATCAGTAGTTTCAGAGTTGTTATGCAAAACTTTGTAGTTAGTGTAACTATAACTAATAATTTTAGAACTTATGGTGTGCAACGAACGTATTGATGTTTACTTTTGTATTAAGAGTAATGGGGAAAGGTTCTTCTTCCCAGAAAAACCACTGGTTCTTATTTTAATGTTTTACTATAATAATTACGAGTATATTCTTAACATATGAGAAAACACATACGAAAAGTTACTAGAAAAAGTCACATTCAGAGGTGTTTTAATTATGAAATACCAGTTATGTCGGAGATTATTTGTCTAATAAAGTCGCCAACACATCACAGATGACAGACGGAAATGGACGACCTATTTTTTCATACCCTAGGGCTCATGAAACATCGCGAAAACATAAAAGTAGCTGTTCGCCGGATGGATATAATATTTCCCTAGATTACGCTCGGCAAGCAAAAAATTACTGGTTTCAATATGACTGAATGTAATTGAAAATTTTAAAGTATCTTGGAACTATAGATGCAAGTTAAAAATTTAGCATGTGTGTTGTTGACTGAAACTTCCTTTATTAGTTCTAATAGGTTATAGTGTTTATAAATCTGATCGTGATGGAAGGGGTGAAGACGTTTGTGTTTTGCTTAAAAAGTCAGTTTTCCAACAGTTCAAAGTTTCCAGACTAAATATTGAGATTCCGCACATTGACTCCTTCGTTTTTGCAACTTTGTAGACCTGGATTTACGTTTTCTCTGCGTGTGTGCACCGACCTCGTAATACATTGTTTGCAAATGATATTATTTGGACATTTGAACTGTTTGATTTTAATCTACTCTCTATCAATTACATAGCCTCTGTGTGGTACCAGCCGGAGTTCTCGGCTGCTCGGCTCTCGTCGGGTGTTCGGTACCACCCCCAAAATTATTCATCACCGCCCTCCTGGACGAACGGGTGGCGGACGGAGAGTCACCAACAACCCGTCAACGGGCACGCGTCGCAAAAACACATAAATACTTTCATCATATAATATATATATTGACATGTACATAATAATCAATAAATCGTTGTTAAAAGTGCACGTCGTTCCACAAATAATAATCATTACAGTTTCCACATTGGTCCTTCGAGCCGGATATTAATACCGCGACTGTATTATTCGGAATTGAAACGCGACGCGTGGTAGTGACGTTCCGTGGTAGCAGTGGGCAGCATTTCTGAAAAAGGAAACACCACCCCATGGAAGAAGTTTTCAACTAACAAATTCCGTGGAAGCAGTGGGCAGCATTTCTAAAAAAGGAAACACCACCCCGTGGAAGAGGTTCATTCAGCGATCTCCGTGGCAGCAGTGGGCAGCATTTCCGACAAAGGAAACACCACCCCGTGGAAGAGGTTCATTCAGCGATCTCCGTGGCAGCAGTGGGCAGCATTTCCGACAAAGGAAACACCACCCCGCGGAAGAGGTTCATTCAGGGATTTCTACGGCAGCAGTGGGCAACATCTCCGACGAGGAAACGCCACCCCGTGGAAGAAGTCGTCATTCAGCGATTTTCGCGGCAGCAGTGGGCAGCATCTCCGACGAGGAATCACCACCCCGTGCAAAAATCTTCAACATCGGAACTAGGGCTTCAACAAGAGGGAGTCAGCACACGTTCAGCTACACTCTTATCGTGGACGAGTGTAAACCATTGAGAGGAGAAAGGTTAGTGGCTCTTTTGTCCTAAGATTTCCCTTTTTTTACCATATTCGCACGGCTAGCTTCAACGCGTATTTGTGTATCTATACATTTTTGATTGGCTTTAAGGTTCATTAATTATTCAAAAATATGTCTAAATTAGATCAGCAAAAAAGCAAATTGAAAACCATTGATGATAAATTGAAACGAATAGAGGAATATGTACAGTCATATAGTCCTGGGGTCAGTATCAATCAATTAAAAGCACGATTATCACTTCTTGACGGAATTAGAAACGATTTTGACGAAACTCAATACCAGATAGAGCAACTTGAAAAGGGGGCCGCAGAAGCCTATGAAGGCTGCAGATCGGAATTTGAAATTCGTTATTGCGATGTTGTGTGTCTTATAAACGATATTATAGAAAAAAGTCTCGCGGTTCCGGTTCCATCGACTTCTTTATTGCTTAACCCTACGGACGGTAAAAATCCACGAGATTCTAGTGACAGCATGCAGTTGAATCTACCCGTTTTAAATATCAAATCATTTAGCGGCGATTACAAAGAATGGCTAAATTTTGAAAATTCGTTCAAATCGGTGATAGATGAGAATAAGGCGTTAAATAATCGTCAGCGACTTCAGTATTTAAAGTCTTCCTTGCGCGACGAAGCCTTGCGTACCATTGAATCTTTAGTTATTAACGATGAAAATTATAAAGAGGCATGGAGATTACTAACTAATCGGTTCAAAAATACTCGTTTAATAGTGCAAGATCACGTAATGTCCATTTTAAATGCTCCTAGTATAAATAAGCAATCACCATCCTTATTGCGGGCTCTTGTCGATACGGTGGTGTCGAATTTAACATCTCTAAAATCATTAGGAATAACGGTGGACAAATGGGATGCATTACTTATTCCTGTCATTGTAGAAAAATTGGATTATAGTACAAAACGTAAAGGCGGTAAAAACTCATTTGAGAAAAACAGTGGGCAACGCCCATCTGACTTTTAGCGAAATGTCCATACTTTTAATACGCATTGAAGCATGCTTAAATTCAAGACCTTTGACCCCCTTATCGTCCGATCCCAACGACCTGAGCATCCTAACACCCGGTCACTTCCTCATCGGAGAGCCATTAACTTCCTTTCCAGAATACGATGTGACGGAGGTGCCGATTAATAAACTGTCCCGATGGCAATTAGTAGAAAAAATTCGCACGCATTTTTGGCGACGCTGGAGTCGCGAGTACCTAACGCAACTGCAAACAAGATCCAAATGGCAGAAACAGCAAGACCACCCGGACGCGCTAGTTGGGTCACTCGCGCTCATTATAGAAGAGAATGTACCACCTCTCACATGGAAAACCGGACGGATCACGGAAATTCATCCAGGGGACGACGGTGTAGTGCGGGTGGTAACAATCAAAACTGTTCATGGACTCACCAAACGCGCCCTACGTAAAGTGTGTGTTTTACCCATAGACACAAATTAGTGTGCGATCAATTGACATTACGTATGATGCGAACTGACTATTTATAGGTGTTTTTCACGTTTAGACATTTTGGTACAATTTTCAATTTTCCAGGCTACCCTTCTAGGCCAGCCAGTCGTAATATGTTGAAGGACGCACCTTCAAGAGGGGAAGTCATGTGTGGTACCAGCCGGAGTTCTCGGCTGCTCGGCTCTCGTCGGGTGTTCGGTACCACCCCCAAAATTATTCATCACCGCCCTCCTGGACGAACGGGTGGCGGACGGAGAGTCACCAACAACCCGTCAACGGGCACGCGTCGCAAAAACACATAAATACTTTCATCATATAATATATATATTGACATGTACATAATAATCAATAAATCGTTGTTAAAAGTGCACGTCGTTCCACAAATAATAATCATTACAGTTTCCACAGCCTCTAATATCTACTTCGACCGCATATCACAATAGTTCTGGTTTGCTTTCGGATTTGATATTAAATTGTAGTAATTAGTTAATAATCCAACGAGATTTCGAAACGGCTAGACACCTTCACATCTTAAATTTAGTGCTGACAAATCGATATAGTTAATGATGTACAGGTATATCCACCTCATCCATCAGTGTTTAGATAATAATTATTGTCAACAAGGAACCCAAACGTATTCAAAAATAGATCATCATCGTCACTTAGCTTGAAGGGATTGTTGTAATGCTTGTAACAAAGATTTGATACGGGTATGTAAAGTTTTTCGTAATCAAAACATCGATACCCTTGGAAATCTTTCAAACTAAAAAACAACCATTCGGAACTGACGATTGTTTTTCCGAACAGGGTGCTTAACGACTGGAACAATAATTTTCATTATTCTTGAATGTGACATATCGTTTCTCTTATAAAAAAAAAAACTAGATTATGCTTGTCAGTCTCATTTTGCCTACACCGCTGCCATGTTATCGAAAATCCTTTGGACTGTATCAATAAAGTTGAACATTACCATAAGGCAACGAAGTGCGAAGTATATTCTTTTCATATTTCGAGCATTTGCTTTGTATCGCACGAACCTAACACAAGAGTCAAATAATATGCCTTTTTTTTACTCCCACATCAGTAAACAATGTGAATAAAATACAACAATTCTTCATATGAATGGGAACTTGCTAAAAATTTTATATGCGTTGTACCCCGGGTGGTTTGAGAAGTGTGGATGTTTGAGTTGATCACTTTCGCACTTTTTATAAAAATTGAAAAACACCTGTTCCGTACGGTGATAATAGTTATTTATTTATGTACCAGAGACGAAAATGTGGCGTAGCTGACGCTAGCAAGCAGGCGAGGCTGGATTAAAAGGATGTATAGTTTCCCCAATTCTAATTCGGTTTTATGATACTACCCCATTGTGTAAAAGTTAACTTCCTTAAAAATAGATTACTACCGCCGGTGATGGAACAGTCATAAATAAGGATTTAACCATGCCAATACCATTATGTAGGAATAATACTTAAATCCTTCGTTATGACTATTCCATCACTGAAGTAGTTATCTGTTGTTAAGCAAGTTAACTTTTATACACCATAAAACCGAATTAAAACTGGGGAAACTATACCTACCGATGTGCATATTATATTTTTCCGTTGACCTCGTAAAACCCAATACTCTTTCAAGTGCACATATTTTAATTATAATACTCAAAATGACAATTAATGTTTATGTTAACCGTTTATCCTCCTAAAATAGTCCAAACATCAACACCACACTCTACCGTATCCACATTGGACGAAAAACGTTTACGGAGGAAAAATGTTAGGCCACTTTTTTAAACACCTGTCCTAACATTTTTCGTCTGCAATGAAATTCACACTGCCAAAGATAAGTATATCTAAAATGTGAATCTGTTTTTTATGCTGAGGAATTGTCATATCAATGGAAGAGAGATATTTAGTAATTTTTTTAAAACCAAACTTGTCCCTAGATATTTGCGGATTAAATTTAAATAGAGGGTGATTCAAAACTGGCACACTAACTCTATGACACTCTTAAGAGCGGTGTATTGAACAAAGAAAAATTAATTCAAAAATAACAAACTTTAATTTTTCCTTTGGATATTCGACAGTATCAAGTTTTAATCATAGTTTTTTTTATTTTTTAATATTAAAAAGAACTTAAAAAAATTATTGGGAATAAATGTGACAATAGTGGCTAATCTTTCACTTTTTTTAAACTGTCTACCTAAATCAGCATTTTGTTTTTGTAAATAAACGTCAAGTTGACGTAAGTATTTTTTTAAAGATTTTTCTCAAACTTAGACTTGTGAACTCAATAATGTAGAGTTGAGTTAGTGCGTCATTTCTGAATTATCCTGTATAATCAAGTATTTAGGAGACGTTCTATTAATATTCCTAACAAAGTTAATAAACTGTGCTGTTGGAATTCTGCCGAATTGTGTAAAACTACCAAAAGTTGTACTCGAAAGTTATTTCGACAGCACTTCCCTCACCCCTCTAGTACAGTCCAACAAGTTCCGTTTTTTTTAAGTATTTCTCAAAAACTGATAACGTATAATATGCATTAAAAAATAATAATAGTTTAGGCCTGGAATTAAAAATAAGTATGTTTGTTTGTAAAGGTTATTTTTCCGACCCATCCTCAGCCACTGGTTTTGATTCGAATGCTTTATGTTATACATTCTGTTAACTTAACTATTTGGTCAAACAATTGCTCCGAAAGTATGAATGCATTGATAAAGCGCAACGTTGTGCTTGTCTCCAGTGAGTCTTCCCATTGGAAAGTGTTCCGATCAACATTTCAGAAAAGGCACGTACAATATTAATGATGAAAAATATAGATAATACAGTGGGAAAAAAATGTGACCCAGGGGTCAGTCGAAGCAGCGAATTCAACATTTTTATGATATGTTCACAAAGTTCACCACACGTCGATCTCATGCTGGTTAAAACTCAAGGCGGATTCATAAACCACAAATACAAAAGTATGTTATTTTAAAAAATTTATATGGCGTTTACTAAAAATAAAAAAAAATGGAGGGGGCGCCATCATTTAAATTTGTTAATAATTAATCGTTTCAGCAGTTTCGGAGATTGTGTTTTTAATAAAAACCGACACAAACGGACGATAGACAGACGGAAACACGGGACCTACTTTCTGGTACTCAAGGGTTTATGAAACGTCCAGAGAAATAAAAGTACCCTATTACAATTTCCATTGTTTCGATAGTTGGGAGAATTTTTCAAAAATTAATGCGCATTTATTAATTTATTTATCAGTGTAACAATTATAACAGAATTATAAATTTAAAACGTTGAAGAAATAATCGTGGCTACAAGTGTTTAAATGTTATTACTTCCCGAGCGTAAGCTAGGGAAGTATAATGATCGAGTCCATCGGAATTATATTTTCTCCACGTTTCATGACCCCTGGAGTACGAAAAAAGTACTCTTCCGTTTCCGTTTGTCTGTCTGTCTGTCTGCCTGTCTATCTGGTGTATGTATCCATTTTTATTAGACACCTAATATCTGAAACTGCGGGACTGATTGTTGTCAAATGTTGTATGATGTATATTAGAATTAGAATTAGAATTAAAATATCATGTAGATGGTCAAATGTTAACCAAAATTTTGCTAATCATTCTCACCACTAATTTGTTGACATCATTTCTAAAAATTCTTTGAGTTTTGATATTCTATCACTAGCGGTTTGGGCTGGGCGTTGATAGGTCAGTCAATCGAGACATTGTCTTTTATATACATAGATTTATAATAAGGCAAATCTACCTCAAGCGCTATATGTGAGCCACTCGTAATTGACAGAAACGAACAAGGTTTGCATACATTTTACGAACTGCCAAAAGCACAATTCACTTCTAGATAAATTATTTCTATAACTGAATTCAAATTAATGAAAAACCATCTTACTCATCGTAAGTACTGCATATTTTAGCGAAATGAATATTAATTTCATAAAGTTGCTGTTGGCGTTCCGCAAGGTTAAGCCGACTGCAGTTTAGAACAATAAGTTTGTATTATTTGCTGATGGTGCTATCTGCTTTAACCTCACCAAACTCTGATTTTGATTTGTTAATTGCGAAAACGCGTGTAACATATTCTTAAAAAATTGGTCTAAAGAGTTTAGACAGAACTTCCCTCGCTGTCGGAAACTTGACGACTGCATGCCTATTGTGTTTTTTTTCTCATTACATTTTTGTAGTGGGAATTTAAAAAAAAATTGCGATGACGTCATCAACATTTTTGCAAGGACACGTATATCAGTTGGAATATATGTAGTGTAATACTAAGAATAAAATTATTATATTCTCAAATTTTCGGGAAAATGAATTGGGTCGTTTTGAATATTGATTTGTAATAATCAATAAAATAACGAAACAATTTACTCACGTATACGTATCAGAGGCAACTGAAAATCGTGTATGTATAAACATTCTTAATTTAAGATGACAGGCGTAACAGCATACGTGAGAGTCAAACAGAGAAACTGTAAACAAAACGACCATCGGTTTTATTGCTTCGACTTCCGCTTATTATATAAAACATTGGGTTTTATTTTAATTCTTGACGGTGAAATTCACAATTGGTTGATTATAAACATGTCTATTTCACATTCGCGGAACCAAGTGAGCGCATAAAACAAATGCAGGTCTGTAATGTTAAAGTCGATGTAAATAAGTGTGCTACCCTTATGTTTCAACCGAGTTTTTCCTTTAACAAATTTTGTGTCTACCAAATTGGGTTGGTTGGGGTGTAATACTAATAATAAGTGTTGCCTTTAATTTAATCAATAAAATAAATTGACTTCATTAATTTTTTTGAACCACCTCTTAAGAAAATCTAAAAAATATGAAGGGAATGATAAATCACAAGTACAAACTCATCATATTTTTTGCATTTTAGATAGGATTTATTCAGCAAAATTTAAGGGTGACGTCATCAATTTTTTTAGGAGGGATGAACAAATACATTTTGAACAAAAGTTTACCATGCTTATAATAACTTTAAAATATTCCCAAGATTTCAAAGCATTCGGTTTTGTAATTCCTGATTAAATCGATAAAATAAATTCACGCCTTCATTAATTTTTTTGAGTCACCCTGCATATGCAAATCCAAAAATATGAATGGAATGATAAATCACAAGTATAGACTCATCATATTTTGTACATTTTAGATACGATTTAATCGGCAAACTTTTGAGCTGACGTCATCAGTTTTTTGTAGAAGATAACCAAATATATTTTGACTAAAAATTTATTATGCTCTTTATAACCTTAAAACATCTGCAAGATTTCAAAGCATTCGGTTTTGTAGTTCCTGATTAAATCAATAAAATAAATTTACGCATTCATTAATTTTTTTGAGTCACCCTGTATATGCAAATCTAAAAAATTTGAATGGAATGATAAATCACAAGAAGAGACTCACCATATTTTGTACATTTTAGATAGGATTTATTCAGCAAAATTTTGTGGTGACGTCATAAATTTTTTAGGGGGGACGACCAAATACGTTTTGATCAAAAATTTACCATGCTTATGATAATTTTAAAATATCTTCAAGATTTCGAAACATTCGGTTTTGTAGTTCCTGAGTAAATCAGTAAAATAAATTTACGCTTTCATTTATTTTCTTGAATCACCCTGTATATGCAAATCCAAAAAATATGAATGGAGTGATAGATCACAAGTACAGACTGATCATATTTTGTACATTTTAGATATGATTTATTCAGCAAATTTTCGAGCTGACGTCATCAAGTTTTTGGAGGGGATAAGCAAATATATTTTGACTAAACATTTATTATGCTCTTTATAACCTTAAAACATGTGCAAGATATCAGAGCATTCCGTTTTGTAGTTCCTGATTAATTCAATAAAATATATTTACGCATTCATTAATTTTTTTGAGTCACTCTGTATATGCAAATCCAAAAAATATGAATGGAGTGATAAATGACAAGTACAGGCTCATCATATTTTGTACATTTTAGATATGATTTATTCGGCAAACTTTCGAGCTGACGTCATCAAGTTTTTGGAGGGGATAAGCAAATATATTTTGACTAAACATTTATTATGCTCTTTATGACCTTAAAACATCTGCAAGATTTCAGAGCATTCGGTTTTGTAGTTCCTGATTAAATCAATAAAATATATTTACGCATTCATTAATTTTTTTGAGTCACCCTGTATATGCAAATCCAAAAAATATGAAAGGAGTGATAGATCACAAGTACAGACTCATCATATTTTGTACATTTTAGATATGATTTATTCCACAAACTTTTGAGCTGACGTCATCAAGTTTTTGGAGGGGATAAGCAAATATTTTTTGACTAAAGATTTATGATGCTCTTTATAGCCTTAAAACATCTGCAACATTTCAAAGCATTCTGGTTAGCAGATTAAAAATTAAATTTCAAAATGTTGTTTTATAATTTTGATTTTTTTTCCAAAAATCTGGACGTTTCGGGTGAAAAGTCGATTCAGAGTTGTAAACTACATGTGTAGGACTATGTTATTTTATACAATTGAAAACCCATTTACTATGTAGAATTTTGAAGTGACGTCATCGCATTAGTGGTGGGGATGATTAGACAAATTTTGGTTAGCGTTTTACCATCTACACGATATTCTTAATATAAGTACAAAATTTCACAACAATCGGTCGAGTACTTTCGGAGATTATCTGTCTAATAAAAATCCGGGACGGCAGACGGACAGACAGACGGACGGACAGACGGACGGACAGACGGACAGACGGACAGACGGACAGACAGACGGAAATGGGAGACCTATTTCTTCGTCTTCTAGGGGTCATGAAAGATCGAGAAAACGTAAAAGTAGAGAGTCGGCCGACGGACTCGATTACAATACTTCCTTTGCTTACGCTCGGGAAGTAAAAATTGGTTTGAAAATAACTAATCATCTCTAAATAAGGATGAGACTCAGACAATAATATTTATACTACGAGACTTGCATGAGACAGTAAAAATATTTGGTGTGGTATTTGACCCTCAGCTAAAATAAAACAATAAGCATGCTTTAAAGTTTGTATTAAAACCAAAAACAGAATAATAAACTTAAATTAAATAACCAAAATGTCAAAGTAGTGAATTTTATTTGATTGACACAAAACGGATTTAGATATAGTTTTTTATTATCTACAATTTTAGTATTAAATGTTTTGCTCTAAAACAATAATTAGGGGTCCCAATTTTTTCAAGATTCTACACCCGGTATATGAAATAATTTGTCTATTTCAAAGCGTATTTTCGTATGGTATCGATTGGGGACATAGTAGTCAAGTCAAAAGAATAGTTCGAACTCAAAGACGTTCTATGAGAATTATGGACGTTTTTAATTATCTTGGCAATGTTATGTGATTGCTAAAAAATCGAAGAGTAGAACTAGCATATCGTGGCAACGTCGCTTCGAATTTATAGAAGAATCTACGGTTATAAAGTTAGGAAGAGGCTAATAAGGGTATGTAAAAAGATAAAGGTGTTCTATTAACAAAATATGTACTATGGCTTAAAAACAAAACACTCGTATAGTTGAAAATGATTTTAAAATGTGTGTAAGTTTTTTCTGTCTTTAATAATAATTAATGAGATATGGAGGACCGCGCACTTGGTGAGTCATCCTGTATATTTATGTTAAATTAACTGTGGAATGTAAATCTCTCAACTAAATCTCTGACCATTGCCTGTCTGGACCTATTTTTTTTAAATATTAACACTCTGTTACTTCCGTTCACTTCAATTCACTTAATGATTTAGTAGGAATTCTTAGTTGAGCTAATAAAGTTTTAATAAATTCTGTGTACAAACTTTTAAAAATTGTAGAAAATAGGAAAGTATACTTTCAATTTTTCCAAAAACATTTTACTATGCAATGACACGTGAAACTGTAAAAAGTCAAGGGCGTAAGAAAAGGAAGTATTGTAATTGAGTCCGTCGGCCGACTCTCTACTTTTACGTTTTCTCGGCCTTTCATGACCCCTAGAAGACGAAGAAATAGGTCTCCCGTTTCCGTCTGTCTTTACGTTTGTCCGTCTGTCTGCCGTCCCGGATTTTTATTAGACAGATAATCTCCGAAAGCATTGGACCGATTGTTGTGAAATTTTGTATTTATATTACGAATATCATGTAGATGGTAAAACGCTAACCAAAATTTGTCTAATCATCCCCACCACTAATACGATGACGTCAGTTCAAAATTCTACATAGTAAATGGGTTTTAAATTGTATAAAATAACATAGTCCTACACATGTAGTTTATGACTCCGAATTGAGCTTTTGCCCGAAACGTCCAGATTTTTGAAAAAAAAAAAACAAAATTATGAAACAACATTTTGCAATTTAATTTTGCAAAACCGAATGCTTTGAAATCTTGCAGATGGTTTACAGTTATGACAAGCATGATAAATTTTTAATCAAAATATATTTACTTATCTCCTCCAAAAAATTGATGACGTCAGCTCAAAAGTTTGCTAAAAAATGCTTAAATGTGTAAAGAATGATGAGTTTATACTTGTGATTTATCACTGCATTAATATTTTTTAGATTTGCTTATACAGGGTGTCTGAAAAAAATTAATGACTGAGTCAATTAATTTTATTGATTAAATCAAGAATTACAAAAATGTAATACGAAAAAAGACATAATAGGCTTGCAGTCGTCACATTCCCGACAGCGAGGGAAGTACTGTCTAAACTCTTTAGACCAATTTTTTTAAATTAAAAAATTAAAAATTACAATTCTAATCGTCTCGATCGATTGTTAACGTCATAGCAATGCTTATAAACTGTCTATTAAAACGTTTCTAACATTTGTTAACAACTATTCCGTTTCGGATGTAATGTCACACACGTTCAAGAATACTTAGGTAACTCCGAACGCGAAACTAATCGATGACCTGTTGTTTAAGTTTGACACAACGAAATTACTTTTCGTATTTTTAATATCGAAATAACTTACAGGATCACGATAAATTGTTAATTAAGCGATTATGCGTTTTTAATGAAGTAAAGATTACGTGCAATGAATAAAAATCATACTCTAGTAGACACAAGATTTTTAACTCTCTTTACTCTCACTCTTACGTGTGCGCTGCAGGCGACTCCAAAAATTGTCTGTTCCGCACACACATGAGCATTTTTTTTTGGACCACACTATGTTTCCGTATTATTTATCTTATCTATACAGTGTTTAATGAAAGTGTTAAACAATACTGACAACTATGGCCAATTTAACGACAGTTTAACACTATTTTATGTAATTTGCTAAATTTTCAAAAATGAGAAATTTATTAGTAGTATAGTAATTTATTGATGATGAGTAGAAATTAATAAGCTTGCAACTTAATAAATTCGTAGATTTTAACAATACAAAAAATCGCTGTTTTTGTAAGAAAAATAATGGTAACTATTATTAATAAAGTAACGCAGTACTTCGAAGCCAAGAACGCTGACCTCTGCCAGCATCAATATTGCAATTAATTGCAAAGTGCGAATGCATAAATGCATTTTACGAGATTTCAGGCAACGCTTGCGCAATTCTTCCACAATCAGCTGTTCGTTGTAGATTGCACAGAATCCTCTGGCTCAACTTCCTCTGTTTACATCAGTCCGTCATCAAGTTCAGCAGCGTCGACATCGTTTTTTCACAAGCCGGATGTTGCGTATTCAGTATAACGATAAATTTTAGTAGTATCGCAGAAATGTAATTTGCATGATACTACCAAAAATTTCTTGTCAAAATGTTCGTGGTAAACAAATCAGTGCTTATCGCGTTGCTATTGGAAACCATTGCCACTTCAGTTCACGCGAGAGTAATACAAGAAGGTATTGTAATATCTTGCATGCAAATTGCTTGTTACGCTTCCGCAGAACATATTATTCAGTGTCATTAGCGATTTCTTATGGTTATTTCCTTCTGCGAGATTTTCAACTTTCACAATTATGTCGTGTACTTTACAGCTGTTGAAAAAGTTTTCAGATGTAATTTCCCACTTGAATTGTAATGATAGGGAATAACATGATAATATAAGAGTTTACATCGCTTTCACGTTTTTAGACAATGCGTTCTGAACGTAACTTCGAACCGCGCTTGATGAACTCGGGTCAAAAATTGGTGGATGCGCCAGGCTATTTTAAGAAATATGAATTGTAAAACTTTACAGATTGGTTAGTAGTGAATGACATTGTCAGCATTTCCTTTAGTAGCTGACTCGAGTTCTAAATCCTATTTGAACTAAGACTGCTTTTGAAATGTTCTGAAATGTACTGAACAATGAAATACTGAGTTGCTTGTCGCAAATGTTCTTTCAGGTGTGAGTTAAAGCCAGCAGAATATTGCGTTACACAAAATATTTTTCTTTATTTGTACTAACTTAATGTTACGCTAGAACGGGCTCTGTAAGTGCAATGCATTTTTGCTTAATGTGTTTGCTGTGGCTGATGTTATTAGTTCCGTTGTTAGCATGTTTGTACTGTTGTGGTATTGAACGAATATTACCAAACTTACACGTAAGTAATAATGGAAAAGCATTTCGTTTTATACAGTAGTAGTAACCGTAAATGCTGTTTCCTGTTAATATTAGTTGGTTTGATCCAACTTGTTCGTTACTATTAAGTACAAAGATGCGGTTACGATTTAATAACCTCCGTGTTTCAGCAATCGATTTGCTAATTTATGTATACTATTGTGGTTATGTTAAGCACTCGCTGAAGAGAGCGGTTCCTACTGTAATAATGATAGATTAATGATTTGGTGTAAATTTAATTCGTACAAAATTAGCCACCGATGTTTCATTAGTAAATTCATTTTTAAATTTAATCTGGTTTAATTAATTAAAAAAACAGATAGATACTCGCAATAACGTGTGATAAAAATGCTACCTATTGTTTGTTTTATTTGTATGTAGTTTAAATGGCAATGACAGTTACGGAAAACCAATATGCCAAAACAAACTCTTTTTTAGGCAAAACTAGTTTATTTTGTTAAATGTGTCCTTTGTATGTGATTTGAAATAACATACTGTGGTTTGATTTTTTTTGCAATAAATTTCATTTACTATAAAATTTGTTATTTCGATACTTACGAACCAGATAAATGGAAAAAGACCAGTAGTGGCTACGGAAATTTGGAAATATTGAAATTCTGTAAACACCATTGTTTTTAGTGTGAAGGTAATTTAGTACACTGCAAATATGTCATTACCACAAAAAACTCTGACGCCGTTATGTATGACGTTGTGACCTCAACGCCATACATGCGTGATATTTGCAATGTACTAAATTAAAGCTTCTCCCTTCAATCTAAAAACAATGGCGTTTACAAAATTTCCACATATTTATTCGCGCTCATAAATCCGCGAAGTTTATCTAGGACAACTTGCATAGTTTTCACGTATTTGTTAAACATCTAGGAATATTTGATTGCAATTAAATTTTTAACAAGAGATTAAAGTACCACGTGACCGACCCTACGCCAATCAAACGTTGCTAAACGCCTCGTTAAATGCGTGATTAACTTAATCTGAGTTAAAATATTTTATAAATTTATTAGTCGTGACTAAGATTGATTTTAATTCAATCTATTTGTTCGTGAAAAGTTTAAAATGATTCAAATTTTGTTGTTTTATTATTAATCTTACATGAAAAACTATAGTTTCACATAAACAGGTAAGTTATTTGTGGTAATTGTGTCTTTGACACTATTTATAGTAATAGAAATAATAATTTATTAATTATTATGTATTAAAGATAAAAGACATAAAATACATGTGCACATGGCATGTCTACAGGTTATTTTATACATTATATTATTTATAACAGAAAAAATAAAAGTAAATTACATCACGCTAAATAACCATAATACAAGTAAAATAATAAACGTAATTACCTAGAATTACAATAATCTACAAATTCATATACGGAATAAAAATATTCACGTACCTACTTAAGAAAATTTATTTAAAAATTTGTGCCAGTCTTCTTATAGGTGTAATATTGTTAACTTTCGTATAGAAAGCATCTGACAGATTGTATACATTTTTTAAAGAAGGTATAAAAGTGATTTGCCTCTAGTATTATCTATGAATAAAAACGTACATTTATATTTATGTACATAAATAATCAAAAAATGGCGCACTAACTTTACGACACGTTGTTAAAGACTATTTATTGAGCAAAGAAAAAACAATTTGACAAATCCTTGTACCTCAAAGTTTAATATTTCTTTTCTACATTTTACCATATTTTAGTTCACTACATATAGGACTGGGTCTATGAAATTAATCCTATTGTCAATATTCAAAAGAGTATCATCTTTTTTACCATCGTTTTCTTCAGTTCATATATCACAAACAAAATAAAAATTGTTCAAAATGAATCTGACGAGAGTGGCTAACTTTATCAAAATCAATATTATGTTTCTGTGTCAAGTTGACGTATAAAAAATTACCCTTTTTTATTGATTTTTCTCGACTTAGACCTGTTAATTTAATATTGGATTTTTGATTACTCTCTATAATAACATTTTAAAAATGTAAATAATGTGTTGTCAGTTTATTAAATTTTATAAGTATTTCTATAAGACTGCAAGTAAGATGGTTAAAATTATTCTTATAACCCTCACCTGAAGGATAAAGAGTTGACGGCACACGCGGGACTGTTCCCAAATTATTATGTTATAGGAGATCTGTGAATACACCTTTCGCATAGCAAGTAGTTTATAAGTTGGAAGTGAACAACATATTGCTCAAGTCGGTAGTCGCGAAACGCTCACAATTTAATTTTTTACTTAGAGCGCCTATGTCATAATTAAAATTCATGGTAGTATTCACATAGATTTCTAAATATTTGCTGACGATCGTCTAGATTTTCAAGAAAATAGCTTTATCAATACCTATAATTACAAGAATATCATATAGTATATTATAGTTCTTTAAAAATGAGAATATACATATTCTTGACTGAAATTTTTATTTCCCGAGTATAAGCCAAAGAAGTATCGTAATCGAATCTATCGGGCGACTTGCAACTTTTATGTTTTCGCGACGTTCCATAACTCCTAGAGAACGAAAATATGGTCTCTGTTTCCGTTTGTCTGTGTAAATTTTTATTGGACATATTATCTCCGAAACTACTAGACCGACGGTTATCAAAAGAATTTGATGACGTCATCTCAAAATGTTTTTTTTTATTGATTTTATTATTAGAATTACACTGCACGTGTCGGAATTGACGTACGTGTCCTTGCTGAAATATGTTGATCAGAACTTTTTTTGTGTTGAATTTCCGTTGTATTATTATTTTTGTTATATTTGACTGATGTATTTCTGACCAATAAAAAGTTATATTTCGTAGACGAACACAAACAATTTATATATCATTTAACTTCTTACACTGTTACTAATGTTACTTATTATCTATATTTGTTTTAATGTATATAAAGGTTACTACAAATACAGTTCGCAAAATCAATTTTTTCTCTTCTCTTGACTAACAAAATTTCTTTCTAAACTACATAGCACCTTACACGAGTTATGAATCTTTCAATGTCATTTAAATGACATTTTCGTGGATGTAAGGAGTGCATAAAATTCAAACTTAGTTTCGAATTTTTCTCGTGGCCCTGCATATCTTAGGAAAGTTGGTGAGAGAAAAAAATTCTTACATATTTTAAACTAAATAATACAACAGCAATTTAATTTAAGTACTTAGTATTACTAAATAATTATCACAGGCATTTGAAATTTTATTTTGTAATATATAAGACGGAATAAGTATCTGTATAATCATATATTCGTAAATTTATAATCATGTGTTTTCACTAAATGTGGATCGATTATTGGCTGAAGGATCTTTTCTCCTGATTTGAGGATATTGGTAACATCAGTGGATCCAAGCGGGTGCGAAAAAATTGCGGCAAAATCAGGGTCTGGGACGACCATTAATAATGTACGGTAACGGTACTCAAATATTAGATAAGATAGTAAGATTTGGTGTTTCAATAAAAAATCAAGCACTAAAACTGTTTTTATTATTGTTGTTCTCAGTTCAAAATATACATATATATTTTTTGTTTAGGGCCCTTACTTATGTTGATGTTTTCTCACTCTCATTTCCTAGACAGTCTTCTGTTTTTAGATTGCGCCATTAAGAAACTACGGTTATCATTAAACTCTGGCCGTTACCATCCTGTTGAGAGTACCAAGTGAAACTAGAATACTTCATTTTTCATAAAAATTAATTTCGTAGAGTCCTGTTTGTAGCCTAATGAGTTTGCACTTGTTACATTCGGGTGGAGTTTTATTTTTAACTTTTGTAATGTCTTTGTAGTATTAAAGCAGTTTCTTATTTCACATTGTACTTTCTTTGTACGAATTCGTAGTTTTCTCAGTAATATGCTAAGTACATCCGTAGAGCATATTGTAATATCCGTGAATACAAAGGAGGCATTCATTCAAGTTTTCGGAATGTAAAATAAAAATCTATTTAAAAAAGTGAATTATTCCACCAGTAGCTGCAGTATTTACGGAGGCCATACCAGGAACCTCATCGTCAATGTTATAATTATTTATCAATACGGGACTGCTGATTCAACTAACTGCGTCATGGCCATCGACTGATTTTTTTAATAAGCTGTTAATAATTAATACAATGTAAGATAACAGAATGATTTTATCTGCTAGTTAAATGACATACATAATCTCTACTAATATTACAAACAGGAACACTAAACCATAAGATTCTGTAGTGCATGAACAAAATGTTTTATTGCAATTGAAATTTTCACGTCTAACGGGAGATAAAATGTTTTGCTTTTATGCGAGAATAATCAGAAACATTTTCCTCCTTAATTATTTTACAGCAAACATCTAAAGGAAAAATTAAAACACGCTTAAAAAAACAATTTTTCTTTATTTTGAATTACCTGTTAAATATGCTGGAATAAAACCCTAAGAAATTACCATTTGCAGTTATTAAATAATCTGTTTAATCTCGCGAAAGTTATTTTTCTTTTATATGAAAAAATAGCGCGCTGTGGTCTATATACAATGGAAGAAATCATATAAAATATTATTACCGAGTATTTTCATTGCGAAAAATCGCTTCCAATATTTTTTATAAAAGCAAATGTTCGAATAAGAATTATACGGTATTTCATTCAATTTTTTTTTAAGGTTTTCCTCGTTTTCCAATAACTTGCGTACAAATTCCACGTATGGCGTGTATCAAAATTCTTAGTTTACCATTATGATTAACTTTTTACTGTTAACAAAATAATAGATGATAAAATTAAGTTAGAGTTTTAATCAATAGTAATAATTAAATAAAATGTAACACTACAACTACATGTTTTGTTTAAAATTTATACACTATAGTTACATTTTCTTTTCGTTTTCTACGTATTTGTATAGATTTAGACCCCTTATTTAAAAAGGACAAACGCGATATCAGACACAAAAGTTTTCATTTTTATAAAAAAGATCAAATTAAAAAATTCCCAACTTTTGCCATTTTTAAATATCATACTTAAAATGGGTATCGTGAATTTTGTAAAATCCTTTTTGATTATTTAGCCTTGACAAACGAAAGAAAAATCGAAGAGTGCTTTACGTTATTTATATAGTAACGTTTCTTTTAATACTAAGTTACTGATATTTATTTTTCAGATTTTTTTGGAAATATTGTTAGGATGAGCCCATAAACTTGGTATCAAAACAAAACTTATTTAGGTTGAAATGTGTATGTTGGAATCGCGTGATTAAAATGTTCTCTGCAAAATTTCCAACAGCTACAGGGGATCTTTAAGTTTTTTAAACACAACTATTTTTCCTTATCATGATGTAACTATTTTGGAAACTTTTGATTAAGAAACCATTGTATCATTTTTTGCTTTTTCTAATAAAGAATTCAAATCTGTAGAAAACATAAGTTCCTTCATTAGAAAAAATACAACTTTGCTTTGGAACTTTTAAAAGGACAATATGTATACTTGAAAATAATTGTAGCACTAATGAGTTCTATTAGACTTGATCAAAGAATGTCACAACCAGATCTTTTGTATACTATATACTAAAATGTAATATTTATTGTGAGATTTCTTATTTTACTCATTTCAAAATAACCTTCTCTCATTCCTGAACTACACTCGGACAAATATAGCTTTTTCGGAAAATGATTTTGCGATATTTTTTTAAAACCCCTATAAGTTAAAATAAAACTATGTATAAGTTATTCAACTAGAGATAAAGAACTACGAGTATGTTATGTGTATGTTTCTAGTGAGTTTCCATAACAAAAGTTCGTTGTAACGTCATCAATATTTTAACAATTTGAAAAATTTTATATCAATTTGAATAGGCACAGTATAATATTAATATAGCACAAGTACATTACTTCATGGAATTTATATAACCTTAATTATGCAATATAAAGAGTGGACTTCATCAAACTATTGGTAGGAATGATAACAGTTTACCATCTACACGGTGCCCTTAAAGTAGGTCTATATAAAATTTTACGACAAACTGTCTAATGGTTTTAGAAATTATTTGTGTAATAAAAACCGATACAGGCAGACGATGGACAGACGGAAACAGAAGGCCACTTTTTTCCTACTCTTAGAGGTCATGAAAAGTCGAGAAAACGTAAAAGTAGCCAGTCACCCTATTACAATACTTCCTTCGTGTACGTTGGGGAAATAAAAATTAAAGTTGTATTACAATAACTTAAGTAAGCAGATTTTAATTTTTTAAATGATAACCCTTCTAAGTTAAAAAATATGTATAGATAATGCCAACACAGTGTAAGAAAAAAAATGTCGCATGAGGTAATCGACCTTTTATGACCTTCGACTTGTGTTTGTTAGCTTACATTAGTATATAAAATTCTTATTCAATTTAGATTTGTTGTGAAAATCGGGACGCCTAGGAGAAAAACTAAAGTTATAAAATCATAAGTACATATTATGCTTTTTTTATCAAATTTAAATGGCATTTATTACGAAAAATTTGAGGTGACGTCATTGAAATGTTGGTGGGGATGATCAGATGAATTTTGGTTGGCGTTTTACCTACACGATATTTTTAACATACGTATCAAATTTGACAACTATCGGTCCGGTAGTTTCGGAGATTATCTTTGTAATAAAAATCGATACAGACAGACGACAGACAGACAGACGAAAAGGGGAGACCAATTTTTTCGTACTCTAGTGGTCATGAAAGGTCGAGAAAACATGAAATCAGCAATCCTATGGATGAACCCTATTACAATACTGCTTTACGCTTGAGATTATTTAGGCCCACACTTCTCTTAAATGAAAAGTTCTGCGATTGGTATTTTTATCTCTTGAGAGTTGTCTAATTTATTAGTACTAGATGTTTCTACTAGGTACAATCTATTATGTACTACTGAATTCGAAAATATCTAAAATTATTAAGCAACACATCGATACCAAATTTCTCAGTCCTCAAATTCATCAAAATTTTTGTATGAAAAGAACATATTAATACTTTGGCAAGTATAAAACTGGTACTAGATAGAAATATCGCCAAAATATTTGCTATTCGTCGGCAGTAATAGAATATTTTGTTTTGCACTTTACAGAAAAAATATTTGCACTTCTGTGCAACGGTTCTTGTAAACTCTATTTCAAAAATATGAAAATAATTACACATTTCAAAATTTGAAGTTGCCAACACCTATAAAATGCGTAAAATGACTTTGTTATATGTTTTACAATGTGATTAATCATTAGTTGACAAAGGTCCGGTTATAATGATACTTGAACATACAATAATTGGATGCTGGGAGATTTTAAAATAATGAGTTCCTTTTTATTATTTAGTCGCCTTTAAAAGCAGTTTTGTGAGACGTGGCATTTTACATATTTGAAAAATACTCTTCATCATTAACTCCAGTGAACTGTGTACTTTTATCAATGCATGTTCGTATGTTATTTGTTTTATTTTGTACTAATGTACACTTCAGAGATAAGCATGTTATAAGTGTTATTATAAACTTAGGGAATTCCAATATTCAGTTGAATGCTAAAACCTCTTGCTGTTGCTTCGTAGGAAATAAGGTAATGATCTTACAACTGTTTGGACTTTGGAGAGTTTACATTAATAGTGTTATGTGACATAGTCGAGAGCATTCGACAGAATTATTAATTACAATATTGTCGCTGTATAAGGGAGTTGGTGATTGTATGTTGCAAGAATTTCCAAACTGAAATAACCTGTAATAATATGCAGTGAATTTTATACTCATGGGAAAATAGCATATTAAGACACATATTTTATAAGATCCACTATTATCACACGAGCTCAAACTTGTAAAACGGGTCGCTTGCGGCGAGTTTTTACAACATATGACAAGGATCTTATAAAACAAGTTTTTTTACTACTTTTTCTATTGCGGAAATTTAACGTCTTTATTGTAAAAAATCAAAATAAATTTAACCTTACTTGGCAGCCGTGCAAGTTACTGTCGGATGTGTGTACGCCGAGCTGGGACAAATGTCAAGTTTGAGGTTAAATTAGAAAAAAAAGTGTTCTCATTCTTTCCACTTCGTTCTGGGTACTTTGAACAGCTTAGCAGGTAAAAAATCTTACTTGGGTGATGTAAAAGGCACGGAAATAACATGAAAATGGTTTCACGGTGACAAATATCAACTTTCTGTTAAATTTCAATTATGCCACATTATGAAGCCAGGAATACCACCAACCCACAAAGCAATGCTTTACTATGACTCTAGAAACACCGAATTAGAAAAGTATATTAATACGACAGATCAAATTATAATCAGCACGGTATTTATTAAAAATCGTGATTAATTACAATGATACATCGTTTTATGATTAAAAGTCCCCATCAATAAAAAATAATTAGATATTTATGTATAATTTTAATCATGCATGTCGATTGATGTCCAAGTATTATAATTCATCGCACAGGCATTGTTATGTCTAGTTATCCTCAACAATCATTGTTCAGGAATATCCGGATTACCCAAATATGTCACAGCCGGTGATCTGTAATATTGATTTATAAACTTCCGCTAAAAGGTTAATTTCCAAGTTACTACTGTGGAGGGAATTTTAGAACGCAGACTTCATAAAATTCCACTTTAGATTTCGGCTTCGACACAAATTGATATTGTTTTGTGGTAGAAAAAACTTTATACTCATAAAAAGAGCTCTATGACAAGTCAAAGGAAAAGTCTGCTTGCCAATTTGTTAACTCTTGCACGTTCTTTTAATTAAATTTATATTGGCCACTGCACTATCAAATTTCAGAAATTTCAATTCAGATTTTATAAGTGGAGTGAGTGAAGTGAGTTACATATCGTGCATTCAAAGCATAAAGTTTTCATCCAGAAATTTGATAAAACGAAAAATGTTTGCAATCCAATCCTTTGAATGTTCCAAAGAAGCGGCCGATACCTCATGTACAGAATATTCTTCATGGAAATGCGGAGTGAGCGATTTAGTATGATGGTAGTTTTTTTGAATTTTTTAACACTTCTGAGAGGAAATAGATAGATCAAGAGTGATAAAGGTGGCAGGTTTCAAAGCAAATTTTGCAGTCCGGGGACATAGTTAGAACACTACAATACTACAAATGCCGTTTAAAATTTACCCTCTGAAAATGTGTTTCTACGTCTGAAAGCGAGACCTAATTGCTAATACTATATTAATAATTATTCGTGGAAATACTGGGTTTGTACTGTCTTATTTAAATGGCACAACTAGCTAAATAAACCAACTCACAAACACGACATTTACAAGTTTCCTCACTCATAGCACCATACTAGAATCCAAATTTAATGTAGGTATGTAGAGAGTTAGGAAAATCAGGCTCTTTATATTAATTAAGTTCCTGCTTTGTTCGGAATATTTGAATAAAGCACGACAAGATATATAAGCCAGTTATAATCCAGTTTATCACTATTTCTTTCAAATTGTTGGAGTTAAAAAAATAATAAAAGTATGGTGTGTCTGTTCTTAATTCGTTTAGAATTTAATCCATATGTTTTTTGCGCTGGATGTCTAGTTCCGGCATGAAATGTTTGCAAAAGGGCTAGATACGTGGAATTAAATGCAACGAGCAAAATGCAGCGAAATTGCCATCCCTTTTCTCATAAAAATTTCAACAGCGGCACACCTTTTACATTGGGGCGCCTATTTTCTACAGACACAATTTATTCCAGCCGTTTATAGCGCGTAAGAGACTATATATTATTCCATTTTCTAAAAATGGCAGCGTTTAATAAGCACTTTAGATCAATAGGACATTGCGAAACGCCTTCGGATTGAATTTTTTCTTTGCAGGGTTTTGGGTTTAATCAAATTTTCTTCGGACGTGTAAGGGACGTTAGGGCTTTAGGTAACACGAGACTATGGAAGCAGTGTTAGCGACTTGGTGTGTCACTGACACCGGATTCAAAGAGCTTTCCATTACGAATGCGGTATTGGCGAATTTCGCACCCCACAAATTCCTTTCTGATGTTGTAGCATTACAAACGTGTTTGAGTGTGTAATAAATGGTTTAGTCATAACTAAGCGCTCCACGGATAGTAACAATGGGTTGAAGCTGTTATAAGCCACGAAACACCATCAGCGGAATCGATATTGCGCCATTAAACTAATCCAACTTTAATGGGTCAACAGTTTTATACAATTTGTATAGTGATCAAAGAGATATTCGCGACTGTTTATTCGAAACCGAACGGAATCAGATTTCTCGAGATACGTATTTAATTCTGAAAGTTTACGGACTTACTCCATTTTATTTGATTTTTTTGGTTTAAACGTTTTAGTTTAACTAGTTTGTGCTTTATTATGAAAGTTTCCACGAGATATTAAGACAATGCGTTTTAGATGACACCATTGTTGTGCTAATAATAGTGAAAAGAAGTAACCTGGGTGACTTTGCAAGATGAGAGTTACGTTCCAATTTAATTAAGTTCTGTAATAATTTCTGAGCCTATTTTTTTTACTAGAACGTTGTAGTGTTGTTAAAGGTTTGATGGAGAAAAGCAATTACCTACTTAATATTCCTCACTATCAGTGAATTCTAACGGTATGAATACTTGGGTAATTCCATTTGGAGCAGAATTGGAGTGGGCCACTAACAAATGGCAAAATGTGTGTAAAATAGGAAATAATTTGAAGTATCTTAATTAATAACTATGGAAAAAAATTGGTCGACGATTATTTCGACAGAACTTCCCTCGCCCATAAAGTACAGTACATCAAATCAAGCTCTTTGGCAAAATTAAAAAATTTGATTTTACGAATTTTATTTTTTTTAATGACCACCATTATAAGTTAAAATAAAGATACGTATGTAGTGTTCAAGTAAAAGTAAAGAAACGTGCTACGCGTTTGTTTCAAGTGAGATTTTCTATTACAAAATTTTGTGTTGACGTCATTAACATTCTTCGTAACCACACGTGTATCAATTTGAATAGATGCAGTGTAATACTAATAATAAAATAATGAAACAATTTAGTCCCGTCTACCGTGTGTAATAGCAGAAGTGTTACTCAAGAATGAACTGAAAATCATTTATAGTCTTTGTAATTTAAGACAAATAGCGATAACGCGTGTCGAGATTGTATACGTGAAACAGAGAAACTAAACTAAAAGATATTTTCCACGAATTGTCATAACCAGATCACAATGCCGACGATCCAGACTTTTTTATTGTTCTGACTTCCGCTTATTAAATAAAACATTGCATTTTATTCTGATTTTCGATGTTGTAATTTACATTTGGTTAATTATATCTTGCTTAGGTCTAGGGGAAGCAAACATTTCTCTAGGGGAGGCTCAGCATCCCCTGGCCTCCCTATAGCTAGGGCCTTGTCTAGGGGCATGAAACGTCGAGAAAATATGAAAGTACTCCATTATTATACGTCCTTAGCTTATGCTGAAAAGATAGTGGGAGCATCGAAGAAATGAAGACGATTAGTTTCGTCTTCAGGAGCCATCGAAGAAATGAAGACGATTAGTTTCGTCTTCAGGACCCATCGAAGAAATGAAGATGATTAGTTTCGTCTTCATTTCTTCGATGGCTCCCACCATCTTTGAAAATTACAGAAAGTTGTCCGAGCCTTAGTAATAAGTATATAATACAAAAGAAATATGAATTTATAATATAAAAATAAATATATTATCCAAAATTAGTAAGAAAATTTTTGATTTTTCACTCAAAACTAGAAGTACTTCCATGTTGAACTTTGTCACTCATGGGCAAAATTGACAAATTTCAAAATTTACCATTTTTGAACACTCTATAGTGCTGTTGGGATTAAAACAGTTAGGAGGAGGAATTTGAGGGTGGCTCTTGGCAGTCTTATCTTAGCAAGTACTAGCTAAGATAAGATTGATTTCGGAAAATGATACACTTTCAAAAAAAAATTGAGGTAATAAAAACAAAATCAAGGATATATTACCCATTCACGATCTTTATATAGTAAAGTAGGCTTTGATATTTTTCTTCAAGTTGGATTAACTGATTGGATGATTTAGTTTTTTGTCTGTGAGTAGTCTGATTGACATTTGCTTTGAGCTGGATTGCCACTTTTCTACTTCATTTATTAGATCAGAATTATTAGACGCAATTTTTTAATCAAGCAAACTAATTTTGTCAGCATAGATAATAATTTATCATTGTGACAAACTCACAGACATTGCGGTATTATTTAAAAAGAAAATGCCTAAAATAGTTTTACTGCAACAAAAAATTGCAGTTTCGAAAAGACAGGCCCGATCTTCGAAGAAGTAACTATGAGTGTTACGAACATATTTCTGTAATGTAAAAATACGCTGTAAAATATTTTTTAATTTTTTTTCTCATCAGTGGGAACATCAACTATGGCGAAAATTTTATCAACAGGGGACCAAAATTTAAAAATATTACTATCTGGCAAGCGAAAACCAACGGATTTATTTACAAATTATATGTTTCGGAAAGACCTGCAACGACAAATTTGGCAACTTAATGAAAAAAACGAATATTTCACTGTAGATACTCTTTTGGCGTATTCTAGGGAACAGTTGGAAATTAAAGGGAGACGAACCACGTTATGCAAAATAAGTCAATGGGTTATAAACACAGGGAAGTAAATGGTCGCAAAATTCTATGTGAACAAAAACATGTCGTTGCAGCCAAAATTACTTTTTTGAGAACATATTTACAGTTTCTAAATTCTTGTGAAAATTTGACTTTCGTGTATTTGGATGAAACATGGATCTATCAAAATGGTTCGTCCATTCGTCGCTGGGTGCACGATACTGATCTAAAAAGCAATCCCACAAAAATTAAAAGTAAAGGCAAGGTTTACTATTCTCCAGGCGGGTTGTTCAACGGGGTTCTTGAATGGTTGTAACAATTTTTTAAATTCAAAAAATAACGATAGAGACTATCATAAAACGATGGACGGGCCAATTTTTCAAAATTGGGTGGTTAATCGGCTCATTCCTACTTTGGCAAAGTTCAACCAAAAATGTGTGGTGGTTTTAGACAATGCACCGTATCATTCGGTTCAGTTCGATAAACCACCCACTTTTTCTAGTAAAAAATGAAATGCAGGAATGGCTCTTTAAACATGGTGTTGAATTTGACAAAACATTTTCGAAGAAACAGTTGAAGATTTAATTAAACCCTTCAGAAACAATAGAAAAAAAAAAGATATTTGATAGACGAGACATTAAGAGAAAGTGGCCTGAAGTTCTTAGATTACCTCCGTACCATTGTCAATATAATCCAATTGAAATGGCGTGGGGATTTTGTAAGAACTATTACAACAAGCATATAAATTCTCAACCTTCATTAAAAAATAAGGTGGACAATTTATGGCTTGAGGCGCTTTCTAAATTACTCCAAGCATGTGGCAAAATTTTTGTAAACATTATGAAAAACTTATTTGGCAGATTGGGAAAAAAATGTGGGAAATCTTTCGTACGAACCTATACCTCCTTTCATTATTTCGCTAGGTGATCTGATTCAGAATGTGAATTTGAAAATGACGGTGATGATACAGATTTTGATAGCAAATTAATGGAAATGGAGTGAATTGTAGCTTGTCGGGGGGTGATATTTTTACGCATCTTTCGTTCTAAATTTACCAACATAGTAATAGCTATATAGATAAATCATTCAATTTAAGGCCGGAAAAATGTTTCAGAAGAGCTAAACCTATCAAAGCACTAGAGCAAGGGTGTTGTCTTTTACCAACCCTTTTAGTAATCTTAGAAAAGTGAAAAAAGAAGTTGGAAGATATGAAAATAGGCTGTTCACAAAGGTCGAAATTTCCATTTCTAAGAAGAGTGGGCGAGCAGAACGAACTGATGATTCAGAATTAAAGATGAGATGCTAAATGTGGCATGCGACAATAGTCGTATGTAGAACTCCCATTCATATAAAAACAATGTTTAAGTGAAATTTTAGTGTTTGTTCTTTACATATGAAATAAATACTTAACAAAAAGCCGAACAACTGTTTTAAATAGCGTAAAGTTTTATCCTTTGTAACGAAGCGAATTTTCGCGGGCCGGAAACCGTGACGCGTACCGCGAGAGCCGGGGGTAAATTCGCGATCGCCGCGCCGCCGCGGCGGAAAAAGAGGTCTCTTGCCTGAAACTCCACAGAGTGCGGAAGTGCTGGGGCTGTTTGTTTTCTTGGTGATTGAGAAGTTTTTGTAGAAGTGTGGCAGAAGTGCGCAGTTCGACCCTCCGACCACCGTAAGTACCTTTTTGGGTCGCCTGCCTGTTTTGTACCGGTTTTGGAATCGCCGCCCCCGAGCGAAAAACCGTGTCACCGTCACCGCGTTTTTTTTGTCACTGTCGAAAGTCGACACCGTCGTGCACGCGTCGTTACCGTCACCGCGCTCCCCTCCCGGGTCGCCGTACCGTCTTCGCGCGATTTCCAGGTTCAAGGTCGCCGCCCCCAGAGCCAAGAGGAGCCCGGCCTGAAGGAAGTCGCCGCCCAGGAGGAACGACCGTGCCGGACTTTAATTCTTTTTTGTAGTAAAACCGTTTGTTAGATTAAGTTGTTTAGCCGTAAGATTTATTATCTTAGACCGTGTAGCTGGTGGCAGGGAATAAACCCTATTTTTGTTATAACACATCCTCGCCGTTTTATTTATTATTTTCGAGTTTTCGCGGCGGCTCATCACCTGAATTCCGTGTCTCCGGCTTTAGAGCACCCCGGCGCTCCCTCCCCCGGAGAGGGAGCTGGCGCCCGAGCGACCGCCGCTCCTGACCGAAGGCGCCACCCCCGGCGGCGTGAAGGTAGCCGCATAAGCTTGGTCGACCAGACGTGTTACTGAGATCAGCGATACTAGTCGACCCAAAGCTTGGCACCCAAGTACGCCGCCACCCCATACGTTATCGGCGAGATTCCGGACCGTCCGTCCCTCCCATCCGGAATTTCGTCGCACCTTTCTAAGAAATGGATACCGTTAACTTAGTCATTGTTACTGAAAACTGAAAGTATCGGCAACAATGTTTATATTTTTGGTATAGTTTTTAACCTTTAATTTAATAAAACATAATCTAACGAAAAAAGTTCAGGGAATTTTTATTCTTCTGCATCGAATACCAACAAACTCACTAGATTTTCATGGCCAACCCTACTATATAAAGATCGTGAACGGATAATATTCGTAAACCACAAGTACAGGAGTATATTATTTCATAGAAAATCGGTAATGTTAATTACGTAATATAATGAGCTGACGTCACCAAATTGTTGCTGGAGATGGAAATTTTGGTTAGCGCTTCACCATCTACACGATACTCTTGTAGGAACAACCGTTCCCACAAAATCAGGTGTTCTACCTGAGGGCAGTCATAGTAATTGTATAAATGTAAATACTTCCTATCTTTCGTCTACCTGCCCTAAGATCCTACATACTTTCTGTTTTTCGCTTCTAGAATTTTCTAAACCCTTCTTTACCTACTTCCACCTCTTCGAAACCGAGCTTACCTGTGTACCATTTTAAACACCCTTCCTTCTTCTCCCTGGCACCCTCGAACAGTAAACAACGAAATAAAATCTCAAAACCGTACCGTCGCCTTTAAATCACCAACAATACCCACAACTGGTGACCCCGACGTGATAGAAAGAAGAAAAAAACGTGAGTATTACCAGTGATCGCGACGAGTAGAGTGCGGAATTTCGAGAGAAAATCAAAAACAATGGCGCCAAACGATACAAATAGCCCGTCAGTCGATCGCGTTGCCGTAAAAGTTCCACCGTTTTTGCCCCAGGATCCGGAATTATGGTTCCTGTTACTTGAAAGTGGTTTTGAAGCGTCGGGCATTACGCAAGAAAGCACTAAATTTGGTTACGCGGTCGGCGCCCTGGATGCGAAATACGCGGTCGAGATACGCGATATACTCCTAAAGCCCAAAAGTGAGCGGACATACGAACTGCTAAAACGCGAATTAATCAAACGGATGGGCACATCAAAGGAAGAAAACAAGTGCCGCCTCCTGGAGAACGGTCCACTTGGGGACCGCAAACCCACGCAGTTCCTCCGCCACCTACGAGTTCTCGCCGGGACGGAGTTCCCAGAAGAGGTCCTACAGACGCTGTGGATGAGACGCTTGCCCACACACATGCAAGCGCTGCTGGCCGCGCACAAGGACCTCACGCTGGATAAGAGAGCCGAGATCGCGGACTCCGTTGCGGAAGCTTATGGTAACCTGGGTAAAATAGCCGAGACAACCATATCACCCGCAACCCCGTCATCGACCCAGGAGCAATCGAGGATAGACGGAGTGGAACGCACCTTGGCGGCCGTCTTGCAAAAGTTTGCTGCAATTGAGATCTCCCAAATATCGCAGCCTCAAGACCGTTCGCGACGGGACTCGCGGCCAGGCACATCATCATCATCGCGTTCGCGTTCGCGATCGGGATCCCGTGATCGAATAAAAGGCGACAGCGGTATTTGCTGGTACCACTGGCGTTTCGGCGACAAATCAAGAAGATGCGACAAGCCGTGTAGGTACAGTTCCCTACCGGCGGGAAACGCCAAGGGCAGTCGTTAAAGACGGCCATTGACGCCTGCCCCACCACCCCTACAACAACATCGAGCCGTTTATTCGTCACCGAGAGGACAACAGGCAAAAAATTCCTCATCGACACCGGCGCCGATCTCTGTGTGTTCCCGCATGCCCTGCTACCAAAACCGCGTACGAAGTCCGCATATGAACTTTCCGCGGCAAACGGCATTGTCATCGCGACGTACGGAACAATCACGTTGTCGTTGAATTTAGGCTTACGGCGCGATTTTACGTGGAGATTTGTTGTCGCGGACGTGGTGAAACCCATTATCGGAGCCGACTTCCTGGCTCACTACGGACTCCTGGTGGACATAAGAAACCAGCGACTACACGATCAAATTACCCAACTCATTTCCATCGGAAAGGTGACTGAGTGTGAGATCCCGTCCGTGAAAACCATCGCCGGAAGTTCACCGTTCCACGAACTCCTCCAACGGTTTCCCGAAGTCACACGTCCAGACGGAACCCCTAAGGCGGTGAAACATTCCACCCGCCACCACATCGTAACCACGCCGGGCCCTCCCATTGCGCAACGTCCCCGAAGACTCGCGCCCGACCGACTCCAGGCAGCAAGAAAAGAATTCAACGCCATGGTCCAGCTAGGAATTGCCCGCCCTTCCCAAAGTTCATGGTCTTCACCGCTTCACATGGTGCCCAAAAAGGGCGACGAATGGAGGCCATGCGGAGATTATCGTGCCCTCAACGCGAGAACCTGCCCCGACAGGTACCCGGTGAGGCACATCCAAGATTTTGCGCAATCTTTACACGGCAAAATCACATTTTCAACGATCGATCTGGTACGCGCATTCAACCAGATCCCGGTCGCAGAAGAAGACGTTCCGAAGACTGCCATTACCACCCCATTCGGCTTGTTTGAATTTCAATTCATGACGTTCGGCTTACGTAACGCAGCGCAGACGTTCCAGCGATTCATGGACGAGGTGTTGCAGGGTCTCGATTTTTGCTATGCATACATCGACGACATCCTCGTCGCATCCGCATCACCAGAAGAACACCTCCAGCACTTGGAAACTGTGTTTCAGCGTTTGAGAGAGTACGGCGTCGTTATCAATCCCATGAAATGCGTCTTCGGCCAGCCAGAGGTCAAATTCTTAGGATATCTCGTTTCCGGCGCAGGTACACGTCCACTTCCAGAAAAGGTCGAAGCAATTCGCAGCTTCCCGCAACCAAGTACAGTAAAAAAGTTGCGTCAGTTCTTGGGTATGTTGAATTTTTTTAGAAGATTCCTACCTAAGGCGGCAGACACGCAAGCACCTTTGAACGACCTCCTCCAGGGCAACGTCAAAGGAAAAACTCCGGTCAACTGGACACCAGCAACGGTGGCCCCATTCGAGGCGTGCAAGGAGAGCCTCGCCGGAGCCACATAATTGGCACATCCCGAGCCAAACGCACCATTGGCTATTTTTTCGGACGCGTCAGATTTCGCCATCGGAGCAGTCCTCCAGCAGAAGGTTGATGGTCACTGTCAACCGTTGGACTTCTTTTCCAAAAAACTGAGTCCCACCGAGTCAAACTACGGGGCTTATGATCGAGAACTACTAGCCATTTATCTCGCAGTCAAACATTTTAGGCATATGGTAGAGGCGCGGTCTTTCACCATCTACACAGACCACAAGCCAATCACGTATGCCTTTCAGAAGAAGAATACCGAGTCCTACCTACTTGATTTCCAAGCTCTGGCAGCAGCACAACAGCAGGATGAGGAACTCGAGAGATTTCGAACAGGTAATACAGGCCTGCAGCTCAAACTGGTACGAATCCCAGGCTGCGACGTATCGGTACTCTGCGACGTCTCCACGCGAACAGCGCGTCCTTACGTCACCGAGTCATTTCGCCGAGCTGCATTCGAGTCGATTCATCGTCTATCCCATCCAGGCGTTAAAGCCACCGTAAAACTGGTGACGCAACGTTACGTCTGGCCATCGGTCAAATCAGATTGTCGAGAATGGGCCCGCAACTGCGTAGAGTGTCAACGTTCGAAAATCTCACGCCATGTCTCTTCGCCCATCGGTACATTCTCGCCACCATCAGCAAGGTTTGAGCACGTGCACTTGGACATAGTAATTATGCCACACTCAGAGGGTTATCGTTACTGTCTTACCATGGTAGATCGGTACACCCGCTGGCCAGAAGCCGTACCCATTAGCGACCAGGAAGCAGCAACCGTGGCACGAGCTTTTTACGACACATGGATCGCACGATTCGGCACCCCGCTACGAGTAACCACCGACCAAGGTAGACAATTCGAGTCGTACCTATTTAAACAACTAAATTGTTTATTAGGAACCACTCATTTGAGAACTACAGCCTACCACCCCTCAGCCAACGGAATGGTTGAACGCCTACACCGACAGTTAAAAGCGGCAATCATGTGCCACCAGAATAATCGCTGGACTGAAGCCCTATCCACCGTCATGCTCGGCATTCGAGCAGCATGGAAAGAAGACTTCCAGGGTTCCTCCGCGGAGCTCGTATATGGGCAACCTCTCCGCCTGCCCGGTGAATTCCTAGGCATCCCACGCGACGAAAACAGCGCAGACAACAGCACCGCAAACTTCGTCAAAGAGTTACGTCAACACGTGCGTAACTTGAAGCCATGTGAGGGAACACGACATGGAGCAAAGAAGACCTTCATTTTTAAAGATCTCGCCACGTCCGAACAAGTTTTTGTACGCCACGACGGTCCCAAGCAGCCGCTTCAACAGCCATACGACGGTCCGTACAGAGTCGTAAGGCGATCGGCGAAAACGTTCGTCGTCAACATCAAAGGTCGAGATGTCACCGTTTCAATAGATCGGCTCAAACCCGCGTACATACTCAGTGACGACACGCCCACGTCAGAGTTTGGCCGCGACACTACGAGGACGACGCCCACAATCGACGAACCAGCGCCCTTCGCAGATCAACCCCACGACGACGACGAGATGCCAGCTTCCACAACGGCAAGGACCACGAGGTCAGGAAGACGGGTGCGCTTCCCTGAGCGCCTGCAAAGCGGTTTTTCATAAAAAAAAAACACTAGCAGGGGGGTACTGTAGGAACAACCGTTCCCACAAAATCAGGTGTTCTACCTGAGGGCAGTCATAGTAATTGTATAAATGTAAATACTTCCTATCTTTCGTCTACCTGCCCTAAGATCCTACATACTTTCTCTTTTTCGCTTCTAGAATTTTCTAAACCCTTCTTTACCTACTTCCACCTCTTCGAAACCGAGCTTACCTGTGTACCATTTTAAACACCCTTTCTTCTTCTCCCTGGCACCCTCGAACAGTAAACAACGAAATAAAATCTCAAAACCGTACCGTCGCCTTTAAATCACCAACAATACCCACACTCTTAATACACATATAAAATTTGACAACAATCGATCCAGTAGTTTCAGAGTATGTGTCTAATAAAAATCCGGACTGACGTTAGACAGATACACTAGAGACAGATGGAAACGGGCGACCTATTTCTTCGTACTCTAGGGACCACATCAATGTGTTAGTTGTGAAAAGCTGATAACTATTGCTAATTTTATTTTATTTTATTTTATTTTATTTTATTGGTTAACGTTACCCAACAGGCCGGAGGCCCAATTACAGGGTAACGGGGGACATACACAACACCCAGAGCAGGGCGGGAATCGAACCCACGACCCAAGGTGTGGCAGGCAAGCGCGATGCTACCTAACCCACCCGGGTCCTATGCTAATGCTAAATATAACAGATAATACAAATTTAAAGTGGGCCTGATATATTTAACCGGAAAATTCGGTTGCATAAAAAATCATATTTTGCTGTAGATTGCAAATAACAAGGTTAAGAGTAGTCAAATTTTAATTTCAGAATTTGATATTTAAATATGAAATATTACATTGTGTGCAGTGCGTTCGTGAAATATGAAACAAATTTGATAGGTGAACAGAAATGCAATTTGCTACTTTTTTTTGATTGGCGTTGTCAAAGTTGCGAAATTATTGATCTGGTTATTTCACTAGTTACACCTATTGCAATAATGATCTGTTGGAAGCTCCACACTTACAGGAATTCTAAAAAAAATCAATGTTATTATTTTAAAATGTACACATTGTATTTCAAACAATGATTTAAGAATTAAACAATACTTATTTTTTTCTAAAACATGTGCATGCATTAACGCTTATTTTATTACTTTTGTGTAGGATAGTTCATCCAATTTCTTTTAAACATAGTGATGCCATTATTATATACAGGGTGACTGCGAAATATGTGCAAATATTTTAACCACGGCATCCCCCACCCTAGTAGAGCCGAAATATAGAAAAAACAAATTAAAAATCGAATGGGGCAAAACCCCCATGAACCACCCTCGACACGAAGGCACTGAGCCACTTTGTAAACAGAGTTGGAAAAACGTTCGACTAAAAACGACCCAAACACTTTCAGTTTCAATTAAAAGTAAAACCGACTTTTTGCTGCTAATCATTCGTTCATTCATTTACTCATTCATCGTTAAAGGTCAGTGTGAAAGTTTTTTGGTAATTTTGATTCTGACGGATGTTTGGTCCTTGTCACAACGATTTTACATTGTTTATTGGAACAGAAATAAGAGCAACTTAGAATGCTACTACCTTTTTACAAGAAATGTTGAAAATGTTGTTCTTGACTAGCAATACAGGCGTCAGAGCGTCGCAAGAGGTTTGTTGATAGGCAAAAAAACACCGGAGTAGCGACTGCCACTTTCACTTGTTGAAGCTCTTCGATAATTTCTGGACACTGTTGATTTCCACAAACGAATTGTTTCATCCAACCAATACACGTTTCTCGAAAACCGTCTCGTGAAATCGTACTTGTTGACGACTATGTGGAGTTCCATCGGACAAAAAGTGAGTTACACAACGTGGACAATCAGTGGACTCCAAACCGTGCACTTTGTCAACATGGTATGGATGTGGCCGTGTTCTTTTAATGTAGGATGCACTACAAACTGCGAAAATCCAAATTCTCCTTTCTGCCCCATCACGACCACGATCGTAAATTTGAGGTTGAAGGTAACATGATCTCGGAGATGCTGTACCACCATATCGACACACTCTGCATTGGAAAACTGGACCATACACCGATTTCAACGACCGCTCGATAATGACTGGCCCTTTTCGTGTTTTTCACGTTGCGATTAAAAAAGTGCCTGATAAAGTTACTTTTTTGGTTCTTACTCCGAGTCCCCTACCCATTCATTGCAGTAATTATGTAGGTCACGAAACATTACCAGCGGCGCGTATAACAATTTACATTTAATTTCAAATAATTTTTTCTAGACACTGCTACCACTTAGGACCGTGAATTTTTGCCAGTGACATAATGATATTGTGAGCTATCGCCCATTTTTTTTTTTTGCATGTATTTCGCAGTCAGCCTGTATATTATAGAACTTGCCCCATCCCTGGAGTACAGTTTATTCAGTTTTTTAGAAAAATTATAAAATTAGATTTTGCTGTTTTTATTTTGTTTTGTGATAACCCCTATAAGTTAACGTCATTAACATTTTAGTAAGTAAAGTACATGAATTTGGATGAGCGTAGTGTAACACTAATAACAACAGAAGTGTATTATCAAATTTTCGCGAAAGTGGGATGAGCCATTCTTGATTTGATATATAAAATAAATTGCCACATTCAGTCACTTTCTGATCACCTGTATAAGTAAAACATGAATGCATTAATCAAGGCGCAGTATTTTGCACATTTTAGATGTGATTTATATGGTAAAATTGTGAGATGATATTTTAAATTTTGGACGACGAGATAAACGATTAACTTTTGATTAGCTATTTATCATGCTTACAGTAACTTTAAAAAGTTTGCAAGATTTCACAGTATTCGGTTCTGCAGTTTCAAAGTGAAAAAATGTTACACATTTTTGATATTTTTTTCCAGAAACTTGAAAGTCGAATTCATGAACCACAAATGTATGCTATTTTATAATAATTTTATAAAATTTATGTAACATCCATTTTGAAAAAATTTTGAGAGGACGTAATCAGTCATTAATGGGGTTCACAACAATAAATCTTAAGGACTTTAAATCTGGGCAGCGAGCTGGCCATCAAGCATGGTATTTTTTTTACAATTAAAGATTGATTCGACAGACAGTAAAGAAATATTGTAATTAAAAGTAGTAAAAAGTTATTGTGTTTGCATATTTGTTTTCATGAGCATACAATGGCATTTCGATATATTTCTTCATTCCCATCATACATATTTTTAGCAGTTAAAGCTAATGCAACACATGTGAATGTTTTCACTGTAATTAAAATCCTAAAAAACTAAAAAAACATAGGTTTTGCGTCGCGACGTGGGTTTTGCGGTCGGTCATATTTGCAACATATCAAATTAAGCTTCCCTTTTGAAGTTAAAAACAATAGTGGTTACAGAATTTTAATATTTCTCTCCGTTCTCAAAATAGAAGGCCGTGGAATTTTATCTGGGACACCTGTATAAGAGCAGCAGTCAAAACTTTAATCTATTTACTATCTTAATCTTAATATATATAAATCTCGTGTCACAATGTTGGTCCTCAATGGACTCCTAAACCACTTAACCGATTATAATAAAATTCGCACACCATGTGCAGTTCGATCCAACTTGAGAGATAGGATAGTTTAAATCTCAAATTATAGTCGCAATTTTAATTTATTGCTAATTATTTGTCTGCTATTATTTGACAGCCACAATTATCTGTTAACTCCAAATGATTCTAACAGATGTCGATACCTTTCGACTGGGTCATGGCCGACTCCATTAATCTCTAAAGAGATATGGCCGTTCCATTCGGCGTTTATAAATTGGCTTTCCAAACAATTGAAAAGTTCTCTAAAGTGGTGCCATCTGACAATGGAAATGTTAAAAAAATACAACCCCGATTGAGTTGCCATATTAAATTTTGACAATTTTTAATTTAATAAAGTCAAATTCAGATCAGGAATGTTTATAACAGAACTCATTTTATTAAATCAAATGGAATAAATAAAAACAACAATGGAAAATTCTTATCATGTTAATGTAAGTAGATATACCTGAATACCTATGCACTAAATAATAATAAAAAGAAAATTACAACTTTAGAACCTTTCTGCTGACTGGTTTGTGCTGCAACAATTTTGCCTTGACTAAATCTGTGGTTTCAAGACATATGTTGTCCAAAACAGGTTTTACAGTTGTTGTAACAACAAATTTACAAACTAAACGTTTATGTTTTTCGCATTTAAATAAAGGGTTCTTCTCTAGGTGAGGAAATATAATGTTCAGCAACTGTTCACAAGCTCTTTCAAATTTTAAAAGTGGAAACATTTTCAGTGCAATGTCCGATATTTGTTTCACAACCCCTACAAAACGAGAATTTGGATAAGTTAGTCCTCCACGATCTTGTAAAAACATTAATTTTAAGAGAGGTCCAGGAAGTTCAAATGATAATAGCGGAGAAAGACAGTCATCGCAGTGAAATTTGTCATCTATTTTTTTTATAATGTACCCTGCTAAAAAGGCGACAGAAGCGGAATAAATATCTGCACGTGGTACAATATCCTTGCACAAATTGAAAATTTTGATCTTTAACTCCATTGGTAAAATTAAATCTTCAGTATCAGTTCGACTGTTTAAATTTTGAACAAAGGCATGACTCACATAATTTACAGTTGACGCAGTGTTCGATGACTTTGATGCTTTCACTATTCCACATCGTAATATTTGACGCATAGCATATTCTGCTGCACGGGCGTCTGTGGCGTCGTTAGAACCGCCTCTTAGTCTTACGTGTGAAAAAGTTGCTTCAACAGCATCAGAGCTAAATGCACGCGTCAGAACATAATAAAAACCTGCTTGACTTAGAAGAAATTTTATGCACATGCATGTGCTCTCCGCGGTAAATTTCAACGCATGGGCCGTTTCTTGGGATAAGCCCTTCATTCCTGCAGTCACAGAGATGTGTTGAATATCATCAATGTAATTTGGAAATGTCATATGTAACCACTCTAAGCGTTCGTCTGAAACGTCGACATATGGGGCGATACTGCTGTCCAAGGAACGGATGTAATAAGTCCTATTAGAAACATTGTGAATTTGAAAGAAATAATGCATGTGTTTCATAAACGTTATAGTTGCATCAACTCTTTGAAAACGACAATCCTCACTTTCCTGAAGGTAGCGAAGAGTAGCTGTAACAGTCGGTGAAAATATTTGTACAGCTCTCATGACATTCATTTTCTCAAAATTACTGGGGAAAAGGTGTTTTCTTGTCAAAAACCTTATTGGTTTAACAGGTAAATTTTTCTGTATGTCATAAATTTTTTTTAAGTATGTTGCTGAAATTACGCCCTCACTAGAACACATATCGTGGTCCAAAAATAGAGTTCGTGCATTTTTCACTGCGTGACAAAAATCGAAACTTAAAAAAAGTGGTATGTGATTTAAAATAGGATGTGGAATGTAATTTTTCATTTGTCCTCCAGACAATTTTTTAAACAGAGCAATGTTTGACGAAAAATTGTCGGTCACAATTCTTAATACAATGAACCCACATTCTGTCAGTAGATTTAACACTTGCATGGTTAAGGAATAAAATATTTCTGTCGTGAGGGAAGCATGGAAAAAATACCCTGCAGGTATCGTAAATTTGGTTGACAACCCATGAATAACATAGCAAAGCATTTTGTTTGCAATTTTAGGGTTTTCTGTAACCGTGTCTGCTTGAGTGTTATCAAGCCCAAAAATGCGATCTTCAGATCGACTGTAAGATACTTTTTGTTTTATACACATGTCATCAATAATCAAAGAACAAATTCGTTCTGCTCCAATTGATAATTGGGAAATTTCACCACAAAGCCTATCTTTAATTAACTTATTAGGACCAGGAAATGCTCCAAGGTATCTCGATATTGTTGATTTAGACGGCAGCTTAAAAATGTTATTTCTACAATATTCGTATCCCTTTGGAGAACAATACCTCCAAATAGTACAGGACCGAACTGACATCTCTGACCATTGAGGTCGCTTTTTACCATAATTTGTAATTAAATCCATTAAAAATATGGCCTTTTCGTCCAACTTTTCAGAATCTTCTAAAATATTTCCAATAAGTTTTAAATTTGTCCTGTTTTTTTTCCTTTCTTCTTATAAATTCTTTATTTTAATTAAACACCTTGAATGTTGCTCTTTTAATCTTTTTAATTTTGAAGTTAAAATTTTGCAGTGGTATTGTAGGTTCCTGAATTCGTTTGTGGAAATTGAATCCACTTGCACTAATTTGCAATTTTTTTCAGAAAGAAACTGCTCTGGAGTTTCATGATTGGGGACAGGATCAGGTAGGAAGGGAGGATTCTCAAAATTATTGACAAAATTAGAATATTTATTCCTGGTTTCTGGAATATACTTACAAATATAGTGGGTATAGCCCCCTTAACTAAACGCCACTTATTGTTGGATATGATTGTGAAACAATCTGGGGTAAAATGTTCTTTACAAAGCACTGAATAATCTGTAATTTTAGAAGTATCTGTTGTGATAACCTCTGTTTACCATGATGCCCTTGATGGGTGGTTACCAGGGTGGAAACATACTAACAACTCACTTTCACATCTTTATTTCACTGTTCTTTACTACACTAACAATAACTACTTCTATCACTCTACTTCTGCTTCTCCTTACTCCCAATTCATACACACGCCTTAAATAAACTAAATATTGCTAACTCTACTATTTCATTAACCTAAACATTATGCCACCTGATTTCGCCAGAGGGATGTACGGAAGTTGGCAGTTTGTTAACATTGCAACATTTCGTTTGTGTTTTCGACACTACCGCATTCCTTACACCTCTCCCGGTGGGCGAAAAAAAAAAATTTGTTTACTAATAATAGTAACCTAACCTACCCAGTTAACCTATGCTAAATCTTATTAACTATTTAACATGAATCTATTATTAGAATTACAAAACAATTTTTTTCTTTTGATAACATTATTTTGAAATTTGCTAATGACTATATAGTTCCTTGCTTTTTACAGTTCTTAACTACGATATAGTTTCAGTCTGTCTTTGTGAATACGCACTGGTTTGTCTTTCACTTTCACTATGGCGTTAGAACCTTCGTCACGAATCACTTCATATGGTCCCTTGTATACCGCATCACTTTTGTCACTCAAAGGGTTCCGCATTAACACTTTATCACCTTCCTTAAAACTAAATTCCGCCCTAACTAAATCACATTTTTCTTTTCTACGACTCTTCGACTGTATTAAATTGTATCGTGCATCATCCCAAGCAACTTGTAACCTGTACTTTAATTCTTTCGGATAGTCGTCAAAATTATAGATAGGATCAACTTTGGTTGTAACATTAGACGGCAGTTGAGCGATTTTACCAAATACCAGTTCGTATGGCGTATAACGAGTTTCTGTGTGGACTGTATTATTATAGGCAAAGCACCAATACGGCACCCAAGAACCCCAAGTGTCCCAATTTTCTGATGCTTGAATTCTCAAATATGCGCCTAGATGTTTATGAGAGTTTTCCAAAGCACCTAGCGTCTGATGGTGATAAGCTGTAGCGTTTAATTGCTGTATACAAAGTAACCTACAAGTTTCTTTAAATATTCCCGACATAAATTCTGTACCTTGATCCGATACTATCGAATTTGGAATACCAAAACGCAAAATAAAATTTTCAACAAAAGCTTTGGCTACGGTCTCTGCTTCTTTATTTCGAATCGGATAGCACTCCACATATTTGGTTAATTCGCACTGAATAGTTAAGATGTATATATTATTAATACTATCAGGACGTAAAGGACCTACTAAGTCAAGAAAAACTTTTTGAAAAGCAGTGGATGCTGTTGTAGTAATTTCTAGTGGTTGTTTCTTTATGATAGCATGTTTATGTCGCTGACACGCACCGCATTTTGCTACGAACTTTTCAACATCTTTCTTTAAACCTGACCAAAAATAAAATTTTTTGATATTATTATACATTCTGTTGACTCCCGCGTGTCCACCTGTTGGTAGCATGTGAAAATCGTTTAAAATTAATACTCTAGTTTCTTTATTTGTCACGTTTGTCTGGTTTCTGATAACATTAATTTTTACTCCACTTTCACGAAAAACGTATAACTTCCCTACTATATAATCAAACAACTGTTTTTCAATATTATCTTTAATTATTAATAATTCCGGAATTTTATTTAATTTGCAAGTCTTAATCAGTTCTCTCAACGTGTTACCTAAGTACGTCGTCGATCGAGGATCCCGATAGTTGCAATAAACTATATTTGATTCGTCATCAAATATTACAGTTGCTTTTCTTTCACTTTTATTTTTATTCAACCTTGAACTTGTATTTATATTTGTACTGGCATTTGTTTTTGTACTCGTATCGCGATACTTTTTGTAGATTTTGTTAAACGTTATTTCATCAACAAACTTAAGCTCTGTGTAACGCTCAGGCATTTTCAAAAGTTCTACCATACCAGGGTGATCAAGCCTAGCACTCGGCAACCTTTCGGACGAATTCTGTTCGTTTTGTAGCGCTTTCGTTTGAGCTCGGGTGGTTACAAAAAATTTTTTGGTTTATATCGTTAGATAAACTGACCAAATCTTTCGAATGTATTTCTACACGAGATAATGCGTCTGCTACAACATTGTCTTTTCCTTTCACGTGTGTTACGGTAAAATCGTATTCTTCTAATTTCAATCTGAATTTTGTTAATCGACTTGAAGGGTTATTCATGCCAAATAAATAGACTAAAGGCCGATGATCGGTGAAAATTTCGAAATGTCTACCGAATAAATATGGCCTAAAACGAGTAACAGCCCAGACAATAGCTAATAACTCTTTCTCTATTGTACAATATCTCTGCTCCGCATTATTCAAAACTCTACTAGCAAATGCGACTGGTCTACCGTTGCTATTACACAAAATTGCACCTACAGCAAATTTTGACGCGTCGGTCCATAATTTGAATTTATTATTTTTAGTAAAATCTGGAAAATCTAAAATAGGTGAATTAATCAGAGCTGTTTTGAGTATTTCGAAAGCCTGTTGGCATTCTTCAGACCATTCGAATTTAACTCCTTTTTTGGATAAATTATTTAATGGCTTCGCGATTTCTGCAAAATTTTTTATGAATTTACGATAATAATTTGCAAACGCTACGAATCGCTTCGTCTCACTGGAATCCTTCGGTACGGGATACGCCTGCATAACACGTACCTTCTCGGGATCTGGAGAGACTCCCTCAGCCGAAATTAAATGACCCAAATATAAAATTTCTTTTTTCAAAAATTCGCACTTTGCTGGATTTAGCTTTAAATTTACTTTCCTCAAACGATCTAAAACTTTGATTAAATTTTTGTTATGATTTTGAAGATTATTTCCGAAAACAATAAGATCATCAAGATAAATGAAGCAGTTTTGGTAATTCAATCCTGACATAGCAATCGTCATGGCACGTGAAAATGAATTTGGACTAATTTTCAATCCCATTGGCAATCTAGTCATTTGATATTGCCCTCGATCTGTTGTAAAGGCAGTACACGGCCTCGAATCTGGATCCAACTCAACTTGATAGTATCCTTGATACAAATCCAGATGAGTGAAATAAATGGCACCCGACAAAGCATCTAATATTTCTTCAATGCATGGCAACGGAAATCTATCATGTTCGATTTTTTTATTAAGCTGTCTATAATCAATAACAATCCTCCATTTTTTATTACCCGTGGGATCGCATTTTTTCGGTACTATCAGAAGTGGAGCTGACCACTCTGAACTAGCTGGTTCAATCAGCCCTTGCTCTAGCATTTTATTAACTTGTCTACCTATCTCTGTTTTTTGAGAATATGGCAACCGATAAGGCTTAATATACGTTGGCGCAGTTCCGTCTTTAATTTTTATAGCTTGTTTATAGACATTCGTAACAGTACACTGATCGCCTTCTAAATAAAACACATCAGCATATTTTGCACAAATCTTTTCAATGTCTGTTTTCTCTTCCGATGTTAACATGTCATATTTGATTTGCCCTAAGACTTCATCGACTCGCTTTACAGATAAAGGTACTTCTTCGAATGCAACACACTCATAATTCACGAATTTATCTACTTTTGGCCTAAAATTTCTCAAAATTACTTCGCTTTCATTCGTATTCAAGATTCTAATAGGTACTTCCTTCGATTTTCCCGGTTTGACTACTGCACTCGCAACAAAAACTCCCTTACAAACTTCTTCCGGTAATATCACACATTCTTCCTCGCATTCAATTTCTACATATTGTATTGTTTCACATCTAGAAGGGATTTTAGTTATGTTGTTAAATTTTGACTCTAAACTCACACATATTCTACCTGTTCCATTATTCAAGTAAAGCAAAAAATTTTCGTAGTCTATCATAGCTCCATGTTTAGCTAAAAAATCTGCTCCTATTACTCCATCCATTTCACACTCACACTCATTCATTACATGAAACTTATGCGTCAACACTTCCTTACCTACCTCAATGTCAATGTCAGCGGTTCCTACTGTGTAAGTAGTACCTGCTATACCGGCAATTTTTATTTTTGTACTTTCATCTATCCATTCATCTCCTGTCAAACTACTTCTAAAAATTATACTCAAAGATGCACCTGTGTCTACTAACAATCTCAGTTCACTCATTCCATATATCACTTTTACAAAATTTAGCCCATTCATACTAAGCACAACTTCATCATTCTCATTCGAAGTCCCGAAAAAACTGTAGTCTACTTTGTTCCGACTGATTTTCATCTGCAGATCTTACCTCTTGTTCTTTTTTCTCAATTATTGGGTAAGCCTGACCTAATTGTCGCGAATGTGACGCAGCATATGACCCACGACCACGGCTATCACCACTACGCTGACGATGCGAATTTCTGAAATTATTTCTTCCGCGTGTTTGACCTCGATTTTGTTCAAAATAAACATTTCGATTTCCATGATTATTTCCAAAATGAAAATTACCCCGGAAATTTCTTTGCCTATTTCCGAAACTATTTCGACCACGCGTATTCTGTCCTCGCACATTCTGATCTCGCGTATAGAATACTTGTTCCGAATTTTTGACGAAATTTGACTCTTCAACCGTACCATTGATAGCTTCTGCAAGAGTCGAAAATCCCCGCGCCCTGGTGATTAGGCGAAGATTTTCGTCTCGCAACCCATTGGCAAATGCCGAAATCGCCAATTTTTCATTGGTATTTGCTAAAATGCCGCTCGCGGTATCATTTCCATCTGCCTGTGCAATTGTTAAATTTAACATTAGTTCTTCAATATCACGACCAAAGTCTTGTATCGATTTATTGCGTTGTTTGGCTGAAAAAAGTTGCATCGATAAACCTGATATAGATTTTTTCGCGATAAGTTTTTCACTCATATCTTTTATTAAATCTGAATTTGACGGATACGTTTTGTTTAATCGCAACTTTGCACTTTGTGACAACCTAGTTTTTAGCACGTACATAGTTAACAATCGTTTTCCTGCGTTCTCTAACATTGAATCATATAACTCAATACCTTCGATGAGTCGTAGTGTTACCTCTTCCGAATTATCCATATGTGGCAACAAGCCAGAGGCAACTTTCAAATCAAATTTTTCAGTCATATTTACTGAATTTTTCGCACTAGTGTTTTCCAAACTAATATGAGCTAACCTAAACTTCAAAATACTATCTATCTCCTAAAAATTATTCCTAATTTACCCTTTGTACTTAGTTAATCTACTTGCGCACATAGCAACACAAAAATTTTTCGCTTACTAGTTTTAAACTCGGTCTTCTCCCAGGTCGACTCTACTCTTGACGATTTCCCTGCGAATCCTCTTTTCCAATTTTCTCTTGCATCTTAAATAGATGAGGAACGCCACCATCGCCACCAATCCGAGAAACGTCACGATGCCCAATATCTCGAACGTCGAAATTGTCGCAGTAGCTGAAACGCCACCACTGTTTCCTGCTTGCACGATGATGTTCTCTTCTTCTGTACCGTCCTTAGACACGGTTTTCCCCATGTTGTCACTTTTATCGTACCAAGTCTTCAACCAGTTTTCCAAATCCAGGAGTTAGCAGGATCGCCATGTGATAACCTCTGTTTACCATGAATCCCCTTGATGGGTGGTTACCAGGGTGGAAACATACTAACAACTCACTTTCACATCTTTATTTCACTGTTCTTTACTACACTAACAATAACTACTTCTATCACTCTACTTCTGCTTCTCCTTACTCCCAATTCATACACACGCCTTAAATAAACTAAATATTGCTAACTCTACTATTTCATTAACCTAAACATTATGCCACCTGATTTCGCCAGAGGGATGTACGGAAGTTGGCAGTTTGTTAACATTGCAACATTTCGTTTGTGTTTTCGACACTACCGCATTCCTTACACTGTAATAGGTAAAAATAATCGTTGAAAATACAGTGTCAAAAAAGATGCAATTGCTTTAAATACCACATAATTTATCAACTGCATCGAGCCATTTGATTCTTAAATATTTGTCAGCAGGAAATCCAAAGAAAGGTTTACAACTGTTCCCACATAAATAACATTTCTTCATGACTGACGAATTATTTGTAATTACCGCTCAAATTAGGATAAAACATCAATGTCAGTAAATAAAGAAATCTGTAATAAAAATTAATATGCGTAAGGACCACCAGAGTCCGACAGTTTAGGGTCACTTCATGGCATACTTTCCGCACTTGCCAAAAAATACCGAATGGAACGGCCATATCTCTTTAGAGATTAATGGAGTCGGCCATGACTGGGTTTCTAATATTTAAACGATTAAATTATTATTGTCAGTCAAATGCCACCGAAAAAATCTAACCTCAACAACGCGAGCAGCAAAGGGTCACGACGCAAACGTGTTGAAAGAGCTCAGCAATTACCAGAACAAATCGAAACAAGAAATGCAGCTGAAAGAATCAGGACTGCAGAAAGTCGTGCACAAGAATCTCAAGAACAGCGTGACGAACGTCGGCAACAGAATATTACGAGAACAAGAGCGGCACGAGAACGAAACATAGCTACAGTACGAGTACTAGATCGACAAAGGCAACGGATCAGCCGCTCATTAACACGTGCATCATTCGTTCGGCTTGCCTTTGAATATGCACCAGATATTAACTACTCAGCGCATTCAAAAATTGCTATCGGTGGAATGGATAAAGTATGTCAATATTGTCAGGCATTGAAATTTCGGAATGAAGCAGCCGGCATGTGCTGCGCATCAGGAAAAGTTGTGCTGTCACCTCTACCCGCTCCGCCGGAGCCTTTATTATCCCTTCTTACTGGCAATTCAGATGATTCCAAATTATTTTTGCGTAAGATACGCAAATTTAATTCTTGCTTCCAAATGACGTCATTTGGGGCAACTAAAATTTGCGATCGTGCATCCGATGGACGTAATTTTGAAACTACATTCAAAATTCAAGGCCAGGTGTACCATAAAATCGGATCACTGATGCCAATGCCTGATAACAATCCGAAATTTCTTCAAATTTATTTTATGGGCGATTGTGAAGAGCGCGTGACGACTCGGTGCCTGTATAATTTTATTGAACAAGCAGAGGAAAGAGCAATTGTGATATTATTGGAAAATTTTTTAGAAGATAACAATCAACTAATTCAATTGATCAAAAGAGTTTCGCCACGACTGCAAAATGACAATTATCAAATCGTCATAAAAGCCGACAAAGTACCATTAGGTGAACATGCTGGTAGATTCAACGCTCCGACTGTTGATGAGGTTGCTGTTATCATGGTTGGTGATCCAATTGACAAAAGATCTATAAAAATTACACGGCGAGACAACACTGTCAGTACGATTTCGGATCTACACCGTTCATATGACGCACTACAATATCCATTGATATTTTGGCAAGGACAAGATGAATATCACCTTAATATCAAACAGTATGGTCCAAATACCGGTAAATTTGACAATTATCTATTTACTTTCTTACTGAATGTATAGATTTTAATTTCGTATTGCATTTTATTTTTTATTTTTTTAGGTGATTACAGAAATAATAAAGTTAGCTCAATGAACTACTACGCACACCGAATAATGGTTAGGCAACATCAAGACAATTATATCCTTCGATATCGTCAGCTGTTCCATCAATACATTGTTGATATGTATGCTAAGGTCGAAAGCGAACGCTTGCGATTCCTTCGATTCAACCAGGCAAAACTACGATCGGAAGAATATATTCACTTACGAGATGCTGTTGCTGGAAACATCGATGGAAATTTAAATCCCAATGACATCGGTAATGCTTTCATTTTACCTTCAAGCTACATCGGCAGTCCACGGAACATGCAGGAATACATACAAGATGCGATGACTTACGTACGTCATTACGGCCGACCGGATTTATTTATTACATTCACATGTAATCCGAATTGGGAAGAGATACAAACTGCACGTGTGTTTAAACAAAAATTGAAATCCTTAATTGATTTTATTGTTAAATATTCAATTTTTGGTATCACACGTTGTTGGCTGTATACGATAGAGTGGCAAAAGCGAGGTTTACCTCATGCCCACATTTTGGTTTGGCTTAAAGATAGAATCCGTCCTGAAGAAATTGATCAAATAATTTCAGCCGAAATTCCAGACCCATTAATTGATCAAGAATTATTTGATATTGTAACCAAACACATGATCCATGGGCCATGCGGTGCTTTCAACATGACGTCACCGTGCATGGAAAATGGAAAATGTAAAAAAAAATTCCCAAAGCCGCATACGAATGACACGATCACGGATATTGATGGTTATCCAATGTATCGCCGCAGAAGTACTGAGAATGGTGGCCACACATTTACAATGCGACTGCCGAACTTTCCAAATCAAGTTGAGTTTGATAATCAGTGGGTGGTACCATACTCACCACTACTTTCAAAAACTTACAAAGCTCATATCAATGTTGAGCTTTGCAGTTCTGTTAAATCAATTAAGTATATTTGTAAATATGTAAACAAAGGCAGTGATTTGGCCATATTTGAAGTACAAAACATAAATAAAAATGACGAAATAGCACGATACCAAATGGGCAGGTACATTAGCAGCAATGAAGCTATTTGGCATATTCTCAGCTTTCCCATCCACGAAAGAGATCCTGCTGTCCAACATCTGGCAATACATCTTGAAAACGGTCAACGTGTATACTTCACTGAAGAAAATGTTCTCCAAAGAGCGTTCGAAGCTCCGAAAACGACTCTAACTGAATTTTTTACATTGTGTCAAAAACCTGATGTTTTTGGCCAATTCGCGAAGGCATTGGTGTTTGGTGATGTTCCACGTTATTTCACATGGAACAAATCCAGTAAAAAATGGGAGCCACGGAAACAAGGAAAACCACATCCTTCCATTACAGGCATATTCAAAGCTAAGACATTGGGGAGACTTTACACGGTACATCCAAAGCAACGTGAGTGCTTCTATTTACGTTTGTTATTGGTGAATGTTCCCGCACCAACGTCTTTTGAATTTTTACGAACAGTTAATGGTCGAGCATTCAATACATACCAGGATGCATGTCGTGAACTGCAATTGCTAGAAGACGATAACCATTGGGACTTAACGCTTGCTGATGCTGCGTTGACATCAACACCGAATAACATTCGTCAGTTGTTTGCAATTATTTTGACGACATGTTATCCCTCGCAAGCACAAACTTTGTGGGAAAAATATAAAAATTGTATGACAGAAGACATCTTGCACCGAATTAGACAAACAAATCAATGCCAAAACATAGATTATACACCAGAGATGTACAATGAAGCATTGGTCTTGATCGAGGATTTATGTGTTCTTATTTCAAATTTACCACTTAATCATTATGGTATGCCATTACCTAATCGTCCAGCCACCGACTTAGTCAATACCGATTTACAACGAGAAAATCAATATGACCATGGAAGTTTAGCAACAATTATCATGAACAGTGAACCATTACTGACAGCAGAACAAAAAATTATTTATGATCGGATTATGCTGGCTGTTGCTGCTGAACAAGGCGGTTTTTTTTTCTTGGATGCACCCGGTGGAACCGGTAAGACATTTTTAATATCGTTGATTCTTGCCAAAATACGGTCGCAACAAAAAATCGCATTAGCAGTAGCATCGTCAGGCATTGCGGCTACTTTACTGGATGGTGGGCGAACAGCACATTCAACATTCAAGCTGCCATTGGACGTTCATAATAAACCAGATGCAATGTGTAACATCAAAAAGAATAGTGGAATAGCTGCAGTGTTGCGGAAGAGTTCTATAATAATTTGGGATGAGTGCACAATGGCACACAAATATTCACTTGAAGCATTAAACAGAACTATGCAAGATTTAAACAGCAATAATAAACTTTTCGGTGGTGCTATCTTACTTTTGTCTGGTGACTTCCGGCAGACCTTACCGGTTATACCTCGCTCTACTTTCGCGGATGAGATTAATGCATGTTTGAAACAATCATTCTTATGGCGAAGTGTTGAAACACTTCGATTGACCATAAATATGCGAGTACAATTGCAAAATGATCCATCAGCACAAATATTTTCCGAACAACTACTAGATATTGGGAACGGTAAAATAGAACTGCAACCAAATACGCAATGCATTAAACTACCAGACAATTTTTGCACTGTTGTTCAGGATAAAAATGAATTGATTCAGAGTATTTTCCCGGATATACAGAATAATTATTATTTGAATCATGAATGGCTTAGTCAACGGGCGATTTTGGCAGCCAAAAACGTTGATGTTGACGAAATTAACTTCCAGATACAACAGTTGTTACCAGGTGATCTGATGTCTTTTAAATCAATCGATACTGTTGTTGATGAAAATGAAAGTGTAAATTTTCCGATTGAATTTTTAAATTCATTAGATATCCCTGGAATGCCACCACATAATCTTCGATTAAAGATTGGTTCCCCTATTATTCTCCTCCGTAATTTGAATCCACCTCAATTATGTAACGGTACGCGTTTGGTCATCAAAAAGATCACCGGAAACATTCTTGAAGCAACCATTTTAGCTGGGAAGTTTAAAGAAAAAGTGGTCCTGCTGCCACGTATTCCGATGATACCATCAGATTCTACCATACCTTTCAAAAGGCTACAGTTTCCAATTCGTTTAGCTTTCGCCATGTCTATAAATAAATCTCAAGGTCAAACAATGTCCATTTGTGGTTTAGATTTGGAAAATCCATGTTTTTCTCATGGGCAACTATATGTTGCGTGTTCACGTGTTGGGAAACCGTCGAATCTATTTGTGTTAGCTAAAGACAGGTTAACCAAAAACATTGTGCACCGATTGGTGTTAAATTAAATTGATATTGAAAGTATTTATAATTCAAAAAAATAGATATTAATGTTTAAAACTTTAAGACTGTCTGCCTTGCCTACCTCATTCATGAGTTTAAGCGTCACATGTTATTTACTGTATTATACTGTAATATACTTATATTTGTTATAAAATTAAATGGAAATAATAAATCTGATAAATTTTTATTTTGTGCCTATTGATTTCTGCTTAATATCAAGTGTAAGAACATTTTAATTAATTGTGTTCAACGTACTTCCCCTTCAAATCTCAATCCAGTGAATTTGTATACCAACATCAACATTTTCGTCTTTGTTCGTAAATAATTTCATTGTACTAAAGGGTTATAGTAGTAGAAAGTCAAATAAGGAGATCACCATATTTTTTTACAAATACCATCTGTGTGAAAAAGCATAGTGGACTCCGTGACTGATGTTCTCTTATTGTTCCTCTTAGATTGTTTACTATAATGTAATATAACAAAAACTTTAGCCACAGCAACGCGTGGCCGGGTCAGCTAGTGTATTTATGAATTTCAACTTTTAATTCTTCAAAACGATATTAAAATATCGTACAGTGCTGATAAAATTCCGTATAAAGTTCATAATTTAGTTAACAGACGTTTTCTTGAAAAAACTCTGGATGATTCAATTTTATTTTTTAAAATCAAACTTTTTGACATAAAAATGTATGTTTTTATAAATTAAATCCTATTATAGTGGGAAAAACAAAAATTCGATATGCATTGGGAGCTGATGAGACGAGGAATTCCAAACTGTTGAACCATGGTACTAAAAATTGCTTTTATTCATCAAACAAAAATTGCTATGTTGAAACAACATAAAAAGAAATTTCTTGCGATCCGAGACCTGCGAATTAAACGTGTTAAACTGGACTAAAGGTGATAGATTGTCCAGTTATCACTTATCAGAATCAAGATGTTTGGGAATATGTCGATTACCGGTTTACCCGTACTTTTGATAACTCGTTTGCAGATGGATGAACAATCCGGTTCGAAGGACCAATTTATGTTGGTGAATATGTGTTAATAAATGAAATGTTTGTTTTTCCAATGTTAAAAAGATTTTTCCCAAACGAATGCTTATGCCAGGTACCAACTTTTTTCTACGACTGTCGATCACAATTTTAAAGAAAAATTGGGGTTGCTATTTAAGAAAATCGTTGATGACGTTATTGCGCAGAAATGGTTGGTTACAAAAATAAATTTTAACGTTGCCACATTTACACACAGTATAGTGCTTATATAACGTTACTTTGTTCAAGTTATGAATTTCGAGGAATTTAAACGAGTTATTGTTTTTGGAATAGTAAAAAAAGGAAATACCAGCCCGAACGCCGGCTTTTCACTTGCAAAACGAATACGCTGACCCAAAGTGTACAAAGCCTACGTTGCATACCGCTGATAACGTATTTACTCTGCTCGTGGAACAATAGAAAAAAGTGGTCTAAAGCTAGCTAGTTAAATAGAACTTCCTTCGTCTCTGAAACATAATCAAAAAAAGCCAGTTTCTTAACTAAATTATAAATGTTGATTCCGTAGATGTAATTTTTTATGCTAACGCCCACGTTTTGAAATAAAAATTTGAGTGGATAAATAAATCACACATGTAAACGCACATTTGGTTAGCGTACTATCACGCTGATGATAACCCCAAGGTGTTTATTAAATTTCATCTAACAAAATTTTGAAATAAATCAATCAAATTTTGGTGAGGATAATCAAACAAACACTTATTTTTGACAAATGTTAAATAAGAATTTTATATTTTCAACAAGAATACTTTAAAAAAGTGTTTCAAATAAAATTAGTATTGCGTCTCGTCTTCTCGTCCGAACACTCCAATTTACACAACGCAAAAATTGAGGTAAATATAGCAACTCACTTTTCAAGTGTTATTCATATTTCTTTAGCAAATGTGTAAAATAAAGGATCGTAAACGATCTCATTTGTTGCCTTCGAGGGATTATGGATTGACCACCATTACGCCAGACGTTTTAAAAATTATTCTTCAAAATGAAAACATAGCTTTATCATCTAGTGCGCTAAAGAAATAGTGTTGGGACGAGAAGACAAGCACAACCAGTGTCGTATGTATAAATTATACAAAAAAAAAATTGGTCTAAAGAGTTTAGACAGTACTTCCCTCGCTGTCGGAAACTTGACGACTGCATGCCTATTATGTTTTTTTTCTCATTACATTTTTGTAGTGGGAATTTAAAAAAAGATTGTGATGACGTCATCAACATTTTTGCAAGGACACGTAGGTATATCAGTTGGGATAGATGTAGTGTAATACTAAGAATAAAATTATTGTGTTCCCAAATTTTCGGGAAAATGAATTGGGTCGTTTTGAATATTGATTTCTTATAATCAATAAAATAACGAAACAATTTACTCACGTATACGGCGCCGGTGTGTAATATCTAGAGAGCGGATTTCTGTCGGGCTAGGCAAGGCCAAACTCGGTACGGCTCGCACGGGATGCGAATTCATTGCCGTTGCGGACTGCACTTCGTTTATTTGAGATTAGAATAACGTTGTTTCGTTGCACTCTGCTGTTAATTCCCGTTCTCATTTACTTAGCCGTTTGATTAATAAATCGTTAATTATATTTATGGAATCCAGCACGTCCCCCCCTATAATCGTGACGTAGCCCGACAGAAATCCGCTGTCTAGTAATATGAGGGGCAACTGAAAATCGTTTATGTATAAACATTCTTAATTTAAGATGACAAGCGTAACAGCATACGTGAGAGCCAAACAGAGAAACTGTAAACAAAACGACCATCGGTTTTATTGCTTCGACTTCCGCTTATTATATAAAACATTGCGTTTTATTTTAATTCTTGACGGTGAAATTCACAATTGGTTGATTATAAACATGTCTATTTCGCATTCGCGGAACCAAGTGACCGCATAAAACAAATGCAGGTCTGTAATGTTAAAGTCGATGTAAATAAGCGTGCTACCCTTATGTTTCAACCGAGTTTTTCCTTTAACAAATTTTGTGTCTACCAAATTGGGTTGGTTGGGGTGTAATACTAATAATAAGTGTTGCCTTTAATTTAATCAATAAAATAAATTGACTTCATTAATTTTTTTGAACCACCTCTTAAGAAAATCTAAAAAATATGAATGGAATGATAAATCACAAGTACAAACTCATCATATTTTTTGCATTTTAGATAGGATTTATTCAGCAAAATTTAAGGGTGACGTCATCAATTTTTTTAGGAGGGATGAACAAATACATTTTGAACAAAAGTTTACCATGCTTATAATAACTTTAAAATATTCCCAAGATTTCAAAGCATTCGGTTTTGTAATTCCTGATTAAATCGATAAAATAAATTCACGCCTTCATTAATTTTTTTGAGTCACCCTGCATATGCAAATCCAAAAATATGAATGGAATGATAAATCACAAGTACAGACTCATCATATTTTGTACATTTTAGATACGATTTATTCGGCAAACTTTTGAGCTGACGTCATCAGTTTTTTGTAGAAGATAACCAAATATATTTTGACTAAAAATTTATTATGCTCTTTATAACCTTAAAACATCTGCAAGATTTCAAAGCATTCGGTTTTGTAGTTCCTGATTAAATCAATAAAATAAATTTACGCATTCATTAATTTTTTTGAGTCACCCTGTATATGCAAATCGAAAAAATTTGAATGGAATGATAAATCACAAGAAGAGACTCACTATATTTTGTACATTTTAGATAGGATTTATTCAGCAAAATTTTGTGGTGACGTCATAAATTTTTTAGGGGGGACGACCAAATACGTTTTGATCAAAAATTTGCCATGCTTATGATAATTTTAAAATATCTTCAAGATTTCGAAGCATTCGGTTTTGTAGTTCCTGAGTAAATCAGTAAAATAAATTTACGCTTTCATTTATTTTCTTGAATCACCCTGTATATGCCAATCCAAAAAATATGAATGGAGTGATAGATCACAAGTACAGACTGATCATATTTTGTACATTTTAGATATGATTTATTCGGCAAATTTTCGAGCTGACGTCATCAAGTTTTTGGAGGGGATAAGCAAATATATTTTGACTAAACATTTATTATGCTCTTTATAACCTTAAAACATCTGCAAGATGTCAGAGCATTCCGTTTTGTAGTTCCTGATTAAATCAATAAAATATATTTACGCATTCATTAATTTTTTTGAGTCACTCTGTATATGCAAATCCAAAAAATATGAATGGAGTGATAAATGACAAGTACAGGCTCATCATATTTTGTACATTTTAGATATGATTTATTCGGCAAACTTTCGAGCTGACGTCATCAAGTTTTTGGAGGGGATAAGCAAATATATTTTGACTAAACATTTATTATGCTCTTTATAACCTTAAAACATCTGCAAGATTTCAGAGCATTCGGTTTTGTAGTTCCTGATTAAATCAATAAAATATATTTACGCATTCATTAATTTTTTTGAGTCACCCTGTATATGCAAATCCAAAAAATATGAATGGAGTGATAGATCACAAGTACAGACTCATCATATTTTGTACATTTTAGATATGATTTATTCCACAAACTTTTGAGCTGACGTCATCAAGTTTTTGGAGGGGATAAGCAAATATTTTTTGACTAAAGATTTATAATGCAGATGCTCTTTATAGCCTGAAAACATCTGCAACATTTTATTAATTATTAAATAATATTAATTAATATTAATATATTAAAAATTAAATTTCAAAATGTTGTTTTATAATTTTGATTTTTTTTCCAAAAATCTGGACGTTTCGGGTGAAAAGTCGATTCAGAGTTGTAAACTACATGTGTAGGACTATGTTATTTTATACAATTGAAAACCCATTTACTATGTACAATTTTGAAGTGACGTCATCGCATTAGTGGTGGGGATGATTAGACAAATTTTGGTTAGCGTTTTACCATCTACATGATATTCTTAATATAAGTACAAAATTTCACAACAATCGGTCGAGTACTTTCGGAGATTATCTGTCTAATAAAAATCCGGGACAACAGACGGACAGACGGACGGACAGACGGACAGACAGACGGAAATGGGAGACCTATTTCTTCGTCTTCTAGGGATCATGAAAGATCGAGAAAACGTAAAAGTAGAGAGTCGGCCGACGGACTCGATTACAATACTTCCTTTGCTTACGCTCGGGAAGTAAAAAGATAATAAAATATGATAATAATGATAATAGGTGCTAGTGATTTAAAATGCAAACAACTCAAAGAAGGTCTTAATAGTTATTATTATCTAGGACAAGTTGTTTCTGCAGCGCATTCTTAAATAATCGCTATGTAAGTCGAAATTTTTATTTGCAACTTTATATAACTGGCATGTCTTAGAGTAAATAATAAAGAATGAGCTTACAGAATAAAATTGACGAGTTATTATCGACGCAAGAAACATTTTTCGACAGAATATTAAAATTGATGAATTTGAATGAACTTGTTAGATTTGAAATGTCAACCACTTATGCCCTGTGCTACTAGGTTAAGTACAAAACGGTGCTAAAATTACCATTCACTATTTCTCATTATTAACAATAATAAGCGGCAATTTAGCTTTCCTGGATTTTTCTCCGAGAACAGTTTTTTGCCTCATTTATCATAGTTATTCTTTACACAAGCTAGACACTGCAATTTAAAAGCAAACTTGCACGTGACTGAGATAGCGTCTGTGCTTAAATTGCTACAGAGAGGAACTTCCTAAAATAAAACTTTAATTTGGGGTAGCCATCCGTAAAAAATGTACTTAATTTGATTTAACTTGCATTTGATACTTTTATAAAGAGACAGATAAATGTATCTCGAAAGATTTTAAGTCGACCAAGCATCGGTATTTATTAAAGTAAACAACTCCTCTAATTAGCGTGGATTTAGCGTCATTTGAAAGATCTGTAAAACTGAAAATGAGATTTACTCGACTCAAAAAATAACTATGAATTATTTAAACACATTAAGCTGTGAGAACCGAAAGGAATGCGCTTAACTAGAATTCGTTAAAGCTCGATGCTTGAATGCTACGTATTGTTCTGTACACATTTCGGTGATTGTGAGTGAAGTTTGATGTAAAACCAAGCAGTAAAACAAAACTCAATTTTCTACAGAAGGGTGGGATTTAGAGAGATACATGATGAAGTTTCGTGTGCATTCATTTAAAACGACCACGAAAACATTTTAAATGATTAACAGTGCATTACACAGGAATGCTTTATTACGTAGCAGACTGACAAAAAATCGTCAAAAACAAACACGTTTAGGCTTACTACTCGCATGATCCCTTCAGGGTAGTAGATTTAACTCCACATGAGATTTTCCCTGCGGCATAAAAAACCGAGAACGCCATTCTGAAATTTATAATGAAGTAAATAATGCAGTGATGGCAGGACATAATGGCGTGGCGTAGAGAGAGTGTTGGCGAAAAAATTGCCTGGAAGGGCAATAAATAAAGTTTGCTGAAATAATTTGTTTTAATTACCAAGTTGGTCTCATTATTTCCCGATTTAGCTGCGGAACTGTAATGACTCTAACTGCAAAAACAAGTTTTTGTGCGGGCTTGGTTCTTTAAAATCTGCTCTTAGATCCTGATGTAATTAAAACGAATTTTTTGATGACATTTTGTGCGGTAATTAATTCGTGTTCGGAAGTAGTTAAACGTGATCTATTCTAGAATATCGGGCGATTGCTGCAGATTTTGAAGTTAATAACATTCATAATACATACATTTTATCAGATTTGCAAATGATCCAGAAGTTATAGCCAGATAGGTTGTTTGTAGCGTTCAAGTATAAATTTTGCAGGCGGAGATAAGAGTGCTTGCACACTTTATTAGTGCATTTAATAAGCTGACTGCGGGTTCTCACTGGATTAAATTTAGCTGCGTTAATTTAAATAACGGAGGCACGTAAAAACGTCAACAGCTACATAAAATAACACCACGATGTTTATAATAAGTTCTAAATATTTTAAATATTTTGTTATCGTCTTAGTTGTGTAACTTATCACTTAGAAATTAATCTGTCATGTTGGAGGTTTTTTTAAAATCATCTTAATTTTATTTTTAGTCTTTTAAAATGAAACTGATTAAATGGAAATCTGAATAACAAGACACTTTTCCTATTATAAAATTGTGGTTATCCACAGAATTTACTAGGAGTGTTGGTAATATTTTTTCTTGCATTCTTATTATAAAGATTATATTAATATATCATTAATCATTATTCATTACATAGTGAATGTAATGCATATTAAATTATCTACGTTTCAAGTAGCACTCCCTTCAACTGCAGCTGCAAGTTCTGGCAACATTAGAATTCACGAAACTTTTCCTTTTTCTTTGGAGCGAGGTTTGATAACTACTACACGTCAACCAAATTTGAATTATATGTTTCTTGACGCTAGAACAGACACAGTTAAGTAGCAACATCTTTCACAATTATTAAGAACAAAAAAGTGATAATTAATCTTGGTTGAATATAAATTGACGCTTAGCATGAGCCATCCATTACTGCTCAGATTAATTTGATCGTTACACAATGAGAACTAGTTGAAATATTTCATTACAAACAGTTTATAGTTTTGGCTGAAGATAAATAACATTAATTGTGAAATATGTAAAGTAATGTGATCAACAAAATAAATTAAAAAATTGCAAGAAACATACTCTGTCTTAAATTGTATCTAACATTTCAAAATCGTCGTTGTGCAGAGGATCAACACCCATTTACAAACGTGATTAACCCTGCTATTGTGAGTTCAACCTCTCACAATCACGCCATGAAATTTTAGACGATACAGTAGTAACGGACTGAGTAAGAATTCCTAAAACGAAATTGTATTACAAATCTTTCCAAAAAATGGCAAACTCAAGTTTTCTTTTTAAACAGTTTTTACTAAAACTATATTTGGTTCTCAGTTTAGTAATACAGACGCAAATAAATAATTATATTTTCTGCTATAAACTAAGAAATTTATTATTTCAACAGGTTAATTTTATATTTGCACAAACCTTTATATATTTGAGGTTATTATTTTAGTTATTATACGAGCCCTAACAACTAAATATTGGGACATAGACAATTTCTCAAAAAAATCCGGTAGATATTTTTGATATCATTCAATTCGTTTGGACTAAATGCAAATTTTGCATGGGCATCCATTTTGGCAGAGAGTGAGGTATTTTGCAAATTAATAAATTTTCTTAGAGCGCAAAAATTGTCACCTAACTAAAAAATATGCAATTTTTTCTGACATTTAAATGTTGGGACACCCGAGAAAATCTGCTAAGTATACCATCGAAATACAAACGTAGTAGCTGGTAAATGCTGCCATTATTATAGGGATCGTAGCATTTCATGCTAGTGTTGGTTTTATTTAGAAAAAAATAGTTAGCAGCGGGCTAGTTTTAGTAAAAGTTCTGAAAATAATAATTTCTCAGTACCTCAAGGGAAAATCGCTAAGAAAAAGTGAAGATTTGTTCCAAATAGCTTAGTCGTCGATGGTAAATGTCGTAAAATATTACGCAGACAGAGGTACCATCGGAATAAAAGGTAAAATTCCCAGTAGGCCACCACTTGTGAAGCCGCGTAATCAACGACAACTGATGAAAATTTATAAAAGTGGACGACGGACTACTTCAAGAGAAATTATTACTTGCTGGAATAGCGATAACCAACTAAATTTTTCAAGACAATATTGTCGCGAATGCATACACAAATCAGGCCTTGGTTTTTGCATTGTAAATCTTAAATAAAGCTGTCTTTGATGGTCTTTATTATTTATTTATATTATTTTAGGCTAAAGTAAAACCACAATTAAAAACTGCCCACAAGAAAAATCGGTTAATATGACCAAAATAAAAATAGGAGAAAAGTAATATATAACGCTGAGTCCAAATTTGATGTCTGGGTGAGATAATAGTCGAAAAATAGTTATTGAAATAAAAAAGGAATTTTAATGTGGATTATCTCAAACAAAGAGTCAAGTTTGCAAGCGGAAAAATGGTTTGGGGGTGCATGTCTATTAACGGAATTTAAAGACCAGTTAACAAGGTTCATGGAAGGGAAATTACAAATTCAAACCAATATCAAGAGACTTTCTAAAAAAATATTAACAACTACTGAAGCGGTTTATCCTGTTGATATTTATATTTTTCAACAGGATGATGCTTCAAGTTACATACCTACAACACTTATTACAAAGAATAATAATATAAATGTTTGCCCTGATCATCGAATAGCCCAGATCCTAATCTAGTAGAGACGGTATGGCGCGAAATAAAAAAATATTTAGGAAATCATCCATCACAAGCGATTGTCAATCTTCAACGGGAAATTTAGCGAGTGTAGGATACGGTAACAACTTCTGTGTATTGTAGAAAATTAGTTGAAAATATGCTGGCAAGATTTCCTGCAGTTATTAAGACAAAAGGAGATATGACCAGCTAGTGAATTTGCTGTGTCCCAATATTTATGTGTCACAAAATGTTACGTTGTTTTAGAATTTTATGTCACTGTTTGAGTTAGAAATCAGTTTTTGTTGTGCTGCAAACATTAACAGTTTTGCAAAATGAATTAATTTAAAAATTTTAATTATCTAAAATAAATTACATTTTTGTTAAAAAGTTTAGTGATTTTTTTATAAAAATTTTTGGTGTCCCAATATTTAGTTGTTAGGGCTCGTAGTAAGGTGACGCGATGGAGTTATTTTTTTCTGCTCTAAAGTTAATAATAATTAAATAATAATACTAATTAATGCTTTACAAACACTTACACTTTTCATGGAGAAGTGGTAATCTGAAGAAGTAGTGATTTTTGAAACCCCATAAAAGTGGTGTGCATTTATGATAACTAAGCAAAGATTCCCGCTTTCGTGATAGCGAAGTTAGTAAATGATAGGGGATTAAACTGCAACACAAGGAATTAGATCTGTGCTCTCACGTAAGTAGAATTTACATTACAAATCTATAGGAAATGCAAATAATTGCTTTATGCTATAGGTAGAGAAATTTGAATAGTAATGTATTTAATTCTAGCGTCTTGTTAACATTAAAAACTGTAATACATGTTACGAGATACACGATGAATTATTTCGCCTTGTACTTATTGTAAAAGTATTTATTTTTAGTAATCAAAATCGTCAAAAATGAGATTTTATTGACAAAACAATATTATTATACACAACAACCAAAATAAAGTAAACAAACAAAAAGGAGCAAATCAAAATAATGAACTGGAGTTTATAACATTTACAAACGAATGTTAAATTATATAGATAAGAACGTAAGTAAACACCATGTTTTTCGTTATTTTTATACAGGGTGTTTATATACTGTTTATAAAATAAATGTATTTAGAAGCTTCGTAAAAGTTTGTTTTTCAGGTACGCCCACCTTTGTTTTAACGCTGTTAGAAAAGATTGATATTTCCTAAATATTTATAAACAAACTTATATCAAGTTACTAACAAAATTTTCGGAGAAGTGTGGGCTGTGAATTTTTTTCTCATCAAAAGTAATAATATAAAGTGAACTCAGTTTCGTCAAATACCAAATTTATAAATTGGTTTCTTACAATTTCTTTAAAACTAGAAACAATCTTGTTGTAAATATCTGCTACATAATTTTTTCTCAGCGCACTTTCCTCCAGTATAACATTTATACAATATTTTTCTAAAAACGCTTTGAAACAAGGGTCTTGCAAATATTTAAGGGTAATATTGGCACTAAGTTCCGGCAAGAGATTGTTTTAAGAAAACTAGTAATAGTTTTGATTCGTGGAGATTTTGAGACTTCCTTCTATAAAGCCGTGTTGAAACATGATGTAATATTTGGAACTGGCGCTCATATGTTATCTATTTTTTTTTTATTTGAAGGCAAAAACAAATAAAAAACCCTTACCGTTTTCCCACATGTTTTGCGGAAAATATTTACGTCGGTTGAAATAAGTTCAGGACAATATTTTACCCATGAATTTATTAAAAAGTTGTTTTCACTTTAAGCTATGCTCAGTCGACATGTCCCTAGTTATTAAACTTGTATGACTTAAGACAAATCAATCTTCTAAATCAAACCGGCTGATGTAGACTGTAATAAACAAATTTTCAGGTCCATTTATTGAGGAAAATGCCAGAAAAACACAAATAGATGCTCAGATGTTTTTAGACTTTGCCCAAACGTAAATCATAAATAAATTTTGTTCTATTTTAGCATCATAATCTTGTTTATAAGCACCCAAATGCGGGCATAAATTGGCCTTTATGGCACAAATTAGTCAACAATTACTAAGCAACGAGTGATTATTCATTTACATTAATTAATTATTCAACAAGCTTCGATATTAAACGTTTGTATTAAAGTTGGGAAAATAATATTTCATTAAATCATTCCCTGACAGACTTCAAATTCTTTTAAAATATCTTGTGATTAAACGTTTTCTGCTTCTTCAGTTTGAATTTTGAAAACTGATTTATTTAACAAATAAACAACGTGGTATCTATAACAACATCAAAATAATAGCTAGCTATGTATTAAAGTTCGCATCGAAATACTCAATATTTCGTTAAAAATATTTTAGAAACTAAAATAGAATAAAACATTGTACCACGGGCATAATTGTCGATTGTAGCCCTCGGGAAATTAAAAACCCTCCTTTGTAGGGCTTTAAACATTCCCTCGCGCCATAATCTCCCTAATTATGCCCTTAATACATAAATAACTATTATTGCCCCCTAATAAACCATTCACGGCAACCTGTAAGAAATGCAGACCTATCTTCGGATTTCACGAGTATTTTGACGAAAAGAGGTAGTTTAAATTTTTTACTTCCCGAGCGTAAGCAAAGGAAGTATTGTAATCGAGTCCGTTGGCCGACTCTCTACTTTTACGTTTTCTCGATCTTTCATAACCCCTAGAAGACGAAGAAATAGGTCTCCCATTTCCGTCTGTCTGTCCGTCTGTCCGTCTGTCCGTCTGTCTGCCGTCCCGGATTTTTATTAGACAGATAATCTCCGAAAGTACTGGACCGATTGTTGTGAAATTTTGTAGTTATATTGCCACGACCGGGTCGGGGGAGAGATTGGTAGAGCTAAGGATAATTACCCGATCCGACGTTAAGAATAAAAATCCCAAATACATTAAATAAACTAAATATATTTCAACTTACATTACAAATTCCATCCTTAGGGGGTACGATGCGTCACTTCACTTCTCTCACTTTCTCCTTCCCCCTGTCCCTAGTTAGTACCGACTGCCCCCTTCGTCAGTCCGCACTCCCCCCACCTAAGCTTCCGTAATGCCAGCAAAAAGAGGTTTTTGCTGACATCCCACAAGCATGGCATGAGGCAATCTTTACATAACTAGGGCAACTAGCAGTTTCGTGACACATCTCCCTCCTTAAGGAACACTGGACCTCCAGTGTTTTACAAACAGATATCTCTTAACTAATACAATGCATAAAACGTACATAGCCACAAATTATCCATTTTGCAAACACAACCCTATAAAATATACAATCATATTAGACTTCACTCCTACTTTACTACAATAACAAAGATACCCAACGATACAAAATTACATTCTTCTGGTCGACATACCCAGGAAGACCCTACCAACATTTTACACACTTGAATAAGACAAAAATTGATTTAAGGTATTTATCTTTTGAAGCAACTGTTTTAAAATCTCTCGCGACAAGCGGCACTCTCTTACTAATTTCAGCAGATGATGAGCGCTATTTTAACGTCCCTGCTTACTGGCCGAAGTCCCGTTCACCACCATTTCCTTTTTGGCAAAACTCAACCACTATGAGTCCAGTCTTGTTAACTGGAGTCTTCTTTAAGGAGAACTCGTCGTCGTAGAAGCTTGGTTCTCGAACGAGAGCGTCGTATGCGAGAGTGATGTCAGGGCCCTTTTTTTTTTCCATGCTGGTTCTGTCTCGAGCAAGAACGCCTTATGTATGGTAGGTGTCTCCCGTTGCCAGACCCGGTTCCAGAACATAAAAAAAAAAGTTCATTCATTAGAATTACCTTATACTCCTACAAAATAGATAAAGCGAAGCCAGTACACAATATCTAAATAACTTTCTAAATCTATGTTCAATCTCCGATCTAAAATATAAAACAGTGGACAACTACTTATTATCTACATATAACCTATATATGGGTAATACATATATGCCTGCAGGCTTCAATCGACCTGCACAGATATTGCCTCAGCATTTGTCTAACGATCTTTTTAATCGAGAGTCCAAATATTAAGACAAGATCCACAGGGTGATAATATATATAATTTACGACGCGTCATCTACAGTTATCCTAACGGCTTCCCCCCCTTGTAGTAGAAGGGAGGTGGTAGGGTTACATGTTTGGTTGGGGGAGGCTATCGCTGGGTGGTTGGATTTCCAAAATATATATATTAATAAAACAGTTAAGATTAAATTCCAAACAACTAAAGTAGCGGATGTATGTACACCATAACTGTCCGCAAAAGAAAAAATTTGTGGTGATTCTGGAATATTTGCGACAAAATTTTGGAGAAGTTTATTCGGGGAGGTTAAATTTAAATGCGGAATAGTCAATGACCAATTTGGATTAATACATTCCGAAAAGTTGTTATATGATGGTAACGAGTGGGTATGAATGGGGTTAAGAATGAAAGATTTTAGATTCGACCACGCTGCTGGAATTATGTGATTTACGTGGATGCGAGGGATAGTATCTAAGCAGGGAAAACGTCTAGGTATTATTACATCATGCAGGTAAACAAGTGCACACTGGCAGTGAAGTTTTATTTTTAACGCGCCCAATAAGCTTCCGAATTCAGTTAGGGTTTTATTACTGCTGGGACAACTTATATAAGCGCCTACCTTTAAATTTGTTATTATAAATAAATCCTCCTCGACTTCTGTGATGGTAAGCGATGTCGATGCGTGACATTTCATGGGGCAGTGGTAACTTAATTCCTCCACTGTCGCACCTTCATATAATTTTCGTGCACACGTAGGCCCATGAAGTTTATCCTCTCCGAATCGAGGAAGAAAACACAGCTTGTCGGAGTGCGGCCTGCACTGATGCAACCCCAAACCAGAAATTTGTCGGTACAAATTGTGCCTCCGGTGTCTAGTGTAGGGAGCTTCTGCCACCGCCAAAAACAAGGTGCTGTACTCTATTCTGCAACTCTGATTGTACCAACTGAAGGGTGCAGTTATGAGCTCAAACAAACTCCACCTAATGCCCTGTTGTACGATGGGCACTCGTACTACCAGTGTTATGTTATTTCCTGAAATTACACAATCTGTTATTGGTAACTGATAATACCTGTGTATATCCGTGCCCGGCGCCTCCACCATATGCCACGACCGGGTCGGGGGAGAGATTGGTAGAGCTAAGGATAATTACCCGATCCGACGTTAAGAATAAAAATCCCAAATACATTAAATAAACTAAATATATTTCAACTTACATTACAAATTCCATCCTTAGGGGGTACGATGCGTCACTTCACTTCTCTCACTTTCTCCTTCCCCCTGTCCCTAGTTAGTACCGACTGCCCCCTTCGTCAGTCCGCACTCCCCCCACCTAAGCTTCCGTAATGCCAGCAAAAAGAGGTTTTTGCTGACATCCCACAAGCATGGCATGAGGCAATCTTTACATAACTAGGGCAACTAGCAGTTTCGTGACAATATTAGGAATATCATGTAGATGGTAAAACGCTAACCAAAATTTGTCTAATCATCCCCACCACTAATGTGATGACGTTACTTCAAAATTGTACATAGTAAATGGGTTTTAAATTATATAAAATAATATAGTCCTAAACATGTAGTTTAAGACTCCGAATTGAGTTTTTACTCGAAACGTCCAGATTTTTGGAAAAAAAATCAAAATTATAAAACAACATTTTGCAATTTAATTTTGAATCTGCTAATCCGAATGTTTTGAAATGTTGCAGATGTTTTAAGGCTATAAAGAGCATCATAAATCTTTACTCAAAATATTTTTGCTTATCCCCTCCAAAAAATTGATGACGTCAGCTCGAAAGTTTGCAGAATAAATCCTATCTAAACTGTACAAAATATGATGAGTCTGCACTTGTGACTCTAAAAAATTAATGAATGCGTAAATTTATTTTATTGATTTACTCAGGAACTACAAAACCGAATGCTTTGAAATCTTGAAGGTGTTTTAAAGTTATCATAAGCATGGTAAGTTTTTGATCAAAATGTATTTGCTCATCCCCACTAAAAAATTTATGACGTCACCACAAAATTTTGCTAAATAAATCCTATCTAAAATGTACAAAATATGATGAGTCTGTACTTGTAATTTATCATTCCATTCATATTTTTTGAATTTGCATATACCGGGTGACTCAAAAAAAATAATGAAATCTACTGCGAAAAAAAAACATAATAGACATGCAGTCGTCACGTTTCCGACAGCGAGGAAAGTACTGCCTAAACTCTTTAGACCATTTTTTTTAACTGACAAAATATAACATACACATATGTTCAGACCGACAAATTATGCAATGGGTGGTCAAAATATGCAAAATATGCGCGCAATATGCAGATATACATATACTGAAGTATTTATTTCTCATATCAAAAATACGAGAACCAATTGTACAAATCAACTGAAATTAGGTATAGGGGTACAAGAAGTTGTGGTGTGGTGTAATTATTCGTCAAAAAATTTTTTTTCGTTCATTTATTTTCGAGATGTATGGTCAACTTGATTTTTTACTTCCCTAGCGTAACCCAAGGAAGTATTGTAATCGAGTCCGTCGGCCGACTCTGACCCCTACAGGGGGAAGAAATAGGTCTCCCGTTTCTTTCCTATGAAAACTTGTAACTCTTTAATAATATAAAGTGAATTTTCTTGAACGAAACTGTCATCGTTCTGACCATAGTTATTTGTAAAGAGTGGATTTATATACACAAATATTTGTTTTTTTTAATTGTTTGTATGCAATTAAAAAAGATTACCCGTATCACTTTAATTAACCTATCAATAGATTGGCAATATAACGCCCGCAAGCATCAGAAGTTTCGTCCACACAAAATTTATAAATTGGTTTCTTACAATTTCTTTAAAACTAGAAACAATCTCACTGTAAATATCTCGTACATAATTTTTCCTCAGCGTACTCTCGTCCAATATAACATTTTTACAATATATATAGTTTTCTAAAAACGCTTTGAAACAAAGGTCTTGCAAATTTTTAAGGGGAATATTGGCACTAAGCATCTGAATGAAATATTTGCTGGTTTTTTTTAACTTCCGGCAAGAGATTGTTTTAGGAAAATTTGTATAATTTTGGAAATTTCATTGTACCCTATAAAATTTTAATGAGTAATAACCCGACGTACAGTAGTACAATGGTAAGAAATATTTATGGCTCACACCAGTGCAACCGAATTTGTCGGAGAACATTTAGCAGGTAGTTGTACTCATAAAATAATGGTCACTTTCGTTCGTGAGTAACGATGGTCCCTGTCCGGACCTGGATTATTTTGCTTTCTAACATCTGGGGATCGTAAATATCTCTTGCTATTGTACTACTGTTCGCCCCGTTATTGCCAATAAAATTTTATAGGGTAGAAAGAAATTTCCAAAACTATAATAGTTTTGACTGAAGACTTTGACACTTCCTTTTATGAAGCTGTGTTGAAACATGTTGTGATATTTGGAGTTTACGCCCACATGTTATCTAAAAAATAAAATTATTTTTTTATTTCAAGACAAAAACAAATTAAAACATCGTATTAAAAAATTTCCAATGTAAAAAAAATCACTTACCGTTTTCACATATGCTTTGCAGAAAACATTTTCATTAGTTAAAATAAGTTCAGGATAATCTTTTCTTTTCTAATTATTTTATTAAAGTCGTTTTCATTTTGAGCTTTTTTTCACAAAATTTACTACCACCGACATTTTTCAGTGTTTAGTTGTGAATCAGTTAGACATTTTTTGTTAAATTAGGTACTAAATACTGTATGCTCGGTCGACATGTCTCTAGTTAAACTTTTATGACTTACGACAAATCATCTTTATAAATCAAACTGGCTAATGTAAACTGCAATAAACAAATTTTTAGATACTTTTATTTAGAAAAATACTAGAAAAGTTCTAATAGATGTTCGGATGTTTTTCGACTTTGCTTAAACGAAAATCATAAATAAATTTTATTGCCACCTAATAAAACATTTACGGCGACTTGTAAGAAGTGCTGACTATGGCAGTAGCAAATCTAACTTCAGATTTCACCAGTGGCGGCTCCTCAGAGGAGGCAGGGAAGGCTGAGCCTCCTCTGTTTTTTGGAGCTGAGCTTCCTCTAATTTTTTTCGATGAAAGAATTTATATTTTTGTAGACATTTGTTATTTTTCAGAATATTTTGCTGGATTTCATTTACTTTCATCATATATCAGGTTAAAATGTCGCAAAAATTTATATTTACGCCCTCACAATCATAATTCACATTCACACCACTCCGCGTTTGGTTTCAGCGGCAGAGGCTTGTTAGCCGCTAGCCTCCGCCGAGAATGCATCTTGCTATTGAGACCGTAGACCTTGACGCATCGTCAGTCTGTATTGCATTGGCTAAAACTTTCATCGGACTGCCGCTCCAAGCCGCTAGCCTCCGGCCAGTTCATCTCTTTTCAGATCAAGTCGTACAGATAACTTTATCTCTTTCTTATTAGTTGGCGCAATCGGGTGTAAGTAGGAAAAACTTTGAGGTGGTTTCGCGAGCTCCCTGTTCAGTGATGGTGATGTTTAGGCTTTACGTAGGTAAGGGTACAAAAGGGGAGACCAACACCATCACTCCCATTAATTGTATTGACAGTTACAATTAGAAATAAAACAGAGCATTTCATGAAAATAATTATAATAAAACTAAATAGTTAACGGCTTCGGTTTTAAGAAACAAATTATACTGTTGGAATTGTGTATTATTTATAAGTGATAAATCTTCCGTTTGGGGTAAAACAGGCTAAAATAATTTACAAAATTTGTCACGAGCTATAGAAAGGCATGAAAAATCATAGGACCACATATTTTCTTCGATTAAATTAGAAATGCTTGGTAAACAAAACAATGCCAATCATTTAGATTCGGCTCATAAAAGGGAGAACTATTACGAGAAAGTTAGTGAAAATTGGGCAATTTTGAAAAGACTAATCGATGCAAAAGTTTATTTATCTATCAACGCACGAGTGTTCTTTTCGTGGGCATGACAAAAAAAATATTCAGATAATGAAAGATATAAAAAGTAGTGCTTTTCAAATTTGAGCCTCCTCTGAAGAAAACTTCACGAGCCGCCACTGGATTTCACCACGATTTTACGAAAAGTGGTAGTTCCGAATTTTTTTTTTTCAACTGCCAGAGTAAAACATACACAAATATGCATACATATTCAAACCGATAAAATATCCAGTGGATCGTCCAAATATGTAAAATATGCGCAGTACGTCAATCAGTCTGAAAAAGGATAATTCAGATATACATATACTAAAGTATTTATATATTTGTCATATCAAAAATAGGGTTTAAGTTACATATTTAAAATAATTATAAGTGTAGTTCTTATTTAAATTTACCCTGTTATGTTTATTTTAGCAGAAGACAGATTTGGAAGAATAAATTATTTTCATTACGTTTTTGTTAATATTCTAACAGTAAAAACACATTTTTTTTTATTTTCAAAGTAAATTCATGACCAATAAATATTGACAAGATACCGGTAAAAAAATTAAACCATTTATGCAGAAAACTCTATCAGAATTTCCCCTTTTTTTGACAAAACTGGAACATAAATCTTCACAACGATCAGTCGGTGGACAGACGACACAAACCCGTATTTTCACCATGTCATCAAAAATTTCAACAAACTGTCGACGCTTTCATTTTCTCGGACCAAACTGGGGCATTATAACACATTTCTGTTAAAACATGTACTATTTGATGTTTTCAGTCAAAGTAATTAGTGATTTATAGTATTCAGTCGAAATGGCTGAATGTGAATATAGCTACAAACGAGATAAATTAATAACTTATCAATAGAGTATAAATTGTAAGGATTTTTATTCGAATTTCCGTCCTTGTACAACCGCGTCATATTTGAAAATACATGCAATACCCAGACAATTATATTTGGAAAGTGGTATCAAGCATTTTTATCAAAGGAGCTTACAATATGCTCCCGGCGTAATGCTCCAGGCAATGAGAAGTTTCATGTAGTAGAACATCTTGAAGTAAAATAATTGTTTCTTAACGCAATTACAGTACTTCCGGCAGAATGTTCATAAGAAAGATGATGCATTATGTAGACTAGAGAGTCGAGAGAAAATGTGATTAGACGTCATTCTTGAAGTTAGTTACAGTAGTGTTACTTCACACCCCAAGCCCGTATAGTCGTTTCAATTCAGCTTTAATCTGCGTAAGAATTCTCGCCCTATTTCCTTAAAAGGTTTAATAGTTTCTTTTGTGACGAAGCTTGAGGCATTCGAGGCTAAGCTTAACGAGGTGAAGAAATTAAACTTTTAATTACGCTTCTGTTTAATCACACAAAGAAACTTCATAATAGTATCCTATTTACAATTGATGGCGTATAGCTAACACGGTTCTAAACACGTTGAAGTAAATACAGTTTTCGAAACCTTAATGGGCCTTGCTCCCTCATTTGATACGTGAATAATTAATTTTGCAGATTGCGTAATGATACATGGTTTAAATTATGTAGCAAATGTCGGGACGGGGCAACTACGCAACTGTCATTAATCATGTTGGAACCACTATAATTGTTGTACAGTTTTGTTCGGATAACTCTAAACAACGGAGAGATCTTTCAAAGACAATCATCGCAATTCTCACCGTTTGTTCCTTCAGAAAGGTACACAATATGCACACAATATGCACGTAATTTATATCCAACATTAATAAATAGCTTATAATGGTGTATGGCGCAAACAAACAAGTGTCACTCACATCTCATCATCATCAGTGTAAGTAATAAGCTCTGTTCCTGAAAGCTTGAATTATAGATACAATTATTAATATTTTGTCATTTCATGGAATTGACATCATCTAGATAAAGCTAGGCCGTGTCAGTCTAGTAATCTGGTTGGCAACCAATTTCGTATATGCAAAGATCATCAAATTCAAAATTCACATTTGAATCAAACATTTAAAAACTTTAAAAAAGTCATAGAAAATATGCTCATTATTCTCAGCATTAGCTCTTCACGCTTGAGTTAAGAATTATATTTTTTCATTTGCAGATAGCACCTTTTTACTGAAAGTTTTGTTGCAACTAAATAATTTTCCGCATTTTAAATTTTAATGACAGAAGTCAGAAATGTCGCAACTTGATAATATGACATGGCAAAATAGTAATTTTCAATGTTTAAAAATTTATCCGGAAGTTTGTGTCATAACCATAACTATCAAAACTAATTCCTTTATCTGGCTCCATTTGCATCAAATGTATCAAAATTGACATCTAAAGATGTTGTAAGTGGAGATCGAGACCAAATCATGACTGATTTATACGTTTTGTTTACACCGTTGCCATGGAAACCGTGCGTCTAGTCGCTGTATTTGGCTGCAATCGGATCATCTTTGAACAGTGACCACAGTAACAGAACAGTAACTCAGTTGTGGGATTTCATTTTCAGTTGAATATATATGTAAAAAAAAATCGTTATGTGTCTTACGACGATAAAATTGTAGTGAAAAATTTAGGGTGAAGCCACCCTCGATTTATTAATAAAAAAACTGTTCATGGCAAAACGAGAAATTTTCATGGGGCATAACACGTATGATAAATTTCTTGGATGTGCGGTTGTGAAAAACATAACAAATTGTTTTTTTTATGTGTCCTCAGAAACTTTTGTACTTTTTTACTTTTACTGAATGTACATATTTTTCTATTTATTACTGTCACACTGTACTGTAATGTCATCATTATCACGAAGCTGGTGGTCAAAAGTTAAAGAAAAAAAATTATGAATTTAAGACATTGTTGTATTACACATATTAAAATTCAAGGATCCATCGTTCCCAAAAGTTAATATATAAATCTTTGTTGCAGAATGCGCTTTAAAAGGTATACATGTATTATGCTTCACAAAGACAATGGATAAAACTTGAGGGCTGATTTTTACCCGTAACTAATTACGTAATTTGTAATGCTCCATCGACTCTTGTTCTCTTGAGTATGGCCTCAGTCTACTGACTAATAGTGCCTACTGATCTATACCAACATATCCACCTACAAGAGCTGCAAACTTACGTTTTAGTTATTATCGATTCACGATTTTAGCGGATACGGTCGACTATAAAAATTTAAATTTCGCTTACCTGGCTGATCTAGTGTAAATCAGCATTTAAGTGAGGTTATGAAATTTCTGCAGTAAGGTTATTGTTTGTCTTTTGAATTTTCATATTTAGGACTTAAAAAAGCTTCTTGATAATTTTACTTTTAACTTTCCTAGCGTATAAAATAGCATATATCTCGTTTCCGTTCGTCATCTGTGTGATTTTATCAGATATAGCTATAATCTCGGACACTACTGAACGGTTGTTATGAAACTTGGATATCATTTTTTTCTATACAATTTTCAAATATCGATATTTCAGTTTCTTTTTTGTTAAGTATTTTCTAAATTTAAAAATCGATAGCTACTGCAATTTTTCAAATTTTCTGTTTTCGGTGTAAACGTTGTATTAGTAATTTGTGATTTATTTAGTTAGAATCATACAGTTACGTGAGTATTGTTTAATAAAATAAATTTTTAATTAAAATTAAATATTTGCAACAGCTTTGCGTTATTACAGTGTCTTTAATAAAGAATTTATAAAAGAATTAGCAGTTTAGTATGTACCTAAAGAACAATCTTGAATATTGATCATAAATTTACATGCATGATGTATTAAATAAAATACACACATCGTTCCTTACTAGAAACTTATTACCGAGGGAAAGCGTACCCCATCGTCTGTTCGCGATGTTCGAAAAAAAGTTCCGTGGTAAGTGGTAATATATTGCCTGCCTTGAGCGTTTTTCACTGTGCGTATAAGCCGCTATTTAAGATATTTATGGATTCTACTAAATTCCAAGAAACCTTAGCAGAGATATCAATATTTAATGGATTATTATTTACCAGTTCCTTTCATCTGATTTCTCGTTTTTGTGGGGTAGAAGAGCACATTTGCGGTTCTAAAGTGACTAATAACAAAAATGGTTGCGTAATCTTTGGCAAGCATCTAAAAATATTCGGTGTAAATAAGTAAATTTTTTTATAAATAGTTTGAATCCCCAGGGTTGAAAAACAATCCTCAGTCTCCTGAAGAGTGAACAAAGCAAAATTGTCGTTAATATAATGGATGTCTAATGTATTGTGGCTCAGGTAAAAAGTTTAATAACAGCTTGAGTAGTATATAAAAAGTGAACTAACAACTTGTGGAAGAAACTTGATTTTTGTGTGATAAAGTTCTAAGCACCAATTATACACAACGATTTTATCAGAATTTCAAATTTTAATTTTGCTGTTACACTCCACAGATTAAGATTTTCCTTTATGTGTAGTTTAATAATGAATCCATGTTTTTAACTTTATATCAAGTGAAATTTTACGATTTATGTTAGAACATTCACAACGGACCTTCCTTATATTTTTTCGTGTGTCCCCACCAAAGAGTTTTTGACGCCATCAGTTTCTAAGTCAGGTTCGTCGAAAACATGCCTTCAGATTTCATGTGTAAGAGTTTTAATAGTATTTTTGGCATTATTTACAAGAGTAGCTAAAAAAGTTAAGAAAACAGAAAATGGAATAATTCGCCAAAGATAAAGGTCGATTTATAAACTTGCCATTGTAAGATAAATACGCAGCGAAGGTATGCGTCGTTTACATCATCCGTTGACGTTGCCGTTGAACGTTGGCACGCCGTTGGGGTGACGTTCGAGATAAGCAACTTTTAACTTTCACCGTTCCGTTGCCGTTGACGTGGGGTTTTCAACCAATCAAATTATGGCGTGACATATGTATTTTAAGTCTCATGTTGTGAAAAGATGTCTACACATACTAAAACAAAAAGGCAAAATGTAAGCCCGCCCACCCGCCCTATCCCCTTTGTGATGATTTTTTTTATTCGCTGTGAACTAAGGGGGAGGAGCTTAATTCCAAAATACTTATTTCTGTACACACATATTTTTAAGTATCGCGTTGTTCAAAGAATACTATGTACATTAAGAAAAAAAGGCAAAATATAAACCCCCCTCCCACCCCATCTCAATTGTGATGTTTTTTTTCCTTAGAAGCTTAAAACACGTTTAAAATGGTACATTTTAGGTCTGCCAACTAATGAAAACTTCATTACTGTTTAAGTCAGGACAGGTATGGGTGGGGCTTAATCTTTAGCTTTCAGTTTTTTTCTAATACAGCCTGTTATTGAAAGGTACGTACAAAATAAAATCGGCAATTGGTCTCGAAGTATGGGTGCTAAAAGTTAAAAAAAGTTCAGGTAAAAGTGTTCTCCTTTTAGAGATAAAAATTATTAAAATTTATGTCCAAATTTGTTGTACGCCTCTGATAAAAAGATCATCTTTCGTTTCTATAGCAACATTTAGTCTTGACAAAAGTTTTATTGTTACAGTTGCTAGGATTTACTAAAATAGATTAATTTTACCTATTTATCCTTCAGTAGCGTCTAAAAAGATTGGATAAGGGTTAATTTTCCCCTTAAAATTTTGATAAGACAAAATAAGTTTTTCCGACTTCTTAGACTTCGCGAAGAACTGTCCATTTTGTTGTACGTACCTTTCAATAACACCCTGTATACATAGTATTTTTTGACTAACACGATACTCAAAAACATGTCTTACATGGTAATTTCTTGTAGAGAAATGATAAGGGTTTTGCAGTTAAATTCCGCTCGTTTGTCTCTTGACTATTAAAAAAAAAATGATCACAATTGCGGGTGGGCGGGGCTTATAGTTGGCCTTTTTTCTTAACATAGTCGTCTTTTCAGAACAAGAAACTTAAAACATATTTAAAATGGTAAATTCTTGTAGACACATATAGATCTTGCAATTAAGCCCCGCCCCTCGATCTGACAACGAATAAAAAATTCATCACAATTGAGAATTGAGATCGGGACGGGTATGGGTGGGGCCTAATCTTTGGCTTTATTTTTCTTAATACACGTAGTATTCTTTGAACAACACGGTACTCAAAAACATGTTTTTTCACTAGCAGCCTAGACGCATGCAAATGTCGACTCATTTAGTGGTAGCAAATTCAACTTTTGCTACCACGGGTTCAAAAAGAAAAATTGAGGTTATGTACGCAATGTTTGATGTGATTATTTCTTAAAAAATGAACAAATGTGTGCTACAAACATTACTTGAGTATACGCATGGTAGTTGGTAGACGGTAGAAGATAAAATGATTAACTCAGCGACAAGTATAAACGGTTTTCTTTGTGTTGAAGATTTAGATTAAGTTTGATTAGAAATCAAAACAAAATCATGTTGCGTCAAAAAATTGAACGTTTATTTTTCAGTTTATTGTCTTATGGTTTCTACTAGTGAAAAAAATAGTATATTAACCACGGTTGCAAAGCCACTTCTAGACCTCGCACTTAGGGCCCTCGACGCTGCGCGTCTCGGGTTCTAATTTGCGCTCGGTCTAGAATGCTTGGCTCTGCAACCTTGGCTAATAATATACTATTTTAATTTCTCGTAGAGAAATGAGGATTTTGCAGTTAAGCTCCGCCCCTTGGCTCACAACGAATAAAAAAAATCATCACAATTGAGATAGGGCGGGTAGGCGGGGCTACATTTTGCCTTTTTTTAGTATGTGTAGACTTATTTCGACAACAAGAAACTTAAAACATGTCTCAAATGGTAATTTTTTGTAGGAATCAACTTAAAGTCTCCACTTTTCTTCTACAACACCTTTAAATACGGCAAAACTTGAACATCAAAGTTACTGTCAACGATAACTTGGCAACGAAGTTTATAAATGACAATTTTCAGCTCTAAAAGCAACGTCAGCGGGAATAGCAACTAACAAAGGGAACTTCAACGTCAACAGCAAATTTATAAATCCTGCTTTCATCTTGACGTTCGAACATCGTTTTAATTTACATGTGTATAAAGTCCACATTCGTATACCCAAAACATAAAATTGAACTGTGTAGCATAGAGAATATATACTTTTTTGACTAGAATATCTTTCTGTTTTACAAAAATGTCTTCATTTTATACAGTTTTGGACATATACAAAAGGATGAGTAGAAAAAATCTTATGTAATAATTGAGAATGATGCTACAGTTGTAATTATTGCGAAAAGTATAATTAATATCACATTTAATTTGAATTAGTGGTGAACCCAACAAGAAATATTAAACCTACTAATTTTGTGAGCTCCTCAGGAATGGAAATAATGGTTTATGATTTTCTTATTTATTATGGAGTGGAATCTCATGGAATCAATCTGATAATCTCCATGTACAATTTTTGTGCCGTCTCAACCTACAAAAAACGTTCTTAAGTGATGTAAATAAGTTCTACAAAATTTTATGGATGTCATAACTTTGCTTTAAATTAATATTTCTTTCATTAATGACGATAATTATGCCAGTGACGTTATGTTTTAATTACATTTATGTATTTAATTTATGAAATTTTAATGTAAGTGCTCGAATGGGGTTGTCACAAGGAACTAAAATGGAACGGAGAATGTTTGCAAATTAATTAAACAATCTTTCTTATCCACAGTCTCCGAATCCAGTACAACTCCATTTGATCGATAAAGGTTCTAGATAAAAAGAAGTGTTGCTGCTTAAAAAAAAGTTATATCAATAATAAATGTAATATAGTTGGGGCCGAAAGGTGTATAACAACACAGCAAAAGTAGAAGAGAAACAACTTTTGTACAAAAACCGCAAAGATAAGACATTAATAAGGCGCAAAGTTTTACAATCTGCAGCATTACAAGTTTATCCTTACTTTCAAGCATCTAATTTATCAACAACGACCTTCTTAATTCGCAGATAATCCCCAACAACACACTTCGCCTCAAACTAATAAATTTTTCATTTCACAATTTAAAAGAAAATGTGCTCGCAAGTTAGCGTCTCCTTTATTTAAATTTGCTTCCATGAAGCATTAGAGCGTGGTAAATTAAATCTGCGATATTAAAAAATGGAAGAATTTTTATTAGAGAATTTCATCGAAATTTTAAAGTATATACCTACGTGCAGAAGGCAGAAACAATATCCATTATATTTCCCTGTCGACGAGAGGATGAAAAAAGCGACAGTTGAAAAGCTGAGGGTAATGAGCCATGGCAGGTGTATCCATATACCATTAGCTCTGCGAGCATAGGAAGAGGGCGAACCTCAAACCGAACGTAAGGTGAAGCTGATAGTAGATAAGGATGCTTCGATTTATATTCTGAACACCAAATAAATCAAACCGGGGATGAATTCTTAATATAAAGACGTATTACGTGTGTCGAAGGCAGCAGTTACAAAAATGGCTTTCGATTTTTGATGAAATTATAGATATGTCATTTGGGACGAGAAAATTACTGTTATTAGTGATTATGTATATCTACAAGCAGTTGCGAAGATAAAGCCCAATTTTTTTCATTAAAACAAAACTAATTTCAGTATTTTTTCGTATCATGATTGACCAGTAAGAGCTGAAGAGCCAAAACTACCATTTCACCATTAGGGCTGCGTGCAGACGTCTTACAGTCAGACATGTACAGAATATGTTTTCTACTCGCTAGCTAGTTAATTTCCACAGCTTTAGTGATCGTGAACATGAACTATATTTGTACCTAGTAGTTTTTGTAGAATTTACGTTGATATAAATTCTATAGTGAGAACGAATTTGTCTAAGCAATTTACCATGTAATGAATATCTAAATTTATTGAACGTTTTCATGACGTACTATAATGGTTTTAGTCTATCAAGATTTTTAGCAACGGAAATTTTTTGAAAATTTTCTCATATTTTTTTCTATGCTTGTTTTTATAGAACACCCTTCCTCTTGAACTTCAACGTGGCAGTGCCCCCTTAAATCTCTCCAACAACAACATTGCGCACTTCGGAATAGTGGGGAATAGGATACACTAACCAAAGTTTGATGACGTTATTTCAAAATTTTGTGAAATAAATTTCCCCTTGAATTCTATGCTCTATATTTGAATGTTGTAACGATAGTTCTAACCTTACACATATTGAATGTAGAAATAAAAATTGTGGAATGTAATCTTCTATTTTATTTGAGAACAGAAATAAGGAATTTATTTGATTTAAATTTATTTTTATTTTAAGCAGAGTTCCTCTGTAAATATTATAATATCAACGGTGTAGGGCATACGGTATGTAGGCTTAGTTGTAGAGCTCTCGCTTTGCAAGTAAAAGCTCCGGATTCAGTCCCCGGCATTTCCAGACTTTTTCTATTATTTTGAAAACGACCCATTTAATTTCATTGAAGTTCGTGGAACGAAGTAACGTAGTGTTGGTGTTTGCACAACATATACTAGAATTAAAATATTTATGGTACTTACGAAGAATTAATAAACTAATCTTTACTGAATCAGACTCTCTAACATGCATGTAGAATTGAGTGTGCTTTACGGTTGAGGAAGTTTTCTCTAAATAAATGTGTGTGATTATACTAACTGTATAATATATTTTGAACAAAGCTTGTCCCTTTAAAAATGGTCATTTTTATACTACTTAATATAATTCGGAGCATCGTTCAAAAGGACTTTAATCGCTCGAAATTTCGTGAAGTAGCTTGATTTAATGATTCTTATTACTACGTATAAAAAATTATGATATTCCAATAAATAATTAAAAGCTAAAAATTTCGATTCAATTTCCAGGGAGTGTTTTTTAGCAGTGGACTTAAGGTGGCGATATACCGAATTTTTATCCGGAGCATATCCTCGGATCTAGAACCGGATCAGATCCACAAATAAACCCCGATCAGATCCGAATGTGGATTCGGAACACAAATTATTCAAAATTGAATATCGTAAGGACTGGTGCGTGCGGAGTGTCATCTGTAACTTTCACACGCAAGCGCAAAATAGAAATATAGTGTCAATGGATTTCTCGCGTTGTTGTGTTTGAAGAACGAAGTTCATGCGTTATCAATTAATTTCGTCAATAAAGGGAATGAATAGGACTTTGTTGTCCATAATAATCAGTGTACTAATTTCTTGAATTTTACGGGAGTACACTAATAAATCCAATGAATGGCTACTTTTATGTTTTCTCGACGTTTCATGACCCCAAAAGTACGACAAAAGTGGTCCCCCGTTGCCGTCTGTTTGTCGTCTATCTGTCATTTGTCTCCGAAACTACTGGACCGATTGTTGACAAATTTTGTATGTATGTTAGGAATATCCTGTAGATAGTAAAGTGCAAACCAAATTTTGGCTAATCATTCTCACCAATAATGTGATGTCGTCACGTTAAAATTGTACATAGTAAATGTGTTCTAAATTGTATTAACTAACATAATCCTACACATGTAGTTTATGAGGCTGTGTTGAATTTTTACCGGAAACGTCCAGATTTTTGGAAAAAAAATAATCAAAATTATAATTTTGAATCTGCAAAACCGAATGCTTTGAAATTTTGCAGATATTTTAAAGCTATCATAAGCATGATAAATCTGTAATCAAAATATCAACAAAATTAATGACTAAATCAATTTATTTTCTTGATTAAATCAAGAATTGCAAAACTGAATACTTTGAAATCTTGCAGACATTTTGAAGTTATTGTAAGCATGGTAAATTTTTATCTGTTTATCAACCCCAAAAAATTGATTACGTCATCTGAAAATTTTGCCGAATAAATCCTATATAAAATGTGCAAAATATGATCAGTCTATAGTTGTAATCTTTCATTGCATTGATATTTTTTAAATTTGCTTGTACAGAGTGACTCAAAAAAATTAATGAACCAGTGAATTTATTTTATTGAATAAATCAAGAACTGCAAAACTGAATACTTTGAAATCTACAGACGTTTTAAAGTTATTGTGAGCATGGTAAATTGTTAATCAAAATGCAGTTGCCGCCAAAAAAATTTCAGACGTCAATGTCATTCAGTCGTCAGATAGTGTAAAGGAACCTTTAGATGTTTCTAACCTAAATATTTGACAGTCATTTTTAACTTTTATATTTGACACTTATATGAATGTAGCTGTAGCGTAATCTGGAATTTTGAAAGTTTGACATTCCACCTGTCCGAAATAATGACAAAAAAGCATAGACTACATTAAAATTTTTGACATGACAGAAAAGTGATGTTTGAAATTTTTTGTCGGAAACTGTATAACTATTTATCCCCTAAAAATTGGTCTAAAGAGTTTAGACAGTACCTCCCTCGCTGTCGGAAACGTGACGACTACATGTCTATTACGTTTTTTTTTCGCAGTAGATTTCATTTTTTTTTTTGAGTCACCCGGTATATGCAAATTCAAAAAATATGAATGGCATGATAAATTACAAGTACAGACCCATCATATTTTGTATATTCTAGATAGGATTTATTCAGCAAACTTTTGAGCTAACGTCATCAGTTTTTTGTAGAAGATAACCAAATATATTTTGACTACAAATTTATTATGCTCTTTATAACCTTAAAACATATGCAAGATTTCAAAACATTCGGTTCTGGAGTTCCTGATTAAATCAATAAAATACATTTACCCATTCATTAATTTTTTTGGGTCACCCTGTATATGCAAATCCAAAAACTATGAATGGAATGATAAATCACAAGAAAAGACTCATCATATTTTGTACATTTTAGATAGGATTTATTTAGCAAAATTTTGTGGTGACGTCATAAATTTTTTAGGGGGGATGAGCAAATACATTTTGATCAAAAACTTACCATGCTTATGATAACTTTAAAACACCTTCAAGATTTCAAAGCATTCGGTTTTGTAGTTCCTGAGTAAATCAATAAAATAAATTTACGCATTCATTAATTTTTTTGAGTCACCCTGTATATGCAAATCCAAAAAATATGAATGGAGTGATAAATTACAAGTACAGACTCATCATTAGAGAGCGGAAAATATGCAGCAAAATTTTGAGAAATATGATCATATGATATGCACCAAATTTATGCAAATATGCAGTAACTTTCTTAATATATGCAGAGATATGCAGCTGCATATGCCCAAAAAATTAAAAAAAAGCTTAATAAGCTAACTAAATTTGCTTATAAAATTAAAAACAGGTTTCTCTTGCTTACGTTTTATTACAAAAAATACATAAATAACATTGCGAAGTGTTTAATTACATCTCACTAACACATAAATCACGTTTTTTTCTTATACTAAAAAATAAATATAAATAGATCAAATTAAAAAATAGTAGTAATCCACTATTTAATTACTATTTTGGTAACAATTTTTTTTAGATATTTTTCGAAATATTCTAACAAAAAGTTTTTCCTGTGATTCTAAAGTAAATGTATTTGTAAATAAAAAATGCGTATTGCGTCCACAGATGTAAAAATACTTACCGGTTTAGGGCAGGTGCGACAAAACACAGTTCGTTCTTCAAGAATAAGTTCAGGAAAAAGTTTAATCCATAAACTAATTAGAGTTATCTTCGACATACTGATACACTTGTATCCCTTTAAATGCTTTCAATACAAACTCACGATGAAAAATAATAGTATAACGTCCCTTCGACCACCACTAAACGTATCATTAATACACTTAACTAACGAACAAAAATATTGAGAATGAACGGTATTTTCAAAAGTAATTAGGGCGCGAATTTACCTGGAGGGATCGCTTAACACCTAGTGGTGTCTCCAAACTACCATAAAACCCAAACCTTTTCTAGTTATTTGAAACTCAGGACAATATTTGCAATATGATTCATAAAATTTCGTCTTCCTAGATAAATGCCGATAGAATGACAATATTTTTTTTTTTCAAATTAGCACAAAAATTGATAAAAATGCAAAATATGCACCCTTTCCGTGAAATATGCAGCAGAAGGCAAATATATGCAAATATGCATTTTTTTTATAGCTGCATTCATTTTTAATTAGCATGATTCGTTCACATATTAAATATCAAGACTTATATGCAAAAAATAACGGATATGCAAATTTCATAAAATCCGCTCTCTACTTATCATATTTTGTACAGTTTAGATAGGATTTATTCGGCAAACTTTCGAGCTGACGTCATCAATTTTTTGGAGGGGATAAGCAAAAATATTTTGACTAAACATTTATTATGCTCTTTATAACCTTAAAACATCTGCAAGATTTCAAAGCATTCGGTTTTGTAGTTCCTGATTTAACTTAATAAAATAAATTCACGCATTTATTAATTTTTTGAGTCACCCTGTATATGGAAATCGAAAAAATTTGAATAGAATGATATCTGACAAGAAGAGACTCACCATATTTTGTACATTTTAGATATTATTTATTCGGCAAAATTTTGTGGTGACGTTATAATTTTTTTAGGGGGGATGAGCAAATACATGTTGATCAAAAACTTACCATGCTTAAGATAACTTTAAAATACCTTCAAGATTTCAAAGCATTCGGTTTTGTAGTTCATGAGTAAATCAGTAAAATAAATTTACGCATTCATTAATTTTTTTGAGTCACCCTGTATATGCAAATCCAAAAAATATGAATGGAGTGATAAATTACAAGTACAGACTCATCATATTTTGTACAGTTTAAATAGTGCATAGTCAGCAAACTTTCGAGCTGACATCATCAATTTTTTGGAGGGGATAAGCAAAAATATTTTGACTAAAGATTTATTATGCTCTTTATAACCTTAAAACATCTGCAAGATTTCAAAGCATTTGGTTTTGTAGTTCCTGATTTAACTCAATAAAATAAATTCACGCATTTATTAATTTTTTTGAGTCACCTGTATATGGAAATCGAAAAAATTTGAATGGAATGATAAATGACAAGAATAGACTCACCATATTTTGTACATTTTAGATATGATTTATTCGGCAAAATTTTGTGGTGACGTCATAAATTTTTTTCTTTATATAATAATGATAAAACAAGAATTATAATATTCAGAACATTTTGTTCGAGTGTGGTTTAATTAATTTTAGTCCTGTGTTTTGAGAAGCCAAACTCATTCAAATCAAACTAATTTCTACGTGACATTCTTTCGATGTATAAACATGAATAAACACCTGAGCTATTACCTAATGTTGAAGGATTGTTAGAGATGGATTACTTTAAGTTCAACATGATGAGTCATCAGAATCTGACAACGGACTGTCAGTCAGTAGCATAACATGCACACTTCAGAAAGGGGTGGTTTTTTAATTTCTTTTTTTAAATCGCAAACAATAATACGCGGAAACATAAACTTAACTGAACTGGTCAACGCGCTAGCACGAATGGGGATGAGTCTATTAGGCACTAATCTACACAGGTACAGGTACCTATTCCAGGTAGAAAAGTTCACTATGACAGAGAAACGATGACGAACGCGTTTGAGGGTGAGCCCATCCGAAAATGCTATTGTCCTTCGAGAGCGAGGGAAGTTCTGTGGAAACAACTTTCGACCATTTTTTTTTTAATACATAGAGTTTTCTTTCAACAACATGTTTTCAGTTTCTTGTTCGGAAAAGAAGACTTCGCATATTTAAAAAAATGGACAATATTTAAAAACCCCGCCCACCCACCTTTTCTCAATTGTGATGAATAGTTTATTCATTGTGAGCTGACGGGCGGAGTTTAGTTGCAAAATCCTCATTTCTCTACAAGTCAGTAGCGTAACATGCACACTTCAGAAGGGGATGATTTTTAAATTAATTTTTTTAAATCGCAAACAATAACACAGTTTCATCTTTATAGTTATAAACTATAACAGAATATTTTGTGGACACTGACCGGCATGAAAAACAGGCCGCCCTTATTTTTTTAGGAAAAAAGGAATTACTCTAATATAAAATGATAAAAATTCAACAATCACACAGCAAGAAATTTGAGAACATGACACCACACCTCAGCTCGTCGGAAAACATTACACGCCACTAGTCATCCTGGTAACAATTTTGACCATTCCGATTGAACTGTAGTCTGACTGAGAAGCTCTTTGGACCAATGGTGGGTCTTCAAGATTTAACTTCCGCTTCCTCAACCTTTCTTCGCACAGTACGTTTACTCACGGAGACATTGATTTTTGGCTTCCACAGTAGTTCTGTGGCGATTTCTCAATACCAATGTGATGACAAAAAAAATCTTTGGTTTATTTGACTACGGGGATCAGTTCCCGGCCGTCTCAGTTAATAAGTATGCTGGTCAAGAAACAACATCAAAGTTAAGAAAAAAAAAACTGCAAAGCACTGTATTCAAAAAAATATTATGTGCACCGTTTTTCGCACAGATCAGTATAGAATGAAAAATATCAAAACATTTTGGCAAAAAAATGTATTTGTGTTATAGAAGTCATAATAAAATATTTTATAAAAACATCAACGATGTAGACAACATTATCAAATGTGGTAAAAGTATAATAATATCTACATATATGATAGTAATTATAGTAATAAAAAAAGGATCACACTTTGGGCGCAGTCTCGGCGAGTTTTTTAACCAAAAACCCTTTCAATTTCGGATTCGAACTAATCTTACTGTATTTATCATCCGCATATTTTTCCTGAATGGACTGATGCTGTGAGGATTGTGCAGCTATGAGCAGCTTAGCAAATTTAACACCTACATGTTTGAAGTCGCAATATTTACAATTAGAATATTTTGCGAGGCGTCCAGACCATACTTTAGATGGACAACTTGCGTTGCTAGAAATAGCGATTGATAAGCAACAAGCAGCTGCAGCTTGCAATGAAGGTCTAATATGTGACATATTGTGGTCCAAAAGGGCCAGTTCTATTAAGTACTTGGAAAGATTATACGGTTCGAGTTTGACGGCCCCTAGTCTGTAGACCTAGTCTGTAGACTAGGGGCCGTCAAACTCGAACCGTATAATCTTTCCAAGTACAATATTGTAATATTGCCTTAAAAAATTTATGGAAAGCGGTTTCCCTAGATTATATTCCAAAGCCCTTAAAATAGTGATTTCCATTTTAAAAATCTCTTTCGCTGTATACATGTTGTCACATATATACACGAAATTCTCGACTCCGGGTAGTGTGTCTCTTCGTATTTAGAAGCAATCATTAGAGCCGAAGCTCCTACTAGCTGCAAATTTTCTTTGCCCACCTGAGTGTTGTCTTGAAGGTACCTGTCAAACAGCGAAATACACATATGTAGGGATTCAAGGCATAACCAGTAACTCTATACTCACTGGCATAACTCAAATTTGTCGTGGACTTCGACCAACCAGTTTACTAAAATGGCACGCATTCGAGGCGTCGACTGATGGTCTTCCAGAAAATTCGGTTTTATGCTTAGATCATATAATAAATAGACGGAATGGGACTATTTGGCGCGGCCGACTTGGCGCGAGCCATTTTGGCGCAAAGCCAACTTGGCGCAGGGACACTTTGGCGCAAGCCATCTTGGCGCGAGCCATCTTGGCGCGAGTACGTCGGTATATAATATAAAAAATATTTATTGTTCGTACTTTGGTTGGCACCCTGTTATTTATGCTAAGTATAGGCAACCAAATACACATTTTCATTCGCACAAATTCCAATAACTAAATGATCCACGGAGCAAGAAGTTCCACGTTTAGGAATATGTTTATAATGGGGTGCAGGGCGCGAAGCGCCCGTGTGTCCATTAAAAAGTCGACATTACCCCTCCCCGCGTTGGAGACTATAAAAATTAGGTATGCTAACAACGGGTGCAATTTTTGTATATTTATATCTATTTTTCTTGGTGCGAGTTCATTCGCGCCAAGATGGCTCGCGCCAAGATGGCTTGCGCCAAAGTGTCCCTGCGTCAAAGTGTCCCTGCGCCAAAATGTCTCGCGCCAAGTCGGCCGCGCTAAGTTGGCCGCGCCAAGTCGGCCGCGCCGAATTGTCCTAGACCGATAAATAGATACCAATACTCAAACTGAAAGCTGTGACTAGACATGAAGCTATCTGTTGTCGTTTTCTACGTCAAGGGGAGTAGTATAATGCTATCCTTGTGTGATCACCACATCTTCATCTTTGTTATATCCATTTCATCTGTATATGTCTATTTCACTTCCATCCTTGTACCGCACCAGCGCAACAAATCGCTTTTGACAGATGTTTCTTCTAACCTCTCTTTCGAGTTGTTGTACAAAAAACAATTTTAGAATTTAGAACAAAGATCCTATTTTAAGTGATGTAGTTATAAAGGATCACAATTGCTGCCCAATAATTTACTATTCCTTTCGTTATCTACTGCGAATTATTTATAAAATCAAGCTGTCAACATCTTTCTTCCGAAGTTAGTTCAGACATACTTCCTAAAATTTAGGCGCGCAAAATTCAAATAGTGATCAGGGAAGGATAGCTTCATTGTAATCCCTCCATGCACGACAGAGATGTGTGACAGGAGGATGTCGTCACATGCTGTCCTAGGGAAAGAACACGGCATGGTGGTATCTATTTATTATATGATCTAAGGTTTTATGGGGTACTTCAGTTCCAGTTCGTGGAGATATTTAAAAATATCGTCCTGATATTCTGATGCCATTTGCGGGTCATTGTAAATTTTAGGGTCATGTTCAAGAACAGTTGTTAATTGGGAAGAAGAGAAGGCTTTGACGATGGCGTGGTTTTCTTTTTTTGCTGGTTGGACGGGCTTGGGGGCTTCGTTTTGGTCTTGGGCGGGGTCTGACTTCTTGATTTTGGGTTTGATATCGATAAGTTTGTTGCTTAGCTCGTCTAACGGTGGTCGTTTTGTTAGGGAAATTTGTTTGATGGGGTGAGATTTCCCTGGCTTGATATTTTCACGGTCAGTAACTGCGGGGACGAGCTCAGGATGGCGCCGGCGGTGGGCCATCTGAAAGAGCAAAAATATCAAAGATAGTTTTTATTTTGTTTTTTGAACTGACTGGGTAATTTTTAACTGCTTTTAAAGCAGCGTTTTTACTGCAATTAGACCTCACAATATAACGTGAAAGGCTTAAATTTATAGTTTTTCAGACAAATATCAATTGCTTGAAATGTTTGACAAAAACAACGATCAAATTGATCGTTATCAACTTATCACTTAACGGTTACTTCCGATTAAAAATAAAAACAAATTAACGCTCAAATGAATAAGTAAATTCAAATAACTCACCTTGCACTGTGTTTAATATTGGTAAAATTCTGTATAAAATATAACACTCAGTTTTGTTAACAATGTACATGATAATCACTAAAGTCCTGACAACTATCTACCAAGTACGTAACAGTGGCACGCGCGAGAGAGAGGATGCCTTGGCGTAAACGTGTCGGACGGTCGAGAGCTGCTACCCGATACCCCGATGGTCGCTGTTTATTACTTGTATGAAGCCCTCAGTGTTTACTCGGATTTGATTAACATTTTCTCTAATGCATCGGTAACAAGTTGCGATCTGCAAAGATCGTTTTCCACGTTTAAAGATGTATTAACGGCAAAAAGAAATTATTTTAGAGAAGATCATTTAGAACAGTATGTGGTGATACAACATTTTAATACAGCTAGAAACTCTCAAAATAACAAGAATTCTTCAGAAGTTGGCGCATAACCTTATTTTGTGTATAATTACTAGAGATGTACCGACTGTAGGTCTGGCCGACTAACCGACTAGCCGATTGTTCGGCCAGTAAAAACCGACTAGTCGGCCGACTGTTCGGCTTTGCTAAAACCGGTTTATAAATGCGACAGACAGTGTGTTTTTTGTCTATTTCTCTGACTACCTTAAAAATTTGTTTTATTTTAATAAAAGTAATAACTAAAGTTCCTTTGTTTTCCAAAAAATTTGTTAAATTTGTTTGGATAATTTTAATATTTAATTTTTTTTTAGTAACTCACTACAAAAATAAAGAATAACACAATTTAGGGCCAGTTTATACAATATTTTAACTGAGATTAAGTTGATCGCGCATTTAGCAAGGCCATTAGCGACGTCTGATTGGCGAAGAGTCGGCCACATGGTGCTTTAACGCGAGGTTAAACATTAAATCGCAATTAAATATTTAATTGAGGTTCTGTAAACCGGGGTTAATTGTTTTATATACTATTTTAATTTTAATAAAAAAAGCCGACCGATCGGCTGTTTAGCCGACCAGTCGCTGACTGCAGCCGACGATGAAAAACGGCCGAATAGTCGGCTTATCCGACCGGTCGGCCACTAGTCGGCACATCCCTAATAAGTAATTACTCAATTATTTTTTATTATTTATTTATTTTTATATTTATTTGTTACATCAGTTTGCAAACACGCGAATATCAGGTCCCGCCACTGCACTCGATGTAGCTGACCGCATCGAGTGGTCGACACTACTGCGCGCGGAGAGTGTCACACAATACATGGGGGATTGCATATGGTAGCTAAGTGTCAGGACAGTGATAATCACAGAACAAATGATAGTTCACTGACTGTCGAAACCTTTCATCTTAGGATAGCGCGCGCATTACAGTTATAAAAAAATCGGGTCTAGCGTAAGCCATATTGCCGCTTAGTACCTTCGTCGTAGTTGCCACATCACCAACAAACTTCTTCAATGCATCTGGATCACCGAAATGACAGGTTCCAACCTTACGACAGCTTTAATGATAATAAAATGATGTAAAGTTGAAGATATTAGATACTAAATACGAACATTATTTTCTTTTTTCTTCTTATCAATGCTCCAACTGTATCAAATGTGTTGTGACCAAAATTGTTCGAAAACTCTCTAGACGTTTTATGACCCCTAGAGTACGAAAAAACTTGTCTTTCGTTTTCGTCTATCTGTTGTCTGTGTCGATTTTTATTAGATAACATCGTGTAGATGGTGAAACGCTAACCAAAATTTGTTGAATCATTCTTATCAAGAATTTGTTAACATCTACTCATTGTTTTGCGTAGTTAAGATTATCTAAATTTTATGAAATAATGTACTCCCGTACTGGTGGTTTATGAATCCGCCTTGATATTTATCACAACTACTTTACAAAAATTATGTTTGTGCATCCTTGTGATTTATGCCTCATTTGTATATGAACTCTTTGGTCGTCCAGCTGGATAACTGGATGATTTAGAACTTGTACACTACGCTGTATGAGTTCGAATCTCAACCTTACCGAGTGTTTTTTTTTATTGCGACTTTGTATTATCTACAGATTATTACAAAATAAAAAATTGGTCGAAGACACGAAACACTTACACTTACTGTAAGTGTATCGTGGTCGAAGGGTATTTCAACAGAACTTCACTCGCCCTCTCTGAAAAATTATCAGTTTTTTGTGATTTTTCTTTTCTGATAACCTCTATAAAGTAAAAACCAGTGGCGTAAATAACGCCCCCGCAGCTTATTTGACTTGAATTTTTTCTTCAATTTTTAATTTTTTTTGTTCTTTCATTTTTTCGAGTTTAAATTTTACAATTTTTCCATTCAATTTCTAGATTTTCCAATTTTTCGATTTGAGTTTCTCGAGTTTCATCAGTTTTTCAAAATTTTCAATCTTTCAAGTTTTCGTTTTTTTTTCTTTAATTTACGATATCGTTTAAACTTATCATTTTTAAATTTTCCAGTTTTCCGGTTTTCCAACTTTTGGACGTTTAAATTTTTAGATGTTGCAGTTTTTCGATTTGAAATTTCCCGAGTTCAATTTTTAGATCTTTTAGTTTTCGTTTTCGAGAAAAACGAAAAAGTACAAGTTATTCTAGGTGACTCATATTAGGAGTACAGTCCAAAATTATTGAATAATAGAAAAGATTAAGCCCCACCCACCCGCCCCAATCTCAATTGTGATCAGTTTCATATGATAATTTCTTGTAGAGAAATGAGGATTTTGCAACTAAACTCCGCCTTTCAGCTCACAATGAATAAAGCATTCATCACAATTGAGAACGGGTGGGTGGGCGGGGTTTATATTTTGTCCATTTTTTCTTAATATACGAAGTCTTCTTTTCCCAACAAGAAACTGAAAAGATGTTTACTATCCTGTTGCCGAAAGAAAACTCTATATATTAAAAAAAACAAGATTAAGCCCCACCCACCCGCCCCGATCTCAGTTGTGATGAATTTTTCATTCTTTGTTAGACCTCATATATGTCGGGGTGGTAATATAACTTTATTATACCGTGCAATTGTTTTTGCGAAAATTTGAACGAAAACACTGAAAACGGATTCATATACTACAAGTATAGGAGTATATTTTTGTATAACATTTAATTAATTTTAAAATGCGGTTCATTGGATGACGTCATCAAATTGCTGGTGGGGATGATTAGCCAAATTTTGCATAGCATTTCAGCATCTACATGATATTTCTAACATACGTACAAAATTTGACAACAATCGATCCAGCAGTTTCGGAGTTTTTAATAAAAATGGATACAGACAGACAGACGGAAGCGGGAGACTACTTTTTTCGTACTGTAGGGGTAATGAACCGTCGAGAGAACATAAAAGTGGCAATTCATCCGATGGACGCTCGGAAAGTAATAAAATTGAGCAAAACCAAATTTTATGATTTTCCAAAAAAATTAGTTCTCTAATCTGTAGTATTAGCTGATAAAATCATATGAAACTTTTAATAAAATAAAATGAAAGAATAATTTTCATAATTTATTTTGTGGTTTTATTTAACTATATGCAAGAGGTAGAAAGAGAGGAGGTAGAAAGTAATTAAAAGTGAATTAAAGTTAATAAATATTAAATTAAAAATATGCACTCAAATTACTTTGATATATGGAAAAAAAATCAGTTTTGACAATCCAGTAGAGCTTTCTTTGTCATATAACGATTTGTATTCGGATATATTAGTACATTTTGTACGATTTTTGCAAAAACGAATTTTTTTATGAAATAACTAATTTCAAATAAAGTATCTGAAAAGGTCAGGTCAGATTTTGTTGATTCGGATAGTAAGGTATTTCTCATTTAGAATTCAGTAATTAACTACTTTTTGTAGTTAACTACATTTTCAACTACTAACTACATGTTAAGTGGTTAAAACGAGCAATTACTAATTACGAATTGGTAGTTAAGGATAAGTAACAACTTTTTTCAACTTGTAGTTAGTAGTTAATTTTTGTAACTCTAACTGAAAGTTGGAAAGAGTAGTTTTTCAACTTTAACTCGTAGCTCCTATACTATAGGACTTTCCCCATCTCGAGTCAAAACTACATTTTTTTTACCCTTGTGGTGTGAAATGTACTTGTATTTTCTCATATACTTATATAATTTCAACAGCAGACAAAAAATAGTTATTTTTGTGTGCCCCGCCAGGAATAGTGGTTTTCCAAGCCTCTCTACCGTTCGGGAATTAACATTTCCCGGTTTGGACCTCGCGAAAATGACACTAAAAAATCCAAAGCTGTCCATGCAAAGAAATCTCCGCATTAACTGTCACTCTGGATTTTTGCTGTATCGAGAAATGTACAGGCAAGTAATTTTTTGGGGAATACCTTGTCCCTTATCGCGGTCTCGCTAACGCTCGGTCTGGCAAACTCGTTCGTATTCTCAAAAGCTTGGTTTCTGGCCTAGTAATACAAATACACTATTAGAAAAAAAAAAAATAGAGACACCTATTGTCTGAATGTACATTCTGATTCAGAAGAACTAAAGATTCGGATTCTAGCAGGATTAAATCCGCATTTGAATAAAATCCAGACCTCATAAAGTGAAAACCATTACTTTACGGTTATTTATTAAGTGTATAAAATGAACACAAACGGTACACCATGGAGGTACATTCATAATTAAGATATACTTTACAGCTGTTACACAAAATATTCGTCTGCTCATTGCATATAGCTTATTTTTAAAAATTACTTTGTCCTTAACGCACATAATTTGATCTAAAAATTCCTAGGTAAATCTGTGCCTCAATCGTCGACATTTTACATACACATCCTGGCATTTAAAATGTATGTCTATATGTATCTTTTAAAATATTTCATTTGCAATGCTTTCTCAGTGTCTTGTATGATAGATTCAACAGAATATGTAAATTTGACGTCAGTCCCATCGTTTAATATATAATTTATCTTCAGACGTGGTGCAGAACGAGGGCTTTTTCATAAAAGCTTTTACAAAACTTTAATCATTATCCGCCACATATTTTATTTCGATTTGAAGTAAAGGATTATTCAGAAGGCTGTTAGGCCAGTGTAACTCACCATTCAGAAATAACAATTTAAATGCAGTATAAATAAGTACCACAACCAGAAGTAAACTGATGCTCCGAATCTCCATCACATCTTTAATAATATTTTTTGTCACATCAAGATCGGAGTTCAAACGTGATTTTAATGTTTTCGAACACATGCTGTGCGGTTTGGCTGAAGATCTATTATTAAGGTATTAAAGGAACTACGTCCTTTGTGTTATCGCAAATCGAAAAAGGCTGTAAAATGGTAATCCATTTTTAAGAGTCGTTGTCATCTTCTGAAAGTCTTTTCTTTTTCTCGATGTCAGCGATTGTTTCGGTAAGTTCTTTGATACGAATGTAATAAACTTCCTGGAAAAACAAAATAGTAGATTTAAGTGACTTAACTAATAAGTGCTGTCGTACTGTATCAAAGGATTTTTATTTGAATGCAAAAAAAGCTTGTATTTTACTTTTAACTTTTAAATTTTAACGACTTCTGAAAAAATTCGGAAAGTTTTTTCGTTGGTAGTAATAACATTATAGCAAAAATTCGAAATTATACACGAATAGACACATACATTTTGGGTCTGAATAAATAACACTCTCCCTTGTTTCCTTCTCTCACATTTAGACCTCTTTTCAGACACCGATAACCGTTGTCATAAATAACACATCACAATCCGTTTCTAACCCCTTCTAGTTATTCTCGTACAATTTAACAAGAAAATGCATTTCTAAATCTTTAAATGGATTAACATATAATCGGAAATACGGTATAATAAACGAAACTATGAAATATAACTTTTGTGTCGACATGAAAATTACCACTTCGTACTTTAACAAAGTATGTAAGAGCAAAGAATTTTATGTCCAGAATTATAACTTCAGTCGTTTCCGTCTAAGGTTCGATGAACGACAACAGGGATTTCTCGACCCTGGAATTCCAGACTGGTAAATTCAAATATTAGTAATTACCCACCGCAGCATTTTTCTCTCAATAAATCTGGATCCATAAACAACTGCCTGAAAAGTGACTCATATTGAATTAGTTTGGGCACATTATTTAAAATATACCCTAGAGAAAGGAAGTGACACACCTAATTAAGATAGTGTCACAAGACTAATTTGCAGTAAATATGGCAAAATTGATCGCGAGCCATGGATGATCAATTGATGAAATACATACCTATGTCATCATCTAAAATTGTTTCCTATACACTATTATTTACTATATTATATAATTTTTATTATTAGTTTGAGAATAGAAAAAGGATGTGGCAGCGATCAAATAAAACATTTTTATTATGTTGTTGCATAAAATAACTCTCGGTTCTTGCGAGAGATATTTCAAATTCAGTTAATATTTCATAGCCCCACATTTTGTGTATATTTATTGAGATAAAATTAAGCAGGTAATTAATAATATTCGAAGACCCTTGGAATTCCAGGATCGAAATTACCTGCTCTCATTCATTGAACTTTGGACCGAAACGGAGAGACTAAATTCAAAGGAGTAATCCTTGCAATGTATTTACAGCCTTCGCATAAATTCTTTGTACTAGAAATTGTCGTGCAATGAAGTCAGAAGTTATGTTTCACAATTTCGGGTATCCTTTACTTTTTTAGCCACGATGGCGAACATTATTTTAAGCACCTAATTCTCTCTGCGCCGATCTACTTAAAATTTTCATAAGACTCGGAGAGACATGTATGTACTACCTAACTCTTTTACAGTTAAGTTGAAATAGTTTTAACAAAAGGACTCGATTGCCGCATTTCATGTGGATTACTTGAAAAATGTTACTCATTCTTTTTTCTAAATAATAGAAGAACAACAATAATCTTTTTTAATTTTCGAGTATGTTCAAAAAGTTGACGTTTTCACAAAATTAAAACATAATGCTTTTTATTGGAAGTCCACCACCGCTACAAAATAAAGCTGGTTAAATTTATGTTAATTCTTTATAATTTTTTGCAATAAAATAATATAAAAATGTAAGCGTACTAGACTAATAATTGAATTAAATATTTGGTTACTGGAACTGGGCTTTCTCCTTTTAGGCTGAAAACAATCGAATTTATGTGGGAATTGTAACACCTTAATCCCTTCTCGACTTTTGTTGGTCCATCTAGTGTAGACAAAATGATGACGATATAATATATAATGATAAAATACCTGTCGAACACCAAACTCAGAATCTATTAACTAACTGCTCATTTATTGAGAAAGTCCTATCGCTTGTTAATTTATTTGACAACGCAATAATAATCAGTGAAAGTAATTCGAACGAACAGTTTAATGGCCGTCAGTTAAGGGATGAGATGGCGTCAAAAAGGGTATTAAATTTAAGGCAATGCCACAGACACAATGGATTACTTTTTTCTTGTCTACAAAGAAGTTATTCTTCGAGTTCTAAAACATAAGATCGTATTACAACTTTTTTCAGGTTTAGTAGGTACTTGACCCAACCTTTCATTTACTTCTAATGCAACGCAAGGAGTCGTTTTGCAGGTAACGGAAAAATAATATGACGATTTTTAGGCCCCCCTTTAAAGTATTTTTTTTTAATAAACAAATGTTTGATAATTTGTTAAACTGATGCTAATTTTATTGAATTCTTTCTATCCTTTCGGATGTCCCAAATCATTTTAGTTTTTGTGTCTCTAGTTTCTATAGTGAGCTTTCGATTTCAAACTACTTTTCTGACTTCATTTTGAATTCTGTCCAGTTTTGTTATAGCCTTCATATTCGTCAAACATCTCATCTCTACTGTTTGTAGCCTACTTTTTTGTGTCATTGTAAGTACATAACTCTCACTACCACAAGTGGCCGTGGGGATGAATGTTCTTCTATAGATAATCCGCTTCATCTTCTATCACTTCTTTCTACTATAAAGGTATACTTTAGTGAGTAGCACAGTGTGGTAACTGATTTTATTTTTGTCTTAATTTCTAACCCTTTTCCTCTTTGCGAGTAATTGGTAAATCCTCGGTGTTTGAACGATATCATGTCTTCCATTTGTTGGTCATTGGTAGTGATGTTATAGTTGTTTTTCCCCTTACTTACTTGCATAATTTTTACCTTCTCTGTACTGGTTTTCATATTCCATTTCTTCCCTTGTTCTGTTCTTGTAAACCGTAGCAAGGTAGGTAACGATTTTTCCGTTGAGGTTAGCTTAGTGTGTGTTATTATAATAGAGGTAACTATAATAGTTTTATTACCAAATTTTTCTCGTTCTGTCATATTCGTCGCTGTTGTTGTTCTTAAACACTTTTCCTTATTCTTTTGTAGTCATCATAATCTTCTTGTTTACTGTTTCTTACATATACTATCTATTTGCTTTTCTTTTGGTATGTACTTTTCAAATTGGTTGTTCCATTATGTGTCTTTTAAATCCTTGTTTTGTGTGATTATACCACAGATTTTCTCGGATACTTCAAGTAAGTCTGCTTGAAAAAGTTTTTCAACTTGATCTTCAAATTTAGCACTTAATTATTTTCAAAAAGTTTATAATTTCTTTTGACGATTTTGGGGGTGATACCCGTGGGCCTTTTTTGTCATAATTAACAAGTATCAGTATTAGTCTTACGTTATTTATTTATATTTATTTATTTATTATTATTATTATTAGTATTATGTTATGTAGATGGTAAAACGTTAACCAAAATATATCTTACTATCCCAACAATAATTTCATGATGCTATCTTAAAATTTTGCATAGCAAATGCTAGTTAAATTAAAATAATATATTTCTGTACTTGTGGTTTACGAATCATCTTTGATTTTTACCCTAGGCGTCCAGATTTTTTTAAAAAATTAAAATTGAATTAAACAACGTTTTAGAGCGTACAACAACCTGAAATCTTGCATTCGTTTTAAGGTTATCGCAAGCATGGTAAATCATTAACCAAACATTATATCTTGATATCTCCCAAAAATTGTATGATGTCGTAATTTCAAAATTTTGCTTATACAGGGTCACATAAAAAAATTAATAATGCAAATTATTTATTCATCATATCAAGAACATCATTTTTATGAAAATCTGTGATTATTTTGTTATATTATAGAACAATATATATATTTGTTTGATTATACTTTAGGGACTAGAGAACTTCGTCTAAATAACATTAAACCAGTTTTTGTACATTCGTGTGTCAACAATGTGTCATAGACTTCCCGCTTTGTTGTTTGTTTTTGAGTAACTCCACAATATATCAGCATATGCTAGTCTTTTAAAGTTGACTTTCGTTTCTGTTTCTTTTTTGACTGTGATTCCTTTAATGCCAACTTCGGTTCTGGTAATCTCACCTGCATGTTCAAGGTTTTTACAATTTAATTATCTCATATTCCATGTTAATAACCCACATTTTATTGTACAGTTATTAGCTTTTGACTTTCCGAGCGTAAGCCAAGGAAATATTGTAATATGGTCTAATGGGCGATTGGTTACTTTCAAGTTTTCTCGACCTTTCATCGCCCTTAAAGTACGAGAAAATTGGTCTTCCGTTTTCGTCTGTCTGTCTGTCATCTGTGTCGATTTGTATAAACAGATATTCCCCAAAACTACAGGACCGTTGTCAAATTTTATATGCATTTTAAGAGCATCGTATAGATGGTATATAATAATTAATAATATACTCTTGTACTTGTGGTTTACAAATCCGGTTTGCTTTGTATCACCATTACTTTACAAACAAATTGTTTATGAAATATTTTCCAGATGGTTTATGTAACCGATAGAGATATCGACGAGAGCATCTCCAATAAGCGCTTCGCAGAGTACTAAGGTCAATGGAAAACAATTGGTCGAAAGTTATTTCGACAGAACTTCCCTCGCCCTTGAAGTGCAGCTCAAGAAATGCCGTTTCTTTGAAAAATTATCAAAAAATGTTGCGTTTTCTTTTCTGAAAACCTCTATAAAATAAAAACCAATTGCATAAACAACACTCCTGCAACTTTTTGGACTTGGATTTATCATTACTTGAATTTTTTTGTATCTTCAGTCGTTCAGTTTGCAAATTTTCGAATTTTTTAATTATTTGATTTTTCAATTTTTCGTTTATTCAAATTTTCAATTTGCAACTTTTCGCCTCAAATTTTTATGTTTCTTATTTTTACAATTTCGCGATTTTTCAGGGTTCCGATTTTTATATTTTTTTGTTTTTTCTATTTCAATTTTTTCAATTTTAAAACTGGAAAAATTGCAAAATTGTAAAATTGAAAAATATAAATTGAAAAAGTATAAAACGGAAACTTTGAAAAATCCAAACATTAGAAATTAAGAATTTGAAAAATTGAAGAAAGAAAAAATTGAAAACTCGAAAGATTATAAATTGAGAAACTTAAAAACCGAAATAATATTGTAAAATGGATACATTGAAAAATTTAAAAAATTGATCTAAAGAGTTTAGACAGTACTTCCCTCGCTGTCGGAAACGTGACGACTGCATGTCTATTACGTTTTTTTTTCGTAGTAGATTTCAAAGCATTCGGTTTTGTAGTTCCTGAGTAAACCAATAAAATAAATTTACGCATTCATTTTTTTTTTTTGAGTCACCCGGTATATGCAAATTCAAAAAATATGAATGGAATGATAAATTACAAGTACAGACTCCCCATATTTTGTATACTCTAGATAGAATTTTTATTTTGACTAACAATTTACCATGCTCACAATCAATTTTAACCGTCTGCAAGATTTCAAAATATTCAGTTTAGCAATTCTTGATTTATTCAATAAAATGAAGTGTCTGATTCATATCTTTTTTTCAGTCACCCTGTATAAGCAAGTTAAAAAATTAAAGTTAAACATTTGCGAAATACTTTATTCAGCAAAATTGTGAGAAGACGTAATGAATTTTTTGGGGTTGATAAACAGATACATTTTGATTAAACAGTTACCATGCTTACAATAACTTCAAAACGTCAAGATTTCTAAGTATTCAGTTTTGCAATGTCAATTCACTCCGTCATTAATTTTTTTCAGACACCCTGTATAAGCAAATATTAAAAATATTAATGCAGTGATAAATCACAAGTATAGACTCATCATACTTTACACACTGAAGATAGCATTTTTTCAGTAAAATTTTGGGGTGGCGTCATCAATTTTTTTGGGGGGATAAACAAATATATTTTCATCAACAATTGTCCATGCCTATCATAATTTTAAAACATCTTCAAGATTTCAAAGCATTCGGTTTTGTAGTTCCTGAGTAAATCAGTAAAACAAATTTTGCGCATTCATTAATTTTTTTGAGTCACCCTGTATATGCAAATCCAAAAAATATTAACGGAATGATATATTACAAGTACAGACGCATCATATTTTGTACATTTTAGACAGGATTTATTCGGCAAACTTTTGAGCTGACGTCATCAAGTTTTTGGAGGGGATAACCAAATATATTTTGACTAAAGATTTATGATGCTCTTTAGAGCCTTAAAATATCTGCAACATTTCAAAACATTCGGGTTAGCAGATTCAAAATTAACTTGCAAAATGTTGTTTTACAATTTTGATTTTTTTTCCAAAAAAATGGACGTTTTGGGTAAAAACTCAATTCGGAGTCGTAAACTACATGTATAGGACTATGTTATTTTATACAATTTAAGACTTCCAGTACTTTCGGAGATTATCTGTCTAATAAAAATCCGGGACGGCAGACAGACGGACAGACGGACAGACAGACCGACAGACGGACAGACGGACAGACGGACAGACGGCCAGACGGACAGACGGACAGACGGACAGACAGACGGAAATGGGAGACCTATTTCTTCGTCTTCTAGGGGTCATGAAAGATCGAGAAAACGTAAAAGTAGAGAGTCGGCCGACGGACTCGATTACAATACTTCCTTTGCTTACGCTCGGGAAGTAAAAATGGTCGAAGGTTATTTTGACACAACTTCCCTTGCCCCTGAAATACAATAAAACACAATAAAACATTTTGACAATTTTATTTTTTTTAGGAGAATCCCTATATTAAAATAAAGAAATGTAAAGAAGTGTGCTTCGCGTATGTTTCAAATAAGCTTTCCCTTTATAATATTTTGTGATGACGTCATTATTTTGGTCCCCCTGTCTAAGCAATTCTAAAAAATATGAAGGCAATGACAAATCAAAAGCAGAATTCGACATATTTTGCACATTTTCGGTAGGATTTGTTTGTCCAAATCTTGATATGACGTCATCAGTTTTTGGAGGAGTCATAAAGCGGTTAAATTTTAATCAACAATTTACCATGTTTCCGATAACTTTAAAACGTTTGCGTTCAGTTTTACAATTTCAAAGTTAAATTGTAAAATGTTGTTAAACGATTTTAATTTTTTAAAACAAATATGCCTAGGGTAAAAACTCAACACGGATTCATAAACTACAAGTATGTTATTTTATAAAGTATTGTAAAAGTTGAAGATGTCGCCATATCATTGTTAGTGGAGATAACCAGACAAATTTTGGTTAGCGCTTTACCATCTACACGATGTTCATAATATATGTACATATAAAAGTTGACAACAATCGATTCGATGGTTTAGATTATCTGTCAGACAGCAGACAGACACGCGGAAATGCGGGACCTATGTTTTCGTATTCTAGGGCTCATGAAACCTTGAGAAAACATAAAGGTATAGCGTATCGCTCGATGAATTCAGTTGTAATACTTCTTTAGCTTACGTTCGAGAAGTAAATACAGTCGGACTGCCCCGTGTGGATTCGAATCCAATCATTGCTGAATGTTTTGTAAAATTTTGCAAAATCAAATTTGATACTTTTTCGAATGACCACTTTCATGTTTTCTTAATGTTTCATGACCCCAACAGCACGAAAAAAATTATCTCCCGTTTCCGTCTGCCTGTCTGTCTCTCTGTCCGTCTGTCTGTATCCATTTTTATTAGACACATAATCTCCGAAACTGCTGGACCGATTGTTGTCAGATTTTGTATGTACATTAGAATAACCAAAATTTGGCTAATCATCTCCACCAACAATTTGATGACGTCATTTCAATGAAGAGTATGCTAAAATAATTTGAATGTTACACAAAAATATACTAATATTCTTGTAGTGTACGAATCCACATTCAGTTTTATTGTTAAACGTTAAAGTTTTCGTAAAACATTTGCAAGGTATAACAACGATTTATTTCCGACACGGTTAGAACGTCTCCGTGGCGCAATGGCTGTATCGGAGATGATGGCGACCTGCGGTACTGCGTTTGTGGTTGAGTGCGGAACTTGGCTCTTCCCTTTTTTCCCTGCATTGGTATAACGCTGTGACTATTTTTCTTTTATGGTGTGACTAAAATTATCCATGTTGATGACGTCATCACTATTTTTTTATTGGTCAAATTAATAATTAATAATAAGAACGGGTCACCCCATTTTCTTGAAAATGTGAAGAATATGCACGTCTTTATATAATAATGATAAAATAAGAATTATAATATTCAGATATTTTGTTCGATTGTGGTTTAATTAATAATTTTAGTCCTGTTTTGAGAAGACAAACACATTCAAATCAAACTAACTTCTACGTGACATTTTTTCGATTTATAAACACAAATAAACACTTGACTTCAGATTGCTATTACCTACTGCTGAAGGACAAGGGGTGTTTCTGGTTTTTACTTTACAGCGGTTTTCACAAAACGGATTTGTCAGATTATACTTATAGTCTTCGATAAATTTTTTATTAATCAAATTAAGAACCTCATTTTTTTAGATTTGCTTATACAGGGTCACTCAAAAAAATTAATGAATCAATCAAATTATTTTATTCAATATATTAAGAATTGCAAAACTGAATACTTTGAACTCTTGCAGAGGTTTTAAAGTTACTCTAAGCATAGTAAAGTGTTAATCAAAATCTATCTGTTTATTCCCCCCAAAGATTTGACATCATCTCAAAATTTGCCGAATAAATTCTACCCAAAATGTGCAAAATTGATAAGTTTGTACTTGTGATTTATCATTGCATTAATATTTTTTAGACTGCTTAAACAGGTGGCTCAAAAAAATTAATGAATTACACAATCTATGTTATTGATTAAATCCATTTTCCCCGAAAATTTTAGCTGTCCTTGCAAAAATGTTGATGACGTCATCACAAAATTGTGTAAAGAAATAATTCAAATCTAAAATGCTGGATATGTTTCACTGTACTTCAGGAGCGAGGGAAGTTCTGTCGAAACAACTTTCGGATATTTTTTTTATAGTTTTGGAAATATCATTGTACCCTATAAAATTTTATTGGCCATAACGAGACGGACAGTAGTACAATAGCAAGAGATATTTACAACTTAAGTTGTCGCGTGCCGGTAATCCCCAGATGTTAGAAAGCAGAATATTCCAACTCATGAACGGAAATGACCATTTACAACTACCTGCTAAATGTTCTCAGACAAATTCGAGCCATAAATATTTCTTACCATTGTACTACTGCCCATCTCGTTATCGTCAATAAAATTTTATAGGGTAGAATGAAATTTCCAAAACTATACTTTATCTTTATTTTAAGGTCTCTTGTCCACTCTTCCTTCTTTGACCATATTTACAATGATGACTGCTTCCGTTGGTGATCGGTCAGCTGCGATCTTTCAACAATAAAGCCTTGATTGTGATTTTTAAGTTGTTTAATTAATTCAGCTCCTTCGAAGCAACAAAATTAAATAGCCATAATACATTGGTTTTACGATACGAAACAAATTGATTAATATACAACTTTCGAGCTTTTTTAAAAGTTGGAAAATGGGCAGTTGTTGACGAATTTATCTTTTTAACTGGTTAGAAAGTGTCCACTGTCTAACTTATAAATTCCAGGCAACACGATTTAATTATTATATTTCCCATGATTGTGAATAAAATGTCAATTTTTGCATTTTTCAACGCCTGCTGAGTTATGCGTGTTACGTTTTAAATTGGAAATTTTGTTTTATTTTCAAGCTAGTTAAAACGATTGTAAATAAAATGCTATACAAACTTCGTGGAAAGTTTCGTTCCATTCTCGAGAAATAGTTCGGGGCTTCACAACTCGCTAAACTATCTTTTTCGTTGAAAGTAATGAAACATTTTCCACCTCGGTGTGTAACCTCGTATTGGATTTCATGTATTGCTATTTTCCCTTCCTTTTTACGTTCCTACATTCTTGGCTATAGGGCCCAAGATTTTCTCATCTATAATTTGATATATTTTGATAAAGTTAAGCAAAATTTTTTTCTCGCCTGTATAAGGTGTGAAACTAACTTAGTTTTTCCTTTCGTCCTGACTTTCTTTGTGCTGTCCTCGTCAATCTATATGCTTGTACCTTTTACCTATTTTCAGCGTTTTCATTTTATTTTGTTCTGCAGTCAGTTTATGATACGATCTATTATTACTACTATTCAAGTTTTTCTTTTTCAGATCAATTTGTTGAGTTTTTGTAATAATATTTACTTCCATTGTGTTCCATTATGTTCTTAATTTGCATGTTTCAAGGGACATTTTGTTAACAAAATTTTGTGATGAGATTATCAACATTGTGGGGAATAAATAGTTATGCTGATTTTGACACATTTCTATCATTTTAGAAATATTAAATACATCGGTTTTAATTTAGTTAATAAAATTAAAATACATTAAAATTTCGAAAAAGTTTGTTACATATTAGGTGTTCAATTTTCGTTAACGTTGTACCGTTTAGATAGGTAATAATTTTTATTTTGTACGAACTGTTCTCCAGAATGACCATCTAAAAGTAAAGCAATTTAAAGTTTCCATAAAAGGTATTTATTTTCAGGAAGTTACTTGATTAATATATATGTGACGAATGAAGTATAGTCGAATTATATGCTCGAATCTTCGCGCAGTTTGTGTCGTTCAACACAATAAATTTAAAATATTACAGTACTTCTCTTGCTTACTCTTGGAAAGTAACAATATAAAATCACACCACTGGCACTGACTGAAACAAGTTTCTTTAACTATCGTCCTAAAAAGTATCCGGATAATTCCATTTCTGCTGATATCCCATAGATCTCCGCCTCCTTCATCTAGATTACCTAGACTAATCTTGTTATTCCACCGCCCTGGTTTCACATACAGCAGCATCTTTGTCCTAATCCGAATTCCCATGCACCTTTGTGACAGAAACAATAAACTCAGTAGGTGGATAGATATGTGTCTATACAACATGTTCGAAGCAGATAGATGGATGCATTTGGGAGTAGTGGATTGTAGCGCAAGCGAAGATTGGTTAGGAGATCGATCGGTTACCAAAATTTACGAGCAGTCGACAATAAATAAGACGCGATACAACCTGTCGTAAATTTACAAAGAATAGCATTATGAAGCGTAATAGGTGAACATTGGCAAAGAAGTTCAAGCTCACCGTCTCGAAAGTCACGTTTCCTTTGAGCGACTATGGCAGAATTGACAGTCGTGCAAACGACTACCTGTAAAATTTTATATTACTTGTTGTGTTTGGAATGTAAAAAGATTGTCGTATGTCCTCACTTTATGTAGAAAGGTATAGGTATACCTAGTGTCGTGAGGTGTAGTTTACGGTGTACGTTGGTTGGTTTAATTAAAGCAAACTTTATACTGGTGTTGACATAATATATACCTACACTTACGTAGATTTACTGAAATTGATTTTTGATTAAAGCATTTGCGGCTAGTAAACTGGCATTAATTATAATTATAAACAAAAGCCTCGTCAACGAATATACAATATTGAGGTTGCGGGTGTTTGTATTTGGAAATTGGTATTACAATATTCAAACCAGGAGTGGATTTTAGAACGAATGACCTAAATACGCTTTTGTTAAAAATAAATCTTCCATATTACATTTAATGTAATTATAATTAATAATAATCATAGTAAATAGCGTGTTTACATTTATAAACGTAGATAAAATCACACGACCTTGTATACTTTGAACGGACAAAGAATAGAGGTACTGAATTTTTGTAAAGGCCATTGTTTTTAGCTTGAAGAGGCAACTTTAATTTATCTATCACGCTTATATGGCGTCGGTGGTGTGATGCAAACCAATTTTTTTTTAATTTACTTAATTAGATGTGGAATACTTTTTTCTCACCTCGTCTTTCAAACAAATATTTGTATTTTTTCGCGTATTTAAATCTTGCTGGTCAAATCTCTTTATACTTGGGTATTAGACTGTTAATCACAATAAAACATCAAGAGAACACAGCGCAAATGAAAACAATCTTGATTAAAGTAACCTCTGAGGTAGACACCGCAGGCTTTTGATTATGTTATTTGAATATAATTTTAAACGGGTGCCTCCACTGCCAGTGCTGGGTGTTTGCAGTGGCAACTGGCGGTGGTTACAACCACGAAAGCCGGCATCAGCTACTGAAATTTAATTTACTGCTATCAACTAACTCGGTGACCAACACAACGCGGAAGTGTTAAAATTAACAAACACGTAAGAAACCCAAATCAAGCAGTAAAAAACTAATTTTATGATGATATTAATGCTAAGCAGTATCTTAGTAATGTGTCCAAGGAAATTAGTAATTGTTACTTTATTTAATTTAATAAACGTCGTTCGAATTACTAGTTTTTAAACGCAGCGGCGTGAGTGTTTAAAGTCATGTGGCGTGGAAATGGAAAAGGTTTTAACTACCGAAAACAAACATTTTCAGGAGCAGCAAAAAACTGTCGGTACGGTGACAAAAAAATTAAAAAATTCATGAGACTTTGCTATTGTATTCCACGACAAGCTGTGTTTTTAAATTATTAAATTAATTAACAAGTTAATGAGTTCCATGGAAAGCGCTAAGTACCAGGAACATGTTTTAGGAAACAATCTAATAACAAAAGGTATAAAAAATTTCAAAATGTAAAAAATTCGTAGAAAGTTGGTTCTACAGAATTTCCCTCGCTCCTGAAATACAGTGAAACATATCCAGCATTTTCGAAAAATTATAAAATTTGATTTTGCGGATTTTATTTTTTTTTATGAGAACCCTCTATAAGTTGAAATAAACATAAGTAAATATGTGTTTTTAAAGTAAATATAAAAAATCGTGTTACGCGTATGAGCTATATTTTATTAAAAATTTAGCATGCCTGCAATAACTTCAAAACGTCTGCAACATTTCAAGGCTCCGGTTTTGCAATTCTTGATTTAAGCAACAAAATAAATTGAGTCATTAATTTTTTTTGCATCACCCTGTATAAGCAAATAAGCAGTAATTTCAAAAGTGTGCGGTACACTTTTGAAATTATTGAACGATCAAAAAATCAAAATAAGAATGAGAAACGATACTGCAAATAAAACTTGGGCGGCAGCTCTTTATCCCAGTGGCTGCAAGTCATAAATTACTGGAACGCCCGGAAGTGGTCAATTTTGCACTTTGCACAATCTCGAGATCATATGTGTCAACAACGGTCAGTCGCAGACGTAATCGTATTTTTGTAATAACCAAATTACAAACAAACAAATTTTATTTTCCGTTGCTCCAGCACCACAAACATATCTGTATAAACCATCTCTGCCCAAGTATGGATATTGAAATAGTTATTTACATTATGAGTGCGGTAGGTAAGATTTTGCAGGTTGAGGTCCTAATTTGCCACCCGACGCAGTGCTGAAAAGGTCCTAAGCCTCAGCAGCGCCCCACATACCATGCCATGTAATATCTTAAGGAAAACTGTACCAACCAGCTTAAATAAATGTATTTTTGACTTGACTTGACTTGGCATGGGACCGAAACCTGCAAAATGCCTAACGCACGAAAATTGTATTCAATTTTTTCGCCGACAGTGATTTTATTTTAAAAAATATTTGTTTTTAAAAATATTTTTCGAAATGGAAATAATGAAGTGACAGTTTCTAGACTTGACGTTTACTGAAGGAATCTATAATACCGACAGCCACGAGATGGCGCCATGTGATTTTTTTTTAAATAATTCATTTTTTCTAATTCAAAAGTTTTGATCGAACAAAACATGATGTAAAGTAGTATTCTAGTATGTTTTCTTTTATTATTTATACAGAACTTTTTTTATTCGAGCTTCTAGAGGCTAATGCATATTGAATTACTTTGGCACCCAAAGGCGGTAAAGCAACGGTAAATTGATATTTGGTGCGTAAAGTCATTGTTACGCGGCATGTCAAAGGTGTATGAATGCTTTGTTTCCATGTCAGGAGGGGAAAAAATATATTTACAGGACATTACCAGCGGGAAAAGTGGTCTCTCAGCAATATGCGTAGTGCTTAAAATGTTTATGTTTATACACCAGAAGAAGGTTACGTAGACATTTGTTTGATTTGAATGAGTTTATCGCTTCAAAACAGATGGCTAAAACGGTTAACAAGCCTCAATTGAACAAAATATTTTGAATGTTATTATTATAATTCTGAACTTATCATTATTTTATTGTTATAAAGACGAGTGCATTCTCACATTTTTGAGAAAATGAGGTGGCTTGTTCTTAATTTGTGCAATAAAAAATTAAAGAGTGATTAATTTTGCTTGCGAGACCATGTATTAATCCATCCATGTAATAATACACAAAAGCAGGGGAAGTATAATATTTTATGAAATTCAAGTTATATTTATTCGAGACAATTTTGAAGAGATGTCATCACATGATGTCCCCAATAAAAAATACAAAATGTGACAACAATCGGCCCAGTACTTTCGGAGAATATCTGTCTAGTAAAAATCTGGACAGACGGCATACAGATGGACAGACAGACAGACGGACAGACACACAGACGGAAACGGGAGACCCCTCATAGCTCTTTTAGTTTAAGTTCTAGACAGACAAAATAAACCTAAACAACTATTACGTATGTTCATGTGTGAAGAACTGTTATCTGAGTACATAATGTGGAAAAGAGTCTACCACAAAGTGATCTAACCTTTACATAGTAAGTATAGTAGAAATACTTGTGAAGGTAAAATAATAATTCTAGAACAGTTACTTGCGAAATTTTGATAGAAATGTTATTTACAGGTGACAAAAATGAGTTTCTTTAGTGTTAATTATATGCTGCTTATATTTCTATAGATGGTTTTTGTGTTTACGTTGTGGTAACACAATAATCCTGCCAACGTTTTACATATGAACGAAATTTCAAAACCCCCGCGAAAAATTCGAAAATTGGCTTTGAACTCTGACGCCAACAAAATGGAACCCTACAATGGGTGTGTCTTTTTTTTTGGTGGAATACGTTGAAACGCCCCTAAATCAAAATGCAAAATATGAGTATTGAAATAAACTATTAAAGTTGCTCTCCAGGTTTCAAAAATGAAATCAAATGTCACAAATCGATACAAATATTTGAATATCACATCGCGACAGCGGCGCGAAGGGCGTCTCTTCAAGAAGCTCTATTTATCCTAAACACAGCCACAACACCCGCCACGGATTTTAAGCACTCGCATTCCTGAGACTTACTTCCACCTTCGCAAAGGACGGAGCCAACTAGACAGCCCATTTTAAGATAAACATTCGCATGAAAACGGCGAAGGAGAGAAAAAACTCTCAATTTGAGTGTGTGGCTCCATCAATCCGCCTCAGGTTAGAGTTAAAATCTTCTGAACGATAGCAAAATGAGTATTATAATAATTACAAGCAAAAAAATTACCAAAATTGAATCATGCCACAATCTATCAACAATTTTAAATAACAAAGAATTTACGTGAGATTAAATTCAAGTCGAAATTCCCTCGTGTCTGAAGAACAGTCCAACAAATTCCAGTTCTTTGAAAAATTATAAAATTTGATTTTGCGATTTTTGTTTTGTGATTACCTTTGTAAGTAAAAACCGGCGATGACAGCAGTTGCGATTCGCTATCGTCACTACTGTCATCGCATCCTCCATGACAACGGAGACTTCTGATATTCCAAATCCAATCTGAAATTGGCCTGTCAGTAATATTAACGTGTTTAACTTCGAGTGTTTAGGTTTATACCTTCAAAGAACTCGACAATTAGCACGGTTAGATACCAAGCAACAGCGACTGCATGCAATTGTGTTAAAACAAAGAAGCATGCTGGTCGTGCTTCAAGTGAGTTTTACTATAATAATAGTTTGTCATGACGTGATCAACGTAAATAAAACTAGTCACAGCGAAGCGTCAGTACAATAGGAAAAAAACGCCAAGACCGCAGATCCGTGTGCTGATATATAAACCACAACTCTACGGAAGCTTATAGCTTGTCTTAGTGGTCAAACGTTATTATACTTTAATAATTACTTTTTTTTGCGAAAATTTAGACGTTTAGGGAAAATACACAAAGCGAATTCGTACACCACAATAATTCCTTATATACATTCAAAATTTCACAATAATCGGTCCAGTAGTTTTGAAGATTATCTGTCTAATAAAAATTGAGATAGACAAACAGACAGGTAGACAGGCGACACACAGACGGAACGTGAGACCACTTTTTTCGTTCTCTATGGATCCTGAAATGTCAGGAAAACATGAAAATGACAAGTCGCTCGATAGACTTGATTACTATACATCATTAGCTTACGCTCAGGAAGTAACAAGCACAAATTGATCCGGCACCTTACGTCCATGTTATTGTTTAATTTGAACATTTTCAAAGTTTTTTATCTCAAAATGGATCGACGTTTTAGATTAGTCTAAATGCCATAAATGAATTACTTATTATTATAGATACATTACATGAACATTTAGATCTCACTATTATCAAAGCCTAATTAAGTAATTTTCTGCCAAGTCCTTTTTTATATGAACATTGTTTACATGATTGTTGTAAAATTGAATTAGAACCACGAATAGTTAAACATCCTAACATGAACAAACAATAAAACCAAATTACACGTGTTGATGTAATAGTTAAAGTTTTACACATTTCAAATTAAAAAAACGTTAAGGAGGACTGTGGCGTAGGATGTGATTAATTTTTGTTTGAATAATTATCCTTTAATGAAATTACAAACAATATTTTACAAAAATTAAGACGTTTTTTCAACTAGCACTGCTACACAAGAAGTAGCGCACCAAAAACAGGAATCCGGGGGTCTAAATTCCACTAGGAGTGCCAACGCATAACTAGGTTTCTCTTTTTTTAATTTTTCAAATGTGGTTTCGTGGCATTGCTTTTTCCTCAACACGAGATTTAAATTTCAAATTCATTTTTTTCTAGAATTGAAAATAACATTGGGTTTAAACTACACAAGTTACACCAACAAATTTCAATTAATTTTCATTTCCAGAGCGTAACCTATTTAAATTCCTGTTCTGAGTTTATCGTTTCTTAGAATAATGCGTTAACAATCCAATATTTTCTTCGATATTTCGATGTGTATGTTTGTTGGAAGTGTCATCTTATTTCGTATTCCTTATCCACAATGACTCAAAGAAAACAATAAATGAAGCAATACATTTAGTTGATTAAATCAGGAATGGTTTACCCGATTTTCTAGAAAATTTGGAAATGTTCGTACTGTTATTTTAACGAATGTTTTTTTAATTGAAAGACATGTTTTTCGTTTCCGTCTGCCTTTCTGTTGGCTACTTGTTATTTAAAAAGAAATCCTTAATTCTTTTTTAATTATTAATTATTAAAGTTGTGGTGAAGCGGTCAGAACATTTATTTACAAAGTTAAAGTACGCCAAATTACAGTAAAGTACATAAATTGTCTTAAAATTTTCATTAGTGCCATAGGTTTTTTGCACTAACAATATATAATAACCTTTCTTTCTTTTTGGGCACACTTTCATTTTATTATCTAACTTTAAAATAATGAAAATCCGCTATAATTATAACAAAATTAATTACTTCATTGACCCAAAACACATATTTATGAGATCAGTCCATCTCGTCAGTTTATATTATGTTTAGTATTATTATCAGTATATGATAAGTTTATGAGAAGTATTTTTGTTGGTTTCACCTGTGTCCATCAAATTATGAACATCGAACTCTGAATTTCCACATTAGCAAAAAAATCCTCATCAACACAAGTATATGAAGTACTTTTCTGTTTACTGCTATACTTTCAGCGAATAAACAAACACATTTCATCAAATTTTGTATAAGACAAGTTATTACACTCGCACAGCTTTTTCATATCTCATTTTCGTCGAATGAATTTAATTCGCAAATTTTAGCTTTCTATTCTGGCAAAGCGTTGTTTGGTACAATATCCACACCACGTATGGCTTCGTCACGAGATATATTAAAGTCTGGCATTGTATTTTGAGGTATTCATTTTCAGCCCGAATTTCGTTGTTTAATTTCAACTTGATATCATTTAACCAAATAATTTGTTAAGGCGAATTTAATATTTCAATTTCGTCAGTTTCATCTTTTGTGCAAGAAATTAATTAATTATTACGTATAATTGTCTCTTTGATACGATGAAAGCATGGACGAGTTAAAATATTTTGAATTTCCCGCTCTAATTGAAATGTTTAAATACTTCGTTAACAAGCACCTTCTGAAGCCATATTTTACGAGGAAAGCGTTTGCGTGTTTGACTGGAAAGTTCATTTAATAATATGCACGTTTTTTGTTACCTAAAGCTGATCCTTGTTAGCACGTTCCTTCTAAGCCGCCTTTTTTATATTTATGAAATTCAAAATGATTTTGATATTCTATATTCCCCACATCCAGCGAAACGACATCCCCATAATTGGGGATCGTAACGTAATGGCACCCTTTTATACATAAAATCTAGGTACCCACTTTGTTTAAATATGATGAATGCGCGAACGCCGAGGGGTAGGCATAAAAATGCGCATAACAAGACAACATTTATTACGTTTTTATTTGTGTAGCGTCCGAGCTTTTTATTCTTGCACATGTATGTGCGCCAGTTTTAAAACTTGAATCACGACTTATATAAACATGCCAGATTTTATCTCGAGCTTATCTCGTGCAGCTTGTAAAATATCAAGCTGTATATTTTCGGCGAGCTTATTCTGAATTTTAAATCTGACTTATTTTGGTCATCCCAAAACAGAAATTACTCGAATCGGGAAGCAAGATGGTGCACATGTCGTGAATCCGATGCTAATGCGGTTGTTCCGGATCGCATCCTGCAAAAATAGCCCGGTCCATATGCACTCGCAGATAAATAATTACTTTCATAAATATCAACAACACGCTAGGGGTTGTGATCCTCTTTCGTTGGTAAAATATGTGTCTGTTTGCGAAGCGGAATGGTTTTCCCAACCCAAACGTACTTTATAAAATTGTTACCGCTAAAACAAAGCGCCTGTCACATATAAAAGCTCGGAATTAAAAGTTTCAAGGTATCTTCTTCTACGCAGCCCCATAACGACTCGTTCGATTTGAAAATAATGCCCAAGAAGGGTATCTCGAAGGAAAATGAAATATGACGGCAAAAAACGGCCAACCGATTATTCTCCGTTCTCGTTAAACGTTTTTGTGGAAACGGAAGCAACGGAAAAACCCAATTAATATACACTTGAAGGAAATCGTTTTCTTTTTTCTTTGGAAAATTCAATCAACTTCAAACACCTTTTTAATAAATCAAGTCATAAAGTGGAATGAAAATTTAACACTGAGGAGATGCTACTACTCTAGCGCAGTCCTGTTATAAAATTGATTTGAAATGCAGCGTGTATAAGTTTGTTGGCTTTTAAAGCAAATTCATGTTTCACATTAACTAACGAAATAAATTTTCATCGCTTTCTGACAAAAAATAGATATTTAACTTAAATAATAACTTGAAAATAGACAACTTAATAGATGGAAATTTGGTAATAAATACTAGTAAGCTTTTTAGTATTTAGTGAATTTAGTTTGTCCATTACTACGTCTATTACTTGCCTAAAACGTGAACACACTTTGAAAGTATTTTCTGACAAACAAAAGTTTTATTACAATTTATTTTAGATGTCAATTCGGTGCAAATGAAATGATATTTAGTGAAATGTTTTATTGCGCTAAAATTTAAACAAAAATCTATTTTAAAAAACAGAATTAGGATTAAATTTTTCTCACGAAGTAATCTGCATGTCAATTTGTTTCATAATTTTCTTTCGTGTGCTATTTGTCGGTAATCTGGCATACAGTCGGAATATATAATTTATAATAACTATAACTTAGTGTTTTGTAATACAGGGTTTCTATAAATAATTATAGGATCGAAGTAGGTCATGGATATGTGCCGTCTATCATTTTATGCGAATGTTACTAAATACCCAAGAATTCACCACAGATACAAACGCTTTTGTATAACTGGTTGCCTAAATTTTTTATTATCCTAAAAAAATAAAACTAATTCATTACAACATAGAGAAAGAAATTTATTGTGGTTAAACGTCATAGTAAATGTTGAAAATGTTCAATTTGTATATTCACTGTATATAAACAATTTTCACGGTGTTCACCTTCTAGCACAAAAACAAAATTTTCGTATGTGAGCACCAAGAGTTTTGAAAACGATTGTTTTCGTGTTTTGAGCTTGTATCGATGAAAATGACTGTTATTCACACTTGAAAAACGTAAGAACAATAAAAAGGACAACTCTAACTGACAAGTTACTAATGACATTAATGACAAGTGAGAGCTGTCATAATGAGGCATAATTTCAGTGAAGCAGGATTTTTGAAATTCATGGCCAACTACGCCCTTAGAATCATTTATAAAAGCCCTATACATACCACATACTAATTCTTTGAAACATACGATTTTTCGCTATGGTTTTCTTGCAACCCAGATTTTGAATGACCACCCGATGTGTCTCAGTAGCCTAAAAATTAAAACTTATTGGATTATTAATTTATTATTCATGTAATAACTGACCTTTACAAAACCCATTTAAATGGATTAGTGAAAATATTTTTATTATGCACATAAGTTACACCAGATTACTTTTTTTCAATAAGAGACTTGTATGTTTTAAATATTTATATATTTGTTTACAATATAAAAAAAAATCACTTGAAGTTTTAGGATTTTCAAGGTACTGGGTCTTTTACAGTCAATTTAAACGTAAAAATGGCGAATGGAATGTAAAACGTTAACTTACATTGTTTTTCCAAAATCAGTCAAACTGAGTCACTAAAAGTAAAACTAAATTTATGCGGTTATTGCTGTACCTTGCACATTATTTCGCTTGAAACAAAAGTACGAAAAAGAACCCAGTGGTAGCTTGTAGAGTAGCCAAAAATTTAAATATTTGCGAAATAGGTTTTTCATCTGCCATATAACAATACAAAAATAAAATACGAGTACAGTTGTCGTTGGAGAATCTAGAACGTAAAAACATTCCAAATTCATTTTTGAAGATTTCACTAAATAAGTCAAACGATTTTATAACGTTCGTGACCCTGATTGTGGTAGTCTTCGCATCCGAATACTCTTTCTTTATGTAACTATGTTTCCACGCACAATTTTTAAATTGATAACATCCTCCGAACAGCGGTATGATGTCCTATTTGTCACCAGAGGTTTTGTCATTAAGTTTAAAGTAAATCTGCAACAATATTCGAAGAGTTTGTCATCCGTGTTGGGGGAGGCTAGGAACCGAGTGTCCAGATGAGAAGACTAACACAATCAAGGTCGAACGTGATAAAATCGTTTAACCTGTTTAATTGTACTACGTCTTCTCATCCGAAAACTCTTTCTTTATCTAACTAGGAAGACATTTAAAGAAATACCGATGCTAAAATTTTGCAAGGTCTGAGAAAGGACGGATGTATGTATATCCTACAGAGCTCTGAATAATTTTATGCGTGATTTTTGTAAAAGTTGCGGAATTCGCTGCAAGTAGCAACTACCTCATCTTCGTACTACGAATGACTGGTCGAGGCTTGGCTACAGCTGGCAATATGTTTTCTTCGAAATGGATAGGCTTGACCCGACAAGTTTTAATTCTATGCCAACAGTTCTGAAAATTTGACTTGGCGAAAAAGGTTTCGATCCAATTCGTAACAATAAGTACCCCCGAGGCGAGGAACGTGGAACAAGAACGAAGGGTCAAATTTGTGGCACCGACTGGATCTAAACACCGTTTACCCTATGTACTCGAGTTAACCACGTTGGTTTATCATCCATCATGGGGATGAAATGAACTGAAACTTATGAAAACTAAGTATCTTTCCAAGATTCTTTACTTCCATCCCATGATTTACAAAACAACACACTGAAATATTTGTTAACCTATAAGTGTGAAATCCTATACTTACTACTACGTGATTTGTAATATTAGGCAGGATGTGTTATGGAAGTTTTCCTGAGAAGATGACCGCTGAGGGTACACCGCTAATCTTAGCGCTTGTGAAAGCTGATACTGGATCGTCAAGGTTACTTTTGTATTGGCAGCAACCCTGGTGCAGACATCTGCCCACTTACTTCGAGCTCTAATGGGTAGTCCCAGTTTCGAGAAAATTTTTGAGACAATTTGTTCGAATGCCAGTAGCGACAATGCCGGTAAACTTGTGACATTGTCATTGAATTTGTCCATTTGGATGTTCGATGGCAAGTGGGCAGCCTCTGTTTCCTGATAGGACGATTAGTTTGAGAGGATTTGATCACTTTAAAAACTGTGCGTGAAAATAGGACGTAGCGTTACTACTACCTAGTTATATAAAGGAAGAGTGTTCGGATGAGAACACGTAGCGCAATTCACCTCAACATTGCTTCGCAACACCAGTAACATATTAATTTGTTCAAAAATCTTTGTAGTTAAGTTTGAAAACTCAACAAAAGTTTAGGTTTTTGATAGTATCTAATATAAAATTAAGAGAATGAGTAGAAAGTAAACTCACTTTTGACAATGCCTTTTGCGGAATAGTACTTTTTACCAAAAACGACTGTACATGCACTTATTTCCTCTAAGAAATGTTTAAATTTTCACCCGAAAAGTATGAGTAACCACATAAGAGGTACCCACTATACGAGAACTATTTTTTTCTAAGTAAAACTGTCACACAGGGTTTTTATAAATGATTGTAAGGGTGTAGTTGGCCACGGACTTCATTTGTAACCTGATATTTAAAATCATCGTTTTTATTATTGTAACGTTTTTCAAGTGTGAATTACAGTAATTCTCTTTAATCCAAGCTCAAAACAACAAAATAGTCGTTTTCAAAATTGTTGGTACGTGCGTACGAAAATTTTTGTTTTTGTTCTAGGAAGCGAAGACCGTGAAAATGAGTTATTCTGTTGAAGAAGACACTTTAATTGTTATGTTCTATTATCACAGTGGGACATTCATAAACGAGAGTGTGTGCATTCTGTAACCGCTTGAAGCAAGAATATCTGGCCAAAAAAGTGTCGACAAAGGGAAATCTCCTGGAAGACCTTCAGTATCTGAGGAACTTGTTGATGATTTGAGACGACATGAGCAGAATTCTCAACCTTTTTGGACAAGTGTCCTCAGCAGTCAGGAATTCCTGTTGCAACATGAAATTGAACAATGGATCCAAAGTGTTGACGAAACGATGTTGCAGAACATTTTTTAAATTAAAAAGAGAGTCAACATGTGCCTTAAACAAAGTGGTGAACATTTTGAATGTTTACTGTGATGTTTAACCCCAATGAATTTATTTAGTGAATTAATTTTATTTTTTACTAAGAATTAAGCGATTAGACAACCAGTTATACAGATGCTTGTGGTATTTGTGGTGAGACCTTGAGCATTTAGTAAAGTTCAAAATTGAGAGGCGGCACATTTCCATGACCCTATAATCATTTATAGAAACCCTGTAGATTTCACGAGTTGTCTTCGTCAAGATAAGACTGATTTTGGCAAATAACATACCCTCTAAGAAAAAAAAGGGTGGGTGTGCGGGACTAGTACATGCTAATACAGGGCTGATTTAGGCAATTGATATACCCTCTAGGGAATGAGAGTGTGGATGGCCGGGGCTAGTATCTGCTAAGATAAGACTGATTTTGGCAAATGAGGTCCCTCTAAGAATATACAGGGCGGGTGGGCGGGGCTGGTACTTGCTAAAAGAAGACCCATTTTGCAAATGACTACCCACGAAGAAAATAAATGGTGAGTGGGCGGGCGCAATACTTGCCAATATAAAGCTGATTTTGTCAAATGATATACCCTCTACCCTTTATTTTCTTGGAGGGTATCTCATTTGGCAAAATTAGTCTTATCGTAGGAAGTACCAGCTGCGCCCACCCGCTTTTTTTTAGAAGTTATGTCATTTGGCAAAATCAATTTTATTTTAGTAAGTACTATTCCCGCCCAACCGCTCTTTGTTGTCTTAAAGGGTCTGCCATTTGGCAAAATAAGTCTAACTTAGTAAGTACTAGCCCTCTAGAAAAATAAGGGGCGGATGGGCGGGGCTAATACTTTGTCAAGATAAAGGTGGTATTACCAAATAACATACTCTCTAAGAAAATAAAGGGCGGGTGGACGGGGCTACTACTTTCTAAAATAAAACTGATATTGCCAAATAGCATATCCCCGAATAAAATAGAGGGTGGGTGGGTGGGGCCAATACTTGTCAATATAAGACAGATTTTGCCAAATGATATACCCTCTACCCTTTATTTTCTTGGAGGATATGTCATTTGGCTAAATCAGTCTTATCTTAGTCAGTACCAGCTCCGTCCACTCGCCCTTTATTGTCTTAGAGAGTAGGTCATTTGCCAAAATCAGTCTTATTTTGGCAACTACTAACCCCGCTCGTCCGTCCTTTATTTTTTTTAGAGGCAAAATTAGTTTTATCTTAGCAGGTACTAGTCCTCTAAGAAAATAAAGCGCGAGCGGGCGGGGCTAGTACTTGCCAAAATAAGACTGATTTTGGCAAATGAGCTCATCTCTAAGAAAATAAAGATCGGGTGGGCGGGGCTAGTACTTGCAAACATAAAACTGATATTCCCAAATGGTTACTCCCAAAAAAAATAAAGTGTGGGCGGGCGGGGTCAATACTTGCCAAGATAAGACTAATTTTGCCAAATGATATACCCTGTACTCTTTATTATTATTAGAGGGTATGTCATTTGCCAAAATCAGTCTTATCAGGTACTAACCCCGCCCATCCACCCGGTATTTTCTTAGAGGGTATGCCATTTAGCAATATCAGTCGCATTTTAGCAAGTAGGGGATACTCATGTAGACCCAATGAGGTGTAATTGCAAACAGCCTCTCATCTCCAGGCAGTGAAATGATATATTAAGGTGGAGCTTGTGCGTGTGGGCGGAGCATCAGCAATATTGCTTTGTAAATATGATTATCACCCCGGGTATGCTTATTTAACACCTGCTTAATATTTTCTAGATACTTTGTTTAACAACTGATCTATTTTTTCACCAACGATCTAATAGATTTGCCTAAGATTCTAAGAAAATAATAATGTTGTGATTAATTAAAAAAAAATCAATGAACAAATGTTATTAACATCGGACATACTTAACACACTTTTTTCAGTTAGTTTTTTAGCATTTTATATGACAATGATGTGGTATCTAAAGCTGACAAAGGCAACTGCATCACAATACTTAATAAAGATGATTACATTACAAAAGTTAACAATTTTCTAAATAATGGCGCTTTTGATAAATTGATTCGTAACTTCATCTCTAATTTTATGTCTATTCTACGCTCCACCTTGGAAAACACTTGCAATATACTGAAATATTTTGAAGTGCATAATCTGGCTTTATCCAGATTATCTTCAATTCCCCGTTTGTATATATTTCCAAAAATTCATAAACCGGATTGTTCCATTAGACCGCTAGTTTCCTGTGTAAATTCTTCTATCTACTATCTTACTAAATGGTTGAACTTTACTCTAAGAAGAGTAGTCCTTTTTGATAATAAATACACCATAAAAAACAATTTAAACCTAGTTAAATTTGTATAAGTAACTGTGTATAAGTAACCTTTTTTTTTCCGTACCCTACCATGCTTCGTTTCTTTTTCAATACACATATAATTAACTACTGTCCTTGAAAATACGAAAATACGATTTTTAAGTGTTAAAGGTTAAAAATGTCTGAACTGTATTGAGAAGAATTAAAAAAACAGAAAACAATTCGTTCTTATAGAAAACTCATCTCAAACAATTTGCTAGGAACTTTAAAGAAAAATAATTCGAAAGAATAACTTATACAGCCGCCAATAAAGTTCTCAGAATAGATGAACATAAAGGGCGCTCGTAATAACGAAATCAGATTAAATCCATCCAAGTCAATATTCTAATTTTTATATCCGTTATTTATTTTTTTACATATTTTAAATAATATAACTGAGAACTATGACCATGTTTAAGAAATAAAATTGACACAAAATTGTAGGAGTCTACGTCTATCAAAAAGTAACTTAATTTGAACTAATTGAGTTCACCCTACTTTTCACTTAAAAGTATTAAGGCTATTCGCCTTTGAAGTGCTAAATTTAAATTATTCCCACTTAGTGTAAAAAAAAATCTTGTTATTTCATACGGTATAACCTTTTGAGGTATAGCTAGAGGTAATTGTCAAAAGAAAATTCTTAAGTGTGGGGGTGGAATTTACGTAGTATAATAATAGATATAAAATTTGGAAACTTTCCAATATCGTTGTAAAAAAATAGTGTGATAAGACTATTCAAGAAATTTATGAAAGTGGGAAATATTCTAACACAACTGGTTTTTTAGGTTGTACAATTATTACTATTTTACATCAGGATTGAAACTTTGCTAAGTGCAACGGTAATTTTTTTGTATCAAGTAAATATTTTTCAAAATGTTGAGGAACAAGTAACTGATTTAGCTGGATTTGAAGCACGTTATGCTATATGTTACGAATTTGGAGAATATTAATGGTTCTGGATAAAACGGTTTAAGTGTTTTAGTAAGTGAACGTGGATGCATGTGAACTTCTTCATTCAAAAGCTGTGGATTTTATGTAGTCCTCTGAACCCTAAGTACTGGGAGCTTGATGGGAATTTGCTACATTACAAAATTATTACATCATCTTTCTCGTGCACGTATTAAATTAGTTAACAACTTACCTAAAACACATTTATAAACTCAAATTTGATAAAGATTTCATCAAGTATGTTAGTATTTTCTAAATCAAGTGTTAGTTTTTATGTAACATTTTTGCACTATTGTAGTTATGATTATTTTAAATGCGAGCATTAAGCAGAACAATTAATTAGACTGAGTCTAGAAATTTCACGTACTTATCTAGATTGTCCGTTTAAAATTTTAATTTATCCCCTTACTTTGGAGACAATTAGAATTTATCTGCCACACCAATGCTTAAAATTTTGTTTTAATTTTTAATGATTAATGCGCCCAATATCGAAAATCACAAACGATCTAATAACAGCAGTAAAGCGAGTCTGTAGATTAATTACCCCATATTTCATTTCTTCTAACGGCTTATGTAATTTAAATTTATGTGAGGATTTTACGGAAGCGTTTTCAGGTTAATTTTGATGCACTAATGCTAGCTACCTTCAGTTAAAAAAACTTTTAATGCAAGTTAAAGCGTAGTTGTCACCAACCTTTCAACATGATAAGCAAATTAACGTGTTGTGATGCAGCTTCTCTCTGAAAAATGTAAGAAGCTGGTAGACAAAGAAGCAGTTAATGAAATTTTAATAAAATTTAACTTGCTGCCTCTAGAATATATTAATTATTAAAACCGACAACAAAAATTAAAGGCTAACGCGAATTAACATTTCATCAAAAAGTAATTTGCATGTAGTTAATGGAATGTATTACTTAGATAATGAAATTAATGATCCAGGGCATTTGAAACGTTAACTTTATTTATTGAAGCGTATAATGTATAAGTTCTAACTCCCTAGTTGTAAAGTTTGATGATAAAAACGTTAAAAATGTTACGTTGTAGGACACGTCTTGTTGATCTATTGTCTTACATGTTTCTTATAAATCCGTTAAGTGAACAGCGTTGTGAGCTTGCATCCACAGAGAGTAATATCGTAAGAGGACGAAGTTTCTTCTCGTTATGGTGGTTGATGTAGTTTAAGACAAGGGATTACTAAAATGCATAATAAGTGCAAGAATATTACATCACTGTTTCTCGTGCTCATAAAGATCTTATGAAGTACTACTATAATATATACAAAATTACCGCTGATAGTCGATTTGTCTATTATAATTTATTGAACAGACAGTCTTCAAAGTTTCTAAACCGCTGACTGCAAGATTTAAATTTTTGTTAATATGCTTCATGTACGATCTCTTATATTCTTATAAATCAGTCTGTACTTGAACAAGCGGTAACTACTCAGGGATTAAAAAAGTTTTAAAGTTCTGGGATATGTCTTCTAGTTGATTATTTTTTTAGAACAATAAACAATCTTCCCCAAAAATATTCATAAAACAAAGTTATATGTGATGGAACTGTCTCAAAGTTTGTAAAGCCAATATGCTTAGAAAAGTTAATTTTGAAGAAGACTTCTTATTTTACTTTACTTTTTGTCACATAATCATTGGATACAACTCAGCTATCGATTAGAGCTTTCTCTTCACTGAAGTAGATTTTCGCCTGAGCCGAAAGGTTGGTATTACGAATATAAAGAATTGATGCTGACACTATCAATGTCACATCTACGAACTCTTCACACAAAAAATAATCCTTTATACGAAAATTGTGATAAAACATGTACCTTTTTTTTAAATACTTATTAGATTAACAATCTTAACTTTAGTTTCGAACTACGAAGACAGTCACTGCCAATTGACATAAAGAGAACTTCTTCATTCTTGTATTATTAAAAGTTGTTAATTGTATTGTTACGTCAGCTTTATTAAACTTATCGAAACGTTGTGTTGTCCTCTTTGTACTTCCTTTGCTCCAGACGAAATTTGAATCCAGCGACTGATACTTTCCTCGTAAATTATATAAGCATCAAGTTGAAAGTTTGTTAGTTTTCGAGGAAGTCGGAAGGTAAATTCTGCGCCAACTTTTTTCCGTCTCCTTTCGAATTACCGTCACTTTTTGCTCTTTTTGTTAATAATAGATGCATTTTTCTTACCCTTCCAGTGTTGGGGAAAATTCGATCTAAATAGCTTTCAAGTGTCTTGATGTCACCGATTCCAGACCGTAAAAAAATCGATTGGAATTGTAATTTCAATGTAAAATAGGCATGAAACCGATATTGCGGTTTGAACTCAATATATCAAATCCCTTACAATAGGGTTAGATTTTCAGTTCACCAGATCCTGAAAAATACGTCGTAGAATGGAATTGACAATTTGTTCAATGACCTGTCGTTGGCGGCTTTAGAATCTGCATATTCGTTTTATTACAATTTAATTTGAAAACTGTTTTCATAAGGAGGAAATTGTGAAGTTCTATACGTAATAAAAACAACATTTGTTCGTTTTATTGGTCGTTAGAAGTTGTACGAGTAATTTTCTCATTTTAGTTAGTTTACTACTTCTTGATTGCAAAATGGAGAGAAGTAAACATTGAAAAAAGTATCGTTGCTTTAACTTTGGATCCGAAAGCGTTGACTTTTAGTTACAAATAAATTTCGTCTTTGATGATAATTTTCTCTACAGAAAAATTAAGAAATGTTAAATCTGACATTCAGTAAATATTATTTTGCGGTGGCCTTAAATGTTCATCTTGTTTTTAAGTCACGTTTGCTGTTCGATCGATTTCTTGTAAAGTCTATAGAAATCAATTTACTTTTATTTGTACGTACTGCTAGTGAACAACTGGTTTAAAGTTATTTGGACAGCACTTCCTTAGCCCCCGAACAATCAAACAAATTCAGTTTATTAAATATTTTATAGAATTTGTGTTAGTTGTGGATTATTAAACTACAGGTAAATAGTGACACCCGTATCTTTGGAGATCTCTAGACGGTTTAAAATAGGGTTCATCTTCGAATATTTAAAATTAATAACGAATTCTTCTCTAGAATAGACATTCCCCATGAAATAAGTTTATTTATGTTTTCTTCCAATAGTTCACAGTCTCTGAATAATTTTTGATTTTATTTCAAGATAAATTTTCAGCATCAGCGATTAGTTTGTAGCTGGATATTACATCAACCACGTCGCTGATACAAACGAAAAATATTAATGGTTTTAAGTTCGAACCTAGCAATTGGAATGTTTAACAAATAATTCTCTTACTAGAGGAATTGATTCGGTACACAGTTTGATGATAAAAAAGTAGGTACTTTATCAATGCCAGAAGTGAACAATACCTTAAAGGTTTTTAAAACCTGAAGAATTTCGTGTTTCGAAATTTAGTGAGATGGCATTATTCAGGTTAGGTAATTCAGGACTAGTGAAACCGAAGGTTAAATTTAGATCCGAGGCAGTAAAAACATTATTGAAATCTGGGTGCATTGATGAATTGGAAGTGCAGACACATAATATTTTGCAAATTTTAAAAGTTTTTGAACGCAATAAACAGATACATTTTGATTGGCAATTTATTAACTATGTTTACCACAACTTTAAAACATTTGTAATATTTAAGAACCCTATGTTCTGCAGTTTTAAATTGTAAAAGGTTGTTGTAGAATTTTATTTTTTCCCAAAAATTATATAAAATCTATAAAATAAAATAATAAACCACACGTTCAGACCCATATTATTTCAACAAATTAAATAGGATTTTGAAATGACGTAATCAAATTGTTGGTGGGGATAATTCGATAAATTTTGATGAATGCTTTATTATCTACAAAATGTTAATAAAACATAACTAAAATTTTACAACAATAAATTCGATAGTTTCAAAAATTATGCGTCTAATAAAACATTTTTTCTACCACGCACGTTTTTTGATTTTCTAATAGAGCTATTAAAGCACCCAAATGACGTCAAAGCGATTCGTTAATAGCCGAAAGGGGTTCTGAAATAGATCTAGTGTAATTTAGATCGCTAAGATTGGTAGCCATGATGACGAGAAATGTCAGGTGAATGTCAGTGGCAAATGCCAAATTAAAATTTCCCGTATTTCGGGAGGCGTAAGGACTTCACTAATTTCTTCATAAGACATTTTAACCAATTTTAACTTACAAAAACTCGAATTGATTCGAACTACAGTTGTTGTTGTGAAAATTCGAACTTCAAATATTTCGTGTTTCGTATCAGACCAACCCATCACCAACAACAACAAAATTCCCCAGATTAGGGTGAAAGGAGCAATTTCAAAAATTGGTTTAAAATTCTTTTCAAAGCTGGAATTTGTTAAGTCTTATTGTACGAGTATTTGTTGTTTTTCAAAAACGAAACGGGGAAGAATTATACGACTTTAATATTCCGTTTGGAAATTATTCCGATTTGTTTATTATTTTAAACAGTAGACCAAAATACTTGAAATTCGTAATCTATGAAAAACGCTCTTGTGGTTTTTCCATTATAAATAAGTTTTCTTTACCTCCTGAGCGTAAACTAAGTAATATTAATCGAGTCCATCGGACGAATAGCCACATTTTTAGTATACGCTTCCAAAAATGGCTACTTTACAGATTCATTATTTAAGTCCGTAAAATAAGTCTTTTTCTGACTCAATTAAAAAAAATATTTTTCTGGTTAGTATCTAAAATACAGTTTTTCGAACTAATCGTTGCTATTTTTTCGGAGTATTACTCAAAATACAATTTTTACGGATTTGCTATTTTTGGAACCTTTAACTAGAAAATGTTGTTTGTAAGACGTACTTAAAAAAATTTTGCGGACTCATCTGCTATTCCTCGGGTATGCCTTGTCCGTAAACAGCAATGATTCTTCTGCAGAAACTATATTTTAGGTACTTGTAACAAAAATAGGCGTAGTTTACTATGTTGTCAATTTTTGGAAATTATATCTACATTTTGTCGCTTATTTGAAGGGGAACAGCAAAAATGTTTTCAAATTCGAAATCTACGATAAATTCTGAATGCACTCGTTTTTTGGCCCATTGCAATTTAGGAAAACATCCAGTTGTTCATGGTTATTTGAAGATGTGTAGGCAAAATTTCTTAAAATTCCTAAACTCGAAAAATGTTCTATAAACGTATATTATCTTTCTTTTTCTACATGGGCGCGTTTCTTTCTTTTTGAGAATTTTCCAAAGTATTTGTCAATTTTTCTCCATTATTTAAACAGATAAAACGGAAGTACATAAATCCAAATACATTCTATAAACTTGTTCTTCAGCTCAGTTCAGATGAGCTCATGTTAACATTTTTTTAAACATTTTTGGAAAATGTCTAGTTTTTTGTGGTTATTTAAAAAAGAATAACCAAAATTAACCTTTTTCTCACTTGAAGAAAACTAGTTTAGTTTTTTTTTGGAGAATTTTAAAAATTATTTGCTTATCTTTTTCCGTCAAATTCGCAATTTACCAAAAATTCTTCATAAACTCATCATTTGGCCCATTGCAACTGAGTCATTTTAACATTTGTTTCGAAAATTTTCAATTTTTATGGTTATTTAATGAAGTCAAAATTTGTTCAGATTCGTAAATTAGCACAAAAACCTCTATAAATGAGAATTTTTGAAAATTATTTACCCATGTTTTTCCATTATCAAACGAAGTAGAACAAAAATGACTTTAAAGACATAATCTAGGAAAGGTTCTTTATGAACTCGTCCTTTGGTCTACTATAACTAAGCTCTTTTTAAAATTGCTTTCGAAAATTTTTGGAATGTATCCAGTTTTTGGTTATTTGACGAAGCATAAACAAAATTATTTCCGATTCGAAACCTACGACAACTTCCCTATAAAATTTCCTTTTGCCCACTAGAAGAGAGCTCATTCTACTTTCTTTTTGAGAATTTTCCAAAGTATTTTCCTATTTTTCTCCATTATTTGAAGAGATAAAACATAAGTAAATCCAAATTCATAATATGCGTAAAGTTTTCTATAAACTTGGCCTTCAACTCAGTGCAAATGAGTTTATTTTAACATTTTTTCGAATATTTTTCGAAAATATCCAGTTTTTACTTCCCGAGCGTAAGCTAAATTTTCAGTTTTTTTATAGCTATTTAACGAAGTCAAAGTTAGTTCAGATTCGTAAATTAGGAAAAAATCTCTATAAGGAGAATTTTCGAAAATTATTTACCCATGTTTCTCTGTTAGCTGAAGAGGTAGAACAACGATAGCTTCAAAGACATAATCTAGGAAAAGTTCTGCATGAACTCGTCCTTTGGCCTATTATAATTAAGCTTATTTTAAAATTGCTTTCGAAAATTTTTGGAATATATCCATTTTTTAGTTATTTGACGAAGCATAACCAAAATTATTTCAGATTCGAAATCTACTACAACTTCTCTATAAAATTTTCTTTTACCCACATGAATAGAGCTCATTTTATTTTTTTTTTTTGAGAATTTTCGAAAATTATTTGCCCACTTTTCTCCAATATTTGCAAGAGCAAAATTGCTTCAAATTTGTAATGTACCGAGACTGTTCTATAACACGACATTTTTTCCATTGGAATCGAGCACATTTTAACTTTTTTTTTCTAGAATAGAGATGAGGATATTGATAATTTGAACTTGTCCAACCGAAAATAAACAAACCATTGTGATTGCTACTCGTTATTACCTGATAATGTGTGAGCCAAGATGAGATAGCATAAAGTTACACAGCTTTCTAAATGGTGTTTTGTTTTTCGTGAATCTGTGTATTATACAGTCACTGGCATTTTTATTATTTCCATAAAAACATTACAGCACTTGAAAATAAAATTTAATTCGTGTGTTCTCATATTAATCTAAAACATTTTAGGGCTGACATGTTCCACTTTCCCCAGTATTTATAAAGAAACATTGCAATTAACTGTATGGTGAATTAAGGCGAGTAAGTTAATTTAAGTGATCGTTATTTTAATAAAATAAAATGTATATTTGTGTAATTTTTACTTTAAGCTTCTAATTCTAAAAAACTGGTTATAAACAAAGCTGGTATAATACAAAAGTCTTTACTTAAAAAATACGAATAAAACACACACACACATGCAAGACGCGAAAACTTTTATCAAAAATGTCGACACGTTTCGAAAAAGAAAATTGGCATTTTCTAGTACAGTAAAAGACTAAACTTAAAATTCGTGACTACTCTACACGAAGAACAAGAGGGGACACTAGGGGTCAATATGAATAAATATTTCAATGGTTGTCCTAAGACTGAATTGATTATTGAAACCTCACCAACCAATTGATGCCCACTTTTTTTTTGCTGTTCGATAAATCTCAATACATATTCCTAACGAAAAAACGCTGATTCAAAGTGACTTCGAAAAACAACTCGTCATGTCAGGAAACATATTTAGTTAACGGATATCTACATGAGACAGAATATTTTTCAGTTCAAAGATCATTGTTTCGTACAACATGATGGAGTAGCCAATCATGTTCTTTTTTCCTAGCTGAACTTTTCATAAACCCGTCTGCACAAACTTGGGGAGAAATTGTTTTCTAAGGATATGATTAAAGTAGCTGAACGCCATTTTTGCCATTTTTCTGTTGTTAAATAATCATTATATCTTATAAATGATAAAGTAACCAGTATTGCCTATTACTCCCTATACTATAAAATCAATAAATGATATTCACGCTTACCTAATAAAGTTTCGAAAATAATAATATAGTCTGCCTGACAGAAATGTCAATCATAATCTTCTATTTTAAACTTTTCCAATGTTCACTGTCTGCTAGTTAGACAACCAACAATACAGATCGCATGATAAGTTGTACTACTTACCTCATGGAAGTGTAAAATTTTTATTAAAGTACACAGGAACAAATTTTCCAAATCCGGACTGATGTGCGATATTTTATACACGACTTATTAAGAGCTTATAAAAATTATTTGGAAGGATATAAATTACATATGCAAAAATATAACTCATGTTTTTAATCATATTTAACTGAAAAATCCAGTATAATTCAATTATAATTTCATCGCAATGTGAATGTGGTGATATTTTTGAAAACTGATTATTCATTATGATGCTATGTGAGCATTAATTTAATTAGCTATAGTCAATAAATACTATCATTCATCAATAACATTCTTGATAATAAAGTGCGTGTTCAATAAAGTTCGCCTTCTATATCTCGATGTTCGTCTTTTATTCGATTTAATTACCTAAATCTTAGGAACGTTCGAAAACACCCTAATCAAGTATCTTATCATTTAATTTATATCCTTTCAAAGTTCACACAGCCAATGTCCTATAGAACGAGGAACTTTCTTATTGACTTTTATGTTTGTTCAAACAACTTCTCTCTATTAGAAAACACTATTATTACCACATCCCACACCGAATGTTTCATTCGTCTAAGTATGGCACATCCGTCAACAAAGCCGTCAAAAAAACCAAACTTCAAACTCTACTTTTAATGGGACGAATTTGTTTTAAAACCCTCTGCGTCGAGTGGAAATGAGTTTTATTAAAATTGGGTTGATATCTAATTTTAATTCAAAATGAAAGTTACGTAACTAATTTTGGAATTTAATGTCAGTTGAGAAATGTTCCAACCTCTTTTACAACCAGCTGAATTATGCAGACCATCGAGTTGACACAGTTTGTCAACCCTAAATATTAACTTTGACCGGTCTCATCCCTGACTGTGGAATTATTAATTTGCAGAGACGTGGAGATGATTTTCTTCCAAAGTGGTTGACACAGCATTTTCGACAATTGATACAATTACAGCATTATTATTCCCGGCACGTTCCATTTGGTAATTAATTTGCTTGGATTATTGATTTTTGCATAAATATAATGGATTGTTTGTTTTTTTAAGCAGTTTTATTCTTCCGGTGTTTGCTTTTCATTTTTTGAGGGTGTCTATACGCTTCGCTGATCACGTTTAATTATATCCGTTCATTATCCTTTTTTGCTTGATGTTGTTATTGATCCATTGTACAGCAGTTTAAAAGATTATACCACAAATTCGCTTCGTCTTAGTAAAACTTTTTTTTTATTATTATTATTTTAACGCAATACTTTGAAGCTATTTTACGTGTCAGAATAAACCGAATATTTTGAGGTACGACGCCGGAAAATTGAGTTACTGCAGTATAGTTTCGTGTAGGTTGGTGGTTACTAGAAATGAGAAATGTTTTTATTAAAAAAGATCCCTGCAGTGAGGTAATTCGAAATTTGTATTCGTCTCGTAGTGTATGAATAATTTTCTCTTAAACTTTACCCTTATACAGCTTTGCTAGTTCTTTGGAGTTCTGTGCTGCATTGTTTGATGCTCTGCCATTCTGTTTATATATTATAGTTTGTAATGGTGCTTTATAAATATAAATCAAGCCATAACGCAACATTAATTTTAATGCAGCCACCCGTACGAACATACATTTTGATGAAAAGTATAAAACTGCATGATGTCAGCGGAGTATTAAAATCAACTTTTCGTTAAAGTTATGAAGTAGATATTTTTAAATTTCCATTCATCCAAAAGAAGGAGTAGTCAACAGAACGTGGATGAAGCACACGAAGTTATTCGTCACTTTGTTTTTCTTCTGTTCTTCTTAATAACAGTAACCTAATGTTAGCTTATGTTAGCATATTTACTTTAATAGTTATATTTATTATTATTAGTATGTCTCAAACTTCACTCTTGTGTTAAATTTTTATGTTAGATGTTAGTTGTAAGAGAAGAGCCATTTTTTATTGTAATACATTTTAAAGATTTTTTTAACACTAAAAGTTATTTTATTAAATTAAATATTATTTAAAAAAGATTTTTTAAAAGTTTGATGTTTTTTTATCGTTGCGGATACTAATGTCATACCAAATTCCATGTAAAATATTATAATCTTTCACAATATAGAAGTGCAAAGCCGTTTACCGAACAGATGGAGTGATCACGAGCGCTTCACGTGACTACAAAATGAGCATCCAAGCTTATACGATAACATCAAAATTGCACGCATAAAGAAATTTCGGCGGAGTGTTTGAAAAATTTTTGTTTTGTTTATAAAGACTTTAATTTTTGATGAAAATGAAAAAAAATATTTTTTGTGATTTACTTTTTTTACCCAAAACGTGGCCTTGTTTTAATATTTACTTAACTCTCTCTTAAATGTTCAATGCATTTTCCTTCCCGAGTGTGAGAGAAAGAAGTATTGTAATCGAGTCCATCGGGCAATTTGTTACTGGCATATTTTTTCCACGTTTCATGACCCCTCCGAAACTAATGGACCGATTGTTGTCAAATTTTGCATGTATATTAGAAATACCATGTAGACAGTAAAACAAGACACTAACCACAATTTTGTTAATCATCTAAAATATCAATCAACAACTATCAACACTATCTAAATTTTATGAAAAAATAATGTACTTGTAGTCTGCGAATCTACATTGATTTTGTTTATTACTGTAGCTTAATTAATTAAATTAGTCCCCTCCTCTGTTTTGAAGAAATGATAAATCAATCAAAATTCATTTTCTTTTAATGTAGATGATTATTATCGGAATGTGTTAATGCTCGAATTGTTTCCCGTTGATTACCTCTTTCAAATATAATTCATATTGTCCGCACCTTGTATGGATTGCGCCTCCTTGTAATTTGCGCTCCCGCCGCGCAGGGCTTATTTACTCCCTTGGTTTTTACTTTATAGAAGTTGTCATATCAGGTTAAAACAAAAATCACAAGATTAAATTTTATAATTTTTCGAAGAACCAGGATTTGTTGGACTGTACTTCAAGGGAGAGGGAAGTCCTGTCGAAATAACCGTAAATGTATTCTTTGAGATGAAATACTGTTTCCGCTTTGGGAATATACTTTCATTTAAACTGGTGACATAAATTAGAAGCTAATCTCTGAAACGATCTATTATTCGTACTTCCCGAGCATATTTTAATTCTTTATTCCAGAAAATGTTCATCTCTTTTGCCTGAAATTCTAGAAAAACATTAACTTTATGACCAGTGGTCAATTTGTACATATTTAGAATTAAAGACATATTTATAGGGACGGCTTATGTTTCTGTAGTATGCTTTAGTAATGTAATAATCTTAGAATCAATCATTCATAAATTTTGATAAAAAAAATATGTGTAGAAGATTTTAAATGGCATAAAACTAACCAATTTGAAAAGTTTTAAAGAATTATTGTAAATATTTTGGTTTTAAAATATAAAAGAATGTTCCGGGTGTACCATTTTTCAAAGAATTTGAAAAAAAATCATAGACATTTTTAGCATATCTTCTGTTTTTCACTTCCAGATTATAAGTACTCTAATGTAATGAGCGAACGGTTAATTTCATGTTTTCTAGAAGTTTTGTGATCCCTAGAATGTTAAAAAATAGGTCACCCGTTTCCGACTATTTGTCATCTATTTGCCGTCTGTCTGTAGTCTACTCAAAATTTTGCATACTAAATGTTATTTAGACCTTGTAAAATTACATATTTTTATACATAGGGTTTGTGAATCCGTCTTTTTTTTACACTAGACATCCAGATTTGTTAAATTTAAATCAACAGTACGTACGAACACGGTATAGTTTTGGAAATTTCATTCTACCCTATAAAATTTTATTGACAATAATGAGAATTTGTCGGAGAACATTTAGCAGGTAGTTGTACTCATAAAATAATGGTTATTTGGGCACGCGATAACTTAAGTTGTAAATATCTCTTGCTATTGAAATTTCTAAAACTATGCTTTATAAAGAATTTTTGTTAGTGTTTGAATATTTAACGATATTCCCAAAAATGTTTAATAGAAACACTAAAGATGACAAATAGTGGATAACAGATAGACAACATACGACAGGTAGACGATGAACAAACGGAAACAAGCGACATACATTTTTCTTATGCTTGAGAAGCCAAAATTTATTTGATTTTAATTTTTTCTTCGATAATCCACGTGTGCAAAGTTAAAGTTAACAGACCATAAAGATCTCTGCTAAACTTCCAGTTAGTTTGGGCAGTTTTAATTTAAACGTCATCAAGTTTTGCGAAAAATTAACACAGATTTAAAAAAAATTAAAATATACTTATTACTTTTGTACTTTTTATAGGTTATAAAACAAACTGTTACATTTGCCTTTACGAATTTCGTTTTTACTTCCAGGTCACTTCGAAAACTGGCTACTTTTATGGATTTTCAACGTTTCATGACCCCTAGAGTGTGAAAAAATTGATCTCCTATTTGTCTGTCGTCCGTTTGTCTATGGTTTATCATCGCCCACTGTGTCGATATTTCTTAGACAGATAATCTCCGAAACTACTAGAGTGATTGTTGTCAAATTTTAAATGGATGTGCCTAATCATCCTCACCAACAATGTGATAACATCACCTCAAAATTTTACATAGAAAATGTTTATAATTTTCAAAAAATACCATACCTTTATACGCGAAGCTTCTGAATTCGCCTTTAGTTTTTACTTTAGATATACAGATCTCTTAAATATTATATTATTACATATTATTATTTATTATGCTACTTATAATATACACGAAAGCCGTAACCGTAATTCATAAACAACGTACAGTGTACACCCTACTTTATAAATGAGAAGGTTGTATTTTATGACCGGCGGCGACGGACGTCGTGTCAATTTTGAACGCAGTATATTATAAATAACAAACTCTACTAATTTTATAAACAGCCCCGTATTCTGCACATTTTGAAAGTCGAATTTATGAACTAGGGACGCCCTACTTTTAATTCAACATTAGAGAAATGGTGATTAGGTACAGGAAGTTTGTAAATTTTGAAAGCCGTAGTTATATTTTAGAGTTACTTATATACGACAACCCCAAAAAAATTAATAAACCAATTACTTTATTTTATTGATCAACTCAGTACGAAAAACTAGGTTTCCGATTTCCGTCTGTCTATTGGTCTGTCTGTTATGAGGATTTTTGTTAGACAGATAATCTTTAAAACTACCGGACCGATTGTTGTCAAATTTTTTAATCATCCACACCAACAGTGTGATGACGTCATCTCAGAATTGTACATATAATATATGGATTTTAAATTATTTAACATAACATGCTCCTAAACGCATAATTTATGAATCCGTGCTGAGTTTTTACCCGAGACATCCAGAATTTAGAAAAAAAAAAAATCAAAATCATAGCAACATTTAATTTTGAATCTGCATAACCGAATTCTTTGAAATCTTGCAGATGTTTTAAAGTTATCTCGAGCATGGTGAATTTGTAATCAAAACGTATCTGTTTATCATTTCCAACAAATTGATGACGTTATCCCAAACTTTTACCGAATAAATCCGTTCGAAAATATGTAAAATATGACGAGTCTATAGTTGTGATTTATGATTGAATTAATATTTCTAAGAACTGCTTATATAGCGTGCCCAAAGAATTAAAAAATGAGCCAATTTATTGTATTGCTTAAATTAGGAATGGCTCACTCCATTTTCCCGAAAATTTGGGAATACAATACTGTTATTTTTAATATTAGATTGCACCCATCCAAACTGATATACACATCCCTTCAAAAATGTAGATGACGTCATCACAAAATTTTCAAAAGGAAAAACTCATTTGAAACATACGCGTAACACGCTCCTTCACATTTAAACTTATATCGATACTCATTTTATTTTAACTTATAGGGGTCCTCACAAAAAAATAAAAAGAGGGAAGTTTTGTCTAACACCTTCAACCATTTATGTTGTAAATAATGTGAAAAAAAATCGAGGGAGGGATCTGGTGTTTTGTTATTAAATGAGTTTAAAAGAATCTTGCAGCACCTACAGTGTTTTTTGAAATATGTGAACGAATCTAGGTTTCCTGTGTTTTTTCTGACAGCTTTTGAAAACATCTTCAGATACTTGTTTCGTTTTTGAAAAATACCTTTATTTTAACTCATAGAAAGTATCACATTAAAAAATTAAATTCACAGCTTCAAGTTTTATAATTTATCTAGGAAATTAAATTTGTTTCATTGCCTGTGCCACAAGGATGAAGAAGGTTCTGGTTAAATAACTTTAGATCAATTTTTCATATGTATGTCAACACAAAAAATTAAAAAATTTACGTAAAAGTGCCAACCTGCATCTTTAAAAAGCAAGGGGTTAAGAACTTTTAACTTGGTCTATTTTGTACGTAAACATGTAAATATTTTGAAAGCTGTTGAAGATAAAACCTTAGTGTCCAGTGTCCACACATGTTTTTTGAAAGGAATGCAAAGATGTAAAATGTGTGAGGTCTTTCGTTTACAAGAAAATCGTAATACATAAATCTTGAACGGAAGTGAATTTGTTGGACTGCGTCAAAGAATTTTTTTAATAGTTCAGACTAATGATCAAAACAGTCTGCAATTATGATTATCAAAAAGATGATGATGCCATTAAGAAAACAAAGCTTAATTATAAACTAAACCTGAAAAAGTTATCTGTTTTCCTGCTGTACGGAAAGCTGCCTGTGAATAACTTACACAGCTTTTTTACAATTGATATGTAAAAATTAATTTTAAACAATATTTTGGATCCAAAGTTACGGTCCACACAAATTCATAATTTTTTTTAGACCTTTCTTTTTATGTTAAGAAAAATCGATTTAAATTGTTGGCTTTTGGAAGGTAACAAATCGTTACTTGTTACAATAATAAAATGCAAATATGTAGTTCTTAAATATGTTTTTTAATGTACGTACATTATTATATATGTAAATAATTTTAATTATTACAAAGCTTTTGTAAAGAATTAAAAATGGTTTAGGGATTATAACTTCATTAATTAGCAGTTATAACAACAGAAATCATGGAAATAAACTGTGTGACTCTATTTTATATTATTCCAATGTTTTTTTTTTGTACATTTCTATTTCCTAAACGACTTAAAATATGTACATTCTACTGAATTGTTTATATATTACTAAGAAACACTCAAATTTTTGTTTTTTATTTTCTGATTGGTGATTGATCTATAGATAATTTTGACAAATGTCGAATTTTGTAATTGCTAAATATTTCACAGTTTGTGGAACACGAAAATGCAGGTTTTCTGTCACGCAATTTTATTAGAGATCTAATTTTCAAACTTGGCGGACGAACTATTTTTGGTGTACCGTCTGATCATTACGAAAATAATAAAATGTTTACCATACTTTTTCTCCTTGCCTCGTCGAAGAAATTATCTTAATTTTAGCTTCATGTATAGCTGTGTTTTCCTAAAAAATATAAAAAAAATCGTAACATCAAATTTTGCAGGTGATTACATAACAAACTGGATTAAAGTTGTATTTTTTTCAAAAAAACACTTTACAAATGGTAAAATAATAGTGTTTGAGATTTTCGGAACATAAATTAAATATAAGATGTCCAAAAAGTAGCAGTCAGGGAATCTACGCCCTATTTTACATCGATCATAATTATAACACGAAATGTGTCCATCAATGTTTAGTGGACTGTGAAAATAACACTTTTAACACTCGTTAGTTTTTAAAAATTGAGACTGGCCAGACAAAGCACAAAAAATGTGTACCTACGTCTACCAATTACAAGCGACAGATAACGCGTTGTTTAGAAATTAATAAAATGAAAAACTCAGTTTCGATCGAAAAAGAAATAGAGCATACTTTGATCTTGAGAATTTCAATTAAAACTCAGAAATAGTCGTGTTAAGATCGTGATCAAAGATAGCGCGACACCTTTATAAAGTCTCTTATTGAAGTTTGTTAAAATTTAATACAAAAGTTGCTTTGAACGCGAGACAAATTATACAAGGCAGGTAATATGCGAAAGGCATGCTGAAATTGTGCCTTTGTCCTTAAAGTCCTTTATATTCAGTCTGCGTCTTTTCTACACAGCAAGAAACGTTAAATATAAGATATATATCGCTACATACAAATGGGAATTTGTAATTTTACTCAATAGATCAAAGTCGTATCAGAGAGAATGTGAAAGTGTTGTGTCGCATGAAAAATGTTTTTCTCATCCTACAACAGTGTTTACCTCAATCTTGGCGCTTTCGTCAATTCTTCACAGCAAATTTAGCAAGCAATGAGCAGAAGTTGCGGCAACAACGACAGGGCCGGATTAAGGCCCTTATAATTAATTAAACTGGCACATTTTTTGCATTTTTTTAACAAGCTTGTCTTTAAAATGCAACCACAGTACGTAATTTATTCTTGAACTTTTGCTGCGATTGTTTTTTTTTTCTTCAAAAACACATGGTATGTAATTTGAATTAAACACAACTTCCTTGCTGAAGTTCAAAATCTCGGTTAATGGATATAATACAACTCTGAGCAGTGACGTCTTTTACAAGCTTGAAAATTTTCGTCCTGGAATGCGGTTAGTTATTCTCGCACCCTCGTTTCTTTCTGTTGATGGCTGTGGCAATGTCCACATACACATTGCATGATTGCGCTTTTGATGTCGCCAACAAACAGATTTGGAGTTAGTTCGCTCCAAAATAGTTTAATTGTGCCACAATAGAGGCCCCTTTGAAACAATAAACAATGCAAAATTGTAATGTGTGCGTTGTAGCAGGAGAACAGGGAGACGTATTGTGAAGTTTTTGTCATTGTGTATGATATTGTATTGCCTACAAAGGATACACTACCAACTTCGAACAGTTTGAGCGTAAAGGATACCGGTCACGCATACTCCAGCATAGTTTTGATGGAAACCCTTAAACAACAACGATAAACATGGAAGCCCCTTTTGCCTATTAATGCCTGACTTGGTATGCTCTTTTGTTATAGTTTCATTGAGAGATACTGCTTTACGTAAGATTTGTAATTTTAACTTGTGTGGCTGGGGGATGTCTCTCAGAACACAACTTCTATCACACTTCCCCTGATGTACTTACGTAATATTTTCATTTATAAGGTGCATTTAACGAGATACGAATCTGTTTTACTAAATGAATGTTATTCATTTTTTGACATCTGTCCATTTAAATAACGATTAACTTTGGGGAAGTTCTGAAGGAATCCAATTCTCCATTTATAAATACACTTGATTTAACTTTGTTTAACTTTATACACTTTCCATCTTTTACGCTATCCGGCATGTCGTTAAATTCGACTTTAACTCTTATCATATTTCCACTAATAAGCTAAATATTGCGTGAGATAACTAAGATGTAGGGCACCGGCGTATATTGTGCTAATAACTGAAACAAAAACGAAGATTTTTAATATCCAGTGTTTAAATATTTACATAAAATAATTTTTAAGTCATAAAATACTGCACCCGGGAATTTATTGTAATAAAAAAATTTCCGGAAACACAATTAAACAAATCCATTTTTTTATGATACTGCAGATAAAGAAGCATGTTGTGCATATATTTCAAGTAAGTTTTTTAATAAAAAAGTTGTGATTTTAGAGCAACGCAAGCAAGATAAAGACGGCAAAACAGACATTTTAGTAATAGTAACTTGACTAACTCTCCTTTAGCTTAGTAATGCAACCTAGCAACTGTTTCTTTGAACCAAAATTTAATATCGCAACTCCCAGGAATTGTATTATAATTTTCGCACACTGTCGATATCAGAAATCTTGTTAGTATATTGGATCTGGATGCTCTTGAACAAAACAATAAATGTTATCTAAAATAAAAACGAGGAACTTCAAAGTTAATTTAATCTAGTAAAAGAGTACGGTTAACTCTATTATCCAATTTAACAAAATATATAAAAATTTAACTAAATCTAATAAAAACACGATATGTCAATCACAAGAGCTAAACATTTTCAAAACTGTCTTTGAAGAAGTTCAACTTGAAAAATTAAGAGTAGTTGAAAAATACAGTACCTGGAGTTCCTATAAAAAATGCAAATAATTTAAATCATTTTCTAAGAATATTTATTAGCATCTGTTTGTAGTCGAAAATTACGCATAGGCATAAATCTTTAAAACTAAGCATCTTCTTCAGTATTAAATTATTAATGACGTAGAGGTATTGAATGATAGTGAGTTTGTATTGGAATAATAATAAGATGTTATATACCAGTTCGTTATATTTAATAAAATCCTGTGTACGTTGGCAATTATGTCCAAATTTATTTGGAAAGTCGAAAAAGTTAATGTTTTAACCAAATTTTTTAAATCCACCCCAGATAATAGCTTTTAGTATTTGAAAACATCCACAGTCTCATCTACACACAACAAGAATAAGATAGGACCGAGATTTGAGCCATGTGATGAATGGTGAAAATCTATACCATTCCAATTTCTCCAAAAGAACGAGGTAATTGGTTTTCTTAAAAGATTTTTGAAAATCTGTAGAGCCTTTTTTATCCACCGCTTTTGTCACGTTCTGACATATACCGGGTGTCCCACGTAACATTTTCGGGCGCAATAACTCAGATATTTTTGAAGGTATTTTTATGAAATTTATAACAGGTGTAATATAATAGGTAAAGATTAGGCTGATAACAAAAAAACTATTTTATCGTACAAAATACGAATTTTTGAAAATCTGTAGAGCCTTTTTTATCCACCGCTTTTGTCACGTTCTGACATATACCGGGTGTCCCACGTAACATTTTCGGGCGCAATAACTCAGATATTTTTGAAGGTATTTTTATGAAATTTATAACAGGTGTAATATAATAGGTAAAGATTAGGCTGATAACAAAAAAACTATTTTATCGTACAAAATACGAATTTTAACACAACTTCCTGTTGTTAAAAATTATTCAAAATTGCGTTCTAACTTTAAGCAAATAAAATAACGGCTGTACGCGAAAAATTAATTAAATCACTGTTTTTGTTTAAAAGAATTACGTTAATAAAAATACAAAAATTAATTAATTTGTTTTTTTTTTTAAATTTAATAGTGCTTTCGGTGCAAAACAACTGCCTGCGTCGCCGAGTTCAATTTTGTACACCCCTGACATTTTTGTCAAAATCTGACAAGTTATTGAAAAGTGTTCGCTTTTCTTTAATTAGTCGCAACTGTCAAGGTGGTGAGAACAAAATGAAATATATTTAAAGCAGATAATAACCAACGGGAAAAATGTATTATCAGAACATGCTTAACATAAATTCTTTATATTTATAGACCGAAAGAATACGAGGATTAAGCACGTAGCAATTTGCTTGGTCTGTATAACTTTGGCTCCTCAAAACAGAACAGGCGACTAAAATTATAATTAATTTTATAATTTCACATTTTTACGGTACGAAAAAAATCAAGAGGAATTCATAAATCATAAGTAAAGGAGTATGTTATTTTATAAAATTTCACGAGACGTCATCAAATTGTTGGTGGAGATGGTTAATCAAATTTTGGTTAGCGTTTCACCGTTTACATGGTATTCCTAATCTAAATACAACATTTGACAACAATCGGTCAAGCAGTTTTGGAGATAATCTGTCTAATAAAAATAAACACGGACAGACGGCTACGACAGTCAGGCGGAAACGGGAGCCCTATTGTTCCTACTCTAGGGGCAATGAAACATCAAGAAAATTTGAAAGGACCAGTCACCCGATGGACTGTATACAATATTCCTTAGCTTACGCTCGGGAAGTAAAATTAGTAGTATATTAAATATTATAGATAATTTAAATAGAATCTACTATATAAAATTTTGAGATGACGTTATCAAATCGCAGCTGGGGTTGATGGGACAAAGTTTTGAATATTTAAATGATATTGCTAAAACTAACCTAAAATTTCACAACAATCAGACGACTATATATTTTCGATAAAATCACCAACAGCCAGACAGACAACACGCAACAGACGACTGATAGGCGATTGACAGACGGAAACAGGAGATTTGCTTTTTCTTACGCTCGGGAAGCAAAGTTAATATTAACAAGCTGCCTTAAATAAACATAAAGAATCATGCAACAAGTTTTTAAAAGAATCAACAGATAGATTTTAAAAATGAAAAATAAACTACTTACTAAAGCGCAAACTATGTTAAATCTGGAAGCAAATATTTTAAACGCATTTGTTTCATGCATTTTTGCATTTATGTTATTATCTTTTTAGTGAGGATGAATAAATATTTGAATCGTTCTGGAGTTATGAAATCAATATTAATTTTGCTTATTCAAAAACAGATTTAAAAATTTTCCATGTTATTTACATTTTATATAATAAAATAAAAATTGTTTAATAAAGGTCTATGGTAATATAGAACAAGAAACGTTCAGCGACAGGCGATCCCTTCATGGGCCACCTTTCTTTATTACCTATAAGGAGTAATTATTATATATTTATATTTTTTTATATTTTTCGTAACTCGTATAGGTGCTACTAAAAATGTGAATATACACATATTTAACCACAAATAAAGAAGCATATCACACTATAAGTTTCAAATGGGATTTTGAGACAATGGCATGAATTTTTTAAAAGAAATTAAGAGATGAATTCTTACTTTGCAATTTATGCTTGTGAAAAAAATCTTCAGGGAAGGGGTTTTGTATTTTCTAAGTCAAATTTTGTTGTACACTTGTGAATTATGTCCTTGAATCTATATATGCATAACATCAGTTTTATAAGTAGGAGGCACACTTTAACCAAAGGATTGTCATGATATTCACTTAGTAATTAAAGCAATTTACGGCAATTTACCCATTCTGCACAATTAGACCTGTTAATGTGATAAAACTTGTGTATTATAGGATTTTAATGGAGACTCAAACTTTTAGTTTTGGTTTGATGGTAACCCCAATGTATTGTACTTCCACTAAAGGGGATTTTCAGAAAACTTCCTTTGTGTGACTAATAGATTTTAGTGCTTGTTACATTAGGAAGCTCTTAAGCACACGCACACTATTACGTTGTCATTCAATACACTGCCGTTCTAATTTGTTTAAGCGCAGTTATAGAACATACAAGTTATAACAACCATAAACGGAACTGAAATGCATAAGCAGACTTTTTTGTGACGTGCACATTTTAGAAGCAACTATTTAAAAACTTAATTCTCAAAACAACGCAAAGATATTTTTCATGAATCTCATTATTTAAAAAAAAAAGTTGTAAGAGAAAATAGTAGCCCAACAGACTTAAGACACTTACAGAATTAGACAAAACCGTAGTCTACTTAAATGTGGAAAGCTGACATTTCATGGATTTTATATTTCTCTCCGTGCATTAATTGTACTCCCATCATGCACAAATGAAATATGAACGTTCAAACTGAAGGTTATTTAACAGATGAGTATTTTTTTACGTCTGAAAATGGAAAACTGAACCATTGTAAACAAAACAAGTTGCTACTCAAATCAATGACTCTTTTTTCTGAGTATAAAAAATTTCATCCTCTTTCGCATTAAAACGTAAATATCTTACCTTCTTTCAAAGTTAGAGATAAAAATAAAACTCGTGTAAAATGTACATTGCAAACAGAAGAAAATGATGTCAGTCGATGACAATAAGCGTATAAATAACAAAACGTCCAAAATACCATTTGATTAAAAAATTTCAGATAATGAAGTGCTGTGAAATTTACAACACTCGCCGAACATACCAGGTTTATGTTCGTGTTTTTATTGCAAGTTTTCGATAAAAGAATACATAATTTTATAATATAATTGTTCTCTTTAGGTGCAATTATAAATATTACCCGTATATAAAAGTTATTACCCCTATTACATTTCACCGTTAAAAATACAGCATAGAATATCCATGTGAGATTTTCAAGTTATTTCCTTTATTTGTTGTGTATTCTACATACCTAGTAGGTATTCCAATTTGAAGGCCGAAACACATCCGGTAGTTTTGACTTAACGAATTACAACTCGAAAGTTAAACTTTATGGGAAAAAATGGAAGGAAAATATGTAGCAAAACCACTCAAATCGTAATTTCCTGGCACTCGTTGCTTTCAAATTATAGCAGCAATGTTATAGATTGGTAAACAAGGTTGTGGTGACAGTTCACCGATTTGTATATGAGATGAATAAATTTTTATCGTTTACGGGATTTTTAACTAGATATTTTTGTATTTTATACAATTTTTTTCTACATAATGCATTCAGGAAATAAACGATGCGGAATGCAAAAGTTAAACGCATTTTTTTACCAACAAAATAAATACAATTTTTTGTATGTACAAATATAGGGCAATTTTTATTTTTTTTGTTTTTTTTTTTTTAGAAAAATGTTTTTGTATTTTAAGCTCGTATATGTGAAATATTTTATAAAATTTAAATAACATTCACGGAGTAAAATTTTAACGTCATCAAATTGTTTATGGGGATGACTAGACAAATTTTGGTTAGCGTTATACCATATTCCTAACATAGTTACATACAAAATTTGACAACAAGAGTTTAATAAAACTTGACAGAGACGACAGACGACAAACAAGAAAACGGGGGACCTATTCTTATCTGGCAAACATGAAAGTAGGCATTCACCGAGTGGATCCTATTACAATACTTCCTTAGCTTACGACCTGGAAGTGAAAAATTCCAGTCTATTACATACTTATATTATAAAACTGACTTCCAAACAAATTTGTTTTTATCCTACACCAAGTTAAAATCAGAGTTTCTTGCATGAAAGGGCTGGGAAAGGGCAACATTAATTACCTACCCAAAAAAATTTTGTTTGTGTCGCTAGCCAGGAAAATGAATTAACTTCCATAGAAACGTTTTAAGTAAACTTGCAAAATTCTTTAAAAAATTTAAGGTTATTTCGACAGAACTTCCCTTATTCGTGAAGTACAGTACAACAAATCCAGCTTTTTAGAAAAATTACAAAATTTGATTTTGCGAATTTTATTTTTTATGATAACCCTTGTTTGTTACGTTAAAGTAAAGATAAAAACACGCGTTTGTTTCAGGTGAGTTTTTGCAAGGATACCTATATCAGTTTGGATAAATGTAGTGTAATGCTAATAATAACAGCACTGCATTCTCAAATTTAAGAAAATTAGACTCACTCATTCTTCACTTCATTAATAAAATAAAATGCTTCGTTCATAATTTTTTTTTTTTAGTCAGCCTGTACAAGTCATTTGAAAAACTATTAGTGCATTGATAAACCACAAGTAGAGAGTCATGGTATTTTGCATATTTTAGAGAGGTTTTGTTAGTCAAATTGTTAGTCATCAATTTTTTGGAAGGGGATAAACGAATAAAATTTTACAGTTTAAAAGTTGAATTGCAAAATGTTAATATACAATTTTGATTCTTTTTCCAAAAAACTGTATAACTAAGGTGAAAACTCAACACGATTTCATACATCACAAATAAACGAGTAACTTATTTTATGAAATAAAAAAAAAACATAATTGTAATTGGAGATGATGTCATCCCATTGATGGCGGAGATGATTAGCCAAATTTTGTATCTACATGATATTCCTAATGTACATACAAAATTTGACAACAATTGGTCTAGTAGTTTCGGAGACTATGTGTCTAAAAAAATTGATACAAACGACAGATAGACAGACGGAAATGGGAGACAACGTTTTCGTACTCTTGAGGATTACTACTACTTACGCTCAGGAAATGAAATACTGAAGTATCAAACTTAGCTAAAGTGACTAAGTAATGGAAAAACCGGTATTTAATATTAATATTGCAAATAATTAATGTAATTAAGCTAATTTGTACTACTTTTTTTAAAAAAACTTTTTTTTATATTTTTCATTTTCTGCTGTATGATAAAAAATATTGTGTGCATCACAGCAAAAAAATTGTTTTCTGGATCTCAAGAAATGGCCAGCCACGCCTGCAGCTCTTCTGGCCATATTTTCTTTCGACCCGGAAAACCTTATTTTCCCGTCTGGTAAACAATATATTATTTTTACGTAACAAAAGTTTTAGATTAGGTACGTCATCATCATCATCAAAGTTTTGTATAGGCTGAACAGACGAATGCCGATTAACGATTTATCATATTCGCGGCAACCTTTAAGAGTGTGCAAGATTTCAAAGCAATCAGTTTATAAATAAGTTTCCTAAAATCGTACAGTTTGTAAGATTTTGTTGAAACGAATGATTTTTTAAATTTTCTACTAGTTGGCTATGACGCCCACGTCAGACATTTTAATTGCACTGCTGACGTACGCGTCATATCCTGTTAGAGCAGAAATTTGAAAAATTACACGGTATTATTTTAATTATTTTAGGATTTTCTAAATAAACTTTTAAGGTGACCTCATGAAATTTTTACTAACTTAACTTTTTACCATGTTCTCGAAATACTCTAAAATATCACAATAAACAATGCACTAGTTTCTGTCTGATAAAATCACCAAGACGAGTATAGATGACAGACGACAAAAAAACGACAATGAAAAAGAAACGGGGACCTATATTTTCATTTTCTAGAAGCTATACAATTTCAAGACAACATAAAATGAGCTGATACTTGGAATGTAAGTAAAATCTTGTCATTTAGATCACAGTAAAAAAATTTGAAATATAGCAGAAGGTAATTAATAAATTTGCGATTTCCAAGAGCTATTTGCTTCTTCATCAAAAAACAACTAGATAACATCGTACTAGTTGTACTTCAGAGAAGTAGAATTCTTCACTATTAATTGTCGCTGGTACTGGTATACATTTTTTAGGTTTGTTATACAGGGTTCCCCAAGTAAAAATCCGTGATTTTGTTTCTTGAGAGCGGATGAAAATATTAAAATTCTGCAAACGGCATTGTTTTTAGTTTGCTCAACTTAGTACATTACATGTATGATCCACATATGATGTCGGCATCGCGACGCAAACCTATATTTTTTTAAATAGCAATATATATTTCTTAACGGCTTTTGATAGATCACTAAATTATGTTTATAGCGACATAAGACACTTTGATTTTTGTTTCATATTCAGTCGATAAAAAAATTTAAAATTAAAACAATTTAAGTTCAAGGAAATAATGTATTACGACTTTTTACAAACAATTAATAAGATCTGTTTAAATCATTTTTTAGAATTAGTTAAAAAATTTAACCATTTTTGACAAGCAGCAAAGAAATATTATAGTAGTCCAAAATTTCTGACATGTAACAGTTGTCTTTGCACCATTGTAATCGTAATTTAATGATCGATCAAAATATATGTATGCATCATATTTGAAAACTACTAAATTAAGCTTTCCCCGTTAAGCTAAAAACAATGGCGTGTACAGAATTCCAATGTATCCATCCGTTTTCAAGATACAAGGTCGCTGACTTTTATCTGGAACACCCTATATAACAGAAAAGCGAAGATTTAAAAAATATTTTTTTTAGAAACTACCAAAAAAGTTGTCTAAATCGAAAAGATAATGTTGTTCAATTACAACTTAAAAAAGTATTGTTCTGTTCTAAATGATTTCAATTTGCACCATATGTCATTTAATATGCAATTCAGTTCTAATTTTTTGTTTCCACCAAAATAAAATAAGGTGTGAAATATGGTGGAGGCGCCGGGTTTAAATGCCATCTTTACAATGAAAATAAATGATATTTATCGAGTTTTTTTTTCTTTTTTTTTAAGACCAAAAGCTTAACTAATTTCCCTTGTATAATCCAAATATTCTATGTATGTTATTTGTTGTAATTTGCAATTTTCAAATTTTAAGTTTTTATTTCTGTGTCCATTTAGCGGTAGCAAAATGTGCTTTATGACGTTTACGCAAATAACACGAAATTTCATTTTGTCCTGTCCTAATAAGCAAGGAGTACATTGGCGTTGTTTTTATGAGGTGCTGTGCCAAAAGCCATTAGGCTAGCCTCAGGAGGGACGAATGCGTGGCAGAGAAGCGTGAACTACGGCCACTCTTGCGGTTCTAGAACAAACACGCTCCACTGCCCTCAACAGTTTTAAAAGTCGGAATTTAAAGGATACCAGTCCAGTATAAATTAGGTTTCTTCTTTTCTTTCATAAAGGGCGTGTTTTCTGCTGTGGTTGCTCTTGAAAAGGCGATGGTGAAAACTAAAGAAAGAGGCAAAATTTGGCGGTTAAATAATAAAACAAGGCACATTATCTGTACAGCCCTAAATAAACTCACGTCGTAAACAAACCTTATAGTGAGACAGCTCGACAACTTTTACAAATAAACAACCTCCGAAACTGTAATATAGGTGAAATGAGACAAGGGGGAGAAATCAGCTGTTCGGCGTGCATTAGAATACAAATGTATGGAAGCATAAAGGCTACCATCATTCTTTTGTCGTCGGATTATGGCTAAAATAAACTTGGCACTTCATTTTAAAATACAATACTTTATCATAAATGAGACAAAAATGTCCGCTTAATAAAAGTAGATTGAAATTGCTTAAGCAACAAAGGATTCTGGAAAAATGCTGAAAAATATCCAGCTGATTATTTTATATTCCACAAGCGTACTATAAAAAACATAATGACTATATTTTTTCATTTAAATTCTTACTTTAAACTATTTCATATGTCCCGAGGAATAGAGAACGAATTAATCTGCAGACTCTCGTTACCGAATATGAAACTTGTTCTCCTGTGATTCATCATTTCGTGGTATATGAAAGTGTATGTTTCCTGTTTCCGTCTACATGTTCCCCGTCTATCTGTTCACTTTTTTACTAGACAAATATTCTTGGTAACCACTGAATATAGTTAGTTTAGTTTAAAATTTGGGGTTACATTTAGATTTATTTTTATACAAGGATATTTCATCCCTTTACGACTATATGTATTTGTCAGGGACGTGTCTAAAAACCAATGTATTTGATTTAAACTGGCTCATAATATATTGTTTATATTGTATAGATACCAAAACCGAAAAACCTCAAAATAATTTTTAATGTCCTTTCTAAGTTTTTACCATTTATTATTTTAGAACTGCAGTCTTAAAGCAACAGAAATTTTCATAATGTTGTGCCATGTTTACCAAGTGGAGCGAAAACTGGAAGGAAATTGTGTTAAAAGTGGAGGAAAAGGAGGGGTATGTTTATTTTATAAACTTTAAAGAGCGTCTACCATGCAAAATTTTGAGGCAACTTTATCAAATTGTTGGAGGGGGATGATTAGACAAATTTTTGTTAACGTTTGACCATCCACGATATTCCTAACATAGATTGTCCATCTAATAAATATCGATACAGACAGACGATAGAGAGATTGGCGGAAACGGAAGACCTATTTTTTCATACTCTGGGTGTCATGAAATGTGGAAAAAATATTAAAGTAGCCACTCGTCCGATGGACACTTCCTTAGCTCGAGAACTAAAAAGTATAATAAAACAAAAATCAATAGAATTTTATTGAAAACATAAAATAATAGGAAGGATTTTTTTTACTAAATTGGCACCTATCACCTTACTGCACTTATTAATAAAATTGGTTTAGAACATCAAAATGTTACCATTAAAAAGTATGCCTGTACAACATCATTTTCCACTTTTTTTTCTTAATGATTTCTCGGGCGTAAGTTCTTAACGTTTGAGGAATGGCTAATTTCCTTTTTTCTCAATTTTTTGTAGCACCTATAGAATATAAAACAATAGCTATCTGTACTGTTTGTGCGTATCTGCAAAATTTAAGATATGTTTTAAAAATATCCTACACATTATAAATCATTTCAACATTGTTTAACTGATTGTCCTGAAATTTTGCAAAAACCTAAAGACTACCGTAAGCATGGTAATTTGCTAAAAATAAAATATATCTCATCCCCATCAAAAATCCATCAGTCATCTAGCATTTTGTTAACTAAATATCGTTTGAAGTTTATAGTGTGACCTGCTTCTTTATTCATGATTTATATATCTATATTTTAAATAATATAAATATGTGTTACCGTAAAAAAAAGTACAAAAGGAAGTTTTTTGAGGATGTGGTACGACAGTAATAATGAATTAATGAATCATAGCAGAAATTTATCAAATGCATGTTTATGATACAATCGATTTGTACATGTAGCATTGTTTACACTTTTGTAATGTAATTTTTGTTTTACTCGTAATATAATAGACCCGAACGGTCGATAGGTTTCCGATTTCCGTCTGTTTGTCCGTTTGCCTGTTTGTCTGTCTGTATGTTATGAATTTGTTTAATCATCACCAACATTTGATGACGATGATGAATGTTACTTTGTATTGTAAATTTTAGAAGGTAGGAATCCAATCAAAGGTGGGAATCGTTCTAGTTATAGAAAATTTATACTCCTGCACTTGTGGTTCATGAATCGGTGCTGAATTTTTATCCTAGACATCCAGATTTTTGCAAAACAAAGTTTTAACAACTTGCAATTTAACTTTGAAACCTCTGAAATTTTCCAAACTTTTTAAAGTTATCAGAAGAATGGTAAATCGCGAGGTAAAACATTAATCAAAATTTATCGATTTATGCACCTCTCCCCCAAAATCTTGCATTTTTCTCGAATAAAATCTGGTGAAAAGAAACCATCATATGCATGAAGTTGCGGTTTGAAAGAGAGGGAAGTACTCTCTAAACTCTTTAGGGCAATTTTTACTTCCCGAGCGTAAGCTAAGTAAGTATTGTAATAGCACGCACCTGACAAATAGAATGTTTTCTCGATGCTTCATGATCCCTAGAGTACGAAAACCTTCTAAAAAGACAGGTCTTGCGTTTCCGTCTATCTGTCTGCTATCTGTCATGTGTGTCGATTTTTGTTAATTCTGTTGGTTAAATCTAAAATTATCTGTCCAATGTTCTCAATATCCTACAAATAATAGTACAATTTCTTGTCTTAATATAAAAGTGTTAGCAGGGTAAAAATAAAACTTGCAGAATAAAGGTAATTTTTCTAGTTAAGTTAGTTAGTAAAAGTTATTTAAGATCCAGGAAGTTCTGTTTGAATAATTTTAAACCAATTTGTACTCCTAGCCTATTAAAATAACATGACATATGTCAGTTTAGCATTCGTAAAAAATGTTTTTTAAAAATATCGGAAAACCAACGCTTTCGTTGAGTTGAAATTTACGAGTACCAGAATTTAGTTTGGCATTGTTTTAATTGTATCTTAAATTCCCCAAGTTTAATTTATAGTAAAATTATAAAAAGGATTGTTACGAAGTAATCCATACGCCGCCCCGGTACGGCACCTATGAGTTTTCTAGTACGTACGCTGTGACTCATCATCGGCGACGGTGGTTCTCGAATAAAGAAAAACCTGTTAGTGGTCCAACGAAAGTCGCGGGAAGTCTCGATGGTGGACTCCAGAACAACCTCGAAAGCAGCGTTAGCGATCTTTCCGAAAGAAGCGTAGGCCTGTCTAAATAGGGACCACTGTCGGGAGCAGACTAGTCTAGTCTAATCCAGGAGTCAATTAACGAGTACGAGTTAAGTTGAGTCAGAATTACTAAATTTCTCTTTTTCTAAAATGCACATTCGAGAAAGTAATTAACTTAAAATTTCAACATTAGTTTAGTTAGTTTTTTGTTTACGATTTTATAAAGTTTTATATGCAAACAACACAGATATGACTTTTAAAGAAAAGCGGGCTGGCCCTGCAATGGTTCCTCTCGTTCCCTGTTGGCTCTGTTTTCTCTTGGAATAGTTTGCGTTGGCTAATTACTAAAGTTACTAATTAGTGTTTAATTATTTACTCATTATTATGATGAATTTAATAATACAAAATACACCAACATTTTAATCATAATTAACTGCTGTTTTTTCATGATTCTTAGCGAATTTTATGTTCGCTTCTGTCCCATTTTCGCTTTGACAAAAACTTTTAAAATACGCGATTTAGCCTACACTGAACAGTCGACTGAATTTGTGGCTGAAAATGTTTCTGTCTCTTTTGACAATATTTCAATCAATTATAAATTAGTTTTAGACAGTAAAATTTTATTTTTTCGGGTAATCACGACATGTAATGTTAAAAATAGCACTAGCTTATTAAATAACATTGAAGAGGTACTTATATTATGATTTGTGATGTTCGTATTAAAGGAAATTTACTTGATAAAATTTGAAATGTTATCATTAGTATATATTATGGAAAGAATAAATGGCTACATTTTATATAATGTTCATGGTTATCTTAAGGTGCAGTTAAATTTCATAATAATCAAAGAGAAAAAAATGAACATGAAAAAATCCACATTTTTATATTATCTATCAAACTGTCAAACAGCAAGGAAACATGACACAAGACATCGTCACTTACGAAGTAAAAATAATTACAACATAGTTAATCATTGTTTACTGAACAGATGGAGTGCTCACATGCTCACGTGAACACAAATTGAACTTCTAAGCTTATATGATAACATCAAAATTGAACGTAAAGAGAAACTTTGGTAGGATGAAAATATTTTTGCCTGTTTATATATGTTCATTGCGGATATTTTTATCATTAAAAGAAGTATTAAATTTTTAAATAAGAAAAAAAGCACATAAAATTGAAAGTAAAAATGAAAAGTTTTGTGGTAAAATAACGGATGGTTTAGCATACAAAGCCATCATAATAGAAGTGTGTATTAATAATAATTATTTATTCATAATGATTTATCTGCTTTTTTACTAATTAAAAAAATGACGACCACTATTCATGATTCATGAAACAAAATTTTAAATGGGGATCTAATACCTCCTGATTTAGAGTCAATTGGTTTTTCAGGCAAATACAAAGAAAGAGTCTTTGAAAACACTGAATTACAGGAAATATGATAGAAATTATTAAAATAAAAAAAAACACGAAAAACGAGACGAAACTAAAAGCAAGCACGACACAAGTAACAGTGAAGGCTTTAGTTAACCTAAGCGGAAAAGACAGGTATAATTTGTCAACCTATGTGAAAACGATCATGCCCAATTTAACTGCCGACATCCCTCGACCAATAATATTAGGCTTTAAAAGATCACGCTCTTTTACAACTCCATTTGTTCGGTAAATGGAGTATAGTGTCAAGTTTGCTATTTTACTTACGAACCACCTCTATAAAATTTAATAAAATATAATATAAAATATAAAAATATGTTAAAATGTATTGTGCCACAGACTTTCAAAAAATTATTTGTGACGGTAATTAACATTCTAAACGTCCACAGTCAGTCGATTGTATGAAATTCTATTTGTACTTTATTGTGCTAATAGTTTTATGATTTATTTTGGAACTATATAATCGATTGCTCTGAAATTTTGCAAGCGCTTTAAAGCTATTGTGAATATGGTATGTCGCTAAACATAATTTATCTCTTCATCCCACTAAAAATTTTATGACGTCATCTGAATAAAATTTTGTTAAGTAAATCTCCCTTGAAATTTATATTGTAGCGTGGTACTTTATCCGTCGTTGAATAATACATCCACATTTTTATTGTTAACCATAATAGATATGGTAATTACAATATAAAAATTGTAGTAGTCATTGTCCTCGCTTGTCACATTGAAACCAGTTTAAAATTCCTCGTCTAAAGTTTTTTGTTGTTAATTATACTTCAACTACTATGTTAGTGGCAAAATATGTATCCGCACTCTAACCTGACTTGATACTACAGTGCAGTAACTAAAGTAAATATTTCAATTTTTTCAGTATAGTTGAAAACTGAAAGAAACATCTAAGATACGCGGAGTAATCACCATGTCTACGAAATACTGTCTAAACTCTTTAAGCCACTATTTATTCATTCTTCATTTAACTAAATGCGTTGTAAAAATGTTCATCTAAATACATTTAAACCTCAACGTAGTCCTATATTTTCGGCGAAATCCTTTGAGACGCAGATTGCGTCACTGTATTTCGCGCTCCGGTAAAGTCGCATTTGTTTTAAAGTTATTTTAACATAATCAGACTTGATGTTTGAGCAATTATTCCAATTAATATCAGCAAACCACAGCCAAATTTCGATTAGAATCTGTCCAAATGATTAATTACAATTTGTAACAAAATAATTCAGTATTAATGTTGGTTGGAACAAGCCGATTCAAATGTGAATTATTTATCCTTGTCTCGCGTAGTAGCGCAGTGTGGTACAAAACATAACGCGAACATTCGATTTTAGCCGCTTAAGTACGGGCTGAATCGTCGTTATCACGACAGCAAAAAGAGGACTTAATATTCCATCTTTGACAGATTTAATGTAGATTTTATGATATTAGGCACCTTTGATCCTGCGCCATAAGTTATTTCAAGGCATTTGCATTTCCTCCTTCAACTCCTACTAGATGGAAGAGATAAACATTCATCTCCGGAATTTTGCCGCTAATTTTCTTACGGAGCACCACCCTAAGTTGATTTCCTGTTTTATTCCGAGAATTAGCCAGCCTCTAGCTGGAGCCTAAAAGTACTTGGACAAAAGCTTTCATGTCGACGGCTTCGCCATTGCGCTCATTTATAAAGAACACAATGCGAGTGGACTGTTTACTTGTCCGAGGACAAACAGTAAATTTCCAATGATAAATTATGAGCAGTTACAATTAAATGATTTGTTGCATTTATGGTCTTTCGTGATACTGTGTGTACAGTGTCAGAATATTTGTGTTGTTAAAAAATCGCTCATAAATTGTAATTCCGTCATAGGATACAGAATAGGCAAAGTACATATAACAAGATATAATGACAAGTAACCGTAATTTTGGTTTCATGCAGAAGATATTACAGTAATTTTTAATTTATAATTTTTGACAGTATTTAGCTTTAGGGGTTAGCGAACCATAATGGAATAGTTTTAAATAATCAGTTGTATGCTATGCTAGTTAATTATTATTAATTTAAAACTGGCATTATGTGCATCAAAATATCGAAGAAATATGTACCACTTTATAAAAAAAAAATGCAGCTAAATGTGCAAAACATGTATATGCAAATACTTAATTTGAACATGTCTAATAAAAAAAATAACAAAATGCTGCGAAATATACAGTAGAAATACAATATTTGTATATTGACCTGGAGATTGACAAATATTATGTATGCAGAATTTAAGATTTATTTTTGAAAATTTTAAGATGACTCCATCAGTATCTTGAAATTTTTACCATTGTCATGATAATCTTAGAAAATCTAAAATCTTAAAATAATAGCAGCAAAATTACCAAAATTATGGAAACCAGGAAGTCTTCATTTTTGTATCCTCTAAGCTGCAAATTTAAATAACGAGAAATTATATTAAACAATAATAATTTTCCATAGTAAATAGTTTCCTAACATTTGAGTTTGTAAGGTGCGTCTGGCGATAAGTTATCTTGTAAACGAACCAATCTCAAGGAGTAAAAGACTATAATAAGAACCTCATTCAACGATAAAAAGGAGAAACATGGAAACACAATGGATAAATTGACAGAAATGATGATGGACTTGATGAAGGATGTACGAAAAACAAAATAAAACCAAAAAAAAGTATCAAGATGAGAGAAAGAACTGACAACTAAGAAGAAGATAAGAAAGACACAGCGTAATCTTAACAAGATTTAATCATAAAGATAAACAACAGGGAAAAATTAAGAAGGGCAATGGAAACCATCATGATACACAAAATAAAAGTAAAAGCAGAGGTAGGACTGAAAATGGCAAATAAAATAAAGACAATGAAAGGAAAGATAATATACAACTAACGAACTGATAAAAAATTGGTCTAAAGAGTTTAGACAGTACTTCCCTCGCTGTCGGAAACTTGACGACTGCATGCCTATTGTGTTTTTTTCTCACTACATTTTTGTAGTAGGAATTTAAAAAAAAATTGCGATGACGTCATCAACATTTTTGCAAGGACACGTATATCAGTTGGGATAGATGTAGTGTAATACTAAGAATAAAATTATTATATTCTCAAATTTTCGGGAAAATGAATTGGGTCGTTTTGAATATTGATTTGTAATAATCAATAAAATAACGAAACAATTTACTCACGTATACGTATCAGAGGCAACTGAAAATCGTGTATGTATAAACATTCTTAATTTAAGATGACAGGCGTAACAGCATACGTGAGAGTCAAACAGAGAAACTGTAAACAAAACGACCATCGGTTTTATTGCTTCGACTTCCGCTTATTATATAAAATATTGGGTTTTATTTTAATTCTTGACGGTGAAATTCACAATTGGTTGATTATAAACATGTCTATTTCACATTCGCGGAACCAAGTGAGCGCATAAAACAAATGCAGGTCTGTAATGTTAAAGTCGATGTAAATAAGCGTACTACCCTTATGTTTCAACCGAGTTTTTCCTTTAACAAATTTTGTGTCTACCAAATTGGGTTGGTTGGGGTGTAATACTAATAATAAGTGTTGCCTTTAATTTAATCAATAAAATAAATTGACTTCATTAATTTTTTTGAACCACCTCTTAAGAAAATCTAAAAAATATGAATGGAATGATAAATCCCAAGTACAAACTCATCATATTTTTTGCATTTTAGATAGGATTTATTCAGCAAAATTTAAGGGTGACGTCATCAATTTTTTTAGGAGGGATGAACAAATACATTTTGAACAAAAGTTTACCATGCTTATAATAACTTTAAAATATTCCCAAGATTTCAAAGCATTCGGTTTTCTAATTCCTGATTAAATCGATAAAATAAATTTACGCCTTCATTAATTTTTTTGAGTCACCCTGCATATGCAAATCCAAAAATATGATTGGAATGATAAATCACAAGCACAGACTCATCATATTTTGTACATTTTAGATACGATTTATTCGGCAAACTTTTGAGCTGACGTCATCAGTTTTTTGTAGAAGATAACCAAATATATTTTGACTAAAAATTTATTATGCTCTTTATAACCTTAAAACATCTGCAAGATTTCAAAGCATTCGGTTTTGTAGTTCCTGATTAAATCAATAAAATAAGTTTACTCATTCATTAATTTTTTTGAGTCACCCTGTATATGCAAATCGAAAAAAATTGAATGGAATGATAAATCACAAGAAGAGACTCACCATATTTTGTACATTTTAGATAGGATTTTTTCAGCAAAATTTTGTGGTGACATCATAAATTTTTTAGGGGGGACGACCAAATACGTTTTGATCAAAAATTTACCATGCTTATGATAATTTTAAAATATCTTCAAGATTTCGAAGCATTCGGTTTTGTAGTTCCTGAGTAAATCAGTAAAATAAATTTACGCTTTCATTTATTTTCTGGAATCACCCTGTATATGCAAATCCAAAAAATATGAATGGAGTGATAGATCACAAGTACAGACTGATCATATTTTGTACATTTTAGATATGATTTATTCGGCAAATTTTCGAGCTGACGTCATCAAGTTTTTGGAGGGGATAAGCAAATATATTTTGACTAAACATTTATTATGCTCTTTATAACCTTAAAACATCTGCAAGATGTCAGAGCATTCCGTTTTGTAGTTCCTGATTAAATCAATAAAATAATTTACGCATTCATTAATTTTTTTGAGTCACTCTGTATATGCAAATCGAAAAAATATGAATGGAGTGATAAATGACAAGTACAGGCTCAGCATATTTTGTACATTTTAGATATGATTTATTCGGCAAACTTTCGAGCTGACGTCATCAAGTTTTTGGAGGGGATAAGCAAATATATTTTGACTAAACATTTATTATGCTCTTTATGACCTTAAAACATCTGCAAGATTTCAGAGCATTCGGTTTTGTAGTTCCTGATTAAATCAATAAAATATATTTACGCATTCATTAATTTTTTTGAGTCACCCTGTATATGCAAATCCAAAAAATATGAATGGAGTGATAGATCACAAGTACAGACTCATCATATTTTGTACATTTTAGATATGATTTATTCCACAAACTTTTGAGCTGACGTCATCAAGTTTTTGGAGGGGATAAGCAAATATTTTTTGACTAAAGATTTATGATGCTCTTTATAGCCTTAAAACATCTGCAACATTTCAAAGCATTCTGGTTAGCAGATTAAAAATTAAATTTCAAAATGTTGTTTTATAATTTTGATTTCTTTTCCAAAAATCTGGACGTTTCGGGTGAAAAGTCGATTCAGAGTTGTAAACTACATGTGTAGGACTATGTTATTTTATACAATTGAAAACCCATTTACTATGTACAATTTTGAAGTGACGTCATCGCATTAGTGGTGGGGATGATTAGACAAATTTTGGTTAGCGTTTAACCATCTACATGATATTCTTAATATAAGTACAAAATTTCACAACAATCGGTCGAGTACTTTCGGAGATTATCTGTCTAATAAAAATCCGGGACAACAGACGGACAGACGGACAGACAGACGGAAATGGGAGACCTATTTCTTCGTCTTCTAGGGGTCATGAAAGATCGAGAAAACGTAAAAGTAGAGAGTCGGCCGACGGACTCGATTACAATACTTCCTTTGCTTACGCTCGGGAAGTAAAAAGGAATTAGAAATACAACAAAAATAAGACAACTAGCGGCACACTAAAAGAATAAAGGAACAGAAGTCAAAATTAAATACCAAAAAATTGATCCCCCAAAAAGTACAGTCGAACAAATATGGCTGGAAAAATTATAAAATTTAATTTACCAAATTTAAATTTTTAAAGATAAACCTTACAAGTTAAAATAAAGTATACGTGAAAGAGAATGCAATGCATATGTTTCAAGTGAGTTTTTGCCTAGCAAAATTTTGTGATGACATCATCAAGATTTTATCATGGACACAATCATATCAATTTGAATAGTTACAGTGTAATACTAATACTTAATAATAATAGTACTGTATACTCAAATTTTCGAGCCGTTCTTGATTTGATAAAAAAATATGACGTTAGTTGATGTTAGTTTGCTTAACTTGGGCTTATAAGGATAAGAATTCGACTACTGGAGAACCATATGCTGTACTGATGAGACCTACAATAAGGAGGTCGAAATTGCAGGCTACAAATTTTCATTAGGTGGTTCGAGCATGTATGCTATATAACAAATACCAGTTAACTAAAAAATTGGTATGAAGTTAGTAGTAAACAGTACTTTCCGCGCCCCTGGAGGACAGGTCAGTAACTACAGGTTCTTCCAAAATTATAAAATTTGGTTTGGCAAATTTTATTCTGTGAGAACCCTATGAGTTAAAAAAAGATAGGTGTGAACAGGTAAAAAATATCGTATACGTATGTTTCAAGTGAGGCTTTGCATTATGAAAATTTGACGTCACCAACATTTTTGCAAGGACACATATCAGGTTGAATAGGTGCAGTGTAATATTAATAATAACAGTATTATATTCTCTAATTTTCGGGAAAACGGAGTGAGCCATTCCTGATTTAATCAATAAAATAAATTGGCTCATTCATTTTTTTTTGTCACCCTTTATAAGCAGTTCTAAAAAATATGAATGCAGTGATAAATCAGAAGTATAAACTCATCATATTCTGCATATTTGTGTGAGGACTAATCAGTTATATTTTGATTAAAAATTTACTAAACTTTCGATAACTTTAATACGTCTCCAAGATTTCAGAGAATTCTGTTTTGAAGTTTCAAAATTATGTTTCAAAATATTGTTATACAGTTTTGATTTGTTTTCCAAAAATCTGGATATTTCGGGTAAAAACCCATTTACTATGTACAATTTTGAGTTGACGTCATCACATGGGGGTGATTAGACAGTTTGGTTAGCGTTTTACCATCTACACGACGTTCATATGACACCTAAAAATTTGACATCGGTCCGGTAGTCTGTCAACACAGACCTCGGACAAACAAACAGACAGAAACGGGAGACCTATTTTTGCATACGCTAACATGAAAATAGCCAATCGCCCGATGGACTTGATTACAATACTTCCTTAAAAAATTGGTCGAAAGTTGTTTCCACAGAACTTCACTCGCTCCTGAAGTACAATGAAACATTTTCGAGTTGAGTTTTTTCTTTACACAATTTTGTGATGACATCATCAACATGTATGTCAACATTGGTGCAGTGTAATACTAAAAATAACAGTACTGTATTTCAAAAAATTTCTGGGAAAATGGAGTGAACCTTTCCCGATTAATCAATAAAATATTAAATTGACCCATTCATTAATTGTTTTGAGCCATCTGTATAACCAAATATGAATACAGTGATAAATCGCAAGTAAAAACTCATCATATTTTGTACATTCTAGGTAGAATTTATTGGGTAAAATTTTGAGATAACGTCATCAATTTTTTGGGGGAATAAACAGATGTATTTTGATTAACAATTTACTATGCTTACAATAACTTTCAAACGTCCGCAAGATTTCAAAGTATTCAGTTTTGCAATTCTTGATTTATTCAATAAAATAAATTGACTGATTGACTAATTTTTTTGAGTCACCCTGCAGAACCAAATCTAAAAAATTGGTCTAAAGAGTTTAGACAGTACTTCCCTCGCTGTCGGAAACGTGACGACTGCAAGCCTATTATGTCTTTTTTGTATTACATTTTGCAATTCTTGATTTAATCAATAAAATTAATTGACTCAGCCATTAATTTTTTCCAGACACCCTGCATAAGCATATCTAAAAAATATTAATGCAGTGATAAATCACAAGTATAGACTCATCATTCTTTACACATTTAAGCATTTTTTCAGCAAAATTTTTCGGTGACGTCATCAAATTTTTAGAGGGGATGAACAAATACATTTTGACTATAAATTTATCATGCCTATGACAACTTTAAAACATCTCCAAGATTTCAAAGCATTCGGTTTTGTAGTTCCTGATTAAATCAATAAAATAAATTCATGCATTCATTAATTTTTTTAAGTCACCCTGTATATGCAAATCCAAAAAATATGAATGGAATGATAAATCACAAGTACAGACTCATCATATTTTGTACATTTTAGGTGGGATTTATTCAGCAAACTTTTGAGCTGACGTCATCAATTTTTTGGAGGGGATAAGTAAATATATTTTGATTAAAAATTTATCGTGATTGTCATAACTGTAAACCATCTGCAAGATTTCAAAGCATTCAGCACAATATTGTTTCATAATTTTGATTTTTTTCCAAAAATCTGGGCGTTTCGAGTAAAAACTTAATTCGGTGTCATAAACGACATGTGTAGGACTATATTATTGTATACAATTTAAAACCCATTTACTATGTACAACTTTGAACTGACGTCATCGCATTAGTGGTGGGGATGATTAGACAAATTTTGGTTAGCGTTTTACCATCTACACGATTTTCCTAATATAAATAGAAAATTTCGCAATAATCGGTCCAGTACTTTCGGAGATTATCTGTCTAATAAAAATCCAGGACGGCAGACAGACGGACAGACGGACAGGCAGACGGAAACGGGAGACCTATTTCTTCGTCCTCTAGAAGTCATGAAAGGCCGAGAAAACGTAAAAGTAGAGAATCGGCCGACGGACTAAATTTTGCGTCCTAACAGTATAATTTTTACTTCTCGAGAGTAAGCTAAGGAAGTATAGTAATCGAGTCCATCGGCCAAATTGCCACTTTTATATTTTCTGGACGTGGCATGATCTCTATAGTACAAAAAAAGTGATCTCCCGTTTCCGTCCGTCTGTCCGTCCGTCCGTCCGTCCGTCTGTCCGTCCGTCCGTCCGTCCGTCCGTCCGTCCGTCTGTCTGTCTGTTTGTCTGGTGTCTGTATCCATTTTTATTAGACACGTAATCTCCGAAACTACCCGACCGATTGTTGTCAAATTTTGTATGTATATTAGGAATATCATATAGATGGTTAACCGCTAACTAAAATTTGGCTAATCTTGCCCACCACTGATGAGATGAGTTTTTTTTAATTTCATAAAATAAGATACTCCTGCCTTTGTTGTGTGTGAATCCGTGTCAAATTTTCACCCTAGATATCCAGATTTTTGGAAACAAATTCAAAACTGTATATGCTCTGAAATCTTGTAAACATGTCAAGGTTATCGAAATCATGGTGAATCGTTTATCCCCTCCCAAAAAATCGTGACGTCATCTCAAAATTTTGCCGAATAAATCCTTCCTGAAATGTGCAAAATATTTCGGCTGCATACTCATGGTTTACCAACGCGTTCATAGTTTTTAGAATTACGGATACAGGGTGACTCAAAGAATTAATGAAAGTGTCAATTTATTTTATTGGATAATCAGGAACTGCACAACCGAATGCTTTGAAATCTTGCAAACGGTTTAAACTTATTGTAAGCATAGTGCATTTTTAATCAAAATATATCTGTTTATCGCCTTCAAAAAATTGAAGAAGTCATGTCAAAATTTTGCCAAATTCAAAATATACAAAATACGATAAGTCTATACTTGTGGTTTATCACAGCCACCGCATTAAAAGTTTTTAATTTTTTTTTTATACAGGGTGACTCTTAAAAATTAATTAATGGGTCAAATTATTTTACTGAAATCGGAAACGGTTCACTCCATTTTCCCGAAAATTTGAGAATACAATAATGTTATCATCAGTATAACACGACTATCCAAAGTGATGTAGGTGTCTTTCCAAAAATGTTGATGACATCACCTTCTTTACGTTTCAGATTGTCGTTAAAAAAATAAAATTCGCATAAATAAGTTTTATAACTTCTCTAAAAAGCTGAGTTTGTTTTATTGTACTTCAAGGGTGAGGGAAGTTCTGTCGAAATAACCTTCGACCATTTTTTTACTGGTATTTATGTGCAAATATTATTTCTTGAAATTACGTCATCAAGTAGTTGGTGGGAATAAATACATAATTATATTAATCTTACACACACCCATTATACTATTCTAACTATAATGTTATTGTTTTCCTACAATTTCAGACAAAAAACAAAACGATTTTTGCAATAAATAATAAGAGGATCCGATCAGACATTAATTTTTTGAGAAGAGTCAGTTAAAAATTTCTGACAAATTTGCTTAAACTCTTTTTTTCATGGCTTATATCGAGCGAGCAATATAATTTGTAATCGAGTCATTTGTTGATTTTCATTTGTTTCGGAAAAGTCACGTCGATGATTGATCCACATAGTACATAACTTCAAATAAATTAAATTGACAGATGGAAAGAAAAAAATGGCGTGAACTCAGAACTGAATTTGAATAATGAATGATTAACCATTTAAATGTTCAGATTTTTGATTTAGTAAAACTCATCTTTTTTTTTTAACGTATCCTGAAATATGGGGGCGAATTCGGTGAATATAATTCCACAAAAACAGACCACAGTAAAGGAATCGACCTTTAAATCGATGATGGTTTGATTTCACTTTAATGAGGTAAATCGACTTGTGCAAACACATTTTTCAGCCAAAAACAAACCAAAATTTTGAATTTTCATTTATTTTTTAATAAAAAAAAAATGACACTTAAATTCACAATTAATTTCCATTAGAGCATTAAACACTATATTTAAAGTCCCTATTCACAATAAATGTTGCAAATGTTCCCCATTTTCTTGAAAACACAGCAAAACTCTTCTTCAAACTGCATCAATGACATTGTTCAATATAACCTCATTGTTGTTTATTTCGTTGTTTTTTTTCAGTTATTCTGTTCCTTAAATCTTCCAAATCATTAGCAGGAGTACAATAAATTGTGTTCTTTAAATGCGGCCAGAGAAAAAATCAGCAGGTGTAAGATTACATGATCTTGGGGGCCAGATATGTTCAGTATTTCGACTAATAACTCTTTGGTCAAAAAACTCTCGTAATGGTTGGAAAAAACCAAAAGCTAATTCATCATCATGGAGTTCTCTTCTGAATGGCCCCAAAATTTCTTCCAGATATCAAATAGAAGTTAAATTGCCTAAAAAATGATAAGTTGAGGAAGAAAGTTAAAAAACTTTGGTTTTCATTTTCTTACCATTAAAAAAGAATGGGCCTATGATGCGTCTTTGGCTAATTGCAGCCCAAACACCAATTTTTTGTGCATGAAGTGGGGCCTCAACATAAAAAGGTGGTTTCTCTTGGCTCCACATTCGCATATTTTGGGAATTAACATAACCACTCACGTGGAACCAAGCTTCATCCGTAAAAAATGTCTTCTCTAGCAGTTCATCATCAAATGTGTTCAAAAACCACTCACAGTATTCACGTCTGATTGGAAAATTCCCCTCATGTCATTCTTGCACACATTGTAATCGATAAACAAATAATCCCAAGTCTTTTTCAATATTGTTCGGCAAGTGCACTACGCTTTAATGAATTGCAAAAATTAGCATAATCCACAATATTGTTTGAAAATTGCTCTCTAAATTCGGTCCACGTGTCAGGAATTAATATTGCCATTGTCCGTCGATTTTTTGACCATTTCGAAAGTAAGACTCAATCATAAAAGTCTTATGTTCCAATGTAAAAGCCATTTTTCATCAAGTTCTTGAATTTGTTGAAAATTTAAGCCAAAAAACGGCCCAAAATGAACACAAGTTAGTTCTGAAAAGAACTGTTTTTTTAAAAGGATTTTCAGTACGAAACACAACAAAAGCAAAAAATCATTCGTTACGGCCCTTCAGTTACTTAAAGAATTCAGAAAAAGACACAATTCAGTTCGAAAACACTTGGAAAACACCATTGATGTGGAGGTATGGATGGCGCGTTCACCTCGATTAGCATGACTGTTATTGAATCCAACCAAAGAGAGAGATGGGCTGTTGTGAAGTCACATATGTGCGCAAAGGAGAGTAAATTTGACCACGTGACGAGGGGAATAATTAAGCGCAAAACCATTACATTAAACGATTTTATTAAATAAAATGCATATAAAAAATGATGTCGGAGAACTTATATCTGTTTTAGTATTAGTAGTACATTAAAAAATGTAGTTTGAATGAATATGAATAGAACATTGTTAAAATAATTTACCCATATATAGAAAAAAATTGTTTTTCAACTTCAAAGGAATTGTAAAGAATTGGCAATTTATAATTAATTAGTGACTTTTCTTCAAACGTCAAAAAAACATTAATTTTTACTGTACTAATTAAATGAAAACAAGTAACCATTTTTAATCAAACGCTCTTCACCCACACACAAAAAAAAGTCCCGCCGTTTACCAATGAGTGTACGGTATGTAATTCTTTAAATGGCTGTTTGGAATATTTGAGAAATAGAGACCAAAGAAGGTTACTTACTAATGTCAAGTATTTAATTTTCATGTACATACATTCTAAAATTTATTTAATGTTTTTATCGGATTTTGAAAAAAAAAATAGTTTATTTTATTCGAAGACAACTGACTTTTCGTGGCGTGCCTGTAAATTTGATAGCTGAGCCTGTTTCTGAAATAAAATAACAAGTCCCCCCAAATGGCGCAGAAAAGTATTTTCCTGAGAGGCAGAAAAATACACTCCCAAATGAAATTAACACAACAATTGATTTTGCAAATTAACTATGAGTGAGTTTCTGTAAGCGACTGTAGCGTTTATATCAGAGTAAAATAAAGATGAAACGATCAAAAACAATTTTTTTTCAAAGTTTTTTTTAACAAGGTGACTCGGAAAGTTAAAAACAGAAGGGATCTTTTTTCAGTATTTTTCTCCCAAACTGATGTATAAAATCGTCAAAATCGTCAGGAGAAAAATGGTCACTACAAATTGCTGCAGAACTACCTGGTGTGTAGTTTTTTCTTTTCATGGCAATTACCCATTTTTTTTAATTCAGCATCCTTTGGGAAGCTGAAAAATAACTATTGTGTATGCACATCCATGCAAAGAGGTAAAAAAATACCAGCGGAAGGAAATGCCGCAACTTTTTTTCACTCTATTATTGCAGCCGTAAGCAGTACAAGACTTCACAATTTTCGTATGTAGATTTTACGAATTAAAGAAAGTAAAATGTACAGTCATACCCAAAATTTATTTTTAGTTGTCATTCATTACATGCAATACTAAACTATTTTTTTTTAAAACCAAACTTATCTAGCAACTATCACCAAAAAATAAAGTTCAACCAACTAAAACAATTATTAAACACTAGAATATTAAAATATTGTAAAAATTGTCTAAAATAAGTTCCAATTAGCACAAAAAAACCATCGAAAAGCAACTAAAACCACTAGCACAACACGTAGCGTAAACACACAAACGATGAAATATGCCCCTGATCAGCTGATTTTGCGTCTTCCCTCTCTCTCTTTGATTGGAGTCAATGTCGAATGCAAACGCGCCATCCATACCTCCACATCAATGGAAAACACAACCAACTTAACCTCAAACGTAACGAGCAGTTGAACAGTGGTTCAAGTTACATCCAATATCGGTCAAGGTCTTACTGCGAATACCACAGGCGAATACATATTCAAATCATGTAAAAAATAGGGATGAATTTTAAAAACTGCAGAATTGCAAAACTGAACGACTCGGTACAATTTAAAATTTTTAGCATTCATTTTAATAAAATTTCCAAAACCCATTAATGCAAGTAAGCGGCGGAACTGTAGACATCATTAATCGTCAGAATTTGGTAAGACACACGTACCCTGTTCAAATGTTATTTCAAATGTAACTCGATTACAAATTATATTGCTCACTCGATACGTCCGGATTATTAAACCTCATATAAAGCAGCACACCATGCTACACTATTTAAATGAGGTTTAGTTAACAACATTTTGAGATATATTGATAAATATTTTCCAGGGCACAAACGGATAATCGTTCCTTGTTCCATCTCCATAAAAAACTAAATTCAAAATTTTTAAGTCAATGGTACGATAGTTTCAGAGATTACAACAGAGTGATCAACAAATATTATTTCAGTTGGTATAGTTTTCGAAATTTCAGTCTACTATAAAATTTTATTGAGAATAACGAGACAGACAGTGGTACAATGGTAAGAAATATTTATGGGTTACACCAGTTCACCTGAATTTGTAGGAGAACATTTAGCAGGTACTTGTACTCATAAAATAATGGTCATTTTCGTTCGTGAGTAACGATGGTCCCTGTCCGAACCTGGATTATTCTGAATTCTAACATCTGGGATTACCGGCACGCGATAACTTTAAGTTGCAAATATTTCTTACTATTGTACTACTGTCCGTCTCGTTATTGCCAATAAAATTTTATAGGATAGAATAAAATTTCCAAAATTATAATAGAATTACCCAATTTTGAAAAAAACTTTCTTGCACAGCTATTGCCGAATCTTTTAAGCGTTCAAGATAGTTAGTTTATGGCATTTTAATACAATCAATAACAAATTTTTATTCACATTAAATATCAATTTCGAAAAAAGGGAGCAAAGTGATGTTACATTTGTACTAATTTGAAGCAAAATTTGTTGATACTAACTGAAAGTAATTATTGATGATCACGCTGTATTTCGTTCATTATTTCGTACAAGTTGTGAAAGAGCAAAAAGCATGGAATCACATGTTCGATAAATTTTTCATCCATTAATCCGAAACTGGAATTCTAGCAATAACGCTGCACTGTCAAAAATAAAGTCGAAATGAAAATAAAATAGTGTCATTTTACAACAAAGTACACAAGTTTTTGTTTATTTCTGCTTGTCATTTTTCAACTGATATTTCACAGTGCGACCCTTTTGGTCGAACATGTACAATTTATAATTTTAAGAGATGAAAGATAACAAACTGACTACGAAATAAATTAAAACAGTAATTGAGCATCGCTGTGGAAAATCAACTTCCATACAATCAAAATAGGTCGATTTTTGTTTTAATTAATTAGAGCGTTGTTATTTTCTAATAGTGAGAAGCTTATCGGTCCGTACCATTTTAATTCCCCAAATTAATTTAATTTATAACAAGATATAAAGTTAGTTAAGTAATCTTGTTAGTACAACTTTTCTCGTTTTGGGTTGCTTCCCCTGAAACCTCGTCTACTCCCTCCAATAATTTTTTCAGTCCAAAGATTATGAAAGAGTTTGCAAATTTCCAACATGTTTCCTTCCGATTCAACGATTCATGCACATTAAAGATAACGAACACCATTGTATAAATTTCTCATTAATAACGCCAGATTCTGGAGTTTTTATTTCTCTCGTGTGTTATTATTTCATGTCACATACATACATCATGAACAGCTACAATGGATATTATGATCCGTGAAATGTTTTCTTTCCGACATGACAATGTCATTTTAATACACACATTTATTATTGAAATTGTCTGTCAGTGGACAAAGAAATATCAATTTTCCAAACTGCCGCTGTTCAGGAATGCTGAATTCAGTATTTTTATTTCCATTTGCTTAACTGCGTTTAAATTATTATTTGATTGGAGATTTTAAACGGACAGTGTGAATTCGATGGAAGCTAAAATAATAATGACTGTAACGTTGCACATGTTTTTTTTTTTAATTTAAACTTTTAATTCTACAAACGATTTCAATTTGTAATGCATACTGCAATATTTATTCCTTTTTATAAAGATTATAACGTCAATCACTATGGCATTAGTCGCCGAGTTCGATGACGCGACTGGTATCAATGTGATTGATTTCATTTGCTAGCAACGTTCCATTATTTAAATTAACTCTCAAACCAAAAAAACGGTGAAAACGTGTGCATATATAAATATACGATATATCAAATATCACCAGTTTTAAAATAGTTCAGTGGTAGCAACACATAATAATTAATCTAATCTAACTTAACTTATGGTAGAAAATATATTATTGTGGTAAATAAATTAGCTTTATCTTTGAAAAGTGGAGATATTACTTTAGAATTTACTACAACACAGTGTACACTACATTTTTTGTTCTTTTAAACTGAAAGAATTGTTATCTTTACGTTCTAAAACTGGAAACACAAGAGATAAGATGTAATACATTATTTCCCATAAGAATCTCTTTGAACAAGTTTTCCCTTATCGATTGTACCACAAGCAACCAAATGTTTCTGTTTCCATTACGATTCTCTGAAGACCATGCTTCGTAAAGTGATGTATATATATCCACATTTAAATATACACAAATATGTAGATATTATATTTAAGTAATTTATTCCGGTCTGTTCTTGTTTTCAATAGGTAAAGATAACTAAAAGACTATTAAGGTTTATATTTAAAAAATAATAATCATTAAACACCGTATTAACAAGTCTATCAAGAGTAATTCTGAAAGTTGGAAGATTTTACGATTAGGAAAGTGGATAAAGTGGCAATAGAAATAAAACTTTTAACAACTGTAATTAACAAAAAAGTAGCAGGACCATTTCAACTACATTTGGGGATCTGTGAAGAGAAATTCACTTACCTCCGTAGTTTTAATGGCGTCGATTTATCTTAATTTAATTTAAAGCCAACAAAAGGTAAAATCAAGAGTTTGCTACAGATTGATGCCTCCTCTGGGTCTCAGAGCTAAGTTTAATACACAGAATAAAATACAATCCGTGTTCTTTGAATGCAAATTTCCATGTGACGGATTGCATTCGAGCTATTGCGCTTCAGTTTAATTCGTAAAACAATACAGGGGGAATGAAGCCACGACTAAATAAATTTATCTTCGCTGCACAATTCTCTGGAAATGGTGCCGAATTCGCAACTACCTAACAAGGATGACGTTTTTAAACAGATGACAATTGCGCATTAATTTTAGTTTTTAGAGTCGTAGTTTAATTGATAAGAGGTCAGCTTTAAACAAAGCTTCTTGCTGAGTTTTTCAATTGGGATAGCTGTCAAAAAACAGGAGATTTTTTTCCGCTTTTAGATCACGAAAATGGATTGCTAAAGAGTGAATACGGAAAAAGCTCTTGCGTTTAAAACCCACGGATCCCTTGCGTGATTTTTACCACAGGGTAATACATTGCTGTAGATTTAGTAGGATCTATTTTACAATTTATTATTTCCCAGAAGATTAAGTCTACATTTGAAGTGCAAATCAATCAAAATAGTTTTAATTACTTAAACAGTTTCATATTTTAATATAAAATATTGAATTTTTATTAAATAATTTACGATACCGCCTCATTTGTATTTCCACCTACAACTCGATTTTAACTGATACGATGTATTCGTAAACTATGAATAAATGTTCTCGTTTCACATTTATTACGCAAACTAGAAGAAGATAAATTCACCGTCTTCGAAAGATAAAGTTTTATCATTCCGAAATTAAGGTTGGAGACGCATCAATATTAAAATTGTGACAATTTATCATTCCTCTGTGCTTTTCGTTTTAAAGTACGTTACGTAATAAGTTTTACATTGATTGGGACAGAAGCTGGAAGTGAAGTTCTGAAGCTCGGAATTCTCTATAAAGTTATTTTATGAAATATATTGGAAATATCGCTTATAGACATTGTAAACACCTGAAATTTGTTTGTACTTTGTATAAACAGGTGAACCTTATTACACTTTACTTCAAAAGCTTGAGAAAGGTTGAACGCAAAGTATGTTATTTATTTCATGTAGATATTTTGTAAGACTTTCTCCTTCCACAACCTGTAGGCTGTAGATAGTCTTAACTTCGGATAATGAAACATTCTTTAACGCAGCAACCGACTGGTTATATTTTAAACTGGAATATTAATGTATTGCTAAGCAGTACAACGTCATTAGTTCACATTACTAAAATATCGTTAAAATTAATCTCAAAACCTGTGCGAAAATGTATTAAGCAAAATATGTATAGAGAATAAGAAATTATGGAATAAAGTAGTTAATCAAAATTACTCCTTTTTAGTTTTTCTTTCTACCTAAGAAGCGTATTTATTTATTAAACTATTTATTATTAAAATTTTATGCTAAGTAATTTTTTTGTTTTTCGTTTACAAACTTACTATGTATAATGTAATATTTTTCTTCCTCATTTATTTTTACAGTTTATCTCCTCGGTGCTTAATTGTCAATAATATTTATCTTCATTAGCAATAAAAACATTGGTACATCGAAATTTTTATTCTTCATTTCTCATGTTTCATGGCTCATCTCTCATATCTCATCTCTCGTTTCTTCCCATTTCTCACATTTTTCATTTTTCACAGTTACCATTTCTTCTCATTTCCTGTTTCCACTAATTTCTCATATTTCTTATTATTTGTCGTTTCTCATTTTCACAATTCATTCCCGCTTCAAATTTCTCATTTCACGTTTCTCGTATCTTTCGCTTTTGCAACTTTCCACTTCTTAAACTTCCATTTCTCATATTTCACACATGTTTCATACTTCACACGTTTTTCACATTTCCCATGTTTTAATAATAAAATAAATAAAATAAAAATGTTTTGTCTTGTGAGAAATGTTTTCTTATTTCTCACAAGAATATCATATATGTTCAGGAATATCTGGAGTGCAATTATATATCGTTGATTATGTGAGTTGATATTTATATTTTGATTGTGATTACGTATATCTTGATTTCTGGTTTGATATGTATATTTTGATACTGATTTTTGACGAGTTTATGGTTTTAACGTCCTTGGCACAATAAATGTTACTTACATATTGCTTATTTCAAATTTGTCATTTATCACGTTCCTCAATTTTCACAATTCCCATTTCCCAGTTTTCTCATTTTTTACGTTTCTAATTTCTCACGTTTACACATTTCTGATTTATTACGTTTTTAATCACAAATTTCTCACATTTCCCACTTATCACATTTTTCATTTCTCATATTTGTCATTTCAAAAATTTCTTATTTCTCACTTTTCTAATTTCCTTTCATTGCTCACATTCGTTATTTTTCACGTTTCCCAATTCTCACTTGTTCCACATCTCATGTTTCCCATTATTCTCCGTTTCCCATTTCTTATTTCTTCTTATTTCCCATTTATTCTTATTTTTCTTTTCTTCTGATTTGTAATTTTTTCTTTTTTCTCGCATTTACTCATTTCTCACATTTCTCACTTTTTCATTTTTCGCGTTTCTCATTTCTCATATTTCTGTTTTATCATAATTTTTAATGACAAATGTTTCACATTTCCTATTTAGCCCATTTACTATTTCTCAAGTTTCCCATTTCTCATTTCGTCCCATTTCTCACTTCCTCTCGTTTCTCATTTGAAACATATCACATTTCTTTTCATTTCTCACGTTTTCCATTTTTCATATTTCTATTTGTCATTTCCTCTGATTTCTCACGTTCCCTATTTCTAAGGTTTCTCAGTTCTCACGTTCCTTATTTCCCACGTTTCTCAATTTTCACTTTTCCCATGTCTTACGTTTCCCATTATTCTTAGGTTTCCCATTTCTCATTTCTGCTAAAATCTCATTTGTCTTCATTTCTTGTTTCTTTTCATTTCTCATTTTTTCTCTTTTCCACATTTTCTCATTTTTCATATTTCTTGTTTTTTCTCCTTATTTTCATTTGTTTTCATTTCCCACGTAGTTCATTTGTCGAGTTTCTCGTTTCCCAATTTTTGATTTATCAAATTTTTAATGACAAATTCCCATTTTACATATTTTCTTATTCTCATCTCTCTCGTTTCCCACATTTCTTATTTATCACATTTTTCATTTCTTCCCATTTTTCATTCCTAACGTTCCCTATTTCTCAGGTTTCTCAATTCTCACTTTTTCTATTTCTCACGTTTCCCATTTCTCGCATTCCTTATTTCTCACGTTTCCCATTGTTTGTACGTTTGCCGTTTCTTATTGCTTCTAACTTCTCATTCGTTCTCATTTCTCGTTCCTTCTCATTTTTCATTTTTTCATTTCTATTCATTTCCCAATTTTTCATTTCTCATGTTTCTTATTTCTCGCGTTTCTTATTTCCGACATTTTTGACATATCACATTTGTAATGACAAATATCTCACTCTTTCCATTTATCACATTTTCCATTTCACACGCTTCTCATTTGTCATTTTCCACATTTCTTAGTTCCCACATTTCTCGTTTATTCGCATTTCTCACTTCTTCTCGTTTCTCATTTCAAACATTTCTTATTTCTTTTCATTTCCCACGTTTCTCATTTTTCACATTTTCCATTTCTCATTGTCCCAATTTCCACATTTCTAATATGTCACTTTTCCCGTTTCTTCCCACTTTTCATTTCCTCTCATTTCTCACGTTCCCTATATATCACGTTTCTCAATTATCACTTGTTCTATTTCTCACGTTTGCCATTATTCTTACGTTTCCCATTTCTCATTTCTTCTAATTTCTCATTTGTCCTCATTTCTCGCTTCTTCTCATTTCTCATTTTTTCTCTTTTCTCACATCTTCTCATTTTTTATATTTCTCGTTTTTTCTCATTATTTTCATTTGTTTTCATTTCCCACGTAGCACATTTCTCGAGTTTCTCGTTTCCCAATTTTTGATTTATCACATTTTTAACGACAAATGTATATCGTTCCGATTTTACACATTTTCCTATTCTCATCTCTCTCTTTTCCCACATTTCTTATTTATCACATTTCTCATTTCTTCCCATTTTTCATTCCTCACGTTCCTTATTTCTCATGTTTCTCAATTCTCACTTTTTCTATTTCTCACGTTTCCCATTTCACATATTCCTTATTTCTCACGTTTCTCAATTCTTACTTTCTATTTCTCACGTTTCCCATTATTCGTACGTTTCCCGCTTCTTATTACTCCTAATTTCGCATTTGTTCTCATTTCTCGTTTCTTCTCATTTCTGATTTTTCTAATTTTTTCATTTCTATTCATTCCTCATGTGTCTCATTTCTCATGTTTCCCATTTTTCGCGTTTCTTATTTCCGACATTTTTGATATATCACATTTTTAATGACAAATATCTCACTCTTTCCATTTATCACATTTTCCATTTCTCACGTTTCTCACTTGTCATTTTCCATATTTCTTAGTTCCCACATTTCTCATTTATTCGCATTTCTCACTTCTTCTCATTTCAAACATTTCTTATTTCTTTTCATTTCCCACGTTTCTCCTTTTTCACATTTTCCATTTTTCATATGTCCCAATTTCCACATTTTCAATATCTCACGTTTCTCGTTTCTTCCCACTTTTCATTTCCTCTCATTTCTCACGTTCCCTATGTCTCATTTTTTCATCTCTATTTATTTATCACTTTTTTCATATCTCACTTTTTCTATTTCTCACGTTTCCCACTATTCTTACGTTTCCCGTTTCTCATTTCTTCTAATTTTTCATTTGTTTTCATTTCTTGTTTCTGCTCATTTCTCACTTTTTCTTTTTTCTTACTTTTTCCTTTTTTTTTTCTTTTCTTCATTTCTATTCATTTCTCATGCTTCCCATTTCTCGCGTTTCTTATTTCCCAAATTTTTGATTTATCGCATTTTTAATGACTGTCTCACACTTTCCAACTGTCACATTTTCCACTTCTCATGTTTCTCCTTTCCCACATTTCTTAGTTCTCACATTTTTATTTCTTGTCAATTCTCATTTCTTCTCGTTTCTCATTTTAAACATTTCCCATTTTTTTAATTTCATACGTTTCCCATTTTTCACATTTTCGATTTCTCATATGTCCCATTTTCCACATTTCTAATATCTCGTATTTCTCGTTTCTTCCCATTTCTCATTTTCTCTCGTTTCTCACGTTCCTCATTTCTCGCGTTTCTCAATTCTCACTTTTTCCATTTCTCACGTTTCCCGTTTGCCATTTCTTCTAATTTCTCATTTGTTCTCATTTCTCGTTTCTTCTCATTACCCATTTTTTCTTTTCTCAAATCTTCTTAATATCTCAGTTTGTTTATGAAAATTTCAAAAACCGGCTTTTACTACTGTTTTCAATGCAAAAAAACTTTATAAATCGTTTAGAAATATTGTAGAGTTTTTTGGTCGAAAATGAGATATACATCATACAAAAAGTAGGCTGTATCAAATAAGCTATTTTTACTGTACTTCCTGAGTGTAAGTAAGGAAAAGCTAGATGTGTTTTATTGTACTTCAGAAGCAAGGGAAATTCGGTCGAAATAATCTTCGATCAGTTTTTATTTCTCATCTTTTACATTTCTCACGTTTCTCTTTCTCGCTTTTCCCATTTCATACTTTTCTTATTTATCACGTTTCTTATTTCCCACATTTTTCATTTGTCGCATTTCTCATTTACCACATTTCTGATTTCTTCTCATTTCTTATTAATTCTCACTTTTCGTCTGTTCTCAATTCTCATTATAAATTTAAAGTTTTAAAATTTTAACCTACAGTGGACAGATAGAAACGTTTTACTGCTATATTTATTATGGGCTGTTCTGTGCTTCCAAAAACTAAATCATTTCAAATACTGCTTCATGTTCTCAAAAATGTCTTTTTTTTTCAGAACCATCATCCGATTCGTGTCCGCCACCTCACTTAGCTTTAAACGGTACTGAGACTGAACAAGGAGAGATTAGAATTCGAAAAGACTACACACACATTCGTGAAGTGAAATTTTCCGGTTCAATAGGTCCGCTTGGTGAAAAGCGCCTCTGCAAAATCAAATGTATCGGAGGCCAGTGGGTGGGTCCTCTCTGCGTAGATAATCACGGTAAGTTTTCTAAAGTAGTTCCTATCCTATAAAGGTGATGTGCTCCTTTAGTTACTGCTCTTACATTTCTTTAAACCAGCGTATTTGCTTGTTTTGTGAATACTGAAATCAATTTCAGTGTTTCGCTGTTAAATAACGTGCCGAGATGCGGTTCTGTATTCCGTGAAAAGGGAAAATTATTTTATCTGCTTTTAAACACGAAAACTTAAACAACGTTACGTTTAAACACGTAAAAATGTAAACAAAGCGCTACATTTATAAACGACGGTTTAGAAAGCCGTCTTTGTTTTATTAATGATTCTAAAAAGGCGGAGTTTTATCTATCGGGATAAAGTTCGATAAAGGTGCGAAATTAATCACAGTAGTCGATCGACCAGTTCGCCGCCAAGTTATTTTACAAACCAAGTTCATTTTTCAGTATCATCGTGAGGAACAACAGGACTGTATCTTAATTAACCAACGTCTAAGTAACCGCACAGAATTTGACTGAATGTTTAACAGTGCCGTTGGGCTAGGATTAGATTAAACAAGTCATTTAAACAGACATTCGACCAGAATAAGCTCCGATAAATCAAACGACCTAGAAAGAACTAGCTTCAGATAGGCGAACATACTATAGTTTAGCAGGTTTTGAGCACCCTGTAATTGAACTTAGAACAAAGATAGCAGATGGATGGCGTTACCGACTTATTTTAAGAATACTCGGAAAACTTTACCGCACGAAAAAGTTGGGTTTGGTTCAAATTTTGCTAAAATAAAAAGCACGCTCAAATAACTTCACAACCAAAACAATTTTGCGTAATTTTAACCACTGGAGTTATAAAGTTTTTAACTGTGTCAAAGTTTTTCACACAAGAAAAAATAATTAATCACGATACTAAAAAAAATCGTTTTTAGAAAAAATATACGGTGTTTTCCTATTAAGTTTCTGCCTACAAATACATCCTAAATGCTCTACATTTAGCTATTCTAAATATTTTTCAACATTTATTCGATTATAACAAAATAATATTATAGAGTGAGTGGTTCCACTAGATACCAGAAATACTGCGTTATTTAATTCACTATTCATGTCCATGTTCACGTTAATCCTATACCTACAGTTCCAGTCATTTTTCATTATTCGCCTTTCTCAGAGACAATCAACATCGTTTTTACTTATTCCTGTCATTTTAAAGTTTTAGTAGTGTTCATTTTTAATTTGTTGTTGCTGTACCATGTGAAACCTTGTTGTATAGAATTTATGATATTTCCTATGACTTCTTCAAGTGTGTCGTAGCTCACTGCAACACTTATATCATCATTCATCACCTTCTCCCATAAACATACCATGGGCATTTACATTCATATCAGTCTACTTTTAAAAGCAAGTTCCATTATTTTTGATAGGAGACAATACAGAAATTGGTCTGAAGTTAACGAAATCAAAATCATTGTTATTTTTCTATATGGGCACTACTTTTGCGGTTTTCCAAATAAGTGATTCAATCTCTTCCTCAGTAGTTGCAGTAAGAAAGAATGAAGAATTGTGATAAAATAAAAATTGTGATAATACATTAAAATTTATCGTTTAGGCCGCTTAGTTCCAACAAACTCTAAATCTAGACCAATTAAGATTGACTTAAACGACGAAGCGGATGTAAGCAAATTTATTCATAATGCAAAAGCTTTAAGACGTAGTCAGGATTATAAAAATATCTCTATTGCTTAAGACCGGACTCCCAAACAAGTAGAATCTTACAAACTAGTTAAGCAACACCTTAATGCTCGAATCGCTAACGGAGAGGACAAACTGAAAATCCGATACGTTAACGGAACTCCCACCATAGTATCTTTAAACTAACCGCCTCACCCAGTCACAGTGCTATGTTGCGTTGTTTTTATCAAAATGTCAGGGTGTTAAGATCTAAGGCTATTGAATTCTATAGTAATATTTGTAATCTCGACAACTACATCATAATCCTTTCAGAAACCTGGTTCACCAACGATATAGAGAGTAGTGGATATTTTCCACATGACTTTGTAGTATATAGAAAAGATCGCAACATTCAAGCGCTTAATGTAACTCGAGGGGGTGGTGTTGTCGTAAGCATTAGGAACACATTTAAAACATCACTTTTAAATCTATCTTCAGTTTACAATGTTGTACCTAGTATTGACGTAGTAGGTGTAAAACTAAATCATACACCAAATATAATTATTCTTGTCATTTATATTCCTCCACATACTTCGATTCAAGAATTTGAACTATTTTTTGACACGCTAAGTACATTAGATTTTCTAAATAATAATGATATAATTATAACAGGTGATTTTAATGTCCATGAATATATTCCTGGTGTCTCAAATCAATTTACTACCACTTTAAATAATTTTAAAGAATTTTGTAACCTAAATCAATACAACGAAATACTCAATACTCATAATCATATCTTGGACTTGGTCTTCTCAAATGTTCATTGTCAAGTTGAGGCGTCTGACCTACTTCTGGTAGATGAAGATTCTCACCATCCTCCCTTATGTATAACTCTAAGGACTTCAAGCTCACACCAACGTCAATTTCCTATGAACGACGAACTTGAACGTTATAACTTTAAAAGAGCAAATTTTCCATTACTATACGAAACGCTCTTGTCAACAAATTCACAAATTGGAATTTTCTACAAGGTAATTTAGACGTGGACCAAGCTTGTACACTCTTTTACGAAAAACTAAATCAGATTTTTGGCATTGCAGTGCCGAAATATAAACCGAAAAACTATTCCCGTAATAAATATCCGCCCTGGTTTGATAATGAAACTATAAATAGCATACGCAACAAAATAAAAGTTCTCAAATTGTATAAGAAGCATAGAACGGATTACAACTTTCACTTGTTCAAGTTTCATCGCCTACGGTGTAAAAAACTTATTAGCCTGTCTTATAAAAGATATATTCAGAAATTAGAGAATAATATTTCAAGTGAACCGAAATCGTTCTGGACATTTATTCAAAACAAAAAAAGTGTACTCGAATAGCAGGTGTGATGAATTTGAATGACTGCGAACTGTCTTCTCCTAAGGCCATTGTGGATGCTTTCGCTCAATATTTTGGCAGTGTATATATAAAACATGACTCACAGTACAATTTTAATAATTTTCTTGAGGTTGCACCGCAGCTATTTGTCTCTGCAAGCCATATGTCTCAAAATGATGTATTTCTTGTCTTGAAGAATTGTAAACACACTTTTACTACAGGACCGGATGGCGTTCCTTGTTTTTTACTAAAGGATTGTGCAGGTGTCTTGGCTAGTCCTCTCTGTAAGTTGTTCAACTTTATCTTAAAACAAAATCAGATGCCCAAACAATGGAAAAAAGCATTGGTAAGCCCCATATTCAAATCAGGTGATATAATAATTATTAGTCTTTTGAGTAATTTTGCGAAAGTATTTGAGACTTTGCTATACAAACAGCTTTTTTCGTCCTTAAAATGTTACATGGTTTCGTTGAGAAAAGGTCTACCATAACTAATTTGGCTTGCTTTTCACAATACGTTTCTGATTCTATCGATAGAAGAGGTCAAGTAGATACAATTTACACTGACTTTTGTAAGGCCTTTGATCAAATCGATCACTTTGTATTACTAGATAAACTCCGCAGGTTTGGTTTTTCTGAATCCCTGTGTTAACTGTTTCTCTCCTATCTCACTGCTCCGGAGCAAGTAGTTAGATATCAAAACTTTTTTTCAAAAACCATTACATCTACGTCTGGAGTACCACAAGGATCTAATCTAGGACCGCTGTTATTTCTGCTGTTCATTAACGATATTGTTGAAAATATTACTTGTGAAAAACTATTATTTGCTGACGATCTCAAATTATTTTTAGAAGTTAATACTACAGATGATTACTTGAAACTGCAATATAACATCGATGTCGTGTTTGATTGGTGCAGTCAAAATCGGTTATCACTTAATAAAGACAAATGCTTCGTCGTCTCATATACAAGAAAAGTGGAACCTTTATTCTTTGGTTATAATATCAACGCAACTGTATTAAAACGTAAAGAGAGTTCAAAAGATCTGTGTATAATCTTTGATACCAAATTTAGTTTTTCAGAACATATTAATAATATAACGAGAAAAGCTTATAAGATGTATGCCTTTTTATACAGAAACTGCAATGATTTTTGTAACATAGAAACTTTAATTAATTTATACTATGTTTTAGTCAGGTCAGGTCTTGAATATGGGGCAATTATATGGTATCCGCAATACGACATATATATATAAAAAACTAGAATCAGTACAAGGTAAATTCCTAAAATTTTTATGTTTTCGCTTAGGTGGAGTTTACCCTGAACGAGGTTATGACCACTCTCAATTATTATTAAATCGGTTCAACTTCATTAGTTTACAAATTCGACGTAACCTCTTAATAGTGAAGTTTCTGTATAACTTAGTCAACAATAAAACTGATTGTCCGTTTTTGTTAAATAAGCTTAATTTTATTGTTCCCCGTATTAATTCAAGACAAAATTTGACGTTTTATACTTTTTCTTTCAAAACTAATATTTTACGTAGGTCTCCAGTTAATGTCAGAATCGTTTAACAAAATTTCATTGTTCTGCGACATTAATGCAGATTCATTTAATGTGATAAAACAGTCATTGTTGCGAGTTTAGGTAGGTACATACATGTTTATTTTTCATTTTTAACTTTTATTAAGTAGTAATTTGGTTATAATATTAGGATCCTATATATAGTTTGTTTAATTTATTTTTTTGTAAGCATATCTGCCACACTTTATTACACAGAGTTAAGTTAATAATTTTTCGTGTAATTGGGTGATGTATTTCCTGTTGGAAATAAATTTATTTATTTATAAAATATGTTAAAGTTTCGATACATAAGAATGAAAAATATTGTCATAATGAGCGGGAAAAACATAGACACAAACGATCCAAATGTACTAACACAGGAAATTAAACAATTAATGAAGTAATCAAATAAGACATAAAACTTGCCATGGAAATGGAAAAAGAAAAAGAGAAGATATTGAGGAACAACAAACAAAGCAAAATTAAAAGAATTAAGAACAAAAAGAATATACATCAATGAAGGTTTAATAAAAAGTGAAAGGAAAAATGTGAAAATAAATTAAAATAAAATTATTGTAGACGGAAAAACTTAGAGGTGGAATAAAAAGAACGAGAACTTGGAACAAACAGAGATAAAAACGAATAAAAACATTGAAAACAACAGAACCGACCAGGCATGAAAACGGACAAACGAAACTGAAAACATTGGTCGACGGTTATTTCGACAGCACTTCCCTCGTCTCTAAATAAAACTATTAAAACAAAATCAGCTTTTTCGAAAAATTATAAAATTTGATTGATTATGCGAATTTAATTTTTTTTATGAAAACCGTTATAAGTTAAAATAAAAATATGTATGTAACGTTAAGATAAATGTAAAGAAGCGTGCTGGGCGTACCTTTCAAATGAGTTTTTCGTTAACGAAATTTTGTGATGACGTCATCAACATTTTTGCAAAGATACATATATTACTTTGGATAGGTGCAGTGTAATACTCATGATAACAGTATTGTATTTCCAAATTTTTGGGAAAATCTAGTGAGCCGTTCCCGATTTAATCAATAAAATAAATTGACTCATTCATTAATTTGTATGAGTTACCCTGTGTAAGAAATTTAAAAACTTTTAATGCACTGATCAATCACAAGCATATACTTATCACTAGAGAGCGGATTTTATGAAATTTGCATATCCGTTATTTTTTGCATATAAGTCTTGATATTTAATTTGTGAACGAATCATGCTAATTAAAAATGAATACAGCTATAAAAAAATTGCATATTTGCATATATTTGCTTTCTGCTGCATATTTTACGTAACGGGTGCATATTTTGCATTTTTATCAATTTTTGTGCTACTTTGAAATAAAAAATGATTGTCATTCTATCGACATTTATCTAGAAAGACGAAATTTCATGAATCATATTGCAAATATTGTCCTGAGGTTCAAATAACTAGGAAAGGTTTGGATTTTATGGTAGTTTGGAGAAACCACTGGGTGTTAAGCCATCCTTCCAGATAAAATCGCGCCCTAATTACTTTTGGAAATATGTTCATTCCCAACATTTTTGTTCGTTCTTTCGGTGTATTAATGGTATGTTTTGTGGTGGTCGGAGGGACATTATCCTATTATTTTTCATTTTTCTAGACCGGTAAGTACGCAGTTTTTCGATTTACAAATACATACTAGAGAATCACAGGAAAAACTTTTTGTTACAATATTTCCCAAAATATTTAATAACAAATTGTTACCAAAATAGTAATTAAACAGTTGATTACTACTATTTTTTAATTTGTTCTGTTTGTATTTATTTTTTAGTAAAAGTGTGATCTATGTGTTAGAGTGATTTATGTGTTAGTGAGATGTAATTAAACACTTTGCAATGTGATTTATCTATTTTTTGTAACAAAACGTAAGCTCGGGAAGCCTGTTTTTGTGATTTGTAAATAAATTTAGTTCGCTTATTGAGCTTTTTTTTTAATTTTTGGAGCATATGCAACTGCATATCTCTGCATATTTGTATAAATTTGGTGCATATCATATGATCATATTTCCCAAAATTTTGCTGCATATTTTCCGCTCTCTACTTATCACATTTTGCACATTTTGGATAGCATTTATTCGGTAAAATTTTGAGCTGGCGTCATCAATTTTTTGGAGGAGATAAACAAATATATTCTGATAAAAAATGTATCATGCTTATCGTAACTTTAAAGCATCTACAAGATTTCAAAGCATTCGGTTTCGCAGATTCAAAATTAAATTCCAAACATAATTTTGATTTTTACTATCGACAATGTGTACATCCTGCGGCATTTAGTGGGAAGAGAAATAAGGAAAGAGGGTAGACGAATGTACGCATTGTTCATAGATTTCAAAGCAGCGTTTGATAGCGTGAATAGAGAGAAAATGTGGGAGTATTTGAGGAGAAAGGGAGTAAATGCACACTTGGTAACGAAAATGGAAGAAATATATGAAGAAACAGTAAATACAGTGAGAGTGAATGGAATAAAAAGTGAGAGTTTTTATACAAATACAGGAGTGAGACAAGGATGCGCACTCAGCCCCGCATTGTTTGCAGCTTATCTAGGATATATAGATGAAATGTTCAGAAAAGCACAGACAGAAGGGGTGGTAATCGGCAAAGAGAAAGTGTGGTCGTTGGCGTATGCAGATGATTTGGTGATTGTGGCAAAGAAAAGAGAAGAAATGAAAGCAATGATCAAAAGTTTGGAGAAGTATGTAAAAAAAAGGAATTGGAAGTGAATGTGGAAAAAACAAAAATGGTGGTGTTTGGGAAGAAAGTAAGAAAGGAGAAGGAAGAGTGGGCATGGAGAGGGAAGAACATTGAACAGGTGAAAGAATTCCAGTACTTAGGATATACATTAATGAGCAATAACTCAGATAGAGCGCATATTCAAGAAATGGTCCAAAAAACGAACAAAGTGATAGGAATAGTATGGGGAATAGGAGAGAGAAAATTTGGACATGATTATAAGAGAAGAATGACGATGTTTGATAGTTTGATCAAAAGTGTATTTATGTACGGAGCTGAGATTTGGGGATGGAGGGAATATGAAGAAATAGAGAGAGTGCAAGAAAAATACTTGAAATGAACATTGGAATTGGAAAAGTATACGCCAGGGTATATAGTGAGAGAACAAACAAAAAGGGAGAAAATGAGAGTGGAAGCGGGTAAAAGGGCGGTTGGATTTGAAGAGAAGTTCAGTGAGAGAGGTGATTGCAAGATATTGCAAGAATGTTGGGACGAAATAAGAAAGGAAGGGAGAAAACATGTTTAGAACGAAAGGGACAAGTATTATGAAGGAAAGGTATATGCATGTGAAGAAATGGAGAGAATGAGAGAAATGGGAAGGAGTATGAAAGAAGTGTAAGAGATAAGGATATAGATAAGCAAGAACGTAGAGCGAGAATATCGGAGTCTAGATATAATGCAGACTATAGAAAAATAGTAAAGGATGAAGTACCAAAGTACACAGAGAGAGAGTATAAAGGAGAAAAGAATGATGGCGAGATTTAGGTGTGGAAATGAAGAGAAAGAGAATAATTTTTGGATGGATGAAACTGACAGAAGGTGTAGGATATGTTGGAGAAAGGGAGAAACAATAGAGCATATGCTGGAAGGATGTGAAGGATTGAGAGAATCGGAGGAAAGCAGGGAAGAAATGCTAAACGAGGATGGAAGAGGACTGGACTGGATGAAAGAAGTATGGAGTATAAGGGAACTATGGCAATGGGTGGGCAAGCATAAAGAATAGAATATTTATTATATAACACTCGAATTTTTATTTTATTTTATTTTATTTATTTTTATTGTTATTGATTTATCTGACGTAGATTAAGTTAATTTGTACCCCTAGTGGCAATATTATTAAGCCTGTAAGGCAAATAATAAATTACTACTTCTACATAATTTTGATTTTTTTTTCCCAAAAATCTGGACGTTTCGGGTAAAAAGTCAACACGAAGTCATAAACTACATGCGTAGGACTATATTATTTTATACAATTTTAAATCCATTTACAATTATGAAGCGACGTCATCACATTACTGGTGGGGTATATTTGACAAATTTTGGTTAGCGTGTTACCATCGACATGATATTCCTACTATAAATGCACAATTTGACAACAATCGGACCAGTACTTTCGAAATAAAAATTCGGTCGGCAAACAGACGGACAGATGAACAGACAGACATACAGACCGACAGACAGAAATGGGAAACCTACTTCTTCGTACTCTAGATGTCATGAAAAGTCGAAAAACCGTCAAAGCAGAGAGTGGGCCGACGGACTTAAAGTTACTAGATCTATTATTACTTTTAGAAACTACGGCAAATTGCCTGTGGTCGGAGTTCGACACAGAGGAACCTAACCTATGTGTTAAACAAAGATAGCGCGAGACTAGTAATTTTCGCTAACAAATGTAGGAACTGTCAAAAAAAGTTTGATGTGTTTACGATTTGAGGTTACGATAGACTGTACTAGAATTATCAAGTTAACGGACCGAAAAGACACTATTCCAGTCCCAAAGTAACCCCAGCCCTATACAACGAGGAAGTGTCACCAGTAACCGGCAAACAGTCGTTACCAGCAAGGCAATTGACAGCCAAATGACAGTAACAGGATCGCCATACTGGAAGCAAAAAATACCTGCTGTCGAAAAGACGGAGCATAACAAAGACTCAGATATATTTCTATTTCATAAAAGTTACTAATTGCCACACATTTCAAGATCGAGTCACATTAGACGGAATCGATTACAATACTTCCTTCGCTTACGCAAGGTATGGGATGAATAGATAAAAAAGAGTTTACAATGTTGTAGTCAATACAAAAAGAAGAAGGATCATATGGAGTAGTTTTTATAATGAATAACGAAATAAGGGATAATTAAGAAATTTTGAAATCACAAAAGAAAGAATGGCATACGTAAGAATTGAATCAAATCAATTCAATATGTCTGTATTAAATGTATATGCACCAACAGAGCCGAAGAAAAAGATAACTTTTACGAGAAACTAGAAGACAAACAGAGAAAATACCTAAGAAGTACACATTTTTAATATAGGGAGATTTAAACGCCCAAATAGGAAGAGAAGAATACATCGCAAGCGTAGCTGGTAAACGTACCATATATGAAAGAACCAATGACAATGGGCAAAAACTTTGCAATATGGTAGCGGCGTTAAGTATTACAAAGTTTAAAGATCCAAAAAGAGAATCACCAGATTGTAAAAGTACCTCATAAGACTCTGACCTGACCTAACCTGAACTGACTTGACCTTTTTTTTTCTATGGTAGTGCCAGGACTTAAAACCCCTTCCTCGACCAGCTGTTCTCCTACCTCCCCGGAACCACGTTAGCATTACTTCAAGGGGACCTGACCTGACCATTTTCAAGAGATACCAAAATTGAAAGAAAAATAAACACAACTACAAAACATCAAAATACGTCATCGAAATGGAATATAGGAAGTATAAGCCAAGAAGTGTAAAAACCCGACATATAACAAAAAGTCGAGAAAAAATCGGAAGAAGCCACTGACGAAGACATTAATGTAAAATGGAATAAAACCAAAACCACATTGCAAAACTGGCAAAACAAACAACAAAATGAAACACGTAGAAGATGAAAGAATAAATAGAACTACAAAAACGTTTATAGAAAACATAAAAAAAAGACGAGCGAAATAAAAAATAAACAAGGAAATGAAGCTGAGAACAAAAAACAGTACCTAGAAGGAAGGAAGGAAGTATGGATGGACAATATTAAAGCGCCAAGTCCCAGTGGTCGAGCACCTGGGAAAGATGGAATAAACCAGGGATCTGATAAAATATGGATGAGATAACTGGCATGAAAAGATGCCTAGTGCATGGGAAGTATCGACAGTAATTCAAAAAGAACCGCATAGGAGAAAATGATCAAAATGAATTTGCAGCAGAAACATCAACCATAGATGCAATCTTTGTACTAGTATGGAAACAATACACTAAAACATAACCGATTTCGAAATTCTATTTATTGACTTCCAACAAGCATCTGGCTCAATTAGAAGATTAAAATTCATCGAAGCCTTAAAAAAATTAACAATAAAAAAAAATTGAGAAGATTAATTTGGATTACGTTACGCAGAACATAAGTAGAGATAAAAACGCAAAGGAGACCGACCGATGAATTCACCGGTTTTAGTGCTTTAAAATTATTTCTCGAGGAACAACAATCAAGAAAAAACAAGAAAAGTAACGTTAGAAGGAACGTTTCACCTGATATTTCTGAATTTTTAAAGTCACAATAAAATTGATTAATAAATTGAGGTAAAATTGAAATCAAAGACCAAAACTAGCTTAAAGAATCTTAGCTTTTGCCTTTTTGGATATCGGTTTCAAATGTTAGCTGTACAATATTATGGGCAATTAAAATCAATTTTGTTAAACATATCAGTTCAGAAAACACCTACGGATTCAATTCCAAGGATCACTCTTTTACAAATTATATTGCTCGTCCGATATATAAAAAGAATTAACTTAACTACTCTGACATTTATTACTCTTGACCCAATGTGTTAATGTTTGACATTTTACAACAAAACTTTTGAGGACCAAGATTTTGCATGTACAAATAACATTCTGTATCGAATCTATAAATTTTCGTGGAATATACGCCCAAAGCAGACTGTCCATTCACACTGGCTCGGGCATCCCTTTTCGAAAATAAATTAAAAAAAAAACAAAATCAAAAGTTGAGAACAAATCATAAACTGTGTACGGGGACATCACTGTATACATCTGACCGTATTCATCTGGAATTTGTACTGCCTTAGTTAAGAATCAAATTAATTAACAAAAACTTCAAAACAAGCAAATTTAATTCCTCAAGATTACATCGTCAACCGAATTCATAAATAAAACATTTCATGTCAAATCAACACAACAAACACATATTAAATATGGTCGAAATCAAATGAGGTTATGGTACACACTCGCTAACACTCCTGTCGTGTACGAGAATAAATGTAAAAAATTCAAGTCGCACAACACAACACAAAATAAGCATAAAATATTCCTCCACGTTTCGGGTCCACAATGATACTTATTTAACTGATAACTTTGAAACGGATTAATGTTTAAAATTAAATCTTAAATGCTGAAATTTACTATTTTAAAATCCTAAATGAGAAGTTATTAAATGTAAATAACAATTTAATAAAAAACATCCTGCACTTTGAATTGCCCTTTGGTTAAATTTTACAAATAAATTTTGGCAACAACCTGTACAAATAAAGCCAAATTCTTATTGTGCAGTCTCTACTTCTTTAATTCTTTAAGGATTCATTAATGATTAGGGTAACGAAGATGATGGACAATTCGAAGTAAAACCAAGATTCATTTTCAAAAGAAAATCGTAAACGTAGTTGCCAATCTAGCTATTTTTTAAATTAATCATCATTTATGAACAATCCAGAGCAACATTGTTATAATAAGAATTTTTTATTTTAATTTAAAATGGATTTAAAATTAGTTATTGCAAACAAAATTGTGCATCAATCCACTCCTGGATAAAATCTGTTTATATTCACCTTTTACCATAAATAATTTTATTGTAACAGTTTAAAATAACCATAATCCGGTGTGGTTAAATGTAGTAATACCCCGGGAAAGTAGTAATCTATAATACAGTGCATTTTATATAATGCAAATAATGCACAAAAACACACAAAATAATAATGTTTGCTTTCGCATTTAAAATTCAACAGCTGAACTATGCATTTTAAAATAAACTAAAAAAATCCAATTAGCAATATTTTGGTGTTCATCTGCGAATTTAAATAATTTTTCTGTCGAAAATCCATGTTTTCCATTACAATTTAAAATTTCCTTCGCTTGCAATTTTCCACGAATGCATTAAAGAGAGAACAAACTTTCCTTCTAGAACTTTAAATCGGTCAAATTTAGAAAAGTTACACTGAGCAGGGAATACGTAATATCCAGCGACTGGCTGTCGTACCAAGCTGACAACCTAAAACCCTGCCGGACGTCACTTGGTCACATCGCTGAAAAGACTTAATGCTGCCGTTAGACATTCGAGAATTTATTGCAGGTAATACGAAATGGAAAACAATAAAAAGAAAACATGTATAAAAAATTATGCACGAAATTGAAATATTCTCCAGGGACGATCCCAAGTGTTATTTTCTTTCGGTTCGTGAGGAGTCAGGTATACCGCGTTTTAAAAAGTGGAACCTTTGATACTAAACTGAGTTTTTTAATATACAAACTAGATCACACGCCGTTTTATTTTCAGTTATTATAAAATAGCAAAAAACTGGGTGTAATTGTCAAGCTAGAATTTCTGCAATTTCGCTATATTAAAAGCTGGGGTATTTGTTTTAATGAAGTTTTTCTTATGTAGGTTTAAATTATGCAGCATTTCGCAAGTATTAAAAAAAATCTTTGTCACAATCTAGCAATACTGTTTACAATAATTACACACTTAATTTGTGTTATTTTAAACGGAGTTACTTACACATTTTTCAGATTTAGATTTCTATTAAAAACGGAAGAAAAAAATCATCAGATACACGTATTTTAAGGACAATGGTTTTTGATCAACATTTATACATATGTAGAAAGCAACCATATTTAAAAATTCACAACTCCACTCTTTTTAAAGATGAAGCTTTGGAATTTTACATAAAGCTTTTTAATCACCTTGCCTTGGCATATCTATGCATAAACGATAGAATTGGGTTTCGACTTATTTATACAGAGCAATTAAACTTTTCTAATATTTTTCAAAAAGAACGCCTGTATTGTGTATAAATAACATTTTTGCACTCATGACCTTTTTTGATAGCTTTCGCGCATTCACCAGAGTGCGGGAGGTCGAACTTCCCGCACACGTGCATTTAACTTCCCGTTGCCAAGGAAACCTTAAAATACTCGGGTAGTGTCAACATTGTGACGTGTAGACGGCGCTGTCAATGGCGTTGTTTATAAATAACTCACAATTAATCTCTTCAGTTTAAAGGTTTATTCGTCGCAAAAAATATTGTACACAACACGTTCGTGAGCCTGCTTCCCGCATTCACGCAAATGCGGCACTCCCTTCGGTCGTGCCTCAAACAAGCGTTCATGCGGGAAGCAGGCTATCCCGAACTAGTTGCGTAAATTACTATTTCAATTTGTGTCTTTTATAAACTCTCAGTTTTTCGATTTTTCAATTAATCGATGTTGATTTTCCCATTTCTTGACCTTCCACTGTTTCGATTTTTCAGTTTTTCAATTCTTCAATTTTTCAGGTTTTTGATTTTTCGATTTCCCAATTTTTCAATTTTTTTCTTTCTCAGTTTTTGGAGATTTCAGTTTCCAGATTTTTGAATTTTGTCCTTCATTTTTCAATTTTTCGAAATATCAAATTTTGGGGTTTTTCAGTTTATTACTTATTCAATTTTTCAATTTCACGATTTTCAATTTTTCAATTTCTCAATTTTCCAATGTTTCAATTTTACGTTTTTCCAATTCTCCTCCTCTTCAATTTTACGATTTTTAAAAATTTCGATTTTTCAATTTTTCAAATTTCACTTTATAAACTCTCAGTTTTTTCAATTCTTCAATTTTTCAATTTTTTAGGTTTTTGGTTTTTCAATTTTTCAACTTTTTAAGGTTTTAATTTTTCGACTTCACTTTTTTGAGTTTTTGATTTCTTAATTTTTCAATTATTTGATTTTTCAGTTTTTGGATATTTCAGTTTCATCATTTTTCAGTTTTTCTTTCATTTTTCAATTTTTCGAAATTTCAGTTTAGAGATTTACCAGATTATTTATTATTCAATTCTTTGATTTTACAATTTCCCAATTTTTCGGTGATTCAGTTTTTCGGTTTTCCAATTTTTCTCCACTTCAATTTTACGTTTTTTAAATGTTTCGATTTTTTGATTTTTCAATTTTTGACTTTTCTAAATTCTCAAGTTTTCAATTTATCGATGTTCCCATTTCTTATTTTCGACTGTTTCGATTTTCCAGTTCTTCAATTCTTCAATTTTTCGATTTTTCAGGTTTCTCAATTTTTCCATTTTTCGACTTGTCGATCTTTTGATTTTCGATTTCTCAATGTCTCAATGTTTCAATTTTTCAATTTTTCGATTTTTTAAATTTTTTAATTTCTAGATTTATCGAGATTAGGATATTTCGATGTTTTGATTGTTCAATTTATCTATTTACCAATTTTTTAATTTTCAAATTTTAAATTTTGGCCTATTTCTGTTTCTCAATTTTTCAACTAATCGACTTCTCGATTTCTCGATCTTTTGAGTTTTCGATTTATCGGTTTTTCGATTTTTTAGTTTTCGGATTTTCGGTTTTTGATTTTCCAGTTTTTCGATATTTCGATTTTTCAATTTTTAAATTTTGGTGTTTCGATTTTTCGTTTTTCGGTTTTTAAATTTTACATTTTCAAATTTTTTGAAGCCGAAAGCAAGTAATCAAAAAATCGAAACATCCAAAAATTGAAAAACTGAAACGTCGAGAAATCGAGAAAGAAATTTAAAAGTCGAGAAGTCGAAAAATATCGAAAAACAGAAATACTCTAAAATCGAAAAATCCAAAATTAAAAATTGAAAAATGAAAATTTAAAACTAAAAAAAAAACGACAAATAGAAAAAAAAACTGAACTGAAGGATCAGAAATTTTTAAAAATCGAATGCTGTGAAGTCGAAAAATCGAGAGATCGGAAAATCGAAACATCAAAAAACTGAAAAATATAACATTTAAAAATTAGAAAAATGAAGAAATAAATTGAAAAATTAAAATACATATAGAAAAATTGAAAAATCGGGAAATTGAAATATCAAAAAATCGAAAAATCAGAAGACCCAGAAATCGAAAAATTGAGAAATCGAGAAGTCGAAATGTCGAAAAATTGGAAAATCGAAAAAAATGAAAGAGCCTAAAAACTGAAAACATCAAAAAATTGAGAAATCTTAATTGGGAAACTGAAAAATCAAAAAACTGAAACATTGAGATATTAAAAAATTCCAAACTGAAATCAGGAAAAATCGAAAAATCTAAAACTTGAATAGCCGAAAATATCGAAAAACTTAAAAACTGAAACATCGAAAAATCGAGAAATGAAAAATTCAAGACGTCGAAAAATCGGGAAATCGAAAAGTTGAAAATGAAAAATTGAAAATTAAAAATTACAAAAAATTAAAAAATTTAAGAATAAAAAAAAATCGATAAATTGAAGAATTCCTACATTGAAATGATGAAAAATTGGGAAATTGGAAAACTGGAAAAGTAAAAAATCGAAAAATCGAAAAAACCGAGAAATCCAAAAATCGAAACATCTCAAAAATTGAAAAAACTCGAAAAATCGAGTCGAAAAATATTGGAAAATAAAAATAATCCAAAATCGAAAAAATTCAAAATTTAAAACCAAAAAGAAAAATGAAAAATTTTAAATTTAAAAAATATCGATAAATAGAGAAAGAGAAAAATTGAAAAGATGGGGAAAAGGAAACAAAAAAAAACCTAAAATATCTAACATTTAAAAATTAGAAAAATTAAGACAGAAATGGAGTAATAGAGTAATTGAAAAGTCGATGTTTCATGTCTCGGTTTTTTCATTTTATTGATTTTTCGATTTTTTAAATTACATATTTTTCAATTTTTTTGTTTTCGGTTTTTTTATGTTTCGATTTCTTGACATTTTTAAAATTTTTCGATTATTAGATTTCTCGATTTTTCAGGTTTTCGATTTTTCAAATTTTTGACTATTTTGAAATTTCATTTTTTTCTCACTGTTAATATCACACCATGCATCGAAAATAAACACAAAAATTTGTCACTAAAAACATTTCAAAATCCATACAAAGTAGAAGACAATGTTTCCTAAACATAAAAATAACTACATTTTCCCGAAAAAAATCCGTCAGATTATTACGATTTCAACAATATTGTTAATTTAAGACGTTTTGCTAGAATAAAACACAATTAAAGAATTAATTCTTAGTTAAAGAAAAAATAGTTGCATGTCAAAATCGAGTGAAACATGTGACATGATATATAATATTTTGTAAATAAAACAATCTAAATATGTACCAAAAACCTTCACTTATTCATTATAAAATCCGACCATACAATTATTATTAAATCGCTTAGAGTCGACTCTTGCCTGAACGCGCTCTGGTCTGTAGATCGAACAAGTTCTCAGGCGACGTACTGTAAAATTTCGAATGAGAAGTCCTTAAAGGTAGATAACAACTTAGGGAAAACCATCAAGCCCTTTAGACATATCACAATCAAATATGTAATTAAGCCTAAATAACAAAATTTACAACACATGTCTTCAATTAACATTTACATTGCTACACTGATTATTATTTAAATAGTAAGACAGATATAAATAAAACACTTTAAACTCACGTTCACAAATGTGTCAAAACTCGGACCTTACTTTCAATAAAGTGAAGCATTGTGTTTCAACAATGTGGAGGAAAATGAACTCAGCTCGACAAATGTTGTAAAATACATGGCGTCTTGCACAGAAATATCTTTTATATAAAATTACTACTTCGTGCGTTGTCATTAAAGAATATAGAAATGCTATTTTTAGAGACTGCGTGATATAAAATAACAATTTCACTCCTATAAGTACAAACGAGCCGTGAAATAATGCATAAAACTTTACTTTTAACTAAAGTACAACTAAAAAAAAATCATTGAGCCCTATACTTATAGGTAAAATTTAAGCTTACAAGGCATACAATTTAGATACACATTTGTGAAGTGGCACTGTAGTAAACATGTGCCTCATTTTAAATTTTGCACAAAGTGACTACTCTTATTTTGCCTGAAAAGGGTTCTTGAAGTGGTCGTTAGGGTGCATAAACTTTATTATGTTGCATCCCCCTCAAAGGAACGATGTTTACTTCCTGTCGTGTCGCGTTAAACTGCCACCGCTATTACACCATTAGTCTCTATTTCATTCGAATTCAGATTATGATGTTATCCGATGTATATGGTAATGAGCTCTAATGATACAAGACATATTGTCTCTCGTACGTTAATGCGATTAGATAACAAAAACGTGGCCTACATTTGCCTCCGCAGGAAAAACACCATAATGAAAAGCTCTCTTGTTGTTTGTCTTTTTTGTTGTAAATGGAGAGGACAGAAACACATAATATCGAATTTTATCCGGAATTTTGTTGCAGATAATGGAAGATTTCATCCACTCTTCAGAAGTTGTAAGCTGGAGTACATCAATCCACACTTGGTCGTCACGTTCAGGAACGTTTCGATTCAGGTAACTGTCCTATTTATCAGAAAGTATAAAACTTTTTAGAAAACGATATTCTTTCACGATGAAGTTTACAAATAATGCAATTTGTGGAGATAAACAGAGTTAGGATCATCTACCTAATCATTCTCTAGTTACTAGCGCACTTAAAATTCTCTAGACAAAATTGATCGTTTCTGATAAAAATTTATTCTCGAGGTGTCGGAGGTTTTATCTGTCTTTAGAAAATTTAATTGTCTTCATTGACTTAACTATCTCATGATTTGCTAGTTATTGCATTTTTATGCCGAATATCTGATATTTTTAGTTGTTTTTATTTATACAATGGAAGTATTCGTAACTGTTGTTTACTTATTATTTAAATCTACAATATTGTACATCCGTTTGAAGCATAAATACTAATAACGATGTTTTATATTTATTATTAACATATCATAACTTTGGCAAGCGTAAATTAAACACACCCCTTTGTGAAAGTAAATAATTTATCGTATACAAATAACAACAGAAAGTCACGAGAGTGAAAGCAGTTAATGTGTTGTAATCTTCTTTAATTTTCCCATATTTCACAATTTCGACGGCGTAATTACTTTTTTCCAGGATAACGTTGTTTTAATGATTTATTTCAAAATGCTGTGCCATAAATCCGGGAATTTTTTTTCTCGGATGTGCCAAATTAATAAATCTAATTTATCTCATAGGTTTGAAAACGTTTCTCTGATGTAAAAAATATGATAATTTTACAGCTGCTTCAGTAAAATTACAACATAAAACGCATGTGGATTACCATGGCACAATTATTTATGCAGATTATGGAGAGTGTTTGTCTGTTTCAAATGTATCAGAAGGGCCATTACTGACCGTTTTATTCGTCAACATTGGAGGTATTGACTTCATGAATGTATTATTTTAAAACACTGCTGTGAAGCCGTTACATGTTTTTAATGCAAATACTGACATGGAAATTTCATATGGAACTGACATTCCAGCAATTACGTTTCGGACAACGAACGTGTTGCGAATGTGTAGAGAAGAAATTTCATGGGACATTATGACGAAGTAAATGCATTTCTTAAAATATTGTGTCCTGTGTTGAATAAAAGACGAAAATAATTTTAATGGCAGAAAACGGCACGAAACACGAAGCAATAAATGGAGCTCAGAAATCTCATCCGTAATTAATTATTAGTGGCATAAAAAGCAGAGGTTTGTATCATCACAAACTTCGCAACTTTGCAATTCAAAGTTAAGTCTTTTTGTGAATATCAAATATCAAAACTTTGAGTTTCACAACCACGTTTAATTATAATTAGAAGTTCCTATGCTTATTAGCGTTTGGAAATGATGATTAACGTAAAATAATGAAAACAGTTCGGTGTGATAATGGCGCAACAATGTCAAATAAACAGTTTCATTACTTTCACTTCGCCCGATGCTTCTGATTTAACGACAAACATTTCGCAGTAATTTTGCGTTAGGAGGGTATAAAATTTGCATTCATTTTTCCTATATTTTTTACGTTAAAGAAAACATGTTTCATCTAAACTACTGATATATAGACTACTTGAAATAACTCGAAGAAGTAATTTACAGCAGGAGATTTTTCACATATCAAAGTTACACCTAAATACACCTGAAATTAGAATTAAAATTTTGCCTGATTCCTATTTGCACATGATATTCATATTTTGTTATTGAGGTTTTACCTTTGAAACGATATTTATCTAACCAGAATCTCGTTATGGAATAATATTTTTTCAACACAGTAACAAAAATATCCACTTTAAAAATGTATTAATATGTTGAAAAGCTATACGAGTAGCAAATGCTAATTCCCTTTATTGGGGGAACGCTGTTCAAAGCGTTTAGTCAATTAACAATGAGCCTCATAAAATTTCAATAAAAGTGCATCGAACTGTTGAAAATACCGTGTCGGAACTACAATGCAAAAAAAGGTGATCACATGAATTTGGTAAACAAACTAGAAAAGCTGAAATAACAAAAATGGTAGGTAGGACGGAGTAACATCTGGTGTCACGTAAAATAAAAGGGTTTTCAATAACATAAAATCAATGATGCTAAGAAAACATTTGGTGGATTCGATAGCTACCTCTAGCTATGAAATGGCCTCTTTGAAAATAAAAATGTAATGAAGACGCTAGGATAGAACGGCTGGTGCAGTTTGATTATCATAGTATACACTTTGAAATGGTCTTCACAGACAGATGTACCCCCCTTGGAATAGTAGTGAGACCCAAATAATTCGTTTACTTGTATCTGAAATACAAAATGTACTAAAGTTTGGAACACACAACAGTGTTAGTTGTCTTAAAATTAGGCTGCACACGAATAAAAATATCGTTAATCCAGTCTGAATTCCATTGACTTGTTTATAGGGAAAAGGCACTTTAAAACTTATTGTAAATCACTATAACTAGTTGTGAAGAATTCTAATTAAATAAATTAAAATTTATGCTGAGTGAAATAACTACTTTTTTTTTATTAAACCTGATTTCTTAGCTAATTTTCTGCCTACAACTTAATAGTTTCCAAAAAGTATATTCTGATTCGACAAAATTTCCTTCGCTCCTGAAGTACAGATTCTTTAAATTTCAAAAAATAGAAGATTAGAGATAGATTAGAAAACACCTGGACCCTGAAATTCTATCAACTTCTTTAAAACATCAATTTCTTCAAAAAATAGAACACCAGGAGCCTCAAGATTCTTTGAACTTGTTCAAAAAATAAAGCACTAGACTTTCACATTTTTTAAACTTTTTCAAAAAATGGAGTACCCGCAAACATTAATTTTTTCAAATTCTTCAAAAAATAAAACATGGGGACCCAAAGATTCTGTCAAGTTTTTCAAAGCATTACTAAGAGCTCCAATATTCTTTTAATTTCTTTAAAAAAAAATAAAACACCAGGAGCCTCAATATACTTTAAACTTCTTCAAAAAATAAAACACCAGGGAACACCAGATTCTTTTGAAATTCTTCTAAAAATAAAACACCGGGAACCTCAAGATTTTTTCAACTTCTTCAAAAAATAAAACACTAGGTGCTCCTGGATTCTTTAAATTTCAAAAAATAAAACACTACGGATTCCAGAGAAAACCAATTTTTTCAAATTTCTTCAAAAAATAAAACACCAGGAACCTCAAGATGTTTTCAACTTATTCAAAAAATTAGTCGAAAGCTGTTTCGGCAGAACTTCCCTCGCACCTAAAGTACAGTGAAATATATCCAGCATTTTTGAGTTGAGTTTTTACTTTACAGAATTTTGTGATGACGCCATCAACATTTTTACAAGGACACCTTGGATTGGTGCACTGTAATACTAAAAATAACAGTATTGTATTCCCAAAATTTTCTGGGAAAATGAAGTAAACCGTTCCTGATTTAATCAATAAAATAAACTGACACATTCATTAATTTTTTTGAGCCACCTGTACAAGCAAAGCTAAAAATATGAATGCAATGATAAATCGCAAGTAAAAACTCATGTTTTGCACATTTCGGGTAGATTTAGGAATTTAACCCGTTGCTATCGAAATTTGAAATTTAACACCTTTAAGTTTCACCAGTTTTTACAAGATTAATAGGAGCAAAATCAGTTTTATCTTAACAAGTACTAGGACCGCCCACCCGCCCTCTATTTTCTCAGAGGATATGCCATTTGCCCAAATTAGTCTTATCTTACCAAGTACTAGCCCCACCCACCCACCCTCTCTTTTCTTAGAGGATAATAATAATTACATATTCTTGTGTACAGTGGGAATTATTATAAATTTTTCTGTAGATGAGAGCGGGAACTCATAGAAATAGGCTGTAAAAAAAATAAAAAAAGCGGCAATTGTGACTTTTTTTATACTTATTTACTATAAAATTTACTTCTTATTTCAGAACAAAAGAAAATAGGAGAACGAGTGGGTGGGTGGGTGCGGCTAAGTTTAACTTTTTCTAGAGTTTTTTATAAACATGCAGTAGCCCCGCCCACCCACCCTCTCTTCATTCTGGTGACAACTCCTTATATTGTTCCGTTTTTTCTTAGCAAATACTAGACCCGCTCACCCAGCCTCTATTTCATTAGAAGGTATGTCATTTGTCAAAATCAGTCTTCCCTTAGCAAATACTAGCCCCACCCACCCGCCCTCTTCTTATTCTAACGAATATTTTTATTACTGTTCAGTATAAGATGTATCTTCCAATCAGAGCAGATAAAATTAATCAATGAAATGGAGGCGGGGTGGGTGGGCGTGGTTAATTACACATTCTTGTTTAGAGTGGGAATTATTATACGTTTTTCTGAGAATGAGAGTGGGAACTCATAGAACTAGGCTCTGAAAAGAATAAAAAAACGGCAATTGTAACTTGTTTTATAGTGGGTGGGTGGGGCTAAATTTAACTTTTTCTACAGTTTTTATAACCATGCAGTAGCCCCGCCCACCCACCCTCTCTTCATTCTGGTGACTACTCCTAATATTGTTCTGTCTTTTCTTAGCAAGTAGTAGCCCCACCCACCCGCCCTCTTCTTATTCTAACGACTAATTTTATTACTGTTCAATATAAGATTCATCTTCCAATCAGGGCAGATAAAATTGATCAGTGAAATGGAGGCGAGGTGGGTGGGTGGGGCAATTACATATTCTTGTGCAGAGTGGGAATTATTATAAATTTTTCTGTGGAATGAGCGCGGGAACTCATAGAACTAGGCTGTAAAAAAATAAAAAAGCGGCAATTGGGTGAAGTATTTACATGTTCCAGGCGAACTTTTCCATCACAAAGTTTTGTGATGACGTAGGTAATCAACATTCTAGCAAAGACACGTAGATATATCAATTTGGATATATGGAGGGTAATATTAACAACAACAGTACCATATTCCCAAATTTTCTGAAAAATTGAGTGTGCCATTCTTGTTTTAATCAATAAAATAAATTGCCTCATTGATAATAAACAAGATGTTCTTAACAAAAAAAAATCAGTCGAAGGTTATTTACACCCCCTGAAATACAATCCATTAATTTCAACTTCTTCAAAAAATTATAAAATTAAAATAACCCTTATAATTTAAATTGAAATATGTATGATTTTCCCAAGTACAGGTAAATCAGTCCCAGTGTAAGGAAAAAAATTGATCGGAGTTTATTTCGACAGAACTGAAATACGATCCAAAAAATCCCGCTCTTTGAAAAATTATAAAATTAGGTTTTGTGATTTCCTACCTATGTAAAGTAAGAATTAATGGAGTAAATAACACCCCCGTAGCCCCTACGCCACGGAGGCGCCAATTCCCATGGGGGCAAATGTGGACGATATAAAATATATTTAAAACATAACCAACAAGAAAAAATGTACTCTCAGTAAAACATGCTTAACCACGACTGTTTATGTCTATACGAGTACTTCGAATAATACAATTATCAGCACGTCCAGATACCAAAGATCAGCGGCCGCAGGCATTTGTGTTAAAAGGTAATGAAAAACGATCCAAATATTATTTCGGACGCGGAGTTGTTATTGTAATAATATTATTATTTTATTGCGACATTATTGTATTTTTACATTTTTGAGAAAATATGGTGAACTGTTTATGATTTGATTGAAAAAAATGATAGGAAAGGATTAACAATTGCTTTAAAAATATGAGTGTAACTCCAAACAGATTCGTACACCACAAGTGCAGAAGTAGAATAATGTTTAACATTTAAATCATTTTAATACAGATTTTTTTTTAATATGACGTCATCAAATTTTTGGTATATATGATTAGGCAAATTTTGGTTAGCGTTTTATCATTTACATATTTCTATTGTACATATAAAATTTAACAACAATCAGTCACACAGACGACAAACGACAGACGACAGACAGACAAACAGACAGACAGACAAGCGGAAACGATGGACTACATTTTTCGTTCTCTAGGGATCAAGAAACCCCGAGAAAACATGAAAGTAGCAAGTTGCCCGATGGACTCGATTACAATACTTCCGTCGGTTTAATATTGCGATGTAAACCACAAGTAAAGAGGTACAGGATGTTCAAAAAATGCTGCACCAACTCAGTGGCACATTATTAAGTTCACAAGTCTAAGTTCGAGAAAACTCTTTAAAATATTTTCTTACATGGATTTAGATAGATAGGTCAAAAACATAAAAATGAACCATTGTTGTCAGATTCATCCTAAACATTTTTTAAGTTTCGTGATTATAAAATGAAGAATACGACGGGATATCTCCAAAGTTATTTTGAATAGTAAAAATCCGATCGATTTCAGGACCCAACACCAAATAGTGAACTAAAATATGGTAAAATTTCGAAAACAAAAATTAAAGTTTAAAGGGCTGCATCTTGTACATTTGGACACAAGCATTTTTTAAATTATTTTTCTCTCCCTGAAATCTCGCTTGAAATTGCCCAATATGTCTTTAACCTTAAACTTACATGTGCGTATTATCGTAAAAAAATTAAAATAAAATTTTACAGTTTTTCTTGAAAAACCCTGACACTAAACTTTTTTTTTTTAGAACACATCAACTAAAATGTATTATTCCCTTGAGATATGAGATTATGTCATCTTATAAAATTGTTTTAAATACATAAGTATTTACAAAAAAGTGACTAAAGTAACTTCGCTAAAGAAAGGCCTGGAAGCGGAAATCGCGATGGATTCGAGAAAGACCTCGATTGCGAAACATCGAGAAGACAATATGGGTTTAAACGAAGGCCCTCTTCGGGAACGAAATTATTCAGCCGAGTCAAGTCCAGCGAATGTTACGAAGAGCTAGACAAGTCGCGCCGATATTATTTTGTACATAATCGCTGTAATAGTCAGTCGTGTAAACTCGAGTTATTAAGAAATAAATTGTTGAATTTAATCCACGCCGATTTTATTCGCCCGTTCAACGTAACAATATATTCGTATTTTTGGATTTTACACAGTCTGGTTTAAAAAAATTGTAAATAAAGGAAGACAAAAAGGACTTATTACGTTACGAACGTAAGCTAGGCAAGTATTATGATAGGATCCATCGGGCGAATGGATAGTTTTATGTTTTCTCGACGTTTCATGATCCCTAGAGTTTGAAAAAATATGTCTCTCGTTTCCGTTTTCCTGTCTGTCCTCTACCGTGTGGGTAGCTTTGTATTAAGCAGACAATATCCGAAACTACCTGACCGATTGTTGCCAAATTTTATATGTGTGTTACGAATATTGTATAGATTGTAAACCGCCAACCAGAATGTATCTGATCACCACCCATACTACAATGACTGCACTTTAAAATTTTGCCTTAGTAAACGCATTTCTTTACTTTATAAAATAATATATTCGTGTACTTGTGCTTCATGAATTCACCTTGTTTATGTTTATTTTTATTATAATTTTTATTGTTTAAACCTCCTTCCGTAATAATGCGTAGTTATGTAAACCTAAGTCAGGGTTTCCAATTTTTTTATAGATCAAATCAATAATGATACAACGAATTTTATCATTGGTATTACACTCCACGTGTCGGCGTATACATACAGTTGTGTTCTATAAAAAAGGGAATTAAATTTTTTGATTTGTCATTTATTTACCAAGTAAACAATCACTCCTGTCAAACCTCATTAAAGCGAAGTAGTTAAACTAACCAATTTGTTCGCAAAACTGGCAGTTCAAAGAAACCGTTCCATTTTGTAATTTAAAATCTGAAAAACCGTTTGAACCTATGGAAAAATTTCTAAAACTGACAGATTTTCTTTAACATTTCTCATTTTTATTGAACACAACAGTACGTGTTCTCGCTAAAATGTTGACCGGAACGTTTTACAGTGGGAAAACTCACTAGAAACACAGGCATAGCCTTACGCTTTCACAATACAGTTATATTCTTGGTGCCATTGTCAATCGAGTCTTCGTTTCCTATCGTCAGTGGTGAAATGCGAGCTGACACTCCGCGCCAGACCAAATATATACAAGTCAATAGAGTGTGTTTTCGTAATACAATACGTTCAAATCAAAGGCAGTGGTGGAATATGGGTAATTAAATAAAGGGATGATGTGACTAATACACGTAAGCTAGCCCTATTTCTTTCCAATAGATTAGCTCTCTATTTTAATTCTCTATCTATCATGCCCTACATGCACTGATCATAATCTCCCCTTTACTGCTGTTGGTATTATTACTAAGCAACTGCAAGTTAAAATAAAGATATGTATGTATTGTTAAAATAAAAATAACGAAGCATGCTATGCATATGTTTTAAGTCAGTTTTTCTATTACAACATTTTGTGATGACGTCATCAAACTGACAAGAACATGTATATCAATTACAATGTTTGGGAACATGGAGGTAGCCGTCCTTGATTTGATCGGTACAATAAATTGGCTCATTTATTAATTTTTTTGACATAATATTGGCGCATACTATTTTATAACCTTTAAACAACATTTGCAAGTAAATTTTGATGTGTCAAATTGTTAGTGGAGACGATTAGACAAATTTTGGTTAGCGTTTCACCAGTTCTGCTGTTGTGCTTAGCAGGATTTACGCAATTCATTCCCCGTACGGTCACTGCCGCGATTACGACGAGCGGATCGCGCAGAGAGCCGCAGTTCCTGCAGTTTCAGAAATCACCTGTCTAATAGCTCTCGGCAGACAGAGAAACGACAAAACAGACAACAGACCAACGGAAACGAGAGACCTACTTTTTCATACATGAAACGGGGATAGATCCTGTTACAATACTTTTTAGCTTATGCTCGAAAAGTAATCATAAAGAAAGCACAATGACAGTTTGCAATTACCTAAAAAAATGTGTAAGGGACTTGTTTAGAGAGATTAGTAAAACACAAATTAACACTGGTTTAAGGATTGATCGAATACTTATTAATCAAATTTTATTAACCCATTTCCTTCAAAAAATCGATTACGTAGGTAATCTTAAAATTTTGTTAAGTTAATACCTTTTTGAAATATATAGAGTATAGAGTAAGATATTCTCTCTTCTGTAGTGTTTATATATGTGGGTTATTGTAAAAAAAAATCAAAATTGTACAATTTTACAATCTAACTAAGCGAGTCCCTACCTTTTTCACTTGCGGGGTGTCGTTATTAACACATTTATTGCTATCAATTCTAAATATATATAAATTGTCTACAAGTCATTCTAGAGCCGCATTGGCGGATTTTTTAAAAACAGTTTCCTGACTTTATTCTTTTTAAAGTTTTGGTGAAATTTTTCATCACGTATTTTTGAAATTCAATATCTTCATTATTTATGAAAATCTCGAAACGCGGTTTTCACCACTGTTTTCAGCTTACAAAGCGCTATATTATGTGTTTCGTGGAAAAGATTGTCGATTTATTTTGTTGACAATGAGCAACAGTAAAAGCAGCTTCTTTGACACAAGCTTCTTTTTAGAGTATCTTATTTTCCACAAAAGAAATTGTCAATGTTATCCGGGTAATTTATACAATTGTGTAAGCTGAAAACAGTGCTGAAAACCGCGTTACGCAATTTCCATCAATAATAGTGATATTAATACATGATGAAAAATTTCATCAAAATGCTAAAAAGAAGACGATGATAAAAATGTAAAAAAAAACTCTCTTGCATAGCGAAAGGTGTGGACAAGTTATATCTAAAATTTCATAATAATAGGTGTATTAATAACGTTCTGAAAATAAAAGTCCCAAAAGCCAAAGGTAGGCACTGCTCTTACTAGAATACACAGAAACGGGTTATTTTTTGCAACAAATAATGTTTTTTTATAATTTCAATTTTTTGTTTTTGTGGACAAATGAACAATATTTGCACACAAGTAACTTTCACTATTTACACAAAATATTACGCTGGTGCACAAAAGGACTAATTGTTATATTATTCCCCCCGGAAATATAAACCCGCAGTATAACTAACTATGTAAATTGTTTAAGACCGCCGGATGGGTGTTTCCCCACGAGGCGAAACTTCAGATAAGATGTCGTGAACTGGGCCTATACAAGCTCCTGGGGACGGCGTCACCACGGTGTCAAAACGGCGTGTGGTCGTCTAGGCTGCCCTCATGTGTTCCAACAACTCTTCTAACCAACTTCACAGGTATTATAACTTTTGTGTCGGCATTAGACCGTCGTCACGGTAATTACCAACTCCACAGACTGTTATGAAGTGCATTTTGTTGTAGCCGACAAGCTTTTATAACTTTTAAACAAGCTGCTCGTAGTGGAATTGTTAGAAATGCATGAAAGTTACGTGTATGCATATGTCAGGACAGCCAGGGGACCTAAATTAAAACAGGTTTAACGATGCCTAAATAATTCATTAGAGAGAGGCATTAATTTGCAAATTAGTTTTGTCCTGACAGGATGCATACGTCCATCAATGTCGATAGTTGTTGGTAATAGCATTAAACACTGACGACGCAGTAAGTAATTAACAATAGTCTCTGAGTTTATTAAATCAATTGCAAATTGTTACAAAATTAGTGAGTGGTCACTGCAATCAAGATTCATGACGGCCGGTTCTAATAAAAATACAATTTGCAACAGCTGAATCAAAATATTAAATCGCATCTGTTCTCCAACCCTGAGCAAACTATTAAGTCCCAGGATGTTTGTTTATGATCAAACTGGTAAATGTTGACTGAAGATCCTTAGAGTTGCGTAATATCCCTATAGAACGACGCTATGAATAATAAATGTTTAGTGCATGATCGAGGATCACTGTTTTATGGAGAGAAAACTTTGGTAATCAATATCTGCCGTCGTGAAATTTTACAAATTTGCTGTATACAACAGTCGTGTACGAAATAATCGCACAAGGACAGTGTCGATGACATGATGGATGCTTAAAAGACAGACTATACCAAATCATCACCATTATTAACATGTACCTCGTGTTTTCACTGTAAACAAAGGGTAAAGTTAAAATTTTCAGATCGACATTTCATAATTAACAAATATTTGAAAACGGTTGTTTGAGTAGCCATAAATTTGTTATTGCTTACCTGTGGCTGCAAAACATGACTTCTGCCATTAATGATATACTCATAATAATATATTTATTTCCAATAAAAACAAATGTTAAGATTAGTAAGTGAATTAAAAGTATTATACATAAGTACCACTGGTGTACATAATTAATACATATTTTGACACGAATCGCAATAGAACATGATATTATTTCTCGCACTTAATCTAGGAGCTAAAAGTACAATTTTATTCATTAAGTAAATCTAGTCCGTTTTGTTATTAATTCGACCGTATAACAGCTTTATGTCATTGAGAGCGCAACAAAAAATACGATCAAAGAAAACCGTGGAATTTTGAAGATTTGTCTTTGATAGAATTTTCGTCTTGTCAATTACTGTCAATTTGAAAATTTTGGCTTTAAAATGCAACGAGCAAAGACAAATATTCAAAAATCCATGACTGTCTTTGATCGTGATTTTAATTGCTCTCTCGGTGCATATAGTGCGTCTGGTGCTGCTTAATAGTTTACAATTAAATCTGCGCAGTAATGTGACGTGGTCGTAGCACGAGGAGGGTAAACGCCATCAATTAAATATGTTAAGGACTTAAGGAATTTTGTTTGAACTGATTCTAGTAATTGTACATATATATTCAACGTGGTTTTTAAAAGAAAATTTACTGACAGATATAACACCTACATCTTTGACTGTCATCACATGTTACCGTAATTCGATTACTAAATTATTATATGTTACTCTGTTTTCTATAACAATTAACAACGAAACATTTCTTCCTGTTTTTTTTTCAAGAAAACATATTTATATTGTTATTATATAGAAAATGTGGAAGATAAAAACACAAAAAAAGACAAATAAAACCTAAAACAAAAATGGACATATTATTACGAAATAAACCCATACGCCGCCCCGGTACGACACCTATTGGTTCTAGTATGTACGACGATGATGAGTCATCGTCGATGACGCGGCTGGATGGCGTTTGCTACAGAAAAACCTGGAAGCGGAACTCGCGATTGGTATTCCTGAAAGACCCCGATCGCCGCACATCTAGAAGGGAGTATGGATTTAAATAGAGGCCACCTTCGGGAACGAATGTAATCCAGACAACGAGAGCTGAATTCATTTAACAAATCGAGTCCAACGAGTGTCGAGAAAACCCAGTGAATGTTGCACCTGCAATATTTTGTACATAATCGCTCTGTAATTAGTCGTGTAAATCCGAGTTACTAAAAAATAAATTATTGAGTTTTACCCACGTCGATTTTATTCATCGATCATCATAACAATATTTTAAAGAGACCCTTATCAGGTCGACAAAAGAAATATGTGGAATAATTAAAGGAACGGAAAACAAAAAGTCGATACCTGGTGGAGTGAACAAAATTAAATTAAGAAAAATAAATTAGCTTGGAAACAATATCTGTATAATAAAACGACAGAAAAATACGTGCAGTATCAGAAACAAGACCTATAGTAAAGGAAAATGTCAGAGTAGTAGAAAAGAGAAACTAAGAAAAATTTAGACAGATTTTAAACCAAAACTGTGTACTGTTATGAAACTCTTTTACAGAACATTAAAGAATTAAAAAACAAGAATTAAATCACAATAATAAAATAAAAAGGTGGAAGGAGTACTACTTCAAAGAACTGTTAAACAAAAAAACGACACTATACAGACCGAAATACGCAAAAACTGGGAAAAGAATAAAAATGCAATGCAGAAGAATTAAACTTGGTAAAATGCCCGGATCTAATGCCGTGACATTAGAAACGATAAAATACTGTTACGAAATAAACCCATTCGTCGCCCCACGCCTATGGGTTATCGAGGCCTTTTTAGTATCTCCGGCGATGATGGGTCATCATTGTTGACGACCTGGTTACCAGAAGTCTCGATTGTGGCGACCAGAAAAACCTCGAAGCGGCGTTCGCGATCCGGCCAGAGGAATGTATGGCTTTAAATAGAGGCCACTTTCGGGAACAGATTATTCAGTCAACGAGTCGAGTCTAGCGAGTGTCGAGAAAATCCAGACAAGTTGCGGCGGAATTATTTTGTACATAATCGTTGTGTAATTAGTCGTGTAAATTTGAGTTACTAAAAAATAAATTGTTGAGTGTAACCCACGCCGATTTTTAATCAATAATCACCAAACATCGTAACGATACATACAAAGCGGATTCCGAAAAAATTATAGCACACGAGCTCACATATTTATTTTGAATTAAACAATAGAAAAAGCATTACGTAAAAACAAAACAGTGTTTTTAAATTTTATAGCTGTGGGCAAAACAATTCGACTCATTTAAAACAGAAGCAATCTACAAAAGTCTTTAAAAAAAACCTAGATTTAATAAGAACTACAAAAACCTATACACTGTAAAACAGGAGCATTGAATCCTCTGTTTTGTAATATTAACTGCAGACTCAGAAAACAAGTATAGATATATGGAATATACATATAAAAAGATGTGGACTAGAAATGTAGTACGGGAGAACACAAATAATGAAAATAAGCAAAAACAAGTACGAAACAAGACAATTACCTGGAAACTATAATAAATAATAAGGGAAAAAAATGAAACAAACATCATACTACAAAAACCTGGAAAACAATTCCACAATTTAAGTAAAAAAATTGTAAGCAGCAAGAAAATATCAAAAGAAACAAAAATAACAGTCTACAAAATAATTATTGTATTGTACATTTACATGGCAATTTTTTTGTTGGACAAAATTGAAACGACAACCAACACAACAATTAATAGAAGAAAACAAATTAAAATGACTAGGACATATGTGTTGAAACCTAATAAGAAGCATAGATTTTTAAAGTAGAGAACATACAACTTACAAATCCAACAAAAAAAAATCAAACATCCTGATGTGAATCTCACCGAAAAATGTTTAAAAAGGAAAGGAAATACATTTTCTGTAAAATTATTAGGATACGCACAATAGCTAGCTCGGTACAAAAAGCATAATATGATTATGTTGCTACATAGGTTTCCGTAGCCTTGAATTCCCTGTACGATATTTGATAGCAATACACCAATACATGAGGCCTTTAAGCCAACAAAGCCATTTGCGAAGCTGAACGAAAGAAGCAAGAAACTAGGAAGGTATCAACGTTTTCATTATATACTGAGGTGCGACGATGATTTCCAGAAATAATACATTGTGAAATAAATTTTAAACGAATACAAACTTACTTCTTAAATAATGCAGCTTATCCACGTAAAAGCAAACATTAAACAAAAATTATATTAAAATAATTAGCTTTGAAATTACCCATCTTAACATATATCAAGTAATTAAAAACGTATATACTTGTTAACCATCCTTGAATATTCACATGTTATATGAAAAATGGAAGTGTGTGAAGAAAATACAAGTATATCAAATAAGATAAATGTTCAGCTGTTTCAGAGATTACTTGTTTAATAAAAGCACTAACAGAAAACAGGGGACCTACTTTTTATATTCTAGGAACTATGAAACGTCGTTTAAACATGAAATTAACCATTCGTCAAATAGACTGTGTTACACACAATACATTCGGAAAGTAAAGAAAAATTATAGACAAAATTTTATATCACAAAAGCATACCTATGAAGAAATACCATCCACTTTATTTTAAGCACTTGTCTGAATGAGATTTGTTTTTTAGGATATTTCTTTGTTGATGCTTTAGAAGCTTGCGATGTAAACAAGAAAATAATAAAATTTCTTTCAAATTCAAAGGGTAAAAAAAATCATTTTCTACGACAGGATATTTTTTCACAGATTTTTCAACCTATTTAAGTCAGAGTAAGCTTAAAGGATTAGCTTTAACACGTAAAAAACACTGGAATAATACCCTCCGGCCTAACTCGCAATTAGAATAAATTTGGAATTTATTTGTTTTTCAGAACAGAAAACCTATTTTACACCACGGTGATTGTTACATTGTTGCCTAATTACGAGTACAATGCAAAAACCCTCGCTTTATAACAACTTAGGATTCATTATCATGATTCTTTTATTTAATCATTTACATTTAATGTATAAAAAATAAAACATTAATGCCGAAGATGCTTTATTAAAAATTTTATCAAGAAACTTTTAAAATCTTGCATAAAAAATTTTCTTTGTTTAATTCTGAGCCCTAATCAAACATTCTTTTTTATTAAAAATAATATAGTAATGACTTTTTAATTACCAATCAAAATACAAAAAATAACTACTGAAAGAACGCTGGAATTACCCATACATACGCTGCGTCATAAATTTCCAATAGCTAAATTAATTAAATCCTTTATGCTAATGATAATTTATTATTACTCTGCATACATAAATTTGATTGTAAGGGCATAATCCTGTAGACGTTTTATTAATCGAATTAAGCACTTTATATGCTAATAACGTTTTATGTTTTAACAGCAAGGAAGAGGACATCTCATTTAAATCGGTAATGTGATCTTCAGTTTCCATTTTAATCCAACGACGAGCTAGAGTATTCAGAAAATTAATAATACCTCAATATTAATACCGCTAAAACACGAACAAAAGAAAAACATGGCCTTCAATTCAAATATTTATAATTGAAATTTGCGTGAATGGAAACATTCAATTACAGTGAAACAGGTAATATTTACACAAGAATTAAATACAATATCTATGGAATTAAAGCAACAAAAGTAAAATACCTGAATTATTGTCACGACTTTACACAACCCAGAAAAGTGTTTTCATTATTATTTAAAATGTTTTTTCTGTAAGTTTCTAAAATTTCTACTACGTATTAAAAAATACGCTTTATTTTAATTTATAATCGTAATCATAACAAATAAACCGTTGTCCTTCAGGTGCGAGGAAATTCTGGCTAAACAACTTTACACCAATTTTATTTTAATAAGTTTCAAAAAAAGCAAGCCATCATCGATCGCATCGTTAAAACACCCTGTACAACTTGGTAAAGTGCTGAGTTTAGCAAAGATAGGACGTGGACGTTATCTAATAACTTCCGACTCTTTATAGCCAGTAAATTCTTAATAGGTAAATTAGGACTCTTCATCAAATGTCACTTTTATTGGTAGATTTCCAAACACTTGAAACTTTTCTCATGATCCATTCTTATAATCTGGAATCTGAGGCTCAGATTTTACCCTTAAGGCTTCTATACAGCGAACAGTTGTTTCCGTGGTTACGCTAAGCAAACTGAATAAAGTAAGTTCATTTGAAAGCTTCGAATAAAAAGTTTAACTAATGGTTAATATTCTGCATGAGATAGTATTAAAAGAGTATTTACTATTTTCCAGTTCTGTTTCAAAGAGCATTAAAGTTTTAGTCGTAATTAATCAGTAATCACAAAAAATCCATTAGTAGTCTTTTTGAGGTTTTAAAGCGAACAGTAAAAATTATTTCATAAATTATTAGATTGTTAATAAATTGATTTAATAATTTTCTAAGTATCGGTAAAATATTTTTCTTTTAATTATTGAGGTAGGGTTGGAAGAAACGTATAGACAAATTTTGGTGAAAGACTGACGCAGAAACTATAAACAAAATAAACAAAAATTTGGTCTCGCTGATAATTATCAGCGAGACAAAAAATAGTGAGTTGAAAAACATCTTTGACATTTAAGAAATAGACTTCAATAAACAAAAAAATGTATTCTCGTTTAAATAAATGAAATTTGTGTTTAACGTAGATTAAACAGAAATTCTCATTTAATTTTATAATAGACACCCTATGTGAATTAATCTTTCGTGTTTAATTTTCGGAGCGGTGTTAGTTTTCAGTTATTTAATAATTCTGTTAAAATCAACCAACCTGTAAACACGGTAAAAATTAATAGCTTCCATTAGTCGAACGATAAATAAAATGGCATTCCCCTACTAAAGAAGCTTGTTATTGGAAACTGACACTAGTTCACAACGCAATTTGTAACTGCACGCCTTCATTCACGTTTAAGTGAATCCCAATTACAATTTCCAACTGAATAAAGCAAATTTTAATTTGAATTTCATGATCGAAGAGGATGCTCCACCAACACTTCTCATAAGGATACCATCGGGATCGGCATCGGTGGAACCCGGAGGGGAATTGGCAGTGTTTCCAGGATCGACTATACACCTAGAATGTCTCTTTTCCCGTCGTCTTGGTTCTCCAGATTGGACTTGGACGTCTCCTCTGGGACAATATCTCACCGGTAAAGTAAACATTCTATTTGATTTCTTACTTCCATTGTACCGTTTTCCGCTCCTTACGTGTGTGTGTGTGTGTAGAAAGGCCACATACTTAAAAGCTTCGTGTAGTCATGTTTAAGGGTGGGTTAAGGACAACGGGTGAAAGTCGGGTCCCGGAACTGAGTCAATTTATTTCGACTTTTTTGCACCTTGTTCCGGTGTATTAATTTAAGCAAAGGGTCTGACTGTCGGAAGAGAATTCAGGTTTAAGAAAAGGGTTATCCAAGTGCGTGCTTTACCCCTGGTTGTATTTATGTTGTTTAAAGGAACAGGGAGTATTAACATTCATTTAAATTTAATTAAAGCCATTTAAATGACACAATGTTTTCAAACAGTTGTTAACGTTCTGAATGTTGCCATTTGAATTATTAGCCCTTTTGTCTGGGTAAAGTTTACATAACGGATTATAAACAGTTGTTGATCTTCTGAAATCTGACATTTAAAATCTTAATCTTTTGTCCTAATAAAATTTCGTACAACAAATAAAAATTGCAATATTAAATCACTTTCAAGCGAGTTATTTATCCCATGATTTACTATAGATAGCAGAAGGCGGCTTTTTCATCCAATACCAACTTGACGACAGTCTCTGCGGATCGAACGTTATTTTATTAAAAACAATAAATAAACATTTATCTAAACCCCTACTGTTTTTGAAATTTATTTCACATTTTTATCTATGATATCTACATAATACAGGAATATTTTAATGTCGCTCATTTATCGAATCTGCTTTTCATTACTGCTGTATTAATTTAAATGAAATATGGTAGATTGCAACACACAAATGAATCTCATAATAAATTGAATTCGTTAAAACCATTAATGTAATAGTATTTTACACGTAAAACTAATTACGACATCACCGTTATGTTTATAATTATAGACTGTTTTAGCATTTTAATTTTCGCAGGAGCGAGAATGAAGGGGCTGAAATTTAAATGTCAGAATTCATTAAAGTAATGTAGTCAAATGTCTTATATAGAGAGACTTTTTTAAATCAATGTATCACGTCATAGCAACAACTTCAGCTGACACAGGAAATGCTGGAGTTCATTTTGTTGACGTCATTTTATTTTTAGCTGTTGACGGCTTCCAGTCGCCGGAACCGAATTTGACGTTTGTACTCGAGCTTGAAGCTTTCTCGGACGATACGCATTTTATTCTTCAGGTATTACGGCCAGTAAATCGGCGCACCGTGTCAGGCATGTTATGAAATGTTTCTCTAAATAAAACCGTGGATTTATGTCATAAAAAACCTTTGCCAACTTGTTTATTATTTTTATTAATAACAGTGGATGTGCGTTTGCACGGTGTTACAAACGTCTCTGAACACTTACCTATCAATTTTTCTATCGATTATTTTGAAATAATATTAATCGTTTTTTTTTGTTAAATGATTTTTAGGTTTTACTAAGAATTCTAACAGAATCTTGTAAGAACACTGATGACAACATTAAAACTTAAGTCTTACTTTGGTCTTCAAATTGAGAAGGGCAATATCAGACATACTTAACTATCGACCGGGCAATATAATTTGTAATCGAGTCATCTGTGGAACTGAATTTGTATGTCTGATACGTTTACGCTGCGTTTAAAGCTACATTACAGAAAATGTTTAATGTGGGGCAACGTTATTTTATATCTAACTTAAATTAGAACCTCGTGTAAATGTACATATTTCATATTTAGGTATATATAGTCTCTCAAATACTTTTTGCGACTGTTTAAGCGGATTACCCAGCATTGATTTATGACGCTAGGCTTGAGCCGGTAATCAGCCCCATAAAAGTAATTATAACATCCCATGATTAAGGTTAGTGGGGTATAACCTTATAGTATTCGAGAGACTATATATCCGTTTATTGTGACCAGCTTTTAAACTCCACGGATCTAGTTAATAAAAAGTCAGCCAACAACAGTCTTTAAATCACCACATTAACAAAATTAATTTTAATTGCCCATAATTTTGTAAACCTGATTTTTCTAATCGAGACTCAAAAAGGTAAATTTACCTTTTTGAGTCTCGATTAGAAAAATTTTTGTATTTATACAAAAATTTATTAATCAATCTCGCTGTGACTTTAATATCTATCACATGAAACGTCCCTTCTAACCTTACTGTTCTTGTTTTTCTTACTTGTTGTTGCTTCATCAGTTCTTTCCAGAAGTTTATTTGCGTATTGACTCAAAAATGGCATTTCCACTGGAGCAGAAGGCGTGTATGGTTGAGTCGTATTTGTAAAATGGACAGAAAGTAAACAATGTGTGGGAATGCTCGATTCAAGTGACTTGGGAGGAATTCTGGGAACAATTTCCCAACAACATATAAAGGAAGTTTGTAGGAACTTAGGCAGGTCGATAGACTGTGTTGCATTCGTGTGAGTTTGTCTCATTGTTAAGTGCCAGAAGTTTGGTAATTCTTTAGACTGATCACTGTTGTGAAGGAAAGGGTAAAAAGACTTCAAGTAAGTGTCCTTCTTATGCACGACCTCCTTGGTTTATATGAATTTTTTGCTGCACGTTGTATAATTTTTTCAAATGTGTGCCCAACAATCCCCCATGATGTTCTGGTTAATATCATTTAACTAAATGGTTTGAAGCCAGTTTCTCCTATAACGTTTCTTCGAATTGCGATATAAAATTACCAGTACAAACACGTTCTAAGCTTTAGGAGACAAATTTATGTCAGCCCGAACGATTCCACAGAATTGCCTTCATCAACTGTCATTGAGTACCAATTATCGGATAGTTATAGCATATGATAACCAAACCTGTTTCAACTGCCACCAAACTGGTCATATAGTCAGTCATTGGTATATTGGTATACAACAGCAGTTCATCCACAAGTACTGCAGCTCCAAGAACCTTTACCGTTATTTGTTAATGGGTTGGTTCTCTTGAGGCAACACAAGCTATTAAATCTGGAAATTTAGCTGGCAGAGAAGCAATGTTAGAATTAGCGATTGATGTAATAAACAATAAAGAATTTTTATTTTTTGATATTGTGCCAGTCACTTTTGAAGTCTTAGCTACTAAAGGTCATGTCGTCTGAGCTGGTACAATTGATATGCATAATAAAGAATACGCCTTTTTCAATGTATGCATTTGCGCTGGCTTTTGTGACACCTGTTTTTGATACTAGTATGCGTTAGCAAACAGTGAATTTGATATAACAAATCTAAAACTCCTTTGCATATTCGAATATTCCACTTAGCTGATCTGACTGTCCCATAACAACCATTAGCCTTTTTAGTTGTTCGAACTTGAGAGGAAACGTATTTTCACTATTTTCCCAGAGTAATTTAACTGGTTTCAGCAATTCTGGAGTACCAATAATACTGTCTGTTGAATCACTTGGTCTAATTTTTCCACTGCGCTGTCTTCAGATAACGACATGCCTCCATTTAGAGGGATATCCGGTTTGCGAAAACGTTCTTTGACTTTGAAGGTTCATTTTTAAGGAATGTCTTAAGTCAGCAATCAATTCCTTAGACTTTTTCAGTCAGGCTCATTGATTTTCAGCCACGGCTTCCCCTTCGTTCCAAAGTTAGAGGACGTATTATCGGACGGCGTCATTTTAGGAGAATTTGGCCAGGGAGTGGTTTCAAAAATTTATAAAAAAAAAATAACCAGACTCCGGAGTGCCATTTCGTACCCGGATACTTGTTCCGAAGGTTCAACTTGACAGGTCAGATGTTTTTTACTCAATTTGAAAGATTTTTACATTTGTTAAAAGTTCAGCCCTGGAAATTTTTCCAAAAAAACAATATATTTTTTCTGATCGATTTGAAACCTTTGGAGCCTGTTTTGAGACATCGTTTGTGCTCTTGAATTCGAATTTTTACGGATCGACCAGTTTCTGCTATGTATTTAACGCCACAGGAGCACAAAATGCTGCACATTCCTCTACAGTCTAGAACTTGGCGAAAATCTTTGATGGAAGGAAGAATTTGTGCAACTTTAGTTGCAGGTTTAAAGACTGTTTTAACTGTTTGCCTTTGAAGTATTTTGGACAGACGGTCGGTGACCTGAAGAATGAATGGGAGATATGCAGTGGATTCGAAATCAGTTGGACGATCTGAAGTTTTGTCAGAGTTTGGATTAAGTCAACGTTGAATACTTGATAGTGTCGTATCCATTTTGTTGAAGATATGTTTGGAGATGTTCTAATTCTTTTCTGAGTTTGTCCACCTGACAAATGGTAGTGGCTCGATGAATGAGGGAGTCAATGACAGATGTTTTTGGGCAGGGTAGTGATGAGACGTAGCATAATGATACCGATCGGTATGGGTAGGTTTTCGATAAACTGAATGACCAAGTCGAACTTCGGGTAATCTGGTTATCATAACATCAAAAAAAGGAAGACAATTGACTTCTATGGTAAAGTGAATGTCAGGGTGTTAACTGTCGAGATGGTCGTGAAAGACTGAAAGGGCGTTTTGACCATGGGTTCATATGACAAATGTGTCGTCCATGTAGCGGACCCAGACTTTGGGTTTGAGTTGGGCGGATTCAGTGCCTGTGTCTTCAAAAGCTTCTATGAAAATATTGCCGACGACTGGTGAGAGAGGGGTTCCCATAAGAATGCCAGAGATTTGTTTGTAGAATTGGCTTTTGAAGGTAAAATATGTGAAGATTAGACATTTTTCCGTGAGATCGTCAAGTAGTGGCTACAGGGACTTTTGTGAATAAAGACGTTACGTCGAAACTGACAATTGTATCTTCGGGGTGAAGAGAGAGTTCGAACATCAGTTGGACAAAATGGGAAGAGTTAAGAATATGTGAGGAGGTTTCCCCGGTACATTCTTTCAGAACACGGGCGAGATATTGGGCTGTATTGTAAGTGAGAGACACTAAAGTACTGACGATGGGTCTAACAGGAATTATTATTAGTGCTTGCTTTAAGACTCTGTAGGAAAAAGCTAAAGTCAGCTCCGCCCACTATACCTTGCTCCATTTCACTGACTTATTTTATCTGCTGTTAAATGAAAATTGAATTATATTTTGACAAGAGGTATCTCAGTAATTATCAGAAAGAGAAATAATTATTTTCGACTATATGGAGTGTTCTGTTTTCAAAACGAAGCATACAACTTAGTTTTTTCAAATGGAATAGTCAATTTATTTTTATATATTCTGAAATACGAAATAAATCTTATATGAAATAGTATGTATAACAAAGAATGTAACGATTAGCGTTTTTTTTTTTTTTTTGTTTTTTCGGATTTCAGATTCTATTAGTTTCCACTACCAGTTAGAATATAATTAGCCCCGCCCACCCACCGCGCCTCCATTTCGGTGATTGGTTTTATGTAATCTAAATGAAAGATGTATCTTATAAACTGAATAGAAATAAAATTAGTTATTACAGTAAGAGCGCGAGTAGGCACGGCTAGAACTTGCTAAGATAAAACTGATGTTGGCAAATCACATATCCTCAAAAAAATAGAGGGCGGGTGGGCGGGGCTAGCAGTAGCTATGATAAAACGTATTTTGGCAAATGACATAGCTTCTAAGAGAATAAACCACGGATGGGCGGACCTAGTAGTTGCTATAATAAAACCGAACAATATTAAAAGAGTAGTCACTTCCTTTCTCTATTTAACTGACTTATTTTATCAACTGTAAAATGAGAATTGAATTATATTTTGGCAAGAGGTATCTCAGTAATTACCAGAAAGATAAAAAATAATTCTTTGAAGACTATACAGTGTGTTATTGAAAGGTACGTACAACAAAATTGACAGTTCTTCGCGAAGCCTAAGAAGCCTGAAAAACTTAATTTGTGTTATCAAAATTATAAAGGGAAAAAAATTAACCCCTATCCAACCTTTTTAGACGCTATTGAAGGATAAATAGGTAAAATTAATTTATTTTAGTAAATCCTAGCAACTGTAACAATAAAAAATAAGAGTCCCTTTTGTTGCGATAGGAACGAAAGATGACCTTTTTATCAGAGGCGTACAACGAATTTGGACATAAATTTTAATAATTTTTTTCTCTAAAAGGATAACACTTTTACCTGAATTTTTTTTTAATTTTAGCTACCCATACTTCGAGACCAATTGCCGTTTTTATTTTGTACGTACCTTTCAATAACACGCTGTATGCTAAAATTATTTTCCACTATACAGAGTGTTCTCTTTTTAAGGCGATGTTTTTGTGAATTTTGGGCAGACTGTATATACGTGGTGGTGGGTATTAGACGTTTGAGTACATCGGTTGGAATTCTACTACTGACGTACGTTTACAGTTAACAACAATAGAGCCCGTTTTCATAGTCTTATGTGAAAATACGCAAGAACATCTAAGCCATTTAATTGGAAGGGATGTATAGTAAAATAAAGAAATCTTTCTTAAATTTCAATGTTTTTCAATTTACATTACTACTGATTTTTTTTCCAAGAATTTACGCAAAATATGCATTCAGCAATGTGTGTTCATTACAATATCAACTGCAACTAATGTCAAAAAAGTTCCGAACATCTTAAAAAAACACTTTTTTCCTCTATATTAACCTATGGGTTCCAAAAAATAATAACACAACCCAAAGGGTTCCACAAACAGATGTTGAGGCATGTGATCGATGGATCTAAACGAAGAGCTCATTTATGCTGACAAGGACACTGTAATTTAATTTAATTTATTTAATAAAACTAATGAATCTTATGCCAATTTTCCTTCTAAGTTCACACTTGTTTTATTAAAAAATTGTCATTGTGGTTTAATCACAGACATCCTAAATCCTTTCCAAAGATGACTCGTTTACTCATTATATTGCCTGCTCGATTATATTTTCGCATGCCAGAGTACATTATCCAGATGCGAAGGGTTTTTTGATTTCGTTGTTCATTAATTGTTAACAACGCAACACATAAAAGAAGCACTTGCGAATTTAATACAAACGGTGACTCGTGATAATTTTTCACCCGAAAAATACATGAATAGAATGATGCATAGCTTTATCAAGTTGCCTTACTTTAGTTACGATTGCATTAAAAATAAAGGTGTATTTAATCATACTTTTTGAAATATATATTAAATATGAATTCCTAACTATAAAATATAACAACACGGAAATTGCGTCATAAATGTTGCCTTGATGACATCTTTGTCTTATAAAAATTTAACGATCCCCATTAAATATAGATTAAAGTGACTTTTCCTACTTTTTTTGGCGACAATCTTTCCGCTTAAATATTAATATTTTTGTTTTTTATCGATGTTTTTCGTGCCTGGGGCGTGAATTGTGGCAACCATTTCGTTTATTGCTTTCCATAGAAAAGACCTTGTCTAAGTTTGTATAGACGCGAAATCCACTGGGAATGCATTCGTTCCGTTCATTGTTAAAATTTTCACAGTACTGTATTATTATACTTATTTTCAGATGAAGGAAATGCTTGAATTTTAATGATCTGAAAAGTAGTTACTTTAGAGACGAAGTACACTAGTTATGTTGCAGAATGTATAGATGACAGACATGTTATAAATTTTAGAAGTTTCACCGTGAAGGGTACATAATATATTCGTATTTTTCGTATTTGAACAAGTGAAAGCTCAGGCTTTGGCACAAATATAAAAGTGGATATTTAACACAACGTTAAATAAGTTCATATTAAAATATCCATTTTACCACCTTGTTCTCTTTCTTGAGCGACATCTAACGAAAGTATTAGAATATCGTCATTTTGAAACTGAACCGAAATTCAAAATTTCTTTGAAATCTGATCGAAACATTAAACTGATTGAAATATTACAGTACATTAATTAATACGAAATTAAATAGTAATTCTAAATTAAATTTAATGAAGCTCTTAAAAGAGGTTGTTAAAAATTTTTTACCCAGATGTCTTAATTTTTCCCAAAGTTATACATATTCTGAGCTTAAAACAGCACTTAAATTATATCTTATTTTTTAGAATTGTCTAAGCAAAACGGTCCCTATTATTTACCTTTAATTAATATTTAGAGGCGTTCCTTAATTTTTTCTCTTAAAAGACATTTTTATCGTATTATGTCACGCATTCTAACCAAAATTTTGGATAATAAATGACTTAACGAAAGGAAAAGAATTCGACCCAATTTTTCATAAAAATTGATACTTAAAAAAAATATTGCCAATTATCTCAGAAACCGCTTAAGTTCCATAAATTCTGGAAACACACTAGCGTTATATCGTCTTGTACATCTAAACTGATACATTTATTTATTTATCTACGACTCTTTAATAATAGACGCATTATGTACGTAACTATAGATACATAATACCCCATATTAATCACTAGTGTTTAATGAATATTAAACACTAGTGAATAATGGATTTATTTCAAAATGTCCTAAAATACTGTTCCTTTTTTTCTAGAAAAATATAAACGTCAAAACTATGTATGTATTCGTTTTTTACGTGTTATATATTTAACAGTTATTATTCTGTGTAGGATTTAAAATTTAAATTTACAATCTAAACGGAATTCGTATTTCGCGATTGTAGATTGTAGATGGCTCTGACGTTGTTTACGTTGCCACCTGCTACTACGGACGCTTAGCCGCCATTGTGCGTATTGTTTTGAATTTTGATTTCTTGCGAAAATTTATTACCGACGAGTGTTTTTATAAGAGGTTATCATCAGTTATAATGGATGAAAACACTGAAAATCTTCCTGGCACACCTCCCGAAGTGGCAGAAGCAGCTGGTGCTGTTAACCTGTTACCAGAGAAATCTCAAAAATTGTACAAAATAGCGTACAATCAATTCATGAAGTGGAAACAAGAAAAGAAGATTACCTCATTTTCCGAACGGGTGATATTAGCATACTTTGCAGACTTATCAAGTAAATACAAAATTTCTACGCTGTGGACTTATTACTCCATGCTACGAAGTACTCTCAACATCAATCATAACATTAATATAGAACAGTACCATAAATTAAGAGCATTCTTAAAGCGTCAAGGAGAAAATTACCAGCCAAAGAAAGCGAAAACGCTTAGTCCTCAACAAATAACTAAATTCATCACTGAAGCCCCTGATGTAAAATATCTAGCAACGAAGGTAAGAAATTATTGTTTCAAAATTATGTTGTAGGTTCTCATTTATTATTTTTTTAAAGGTGGCTTTGATAATGGGCATAATGGGTGCATGTAGGACTCAAGAACTGCATTCAATGCGAATTCAAGACATCAAAGATTTGAATTCAGCTTTTTTGGTAACACTGCCCAACACTAAAACAAAGATTAGAAGATCTTTCACAGTAACTGAAGATTACTATTTAATATGCAAAAAGTATCTTGATTTACGTCCAGCTGAAGTGCAATCAGATGTGTTTTTCCTTAATTACCAGAATGGTAAATGTACTATGCAGAGAATAGGTATCAATAAATTTGGTGGTATGCCGAAAGAAGTTGCAGCATATTTGGGGCTCCCAAATCCAGAATTATTTACTGGACACTCTTTTCGTAGATCCTCGGCTACTTTATTGGTGGATTGTGGAGGGGACATAACCGATTTAAAACGCCACGGAGGATGGAAAAGCTCCTCCGTGGCAGAGGGCTACATAGATAACAGTGTGAGATACAAACTAGAAACATCAAAGAAAATTTTTAAACAGGTGAATCCCTCGTCAACACCATGTACATCAATTCGAGCTCCTGTAATGGCAGAAAACTGTGAAAACATAGAGGAGTATGCTGCTGTAAACTGCGATAATGTTGTGATGAATCCATCTCCCCCATGTACATCAAGTGAAACTAATTGTGGTTTAAGAGAAACTAGTAATTTTGTTAAAAATTCCCATTCCCTCAGTAGTAATGTCAGTGTTGACATGAAAGGCAAGCCAATACAGATTTCAAACTGCAGTGGCCATTTTACATTTAATTTTCTTGCTAAGACAAGTAATAATAATAATTAATTACTTATTTGTTTTGTTTATTGTTTCTGAAATAAATTATTATTTGTGAAACGTGTATAATTTGTTTAGAGTCGTAGATAAAACGTCGTATTTAACTAGCGTATAATGGCTATTATTCACACGGATGATTTACACACTCGCCTGCGGCTCGTGTGTAATTTTCATCCTCGTGAATAATATGCTACATTATGCGCTTGTCAAATAATATACTATTATTTAATCACATGATTGAATAAAAATTGGTCCAAAGTTATTTCGACAGAACTTCCTTCGCCCTTGAAGTGCAGCTCAAGAACTCCCGTTTCTTTGAAAAATTATCAAAAAATGTTGGATTTGTTTTTTTAATAACCTCTATAAAGTAAAAACCAATTACATAAACAACACTCCCGCAAGTTTTTGGACTTGGATTTATCATTACTTCAATTTTTTTTTGTATCTTCAGTCTTTCAGTTTGCAAATTTTCCAATTTTTGAAATTTCTAAATATTTGATTTTTCAATTTTTTGCTTCAATTTTTCAATTTTTAATTTTCGATTTTTCGATTCTTCAATTTTTCATTTCTTCAAATTTTCAATTTGCAACTTTTCGCTTCAAATTTTTATATTCCTTCAGGGTTCCGATTTTTTTATTTTTTTGTTTTTTCTATTTCAATTTTTTTCAAATTAAAAAAAAATGGAAAAATTGCAAAATTGTTAAACTGAAAAATAAAAATATAAAACGGAAAATGTATAAAACGAAAACTTTGAAAAATCTAAACATTAGAAATTAAGAATTTGAAAAATTGAAGAAAGAAAAAATTGAAAAATCGAAAGATTATAAATTGAGAAACTGAAAAACCGAAATAGTGCAAAATCGCAAAAAAGAAATAATATTGCAAAATGGAAACATTGGAAAATTTAAAAAATCGGAAAATTGGAATACTGAGAAATCAAAAAAATTCCAAAATTGAAGATTTTTAAAACTGGAGGACCGAGGAATTGAAAAATCAAAGATTGAAAAATTGAATAAATGAAAAATTATAAAATCGAAAGAAACCTTGAAAAATTAAAGAAATGAGAAAATAAAAAATTGTGATACAAAATCGAGAAAACCAAAATAACAAATTGGTCTAAAGAGTTTATATAGTACTTCCCTCGCTGTCGGGAACGCGACGATTGCAAGCCTATTATCTCTTTTTTCGTATTACATTTTTGTAATTCTTGATTTAATCAATAAAATTAATTGACTCAGTCATTAATTTTTTTCAGACACCCTGTATAAGCAAATCTAAAAAATATTAATGCAGTGATAAATCACAAGTATCGACTCATCATTCTTTACACATTTAAAAGCATTTTTTTCAGCAAAATTTTGCGGTGGCGTCATCAAATTTTTAGGGGGGATGAGCAAATACATTTTGATCAAAATTTTAGCATGCTTATGATAAATTTAAAACATCTCCAAGATTTCAAAGCATTCGGTTTTGTAGTTCCTGATTAAATCAATAAAATAAATTCACACTTTCATTAATTTTTTGAGTCACCCTGTATATGCAAATCCAAAAAATATGAATGGAATGATAAATCACAACTACAGACAGTTGACGTCATCAATTTTTTTGAGGGGATAGGTAAATATATTTTGATTAAAAATTTATCATGCCTGTCATAACTTTAAACCATCTGCAAGATTTCAAAGCATTCGGTTTTGCAGATTCAAAATTAAATTGCAAAATGTTGTTTCATAATTTTGAATTTTTTTCCAAAAATCTGGACGTTTCGGGTAAAAACTCAATTCGGATTCATAAACTACATGTGTAGGACTATGTTATTTTATAAAATTTAAAACCCATTTCCTATGTACAATTTTGAAGTGACGTCATCGCATTAGTGGTGGGGATGATTAGACAAATTTTGGTTGGCGTTTTACCATCTACATGATATTGCTAATATAAATACAAAATTTCGCAACAATCGGTCCAGTACTTTCGGAGATTATCTGTCTAATAAAAATCCGGGACAGCAGACAGACGGACAGACGGACAGACGGACAGACGGACAGACGGACAGACGGACAGACGGACAGACAGACGGAAACGGGAGACCTATTTCTTCGTCCTCTACAATACATCCTTTGCTAACGCCCAGGAAGTAAAAATTCGGGAAAATGAAAAATAAAAACCAAGAACTTGAAAAATTGAGAAAACGAAAAATTGAAAAATCAAAAAATTAAAAACCGAGAAACTGAAATACTTGAAAAATTGCTAAATTGAACAAACGAAAAACTTGAGAAATGCAAAAACTGAAAAATTAAAGACAATGAAAAAAGTAAAAATTGTCAGAAAATTATAAAATTGAAGGAAAAGGAAAGACGAAACATTATGATACCAAAGAATTGGTGAAAGGTGACTAAATCCAGATTTTTATTAAATTATTATTTTTAAATCATAAAATTTGATTTTGTAGTTTTATTTTTTTATGACAACCCTTGTAAGTTAACATAAAGATATGTATGTAATGTTAAAGTAAATGTAAAAAAGGTGCTATGCGTTTATTTGAGGTGAGTTTCTCCTTTACAAAACTTTATGATGACGTCATCAACATTTTTTTCAAGGACACACTGTATTTCTAAATTTTCGGAAAAATGGAGTGAGTCATTCTTGATATTTTAATCAGTACTATAAATTGCCTCGTTTATTAATTTTTTTGAGTAACCCTGTATAAGTAATTCCAAAATCTATGAGTGCATTGATAAACCACAATTATAGAGTCCTAATATTTTATTTGGTAACATTTTGAGATGACGTCATCAATTTTTTGGGACGGGATAAACAAATAAATTTTGTTTAACAATTTACCAGGGCTACGATAACTTTAAAACGTTTTCCACAATTTAATTTTTTTTTTTTCTAAAATTGGACATCTAGAGTAAAAACTGAATACGGATTCATGAACCACATGTGAAGGAGTATCTTAATTTATAAAATTTAAATAATATTTACTAATTTTAATTTTGGAGACGACATCATCCTTTTGTTGGTGGAGATGTTTATCTAAATTTTGGTTAGCGTTTTACCATCTACATGATATTCTTAATACACATATAAAAGTCTAGTCTAGTAGCTTGGGAGATTATCTGTCAAATAAAAATTCGGACAGACGGCAGACATACAGACAAACGGAAACGGGAGACCTACTTTTTCGTACTCTAGGAGTCCTGAAACGTCGAGAAAACAAAAGCAGTCAGTCGCCCAATGAACTCGATTGCACTGCTTTCTTAGCTTACGCTCAGGAAGTAAAATTAAAAATTCTTCATAAAATACAGTTTCTTTTAGATTCCAAAACTTCTTAAATACTTATTACAAAAAAAAAGTTTGCACAAACCAACTTTTCTTATGAATTACACAGAAACAACATACATTAATTTAATTTCAACTGAAAATGCAGCATCATCATTGCTAAGAAAGGTAATGTAGTGAGACCGTAGTAACGAATATTTCATCTTTCCTTAACATTTAACGGCTTGTGGAACACGGAAACACAGATTTCCGGCTTCCATCTGTCTGTCTGTCTAGTGTCCACCGGTGAGATATTTATTACGCAAATATTCTTTGAAACCGCTCAACTGATATTTAGAACTTTTAAGTCTAGATTAACATTATAGTGAATATGGTAGAACGCGAGACAATGCCAATATATTCGGCGAAACGCGTCGACAATTTTTGTAATTTGTATTTTCTGTGTTAAAAGGGAAATATAAACGTATATTGTAATCCCGAGTTCAACAAGAGCATGGTAAGTACGAACGATTTCCGTGTAATTTAAAACCATTATTCTGAAATAAAAATTTAACAACTTTTAATATTACATCCGCGGCAATCGCGATATTTTTTATGTTTTTTAGTAGCGGATACCACAGTTTATCGATCCCAGTGTAATTTTTGCTGGGAATTGCATTTTTCATTTTAGCGTTTAGTCTTTTGAGGTGATTTTTAATCCAGTCGCTCAAATAGCTTTCCGCGGTTGGCCTGTTTCGAGCTATATAATTTAAAAGCCGGCGTTAGAAATTCACTCAAAGGCAAGATTTCGAATGAGGTCGGCCGTGTCGTATGTCATCTTCATGTTTTCACTGTGTCAACCTACAAATACACGTGGAAATACACGTCTAGCTTGTTTTGTTGGAGGAATAAGATCAGAGAGAGCGTCTTTAGTTGCGAATTCGCAACATTCGGGCTCTTTGATATTATTCCGGATAGAGCATCATTTAAATCTTATAAACGTCTCGCGACAGCTTGTTTCCGTTTCCTTTACGGTTCACTCTTTATCGCGTCGACTACTGCTAGGCAAGAATAAATTGACGGTTTAAAATTCGAATTTTCACCTGAGCTCGTTCATTCAGAATAAATAAGCGTTGCCCGATATAAATAAAGCCAATTTAAGGAATGCTGGTTATACGCGAGAAATTAGAAATGAATGGCTTCCATATATTTTAATTTTGCTAGCTATTTGTTACATACATGCTGTTACCGACGAGGGTATCGCCAGCATTTGCGTGCACCGGTAGGCATTAACTGACATAAATTTAAATATCTTGCACCTGTGGAATTTTAAAGGTACAAAATTACATGGCAACGATACAGAAACGGCTGTTCGAGTTGTTATAAATCTCTCGAGAGAAATATTAAACACACATTCTCAAAATATGTGAACAAGGGACCACATGAAATATTTTTTAAATTAAATTTATTATAACCAATAACTGACACAATAATTATGCGTTCTACAGTACGGTTTTAAAATCAAGCCCGTCCTGGTCTCCTTATAACGCTGAAACCGCTAGAGGTACACATTTGAGATTTAAAACGAATGAAAGAGTAACCAAATGATACTGGTTGACGCAACATAATGACACGCTGGGAGTTTGAAATGTCAAAACTATGGCATATACGTAAAAGCTGTTTAAATGTTATAGATAGAGAGACAAGTCACCCCTCTTTTGAAAGCTTATTTCATTCTACACATGATATCAAAGTTAAAAAAAAATCATCGACCCTGCCATTGCATCTTCAATAGCAACAAGACTTGCGATATCGTAAATGCCGTTGCCATGGAAGATGCGATGGCAGGAATTGCGATCGCGAATCACAACTATTGTCACCGCATCTGCCATATCGCAAATCGAAGTTGAAATTAGTCCCTAAATCTATACATATCTAAAGCGGTTCCAAATTTATAAACTTAAAAAATGTTAATTCTAATATGGGGCATTCCTGGGTAATTTAAACCAGTAACAATTTATTTTCATCTTTGGTTCTAATTTTGTATTATACAGGACAATTGTTCTAACTAATATACACTACATTCCAAAAAAGTTGGGTGCTTGAAATTTCATTAACATTCGTCCACTCCTTTCATGTGTCATGATTTTTTTGGGATGCAATGTATACAGGGTGAGTCAGTACATGTGCGGTCTCAATATCTCATTAATTATACGAGAAAAACGTGAAGGACTAAAGTTGTACGGTTTTTTGAGCAGGATACGTCAAAATTATTTTTGACTACGTAGAATGTTCTGTTATTGAGGTTTTTTATATCGAACAACCTTTATGTTTTAGTCTCTATTAGCCTCTTCTTAGGCCTTATAGCCATAATATAGTTTATTTCTGAAATTCTGATAAGACCTTGCCATGTTATTACAATTTTGTAGAATTTTTACTTCCCGAGCGTAAGCGAAGGAAGTATGTATTGTAATTTAACAATGCAAAGATTCACAAAAAAAAAAGTAATAATGTTATTTTTAAATATGTTGCATATTTTACTGAGAGACAAAACAAAGATATGCGATCAATTATGGTATCCATTAAATAAGATATTCAAATAACGATGTTTCAGTGTTTTCAAACAGAACACCCTGTATTTTATTATTGCATCTTACTGTATTTTTTCTTTTTTTGATATGTCGCTGTGATTCTTAAAAATGACTATCAACTTTAAACATAGAAAATACTTAACCAAAAAGAAAGAATAGAAGCAAAATAAGAATTAGTAATAAAATATAGGATGTTTTATTTTTTTATGAAAACTGATTCAATTTTATTTATGCCGTAACAAAGGTCACACTCTTATATAATTTTTTCGGCAAAATTTTGGGGTGGCGTCATCAATTTTTTAGGAGGGATGAGCAAATACATTTGAATCAAAAAATTAGCATGCTTCTGATAACTTTAAAACATAGAATGATAAATCACAAGTAATATTTTGGTGTGACGTCATAAATTTTTTAGGGGGGATGAGCAAATAAATGTTTATTAAAAATTCATTACGCTTATCATAACTATAAACCATCTGCAAGATTTCAGAGCAATCGATTTTGCAGATTCCAAATTAAATTGCAAAATATTGTTTCATAATTTTGAATTTTTTTCAAAAATCTGGACATTTCGGGTAAAAAGTCAATTCGGATTCATAAACTACATTTGTAGGACTATGTTCTTTTATACAATTTAAAACCCATTTACTATGTACAATTCTGAAGTAACGTTATCACATTATTGGTGGGGATGAGTAGACAAATTTTGGTTAGCGTTTTACTATCTACATGATATTTCTAATATAAATACAAAATTTCACAATAATCGGTCCAGTACTTTCGGAGATCTGTCTAATAAAAATCCGGGACGGCTGACAGATAGACGGACAGACGGACAGACAGACGGAAACGAGAGACCTATTTCTTCGTCCTCTAGGGGTCATTAAAAGGTCGAGAAAATGTAAAAGTAAAAATTGCAAGTAAAGTGGAATAACGTATCAACGTCACATTGGAATTTTAAAAATAGATGTTTTAAGGCTATAAAGAGCATCATAAATCTTTAGTCAAAAAATATTTGCTTATCCCCTCCAAAAACTTGATGACGTCAGCTCAAAAGTTTGTGGAATAAATCATATCTAAAATGTACAAAATATGATGAGTCCGTACTTGTGATCTATCACTCCATTCATATTTTTTGGATTTGCATATACAGGGTGACTCAAAAAAATTAATGAATGCGTAAATATATTTTATTGATTTAATCAGGAACTACAAAACCGAATGCTCTGAAATCTTGCAGATGTTTTAAGGTTATAAAGAGCATAATAAATGTTTAGTCAAAATATATTTGCTTATCCCTTCCAAAAACTTGATGACGTCAGCTCGAAAATTTGCCGAATAAATCATATCTAAAATGTACAAAATATGATCAGTCTGTACTTGTGATCTATCACTCCATTCATATTTTTTGGATTTGCATATACAGGGTGATTCAAGAAAATAAATGAAAGCGTAAATTTATTTTACTGATTTACTCAGGAACTACAAAACCGAATGCTTCGAAATCTTGAAGATATTTTAAAATTATCATAAGCATGGTAAATTTTTGATCAAAACGTATTTGGTCGTCCCCCCTAAAAAATTTATGACGTCACCACAAAATTTTGCTGAATAAATCCTATCTAAAATGTACAAAATATGGTGAGTCTCTTCTTGTGATTTATCATTCCATTCAAATTTTTTCGATTTGCATATACAGGGTGACTCAAAAAAATTAATGAATGCGTAAATTTATTTTATTGATTTAATCAGGAACTACAAAACCGAATGCTTTGAAATCTTGCAGATGTTTTAAGGTTATAAAGAGCATAATAAATTTTTAGTCAAAATATATTTGGTTATCTTCTACAAAAAACTGATGACATCAGCTCAAAAGTTTTCCGAATAAATCGTATCTAAAATGTACAAAATATGATGAGTCTGTACTTGTGATTTATCATTCCATTCATATTTTTGGATTTGCATATGCAGGGTGACTCAAAAAAATTAATGAAGGCGTGAATTTATTTTATCGATTTAATCAGGAATTACAAAACCGAATGCTTTGAAATCTTGGGAATATTTTAAAGTTATTATAAGCATGGTAAACTTTTGTTCAAAATGTATTTGTTCATCCCTCCTAAAAAAATTGATGACGTCACCCTTAAATTTTGCTGAATAAATCCTATCTAAAATGCAAAAAATATGATGAGTTTGTACTTGTGATTTATCATTCCATTCATATTTTTTAGATTTTCTTAAGAGGTGGTTCAAAAAAATTAATGAAGTCAATTTATTTTATTGATTAAATTAAAGGCAACACTTATTATTAGTATTACACCCCAACCAACCCAATTTGGTAGACACAAAATTTGTTAAAGGAAAAACTCGGTTGAAACATAAGGGTAGCACGCTTATTTACATCGACTTTAACATTACAGACCTGCATTTGTTTTATGCGTTCACTTGGTTCCGCGAATGTGAAATAGACATGTTTATAATCAACCAATTGTGAATTTCACCGTCAAGAATTAAAATAAAACCCAATGTTTTATATAATAAGCGGAAGTCGAAGCAATAAAACCGATGGTCGTTTTGTTTACAGTTTCTCTGTTTGACTCTCACGTATGCTGTTACGCCTGTCATCTTAAATTAAGAATGTTTATACATACACGATTTTCAGTTGCCTCTGATACGTATACGTGAGTAAATTGTTTCGTTATTTTATTGATTATTACAAATCAATATTCAAAACGACCCAATTCATTTTCCCGAAAATTTGAGAATATAATAATTTTATTCTTAGTATTACACTACATCTATCCCAACTGATATACGTGTCCTTGAAAAAATGTTGATGACGTCATCGCAATTTTTTTTTAAATTCCCACTACAAAAATGTAATGAGAAAAAAAACACAATAGGCATGCAGTCGTCAAGTTTCCGACAGCGAGGGAAGTACTGTCTAAACTCTTTAGACCAATTTTTTTGATTTATTACTCAAAAGTAATGATATTAAATTTGCAGACAGAGAATATTAAATTCACTACATTAAAAAAAAATTGGTCTAAAGAGTTTAGACAGTACTTCCCTCGCTGTCGGAAACGTGACGACTGCATGCCTATTATGTTTTTTTTCGCAGTGGATTTCAAAAAATTCGGTTTTGTAGTTCCTGAGTAAATCAATAAAATAAATTTACGCATTCATTAATTTTTTTGAGTCACCCTGTATATGCAAATCCCAAAAAAAATCAATGGAGTGATAAATCACAAGTACAGACTCATCATATTTTGTACAGTTTAGATAGGCCTTATTCGGCAAACTTTCGAGCTGACGCCATCAATTTTTTGGAGGGGATAAGCAAATGTATTTTGACTAAACATTTATTATGCTCTTTATGACCTTAAAACATCTGCAAGATTTCAGAGCATTCGGTTTTGTAGTTCCTGATTAAATCAATAAAATATATTTACGCATTCATTAATTTTTTTGAGTCACCCTGTATATGCAAATCCAAAAAATATGAATGGAGTGATAAATTACAAGTACAGACTCATCATATTTTTACAGCTTAGATAGGATTTATTCGGCAAACTTTCGAGCTGACGTCATCAATTTTTTGGAGGGGATAAGCAAATATATTTTGACTAAACATTTATTATGCTCTTTATAACCTTAAAACATCTGCAAGATTTCAAAGCATTCGGTTTTGTAGTTTCTGAGTAAATCAGAAAAATAAATTTACGCTTTCATTAATTGTTTTGAATCACCCTGTATATGCAAATCCAAAAAATATGAATGGAGTGATAGATCACAAGTACAGACTGATCATATTTTGTACATTTTAGGTATGATTTATTCGGCAAACTTTCGAGCTGACGTCATCAAGTTTTTGGAGGGGATAAGCAAATATATTTTGACAAAACATTTATTATGCTCTTTATGACCTTAAAACATCTGCAAGATTTCAGAGCATTCGGTTTTGTAGTTCCTGATTAAATCAATAAAATATATTTACGCATTCATTAATTTTTTTGAGTCACCCTGTATATGCAAATCCAAAAAATATGAATGGAGTGATAAATTACAAGCACAGACTCATCATATTTGTACAGTTTAGATAGGATTTATTCGGCAAACTTTCGAGCTGACGTCATTAATTTTTTGGAGGGGATAAGCAAATATATTTTGACCAAACATTTATTATGCTCTTTATAACCTTAAAATATCTACAAGATTTCAAAGCATTCGGTTTTGTAGTTTCTGAGTAAATCAGTAAAATAAATTTACGCATTCATTAATTTTTTTGAGTCACCCTGTATATGCAAATCCAAAACATATGAATGGAGTGATAGATCACAAGTACAGACTCATCATATTTTGTACATTTTAGATATGATTTACTCCACAAACTTTTGAGCTGACGTCATCAAGTTTTTGGAGGGGATAAGCAAATATTTTTTGACTAAAGATTTATGATGCTCTTTATAGCCTTAAAACATCTGCAACATTTAAAAGCATTCTGGTTAGCAGATTAAAATAGTATATTATTAACTAAGGTTGTGAAGACAGACATTCTAGACCGAGCGCAAATTAGAACCTGAGACGCGCAGCGTCGAGGGCTCTAAAGCGCGAGGTCTAGAATTGGCTTCACAAACGTGGTTAATATACCATTTTTTCCACTAGTAGCCCATTTGAGGTTTGCGAATTTTCAAAATGTTTTTTCTGAAGTGCATCAATAAAAACGTGTACTCACGTCATTTTAGTAAGCTTTGGAATTTTATTATTTTTTGACAATCCAGAAATGGTCCAGAACTTTTGTTTTAATTTCCTCCATATTTCCCGTTTTTAATAAATTTTTGTGTGAAAAATGTTGTAAAGTGAACCATCATGTACCCCTCCTCATTCCGTCGTACTTACGCGACCGCGACAAATTTGGCTGAAAAAGGTATGGACCTTTTATCGTTAAAGCGACACGGGGAATGGAAATCCTCCAGCATAGCAGAAGGATACAACGACGGGTCGATTTCAATAAAAAAAAAAAATCGCCGAAATCGTCCAAAGCTCATCTACGGCAAATCAAGTCAAACCAAATCGGAACCATGATTCAGTTTCAGTCCCGTAAACTTCATTTTCACTCCCATCAACTTCATCAACTTTGTTTCACCAATTTATCCTCAATTTATAATCAATTCAGGGTTTGGAAATCATTCCAGGGCATAATTTAAAAGCAAATTTTCCAAAATGATCGTTTTCAGGTTATGTCTCAGTTTTTCTGACAGTTGTGGACAGTTGTCACATTAGGTGGCCAACTTCACGTTTACATTATTGACCAAGGTTCACAATTTTCCAAATTACAGACCTCTAGACAAGTCGACAATTAGCCATTGTAATGCTACTAGTGGAAAAATTAAATTTCAAAATGTTGTTTTATAATTTTGATTTTTTTTCCAAGAATCTGGACGTTTCGGGTGAAAAGTCGATTCGGAGTTGTAAACTACATGTGTAGGACTATGTTATTTTATACAATTGAAAACCCATTTACTATGTACAATTTTGAAGTGACGTCATCGCATTAGTGGTGGGGATGATTAGACAAATTTTGGTTAACGTTTTACCATCTACATGATATTCTTAATATACGTACAAAATTTCACAACAATCGGTCGAGTACTTTCGGAGATTATCTGTCTAATAAAAATCCGGGACGGCAGACGGACAGACGGACTGACGGACAGACGGACAGACGGACGGACAGACGGACGGACAGACGGACAGACGGACAGACAGACGGAAATGGGAGACCTATTGCTTCGTCTTCTAGGGGTCATGAAAGATCGAGAAAACGTAAAAGTAGAGAGTCGGCCGACGGACTCGATTACAATACTTCCTTTGCTTACGCTCGGGAAGTAAAAACAACGGAAAAAATAGGTAAATTGCTGAAATATAGAACTTTTTTTTATTTTTCAGATTTTGCATTTTTTTTTTATTTCAGAAAAATCGAAAAATTAGCATTATTAGCTCCACTTGTGATCTGAGTGTGTGGTCCTCAAAGAACCGTAAAACTTTCGTCTTTACCTTGTTTTTCTATTTCTAATCATAATTAATTAGGTATGAAAGAGCGCGCTTAGTGACTCACCCGGTATATAATATTATAAGTATTCCATTTAAAGTGACTCACCAAAATGCTTCAAAATTATGATCTGTTTGGGGAATAAATTACGCATTAACCAATGTTGAAAATATAACAAGGAATATCAGTAGGGACATATTTATTTCCCAATCGTAAGCTAAAAAAGTATGGCTACTTTCATGTTTAATCGACGTTTCATGGCCCCAAGAGTATAAAAAAATAGGTCTCCTGTTTCCGTCTGTGTCGATATTTTATTAACCTCCGAAATTACTGAACTGATTTTTGTGAAATTTTATATGTACAGGGTGAGTCAGATAAAAGAAGATACCTCGAATAACTTTTTGATTTATTACTCAAAAGTAATGATATTAAATTTGCAGACGGAGTATATTAAATTCACTACATTAAAAAAAAGCAACGGAAAAAATAGGTAAATTGCTGAAATACCATCTAACTATTTTTTTTTTCAGATTTTGCTTTTTTTTATATTTTAGAAAAATCGAAAAATTAGCCTTATTAGCTCCACTATTTAATATACGTAAATTACGTATTACAATTTTTCTTTAAAAAAATACTTTATTAATTTTCCGATTAACGGTGTTCGCTAGTGCAATTTTACGTAAAATTTTGTAAAATATTGGAATAGATTGTTCAAAAAAGCATAATAAATTAAATAATTTCATGAGTTTCAAAAATAGATGCTTCATTACTTACGTCAGAAGGTGTTTTAAAAACAAACGTAGAAAATGAGTAATAAATATTGAACTTTGCAGAGTATTTTTTTCTCAATTTGATAGTGAAATATAAATTCAAATAAATCAAAATAATTTTGTGATGATTTTTTATTATTGTTATTATTTTGCTCTCTATCATGCTAATGGAATGGTGTATTCATAGAGCTCAGTGGTTTTTATTTATTAACTAAATTCCATTAACATAGGTTCATAAATAAAAAAGTTATTCGAGATGTCCCCTTGTAGCTAACTTACACTGTGCATATGTTAGGAATATCGTGTACATGGTAAAACCCTAACCAAAACTTGTTTCATTAACTCCACCAACAATCTGGTGACTTTACCTCAAAATTTTGCAAAGTGGATACTATTTAAATTTATTATTTTATTGTTTAATCTCTTTAATAGAAAAGCTGTTATTTACATACATAATAGGAAGTATTGTGCAAGGTGAGCTTAGCTCAGTAATAGAGCGTTTGCTGTGCATATGAAAGGCTCTGGATTTTTTATTAATCAAATCAAGAACGGTTTACCCCATTTTCCTAAAAAATTTACAAATACGGTACTGTTCTTATTGGTATTAAATCAATTCAAATTGATATGTGTGTCCTTACTATAATATTGATGACGTCATCACAAAATTAAGGAAAAGCTCACTTGAAACATGCATAGCATGCTTCAAAATTGCAAAGCAGATGTTGTGTTCGACTTTAGATCCATATTTTTTCTCTTGAAATAGACTGCTTGTTATTTTAATTCAAAAAGTTGCTTCTTAGTTACAATAACAGGGAATTTCTTTTTCAATAATGGTAAAACAATTTAAAGATCAGCTCTGTATGTAGCAGTTTTTACATTATCAACACTATGTTGACACACTAAATAAATAAAAAATGCAGAACCCTCATCTTATATTACGATGAAACGTCCATATAAAAGTACAAGAGTATGTTATTTTATAAAATTTAAATACCATTTACCATGCAAAATTTTCACGCGATGTCATCAAATCGTTGGTGGGGATAACCTGAAAATTGTGGTTAGACAGTCGATAGACAGACGTAACAGGATTCTTTGAAATTCTAGGGTCATGAAACGTCGGGAAAACATGAAAGTGTTTAATGGCCAGATTATGAATTATTACAATACTTCCTTAGCTTACGTTCGGAAGTAAAAAGCACAAAACTTGAAAAAAAAATCATAAAATGACAAACAACGTGGAAACAAAAACAGTTTCATTAATAATAACTAACACACTATTAAAAAAAAATGCGTCCCAAACTTCGCCCCAAAGCTAAAATTTTATATCAAATCTTATTTTGCCTTAGATAACTGAAGAGCTCGTGTGTGGATGTGTGATGAGGTGCTCTCGCTTAATTTGGTATTTTGCAAGTAATGTTTTGGAATTGATTTATAACATTTCATATTTATGTGATGAACCGAATCCTATCTAGGGTATGGTGTAATTTTAGCTCCATTTAGATAGTCATCTTATTATGTTTTACCACCCGCTCAGTACAGCGACTATCTCTTTCGATATTTTTTTATAAACGGTACAAAATGCCGGCGTGTGATAATTGCAACGCCAATTTAAAAAACTTTGGCCAGAAATCCTTTACCTGTGATGCAAAGTATCATAATAAATTTCTAGAATTTGATGAGTCCGATTTAAAAATTATAAATAAACTCAGCAATTTCTGTTTTTATATGACAACTGTCTTGTGATGGAAGATAAATGTATAACAATTATCGAGAAATAGTTTATATCGATTCAGTTTCAAAATTTACTGATAAAAAATCGCCTATATTATTGATGAACCATGAATAAGACAATAACTTAACACCGTCATACACCTTAAATTACTAATAAATAAAGAGCTGATTTTAGGGTAATTTGACTAGACTCCCGTTGTCTGGACTTCACTTGTTGGTTGAGACTGACTCGTTCCCGAAAGTAGCCCCTATTTAAACAGTCAGGCAGTCCTTTTCGAACCGCCTCCGTCACCGCTTCTAGACTTGTCTGGAGCACCCATTCGCGACTTCCGCTTCCAGGCTTTCCTTCGACCATCCTCACCGATAATGAGTCATCATCGCCGTACATACTAGAACCCATAGGCGTGGTACCGGAGCGGCGTATGAATTTCTTTCGTAACAGTATTATTGAGTCTGAATTATACACGTTGTTTTTATAACAGATTGTAACCGAGAATTTTTTAATAGTTTCCGGAGGTGGTAGGCAATTTATAGGCCGTAGATCAGTCCATCAAAGCTTTTTCATGTGGGAATCTATGACAAAATAAACATCTCTTATCTATTTTCTTCTAATTAAAATCTCTTGGACTTTTCTTACTATTTTTATTGTAGTCATTTATGTACCACCACAATGTCCTAGTGTAAATTATATTGTTTACTTATAATCTCAAGTATTTAACAATAACAATTAACTACATTTTTAGTGCAAATTGTATGTAATATGTACTTTTGTAACAAGTTCGACGTGGAAAAGAAAAACCAACCAAATTGATTATTTCATTTTTTCCTTGAATCGTCGTTGAAATAATATTGATGTGACTGGAGCTTTACATCAACCATTATTTGTCAACGTAATGTTCACCTGACCACTTCTTTTCACAACACGCTTCAAAAAATTCCAAAGTGTGGAAGCGGGTATTAGTGGCATTTATCAACGCTCTTTGCGGTCTTTTCGCCTAAAAAAAAACGACCGCTGTCATGAGCTTTTCTATTGGAAACTTCGTGGCGATGAGGTGAAGGAAACTGTGTGGAGCAGTTTATGAGTTCGACGGCGCGCGATTACGTTGTTCTTACGGTCAAAATAAACAATGACGCAGTCGAGAGCTTTAATGAAAAGCCATTTGTTCGCTGTCTGTTTAAGATACGCTTACAACGTCAATTTTTACAGTCTCATGGGAAACTCATCGGAACATGATAACATTTTATCAAATTCAGACCTGCTACGTGATTCCAAAAGAGGCATCGACTCATTCCTGTAAGATCTGCAGCGCTGGATATTCGATGACTTTTTTAACCTATTAATTATAACTTTCGAACTTTCGCTGCTACACTGGAATTTAATTTGAATGTAAGATGAGCTGGAATTCAAAGGAAATAATATATTTAAACGTCGAATTGCTAAACTCCTCCTTGGAGAGAAAACATGTATTTAGATAACATTTCTAGCTATGAAACCGTAATTTTATACGGTTGTATAAATACAGTTACTTACATATATCAAACATGTAACATATTAACCCAGTGGCCCAACCATTTTACTATACTACTACTTCGGTCAGATTTGAAGAGCTCCACTCCGACCGCCGTTATGGCCCAGAATAACGTATTGAATATTACAAATAAGAACTTTCTTATAATTTTACTTTACCCAAATTTTTATTACGAACGTGTCGAATGAATTAAGTAAATGATGAAATTAGAACATCCTATTAAACATTATTAGTGTGCCACTAAGGTTCTTGGTTTTATGTGTATTTAATTAAAAAAGTTCAAAAATCTGCTAGTTAGAACAAAATAAATGTATCAATAAACACCATCAACTGATAGAATTACGCTTTTGAGTTAGACTGCCGCTTTCAAATGTCTAAATTTAGCCATATTTCGTAACATAACGCCAATAATTATAACTTACCTCAACTTTCCGTGAGAACTAATACTGTACGCTAATTAAAGCTGTTAAAATCTTGATTTGCTTCAGTGGGAATCAGAGTTGTAGAGTTCGTGTAGAATCAATTATCAAGTTCTGAATTAGTAAAACGTCAGTTTATGGAAATCTATGGACTTTTTTAGTGCTATACTTGACAATAATTTTCATTACTACAATAGTTAAGATAAAGTACTTATTATATATTTCGTTCGAAATACCGTCTACTTACACGGACATTCGTTTTCCAGTTTTCCAGTTTAATAAATATTCACTTCCTAACCATTATAAATAATAATAATAATAATCAGTATAACGGAGAAAAACATAGCGTCACAGCTGTAATTTCTCACCATTGTAATCTTTGAAAATATAAAATACACGGGATACGTTAATTAAAAAATAAGTCGAAAGTTATTTAGTCAGAACATCCCTGAAATATAGTCCACAAATCCTGGAATTTGATTTTGCAATGTTGCAATTTTTAGTGATAACCTCTGTGGAGTAAAAACAATATAGAAAATACTAGACACAGTGTAAGAGAAAAATGTTGGTCGAAAGTTGAACTTCCCTCGCGCCGAAAGTATAATGAAACATATCCAGCATTTTCGAATTGAGTTTTTACTTTACACAATTTTGTGATTACCTCATCAACATTTTTGCAAGGACACGTATATCAACTTGGCTTGCTAAGATAAGACTGACTGTGGCAAATTACATACCCCTAAGAAAATAGAGGGTCGGTGGGTATAGCTAGTATTTGTTAAAATAAGATTGGTTTTGGTAAATGTCTGAACAATATTAAGAGTAATCACTGGAATGAAGAAAGGGTGGGTGGGCGGGGCTATTGCTTGCTTATAAAAGATTCTGTATGAAAAAGTTAATATTAGCCCCGCCCACACACCCGTTCTGTCATTTTCTTTTCTTCAGAAATAAGAAATAAATGTTATAGCAAATAAGTAGAATAACAAAAAAATTACGATTAACACTTTTTTTAACAGCCTATGTTCTATTAGTTCCCATTCTCACTTTGCAAAAGAACATATAATTCACCCCGCCCACCCACTGTGCCTCCATTTCAGTGATTCATTTTGTCTAGTCCCAATGAAAGGTGGATCTCAGTTGAAGAGAAATAAAATCGTTAGAATGAGAACAGCGTGTATGGGCAGGGCTAGTATCTACTAAGATAAAATTGATTTTGATAAATGACATATTTTCTAAAAAAAAAAAAGGATGGGTGGGCGGATCTAACACTTGCTAAGCTAGGACTGAACAATATTAAGAGTAGTCACTGGAAAGAAGAAGGGGTGGGTGGGTGGGCGTACCGCTTGCTCTTCAAACTAGAAAAAAGTTAAATTTAGCCCCGCCCACCTCCTTTCTCAATTTCACTGACTTATCTTATTTAATGCAAAATCGAAATTAAAAAATAACAGTATTGAATTCCCAAAATTTTCTAGGAAAATGGAGTGAGCCGTTCCTGATTTAATCAATAAAATAAATTGACAGATTCATTAATTTTTTTCAGTCACTTTGTATAAGCAAATCTAAAAAATATTAATGCAATGATAAATTACAAGTATAGTCTGATCATATTTTGCACATTTTAAAAAGGAAGCAATTAATTTTCTGGAGTTGATAAACAGATACATTTTGATTTAAAAGTTATCATATCTACAATAACTTGAAAACATCTGCACGATTTTAAAATATATAATGTAATTCTTGATTTAATCCATAAAATAAATTGACTCAGTTATTAATTTTTTGAGAGACCCTGTATAAGCAAATCTAAAAAATATTAATGGAATGATAATTTGGACATTTTAGATAGGTTTTATTCGGCCAAATTTTGAGCTGACATCATCAATTTTTTGGAGGGGACAAACAAATATACATATTTTGATTAAAAATTTTTCATGCTTATCATAACATAAAAACATCTGCAAAATTGCAAAGCATTTAGTTTTGCAGATTTAAAATTAATTATATTATCCTACTAAATATAAAATTTGACAACAATCAGCCCAGTACTTTCGAAGATTATCTGTCTAATAAAAATCCGTGACGGTAGACAGACGGACAGACGGTCAGACAGACGGAAACGGAAGACCTATTTCTTCGTCCTCTGGGGGTCATGAAATTCAAGAAAATGTAAAAGTAGAGAGTCGGCCGACGGACTCGATTCCAATTCTTCCTTTGCTTACGCTCGGTAAGTAAAAAGAAGGTTTAACCGACCATTTGGGGCCCGGAGAAGGTTTCACACTATTAAAAAAAAAAAAAACGGTTGGAGCCCACGAGAAAATTTCACATTCATAGAAAAGACAGTTGGGGTCTCCGAGGTTTCACCTTCTTAAAGGAAAGACAATTGGGACCCTTGAAAAGAGTTTACCTTCTTAAAAAAACAGTTGGGGCCACCGAGAAAGTTTCACATTCTCAAAAAAAAAAAATTGGCACCCCACGGTTTCACATTCTAAAAAAATATGTCGAAAATTATTTCTACAGAAATTCTTCCTCCCTTGAATTCCCGGTTCTTTAAAATGTTATAAAATTTGGTTTTGCGCTTTTGATTTTGAGTTAACCTCTATAAAATAAAAACTAGTGGCGTAATTAACACCCCGCTGTCCGTACAAGTGTGGAGAATGTGAAATATATTTAAAACAGATAACCAACGGGAAAAATGTCTACTAATGTATATTTTCTATTTATCAGTACATGCTTAACTTCGACTGTGTATGATTATAGTGCGAAAACATTTGACTATTAGCACGTTCATATTACAAGGATTAGCGGTTAGAAGGAAATGAAATTTGATTTCGTCTCCTCAAGGCACAATTAATTAATCACACTCACTTTTTTCCCAAAAACGCTCATAAATTTGAAAAGCACTTAATCAGCAAAATTGTAAGATGAAGGACAAATTAATTTTGAATACATAACGATTTACAATCCTTGCAGTAACCTCAACATATCTGCAAGATTTCAGAACATTTGGTTTTTGCAATTTCTAAGTTAAGTTCTAAATTTTGTTATATACTTTTGATTTTTTCCCAAAAATTTGGATGCCAAGGGGAAAAACTGGATTCACAAAAAAATTTATACGACTTTGAGTATTCAGTTTTGCATTTTCGAAGTTAAATTGTAAAGTATAATTCTGAATTTTCCCCAAAACTCTGAATGTAAAAGGATAAAAGTTCAACAGAAATTCATAAATCGCACATGCAGAAGTATGTAATTCTGCATACTTTGAAGAAATTTTTTGACGGGGCCTAAACAAAAAAAATGATTAATGATTTACCATGCTTACGATAACCTTAAAACGTTTGCAAGATTTCAGAACATTCGGTTTTGCAGTTTCAAAATTAAATTGCAAAATGTTGTTATACAATTTTGATTCCTTTCCCAAAAATCTGGATGTCTAGAGTAACAACTGAATACGTATTCATAAACCACATGTAAAGGAGTATCTTATTTTATAAAATTGAAATAATATTTACTAATGTAAATTTTGGAGATGATGTCATCTTATTGTTGGTTGTTTATCCAAATTTTGGTTAGCATTTTACCATCTACACGATATTCCTAATACATAAGTATATAAAATTTGACCACAATCGATCCAGTAGTTTCGAAGTTTATCTGTTTAATAAAGATCTGTTTAATAAAGACAGACAGATAGACAGACGAAAACTGGAAACCTATTTTTTCGTACTCTAAGGGTCATGAAACGACGAAAAAACAAGTAAATAGCCAGTCGTCCAATATACTCGATTACAATGCTTATTTAGCTTACGCGCAGGAAATAAAAAGAGAAAATAATAGTTCTACAACTTTTACATGATCGTTTTCCGCGTTTGAGCCCAAAAACTCAATTTACAAGGTTCCAACCAGGAAAACGATCATGTATTGATTCCGACCGTGAAAGCCTCCGAAATTACCTACAACTTTTGTGCACCTCTTAAAAAACATTCTTCTTGCTCTGAATACCAGCTCCCCACAGCTTGTATTATCTCTTCGTCCAAAAAAAATATATGTCCTTTCAAAGTTTTTCTTCCCATATAAGCAAAATGCCTTTGGACAATTTAGTGTTTTTTTACATACTTTTTCTCGCAAAGTTTTAATCAAGTATAACTAATTTCTGCACCCGAAACTTCTTAGGCTGTGGAGAACCAAGGTGCCTTCAATCCATCGATTATTGTTTCGTCTAAATACAGCCAGATTTCATCCATGGTAGAACGCGGTTTAAAATCAGAATTATCGTCAAAACGAGCACGCAAGAAACGCGACGCTTCTACTCTTGTTCGCTTTTGATCATCATTTAGGAAACCATTTTACATTTTTTTTCATATCCAGATCGAAGTGAATTATTGAAGGACACGTTCACATGAAATCTTTAGTATCTCAGAAATAGTTATTATGTCTGATGTAAATTACATCGACATTTTCGGAGATTGAAAGGTCTCTCGTCGTCTTCAACCGAAAATTTACCCTTCTTAAAAAAGGCAACTCAATTATTTAAGATTATGTAGGAAGGGCAAAGATCACCAAGTAGTGAACACAAAGTCGTAAACATATGTTCGTAAATCTCCTTATCAACTAACCATTTGAAAAATGTTTAAATTTACTTATTTACACAATTTTGGTAAACATGGATTTTTTGTAGTCTTTTTACACAGCAGTTCGTTTATTTTTCGTAGTCAAATTTTCCGGTGACAACCAAGTTGTTAGTTGCTACTATTGATCAAAATACCCTCGTAAAACGAGTTCCAGACAAAAAAAATATGCAGTATAATAAAAATTATTTGACAGAAAAAAGTTACAATTCCGATATTTTCTGAGGCTAAGATATGCAATAAGAGAAACGATTGAGATTACACGAAATGCCATTAAAATTTCACTAGCTCCACATGGAACCGCTGAAGAAAGAGAATTTTGTAACAATTTAATTAATTTCAGCCGGTTTTAAAATTTACTAGAATTTATAAATAAATGACAATAATTTAGCCCTGATCATGCTGCCTACGTCCTGAAATCAAAACGAAAATATGTATCTTGAAAATGACGAACATTTTTAAGTGAACTTCAGTGGCTTAACTCTGACTAAGAATGGCTTAGAACATAAGTAAATTGGGATAATAATTATTCAGAATTTTTTCAAAAATCTCAATAACTCTTTTAAAAATATAAAATTACAAGAATATTGCTACATTTTACTTGATTTTCACTTATTTTTGGAAATAAAAAAATTGGAAAAAACCCAGAAATAATAATAATAATGATTAGGTCATTAGAAACCAACGTCATTTCTATGGCCGTTTGGACGAGAGAAATAAATGTAGGTACATAAATCTCTATAACATCGGATTTCTTTAATTTAATTTCCACATGTTCTTATTTATTATTTTGATATTTCTCTCTTGGAGGGTTTTCATCAACAAAGCCTGATCTATAACAAAAAATAATCACAATACAATTTTATTTGTTGTTTGTTTGGATTTTCTTAGGGTATATTTACGTCGTCTAATATCCCGAGACACGAATTAATATCTTCTAATGTATGAAACGGTGTTGAAAATATCTCTACAATTGATTACTCGATCTAATGTGATGGTGACTGTATTTTGCGTTACAGTAAGTGTCTGCTGAGGGATTCTCCAGGACTTGATGTGTCTTGCTTGGTTTAGTTCTAAAATAATTAAACGCATACTTACAAAATTTAAAATCTGGAAAACGAATAAAAAACATCAAACTCAGTATTACTCACTACAACACATTTAAAAATTACCACTCCCATAGCACATATCTCATTGAATCAGCTTATAAAAATTATATTTCCAAATTCAGGCAGACATTATCACTAATCCAAATGCATTTTTGTCTTTTGTTGAAAATAGAAAAGGACAAATACGATTTTCTGGATGTATGCTATATAATGGATGTGAATTTTCTGAAATTATTGATGTTGATGTTATGCTTCCGATGTTTCATTTACGAAAATATCCGGCAACTTACGATTAATTTTTGAAATTACTTATCTGTCTAATAAAATCGTCAACAGACGACAGACAGAACTAATATTTATTTAAAGAAAGAAGTTGGAAAATAAATTAAGTATTATGTAAAAATACATATATATGTTTTCAAGTGGAAAAATGGTCTAATACCTAATAATCCCTTAACTAGTTTACACCACAGCGAAAAATTCGTAATAGTAAAAGTTCTTCAATTTTCGACAAGAAAATATTAACATGCGTGTAAATTTTCAAATAAGTTATGTTTTGTAATACAATTGTCGATATAAATAAATGTAAATGGGTATGTACTCTAGTATTCTTTAAATTCTGAAACAGGAAATAGGTACGTGACAAAAACGTAAGCGTTTTAATAATCATAAAACTGAAGAAGAAAATCCACACATTTTTAATATAAGAAGTATTTTCACGTCTTTCGCTATCTAACACAAGATCAATTTTTTAAAAACAAAAAACATATATTTAAAAATCAATGTCTCGTTATTTACGGAAATTTCGTAAAGTAATTTGCACCAGTGTTTTCAGCTTACAGAACTTTGAACGAACGTTGCCCAGGATTTTTTTGTTGGAAATGAGAAAAGAAGCTTGCGTCAAAGAAGCTGTTTTGCTGTATTTCATTTTCAACAAAAGAAATCGACAATGTTATTCAGGTAACGTGCAAACCTTTGTAAGCTGAAAACAGTGGTGAAACCGCGTTCCGAAATTTCCATAAATAATTGAGATATGGATATTCAAAAATACGTGATGAAAAGTTTCACCAAAATTTTGAAAAGAATGATGATGGTAAACTGTTTAAAAAACTGCCACTGTGTTATACAGAAAAAGTTGTGGACCACTTGTATATAAAATTTCATAGCAATAAGTTTGTTAATAAGGAAGATATTACATTCTAAAAATGTCTGAAAAGCTGACAAAAACAACTGTTACCGAAGTTGAAAATAATAACTAATAGAACAATTAAACCAGAATGTAATATTTAGGTTACCAATTTAAAACCAACATTGAATCGATATTCTAAAACTACAATACACAAAATAAATGAGAAAATGCCTAATTCGGTAAAAAACACTACCAATATACTCGTACACGAACACAAAAATATTCCCAATCCAGCGAAATCAAATAATTTTATCTAATAATTTACATTTCGCTGCACTCACGTCTGCTAACACTCTTAAATTGTCAAATAACTACTACCTTACCTGCGTTCTCGCCAATTTTTAATAACGCAATAATCCTGATTTATCAATCATTGCCGTTAGGAAAAATGTATTACTGATGGAAATACGTGATACAGAAAATCTTGAAAATTGAACATGTAAATTGCATTCAACTTTCATTCCACGCAAGACTTGCGTCACGGGTTTTTTGTTGCATTGTAATAAATATGAGCAATATTTTGTATATCGGGTTATATACAAATTTCTATGAAGATTATTATTAGTATTATTAAACAATAAATTAGCATTCTTAAGTACACTAAGAATGTTTAAAGTTTTAGAATGATAAGTGTAGTTACGGAGGATGCAATACCCAGTAGAGGAAATGTAGACATTTAAAACCCTACACTGGGAGTTATAAAGAGTTGTAAACAAGTACTGTGGCATTTAAATAAAACGAAAAAGGGAAACACCGAACATACGTAACTTGAAATTGCAGCATGTGGCGATGAATCTGAAAATTACTGTGTTCATTTTAGTATTTTGTTTGGCGTTTTCGTTGAGCTTGAAGAAAATTACAACAGCCATCGGGATTATCTTATTTGTAAACAGTCTATACTGGGGCGCGCTGCGCCAAATAATATTTGCTCATAAATGCACAAGAAATTTGTGGCTCTCAACTCCCGAAACCGTTCTGTTTGCTTATTATATTTTTAATACTTCGTGACAACAACGAAATACCTTAAAAGACAAAGCCTGTGTTATCAAAGATGTAAACAACAAATTAAATTCATTATTCTGACAATCCAGCATAAAATTTAATCCTGAACATTTACGTAAACCTGAAATATTATTTATCTCAAGGCGAGATGTATTAAGTTCACAAGAAAATGTCCACAATAAATTATACTCCTATTAAATTAGGTTGGCGTTTCAACGCAGCATTTAAATAAATTTTAGTTATTGTTTTGTTATAATTTCTGTTAAAAGTATCACAATAATACTAGCTTTTTTTCGAGAAGACGACGATCTATATTTTGAACGAGATTTTGTATTGTAAAATCTTAAACACTGATGTTAATATTTATCTTCTTTTTCGGCCGATTTTTTGTATGAATCGTTCCTAGAATATTAAATTCGCGCTGTCATACCTCTTTTGTCCTAGAGCATTATATTTGATTAATGATTTTTGACAGGGGTTGAACATTTAGTTAATAATCTGCAAATTCAGCAAACGACGTAATTAGCGTTACAAGTTAACCAATTATGAAACATAAACTGTTATATCCGACACTTCCATCAGGGAGCTTAAGCTTAACAAGGCACAATGCAAAACAGTTCAACGACTAAAGTTCAAATTTTGGGTTCCTGGGATGTTGTTATTATTAATTATCTTGTATAAAACATGTTAAAAAATCATGTTACATTGTCAAATAATACTAAAAATGCAGCTATAGAGCTAGTTACATGAAATTTGCCTTGTTTTCTGCCACACAATAAAAACAACATGCATACCAAAGCGCATTTTTAATGAAACTTTATCAAAAATCCGCTCTAGCATGTATGTCATATTTTTTTTATAGATATGCACAATGAAACAATAATGACCACACTGCTGTATTTCCAACATTTCAGGAAAACTGAATGAGCCATTGTTAACGTAACCCGTAAAATAAAATCGGTTCATTTTTTTTTCAAACGTCCTTTGTAAGCAAAATAAAACATATAATAATAAAGCATAACGAATTTTCCAATCACAAATTACTTCATGATTTAAATTCACACTAATTAAGTTTTACTAAAATGTCTACAGAATAAATCATTGTAAAATTTATTGGTCAAACTTTGTTTTAAGACAAGTTTTATGCCCCGAATTAAAAACAAGAGTGAATTATTAAAGTCCAAATAATTATATCAGTTAGGACATTTCAAGCGAGAATAAAATTTCAAAGTGTCTTCAGTTTGAAGATAACAATCAATAATTTTTACAAAGGATGCATATTTACTTGTAGAACGTAAGCTCGTGACTCCTAACGTTTGAAAAAATAAGCCTCCCGTTTCTATTTTGTTGCCTTGACTTGTTGGCAATTTTATTAGTCAGATAACCTCCAAAACTACTGAACTGAATGTTGTGAAAAGAATTTGAAACATCTCAAAATTTTGCTACTTAAATTTTATAAAATGACACCCTTATATATTGGTGGTTTATGAATCCACCTTGATCTTTAACTTAGATAACCAGGTTTAAAAAAAAAATTTGAACAAACTTTTACACTTTAGACACAACAAAAATGATTTGAAATGATAGTTTATGCTTGCGATTTATCATTTCTTCCATACATTCTAGAATCGCATTTTGAGGTCGACCCAAAAAAATTAAACCACGAAATAATTTATTTTATTGATTAAGTGAAGAAACAGCTCACCTGATTTTATGAAAATTTTGGGAAACTTAACACCTCCCGAACTACTAGACTGATTGTTGTGAAATTTTACATGCAATTTATGAGTATCAAGTAGATAGTAAAACGCTAAACAAAATTTCCTTGGTCATTTCCACCAACAATTTGATGACGTCACTTCAAAATTTTGGATAGTAAATGTTATTTCATTCAATTACATAATATCTTAAAATAACATACTTTTGTACTTATGATTTATGAATCCGCCTTTATTTATTTACCCTGGATATCCAAATTGTTTAAATTTCTCGAAGCATGTACGAATGTCGTACTTTTAATTCAATTTTAACAATGTAAAGGGAGGCCGTACTTTCTTAACGACTCACGCCGTTTATGTCTTTAACTCCTCCGCAAACTTGTTGGATAAATCCTGTCTAAAATGTGAAAAATATTTTGAATCTGTATTTGTGAAACCATACATTATTACTTATACGGGGTGAGAAAAAGATTAATGAATGAGAGAATGTATTTTATGGATCAAATCAAGAACATTTCACCCTATTTTTTACACAATTTCGGAATACAGTAGTGTTATTATTAGTACTACAATGTGCAAATTGATAAAACGTCATTACGAAATTTGTAACGGAAAAACTCATTTGAAACTTGCGCACAGCATGCTCCGTTAACTTTATTTTAACGCTACACAAATCTTTATTTTAAGATATACGGGTTATCATAAAAACTAAAACTAAACTCAAATTTTATAGGTTTTCAAGAGACTGGATTTGTTGACCAATTTTGTATTACCTTTTACAGAAGTGTTGTATCCCTAATAACAGACGAGGGGGTCAATTTCAAGTTGATTTAGCGACGTCACAAAACTCTCAATATGATCCACTAGATTTTTGCGACATCATCAAAACAACGCCGTTTTGTGACGGGATTAAATCAGCTTGAATTGGTTCCACAATATATTCGCATTCTACAGTTTTCAAATAAATTTCAAAACTTTCTTTTTTCAAATATGACTAAAAATATTTAAAAAAGGAGTTGATGTTATTTAAAGGTAATATAGCTCTAAAACTACATTGAAGACACAGGATAATTTGAAACACAACCACGTTATTTTAATAGCCACTTATACAAAAACAATAATAAAATCTTCTGGTAAAACTATGATCATTTCTCAAAAATAGAGAAGTTACGTTATCAAAACGTGCCATCGTTATATTTATAGGCAGAAAAATTGTTTGAATACCTTAAAGAACATATTATTATGCATTTCTTTGATAATGTCTAAAAATTGTTCCAAGGGTATTTAGACAGAATTTCCCTTGCCCTTTAAATGCAGTCGCACGATTCCAGTTTTTTGAAAAAATTTAATTTTTGATAATTCTTATAAGTGAAAAAAAATACTCGGTAAGGATGGGATTCTAATATCGCACAAAAAAAATAAAATATTTGTGGTAAAATCATGGAGCAAACATAAACCACGAGTACAGGAGTACACTAATTCATAAAATGTAGATAATCTTAACTACGCAATATAATGTGCGGCCATCATCAAATTGTGGTGCAAATGACTAGATAAAGTTTGGTTAATGTTTTACCATCAACATGATACTCATAAAACACAGAAAATTTGACAACAATCGGTCCAGTAGTTGTGGAGATAATCTGTCTAATAAAAATCGACACAGACAACAGACAGGCAGACGAAAACGAAAACGCACTGTTTTCGCACTCTAGGGGTCATGAAACGTCGAGCAAACATAAAAATAGACAATTGTCCCATGGACCAACTGTTACACTAAAAGTTATTTTATGATAATTAACCACCGTGGAAAGTAATTTTGATCATTCACGAACTTTTAAGGTTCTCTGATTACCACATTTTAAAGAATTCACCATGTAGTAGTGCTCTGAATCACTCTGTATAAACTAACATCGACATATCAAAAACTAAAAAATTACAAAAGACTGGAAAAATATTGTATTTAACGCAGTTAAAAACATACTTATTCTATTTGAAACTCATTCCAAACAACATCTATTTGTTAATTGAAGAACTAAAACAATACATTAGCACAGAGAAACTCTTTAATTAATACTATATTGCTATAATTTATACAGGGTAGTCGAAAATTACCGCAAAAAAAAGGGTAAAGCAAGACACAATGCGTTAATATCAATAATAACCTTACATATTTTTTTCATTTTTCTCTCTACTTTAAAAGTTACAAAACCTAACTTGAATTTGTATTTTCTCTGCGGTGATTTGAAAGATCCTGTATAACGATGACGCAATAATTTTCTTTCCCCACTAATTATTTTATATAGATTTAAAAATAACTTTCAATACAATTCGTGAAATCAAAATCATTTTTTTCACGTGAAAATGTATGGAAGGTTGAGTTAAAAAATAGAGCAGTTCCTCGTACAACTTTTTCACTTTTACTTTAATAAACTCATCCGCGACATAAAAATATGATGATATCTCTCAATGCACAGTACAAGCTTTTTTTGAAATCTGAAAGTATTGGTTCTCTCATTGTTAATATAACAATTTGTTTCTTAGTTATGATTTGACATTTTTATAATGTCCCTTGATTTGACAGTTTGATGGAAACTTTCATTTAGTCGAATTTTCCTGTCAGTCACAAATAGTATGAAAAGCTTAAGTTTCGTACACTTAAACCGGTTAATATACATTTGAATGTGTTAAAGACATATTGCATAAATGGTGGAGGCGCCGGGAGAATTTTTAAAAATGAATTTATAATTTTATAACTTCATATACAGGGTATTCATTTTATCTATTGGCAATTTTTGCATAAGCAACATATTATACACCTCAGAGACGACTTCGTCCAATTTATTTTTTTTAATAAGGAATCATAGCAATCACAGAAAAAAAATGACAAAGATGTCAATGCCAATTAATGACAAAATTGAAAAAATTAATACTCAATCTATTAATGGATCAAATTACAACGAAAACAAATTTATAATAAATGTTGAAAATGCCTGCCTCCACTATCTTCTCAAACGTAAAATAGGTTGCCTGTGCAGAAATATTCAGGAGTGAATAGATAAAATGAACACGCAGTTTATGTATCTATGGTTATAAGATTTCCGTAATATCAAAGCCCAAAGTGGAAAAGAAAATACAAAAAAAGCTTAGATTAGCAACATCAAATATAGGCGAAACAAAACTTCTTATTAAATATATAGCAACATATAAAGTAATAAGCAATAATCTAAGATACAAATTAAAACTCAAAGAGTTAGATTGCACATAAGTTCAGTTCTTAAAATACTCATATACAACTAACAAAATTTACTATCAATACAAACTGCAAATACGCAGACAAATTTGTTGGATACAGGAATATATTCATACTCTATTATTTCAACGGTGAAATAATATTTATTTAATTATAAGGGAGTTCCATTTTATCAAATTACGTGAAAACTACCTACATAAATCATTTCTATCAAAAAAAATTTGAGAACATCATAAACTCGACGGTTATTTTTAAATACATCTATCCAATTCTGTTATTTTTCAAAAAGGTTGTTATTATATATACATCACCAGTGAGAGCAAAGTTTTTGTGAAACTGAATTTTCTAATTGCTAAATTGGTACATCCAGCTATTTATATTCGTAAAAAATTATCTTATAGAAATGACTAAAAATGACTAACTCATTTTAATACTACATTTGAATAAATGGAATTATTTTTTACAGGAAACGAATTAGACGATAATGTTTATTTTTAAGAAGACAGTTTTATTTTATTTATTTTTTATTTTTTTATTTTATTGAAAAACGTTACCCAACAGGCCGAAGGCCCAATTACAGGGTACTTTAGTTAACTATTAACATTTTATTTGTAATTTTGCTGCTATTTTATATTTAATAAAATTAATCAATCTTGGACCGATTTTCTTTGTAACTTCACACTAATTTTATAAAAAATCTTATTGACATTTGTGATTTTTTTATTTATCAGTGTGGTTTAATCAGCGACATTCTAAATCCTTTCCAAGGATAACTCGAGTACATATTATGTTGCTCGCCCGATATAATATTTAATATTTACTTGCGGTACAGAACACAGTGAGAGAGATTATTTTATTTCTCTATATTTGGTTGTTCATACGTATGGATTAAAATATTAAATTTCTTCACCCTGTGTAAATTATGAAGAGCAATCTTCGTATATACTAGTACTTCATCTAACTTGCACACAAAATTTAAACAATTTAAACACACATCTGCGTCAAGCCTAAAGCATGTATTTTAATAAAATGTTAAACTTTTTATTCTTTTACATTTGTGAAGCACCAGGAGGCGTCTTATAACAAAACTTGTTAGAAACTTTTTTGTAGAGAATTTTAATATTTATATTTTTGTTTCTACGTTTTAGTATGTGAAATGGGACAATTAAACAAAGTTTTGTGCAAAAACCAATTTTGCCCTAATTTAACTCCTTACTTTCATCAATAATTAAAAACGTCCGTTCATTTAGTTCACTTAAAACTACAGCGTGAATAAAAAAAAATCCAAATTATTCTTATATTGTATCTTGTACCTATTGTGCTTTTATAAAATTTATTCGTCGTTGTGAACTTATTTTCTGTAGGTATCTGTATAGGCACCTTCTCACAACTTGTTACTTAAACATACCACACTTTTTGCAACTTCGTACAGCGAACAAAACCAAATAACAAATGTGTCTGACAGCCAGAGCTGTTCAAAGTACTCAAAAAAAGTACTTGAAGTACCAAGTACAAAGTACTACTTGAAATAGTGTTTAAGTAAAGTACCAAGTACTTACTTTCAGCAAGAGTATTTCAAGTATCAAGTACTTTTCAGATGTACTTGAAGTACAAGCCAAGTACATTACTTCAAGTACTTACGAGTACTTGAAGTACTGGAGGTATACTTCAAGTACTTACAAATACCTGAAGTACTGAAAATGGTTCAAGTACTTTCTAATTATTTGAAATACTGTAGAATTAGATAACTTTTCCTGTTTTTTTTAAAAAAGCTTAGTATATTTTAGAACTGAATTTTTTAATATTCAGAATTTAAGTATACAATAATACATATTTCGCCACATAAAAAATTGCATAAGCATCAACTTAAATGCAGAATGGTAGCTCACTTATTAATAATACTATGTTATTTATAAACAATATTCTTTTGAAATACTTTTACATCTTTCTGTTGACACAATGCCTTCGACAAAATTAACGTCTATTTCTAATTTAAAATTTAAAATAAAATACATGACGGCGTTGTCTATGTATGCTTACTATTAATTTATAACAAAAACATCGGCGCTGTATGGTATTTTCTCAGGCTTCTGTTGCCTTTTTTTAATATTTTGAATTTTGGTTCACCACCAAAACGTTGTGATTTTTTAATAAAGTTGTGTTAAAAATATGTGAATTTTATGAACCGGTTCCGTGTTTAAGTTTGTGGGTAGTTTACAGCACCCTTAATCATTACCCATTGTGAAAGTGCACAGGGCCGGATTTGTGAAACTGAAATTTTTCAGAAAAAAATTTTAAGAGCAGTGCGATACATATACATGCTCGTGACATAAAAATGTTTAAGTCACTATGTTGCATTTTCAAAAAAAACGTATGAATTTTTTAAATAAAAAATAAAATGCCTAAAACGAGAGTCCATTTTCAGCGAAAATTATAACTCTTGAAAAATATCAAGGTGACCAAAGTAATTAGTCGTTTTTTACTTTTGCGGTTACCAAAAATGCTGAGAATTTTCTTGGAATGAATGCCCCATATTCCTGAATATATCTGTCTACCACTTAGGTACGTATTTACTATTCTAAAAATTATTAAATTAACCCAACTACTACAGTGACTAAATAGTAAACACTAATCACTACAATGTTTGTCTAAGAACTAAGTACGTAACTTTACACTGACAAATCACAAATAATAGGTTCGTAATGCTGTTCCGTCCATTTATACAAAATTTTGTTCCTCTAATACCACAATATGTACTTTCAAAATTTTCCTTTACATTTTCGATTGGCTTATTTTTTATTTTTACCTGAAAACCCAAAGAAGATGACATTAGTAACTGATAACTACAATGACTTCAGGGAATGCCTAACAACGGCTTTTGCGAAAATTCAGGTAAATATGTACTAAACTTATTATTGTTAAAATAATATTTCGTAGGGGTGTATTTATCTAGGCAATTATACTAACTAATCGCGAATTTCATTAACTTTGTATTTTTTTATAATGTGAATATGTATTTTGTTCCATTTACGGAAGCGGCCACTGACCCTTTTGGGTATCTTTACCTGATATTGTAAATACAAATGTAAATTCAGTACTTCTCTAACCGTCCTGTATTTAAATATCGAAACCGAAGGCTGTCTATTATTTCGCACACAACAAAACAAAGGTCCTTCGAGCAATATCAAAGTACAATTCGGTACTCATCAAAACCATACAATCATGGTCGTATCAACTGGATTACAAAAAACATTGGTACTACGAGCCGAATTTCACAAAACTCAAAAATCCGCACAGGAAAGATAAATGACACTAATTAGTGTGACTTTTAAAATCGTTATTTTTCTGCATTACGTCTTTTTAAATTGTTGGTGTTCAAATAATTCATACAATTTAACAGATTATTTGAAACTGTAATGTGAAAAAATATAAGTAGTAATAACAAACTAAGTTTATATAGCTGAACCATGTATAAACAAAAAAAGAAAATTTGGTAAAAAACGAGTGTCTAACATGATAAAGAAAATTAAACTGCAAAATATTTAACATAAAATTGTGTTTAAATTCTACGAGGAAGAGGCGAATATGAAAGTCTGTACCTGCCATCAGCTATTGCTATTGTAATAAAAGGGATAATCCCCTGCCGAATTCTCCGCCCTGACCAGGCTTCTTACTGACAAATACACGGCGGGGTTAAGAAACTAATGAAAGAATAAATATCTTTTTGAACGAGTACTGAATCATTTCTCAAATATTTTCAAATCTTTTGCACTTTAGCAGGGTCGTCAACAAACCCGATTCCCTTTGGGGTACCGGGAAGGTACTGAAAAACTACCCGCAAAGTTAAGTTCCAGACCAAAATACAAAAAAGACAAAATTCATATATTCACAACTTTACATCGCTGAAAATTTTACACAGATCTCCGACCCTTCTGCTGTCGTCATCCACTCTCAAATGACATATTTATGACATTAATTTTCTTACCTACCTATCTATCGCCATTATGCAAGTACCTATGAAATGTATGTCTTATTGTGGATAAGATATCCACAATCACAGATCAAAATATAACCTCACAGGAAACAAACACGATTTTACTCTAAAAATACATCTAATCAAATAATTGAATTAATAACTTCAAGTATTTAACAGACCCTATTTTGAGATGTGAAAACTTCGTAAAATAGAGACTAAAGTATTTGAAATTTCCACTTCCATACTTCAAGTAATTCAAGAGTATTTAAAATACTGAGTGAAGTACTTGGAGTAAAGTACTTGGCAAAATCAAGTACTAAACTCAAGTACATTTTAGAAATACTCCAAGTACCAAGTACCAAGTACCTAAATATAAAAGTACTTCAAGTAAAGTACTTGAAGTACTTAAAGTACTTGAAGTATTACTTCAAGTACTTTTACTTGAAGTACTGAACAGCTCTGCTGACAGCTAATGAAAATTCAAGAGAAAAACTGCAGCATATTAAATTCTTTAGAAAACTTTCCCAGTCAAAGTTAAATTAAGCATCACAAAATATTTTTATTTAATTTTTCAATAGTCTTTCACTTCAAAAGATAATTAATAGTTGGTCACGCCATAAACAGACTATGATAATGAGCGATAGCTCACTTTTATTAAAATTCTGTAGCGCTTTGTGACGCGCGACATTGGAGATGACACGTTAGTTAAGTTTTTATTAATTATCCAGCGGAACAGAATTATTGAGTTATTTTTCTTGAGTAAGTAACAAAAGACGCGATTACATCTCCGGAGAACGACGCTTTCAATCACAGTCCTGCGGCTCGAGTTGTCTTGAAGCACAAGGTAAATTCGTCAGAGACTTATCGAAGCAAACAAATTGTTCCAGGTTGGGCAATAGCATCGGAAGAGCGTGATTGGAAGTATAGATTATCGATTTATTATGTGAAACCCCAAGACTCTGGTACGTTCACTTGTGCCACCCCTCGCGGCATCACCAACAGTCTAACGCTGCAAGTCGCAGGTAAGTATTTTTTCAAAAACTATCTAACAAACTTTACCATAATCTTAGAAATAATTGTAGGTAATTCAGTTAAATAAGTTATACACCTGAATAGTTAATTGTAAAAATTCATTAACTGCGTTGTTTTCATTTTATTGATTTTGTCAAGCATCAACGAGATTATTTCCAGAAGGTGATTACATGGGAGCTTGAGAGCTTTGTCTTTGTAGGAATAAACTTGCATTTTTTTTAAGACAATTTGATTGCTTTGTAACTAGACGAGACAAATTGTCCTTGATAAAGCGACGAGTCGTTTTATCTGAGAATTCTGTCACATCTGTTCTTGACGAGAAATCAAATTTCAGTTTTAAAATGCAAGTTTACTGAAAAATAGAAAATTTTAGCGTGTAATAAATCTCAAGATGAATGTTTTTGTTTTTTCCCACCTAAACGAAACAAAATTAAAACGTCTTCAAAACAATCACTACTATTAATTGAGAAGCATGAATTAAACTGTTTTCGTCACCTTAGAACTGGTTTGCCGCATATCCAGATCGCGTCCGAGGGATTTTCGCCTCTACTGTTTAGTGCAGATTTGCCGCATGTCGCACTTGGGCGAAGCGAAACATAGTTTAGATTCAGTGCTGATTTGCCGCATGTCCAAGCAGAAATCGATACAGTACCGTTATCCGTTTTTACGTACTTCCTTGCTGTTTTGCTTTTCAGCGTTAGGTTTGGGGTTGGGAAAGAAATCGTATTCAACTTCACGCGCAGAACAATAAGAATAATGTGAAATAAATAAAAAAGAGACTTAACAATTTTGATGAATCTGAAATTAAAAAAAAACAACTGTAATTTGTGCAACTCTTTTTCTGTTGTTATAGATGTTACAAATATTTTCGATTTTTTTTTTAAGAAAGATTGAGTTTCAAATTATTAGATTCGAAATTTTACAAATTTAAATTTCAAATAGATTTGTTGCTCGTTAAACAAATAATTTAATTTTTTACTTAACAGTAACATTTTTATTTAATGATTTCTCGGAAATGATTGAACTTATTTTCTCTAAAATTTTAGTCAACAAAATTCATAATGCTGCATACCTGTATTCGTATTTGTGGAAATGATATTTCCACATCAATAATTACAGATAATAATAGATACATTTTTCAGAGATAATTAAGATTAAGATTAAGAACAAGTAATACGGCAAGGACTCATAATGTGAAATAAATGAAAAATTGAAACGATATTAGAAATCTCGTGGTGAAGTAGTTAACTGAGTATAACGAACAATGACTGTTAAGTTATTAATGTTTTGATTCGATTTTTTCTAAATATTTTTAAAATAAAGAGACTTATTTTTCTTTATTTTTATATAAAATCTACATTTGATAAAACTCATTGCAGTCATTCATTTATCCTAAAAACTGTAGAATCCAAATATTGCATTGTTAATTTCCATTGTTAAATGGTGAATTGTGAACGAAATACGGAGTACCAAATTTAAATGTGTTTTACAGAAAGGAATTATTTTTACAAAGGATAATAAAATTATATTTTCTTTGCATTGGCGGAGTAAAGGCGGCTCGTTGACTCGCTGCAGTCCTACTAAAATTGCAGCTTAATATGTAATTTTTTTATATAAAATATTCAAACTGATAAAGAACACTCGGGTAAAAATAGGTTGTTGTCTCAAACAATTAGATTCCAGTATTTTATTACATTACGTGGATATTGACTACAAGTAGCTATTGTCGGGCAACCAGAGAAAATTAGCAGTGATACTGTTTAAAACTGTAAATGCAGTATATTTGGATTTGGAAATAAATCATTCGTTTCCATGTCTTATGTATCAGTGACAATTATGTTGACTGCAACCCAAATCTATTTGATTACCCCTAACTCCATAATATCTAGTACTTAATATAGTTATACGCTTTTCAGTTGAAAATGAAAGAATTATTTGTACTGGTAGTTGTAAACAATTGTATAAATATTTCCGTTGGATTCCTTTGCGAACTCTTTGTCAATTATTATTTATGATACTATGGTATGATCCCAAACTGTTTAGAGAAGAAAGGGAGGCTGTGGTGTGCGCACGTAAACTTGTCCTATTTCTTTCCAATACATTAGCTCTAAATATTAGCTCTCTGTCTATCATCTTCTACGTGCGCTTATCATAGACTCCTTTTATCTAAAAAGTATACAGTATTTCCCGCGCAAACCAACAGTCAGATCTTTAGATTGCCTGGCCTCGTGATTTGTCACGTATTTTTAAATAGCATACAGTTTTCTAAATTTGCTGAAGTACTACTAAACTACAAAAATAAATAAACGGGTAAATTATATTCTCAAATTATAACTCCGAATTAAACATGCAATGTGAAAAGTTAATGCCGTGAACCCTACTAAGTATAAATTAAACGTCATTGTTTGCTAACTACATAATTGATTAAACTTATTATTTTAATAAGGTAAGGTATTAAACTAGACAGAGACTTGAATACTTTTTTTTACTAATTTTAATAATTCTTATAAATGAGTAGATATTTAGTAATAAAGCAATACATATTATTATACGCAAAAAATGTATTTGCATGTTTTTGCATAAACTTCCTGCACTTATAATTTATGAACAGTATTTTGGACGATGCCCAATTAATTGATAAATAATAGTATGTTGATGTAAAAAGAGTATCATTACATTACTTCAAATTCTTTTAACTTTCTTTATGTATGTAGTATATCCTGTTTCCAAAATCTCAAGAAATTAGGGTTATGGTAATTCAATTCAATCTGGATGCTTAGGGTAAAATCTCAATAAACAACAAATGAAAAAGTATGTTATTTTTTAAAATTTATATAACATTTATTGCTGTAAAAGTTGGAGATGACGTTATATGATGGGGAGGATGATTACAAATGTTGGTCAGTGTTTTATCAACCGGAAACGAGAGACCTATGTTTTCGTATTATAGGAGTCATGAAACGTTGAGAAGCCATAAAAGTAGTCAGTCGCCCGATGAACCTGATTACAATACTTCCTTAGCTTGCGCTCGAGACATAAAAAAAATAAACAATAACATTTGGATTTAATAGCTTTTGATATCTGGTATACCTAAACAGTGATTGAATTTTATGGGGCTATTATTACCATTACATATAACCATCCACTTAAATTAATTGGAAAAAAAAGTTACCCATAAATAAGTTATTGTAAAGCTATTTTTATTTACACGCTTATAATTGCACAACAATAATTGTTAGACAAACAGAATGATAAAGAAAGGCAATGTCATATTAAAAAACAAATTACTCGTTTCGATGTAAGGTACCTTATATAAGTTAACAACATACATCTATTTAGTTATTATAGGTAAAATTCTAATACGGAATTTGTTCTTGAAGTAAGTCGTAAATTGTAAATAGCTATAAATTCGGAAATAATTCTTTTTAAAAGATACAAGTCAAAAATGTATTAGGCATGATTGTCAAGAAACATTCCAATTCTGTTTCAAATTTGCAAGCATTTTATGTCAAAAGCTGATTTTTGTAAACGTTCCAGTAATAAATTTCGAAGCAAAATCCACCTAAACAGATTTTGTTTCGAAATTTTAATTTTCATATTACTTTTATTAATTTAATATATTTATTATTATTTAATTTAAAAAATTAAAAATGTATCTATTATTTGTGATTATTGATGTAGAAATATTGTTTCTACAAATAAGAATACTACAAAAAATTGTGAACTCTTTTACTGGTATCCAGCGTTATAAATCTTGTTCACTAAAACTTTAGAGAAAATAAGTTCAATCATTCCCGAGAAAAAATTAAAGAAAAATGTTACTGTTTAGTAAAAAATTAAATTATTTGTTTATCGAACAACAAATCTATTTGAAATTTAAATTTGTAAAATTTCGAATCTAATAATTTGAAAATATTTGTAACATCTATAACAACAGAAAAAGAGTTGCACAAATTACAGTTGCTTTTTTTTAATTTCAGATTCATCAAAATTGTTAAGTCTCTTTTTTATTTATTTCACATTATCCTTATTGTTCTGCGCGTGAAGTTGAATACGATTTCTTTCCCAACCCCAAACCTAACGCTGAAAAGCAAAACAGCAAGGAAGTACGTAAAAACGGATAACGGTACTGTATCGATTTCTGCTTGGACATGCGGCAAATCAGCACTGAATCTAAACTATGTTTCGCTTCGCCCAAGTGCGACATGCGGCAAATCTGCACCAAACAGTAGAGGCGAAAATCCCTCGGACGCGATCTGGATATGCGGCAAACCAGTTCTAAGGTGACGTTTTCGTTAAGACTGTTGTAAGTACAGCAACGTCTCTAATTCAGTTGTAATAATTCGGAATGGTTTCCTACCAACGAACTAATTTTATATTTCATTGTCTTTTGTTTAATTTAACAATTTACATTAAAATATTGTTGAAATTATATGTTTTAATACAATTAATTTATTATATTCCTAAACATGATGACAAATAATGACAATGCAATGTACACGTGATCAACTCTTTCAGTTGATATCAATGAATTTTGATTGAAATTGGTTCATATTGACATTTAATTTAGATCAATTTTTTTTATTATAAAAATTTCATAATCAAACTTTCTTGAGCGCATAGTGCCAAACATTTAAATTAGGTTTGACAATAGCAGCCCCAGAAAATTCTCAAACAGTACGCGTTGATCTGTACTTATATTGATATGATCAAAAAAACTCCTCTAGTAGCCCGTGGAATTTCTTTAAATAATAATAACAACAGTAACTGCCACCACAATTCATTAAGAAATTAATTCCATGATTCAGTACACGAGGTTATTTTGGACCATATGATATATGTACAGTTATATAAAGACAGATATAAAAGTTATCCTGGAGTCTCAATTATTACAAAAAATATGTTTATATAAACTGAAAGAAAGAATATTTTTCTGATTCTTGAAAATTCATTACGGACTAAATTACAATATTAACATTAAAATTATGCTATTATACTACATATACATTTGATTATACTATTTTTTCTATTAAAGAAAATGGGACGTCTTTATGTTAAAGAGTCATCCAAATAAATACAGTAATCTTGACAGCCTTAGTTGGCACCCATGCAAGTTACTGCTGAATGCTGGCGAGTGAACTCCGACAAATGTCAAGTTTGACGTTAACTTAAAAAAAATGTGATTTGACTTTTCGTTCTTCTGAATTATGACATATTGCGAAAGTCAAGAATACCAACCCACAATACAACGCAGCTGAAAAGAGCACTTACTCTTACTTTAAAGACGGTATATGTAGCGAAAGGTTAGGTAAGTAGAAGCACCTGTCAGCTGTCATAAATTATACAAGTGTCCCAAATAAAACTCCGCGGCCTAATATCTTGAGAATGGATAGAAATATTGAAATTTTATCAACGCTGTTGCTTTTAGCATGAATGAGGAAGCTTAAATTAGTACGTTGCAAGTTGCAAATATGACGAATTTATGACTCTAACCCCTGTTTTTATTTTATTAAAACATATATGTTTTATAAAGATACCGTATGTTTGGAAAAAACCAAGCCGGTAACTGACTTATTTGTTTTAATTTAATTTTTAATAATTATTGCTAAGTAAATCTGGTTACTTCATGCCAAAATTTATGTTAACAAATTTGACAATTTTTGTAACTTTTGTTAATGAACAAATTTATTTTACACAAAAATTATAAGTCAATAAAAAAATGTTTACAAATTATAAATTACAATACTTGAAAATATTACGATATAATTCATTCATCAACTAATTCAGTAAAAAAATACAAGAATCTGTAAAAGATATACCGGGTGATCAAAACATGATGGATAATCCCGATGGTATGTTGTTAAGAAGTATCTCAAGAACTCGAAAAAAATACCAAAAAATCCTGAATCAAATTTTAGAAAATATTAAACTTCAAAGTTGAAGAAACAACTTCAAAATTCTAAACGTTTTAATGTGAATTTAAATGACAATGAAATTCAGATAAAAATTGTCAGAAATGACATCTTTCTATTCTAGCAAATTATTATTAAGTTATTAACTAATTAACAATAAATCAAAATCACGAAGATATTTCTTCAAATTTGAAGTTTAATATTTTCAAAGTTTGTTGCGGGGATTTTATTAATCATATGTTTCAAGTTCTTTAGCACGGTGTTAATAACGTACCATCGAGTTTATCCGTAATTTTTTGATCACCCTGTATAGGGTGTCATTACAAAAAAATTGAACGTCGTTGACAAAAACAAATCAAGCTTAAACATTAACTATTCAAGTCAAATCATACTATATTTAATACAATTTATTTTCACTGTATTCGAAAACATAAGACAGCTACGGGCCTGGGCTTTTTTTTAATACACGGTTTATTAATACGGTATAATTAATAATATAGTAAAATTAAACAATCGAAAAATTGAAAAAAAAATATATAAAAATTGGAAAATATACAATTTAAAAATCAAGAAACTGAACAATCGGATAACTGAAAAATGGAAACATTGAAAAATTGGAAAGTCGAAAAATAAAAAAAAAAATTGGAAAATCGAAAATTTAAAAATTCCAAAAATTGAAAAATTGAAATATAGAAGAACTGAAAACTCCAGAAATTAAAAAACCTAAAATTTTAAAAACTGAAAAGTTAAAATATCGAAAAATTGAAAAATTGGGCAATCGAAGTATATAAAACAGACGAGAAATTGAAAATCCAAAAAGTAAAAAGTCAAGAAATCGAAAAATCCAGAACTGGAAAAATCGAAAAATTGAAGAATACAAAAAAAAATTTAAGAATCGAAAAACTGAAAAATCACAAAGTTGAACAAAATATCCAAAAATTGGGAGATGAAAAAATTAAAGAATTGAGAAATCGGAAAGAAAAAAGCAAAGTTGAAAAATCGCAAATTTAAAAAATCAAAAACCTAAAAAATCGAAAAATTTAAGAACTGCAACGTCAAAATTTGGATGAATAGAATAAATACTGAAGAACTAAAAAATAAAAAAAAAAGAGAAATCGAAAAATCTAAAATTTAAAACATTGAACAATTAAAATATCCCAAAATCGACAAATCGAGAAACCGAAACTTCAGAATTTAAAAAATTGAAAAATTCCAAAATCGGATAACTGAAAAATCTAAACTTCGAAAAATTGGAAAATCGAAAAATTCAAAAACTCAGACATCGAAAGAGAAATCTAAAGATCAGAGGATGGAGCAATCGAGAAGTCGAAAGTCGAAAAGAAAATTGAAAAATTGATAAATCGAGAAATCAAACAATTGAAAAATCGATAAAATTGGGAAAAAATGGAAAATGGAAAATTTAAAAATTTAGAAAATTGAAAAATTCAAATATATAGAAAAACTAAAAACTCGAGAAATCGAAAAACCTAGAATTTTAAAAATTGAAAAATTAAAACATCGAAAAGTTGAAAAATTGAAAAATTGAAGTATAAAACAGTAAAAAAATTTTAAGAATTAAGGTTTAACGAAAAATTGAAAATGCAAAAAGTAAAAAATCGAGAAATCAAAAAATCCATGAGTCCAAAAATCGAAAAGTCAAAAAATCGAAATGTTGAAAAATCACAAAACTGAAATAAATATCCAAAAAATTGAGAAATTAGAAAATTGGAAAATTTCCAAATCAAAAAACTAAAACAGCAAAGTCGAAAAATCGTAAACTAAAAAACCGAAAAATTGAAAAATCAAAATCCTAAAAAAAATCGAAAAATTGAAAAATTGAAGAAGTGAAAAATCGAAACCTTGGGAAGTCGAAAAATGGGAAAATAAAAAAAAATTACTTCAGAAACCGGAAAATTTAGAAATGTCAAAATTTGAAAAATTGAAAAATGGAAATATTTAGAAATCGTATCATTGAAACATCGGAAAATTGAGAAATCAAAAATAAAAAAATCGAGGAATCGAAAATTTGAAGAATGGAAAAATTGGAAAAGTCCAAAACTGAAATATTGAAAAATTGAAACATCTAAAGTTGAAAATTTGAGAAATCGAAAAACCGAAAAATCTCAATAGAGTATTTATAAACCACAAGTTGAGGACTATGCTACTAACGATTTAACATGTTTCCAATAACTATAATAAATTAGAAAATGTTGTTGATTTTTTTTCCAATAATCTTGACGTCTACGGTAAAAACTCAACACGGATGCATAAACCATAAACGGAGGACAAAAAAAAATTTAAATTACATCAACTATTGTAAAATTTCGAAAATACGTCATTTCATTGTTGGTGAGCGTTTTACTATTTGATAATACAATTTGAAATATAAATTTTGTCATTCGAGAACATTATGTATTAAATCGTTGTTTACTTATTCCTTGTAAAGTCCAACCAGATGGTCGAAACGGATTAATTCTTCGTAGTGAATGTGTATCAGATCAGCTCTAACAAACGTCGCCTTACAGATAAATCGTTTAGAGTCGATATTGGCCTGAGTGCGCTCTGGTCTGTAGATCAAACAAGTTCTCAGGCGACGTTACTAAATATTGTTTCGAAACATGACGGTACCAATTTTTTTCCCAGTAGAGGAGCAAAATGACATTTTGGTTTTTATCAAATTTGCAGTGTTTTTCCTCCAAAAAAGATTTTCTAACCTCAAAACATATTTTTCTGTATGGTCGCCTAAACAACGTTGCTTGTACCTCGGCCTCAAACTTCAGATCGGCCGAAAAAGTTGTTCTTTATGGCTTTGATACACAAAGAAAGATTTAGAAACACTAATCTCATCAGTTTTTTGGACAGGATTTTTTTGTTCTATAAACACTAAAACAACGTAAGAGCCTTACCAAATATTGTAAACTTGTCCAGTGTCTTCAATAAATTATACAATTTGAGCTTGCAGTTTTTGATTGCAAATAAAAATAGGAGGAGATTATAAAACCTCACATAAGAGAGCATTGTTAGTTCAAGTGAGATTTTTTAAATAATATTCTAGTGTGACGTAATCAACTTCTTAGTGGGGTTATTAATTTTAATACAGAAAATGTACTAATAATAATAGTGCTGTATTCTAAGAATTTCTAGTCAATTAGGTAAGGTATTTTTCACGTAATTAACCAAACAGATTGTTTCATTCATTATTTTTAAGACAACGTCATCAACCTTCTATAGGGGATTCTGTTATTAAATTAGGGTTTGTGTCTTACTAAAATTTCAAAAGTTTGTTATGGAGATTCTGACACAAATTTTTAACTTTTACGTCACCACATGTTACAGCATAAATTTGAAATAATATTTACTTAGCAAGGAATTGAGAAATTAGAAAATTTTAGTGGAGCTGGAAAATGTTGGGTAAACACGAAATTAGACATTCCACACAATGACCCGTAAGCCTCGTAAACAAGAATAAACATGAGAAGTTATTTATTTATTAATTTAAAAAATATAATGACTGGAATCTCGATGCTTGTCGAAGAAACCTCCGTCGCTCCTAAACACAATGGTGTCTAATTTACAACCCCTTGTCATCTGATCTGATATTCAAAATGTCCATATTTATTAAAGGCACAAAATACACTCTTTCCTTTAAATAACGCCACAAAAGTGAAGTATAACATTTAGGTCGCGTTAACTCCGCCGATAATAATTCCATTTTTCGTTTATAAGGATTTTGCAGAAAGGATGGTTGAACACCACTCGCAGTGGAAATCTGATCCTTCAGCTTTCCTAATCACTGCACTAATTAAATTTTCCGGATCGTTAACCGAAATTGTCACGATTTTGGTGGTAGTTTTCTGAGAGCGCGTGTACATTTTCAAGATTTTAATAATTTTCACAAGAACCGACCTCAACGTGGCGAGTGGCCACAAAATTACACTCATTTCGTTAGCAGTATAACAAGGTTTTTAATTTAGTTGTCTTCGTGGTGTTGAGCTTGTTTGGCGAAGCGCGTTCAATTTCGATGTCGAAAATGAGATAAATACCTAAAGTGTATTGAGTTAAAAAAAAGCAACACAATATTTGCCAAGAATTTTTCCATGATTATACAAAAATACTAGTACAGCAGTTTGTCTTAATTGAAAAACAATATTTCATTGCTGTTTTGTGTTAATCAATATGGGATAAATGTACTTGTGTTGGAGCAACCACTTGGTGCTTTTTTGTGCTATCATTAATTTTTGAACTATGACAGCTTTTGTAATATTTCATGTGGTTAAATAATAATATTAGTTAATGATGTATAGTGACATATTCAGCACATTTATTATTAATTAAAAAGGCTGTGAAAGTTTAGCTGCAAAATGTAATACTTTAATATTTTATTGTAAAATCTCCATTTAGAGTTAGGGAATTGCTTTCGATCACATACATTATTTCGAATTTATATTTAAGCCATTTCGTTATAACTTCGTCACCAAATCCCTCGAGTTTTAATAGTATTCATAATTCTGCCAAACCAATGATAACTTATTCTGGTGTGTTATTAGCATTTGGCAAATGCGAATATATCACTAACAGTTCAGAGTACAACAATAACATGACTATTCACACTGCTACTGCTATTGCCGTTAATAACAGAAAATGAGAACAGTCTGTACTCTTTTGCAGGCTTTTTCTAAGTTTTAGTAACATTTTGAGTTACAAATTTTCACTACATTATCATATTGCATCATTATCGGTGTCACATATTTGTAAATTAAAAGTTTATTTCAAATTAAGTTATCTACTTGAAAATTTTGCTTTTGAGAAGTTATCACATCCCAATACAGACCAAAGATGATGATTAAGAAAAATGTGATAAATAATAATCATTCATGTACATATCTGAATTATCTACTAATCTCCGTATCAGACTCAATTTTGGTAAGATACTAACATTAATTTAGAAATTACAGAGAAACATCGTCACGTTTTCTCAAAGCCTCAAAAAGTTACTTGTGTTTCAATAAAATTCTTTTATTTTTACAATTTAATATCTCAACCTTATATGTCGGGTGATTTTTCTAATTTCTGCTCTAATTGGCCATGTCGCTTGCATCAGCCATTTTAATTGCACTGCTGACGTGTACGTGATGGCTAATTGGAGCAGAAATTTAAAAAATCACACCGTAGAAAGTGTGCCAACGGTCTGATTGCGGAAGATTACAGTTTTATCGTGGACTGCTGTTAAAAGTATTCCGCATAATCTACAACTTTACATTCTTTATGAAACTATGTAAACAAAAATTATATAAATTATGTTTGTCAAGACAAGGAAACTAAAAAGTTCTATCAAAATTACACCACCAGTCGGAGGTTGAAAATTTTTAAATTTTTAAATATCACCATTTTTTATATTATCTAAAAACACTGTTATAGGCTCCATCCACCGAATGGCTATTTTCATGTTTTCACGACATTTGATGACCCCCTAGAGTTTAAAAAATCGGTCTTCCATTTTCGTCTGTATGTCTGGCATCTGTCATCTATGTCGATTTTTATTAATCGCCGAAAGAACCAAGTCAATCGTTATCAAATTTTACATGTATACATATGTTAGTAATATCGTGTAGAGGATAAACAGCTAACCAAAATTTATCTTATCATACCCATCAACAAGGTAATGACATCACCTCATAATTTTGCATATTAAATGTTCCTAAATAACATATTCCTACACTTGTGGTTAATGAATCTGTCTTGTTTATTTATCATAGACATCTAAATTTGTGAAAAAAAAATAAAAATTTTATAACAGTAATTTACAATTTAATTTTGAAATAGAAAAAGCCGAATGTTGTGAAATCTTGTTTTAAGGTTATCCTAAGCATGGTATTATCCCCCCATTCCACCCCCCCAATATTGATGACATCATTTCAAAATTTTGCTATCTAATATGTGCAAAATATTATATACTTTGTGACTCAAAAAATGTATGAAAGCTTCAATTTATTTTAATGATCAAATGAAGAACGGCTCACCTCATTTACCAGAAAATTTGAGAATACAGTACTGTTATTATTAGTGATAAATTGCAGCGATACAAATTGATACATTTGGTAAAATATTGATGAGGTCATCACAATTTCTTTATGGAAAACTCACATGAAACATACGCATACCATCCTTCTTTACTATCATAAAAAAAATAAAATTCGCAAAATATAATTTTCTAATTTTCCGAAAAAGCTACATGTGTTGTATTTTTTTAACAATAAACATACGTAGAATATTAGAGTGACCACTATTATAGTGCCCTGACCACTAGACTATAATAGTCTAGTGGTCAGGGCACCCGCCCGGCAAGCGGGAAACGTGTGATTCGATTCCCACCGGGGCAGCAATATTTTTCTTCGCTTACCTACACACACAAATAAATTTTATTTCTTTCTGACTTTAACGTCAAACTTGACATTTGTCGTAGTTCGGTGTGCCAACATTCGACAGTAACTTGCATGGCTGCTAACAAAGGCTGTCAAAATAACTAAACTTACTTCAATTCCTATCCTAAAACTAAATTTATTTTAATGATTTTTACTTTCCGGGCGTAAGCGAAATAAGTATCGTAATCGAATCCGTCGACCGACTGTCTATTTTTACGTTTTCTCGACCTTTCATGACACCTACAATACGAAGAAATAAGTCTCCCGTTTCCGTTTGTCCGTCTGTCACTCTGTTTGCCGTCCCGGATGTCAAATTTTGTATTTATATTAGAAATATCATGCAGATGGTAAAATACTAATCAAAATTTGTGTAATAATCCCCACCAATAATGTGAAGACGTCACTTCAAAATTGTACATAGTAAATGGGTTTTAAATTGTATAAAATAACACAGTCCTACACATGTCGTTTATGACTACCTATTGAGTTTTTACCCGAAACGTCCAGATTCTTGTGGAAAAAAAATCAAAATTATAAAACAACATTTTACAATTTAATTTAGAATCTGCAAAACCGAACGCTTTGAAATCTTACAGATGTTTTAAAGTTGTAATAAGCATGATAAATTAAGTCAAAATATATTTACTTATCCTGTCCAAAAAATTGATGACGTCATATATCCTGTCTAAAATGAGCAAACTATGGTCAGTCTATACTTACAGTTTATTATTACATTGATATTTTTTAGATTTGCTTATACAGGGTGTCTCAAAAAATGACTAATGACACTATTTCCGTTGGTAATTTGCTGTAAGTATATTTTACAATGTCCGCATTTGTTCAAAGACGGTTTATACGGATATGCTTGTGATGCTGGAACATCAGGCCCCCGAAATTAGGAGACCCTTTCTGGCCTAAATGTAACGGAAAATAAAATGTATTTGTTTTTAATGTGGTTATTACAAAAATACGATTTCGTCTTCCACTGAGCGTTTGTTGACACACATGATCTCGAGATTGTGCAAAATGTAAAATTAGCCACTTCCGGGCGTTCCATTAATTTATGACTTGCAGCCAGGCAGCCACCTGCACAAAGAGCTACCGCCTGAGTTTTGTTTGCAGTATCGTTTCTTATTCTTATTTTGCTTTTTTTATCGTTCAATAAAGTATACCGTACACTTTTGAAATTATTGCATTTGTATTCATTTTTTTCGATTTGCTTATACAGGGTAATGCAAACAAATTAATGAGTTTTTATTAATTTTATTGATTAAATCAAGAACTGCAAAACCGAATGCCTGGAAGTCTTGCAGACGTTTTGAAGTTATTGCAGGCATGGTAAATTTTAATCAAAATATATCTCTTACTCGATTACTTTAGTTTACATATTTACATAATATGTTTATTTCAGCTTATAGCTGTTCTCAAAAAATTGGTCTAAAGAGTTTAGAAAGTACTTCCCTCGCTGTCGGAAACTTGACGACTGCATGGCTATTGTGTTTTTTTCTCATTACATTTTTGTAGTGGGAATTTAAAAAAAATTGCGATGACGTCATCAACATTTTTGCAAGGACACGTATATCAGTTGGGATAGATGTAGTGTAATACTAAGAATAAAATTATTGTATTCCCAAATTTTCGGGAAAATGAATTGGGTCGTTTTGAATATTGATTTTTTATAATCAATAAAATAACGAAACAATTTACTCACGTATACGGCAACTGAAAATCGTTTATGTATAAACATTCTTAATTTAAGATGACAAGCGTAACAGCATACGTGAGAGTCAAACAGAGAAACTGTAAACAAAACGACCATCGGTTTTATTGCTTCGACTTCCGCTTATTATATAAAACATTGGGTTTTTATTATTCTTGACGGTGAAATTCACAATTGGTTGATTATAAACATGTCTATTTCACATTCGCGGAATCAAGTGAGCGCATAAAACAAATGCAGGTCTGTAATGTTAAAGTCGATGTAAATAAGCGTGCTACCCTTATGTTTCAACCGAGTTTTTCCTTTAACAAATTTTGTGTCTACCAAATTGGGTTGGTTGGGGTGTAATACTAATAATAAGTGTTGCCTTTAATTTAATCAATAAAATAAATTGACTTCATTAATTTTTTTGAACCACCTCTTAAGAAAATCTAAAAAATATGAATGGAATGATAAATCACAAGTACAAACTCATCATATTTTTTGCATTTTAGATAGGATTTATTCAGCAAAATTTAAGGGTGACGTCATCAATTTTTTTAGGAGGGATGAACAAATACATTTTGAACAAAAGTTTACCATGCTTATAATAACTTTAAAATATTCCCAAGATTTCAAAGCATTCGGTTTTGTAATTCCTGATTAAATCGATAAAATAAATTCACGCCTTCATTAATTTTTTTGAGTCACCCTGCATATGCAAATCCAAAAATATGAATGGAATGATAAATCACAAGTACAGACTCATCATATTTTGTACATTTTAGATACGATTTATTCGGCAAACTTTTGAGCTGACGTCATCAGTTTTTTGTAGAAGATAACCAAATATATTTTGACTAAAAATTTATTATGCTCTTTATAACCTTAAAACATCTGCAAGATTTCAAAGCATTCGGTTTTGTAGTTCCTGAGTAAATCAGTAAAATAAATTTTGCGCATTCATTAATTTTTTTGAGTCACCCTGTATATGCAAATCCAAAAAATATGAATGGAGTGATATATCACAAGTACAGACGCATCATATTTTGTACATTTTAGATAGGATTTATTCAGCAAACTTTTGAGCTGACGTCATCAAGTTTTTGGAGGGGATAACCAAATATATTTTGACTAAAGATTTATGATGCTCTTTAGACCCTTAAAACATCTGCAACATTTTAAAACATTCGGGTTAGCAGATTCAAAATTAAATTGCAAAATGTTGTTTTATGATTTTGATTTTTTTTCCAAAAATCTGGACGTTTCGGGTAAAAACTGAATTCGGAGTTGTAAACTACATGTGTAGGACTATGTTATTTTATACAATTTAAGACCCATTTACTATGTACAATTTTGAAGTGACGTCATCGCATTAGTGGTGGGGATGATTAGACAAATTTTGGTTAGCGTTTTACCATCTACATGATATTCTTAATATAAGTACAAAATTTCACAACAATCGGTCGAGTACTTTCGGAAATTATCTGTCTAATAAAAATCCGGGACGGCAGACGGACAGACGGACAGACGGACGGACAGACGGACAGACGGACAGACAGACGGAAATGGGAGACCTATTTCTTCGTCTTCTAGGGGCCATGAAAGATCGAGAAAACGTAAAAGTAGAGAGTCGGCCGACGGACTCGATTACAATACTTCCTTTGCTTACGCTCGGGAAGTAAAAATCAAAATTATAAAACAACATTTTACAATTTAATTTAGAATCTGCAAAACCGAACGCTTTGAAATCTTACAGATGTTTTAAAGTTGTGATAAATTAAGTCAAAATATATTTACTTATCCTCTCCAAAAAATTGATGACGTCATCTCAAAATTTTGCCGGATATATCCTGTCTAAAATGAGCAAACTATGGTCAGTCTATACTTGCAATTAACTATTGCATTGATATTTTTTAGATTTGCTTATACAGGGTGTCTCAAAAAATGACTAATGACACTATTTCCGTTGGTAATTTGCTGTAAGTATATTTTACAATGTCCGCATTTGTTCAAAGACGGTTTATACGGATATGCTTGTGATGCTGGAACATCAGGCCCCCAAAGTTAGGAGACCCTTTCTGGCCTAAATGTAACGGAAAATAAAATGTATTTGTTTTTAATGTGGTTATTACAAAAATACGATTTCGTCTTCGACTGACCGTTTGTTGACACATATGATCTCGAGATTGTGCAAAATGCAAAATTAGCCACTTCCGGGCGTTCCATTAATTTATGACTTGCAGCCAGGCAGCCACCTGCACAAAGAGCCGCCGCCTGAGTTTTGTTTGCAGTATCGTTTCTCATTCTTATTTCGCTTTTTTATCATTCAATAAAGTATACCGTACACTTTTGAAATTATTGCATTTGTATTCATTGTTTCGATTTGCTTATACATACAGGGTAATTCAAAAAAAATAATGACTTTTTATTAATTTTATTGATTAAATCAAGAATTGCAAAACCGAATGTCTTGAAGTCTTGCAGACGTTTTCAAGTTATTGCAGGCATGGTAAATTTTAATCAAAATATATCTCTTACTCAGTTACTTTAGTTTACATATTTAGATAATATGTTTATTTCAGTTTATAGGGGTTCTCAAAAAATATAAAATCCGCAAAATCAAATTTTATAATTTTTTGAAAATGCTGGATATTGTATTTCAGGGGCGAGGGAAGTTCTGTCGAAACAACTTTCGACCAATTTTTTTAAATAAAAATGTTTCAAAAGAAAAAACAATTAATAACAGACCTTATGAACCATGCATATACTGTTCAACCATCATGACTCTTTTTTAATTTGTTTTAAATAATTTTGGTTTAAAAATATTTTATTTGTAGAACACTGCTCGATACGCAGTACTTTCATCAGTAGAGAGCGAATCTTAAGGTAAATGACGTATTTCTTAAATTGAATTTAATGCCAGACTCCTATACACGATATGCTTTTCACAAAAAATAGTCTCATTTAAGCTCTAGTTATTTTTGCCTAATTATCTAGTTTTCAGTATTCCTGCCTATTTTCCTATTATATTGCCTAAAATGTAACTGTATATAGGTAGTGACTAAATTAGGCACCACACCAAAAGTAATAAAAAAGTTTTTGGCAATTGAGTACAAAAAAGTGTCAAATCAGTCCAAAAAAAAGTGACAAGGGAGTCCAAAAAAAATATTTTTGACATTTTAGTACGAAAAAGTGACACTTCATGGACGTGAGTGGGGACGTAAAATGGCTAGCTAAATTTGTACAGGTGTCACATAAAAAAAGTTATATTTAATGATAAAATAATAATTTCTCTGCCATTACTCCTCAGTCTCGTCACATTTTTTTTTATTGTTCTAAAAAATATGAATGCACTGATAATCCATAAATATATACATAAACTCATGTTATTTTGCACATTTGAGATAGCATTTCTTCATTAAAATTTTGAGGTGACGCCATCCACTTTTTTACCATTTCACGATTTCAGTGCATTCTGTTTTGTGGTTCAAATTATAAAATATTGTTATAAAATTTTGATTTTGTTTCAAAAATTAGGCTCTATAGGGTGAAAAATCAAGGCGGATTCATAAAACACAATTTGATTTTATAAAATTTAAATAACATTTACTATGCAAAATTTCGACGTGACGTTATCACATTTTTGGTGGAAATGATTTGAAAAAATTTGGTTAACGTTGTACCACCTACACGATATAATTTTGACAACAGTCAACAGTCGGTCAAATAGTTTCGGAGGTTGTCTCTCTAATAAAACTCGATACTGATAGCAGACGGCGACAGACAGACGCCAACGGGAGACCAATAGTTTCATACTCTAGGAGTTCTGAAACATCAAGCAAACATGAAAGTAGCTAGCTATTCACCCGATCGACCCTATTCTTACAATAGTTACTTAGTTTAGCAAAACAGGTTATTTCAATAATTTTTGGGCTTAAAAATGCCACAACAATAAAGTATTTTAACTTACCGTTAAAAATAAAAGATAATTTACTCTAGATAAATGTGCCTTAAATACTACTATGATATTTTTCCCGTAATTAATGGGAAGGATCTTCCAATTATTATATACTTAATAACAAAATTAAGAAGTACGCCCCATTTTATTGACACCTGTTGTTTCTCGAAAGAAAATAATAACGAGAACTTTTTAATTGTATTTGAAAAACTACGCATTTAATTTTCCTGTCATGATTAGTGTGACATTTTACGTCTTCCATTTAACACATTTATCCCCACCGAGTTAGCTGTAAATAACTTTACAATTTCTGTTCATGCAGCCGTACACTGCGACGCAATCTCCGTATCAGGCCCCCATCTTACACTAAGAGTGGAAGGAACGAGGTTAGGCCATACTGCCATATTCCAGTGCCCAATGGGATTTAAAGTCAACGGCGCAGCTAATCTGACCTGTCAAGCTTCCGGTAAGTCTTGTTTGACGTAACTACTTATGTTTTCAATCCAGTGCGACCAAGGTTGTGCGAATCCCGTGAGTAATGGTCGTGTCAGAAACGGACACGGGAAGTCTTTCCAAGCAAAATGATACAATTTTCATTAACTTCGACAACCCAATATTTCCAGATTTGTCTCTGTAATATCACGCCATATTTATGTTCTCCGTCGCATAAAAAGTTAAAGAAACATGCAAACTGAAATAATTAAATTAGTGCACTAAAGTTCCTTCGATACTTCTTTTTCCAACAGTTGAGATTCGGTCGCATAAAAAGTTAATTTTCTTGATTAAAATTTTTATTGCTTGGCGAGGTCGGATAAGAAACTAATGTATTCAGCCAGTAATTTCTTAAGAGAAATTAAAATGGATACTCTGATTACCACTGCTAAAAGGATTTTGACAAAATTATCCCAAGATTTCTAAGTCACGGATCTGCTAGTAAATTGAAAATAAAACCTAACAATTTACTAAAATTTACACTTGGTAGGCGGATTTTTCGCTGATAACACGATGCAAGGGGTAAAATACGGTGGAAAATTAAGAGCGAAAACAACAGACCGTCATAAATTTCGCAATGCTTTTTTTAAAGGGTGGTTTTGTTTGGTATAAATATTAATTCAGCCTTTTTAGATATAAATCAAAACCGGACACGAATCGATGGAAACAACATAAAGAGTATTAGAAAATACATACGTAGTTAAGATTTATTTCATTATAATTAACTTCCAGTCACTTTACAATTGTTTGTTGAAGTTCGGTTACACAAACTTGCTCCAATCAACTGAAACATTAACCACAGGATGAGAAAAATTTAAAAAGATGGCTATAAATATGAATTGCGGAATAAATTTGTAACTAAATCACTCCAAACCGGAAATGTTGGTAGTTTTGTTATGATTTAGCGGAAAAATAGAAATATCTCTAATAATGAAACGGACGTAAAGTAACAATAGAAAATATATAAATTTCACAAGCATCATTCCAAAAAAAGCTTCCTCATTAAAATTTCATTCTGTACTTGTAAGAATATCGGTAATTGTCATTGTCATCGTTACTATTTTGATTCTAATCTATTTTAATTAATGTAAAAATAAAATGTGATTTTATCTGTTAAGGGGAATGATACCTGGAGGCTAGATGATATACCATATGTGTTATCATCTCCTTGTTATTATAAAAGAGAAATCTCGACCATCATCTCCAAATGAACTTTTAGAGTGCCCCGCCACGTAATAAAGTGAAATGGTTACATTTATTTCTTCCATAACATTGCTTGCTGTTTATGTCTAATACTATATATTTTTTATGTTTATATTTATATATTTTTTCAGTACCCTCTAAAATGTAACATATAAAAACACAATATCTTTTTATGAAGCAAACTTCACGCAAGTGCATGGGATTTGTGAAGGATAAAATGTTCCAAATAAGTTTTTAATTCAAAATGAAAAACTACAATGTCTGTAATGTTAAAATGAGTTCAACGAACCAGTTTAGGAATATTTATAAATGTCTACGTACAGTCAAACAAACAAATTATATTTTTGCAGCCATATTTACATCATAAACAAAGTCGATCAATTTACATTTTTAATTGGTTCATGTTGTTTTAATTAAGCTGTCAGTTAATTATTCTAAAATGTATTTTATGTTTATATGTTTTCAAAGTAAAATTAAATTCTACCACACGAGAAGAAAGCGGGACTTTGTAATTATTATAACCTATCGGTTGTATTTTTTTTGTACCAGAAAAAGTTGCTGGTTTATTATTGCCGCCAACATATTTCCAAAAACTGAGAAAAAAGTGTAATGACAAGTAAAGCAAAAAATATCGGTGTATTTCTTGTTAATTAAAATAATGTCAGCTTGAAGGAGTTTTTCGTCGAACTTTTAAATTTAACTGTTATTAAAGTACAGCAGTTTCTCTTCTAAAGTTCCCAGGTTAAGTTTTTTTTATTTTCGCATTTTAATAATGGTACGCTCTTACAGTTTTTATCCAGTTATCTTTAAAAGTATGATGTGTATTTATTTTTAGCAACGCTATTAAAATTTTCGTTCACATTTCATTTTTTACAAAGTGCTGAGGTCAGATTTTGTTAAATAACACCCGTTTAAAGTAAACTTTATAGTTTATCACAGACATATATCCAAAGACAATTTTTTAGAGCACTAATTAATTTAATAAATAATAAAATTTTCTTCAAATGATACTATTTTACCTTCGATATTACCTTGATCACAAAAAATTCTAAATATTTAAAGCAAAATATCAGGCTGTACAGTATGTGTGTAATCATTATGGAAAGAAATCTGCTTTACATGTGATAATTTTGTTAATTTTAATGGCACTGTTTAGTCGAGACTGGTTTATATTGCGGCGTTATATTCAGTGGCACATTCTCCATTTGTCGTAGAACCCTCTGGGAAATCTCGATTTTATTATCTATTACAGTGTAATTAAAAACATGGAACATTGTCTTTTGAATTTCCATTATTACAAAAAGACACTCTATTTTTCAAAGCTTTTTTGCAAAAAAATCTTGTTATGAACTCAGTGCATTAAAATTTCAAAAGGATGAGACAGTCAATAAAAAGGTTTAAATTACAAAATGTAAACTCAATGTTTTGCAGGCAAGACGTTCGAGTCGGTGTAATTTAAACGCGATATCGAAATATTAAGTATTAAAATTTATCTGAATCGCTTGGGTCATGCCATTAATGTAATGGGAAGTTAAATTTTACATATGTATATGCGACTTTTGGGGTAAATTTTATACCAGTCTCAATCGGTCCTAAAGGAAAAATTAACTACGTCACTTTTTTAAAAACATAATGCAGGATTAATATTATCATTTCCTTCGAGATGTAATTTATTCACACGAAGGTGTACATAATTCCGATCTAACTTGAGACCATCCTCAGGCTCTTTTGCGACCTAGTTTAAAACAATTATAATTAAATAGTTTGTTAGTTTAAATACCTTAGCTTATTTTATACAAGTCGTAATTTAACTGTTCAGTTTTTTATCTTTGAAATTTCCTGTTTCTGACTATCATCAGCATTTTAAAGTCAACCAAAACAGTTCAGAATTAAATATAATAAAAGAGGGGTTGCTTATAGAAACAGTATAAAAAAACTGAATCTGATAGGGAGCTGGTTCAAGTTAATCACTTAAGGAAACCTATAAAGAACGAGATAAAAATGGAATGTTCGAATTTTGTTAATAATGCTGAAAATGATGTCAAAGTAAATCCACAAAATTTATGGCGCTTCATTAATTTAAAGAAAAATAATACAAGCATTCCTGGTAACTTAATCTTTCATGATGAGCTCGAGAACCCTCAAGAAACTGTGTTGTTAAATTTTGCGGCCCTGTTTTTATCTATAGTATCCTCTATCGTCAACCGACCGACTGTGATTAATAATACCTGTCTGCTATGTTACATAATTTTGTGACAAATACCTGTGGTTCTTGTCAAACTGTTATTAAAATGAATTAAGCCAGTTTTATACACCTCTCCGAATTTCTGTGAAAATGTTGAAAATTGCAAATTAAACGCAATCCTTTCGAAATTGGAGATATTTGTTAAATCGACATGTAATAGTCTGTAAATTCAATATACAGGGTGTACACAGCGGCGTTGTTTCTTAAAAACCAATGGAAATATTGAACTTCTGTAAACGACATTGCTTTTAGCTTGAAGGTGGAAGCCTAAGTTGGTAAACTGCAAGTATGACGCATATATAACTAAATTATTAAATTGCGATTCCCACGACATAAAATATTTAGTGGTTCATTTCATATTTACAAAAAAAAAATTGATTAATGCTCCTATAAAAAATGGAAACTGAGTAATACAAAGTACTATAACTTTATTTTACAAACTTGTAATATTTGTTTCAAAAGAAAATTATTTCAGCATATATTCGAACTGTATAGTTAAGTTGTCGAATTCGTGGTGATCGTTCACGCTACGCTGTACCTTCTGCTGGTCCAACACTTTGAAAGATCTATGTACGCTGAAAAAAAGAAGAATTTTGCAAATATACTTATTCCGTTCAAACTAATTCATGACTATATTATAGATAGTCAAAATTAGCCATTTGTACAAAATGTTAAAACCCGCGAAACTTAAAAATTTGGTCACCAACAAAATGAAATTCTACGTTGTCTGTGTATTTTTTTATTTAGCGGAATGCGTTCAATTGAAATGTGGTAAACTCCAAGGTTCGAAAAGTGCCTCTAAATCAAAATTTAAAATATGGAACACAAATTATTTATTCGTCCAGTACTGACAGGGAAAAACTGTTGAAAGAAGCTATTGAGGAACTGATTTCTCAGTTGCAAAAGCTCTCTCCAACTTTCAAAAGTTCAATCAAATTTTACGAATTGACACAAATATTGAATATCACAAATGTAAACACACAACGGAAGAGAAAATCATCATTAGACTATCTGGATGGTAAGACACACAATACGGGATCGAAGACTCTGATCAAGGCGATCGAGCTCTCCTCAATTTCCTGCGTTACGTCGTATTGCGAGATTCAGGGCTAAACACATACCCATCCTCACCGAACAAGGCCTGTTATATAATTAACCGCATCATCCACCGTGCCTCGCGAAGTGCCAGGCCAGCGGCCTGTTCATTCCACGACGGAGTAGGTACCCCTATCCGAATGGAATTTTAAAAATGTTATTGAGACTATTTGCGTAGCAACAACTTTGATTGGTATGAAGTTAGTAGTAGACAGTACTTCCCTCACCCCTGGAGGACAGGTCAATAACTACAGGTTCTTCGAAAATTATAAAATTTGGTTTTGCAAATTTTATTCTATGAGAACCCTATGAGTTAAAAAAAGATAGGTGTGAACAGGTAAAGAAGTATCGTATACGTATGTTTCAAGTGAGTCTTTGCATTACAAAACTTTGATGTCACCAACATTTTTGCAAGGACACATATCAGGTTGGATAGGTGCAGTGTAATATTAATAATAACAGTATTATATTCTCAAATTTTAGGGAAAACGGAGTGAGCCATTCCTGATTTAATCAATAAAATAAATTAGCTCATTCATTTTTTTTTGTCGCCCTTTATAAGCAGTTCTAAAAAATATGAATGCGGTGATAAATCAGAAGTCTAAACTCATCATATTTTGCATATTTGTGTGAGGACTAATCAGATATATTTTGATTAAAAATTTACTAAACTTCCGATAACTTTAATACGTTTCCAAGATTTCAGAGAATTCTGTTTTGAAGTTACAAAATTAAGTTGCAAAATATTGTTATGCAGTTTTGATTTGTTTTCCAAAAATCTGGATATTTCGGTTAAAAACCCATTTACTATGTACAATTTTGAGTTGACGTCATCACATCGTTGGTGGGGATGATTATACAGTTTGGTTAGCCTTTTACCATCTACACGACATTCATACGACACATAAAATTTGACATCGGTCCGGTAGTCTGCAGACACAGACCTCGGACAAACAGACAGACAGAAACGGGAGACCTATTTTTGCATACGCTAACATGAAAATAGCCAATTGCCCGATGGACTTAATTACAATAATTCCTTAAAAAATCAAAAGACGAAAATAGAAAGATTCTGTTAAAGACGCTGCTGAAAGAAGGGATATATCGTGAAAGGGAATTAACAACACAACCTAGGATGGAAAGCAATGGGAAGAAAGATGCAAAAACACTAAAAACTCAGTTTTATGGCTCTTACATTTAACGATAAAATGGTAGAGGATTAAGAAGAAGGAGTTTCCTAAGATACTTTCCAATCTTTGTTGAATGTGATGTCTCAACTGACACATGTTTTGATATATTTTGTAAATTCAAAAATTGTAACTAAATTTTGCGTCCTTACAGTATAATTTTTACTTCTCGAGCGTAAGCTAAGGAAGTATAGTAATCGAGTCCATGAGCCAAATTGACACTTTTATATTTTCTCGACGTGACATGACCTCTATAGTTCCAAAAAAGTGATCACCCGTTTCCATCCGTCTGTACATCCGTCTGTCCGTCCGTCTGTCCGTCCGTCTGTCCGTCCGTCTGTCCGTCCGTCTGTCTGTCTGTCTATTTGTCTGGTGTCTATATATTTTTATTAGAGACGTAATCTCCCAATCTACCCACGTAATCTCCTCTCAAATTTTCACCCTAGATATCCAGATTTTTGGAAAAAAATTCAAACTGTATATGCTCTGAAATCTTGTAAATACATATGTTAAGGTTGTCGAAATCACGGTAAATCGTTTATCCCCTCCCAAAAAATCGGTGACGTCATCTCAAAATTTTGCCGAATAAATCCTCTCTGAAATGTGCAAAATATTATGGCTGCATACCCATGGTTTATCAACCCGTTCATAGTTTTTAGAATTACGTATACAGGGTGACTCCAAGAATTAATGAAAGTGTCAATTTATTTTATTAATTAAATCAGGAACTGCACAACCGAATGCTTTGAAATCTTGCAAACGTTTTAAACTTATTATAAGCATGGTACATTTTTAATCAAAATATATCTGTTTATCGCCCTCAAACAATTGATGACGTCATCTCAAAATTTTGCCAAATCCAAAATGTACAAAATATGATAAGTCTATACTTGTGGTTTATCACAGCTTTAAAAGTTTTTAAATTTTTTATGCAGGGTGACTTAAAAATTAATGAATGGGTCAATTTATTTTACTGAAATCGAGAACGGCTCACTCCATTTTCTCAAAAATTTGGGAATACAATACTGTTATCATTAGTATTACACGGCATCTATCCAAAGTGATATAATAATTTAATTATGCATAATTCAAGTTAATGATTAAAGTAAAATTACTTCATCGAGATTAAGTACAACATGGCACATATTACATACGGTCAATCAAAATAATAATTCGAGAATAAATGTTCGAATTCAAGCTGTGAGACAATAATTCGGATGTAATTGAATACCTTAATACATTAATATAATACAAAATCCACAAAAAATTGCTTTGGTTGCAACTTCATAAGAAACAATATTAAAATGATGTCGTGTAGGGACTTCGTAGAAAACTAATAACCTCTTGATTTCATATTACTTTTTAAATCTGGTTTGTAAATCTCAACGATCAATAGTAAAATTAGGTTTATATAAAAGCACCATTTCTTTGACATAATTTTGTAATATTACTACAAAAATAACTCTATATACACACGGTTTAATCTTTCGATGACAGGAATCTGTCAGTAGATAATAAAATCAGCGGAATTTAAGTGTGCAGTCAATTTTTTCTTATTAACGTATACGGCGAAGATCTAAGCTGTACCACATGGCGCCCTCGGCAATTAGGACCACACGTTAAATCAATGGTTTGCGGCACATACTGAATTTTTTTCTCATGTGTGAAGCACAATCAATACCTCATCCCATTTTACAATAAATGTATTCTATGATCTTTTGAGATTATGCCATAATTTACTGACAAAAATGATAGTTAATAGTCAATATCCCCCAAATGTATTTTATTTTAGCCAAATTTCTAATAATTACCTTAAATATATTTTGAATATTGAGGTCAAAATTCTACATTTATTTAATTTTAAACAAAGCCATAGTAGAACACGTAGGAATATTTTCGAAGTAAGGAAAATCTAGTACTTATTTGTATTTACTTAAAATTATATTCTAAAAAATACGTTTATTAATGTTTTATACACATTACTAAATAGCAGCTACGAAAATTGACGCTTTAATTATTGATCTCCATAGGCAATTGAGTAAAATAATATAAAGTATATATTACTTTCGAAATTTGAAAAAAAAAATTGAATTACATGAAAGGATAACATTAAATATCTGAAGAAATATGCGCAGACCTAAATAAAATAACTATAAGAGATACCGCACAAATTTTACACAGTCTAATTTCTGTTTAAGTTACGTGTTGTGAATATAGAGTCATAGTGCATACAGCTCTTAAATAGCGGAACTAGAAAAACTGATATCTGTTGCAACTTTGCAAGCTAACTATGCTATTGGATGTGTTCCAAGAGTTTAAACGCTAACAAAAATTCCAGACGTTTCACGTCACTCAGTTACAACATTGTTAGTATTACAACTAGCTACTAACGTACTAACAAAATAAGTCCTCTACACAGAAAAGTAGGTAAGGTCGTCGACAAATAGCAATAAAAATTAAATATATAATAATAGTAATTTATTACGTTAAAATGACTACAACACTGTGATAACCTGATAACCCCAACATCTCGCCAAAATTTGACATGTGTACAAGATTTTAAAACCCGCCAAAAATTTAAAATTTGGCCTTGAACTGTGCTCATCAACAAAAGTCGAACCCTACGTTGTGTAGACAGGTAACACACACTCTACACTTCTATGCCCAAAAAATCTACAGCGTAATTACACTCTCTACTCGGTCTTCGCAAAAAGCTCAACTATTGGGACAAGCTACGCCATTCACACGGACGCGAGTCTCCCATGAAGTTTAATTTCAACATCTATTCGGGCAATGCCAAAACCGCAAACCTTAACTAGAAACCGTGTGTTCCGCTTTCGCCACGTGAACTTGTGCCCTTTTATTTCGAATAAGTTCAATTCTATCTCTCTCGAGTTGATAACAATGACTGAATCAGAATTAAAATTATGCCACAATCTATCAACAATTATAAACAACAAAGAATTTACATCGGATTAATTTAGGTGTTATTTCATGTGCTTCATCGTGTCAAATCGCATTCACAGATTACGTCGTGGACCGAGAAAACCCAACATCACATACAAATAAAAAATAAACACATATTCAACACGATCCAAATCAAAATCAGCGGAAAAGCTACGTTTAGAACAGTCACAGGTAAAGATGTAATCCGCAAGAAAATTATTAAACTTGAAAGAAAATAATTAGGCTTTCCTGTTTTTCGAGTCCACGAGAGTATGAATTTTACCGCACTTTTTCTCTCAAAATGGACCTAACCGTTGGTCAGTTTAAATACCATAAATGAACTGTTAGCAATCTCGAGCGAGAAATTATTAAAATGTTATACGGTCATAGTTAAGTAAAAACATCCAGAAACCTCAGTTATAACTTGATAAACAAAAGAGTGGATTTCCTAGCACGTAAACAATTTCATGACTGTTAAATTGTGTTAGAACCAAGAACAGTTACAAATTCTAACATTTTGTCAAATAAATCCCCTCTGAAATATGCAAAATATTCCCACTTTATATGTGTAGTTTATCAATACAATCTAGTTTTTAGAATTATTTATATAGGGCGACTCAAAAAATTAATTAACGATGCAGTCTATTGTACTGATTAAATCAAGAACGACTCACTCCTTTCCCGAAAATTTGGGAGTGCAGTACCGTTATTATTAGTATTACACTGCATTTAGCCAAATTGACATGCATGTCCTTGTAAAAATGTTAATGACGTCATCACAAAATTTTGTAATAGAAAACTCACTTGAAACAAACGCGTAGCACGCTTCTTTACCTTTACCTTTACTTTAACATTACATCCATATTTATTTTAACTTATAAGGGTTATCATAAAAATAAAATTCGTCAAATCAAATCTTATAACAAAAAATTAATTTTTTAATTTCACAATTTTTCCTTATTCGTTTTTCTTCGATTTTACAAATTTTTGATATCACGATTTTTTGTTTTTTCTACTCTAATTTTTTCAGTCTTTCAGTTTCTCATTCCTTCAATTTTTCGATTTGCAGTTTTTCATTTTTTTATTTTTTAGTTTCTCAATTTTTCATTTTTGGATTTTTCAGTTTTTCGTTTCCTCAATTTTTCAAGTTCTTGACTTTTATTTTTCATTTTCCAAATCTTTTAATTTCAGTTTCTCGATTTTATATCGCATTTTTTGGTTTTTCTCATTTCCTTAATTTTTTCAATGTTTCTTTGGATTTTATAATTTTTCGTTTCTTCAATTCTTCAAATTTTCGATCTCTGATTTCCTCGATTTTCCAATTTTAAAGTTTCAGAATTTTTCCAGTTTTGCAATTTTTGGATTCCTCAATTATGAGGTTTTCCGATTTATTTAATTTACAATATTTCGATTTTAAAATATTTCGTTTTTTGCAGTTTTTCTATTCTTAAGTTTCTCAATTTTTAATTTTTCAAGTTCTTGATTTCCAATTTTTATATTTTTCAAAGTCTTGCTTTTATACCCTTTTATTTTTTATTTTTGACTTTTCAATTTTACTGTTTTGCAATTTTCCCATTTTTTTTGGAAAACTAAAAATTCGGAAAAAATTGCAAAATCGAACAAATGGGAAATCAAAAAATTGCAAATTGGAGAACTGAAGAAACTAAAAATCAGAACACTGAAAAAAAATCGAGAAACTTAAAACTCCAAAAAAAATTTAATGAATTGAAGAAGTGGAAAGAAGAATGAACGAATCGACTCGAAAAATTGGAAAACCTAAAAATTGTAAAATCAAAAAATTATACATAGAATCGTAAAAATTATAAAGTGGAAAAACTAATATCTGCAGATTCGAAAAATTGAAATTGGGAAATTGAAAAATTAAAAATCGAAATATTGAAAATTCCAATAAAAAAAAATTTAAATCCTGTTACTGAAAATTTTCACATTGAAAAAAAGAAAAATTAGAAAACCTGAAGAAACGAAAAATCCAAAAATGTGAAACTGAAATAACAAAAAAAATCGTAACATTAAAAAATCGAAAAACTAAAAATAAATAAAATGAAAAAAGCAAATGAAAAATTGCAAATCGGTAACTGAACAAAAAATTGAAAAAATTAAAATGGAAAAACCAAAAAATTATAAAATCGAGACATTGAAAAAATAAAGAAAATAAAAATCCGAAACGAAGAACTGCAAGTCGAAAAATTGAAAAAATGAAAAATAGAAAAATCTTAAAATTGAAACATCCAAAAGTTGAAAAATCGGAAAACTGGAAGATTCAAAAATGAAAACTCGAAGATATGCACATATTAAAACTGAAGAAACAAAAAAAAACAAAAAATTATAAAATCAAAACGTTGAAAAATTGAAAAAATTTAAAAATAAAGAAAATAAAAAGCCGAAGCACAAAATTGCACATCGAAAAATTGAAGACATAAAAAAATTGAAAAATCTGAAAATTGAGAACTCGTGAAATTAGAAATCGAAAAACTGCACATCGAAAACCTGAACAAACGAAAAATTCAAAAATGTGAAACTGAAATAACAAAAAAATCGCAACATTAAAAAATCGAAAAACTGTAAAAATAAATAAAATAAAAAACCCAAATGAAAAATTGCAAATCGGGAACTGAACAAAGAGTTGAAAAAATTAAAATGGAAAAACCAAAAATTTATAAAATCGAGACATTGAAAAATCTAATTTTTGAAATTTAAAGAAAATAAAAAACCGGAACGAAACAAACTCGAGAAAGCCAAATCGAAAAATTGCAAAATCTGAAAATAGAAAAGCTTAAAATTTAAACTTGAAAACTCGATAAATTGCAAATCGAAAAACTGAAGAAACAAAAAAATAAAAAATAAAAAATAATAGAAAAATTCAAGTCAGAAAATCTGCAGAAATGTTATTTACGCCACTGGTTTTTACTTTATAGAGATTATCAGAAAACAAAAATCGCAAATTTTGTTTATATTTTTTTAAAGAAACGGGATTTATTGGGCTGGACTTCAGGGGCGAGGGAGATTCTTCGAAATAACCTTAGACCAATTTTTTAGGCCATTTTAATTCCCCCTGAGCTTTACCTCTTTCCAGAACCTGAGGAAAATTAGCGTAAAAGTGATGAAAATTGTTTCAAAGCAAATTAATACAAAACTGATAATTTTTTGGCAGCGATAATAAAGAAATTAACCCCCGAAAATAGCTTGCAACAGAATGGCATTTTCAGCTAAGTTTACATCTTGGATTTAACATGAACGCATTAAATATTTGTTCGTCAATATAAAAATATTCATTATTTTAAAGAGGACACGAATTATGTACTAAGTTTTGAAGTGACATGAATTCTCAAATCTGTGTTATATAAAATCGACCTTCTTTGACGTTACCTGACCTATAGCCCGGAGGTTTGTGTTTATTTGATTGATTTTATCCTGAAATTGTACATGTATTTTCAACGACAAAAATATCTGATGCATTGGGGTCACATTTATTTGATTTTCACTAATTTTCAGTTTGTTAAATAGAATTTTATTTGGTACATACAATTTATTTGTCACTGAACTGTTTCTACAATTATCTAGCAATGTTCATAAAAAAAAAATGTGTTCCAAAAAAGCACAGATTAATCACAATGTTAAAACAATTTGAGAGATATTACACATACCACTTTTTTCACTAGTGATTAAAACAGCAACATCTCTAAACGGAAATTGAAATGTTGACATTTTACTTTTAACTAAATTTCAAACAATTGAATAAAAATAAACTTGACGTGTTTTTAACATTACAAAATTGCATGGAATCAGTAATGATGGGGAAAGCTGGAAATGATTACGAAATTCTACACATAAACAAAAAAAACTTCGTTGTTAAGGTTGAGCGTTAGGTTAAAAATTTATCAGAATACCCTCGTATACCATAATTTGAAACAAATATAAAACCTGTAATGTGTAACTACCATATTTTGCGGTAGTGAATAGATAATTATTTTTTATGACTGTCGTTTAAAATTAATGTTTTTTACATTTGCTGTTTTGGCAATCAGGAAAGTGGTCAGCCCCCGTGCCAACATGCGAACTAGTAAAATGCGAGTCATTAGCCACACCAGGTGGATTATACGAACCCCATTTGCAGTTAGAAGAACACAACAACAGTTACGGTGGTCGGGCCGTATTTAGTTGTGCATGGGGTTATCGGCTAATGGGCCCACCAGGTATAGAGTGCGAGTTAAATGGAAATTGGTCTGGACCATTACCGAAGTGCGTACGTAAGTATATGATTGTCGGTAATTTATTGCGCTATATTACGAAGACTTTTTTCACTACGCCAGCTATCCAGTGTCCGCCGCCCATTATTCCCGTTAATGGTCACCTCATCCAGTCGGAGGCGGCGGGGATGGACGGGGGCAGATACGCCGTAGGCAGCTTGGTGCAGTTCGCGTGTCGAGGTGCCCATCAACTTGAGGGTGAAGCCAGCATTATTTGCACAGAAAACGGATTCTGGTCTCATCCGCCGCCTTTCTGTAAGCAAAGATATATAGCATTTACCTGATGTTATCTAGCTATTATCTATTCATGTACTAGTGGTAGCTTTCAAAAGCTTGTCAACTTTAGACTAAAAGTTACGAAATTTTATGTGGTGACATTTGAATGAACAAAGTGGTGAGGTCAATGGGTCAGAATAACTAGATAAATGTAGTGGAAACTGATCTGAAGATAGTACATTTTTTATGAGGAGAAATAAAAATTAATAAAGACTCTTTTGACATTGCGTTATACAGTGTCAGTTGATTTTTACGAAGAACGAGTGCATAGAAATATATTACTGTTCTGCCCTATTCTTAAATTTAAGCATATGTATAAAAATAATAATATTTGTTTAATCAGATCTTACAATTTACATAAATATAATAGAAATGAGACAACAGAAAATGTTGAAATTTTGGTTGATTTGTTATTTAAAGTTTAACGACATTATTTATGAAGTCATCACAAAAATTACAACGTAAACACAACAAAACATGTTCATAGAGCAGAAATCAGATACAGTTTTGCAAATCAAAGAACATGGAAACAAAAAACTGATTATTGGGGGAAAGTTAAGGAGTTTTGACGAACTTCGTGGCTAATAATGACAGTAATTTTTTTCGGCACGGCAGAAAGTGTTTAAGATCTTTTTAAAAATTACCACGTCGGAAAGCGACGTTTTTAATTAACGATTTCATGAACTTCATTCCACATTTTGCTTCGCACATTCCGCTGGCAACTGCTTGTTACTGTTGGCTTAACTTCATCGAAGGGTTGTTTTTTATTAAAATCGCATCACCTGTTGAGTTATGTTGGAAACTTTTTAGCAACCACTAGATTTCCTCTAAATGACATCAACGAAAATTTGAAACTCAATTGGTTTATTTACAGACAGAGGTAAATCGAGAAAGTTATTTAAATTAAGCAATATAAAATGAAATAGGATATATTAGGAACCATTTTAGATTTACACACATTCGGTCACTTGTAACAATCAGGTGTTGGTGGATTTAATAAAAAACCAACATTTAAACAGCACAATATAAAGTCACCACCATTTGAAAAACACTTAAAATTTCATATTTCATCAATTAAAAATGGTATTCGTTTTTACTTCCCGAGCGTAAGCAAAGGAAGTATTGTAATCGAGTCCGTCGGCCGACTCTCTACTTTTACGTTTTCTCGATCTTTCATGGCCCCTAGAAGACGAAGAAATAGGTCTCCCATTTCCGTCTGTCTGTCCGTCTGTCCGTCTGTCCGTCCGTCTGTCCGTCTGTCCGTCTGCCGTCCCGGATTTTTATTAGACAGATAATCTCCGAAAGTACTCGACCGATTGTTGTGAAATTTTGTACTTATATTAAGAATATCATGTAGATGGTAAAACGCTAACCAAAATTTGTCTAATCATCCCCACCACTAATGCGATGACGTCACTTCAAAATTGTACATAGTAAATGGGTCTTAAATTGTATAAAATAACATAGTCCTACACATGTAGTTTACAACTCCGAATTCAGTTTTTACCCGAAACGTCCAGATTTTTGGAAAAAAAATCAAAATCATAAAACAACATTTTGCAATTTAATTTTGAATCTGCTAACCCGAATGTTTTAAAATGTTGCAGATGTTTTAAGGGTCTAAAGAGCATCATAAATCTTTAGTCAAAATATATTTGGTTATCCCCTCCAAAAACTTGATGACGTCAGCTCAAAAGTTTGCCGAATAAATCCTATCTAAAATGTACAAAATATGATGCGTCTGTACTTGTGATATATCACTCCATTCATATTTTTTGGATTTGCATATACAGGGTGACTCAAAAAAATTAATGAATGCGCAAAATTTATTTTACTGATTTACTCAGGAACTACAAAACCGAATGCTTTGAAATCTTGCAGATGTTTTAAGGTTATAAAGAGCATAATAAATTTTTAGTCAAAATATATTTGGTTATCTTCTACAAAAAACTGATGACGTCAGCTCAAAAGTTTGCCGAATAAATCGTATCTAAAATGTACAAAATATGATGAGTCTGTACTTGTGATTTATCATTCCATTCATATTTTTGGATTTGCATATGCAGGGTGACTCAAAAAAATTAATGAAGGCGTGAATTTATTTTATCGATTTAATCAGGAATTACAAAACCGAATGCTTTGAAATCTTGGGAATATTTTAAAGTTATTATAAGCATGGTAAACTTTTGTTCAAAATGTATTTGTTCATCCCTCCTAAAAAAATTGATGACGTCACCCTTAAATTTTGCTGAATAAATCCTATCTAAAATGCAAAAAATATGATGAGTTTGTACTTGTGATTTATCATTCCATTCATATTTTTTAGATTTTCTTAAGAGGTGGTTCAAAAAAATTAATGAAGTCAATTTATTTTATTGATTAAATTAAAGGCAACACTTATTATTAGTATTACACCCCAACCAACCCAATTTGGTAGACACAAAATTTGTTAAAGGAAAAACTCGGTTGAAACATAAGGGTAGCACGCTTATTTACATCGACTTTAACATTACAGACCTGCATTTGTTTTATGCGCTCACTTGATTCCGCGAATGTGAAATAGACATGTTTATAATCAACCAATTGTGAATTTCACCGTCAAGAATTAAAATAAAACCCAATGTTTTATATAATAAGCGGAAGTCGAAGCAATAAAACCGATGGTCGTTTTGTTTACAGTTTCTCTGTTTGACTCTCACGTATGCTGTTACGCTTGTCATCTTAAATTAAGAATGTTTATACATAAACGATTTTCAGTTGCCGTATACGTGAGTAAATTGTTTCGTTATTTTATTGATTATAAAAAATCAATATTCAAAACGACCCAATTCATTTTCCCGAAAATTTGGGAATACAATAATTTTATTCTTAGTATTACACTACATCTATCCCAACTGATATACGTGTCCTTGCAAAAATGTTGATGACGTCATCGCAATTTTTTTTAAATTCCCACTACAAAAATGTAATGAGAAAAAAACACAATAGCCATGCAGTCGTCAAGTTTCCGACAGCGAGGGAAGTACTTTCTAAACTCTTTAGACCAATTTTTTAATTTTAAAATGGCTGAATGAAAATTATTGCTTATGAAACACTGTCCACAAAATTGTCGATATAGAATTGCCTGTGATTTTAGAATAATGGTCAAAAATTTTAAGCTGGAAATACTACTACTATAACCTGCTGTCACCTATATATTGTTACGTTGGACGATGATTAAAAATCGGCGTGGGTACAAAATAATTCCGGCGCAACTTAGCTGGTTTCACTCAGCATTCGCTGGAGTCGACTCGACTCGACTGAATTAATAATCGTTCCCGACGGTAGCCTCTATTTAAATCCATGCATTTCTCTGGATGGATCGCGTACGCCGTTTCTAGGTCATCAGTGATGAGTCACCCACCATCGCCGCACATACTAGAAAACCCATAGACGTCGTACCGGGGCGGAGTATGGGTTTATTTCGTAACAATATCATAGTGCATGTTAAGATCCAATAGTTAAAAATATATGATCACCTCCTTAGTTAAACTGTCCGAAAATTCAGATGGAACTTTTCTAAAGCACAGGCGGTGGACTTAAAAAAACATACTTTATGAATCTCCTAAAAATTTTGAACAAATGACGTTCTTTTCTATTTGGTCTGCGAAGATTTAAAAATCATTTTGAAGCATTTTGGTAAACAAACTATATATCGCAAAATTTTAAGCACTGGTAAAAAAAAATGCTATACTGGAACAAATCTCCCATTCCATTTTATACCGACAGAGCAATAAAAACACGATCAAATACAGCCACAGATTTTTGAACGTTGGTCTTGGATCGTCACATTTTCAACTCAAACTTTCAAATAGACGCTAATCCGACAAGACAAAAATTCTGTCAAAGACAAATTTTCAAAAATCGATAACTGACTTTGAGCGTATTCTTCATTGCTTGCTCTTTCGGTATAAGAAATTTTTTTGTTGCATTAAAACAAACGAGTATAATATTTTATTTCGCACACCAAAAAAAAAACATTTCATTCTACATGAAAAGAAAATTTTGACGTGATTTCGAAAAAAACAAACCAATATATTACAATTATACCTATAGTAAAATCTTTGTGATAATTCATTCTAAATTTCAAACTATTTTGTTTTCAAATAACTGAAAGTGCAATACGTAAACTCGGACAACTGAAATCAAGATGTGGTAGTGAATATTTTTTTTGCTGTTCATTTTAAAGAATCTGAAACTTAGCAGGCGTATACTGTATAAAAATATATACATTTTACATATGGAACCAATTCCACTTTTAGTAGTAGTCCGGCGAACACCTACTTTCATGTTTTCTCGACGCTCCATGACCCTAATGTATAGAAAATAGGTCTCCCATTTCCATCTGTCTGTCTGTCGTCTGTCTATTGTCTGTTTGTCATTTGTAAGTCGTCTGTCTGTCATATGTCTGTGTGAAATTTTATGAATATCATGCAGACAGTAAAACGCTAACCAAATTTTGTGTAACCATCACCACCAACAATGTTGTAACGTCACCTCAAAATGTTTTCTGCAGCTGTGGTTTATGAGTCCGTCTTGATTTTTTACCTTACAGCTCAAGATTTTTGTAAAATAAATCGAAATTGCTTAACAAGATTTTACGGTTCAAGTTATAAACTCCAAAAATGAATGCCCTGAAATCTTGTAAGCGTTTTAGGGTTATCGTAAGTGTGGTAAATCGTGAATCAAAATATATATTTTGATTCAATGAAAATTAAAACCCGCAGTTGAGTTACTGCTGGTGGGCACTGTCGGAACGGGACCAGATTCCACCTGAATACCGCGACTAGACGCATGGTTTCCATGGCAACGGTGTAAAAAAAACATCTAAATCAGCCATGATTTGGTCTCCGTCTTCCCTTTTTTCAGCACTTCATCAGCAATAACATATATATCTTCAGATGTAAATGGATGTAAATTTTAATACATTTTGTACCAGTGGAGGGAGATAAAAAATTAGTTTCGATAATAATTATGACACAAATTTCCAGATAATTTTTTAAATATTGAAAATTACTATTTTGCTGTGTCCAGTTCGCAGACGTTGGAATTTTGGGGGGGCACGTGCCCTTGTGCCCCCTGGCACCAGCCTCAGCTACGTTTAAATGTTCGCCCTTAATTTTAGGTCCCCTGGTGTTTTATTTTCCGATAAATTTAAAGGAATCTAGTGTTTTGTTGCTGGATGAACTTGAAAACATTTTTTGAGCTTTTAGTGTTTTACTTTTTACGAATCTGAAAAAGTCTGCGTGCCGCAGTGTTCGGGTACCCATAATGTATTATTTTGAGAGCCAATGGAGATTTTTTTTGTAAATTATTTAAAACAATTTTAGGGGACTTTGGTGTTCTATTTTTGGAAAATTTTGACCTGACCTGTTTTTGAGTTAATTTTGAGACCGAGTTTTTTCCTTTTGAAAAATTTTAAACAATCTTGAGGTTCCAGGTTTTCCTGTTTGGAACGAATTTGAAAGTATTTTGGAGCCTCTAATGCTTTTCTTATAATAATTTAATTAACTTTCTTTCAGGATACGTCAAAAATTAGCATTCTTATCTTAGCAGGTACTAGCTCCACCCGCCCGCCCTCTATTTTTTTAGAGAATATGTCATTTGCCAAAATCAGTCTTAACAGGTTCTAGCCTTACCGATCCGCCCTTTCTTTTCTTCGAGGGTATGTCATTTGCCAAAATCGGGCTTATTTTAACAGGTACTAGCCCCGCCCACCCACCCTCGCTTTTCTTAGAAGGTATCTCATTTGCCAAAATCATAGCAGATACTAAACTTGGTGACGATATCTCCAATTCCACCTAAAATATGAAATATTTATTATGAGTCAGTCTGTACATGTGGTTTATCAATGCACTCATATTTTTTTGAACTGCTTATACAGGATGACTCAAAAAAATAATTAATGAGGCAATTCATTTTATTGATGAAATAATAAACGACTCACCTCATTTTCCAAAAAATTTGGGAGTGCAATACTGTCAATATTAGTATAAATAACACTGCAGCTATCAAATTGATATACTTGACCTTGATAATGTCATCACAAAATTTTTACTGGAAAAACTCACTTGGAACAAAAGCGTAACATGCTCATATACTTCGTATCTTTATTAAAAAAAAATTGGTCTAAAGAGTTTAGACAGTACTTCCCTCGCTGTCGAAAACATTTTTGTAGTGGGAATTTAAAAAAAAATTGCGATGACGTCATCAACATTTTTTCAAGGACACGTATATCAGTTGGGATAGATGTAGTGTAATACTAAGAATAAAATTATTGTATTCCCAAATTTTCGGGAAAATGAATCGGGTCGTTTTGAATATTGATTTGTAATAATCAATAAAATAACGAAACAATTTACTCACGTATACGGCAACTGAAAATCGTTTATGTATAAACATTCTTAATTTAAGATGACAAGCGTAACAGCATACGTGAGAGTCAAACAGAGAAACTGTAAACAAAACGACCATCGGTTTTATTGCTTCGACTTCCACTTATTATATAAAACATTGGATTTTATTTTAATTTTTGACGGTGGAATTCACATTTGGTTGATTATAAACATGTCTATTCCACATTCGCGGAACCTAGCCAGCGCACAAAACAAATGCACGTCTGTAATGTTAAAGTCGATGTAAATAAGCGGCTACGCTTACGTTTCAACCGAGTTTTTACTTTAAAAAATTTTGTGTCTACCAAATTGGGTTGGTCCAATGTAATACTAATAATAAGTGTTGCCTTTAATTTAATCAATAAAATAAATTGATTTCATTAATTTTTTCGAGCCACCTCTTAAGATAATCTAAAAAATATGAATGGAATGATAAATCACAAGTACAAACTCATCATATTTTTTGCATTTTAGATAGGATTTATTCAGCAAAATTTAAGGGTAACGTCATCAATTTTTTTATGAGGGATGAACAAATACATTTTGAACAAAAGTTTACCATGCTTATAATAACTTTAAAATATTCCCAAGATTTCAAAGCATTCGGTTTTGTAATTCCTGATTAAATCGATAAAATAAATTCACGCCTTCATTAATTTTTTTGAGTCACCCTGCATATGCAAATCCAAAAATATGAATGGAATGATAAATCACAAGTACAGACTCATCATATTTTGTACATTTTAGATACGATTTATTCGGCAAACTTTTGAGCTGACGTCATCAGTTTTTTGTAGAAGATAACCAAATATATTTTGACTAAAAATTTATTATGCTCTTTATAACCTTAAAACATCTGCAAGATTTCAAAGCATTCGGTTTTGTAGTTCCTGATTAAATCAATAAAATAAATTTACGCATTCCTTAATTTTTTTGAGTCACCCTGTATATGCAAATCGAAAAAATTTGAATGGAATGATAAATCACAAGAAGAGACTCACCATATTTTGTACATTTTAGATAGGATTTATTCAGCAAAATTTTGTGGTGACGTCATAAATTTTTTAGGGGGGACGACCAAATACGTTTTGATCAAAAATTTACCATGCTTATGATAATTTTAAAATATCTTCAAGATTTCGAAGCATTCGGTTTTGTAGTTCCTGAGTAAATCAGTAAAATAAATTTACGCTTTCATTTATTTTCTTGAATCACCCTGTATATGCAAATCCAAAAAATATTAATGGAGTGATAGATCACAAGTACAGACTGATCATATTTTGTACATTTTAGATATGATTTATTCGGCAAATTTTCGAGCTGACGTCATCAAGTTTTTGGAGGGGATAAGCAAATATATTTTGACTAAACATTTATTATGATCTTTATAACCTTAAAACATGTGCAAGATGTCAGAGCATTCCGTTTTGTAGTTCCTGATTAAATCAATAAAATATATTTACGCATTCATTCATTTTTTTGAGTCACTCTGTATATGCAAATCCAAAAAATATGAATGGAGTGATAAATGACAAGTACAGGCTCATCATATTTTGTACATTTTAGATATGATTTATTCGGCAAACTTTCGAGCTGACGTCATCAAGTTTTTGGAGGGGATAAGCAAATATATTTTGACTAAACATTTATTATGCTCTCTATGACCTTAAAACATCTGCAAGATTTCAGAGCATTCGGTTTTGTAGTTCCTGATTAAATCAATAAAATATATTTACGCATTCATTAATTTTTTTGAGTCACCCTGTATATGCAAATCCAAAAAATATGAATGGAGTGATAGATCACAAGTACAGACTCATCATATTTTGTACATTTTAGATATGATTTATTCCACAAACTTTTGAGCTGACGTCATCAAGTTTTTGGAGGGGATAAGCAAATATTTTTTGACTAAAGATTTATGATGCTCTTTATAGCCTTAAAACATCTGCAACATTTCAAAGCATTCTGGTTAGCAGATTAAAAATTAAATTTCAACATGTTGTTTTATAATTTTGATTTTTTTTCCAAAAATCTGGACGTTTCGGGTGAAAAGTCGATTCAGAGTTGTAAACTACATGTGTAGGACTATGTTATTTTATACAATTGAAAACCCATTTACTATGTACAATTTTGAAGTGACGTCATCGCATTAGTGGTGGGGATGATTAGACAAATTTTGGTTAGCGTTTTACCATCTACATGATATTCTTAATATAAGTACAAAATTTCACAACAATCGGTCGAGTACTTTCGGAGATTATCTGTCTAATAAAAATCCGGGACAACAGACGGACAGACGGACAGACGGACAGACGGACGGACAGACGGACAGACAGACGGAAATGGGAGACCTATTTCTTCGTCTTCTATGGGTCATGAAAGATCGAGAAAACGTAAAAGTAGCGAGTCGGCCGACGGACTCGATTACAATACTTCCTTTGCTTACGCTCGGGAAGTAAAAATAACAAAATTCGCAAAATTGTATTTTATAATTTTCGGAAAAATCTGGATATGTTGTAATGTATTTCAGGGGCGAAGGAAATTCTGTCTAAATAAGCTGAGACAAGATAGAAGATATTTCTAAATCAGTGAAAACAAATCATCAAAAAACAAGTTTTTGTCCTGATCTGCAAATACCTCATAAGGTTTTCTTCAATTTTCTAAACACAAAATAACATATTAAGAGAAAATTGGTTGAAAGTTATTTCGGCAGATCTTCCCTAGCCCCTAAAGTACAGTTGAACAACTACAACTTCAAAAAATTATTATTAACTTAAACTTTGAGAATTTTTTTTCATCTTTATAGTCAGTTTCTCCATATAAATTTTTTTGATAACGTCAATAACATTTTAGCAAGGGCACATACATATATCAATTTAGTACTATTAGTCTCCTTAGAGTTTTGGCACCCTTGGAATCGCCGAAATCTTTGAAATTTAGAAAGTACTTTGAACTTTCACACTTTTTGGAATATTTTCATAAATTCAATAAAATATTTAAAATTTCTAGAATTGAGTAAATTTTTGAAATTTCCAGAAGTTCCAGACCTTCTAGATGTTATAAAAATTTCAGTCTTCTGATATGCCAGAATTCATTATTTTCCTCAGTTTTCAAGATTTCTAGGTCTTTCAGTTTTTCACACTTTCTAGATATTTCCAGATTTTCTAAAATTAATAGACCCTAGTCTTTAAATCTTTGAAATTCTTGGAATCTCTGGAATCTTTAGAATCTCTGACAAGTATAAGATAATAATTAGGGTGTCCAAGACCCCTAATACTTTTAGGATTTATAAAAATTAAAGGAAGCTTTGTTCAGATTTTTAGGATTTTTATTTTGATTAGAGTCTTTGGAATCTCTAAAATTTTTGTCATGTTAAGAGTTCATGCGTTTTTTCAAATTATATAGAATCTTTGAAATATTTGGAACAGAATTTTAAAAACCTTTTTAACGTTTGAGTCCTTAGAGTATTTAGAATCTTTAGACCCGATTTATAGAAAGCGAAGTTAAAGTTAATTCACGATTAAATTTTAACTGAGGTCCGGTGCTAGGAAAAGTGCATGTTTCAGCCAATCACAGGCTCATATTCTACATTTTAATTCTCTGTTAAACTAATCGAGGATTAAATATTTAACTCGTTGTTCTATAAACCGGCCCTTAGAATTTTGAGAGCTCTTAGAGTCTTAAGAATCAGAATTATTCAGTTCTTGAAACATTAAATCCCCCAAGCATTTTAAACAACAACCGCTTTATATATCGTTGTCGTGAAAAACCGGACTTTTTTTTATTTTCCGGGAGGTCCCTTGTGTATTACTAACTCTAGTTTCCTCAAGGTATCAGTATAATGTTTTTATGTCATCTGTCTTATGTGATATATAAATAATCTATTTTTTACTACTTTAAACTTCTTGGGCCTTGTGTTTTCAGCCCATCGGTTCTTGTTTGCTTTTTAGATCAAAATAATGAACCCACCAAGAACAATTTTATCAATTATTTGATTTTTTTGTAAGGAATGTTTTATGTTCCAGTTTCTCCGTTACAAAAAAAATCTCAACACCACACCACAAAAAAATATAATGATAAATGCAGACCTTAACTCGTATGTGACAATATTTTGACAATTTTACAATCTCCCTCATAGTTGGTACCTTTTATCAATTTGTCTTCGTACAATATTCTCCCAGAAATACAAAAATATATAACAAATTAAAAAAAAAATCAGAGTAAATTATATTAAGGCAACCTAAAATACTTCTACTAGCACAGAAATATGTACGTCTCTATGTTGTATATCATTCTCTTTCTATGCAATTGATCTGGAAATCCCGAATATGAAATGTCAATTGCCTAGAACCATTTAATGAATTAATAGGAAATGGGAATTTTAAATTTAAATAAATATTTTTATCCATCCATATATGAACATTTTATTGAACAATTTGTTCTATTAATAAAATCTGTATAAAATATGAAACAACTGACTGCTCTATTCATAATTTAGTCATAAAACTGAAGTACAATAACACAAATAGTGCCCGTGCACTTGTAAACTTATCCTTCTAGGGAATCGACATCATCGCTGACGTTTATAAAGCTCCAATTCTTATTTCCAAAACTGTATTTTATTTCTGCCAACTGAAAATGCGAAAACTTAAAATCATCAAAACTGAAAGATTCAGATAAAATGAAACACTCCTATCAAATTAACCTCGATGGGAAACCGTTACTTTTGAAATACCACTTCAGGCAACAGAGAGCAATAATGCTCACGTTATTTTTATACCTATTGGATATGGTAAGGCTATCTGCGTTTCCGCATGTTGTGAAACCATCTATTTCCATAGCAGCATAGTGTAGCTTTCCCGGCGCATCCACCATTTAATTGAAATTTTATTGCCATGCCTTACTCTGCGAAATAAACATTTATTGCAGGTAAACCCCGTTGCCCGTACTTAGGCGAACCCGACAACGGTCTCGTAGCTCCAACAAAGTTCGCTTATGAACCAGGAGACGAGCTACAAATCAGCTGTAATCCAGGCTTTGAGGCTCGATTAGAAGCAAGACCAAAGTGTTTGCCAGACGGAAAATGGTCGGCGCCACTACCAAACTGTACCAATTATTCCCAGATTTAATTGTTATTATACTGAATGTTTGTGATATAACTGTTAAGTGATGAAGATTGGGTTGCACCTTCAAAAATAACAGCCATTCTGGTGGCCACGGGCGTCTATAAACATACTTAGATCGCTTAACTTTTACGGTGGTGTTTATTTTATTAATAATTTCTTGCGTACTGATTAACTTGATATTGCAAATTAGTGTTTATGTTGAGTCTTTAAAGTATTACCACCGGTTTGCCGCTGTTGTTTTGAAGGGGTGGATCCAGAGTTCTTTACTTAATTTTACAATTGATTAGGAAATAAGTATTTTGATTATTTTGTACCAACGTTGTTAATAAACATGATGATCTCATGCCGAATACAAATTTTTATCAAATTGTAGATATTCATAGTTATATTTGTAGTTTTATGTACTTACAACGAAGCATATATGTACACTGGTACTAATTTATTTATTTTAGAGTGTTTCATGTAAATAAGAAAACTGCCTTAAGGTAGTCAATTTATATTCATCTGTAAAAGTTAATGTAATAAATTTATATTGTCAATAAAATGTGTTTTATTGAACAACGCTGAGAGAACAAGAACTAAATAACGATGCAGAGAGAACGTCAGTTGTTATGTATTACCTCTTACTAATGGTTCTGCTCTGTTCCATGTCCGAAAGAAAAAGTCGTTAAGTTGATTTAATTGAAGTCGTAACAGGACATGAGGCACGGACGTTTGGATGTGGAACAATTAGGGAAAGTAAAAATTACAATTTTCTGCAAAAGTAATTTTCCAAATGACAACTCAACGGCAGACAATTACACGGAATTAATGAGACGCATAAGCCCTTATAAAACTTTTTCAGGGCAAAAACACAACATGAACATAAGTAATAGCTACTTACTTCCTCACTGATAATACCGTCCTAAACGTATATACAGTGTCTTGACCTAAAGTTTTCAATAAAGTCATTATGGCAGCATCAAAAAAATGAAATTAAATTTGATTGTACCGTTAAAACTTCAGTTCGTAATTTTGTTGTAAACTTTAATTTTTAATATACCCTAATATGCATTTATATCAAAAATATAAACTTTAACCGCAAAACATTAATGATCTGCCTTCCTTCTTGTTTCCATTGCATTACATTTTTATTTATTTATTTCATCGATTCCCTCATTAGCGTGCACAAAACTATATATTTAATAAAACAGCAGGTTTATTACAAGTGCTCAACAAAGATCGATAAATACGGAGAAGGCTGAAAACAGCTACGTAATGAAATTTTTTCTTACTTGTGCGGTAAGAATTAATTATCTAGACGTTTTCATCAGTAACGTTGCTACGACACAAAACGTAAGTACTTTTTTTTGCACTGGCAACTCGGCTGGTAGACTATTATTTGGTTGGATAGACTACAGAGACGTGATGCTTAACACAATCAGGCGCCCACAAGAGCTAAAAACTTGGTCTGATTTGGAACTTTATCGTACTATTTTAAATTAAATTTTTTGTTTTTAATTTTCTGCTGACACTAAAGTATTTTCTTGTTAAAACAAAATGACAACTTATTCTGACTTACAAAAACCTACGCTGACTTTTTAGCGGATTCCCTTGATTTAATGCAAGATGAATAAATTTTCTAATCTGTATTTTTATTATCTTTGTGTTTATTTTTTTCATTTTAAACTAAAACTTTCAAGTTGACGGTAATCTGACAAGACGAAAACTCATCAAAGACATTTTTTTTTTTCACAAAATTGATCGCGGTAAATTTTTATACATTTGGGATTCGGTTCGATAAAAAGAGCGAAGGTTTGAATCCTGCACCCGACAGTACGACTTTTCTTGATTCCAAACAAAGCGCGCCCAAAGCCAGTGGAGCGCGCCATCGCTGCCGCGACATCGTGAAGAAGATAACCAACCTAGCAGAGACAATTACCGCTATCTAGTGGACGATCCTGGAAACTCACAACATTCTCTCGTCTTTTGTACTACTTGCAACGTACTCAACTTTATTCAGATAATGAGAGTATTATTTCAGTTAGTTGAAAATTAAAAAATATTTTTTATTTTTTCGGCGTTGTATAACTTGTGTCATTTTCAAAATATCAAATTTGACACAATGTTACTTGTAGCGCGTTTTATAGAATTCCTTATGTTAATTAATCGTTCTAAAATTCAGACTTTTACCTTTTCAAATATCTGAGATATTAATAAAGTAGAATTAGTAAACTAGAACTCTGTGTGTGAAGTTATATAGACAAAATTTCTACGGCGTCTAAAATACAACAAATTCAGATGCATATTAAAGTGTAGAAAACTTGAAAGATTGTTCTCTTGTATTTGTTAATCAAAGACAGCCATGGATTTTTGAAAATTTGTCTTTGATGAGCCAGGGGCGGCTCATGACTTGAAAAGTTGATGAGGCAAAGCACAATACGTTCCAAAATATAAATAAATCAAGATTACTTAAATATTTTCTACTTAGTCAAATAAACAAATTTGTAAACTCATTTAACTGTCCACCAAGAACCAACGTGAAGGTGTAAGGAACTCTTGTAAGGAAAGGATGGGAATGACAGGACAAAAGGAAAAAGGAAACGTGGTCAGAAAAAACTAATATAACTTAAAAAAAAATTGGTCTAAAGAGTTTAGACAGTACTTCCCTCGCTGTCGGAAACTTGACGACTGCATGCCTATTGTGTTTTTTTTCTCATTACATTTTTGTAGTGGGAATTTAAAAAAAAATTGCGATGACGTCATCAACATTTTTGCAAGGACACGTATATCAGTTGGGATAGATGTAGTGTAATACTAAGAATAAAATTATTATATTCTCAAATTTTCGGGAAAATGAATTGGGTCGTTTGAATATTGATTTGTAATAATCAATAAAATAACGAAACAATTTACTCACGTATACCTACGTATCAGAGGCAACTGAAAATCGTGTATGTATAAACATTGTTAATTTAAGATGACAGGCGTAACAGCATACGTGAGAGCCAAACACAGAAACTGTAAACAAAACGACCGTCGGTTTTATTGCTTCGACTTCCGCTTATTATATAAAACATTGGGTTTTATTTTAATTCTTGACGGTGAAATTCACAATTGGTTGATTATAAACATGTCTATTTCACATTCGCGGAATCAAGTGAACGCATAAAACAAATGCAGGTCTGTAATGTTAAAGTCGATGTAAATAAGCGTGCTACCCTTATGTTTCAACCGAGTTTTTCCTTTAACAAATTTTGTGTCTACCAAATTGGGTTGGTTGGGGTGTAATACTAATAATAAGTGTTGCCTTTAATTTAATCAATAAAATAAATTGACTTCATTAATTTTTTTGAACCACCTCTTAAGAAAATCTAAAAAATATGAATGGAATGATAAATCACAAGTACAAACTCATCATATTTTTTGCATTTTAGATAGGATTTATTCAGCAAAATTTAAGGGTGACGTCATCAATTTTTTTAGGAGGGATGAACAAATACATTTTGAACAAAAGTTTACCATGCTTATAATAACTTTAAAATATTCCCAAGATTTCAAAGCATTCGGCTTTGTAATTCCTGATTAAATCGATAAAATAAATTCACGCCTTCATTAATTTTTTTGAGTCACCCTGCATATGCAAATCCAAAAATATGAATGGAATGATAAATCACAAGTACAGACTCATCATATTTTGTACATTTTAGATACGATTTATTCGGAAAACTTTTGAGCTGACGTCATCAGTTTTTTGTAGAAGATAACCAAATATATTTTGACTAAAAATTTATTATGCTCTTTATAACCTTAAAACATCTGCAAGATTTCAAAGCATTCGGTTTTGTAGTTCCTGATTAAATCAATAAAATAAATTTACGCATTCATTAATTTTTTTGAGTCACTCTGTATATGCAAATCCAAAAAATATGAATGGAGTGATAAATGACAAGTACAGGCTCATCATATTTTGTACATTTTAGATATGATTTATTCGGCAAACTTTCGAGCTGACGTCATCAAGTTTTTGGAGGGGATAAGCAAATATATTTTGACTAAACATTTATTATGCTCTTTATGACCTTAAAACATCTGCAAGATTTCAGAGCATTCGGTTTTGTAGTTCCTGATTAAATCAATAAAATATATTTACGCATTCATTAATTTTTTTGAGTCACCCTGTATATGCAAATCCAAAAAATATTAATGGAGTGATAGTTCACAAGTACAGACTCATCATATTTTGTACATTTTAGATATGATTTATTCCACAAACTTTTGAGCTGACGTCATCAAGTTTTTGGAGGGGATAAGCAAATATTTTTTGACTAAAGATTTATGATGCTCTTTATAGCCTTAAAACATCTGCAACATTTCAAAGCATTCTGGTTAGCAAATTAAAAATTAAATTTCAAAATGTTGTTTTATAATTTTGATTTTTTTTCCAAAAATCTGGACGTTTCGGGTGAAAAGTCGATTCAGAGTTGTAAACTACATGTGTAGGACTATGTTATTTTATACAATTGAAAACCCATTTACTATGTACAATTTTGAAGTGACGTCATCGCTTTAGTGGTGGGGATGATTCGACAAATTTTGGTTAGCGTTTTACCATCTACATGATATTCTTAATATAAGTACAAAATTTCACAACAATCGGTCGAGTACTTTCGGAGATTATCTGTCTAATAAAAATCCGTGACAACAGACGGACAGACGGACAGACGGACAGACGGACGGACAGACGGACGGACAGACGGACAGACAGACGGAAATGGGAGACCTATTTCTTCGTCTTCTAGGGGTCATGAAAGATCGAGAAAACGTAAAAGTAGAGAGTCGGCCGACGGACTCGATTACAATACTTCCTTTGCTTACGCTCGGGAAGTAAAAAAACAAAATTAAAATAAACTTTAAAGAAAACGAATCGAAAAAAATCAAATACAACATAAAATAAACCTATTTGATTTATAACAAAAAACAAAACGAAAAACATATAAAACATAAATACTCTGGATTTATTTTAAACTTTTTTATAGATCAATAATTAGCGATTTACTCAAATCAGGAACCGGCCGTTTTAATTCCTTAACTACATACAATTTATCATCATCCGTGAAAGTAGAAAAAACAGAACTGCTATTGTCATTTAACGTTAGTAGAGAAAAATTCCGATTTACTCGTAACGATTACCGAAATCAAATTATGACAAGCACAAAGCACTAACGCGACACACACAAACGTAGGCACTTTTAAGACAAAATTCTGTTACCGAAATTTTGAATCAATTTATACACACACAGATTTGTGGCAAAACAATCAACGGCCTAATTTTGAATACTTCTGCAAATGCAGACTGCATTGTAATCGCACGCTCTCCGCGCGCAAATATTGTTGTCCATCTCTTTTGCAAGCACGGAAATGAGGCTAGCCTCAATTTTGTCTTCTTTCAACTCATACCGCTTATGAGTGTATTGCAGGTTGCTTGCCTATTAACGATATGATTTCTATATATCCGCTGTAGAGGCAAGTTCCGAGTTTGCCTCATTCGCGTCACAAAATACATGTTGTGTCGAGTGTTTCAGCGCGCTGTTTAATTAAGGGAGCAACGAGTACCTACTGAGATAAAAATAAGAATATAATTTTCCATATTTATTTTTAAAATTTTAGAAAAAAGACACAAATTATTGGCCGAAATGTGTCGTTAAAAAATAGTAAAAATCCTAATAATGCGTAAAATTCATTGGTGAGGCACTGCCTCACCTGCCTCATAGGACAAGCCGCCCCTGTTGATGACATTCAAAAATCGATGTCTGCTTTGATAGTATTTTTTATTGCTGTCCGTAAAATCTCGTACATAGATAATTACTTCAAATAAGCTAAAATGACAGTAGAATTTCCGAAATGAATATGTTTTAATGAGAAAAAAAATGTTGCTAGTTCAATTTTACACATGCTGAAACACTAGTTACATTCCCTGATCCAACTGCATATGCAACCAATAAAACAACTAAGGTCTTCAACTAACACCCTTCGAATGGAAAAACTTCTAAACTTTCGCACATAATAAATTATTTTCTATAGAGCAACTTCTATCTCAACAAAACAAAAAATTTTAGTAAACATTTTATACCACAAAACTCTCAGAAAGTAAGCTGAACTTATAATTTTTACTTCCCGAGCGTAAGCAAAGGAAGTATTGTAATCGAGTCCGTCGGCCGACTCTCTACTTTTACGTTTTCTCGATCTTTCATGACCCCTAGAAGACGAAGAAATAGGTCTCCCATTTCCGTCTGTCTGTCCGTCTGTCCGTCCGTCTGTCCGTCCGTCTGTCCGTCTGTCCGTCTGTCCGTCTGTTGTCACGGATTTTTATTAGACAGATAATCTCCGAAAGTACTCGACCGATTGTTGTGAAATTTTGTACTTATATTAAGAATATCATGTAGATGGTAAAACGCTAACCAAAATTTGTCGAATCATCCCCACCACTAAAGCGATGACGTCACTTCAAAATTGTACATAGTAAATGGGTTTTCAATTGTATAAAATAACATAGTCCTACACATGTAGTTTACAACTCTGAATCGACTTTTCACCCGAAACGTCCAGATTTTTGGAAAAAAAATCAAAATTATAAAACAACATTTTGAAATTTAATTTTTAATCTGCTAACCAGAATGCTTTGAAATGTTGCAGATGTTTTAAGGCTATAAAGAGCATCATAAATCTTTAGTCAAAAAATATTTGCTTATCCCCTCCAAAAACTTGATGACGTCAGCTCAAAAGTTTGTGGAATAAATCATATCTAAAATGTACAAAATATGATGAGTCTGTACTTGTGAACTATCACTCCATTAATATTTTTTGGATTTGCATATACAGGGTGACTCAAAAAAATTAATGAATGCGTAAATATATTTTATTGATTTAATCAGGAACTACAAAACCGAATGCTCTGAAATCTTGCAGATGTTTTAAGGTCATAAAGAGCATAATAAATGTTTAGTCAAAATATATTTGCTTATCCCCTCCAAAAACTTGATGACGTCAGCTCGAAAGTTTGCCGAATAAATCATATCTAAAATGTACAAAATATGATGAGCCTGTACTTGTCATTTATCACTCCATTCATATTTTTTGGATTTGCATATACAGAGTGACTCAAAAAAATTAATGAATGCGTAAATTTATTTTATTGATTTAATCAGGAACTACAAAACCGAATGCTTTGAAATCTTGCAGATGTTTTAAGGTTATAAAGAGCATAATAAATTTTTAGTCAAAATATATTTGGTTATCTTCTACAAAAAACTGATGACGTCAGCTCAAAAGTTTTCCGAATAAATCGTATCTAAAATGTACAAAATATGATGAGTCTGTACTTGTGATTTATCATTCCATTCATATTTTTGGATTTGCATATGCAGGGTGACTCAAAAAAATTAATGAAGGCGTGAATTTATTTTATCGATTTAATCAGGAATTACAAAACCGAATGCTTTGAAATCTTGGGAATATTTTAAAGTTATTATAAGCATGGTAAACTTTTGTTCAAAATGTATTTGTTCATCCCTCCTAAAAAAATTGATGACGTCACCCTTAAATTTTGCTGAATAAATCCTATCTAAAATGCAAAAAATATGATGAGTTTGTACTTGTGATTTATCATTCCATTCATATTTTTTAGATTTTCTTAAGAGGTGGTTCAAAAAAATTAATGAAGTCAATTTATTTTATTGATTAAATTAAAGGCAACACTTATTATTAGTATTACACCCCAACCAACCCAATTTGGTAGACACAAAATTTGTTAAAGGAAAAACTCGGTTGAAACATAAGGGTAGCACGCTTATTTACATCGACTTTAACATTACAGACCTGCATTTGTTTTATGCGTTCACTTGATTCCGCGAATGTGAAATAGACATGTTTATAATCAACCAATTGTGAATTTCACCGTCAAGAATTAAAATAAAACCCAATGTTTTATATAATAAGCGGAAGTCGAAGCAATAAAACCGACGGTCGTTTTGTTTACAGTTTCTGTGTTTGGCTCTCACGTATGCTGTTACGCCTGTCATCTTAAATTAAGAATGTTTATACATACACGATTTTCAGTTGCCTCTGATACGTAGGTATACGTGAGTAAATTGTTTCGTTATTTTATTGATTATTACAAATCAATATTCAAACGACCCAATTCATTTTCCCGAAAATTTGAGAATATAATAATTTTATTCTTAGTATTACACTACATCTATCCCAACTGATATACGTGTCCTTGCAAAAATGTTGATGACGTCATCGCAATTTTTTTTTAAATTCCCACTACAAAAATGTAATGAGAAAAAAAACACAATAGGCATGCAGTCGTCAAGTTTCCGACAGCGAGGGAAGTACTGTCTAAACTCTTTAGACCAATTTTTTTATTGAATTCTAAATACATAATTTGAATAAACAAATTTCCCATAAAATTCTCCAAATTTACGGAGTTGGGCCGCTATTTCTTAACACAGCACAGAAACGAAGTTCTAGGAGCCCTACTTTTCACAACATGTTTTAATCGCGCACTCTCAACTAACATCCCGCAAAAATGATATTTCATTGAGAAAAAAATTCTGCCACTATTTGTAGCGAATCCCCTCATTTGCAAGAACATGGATCTCCTGTAACTAAAGGAAAATATCATTTAGCAAAAGTTACTTTTTTTTGTATGACTGATGATATTGATATATTTTTAGTTTAAAATTTACTTAATTCGGTGATGAAGATGTCTCTTAAAGACTTAAAATATGTTATTCAAATGATTCTTACCCTTTAAATCTCTGTCCAGTTGGAGATGAGCCTCCATTACTTGATAACGCACAAGATCAAAGTTCTAGCAGCACTACTTTTCATTACATGTTTTAATTGCACACTTAGAACTTAAAACGCAAAAATGTTATTTCATTAAGAAAAAAAATCCTACCTTTTAGGCTTCTACTTCTGCTAGTAGTTGTAGCGAATCCCCTCATCTTCAAAGATACGAACTGTAAATAAAAAAAATATATATCATTTAGAAAAAGTTTTTTTTTTTATATAATTGAATGCTATAATAATTTTTTTATTTAAAATTTGTACAATTCAATGCTACGGTGGCCTTCCTAATCCAAATGTCACTTAAAACCCTAAATATAAAATCAATTCCACAATGATTCTTACCCTTTAAATCCAGCCCAAATGCCTTATCGTCTGTCCGACTGGAGTTGAACTGCCATTCCTTAACGTACCTCAGGCTCGAAGCTCTAGCATCACTACTTTTCACTACGTGATTTAATCGCGAACTCGGAACTTACCACCGCGCACTCGAAACTTAACATCCCGCACTCGAAATTAACATTCCGTAAAAATGACACTTCATTAGGAAAAGAATCCAACCTTTTTGGTTTCTACTTCTGTTATTATTTGTAGCAAATCCCCTCATTTGCAAAGATATGGGTCATCTGTCACTAAAGAAAAATTTCATTTAGCATAAGTTAATTTTTTGTATAATTAAATGGTATTTTTTTTATTTAAAATTTGTTTAATTCATTATACATGAGCCGTCCTAATACAAAATATCAATTAAAAACCCAAAGATAAAATCAATTGTACAGATCATCCTTACCCTTTAAATCAAGTCAGAATACTTAATTGTCTGTCCGGCAGGAGTTGAGCTACCATTTCTTGACGCAACTCAGGATGAAGTTCCAGCAGCACTACTTTTTACTACGTCTTTTAATCGCACACTCGGAACTTAAAACTCCGCACCCGGAAATTAACATCCCGCAAAAACGATATTTTATTAAGAAAAAAATCTTACCTTTTTGGCTTCTATTTCTGCTAATAGTTTTAGCGAATCCCCTCATCTTCAAAGATACGAACCTACTGTAAATAAAAAAATATATCATTTAGAAAAAAATAATTTTTTGTATAACTGAGTACTATAATTTTTTTTTATTTAAAATTTTTCAGTTCATCGCTAGAACGGCTTACCTAATATAAAATGTCACTTAAAACTCTAAAGATAAAATCAGTTCTACAAATAATTCTTACGCTTTAAATCTAGTCCAAATGCCTTATCGTCTGTCCGGCTTGAGTTGAGCTACCATTCCTTGACACACCTCAGGATCGAAGTTCTAGCAGCACTACTTTTCACTACGTGTTTTAACCGCATACTCGAAAATTAACATCCATCCATTAGGAACAAAATCCCAACTTTTTGGGTTCTACTTCTGCTACTACTCGTATTTGCCCGAATACCCTCATCTTCAAAGAGCCTCCTAAATAAAGAAAAATATCATTTAGCCGAAGTTTTTTTTTTATTTTTACGCGTCTTAATATATATATTTTTTTTATTTAAAATTTGTTTAATGCATTATTTATTACCATAGTTAGTACAAAATGTCACTTAAAAACTTAAAAGTAAAATACATAATATAGATGTCATATATCCTTTAAAATCAAGAAAAAAAAATCTGAAAAATTTGACTTATTCTTGTTGTTCTGCTAATATTTGTAACGATTTAAGCTTCAAAGATACGAACTGTAAATAAAGAAAAATAATTCCAATTTGCGCTCGGTCTAGAATGATTATCTTCACAACCTTGGTTAATAATATTCTATTTGCACCGTAAAAAACTTGTTGAATCGTTACAGAGGTCAAGTTATGCAAAACATTATAGAAGAAAATATTGAAAAAATTTTAAGTATATATGTAATATCTAGAAGACCAATGAATGTTTCAGTTATTGCTAAACAGTATGCATATAAGCTAAATATTTCCAGAACGCTTTTAACAGAAATCATTGAAATTTGGTACACACGTAAAACTATTTGAATTCTATCATCTGAAATATTATTCAAATTTTCATTAACGAAAAAAATCAAAATTATAAAACAACATTTCACAATTTAATTTTGAATCTGTAAAACCGAATGCTTTCAAATCTTGCAGATGTTTTAAAGTTATGATAAGCATGATAAATGTTTAATCAAAATATATTTACTTATCCTCTCCAAAAAATTGATGACTGATAAATCCTATCTAAATTGTACAAAATATGACGAGTCTGTCGTTGTAATTTATCATTCCATTCATATTTTTTGGATATACAGGGTGACTCAAAAAAATTAATGAATGCGTGAATTAATTTTATTGATTTAATAAGGACCTACAAAACCGAATGCTTTGAAATCTTGGATATGTTTTAAAGTTATCATAAACATGATAAATTTTCGATGAAAATCTATGAACAGTGAGCGAAATTGCACTTGAATAATTTGAATTTGGAAAAAACTCAATCAAGAAAATCGTTAAACATATGCAACCATGTGCACGTTAGCGCTTTTTGGGTAGTGGGTAGTTCTGCTTGGAATTTTAGTTAGAGGGTTGGTTGAAAAGAGCGGCTTGGTAGATGAGTCATTCTGTTCGGTGTGAGTGTTGTGACTGTAACTACGTGGTGAGTTAGCCAAGTTTAGTTGGTTTGGTAGTTAATTAAAGGGAGGAAGTCTTTGTTTAACGACATTATATCGTAACGACGACGACGTCACAGTTTCCCCAACACGCGTAGCTAATTCTTGCGACTTTCTAATCGGAAAAATGCGAATTTTCGGCCGGCACTAACACGTGCTGTAAATTTGTTTTATTGTTTGTAAATTCACAGATCTGGTTAGGATTTTCATCCTTAACTGGTTCTAATACAATTTAATAGACATTAGATTTGTTCAGACTGAGCACTTGCAGGAGTTTTCATGAAATTCACTTAGTCAGGATAACAGCCATTGTTTAGAAAGTTATGGATAACCTAACTTGCCCCACTCTGGAAAAGACCGTGGAAAGTGCACTAGAATTCATAATATCGTGAACTAAGGTACGGGGGGATTAAAAATCTCTCCCTTAGGCACTTATTATCATCACATCACCGAGATATCTTTCTCGTAACGTGGAAAGCTATATTACCGAGATCATTTTTTCGCAAGGTGGATAATTAGATCACCGAGGCGTACATACCTCGCAACGCCTAATACATTTCTGTGTTATTTATTTATCATGTGTTTTGTTTAAGATAACCTGGGAACAGTCCACGATATAAACTCTCAAAACTAATTGTTTTAAGTAACCAATCACTTGGATCAAGGCATCATTTAACACAATGTAAATTCTTTGTTTGAATCGTTGATAAAGTGTGGCATAATTTAACATAAGGTAAATTCTTTGTTCTGACAGCGCCCATGTTGAAAACGTATTTTCAAACCGAGCACATGCTTGAACTGTAAAATCTTATTGAACAAATTAACGACATTTTGGGTCATGCATTTTATTCCTTCGATTTAGAACATTATTTGCACAACGCCACAGGATGAATCACATTTCTGGGTAACATATTTTTGACGCATAATTTTTGGAAACACGCGTTCGACCGACGCCATTTTGAACCTCCAGATTGTCTGCTATATTTTTGTTTATGTGTTTATTTGGGGGAATGTAAAACGATGGCCCACAATGCAGCTGAATAACTTCACTTTTAAAAATCTAACCAATAACTCGAATGGACATGAAATATTGTACTCATGTAATTTTGTAAACTTTGAAATTTTTCACGTCATACAATTTTTCTGTATCTCACAATTTTAACTTCAGTAATTTTCTTTGCTGTATAATTTAAATTAAACGTAAACTTTCATGCTCTCCAGTACTTAATCTCACGTAATTTTTTATCTGCACAAGTTTTATTTCACACCAGATCTTTTTGTTTTTATAAATCTTTGCTAGTTTGGATATACATCAAATTTGACGTTGATTAGCTTAACATTAGAGTGCAATAATAAGTGCCACTTTTTGCACTCTAAACCATTGAGATATGAGTCATTTTTTACACGATTGTAGAAAAAATACTTTGTTGAGATTTTGTTTCTGTAACGATAAAATATCGGTACCGATAAAATGTGGTCGTCTTTTTCTTTCGCATCTGAAATTTATATTTTCATCCTTGTCATTTATCGCTTCGTTATCGCTTCGGTAGAAACAAAATCCCACCCCAAACTCTTTTTGATTTTATAAATTTTTGCTGGGTTTTTGTTTTGTAAATATTTTGTTGAGTAATGCTTCCATCATATGATGTCCTGATGTCCAATCTTAATGTCAGATAAAAATTCTTTGCTGTTTAAAAATTTCACGAGAGTGTATGGAGAATTTCAATGTTGTTTATTGCTCTTTGAAACTTCGACACTTGTTCAGTTGTAGTTTAATATCAGAGTCATAGAAAGTGAACATTTAAATGGAACTGAGGTTAAATAACACATAAATGCTTGGCAGAAGCGGAGAGGTGCTGTGCGGCAGTGCTTGCGAATAAAATCAGCGTCGTGGGTAGGAGAATAGCCATGACCAGGAGCCCCAAACTCCGCTCGTGCTATAACGCCCCCTATGGATAATTCAGATTTGTCTTTGTTTTTATTAAATTTATGATTTTCAACTATTTGCATTGGTTCAGAACGTTTAATTTGATTTCATTCAATGTTTTTTTTTTTGTAGCTGAGCATTAAGCGGTGTCTTCAACGGGCACAACTTAGTAGCAGCTTTTTTTTTTTCTTTTTTTTTTGTCAGTGGAGGAATAAATAATTTTGTGTCCTCCATATACTTTGCGTTTTATTTAGCGGTACTTTTCCAACCTTGGGGTCCGCGATTTTTTTCGCGGGCTTTTCAATTTTTTTCAGATATCAGTTTAAGGCGGGATGTTTGGGTTATCACAACGTGGTAAATTGTCAATCAAAATATATCTGTTTAGTTGACGTCATCTCAAAATTTTGCCGAATAAATTCTACCCAAAATGTGAAAAATGTGATTAGTTTTTACTTGTTTTTAGTATTACACTGCACCGTTGATATAAGTGTCCTTGTAAAAATGTTGATGACAAAATTGTCCAAAGAAAAAACTAAACTCGAAAATGCTGGATATGTTTCGTTGTACTTCAGGAGCGAGGGAAGTTCTGTTGAAACAGCTTTCGACCAATTTTTTAGATTTGCCTATACAGGCTGTTCTAAAAAAATTAATAACTGAGTCAATTTATTTTATTGATTAAATCAAGAATTGCAAAACGGAATACTTTGAAATCTTGCAGACATTTTGATGTTATTGTGAGCTTGGTAACTTTTTAATCAAAAAGTCTGTTTATCAACGCTAAAAAATTGATGACGTCATCTTAAAATTTTGCCGAATAAATCCTAAAAAAAAATTGCAAAATGTGATCACTCTATACTCGCAATTTATCATTGCATTCATATTTTTTAGATTTGCTTATATAGGATGACTCATTTTGGAATGAAAAAACTCAGTTGAAACAAACGCGTAGCATGATTCTTTCCATTTACTTTAACATTGCATACATAGCTTTATTTTACTTTAGTGTTAGTGTTATCATAAAAAAATAAAATTCGCAAAATCAAATTAAATAATTTTTCGAAACAGCTGGATTTAATGTACTGTACGTTGTAGGCCAGAAATTTCTGTTGAAATAATCTTCGACCAATTTTTTTAATTTACTTAGTATTAGATCGACTCAAAGAAATGTGTGAATGTGAATTAATTAAAGTGTTGGTGATGTCATCATAAAATGTTATAATGGAAAAAACCACTGGAACCATCTACATACCATGCTCTTTTACCTATTTTAACATTCGGCAGTTAGCTTTATTTTAACTTATATTTTACAATTTTTCGAAGATTCTGTATTTGTTTGCCTGTGGTTCAGAGACGAAGGAAGTTCTGTCTACGTAACTTTAGACCGATTTTTAAATGTCTGAGATGTAATTCTACAAACTTCCAAAAAATCTTCTTACTCCATTCTGCCTCCAACCCCACTTCCACTTTATCCAGCAAAAACTAAAAGAATGTTTTTCAAAAACCGTTTAAACTTCACTTTAATACTTTATCCACCAAAAACAAAGACTTTTTTCAAAAAACACTCACTCTTTAATGAATAATTAATAATCGAAGAGACATATTTACGGTTCCGCGAAGAAGTCAATACTGGTTTTGATACATAATTACACCCCCCTTCGACTCCCTCGGTGATCTATTTTCCAGTCGGCGGATTCCAAGAATCGAGTCATTGTCTCGAGTATTTGCAAGAAATTCGCCGAGTGATTTTTTGCAAAAAATGTCGATTTTTACAGAGTCACAATAAACACAACCCGGTAAAAAGTAACTGCAAAAATTCAATTAAAATTTTTGAAAAATTGCCTCGCCTCGAAATAAACAGAATTTTGTTTTTTACTATTTTGAAATCCCTAGTGATTTATTTTTTAAAGAATTTAAAAGAGTGTCGGGACATTTGATGTTTTTTGAAGGCGATTAATTTTTAAAGAATTCTAAATTGAGCAACAAAACTTTACACAGATTCTTTTAGCAACTACTAAGTCGATCGTTTTGAAATTTAGTACTTATTTTGAGGTTGTCATCAGCCTGATAAATCGCCAACAAAAATGATCTATCCACACCAAAAGTTTGATGACGTCATCTAATAAAAATATGCTAAGTGAATCCTATTTAAAATATTAACTTCACCTGCTAGGGAATTCCTGTATGAATTACTTCAGACTAATTTTTTAGATTTGCATATACCTAGTCAAAAATTAATAAAGACAACATTTCCTACGCCAAATAAATTTCACATTTTCTAAATTGTGTTATTTTAACGTTTTTTTTTTTTTGTATGTTTTTTTAGTTCAAATAAAGGATATGTCTTGCAGGAAAAAATACTTTTTCTAAAATATTAATTTTAGCCCCTCGTGCGATTAAAAAAAAACAAATGGGCTTTGCATCTCCAAAACAATTGTGGAATTTGAATAATATTTTAGAAGATAGAGTCTAAATACTTTTACCTATGCACTGGTAACACATATTTAGCTGTATCTATACTTTTTAGCAACGTTGTATACATAATTTTTATCTAATATTGTATGTTTGTTAAATTTTAGATTTTCGTATTTTTTTCCAGATAAACCTTAGCGATAGCAACAGTAGTTAAGTCGAACTTACCCGTTTTCGGACCTTTCTGGATCCTCTTCGAAGTGGACAGCACTAACACAACACATTTTGAACAACTTTTATTAACAATATAATCGAAATTTCACGAGAAAACGCACTACTTTTGAAAACTGAACACAATTGCCTGAAAAACGTTGTCGCTTTTTGCTGCTCGCGTAGCAAAAAACGTACGTATGAATCATGATGAACTAGTCAAAATAGTGTTTTATATTATGATCCCGAAATTGCACATCTTCGGATTTAATTAAGTATCTTATAAAACAATGTTTGCATCAACTGATACTTTTTTAATAAATTCACGTTTGTAGGAAAATGCTTTTTGGTTTAATTTTGTTTCCTATTTGTAATTTGAAAATTATTTGGGAAATAGTTGTTTTAAATATTAGTAACCTTTGATGTTTAATCACAAATTGTCGTCCTACTACAATTTTTTTCTTAAAAAATAATGTGTATTCAATCAGTGTTTCTGTACTCTGTAACACTGGAAAAGTAGCACATTAAAATTTTTGTAGACATAAATACCGTATGATCGAAATAAAAGCGGTCTGATAGACCATAAAATTCGTTTTTAAAATAATACCAACGGGTGTTAAACTGTCAAATAGCTGAAATGCCAACGTCATTATTTTAAAAGTAAATTTCATGCACTGCTAGAGTATTGTAAAATTTACATTAGAGTTTTACTGTCGTAATGAAAGTCTAGTGTTTTCCTTAACTTATTAATAATTGACATAAAGTCGCGATCTTTTCTATAGAACCACTCCCTAGTGTAAATTTTCAAAATTTGTTTGGTGTAAGTGACCTTGACGGGTTTCTGGGGGAAACTTATGTGTCAAAAATTCGACAGGTTAGATGGCCCCATTGTCAATGTAGATATTTTATTTTAATAAATAGTTGAACAGAACATACAGTCTGTACGGGATACAGTGCGGCATAGCTGAGGGCAACCGAAATATTCGTGTTGTGCTAATTTCGATTGCCATATCAACTACGGCTACCAACCGCGTTCGGCGTAAAGTACTAGATGACAGGGCTACCAACTTGACTTTTTATCGAGTGGTTCTGTAGAAATGACCGCTACTGTAAATGTGACATTTATCTTATAAAATATAAAAAAGTGCCCAAAACTAGTCGCTAAAAATGGTTATTTATCACAAAAAAAATGTTATCTTTGATTATGTCAAATATCGCATTTTCTGTTTGGGAGTTTTTAACTATTTTCATTGTTATGTAATTTTAATAATTTATTCCTTATTTTTTCGATACCCTACAGAGATTTCTTTGCTCCGCCTATGGTTACATGTCTAGTTACCCCAGTTATTTCTTTGCCCCTCAATTGGTAATATTGGTATCCCTGTCAGTCGAAATTGACGCATGTGTGCCGCTCGTGTTGTGTTGGTGTTGTGTAGGCAAATTTGAAGATTTCTAAAATAAACTGGAACTCTGGAGCCAAATCGTACTTTGAACCGATACAAATAATATATAGAGATGGATAATAAACCACAACAACTCTGGGACGGTAAACGAGAAGCTCCGAAAGGACTACGACTTCCAAATACACCGCCGAGTCGTCTACTCGAAGAATCAAAATCACCAGCGGCTACGCCAGGAAACGCGAAGAAGTCATCAAATTTGCCACCACAGAAACAAGACGTTAAAACGTCGAAATCTAGACTGTCAGCAGACGCACCAGAGTTTTTCCCCTCATACTATCAAAGTCTGAGTACAGTTAACGCCACACCAGCAAATGCCACACCAGCGAACTCCGCGAGCTCCATACAGAATAGACTAAAGAAACATAAAGTAACAGACTCAAATTCGGCTCAGCAATCACTTACTGATAGCGTTGATGACTTTGTTGGATCTCCTGATGACATTCGCCTGAATCATCTCATCGACACTCTAACCAAAGACCCTGGCCAGTTTAGTGATCTCTTAGACATATTTATGGATACTTTATGCCCGTACTTCGGAGATGTTTTAGTTCTTTCACGTGCAGCTCAACTTCTAGTCCAACAGGTACTACTAGCACTCGTTGGTAGCAAAACGTGATCACAATTATTTTGTAGGCGATCAATCATCCAAGTTTTCGATATTCAGCGGCAAAACTGTGTTGTTTCATTGAACAATATTGTCCAGAATTTCGAGCTGAGCTTCACTTGACATGTCAAAAAGAACTAAGTAATAATTTAAACAAATCAGGCTTACTGCTATTTGTGGCTGAATTGTATACTCAGCTTCATCATGAAAATATTTATGGAAACTATCTAATTGACGCTTATAAACACTTACTACAAATTGGTGGAAATGATAATGTGAAATGTATTTGTCAAGCACTGAAAGTAATTCATATCTGCGTTACTATTTTCTATATTAAGAAAATTTGTTTTTTAGTTAACAGGATACTCTCTTGAGCTATATAATAAAAAAGCATTGGATGAAGTTTTTACTAAATTAATTGAAGTGCAGCCAACTGTGACAGGAACTGCTGCAAGCCTAATTAATTCCGTCATTAATTTAAGGAGTTCACAGTGGGGTCACACTAGTCCAACAAATACCAAGTAATACACATTTTTGTAAATAAAAATAATCTTATTTTTTGCGATTACAGTTCTAATTCAGAAACGGAAAATCCTTTTTGGAATGAAGCCCCACCACATACTGTTTTCTATAACACTGATGGTTCGAAATTTACTTCAGAGGAAAATGAGTTTCTTGCAGCAAATATAAACTCTACGGATGAATATCTAACGTGAGTTAAATAATTGAAAGTGAATTAGTAACTTGTGTACATTTCACAGAGACGCGTCTGACCCTGATGAGCTGTATGATCCTGAACCAGAAATGGATGAAGAGATCCAAGCTGCTTTTAAAGAGTTTGTTAAGTTGAGTAATCGATAGTTTCGAAATTTTCTTTATTAAAATTTAATGTAACTTATGTATTTAAAAACGTAAGTTTAAAAAAGTTTAGCCCTCTGTATATATAAAAAGAAAAAAAAGGACTATGCTCGTAGATCATAAGAATAAAGGAAAGCCTTAATTATAAAAACATTATTTTCATTCCAGAGCTGACACATTTCTTCCACATGGACAAAGTGAATTGATTTTAAATCACCATGTATGTACGAAGCTATACGTCAGAATGTCATAAAATTGTGACAAGCGTTTTTATAAATAAGGTTATTATTTTTTGAGAACTAATATTGGAAATATTTATTCTCGAACATTATTGCATAGATCAAGACGTTTCCTCATTTATAGGTTAAAAACGAACTGAAAACATCACATAGTGGTTTTGTATTTGTTTTTCTTTTTTTGTATGGTTATTTACAATGTGTTTGTTTCATTTTATAGGTGATATTATTTATTCGCTGCATCAGTTGGCCTTTAGATGACCTTTAAAAATTATATATTCCAACATGCAACAGTTAAGATGTGTAATTCGCGATTATGTTGTAATTATTGTAGCCAAAATAGCTTATCTCAAGGCCATTATTTATGGTAACATTGAACTGGAGTTTTTGCACAGCTCAGTGTAATATGACCGCTGACCGTTGCTAATGCGTTGTTAAGGTGCAGAAAGTCCATTAAGCTTTACGATTTCTGATTTTGTTAATTGATACACAATTAATTATCGAATTGATAAATATATGTTAGTTTTATATTTCTGCGCTTTCATAAATACTTACCTATCCGACCACATATACAGAGTGTTCCTATAATAAAACTTTTTACAGGTACATAAAACACATTTAGGAGTAGTAATATATTTTCAAATACGTTTACAAATGGTATATAGTCGCATCTAAGCACAAAACATCTCTGTACATAAACTTAAAAAAGAAAACAAAATGCAAATCATACTTAGGTTAAATGCCTTAAATACAAATAAATTTGAAGATTCACAATATGTAACAGAACATCCAAAACATGAAAAATTTAGAATATAATTATATAATGCATTTGCTTTAACAAAAAAATCTATATCTATGAAGTATTGAGTAAGGTTAACTATTGCATTTGTGTGTACATTTATCCTGAGGAAATTTTTAATCTACTTATAGAGATTACAGTACTTCCATCATTTATTCCAAAAATGTATACTGTTGCGTTCCCAAAATATAGCCCAAATGTGTAAACGTGTAAAATTTTTGTAATTTAGTTTTTCTTTGTCTTTCGTGTAATACCTTAATCTCTATGTTCTCTACAACTTTTGCACGCGGCCCTATTTACCCAACTATAAACGTCTGCAAATAAGAAAGATGTTCCTGTAAAATGAGGCTGAGCTTTATCTTCGTAGAACGGTGCAGATGAGCAGTTTGGGTAGCAATGAATCACAGTTAATGTCGACACGATAAATATGGCCACGCACACATTTGGCAAAAACTTGACAACAAATTTACTCTTGTATAAAACTCTGACATGAATTTGTACCTTGCAAACAGCACTATTGTTATTTAAAAAATATTTTACCATTTAATGGTTAACCACTTCTTCATAATGAGGATAGCTACATCTGTATTTACATATTGACAAAAGACAAGAACCATTTCGGTTTAACCGTCTACACAAGATTGTTGAATATAACATTCATTATTACTGTATATTGGTATGTATAGGTAGTGAATAATTTGTGCAAAAAATGTAACAAATTATCGGTCCACATTACTAATCTAATCAATATAAAAAATCTAACTAGTATTTTAATTTTGTAAGAGAAATTATTTCAAATCAGTCTTAATTTCGCACCAATTTTATATTTCCAATACTTGTTTTTTTTTTCCTCAACACGCAATATACCGAAATCTCGCGCACAACAATAATAACAACTACGTCCCCCTAAACAGTTCCATTCTGAAATTGAGGTATGACAGTTTATCCTGACAATAAATAAATTGAGGAAAAAAGTGTTGTGTGTATATGGAAATCAATCATGTTTTTACATACTAACGTTAATCTATATAACTGTACAACTTAAAATTATCATATTACATGATTAGAATAACTATATATTATTAGAGTATACAACTTTAACCACTTAAAAATATCCTTATGCAAACTATATTTTGTCAATCTTTTTTTGAGGTGCACCTTAATGTAGAGACACTCTTGTTTTATTTATTATTTATTTTTTTCGCAAAACTAAATATGTTAGGCTCACAACAATTACATATTAAATTTTTATAAATATCCTTAAAAATATAGTTAGCACAATTAAATTCTTATACACGTTAAAATTACGTTCTTCTCCTCAGATAACTAAAACTGTATTTACAAATCAAAAATATGCAACAACTATCATAAAACTTTTTAGGTCTACACGCTTGCTTCATAACTAATAACAGAAGATGACCAAAAAATATATAACTTAAAAGTTGACACCAACTTACAGACGCATACTCAGTAAATAAGTCAGTGTCAAACTGTAGGAACTACGAAATTTTTTCACCCCTTTCTTCACTCACACAAGCCGCAAAGATCGACCAAAACAAGGCGTTCACTATAATTAAAACAAAATCGAATTGTTACGAAACGTCGTTTGTACCGTCCATTCACTTTTACCCATACACAAAAAAGATGAAGATTGATATTTAGAAACTACAATCTACATGCATCTTTCTCTCTTCAATAATAAAACAAACAAACAAAAACAGGAAATATAATTATTTAAACTATATTTAAACAGATTATTTTTTATTAGAGGTAGTAGGTTTTATTAAAAACCTAAATAATTCACGTGCACGTCACCATATAAGTACACCGTCATATACTTTGTGTACAAACGATCAAAAAAATATATAAAAGAGATTTTCTTTTAAATAAATGAACACCTTGCAAAAAACCTATTTTATTTCGTCTATTAAATTTGTTTCCTTCTGCACTATTGTTGACTAGTTAGGAGTTTGCTTGAATTGAACTGGATACAGAATATTGGCAGACTTAACAAAAAAATTAAAAAAAAAAAACAAAAGATGTACAATATTTACTACTATATCTACAACACTGATGAATGATCTCTGCTTACCTACTTCGTTGTTCCGCGGTTGCACAGAGTAACAATTGAATAAAAAATATTGTCTTTTTAACACTATTATTCTGTTTATGTAGAAAATAATTGACATTATTATGGCTTTGGCATATCGGCAGTTAACATTTTAGTAAAGTGCTGAACAAACGCAACTCGACGAACAATCGAATGCGATAAGCAGAGACCTAGAAAAGATCACAATACGGTCAACTGTACACGGAAAATAAACTGGAACAGGAAGAAGCTGTCGACTGTTATAAACTATGGAATGGGTGGGTAGGCAGTACGGTATTGTGGATATGAACTGAACTAGGCAGTGGGCTGAATCTTCACACTTTCACGCATCCCTTTCATATGTCCTATGAGACATTCACGTTTCCAACAAATCGACATTATCACATAGGACTCACGTATCCATGTTAATACCCGAAAAAAATCACCGTTATATTAAAACGACTTAACTAATAAAAATTATGCACGTTATCGTTCTTCTACTCACTTCATATTCAGTTTTGCATACCTGGAAAATTGAAAATAATGTTAAGTACACAGTGAAAACCGCTTACACTTTTTTTATAAAACATAACGTAAATGATAAAAAAAATCGTCTCTGAAACACAGAAGAGACCATTCACAACGCAAACTTTTTGTTATTATAATGGATATTTGTTTTAATAGATTTTGATAAATCAGTAAATTACGATTATAATGATATAAAATACTTTGGTGTTTATTTAATTTTCGTGTGATAAAAAAATAAAATTTATAATTAAAAAAAAATAATAATAAAATTGAGTGAACTAATGGACTGCCACTTTATTTTACACAACTAGTAACATTTGTTTCAACAGCGGTCATGTAAGTATGTTGTCTTTCCAACTGGACACAAAACTTTTTATTAATTCACAACTTATTGCGATTAATAGAGGCACAAACATAAATTCATTTTTATCACCACAAAAGAAATCGAAGGGCGTTAAATCTGGACTGTGAGGTGGCCATGGACTAGGACCGATCCAGTTTTCATCATTAATGTTTTTCAGAATTAAAAAAAAACTGAACTATTTTCGCAAGCCAGCAAAGAAAATTGTTTCTGACACATGCATCATACTTCCACTGCGATAAATTAACCTTCTCGCGTCAAACTAAAAACAGTGGCATTTACAGGGTTTCAATATTTCTCCGCGGAGTTTTATCTGGAACACCTGTATATGATTTTGTGTTACCTGTAGTGTCTCGAAAATTCCGATTTAAATCACAGCTTTATTTCTTATTTGACTTCACTTAAGCACAACCCTAAAGTCTTGCTAACTCTTGAATTGAGTGCTCAATTCTTCTGTACCAAAACTAAGTTAGCCAAGATTCGGGACAAAAGGAACTAATAACTGGATAAAACATGACATATGCAACGAAGGTACGTAAACTACATGAACTTTAAACGTTATACACACATATTTCTTTCCCAATGTCTTTCAGGTTCTTCTATACACAAAAATCTTTTCCCAAACTAAGTTCTCCAAATTTAGCTTTCCTAACATGGGTAAAATTAACTAAAAAGTTTGTCAACAATTATCAAACATAAAATGTCAAAAAAATAAGCAGCAATATTGCAAAAATGTTTTGTGAAAAAACTAGATTCAGCATAACGAAATTAAAGAAATTTAAACTGGTGCCAGTTAGTTATGTAACTCTCAACGTTCGCTGATTATTACTGGCGATTTAACGATCTACTGACACACTAAAATTTTATTTTGGAAGAAAGTAAAATAATAATTTCAAATTCTGTCCTATAGTCAACAGCCCTAATTGCTTCTTGTAAAAAAAAGTGTCTTATTTTTGTAAGCTAACAAATTTCAGAGTTTAAATCTATAGTTATAGAAAAAACTTCGCTAGATACTCGGTTTTTAAACACTCGCCCCGCTTGTGATTAAATAACCTCGAGTCTAAAGAGGCGTTTATAAAACGTGTTACATAACATACAATTATGTCCGGATTTAAAAATTAGTTTAGTTACTTAAAATATAATGGGTCGTAATTACGTGTGCATTATTTTTAATACTTTGTGCATTAAATTTTATACTATGCGCAATAACATTTGTGCATTAAATTTACTATGTTGCGCCATAAGTTTTTGCATTTTGTGCATTATATTAAGTGCAAATTGGAATAATAAAATTATTGTTTCGGGCAATGATTTTCTGTACTGCGTGCATTATTGAAACTGTATAGAAAATAACAAAGAAAAATAGACCTGCTGTATTAAAATGTATTTTATGAATGCATACAAAATTAACAAAAACATAAGATATTCATAGCACAAAAGTAGTTAAACAAATAAAAAATTTTGAAAAAAATTAACAAAGAAACTTAAAATAAACATTCTTTCATCAAAAAATTCAATTACTAAACATTATTAATTTATTGAATAATAATTAAAATGCTTTTTGGGTTTAGAACTGGCGCGAAATGCAGCACATGACACGTCTTTTAAAGAGTGGGAGTGTAACTGCCCATTCACAATGGACATAAGACATAAGAACGAGCGCATAACATAATTTACGTTTTTGGTTTGTGTCTGGCTTATGCTTATCTACGTTCACAGTGGACAGAGTGAACTCTGTAAGAATTCTTAAACTGCGCAAACGCAGAACGGAATAACTCCCGGCTAAACATAGAAACGGCTAACCTCAAACTGAGTCAATCAAAATATCTAACCTACAAATTCATACGATATTCGAACTTGACAACTCGCAGTACAGAACAGACTCGCAGTGTGAAGCTTTGATTATAATTTATATAATATAATCAAAGGTGTGAAGTGCCAAGTGCCAACTGTCAAAGGGAATTCAATAGCAGCATTCAAAAGTCCCTAGATTTTAACATAATTTTGACATAATTCGTGCACAAAGTTGAACTTATTTCAACTTTGTGTACGCCCATAAGGATTACATAAAACGTTCATAAGCATAAGAATTACGTTCGTCCACTGTGAACAGGGGTACACGTTTTCCATCGTTTCAACTTTATGTATTATTGTAAGCTTTATGTACTTGTTATGCCTTATGTCCATTGTGAATGGGCAGTAATGCCCACTTTACTGTGAACTAATGCACATTTTAGTAATTTACGGAACATTTGAAATGCTCGTTTATTTTTTCTCAAATACAAGTTGATTTATTAAAGAAACAGTTATTTTTATGAACGAGCAAATTTAATTAAATAATTCTAAATTGCATTATTTATTGCGCAGATAGAAAAAATAATCTGCCATTATTTTATTTATTGCCCTTTCAGTTTTACGAATGCTGAAATAGTTTCTTCTGTGCAGAAATGTTTTTAATAATGCTGTGACTTATTTCACATTTCATTAAAACTAGTGCGCATTTAAATTGTTCTCAAATATAATTCTTCTCTCTCCCCTGAAGAACAATCAATTAAACAACTCTAGTTATATTAAATGAATAATACAAAAAATTATTCTAGACATTTTATCTTTTGTGATAGTCTTATACAGGGTCATCAAAATTGATTGAGAGAGTTGGTACCCCCTGTTTTTGTCGTGAAGTTTGTCAACCTTATGACAGATTTGTTTAAGGTTATATGGCAATGAATTCAGTGGCGTGACAAAAATTCGAAACTTCAAATCTGACAACTAATATTTTTACCAAAAAAAAAAATCGAAAAAAGACGCCACTGAGTTTTGAAATTTGAAACTTGAAACTTCAAATCTGACAGCTAATATTTTTATACAACTTAATAAACCAAATTATTCAAGTTCAGGTTTACCAACTCTCTCAATCAATTTTGATGACTCTGTATATTAATATTAAAAAAAAAAATGACTCGATTGATTCATTGTTCAATTTTCTCAGTATATGCTTAACTTCGACTGTTTATGTTTATACATCGAAAGAATTCGACTATTAGCACATTTAGATTATAAGCATCGGCGGAGACATTTGTATTAAAAGAAAATGAAATTTGATTTTGTCTCAACGCAGAGGAGAGGACTAATTAATTAACTAAACAAACTCAGTATTTTTTTTCTCTCAAAAAACTAGATGCCAAACGTTCAGAATACACAAATCTGGTAAAATTGTAAAATGACGTCATAATTTCTAGAGGGCCAAAAACAGAACAATTTCAAAGTTAAATTGCATACAATTTTGATTTCTTTCCCAAAAATTTGGATGCCTAGCGTAAAAACTCAGCACAGATTCATTACAGTTTCCAAGTTAAATTGCAAAATGTTACATAATTTTGATATTTTTCCAAAAATCCGAATGTCCACCTATAAAATATTCGTAACATACATATAATATTTGATAACAATCGGTCCCGTTTTTTTTGAGGCTCTAATAAAGATTGACACAGACGACAGAGAGAGGGAATCACGATACCTAATTTTTCGTACTCGTAAGGACATGAAATGTCGAAAAAACATGAAAGTAGCCACTCATCAGACGGAGCCTATTACAATACTTCCTTAGCTTACGCTCGGGAAGTAAAAATAAGCTTTCTTTAGAAACTAATTGTTTGTAATTTCTTCTTGTGATAACTGTGCAATAGGTCTAAACGCGTTCTGGCAATCTTAATACCGACAAAATAATACTTCCGATTGTGGAGATTTCTTACTTGGTGGTTGTTTGTCTTGCGGTTTAGTTTAAAATAACTATAGTAGATTTTTTCCACATTTAAAGGGAAAACAGCAACTATTAATCTTTGAAAATGAAATGCATTGTTACTAAAGGGGCAATTCTCTAAAAACTTGTTAAATTTAAAGGGTGTTAAACTGTAAATTTCGATATTAACAAGTTAAATTCGTAAATCTGATTGGTTGTTTATTTTTTAACAACCTTTAAATTTTAACAGGTTTGATTCAGAAATTGAATAATATTCTACCTTTTAATTCTCCATTTTTACGCTATTACCTGCAATATATTCTAATTTAGAATCAAAACGCAAACTAGTTACTTCGAAAGAATTTGACCATTACCATGTCATATCGTATTAGCGGCGGCCTTAAATGTATGCATATGTATTAAAATAAACTGAAATTTGATTGATTTTGTCTCTCCAACACAGAACAGAGGATCAATTAACGAAGTAACCATACTTGGATTTTTTTGTCCAAAAAGTACACCTAGATAATAAATAGCAAGATAGCCCAAGAACAAAAAAAATCCTGTGTTGGAATTGAAAATTTTGTATTAGGAGGTGCACAAGTATGTTATCTTATAAAATTTAAAGCCTACTTATTATGAAAAATTTTGAGGGGATGTCATCACGTTGTTGGTGGGGATGATTATCAAAATTTTGTTAGCATTTAACCATCTACATGATATTTCTAATATACGTACAAAATTTGACAACAATCGGTCCACCAGCTTCGAAGATTACGTGTCTAATAAAAACGGATACAGACAAGACAGACGAAAACGGGGACCACTTTTTTTGTACCGTGGGAGTAATGAAACGTAGAGAAAACATAAAAGTGGTCATTCGTCCGATGAACTCGATTACTACACTTCCTTAGCTTACGCTAAAGTAAAAGACGCAAAACGAAAATTTTTAAGGAGGGCGTCGACAGCTCTGCAGAAGAAATATATGGACTCAATAAATTAACAAGACAGGATGGTGGAACGAACAAGTAAAAAATGAAATTTTGGGAAAACATAACACGGAAACAATATCTAAGTAACAAACAACAGAAAATTATAAGCCGTATAAGAAACAAAACTGTAATAAAGGAAAATGTAAAGAAGACGAAAAGGAAAAATTGAAAAATTTTTGAACAGTTTTTACATCAAAAGAGCAAAAAAAAATACGAAACTGTTCTATAGAACACTAAAAGGATGAATAAATAAGGAAGAACCAAGGATTAATGGACTACAACATAAAAACGAAGTATTAATAACAGAAGATTCAATCAAGGACGAAAAATCAAAACAATCAAAAACTAGGAAATGGATGAAAACCCAACAGAAACTCAGGAGGAGAAAATATTAACGTGGGACGCAATCAGAAGAATCAAACTAAGTAAAACGTCAGGATATAATGACAAAGCGACGAAAATGTTCAGAAAAAAAAAAACAAAACTAATGGTGTAGAGTTTTGTTGTGTAGAAGTGGAAACTGATCCTAATGAGAACGGCAGAAAAGACGAAATAAAAAATATAGAAATAGAGAATAACCAGCACAAGAGAAGTGGACCAACCAAAAGTTGAAATAAGGACGTTATAGATATCCTGAGCAACAGAGGCAAATTTTGGAAGGTAGCAACAAGACAGTAAAAACTGGAGAAGCTTTATAAAGAAGAAACTCAACTCAACCCAAACCTTGACTCCTAACGATATAATATGAGGACAAATCACTGCATAAAATAATAAAAATATATGCAGTTTTGAATATTTTCAAAAACTTAGGTTATAAAATTGAAATGTGGCTGTACAAAACATCAAAAATTGTTTTGTTTTGTATTCACGTAAAAATGAACTAATGAAACTATTTTTACGTCATATTGCTACACTATGTGTTTAACTAAATTTTCAATAAAGCGTCACAATAAAAAGTTATCAATTTTCTCAAAAACGATTCACTTATCTGAGTTTTCTTAAAATAAAATAACCCAACTCTAAAATCAAAATCGTGAGCTAAGCAGGCAACACCCTGTATATTTGCCACACTACATTAATCCCCATGTATTTTCTGTGTTTACAAAACAACAATGCAACGAATAAATTCACAACTGACATTCAAATCATCAAAGACACCACATGTCAAAATCCAATATCAAAGGCTCTAGTGAAATGAAAAAGGGGCACTAAAAATGGACACAACCAGAATTGAAATTATTGTACACATTGAGATGCTGATTTTTTAAGATGAATCGAAGCCAAAATAAATAACTTGACACAATGACGGAAATATTACACTTTTAATGTTACTTTCGCCTATGAGTAACTCAGAACAAAGTAATAAGTAGTAATTTAAGTCAACTGACTTCAGTTTGACACACACACAATACAACGACGCCGAAAAAAATTATAATAACAATCGTAGTTCTGAGGTATTCAGCAATTCACAAAAAGCAGTGTCGTCCTTTATTTAATTTTCATTTTAATGTTTACAACTCAACGTCCCAGAACTGACGTCATGCTATAAATAACACGGAACGTGCGCTTAGATATTATCTACTGCCAAATTAAAGGATCACCTGATACACTTTTGGCACTTCATATTTTCCAAAATAGCACCTCACAATTTTAAAATGAAATTTACAGAGCCCAAATTGTGTGGACGATACTCTACCAGACAATAAATTATAACTTGCGTAGATAAAAATATCTTATTTAGTGGAAACGATTGTCATGCAAATAGAACAGAAATTACACTATATCAAAAAATCTTAGCATCGTAATGGTACACTTTTTCTAAAATTTCTTATTATTGATAGGGGATTCTTATACTTGGCTTTTCCAAAGCAAGATTTATTCTCTTTACTTACTTCTAATCTGTTTTCGTATTAAACCGTCAATAGTGAGGCCATTCATTTTAAATTTACAACTCAAAAATTATCAACACTGAAATGAATTTATTCTTAACATATTTGAACACTATGTTTTTAAAAACAATGACCATAATGAAAATTTTGGCTCTCACCATAATTGATGTACCTAATTTATATCCAATTTGTAACCAGTTTCACCAAGTCTCCACTTAGTACCAATACTGTTAAATCTAGCGGATGTTTTTAATGAACATTATTTTACTGACTTTTTCTTTATAAACCGATTTGAAAAAAAAAATCTATGTTTAAAAAATAATTTCTGCTTCACTTACCTTTCACAAACATTCAACAATTCACATTTTAAGCTCTTCAGATGTCCTGAAGTTAGAGAGTGTCTTTTTAATCCTTAAAGCTGTCAACCTAGCCGTGGCGTTGTGATACCAACACTCTTTCATCAATTTTAACATAATGCGCAGAGCTTCACAACTCTGCCAACGATTTGGTATGTTAGGTCTTTGTTTCTCTACACAAACAACCCTGCGAAAAATCCGATTTGATACCATTTCACGAACCCAAATACACACTCACCGTCTCATTTCTTCTATTGTGGGATCAGATGGCACAGCATCATAAAATGGTAATTGGTACTCATCATAAATACCGCCCACATTGCCCCTCCGTGCAATTTCCCAAAATATTAGGCCCAAAGCATAAACATCGGCCCGCTTGAATGAATCGAAATGATTCACATTCATGGTTTCGTCGAGGACCTATACAAAAAATTAGTATTTGTATTAAAAATATGGAGTAGAGGTTACCTCTGGGGCCATGTAACGTTTAGTTCCCACCCTGTTATTTAGTGGAATATCGACTGTGTCGGTGGTGGAGTCATGACGTACTGCTAAACCTAGGTCACCGATCGCACAAGTGAAATTTGATTTGACTAAAATATTCTTCGACTTCAAATCACGGTGAGCTATGGCTGGTTTACCTGTAGATATTTTCTCATTAGATGTTTTTAGAACATAAAGAAAGAAAAAACCTTGAGTTCCCATAATGTCCATGTGCAAATGCGCCAAACCAGTGGCAATGGACAAGGCCATTCGGATCATACCGTTGGTGTCCATGGTATTTCTACCCAGGAAGTCGAAAAGGGATCCATATTCGTGGTAGTCGGTGATGAGCCACAGCTGAGTCCACGTTCCATTATCTAATAAAAGTATTATCGAGAAACAAAAATAAGTTCATTTTGTGATTTCAAAATTAAGTTGTAAAATGTTGTTATAGTTTTAAATCTGAATCTCTGGGGTAAAAATCAAGATGGATTCATAAATCACAAGTATATTACATATGTCGTAATAAATGTAATTATTTACCTTTATTATCAGCTGCGATGAATCCCAGAATATTGTCATGCCTAAGCATAACAGTCTGATATATTTCAGCTTCTCTAAACCACGACCTCTCCTCCCTTGAGCTGAATATTTTAACAGCAACGTTTTCGCCCCTCCACCGACCCCTCCACACTTCACCAAAGCGCCCTTGCCCAATTATTTCAACAAGTTGTATTTGTCGGGCTATGCTGCGTTGGACTAACAACGGTAGGCCTAAAAAGACAATCACTAGTAGGTATCAAAAAATGAACACCACTGCACTGCCATACCTGAACCACTACCACTTGTGGTCATTTCTATCATATGCTGCAGACTTACACCCTTCAAAATGGGGTGATCTGGAGCTTCAATACTATCTTCACCATGTCGAAGATGATGATGCATACCACTTCTTTTACGTTTGGTTTTGTACAAGTAAAAAGCGCCCAAAATCGCCAAGAGAAGCAGTATCGAAGAAATGACGATTATTAACGTTATTTCCGATGTGGAAAAGGGGCTCTTCGGGACTGATTAAAAGTTTAAATCAGATATATGTTTCTCGCATAAGTTGTAATTAATATGAATATTAACTTACCTGGCAACCAGTAAGTATAAAAAGCACACAAAAAGCAAAGCACTGCAAGCAAAAGGTGCAACGGAAAACCAGACAATGTAAAACAAGAATTTTGTTGTAGAGTTAGTGTTTGAATTAGGTATTTATGTTTCTTAAAGACAACAAAATTCTTATTCGTGCAAAATACAGTTATTTAGAGTTACGTTAGTCAAACGTGGTAAAGCAGACGTCACAATATAGAACTGTGGCCAAAAAATTGAACACTGATTTAAACCGTTTTTCGCTGTATATAATTCATTAAAAACACTACATTTACATTAGCGTCTCACTTTTTTGGCCAGAATCATACAAGTTGATAAAACTTGGCATATAATTTTAGTCTACTGAATATCGATCCTTTACTGTAGTCGTTAATATTACTATGCAATATAACGGTTAATTTGTTAAATTAATTATGGTCTGTAAATTAAAATTTGATTTCCTTTACTCTTACGTAGTTCTGGATTTATAATCAGAATTTATTTCTAATTGGTTAATAATAAACACTTGTTGCTCACTGAACAATAGCAATCAGAACTAATACCATTACAACTAAGACATATTTGTCAAGTTATGACGTAAACCAATATTCATTTGAAAAAAAAACACCGTATTATTTCTAAGCAATGAATAATGGCAGCATCTCATGCATGAAAAAACTGGACTGTATGCAACACAAAATGAAATAATTCAAACAATTCACGACGCCGAGACAATGAATAAACAGAACAATATTTGCAAACCAGAATTTCGAACGGCCCAATGATTGACGATACTTGTAATAGACACAGATGAAGCCCTTTTAAATTTCAATTGAATATCTAACCTGGTGGCCTAATATCGTCTGGCAACGACAAAGTTATATTAGCGTTACAAAAATCTGTATCGTTACAACACGATGATGCCATTTTGGTATATTGCGGATGATTGGTAACTATGGCAAATTCGTAACAATAGCCGAGTGACATGTCGACCAAATTTACCAATTCTGGTATACTTTTTTTGGGAATACATCTATAAACAGAAAAAAAAACTTTACATATTAAATAGTCGGTTTGGATCCTTTATAGTAACCAGATTTGTAGTTACAGATCCGCAACTACAAATCAGGTGGAAACTTTCGGATGCTGAAAAAAACGTAACGTCTAAACAATGCATGCTTATTATTACTGAAGCTGGGTTTGCGCAACTGCCACCAATTACTGTGTAGATCTGAAATAAGTAACTAACTATACAAAAGGTGCATCACACAAGTTACATGACTTAGTTGAAGATCTCTACATGGATAGATGTGATTCACCTCTTTTTCAAGTGGTGGTTACTGCTATCTAACAATTATTGCTAAGAAGTCATATATTACAGGCTATGCTAATTACAGCAGAAGTAACTACAACCGTGTTAAAAAAAGATAGGATAGGCTAAGTGCTGCTGAAGTAAATGAAATTGAAGAAAAAAATATAGAATGTTTGAAAGGTGGCACTGCACGTTTTACCTTGGGGCTTTGGCATTAGTTGGGGTGAAAGGTGAGCATTGCAGAAATCTTCGTGTTTGCAGCACTCCATGACAAATGTAGTATTGAGGGACTTCTGCTTATGGCAGAACAAGGGATTGTTATGAGGAACTTGTAAGGCCCGATCCAGGCACCTAAATTTTATTCGATTCATCAACAACAGCCAATTACATAACCACAAAATAATTTACATTTTTTCTTAACCAGCTACATGAACAATCAAAAAACAATTTTCATATTTTCCACATTTTTTTTTAAATTTGCACTTAAACGTCGAACTTTCTTCTTGATAGCCAGTCTTGGGGATCGAGGAAATGGGTGGGAAAAAGGACTTCGACGCGAGGTTGGAGACTAGCGCTAAAGTAACACTAAATACTAAACCACTCTTGTCAGTTGCAATTGAACCACGTAAGCTGCAACTGGAAGTTTCGTTAACAAAAAAGAAACAAAAAAAAAAAGAAAAAATAGAAAACTGTTAGTGTGAAAACTTGCATTTAACACAGTTATTAAACCGTTAGCGGTATTATAGTATCAGGACTTTGGGATTGCCACACTGTTACCTGCACTCTCGAAATGATGGAGTTCATTATTATGAGGCACCCTTGCTAGTTGTGCCTTCTGATGTGCATTACAAAAATCCCTGTCACGACAGCATCTGGTCGTGGGACTGCTGCACCACCGGGGTTCCTCAGGTGGGAAAAACTGGCGTTTGTCTAAACAGCTGGCGTGGTTTTTGACAGCCCGTTAGTAATTTAGCAACGCTCATAAGATTTCTTTTAAATCAATTGGTTACTAATACGATACTTTTTTAAAGAATATGTTTCAACAATGTCTAACGAGGTACAGCTGTGTTTTAGCATTTTCGCAATCAATATTTTTTATGTAAAATTCAATCATTATCTGACAGTTTCCTCTTTAGAAGGGATACAACAAAACGTTATTAAGTGTTATCACATTGCCAATTATTTTCAATCAGCAAGCCCAGATGCAATTTTACAAATAACTCAGTACTCTTCCACACATTACCGTCAATTGCTAAGCACTGCTAATAAATATTCATGTCATAAACGGCTTTTCAAATCACAAATGAACTAATAACATAATTCGTCATTAGGGATGATATCTCGATCACTCCTAATTTGATAATTTTTTTATTAGTGCTCTAAATATCAGTGACAATATATTCTTGTCGATTTTAATATTACTGAAGACTAAAGACATAAAGAGAACCGCAAGCAAACTGTATAACGTAGAATCTTTTTCCAAAAGCCTACATAACTTAACAAAATAAGGGCCAATTAAAAAAACGCAGATATAGAAGTATAATTTTGTACATTCTAAACAAAATTTACTTAACAGTAATTTTAGGGCGACGTCATCAAATTGTTGGTGGGGGATCATCAGAAAAAATATTTGTAAAGTACAAAAATTACCAACAGACAGGCAGAAACGAGCTATGAAATGTCGAGAAAACTTGGAAGTAACTATTCCTCAAGTGAACTGTATTAATTTAAATTGATTTTAATAAATATATAAGCAACTTCTTAAGGACATAAAAAAATAAGTTGCATCCTATATATTAATTGTACTGCTATATAATCGGTTTCAATTTTAATTTTTGTCACTCACAATTTAACAATGGCTCCAATAGACAAATGTTTTTTTTTCAACTACAGTGTATGTCAATGTGTTAGTTCCACTTTAATTTGTGTTAATTTTGTAAAGGTTGAAATATTTTAAAACTCATTAACTATATTTGCAAGGTATTTCATATTAAAAAGACCCTCTGACTGTAAAAGAATACAACCGAAATTATGAAGTCACTGTTAAGAGATAAGGTTATTTGTGACGGTTCCATCGTAAATAAGTTTATCTCTTTTAAGCTTATTTACGATGGAACCGTCACACTTAAGCTTAAGAGTGGAAACACTTTGCGAAAACACACCAATAAAACGTCACAGTAAACGTAAACGCATCTGGAAGGGTCCACTGGCGAATTTAAGGGGAGGAAACTCATCATTCTCTTATGTGATTCCTTCGTGTTTTAACCTAACGAAACCATTTCAGAATGCAAATGATAGCCCTCTGGTCGAGACGACTTAACATGTTCTTCTCACAGTATTTTCACTCTATCCATTTTAACGATGGAAAGTTCATTACACTTTTATAAATTATTGCCTTCCTTGATTTTTTTCTTTGTATTCAGCTTTATTCAAATATATAAATATAACACCAATCTGTAGATAACTAATATATACAGGTACATATTATTTACGGTTTCAATTCCCGAGGGATGGTTAGGAGAATTATTATAACGGAGTCATTTCGATATAAACTTTCAAGTTTTCTTGACATACGAAAATGGTAAACCACCAAGCAAAATTTATCTCTTCATCCTGTCCAAAAAATTCTATGACGTCATCTCAAATTATTATAACATATGTAAATTTCACTTAAGATTCTTAAAAAAAATTAAACTTAAATCACTAATTCATACAAGTTAATTTTTTTGCAATATTTGATTAAAAACCGAACATTTTGTTTACTGCACATACTCAGACTAGAACTATTTAACGTCGTATAAGCTTTTCCTTGTCTATTATCGGCACATTACAAGATTACATATTATTATATCAAAATTTATTAGTATTCGCTAAAAAAACCGTTACGTTTTTAATATAGATCTTCCCTCACTTCTCGAACACAACCAATACAGTTTTTATTGATGGATAGTAAGTATGTCCTTACGTTTCTAATACATAGAGCATAAACAATTTAAAAAAAATAAGGGTGCATTATATCCATAACTTTAAATGAGTGAAATGTTTATTATTTAAACCGTAGACGAATACTTGAAAACATGAATAACTAATAATACCACAGACTGCTGATTAAAAAATTAAATTTTTCGACACTTTTGAGAACTACTCTAAAAAAATGTTACTTATACCCAATGCCACTGCTAATTCTATTGTAGCAACTTGTAATAAATTATTCAATGCCCCACACAGCATAACTCATTAAACTGTTGAAAAATAGCAGTAAATAAAACGAAAAGAAAAATACTGTAGGAATCGAGGACTGTTTTGGTTAGTGGTCATTACTGACTGGCTACCAGTATTAAATACACATAAAATAACTGCGCTCAATTTCAAATCTGGCTTACTCATGAATATGCATTCAATATGCAAACATAAACATTAACAATAATATCCATATTAACAATAATATCTCCAAGTAATAATTATTCTAATGAAAACATTTTTTATAGTATTTATATTCTACAGTGGAGAAAGCAGTTTATATGTAGGTGTTTTAAAATTTATAAGGAAATTGCATAGAATAAAGCTTTCTCATTATAGTTATCTTGTAACAGATCAATATTACTTGTCATTTAAATTAATTTCACCAGTGAACCGTTATTGAAAATTAAATTAAGAACCTAAACAATCTACACAAAGCATGTAGCAACTTTTACGTCGTTTTAAATGAGTAATAAACGAATGTAGAGGGAACAACCAATGATTTTACAAAAAGTTTGGCAATAAATTATTAAAACTCAATAGTATTGATCATTTGATTAGCTGCATTTGATCTATTAATAACGTAAAATTCAATTTTTTATGACTGCAGTTATAAAATACATTACCAACCAACCATGTCTACCTTGATTTTATTACATTGATTATCAAAATACCGAAAAATTCAACAATTTCTTAAATTTCTAGTTTAAATTGTTTACTCTGCCTCGAAAACACACACTCCTGAAAGTTTGTAAACTTAACAAAAAATTAGGCAAATCAATTTTATCTCGTGGGAACTCACACAAGACAGTTTATGGATAGTTTAAAAGGTGGTTAACACATACCGATAATTATGCTCGATGCCTCCCTTGGTCGTCAAGTAGGTTGTCGTAAAACAGTACCCATCTGTATCACAGGTAAAGTTCGTTTCCTTACACACCTCACATTTACATTTGAGTGATTGAACCCCTGAAACAGGTTAACATATTATAGAGAAAACATCCAAATGCAGAAACATGTGGGTAGGTATTTGATATTAAAATGAGATACTAATTTAGTAACCCTGAACTTGTTTGTAAAAAATAGTGGGTTACGCGAATATCTATGCAATAATAAAACTAAATTAAATACCTGCGATTAATTGGCAGGTTTGAGATGTTTTGATGTATACATCGAAATGTCAAAAATACTTACCATTATTGAATTGGCCCAGCCAAAATATGCAACAAAACGCTAACAAGCAACTCCTGTACATGTTATGGTGTATTCTAGAACGCATTGTAAACAACAAAAAGTCTATTCCAACGAGAATTCACGTGGATTATCATAATTATTTACATGTTCGCAGAAAAAATTTCGGCGAAAAACCATAGTTGTCTGCCATTAGGAGGACACTTCAATTATTTGATAATTGTTTACACTTCCACTTTGTACTTGACGTTGACATTATGAATGTATTTTACACAGTGTCACTATGTGGATATAAAACCATGACAACAACAAAACACCACTTTTTTAAAATAAAATTAAAATCATTTAAAAACTAGAATGACCGAATCAAAAATATCAGCCATGTCAGTGATCAGTCTTGCTCACTTGCTCTTTACTGCGTACTACGTCGTATGAACTATAGAGGGCGCTAAAATGACAGCTGGCGCTAACTGGGTTAATTCTGTAGAGATGGCGCCATGGCCAAATCAACTGATAAACTAAATTACAACACTGCAGACATGTGGTAAATCAGTGGTAAATCATAGAGGTAGAATGACCTCGACCTCCACGTACAAATAATTACCCTTATGTACAACCGCTAAAATTTTTCAAAAACGAGACAGTGACTTTGTCAAAATTATTTAATTTGTTCAACAATACATTAATTAAACCCTAATTGTTAAATTTTGAAGTATATGTGAAGACTAGTAGTCCAGTCTGTGGTCCATTTTTCTATAACAGCGACATTACACTGTGTACAATAAAAACAATTTTATATTATTCAAAAAATGCTCGTGATTAAAATACTGATTTTATTGTATTCAAACAAACCTACCATCATAGTTTTACCACCATCCATAACCGTCCTGGTTCCAACACCTACTGACATTTCAGTTTCCAAAAATGAGGTCTGATTTGGAAATCTTTACTCACAAAATAAGCATAAATAAAAATATAAATTGCACATTGTGGTGTCCCAGTTTGAATTAACATTTCGCACTGAAAGAAAAAAAACAACGCCGCGAAACCGCATTTGAATAATTTGAAACATTTGATTTCATTCTTGAAAGCAGAGGATTTTTGTTCTGTCTATTGCTGATTTCAACAGTTTTCCCCTCTTACTAGTTTGGTGATCGAATTTAAATCAAAATTTTCGCGCTGAAATTAATTAACAGCGGCACGAAATCACATTTGAATAATTTTAATTTAAAAAAAGAAAAAAAAAAGAATTTAAATCATAAATCGTTAAACACAGGCAACCAGGTGTACGTTAACGCTTGCTGGATAGTCGGACAATTATTAGCGCTAGAGAATTTTAGTTAGAGGGTTGGTAGAGACAGAACACTGCATGGCGGAGCGTCACTCTGAATGGGTCTTTGTGAGTGTAAACACGTGGTAAGAGCTAGGTTTAAATTAGTTGGTTTGGTAGTTAATAAAATGGGAGGAAGCCTTTGTTTAACGACAATCAATCGTAACCGACGTCACTCTGTTGTCCCCAACCCGCGCGGTTAATCCTTGCGGCCTTTTAATCGAAAAATTGCGGACTTCCGTTCAACGCGAAACACGTGCTGTAAATTTGTTTCATTGTTTGAAAATTCACCAATCAAGTTAGTTTTTCTTAATCGTCAGCTCGTGCTAAAACAATTTAACAATCAGGATTATTTAAATAAACCACTTGCTAGAAGAATTCATGAAATTCACTTAGTCAGGAAAACACCTCGTTGTTTAATTACGAATAAGTTTCTGGATGCATACATATACGTAAGTGTTACATTATAACACTTCTTAATTCTTCACACAAGATTGCTAATAGTTTACTGCCATTTACGGCAGTTAAACAAGTTCATTATACTGCGAACTGGCGGGCGGGTTAACAATAATTTCTTCCCTTAGGCGGTTATCATCGTTATTATCGTCGCTATCATGATTATTTCATCGAGGCTGGTCCTCACAACGCCGTAGATTGCTTACCTCATTGAGGCATGCCCTCACAAAGCTACAGATTAATTACATCATCGAGACATGCCCTCACAACGCTACAGTTTGATTACTTCATCAAGGTTCGTCCTCGCAACGCTAGAGATTAATAACATCAACGAGGCTTATTCCTCTCACCGCTAAAATATACATCATCGAGGCAATTCCTCGCAACTATAAAAAAAAAGCCACCCAAACGCTTTTTCCCTCGGATCGATGACTCGATATTTTTGTGTTTGTTTATTATGCGTTTTGTTGGGGTAACCAGTTCGCGGTATTTTAAACTCTCAAAGTAAATTGTTATTTTGAAGTAACCAATCACTTAGATCTTGATATAATTTGACACAATGTAAACTCTTTGTTTGAATCGTTGATAAAGTGTGGCAAATATTAATTTCATGTAAATTTTGTTAACTTTGCAAATTTTCACCTCATACAATATTTCTCTATTCTCACAATTTTAACCGCAGTAATTTTCCTTTGTTGTACAATTTTCATTGAAATGTTAATACCAGAGTTATTAGAGATTGCACATTTAAAAATGGAATTGACGTTAAATAACACAGGAAACGTGGCAGAAGCGAAGTGCGGTTCCTAGTCGAGCTGGCGAGGTTTATCGTGTCACCTGTACAAGTCCACAGGTTTGGATAGATTCAGGGGCGGCCGCCGATGTTGTAACGTTCTAGGCTTCGTGCTAGCCTAGAACCACCTACGGGTCTGGCGACCGTAATGGCCTAGTTTAGCACAGCATGATCGTAATGGAGGTGTGAGTGCGGATAGGCTTTGCGACAGATAGAATCACAGTCGTGGGGGGAGAACAGCCCCAGACCGGTAGCCCCAAACTCCGCTTGTGCTAGCACGCCCTAGGGGTACTTTTGTTGTGCTCCTATTAACTGCCGTAACTTTAAAAATCTGACACCACACGCCCGCAATAAATTGTGTATTTGCATCAGATTTTGCTTTGTTTTATTAAATTTGTGATATTTAAATATTTGGACTGATTCCAAACAGATGTATAGGACTTTGCGTTTGTTCGTTTTTCATATGTGTATGTCTGTCAATTCGCGAGTGTCTTTTTTTTCATATATCTTAAGGTGTTTGAAATGTAATACATCCGTGAATATACGATATGGGGTTTTTGGGCCGAGGAGTAAATCCTCGCAGCTTCTTTCCTCCCGAGAGGGGTGCCGTGGTAGCCCCTCCAAAACAATTTTGTCTATTATTTCTTGCGCTCTCGAATCACACGTAGTGTATGCACTTGTATAAAAGAATGTCTTCCCGCCACTTTTCAAAAAAAAAACACAACGTAGGTTCCAATTTGTTAGACGATCACAGCCAAGGTCAAACGTTGAATTTTTAATTTTTTCGCGGGCCTTTCAAACTTTTTCAAAGTCAATTAAAGACGGGAAGTTTGGGTTAACACACTAGTGAAGAAATAAACAATTTACACTCCTGCGTTTACACTTTGATGTAAGGACACTTGTGCACATGTCTTATCGGCGGCCATATTGTTGTGACCGAATCTGAATCAAATTTTTGCGCTGAATTTAATTAACAGCGGCGCGAAATCACATTTGAATAATTTGAATTTGAATAAAAAAATTGAATAAAAAAATCGTTAAACATAGGCAACCATGTGCACGTCAGCGCTTGGGGGTAGTTGGTAGTTCGCTAGGGGATTTTTAGTTAGAGGGCGATAGTAGACAAGAGAGCGGGATGGCAAGAGCATGGTGAAAACGTCATGATTGTTTGGTTCAGTGTTGTGTGAGCATGGTGAAAAGACGCTGTAATTTAGCTGGGTTAAATTAGTTGGCTTGGTAGTTAATAAAAGGGAGGAAGCCTTTGTTTAACGAAAATTAATCGTAACAATGACGTCACAGTTTTCCTCAATACGCGCAGCTAATTCTTGCGGATTTCTAATCGGAAAAAGTGCTAATTTTCGCCCGACGGTACACGTGCTGTAAATTTGTTTTATTGTTTGTTAATTCACCGATCAGGTTAGGATTTTAATCGTTAACTGGTGCTAACACAATTTAACAGACATTAGATTTGTTTAAACAGAATTTCACTAAGAGATTTCATGAAATTCACTTAGTCAGGATAACACCCTTTGTTTACAAGTTATGAATGAGGTTTCGGATGCTGATATTTAAGTGTTAATATATGTAGTTAGTTTAACGACGATTTCTCTCTTTATCTGTGAGATTAAATTCAGAATGGAGGAATAAACAATTTACCTTGCATATTTTGTATTTTGATTTAGGAGCACTTTTACAACTTTTGTATTCACCACTTTGTATTTGATCGTATTCCGCCATAAAAAACACAACGTAGGGTTCTACTTTGTTGACAACTTTGAAAGTTTCCAGGGTTTTAAAATTTTGGTCACTTATCAATTTTGCGTGGATGTTTGGCTTAATGCAGCTTTTTTAAAATAAAATTAAAATAATTCAAAAACTAGAATGACCGAATTAAAAATATTTGCCGTGTCCGTCATAAGTTTTGCTCACTATTTCGTATGAATTATAGAGGGCGTCAAAATGACAGCTGGCGCTACTTGTTTGAACTTCGTAGAGATGGCGCCAGAGCCAAATCAACTTGTACGTTTTAAAATGACAACTTATGGTGATTACCCCGTATGAGCAAAGCGAACATTATTCCCTCAAACTACATGTAGCGTTAATAATAACATAAAACATTGATTTATTTACTACTTTATTATAAAAATTGCACTTACATTATTTACCACAAAAATAATTTTATATAAATATTCAAAAAATACTCATGATTAAAATACTGATTTCCAAACCATCACCGCCCAATTTTTATTGTATTACTGTATTTAAACAAACTCTATCGTCACAATTTTACAACCGTCCACAACCGCCCCAGTCCCAACACCTGACTTTTGAGTTTGCAAAAATGAGGTTTGATTTGGAAATCTTTACTCACAAAATAAGCACAAATAAAAATATAAATTGCACATTCATAAATAAAATAAAATTTATAATTTTACTTTTAAACAATGAAGCATAAAATACAATGAACTCTTGCAAGAAAAACAACTAAAATTTAAAAAAACTCTGGATTACAACTAAAACACAAACACATTGTGCACTACGTTCGCACTTAAAGCTATTAAAAATAAACAAATCAGTTATGTAAAAAATTGTTCCAAACTTGTTCCTTCATTGTAGACTTTGCAGATAAGTTACATTAAGTTGGCCCAGCACAAGGAATGTTGAAATTATTTCTATGATTATGTTAAAATGCTGCTGTATCAAACTTCGTAGAAAAAAGTGTTGAACTAAATTTGAAAAATTTAAGTTACGAAACTGAATTAGCACTTGTACCGTTTTATGAATATATAAATATGTAATATTTTAAGATATTAATAGCATAAACAGTAATAAAGAAAATGCGATTTAAATAAAATAAAATATATTTTATATTTGCTCAACATTAAATTTTCATTTTTTTACAACGCTGAATTTTTAACTATTTTTTATATATATAAAAATATTGTTCATAAGCAGTGTTTGGTCATTCCAGTTCCAGCACACCTGGCGACGCAGCAAAAAATGAAAACTTAGGTTAAGTTCAGACAAACGGTCCACTTTCCACTAAATTTTTGAATTAAGCTGTAGTATACTACACCCATTTTTTTCATTATGCAAAAAACATCATCATTAATAGCAATTAATACAAATTAAAAATAATTACAATGTTTATAGTGAGAATAAGATGGCAAAACAATGAGATAAATCGTCAATACTGATGCAAGTCCCAAGTTGCTAATGCTAGAACCTGAATCTATGCCAATTAAAAATAATACGATTAATAAATCAGATAAATAAATGAATGATGTATGTAATTATTACTATAGTGTTACTAACATCAAATAGTATGACAGCTGAACATAATTTGAAAAAGACAATATGTAAAAACAAATGGGCGAATTTTATAAGCCTTTTTTCAGTCTTTAAATGTTGTTCCTTTAATCTTAATTTTTTACGACAGAATAAGACTTCCCTTACTTTATTGTACGGATACATAAAATCATTACCACAGAATTTAAGTACATGCTTTAATAAAGAACCGTTATGTTCTAAGAACTGTGAACTGCATTAATACAGATTTTAAAATTTGTGTAACATTTCCTACACTTACAACGGTAATCAGTAGCCAGGATACAAGACCATGGATCAATGAACACAAGAATTTCCTCCACAAAACCTCGTCAAGAGAGGTCTCTGCAAAGTTTTTCCAATGGTCTGTACATGAAAACCAATGTCAATAAGTGACTGATGATCTAAAATTTTGCGACCATCAAATATATACGCAGGTTTCATCATTGCATGGTAGATTTTGTGGTAGTCCAAGGTCTAAAAAATCACTTTACAATCTACAACATACCAACAAAAATTAAAATTACCTTAAATTCGTCCCATTCAGTGCATAACACAATAGCATGAGATTTCTCACAAGCCGAATACGCATCGTGATATATAGTAATAGCACTCTTCACCTTCTCTGGGGATTCGCAAACCGACGGGTGAGTCAGGTCATAATAAATTTGTTCTTCTTCCACTTTTGGATCATAAATCTTCAACGTAGCTCCTTCATCAAGAAGAGTTTTCGCTACATGTATCGCTGGAGTTTCTCTAGTATCTCCAGTGTTCTTTTTAAACGCGAATCCTAAAATCGTCACCGTTTTGCCGCTGACGGTATTAAACAACGACTGAATAACTTTGGAAGTAAATCTGGACTTTTGGTATTCGTTCATGTCCACTACTTGCTGCCAGTAGGCGGCAACTTCCGGAAGATTCAAACATTCGCAAATGTACACCAAGTTGAGGATATCCTTTTGAAAACAGCTCCCACCAAAACCAATAATTAAACACGAATGTTCAAAATAATTGTAAATAATAAAGGTGTGATAAACTAAATCGACACGAAAATGGAGTAAATAATTACCTATAGAAGCTTGAAGAAATTTGGGACCTATTCTCGAATCTAAACCAATTGCTGTGGCCACTTCTGATACATCAGCACCAGTCGCTTCACAAACAGCTGACAGTGAATTTATACTGGATATCCTTTGTGCCAACATTGCATTCGCAGCCTATGTTACAAAATATAGTTAACTCAGATCCAATACCTCAAAAAATATCTCACCAATTTTGACAACTCTGACGACCAAGTATTGGTCGTAAAAATTTTTTCTCGGGGTATCCAGTGTTCATAGATACTGCACAACTCTTCAATGGCAGCTTGTCCACCAGGACTTTCCTCCCCACCAATTAGTACCCGATCGGCGTTAATAAGGTCGTTTATAGCAGTCCCTTAAAAGTTTTTTTTTTGTAAGTTTGTAGTTGGCACTAATACAACAAACCTTCTGCCAAAAATTCCGGATTAGAGAGTATCTGATAGGATACTCCTGGTTTTTGATTGGCACTTAGAATTTTTAATATACTTTCGGCCGCTCTAACAGGAACAGTACTTTTCTCAACGACAATTTTATCGCTTTGGGCAATTTCTGCTATCATTCTCGCGGCTCCTTCTACATATTTCAGATCGGCCGCTCGTCCCTGAAATCAGGGAATTAATCTAGGATTAGAATTTTGTTGTAAAAATTATCAGTATTTGTAATTTTAATTTCATCACAAATCGATTTTAAATCTGTGTGCAAAATTCTTTAAAAAAATGGTAGTATTGCAGAACACGCAGTGGCCTAGCTCAACGTGCATTTTTAATCAATATTTAATATAAAATCTGTTTAAAATTTCATGAACAATCAATCAAACCCCATTGAAATAAAATCAACTAGCTTATAACAATATTACAATGGAGGTATTACACAGCACATAAAAATTACAAGCTGAATTCAATGAAACTAATCCTACCAGGAAAGATAACACAAATCTCTACAAATCTCTCTGTATTAATAATAATCTAAGTTCTACTAGTGATGATAATCTTTATTCTTAATTAAATAACTTCTCATTGTGCAAAAACACTGACTTAAATTAACAAATAGTTTGCTTTAAAAAATGACTCACAAACTATTACACTGATAGTTTTTTGTTCATTAAAATTAATAAAACGCCTCAATAATTTACAATCATTGAATATTAAGTCTTAATGATGAAGGAATTTGAAAGGTTAATATGATGTCTTGTTGGCAAAGATGAGCACACATCATTTCATCATCAGCTTCCAGCTGAATTTAAACAAAGCAATAAATTGGTCAAGGTAAATTGTACTTACCTTACCATTACCAATGGTTTTTGTTGGTGTATTAACAGAAATAAATATTAGGTCAGCTTCTAAAATTGCGGTAGTTATATCATTTGAAAAAAACAAATTTTTTCCTCTGCATGCTTTTACTATATCATCCAAACCAGGCTACAAAATAAATTTTAACTGACGTCATGGACAGGCACTTTTTACCTCATAAATGGGAAGTTTGTCGGAATTCCACTGGGCGATCCTTGTTTTGGATAAGTCAACTACAGTGACTTTAATTTCCGGACATTTTAGGGCTATGACACTACACGTGGGGCCCCCAACATATCCAGCGCCGACGCAACAAATTTTTTTAATAACCATTTCGTGACTGAAATTAAAACGCGAGTTATAATTTGAATTAACACATTGTTTTCGCTTGTGCAGTGCTAATTTATACGGTCTATTGTTTAAAAAGGGATAAAGTAATTCGTGAAATTATTAAACAAACTTACTTGTTTGGTCGACTACACTACACGTCTACAAAATGAATCTCTTCTGAGAAATCTAAGCAACGTCTTCACTGTTCCAAAATTCGTTTACACTAACCTCCAACTCATAGCTTACGCCCACTAACCTATAACTCCCTTCTTTACACTACAGCATTATCTATTAGCTTATTTGCTTATTTTGCATATAACAACTATTTTAGATTTTAGGACTATAAAAATAAATTCGTGTACAAAAAAACCGCACTTGACGTCCTAATGTGAATGTTTTCGAATTTATATATTTTAACGTCAGATGTCAGACCTGTCAATTTGTCAATTGACTATTCTGCAGCTGCCATCTGTCAAAAATTTCGTCTTTATCGGTAAGGTTAAATTTATAAAGCTTCGTTCACAATACTCCTGCGTAGCACATAACACTTATAAGTTATACTACTCGTGAATTTATCATTTTGAACACAAGTAACATAACGTAACTAGGCGACTAACTACTGTTTTCACGACAGGTGAATCAAAAAAAAAAATAAAAAAAGTTGGTCTAAGTTAATTTACACAAAACTCCCCTCGTCCCTAAAGTACAGAACAATATATCCAGCTTTTTCAAAAAATTATAAAAATTTGATTTTGCGAATTTTATTTTTTTACTACATTACCTCAGTAATAGTGATATGTATGTGATAACTCCTATATGTTAATGTTTCACGTGAGTTTTTTGTAGTTTTTCATTACAAAGTTTTGTGATGACCTTAACATTTCAACAAAATATCTATGTCGATTTGTATAGGTACAGCGTGATCATGGGTGTGAGACTAATAATAATACTCCCAAAATTTTGAGAAAATAAAGACGTTCTTGATGTGAGAAATAAAATCAATTGTCTTTTTCATTCATTTCACCTGTATAAGCAATTCTAAAAAATATAGATGCATTGATATATCACAAGTATAGATTCATAACATTTCCCCGCAAATAAGATAGCTGGGTAAACGCCTAGTCCATGGTAGAGAAAATCTGGGATTGTGGGTAAACCTTCATGCAAAATCGACCCAGACACCCCGTCTGCGCCCCACACGACCCCACGCATTTATTTAGCTTAGACTTAAATTTTCCTGGATTTTGACTACATCAAATGGAAACATTGTTATGATTGCAAGGGAGAAAAACGAACAAAACCAAATTATGCCACTCTCTATCAACAATTACAGTTTCGGCCAGAAAATCTTGGGCAGTATTTTTCTGTCATTTGAAAAAACACGGTGTAGTCTATGCTTTATTGTCACAATGATTGACACTTTTAAAAAATAAATTTTGACATAAGTCATATAAATTTTGACATACGTCATCATCCACATTCCAGTCTACGTCAAAATGTCAGTGGTCAAAATGACAAACATGGCAGATTTGAGGTTAGAAATATGTAAAGCCTGTTTTAGAGCTTATGTCACTGGAATGACAGAACTGCCCAAGCTTTTGTGGCTGAAACTGTACGTCTCGGTGATATCCAGATGATAACTACCTAAGGAAAAAAATTTAGTCCCCCGAACAGTCTCATTAAGGGCCGAATTCTGTATTTTAACCTTTAAATAAGGAATCCGTTTGTTAAAGGCTTAATTAGGCTTAATTAACTTTAACATGACGATTTTTAGTGTTTTTTGTTAATATTAACAAATTTAAACCATGAAACTATAAAACTAGACAAAGACATCATTGTTCTGATTCATATATACCTTCTTTGTAATTTCTCTGGGTTAAATAATCACAGATTCTCCATTTCTTTCCTTTTATTTAGAAACGGTCACTATATAAAACTAATGAAACTGACAGATAAGTTGCATAAAGTGACACATATGACCATACACTGCACCGTCGCCTGCGTTGACAGTTGCGCTGACAAAGCCTGCCGAATAGCCACCTTTGACAGATAATCCAGTAGTTACTTTCGACGCCATTTTCCTTCTGAGGGCGCTAGTTATCCTTGAATGACAGCTCAAATTTGAATTTGACACATTTGTTTGTATATGTAATTTTCGTAATTTTGAACTAATAAAATACGATTAAAAATGCATTGTTGTGTACCATCCTGTTCAAACAGTAATTCAAATGTTACCTACCACGAGTTTCCAACGCAGAAGCAGAGGTTTTCTGCGTGGACAAAAAGTAGCACTCTTGGGGAAAATTTGAAAGGTTTGCATTCTTTAACTATTAAAAAATAAATAAAATTCTTGATATAACGTAATAATGAACGTTAATTTCATTTAAGAAAACTTTGAACCTCCTTCGGAGAGGCCAAAAGTCTGTATTCTTCATTTTAATAAAAATTATTTTTTCTACGATTCTGTGGGTAGATGCAGGCTACAAAGACATGCAGTTCCCCAGTTTAACAAAGGTGTAAGAGAGAGGTGTAAGAAGGTGTGTAACTGATTAACCGAAACCATTTTCATCAATCAATAATAATCAATGAAAAACTTCACCAACAATCCTAAACCTACACGGAACATCATAAACCAACAATTTCTTCTGTACATTCAAATTGGTCAACTGTCAACGAAGGATAACTAGCGCCCTCGGCAAAATGTGTCCTAATTTTGCATATCGTCCAATTTCGCTATTCGGCAGGCTTTATCAGCGCAACTGTCAACGCAGGCGACGCACTGCACAAAGGAAACTATAACGGACTTCACCTTTATACAACGCATCTATGTATAAGGGTCCTTTACCTTTTAGAGAATAGGAATATCCTTATGTAAGGACCTTCCAAGAAAAGAGAGGGTGGGTGGGCGGGGCTAATACCTGCTAAGATAAGAGCGATTTTGGCAATTGAAATTTCTTTCTTTTCTTGAAGGGTATCTCATTTGCCAAAATCACTCTTATCTTAGCAGGTATTAGCCCCGCCCACCCACCCTCTCTTTTCTTGGAAGGTATGTGATTTGCCAAACTCAGTTTTATCGAGAGTGTATCTCATTTGCCAAGATCAGCCTTAACTTAGCAGGTACTAGTCCCACCCGTCCGCTAGTACCTACTAAGATAAGAGTGATTTTGGCAGATAAGATATACCATCTAAGAAAAGAGGGTGGGTGGGCGGGGCTAATACCTGCTAAGATAAGAAATCCCTCTCTTTTCTTGGAGGGTATCTCATTTGCCAAAATCACTCTTATCTTAGCAGGTATTAGCCCCGCCCACCCACCCGCTCTTTTCTTGGAAGGGATGTGATTTGCCAAACTCAGTTTTATCGAAAGGGTATCTCATTTGCCAAGATCAGCCTTAACTTAGCAGGTACTAGTCCCACCCGTCCGCTAGTACCTACTAAGATAAGAGTGATTTTGGCAGATGAGATATATCTTCTAAGAAAAGAGGGTGGGTGGGCGGGGCTAATACCTGCTAAGATAAGAAATCGCTCTCTTTTCTTGGAGGCTATCTCATTTGCCAAAATCACTCTTATCTTAGCAGGTATTAACCCCACCCACCCACCCTCTCTTTTCTTAGAAGATATGTGATTTGCCAAAATCAGTTTAATCTTCCAGATTGGTGAATTAGCTACGCTTGTTGGGGAAACTGTGGCGTCGCTATCGATACGATTAATTTTCGTTAAACAAAGGCTTCCCCGTTTTTTAAACTACCAAATCAACTAAACTTATTCTAACTACCTTACCGAGTGTTTTCACTCACACCCAACAAAACGACAGTGACGCATCTCAACCACAGATCTCAACTCTTCCAAGCAAGCCCACTTCACCTTCACTTCCAACCCTGTTATCTTACCAGATACCAGAGAACACCATGGTGCAAGAAGACATGGTATGCTAATCCGATGGATGAATTTTTGTCTGCTTTGAGCACCAGCCACGTGACGTCACATTGCCCGACCGAAACGCTCTTCTGGCAACTTCGAATGCTGTCAAATGTCAATTTATAAGTGATATGTGAGGTTATATCGGAGATTGGGATTCGGTTCAGCTTTTAATCATGGGTTAACTTATCTTCGAAGGTGCTAAATTGAATGCTAATAACATGTGTTCAGAATTTGGCATCGTTAGTTGATAGTGATAATACGAACATGCAACAAGCTGGATTTTAAAGTTGGCGGTTATGGCAGCCACAAGCCGTCACACAAAATGCGCAAACTGTGTGCGCAATATCATACCAATGCCAGTAACCACAGAACAGTAACGTAACAGTAACCACCCCGGATACCACTTGCTATTTCTATTTATTAAGTTGGTAGCTTGTCGCTGTCAAACACGTCAAGTTGGATATTCTGTGTCCCGAAGCGGTGTATTGTCAAAAGTAAATAAATAAATAAATGAATTTGTAGCATCTTGTTTTCGGAAGTTCTACGACAAAATACAAATATTATTGCTTTGTTGAGTGCACAATTGAATATAAAACATCGTTAAACACTCACTGTTAATACAAATGACGGAATTGCAAGACAACTTGCCTCCAGGCTGGGAGTGCAAAATCGATGGACTCACAGGAAAACAGTAAGTAATCATAAAATCGGCATTAAGTTTGCTAATTTCGTACCTTTTTCTGCAGATATTACATAAATCACAATACCAAAACTACTACCTGGGATGATCCTCGAAATCGTTACAGGTCAATTCATGCAACTCCCAAACATATTGAACACATACCCCTTCAAGTAAGTTAAAAACCAACACTGCGTTTAATATTGAGGTAATTTACATGTATTCATATATTGTGTTCTTTAAACATGCTGCGTTACTTGGATTTAATAGCATGGTTCACCAGATTTACGAAGGAATTATGTGTATCCAAGTCAGACTACACCTATTCCAGCATTTCAAATGTCCACAAATCAAAGCACTAAACCGAACGCGTTCCAGGTATTATTGCTTGTAGAATGTGCTATTACAGTATGAGGGTGGATGAGTTATTGCTTTTATTTAATTAAGTCAATCTTGAGTAGTTGGCATTAAGTTTTTCTTTGTATATGTAGCGGTTTTTATTTTTGATAACGAATATATGCTGCATAAACCTGAAGTGATGTTTTTTAAAGGAACTACGTAGTACATCGCGCTCAAGCCCTCTTACATTACGAGGAGCAAAAATTCAAGACAGCTCCTTAACAATTCAACAAGACACTGATGAAGCTATTGCTAAAATCAGTGCCATGTTTCCTACTGTTTCAGAAACTCATATTCGCTTATTGATGAAAAAGTAAGTATCATAGCGGACCTCCATAGCCATCTGCATTGTGTACCGTGAATTGTGTTGTGTAAACTAACAGTGTCTGGGTTCACTTTTGTACATACCACTTTTTCATACTAACACCGCCTTTCATTTGCTTTTCTTACCATTTTCTAGGTATCACAATCGAGAAGCTGTTGTGATAAGTGCATTGCAGGTGGAAAAAAATCCAATTACTACGCCTGGACCTTTTGCAACTCCCCCTCCTCAGCGAAACATTCATCATCCCAGCGTATATGCATTACATAAGACGCCTCCCCTTGGGCTCCGCTCTAGCTCCAGGGGTGGTAGTCCAGTATTAAGACCTGGATCGGGGACGAACAGCACATACACAGGCTCTCCACGCATAGGAGAGGGTTTCAGAAGTTCTCCAAGGCCCCACTCTTCTCCTAAATTAAAACTAAGGTCTTAATTCAGTTCGTCCCATTATGGTGTTACCTATTTAGTCTTCTCCAAAAAATTACGTTACTAGTATGAGATACCCTTGTTTCACAAACAATGTCTTCATTATGACGTAAATTTTTTAATATTATATAAAATTTTCATGCTGCATCAAGTACAAGTTTATAGCTAGAATTTTCAGAAAAATCGTGATATGATGACAAATCGAGTTTTTTTTTAATATACAAGATATAATTTCGCGGTTTTATATCTTAAGAACGGATAGCAATATTGAATTTCTGTAAACACAGTTGCTTTTAGCTTGAAGAGGGAAGCTTAATTTAGTGACGTCGGCGTCGCGACACTAATTTGTTTTTTTTTTATTTAATGTATATTTGTTTTAATGGACTTTGATAGATCGTTAAATTATGATTACAATGATATAAAACATTTGTTTAATTTGTTGTAATCTTGATATAAAGATCTATCAAAATTCGCTAAAAAATGTATGTTGCAATTAAAAAAAAAAGATTTGTACCCAAGGCCAACGCCATACATGCGTCATATTATGCAATGTATTTAAATTAACCTTCGCCCTTCAAGTTAAAAACAATGGAGTTTACCGAATCCCATTATTTCTGCCCCTTCTCGATACAAGGCGCGGAGTTTTATCCTGGGACACCTGTAGATAAAGAACAGCCAAAAAAAAAAAAAAATTAAAGCTTCAGGTGATTTTTAAGTTATGACTGTTTTCATAAAAGGGTATTGTTAGAAGAAAAACAATCACAAAATTAGGATATACGTATTATCGACTTTTTATTATTATATAGAAAAAAAAAACGTCACTGAAAAATTATATCTAAGAAGGAAAGGAAAAATATATAGTTCAAAATACTGCAAAAAAAATCTGTAGCTAAAAAGAAAGAAACTTCACCCCAATTTTGGAAAGAGCACTTTTAATTACTTTGAACAAAAGATGCAGTTGACGTAGCTAAGCCAAATTAACACCATGTACGTTAACAATCAAAATTTTTATCCATAAATTGAGTTTGTAGTACAAAAATCTTTGCGTTTTATATTAATGAAAATGCGTGAATTTGAAGGAAAAACTAACTTTTGTACAGTACAGTGAGGCTATTAATTCCGACGAGAGGTTCAAATGGACCACTGTATTGGCGGTTACCCTTCTGTTTGCACATAGCTGTAATAATGTTTTAGAAAATTTTCATGATATAGTTAATCATGTACCGAGAAATTGAGAATACATTTTTTCCCGTTGGTTATCTGCTTTATATTTAATATTGTCCGCATTTATGCGGGCCGCGCCCGCTTGGAATGGGAGTGTTATTTACGCCACGAATTTTTTTTTTATTTTTCAAAAAAGCGGGATTTGTTGGACTGTACTTAGAAACTTAAAATCGAGGGAAGTTGTTTTTAAATAACCTTCGACCATTTATTAATTTTATAGCTTTTAACATATTTTGATAGTTTTCTTGGAGTTGAAATTAAGGAAAAAAAACTTATTTAAAAATTCATAGAATATTTTAATTTGTATTACAACAGAAACACTTCTATTAATTTGTAGAGAATATAAAGTATGAGAAGTGGCGTTTTAGCTAGGTTTTCTGAGTTGTTTTCTATATCGGAAGTTTTTTAAACATTTTTCTTGTGACTTTTCAAACCTAGATAAGTATTAAGGGAATACTTTTCTAAACAATTTTTGTGTATAGATGTTGAGAAAAATCTTAACCTTTTTTATAAAAAGTGCATGGATAATGTTTATCATTTTTAGTTGAAAATGATAACTCATATTACGAAGTAGCCATCAATAGTGGTACTGAAAACACGAAAGTACAAAATAAGAGGCTTTTTTTTTTGAAAAAACGAATTTCGAGATCAGAGAATCTAAAAGAAAAAAAATATAGCTATGTTTTCCTAACAAAAAATTATGTTCCTTGCGAATTCCTTCAAAATTAAATAGATCTCCATTAATTAAGCATGACATATAGTTTTATATCACGTAATCACATTTTTTTTTCAAAATTTTTCGACGTGCTTTTTTCAAAAAAGGGGTGGCCGACTATGTACTATATCTATCTAAAAGCTCCACAGTTTATTAAGAAAAATGATCAAAATTAAAACTGCATTTATACACTTTTTGGAATTTAGAATTTATAGTTGCATCAGAGTTTTAGACTAAAATTTTGCTTAAAAATAAAAAATGTGGCAACATTGAGCTTTCTTTAAACAGTTACATATTATTTAAATTTAAAACATTCATGTTCATTGTCATTTGTATTCATGTTATAATTTAGATATTGATTGTGATAACTTTTCTAGGGCCTTTAGTAAACTGAAAAAATCTTAACTACAAAAAAATTAAACATACAAGAATTTGTGGGTAATGTTAGATACGTAACATATATTTCTTTTCGCAAATAGCAAAATCTGTCAAACTACAATCAAGCAATACCTACAAAAATTCTCTTCACATTTGAGTGTTCCAAAAGTGGCGGGGTTTTTAAACTAGAATTTTCATTTAGTTATTGATATTTTTCGTTCAAACACAAAATTGGGCACTTTTTTACACATTTTATCAAAAATGTTTAATTTTTACTTCCCGAGCGTAAGCTAAGGAAGTATAGTAATCGAGTCTATCGAATTGCCACTTTCATATTTTCTCGAAAACTGCTGTCATTACCTCTAAAGTACGAAAAAAGTGGTCTCCCGTTTCTGTCTGTCTGTCTGTCTGTCTGTCTGTCCGTCTCTCTGTATGACGTCATCTCCAAAATTTATAATATTTTTTTTTTATTTCATAAAGTAACATGCACTTGTGGTGTCTGAATCCGCGTCGAATTTTCACTCTAGACATCCAGGATTTTTGGAAAAAATTCAAAACTGAATAACAATATTTTGCAATATAACTTTAAAACTGAAAAACCGAAAAAGGTTATCGCAATCATGGTAAATCATTAAGCAAAATTTATTCGTTTATCCCCTCCCAAAAAAATGATGATTTCATCTCAAAATTTTGCCGAATAAATCCTATCCAAAATGTGCAAAATATAATGAGTCTATACTAAAAAAATCACATAATCAAAATTTACAATTTTTCGAAAAAGCTGGATTTGTTTTATTGTATTTTAGGGGAGAGGGAAGTTCTGTCGAAATAACCTTCGACCAATTTTTTATTGTGTTATTGAAGTTGCTGATTTAACATTATGTTTTCAATAATGTTCGTTACTTAAAAATTTAACTCTATTGTGAAAATAATCTAATAAACAATTTTTTTCATAATTATTGATTAGACAAAAAATAGAAGTTTATTTTTATATATTTATTATTGCTATTACGAATTTATTTCTCAAAGCGTCACACCGTTGTGTGATGAAATTTGTATACGCTTTTACAAAAACATTTAACAATGCTTTCCAAATGAGAAATAAACAAGTTTCATACCCGACAAACGGATAAGAATACAATAATCATTTTCACGGGTAATGAAACAGTGATAAAGGTTATTTGTTGGAAATTATTGATTTTATGTGGTAATTTGTACACGAAACAATTGAATAACGAAAAGTACATTTGTTTCCTGTAAAGTTGGTCGATATTTTGAATGAGTTAAGGGAAATTTATTTGACAATGCGTAGTTGTGGCGTGTTAAACATATAATATAGATAGTTTTTTAAACAATGTAGTGACATTTTCTTTAATTTGTAAGTATATGCATTTTTATAATATTTTTACGTTTCGAACATTTGCAAAATTCAACATTGGAAATAATTTTATAATAAATAAATCGTAAAAGTCTCCATCAATTACAAAAATAATGCATGCGAAATTAGAATGGGTATGATCCTGTGTTTTCTTTTAAAAAATAGTGAGTAATAATACAACAAGTATTGAAACTTGGATAAAAGGATAATTTGTCGGATTTTCGAAATTTTGGTATTTTATGGATACTTTTGAGTATTTTCGCTAGATTTTTTTATCCCAGAACAACAAAAATAATAAATCTTACATTTTTGGAACGCTCTTAAAACGTCATCTTATATCTCTTAAAACAAGTCTTTAATTGACTGCAGAATATTCTAACGATCTGATAGGGAAATCCCATTCATTTCTTATGGACTTCTGATATTATAATTTGCTCCTTTAGATCTTAAACACACCAAAGTTGCATTTTTTTTTATTATAATTTTATAAAAAAAGTTTTTATTTACAACTTACTTATGCAAGGTGATTAAATTTACCGTGTATTTTATTTGCTGCTTTTTTCGTGTTAAGAGTTGTATACTTCACTCGGCAAGTAACCTTTGCATAATTAAAACCTGAAGTGACACTTATCTTAATTAAATACACCCAAGAGTGTATAAGATGACCAACCAACATCTCACACATATTAAAATTAAATAATCCGTTTCCAATTTTTCTACCATTTCAATCTGTTTACATACATATTGTGCAGCATTCCCCCAATATCACGTAGTAGAAATTATCATTTACCATTTATACCACTAACAGTGCTCCGTTCACCCTCGACAATAGCAAAACTTTGCTGTCCCTATGGATACCTGCATCCGTTCTGTGGATATTTTTTCAGCATGCTTTAATTTTTATTAATTTTTATTTGGTGATGGTTATAACAGCTAGAATTGTCATTTGTTTTTATTTTATTCACTTTCATAGAAAACATTATTTTGGATAAAGTAAATGACGGTACGTAGTTGCAGGTATATGAAGTCAATTTTCCCAAAAGCAGACGAAACGGTTATTTTGGATATACTCAGCAACAATGAAAGCAATATACAGAAAACGTCAGAAATCTTAACGGATATGGGTTTTGAAAGAAAAGACACTGTAAAGATGGCACAGCAGAAAGTCGAAATGAAAAGCCAGCCTGTTAAAAAAGAGGAGGAAATTAAGAAGGAAGAACCTAAACCGTTACCCCCTCAGATGAAAACGTCAGAAGAAAAGGCGGCACGTAATATTTCGTTTAAAATTTACTGATTAAAAACTGACATCGCTTGGGTTACAGTTACTGAAAAATTGAAGAACAAGTTTGAAGGTGTAGCAGAACACTTAATTACGATAGCACTGGAAAGTGTGGATTTTGACGAAAGCAGAGCGAATCAGATTCTCGAAATTATAAAACAAGAAGATTCCGATAACAAAGTCGAAGAAAGTACACAGAACGAAGACAATGAAGTTGACAACGAGTAATTCTTTCAATGTTATAATTGTAATTCTTGTCATTTAATTTTAGGGAGATAGCTATAGACGTAGATGTTAATAAAAGCACTACCCTGCCTGTATCCCAGAGCAGACAGTCCATAAAATCATTATTGAAATCAGATAAGTCAGATAAAGACAGAAGTACATATTCCAGGTACGTAACGGGTACCATTTATATGAAAATTTAATGTACACACATAAATATATTTCATAGGATTGTTGAAAACGATGCCTTGGAGTTCAGATCTAAGAATCTCACAAACACAACGGGGCCTAATCCAGATTTAACGCAAGGACCAAATAATAAAATATTATTGTAAGTGTTGTTTCTTTTACTCCGCTTTTCATCCATTTTCTGAGACTGAATTAACTTAAATACTTGCTAATTAGTTTCTAATTCATACCCTACCTGCGGTTTCCCCCACCACTTCTCGAAACCATTATTTGTCAAAAGTTGTTTGAAAATGGCGAAGTGGGTGGAGCCACAGGTAATCTATAGATTAGGAAACAGCAATATGATGTTATTTTTCCAAAAAAAATATTCTCCCTGTTGTTTTAACGTTCATGATTATTTTTTTTAGGGAAGATTATATGAACTGGCAAGGACCTAATGTAAATATTCGAAAAGGTCCACAAACATTACAAAAAGGTCCTAATCTTTCATTATTGGGGACCAAGAAGTATCAGCCTCGCGGCTCAAACCCAGAATTGCGCAAAGGTCCAAAATTGGGATTAGCAAAAGGCAGCATTTTTTCTCAGTTGAAAAACGTCAGTATTGGAGAATCTCGAGGAAAGTAGCAGTTGATGTGCAATCTCATTTAAAATTCTTGAATTTCGGTTGCATATCGTTATTGAAATCTTTGTTGAATATTTAAGTAGAAAATTTAAAAGACCTCATCAACACACAGCACACAATAAGCACAACCTGAAGATAATTACAGTAGTTTAAAATACACGAGGGTAAATATTTGCTATTAAATGTATCCAAGGAAAAACAGTATACAAATAAGGTAATACGAAAAAACTCAATGTTTTAGTTTGTTTCTTTTATACAGCTTAACATCTATGTGATATATGTCAGCTATGTATCGTGTTAATGGCAATATTCTAGTGATAATGCTGCAGCAGTGTGTAGCTTTTTAAAAATGATTTTAAAAAATTGTGAAGGCTGTGGGTAATAACGTATGCCGCCCATTCTTCAGCAAAAAAGTGGGTAAAGAAAGAAAATCCAATTCAGTAATTTCACAGTCCGTAACAAATGTTCACTATTGCATATTTTAACTGCAAATATTTTTGTAAATGTATTTTAAGAGTAGTACATGTAGGAGAAAAAATATTGTTTTTTTGCGGCCTTTTGATATTTTTGCCGTCGTGGTGTTCTAGATTTCACTTCATAATGTAACAGCTACAATATTTCCCCTAATTTTTGCAGTGTCACCACCTTGAACAGGGAATTGTTTGTATACACTATAACTATATCTGGATAGTTTTTAGCTACGATTGTTGTATAACTTATCTCTTCTCGATTATTTATTTATAATTCATTTTCTTTTGTGCCATATATTTACAATAATACTGCATGTATACTGGATGTAATAAAATAGTGCAATATGTCTCTTAACTGTTTATTTATACCTTAAAATAATTCCTTACGTCTAATGTAAAAACTATACTTCATCTTCGTTTAACAATAAATTTGGTATGCCGTTATTTATGGGGAATTTCCTTCCAGTTTCTGGACAGATAAGTTCGCCGTTTATTACATCAACCTCCAGTAGTACATGGTGTGCCTTTTTCAAAAAATCTTGGTCGTTTTCATAGTTTTCCACAATTTCTTTGGGAAGACCTTCCAATTGCCCTATGCTCTCAGCGGCATTCCACAATACCGCCCAGTCGACCTTGGGTATAATTTTTGCAATGAAGTCAGGATTGAAGTCCACCTCTGACACACGAACATCTGACGCCTGCGAAGTAATACATTCGTGTTTTTTTTTTGTATTTAAAGTACTAGTTTAGATAAAAAACTGCCTTACAATTAATATTTTTGTAGCGTGCTTCTAAAATATAAAGTGGAATAGATGTTGGGTAGTAACACAAAAAATGATATAAAAGATCTCTCAAAAATACTGGCAAAGGTTTGTATTTATATTTGTTAAATTAAAGACAAAATAGATAAAGAAGCATGTCATGTCCATGTTTCAAGTGAACTTTGCTTAACAAAATTTTGTGATGACGTCATCAACTTTTTGGTAGGGACAAATACATATGTCGATAATAATAAAAACTGAAATTTCAAATTTCAATCAATTTGCATATTCTGAAGAATACCACTGCGTTTTTTTAGTTTAACTCAAAAACTCAAACACAAACGTACTTTTTCCTCGGAAATTTTTACATCTAGTTTAACAGCTACGAGTTTTTTTTATCCAAAAACAAGTTGTGGGTGGTTCATTTTAGTTTTACTCATTTTTCTTTTAAATTTTCGCGTAGGTGGTACGTGGTTAAAAAAAAACTGTGACATTCTAGCAATGCTAAATCATTTTTATAAAAGGAACGTTACACAACAACTTAAATAAAGTCTGTTTTTTTAGTTATATGTATATTAGAAAATTATTATAGGGTTCACCTTCAAGGGCGGCGTTTTCATTTAATTTTTTGGTACATAAATAAAGCATTTAACAATAATAATATTTCGCAGTATGTTTTTTGATTTTAGTTTTTGTATTACTACCACTGAGCCCTATTCAGCTCGCCAAATAAATGCAAAGTTTACAATCAACATAACCTTAAATATACACAAATTTATTGTCGCTTGAAAGTACAAAAACACAGTTAAATGATTTACTCACGTTAATAGCAAGTGGATATCCAACAGTTACAGCTTTCATGCATTTAGAAGTAAGCATGTTATGAGTTAACAATTTCATGTTTGTTTCAGCAGCCCTTATTCGAAGATCACAAACAACAAATTCAATTTACTTGTACTGTCAGTTCCAATAAATAATTTCTTCTAAATTCTTCAAACCTATTACTGAGTCCTTATTTATCTATATTCATTATGATTTTCACAAATTGCTGTTCGACTGCGAATATAGTGCGGTCTATAACCATGTTTTTGTTACTATAATTTGAAAAAACGACGCCATTTTGACGGCGGAAACCACCGACAGTTCGTTACAACAACACTCGTTTCAAACGACGCACAATATAAATTACGCAAGTATCGACGAATGTGTTTCAAAATTCGCTTTAATTTTTTACGCATGAATTTTCTAACAAACAAGTGACGATTTCACTCTTCGTTATCAAATTTCAACTTTAAACCGGTTGTTTGTCGTGCGCAGCACTTCCGGTTCCACTAACTCCTGTGCTAAATGGGAAAACCCTAGAAGATGTGTATAGTCGCCATTTTTCCATTTAGTTATATTTGATCTTTCTAGTAACTAAGAAAATAACCGTTTTGATCTGGTTTAGATCTTGGCGGGTGAAATGGAAAGCGAAGAAACAGAGCAGATTCAGGAAGGCGAAGAAGAATCTCAAGATTCACAAGAACTGGACGAAATTCCTGTACAATTAGATGACTCGTCATACGAACCTCTTGGCTTGACCAACAGTTCAAATATCGTGAGAGGGAAATATTACAAACAGACTTATCGCCCCGCGTGGGAACAAATGCCAGATTTTAAAGGTAAGATGAAGCCCATTAAGCCTGCATTATGTTATCTATATTTAACTGTGTTTGTCAAAGGCTGGCTTCGAGGAGTTGTTGGTGAACCCACAAGAGCATATTGTACATATTGCCAGAAAACTTTGCATGCTCATCGGTTAAGTTTGCTTAAACACACTTGCACTATTAGACATCAAAAGGCCGCGCAGATACACAATACTCGAAAGGTAACATGTTACATTCACACAATAGTGACTTGATTTTCAAATCTTGTAGAATAAAGCCCAGGCCATGGAACAGCAAGAAATTCATGCTGTAGTTCTCCAAGAGGAAGACATTAACCAGACAGAAATTGATAATGAAGAGGCGGAAGCAATAGAGTACACTGAAATCACTTCAGAAGTGGAAGATGACGACCATCTTCAAAAAGATGGGGAACATGACTTGGTTGAAGAAGAAGAGGAAGAGGAGGCAACTATGGAAATTCATCAAGTCCCATTTGAGAAGGTAGGAAGGTTTGGTTTCTGCCATTGTTGGTGCTATTTTTGTTTTCATTGAATTGTTCTTTTTGTTAAAGAATAAAACAAACTAGTCTCTTTCTTTGTTATATCATTTTCCTTATTTGTTTCTGTGTTTAAGTTTGTGACTTCATTGTATATTGATCATTATTTTTTAATAGCACAACCAAAATTTCCAAGCAAATCAAATGAAAGCGCCAGTTTCCACTCACGTGTTAGATACCACAAGAGGATGCCCTGTGTCTGGATTACAAGTTAGTCTGTATAAACTGATTGATGGAAGATGGACATATATTAATGAAGGAATTACGAACGTTAATGGGAAGTTTTCTGGCTTTGTAGACAGAGCAGATTTTACTCCTGGAAGATACAAACTGCATTATGATGTGGATAGATATTTTGATGCACGTAAGCAAGATACCATGTATCCTTTCATTGAGGTAAGAAAGTCAATGAAAATAATTTATAATGTATATTAATAAAAATTTGCAGGTGGTATTTGACTGTCGAACTATTACTGAAAACTATCACATACCCATACTTCTAAGTCCATATGGGTATTCAACCTACAGAGGATCTTAGACATTCCATATTACATTTTTAAGAAATTATAGTGTTAAATAGCTTTCTAGATTGCCTTATGGGAAATAATTGAAGAGTGATTATTTAACCAATATTTAAGAAATATGAAGTAGGTTCATTAAGTTAGTTTGTCCTTAATTTTAATATGCTGGAGAAATGGAACTATTTTTTACCAAAGTTAGAGCAAAACATTAAAAGTTTTTTGTTCAATCCTGTACTACTGTATGCTTAAGAATATTCACTTTTTAAATAAACAACAAAATTCATTTGAAAATTACTTTTATTACGAAAAATACACAATTTTAAGAAGACATTTTCGCTTTTTGTTTTTTGAGAGATTTTTGTTTAGCTTGTTCATACAAAGCCAGCAGTTTTCCTTCTTTGGCTAAAATTTTTAAAATTTCTACTATTAACGGTAGATAATTATGCTTGCGTCGAATATTTTCAACCTGATATTGGCGTTTTTTGTTATCTTCCTCTTCGATTAGTAAGCGAAGTCGTGCGAGTTCAGTCTGTTGAGAATCTGTTTCCATTCCAGACTCTTCAATGTACTTTTGTATCGTTTCTATTTGTCTCTGATATAACATTTTTCGGTCACTAACTATCGCCATCAGGTTGAAATGGATTTCGCCTTCGTTGTACCTACAACAACAATAACTACAATATTGAATTTTGTACATCAATATACAACACACCTTTGTATCCTTTTCTCAATGATCGGCCTAACAACATCAACCCAATCTGTATCTGCTGCAACAGGACCCAAATCAATGGGTCCAGTTTTCAAACCATCAAGTTCATAAAGTCTCCCATCAATGGGCACGTAACTTACAAAATGAAAAACGTCTTCATTTTTGTTAGCCAAAGAAGGATCAAATTCAAACAACTGTTGTCTAGCAAAAGAATTATGAACTGACCTAATAACAGGTGAATTACTTATAGTTAATCCTTTCATATTTGCATCAAAACCTTGACAGAAATCTTTCAATTCACTTAATGTATGACCTAGCTTTAAATCAGAATGACGACAGTTTAAGAGTACACTTAAAATAGCTTGTGTCGCACAAGCATTTTCTATAACTTGCTGTGCAAAAAAGATCTTTTCCAGCCGGCTATCTTGAACGACGGAACCACTCGGTTCATCATCTTTAGTCCATTTAAATAGGAATATGAGGCCGTGAATTGGTCTAAAACGAGAATGTGTTAAACATGTTGAAAGACAATGGTGAGGTGTTACTTTAAATTTTCGAACTGTTCTGGGTCCAGACTCCACAGTTCTTCCACTTGGACGCCTTTTACACCTAATGGAATGAGTGTTTATACGAAAAATTGTGGCGGTAAAACTACTTACCAAATTCTCGAATTAATTCAGTAAAAACTCCTGGATCGCTTTCTATTAAACACCAATTTCCTGCCGTTTCTGACATTTTTACGTGTATTAAATGATAAGATATATGTGATTAAACTTATGCTTGTTATGATATAACCTCAAAATTCTTACAAAATGGTTGTCATGCCAGCCATATTTTAATGGTGATTTATCGTCCACATGGCGCGAAATTCAAACACCAAGTAAGCAGATTTTGTTTTTATTTAAATATAATTCAATAGTTTTATTAATTTCTCGTTAAATAAAGCCAGCACTTCTACATATCTAAATTATAAAAAAGCATAGATAAAAATATACAACTTGAAATAAAATGAATTACACAGGTCCCACATGATCATATTTTCATCACTCTTTCAGTGCGCTGTTACACTGGAAGTTTAGATTATCTCTTACAGATGCGTCAAGCTCCTGTAAAGACGAATAAATGTGAATCCCTGGAGTGGAAGTAAACGCAGACCTTGACAATCTTGTGCTTCTTCTGACTGGAGTTGCAAAAACTCTTTTTTCAACTGTGGTACCTTCACTTGTTTTTCTAAAAATTAAAAATTAAGTGCGCCAAACATTTTTCTGTTTGACTTACTTCTTCAGGACTTTTTCTTGTACAGCAAACTGAATAATACTAGATTTAAAAATATTTCTAGCGTCTTGCACAATTTTATTTCGGTCGTTTTTGTTCACGTGAGGACCGCTTTCGTTACAAATATTCAACAAACTGAATTTCTGCAAAAGTTGGTCCAGACATTTATCTACATTTTGAACCTGAAATTATAGATGTCAGATTGAGTTACTAATAAGTTTTAAGCAGAATATTACTTCAGCCCCTTGAATAATTGCAGTTTTGTAACACTCAACTGCTAGATTTATATTTCCTTTTGTCTGTTCTAGAGCTGCACGACATTCCCAGTACTGGGGTTCTTCTTCAACTTGGCCACATTTTTGTTTTATTAATTTCAACCAAATGTCACACTGTTCTGGTGGATACCCCTACAAACAAAAAATATTAACAGGTAAATTTCATAACTACATAAAGTGCTATACATACATCCAGAATTAATTTATGTAGATCTACTAAAGCTGTTTGTGCAACAGCAGGTAGATTAATTTTTTCAGGTGTTGCAGGCGGTTCTTTAATGAAATTGTTATTTTCAATTATGACAGAATTTTCAATATTTTCTTTTTCTCCGTCACAGTTTAGTGCTTTTATTGTATTTTCAGCATGGACACCAAAACACTTCAAATGGTGATACTCTTTAAAACTTTTTCCTTTGATTTCTAGCCATTCACTTAATTTCTGTGTCACTTCGTTGGAAATTTGCTTTGACACAAAAATTGATTTTCTGTTATTGCTTGGTGTGTTAAATAGAGAATTTTTCCTAGCAGAAAATACCGGAGTCAAAGTGCTTCGAATATCTGGTGTTATCATTGAACTCTTTTGAGTGTCTTTGTCAGTACAAGTGATCTTTAACAATTGAGGCTTGTTTGGAGTAACGCTAACCCTTCGAAGATTATTTGTTGAGTGAGGAGTACCATCAGTATTTGACAACTTTGTCTTTGTGTTGTGCTGAGTCTTTAGTTCTTTTTGGTCATTTCTTATCTGTTGTGAGTTAGAGTGAATTGGGGCAGGCATTGACGGTTTTTTATTTTTAAAAACTGAAGCATCATTGTTGACATGTTTCACAGTTTTTATTTTTTGTACAGCACTTAAGGAGCTTCCAGTGGTAAATTTTTTTTTCACAGTTTTACTTGAAGACATGTTTAAGTTTCTGTCAGTGACTAGTTTTGGGACAGACTGTGCTTTTTTTGGTGGATTTGCTTTGAGACTACTTTGTAATGTTAACTTTTTCCGGGGTAGCGCAACTGGGGGTACAAATTCGTGCTTTGATATTTCTTTATTGGATTCACACCGTCTGAGACTTTTGTCACTTTTTAGGGTGAACGATGTTGGGTCAGGATTGTACGAAATGTTGAATTTAGATAACACTTCTGAATCAGTATCCAGAACATTGACCAACGTTTTCAGAGGCGTAATTAAAACAGACTCTTCTTTATTGTTGGACGTTATTTTTTTTTCGAGTTCGTGCACTAGTAACGGATTTGCTTTAAGCATTCGGTACTTGCTGGTCAAAGTTTGTCTCACTTGAGGAGCTTTCATTTTTTTACTTTGGGTTAGTTTGTCTTTACTCACGCTTTTATTACAAGAATCCATTTCAGGGGTAAAGTTTTCTATGACAATTATAACACAACTTTCGCAACTGAATAACAGGACGCTGAACACTTGTAAACGTTTGTTTTATGTTCGTTGTTACTTCAGTTCAATGTGTAATGAATTTGAAATTGAATTTGAATTGAACCGTTGTTTGAAAATAAATAACGTTTCTGCGCATGCCCAGTTGCACTTGCTTTTAGGGTTTTTAGTTTTATCGGTTAGTGGCATTGCACTAGTGACATATATTTTATTTTTTTACTGCGAAATGGTATGCAAGATGGCGCGTGGTGAATTTTAGCACATGTCAAATTTCGTTTTGGTAAGGCGATACACGTAAATACCGAAAATTTTCATAATACCTGTTTTGTTGAATTATTTTTTGTCGTTGTTGTGAGTTTCGTTGAAAAAATTGCAGTGACAGTTTGAAAGCGGAAGTTTGTTCCTTTGAAATGACGTAAACATTTTGGTATTAAATATACTTTTGAGTGGTTCTTCCTTTAATACGTTTTGTTTGATGATTATTTGAAATCTTTTCATAAGAATTAATCTACAGTGTTGAAGTTTGTTTTATTGATACGCACCCGTTCAACTTTCAGTATTGTTTTTCTTCTGATTTAAAAAAATGAGAAGAAAATGTAACAACGTTGTGGACACATCGTCCGATTGCAATGTAAGTACCGAATGAACATATTTGGTTATTATAAAATAAGTTCGTTTTGTAGACTATATTTGCGTACACATGTCTTTCTATAATTATCTTTTGGAACTTGTCCAAAATGCTTCTTTTAAATGTCCGATATACAAGTTTGTGTCTAGATCTGTATGAAATTTAACGCACAATTTTGTTGTCTCCAATAGGAAAAACTGGACTCTTTCCAAAATTTCACTTTTAATTTTATTTTATTCTGCACCCGCCAAAGTGTGTACATCAACCTCAGTTATTAAGTAATATTTCTCAAATTTCAGCAGATGACTACAGAAGATGTTCAGGCAGATATAAAACACAGTGATGACGTTGAAAACAAGATTCAAAAACAGATTATTTTAAACTCCTCCACCACAGTAGCAAGTATCGAAATGTATGTTCGTGATGTATTTCCTAATGACCACGAAAGTGTCGAGCTTATTCTCCACTATGAAGGTGGAAAAACTGTAAGCAAATCTCTATATCTGTTTCTATATTTTTAGCCCTGACATAAATTGTGTGCTAACCGCGACAGTACTTTTAGTTTAAAATCGAAACAATGCCATTAAACATTTCACAAAATTGTTGCTAACAAATTTAGAACTCAAAATCATTCATAATTAAAATAAATATTCTTTGAAGAATCGTCATTGATCATATACAATGGCAACTTATTATTCCACATACATTAGCATAATGCATTTCAGTTCAAGAAAATACTTTTAAATGAATAGTCACGCAATATTCATAAATTCTTAAGACTATTAAATTCCAAGAAATTTGTATTGAAAAAATTTCAGATTTGCTTAAATGACTATAAAAACAGCAGCATGGGAGATCTCGGTATCCAGCTGAACCCCGAACTGAACTACACTATCACGGTTACGCCGTCAGAAAAACGAAATATGTCGCTGTACGTGAACGATGTTGCCGAAGACGATTTGTTGCTGGGTGCTTCGGCAAGTCCTACTACGGGTGAAGTTCCGTCATCTAGTGGAAACGACACTGCCCCAATTCACGAAGATTTCCTCGAACATGGACATTGTTCGAGGTGCCGCGTCGGACCTACTACTAGTGATGTAGAACCGTCCAACAATGTGGAATCTATGAGTGTCGTTGAAAGTACGAATTATGTTGGACTAGTAAATCAAGCTATGACGTGTTATTTGAATAGTTTGGTGCAAGCACTTTTTATGACACCGGAATTCAGAAACGCCATCTACAACTGGGAGTTCGATGGGCAAAATGAGGCCCGGTCTATACCCTATCAGTTGCAGAAATTATTCTTGAATCTACAGGTGAGTACTTGTTTAGTTTTTTGATTTAAGACAATTTGTTTATGGAATTTACGATATATTGATTTTGAATAAAGTGAGCTGACAGAGCAAATCAAGATTTTAAAAAAACATCAGATGTATAATTAACTGAAAAAATGATGTCTTCTGTGTGTTATAAATTGCATAAACGCACCCACAGCTATCCAATTTTGACTAACATATAAACGTAACAATTCTACATGTCCTAATTATATTAAAAATAATCTTTGTCTTAAAATATCCTCAAGTGTTCCACTTTTTGATTGACTAACAAAACTAGATTTTTTTGACCAACACAAGATTTTTTTACGATTACAATAAAAAATAAAAATGTTCTTATTTCTGTTATTTATATGTCGTAAATAATTACTGATGGATTAATAGATATCACTTGAATCAGTTGCCATTGTTCATTTACTGAGTAATCATAATAAAATTTGACATTTTTTAGTACAAGGGATATAAATGAAAACAAAAGTTGTGTCAAAATAGAGTTAACAAGAAGTTTAAATATTAAAAATATTCAAATGCGACCTACTTTAAATCATTTGGAAAATAAAACACGCTTCATTCCACTGTATTGATTATTTTGGTTACCTGTTTCGTCTGCATGCTTTCTTCAGACCTTGCAAAAGCAATTTTATATCTTCGTATATGAAATATTTTTCCAAATCTTACCTGTCTTATTTAAAATAAAACAAATTTTGTAGCAATATCACTATATTTTTTATTATCCAACACTTAACTCATAGTTAAAACATTTGAGGTCATCAAGTGACTTCTCTGTCACTGTTCATTTAAGCAAACTGTTGTGGAAGGGATCTCGTCTTGACTTGGATTTTCGCTATTGAGATCAGATCCCCCCTCCCCCACGATGGTCGTTGTAACTGGAAAATTTCCCTTATTCATTTCAGACGGGTGTTTCTTATTCTTTCCTTTATTTTCTTGCTGTAAAAGTTCTATATTTTCTACGTCTATCTCGGGTTTTTATGTTCAAACGAAAATATTTCTTTACTAAAAAAAATAGCTAGAACATAAATTTAATTTTGGCCGAATTAATGGGCAAAAGTTCAGTGACACTATTTTCTCGTTGTTGAGGTTTGTTTATGCTATCCGTTTTATCGTGGGATAACATTTGTCACTATATTAAAATGGCTGAACAGATGCAGTGATCACGTGACATGTTAATGTCCATTTGACACTATTGAAATCAAGAGAAACACGAAAAGCGGAATAATAATTTTTAGTGATTAAAAAAATCACTTATTTAAATCATTCTTGTTTTATTTTTAATTTTCTTTTCAAACTACGAAAATATAGTACATTTTAAGCCATTTCAAATACATTTAAATCAATTAAAAGTAAAACGCTAATTGTCGATTTTATTATGCAGATGATTTCTGAAACTATTGCACTAATTGTTATAAAGTTTTTATTTGTATTTTAGGATAACCAAAATTTGTGTGATTATCCTCACCAACAATTTGATGACGTCATCTAAAAATTTTGCATCCAATTGCAATTTAAATTTTATAAAGTAACATAACTTATGGTTTATGAATCCGCCTTATCTTATTTAACATATTGTTTGGACTGTTGTTTTGTTATTTTAACAACAGGTATAACGAAACATTAATTAAAAATATTCAAGTAAATTTTGTAAACATAAATAACACTTCTGCTATTTAGCAACTTAAGAAAACACAATTCAAACATGACAGAGTCGCGTACTTATGAATGTGTGTTAAAGTACGTCGAAAATGAAAATTAATAACTCCGTAAAATATACTCAGTAACATGGAAATCAGAACCCAGTAATAGTAAGCATATTTTAATAATTTTTAATATACGTGGTTATTACGGGAATAGAAGTAAATGATTAATTAAAATTTGAAATGATTCAAAAACATGTGTTCGAAAAATTTAGTTTGAAATGAAATTTTTCAAATATACATCTTGAAAATTCTCATTTTTCATTTTATCAGTTCTGGAAAAATTATTGGAAATTTCGAAGAAATGGAACCGAAAATAATTTATATTATATTTATATTTTATATATTAATATTTATATATAATAATTTCTACAAATCTAATTTTATAAAAAGAATGGCCAATTTTCGGAGTGTTCGAAGGACAAAAAACTGTTGTTTTTAATTATTTTTTCGGTAGTTTCGAAGATCATCTTAATTTATCGTAGCAGGTACTAGCTTCGCCCACCCACCCTTTTTTTCTTACGTGTGTTATTTGCTAAAATCAGTCTTATCTTAGCAAATAGCCGCTAGCCCCGCCCACCCACCCTTTATTTTTGTAGCGAGTATGTGATTTGCCAAAATCAGTCTTATCTTTGCAAGTACTACTATGGATATGGCAGAAAAACTGATCGTTTACTTATCTTACACTAATACACATGTATACAAAAAATTATCAAATTATTCTTACTATTACAGGGTGTTATGATTTCCATGTCACTTAGTATATAAGGTGTATCAAAAACTACATAAATTTAAATTAAAACTCTTAACTTTTGATTTTTCTTGCTGTTCTAGAATTTTAGTTCTAGATAATTGAAAAACTAAAATAAAAAAAAACAAATGATTTTTCTTTAAATCCGAATGATTTTTTTTTAATCCGATTTTTTGCAACACCGATTGTCAGATTTTTTTATTTCTTTTAGGAATATCGTGTAGATGGTAAAAATAACCAAAATTTGTCTGATTATACTCACCAACAATGTAATGGATGACGGCATCTTAAAATTTTACACAGTAAATGTTATTTAAATTTCATAAAATAACATACTTTTTTAATTGTGAGTTTAAGAATCCGCCTTTATTTGTGACGCCTCAGTGTTTATAAGCACGACGTTCAAAATCTACCATGTAATTTTTTCAGTTAGACATAAGGGGAGGTTTTAGAAACAATAATGTGAAAGACGTAGGGTATATTTTAATTATTTTTACTTCCCGAGCGTAAGCAAAGGAAGTATTGTAATCGAGTCCGTAGGCCGGCTATCTAGTTTTACGTTTTCTCGACCTTTCATGACCCCTAGATTACGAAGAAATAGGTCTCCCGTTTTCGTCTGTCTGTCCGTCTGTCTGCCGTCCCGATTTTAATTAGACAGATTATCTCAGAAAGTACTGGGGTGGATTGTTGTCAAATTTTGTATTTATGTGTGGCAGCGGCGATGAAGATTTAAAAACATGCTGGGTGTAATCCGAGTGATATTCAAAATGTTTCGACTTGGAAATATTAAACTATTATTAATAGCGTTAATAAAAATATCAGTTGACATTATGGAAAGCGAATTTAAAGATTTGTTAATGCCGCATTATGAAATCTGAGTTGAATAAAATTGTTTTAATTACTTTCAAGAAATAGGAATTCTAATGAAAATAAAAGAAACTGTACAAACAAGTTTACGCCTCACTGCTCGTCTTCTCCATTTCTTGTTTCGTCTCGTCTCTTTCTTCTTGTGTCTTGTGCTTGTTCACTGATTTCCCTTGTTTCGTTGTTTTTTCCTTTGTTGGCAGTTTGTGTTAAATCTTTTTCAAGACAATTTTGCTTCTGTTCTTTTTTAGTAAGTATAAAATGTTGTAATTTGTTGTGCAAGTGAAGTTTGAAATTAATTATTTATTGTTGCGTAGTCAAACAAATAAATTTATTTTTACTAAATGATTGTCTCTATTGTTTTGATAGATGTTACCATTTTTTAATTGTTTTTTAAAGAAATATAACTCATCCGAGCCTCCTTTCTGAATACATTGATGTTTCGTTGTGAAATTTCTTCTAAAACGCTAACCAAAAAAGTTGTCTAATCATCCCCACCAATAATGTGATGACGTCACTTCAAAATTGTACATAGTAAATGGGTTTTAAATTGCATAAAATAACATAGTAACATGGTCCTATACATGTTCAGTTTTTACCCGAAACGTCCAGATTTATGGAAAAAAAAATCTAAAATATAAAACAACATTTTGCAATTTGATTTTGAATCCGCCAAACTGAATGCTTTGAAATCTTGCGGATATTTTAAAGTTATCATAAGCATATAAATTTTTAATCAAAATATATTTGCTTATCTCCTCCAAAAAAATTGATGCCGAATAAATTCTACCCAAAATGTGCAACATATGATGAGTTTTTACTTGTCATTTATCATGGCTCAAAATTAAAATTTGCTGTTTTTAGAATTACACTACACCAATCCAAGTTGATATGTGTCCTTGCAAATAACAAAAACGTATTAAATTTGAAATGGCTAGCAGAGCATTGACAGTGACATAAATTTAGTGATTTTAATAAATATCCTTATTTATGGTACGGAATTATACATAGTTGTCCCCGATTAATAAGTAATTGACGAAAGTCGTAATTTATAAACGAGGGACACCGTACTTTGCAAATTTTGACCACCGTAATTTATAACAAACGAACGCTGTAGAGTAGAATCACTCTTGGAAGAATACCTAGTAAAACTGCGCGATTAAACGCATTTTCGTCGCGCGGGACTGGGTTGAGTCCATGTTCAAATCTAGGGGTACGTCGTGTGTCAATGTCGACGCGTCAGCTGATTACCAGGTGATTACCACTTCGCTTCACTTGTTTGTTGTTGTCGGTCGTTTGATGTGTTCGGTGTTTTCTGAGTTATATTATATATATTATATTATCTCCTTAAAATCAGTCCTTTTGAGAACTATTGAGTTGGTTTGGCCTTTTATTAGTTTTCCAAAACTATATGTTACGCCACTGGCCGAAAACAGACTGTTTCTAGTTGTCACATCTGGATGACTCACCGTGTTGTTCTAAAAGTGAACGGACTCTACATTCTGAAGGCTGTACTTTATGAGAATAAATTCCTGTCCTCATAATAAAGTTTTGTCGCCATACATAATTTTCCAATTATTAAATTCGTTCCCAGAAATTACTTTTTTTCTCAGATTAATTAAAGTGTTACCAGGCATTTATGTCCAAATTAATTACAGTTTGTATATTATAAAACCAAATGATTAAAAAATTATCGCCTGTCTTATTAATTTTAATTGTGCGCAGAATGATAATAATGCCCTCAGAAGAGCAAGTCTATCCTCAGATCAATCGTTTCACAACCGCAATACGTTTTATGTTTTACTCAGTTGTTATCAAAATATTAGTAATAGTAAATTTATTTATAGTTGATCAAAAGTTATTGCACTTTTTATGTTTAAGTTTATAATCTGGCTTTGTCTGTCATATTACTTATCTGGCGAATTGGTATTTTCATGCTTTCCGACGTTTCACGACCCCTAGCTAAAATATGAAAAGTAGATCCCGCGTTTTTTTATAGACAAATTGCTGGTCCCGTTGTTGTTAAATTTGCAAAGTCAATTTTTATAATTCTAGATATGTTGTACTTCAGGGCCAATTTTACCATTTATATTCTTATTATTTTATTAAAAAATATTAGTAAATCATTTAATTTTAAATTATATACATAGATAGTTGCCAGAGTTTTTTTTTTTTAATGTTCAGATAAATAGTTTCTAAGTAGTTGGCGATAATACAGGGTGTTCATTTCATCTGTTCACGCCTGAATATGTCTGCATAGGCAACCCATTTTACGTTTATAAACAGCTTTGATTAATTATTTTTAAATAATAATGAACGCATAGGCAGCAATAATCAGAACCAAAATTATGACAAATTATTAAGTTAGTGGAGGCAGGGATTTTGAACATTTATTATAAATTCGTTTTCGTTGTAATCTGATCCATTAATAAATTGAGTATTAATTTTTCAATTTTGTCATTATTTGCCATTGACATCTTTGTCATTTTTTTCTGTGATTGCTGATTGCTTATTAAAAAAAAAAAAAAATTGGACGAGGCGTCTCTGGGGTGTATAATTATGTTGCCTATGCAAAAATTGTCAGGCGTGAACAGATAAAATGAACACCCTGTATATTAAGGCTCTACCACACCTCAAGAAAATTTCTATTTTAAAAGATATGCAACTTGTAAAACACCCATGCTACCTCGTTATGACAGCTGCCACTCATCTCTAAGGGTTAAAATCGTTCACTTCGTTTACAATACTTAACTAGTTTTATTACTGCTATTGTCAGCGGGGGAAGTGTATCCCAGCTTGCAGGTAGAGCAGAGTAAGGAACTAAAATATTTATCTACTATGAAAGAAAACAAACAATATTTCTTAGCTTACGTTCGAGAAGTAAAAACGCAAAAACACGTCTACTGGTATATAAAAATTGCCATTTTGTAATATTAGTTTCAAAAGTTTTGAGCGATATTTGACAGGTGTATGACGTCATCGATAATTTTTTAAATAGCACCTCCTACCTTTTTTTAGCATAAAGTCCCTTGAAAGAGAATTTTTGATATGCGGTTTAACCTAATTTACTGTCATAAGAAGAGAAAAAAGCCAAATGTGTGTTTTAAAATAAATTAATAAAATCATTGTCAGAGACTGTTGAGATCTTTACTCGCAATACACACAACAAAAAAATGCTTGTTCATATATATAATTCCGACCATAATTCTTCCTCTTATTTTTAAATTCCTGTTTCCATAAAAATTCGTACGTGTTGGGCATATTCTGTAAGTAGGTAGAAAAGTAAAATTAAATTTCCAAGAATATTTCATTGTAGGTATGAAAGTTCGTTATTGTGAGTATTTCTTAGTAATCTTGGAATTTTTCAACCCGAAATCTTAGAAATTTAGGTAGGTACATACCTAGTTACCTCTCGGAATGTATTTTGAATGAAGCAAATTGGTGGAAGGTTATTTCAAGAGAACTTCTCTCGCCTCTGAAATACAATAAAACAAACCCAGCTTTTTCGAAAAATTATAAAATTTGATTATGCGAATTTTATTTTTTTTATGAGAACTAGGATATGTTAAAATTTTGTCCAAAAATTCTAGATGTCTAGGGTGAAAATTCTACACGGATTTACACACCACAAGTGCAGGAGTATCTAATTTTTTCAAATTTAAAAAACTTTGTATTATAAATTTTGGAGATGACGTCATCCCATTGGTGGTGGAGATGATTTGCCAAATTTTAGTTAGCGTTTAACCATCTACATGATATTTCTAATATACATACAAAATATGGCAGTAATCGATCCAGTAGTTTCGGAGAACACTTGTCTAATAAAAAATGGATACAGACACCAGACAGACAGACAGACAGACAGACAGACAGACAGACAGACAGACGGACATACGAAAATGGGAGACCACTTTTTTCGTACTCTAGAGGTCATGACACGTCGAGAAATTAGTACTGGACGTAGAATTGTTGACATAGGCCACTTATTAACAACACTGAAATCAATCAGTACTTAAAATAATATTGAAATAACTCATGAAAATTGTTATCGTTTAAAAATTGTTTTTTACTACAAATTTCATATATACGGAATATTCGGTAATCTTTGTACTGAACCTGAAAATCATATATACAAAGTCAATTATGCAGCTATTTGTGTAGCTAGATCAACGGTCGTAGGTTATTCTCAAATTTCAGAATTTTGTTCAGCTCTAGATATCCCTGAAAAACCCCAGGCGACATATCGTAAAGCCGAGGCTAGAGTTCTAAAAAGCATCGAAGCACTTTTCGAAGAACAAACCAAAATGCAGGTAAAGAAGAGTACCGATTAGCTGTGAAGGCGAGGGAGGTAGATAATGATTGCGTCCCATATACTACCGTTACAATGCACTGTCTGGGGTAGGACGTATAATTGGTGCCAGAATTAAAAAAATACTTTATGTAGGAGTCAAAAACAAACTTTGTAGTTTCTGTAAAATCTATATGAAACAGAAAAAAGAAATTCCAACACATACCTGTTTTAAAAACTAGGAGCAAACATCTATGTCCATGAAAGCTTCAATTATCTTAGAGGGATTTACTTTAGATACTTTATAGGAGAATTGTAGGCGACGAGGATAGTAGCGTATTAAAAAAAGTTCGGGTTGCAAAACCAAATGATGCATATTATTTTATAGAAAAAATTGAATGTAGAATCACATACTTCATAATTATTGTTCCAAAATTAGAGAAATAGTTAAAACAACGAAAGCAGATATCACTATTAAAAATGTTTTTAAAAATAGTATTCTAAAATTTAGAACAGCTATTATAAGTGCTATTAAATTTAGCAAAAATGACCCTCTTCCTTCTTTTCCAGCATATATTTGGCAATCACGAACAATGTGCAAGTTATTTTTGTTATCAAAGTGGACAGTCAAATGATATTTTAATTTCTACTTTCGCAAATGGTGTTTTATACGAACCTTACAAACAAGTTTTAAATAGAATTGCAACTTTGTCGTCTAGTTTACTTTTTGATATTGAGAACAATGCTGTGGAATGCTACAATTCTGTCGTTAATAAATTTGTGGGAGGAAAAAGAATAAGTTTTTAAGTTTTTCTGCACGAGGATCGTATCAAGGCTGATGCTTTCCTGTGGCAATAAGTTATAATAATAAGGGTACGTTCCTAATTCCGTTATTCAAAAAAAAAATTGGGGAGGCCAATGTTAGTATACGAAGGCGTTTGTGGAACAAAAATTGAATAAAACAAAAACGATTAATAAAACTAAAACCTCTATTAAAAAATTGCGTATCCGAAGTCTGGATTCCGGTAAAAATAATATCGTCAACGATGAACAAACGAAAACGAAGTGTATGAAAGAAAAAAATCGGATTTATTAATAAAGCTGTCACAGAGTAACGTAAATGCTATTGAAAAAGGTACTTGTGGTCAGCGAATGTGTAGGGAATGGAGTAAAGAAAGGACAAAATGAGAGACGGAATTAACATCGCAAATACCGTTAAAAGTATTGTGCATTCCGATAAAGCTTTATGAAAAAATTGCCCAAGTCTATACAATTTGCTATTGACAATGAAGAAAAGGCCAAAGAAAAATTTGAAGCTCTAACAAATTTGAAAAAAATTTTTAGGAGCTTCTCCAGATGGGTTAATAAATTCTAATTCAATTGCAGAGATTAAATGTTCATATGCGGCTTGCAGTAAAAATATTAAAGAGCTATTAAAAATAAAATCATTAATTTATTGTTCAACAAATGCAGTTATTACAATTACCTAGTTTTAACCCGAACCACAACTATAGGTATGTATCAGGTATAACTAAAGTCACTAGATCTACTATTACTTTTAGAAAGTACGGCAAACTGCCTGTGGTCGGAATTCGACAAAGAGGAACCTAACCTATGTGTTAAACAAAGATAGCGCGAGGCTAGTAATTTTCGCTATCTGTCAACGAAAGTTTGATGTATTTACGATTTGAGGTTACGACAGACTGTACTAGAATTATTGAGTTAACGGACCGGAAAGAACACTATTCCAGTCCCAAAGTAACTCCAGCCCTATTCAACGAGAAAGTGTCACCGGCAACCAGCAAACAGTCGTGGAAGACGTGTTACCACCAAGGCAATTGACGGCCAAATGACAGTAACAGGATCGCCATACTGGAAGCAAAAAATAACTGCTGTCGAAAAGACGGAGCATAACAAGGACACAGATATATTTCTATTTCATAAAAGTTACTAATTGCCACACATTTCAAGATCGAGTCACATTAGGTATAACAGGGTCCAGTGCATATAACTAAAAGATATATATATCCTTCTTAATGCTATTGTCAGGTACTTCAAAGGGTGGTCAAATAAGCTTAAGGTATTTAAAAGGTGCTCTATTGTGTGGGCCATAAATTACAGCTTACCATCTCAGCTAATATTTTGGGTTGCCTAACTTACCAAAATTTGCCCAAAATGCTTTGCAGTTTTTTTACAATAACTAAAAGAAGTAAAATTTTAACAGAAAACGAAGAATGGCGCCTAAAGTAGAAAAAAATTCTCTATCACCTCGATATTTTTTAAAAGCACACCGAGTTATAGTTTTCGCTAAAAATCCGCTGGGGTTTTACGCACTTTATTTTTTATTTTAAAAACTGCTACGTTTTTTAAAAAATACAAGTCGCTTCCTTAAAGATTTTTATGTCATGAGCACGCACATGTATCGCCCTGCTCTTCAACTGTTAAAATAAAGGCGCAAAATGGGTTGGCGTTTTGCCTTATTTTGGCATCTTTTAATGACTGTGTGGCGGAGCCTTAATACAATATTGTGAGATAGCCCTAACATTTTGAGGTGATTATACTCTATGAACGACGAACGTCGTACTTATAAATTTTGAACCCTGTAATTTATAAAAGAGAATGCTGTACTTTATAAGCGACTAATGCCGTTATTTCAATTATTTTTATTATAGAAAGTTCGTAAATTCTGAGGTCCGTACTTTTAATTTAGAATTTTTTAACAGGGCGACTCAAGGAAATTAACGAATGAGGAGTAAATACAGTATTGTTGTTATTATTAATTATTAAACTGTGTGTATTTAAATTGATGCGTGTGTCCTTGTAAAAATATTTATTACGTCATTACAAAATTTTGTTATGGAAAAACTTATTAAAATATACGCATTGCACAGTTCTTTTACCTCTGCCTTAACAGTCCACACATATCTTTATTTTAATTTACTGTCATAAATGGGTATGTTGTAGTTTATAGGAGCAAGGAAAAATTTGGCTGTTTCCATAGTGTTCAATGTTGAAATGAACAAACGTGAAGAAGATATTTAAGCAAAATAAAATTATTAGTTCCACTGTGATCGTGTGTAGTATGACGAAAAGATTTAGTATAATATTTTTTTAAATTTACTTGTAGTTTCGACTTCGATATTTTTAGGAGTATTTAACAAGGAATCACTATCATTAAATATACCGGATATCAACAAAAAAGCACTTTTAAAATTAACCAGTTTTTTATATTATTTCTTTCGTACCAATTAAAGTATAAAAATATATTCGGTTGTAAAAAATAATCGAAATAACTTTTGTATTTTATGCACGTGTCTCATCAGTCATCTTTAGATGATATTGAAAAATTCAAAATTCATCAAATCATTGATTTTGTACTTTTAAGAACCCTCTCAGGTTTTTGAACTATTTTCATTCCAAAATTTATGTTTATTTTAATCATTTATAAAGGACCGTTTCAATTTCATTTCTCATATATATTTTGTTAGATTTAGTTTTGATGTGAATTTGGTTGTTCGACTGTACAGATAAATAACATGATACGGTTAACTTAAGTTGTTATCAGAGTGAATTGTGGCTAAACCTACGTCCTTGGATGCAGTTTATACTACGCAAATCTGAGAATCTTGGCATACGTGACATTAGTTTAGGCTAAGTTTTGTCTGGAATGTTAGATGTTTATTTTCTCACTATCGAGGAAGAGAATTTGTTACAGATAAAAAAGTTGTCCTTGTACATAGGTTTTTTTTGTGCGTAATTTATAATGTTACACCTAATGTAAGAACGATTATTTTCGTGAAAATGTATACTCTATGTATGATTAAATTAACTAAACAGTAGATTAAAATACATATAATTACTGTGACTGTGAGTGATTTATATATGACACGACAGTCTTCAAAATATGTAGTAAACAAAAAGACAGTATAATAAAATTATTGATCAAGTCACGTGATTCACTTTAATTTATTATTAATTACTATTGAACAAATAGTGTCTCAGTAAATGTGTTAATTTTTCATTAAAATGAAACGTAAACGGTCTTTAGTTACTAATAATTTGGAGGCACCTAAACAATTATTAAAGGGACAATAGTAATATTTCCAAACATATTAAATATCTTTGATATTCTATTGTTATTTTTTCTACCAACTCAAAAAGTAATCCCCCGGAACTTACTATCGCCAGACATTTTGATGAATATTTCTACAAATTTATAATGTACTTTACGTTACACCTACCGTTATAAAATCATAAATGTGGTTAATAAATAAATAGAATTGAAAGGGAAATTTTGTGGATGGAAGACTCAAAACATCTGCCTCTAAGCAAACAAATAAACGTTTTTGAACTGTTATGTTTATAAACTGTACTTCTTTCTTAATTTCACTCAACTGGAAAAATACTGGCTTAAAACTGTGATAAAACCACCAGTAATACATGAACTTGATTTTAGGAGTAGGTATATTTAAATTATGCAAATCGCCTATCTCGTCTAGTTATAGTTTGACGTTTTAATGCGTCTATGTGGGTACTGTGGATTATAACAATAAACATTTTACGAAACTTACTAGGGTGGGAGGAAAATTTACATTAGGTAGTTTGCGCGCAAGAATGAAGCTTCCTTCTGTGGGTAGAGCTATAAATTAATTGTTAGTCACCCTAAAGGTGCATGTGGATCGCCAAATAAACTCATCTAAAATCAGTGGTACAAGTTATAGAATTTAAGAACGAGATTTATTATACAATGGAATGTCGAATATTTATTATTATTATTTTAGTAGTAATAATTTTTGATTTTGAAAAAGAATTTTGAAACACTGTTAAAACTTCATAAAACTTCCGTCATTATTTTCAGTTCATCGGATACGTAAGTAATAATCTGGAAAGCGACGTCCGTGTTCAATATCTTCGTGACTTTAATAAATGTTTTGACAAGACTTTTCTTTTTTAGACGTCGACACGATCCGCCGTAGAAACCACAGACTTAACAACCAGTTTTGGTTGGCAAGGTAGTGAGGCATGGCATCAGCACGACATCCAAGAATTGTGTAGGGTCATGTTCGACGCTTTGGAACGAAAATTCAAAGATACCAAACAAGCTAATCTAATCAACGACTTATACGAAGGAAAAATGTTAGATTACGTGAAATGTTTAGAGTGCGGCACGGAAAAATCTAGAGAAGACACATTTCTTGATATTCCGCTGCCTGTTAGGCCATTCGGCAGCAATGTGGCCTATAATAGCGTAGAAGAAGCTTTAAGAGCGTTTGTTCAACCGGAAACGTTGGAAGGAAATAATCAATACCATTGTGAGAAATGTAATAAGAAATGCGACGCTCATAAAGGATTGAAATTTATCAAGTTCCCTTATTTGCTAACTTTGCATTTGAAGAGGTTCGACTTTGACTATAATACTATGCATAGGATCAAGTTGAATGATAAGTAAGTGATAGGTGAAGGTTTGCTTTGTGATTGGTTACGGTGATTTGTTGCAGAGTTGTCTTTCCTGAAAAACTTAATTTAAATTCGTTCGTGCCTAATAATAGAAATGAAAATGAAAGCATAGACGAAAGAGACACCATTGTTAAATGTGATGAATGTAGCACAACAGACTCAGGGTCGGCCTTGGATGACGAAAGTTGTCAGGGTACAGATTTGTCTTCCACTGTTAATGACCACGATGAAAACTGTGAAGACAGCGATGAAGGTAAAATTTAAAAAATATTAAAAAAAAGTTTAATTTAATTAGTTTAACATTCCCTTTACGTCACAGGTAAATGCTCGTCTCGTTGCTTAGCACTCTATTGTATATTGTAAGATTTATAAGTGTTACATAAAAATAAAATTCCTTTTTTGGTATTTTTCAACTACCTAATTAATGAATTTTTAGGAATTGATGTAAGTTCGGGTAACGTACACCATGAAACTGAAGCCAAAGGTCCCTACATCTACGAATTGTTTAGTATAATGATCCACTCTGGAAGTGCATCTGGGGGACACTACTACGCCTACATAAAAGATTTCGACAAGAACCAATGGCTGTGCTTTAATGATCAAAGCGTTAACCGAATCACCGAAGATGACATTAAAAAAACCTACGGTGGCGGTCCTCAAAAGGGTTACTATTCAGGTGTTTACACTTCCAGTACCAACGCCTACATGTTAATGTACCGCCAAATAGATAAAGAACGTAATTGCGCAGCGATGAAAGTGGAGGAGTTTCCACCGCACATGCAAAAGTTGCTCCATCATATGCGAAATAAAGAGAAGACGGACAGGATAAATAAAGAGAAACAAAATAATTCGTTTAGGTTAACCGTTAATTGTTACAATCCTTACACCGACGAACTAATGGATGTAAGGATAAGCCTATTTCGTGATTCTACTCTAGAGGATGCAGCGATTACTGCGCATCGTCGATTTAAGTTAGACGGAATTGTGGAAGTGGAAGATTGTCGGATGGTTATTTATAATAAGAAACAATCGTGTATTGACTGTAGTTTTGAATCTGATGACCTTATATTCTGTGATATTGTCGATAGGTTTAAAGTGTTTTATTCTGATTGGTTGTTGGAGATCAAAGAACCAGGTATTTTTTTTTCTTTTGTTACTCGTGGCGGGGGTTAAATTTTTAGTTTGATTTGATTTTTCTTTTAAGGAACTGAATTTAGAACATACAAAAAAGGCGGAATCAACATGAGAACATACTATGTTAATGTCGAAACTGAAGATGTTAGAGAACCAGTTTTAGTGCGTGTTGATGTTGATGATACTGTTAGAATCTTGAAAAACAAAATTGCTGATATGTTAATTATGAACACTAATAATATTCAGGTAAGTTATGAAATGTTCAATTAGTGAATATTCTACAGTTCCATTTTCAACAGGTTGCGATTACGAAGTTTTGTAATGATCCTCAATATTTGGATGATGACAACATGATCGTACCGTTTGACAATGTCTCGTCAGATTTTAAATTATACGTTTCTAGTGTTTTGGACGAAGATCCAGATAAGAAGTTTGATCATTCGAAATTTAAGAAAATTATAGAGCGATTTGAGTATATTGTTTACTTAGGTGTGCTCCTGCCAGATACTGATCCAGGTATGTACATAATTTTTTGATAGATTTAAGGCCAGTTTATACAATATTTTAAATAGTTAAAATTATTTTTTGCATCGGAGTAAGCATAGATTTTGAAATCATTTAAATGATCATATCCGTGTTGTCCTTCCTATAGACGAATGGGTGCGAATACCAAACTGAATCACCCGGTATAATATATTTTTTCTATTTTTGGTAAGACTGTAAGTTTAACAACAAAAGTAATTGTGTCTTTGAGAAAATTCATGGATCTTATTCTGTAATTTTTATTCAGTAATACACATATTTTTATTAAAATTATAACACTCCACAGCATGAATAATATCGAACGTCAAGTAAGCTTGGTTGTCACACAAAATAAACTACACAAGTAACAGTGTAAAGGAGAATGAAGCTAGTGTGATAAAAATACGTGTACTTGAATAAAAATATCGCTTGTAATAAATTTAAATGAACTTGTCTACTAGAAACTAGGTATTTATCAATATCAGAGGTCGAACGTGGCGTGGTATGGAATGAAGGACGTAAGTGATTACAATTACAAAATTATTACACTACAATTCAATAAACCGTTAGCGTTACATATTAATTCGCTATAAAATATCGTAATTTAAACATTATTAAATAAAAATAAACGCATTAATGAACTCGTTAAGGTTTCATTTCACGTGGGATCAGAAGCAACTAATAAACTCTCCATCAAAAAATTATTTGTAACATAAATTTTTATTACAAATACGTTCATTGCAACATAAGTATCAACAAGTCGGAACAACAGGAACATAGTATTACCTAATTTAATCCGGTCCTTGGTTTTTCACCTGAGTTTAGGTCAGAATATGACAAGAACAAAACAATAAATATTGGTTATCATAAGAGAATAAAATTTCTAAAATCAGTTTTTATATTTTAAACTGGACTTGTGTTAAAACATTAACAACATTTTAATTACACATTCTCTTCAAAAAATTGATGACACTATCAAATGTCCTAAAATAAATGTTTATTAAAAAATATACTTTAGAGTCAGATCTTTGTGGTATTTTAATAATACAGTTTTAATTTATACCACTGTTTAGTGAATTGATTCATACTTTCATTTTTTTTTTTCGGGAAAGAGTTCATCTAGTATAAACCCATTTAATTTCTTGGAAATTCGTAAAGCAGAATAACGTTATCGCATGTATCAAAATTGAATTCTTTAGAAAAAATTGCTAAATAATTTTTGTATTAAGAAAATTTTATTTATTTTATGATATACCGCGTGTTTGGAAAATGGCGGATTAACTCTTGAGTATGTTATGTACGGGGGTTTCGGGAGTCCAAAAAAAAAAATTCTTTATGATGTAGATTAGGAAAAAAAAAACGTAATTTTATTAAAGTAAAACACTGCACGCACCTAATGCGTGAATACCCCGGCTTACTTTCTGATGTCTTAGTAAGGATGGTGGCTGAAATCCACCTTTTATTTTTTTTAGGACAATGACCATAACAACCAGTAGTCATTAATAGTTGTGCATTATTATTAATAAATAGAGAGCGGATTTCTGTCGGGCTAGGCAAGGCCAAACTCGGTACGGCTCGTACGGGGTGGGAATTCATTGCAGTTACGGGTTGCACTTTGTTTATTTGAGATTAGAATAACGCTGCTTCCTTGCACTCTGCTGTTAATTCTCATTCTCATTTACTTAGCCGTTTGATTAATAAATCGTTAATTGTATTTATGGAATAAGTGACGATTAAATTCAGTGATTACTGATTATTATCTATCACCCGCCACTGAGTCCTGGCGATCCAGCGCGTCCTCACCTATAATTGTGACGTAGCCCGACAGAAATCCGCTGTCTATTAATAAAACAAGCTTTTTTTTCATTAATAAATAAACAAAAAAAATTATTATAAATTATAAGCAAAAACAAAACCAACAAAAGAAAAATCCATTAAAGCATAACTAATGAAACACTAGAGAAGATGTTCAAAATTCTAGCCTCGTGCATATAAGTAAGCTCGTACTGTTTCCAAATTTTGTTAGTCATCAGTACTTGCTAAGATAAAACTGATTTTTGCAGTGACATACCTTCTAAGAAAAGACAGGGTGGGTGGGCGGGGCTAGTAACTGCCAAGATAAGACTGATTTTGCTAAATCACATACCCTCTAAGAACATGAAAGGTAGAGGGTATATCATTTCATTTGGCAAAATCAGTCCTTAACCTGGCAAGTATTGGCCCCGCCCACCCACCCTTTATTTTCTTCGAGGGTATGCCATTTGGAAATATCATATTTATCTTAGCAAGTACTAAACCCCGCCCACCCGCCCTTTATTTTCTCAGAGAGTAGGTCATTGTCAAAATCAATCTTATTTTTTCAAGCGTTAGCCCCGCCCATCCGCTCTTTATGTTCTTAAAAATTAGATCATTTGCCAAAATCAGTCTTATCTTGGTAACCACTAGCCCCGCCCACCCGTCCTTTATTTTCTTAGAGCGCTGGCACCTGCTAAGATAAGACTGATTTTGGCTAATGACTTATCCGCTAAGAAAAGAGAGGGTGGGGGACGGGGCTAGTACCTGCTAAGATAAGAGTGATTTTGGCAGATGACAAACCCTCTAAGAAAAGAGAGGGCGGGTGGGCGGGGCTAGTATACCTATAACCTCAAGATTGTTTTAAATTAAAAAAAAATTACGAAGTCCCAAAATTAACTCAAAAACAGGTCAGGTCAGAATTTTACAAAAATATAACATAAAAGTCCCCCAAAATTGTTTTAAATAATTTACAAAAAAATATCCCTGGGCTTCCAAAATAATACACCATGGGTATCCAAGAGTCTCCCGAATTAAAAGAACAAAAACACTGCGGCACTCAAGACTTTTTCAAATTCATAAAAAATAAAACACTAAAAGCTCAAAATCCGTCATTTTCCATACACTCGGTATAGTAAAAAAAAAATAGATAATAAAGACGCAGTAAAAAAACATTCGGTTATGACGAGGTTCGAACCCTCATAGTGCAGAGTACAAGTCCGATTGTTTTCCATCGACCTTCTGCTCTACGAAGCGTCTGCTTGAGAAGCGAGATATCGGCTACATAAACCACGTGAAAAATATCAAACAAAAAAATTCAAAGTAATTGTTATACTAATTAAGGCAGATTCGTAAACTATAACAAGTACAAGAGTATATTATTTCATAACATACATTTAAAATTGGACAACAATCGGTCCGATAATTTCGGAGAAAATCGACATCGACAGGCAGACGAAAACGAGGGACCACTTTTTTCGGACCCTTAGGGTCGTGAAAACATGAAAATAACCAGTCGCCCGATGGACCTTGTTACAATATCTACTTTCTTCCCTTACACTTGGGAAGGAAAAAAAGTTAGAGACTAAAGTCGTAGGGTTATTTGAATATCATACTTTAAAATTATTTTCAACTATGCAGGTTTTTGACACATAACACACAAGTACTTCTTTTGAAAAACACCTTATATATTTTTATATAATTCTCATTGACTGTAGACTCCCTAGACTTTAATACCGGAGTTTATTTTTAAAGTTCAGTCAATTTCAATTTTCATGAAATTTTTACTGGTTGGAGACTGGCTACTTTTATGCTTTCTCGACGTTTCATAACCTCTATAGTACGAAAAAATAGGTCTATTCCGTCTGTCTACATAATCTCCGAAATTATCGCACCGATTGTTGTCAAATTTTATGTGTGTTAAAAATAGTATTTGATAAGATAAAACTGATTTTTGAATTTTTGACATTTTCGACTATTTTTCAACTATTTTCCGAAAATTAGCGAGAAAAGTGAGAAAAATTTTTCGTAATTTCCAAAATTTTTTTTTTTTAAACAGTTAAAAGACGATCTGACCCAACGGGAAATAGATGGCTTATAGATAATTTTTCGCAGATTACGAATCTAAAATATTTTTGACGATTTATCTTCAAATAACTGAGAAATGCGAGCAAAGGACTCCAAAAATCCCCAAAATTTCCAAAAATTTGAAACCGTTCCAAACGGCTTTATTTGAGTTTCTACTTTAATAGAGTACTAATCGCAAATTTATGTTATGAAATAGTAGTCCCGCCTACCCACCCTCTATTTTCTTAAAGAGTATGTTATTTGCCAAAAATTGTCTTATTTTAGCAAGTACTAGCCCCGCCCACCCGCCCTCTCTTTCCTTGTAGGATATGTCATTTGCCACAATCAGTCTTATCTTAGCAAGTACTAGCCCCGCCCACCCGCCCTCATTTTCTTGGAAGGTATGTGATTTTGGCAAATTACATACCTTCCAAGAAAATGAGGGCGGGTGGGCGGGACTAGTATTTGCTAAGATAAGACTGATTTTGGCAAATGACATATCCTCTAAGAAAATAGAGGGTGGGTGGGCGGGGCTAGTATTTGATAAGCTAAAACTGAATGAACTATTTCCGAAAATTAGGGAGAAAAGTGAAAACAATTTTTCGTAATTTCCAAAAATTTTTTGTCTGAAACAGTTAAAAGACGATCTGACCCAACGGAAAACAGTGGGCTTATAGATAATTTTTCGCAGATTACGAATCTAAAATATTTTTGACAATTTGTCTTCAAATAACTGAGAAATGCGAGGAAAAAATATTGAGTTTCTAGTTTTATAGAGTATTAATCGCAAATTTATCTAATGAAATACTAGCCCGACCACCCACCCACCCTCTATTTTCTTAAAGAGTTTGTCATTTGCCAAAAATTGTCTTATCTTAGCAAGTACTAGCCCCGCCCACCCATCCTCTATTTTCTTAAAGAGTAGGTCATCTGCCAAAAATCAGTTTTTTCTTAGAAAGTACTGTCCCCGCCCACCCGCTCTCTCTTTCCTTGTAGGACATGTCATCTGCTAAAATCAGCCCTACCTTAGCAATAAAAATTTTTCATAGTAAGTGGGATTTAAATTTTATAAACTAACATGTTGTTAATCTCAAGAATAATGCACCTCAGTGTTTTATTATTAGTATTAAACTGCATGTATCGGAATTGACATACGTGTCCTTGCTGAAATAATGTTGTTCGGAACATTTTCAAATGGGAAAACTCACTAATACAGATAACCTTACCCGTTTTGGAGCAATTCTTAATCCGTTTCCTACATTGGGTTGACGGCAAGGACACTCCAGACCAAAAAAATATAAATAAGTGTGTTTTCGTGACATAATGCCTGCGAATTGTGTCAAAACATAAGTATTTATAATGTTATTTAGCTTCTTACACTATTACTGGTATTACTTATCTTATATTTATCAGTGGCGGCTCATGACGTTTTAAAAATGGGGGACACAATTTGATTAATGAGTTAAATATGAAGATATAAAAGAGGTTGTTATTACCAATTAATAGACGAAATTGTGTGACGGAAGTAAATACAAAAATACATTCAATAAAAGTAAAAAAGGATTTCTCCACATACCTTTTTGTCTTCGGTTAAAATTTTACGTTCATGGCATCTAAAAGTTCCATTTGAACAGTTTTAGACGTTTATCAATCGGCCTAATATATGGCGATTTTTGTTGGCAAGGTTATGTGGCCGAATTATTATTAATATAGGCGGTGTGTAGTTGTTTCCAAATGTCTGTATTACCGAGAAGATTATCCAAGAATATTTATCATACGTGTTCGCGCACAATGAAAATTAAAACCCGCGATAGTAACGCAATTCTCCCGAGCACGGTCGGAATGGGACCACAATCCAGTTGTATCAGGCGGCTATGACCTGGGGTTTCCATGGCAACAGTGTAAACAAACATCTAAATCAGCCATGATTCGGTCTCTGTGCCCGGCTTTTACCAGCAATAACATATCATATATCCAAGACACACATCTTTAGATGTAAGTGGATGATAGTTGTGATAATTATGACACAAATTTCCGGATAATTTTTTAAATATTGAAAATTACTATTTTACCATGTCCAATGTGTTTGTAGACGTTGTAATTTTGGGCACCAGCCGCCCCTGATATTTATTGTTATCATAAATAAAAGTTCGCAAAATCTTTTTTTTTCATTTTTCAAAGAACCGACCAATTTTTTAGCAATGTTCACAAAAAAATCGCAATACGGTTATTTTTAAAATTCGTGTTACAATATTTCGTCGAGAGATAAACAAAGGTGTGCCCTTTGTTGTGATGTAAATTAAATTAAGCCTTAATATAGTTACAATGTTTAAAAAAAAATAAAAAATATTATTGTGTTATAGTACGTATGTTACTAAATTTTTGATTTTCTTTTTGTATTTTCTATATCCAAAGTAAATAGTTTCTGCGATTGTTCACGTTTGTCAAAGACACCGAAAGAAAGAGAACAAAAGATATGTATACGAAGTGTCAACGGCTTTATGTCTTGAGAACGGATAGAAATATTTATTGAAATTCGGTAAACGCCATTGTTTTAGCTTGTTCGTCATTTCCTGAAGATGGCCCTTACTAAAGTGTAAGAAACGTCGAAACCTGTTTCAAATTTGACACGATGCAAACGTCTTTTTGTTTAAGTATAAAAATATAGGTGTGTGTAGGTTTCATATTTGCAGTGTATACTAAATTAAGCCTCTTCCGTCAAGCTAAAAACAATGGCGTTTACAGAATTTTAGTATCTATACGTTCTCATGATACAAGGTCGCGAAGTTTTATCTGAGACACTTACACATATATTTAGTAGGCATTTGATAAAAAAAAAAAAATACTAATTGAGTTTAAACATAATAAACGCCATAAAGGTCTATTTTTAATTTTGTATTTTCTTGTAGCCACATTGGATGGTATGTTCATACCGAGTCTAGATTCAGTTCAAAATAACGAAAATAAATTAGAAGCCTCAGTAACAGATCGTACCAATTCACCTAGTCTTCGAATTTCGCCACAACCTGGAGCCATGAGCTGCGGGGATACGTTTGGTGATCAAAGTAATAGTGAAGATAGTAGTTTGAGCGATAGCGATAGAACGCTCGTAGGAGATGCTCCAGGTAAAGAGTGGTAACGTCTTTCGTAAGCTAAAATTAATCAATCTTCAAAAACTAGGAGATTGCCAGGGTATATTTTCAAGTAATTCGACCTCCCCAGCCGACCAACACATGATATCTCCGATGGACCCCGCAGAAGACATGTACAACTATGATGTCCTCGGCAATCCATCTGAAGAAATGAGTTGGGACAATAACGCCACGGGAATAATGAAGAACGTAACATACTTCAAAGTGATGAGTATTAAAGATTGCAAAAGAAGTCCATCCGATACGAATTATGCTAAGCTGTGTAAAATTTTCATCGATAATCGTATGACGCTAGACATGTTTAAGAAGTATTTAGAGCCAGTAGTTAGGGTACCAAAAGAATATTTCAAGATTTATCGACAATATCCCAGTCCGGATGAGGAATGGTCAACACTGTCTGACACGTTGCGTCTGGCGCGCGACGGTCAAACCTTAACGGTTAAACTCGGTCGAGCTTTGTCCATTAACGAGTTCAACTGTAAAGTATACCTTTTGAAGCCAGGAAGTACAGATACTAATCACTTTTTATTTGAACATATCTTAACACGAGGACAATCCGTGGGCCAAGTAAAAAAAGAGATCTTGTTTAAAGCGAAAAAACTGCATATGCTCGACATACCGTTTAATAAATGTCGACTTCGAGAAAAATGTCTGAAGAAACCAAGAAAAGTATATATCGACGATCAGTTGTTCTTAGATGATATTTCAGTGCTAAGTAGTTACGAAGTATATTTACAAGAATTAGATCACGTAGAGAGTGTCACTTCACCAAATCAGCTGGTATTGTTCGCTAGACACTGGTGTCCATCTACTATGACATTGCAGCCGTTTCAAGAAGTGGTCTTGGATACCACTACAATGTCAGAATTGAAGAGTAAAGTGTCGGAAATGTCAAACATACCTCTGGAAAACGTCCAAGTAGCATTTGTAAGAAGTATATTTCCTTGTGACATGCATTTGTTAGATATACATTCAGAGTTAGACTGGGATCCTAATGTCACGCATCTGGATCAGTGGCCATTGCAAGTGGATGACGGGACTGCGTTTTTCTACAGGTAAGAACATTCCCAGTGTTGTTCTGAATAACATGTAACGGGATTATAATTCATAAAACACAATATGTGGTAATTTTTTACTTTAGGTGTCTCGGTTTTTCCGAATAATGAATCACAATATACCCACTTCTATGGTGATTGAATTTTTTACAGCTGAAAAATAGACAGTGTTCTGTTTCAGTAAATAGTTTAATTTTAGGGACAGTCGAGAAAAACTGAAAGAGTTGACCTATGAAGAGAAAAAAGAAATCAGTATAAAGGAGAATACACGATTGGGCCGAGTTCCTTCAAAAAGTTGTGCCACATGGGAAAAGTCTTTGAGAATTTACTTAGATAATTGGCCTTCTGAAACAGAAGATAATTGTATAGACTGACATGCCAGTAAACAATACAATAATTCGTTACCTTATTGCATCATAAGCTAAATCAACTGTTATGAGACATTGGTTAAGATGTATGGACTGTTCCAAATACATAATATATTTTTCGTTCTTTTTTTAGTCGGAAGATCGCATTATTTTGTATTATCTTAACTTTATTGTATTTGACTTTCTAATAATTGTTTGATGCCATGCGCTCGTAGAGCTCAGTTTTCAGCAGTTATTGTTGTTATGTTGTTTCGTTTATTTGACAGGTTGTGCAAAACTACGTCGGGTGTATATTCGCAATACTTTTTTACTTAGTAAAAATGAGTGAGAATATTTGGAGTAATTTTGCACGGTCTGTTTGTTCATATTTTGTAATTAAACTCGACTCATATTCATTAAATTATTGCATTATTGTAAAAGTACATGTTTGGTCTTGAGTTTTTTCTATGTTAAAATTCTTTCGTTATTTAATTACTGGCATGGTTGAAACCCCATTTTTACAGTTTCCCAAAAATGAATTCCTTAGGCCTATTTGCGCCAACTTAAATGTATATTTATTTTGTGGAATTCATTTTACTAATGCTTGTCATTTTACAGCTACTTTGTAAAAATATTTATTTGTGACTGATCAATAAAAATCTTTACCTACTGTAGGCTCATTTACTTATACGAATTTAATATTTAAGTTCTTTTAACATTTATTTAAGAGGGCTAATCTGAGGAACGTACGATTAGGTACATGGTTTTTGGGTTTCACACAGGGTGTAGAATACCAAGGGCAGCTTTTTTGACGATAACGAAAGTCCTGGATGGATTTTATTTTTTTAATATATGTTATTTTCTGACAACTTGAATTTAAACATTTATTTTCGAATACGCCTCTCCAAAGCGAAGCGTTTCCGAGACATTATTTTGATTTTGACCGTATTTAAATGTTATTGCACATGTATAGTGCTTTGTTTTGTGTGATGTAGGAATTCTGTCCATGATGTAATCTTGATGAACATAATTTTGGTTTGAATTAGTGTAGATCTTAACATCATTTAAATTTTTATTAAAACTTCTCGATAGAGTGTGGTGTAATTAAATGGTGCGTGTTTCCTTCCTTGTAATTCTAGAATATTCACTCAGCTGTCGTTCTAAATTCCAAAAATCTGAAGTTTCATAGGGATAGAAGCAATGCACTGCTTGACGGAAGCGGAGTGATGAGTTCATACCAAATTGGGAATTTTTCTCTCTTCATCATTGTTCATGTGAATGTTTATTTGCAATACCTGATTTCGCCGGCGTGAATGAAAATGACCAAAATAATGCCAAGAATGCAATGTTGTTTTTGGATTCAAATGTTGAGTATAAATGAATTGTGTGTTGCCTATCATCAAGAAAGTCTGCATTTCTTCCGTCGTTCCACCTGAGCATAGGAACGAATCATTAACTTTCTAAAACAGGACGTACTTTTCAAAGAATTTTTTTTTTTTTTTTTGAAATTAGTGAATGAGGTGATTAAATACTCGAGAGATACATTAATGAATGAACTAGAAATTTTACAACAAAATTATATGCTTAGAAATATGTACCTATATCCTGGAAAGAAAGCGTAATAATACCTATTGTGGTGTCCCGATTTGAATTAAAATTTCACGTTTGTGGTGACCAAATTTGAATCAAATTTTCACGCTGAAATTAACAGAGGCGCGAAATCATATTTGAATAATTTGAATTTGAGAAAAAAATTCAATCAAAAAAATCGTTAAATATAGGCAACTATGTGCATGTTAGCGCTTTTGGGTAGTGTGTAGTCTGCTTGAGATTTTAGTTAGAGGGTTGGTTAGAAGAGTGCGGCCTAGTAGTGAAAGGGTTGGTAGTCTATGGTTGGTAGAGAGACAGTATGGCTGCATGGTGTAGAAAGGTGAAAGCGTCATTGTTGTTTTGGTTCTGTGTATGTGAGCATGGTGAAAAAAATGCGGTAAGTTAGCTAGGTTAAATTAGTTGGTTTGGTAATTAATAAAAGGGAGGAAGTCTTTGTTTAACGAAAATTAATCGTAACGCCGACGACGCCACAGTTTTCCCCAACACGCGCAGTTAAATCTTGTGGCTTTCTAATCGGAAAAGGCGAATTTTTAAACGACGCCAACACATGTAAATTTAATTCATTGTTTGTAAATTCACAGTTCATGTTAGGAGTTTAATCGTTAACTAGTTCTAACACAATTTAACAGTCAGGAACTTGCTTAGATAAATACTTGTTAGGAGATTTCATGAAATTACTTGAGTCAGGACTCGTTTGATTTTGTTTGTCTAATTATGAATAAAGTTTCTGGATGCTAATACTTAAGTGTTACATTATAACACTATTTAATTCTTCACACAAGATTGCTAATGGTTCATTTACGGCAGTTAAATTAATCTAACGTTGCGCTACTGTAAAAAAAGACTGTAGAAAAGTGCAACAAAATTCGTAATATCGTGAACTGCGAGACGGGGGGATTAAAAATTTCTCTCACCGATATAATAATCTCGCAACGTTAAAAATTACATCACCGAGGAGCTTTCCTCGCAACGTCTGATGCATTTTGTATTTATTTATTATGTGACGAACTTAAATGTTGTTTATTGCTCTTTTTGAAACTTTAACACTTGTTCAGTTGTCGTTAATATCAGAGTTATAGAAATTAACACAGAAATATATACGTGGCAGAAGCGGAGTGCGCGGTTCCTAGTCGAGCTGGCGATATTTATCGCGTCATCTGCACAAAAGATGCAGGTTATAACAGAATTCAGGGGCGGTCGAGATGACGTAACGCTGTCGATTTGGCCCAATACTCGAGACCCAACTGCGAGTTTGCGACCGTAACGGCCTGCACGCACGGCTTGTCCGTAATAGAGAATTGCTTTGCGGTAGGCTTGCGATAGATAGAATCACCGTCGTGGGGGGAACAGCAACGGCCGGAGCCCCAACCTCCGCTTGTGCTAGAACTATGGGTATTTTTGTTGTGCTCTTGTTGACTGCCATAATTTTAAATTTGCTGCCACACGTCTGTAATAACTTGTCTATTTGTATCCAGAGTCCTTATTTCAGATTTTGCTTTGTTTTTATTAAATTTGTGATATTCAAATATTTATGTGCATTGATTCAGAACGTTTAATTTGATTTAATTCCAAAGCATTCAAAGTTTTTTTTTTGGAGCTGAACAGCGATTGCGATTCAGCCCCCTCTGGGCACGCACGCAGCTTTTTTTTGTCTTTTTTTGTCAGTGGAGGAATAAATAATTTTGTGTCCTTCATAAATTTTATGTTTTTTTTAGCGGTACTTTTCCAACTTTGGGGTCCACCACTTGCATCTGAACGCATCCCGCCATTTTTCAAAAACACAACGTAGGGTTCCATTTATCAGACGATCACAACCAAGGCCAAATTTTGTTTTTTTTTTACGTCACTTGCACAGATTATATACTTATATTAGTCTTATATGGATCTGTGGTTACTTATGCACGTGGTAGAAATAAGGGTAGGTTAAATTTAGTTTGTAACTTGTAAAGAAAGTGAATCGCATTCGACGTCACAGTTACCTTCCAACGAGAGTTTAATATTGTTAATGATTTTCTAATCTGAAATGTGTAGAAAACTGACGTGTTTTTCTTGTTTGTTTGTAAATTCACAGTTCAAGTTAAGATTTATAACCACAGTAACGAAATGCAATATTAAATACTTGCAGCAACCATCACAAACAACAGAAATATAAGAGAAGAGATAAAACACCAAATAACCAAAGCTGTCGCTACCGGAAAACGTTCAACTCTTGGTCATGGAGCCATTAATTCAGTAATGGACTTATAAAACTCTACCTTGCAAAAAAAAGCATTCACTGTCACACAACTGTATTTTAAACTTTTCATTGTTGTTGAATCGCACCGTATATGTTCATAATATTACGACTGGTTTTATGCGTGATATGTCTAGCCATTGAAATTTCCGCTGAGAGCTTAGAATGGAACTACCAGACTGTGACATTTGTTTTGTCGGCGAAAAATTAATCGAATCCACTATGTTGGCTGCGGACAGTAATTCTAAATTCTTTTGGCAAAATGCCGACTTACGTAACTATTATACACATAAAAAATGTCCATTGAATATACGGATTTGGCAAAAAAAACAGTGATTTACACTTTTTACGCAGTGTGTTTGAACATTTTCCTAGTAAATCTACTTTTAATAACCTTGTCTTTAATGTTCTCGGCTATAATTTCGCTAAATGTGTGTTTCTCAAACAGATGTAAAACATTTCTAACACAAAAGAAGTTATTGTTAAGGCTTTATTGCTCTTAAATTATATTTTTTACTTGTGCGAAGGAACTATTGTAATCGAGTCCGTCGGCCGACTCTACTTTCACGTTTTCTCGACTTTTCATGATCCCCTAGAGAACGAAGAAATATATGCCCCGTTTCCGTATGTCTGTTTGTCTGAATTTTTATTAGACAGATAATCTCCGAAACTACTACACCGATTGCTATCAAATTGCGATACCGTTTCCGTCTGTCATCGGTTTCTTCTACCTTTTATTTTCTCGTCTTTTTTTGATAACTTTTTTTGTCGCTTTTTTGACATCTTTTTACTTTCCGAGCTAAGCGTGTTCTGAGTGAGTCCGCTGGGGCACCCCAAATTTGGAATAAATGTCGTCTAAGTATGAAGAAGATTGTTTTAAATTTGTCCGAGGTTTCTTTTAAATGCTTATTAAAGTTACGGAAGGGATCGAGCCATATTCCAAGATATTTGTGGTGCCTTGCTCTTGGGATGATTGCGTCGTTAATTTTGAATTTTGGATCTCTGTGTAGGGAGCCCTCCATTAGCAGATACGAGGACTTAGGTCCCGAAACTTTGAGTTTGTTACGTGGGGACCACTCGGTAATGGCATTGGTGGCTTCAACACCCCTTGTCTCTAAATCTCTCCCGGAGTTTCCCCCAATCAGGATCGCTAGGTCGTCAGCATACGCCACACCCGTAATGGTGGGTGGGAGGTTACGGAGAAGGTCGTCCATGGCTACGTTCTATAGCCAGGAACGTAATATGGAGCCTTGGGGGCAGCCCTTATTTAAAGTCTTTTCGACTCTGCAGGCCTTGCTGATTGTGGGTATGGTCCGGAAAGTCACCTATTTTGGAAAGCAAATATATGGTGGCAGGCCAACCCAGATTATTGAAAGCGCCATCAATGTCAATAAAAATGAGAGCTTGATATTTTTCATCTGTGTCCTTTAGGTGTGCCAAGAGAGTGCTCATCGCAGTCACGGTGGATTTGCCGGGAATGAAACCAAATTGAGCCGGGTGGTGCCAATCTACTTGAGGAGTACTTTCAAATAATTTGGCTTGGCTAAAAGTTTGTCTAGCTCGTTTAAGAGTGATAGGTCTCCACGAGTTGATTTTAGACGGGTCGCGGTCAGATCCCTTCAGGATCGTTACCACTTTCTCCTCCTTCCATGGGGAGGGGAAGTGGCCGATCGCGAAGCAGTCTTGACAGACTCGTGCTAAGAATCGGCTATATGCGGAATAATGTCTTTAAGGATTTTGGCCGGAATACAATCTGAGCCAGTGGAGACGGAATACCGGAGGCTCTGATCGCCGTTAGTCTCCTGTCGGTGTGCATAGGAGTATGTGATTCTAGACTCTCGTCCGGCATTAGCTCCTCGAGAGTTGCCTGTAAAGTACTGTCAATGTCAGTAGTGTGTGGTCTGTATTTTGGTTTAAAGGTCGCTTTGATGATTGGCGAGTTGCTCGTTTTAGTCGCTAGTTTATATGTTGTACCCATGGGTTCTTGCATAAGTCATTCGATACGAATGATTGCCCCAGGACTTGTCTCTACTGCGTGCGTAAAGCGAGAACCTGCTCCTGGTACCTATTTCTGCAAAGATGGGCGCTTGGCTAGGGTTACGGCACTTTTCAACCTATTAAGTTGCGGGGTCCACTACGAGGGTTTACCCACATAGACTGGGCGCAAGCGTAGGTGCTCAACACATAAACTTTGCAGCCAAGACTTTCCGGTCTAGGTAGTTCGGTGTTGGGGTCCATAGGAGGTGATGATCGATTTTCTGCGTTAAGTTAATAGCGGCCGTTCTGATCGCCATTTCATCGTAGTTAGCAAGGTCATACCTTGTCTGGTTTATCGTGGATTGAATGTGTTTAGAATCAACTCGATAAAATTGTGGGAGATTCCACGGCAAGGTTCCTCGATGTCCAGACAGACTGACGACTGTAGTGTAGTGTCGCCCTTGCTAGTACGGATTTTCATAGCACAAGAAATCGTGCAAATAATTTGACTGACGCAAGTGATGTCTAGATCTTTGTTGAATATACAGATGCCAGCCATTGGCTGTGTGTTTGACTGGTCCATAACTATGCTATGATGGTTTATTGTAGGTAAGCGCCATTTGCTGGTGTTAGGGTCCTTGTATATCTGTATATGCTTCTTGGAATAGTAAAATGTCATGCTTATGCACATGAGCATGACGGAACTGAATTGCCTCAATGGTAGTTTGTCTGCTACGTCGCAGATATGCTTGGCTAATTTTCAAAGTGTGTGAGGACCGAAAGACCATAATCAATTGAGTTTAGGTCGCTGCGCCTTTTCACCTGAATGGCACAAGTTTTGGAGCCTGTGGTATGGGCCGTGCCCCGTAATTTTGCGGTTTTACAATTTATGCATATTGGCTTGAAGTCTGAGTTTTTTGCCTGAGGGCAACTTCGTGTCGACCACGTGCTGGCCATATGACCGTATTTTTGTCAGTGGTAGCAGCGCGTAAGGTTAAGGTGTTCTTCTTGGCACTGAGTGCTTGTTGTCTCAGGCGAGGAGAGACTTCGCACACCCAATGCACGGATTTCTGGCCCTTTGGACCAATCTTAAATTTCGGTAAGATGTCAGAAACATCGAAGTTTTGCCCATCAAAATTTTGTGCCAAAATTAACTCAGTGAGATTTGTCCCGTCCAGGGGTGCGATTTTGTTTCTCGATCGAAAAAAACTCGATAGCGATAAAATCTCGTTTGCTGATTGGTTGAGAGGCTGAGTTGGTGAGACATTTCTGTCACATTTCTCGATTCTGTCACGAAATCAAGCCTTTTTTTTCTCGATAGTTCTGAATGAAGTAATAAATTTTGGAGACATAACCTCGAAATTTATGTCAAAATAGAAGTTCAAAATCGTAATTCTGAATTATAAGTTCTTAAAACTAAGGTAATTGTAAACTTTTGAGCATTTAATAAGCTTATATGCAAAGAATAAATGCAAACTTTGCATTTAAAAGCTACGCAATGACATTTATCGCAAGTGATAATTTATCACTTCGATCAAGAAACAAAATCCCACCCCAGGTCTCATGGGACATTATAGATTATCAGTCTAGGTTTTAGTTTTGGAGTAGCCTTGGCCATCAAATCCGCTTGGGCGAGATCCCTGTCGTCAATCAAACCCAATAGGGGCAGGGTATATAGGCGCCTGATTCGAGACAGAGGCTGCTGTTTCTACCTTTCACTAGTTTATCAATCTGCAGCTTGTGCTGCTTTGGTTTAAGGACTTTAATCAGCGCTTCCTTGGTGGCGTCTGAGGTCGATAGCGCCGTATTCCCTAGTAAGTGTTGTATTACAACTCTGTTAACCTTTTTCTCTTGCATCATTTTGTGAACACTCGGAATATTGCTGACAATAGTGGCAAAGCTCGGTTACGCCGGTTGAGATAAGAGTTTTTTTATGTCTTTCATATCATTTTGGATGCCTTTCACGTGCTCCACATGATCTGCTTCTTTGTATATATCTGCGTGTTTGGTACGGATTGAGCCCATTGCCTCAAAGATTTTAGCCGTGTAGTCCGCGACCGCCTTCTTGTTGTCCACCAGCTCTCTCCCGCTGCTCACTAAATCGTTAATCGCCGACGCTTTAGATCGAGCTATTTCTAAGAGAATGTCTGGCACTTATGGCTATTATCCTCTAAGTTGCACATCTTGTCGGCTAGTGACTCTGACCTAAAACTGTTTCCCAGCGAGTCGGGAAGGTAAAGTTCAACTATGCATTTGGGCGTACCTAGGAGCTTATATACCGACGCAAAATGGAAGCCTACTAGTCGTTACCACCATCGCCCCGGGGAGGCAGGCAGGGATAGAGCTATTGATCAAGTTAGAATGCTTAATAAGCGCACAAAAGCTCAACGCTCGACCAGGTCTGAAATCCAGCATGCCCGAAGGCACCAGCAAGACCAGGCAGATTAGCCAAAGCAGGCAGAACAGCCAAACCACACAGACGACCAGACCAGGCAGAAGGCTGACTGCCAGCCGGCCAGAGCAGCCAGAACAGGGAGAGCCACTAGACCAGGCCGCCGGCCAGCTGGCCAGAAGGACCAGCCAGACTCCTGCTCGCCATTTGACTACATTGCCCCGTGTTCGCCATGTGACTGCACCACCACGTGCTCGCCATGTGACTGCCCGACCACGTGCTCGCCATGTGACTGCGCGACCACGTGTTGGCCATCTGACTGGCCGACCATGTGACTGCCCGACCACGTGCTCGCCATGTGACTGATCGCCCACGTGTTCGCCATGTGACTGCGCGACCATGTGACTGCCCGACCACGTGCTCGCCATGTGACTGATCGACCACATGTTCGCAATCTGACTGGCCGACCATGTGACTGCCCTACCACGTGCTCGCCATGTGACTGCGCTACCACGTGCTCGCCATGTGACTGATCGACCATGTATGTTCGCCATGTGACTGGCCGACCATGTGACTGCCCGACCACGTGCTCGCCATGTGACTGAGCGACCACGTGTTCGTCATGTGACTGCCTGACCACGTGTTCGCCATGTGGTTGATCGACCATGTGTTCGCCATGTGGTTGATCGACCACGTGTTCGCCATGTGACTGCCTGACTACATGCTCGCCATGTGACTGATCGACCACGTGTTCGCCATGTGACTGGCCGACCATGTGACTGCCCGACCACGTGCTCGCCATGTGACTGATCGACCACGTGTTCGCCATGTGACTGCCTGACCACGTGTTCGCCATGTGGTTGATCGACCACGTGTTCGCCATGTGACTGCGCGACCACGTGACTGCCCGACCACGTGCTTGCCATGTGACTGATCGACCACGTGTTCGCCACGTGACTGGCCGACCATGTGACTGTCCGACCACGTGTTCGCCATGTGGTTGATCGACCACGTGCTCGCCATGTGACTGCCCGACGACGTGTTGGCCATGTGACTGCGCGACCACGTGATCACCATGTGACTGCGCGACCATGTGCTCGCCATGTGACTGTGCGACCATCTGCTCACCATGTGACTGGCTGACCATGTGACTGCCCGACCGCATGACCGCCATGGGACTGCACTACCGCGTGACAACCACGTGACTGCAATGCCGATTGACCGCCATGTGACAGCAGTGCCGCGTGACCACCATATGACTGGACTGCCGCGTCATAGCCAAGGGACTGTAATGCCGGGCGACCGCCATCTAACTGCATTGCCGCGTGACCCAATGGGCCTGCACTGTCAGGTGTCTGCCATGTGGCTGATGATGAAGCAGTGACAGCTTTCGATCGATACTGACCTGACCTGGCAAACGCTGCCATGCTGACATCCTGATCCTAACTGTGAGGTCAATCTGCACACAAACGCATCAGATAATTCGATTTGGGGCAGTGCGAAATTGCCAACAATCTCAACATTCTGACCGAATATGAAGACATGAAAGACACAGCATTATGGGTCCGCGTTTGCGTTCCGTGTCAACGTGCCGAGAAGGTACACAAGAGCACCGATAGGCACCTTCACAAACTCCGATACCCGATTCGCACACATTGCGTTTTTTAACGAATCTAGGTTGTGTGTAAGTGGTCATGTGAATATACACACAGCGTCCAGAAAAACTGAATGTTTGGTGCGGTATTATTGGTTACCTTGTAATTGGTCCTTTTTCCATTAATGGGAATTTAAATTCTGAGGAAGCGTATAGTGCCTAGACTTAGACAATTGTTTCCCAGTTAACAAAATCCGAAGTTACCAGCAGAAACTATTTGGTTTCAACAAGACGGTGCTCTACTCCATTTGGGGCGTCAAGTGGGACAGTACTTAAATGAAACTTTTCGTGGCAGATGGATAGGCCGAAAGGGTACTATTGAGTGGCCTGCCAAGTCACCGGATTTGACACCGCTTAACTTTTTTTTTGTGGGGCTATTCAAAGAATCGCGTTTATATCAATAGACCGATTCACACTAAAGACTTATAGGAACGAATACGTAACGAAATTGCTAGCATTCGCCCAGAAATTTTCATTAATTCACTACAAAATTTTATTCAGCTTATTTTTTACTGACAGGAAGTCAATGGAGAGCATTTTGAGCATATTTTGTAGAACACAGAAGTTTAATTTTGGTTTCGGTTGTTATTGTTATTTTGCCATTTCGGTCAGAAAGAAAGTATATCAATGAATTTAGAAAAAGCTGTATTCAAAAATGCATTAATTATATAGCAGTGCCATTTAAAAAAAATCAAGTTGACCTTGTATCTCGAAACAAGCAGAAAAAAAAATTTTTAACGAATAATTAGAGCACAGTTTCTTGTACATACCCCTAGACCTAATTTCAGTTAATTTTTTGTACAATTGGTTCCCAAAATATTTAACCGTTTCCATACTTTCTAGCGACCCTGTATATTTTGTTGTAGATTTCTCATCATTTTCTATCCGAATAGCAGTTTGAAATTATTTAATTGTTTAATTTAGGTGAAACACCTTATATATGCCATAACAGATAACTTTGTATTGTTATTTTTAGGTGGTATAGAAATAATTGTTGACAGTCAATTTGATGACGCACCGGTTCTGGTAGTATTACGACATCGGATCAGTAAGCTGTGTTTCACCAACAATATACCTATTATGCAAAATTCTTAATTTGTTTATTGTTACGACTTGACGTCATCGGTATTTTTTAGTATGCCATAAGTCACATAATTATTAAGATTTTTTAAAATAGTTAATCTATAACATATTTTTAGATTTACTTCATTATACACATCCGCACCCTGATAAAATAAACCTAAAATCTTAGCAACTGTAATTATTTATTTTTACTACATATCTTATAACTAATACTTGCGTTACTGTGACGTCCTCTCTGTAAGAAAAACTAAAGGATAGGATTGCGAGGGTATATAGTATTCGCAACGAACATTAATTTAGAAGATGACTCTCGGGGCCAAAGACTTCAAAATTTCAACTAGTATCACAAGTGCAAAATTTTTGAAAACTTAAAGTTTAAATATGTAGTTTACTACCTATTCGCAAATAACGGTCATTTAATTTTCAAGTGAACATGTTACATAAGTTACATGTTTTAAATCCTGTTGTGCCAAAACGGGATTATTCCTGTGATTAATGCATCTAATTTCAAGGTTCTTAAGGAGTTTATGAATTATTCATGTAACGAAGTTATGCATTCATAAATTTAATAGAATTCATTAATCATACCAAAGAAATCATTTTGCAAGACTATGAGTAAACGAATATTTGTGTGGCTCACAGCATTTTTCAGTCCAGCGGACAATTTTTACAATAGGATGGAATTCATTTTCATAATGGATTTTTTTTTCAACAGAATTTGATTTGATTTTTGAAGGATTTGCAAGAAAAACTTGAATAACCTTCAAAGGTTGCGTAATAGTAATTTTTGACATTTTCTATCCCAGCAAAATATCACATTTAAGAAGTGATTGAAAGTGACTTAGAGCTTAGAAAAGAATAACACTGGAACCCTACCGTCTTTACTCTTTAGATAGGTACACATGTAATTCAGTACCTTGAAAAAAGAACACACTTCCCTGTAGTGAAGAAAAAACATATTTAACGTTGTTTTTAAATGAAGAAAAGTTTGCTTATTAGGACCTCGAAATTATTAAAGATGCAACCAAGTGAAATCGATAAATTTTGATCAACGATTTAGCATGCTTAAGACAACTTTAAAACGTTTGTAAGATTTCACACTATTCGGTTTTCTAGTTTTAAGTCACATTTGCTGTGCAACATTTTAAGGTGACGTCATCACATTATTGGTGGGGATGATCAGACAAGTGTTGTAACCCGTTTTGCCATCTATATGATATTCCTAAAATACATATAAAATTTGACAGCAGTTGGTTAAGTAGCTTCGCAGATAATCTGCCAAATAAAAATTGATACAGACAGACGGGAACGACAGACATATTGTTTCGTAGTCTAGGGGCCATTAAACGTCCAGAAAACATGAAAGTAGCCATTCGGCGTATTGCAATACTTCGTTAGCTTATATTCTGGAAGTAAAAAGTGAATAAAAAGACTTAAATAAGTACTTACAAAATTTTCTGCAATTTTTTATTATATTCTGAGAAAATACTTCCATTATGTTAGTTTTAATTGCACTCTGTTAATACTTACCTGCTTATGAGGTGTTTGTAGTGGTTTTCTCTTTGTAAAGAGGCTCTATCAACAACCTTTGACATTTATACTTTTTCAAGACTTGGGTTTTACATACAACATAAAAACGTAGGCTGTGTCAATATTGGTATCACACCAAAATTTGAAAAAAGTTTGTTATGTGAAGTTTCATTCACAATTTTTTTGTAGTCAGCTTATGTAGTTTGACGAATATCTAATTATGTGTTTTTGACATTTTATAGCTTAGCTTACATAATTAGCCCAGTGGTTTTGCATATTATTTAATTAATAATGTCACAAACAGACAGATGATGGACGAACACAAGAAATCAACATTTTCATATTGTATATGTTGTGAAACATCGAGAAAACATGAAATTAGACATTCAACTTTATCCTGTTCTACAAATTTCATTAGCTTAGGAAAAAAAATGAATCGAAGATAGCAGCTTTTATGAAAAAAAAGAACCACCCTAAAGCTCTCATTCGCTGTCATCCCTACTGTGGTCCAGGGCTTGACAGAGCTTACGCAACTTAGAATTGTATTTAGAGTCACTGACGTGATTGCTTCGAGTGACGCAATTCCTTCCGCGAACAGTGACTTGCGTGGAGAGCCGCAATTCTACGAACCTCGTGCCCAAAGGATTGCACCCCCCGCTTTGCGAAGCTGCGAAGTGCGTGAATCCCATTCGGACTCTGACGCTTTTTTTTACAGCCCTCTGCGGTTCAGGAATACTAAAATTCTGTCAAAGTTAATTGCAGCTTTAGGTCATAATCGCCAAACGTTATAACTGTATAAATTGTTTAGCAAACTAAAAACATGGAATACTGTCAAACAGTGATCTATTTCATTTAAATATTCACCATATTTTCTATAATTCCCTATTAAATATCCTAATCTAATATTCTCCTCTGCAATGTTCTCCTCATGACACCTTATCACCTCGATCAAACATAATCTGAAGGAACATTAACAGTTTCACTGATAACTGCGAGTCGAACAGGTGCTTGTTTCTTGGCGTCGTCCCAGACCGGCATTGTTGACAATCCGACAACTTCATAAGCTCTGTCGGGTCCTGTCGTAACCGATAAGTCCGAATAGTACGCACTGCTTGGAGCACTGGACGTAGGAGCATCTGAGTCCGTGTAAGCCGAATTTTGGTAAGCCGTATTAGGATCTCTGTTGATGGTACTTTCAACATCTAGCTCAGCGTAAAGAGCATCGTCTACGCTGTTGTATGGGTCTTCCATATGAGTGTAATGGTTCTCTACAAAAGACATTGGAGGATTTTCTAGCTGTGATGGCGTTGCGGTCGATCTGCGGGACAACCATGACCACACCCCATTTATGTTGTTCTGGTTATAGGGAACGTTCGGGTGAACAACGATTTTGTCATCTGGGGTATTAATGGGCGGACGATTAGGACCAGGTTGGACGTTACGAGGTGTTTGTTCTTGGTCACCACCTGAAACCGTAATTATGAAAAAAAAAGAAGGGAATGAGTTGTTAATAATATACCGTTTGTGTTGTTTGGACTTTTTAATCTGAAAAAAAAGGAGATGGTTTAAGTTCTTGAGTGAGAAGTGGTATTCTTATTCAAGTTTTACCTTTTACAATGAAGAACTATTATCATTATGATTGCACCAAGAATTGCCGAAGTTAGCGAAACAATCACTAGTGTAAGGACCCATCCTATTTCACTTGATGGTTCTGAAACAAACAGGAAATAAATGAGATGAAGACGATTTTAACGTTCACTTGTAAGTATTTGTAACATGCTAGCTTAAAATTTGTCTATAAAATTTAGGGTAGGTGTTACGTAAGAAAAACGTCAGGTTTTGACAATTGGGCAAAGAATTCTTATTTAACTTCATTTTACAAGCTCTTTACGTTTCAGAGTACTTGCTCGTTAACTTGCACGCTTGTTGCCATGAAATATAATTATAGTATTTAAATTTTATGTCCTTGTGAAATGCATTATTTTCAATTAAATGTGATTTGCAGGTGTTTCTGTAAGAAGATAACAATAATACAATTGCTGTGGGAAAAGGGTTAACACAATCAAATGTAAATAAAATTTAAAAAATGTAACTAGAACAAATTCCGTAAAAAATCAGACAAAAGGCGAAATTTAGTCATCATTTTTCAGAACCAAAATGTTTATACAAACTCTATTTTCACGAAAAAAAAAAGGTAATCGCAATCGAAATGACGTAGTCAGTTATCTAGAATTCTAGAGGGAATGAAAAAATAAAGTTTAGTTAATTTGTTTTATAATCCCTGAAACAGAAGCAAGCAAAGGTCCTTATTTTATAAAAATATAAGTGAGCTTTATTTTTCTTACTTAAGTTTTCAGCTTTTTTAGAGAGAATAAATAAGACAAATTTTGGTTACCATTTCATCATGTTCTGGAAAATATATTAAAATAAACAATTCAAAGCAATTGGTTCTGTAATTATAAAGATGATATACTTATAAATTTCAAATCAAAGACACACACATTGGATACTGGTATTTTCGTATTCAATGATCTGTGAAACGACAAGAAAATATTAGGAATCTTTTTTGACCGTTTAGTGTGCTACAATACTATTTAATTAACGTTTATTCCCCCAATACTACACAAAATATTTGTCGACAAATTTTGTCAACCACGGAACCACGTTGGCATTATGTAGACTACTCTTGAGTTTTGTCTAGATAATGACGACATAGTTGGCGAAACGCGTCAACAAATATTCTGTGTATAAAATTTAAATAGTATGTAGTAAGCAATATTCACATTACCTACGTCATGAAATTGTTGGTCGGGATGATTAGACAAATTTTAGTTAGCGTTTTCCCATCTGCACGATATTTCTAATATTTGTTTCACAAAGTACAACTGTTTTAAGTATGTACATTTTGATTTTTATTTATTCACAGGAATGTTTAAAGATTATTTGAGACAACAGAGGGGTCAGGTAAGGTCAGGTCACCTGCTAAAATAAGACCAATTTTGGCAAATGACATACCCTCTAAGAAAAGAGAGGGTGGGTGGGCGGGGCTAGTACCTGCTAAGATAAGACTGATTTTGGCAAATGACCTACTCTCTAAGAAAATGAAGGGCGAGTGGACGGGGCTGGTACTCACTAAGATAAGACTGATTTTGCCAAATCACACACCCTCCAAAAAAATGAATGGTAGAGAGTATATCATGTGCCAAAATGAGTCCTTATCTTGACAACGATTGGCCCCGTCTACCCACCCTTTATTTTCTTTGAGGGTATGCCATTTGGAAATATCAGTTTTATCTTAACAAGTACTAGCACCGCCCACCCGCTTTTTATTTTCTTAGAGAGTAGGTCACTTGCCAAAATCGGTCTTATTTTGGCAAATACTTGCCCCACCGGCCCACCTTTTATTCTCTTCAAGGGTATGCTATTTGGCAAAAGCCCGCCCGTCCTTAATTTCCTTTTAGAGGGCTACTACCTGCTAAGATAAGAGTAATTTTGGCAAATGAGATACACTCTAAGAAAATAGAGGGCGGGCGGCTAGGGCTAGTATTGAAATAAAAAATAGTGTATGTACTCCTACATATTTTTTGTGTCATATATTTTTGTTCAGTTATGGAAATTTTTAGATTTTAGGCTATTTTGAGAGAGCTATTTTGTCGGGATACCTACTCAAGGATATGTTGATGATATACAGGGCTTTTATAAATGATTCTAAGTGCGTAATTCCCCATGGAATTCAAAAATCCCGCTTCGCTGAAATTATGCTTCACTATGACAGTTCTCACTTGTCATTAATGTCATTTGTAAGCACTGTCATTTAAAGTCGTCGTTTTTATTATTTTAACTATAGCCCCTAGAAATACATAGTACCGTCATCCATTGTTGTAGGAGTGGAGCAAATGCAGTTGGTAACGCAAAAAATTCCCCTAGTTTGGAACCAAATTGTGTCAGCAGAGAGTTGACAGCGCGTAAACCGTTGTTGTCACGTGGTCTTGGCGTGGTCTTTTTGTTTAAAGTCAATGAATTGTCAATTAATATAACTAATAGTTACGAAATAAGATTTTATTGATTACATTTTATATTTTATTCAAATTAAAAATCCATATTTTGTATATAAACTACAAACTTTAAATCCAACATAAAACCATTTTAAATTTCGCGGTCTGTCAAATGGTGTTAATAATTTTTGTTTTTGTTAAGTTTCCGCCAGGTTTGCTCCACGGTGACGATACTATTTCTAGGGGCTATAATTTTAACGTTTTCAAGTGTGAATTACACTAATTTTCGTTGATCCAAGCTCAAAATAACAAAACAGTCGTTTTCAAAACCCTTGCTATTTTGTTTTTGTGCCAGAAATCGAAAACTGTGAAAATGGTTTATTCTGTTAAACAAAACACTTTCATTGTTATTGTAACCGCTTATAAGCAAGAATATCTGGCTAAATATCGTGATTTAATAATTTAGGAAACATCGTTAGAGGCCCACATTAGAGATGTAATCAACAGATTTGTTCCAACTGACAGTGTCAACAAAGGAAATCTCCTGGAAGACTTTCAGTGTCTGAGGAAGTTGATAATTTGAGACAACTTGAGCAGAATCCGCCAACACCTTTGACAAGATTTCCTCAGCAGTCAGGAATTCCTATTGCAACATGAAATTGAACAATGAGTATTGACGAAAGGATTACAGAACATTTTTGAAATTAAAAAGAGAGTGAATATGTGCATTGAACAAAATAGTGAACATTTTGAACATTTACTGTGATTTTAACCGCAATCAATTTGTTTCTTTTTATTGCATTGAAATAGTTTTACTTTTTAAAAAGATATGAAGCATTTAGGCAACCAGTTATACAGATGCGTGTTATGCGTCCTTGGGCATTTAGTAAAGTCTAAAACTGAGAAGCGGCACGTTTGCATGACCTACTGTGAATAGAAACCCTGTATAAATAGCTTTCATTTTTACAAAGAGGCATTCGGACCACTTTGTGAGTCCTACACTTTTTGAAGAAATACTGCGCATACACAGTAAAGCTAAGTATTTAGGCGTTTATTTGGACTACAGCCTTTCCTGGACGATTCACTAGGCAAATCAGACCAAGAAAACTATGGCAGCACTTTGGGCGTGGTATTTAACACCCAAAGTAATGTGTTGAGGATGAAAGTCTGGGCTAAAACTTTTTTGGCCCGATTACAGCGTCATAGAAAAAAGGCGTAGTTCTGGTCAGTGAAAAAACACGACGACGAGACTGGGGCATGAAACCATTGCCCGAATGATAATGGAGACCTACTCCATCTTCAGGATGAAGGATGAAAGTAAAATTCACGTCGTTGGGGTAGATCATTCATACAAAGTTCTGGTATCTCCACGAGAAGAATGGAAGGAATACACCGAAACCATGACCCAAGGGGGCTGGATCACCTGTTATGTGATGGTTCGGCCAGCAGTAAGGCAGCAGGGTCAGGCAAATTAATCTCAATGTCTCGGTACCGTGCATTTTTGCTTTGAATGAGTGTATCACAGAATGTATTGTTACGAAATAGACTCATACGCCGTCCCGGTACGACGCCTATAGGTTTTTTAGTATGGTGACTCATCATCACCGACAGCGGCGCTCGATTAAAAAAAGCCTGGAAGCGGAAGTCGCGATGGACACTCCAGAATAACCTCGATTGCGAAGTATCTAACAACGAGTGGTGGCTGTTCAAATAGGGACCACCATCAGGAACAGGCAGTTTTAGTCCAGTCAACGAGAGAATATTAGAGTTCTACCAGTCCCTCAAAGCTCTCAAAAAAAAAAAAAAAAAATTGACACAGACGGTAGATAAACAAATCTTAACATGAAGTAACCATTCGCCGGATGATACAATACTTCCTTAGCTTATCAATTTGAGGAAGTAATTTCTTATGTATATTATCCACAGTAGTACTAAAAAAAAATGGACACCTCATCTTTGTTTAATATCACAGACTTGCGACCAAATTTATAAGTGGATTATGTCCTATACCTATTTGAAATTAAAAGGAAACAGTGCAATGTTACAAATTACAAAATCATTCATTTTAAAGTTAATTATGCTAATTAATGTTAATTGGGTGTGCTGTTTTTTTGACCGCTGCTGTATATTCTAACAAACAAAAAATTATTTTTTTTTGGTGGAGATAAATACAAAATACAATGTAGTGATGCTGATAATGTTCCTATGTTCCCAAAGTTTAACGGAAATTAGGTGAGCCATTTCTGAAATAACAGATAAAACAAAATTGTTGCCCCAAATATTTCTTTAGTTATCTTGTAATAGCGTCTCGAAAGAAATGGAAGAACTGAAGTCCAAGTGATATCGTGCTTTGGGACGCATTTTTGAATCATTATTTGTTCAAGACATTACTCTTTTTTTTAGATAACGTCATCAATTTTTTAGGAATGTATAACGGCAGATGTATGTCATGCAGTCATGACTCATGAAGCAGAGTTGTGTTTTCATCGGAAGGGAACCACAATGTGCAACGTTTCTTCACGAAAGAAGTATTATTTATTGATGGTTTTGAACTCACATAACTATCATTTGAGTAAACCGCCGGTGTTTGACAACATAACATTATTTTTGTGCTTTACAAGCTTATATGTGCATTATTATTATTAGAGTATTTATATTTTGTACAAGAAAATCTCCAGAGAAGTAATTTTTTTAAAAATAACTTGTAGCTGCTAGTACTTAAATAATACCGAGTGATTATTAATTTTATCGTTTTTTCGTCTTTATTGTATATGTAGTTCCAATATAAAAATTTTAGTTGATGGTTTATATTTTATAAAAGACAAGTCATCCTAAACATCGTTTTGTTGTTCACGTTTAGTTGGCGGCAGGTGAAGTCCATATGCAATGCATTTCTTGTGAGAGATTTCGCCATGGTGTTACCAATCTTCCAGTCGCCTTTAGTTTCTATGTACATCTTGTAGTTACAATTTTTCATATCATCTTCGTCAATGTTGTTAAAATTCATTTCCGTTTATTAAAATCTAAAATCTAGCTGTCCTCATACAGTAAAAAAATGCTATAGGCAGAAAATATGCTTTGAAATTGTCGGTAAACAAGAACTTTCGTGTTAATGAGAATTTTCCAGATGATCAGCGAAACTGTATATTTATACATGAAAAAAAAACAGCAAGAATTCTCAGCTAGTTAAGAATTTTCGAATGTGAGCGGTATCTCAAATAATCTACATATATCTACAGCATTATTTTAATTGATATGCATGTGTGGGATACCGCTGTAGTTTATAAATTCATAATTCACAGAAAAAAAATACCAACAACATTTCGAGATATGATGAATTGTAATTTTCGAAAGCAATGTATTACCTACAAAATTTTAGCAACCAAGAATAAAATTTTTAAATTGAAGAGGCTTGAACGACTTGCCACGTGAATATTCTCTATTTAGATCTTATTATAATGCTGCCTGCGATTTATAATCAATGAACAAACAATCAACCACTCACTTGTACATCTCTGAAGATCAAAATCAGTTCTAGAAACGTCAGGTAATTAGTTTTATCACAATATAACAATAATAACGGTTTTATAAGAGTAACAATTTCAAATTACAATAACCCCACAGTTATTTCTACCGTGCAGCAATTGCATTTAGCTGAAGGATATTAATTGCTCTTCTTTACGGTTGTTTGTTTTGAAACGACTGCTACATAAAATTGCAGGTTGCATGTAATACAAACCGGTTTAATTAATAATTGTCCTGTAAGTGTAAATAAAGAACGCCCAGCATGTTTTTGGGAAAAAAGCACAATCATATTTTTTTGTAATACATATAATAATAAACGTTTTATTAAGATTTCTCTCATCATTATAGACGGCTTCTTTGTTAAAAAGTCGTGCAAAGGGTAAGTATTTAAAGTACTTAAAAATGCATTAGTCAGGTATAATAGCTGTCCGGTGTGAATGTTTAAAAGATACGTTGTTGCAACATAGTGTGTGATTATTTAGGGAAGAACTTAAATAAAAGGCTCCAAATTGTTAGCCTGGAAAACACTGAGTCATTTTCAATCCGTACAAACATTACTTTGAGTAAACTGCTAAATTCTCAAAATTTGTAGATTGTTCGTAGAACTTTACAAATTGCAGCATTACTTATTATTTTTTGTTTCGCCTTTCGTGGTATTTAATTTATTCTGGTAAGGTTCTTTATTGAATGCAACAAGATTTCAGTTGTTTTTGACTCTATTTTGTAAAACATCGTTAATTTCTAAAATTTTATAAAATTCGTTTTTTTTTATTATCTACATAGTTTGGATGATTGGAAGTGAAGGTTTAGTATATTTATCTACTAATGAAAACTAGTATGATAACTAGCGGTGACTTCAAAGTTGGTGATAACAGAAAATTAACAATTAATTTAACCACTTAACACTGCAGTTGCCCGCAATTAAAAGTGAATTAAAAATTAAAACCAACACGTGCCCTAGTTACAAGCTGCTATATTTCATACACACTCCAAATATCCTTTGACCTGGTGCCATGTTCTCAAGACCACAATTATATCGACGAAATTTTAAAAATTTAAGAATTTATATCAGACTGTGGGAAAACTCATTTAGTCTTTGTTCGATGTACACTAGTTAAGGGACTCACTGTGTGTGTGTGTTTTTTTTTTTTTTTAGAATGCATATTTTACATTTCTGTTTAATATAATAATTGTATAGTCGTGGGAATACGATCTTCTGTCGCGTGGGTAGGGTTATTTGTTTGCATATCATATAATGACTCTTACTTGACAAGAATTAAATATTCTCATACACTGCGGTGATTTATACAGCGTGCCGATAAAACTAACGTCTAAGATAACTTGTTTTAAAATATTTGCTTAAAATCTGTTAAGAGTATAAAACTGTGTACTTACATATTATGTCGGAATAAATATTCATAACCTGTTTATAACTAAATATAACACAGAATAAAAATATTTCTCTGGAGTACTTTTCGAGACAAATAATTTTCTTATTATATTTATTCCAGGTTTCAAGAAATAGCTACTTGGTCGATAATTTATTATAAAGCCATTGTCAATCGACATCGTGTAGTTCCCTTTATTAGTCGAAAGAGTGTGTTCTACACGACTTATTTATTTCTACATTACTGAGTGTATTATTATATCATGATCCTCTCGGGAAGATTAACGGGCTTACTACCAGCAAACTTTAACAATAGACTTCATTTAGGCAACATATAAACCAAGCCTTTTTTTTGGTTTATTCACAAAAGAGATCATAAAAAGTGAATTTGCAGGTGAACATACAAAAATCAGATTTAATCTTATACAAAAAAAATCTCATTGTTGGGTTTAATTTTATTTTAATGACAAAAATTACCTTCTCAAAGAGCAACCATATTTAGAAATTTCAAAAGTACGTTTCAATAGACATATCATTAAGACGAACCGAATTTTTGAACAGTAATGCAGGATACAGGTGTTCACCGTAAGGTTAATCACTTCATTCTTGCGCAAAGTTAGATTATTAGGTAAAGTTTTTTCATAGATGGATCGGTAATTTCCAAATTACACACTTGAGTTTCACTTTTTATTATAAACTTAATTTGGGGAAGAGTTTGAATTATGACTTTCGAAGCTTTGAGCGTCATTTCGAAAAGAAATTCTAATTAAAAAAAAAACACATCTAGATAAGTAAAAAAAAACTTACCTAGACTAGTAGTATCCGTAGCATATAGGTTTCCATTCTGCCATGCCCACGAACATAAATCACAGGTCGTTAATCCATCGGGTGTTATCCCTTCTTCAAGAAATAATGGCCTCGGTGGAGGTGGAACAAAATTTCCAGTAAAAAGACCACTGTCGCTGGCATCTAGTGGTATCGATAAAATAGTGGTATCATCAGTAACATCTAAGAGCCAGTCTTTACTACTGAGGTTGTTGGTGTCCGCAATCAGTACTGATGATACCTGCAAATAAAAGGCTCTAGGTACAGGTTTTTAGTGCAAACTTTTGATCATATTTATAATTTTTATGGTATTAAAGACTTTTATCATTTATACAATACATATTCTTAAAGTACACTATTTTTTTTTTCAATAATCATTCCAGTAGTTTTCGAGTATGTCTGTCTAATAAGATGACCAAAAAAAAAATGTCTGCAACAAGCATATGCTGCAATATTTTTTCAGTTTGCGCGCAAGACCTGACAAACAAATATATTTCATAAACTCTTCCCATATTTCAGTTTTGGCACATAAATAACTATTATACAGAAAATTATAATAACTAATAACTGTTTTCGAGAAAATATTTTTTACTATAATATGAAATAATGAAAAATGCATACAGGATATACTTTATTATTTTCACTAACTACCTACCGTAAATATCTCTCTCGAAGATATTATTTTTTAAAATAACTCCATAATTTGCCATTATTACAAAAATTGCCAGTACTTAGGTCAGACATGCAAATTGTGCAAATCGTGTACGGTGTAGCCCAAACATTATTTATTGCGTGCCGCTTACTTATTCACGTAACTAAAAAATTGTGCCTAATTTAGATGCACTTTTAAACAAAGTATTAACGTTAAACGGTGTTTACTTGTTAGAAAAACAGCTGACCCAGCAGACTTTTCCCTATCGAATAAACTTGTACTAAAATTAAATTTGGTGACTGTAAATGTTTAGATATAAAAGCTCATCGGATAAAACTAACAGGAGAGTTAATTCTTTCTATATACAGTTTCAGTCCGAATATAAATAAAATTTTCTACGTAAATTCGGTTTATCATCTAACTTCAAGAATTTTTCATGTTTTTTTTTTTTTCAAGAAATGAATTATTTTTCAGTAACATTTCAACAACTGAGTGATTTAGTGGGGACTATTGTAAAAGGGTTCTTTTGGTGAATGTATTCACATTGTCTTTTTGCGGCGTTTCACGGCTTGTAGAATATGATGAAAATGTCGATCACTCGTTTCGGTCCGTCGGTCGTCTGTCTGTTGGCAACATTATATCTATAAAACTACTGAACGAATTCCGTTATAATTTTAGACAGATTTTTAAATTGCTTATGGATAATTTAAACGCTAAACATAATTAGTCTATCTCTTCCAAAAATTTTGTTGACTAAATTTCGCATATAGGTATGTGGTTTAATAATAATATCATTTATATTTTTTTACGATCTTTCTGAAGATCAGTAAATAAAATTTAATGTTTTGCAATCCTTAAATCAAAAATTTGAAAAAAATGATTGGATGATCACTGAAAAAATTATAAAATTGTGTCGGATTGCGCCTACAGGAGACCCGGAAATTTTCTGAAACCTTCTTTTTCTTATGCAATGACATATTTACATTTTTTACATATCCAGGATGTTACAAAATGCAATAAATGTAACATAAGAGCTTTTTACAGAGTAAACTCAGTACGAAACAATAGGTCTCCCGTTTCCGTCTGTCTGTCTGTCTATCTATCTGCCGTCTGTCCGGATTTTTATTAGACCGATAATCTCCGAAACTACTGAACTAGTTGTCAAATTTTATATGTGGATTACGAATATCGTGTAGATGGTAAAACGCCATTTAAAATTAGGCCAATCATCCCTATCAACAATTTGTTGGCGTCATCTCCAAAAATTAAAACTGTAAATATGAGGAGTATTAAATTTTATAAAATGAGATACTCCTGTACATGTGGTTTTTGACCCCCTGTTAAGTTTTTATCCTAAACGTCCCGATTTTTGGATAAAAAAATCAAAGTTGCAACATCTTGCAACTTAACTTTGAAACTACAAAACCGAATGCTCTGAAATTCTGTAAACGTTTTAAGGTAATCGTAACCATAGTAAATCGTTAATCAATTTTTTTTCGTTTATGGCATTTTAAAACAATAATGACATCATTTTAGAATTTTGACGAATTAATGTTCTGTAATTTATATTTACCAAATATAAATTTTGGTGGTTCCAAAAGCATTGTTCGTTATTTTAAATCTAATTCTCATTTGAGTGACTCGGGTTTACTTTTTTTTTAAGCAAACAGGCCAATTTTGACGCTGAAACTTTTTATTGCTTTTTTACAAAATAAAAAAGTCAATTTTTGTCGTGAAGTTTTTAACATTTCACCCCATCTTTAAGGTTGTTATTTAAAAAGTTGTGGATTTGTAAAGACTTTGACCACGATTCTAGCAGATCCATACAGAAACCGCTGACCTCGAGATTTTTACAAAAAAATTTCTTCAACGTCAAAATTAGGCTGTTTTTATATTTAATTTTATAGGATGATATATCCTCCATGTGTGATTCATGAATCCGTATCGATTTTTCACCCTAGACATCCCGATTTTTGAGAAAAAAATCAAAATTGTGTAACAACATTTTACAATTTAAGTTTGAAATCGTAAAACCGGATGTTCTGAAAACTTGCAATTGCTCATTTTATAATTTTGCAGAACAAATTTTCCTTAAACTTTATTGAATTACATACTCCATGTATGGGTAATTTAGAATCCGTGTTGGGCTTTTCCCGTTGACATCGTGATTTTTGGAAAAAAATCCAAAATTGTATTTTACAATTAAACTTTAAAATGGCAAAAGCGAATGTACTGAAATATTCCAACAGTTTTAAGGTTATAGGAAAAATGATAAATCGTTAATCAAAATTTGTTCGGTTAAGGCCTTCCCAAAAAATTATGACGTCATCTTAGAATGCTAGCGAACAAATGTTCTCTAAATTTTATAAAATAACATAGCATCCAGATTTTTGGAAAAAAAAATCAACATTGTATAACAATGTTTTATAATTTAACTTTGAAATTGCAAAAACCGAATGCTGTGAAATCATGAAGATATTTTAAGGTTGTTTTATGCCCTTTCCTCTGGAATGACGAAACAAAATAAACGAAATTTAATTTTCTTTTAACCGCTGACGCTTGTAGTCTGAACGTGCTAAAAGTCGAATTCGGTCGAAGTATAAACACAAACAATCTAAGTTAAGCATAGACTGCGAAATTTTTAAAGATGCAGGAGTTGCGGCACTTTGTAGAGGTTAATTAATTAATTGTATGGACTAATTTTTTAAAGAAGCGAAATTTGTCGGAGTATACCTCAAGGGCGAGGAAAGTTCTGTCAAATAACCTGCCGCATTTTTTTTACTAGTTTTATTTTTCCTGGTAGCGTCATCCAAATTCCAAAAACAACATAATTTTTTTCAAAACGCCAATGTCGCCGGCAAAACTGAAAATAATAATAGTAATAATACCCAAACAACATATGTGTACAATACCCCACTTTGTAAATTTTTAAAAGTTAAAAATGACTCTGTTTCAGTACTTTTTTGGCTGCCGCCCGGGAGGTAAAAGTTGGCAATAAATGATTGTAAGAGTGCCCATCCAAGGACTGGTTGCTTTCATGATTTCTCGACGTTTCATGAACCATGTAGTGCGAAAAAATAGGTCTCCCGTTTCCGTCGCTGTGTCGTCTATGTCTATTTTTATTAGACAAATAATCTCCGAAAGCACTAGACCTTTTGTTTTCAAATTTTAGGAATATCATGTAGATGGTAAAACGCTAACCAAAACTTGGCTAATCACCCCCACCAATAATTTGATGACGTCATCTCAAAAGTTTCCACATTAAAATTATTTAAAAGTTAAACAATAATTTACTCCTACTTTCGTGGGTTTTTTTTGTTTTTGAATTTTATAATTTTTCACGGACTTGAAACAGTTTTTTTTTAACCTTGTAAACTTTTAGTTTTGAAGTGTACACAACTTTCACCCGAGTTCTTTAATTCTTTCTGACTATTTGGTGATAAAAATGTTAAAGGCTAAAAATGAAACTGTCATCTAAAGCGTCATATTTTGATTTACCTTTTTTAAGATAGAACACTGAAAGATCAAATTTGTTATCAATGATTGTGAACTTTTTTCGTCATTTCGGAGGAAAGTACGTAACTTTTGACCAGAAAATTGAGCTGTGCTTACTATATTATCTTAAGATAGTGATGAGAGTCTGGAGTAATGTAACGAAGTGTATTGTTGTCTTTCTTGAATACCTCGAATTCTCACCGATTATTATTGTTATTTCTATCTACATCTACGATTGTGTGTTAAACGGTACTCTTCATTTTGGTGTGCGAATTTGATGTGCCAAATTGATTATGCAGGGTGTTAATAAATGATTATATCTAGAGGGCTGTGAACAAGACTCGACAAAAAAATTTGCCGCTTTCGAAAAATAGGTACAGTTTTTGTATTGTCCTCCGTCAATCTCTTGGCCAGACAGAAAATAGGCTTCGTTAATAAATTTATCGTCTTGAGTCCACATTTTTTCGTTTCCTTTGTTATTTAAAGAAATAAACGTTAAAATTTGCTTCAAAGTTTGACAATTAATTGATAGATTAATTAATTTAGCAAGTCAGTGAAGCGGCACATTAATAAATGAATTTCGTAGCCTACTAGATGCAAATCATTTATTAACACCCGGTATAAAATTTTCTTCTTATTCTTCAGAGAAAAACTAAAAACTCAGTTTTATATTTTAAAGTCTCTCAGAGGAAAACTTCTTGAATTGTTTGAGATAAGTTTTGAAAACATTTTTTGTAAAACTCTGCTTCTTTTAGTTGATTAGTTATGTGATTAAAATACAAGACATAACGCAAAATAACTAGTTTTTATTTCCATATTTTCTAGACGTTTCATAAGTCCTTGAGTACGAAAAAATAGGTCTCCTTTTCCGTCCGTCTCTCTGTCTATCTGTCTGTCTGTCTGTGATATACTCTTTTGTTTGTGCTTTATGAATTCGCCTTCTTCTTCTTCATTGCTATTATATTTTTTATTATTTAAACTTTCTTCTTCTTTATTCACATAATATCTAAGCCTGACTCATAGATCTGTGGAGGGGCGCTTTTTCTGTACAGATGAAACTTCCGCGGTTCGATTCCCGATTAAATAAATGGTTGTAATTGCGTATGCAGGGTGATCCAAAAACAACCATTCATATTTTGGAACCTCCAAACATAGGTGGAGAAGTACGAACTGACATTGCACGTCAGACCAAATGTAAACAAATCAACAGTGTGTTTTCGTAACATATTGGGTTCGAATCAAAGGCAGTGGCGGAGTATGAGTGATTAAATTATGATACTTTAATTAATACAATCAACTCTTTTGATCAATTTTTGTAATATTATTTTACAAGATACAAAATAAACATAATTTGGTATCAAAAAATGTGAAAATATAGACTAAATTACATATAAATCTTGCTGTGTAACTCTGGCATTTAAGAGGGATCCCCACTGGCAAATATTTCGCTCGAAAGTGATGTTTGTACTTCCGTTAAAATAAAGCCAAAAATGCATTGCCTTGCAATAATTTTTTAATAAGTTAAAGAAAAAATGCTACTTCATCCGTCTGTAGTGTTAGTTTTTTGATTTATAATTAAAGAAAGAAAATACAATCTTGCAAAGTTAGCCCTATTTCGCTTGGTTAAGATGCTAGTTTCTATGAAATATAGGAACATTTTAAAAAAAGTAACACTAGAGACATATAGATTAAAGTTTTGTCGTAACGATGGTAAAAATTATTTTTTGAAAATACCTTGTTTATCCAGAAAATTGATAGAAGTACAAACTATCTACAAAACGATTTGTACGTCAATGGGATGTGCTGCCTCCTGGTGTAATTTGATGAAAGTTTCAAAAGTACATTCCACTTCAAAAGTCGATTTGTATTGAAATAAGTAGTAGTGACGAGTGAGGCTTATATTTAAAAAATTTAAATTGTTTACGATGTATCTGAATGCTTTAAAAGCATAGCGTATGTTATATAGTTTAGTTGACGTTTCTCCCGGAAGTAGCGAGCCTCTACTGCTTATGTGATTGATTTTTTCTTCTCCTCAGTTATTTGAAAAAATAGAAATTTAAAATATAGATTAAGGATTAATTAACACAAAGAAATTTTTATGTGCGTCAAATAGAATATATATTTTTAATATTAAAAAATTTTTTAAATAATGACATCCCAGGTTGGGGGTACCATTCCCTAATTCGTTAAAATTTGTGATGACAGTTATATATTACAGAATGACGGTAACCCTACAGGAAACAATCCGGATTTAATTTTAGCGACCGATAATAGTAAATTAAAGAACGAGTTTCATAAGGCAAATATTGAGGCACGAATCCAAGTTTATAGAACGAGCGGCGAAGCCACGAGTTATATAAAGGATGAGTGCCTCAATGGCCTTATGAACGAGTTATTTATACTATTTTTTCTACCGCACACGTTTTTTCCCAAAATTTAATTGAAATTTGCATTTTCTTTAATCTGGGGACTTTTGTCGTGGTTAGTGATGGGTTGGTTTGACACTAACCGCGAAATATTTGAGGTTCGAATTTTCACAACAACAACTGTAATTCGAATCAATTCGAGTTTTTGTAATTTAAAATTGGTTAAAATGTCTTGCGAAGAAGTTACGCGTCCGGAAACATGGGAAATTTTAAGTTTACATTTGCCACTGACATTCACCTGACATTTCTCGTCATGGCTACCAATCTTACCGATCTAAATTACATCAGATCTATTAAAGAACGCCTTTCCGCTATTAACGAACTGCTGTGACGTCATTTGCCTGCGTTAATAGCTCTATTAGAAAACTAAAAAACGTGGGCGGTAGAAAAAGGTTTTATTCCCAATATTTCATTGCTTGCTCGTTGCCGGCGTTCAAAACTCAATTCTCTTCTTCTTCAATAAGCTTATCTAAAAACTGTAGGCGATGGTGGTATAAAATAAAAGAAAAGAATGCATATTGTAGATAAGATAAACTTGCAAATATGCCGAATTTGCACTACTTGATGTCTGGTCAACTGGTTTTACATAATCTGTTTCAAAGCTTTACCTAGTTCAGGTGCTTTTCTGTCTTTCAACTCCTTGTAAGTATTATATAGAATTTGAATACCACTACGGATACCTTATCAGTGAATTTAGTGTGTTGTGACAGTGTAGTTATTTCAAAATGGTAAAACGGAAAGGAAACAAAACAGGACTTTTTTTATCCGCGAAACGTCGGAAGTGTACAAATCTAGTAAATTATAACAGGTAAGATACAATTATGTAATTAGATACATAAAAATTGGTGTATATTAGTTAAAATTTATTTGATATCGTAGATACATACAGGGTTGCTAAAAAGTAAGGAAGTAGTTGAATATTGCGAGAACGATTTAACGGAACTTATTGACATTTGATGGTATACAAGTAAAAGTATTTGAACTCTTTCCTCTCAAATAGTATTCAAAGTTCCATAAACAACTTGATTTGTTTTTTAATTGGCATGAGGGGTCAAATTTAATTCTTTCTTTACTTGCACTAAAAAAAAACATTAAAATAATAAATACAATTTGGAATATGTGAATTTTATTTGGCTTATAGGAAATGTTGTCTTTACCTATCATTGGTTCTTTACCACTTGTGCGTTGATAGAAAAATTAAATAAAAGTTAATAATAATTTTAAAAATTTAACTGAAATACAAGCAAAAAAATCCAAATTGTATTATTTTAATAGTTTTGTTGCCATTTATTTGAAAGAAAGAAAGACATGTGTTACATTACTGATTGCAGAAAAAATTTCTTTTTTAAAAAATATTAAATTTGACCCTTCGTGTTATTAAAAAAAATCAATGTCGATAAAACAAATATTGATCAAAATTTGAATAGTATTTTAGACTATAGAGTTCAAATACTTTTACTTTTGTACCACATTTCAATGAATGCTGATAAACCGTTCTCGCGATATTCAACTGCTTCCATACTTTTTAGCGACCCGTACATACAATTAACGGTTTAAAAAAACACGGGGCAAGATGAGCAAATCAGCTTCTCATAGATCAATAAAAAGCAATGGGAATGAGACATTTATGTCACTCTCATTTGCTCTGTTTTTTTCGATAAATGTATTATATCAATGTTTATCTTAGTACCTATATTTTGGAAAACAATTTCTATATCTACTATTTTTTTAAAGGTGTAAAAGAGCTGGTTTACCCTACCTTAATAAAAGTACAACCTCGAAGAAAACATCAGCATCTGATAATGGAGAACCTTCTAATAACGAGAGGTACGAGTGTGTCTTTACTACATTAAAAATGCATTCTTTACTCTTCATTTTTTTATTTTAGTAGCACATGTAATGAAAGATTAAATTTTCCTTCTACGTCTTCCGCACACATTGAAGACTTTGAACAAGTAGAGAGTTCCGAAGTAAGTGTAGTATTTAACGTGTTTTTTTTTTAATTTGTATAAATATTACTTACAGAGTTATGTTTTTTCGAGCTGTGAAAAAAATTCAGAGGGTCCTTCAACAAAATCTTCTAATGAAACTCTTATTGGAAGACGTGTGGTTCACCTTCAACATTTTGTGGATTCATTGAAGACCATAAGCTGCCACAATAAAGTTTTTGGCTGTGATATAACAAATTTAGAATGTCGTAAGGAGACTCGACTTGGATTAAATTCTATCATTACTTTTAGATGCAATATGTGTAACGTCGATCTTAGTATACACACAAATCCTTTTGAGGGAAAAAATGAAAGTAGTAGCGAAAATATAGTGCAAGAATGTACTAAAACTATTAACATAAATACATCTTGTGTGGAAGGTATCATGAGTATTGGGTGTGGTTTTTATAATTTGCAAGAATTTTTGTCCTCTATGGAAATTCCTTGTATGGATGAAAAGACTTACAAAAAACATCATGACACAGTTAGTAAGGTTATAGAAAAAACTGCATTGGAAGAAATGAAAAAGTCTGCTGAAAAAGAAAAACAAATTGCAATAGAAAAAGGACATGTTGATAAAGACGGTATACCGTGTATTACAGTGGTAGGAGATGGCAGCTGGTCTAAGAGAAGTTATAGAACTAATTACAATGCTTTGTCAGGAACCGCGGCTGTTATGGGCCTTCAAACGGGTATAGTATATTTAGGCATCAAAAATAAATTTTGCGTAATTTGCATCATGGCTCAAGAAAAACGTGAAGAACCTAAGCAGCATCAATGTTTTAGAAATTATAAAGGAACTTCTGCCGGCATGGAATCAACGGCGATCGTGGAAGCTTTCAAACAAAGTATATCCATGTATGGGTTAAAATATACAAAATTTGTGGCTGATGGTGACAGTAGCACCTACAAAAAACTTATTGAAGCCAGACCATACAAAGATATAACTATAGAGAAAATAGAGTGCAGGAACCATCTTCTCCGCAACTACTCGAATAAATTACGAAAATTGACCATAGACACACATTATCCTTTGAAAATGCGAAAACTTTTGACCGAACATAAAATAATGAAATTAAGAACAGCTGTTAAATGTGCTATTAATCAAAGGAAAAATGAACCCGAACTTCTTTCCAATCAGATAGAAAACTTAAAAAATGATATAGAAAATAGCATTTTACATGTTTTTGGATGTCATAAAAGTTGCAGTAGTTACTTTTGTAAGCGCGATGATGAAGACAACAATTTAATTAGTACATTAAAGGCTTCACCCCAATTTTATAATAAGTTGATGGCAATTGTTAAACAGTTATCGCAGCATTCCAGAAGTTTAATTCAAGATCTAGACAGTAATATAGTAGAGCAATTTAATTCGAAAATTGCAAAATTTATAGGAGGTAAAAGAATAAATTACTCGAAAGGAGGATCTTATCAATCACGGTGTTATTTTGCTGCAATTAGTCACAACACAAAAAGACCTCACTATCTTATTCACAAAAACCTCGTAGGTAGAAGTCCAACAAAAATCAAAAGTACATTTGAGTTAAAAAGATTATCTAAATCCAAGCGACAATTGCAGTATAAAAAGAAAGTTACTTATAAACCACAAATTAAAAAAAATATTAAAGATCCTGACTATGGTGTATACTGCCAACAACCGGATATGGATATAGATTTATTCGAGAAAGAAAAAGAGGTGTTTCTAAATTCGCTTATATTAACAAAAAATGAGAAAATAAATTTAGAAACTAGTACCACGTTACAGGCAGAAAGCGGCTTATGGATCGAAGAAAGAAGAAAAAGACTAACAGCTTCCAATTTCTATCGAGTATGTGCAAGACGTTCTACAACTAGTTGCATAAATATAGTTCGCAGTCTTTTATACGATTCAAAAGAGATATTAAATCATGTAGATGCTGTTAAACATGGAAGAATGTATGAAGAGCAAGCACGTCAGCAATTGGAACACCAGCTCGATTCTCTAGTAAACAAATGTGGACTGTTCATAGATAATGAGTATCCATTCCTGGGTGCGTCACCTGATGGGTTAATTGGAAATGACGTCATTGTAGAGATAAAATGCCCATTTTCAGCATTTAATACTCCAATAGATGTTGCGATTTCCAAAAGAAAAATCACATTTTGGAGAAGTGATATGTCAATCAATAAAAATCACTCCTGGTATTATCAAATCCAGGGACAACTGAGGATAACAAATCGGAAAAAATGTATACTTGCAGTCTGGACCTCGGAGAGTGAACCACTAAAATTGGAAAATATAACTCGAGACGATGACTTTTGGAAAGTAAAGATGGAAGGGAAGTTGGTTAATTTTTATAAAGACTGTCTTCTTCCCGAACATGTTGATCCTCGTCACACTCGAAATATGCGCATTAGGGACCCATATTTTACAGAAGCGCTTCAAGGAAAAACCTAGATTCTTTTGTTTTTCTAAAGATATAAAACTTTGAAAACATTAACTGTTCTTTAATTAGTATCTAACTTTTTTCATTGATTAATTTTTAAAAATATACATGTATATTCATATTATGTCTAGCTGTCTCTCGTTGTACGATAAAGTTTTTTCGCTGTTTTTGAGTTTTTTTTTCGATTAAATTAAATATTGCATATACCGAGTGTCTGGAAAATGGCGGATTAATTCTCCGCTACGCTCGTAACAATCAACTGGTGAGTCTAGGAAAAATAGTAAAAAAATTCCTTCTCACATTTTGTTAGAGTTATAATGATTTTAAAATTAGGTCTTTTGCTACGGTTCACAACTAAACAACACATTCATTATCAAAATAACTAGTAATAAAACTTTTAGTTAATAGTTCTCTTGCCCATGACCATCTTTAATTACCATTTCAGTTAGAATGCACAAAGATATGCTGTGTTGTTTGTGTAATAATTTGATAAAATTCCATTTGACAACAATGTTTGCCTGATATAAAGCGAGGGTGGATTTCAGTCACCATCGTTACTAAGAAACCAGAAAGTAAGCCGGAAGTATTCACGCATTAGGTGTGTGCAGTGTTGCCAATTTTACTTCTATAAAATTACGTTTTTTTCGTAATCTACATCATAAAGAATTTTTTTATTATTTTTTCGGGACTCCCGTATATAATGTACTGAAGAGTTAATCCGCCATTTTTCAGACACGCGGTATAATACACAGTAAATTATAAATTTTTGCCTCTCACCGGCGCCGTATACGTGAGTAAATTGTTTCGTTATTTTATTGATTATAACAAATCAATATTCAAAACGACCCAATTCATTTTCCCGAAAATTTGGGAATACAATAATTTTATTCTTAGTATTACACTACATCTATCCCAACTGATATACGTGTCCTCGCAAAAATGTTGATGACGTCATCGCAATTTTTTTTTTTTTAAGTCGTCAAGTTTCCGACAGCGAGGGAAGTACTGTCTAAACTCTTTAGACCAATTTTTTTTTACTTCTTTTCTCGTTTCCATCTCTTTGTTGTTATTAGACAGAAAGATAATCTCTGAAACTACTGGTTTTATGGTTATTTGTCACTAATTTACGCAATTTTACATAGCGATGTATCAATAAAATATTAACATCAGCGAACCCAAATATTCATATAATAGGCTTAAACTGATTTATTGCTGTTTACAATTAAGTCACCTTTAGGGAAAAAAGTAAAACAATTATATATATATATATAATTCAGTAACAATCAACAAATTCTGCTGCTTTCTGTTAACGCTAAATATTGAAGTTTCCTTATCCGAGCGGAATTTGTTTAATTATACAATGCCATTTATCTGCGACACCCAGTTGACACTCAATAGCGGCGGGTTTCGGGTTACATTAGGTACGCATCGGTATCGTTTAGATTCTGGTAAGAACTTTTTCACAGACGGTACCAATAATCCAGTAGTGGGGTGGCCGTTAACGCCGCCTCCAACAATACGTTTTTTTCGTCCCACCAACCCCTCTAAAACTCAACGGCACGGTCCTGATTCCTCCTCAGTGTACAGTTTACGACATAGATAATAAACACGAGACTATTGTCATATTTTTTTTAAATACAAAACATTGTTTAAAAAATCCGTTATATTAATTCTTTTGTTGTATGATGTACATGTAGTACGCGATAATCAGAACTGTATGCAAATTAATTTTTTTTTATCAATGTGTTGCTGCCGCCGCATACACACAGAAATTTAAAACAAATGTCGCAATAATAAAAATAAATACACCGCGGGTAGTTCTCTTTGTGCGACAAAAAAATACAGTTTACAATAGCAAGAATGAAAACGATACAAAATAAAAGAGGACGAAATACTGCGGGAGCAGAATGCAAAAAGACAAAGAGTACAAGATAATAATGGCTGGTAGCAGAAAGGCGCTGAGAACCGGGTAATATTTATCTAAGTAGACAATAGATATCTTCTGTTTTCAATAAAGATAGTGCACAATCACGATCTATTGTCGCAAGTTGAATACACTGGTTATAATATCCTTTTCTCGGTCTATTGTATGCATCCGAGATTATAATAAGAATGATGGTGGTGGTAAGGCATAATAAGGTATCACCCACAAGGTTTTAGGAATGTTGTTCGACAAGCGAAAATACATAAAACTTAATTATAATCGAATGCTAAACGATAGCATGAGGCGCACAGGTTCACGTTAAATCGCCAATCGGTTACGGCGTTAGTTTCTGGTTGGAGCGTTGGACCAAGATTGTTGATGAAGACATTTCTTTGATGTTGGCAGCTCAAGGACAACGGCGTTTGGCTCCTCCTTTACCGCAGACCGACTAAAACTTCTTCAAAATAATACTTCACCATTGTGCTTAGCGACTTTACGTTAATAACACGTTGCACACATAATTAGCAAAATTATTTATTGTGCGATCTGGAGACTAGTAATTATGGTATAAATCTGTCTAGCACAATACAAAACTGAAAGACTTGAAACCAATTGTGGGTTAAAATCGATGATCGATACGTAGCAAGTACCTATTCATTACGCCTTAAGCAACGTCAGTTTTAATTCTACATACTTTTTTTTTTTCGTATTTTCTTTTGTTTATATGATATTTCCATCCGGCACATTACTTGTTTGCAATCATTTGCTAAATACATTATTCATTACTACTCAATATTCCGTTGTGATTAAGACAAGCGCTACCCGGAATTATAAACCTGATGCACGTGAATTGTGTTACATCGAATTTGTATATCGATTCTCTCGAGTGAGGTTCATTTGCATATTTCGCAGATTTCAGTTTTTTCTGTATATGTTAGCAGTCTTTTCCATATTTAATCGTAGTTTGCATATTTTTGCACATTTTTCTGATTTCGGGTTAATTTCTTGACACCCACGCATGATACTTTAACGTGCATGTTTATGTTTTACCATCTCGCTGCCCAAAATAACGAATAATAGAAAATATGATGCACGCATCTGCGGTGAACACTCTATCTTCATTTATTGCTAACATTTACAATTATTGCTTCACTAGCTTTAGTTAGTCCTTGTCAACTTTGCGGTTGTCAAAAATTTAGTTGAAAATTGCAAAATACATTGTCTCATTTATGATTTGTCACGAACACAGTGTCAAAATTTCAGTTAAAAATAATGCAATGGAAAACTATGGCAAATCAAAATATTAAAAAAATCGTTGTTTCAGTTATCAAAAAAAGTCAGAAAGTCTGAGTCTAATAAAGCTCTGGGTTGGAATATTGAGGTCGCTCGATTTAAGTACAGCAGAAAAATGTCCACAAAGAATTACGAACGAATACTCAAGCAGACATTACTGAAATTTATAAAGACTCAAACACATCAAGGATATGTCATTGACATACCATCAGTGAACAGGGTCCACATAACTACAGACCGAAACGTTTCAACTAGAAGAAAAAACTTCGTCCGACACGTTGCAAGTTTATTTAGAATTCGTGAAATTTTTCTTGGTTAATTTTTACAAGAATTTTTATTTTGCGCACTACGAATCCACAAAAAAATTGCAAAAATCCTATTTTGTTAAATATGTATAAGTTATTTTCCAATGTGCAGGTGTTGCGGTAATGATTTGATACAGTGTATGTATTTATTATCCATCGATCATTTTACTTGCAACTGTTGTGTTTCAGAGATAAGAAACACTATAAAACAACTTTACATACGTATTTATATTCACGATACCTATCACAGAAACTGTTAATAAATATTTTGTGTAAATTTCCAGACTTACCGACAAGGCTAAATTAGTAAGTCCGGTATCCACAAAGCTCTAGCAAAAATTTATGGGTATTCCAATCAAAGTAACATAGTAAATGTGTTGCAATTTATGAACGGAAGAACATGTATTGTGGATCTAATAATTTCTGTGAGTATATGTATATCAGAATATTTTTCAGTAAGTTGTAGAAAACATGAGATATGTATTTCCAATTTGCTAATAGTTTTTTTGCTTTTAAAAGTTTTTTTTCGGATAAAATCACCACTTTTTACTCGTATATATTTGAAAGAACGAGAATTTATACTACATATAAACAGTTTCCTTATGGAAACAAATAATCACATGCCCACGACTTCCGTTTAAATCGATAACATTCTGCTACTAAATATCGGATTCACGGAATCGTTCTATAAAAAGTAACTCGCGTATAGTAAAAATAATGATATATACAGTAGCAGCTCGTCTAAGTTAAATTAAAACATAAATAAATTATTCACAAAAAGATAAAAACGAAAAAAAACCCCTCTAGTAGGCCATACAATTTATTTTTAAAATAATGATGTTGGCAACACCGACGCGTTCCTTGTTTAGTTTGACAGTTACGGCCAAATAACCGTCCAATCGAGGATCAAATAGTTGCAAAGCCAACATCATTATTTTAAAAATAAATTGCACGGCCTACTAGAGGAGTTTACTTTCTATGGTATTCATGTTAGTTTCACGTTTATAGGTAGATTTGACTTAAATGTCGTATGTAAAACGGTACTATAATTTAAGGTATGAAGCCAAATTTGTTTTATCGTTGTACCAATTTCTGTATTTCTTTGGCGTCTCATTGCCAAGAAGCATGTTAATTATGTCACTGCGTTATTGTGCCAAGAAGATTGTATACTTCAAAATATAAACAAGTTATTTTCATTAAGTGCATGAAGTTATCTAATTTTCCAGTTGTTTACTTTATAGTGGCAGCTTTTCGAAAAATGATAAAATTTCATTATTCGTATTTATTTTTTTATGAGGTAAGATAAAAATATGTATGTAACGTTAAAGTAAATGTAAATAAATAAATAAATAAATAAATAAATAAATAAAAAACTGTCATGTCGTCATCAACATTTTTCCAAAGACACGTAAATCACTTTGGATAGGTGTAGTATAATAATAATGATAACAGTATTGTACTTCCAAATTTTCTGGAAAACGGAGTACGCCGTTCCCGATTTAAATCAATAAAATAAATTGACTCATTAATTTTTATGTAAAAGAAATTTAAAAACATTTAATGCAGTGATAAATCACATGCATCATATTTTCCACAATTTGAATAGGATTTATTCGGCAAAATTTTGAGATGACGTAATTAATTTTTTGGGAGGGGGTGAACGAATAAATTTTGCTTAACGATTTATCATGATTACGATAACTTTAAAATATTTACAAGATTGCAGAGCAATAATAATCGGCTTTGCAGTTTCAAAGTTATATTGCAAAATATTGTTATTTAATTTTGAATTTTTTCCAAAAATTCTGGATGTCTAGGGTGAAAATTCTAATCGAAAACCTGTTTGGTGATGTCATATTTCTGCTATAGTAACAAAAGTCTTAATTCAGCATAATTTGGGTTCTGTTATTAAGTTATTTAGGCAAAAAATTTTATTGTGTTTAAGATCCAAATATCTACATTTTTTAAATAAATGAAACAATATTTCATTAAAAAAATATTAATGTTGGTTAGAGTTTTCAGATGCCCATGAGAAACACAAATTCTAGTTAAGCATTTGTGTCATAATAAAATTTTAATTGTACAATCGTTTTCTACAAAAAAATTGAACATTTAAAACGATCGTTCAATGATATTAATTTTTTGTTTTTTTCAAGAGAGTTTATTTTAAAATCTATTTTTTATTCCACCAAACAAATCACTTTAACTTGAAAAGTACGCATAGCATGCTCCTTATTTTAACATAACTGCATGTGGCGAGTTCCTTGGAAATACATATAAACATAAACACTCGAAGTTAAGCCTGTTATTATTAATGAAAGGTCATTTTAATCCGTTGGTTATTTGCTTTAAATATATTTTAGATTATCCGTACTTGTGCGAACAATGTCCCCTTGGAATTTGCGCAGGAGCTACGGGGCTGTTATTTATGCCGCTGGTTTTTAGTTTATGCAAGTTATCACAAGAATCTGCCAAAATAAACTTCTAGTTTTTTAGTTCAGGAGCTTTATGTTAAAGCACCGAATCAAACTTTTATAAATTATTAATTTCAGGATGTTTTCAATACTTCGGTTAAAACTGTACGATTTTTACTTTGAGGATCTTCGGAATTTAACTTGTTTTGCAAAACTAAATTATTTCTTTCTTGCAATTTAATTATCAAATCGTTAAAAATGTTTAAGGCTTGAACGCATGAAATAAGTTCTCTCAAATTCAATAGTTTTATGAAAAAAAAAAAAAAAAATCAGTTTCAGAATTTTCAAAATAGTTTTCACTAGTGTTGAACATGTAGGAATAAATAGAAAATAAGATATTAAACCGCCATGTGCAATAAAGTTTCAATAGCTGGTAATAAAGCCAACCAGCGAAATATTATTACAATCGAGGATATCACGATAGTCAGGTTGTACAAAATCACAAAATTCTTTCAGTTTTGCTTGGTTGTTAACAGTTCAATATCAATTGGCAAAATGTCACATTCTTTTTGTAAACAATTATTGACAAAATGAGTTGTACAAAATTAATTTGAAAAAAATATTGTTAATTCCTACTCTGGACAGCACAATAACTATAACGAAAAATTGGGACAAATCGGGAAAGAATTTTAAGCAGGATGACAAGAAAAAAACTAAACCTTTCCCACTTAAGTCGGGACTGTCGGTCCCCTTATGTTTGACATATTATTCTATCATTATTTTTATATATTAAAAAATAACGAGCAACTACTTACAATGTACAGAAAAATTTTTAGATAAAAATATGTATGTATTAAGAATACGTGATTTATCTTTGTATGTTTAATCACGAGCCGACGGAAATATAATAGATATTCATGTAATCATTGTACCAATAGTTCACCGAGTAAATTTCACGATACGTTGAACTTGAAAAGAAACGGAATTAGATTTGGCTGTGATTCCAAATGTTTAGCTCGCCTCCTAAAAATATGACATTTTGCTTTCAACTTTTCTCAAAATTAAGATAAATTTGACATGTTTACACTTTTAAAATGAATCAATGGTATGAAATTGATACATATCAACTTCAAAACATGAGGAACATGATGTGGCTGACACTAACTCAGCAAAGTTTTCACATTTAGGATTTGGTAAATCAATAATATGTAGGAAATTTAGATTTGACTTTAGGACATCGAAGATTTATCTTATAATATAATTTCTTTCGAAATTGTTCTTACTTTCGAAACTATTTATCAATTTTTACTTCCCGAGCGTAAGCTAAGCAAATATTGTAAAAGGATCCATCCGACGAATGGCTGCTTTAATGCCTTCTCGACGTTTTATGATCCCTATTGTACGAAAAAGTAGGTCTTGCATTTCCGTCTGTCGTCTGTCTGTGTCGATTTTTATTAGACAGATAATCTCTGAAACTACTGGATCGATTATTGTCAAATTCTAAATCTATGTGAGGAATATTGTGTAGGGGATAACCCAGAAATATAGGCCAGCGGGGTAAAATGGGCCATGTTCAACAATCCCATCATTCACTAATAGTTTCAGTCTGCTACATTCTTTAAGTTCGAAGAAGTAATGAAAAATTTGTTCTGGTGCCATTCCTTGTGCTAACTATTAGCTTCAATAAATGAACTTAGGGACTCATGAAACTTCTGTTCTAACTTCGACTAGAAGTGTTTGCCATGCTTAAGAATATTGGTAAGAATTAACTATAATGGTGTATCAATAATCAAGAAATTGTGATCACATTTGCAATCGCTTTAACGAAAACTCTTTGAAATATCTTAAATGCAAAAACACTTTTACCGGTTTCAGGGCTTTGTTATATTATATAAATCTAGTTCTTAAAAAAATGAAACTTCTTTATGTCGCCTTCTACTTAGTGTTTAACAACTGTGTATGTAAGACGTACGCAAAGTAATGTTTAATTGCATGGGGCGTCAATTTTGTCAACGATGCGCAGCTGAGTGTGACAAACTACATGCAAGAGTGCGAAAACCAACATTTTGTATGTGTACCATACAACACACAAAAGGTTTTAGAATCACAAACTTGGGTTCCGCAGTAAATGAGCAAACGTCCAATTAAAAAAATCCACGTTTTGGCGTTGATATTGTAAAAATGCGCCAAAATGCTTACGGATACGAGGAAATTTTTCTAGCACAACTAAGGAAAAATTGTAGCATCCAGTACGATAAAGTTGTGGTGGGACATTTCATACTGTGTTGACCTGTTTATTTTTGGTCTGGCGCGGAGTGTCAGTTCGCAGTTCTCCACATATGACAGTAAACGGAGATTCAATTACATCCGCATTGACAGAATGTTACGCAAATGTTTGGAAGTTGCAAAATATAAATGGTTGTTTTTGAGTCATCCTGCATACGTAATTACAAATATTTGTTTTAATAGCAATGGATACAGCGTGTTGTTAATAATAATAACATTGAAAGTGTCGGGGAAATGGGATGCCCCTCAGTAACTTTCTTTAATCGGGATAATATTAATATCAGCTTCGGGGAAATCTGGTGAACAGTCAAACAATTGGCTATGCTTAGTTTCTAGTGATGTTCCGATAAAGATTTCAACAAAGACACGTATATCAATTTCTACATGTGCAGTGTAATGGTCATAATTAAAAAAGGGGGTGTACCGTTCTTAATTTGATCAATAAAAAAATCACATGTGTACGAGTCAGGCTACGTTTTATGTGACTGAAGAAACAGAAGGTTTAAATAATAAAAAATATAAAAATAATAATAACAAATAAAATAAAGGCAGATTCGTGAAGCACAAGTACTAAGTAAAATGTTAAGGTGACGTCATTACAGTGTTGGTGGGATGATCAGATAAATTTTGGTTAGCATTTTATCATCGACACAATATTCATAATATAAATACAAAACTTGCCAACAAACAGTCGGGGACAGACGACAGACAACTAGACAGACATACGGAAATAGGATAGCTAACTTTTTCCCATTACAATACGTCCTGCCAGCTTGTCAGTGTAATAAGAGTATTAAATTGTGTGCAGGGACGATTTTTTCCTAATAATAATAAACATTAGAACAAAAAATGTACTAGATGAATACACATAAATTAATGTAAAATTTCATGTTATGTAGTCACAGTTTTGCCACCTTGTCAATAAATTCAGATGAAGACATATGCAATGCTATACAGTGCGGAATGTTATCATTCGCAGATACAAGAATAATACGAAATGATAACGTTGTCGCTGGAAGTTTATACACGTCTTTAGAGATTATTAATGTATACATATCTATATACAACTGCAATAATTGTAAAACCAACTACATATTTGTTTTTAAATAGCTAATTTCTCGAATGCACTTTCTTGGAGTTGAGTAGCAAAATATTTTGATACAGTTGAAAAATCCTTTGTTTTGTGCACTAAAATCAGTGCGTCACTATATTTTTAATGCTAGTTTTTTAGTTTTTGAACTCTTTGATTAACTAAAACCAGTGTATTTACTAATTCCTAACGGATTATGTTTAAATCGGCTTCCTTAATAATTAACCATCAATTAAAATTAACTAGAAATGAAAACCAGATCTAAGAATGATACCTGTTCATAGTAAGAAATATCATATCGCAAACGCAAAGTATAATGGAATATCATATCGCAAACAAAAAGTATAATGATTTACAACTAAATAACATTTTTTAAACATAATAAATAAAATGAATTGGGATATTTTTCTCCTTTCAGTATGTTAATAATGCAAGATGAGGTTTTTTATTATACGTTTAGGAGTTTTGGAACGATAAAAATGTGCATAATTCCGTTATGCGTAGGATTTTTGATGGATATAATTATATGATTTTTATGTATCAGGCTTTAGAAACTTGTAAAAAGCCAGATGACCATTTCTTAGAATCAAATTTAGAAAAGGGTAATGAACTGAAAAATAAAGTTTCTAGAATTTTGTACTTTTGTACAACTGGCATTTATTCACAACCCGCTATAGGTAAAGATCTTTTCAAAAACCGACATTTATTTTTTATAGCGGACAAATGAGTTTGTTGGGAACTAATTTCTAAGAATATATGATCACATTTTTTTTTAGTCCAAGTTGTCAAAAATCCTAACAGTGGGGAAACGCGTGATCAGGAATTTAACAGTTAATTCATATATCTAACCTGCTGGTTCATGACTGAAAGTGTAAATCAGTTGCTCCATAAATTTCCAAAACATAAACCGAACTACTCTCTCATGACAACACCCTTTTTTATCCGCAAAGTCAGTAATCGCGATCACATGCAACAGTTTCTCGAATCCAAATTCTCAGCAAAAAACTCGTCCTGCACAGTCAGGAAGCCTCCGAGTAGTTGCAGGATTACTTTTCATCTTTCAAAATATTTATTTGTTTGGGCGCTAGTTCAAATAAATCCCATTATGCTTTTTTCCACTACATTCACGCCATAACAAACACAATCAGCACTTCACATCACCACTAACAGCAGTCAACGTCAATAGATGCGATGTCTTGTTTATACGGTGTTAAATCGCGGCGAATGTACACTGTTACAGCCGTGCTTGCACGCAGGTATGAACTTCAGAAGAACTCTTCGGATGGCTCTTACTTCAGCTCGCGGTGACGTCACCAACAGGTTGTTTCTTTAGAGGTGGCCCTGCTATCATGGGGGCCGACAAGGATGAACTGCTGCAGACAGAGAAGAATCAGCGCAAAGAAGACGATGCGAATTTTTGTATGAGATGTTGGCATTAAGTGGATGGAGGGTTTTCAGATAAATAAACGTAATGAAGTTTACGATGTATAACATGTGTGGCGGTTAAGTGGCTCAGAGTTGCGACAAGTTACTCATCTTGTAATTCCGACATTCATGATTTTCTCTTTCGCTCTTTAATGTTGGACGTTTTTGATAAAAGGTGAAAGTAACATTTATGTAAATATATTGTGTGGTATAATGAGAATGTTTCATCAGAATCAGTTTTATTTATAAGGACAAGAACAGCTTGTCCCTGATACACAGATATGTGGCTGATGAGACAAGGTTAATCCAGAGTGGCTTACCTTATCTGGACTTTAATTTCCGAAACACGAAGGACTACCTATAGATGCTTTGCAAGTACACAGTGGCTGGTGCTATTAAAACTTAATTTGTAAAGCCTTTGGGGCATAGGGACCATTTAAGGCTAATCTTCCCGACAGACGCATACAGAGTAGCGACATAAAATAGTGTCTGCCTTACTAAACTTGTAACAGCACAGCACCAGTTGAAAAGAGTCAGAGAAAGATTATTTTCGATATATTTCTTGGTGTGGGTGGGCATACTGACTTTGCAGTGGGTGCGATACATGCAATAATTATGTCTGCTTATGTGTGACAATAATATGCTTTTTGGTTTTACTTTTCAAAACAAAATTGAATTTTGATGAAGTTTTATGTCTAGTTTGAAAATATATCGCACCTTGTAAATCTAATTGTCCACATGTGTAGATAATTGTGTCATAATGCTTTATGTATTGCCTTCTACATGCATATTCAGTTTTTTTTTTTGTTATATAGACAGAATTTTCTTCGATTTTTCACGTAGGGGTAATTCCGGATGTGTGTTAAAGTATACTTACAATGATTTTCTGAATCGGATAAACGTATAATTAATATTTAAAGGTAGTGTAACACTATTATAAGATACTCTGAAGGATATTTGAGAACTTAAGTGGGACGTTTTTGAAATATTAGAAAACACAAAATTAAACATTTGTCAAAAACATTTATACAGGGTTATGATGCACAAAATTCATAAAAACTTATCAAGCCTTTGATTTATCTTTTGATATATATAAAAAAAATGTAACGTCAAATTTGTAAAAGTTATGAGGTCATCAATGATTTTTTTTAAATGAGATGCTATAATTTTGATCAGATTATTTAATAAAGATTATTTTTCTACATGTGAAAATGTAGGGGTATCGTAACAAAAACAATTCAGGAAATTAATAACAAACGAAATAAACATGATATGAACATGAAACAAAATGAAGTTGTTAGTTTCTTCAATTGGTTTAAATAATACTTTCTGGCTGTATGTAATCCGGTAGTTTGTAACTTGTAAACAAATACTTATGTTTTTTTTTTGTCTATACTTTTGTCAAAGTCGCATAATAATGGCTCGTTTAACCTTAAAAGAACATATAGAATCCATTTTGAACGACCTTCAATTGTTAGAAGCACAGTTAGTAGAATTGTTACAAAATTTAATCAAACAGGAAACGTGAGAGATGTTCCAAGATGTGGAAGACCACAAATAAACGATAACACCAAGCTCTTGTTATCATTGGAAGACAACCCTCATGTAATAAGAAAATGTTAGCCAGTCGTTTGTGGTAATGTTCTAAAAAACTCATCCATGAGCTACCAGAAGATGATCCTGATAGACGATTGGAATGTTGTGAAAGCTTCATAAGACATTGTGACGACAATCCCAATTTTTTAAAAAGTGTCGAATTTTCCGCAATATTTTGCTTAAATGGTTCATTGGGCTCAAGCGGCACACACCCAACGTCCCCAGAAAACGAATGTTTGGGTGGGAATAATAAACAGAACATTGGACCCTATTTTTTTCACGGAAATTTGACAGCAGATCGATATTTAGATCATCTAGGTCTCCAAATCTGACACCCCTTGAATTTTTTTAACCGTGACATTTAACAAGTCGCGTTTACATAAAAAGACCCGATAATTTTGACGACTTGAAAACAGGCATTCGTCATGAAATGACTCGTACAAGACCCCAGAGTATTGAAAATTCCGTCGATCACCTCTACCATCGCCTAGATTTGTCAAATAGTGAATGGGGAACAGTTTGAACAATTTCTATTGCATAAACTTTTACTCAAACGTATTGTTCTGTCTATTTAATATTTATCATTAAAATCAAGTTTATTTTGTTTGTTATTAATTTTCCCAATTTTTTTGTTATGCAACATCAGACTACATTTTTGTATACATAAAAATAAGCTTTATTCAATAATGCAATCAAAATTATACCTTCCTATTTAAAAAATCATTGATGACGTCATAACTTTTACAAATTTGACGAAAATTTTTTTTGACAATGTCAAAAGAGAGTAAAATAAAAAGCTTGACATGTTTTGCTTTTTTTTCGAAAACAAATGCTGCGCTTTTTATGAATTTTGTGCATTATTTTATCACAACTATGTATAGTTTATCACAACTTGTATCACATACGAATATGATAAAGACTATAGCTAGACAGAACCGTTTTGACAAAAAATATGCAGATATGTACATTGAAAGACTGTAGTTATCACAAATACGTCTTACTTTAATACAGAGTATTAAACTACAATAAAAGTAAAAGTACTGTTGATATTTGAAATAATTCAATAATAATATTTATTAATGTAATAAAAACATAATATTTATTTCTTAACAAGGCGGAATCTTTGGATAAAACTCGATTCAATACCTTTATTTGACTCAAAAGGACTCATAATAGTGCAAGGTACTGTATTTACTATTAAAACCACCTATTTAACTCGATATTTGCACTTAATTTCCTTTTTTCATAATCAACTGTCAACGCTGACATTTCCAACTAAAAAATGAGTCTAAACCAAATTGTTTCGCCTACAACGGAGAATGTTCAACTCGAAATCCGACGAACACCTATTACTGCAGTCTCCGAAGAGGTCGATGGAGCAAGTGGCATCACCTCGGGAAACACTACCACAAGGACAATTAACAACGTATTAGTCTCTAATGTTTCTCAGACAAATCAGCCTCAGACCATTAGAAGACGAGAAGAACCGAAAAAGCGTAAAAAATGGTCTCTAGACATGAATTTACATATTATGCGCTTATATTATAAAATTACAAACAATGAAACTGATGTAAGTAATTATCGTACAGCTCTACACGAAGCCTTCAGCCGTGAGTACCCAAATTTTCCAGTTACCATTCAAAATTTAGCAGATCAACGTAGAGCTATAGTTAAAAATAACTACATACCTCAACTTACTCTAGAACAATTAAAAAATGAACTTTCTAAAACCATTAATCCACTTCCTGAAGATATCAACAACACAGTACCAAATACATTACTGACTGACACATCTGTCACCAATTTGTCAAAAACAACATCTCAAAATAAGATCCCAATTATACCACAAAATAGTAATAGTAGTATATTATTTTTCAAAATTTAAGCAAATTTCAAGGTCGACAACTTACCAGTGTAGTTAGCGGAGATCACAACCCTCGCAAAACTGTAGGGTCGCGGACGTTACAGTAAACAACACGTTTTGTTGTACATCTGTGTTGTACTCGTCTATAATATTGTAAACAAAAGAAAATGTAACTAAATAGTATGTTATATAACAGAAAACACAGAATTTACATTGCTTTCACTCTCGTGTTTCAACACTGCTGCTGTACATAGCAAGGATTTTAGAACCGTTTGCATTGAGGGCTTAATGCTGATTGTTGTTGACATTAAATGCCAAATGAAAAAGTGACAAGCTGACAAGTTATTAGAAAAACATTCTGATTCAGAATCAGAAACAGAATCGAGAGAAACTATGATTGGGGGTATGTCTTCATATGGTGCATTACCCCGTTAAACGCTTCCAATCATCCCTGATCAGCCGTTCACAATGTCTAATAATATTTTGCCATTTGTCTGCACCTACTGTAGCAAGAGCCTCCCGCCATAAGGACTGTACAACACCAATAGCGCCACTGTGTTCCTGAATATGTTTATTGTAATATAGTTTACACTGTCCCCCACGCCAGTTCAATTGGAAAATACTGACAGTGGTAGGAATATTGAAAAATAGGTGGATAATTCCTCTTGTTCTCGTCACTGCCATAGCATTTACCCTAGACATATTTATAAGTCTGTTCTTTTAGGATCTCTGCTGGGTGCTTTTAAGTTGTTCTTCTAACTTCTCCACTCCGTAAGAACATAATCTATCACAAATATTGCTATAGAACGCGCTCATAGAAACGATTCAAATTTATGCGGTTCTTGACGTCTCAACTGACAGATCAGTCACTATTGCATTGTCGATAAAGTAAAATAAGGAGGTTTAAAAAAATACTAAACTACACAGTTAAGAGTAAATTTTTGGGTTTTGCGTGTCCTTGACCTTCGCGCCCATTTTGAAAAATAATATATATTAAATACACCAGAGACACGAACTGACAGATTTACTAAAGATTTATTAAACAAAACACCTCAAAATAAGATCACAACCGTAACACAAATTACCAACACATTAACTGACAAATCACTTAACAATTCATCAAGAACAATCCAAAACCAAATTAACATCACAGATAATCTACAAAACACGTACTACAACACAGAAGACACATTAATCAAAACTGTAAACAAAAATTTTAAATTTCACATTAATTTCCAAAATGAAATTGAAGACCAATTTAAATTAACTTTCGAAACATGTTCTAAATTAAAACCAAATGATAGACAATCACTTCCCCGCCAGTGTTATTCTAAAAAGTTTCTGGCAATTGTAGAAATAATGAACTCCTTCATTTTACCAAAATATCTCACAAACTCGATCTCTTTTGAAAAACTTCATACAATTATCTACTGTGCAGCTTTAACTTGTATTCAAATTAACACATGTAAAGATAACATAATAAATACAAACAACAATCGCATACCCTCCACCCCTCATTGGGAAACACGGTTAAATTATAAAATTAATAACATTAGAAAACAACTGGGTCAAATAACACAGTACCTTAGAGGAGTTAAAACACCACACATCATGACATGTATGCATTCGATACTGACCAACAATAATTTTCATCAAACTGATTACGATGAGTACAACACAACACTATCCGAAATTAAAGATACACTATTACAAAAGCTTTCCTTATATAGCAAAAGACTTAAAAGATACAAACAATCACATCTCAGAAAAATTCATAACACTAAATTTTTAAACAACGAAAAACTATTCTATCAACATTTAACTAATTCATGCAAAACTCAATTATCCGGTCAACTACCAAGTTCACAAGATGTAACAACATTTTGGTCAAAACTTTGGTCTCAAGAATTTGAATTTAACCAATCTGCCAAATGGATTCCTCATATATATAATAAACTATCCACAGTTACACCAATGAATGATCATCAGATAACACTTGCCGAATTAATAAATACCATCAATAACACACACAACTGGAAATCACCAGGACCAGACAAAATCCATAATTTTTGGATAAAAAAATTAAATTGTGTACATATTCATTTACTACATCACTTAAATCAGTTCCTTCTTGACCCATCCTCTTTTCCAACATTCTTATGTCATGGTGTAACATACTTAAAACCTAAAGATAACGACACAAAAAATCCATCAAAATACAGACCTATCACATGTTTACCGACAATCTATAAAATATTAACCTCATGCATTACACAAAAAATATATCAACACTGTTTTAACTCTGACATCATTAATGAAGAACAGAAAGGATGTATTAAAGGATCCTTTGGCTGCAAAGAGCAATTAATCATAGATTCCATCATCTGTGAACAAGCTAGAAAAGAAAACCGAAACATATATACTGCTTTTATTGATTATAAGAAAGCTTACGATTCTGTCCCTCATTCCTGGCTATGCAAAATTCTGGAATTATACAAGATTGATACTAAAATCTGCACATTTCTCAAATGTTCCATGGAATTTTGGAAGACCACCCTCCAAATAACCTTAAATGAACAACCAATTCAGTCAGACCCAATAATGATCCGAAGAGGAATTTTTCAAGGCGATTCTCTTAGCCCCTTATGGTTCTGCTTAGCAATAAATCCCCTCTCCGATATCCTGAACAGCTGCAATTATGGGTTCAATATAAGAATTAACAAACAAAGAGAAAACAGAATAAGTCACTTGCTGTATATGGATGACATAAAAATATATGCAAGTACACAAAATCAGTTAACAAACCTATTAAATCTGACTGAACAATTTTCCGGTGATATCGGTATGTCCTTTGGTATTGAGAAATGTAAGACCCAAGCAATCAGAAAAGGCGTGTTTCACCAAGTACCACATATAACACAGAATAAGGAAATAATTGAAGCCCAAGAACGAAACGATACATACAAATATCTGGGTTTCTGTCAATCCTCCCACATCAATCATACCAAAACGAAAACACAGTTGAAAGATCAATACGTAGCGAGATTAAAATTAATATTGAAGACACAGTTAAATGGAAAAAATTTAATGAAAGCAGTAAATACATTCTGCGTTCCACTGCTAACATATTCTTTTGGAGTCATTAAATGGTCCAAAACTGATCTTGAAAATTTAAACATCGCAACAAGGAAAATCTTCACACAGTATAGAAGGCATCACCCAAAATCGTCGATTGAAAGATTCTCATTACCAAGACAGAATGGAGGAAGGGGTTTCCAGAACTTAGAAAACTTATATCAGAGACAAATCTCAGATTTGAAGAAGTATTTCTTGAAACGAGCGGAAAGAAATGAAATGTTTCGCACCATCACAAGAGCAGATTTGAACCACACACCCTTAAATCTGTCGAACACCGAAGAAATCCACACCCCCCAAACAATAGATAAAATAATAAGTGGGCTAAAACAAAAACAACTGCATGGAAAATTCTACAAAGACTTAGAAGAAAATCATGTCAATAAGAAGATGTCATTGATTTGGTTAAAAAAATCAAGTTTGTATGCCGAAACAGAAGGATTTGTGTTTGCTATTTAAGACCAAGTAATCAATACCAAGAATTATAGAAAATACATCATCAAAGATCCGAACATAAAAAACGACTGCTGTCGCCTATGCAAAGCAAAACCTGAAACGATCCAGCACATAATCTCTTCTTGCAGCATCCTAGCACAAACTGATTACAAAGCTAGACACGACAACGCAGCCAAAATCATTCACAAAGAATTAGCAACACTTATGAACTTAATCGAAGATACGACACCATATTACACTTACATTCCGTCTCCATTCCTTGAAAATAACAAATACAAATTATACTGGGATCGCACAATACTTACAGACTTAAACATTACAGCTAACAGACCAGACATCATACTTATCAAAAAACACACGAACGAAGCCATTCTCATTGACATTGCTATTCCTAACACAAACAACATTATTCAAACATACGACACCAAGATTTCAAAATATCTACAATTATCGATAGAAATGAAATCCATGTTGAATCTTAAAAAAATTTCAATTCTACCCCTAGTTATCTCTAATGTAGGTGTAGTTCCAAATAGCTTAGTTGAGAATTTAAAGTCTTTGCATTTGAATGATTCAATAATTGTCAAAATTCAAAAAGCTGTTTTGTTAGGAACATGTCATATTGTTCGTAAGTTTCTTGAACAGTCTGATCATGTCAGTCAGATTAGATTAGCACCAGTAGGTCAGAGTAGTGTAGGTCACTTTTCATGTGATGCGCGGATAAATGGTCGGTAGTTACGCTGGACTTTTGGGGATGGGGTGAGATTAGAGAATAATAGCAGACTAATTTGTATGCTGTAATTCTAGAATCTCGAAAGTTGTTCTGTTAATCTAATCAATGCATATCATTACTTGGTCTTAGTACCCGTAATGATAGAAGTCTTGCCTGAATGCCGGTCATTTCCGGGTCAGTGGTGGGTCTTAATTTTATTTAGCAATTTTTTGAAATCATTTCATCAATATTTAATTGAGTATAAGCTGGTATAAGTTTACTAGTTTTGAGAAATGTGCCTCTAGGGAAATTAGATGAAATAAATAAATACATACTAATAAAATCGATAAATAATAAATCCGTTCGTACGAAAACTTTTTGATACTTCTGTCATGTGAAAAATTCTTATATAACAAAGTTATAAAAATATAGGCGCAGGAAAAGTGTTTACATATTCAGGAACATATTCCATAATCAAGTTTTATATACACGTAGTTATATATTTTTTGGGATGACGTCGTAACGTTTAGTATAGTGCGTCCATGTTTATAAACGATATTGATGATTTTTTTAAATTTTAAATTTTACATGATAAAATTTACTATAAATCAATACGTTGATGTTAAACAACTAAATGTTTAAACTTATATTCGTAATTTGTTTATACTAGAGTAAGTATGGCATAATGAAACGTTCAATTATAACTAAAATAATTTTACTTTTTTTAAATAAAGATTTTCAAAAAATTAATGAACGATGCAATCATTTTATTTTATTAAATTTTATTGATGAAATCAAAACCGGTTTATCTACTGAAATGTACTGTTATTAACGTCAACTAGACCTGACGATGTCATCCAATTTTATTAAAAAATATACTTGAAACATGCAGAATAAAAACCTCCCACACTGAATAAAGTAATATCATAATTTGTATTTGCATTACATAAAATAAAATTACAGGTAAATTAAAATAAGAATAAATATGTATTTTCCTTAAGAGAAATTAATAAACTAACTTTTATTGAAAGATACGAGGGTCTATTATCCATTGACGATCTTTTCGAAGTAGAGTTGGCCAGAATAATTCAGTAAGTTTGTTGGTAGTCGGTACAGAATGTTAAAAATTCCTTCAATTTTTCTAGTCAAGTTACCTATGTTGTTTTAAATTTTTTGGTTACTTGATTACAAAATGCAACATAATTCGTGATCGCAGTTGGTTGTGTTTTCAGAAACCGTATGCCCGTACTTTTTAAACTCTTAACCAATTTCTCCCTGGCAGCTCGAAATTAAATGTGATAATAATCGTGTGAAACTGTTGACAGACAAAAAACTTACCATCGAATCAGTTTGTCCAACATGAAGAAAAAATATCAATGACCTCTTTACTTCGAAAAGATCGTGAACCGATAACAAACATGGATAATAAAGATGCTTTAGAAGACAAGAGAAGTTCTGTTTAAATAACTGTAAATCAATTTTTTTTAAATTGTTATTAAAACTTTTTCTGGCATAATGCAAAAATTAAGAACAATATATACTTACATATTAAACAGTGTGGGCAATATTTATGGAATAAATTCAGTAATTGGAAAACGAATTGTAATTAAGTTAATTCACCTGTTCCTGACTTCACTTCATTTTTGAGCAATGACGTCACGCTTATTTTTTATGAAATGCTACCTATTTGTTGTTTTAGTTTTAGTTTTGTATAATACTCTTAAGGACAACGAATACCGTATACTTAAACATTAATTTGCTTAAATAATAAAGAAACAAGTAGCAGCTTTTGATCTCTTTCTCACTTTTTTTGGAAATATGGAAACCATTTGATGAGTGAAAATGTAATCATTTTAAGAACTCTTGAAAATAGAGGTAACAAGGGTTTGTTGAAAAGGTCTTTAAAGATAATATCTACAAATAACATAAAAAATATAATATTCATTAAAAAATGCATATGACGTAAAAAGCGCGTAACTAGAAATACAAATTTCAGCGTTTTCGACAAAAATACCATTACTTTTCAAATTAATGAATTTACTCCTATGTAATATCCACATTTCACACTGCGTAATAAATTAACTTATTTTTCTCTATATTCATGAAGACTTTGGTATGAATTGAAATTTATCAAAACAGAAAAATAAAATGGACTCTAACAACAACAACGCTGGTTTGTAATTACACTACTTTACAAGTTTAAACTTTTTTTTATATCCAAAATTAAAAAAAAAATACTTTTGACTTCTAAATTACTTACTGATAACAAATCCAAAAGCGGATAATCCTTATCACGTCAGGTTTTTTCATAAATCCAAAATAATGAAGTTTGCTTTTACCTTCAGTTTAGTGTTAAAGTGATTCATATTAATGCACCATTTTCGCATAAAAAATGTCTTCGAGATCCTGCAAAGTAAGTGCAATTCAGTTTTGTTACGTTTGTGGTAAAATTATAGTACCTAAAGCGGGAAGACCTGTTCAAATATGCTTAACAAGAAGGTATCAAGATTTTTGGGACGAAAATATGTTACTGTTGGTCTATTATAAGGGAAACTGACAATATTGTCAATAAAAGAAACGCTAGTGTTAATCATTTTTAATTTTCAGTCATAATGTTTATAACATATACTAGGTGGTGCTTTTATTTGATAACACCCCTGTAACTTCTTTATTCTTAAAAATAAACTTGTATTTCTTTGAGGAAATTTGTATCATTTTAAAAGATCTTTATGAGGCGAACCTCAGTTAGATTACTCACTTATTATCACTTCCCGTAGAAAAATCAAAAGCAAGCAAATTATTCTAAAATCAATACTTGAAAATTTTTAAATAAAACATTGATTACAATCTACTAGCTTGAAAAATTGACACTCATGTTATTTATTTACGTAAATGATGTTTTAAAATGATACAAATTTGTTCAAAGAACTATATGTTCATATATATTTAAAAATAAAAAAGTTACAAGAGTTGTATAAAAGAAAATAAATACGGGGTATGTTTATATAAATATCTCAAAAACCTGACGTGATGGATTTTTCTGCTTTCAGATTTGAATTTCCCGAACCCAAATCCTTTCGAATCAACTATTTTTGTCTTTGGATATAAAACCTTGTAAACTAGTGTTATTTGTCAATAATAATAATTGTTGACCTTGTTGCAAATAAACGGAAAAACAGGAAACCATACAGACTAGAAAACACAGCGTTGGGCAAAATTAGTGATCATTACTGTTTCATGATGTTATTATTTGTTCTGTCTTCTGTCTTTATTTGGTTTATTTTTTTTGTAAATTATTTTTCATTTAGTGAAAGAGTCTAAATTCATAATAATTCCACATAAAAAGCAACTCACATTTCTTTAACAAAATAATTGAACGCAAAAATAGTAATTTTTTTAAATGTCATTTGTATCGAATATTTCTAGAATTGATTCTACATTTTACAGACCCTTGTAACTACATCGAATTATCGAAAGGATTAATGCGACATAAATTTAAATCGTTTCGAAAATAATATTGTTAAACTTGTGCTAATTGGATGTATTCAGTAGTCGTTAAATCTATGGAACTGATTAAATAATTAATTTTTTACATTATCTTGTTATGTTTTTTCTCTGTTAATATTTAGGTTATTTTATGTATATTATTTTTAATATTATTCTGTAACTGGGCATGGTCCCGTTGAATAATAAAGTACTACTATTACTATTACTATTACTATATAACAATATGTTGCTGAATATTCCTTTTATTTTTTTCATTCTGTTCAAAAAGTGTTTAGATCTAGTTTATTATAAGTGAGATATATCAGATCTTGGTAGTGACTCGATAGGTTACATTTTTGTCGCAAATACCGGGTGATTATTAATAATTGAGGCAAATTTTTGTGTTGGTAATTCTAAATTATTGGCAATGTTAACATGTCAGTTTACAGCTGTCAACTTTGACAGGAGCGCCCCTAACGCGCCTTACAAACGTATTGAGAACATGACTTGGTAACCTAAATTTTGTTTTGGCAACCAGGTCTGCCACGATAAAATTTTAAATATGTTGCCAATCTGACAAAAAAAAATCACAATCCTTAATAATCATCTGGAATTATTATGTACCTATTAACTGAACCAAACCAGTGGGTGAAAACATCTATACTTCCCGCCGGACGCTGGATTACACACCTTTTTCTTATGGAAAACCTTTTGGAGGAAACACGCTGTAAATACAAAGAAAGCACTTGCACTAAACGTACCGGTTTCATATAATTAAACTCTATTTTATATGCTTTATTAATAAAACTGAAAAATGTTGGCACTCCAGATTGAAAACTTATCTAAGTACTTTTCAACTTGTATCTGGGAATTTGAGTACATGCTGTTGATTAAAAATTTTATTTTTAATTTATCCGTCGCTTGATCCACCTAAAAGTCAAAGCACCATTCGAGAATACATGGGATTGCCGAGATGATATCAACTAATTACAGTCTTGATTGTTATACAAGATGATTTCAGTGAGTTAACTAAAGACTAAATTGAAACAAGAAAAAAACATAAGTGATTTCCAGCCAGTTTATTTAGAATTGGTTTGACAAACCCCAGGATCACTACATACATAAATAATTTATACGAATCCGGTTTATACTGAATGTAATCGACGTTTCAGCGTGCAAATTAAGAATGCAATTTTCACTTTTAAATTATGAAATAATTAAGCAACATCGTTTGTTTCAAAAATACTCATTTATGAAGACATCAGAAGTAATGACTTTCATTAAGTTTTGCCGATTTAACATTCAGGAAAAAATAAAATTCATTTCACCGTGTCATTGATCTATAAGCTTAAAACTGTAGTTCATCCTGTACTATTAGAGTTTAGGTAGTTTCCTCTTTAGAAAACTTTAATTTGACATATTAGATAGAAATTAAAAAGTCGGCTGTGACTTCTCGTCAATAAATTATCCATAGACGACAGACAGACAAAAACGGAAACTTAACTGAACTTAATTTGTACTAACTTATTACAAATAAAAGTCACTGAGGTTTAAAGGCATCTGTAGAGGAATGTGAGTTAATAAACAGCAGAAACTTAATCACTTGGTAACTTGTATGTAATACCAATTTTCTTGTTTATGTTCACGTTTACGGTTGCCATAATGTTACGCTTTAATGTCACACATTTCTAATTGGTTTTTGGACGATAAATTACCAAACGGTGACAAGTTTTGATTGTGGTGAATAATGTACTTCACAGATTATACTTTTTAACTGGTTGTTAGTTAATTTACAGATGTTTTTTTTCTTAGAACGACTTATACTATATACCTAAAGGGAAATAATTTCACGGTTATTAATTATTACACATCTTGAATCTTGGAATAAGTCACTTTTCTGTATACATACTTAATACACTTATTATATTAGTACGGAGTTAAACATTTCTGTTGTAATAAGGGTTAATATTTAAAGTTTGAAGGTTTGAACGTAATAATAACAGTTACGAAAGGGTGGGAAAACTTATTACACAATTATTTTTTATTCTGTTACACATTTTTTATGAAATAGAGGCAACTTAAAACCATAACAACTGAACTAAATAAACTCGACTAATAGGTCGATTCTGTAACAATCAGTTAACATTATGTTATTTTAAATTTCTGTTATTAAAATTGCTATGTTATCAGGACGTTAACATAAAACAAGAAATGTCGTATTCTGTAAACCGTTATGTTAGTACCTAAATAACAGATGTGTCATTTGTCCGAAAATGTTATTTTTCGAAGTAATGACACCCTTTTCATCATCTGTCACTATCAAACAAATACACCACGAAAATGTGGTTTTTCATAAAATTTTTGCTTAGTAGATATTATCGCTTCTGCTGTCGTTGGGAACTAGATCCAGACAGGCATTAAAATTTCACTAATTAGGCGACAAATTTAAGTCATGACCCTGCTAACCGATGGTTGACTCATTCCTACGCAGTGTTGGTATGGAACCATGGCCTAAGAAGTTCAATGTGGCTAAAATTTTTAAGTATGCCGGAATACCACTGGGACGTAGATTTCCCAAATGAGGTTCCAACCTCTCCAGTAAGAAACGGGTCATATTTTTGCTAAAATGAAAGGCATGGGCGCCGGCAGGATTATTTGCAGGGGGGTGCACCCATACGTTATAGGATATAGTATATTTACTCCATTTTCGAACTGAATCTGGGGTTGAAATTTTAAAAAATCATTTAGAGTCAGGAGCAAGAAACTCTTTGTATATATCGCATCAAATTCAAAATGAATTGATTGAAATTTGTTCTGATGTTCTGAAGGGAAAAATAATTGAGGAGGTGAATCAGGCATCTGTTTTTTAGGTGTTGGCTGATGAGACTGCTAATATTAGTGGCACAGAATAATTATCGATTGGAGTTTGGTATTTGCGTTGTGATCAAGACAATAAAAATCCAATAATTTGCGAAGAATTTTTAGGATATATGCCGCTGTAAGAACTGAATGCGGAAGCCATTTTAAAAACTATTATCCACTTCCTAAACGATTGCAATTTGGATTTAAAGTGTGTATTTTATACTAAGCCAGGGGGGTGCAAGTGCACCCCCTTGCACCCCCCTGCCGGCGCCCATGATGAAAGGACTTTCTAAATTCCGTCTCTGTTAAATTTTCAAAGGAATTTTGATTCCGAAGCTCCCTCAGCCGAATTCTCATTCTGTTCATATAATACATGTATTGTTATATTTTTAGTAATACTATGATATGAAAGACCTACCGTTGAATTTCGTCTTCTAATAATAAGTAACCGAAGACTGGTAGAAAATCATCCACTTCTGTCATTTTACTTCTTTTGCCACCTCAGTCAAATTTGTGATATTATTAATTAATAAACCTTAAAATAACCGCATTATGTTAATAACATTGACTCAAATGTCTCTGTTATTTTACAGAGTATTTTAATAACATAATGTTATTAACATAACAGAAAGAAGCTTAGCGAATTGCAATTTATGTTAAATATGTTATTACGTAGCAACAACAGAATGTTAGCTGTGTTTACATAGTGATAACAGAATGTTATTAACATAACAAGTTGCAGAATCGATCTATAAGCTGAGTTCCATCTCTGTTTTTGGACATTCAGGTGTGACAAATTTGGACATTATTTTAAAAATATATAATGATTTGATAATGAAAATTTATAAATATGTGTAAATGTATATAACAAAGGCAAATGTCGTGCACGAATTAGAAAGTATGAAGATGAAAGGCAAAATATTTAGAGAGTTATTTAAGATTAAGTTCGTCGCCTTTACCGCAAAACCACATACATATCACATACCACATACATCATGACAATTTTTTTTGCAAAAATTTACTTCTTTAGATAACGTCATCAACTGTTTGGTATCTCCTACAATCTCTTATACAAATTAATAGCATATTGCTGGATTAAAAACATAGAATGTATTTTATAATAAAGATTAATTTTATAATTTTTTGAAATATTGTTATAGCTGTTGCTTTTGAAACCAGCCATTATTTTTTTAGTGGAGATGCATAAACAAATTGTGGTTAGTGTTTCACCAACTTTGTGGTAATCTTAATGTATATTTTAAAACTTTAAGGTGATTAGTTTGTTGACATCGCATACTAAGTGTTTATGCACTAACAATTTCCAACAGATAAAATGACAAAATTGTCACTTTGTTATACATTTTTTAGGGGGTACAAACTAATCGATTTTTGATTCAATATCCAGTGAGACAAAGTTGAGCTACCTGATGTTACGCAAAGATCGTATTTTGTATAATTTGCCATAAAATTAAAGCTAAAATTACAGGGAAAAATTAAAAAAAATTGTTATGGATATTTCACAGTAAAATTTTTAAAATTTGGGTGATCTCCTCACTTTGTGATGAAGTCAACATTATTATTTTAAGAACAATAAGTGAAAAACTGATTTTCTGGGCCAAAAATGTCAATTATCTACCAAAAGATTGTTTATATCTGAAAATGTAGGTAATCTTTAAAAAGTCAAAAAAAGCATAGTAATTTTGCATTTTAAAATGGCAAGTTAAAACATTTGTAGTTCATGCCTTCGTCAAAATGACGTCAATATTGAAACGTTGCATTGTAATTAATAAGTGACGTTCGTAGAACTATTGAATATGAGACAAATTATTTTTCCACCAGCACAAAATAAGCAAAGCTTGTATGACCACTGGAATTTATTGATTTTAATTTAACAAAGAAAAAATTAGAAACTGTTGCCGCATATAAAACAATCTAATTATTACTTCCAACAGAGTATGATACATGCAATAACTTTTATGTCACAGTAACATGCTGCATGAATTCTAGTAATACATTACCTGGCAGAAACAATAATTACGTTTCTGTAATAAAATAAACATCAATGATTCTTGTTTTGTGTCAAGAGCTGAAATATTAATTCCAATTTAGACTGAAATTAAAACTAAAAAACTTAATTTGATTTGTTATACAAGAGTTATTTTAATGGTTTTTAGACTTCGAAATTGATAACCAAATTTTTTTGCTATTACAACTTTTACTTTATAAAAAATCACTAAATATAAGAGAAAACATGCAGTCTATTTGCCGTTTAACGCTGTTATATCCAGCTCCTAGAATTGTGTACTATTCAAGTAACAGTAAAATTTTAATATTTTTGTGTTTACATTTTAGAACTGTTTCAACGATATTAAAATTTTATAAAATAACATACTCTTGTATTTGTGGTTTATGAATCGACCTTCAGTGTTTACCCTAAGCATTCAAATTTTCGCAGAAAAATCCCAATTGTATAATAAACTTTTGTACTAGTATAAGCGACACGGGAACCACATTTCGATGGTATAGTAACCACCGTCTCCGAAGTGGTTTAGCACCGAGAGGAACTTTTCCTGGACAATAAATTCCAAGCTACATGTTGTGATAACCCAAACATCCCTGCTTAACATGACATGTGAAAAAATTTGAAAAGCCGACCTATATCAATTTCATTCTTCACCAGCAAAATTACCCATAGGTGGCGTTGTATCATGAGCGAAGTTTGGGGCTTCTGGTTGTGGCTGTTCTCCTACCCACGACGGTGATTCTATTCTATTCTATTCTATTCACGACGAAACGTGCTGCGCTAACGGGCCGTTACGGTCGCAAACTTGTGATTGGAATTGGAAATCCCAGCTATTGGAACCGCTCCTCTGACTTCTAATCAAGATTTGCGTCTTTTGTGCAGATGGCGCGACCGCCAGCTCGACAAGGAACCGCGCACTCCGCTTCCGCCACGTGTTTCTGTGTTATTTACCTCAATTCCATTTAAATGTTCAATTTCTATGACTCTGATATTAAACTACAACCGAACAAAAGAGCAATAAACAACATTCAAATTTGCCATACACTCTCGTGAAATTTTAAACAACAAAGGATTCTTATCTGAGATTAAGATTGGACATCAGACAATTTATATGATGGAAGCATTAATCAATAACATATTTACGTGGTCAAAAAAACTAGCAAAGATTTATAAAAACAAAAATATCTGGTGTGAAAAAAAGTTTACGTGAGGTTAGGAACTGCAGAGCATGAAAATGTACGTTCAATTTAAATTATACAGCAAAAAAAATTATTGAGACTAAAATTGTGAGATAGAGAAAAATCGAAAAGCTAATAAAATTGCATGAGGTTAATATTTCCCACAGTTTATCAAAGATTCAAGCAAAGAATTTACATGATATTAAATCATGCTATGATTAGCTTTGAGTGTTTATATCGTGCACTGTCTCCAGCTTATCCCAAACAAACATAGAAATATGTCTCGATAATGTGATGATGCTAACTGCCCAAGGGGAAAAATTTTAATCCCCCCTTGTCTCAGACCACGATATTATTAATTCTACCGCACTTTTCACGGTTCTTTCTCCAGAGTGGGACAACGTTAGGTTGATTTAACTGCCGTAAATGAACTGTCAGCAAATCTTGTGTGAGGAATTAAGAAGTGGTTACAATGTAACACTGAAGTATAAGCATCTAGAAACCTTATTTATAACTTGATAAACAAAGGATGAGTCCTGAGTAAGTGAATCTCATGAAATCTCGTAGCGAGTGCTTTATCTGAACAATCTCATAACTGTTAAATTGTGTTAGAAGCTGTAATAATTAAAAATCCTAACATGAACTGTGAATTTACAAACAATATATCAAATTTATACCACGTGTTACGTCGGTCGAAAATTCTTATTATTTTTTTTAAATTCAAATTATTCAAACCCGATTTCACGCCGTTTTTTTTCAGCGCGAAATTTTAATTAAAATTTGGTCACCACAATGTATATCGTACGTTCAGCAAAATATTTGAGAAAATCAAGATTTTTAACAAAAACTAAACGCGGGTTGGCGCATGAAATCAAAGATAAACTTAAGCTCCTAAGAGGAAGCTCTCGGAGCTGTCAAATTGAGTCCGAGAGTTGATATCATTGTGTAAAACTGATCTTATAAGCATTCTATAGATTACCTTTTGTGTTATTTAACTATTCCAAATTTTAAACTTCTCTCTTTTTAAATAAGTAAAATGGAACTGGAACAGATAAACTGGGACATAGAAAGAGTGGAAATTATAAACAACGTTTAAGTTATTTAAAGCCAAAAGTTACATGCGACATCCAGATATATTAATCTGAAATGAAGAAAATAAAGGTGCTATTTAACGAATCCGTCGATTGGCAGGCACTATTTCAAAACTACTACTTAAATCATCGTCACTAATAGTCATTTTCATCAATATATACTGATGATACTGTATTATCAAAAAAGTCCTCTAGAAGGCCATGAATTTATTTCTAAAATTATGATGTTGGTACTGCAGTTTTTTGACACTTTATTTGACAGTTATTTGACCATAACTGTCAAAGTATACAAGCAACGCGTTGGTGTTTCCAACATCATTATTTTAAAAATAAATTTCATGGACTACTAGCGGACTTTTTTTTTCGATCGTATTGTACCTGCACTGGCTGCATATTTTTTAAATAGTTTATAAAAAACATTTGAGAAAATATGTAACATTATCGCAAAATCGCTACTGTAACTGTAACAAAGTACATTTAAAAATTCCACTGGCTTTTAATTCCGTATTCATAGTTGCATAATAAGTGACTACATGTTCAAAAAATCGTGTGGACAATATTGTTTAAACACAATAAACCAACATTATTTAGCTTTCTAACTATAGTATATTTAAAAAATTCTTACTATATAATATTATACAACCTCGCAAAGGTTGCCAATACAGATTTCGTAAACCATGAAGTACCATATTTGGGAGATTATTTTAGACCAAGTATAGTATTATTCAGAGAACGGTTTCAACGCCTTCGCCTTTTCATGGCTCGTTTAGTCTTTCTCTTATACTTCAGGATACTTTTTACATGAATACTGAGGACTGTGATTAATTGCAGCCTGATAATATTCAGAATCGTTTTTCTTATGCTAAGATTTCTTTCTAATTTCAATTTCTTGTGACCGTGTACAAGTCTGAATAATTTATTAACCTGTTTGTGTGGGTTCCTAGCGTTGCGTTACATTCCTGTGCTCGCTTCCAACGCAGAACAAATCTTGAGATTTATGTCAGATGTCTTCGTGAGACACAAAGACCTTTTTCCCTCTCTGCAACTCGGATGTCAAGGAATATCTTTTAAAGTATATTTTTAACTTTATTGTTGCTGCAACAGATTTCTTATATTTTGCACAAAAAGGGTACACGTTTTGTTTTGTAGCAACAAATGCATGTCTGTATAATGATAACTAATTATTCAACTGTAATAACAGTTTTAAAGTACACTACTTCTTGTCTGTGGATAACACGAAACATGGTACCAGATTATCTCTTTTACACCTGTAGCGTACAAATAAGTAGAATAATGAATGAACCGTGTGTTATGGTATTGTTCCCGGCGTGTAAACAAACTAGTAATCAAACTTCCTGGGAAGACGTATAGTTGAAACAGGTTTCAAATCAAAATTAGAAACTGACAACAATTATTGTTTTGAATGTACGTTCCTTACTCAGCGGGGGAACAGATTTAATTTATTACATAGCTGCTATCAAAGTTTCATTAAAACTTGGTGTTATTTGGACGTAAGAAGGGACCATAACCAAACATACGATAAATTAAAATGACCGAAAACACTTGTACTTAATCGACAAATTATAGAAACAATAAAAAGATAATTATTTACTTTTTGATATAAAAATTTGGGAATTCTTATAAATAGCTATGGAAATATTCGCCGGTTTTTGATGAATAGATCTTATAAAGTAAGAGTAATATAAAATAATGAATATATCATAATAGGTAACACCAAACTGGGTCGTAAATACAAAAGTGGACCCCACGCAAAATCGACCAATCTAAATAAAGTGGTTAGTTTATAACCTTCCAGTATGTAAATCAGACAGTCAACAAGTTGAATGTAAAATAAAATACAGTTGATTTAACAACACTTGAACGGAACAGTCTCGATAGGGCTATCAATACTTCAATAGCCTTAACACTTTATTATTAATCGACTGTATGCAGAGTAGGTAGACTGTAAGAACCAATATTGTTTTTCTTACGCAATGATACTTGCATTTCTAAAAGTTGAAAAGAGAAATATAGTAGTGTATTATTGCTCCGATAAATTTAAATTAAATTAAAATGTAACAAGCCAAAACGTTTGTATTTATAAATCAAGCAACGGCAGTGAAGCGTTCTTGGATATGGTCTAAGAAAAGTGATAATACACTTGATAATGTACTATGATCTCATTTGTGTTCCCCCTTGTTGAAAATGAAATATAACTGTTTTTTCTTGCTACCTAATAAATGTCGGTCCGACTTGTAGTGTTAACTATCACGTTATCAGTAATATATATTGTATTGGGCACAAAATAGATTATTTGGAACGGCGACACATAATAACTACATATTTCATTTCATTATACATTACATTAAATGATAGTTATATATTTTGATATACATACGTATATTATTGTATAGGATATAAAACCAATATTTCAAAATCAGATATATATTTTTTAATAAAATCTATAATTATCGTAAACCCTATTGTAGCATTGCTGATTTCATGGTAAATAAAGGCATATTTTGGAAATGTATCCATCTCTTATCCTAAAGTTTATTAATATTATTTATACATATCAGGTTGCAAAACAAAGTTCTTGAGTAAGTAAAGTTCAAAAATTCTGTGTTACAAGCATCATTATGCTTGTAATTTTGTTATAAGCATTATTGTTAAAGTTATTTTAGCCACTGTTGTTACATCTCTGCATTAATTTCAAACTTTCGTGAAAATTTGGTTATTATAGCTATATATATTTTAGGTTTTTAGAATAAGAAAAAGATCAAGAAAACTTAAAACATTTTTTTAAAAATGATATGAATATGGTAAATCGCGAATCCAAGTTTATCTATTTGTCCCCTATAAAAAAGTGATGTCATCTCAGAATTTTACAAGATGGAAAACTACCTAAGACATAAAAAATGATAAGCGTCTACACTTGTGGAAATTCCTAACCCGGTTGTTCTGAAATTCAATACACTCTTTGAAATTATCATCAGTCGGATACATCGCTAAAAAAAATTATCAATGGATCCCACCAAAATTGTAATGACATTAGCTCAAAAAGTTGCTGAATAAATCAAGTTATAATAACCCATATAAGCTAAAAAAAACATATGTTATTTTTTTTTACAAATAGATTACTTCTTATAGATATAATCAGATGTTGAGTATATACAGAATTGTGTAAAACTATCTAGAGATATCTATAGAGTAAACTATATCGACAAATGAATCTGAATCATGCAGTGGTATAATTATAATTAATTTATTCCCAACTATGAGCATATATTGTACTGGTTGTACAGTTTCATGTACAAGTAGGTACACACAATACACGTTGTCTGGAGTTGGATCAGGTATGTTTTGATGACGGTAATACAAAAAACTTAACAAGTTTTGTTTTTGGTACGCAATTCAGTAATGGGTCCTTGCCTGTTTTTGTGCTGTAATAACAATAATCGTACCTAATAATAACCCGAAGGAAATGCCTACTTGGTATGTCAATAATTATTATTGGTTCAATTTGCAAAAAATATTTTATGTTATAGTAAATGTACGTATACTATATGTTGACCATTATATTGACAATAAATTTTTATTTGTAATTAACAAATTATTCTTAATTAAACCTTCTTGTAGACAATACTCAGTAAGTAAAATTGGAATAAAGAAGTATTTTATCAAATACATTACCCAATAACAAATATGCGTAACTACCACGAAATAAATAAAGAGAAAAGTGAAACATATGTGTTTTACTGTTGTTAAAAATTTCACATTCCATATAAACATCATTATTGTTGCATATTTGTAACAAAATTTTCCTTAACTGGGGCTCGGGAAGTGATCATTTTGAGAAAACCGACGACAATGCAGATTTCTTGTTTTCGTTTCTATGCTGGAAAACTTCTTGGCTACAGTTATAATTCAGTAAATATAACACTCGTATGTTGCTTTTAAAGTTAGGCACCCAAATATACAACACAGTCGTACGATATGTTGCATAAAAATGTGAATTTGTTCACATCTCCCTCGATGTTGTTCATTTCGTTTGTAAAAATTAATAATAATAATTAAACGTTTTTTTGTTGCTTTTGACAGTGTTTGTGTAAAAAATAGTCTACGATATTCATTTTAAAAATCATCTTAGGTATGTTGTTCGTACAAACGAATCGTTAATTATTATTGTCCTTGTTTTTATCTCTCTGTAATGGTACATTCAGGAGAAGAAACGTTTTCCTTACTTAAGGTTATTTTATCGTTAATTGAATTGATAATTTTTTGTATGTGTAAAATTTCTAATAATAAACATGTTTCTCCATACTTCGCTGATTACTAAAACTCCAATACACGTTTAATGAACCCTTTAATCCCAAACGTATCATTCATAAAGCACTTTAATTATCTACAGGTCTATGGAAAGCCGTTGATATCACTGTCGCTAACTATTGATAACAAAAAAACTGCAAGTTGAAATGTTATCATTAAAGGAAATGATAAAATTCCGGTAAGTTCAGCGACGTCTGATTGGCCGAGAGTGTTAAAAATTTATTCGCACTCAAATATTTGATTGAATTTCTGTAAACCAAGTTTTAATTTACCTATTAATAAATGTTGAAATGCGTTGACAGTGTGTTAAAATTTTTAGTGCTGGGAAAATAAAAAGTTCTTAAATATAGCAACAAAAAAATGTTCCCCATAAATAAAATCATCCATTGTATGATTCTCACTATCAAGAAATAAAGGACGAAGAGGTTGGAAAATCCATATACAAAACAACTTTTTTATCTCAAGTAATATTTTGTTCCTTATACTAACATTCTTGTGAATCAAGTACTGTCCCATTTTACATTATTTTGCAGTCAGTGTCAAATAGTTTCGTTGACAACCTTTTTCTTCTTCTTCTTCTTCTTCTTCTTCTTCATGTCGTTCTACTTCTGCCTATTTAGGCGTCGGATAGTGAGCGCTTGTCACCTTCAACGCATTTCTTCTATATCTTCCTTTCCAACGTGAGTGTTTTCATCTCTTCTAAAGTTTTCCCTTTGTTTCTTGCAATTTTTTAACCAGTGCTTTCTTGATTTGCCTCTGCGAATTATTATTTGATTTACCTGCCTCCATTATCTTGTTTTCTAATCTTTTTGATTATTATTGGTGTTTATTTTGTCTTTTCTCTAATCTGTTCGTTACTGATTCGGTCCCACTTTCTTTTTCCTACCATTGTCCGTAAGTGCTTCATTTTCATATCTATTTATATCTTCCAGTTTTCGATAGTGTGATATTGTTGAGACTTTTATTATTATAAGACTTTTATTATTATATAGGTTGCTTTTGAATTACACGGAAAGAAAAAGTCTGGTGAATTTATTTTAAAAAGTTAAAAATACAACTGCAGACTAAGTAAAATCTTTTAAGGAGAATTTAACCCCCATCCAGGCATTTACATTCGGACTGGTAAATAATACGGCTTCAAAACTGTAGCAACTAAAGAGTGTACGATGTGTAACTAAATTACATTGTCACTGTTAATTAATTATTTTTTTTTCGAAAACTTGTTGGTCCTTGGTGTCAATAAATCATGAATTCATGACCAACTACCAGGACTCGATGGACACCGCAGAGTTATCAACAACTGTAAGCATGCGGGCCTTTGATTACAAACATCAAGGCCGAGAATTTACGTTGACGATTATTGTTTTTAAAATTTGCCTTCAATTCTTGCAATAGATTTATAAGTTTAGGGAAACGAAAAATCCCCTGTAAACCACCAAATCAATAAATAAGTAACAAGTACCTAAAGCATGCATGCCCATATTTTTGTCGATTGTTTCACTCTATTTATTGTTTCCACGTTATTATCTTCTAATTTTATATGATTGTACTACCTAGATACTCATACGTTTGTACTCTTTTCCATCTGTGTTTCCTTACTTTTCACGATCTTGTTCCTTTGTTCGCTATTTCTTTCACTTACTACCTTCATCTCTGTAGCTTCAATGTTTATTTTCAATTTCATGTTTTCTATTGTATTTCCTTATTCCAGAAATCGAGTAACTTGTGCATCTGATTTTAAGTGTTGGCGTTTAGCACCATATACATATTAAACTCTTTATGTTGATTGGTTCTAGATTTTTACTGGCCCGAGCGTAAGCAAAGGAAGTATTGTAATCGAGTCCGTCGGCCGACTCTCTACTTTTACGTTTTCTCGATCTTTCATGACCCCTAGAAGACGAAGAAATAGGTCTCCCATTTCCGTCTGTCTGTCCGTCTGTCCGTCCGCCTGTCTGTCGTCCCGGATTTTTATTAGACAGATAATCTCCGAAAGTACTGGACCGATTGTGGTGAAATTTTGTAGTTATATTAGGAATATCATGTAGATGGTAAAACGCTAACCAAAATTTGTCTAATCATCCCCACCACTAATGTGATGACGTCACTTCAAAATTGTACATAGTAAATGGGTTTTAAATTGTATAAAATAATATAGTCCTAAACATGTAGTTTACGACTCCGAATTGAGTTTTTACCCGAAACGTCCAGATTTTTGGAAAAAAAATCAAAATTATAAAATAACATTTTGCAATTTAATTTTGAATCTGCTAATCCGAATGTTTTGAAATGTTGCAGATGTTTTAAGGCTATAAAGAACATCATAAATCTTTGCTCAAAATATATTTGGTTATCCCCTCCAAAAACTTGATGACGTCAGCTCAAAAGTTTGCCAAATAAATCCCATGTAAAATGTACAAAATATGATGAGTCTGTGCTTGTGATATATCACTCCATTCATATTTTTTGGATTTGCATACACACGGTGACTCAAAAAAATTAATGAATGCGTACTGATTTACTCAGGAACTACAAAACCGAATCTTTTGAAATCTTGAAGGTGTTTTAAAGTTATCATAAGCATGGTAAGTTTTTGATCAAAATGTATTTGCTCATCCCCCCTAAAAAATTTATGACGTCACCACAAAATTTTGCCGAATAAATCCTATCTAAAATGTACAAAATATGATGAGTCTTTTCTTGTGATTTATCATTCCATTCATAGTTTTTGGATTTGCATATACAGGATGACCCAAAAAAATTAAATGAATGGGTAAATGTATTTTATTGATTTAATCAGGAACTCCAGAACCGAATGTTTTGAAATCTTGCAAATGTTTTAAGTTTATAAAGAGCATAATAAATTTTTAGTCAAAATATATTTGGTTCTTCTACAAAAAACTGATGACGTCAGCTCAAAAGTTTGCCGAATAAATCCTATCTAGAATATACAAAATATGATGAGTCTGTACTTGTAATTTATCATTCCATTAATATTTTTTGAATTTGCATATACCGGGTGACTCAAAAAAAATAATGAAATCTACTGCGAAAAAAAAAACATAATAGACATGCAGTGGTCACGATTCCGACAGCGAGGGAAGTACTGTCTAAACTCTTTAGACCAATTTTTTAGATTTGCTTAAGAGGTGGCTCAAAAAAATTAATGAAGTCAATTTATTTTATTGATTAAATTAAAGGCAACACTCCAACACTTATTATTAGTATTACATTGGACCAACCCAATTTGGTAGACACAAAATTTTGTAAAATAAAAACTCGGTTGAAACATAAGGGTAGCACGCTTACTTATTAACAGTACAGACGTGCATTTGTTTTGTGCGCTGACTAGGTTCCGCGAATGTAGTATAGACATGTTTATAATCAACCAATTGTGAATTCCACCGTCAAAAGTTAAAATAAAACCCAATGTTTTATATAATAAGCGGAAGTCGAAGCAATAAAAATCTCTAGACGACCATCGGTTTTGTTTACAGTTTCTCTATTTGACTCTCACGTATGCTATGTTACGCTTGTCGTCTTAAATTAAGAATGCTTATACATAAACAATTTTCAGTTGCCTCTCCTAGTACACGCCGGCGCCGTGTACGTGAGTAAATTGTTTCGTTATTTTATTGATTATTACAAATCAATATTCAAAACGACCCAATTCATTTTCCCGAAAATTTGGGAATACAATACTGATATACGTGTCCTTGCAAAAATGTTGATGACGTCATCGCAATTTTTTTTTAAATTCCCACTACAAAAATGTAATGAGAAAAAAAACACAATAGGCATGCAGTCGTCAAGTTTCGGACAGCGAGGGAAGTACTGTCTAAACTCTTTAGACCAATTTTTATATTCTATTATATTGTCCAGGTGGCCTTCTTTTATTTTAATGTTCATTACCTACCTTTATGAATAGTAATCGACTTGGCCTGTTTCCTTGCTTTATGCCTTTGTTAATTTTTGATTCTTTTGATCTTCTTCTTTATCTGTGCTTTACATTTTGCTTCGTCATAATTACATAGTTTTGATAATCCTAATAAGGGCCTTTGGAACATCATAAATTAAATTCAATTTATAAATTTAATAGAACCATTGGTTATCAAAATTCAAAAAGTACTTGTGCTGGAAACGGTCATGTTCTTATCATTTTTTTAAATCTAATAATAATTAAAGAGCAGATTTTAGGCTAAAAAAAGCTAAAATAAGCGATGAAAACGATTTAGGGGATTTAGGCCTGAAAAATGGGAAAATAGGCGCTTAAAACAATTTTAAGAAAAATGAATTTTACGCCACGTCTGAGATCTACATTTATTTTATTATTTTACATAATTAGTGATTCTAATCTTCGTTAAAATTTGTTGCATAACTAATTATATTTTTCTAAATTTTCGGCAGAAAATTTTTTCGTTTTGTCTGTTAGGACAATTTTATACCTAGAGAAGGATCTCGCAACATCACACGATGTTAAAAGAGAATATTTAAAATTAAAAATTTCAGTGGGTTTCAATTTTAAATCTTTTTCTACATGTTCGCCTTGTAATACTTGGCTGACAAGTTTAAGCTCTTGGTACCCTACATTTTTTTTGTAAAGTATTTTGCAGCTTTTTAAATGCCATTCTCTCTCTTTCTCCGGGGTATCTTCTAATCCTTTATACAATTGCTCTACTATATATATTATATATACACAGACTGACTTAAGGTTAATCCAGTGGTCTTTACTTTAGTTATACAGGGTGTCCCAGAATTCGCGCCATTCCCGTGAATGACATGTTCCCTGTCCCGAACTGTGCCGTAATTCGCAAAAAAATTGTCCAGGCTTTAACCGTGTGAGAACTGGAAGGCGATTAAGTTGACCAATAGAGAGGCTGCTTTTATATCCGAACGTTTCTATGTTCAAAGTTACCTATGCCAAGAACAAAAAATCGGGTAATACTAAAGTTGAATGAATTTTTTCCGAATCCCCCTCCGTCAACAAAAGGAAACAGAAGTGTGGTTATAAATTTAATCATTTTGACAATTGTTTGTCACGAAGTTCATCACTGACCTGAAGAGACGCTTCTGCGCCAAAGATGACTGATTAATGTACACAGAGACGTCAAGGTTTACTTTAAGGCAAGTAGCATGGGACAGAAGTTATTTCTGCCGCCATTCTAGTTAAATTGTGTTTAACTCGGCTGTACATTTCATAAGAGAAGCTGTTTCATTTCATCGTAGGCAAATAATACATTTATTACTATTCTACATAGTGTAGATACCGAAGAGCAGGTATTAGAAGTCATTTTCTTAGAGCCTCGTGAATAATGTGTTGTTCTTTTTAACGAAAATTAGTACATTTTCAGAATTCACTATGCAGCATATCCCTGATATTAAGTTTATCGTTATTTCTAAAAAAGAGTACCACACGTCCATTCAAAGAACGTTATTAAGTGTACTAAAACATAAATATCGCTTTTGATTAATTGGTGCTTATGATTTTCAATAAACAGTATCAATTTTTACTGAACAGCTTTGTTGCTGATACCTAATCTAAGCAACGAAAAAATAGACGAGACTCCACTTCTCTGGTGTATTGAGATCATAGGTACCTGCTGTGGTGTCAATCAAGTGGGGGAGATAATGAAAACAGAGACTTATTCAAGAATAATATTGATGTTGCATATGATTTAAAACAGTTTCTTTAAAGTTGTGCTGAAACCATATATTCCGCCGTACATTCAAAGGAACGTCTTCCAACAACGTCGGAAGCTCTAGTCGTAGAAAATTAGCATATACCTCCCCATTAAGGTAATCAGGTAACACAAACGGCCCCACCGAAATAAACAGGAACGGAGTTTAGCGATAATTTTATCAGATGTATTAAAATTTGTACCACACTAGTACCAATGATTCCAGCCCATAGATTAATAATAAATCGCTCCTGATATGCTCTCACCCTAGTGAGATGTGAATTTTCGTTGTGCCCAGAAATGCCAATTGTGTGCATTAAACATTCCTTCTCGGGAAAATGAACATTCGTCGGTGAAAAGAATGCGCCGTGAAAAATCAGGATTTAGTTCATTTTGTCGCAGTAACCATTGAGCAAAATGTACTCGTTGCGGGTAGTCGGCTGGTCGCAGATGCTGCACCCTCGTGTAATGGTAAGGATGCAGTCTTCTCTCTTGTAGGATACGATGAGTGGTCGATCTTGAGCATCCACTCATTTGCGCTACGCAGCGGACATTTCTCCTAGGATCCGCTTCCATGTTTTCTAACACTTGCTCTTCAGCACCTACACGTACATTCCGTGGAGCCCCAGCACGGCCTTTCCGACTAGGCTGAAAAGATCCATCTTCTCTTTAGTACACTTAATAACGTTCTTTGAATAGACATGTGGTACTCTTTTTTAGAAATAACGATAAACTTAATATCAGGGATATGATGCATAGTGAATTCTGAAAATGTACTAATTTTCGTTAAAAAAAACAACACATTATTCACGGGGCTCTAAGGAAATGACTTCTAATACCTGCTCTTCGGTATCCACACTATGTAGAATAGTAATAAATGTATTATTTGCCTACGATGAAATGAAACAGCTTCTCTTATGACATGTACAGCCCAGTTAAACACAATTTAACTAGAATGGCCGCAGAAATAACTTCTGTCCCATGCTACTGGCCTTAAAGTAAACCTTGACGTCTCTGTGTACATTAATCAGTCATCTTTGGCGCAGAAGCGTCTCTTCAGGTCAGTGATGAACTTCGTGACAGTTTATGACAAACAATTTTCAAAATGATTAAATTTATAACCACACTTCTGTTTCCTTTTATTGACGGAGGGGGATTCGGAAAAAATTCATTCAACTTTAGTATTACCCAATTTTTTGTTCTTGGCATAGGTAACTTTGAACATAGAAACGTTCGGATATAAAAGCAGCCTCTCTATTGGTCAACTTAATCGCCTTCCAGTTCTCACACCGTTAAAGCCTGGACAATTCTTTTTGCGAATTACGGCACAGTTCGGGACAGGGAACATGTCATTCACGGGAATGGCGCGAATTCTGGGACACCCTGTATGTCCTTGCTTTTAAGATAGTAAAATGGGTTTTTATATAAGCCCAATTATCTTTGAGATGCTTTTGTTGGAAATAGTATTGAGCATAACTTTCCCATTGCGATGTTTGAAACGTATTGCCCATTAGAATTCGTAGTTTCATCAACTGATATCCAAAAATCGTGAATCCCAATATCTGTTCTAACTCTATAATCATCTTCAAAAGCAAGAGACAACTTGTATCGGGGTCTGTAAATGGATGTTTTAATAAATTAAAAACTTACCTTTGTACTTAGCTGTGTAATAAAATTTGTTCTTTGGTGGTTTACGTAGAAAAATAGATTTGGGTTATTGAAATGTCGGCATTTTGCTAACGGGATTCCCCCGACCCTTTTACCCAAAACTAGGGTTGGACCATCTTCCTTTCTAGTATCGGAAATATTAAATGTGACCATCACAAGAAATATCTGCTTATTAGGGGTATAGAAAAAAGAGGCAGAAAAAAGGTAAAATATGCAGAAAAATAATGTCGAAAAAATGCTAAAAAGGTACTCATTAGAATCCGCTCTTTACTAATAATGCTGGTGAGAATAGCTTAGCGCCAGACAGGTGAGATCAGAAGCTTTGTAATGCTCAGAGGGTTAAGGCGATAGAGAGAATAATATGATCTGGAAATCTTTTAAGTTGGTCTTAGTACCGATAACGATAAGTTATTTTCGGATCACTAGTGGGTTTTGAAGTCATTCTGCTTAATCTGCTGTACTTCTATTCATGCAGATAGAAGGACAGGAGGGAGTATGCCTCATTTGAGCAATATTAAAGAAACATACTACATCGGTAGCAGTCGGTTGTCAGCAAAGACTCAGGGGTGGTACGCGTTTGGTTCAAAATAGATTCATAGGGAGTAAAAATGTCTTACTATTTGTTTAATTATAGCTTAAAAAGAAATATATTTTTAACAACATAAAAACTCAAATAAATTTAACTGCTACTGTTTTTATATTCTGTTTTATGCCCAGTACCCGGTAAACGCTTTCCAGCACTCCACTGAAACAGTCAGTTTCAGTCACGTTTTCAAACTAACTTCCCTCCTCTTATTTTACCCTCATGTATTTTTTGTTATATGTATATGTATTATCGCTTGGAAAGTCATGGTAGCATAGATCCCACCCGCATAGGGATATGTCAATTTGTAACTGTTACTAAATTAACAATGATAGTAATAATAATAATAATGACATGATTACAACAGTAACAATAACTCTGTCCAACCCAGGTATGTACGAGCCGTCTCTGGCTTGTACTGTCGCTAACTGCAGAACCTAAATTAAGGTACGGCTATGTTGGCAAGTGGTTTACAAAATATAGAATCTTTTAACTAAACATTTCGCGTAACGCCCCCTTAACGTACTTGCAAGTAGGTATATGTGACACAGTGTTATTTTCGTCAATTTGTCTTGTGGAAAAAGACAGGAAAATGTATACCGCTAATTTAAAGTTGTTGGCAAGCCAAGTGGCCACTCGCCTTTTATTTTCCATTGAAAATAACTTTTATGGATAATGCATTCGGGCCAGACAAAAAATTTAACGTGCATGTATTGTGTGCATGCGCATATGCACGTAAACGTTTTCCGCTAAATTGGCGATTGAAGCGATGTCAATCCTCCGTAATACGCGAGGTGAATCACGCTTTCAGGTTGCATCTATGCGCGCGTTGTTGCACAAGTTTCCATAATTTCCCGCCAAAATTTCGGGCGCATATTTTCAGCAACCGGTGGTTATCGATCGGACCGGCACTGTCGGAGCCGCGGACAGATGGATATATCCACTTCTGGACGTCTTCAGACAGCAGATTTTATTTCACAACTATGCGTCAAAGCTTAGCATTTTATGTGTACGTGACGCCAGGCTGGGAGTTCCCTCTGTATTTCTGCAAATTGTCTTCGTGGGGAGGCATGCGCATGGAGCGAAATTTTGTTTAGTATAAAAAGGTCACCTTGCTCCAGTCTGCCGCTAAGTTTCAAGCTTTAGGCAGGTGTGAACTGTGTTCTTTGACTAAAGTTTCAACCGGTGTTATCGGTAAGAAAAAAATGCTTTAAATTTTGTATTTAGAATTTTATTTTGACGCTGACCGGTTCTGCATTTCGATTTTTTTTTTATTTTGTTTTAATTTAAAATACCATTTGTACGTGTTGGCATTTTTGTTTATAATTTTTTTATTTTATCTTTTTTCTATTAATTATTATTTAATTTATAATTTAAATGTTGAGGAAAAAAATAAAGTTTATGAAAACTTTTAAGATCGGCCTCAATTTTATGCTTTCATTATTTAAAAAACTGTACGCAACTAATTCAGCCGATTTCATTTTTTTTCTATTTTTAGTTTGTACATCTTACAGTTTGCTGAACTTTTGAAAGTTTGAAGGTCACCTTGAGCAGACATTTTGACTAAAAATTTTTTGGTAATCAAAGCTCAATTCTCTCAGTTTATTTAAATAAAATTTTAAGTTATAAATTATAATGCGTTTTTAGGGAACCGTTTTAATAATATAATAATAATATGAAAAAGAAGAATATTGCTTTAAATATCAAATTAAAAAATAATAATTATGCTACATCGTGATCAATAACTGTATTTTATACCCACAATACTTATGAAAACAATAAAATTGAATAGTAGACTGGTTTACTACAATATACAATATAGTAGAATTCTAATAGGATCAACATCAAATTTATATCACTATCATTTTAAAACTTACCAACTTCAACAAGAGAGTTTAAATTTTTTATCAATTTTTACTGCAATTTGTTTTGCATTGATTTTGTTTCATCTTTAACAAACATCATATCTAGTTTAGTAGGTGATTTTCTATGTATTTGACTTTGAACCTTGACTTTAATACGTTTGTGTATCAAAGGAATCAACTAAAAAAACTACTTGCTGAATTTGAAAATTTTAGAGCAGTAAGATTAATTTGAATTTATTTAATAATTAGCAAGTATTCATAAGTTTGTTTAATACGTAGTAGTTGTGTATAATGTATTGTTAGAGTATTCTTTGTGATATTTAAGTTGTTCGGCACTTTTTCTTTATTTGCATTAAATGTTATCTGATTACTTATCACGGTCACTGATAAGAACGTAAATATATATTAAAATTACCTCTAGTCATTTGATTTAGACGTAGTGTCTGTGCATTTAAAAGTGATCAGTGAAAACCTAACCTAAGGTACTAATAAAGATATAGCCAGAAATTCTTGAACGATTACTAAATACTTATCATAGTTATTTAAATTAAAATTTGTCACTCATTGATTTAGGTTACTTTTTTGGTGAGTGTTATCATAATTTCCTCCCTAGCTTTTTTCCCCAGCAAAACTTTCTTGAAGTCCTGTAATATAGATCACTGGCCACTTTTTATTTAATACTTATATACCACTCACACAAACATTGAAAAAAAAAACATTTCCAGCTACATACTATAACCATGACCTCGCCAAGACAAAACAAATGCTTTCGACGATGAAAGTAAACACTATTACAAAAATCTCGTACTTTACCTATATTTCGTATTTTTTTCACATATGGGTACAGTTGATAAAAGAGGTCGTGCACCAATACGTAAAGCAGTATCCAATTGAGATTTATATAAATAAAACGTCAAGAGAAATGTGGTTCATAAAAGTGCTAAATTTATTTGAGCATGTGGTTGAAAGCTAGTCGTTGTTCTATTTTTATATGCGCTTGACGCTTATCATATGCTTTCTCTGTTTGGATCCAATTTATATTTGTTTACTCATATCTGCGAATTCATGCCAGAAGTATGAAATTATTTACATACGTCACATTAACCCCTTTACGTCGATAACATGAAATATTAATACCACTATGTAATTTTACTCGAACGCGTTAAACCCATATATTAAATTTCGAAAACGATATAAAGTACATCTTTTCACATATTTTTTGTTATTACAGATATGACTTCAACCAAGAACGCCCTGTTGTCCGAAGTGGCATCTGCCATTGTAGACACCGACAACAAAGTTACTGTTGTTGGCGTTGGACAAGTAGGAATGGCTGTTGCATTTAGTGTTTTAGCTCAAGTAAAAAAACAAACTATTTGTATGACTTAACACTAAGATTCGTAATTTTTCCAGGGAATCTCCCACGATGTTGTACTTATTGACTGCGTAGAAGACAAGTTACAAGGAGAAATGATGGACCTCCAACACGGGTCACTATTTTTAAAAAATCCCAGAATTAATGCAAGTACTGGTAAGTGATTTGGTACTGGTAACACTGTTTGTGGATACGGTACTCACGACTCAGCACCAATATTTAGATTATGATTACCTATGTACTATGTAAGTATAGTGTGCCTAATAATTATTATGTTTATTTCAGATTATGCTGCTAGCGCTGGCTCACGTTTGTGTATCGTAACTGCCGGAGTCCGTCAACGCGAAGGTGAATCACGTCTGGACCTTGTCCAGAGAAACACCGACATTTTTAAACACATTATACCAAATCTGGTTAAATATTCTCCCAACACTATTTTGCTAATTGTAAGCAATCCTGTCGATATTCTGACATACGTCGCCTGGAAGCTTAGTGGACTGCCTAAAAACAGAGTTATTGGGTCAGGAACCAACCTTGACTCTTCCAGATTTCGGTTTTTGATGTCGCAGAGACTGGGTGTTGCTCCTGGTAGTTGTCATGGCTGGATTATTGGGGAACATGGAGACAGCAGTGGTAGGCTACTTAACTTAAGTCTCTATCTGTGTTGTAACATATATAATTTTTTGTTATAGTTGCAGTATGGTCTGGTGTAAACATCGCTGGTGTTCGTATACGTGACATAAATCCGGTGATTGGAACAGAAGAGGATCCGGAGAAGTGGGAAGACCTACATAAAAATGTCGTAGATTCGGCTTATCAAGTTATCAAACTTAAGGGTTATACTAACTGGGCCATAGGTCTAAGTGCTGCATCATTGGCTCATAGTATCCTCAAGAACAGTTTCCATATACATGCTGTGTCAGTTCATGTTAAGGTAAACAATAATTATTATATTTCAGATAAAATAGTATTAACACTAATAAAAAATTGCCTTATATTATTTAGTATGTTGTTTTGGGGTAATTTTGTTTTCAAAATTTGTATATTGTTGGTGTTGAATTATAATTGTCGGGAACAATCCGGTAGATGTTGCAATATTTTAATTGTTAGAATAATGTTAAATGCAGTTCTCATGATCGGAAAAAAATTCACTGTCCAGTCATCCGCTCCCATAAATTCCGATCTTGGTTTATAATTAGAGTTCCGTACGTAAGGTTTTTCTGTTCCTTCAGGGTAATAAGTGAAATGTTAGGTAGTACTGTATTTCCGGATAATCTAGTAAATACTACAAGTAAATAAAAATTACACAAATTTTGGCTCAGTGATGGCAAATTGAAGAGCTTATACAGTATTAAAAACTGCAAAATTTACTCCAAAACATTGAGTTTCAACACACCTTAATGACATAATTAATGCTTTTTGTCTGCTTTTGTATTTTAACATTTCAATATCAGTTAACTAACTCTGGTGTGCTTTAACTGCATGATTTGTTAGAGTCCTTAACCGTTATAACTAAAGAGTAGAACATTAACAGTGTGAATTATTACGTAGTTATAGTATTAATATATCCATCAGTCATTATTGGAATCGTAAACTCGAAAGATTAAATAAATAAATAAATAACTATGTTAATATTTGGTTATTGTTGTTTGTGTACTACTCATTCATTACTCTTTAGTTATAATTAAAATAAGTGACAACTGCTTAAAATTTTGAATTTGGTAGTGTCTACATTAGTTACACTGTGACGTAATTGAAATTATCGTAACTAACGCATACAAATTGTTTAGACTTTTTGTTGTGTAAACATAATTATTACACCACTTTTTTCTACTTATGATCATAAGCACTACGCCTTACGAATACAAAGTTCAAAAGCATTTTCATTTCCTTTAGCGTATTTAGCAAGCATTTCATTTTTATTAAAAATCGTATATGCATTCATCTGTCAAATAATAACAAAATGTCGTTTCACCTACGGTACAAAAGAAAAAACGTTTGCGCGATGAATAAAAAATAAATTTTATTTTTCTTCTGTTAAGTTTTGAAGGTTTAAAAAAATTGCGGTGTATATATTTCTTTTAATATTAATTTTTGATAAATTTATATCTACTTAATGGACAGACTTTTTTATCGGTTACAAAATACTAGTCTCAAAATTTGTATAAAGCCCTCTAGTAGGCCATGCAATTTATTTTTAAAATAATGATGTTGGCAACATCAACGCGTTTCTTATTCACTTTGACGCTTACGCTGGAATAATTGTCAAATAGCTGCAATACCAACATCATTAGTTTAAGTCAATTTCATGGCCTCTTAGAGGACTTTTTTCAATCCTGGGGTACTTCATATAATTGCGTAATATTTTTTTATTGTACTAGTGATGATTTGATTTGACTTTTACTTAGTAGCTATTCGATTGTTTTACGGTTGTATATATTTTAAAACAGTTTTCCAAAAAATAAAATTTTCCAACTAGGAAAACTAAACGATTTAATTTATAATTTTTTATATTTATTGTATATAATTATGAACATAAGTAACACTGACAACTCTCACACATAACGACTTTTCTGTTTGTTGATGTGGTTAGTGAATTGTGACAATACAACCAACATCTCTGAATCTGCGTACCTGCACGAAGTTTTTATTTACGCAAAACCAGAACTATTTTATTTTTAATTACCAGGGCTACCATGGCGTCGATCAGGACGTATTTTTGTCGCTACCAGCTGTTTTAGGCGAAAATGGAGTTTCTCAAGTTGTGGTACAACCTCTAAGTGAAACGGAAAAAGGCCATCTTCAAAAATCAGCATCTCTTATACATGAAGTGCAATCAAATCTCAAACTTTAAACGAATTGCTCTTATATACGTACTTATTGTGACCTGATTCGCATTTTATGTATTGGTGCCAATTGTACTGTATTTAATTGACTGTATAATTATTGTAAGTAAATATCGTGTCGTTTTAGCCAATGTTTTTTGATGCTTATGTTTTGTGTTCTTATTACGTTTTATTTATTGAATTATTTATTTTTTTACTGAAACGTGTAATAATGTGAAATAAATGATATGAATGTGTGATAAATTAATTAACTTCCCTCTTAAATAAAAATAATTTTTTATATCCTGGTACGTCTTATTTTTAGTTCTACATTATGCCACAACAGGTACACAAACAAAAAGATTGTACCGCGTTCTTATTATATATCACATATACTTACAAATAGTTAGATCCGTTTTTTTAAATTTATTGCAACGCTTACAGTTTTTATTGTTCTTTAGGGTCATCATGAAATCGAACAGGATGTCTTCCTATCCCTTCCAGCAGTTTTGGGTGGGAATGGTGTTACAAACATAGTAAATCAGTGCCTCACTGAAGCAGAACGGCAGAAGTTGCTGAAGTCGGCTTCTTTACTGGAAGAAATTCAGAAAAATCTGAAACTTTAAGTTTAATCGTTTATTAATCGCTGGGTTGCTAAGACATATATATGCTAGTCTACTTATTGTTATTAGATAAGGTGATACACAATCGAGCGTTTTTATGTCGTAGATTTAAATAAGTTTAGTAAATGATTCGATTATAAACAAGGTAAGTTGCTTTTATCTTTTTATTTGATTTTTATCATTGAGGAAATTCTGTTTGTCTTGAAGTTCTAAGTACCACTGTATTTATTTTATTTGTAATACATATAATATGTGAGAACAAGAATGGGTATGGGGATATTGTATTAACACTAAGTGTGCGGAACTAAGATGTATTAAAATATGTCATTTATTTTTATAACTTCAAGTATAAAATTTGCTACACTGTTTAATTACAACATAAATGTCTGTATAATTTGCCTAATTTAGAGATGAAAACTGATCTCGTATGTTAGATGCACACCTTATTTTTGGATTGTTATCCATTTTCCTCACATTCGCAATCTTTATGTTTTATTGTCAACCTGTCCATCAAATTTTTTTGTCATTTCAAAAACGAGTCTAAAATTCTAAGAATGGAATAATCTCGTGCTTTACATATAAAATTAAAATATATGTCCTTACGAAAAACGAATGATAAACCTCTTAGCACTGACTTTGCTTCAGGAGCGAAGGAAGTTCGGTTTAAATAATTGATTTTTTCGAGAAACGATTGTAACGTTAATTATAGATATATCCTAATCCTGGTATTTTAAATCCGTCAAACATGAATGGACACGCTACCTGGAATTTACGTCCGGATAAAACAGTTTCTCCCACCTTTATGGTTGGACAATTGTTGCGTAAATTGTACCAATTGACTTTTAAAATTTTGTAAGGATAGAAATTTTTACAGCAAACAATCGGAAGATTTCGATATTAAATCAATTTATTTCAACCCAAAATAAAATTTGTCTGAAACAAATGAATACAAATCTGGATTTCCTCCGTCGTGGTTCCAAAAAGTTTAGTTTGATTAATTTATGACCACATTCTAGAATCTGATGTTGCCGTAACCTGCAGAAGTCTTATGCTTCAACTTTTAGCAACAATTATGTTGGACGGCAATATTTCTGAGCGTTTTTATTTTTATTAAACTTGTTTAATTCTAAAATACAGCACCCACGGCTAAAAAAATTCAAAACGCAACCAACAATAGAGCTTCACGGCAGATTTTGATATTTTTACTATTATTATTTTACAAGAGCTCTAAAAGAACTAATTTTTCTACAAATCAATATTTTAAATGTTATCTCCATTGCATCACCACATATCAAAATTTATGTCTTTTCATTGTTTAAATAACTATTACTAAAATGGATAACTACTATGTTTGACTTAAAAAAAATGTTTGAAAAATCAAAGATTGTTTCGAAATTGTATTTCTGGTCGAGTTTTAATTTTCAGGTGCGGGACTCTCGTGAATTACTATGTATTTTTAATATTAGACATATGCAACCAATTATATTGCTGTGTTTTAATGCGGTTCCACACCACCAGGTTCATAATCATGTCGTCTATTTGTTGAAATGCACTGATAAGAGGTTTTTCTGAGGATGTGTAGGTCGACTGATACGCGGTGGCCAAAGTGACAAACCAAAATTTGTCCAATCATCTGCACAAATAATCTGATGACGTTACCTTAAAATTTTGCATGGTAAATGCTTTAAAATTTTATAAAATAACATACACCTATATTTGTGGTTTATGAATTCGTCTTGAGTTTTTACCCTAGGCATCCAAATTTTCCTAAAAAAAAAAATCAAAATTGTATTATAACGTTTTGTGGTAATATTAAGAAGAACGTTCAGTAACTGCTCATAGCTAAGTTTATTGGAACAGGTACTAATAACGCGAAGATCATGACCTCGATCTCCTCTTTCTTTTTCTTACACTGTGACTGATATTATCTACATTTTTTTAAAGACTTTAATTTCTTTGATTGTACTTGATGTGAGAGAAGTTCAGTCTAATGAGATTCGACCAATTTTTTAATGAAAAATTCGCAACTGCAATATGAAATTTGCAACATATTCAGCCAACAGTTTTTTTTTGTGAAATTGTGTTGCGTAATTAATTTTATTTATTACATTTGTACATAGTTCTTATTATGATTATTGCCAACAAATTATCAACGTGGTTTAGAAGATAATGTACTTTTTAACAAAAAAAAAAAAAACCTCTGCCAATATTATACGTAAGTAGTCCTTAAGATATATTGTATACGAAGTTTATGTTTTTATGTTTCTAACATCGAACTTTACTTTAAAACTCAATATAGAACAATGAAGTATTAAAGTGGTTTCACTACATCATGCAGTTTTTACCATGAACTTCGTATTTATAAAAATTTGGCTGCACTTGATAAAGATAAAACTTTTAGTCTCAAATTCATAAATTACTAATAAAATCTAATTTTAGTTAGATGAAATACTTTACTGTAATATCTAAATCTTTTTTTTTTCTATTATAATTAATTGCGTTTAAATAAATCGAAAGCAGCTTAAGCTTAAGCAGTATTCTATTTGCTGTGGTTAATGAAGTAGGAGGGAATCTATGAAACTTTCGAAAGTGTTGACGAGTTTTTATAGACTCTCCTTTTGTGAGATTGTATGTCATCCACTGTTACATTTGGCAATGTTGGCAAATTTATTGTACATTTGTAAAATTACCACATCTTTGGCCCAATTTTTATTTTTACAAATTGCAAAATAAGACTTCAGATGTGAAGATCCACAGATTAGATAAAGATACAAAAACGTCTTTATTACGCTGTATTCTGTGAAAAATTATCTATAAATATTTAGTTCACGCGATACAAAAGTTGGTACATAGTTAAAGTTCAAGTATGTACATCCTTCAGATCAACTGCAGCAAAAGTGTCATATTCAACAGGATAACTTGACTTAATTATTTTGCTTTGGCAGTGTAGAAAAAATAAAAATTTGCGATTAGTTCTTCTGTTCCACCTTTTATCTAGAAATGCATTCTTCATTAAAGTAAATAGTGCATTTTACGATCAAAATTAGCTTTAGTTTATGGGATTTTAAGTAAAATACCTTAAATACGTTTACGAATTTATGAGTTATCATCAAACCAAAATCGAAGAATATTAATGTGTAAATTTTATAATTTATTTAAGAAACTAATGTAACTACTTAAGGGGCGAGGGAGTTTTGTCTTAATTTGGTACATTTAAATCATTGACTGTATATTTGGTAACATTGTCATTGAAATTAGCCTTTATTACATTCTGAAAATTTGTATGATCAGATGACAATAAATTTTCCGTAAAATTTTGACTTTTTTTTTACCACAACAGACCGCAAAATATAAATACATAATGTGAAGTAATTTTCATTTTCTAACACAGTTTGTGAATAAAATTGTCTCATTTTATAAGGATCGTTGACAATATGTCTTGTTAAGAAGTTTTACAGACATGAATCTTTTAGAATTTTTAACAAAACTAATTATTTCGCAAGTTCACGAGCAATCCTCATGACTTCAAACCTTGTTGAAACGAGTTACTTTAAGATTAAGTAGGAAAAAAAAAATCCATCTTATTGTCAGAGGCACGACATTGATTAACGATTTGGCCTTAAAATGACTATACAAAGTGCAATCAATTTTACCATATCAAATATTGAGTTTTTGCGAACGCTTGAAATATTTTATTAATTCCTTGGAATTATTACTATTAGTTTTTTTTTAAACAAGCAATTCAAAAACATCGTTGTGTGTATTTATTCATAGACAATAAATACCCACAACCGGAAATATTAATTAATTATTATCAATCACTGTAGTGTACAAAATGTACGATGTACATTTTAAGCGATGTGATATTTAAAATTTGGCAGGGAAAGAAAATAAATCCATAAAATATTTTTATGAACAAAACATGAAAAATGTTTACTATTAAAGCTAATTCTATAAGTGAAAGTCATTATCCATGTGGCACGTGAGACTGGATCGTGATTAATTTCTAGTAACAATAGTTGCCAGTGCTGTATTTGCATGTCTAATAGGAGTTAAAACTTAAGTGTTGGTAAAGTTATTCTAGAAATAATTGAAAATATAGTCAATCTTTTTTGTTGGTCTCACAATGCGACAAATGCCCTTATCACATTGTGAGGGTATTTCTGTACAATTGTGAGAGTAATGAAACTCATTTTAACATGTTTAATTCTAGAACCAACATACTTTGTTGAGGCAGCTATCGGATAGTAGAAACATTTCTGCGGATGAAAACGCCTAGACAATTTTTTTATCAGCAAAATTCTGGATCTAATTGGTTCTTACACCTGATCACGATTATGAACTGTGCTGATCTTGCAATTTCCGATGCTGTCGAAATTTCGTAAAATACTTACTCTATTTTTGTCCTACTTTATCTTATCCTTCACAATGAAAAAGCATGATAGTTATAAATATAGTTTGCACATTCCATGGAATTTGACCATTTTTTTCACTTCATTTCATGCAACTGACGCCAAACTGAATCATTCAATTCATCATCTTTCAAGTTGCTTCTTTATTCTGAGTGCCTATTATTAAAACGTTTGTGTTTATTACAACGCAATATCTGTCTATAGTCTAACACTTAAAAGCATTTATGTTTTATCTTAAAAAAATGAAGCTGCTAATTTTGAAAACGTTTGAGATTTAATTCTGCTATTCGGTGCAAATTCAGAAATAGGTTATTTACAACCGTGACTTTCAACTACGCTTGAATTGTAAACGGCATTAATTAAGTGGGGTTGTAAATATATGTCGTAAATATTAATTTGCAATGATAAGTAAAAATGATACAATGATAAAGGAAATCAAATATTGTGGTAATTGTATTTGGCCACTTGTTTTTAAAGCAGTACAGAAAAAATTGTAGAATTGTTGGACGTTTATTAAGTATTACAGATCTTTAAAGTTTTCTGATCTCTTGAGAGCAGTTGTCCGCTTTTTATTTGCAAAAAATATGATTCCCGACGACAGTAATATGGAGTTAATGAAACCAATCTTGTTCTTAAAAGTGACAACGGATTTCGAAAGCTTCCGAAAAAACAAAGATATTATCTACTTATTAAAAGATCAGATAAATAATATTGTTCAAGTCTTAAAACATCATAACAACATGATGTATACAAAAAAATTGTTATGTAATGGGTTGTAAATCCAAGGTACAGCTTATATTTATTTACTATATTTTCGTAAATCGGTTCTAAATGTTTTTGTAGAGTTGCACCGTTTGGGACTTTTTTATAGACTCGGTTATTTAGTTTTTCTGCTCATATTGAGAAAATGTTGAATTTTTACTGCATTTTGGATTGAGAAAATTGACCATTTTTCAATCTATTGAAGATTGAGCACTGTTCTCCACAGCTTTAATGTTATTAAAAATAATTCTTGATTTTTTTATCTTTATTTTCTTGATTAATATGAGCAGAAAAAGTATAGAGTAAAACTCGTTGAACAATATACTATTATTTATTTATTTATTTATTCATTTATTCTATTATGTTTCCTGACAGGCTAGAAAATGATAATATTGATAAACATGTCGATTTGATTTATTCTTGGTTTTATATTTGAAATTTAAACTGAATTAGATCAGATAAGAAGTTCGCTCAGACACATCGGATTACGTTAGACAACACACTTACGACGATTGCTTCATTTTTGTCAGTTTAATCTTTAAACCCAAATAAGTTGAATCCTTTTGTAAATTTTGCTTAAAATAGATTCACTATCTGTAGTAGTAGATGTGGTTTTAGATTCTTCAGTGCGATTATCATCAGATTTTGTTGTGATAATTGATAAGATAAGCATGTCTAATAAAAAGTTAGTCGAAAGGTTTGTCAATTGTGAAGGCCGCTATTACTTTTATTGCTAGTTCTTCTGTTAATTATTATTAAGATTAATGGGGTTTTGCAACTTTATTTCAGTCTTGGGAACAACCAAGAAATGATGGGTGTATCTACAAACGTACCACACACACCCATGTTTTCGTTTTGTTTACTAATTTCCAACATGAGATGTTGTCTTGTTTTTTTTTTGGGAATATATGAGTATTAAACAACATTATTACAATAGCGTTTATAGTCGACGGCGGCAATTTCTAAAAAAAAGGAAACAGTGGGAGCAAGATGTTGCGGGTAGCGATCTCTAAGAGACAAAAATTTTTAATAAAATATGCCATAAATATATTTTACCGTTTAGGGGAACGGTAAATAATTAATCAATAATCATGCATTCATTTTTAATTTTTTGAAAAAACAACAAAGGGTGCTAATGATACAGAACAGAACTACTACTGACTATAAATAAAGCCAGGGCAAATCTTTGTTGATGTGTGGTGAATTTCTCTCCCAAGATCAAGAATTTCATAGACAAAATACTAAAATTTTGTCGATCGTTAGAAAACAGCATCACGAAAGTTAAGGAATTTACCTATTAGAAATATTGGAGAAGGTTTTTGTTTTACTAATACGTAACAGATATTTATGCAATCGTAACGTCAGTGATTATAAATCCACAGGTCTAGACATTAAAATTTGTATATCTCAAGGTTTCAAAACTTAAAATTCGAAACATCAGTTATAAAAATCTGATACCATTTTTGTTGATAACGTCTTGTCTGCTTGAAGAGGGTCTTCCATTTGATGGAATTAACTTAATATATTATAACAGAAATCACAGTTAATAATCTAGAATTATCACAACTTAAATCCTGTGTAAATTTCAAAAATGTTTATCACATAATAAAATTAAGTACTTGTAGGTTTTCTTTCAGTTGATGTTTCTTTATTAAATTATACGAGTAATTCACATTTACCCCTAGTTTTAGGTCGTCCGAGATTAGCATTCAAATTATGCGAATGTAAACGATTTCCAAACACTTAAGAATGTTTGTGTCTTTCATAACAACGTACTTAGCCACATTCTTCCGCAATTTTTGGCGGACACATATACATGTTCGTACATAATATGTCAAACTACGGGTTCTCCTACTTAATACTAAGTTCTTTTGTGAATTATTACTAAATTATGGCTATCGTCAACTCGTAAAGTTTCTAACTAGTAATAATGTCTGCATAGATAATGTATTTATTGATAATAATGTGAGTATCAACACTGAAATGACACCACTGGATCTAATATATAGTATCTGTCGATTTTTTGGGCAGACAATATATTAAAAAAAAAAAATTCCACTGTTAGAAAGACAAAACTTGAACTTCCAAAAAATAATGTATGGTTTCTCGTTAAGTACATAAAAAATATAATCGGTCTACTGGCAACACTGATAAATCTTTGCTTCCGCAAAAATTATTCCCAGACTCATTAAAAACATCAAAAGTTGTGTCAGTTTTTAGAAAATGAGATATATATAAATGATATTTAATGACCCAACAACCATAGGCCTACCTACTTGCTTCCTATTATTTGGATATCTGAAAAAATCTTAGTAAAGAAAATACAGGAGAATATAAAACAATAGAACTTTTTAATTCAAAATTAGTTTTGGAAAAGGATGATCTATCTTTTATTAACCTCATTGATTACTCAGCCGATATATTTTAACTAAGTACTTTTAGATGCTTTAGATGCTGTGGAGTTCCCCAGCGTTTCGTTCTTGCACCGATTTTGTTTTTGTTATTCGCGAATGACCTACCTTCTTATCTACAGTACGCAGAAACCAGGTTATTTACTGTAGATTCCTAGGTAATACTATAAATTACCTAATTGTACACATAGGTAGATTTTATATTTGTTATTCTTATGTGCCTCTGGAATTACCTTTGATTTGGATTGTGTAAATACCTCCTAGAATCTTATCTAACTACGTCTGACAACTACTTATATTATTCTAATTTTTATGGTTTAACTTTTATTTATATATTCGTTCAGCAATTGCCTCAAAAAACTAAGAATACCTTCTGATGTATCAGATACGGAGTCGTTTGAAAAAGAATCTTATACCTTTCCCAAAAAATCACATAATAAGGGTAGGTATTTCACAACAAAATCTAATTCCATTCTTTTATTTATTACTGCGTCTTTTAGCACTTAATTAGGTGCTAAAAAAATATAGTCGCGAATGTTTTGTGTCCAGTCGTAAACCTATTCCACTGCTAAGTTATAAAGATCTGTTACAGTACCATCTAGTAAATATAATGACAGAACAAATATATTGCAACACTCAGTTTCGTCGACCACTATTATCTATTTAAACAATTCTAACGAGCGTTCAAATAAAAACGACGTTAAGCTGGCTTTGGAAATGTGAACGTAGAGTTTTGTGAATGCTAGGTTATGTTAAATGTCATTAAAACAATGCCAGTACACAGTGCAGTGTTAGTGCGAAAGGAACGTTTCTTTTTCATAACAATAACGTCTATAGAAGATGTAGAAGTGACCACCGTTTTGCTCGTGCATGGCTAATTAACCGATCCTGAAAATATCCAAAATCCCGTTCATCTTCGTCAAGTGCATGAATAAATTGCCAGTCAACGTCCCATGAAAAAACTCGGACCAATAATTCTCCCCCTGCCAACAGCACACCACACACCCACTTCCTGCGGATGGAAAGGGGTTTCAACATAAAAATCTTGTGTTTTTACAGCGTCATGGCTGAAGGTTTTATTGAATAATCATCATCAAAATTAGTCAACAACCCCTCACAGAAGTCCACTGTACGTGAATAATCAACTTCAAGAAGTTTTTGGACGGCAGTCATGAGATCAGGAAATAAATCTAAATCTTTTCGACACTCCTCTCTGCTGAGCCACAACACGTACATAAGTTCTGGTAAAATGATTCATTATTTGTTGCGCATTTTGAACTAATTCATGAGTATGCTTTTTTGGCCGACCATTTCCTTCTTTTCCCTTCAAGCTGCCGGTTTCCCGACACAGTTTGAAAGAACGATCTAGCGAACATCTAAAGGTGCTGCAATCAACAACGCCGGGAAGCTCACTTTGAAATTCGTCTCAGCATTCGGCTAAAAAGTACTGCCTTTAATTTTTCGTCCACTGTGAAAATAAGATTCTATCATGAAAATCCTCTGTTCAAAAGTGAAAACCATTGCGTGTTAACTGCAATGACACTAATGAAATAAATTAATGTCAATTAAAATAATGTAATTAAACTACGCCCTTCGTTCACATTTCCAAAGCCAACTTGACGTTGTTTTTATTTGAACGCTCGTTCTCAACTTGCTTGCATGTGTTGGCATTTTTGCGTTAAGTTGTCAGTCATTTATGTATAGACACCAGGACACCACCAAGTTTATAAACTTAACCCTCAAAAGGGCATAAACTAAAACTTCATAATACCCTTGATTTTTTCATCTTATTTGGCCTCTGTTACCACTAATTTTACTCTGTGTATGTATTTTATACTATTCATACCTATTCATTTTTGTTCTGGTCAAATTTTAGAGGTTTCTTTCAAAAGGTCGTCTTTTTTACTTTTTGTTTTATATTCTAATTCCAATTAAGTATTGTCTAAACAGACAATACATCGTACTTTTGTAAAACTGTGTTGAAGCGGACAATTTTTAATTTTTTCCTGTCATCATTCTTAAAAAGAGGACATATTATTACAAGCTATTGAAAAAAATATATAATTCGGGAGGGTGAAATCACTCATAACAGGGATTTTCTCTTCGAAAGTACCACGAAGAGAACTGCGAAGTTCAAAGAAAATGAAGAAGTTAAACGAGAATGCATAGAATATAAATTAGAACTATAGGTATGACACAAAAATCGGATATAATTAGATACTTTAACAAACAAAACAACAAATAGTGGAATTAGATTGAAATATAGTCATATCAATATTAAACATCCACCCAACTCAAATTAAGATCCTTTGAAAATTTAGTTGCTCTTAATTCTCCCTGGATGCCCAGATATTTACATGAATTTTAGGGCTTTGTAGTCTCTATTTAACTTTTCGGGTCGTTTATGGCACTCGTAAAGCGACGAAGCGGCTTCTGTTTTCAGTGCCTACCCTAGATATATTTATATTATTTATTACAAAAATATTTTATTTTTATTATTTGGTATTTCAATGGAAAACAACTGAAAATACAAAAAAATCTTTATTTACTTATTTATATTTATTTAAATATTAAATTATACAAATTGTTGCTTTCTGTACTGAATTATGTAAACAAGAACATATCAATGAGGTAAATTTCTGTATTTAATAAAAAACTCGTCGCTAAAGTGGAGTAGGTAGATAAATATACTTTTTATAAAAATATTTTTATATTTTTCATTCGCAGAAATTCTTTTATTTTTCTTCATTGCATCTACGCGCCTTATTAGAACATTCATTAATAAACTATTTGCTAAAGAAAGATCTATGAAGTAATTGTGGCAAAAGTTACTACCGCTCACAAAAATATTGTCGGTATTTAGCAGTGTCGGATTGCTCCGCCTCCTCATGCGGGTTTCCATAATCCCTAAAGACTTCGATAGAATAAAGTAGACGAGGCTCAAAATTTTCTTTCACTTTTCAGACAGATCTCAGCAAGTTCGTATTGGTGATTATCGTTCTTCTTTTTATCCTGTTTTGTCAGCTGTACCACAAGGTTCTCATTGTGGGTCTATTTTGTTCTTATTGTTTATGTTGCTCATGACCTGAAGATCTTTAGAACAATTCAGTTTAGTACTTGCCAAAATAAGACTGATTTTGCCAAAAGAGTTCCTCTAAGAAAATAAAGGGTAGAAGGTATATCACTTGGCAAAATCAATCTTATCTTGGCAAGTATTGGCCCCACCCACCCACCAGTATTTAATAAGGTAAGACTGATTGTGCAAATGGCATACCTTCTAAAAAAACAGAGGGTGGGTGGGCGGGCCTAGTATTTAATAAGATAAGAGTGATTGTGCAAATTGCATACCTTCTAAGAAAACAGAGGGTGGGTGGGCGGGGCTAGTATTTAATAAATATAAATATTTGAACTACTAACGTATAGTCTTCACGTAAGTTAAGAACAAGGAGTTTTTTGGAATTGTAGGTTTCCTGTATGATATAACTTGAATGGCACCTGTCACTTTTGATTTGATTGATTTGTCAGTAATAATAAAAACTGATTTTATAATTTACGTCTGTGATAACTCAAATGTCATTTCCTTTCCGAGTATCGAAATGATCTGACGACCTCAGAAATAAAAAGTAATTAATAAAACTTATTTAACTTATTGTTACGAAATAAACCCACACGCCGCCCCGGTACGACGCCTATGGGCCATCGAGACCTTTCTGGTCGTACGCCGGTGATGACTCATCTGGAGCCGGCTAGCGGAAGTCTCGATTGCGGGGTCTAGAAAAAACCTAGAAGCGGCGTTCGCGATTCATCTAGAGAAATGCAGGGATTTAAATAGAGGTCACCGCCAGGAACGATTATTCAGTCGAACCACGAGTCCAGCGAATGTTAAGAAGAGTGAACGAATGCATTCAAGTTGCACCACGGAGTTATTCTGTACATAACCACTGTAATAGTTAGTCGTGTAATTCGAGTTATTAAGAAATAAATTATTGAGTTTATCCACGCCGATTTCAATGACGCGTTCAACGTAAGATTATGTTATATGGTTTTCATTAATCTTGACATGCAGAGAAATAAGACACAGAAATGACAACTATTGGTAAAATCAATGCACAAATTCTACAGTTTCCAGAAATTGTACTAAGCTAATCCTTTTACAACTTTAACAATGAGATACAACAACCATAGTGGGTTGTGTATATATTGTTACGGTGTACAGGCGAATAAAATTGGCGTAGGTAAAACTCAACAATTTATTCCTTAATAACTCGAATTTACACTATTAATTATTGCAGCGGTTATGTACAAAAATTATTCCGGCGAATTTCACTCTTGACTCTACTAGCCGAATAATCCCTTCTCCAAAGGTGGACTCTATTTAAAACAGCACGCGGTCCTTCTCGAAACCCTACGTCACCGCTTCTAGATTACTCCGGAACTCCCATTCGCGACTTCCGTTTCCAGACGTTTCTTTAGCGCTCCGTCGTTCAGTCGCATTGAGGATGAATCATCATCGGGGTAAAACCAGATTAAATGAAGACAGACTATAGTGCGACAACACTCAATTAATTTGTTATTGCTGTTGTGTGAATCGCAATGACTGAAGATTTGATATAAGGTTTGGTACATGTTGTCAGAAAAAAGAAGCATGTGTTCTAGTGAAAATATACATATACGTATTAATTGTTATTTTTTTTTATGTGATAATCTTAACAAAAAAAAATATGTTGATGACAATCAACAGACAAATTTTCGATCTTGTCGAAATTTTCTGAAGTACCTACTTGATAAATGCAATTTTCAACATCATTATTATCCTATTTTATCTGATCTTTCACAATGAAAAACATGATAAATATAAATATAGTGTGTAACATTACGTGGAATTTGACCATTTTGTCATTCAATTGATGCAAGTGGCATTTAAGTGAATCATTCAGCGCATCTTTCAAGTTATTTGGTCATTCTGTTTATGAATGCTAATTTATATCTGTGATTATCACAACTCAAACATTTAGCTTAATATAAAAGCACTAGCTGACCCCGTGAACTTCGTTTCACCTACAATTTAATTTTGAATCTGCAAAATCGAATGCTTTGAAATCTTGCAGATGTTTTAAACATATCATAAGCATAAGAAATTTTTATTCAAAATATATTTACTTATCTTCTCCAAAAAATTGATGACGTCAGCCCAAAATTTTGCCAAATGAATCCTATCTAAAATGTCCAAAATAGGATGAGACTATACTTGTGATTTATCATTCCATTCATATTTTTTAGTTTTGCTTATAGGGGGTGTCTCAAAAAAATTAATCACTGAGTCAATTTATTTTATTGATTTAATCAAGAATTGCAAAACTGAATTTTGAAATATTGCAGACGTTTTGAAGTTATTGTTTGACATGGTAGGTTTTCAATCAAAATATATATATCTGTTTATCAAGCCCAAAAACTTGAAGACGTCATCTCAAGATTTTGCCGAATAAATCCTATCTAAAATGTGGAAAATATCATCAGTATATTTTCGTAATTTATCATTGCATTCATATTTTTTAGATTTGCTTTTACAGTGACTCAAAAAAATATATAGATCAGTCAATTTATTTTAGTGAATAACTCAAGAGTTGCAAAAATGAATACTTTGAGATCTTGCAGACGTTTTAAAGTTATTGTAAGCATGGTAAATTGTTAAGAATATTTATTTATCCCCCCAAAAAATTGATGGAATGGCTCACTCGATTTTCGCAGATAATTTTGGGAACGCAATACAGTTATTTTTAGTATTACACTGCACCAATCCAAGGTGGTATACGTGTTGATAGTAAATGTTGATTAGGTCATCACAAAATTGTGTGAAGAAAAGACTCAACTCGAAAATGCTGAATATGTTTCATTATAATTTTAGTGCGAAGGAATCGTTCAATCAATTTTTTGACAATGGTTGATATAAATAAAACTCAGTAGATGCTCATCCTCGAAATACGAAGTATCTACTCGAATATCAAATCAAAATATTTCTAGTTTTTCTAGATGATACTAATACTTCAGTAAGTAACAGTTGATGCTCAAGTAGCATCTCGATACAACAAAAAATGACAACAGTGACAGTGTTCAACCATCAAGGCAAAAATCGAGTCACCAAAGTATAAGTACTGCACAATTTATGCATAAATAAAAGTTAATTACATGAAAAGTTTTCGATATTCCTGCTCCTAATGTGTTTTTCAAACTGAATGCACCTTTTGACGACGTTCCACATTCATGAAAGTCACCATGTTTAGTTAAAATTCACTCTTACAACGATCCTACTGGTTTTCTAAGCTGCTTTACAGACAGCTCAGTTATTTGCCACGCCGATGCTCATTTCTAGATTAAATGCTCACAAAACGCGTAGATGTTCAGTTTGTGTCCGGAGAGATACAATGTTTCCAAGTAGGTACTCAGTACATAGAGTAGATGCTCAGGTATGTAAGAGTAATAATGAAGTAGGTACTTCGTACTTTGAATATGAGTATCTATTCAGTTTTATTCATACCACCCAATGTCTCGCTTCATTGTTTGATTATGTTGATTATGAGCACAACGCTGATCAACTTCCATATCCGAATTACCCATGAAATAAATCATTGCGGTTTGCACCTGAGGTAGTTCGTCGCACATTTGATTGACTTCGTGGACCTATGTGAGCTTGTCGTCTTCTCGGCATTTTAATGAACGTCATAAAACGACACAGAATTATTTTCACAGTCAATCAAATCTGTAAATTTTGTCTTGAGAATTTTAAAATATTGAAAACTTCAAATTAAATCCTCGAATAACGGTAAAGTTTGAGGTTTTGTCGAAACCAACAAAGTGAATATAGGTAAATAGAATGGCAGATCAAAATGAATAAGAAACTTTCGCAATGTGTAATTAAATTTACTTTAACCAAGACTTTTCTTAAAATAAACGACGTTTTTTTTTACGAAAAAACAAAGAACGATTTGAAATGCAATATACTTTTCACAATCGCACGGAAGAATTAGTTTTGTATGACACGTCAGTTAGACGACAGGTCCGTCAGAAACGCCAACTATTGAAATTAATTGGAAGTGGCGATTCCCATACAAAATTTTTAGAATTTTTTTATTTTTTAACTGTTCTTTTAAGTTATCCTTATTTTTTTATTTATAAACCATCCCCGTAATATAAAAAAATTTTCACATCGGTCAAGCCGTTTTTGAGTCTTAGCGAGACTAACAGGAGAACAGCAATTGATTTTTATTTTATAGACGATTAAAAAATGGGGGTTGGTGAAAGTTTAGGGTTATGTGTATTTTTTGATGCCAAATCTTAAAAAAATAAAAATAAAAAATTTTGTCCAAAAAATAGACAAAAATTTTTTAGGGTGGGCCACCCTTATCACTTAGGGGTTTAAATAGTAATTTACGCAACTAGTTCGGGATAGCCTGCTTCCCGCATGAACGCTTGTTTGAGGCACGACCGAAGGGAGTGCCGCATTTGCGTGAATGCGGGAAGCAGGCTCACGAACGTGTTGTGTACAATATTTTTTGCGACGAATAAACCTTTAAACTGAAGAGATTAACTGTGAGTTATTTATAAACAACGCCATTGACAGCGCTGTCAACACGTCACAATGTTGACACTACCCGAGTATTTTAAGGTTACCATGGCAACGGGAAGTTAAATGCACGTGTGCGGGAAGTTCGTCCTCCCCCACTCTGGTGAATGCGCGAAAGCTATCAAAAAAGGTCATGAGTGCAAAAAAATAGTTTACAACCTATTGTCAGACCTATCGAATATACATAAAAAATTTCATACAAATCGGTCAACCCACTTCGGAGAAGTTCGGTTACAAACAGTGACGCGAGAATTTTATACATAAGGTAATAATGCATTATTATTTTAGAACAAATTTCATTACCATAAAAAAGGTTATACTGACTCGACCTTAAAAGATAGACATATGCTGTCGCGGAGTTTTCTTTAGAACTTTTAGAGGGGAACAATTTCGTCATACATGATTTTTACGTAACTTTAACCGTTTAAGCAGCGTAAGCAACGGAAGCTGTCAAAGGAGGAATAATTTTCCCGTTTTTCCGAATTTTTCAGTGCTACTTCGCTTCTAATGATCGTAGCGTGATGTTATATAGCCTATATGTAGATATGATACATGGACTATCCAACATAAAAAGATTTTTTGAATTTGAACCAGTAGTTTCTGAGATTAGCGTGTTCAAATAAACAACAGCTTCAGCTTTATTATATAAGTATAGATAATTTGGTTAGCATTTTACACCATATTCCTAAGATCCATCAAAAATTTTACAGCAAACAGTTCAATCCAACGAACGTACGTCAGAAAATTAAATTATGACAATTCAGAATCATGTGTCAAGATGATTTCGAAAATATTTGCTACTAAATTAAACACCAAATGCTAAATTTAACGCAATTTTAGACAAAGAAATATTTTCTTTACATTTAATTTAAATTAATAAAGAAATATCTTCGATCAATCGTATGTGAAGAACGTTTAAAAGCACTTGCTTTATAAGTAAAGAGAAAGAAATAAAAAAAAAATGTCTAATGCTATAAATAAATGGTTAAAAAATCACATGTATAATAAATAAAATCATTGGCAAGCATTTTTCTGTCTTTTTGAAAATTTTGATGTAGTCTATGGCTGGTGTGCATTTTTATTTTAGTTAATTTTGAGACATCCTGATTAAAGGGCAGGACAAATGTGATGAACTTTTGTTTTTCTAATCAACGTTTCTCACCTCTTTGTTAAAATAACTCGCTATTCTGGTGGTCTTGCACGTACATATGTACTTGTATAAAACTACAAGATTGCTTTATGAAACGAATAAAATATACCAATGAATATTGACCGTAAAATAACCAAATCATAAAAACAAAATACTTCAAACAAATACAATTAATAATGAAAATTATTATTACCAGATGATAACCTACATTTCATAACCCCTAGTTGGGAATAGCAGGTTTCCCGTTTCCGTCGGCCTATCAATTTGGATGGAGGACTTAGCTGTGAAGCAACAGATTGGGAAAATACTATAGATAGCATGATTGAGCAAGCTGGCTCAAATTTTTTTCATATTTTCCCGTTCCACTTTTGATTAATTATTACGTTACGATATTTTCAGTAAATATAAATGGGTTTATGGATTTATTTTGTATCTAATTCGGTCAGCTGACTTGCTGATTACGAGAAATATATATTCACTTCTACTTTACATTCATAGTTCCTAGTAACATAGTACATACATAGTTAAGTTTGCCTAAACGTAACGTCAGAGTGATGTTTTACTTAAATTGTGAAGACAGGCTTTACAAGTGCATATAATTTGTTGAAAACTGTGTAAAAATAAGTACTTTATCTTTTGCTTTTCAATAAGGTGTTATGAAATCAGTTGCTTCTTTCAAAATATCTATCACATTTCCTTACCTGTTTATTCTTTTATTTGTGTCACTATTATTTTATATGTCATAATATACATCCTGAGATAATTTTCGTGGAAAGATTATTGTGTAAGAGCATTCAATTTCGGCCATCAAGTAGTAATTAAGTAGTCATGATAAAAATGTTCACCCATTCAAAATACAATTTCATTCAAGTTTAAAGTAAATAAATTAGAAGAGAAAGACGGTCTGTAAAATGTCAAAAATTGCTCCAATAAATATGTTCCGGAAAGGTATCTAGTATAAATCAAATCAAAATCTTAAAACCGTGTCGTAATGTAGTCTTGCTTGAAGATTGTAGCAATCTGCGTCGGTTTTATTGTTTTGTGTGGAGAAAACTGCGTAACCACCTAGGTTTTTAAAATTTCTTCCACTCATATCGCACATTAAATAAGTTTTATCACTGTTGCGCACATGCAGTTGGATGGGGTTCCCTATACATTTTTTGACTGCAAATTTTGTTGACCTGCGCAGTAAAAAAGTTTGATTTGACATATAAAGGTAGCATTTCTAGAGTTTACCTTTAATTTCAACATTCAGACAAGTGCATTAATTCTGTGACAGTCGATTGTAACTTCTGGAAATTATCCACGGTAAGTGATTTATAATTTTGATTTTGATATTTTTAAAAAAATGTTTAGTTTTGCATTTATTAGAATATTCATATTATTTTCAAAACTGTTCTAGAGTGTTTTATACACACTGTAAATAAGTTCATACTATTGTGGTACAGACTGAGAAGCGGTAGTTCATATACTTGCATTTTTTTTTAATAAAATTATTTCGTTTAAATTGTACCGTTGTGATGTCAAATTTTCATAATAAAATTAAAAGGTATGTGGTGTCAAATTATAAGTCAAAGAATAATATTTTAATTCCCGATGTTTAACTTTTTAATAAATAAGAATAAAATAAAAACTGTATTATCTTATAATGCGGAACAATTTGTTGTTTTATTGTCAAAATATTGATGAGAAGTAATATAATTTCCACTTCTATTTTAATTTTTCTGGTAAAATAGTTTTAATATTTTATTTTTTTAGATTATTATGCGGCAATATAGTTATTTTGTTGTTTTATATCAGTTTTGTATTATTAATTTCGAAGTTTATTCAAACCATGGCACAAATTTAAGAAATTATTTTACTCCACTTATAAATTGTTATTTTATTTATTACTTAATATATACCTGTAGGACTAGTTTAATCACTTCTGTTTTTACCTAAAGAACTAGTAAAGTGCACACTGATTTTATATTTTCAAATAACATGTACAACTTTGTACATATAAAGTCCAGCATCAAGACCATGAACAAAATACAAAGTGAATCACTCGTAGATAAGATCTACGATATCAATTTTGAACTTATTACAGCTGCATCTGGATAACGGAAGTGCTATTATCAGTTATGAAATTACTGTGTTAACTGTGACATTTATTTTAATAAAAAAATATGTGCTAGGCACATTTATTATAACAACAATGGAATTTAAAAAGTTTAACTTTTTTTTTCAGGTTTCTTAATACAAAAACAAGAACAACTGTAACTAATGTTTCGTAAAAGCATACGAGGTCTACAAAATTGTAGTAATTTGGTACTTAATTTTACAAGAAATATACAGTTAAGTAAGTAATCCTATTTCTTTAGTTGTAATAGCTTAAGATTTTGCACATAAGTCGTTCATGTACACTCATCCTCAACACAGACAAGCACATGGTTGAGTCGATAAGATAAAAGTAAACATCGCATAGTTGGCTGTGAGCCATCTCTGATTTGTAATGTGATATTTTTTTATATCTTATATCAATCTTATCAAACTCAAGATTTAAACAGTCTTCAATTTTTTTATTTCAAAACACAGTCTTAAAACCCACTATTGTTGAAACATACCTGTGCATTAACGATGTTCAGTGCTTATTTGAATTTATTGACTAAGCTCAAAACCAAGTTGGACCCATTTTGGACCTACCGGTATATCTATATATAAACTTATCAGTGCCTGATCATGTTTATTGTTTTTGATAACGTTCTTGTATATAAATGTTTTCTGATATTATTACTGTTTTCTTGTTCTAGATGTATCTGAAACGAAAAGTGCACTTCTTTCAGAAGTGGCAGTGGCGCCCTCACATTCTTACAGTGACAATAAAGTAACAATTGTGGGTGTTGGTCAAGTGGGAATGGCAGTAACATTCAGTATTCTAGCTCAAGTAATTTTTAGAGAAATACTTTTGGCGTATCTAAGAGTATTACATTTTCCTGTTTTAGGGAATCTCACATGATGTTGTTCTTCTCGACTCTGAAAAAAATAAACTCAGAGGAGAAATGTTAGACCTACAACATGGATCGTTATTTCTAAAAAACCCCAAAATCAACGCCAGTACTGGTAAGTGATTGTTTGATTAGTGGTTGGAGACCAAAACTTATTTTCGCCTATCTTTAGACATAAAAGATTTCAGATACAGAAAAATTAATTCAGACATTTAGTTAGGTATGCCAGTTATAGATTCCAGAAAACGATTTTCTTTATAATTCGATGCTCCTAAATGTTTGAACAACCTGTTATTCAAGCATCTGTTATTAATTTTCAAATTAGCAGTTATGCTATTCTAATTTATCGTAAGAGTTGAATGTGCGTTCGTTCCAGGAAAGGAGACTTTTATTATGATGGCCTTCTGAAATACTTACCTTGTTATTTCGAAGGTTAAAAACGTGTTGATACCAAAAATTCGAACTAATTAAACCTTGAAAGCTGGGGAATTATAATCAAATACCAGTACTTTTGTCCTGGCTTGCAATGATTTTAATTATTTAATAACGAAATTAATGATACGAAGACTAAAAAATTATAATTTGTTTTAGATTATGCTGCCACTGCTGGATCACGGCTCTGTATAGTAACGGCAGGGGCTCGTCAACGTGAAGGAGAATCACGTTTAGATCTAGTTCAGCGAAACGTTGATATTTTTAAACACATGATACCAAATCTAGTTAAATACTCACCAAACACAATTTTACTAATCGTAAGCAATCCTGTCGATATTCTAACTTACGTTGCTTGGAAGTTGAGCGGATTGCCTAAAAACAGGGTCATTGGATCAGGAACTAATCTTGATTCTTCAAGATTCCGATTCCTGATGTCCCAAAGACTTGGAATTGCTCCAGGTAGTTGTCATGGGTGGATTATTGGAGAACATGGAGACAGTAGTGGTAGGTTATACTGTAAAAAAATCATAAAAGTCTAGATTAACTTTATTGTCACACTTTAAACTCCTTTACGACAATTTTTTGGACAGATGTACATGTTGTATTTTATTAAAGACTGAATTTTTTTGTAGTTGCGGTGTGGTCTGGAGTGAATATCGCTGGAGTTCGTATACGTGATATAAACCCAGTGGTAGGAACACGAGAAGATCTTGAAAAATGGGAAGAAGTGCACAGGAATGTTGTAGATTCTGCTTATCAAGTTATCAAGTTGAAGGGTTATACAAACTGGGCCATAGGTCTAAGCTCTGCATCGCTGGCACACAGTATTCTCAAAAACAGTTTTAATATCCACGCTGCGTCAGTTGACGTTAAGGTATAGTAAAGAATACATTAAAACGGAAAATAATAATAGTAGCAATAACAGATTATACAAAATATTTGATCTTTTGTTTAAATGCGGTCGTATACTTTGCTCTATGATTTTTAATTGACAGTTGATATAATAAGAAAAATAGTTGTTATAAATTCGAAAGGTGCACCATTAATTAAATCAAAGGGTGTAGAAACAAAAAACATAAAAGCTAAGCAAGCTTTTTAAAACGGTGTAACTTTTTATTAAATTCGAAAAATTACACAGATTACTACAAAACAATGGACCGGACACTTCTTCAAAATTGGCTGGTTAATCAGTATATTTTTAATTGCAACGAGAGTGTGTGGTGGTAATGGACAATGCACCATATGATTCGGTGCAGTTAGACAAACAACCCACATTTTCTATTTGATAAAAACGTTTAGAAAAAATAACAATTTTCTAGTATATAATTATGGAACAATTTGCCAATTTCTGCAACTTTTTTGCTTTATTAAAAATTTAAATTGTGTTCTCTTGTTGGAGCCCGCAACAGAACTCTTTATATTCAATAAAATTACTAACTTCTGAATATTGAATTAATTAGTTTAATAATAATGTTTCTTGATGATATTTAAGCGGTGTAATGGTTACGTTTCCGACAAAATTCATATCTTTAAATAGGTGACTAAAAGAATGTCTTTCGGAAGAAACTTTAGGTGACCAACTCACTAGATTTCCATGGCTTGCTGTGGTTTAAAAATGTCGTAACATCACTGGGAAAAATGCATTTTTAAAATTTACTATAATAGAATACTTTTTTTGTATATAATACTATTCTATAACATTTTGTCTAAAGAATCAGAGAAAGAACATTTTTCAATAAGCTTCTTATGTGAGCGAACTTTTTTTAGATTTCAGATTAGAGTGAGCCATGGAAATATTTGCATTTTAATCAAAGAGAGGACAAATATTTCCATGACCAACTCTAATCTCAAAACTTTTTGATCACTCGTTACTTATTTTTTTTTTGCAAATACATAGACCATGTGCTGAAATTTTTTTTGTAAATTTTTCACATATTTGTGAAATTAATGCAATGAAAGAGCCAAAAAGTAGTTAGTTAACATTCCTTAAAAAATGTCATGTGTTATATAACCAGTAAAACAGTTTATTACTGCATTGCTTTATGAAACCCGTGTCTGCTTGCATTTTTAATTACCTTTAATATTTACTACTTAAAAATGATTTAGTACTTTTTTACATCCCACAAAAGCATTTGAAACTTCGCACAAAAGAGGCAGTAAAATATAGAAATAAATTTTCATATGTATTCAAAATGAAAGCAACTGTCGAGAGCTTTATTTGTAACTAAAATATTGATTTATTTTAATTTCCTACCTAAAATTTAAAGCTTTACACACATCTTCAAGAATTAATTTTCTGTTTTGAATTTTTAGGGCTACCATGGTATCACAGATGACGTGTTTTTGTCATTACCAGTAGTTTTAGGCGAAAATGGACTATCTCAAGTTGTGGTACAACGTTTGAGTGATTTGGAAATGCTTCAACTTCAGAGATCCGCTTCTTGTATACAGGATGTGCAATCTAATCTTAAACTTTAATCAAATGATCTACTTTTAGTTGTTTTGACAACTATGTTGTACAGATGTAATATCAGAATAGTGTTATTTTTATATTTAATTTAGATTTATTTCATTTTTTTGTACATAGCTATGTATAAGGTAAAATAAATAACTCAAAAATGACGAATAGTATTTTATTACGAGTAATTATAAAAATTAAATTTGCTTTTTAACTACTATTGATTAAAATAATATTTCACAAAAATATTACAGTTTCATTTTGTTGCTATAAACAGATAATACAGTGAATATTTACGAATCACTTTAAGTAAAAGTGAACAAATTCTGTTAATATTTTCGTAATGGATATTTTTGTATTAGAAACATGTAAAACTTTCGATGATGTTTTATATGCCCTTTGGAAAGTTTACATACTTTCAGATTATAGATTTTTAATTCAAAACAAAAGTTGTCCCAATATTCTTTGTTTAAACAAAAAAAATACAGTTTTTTGTAGCGTTAAAGACATTGAAGACGTTAAAGACTTTAGAAAAGGCTTTAAAAACTCTTGAAACATTAGAGATTCTAGGACTTGGAGTTTTTAGAAACCTTGGAAACTGTAGAGACTTTAGAGACTTTGGGGTTTAAGAAAAGGTTTTAAAAACTCTTGAAACTTAGGACATGTTACAACTTTTGAAACTCTAGAAACTTTATAGACTTTAGGGACTTTGAAGACTTTGAAAATTTTTGAGGCTTTAGAAACTGTACAGACTTTAGATTTTAGAGACTTTAGAAACTTTAGTTACATTAGAGACTCCAGAGAGTTCAGACACTTTGAAGACTGCAGAGTCTTCATAAACTTCAGAGACGAGAAATTTTAGCGGCCCTAGAAGCTATAGAAACTTTAAAGTTTTTGGGCACATAAGAACTTCAGGGAGTGAGAACCTCTAAGGGTTTTAGAGTTTTTACGAACTTTTGATATTTTAGAGATTTTATAGACATTGAAGGCACTAGAAGCTTTAGAGGCTTAATAAATTTTAGAGACTTTAGGGTCCTTAACAACTTTAGGAACTTTCAACACTTGGTTTTAAATACTCTCGCGATTTTGCAGACTTTAGAAGCTTTGGAAGCCTTAAAGATTTTATATTTAGGCTTCAGAATCAGTTGCAGAGACTATGGGGATTTTGGAGAATTTATACATTTTAAAAAATTCGCAGACTTTAAACCCCTACAGACTTCAGAGGCTTTAGAGTTTTTAGGTGCTTTAGGAACTTCAGGGACCTTAAAAACTATAAAAGTTTTAGGGTTTTTAGTAACTTCAGAACTTTAGACACTTTAGGCACTTTGGACACTTTAGGAACTTTAGACGCTTTGGGGACACTTTAAAGACGTTGGAGACTTTAGAAAAGGCTTTAAAAACTCTTGAAACTTTGGAGATTTTAAGACTGAAATGGTACAAACTTTAGGCATTGTAGAAACTGTGGAGATTTTAGAAACCCTAGAGATTTAAAAAATCTAGAAATTTTAGAGACCAACCTTATCTAAAAAATAGACGCTACGGACTCCAAGATTTTTTCAATTTTCTTCAAAAATTAAAAGATTTTACCGTTTTTGGTAATTTTAGATATTTTAGAGACTGTAAATGCGTTAGAGATTTTAGAGACTTACGGTATTTTAGAAATTTCAGAGACATTGGAGGCTGTAGAGGCTTAGAATTTTTGAGAATTTTGGAAAGTTTTGAGACTCTTCTAGAGGTTTAACATACTCTTGACACTTTAGATTCTTGAAATTCTTTCAAAATCAAAACACCAATGACTTCCAAATAGACGATACAGACAAAAACATTACTTTTCACGACAATCGCTAGGGCAGAAGGTCAAATTTGTTAAGAAGTTTAGGAACTTAAAATACTTTAGAAGAGACTTTAAATATTCTTGAGACTTTAAATTCTTTCCAATTTTTTCAAAATTAAAACACGAAGAGTCTCTACGATTCTTTTAAAATCTTTCAAAAAAGTAGACGATACGGACTCCAAAAGTTTTCGAAGTTTTAGGATTAAGAATGCTCGGGACTTTTAAGGCTTTAGATGAAGAATTAGCGACTTTTGAAATTTTGAAAAATTTAGAGACTAGAACCTTAGAGATTGGATTGGATCAGGAACTTTAGGGGCCTCGGAAACTTGAAATTTTAAAATCGTTGGAGAATCTTTAGAAGTTTATTTTTAGTTTTTCGAAATTTAGCTATTTTACAGACATAATAAGCATTAGAGACCTCAGAAGAGGTTTTAGAGACCTTGGAGATTTTGGACGTCCTAGAGGTTTCAGAGGTTCGAAAGCTTCAATCTTTAAGAACTTTAGAAACATGTAAAAATTTGAAGACGTTAAACGCTTTAGAAAAGGCTTTAGAAACTTTGGAAACTCTAGAGACTAGAAATTTTAGAGACTTGGGGATTTTAGAAAAGGTTTTAAAAATTCTTGAAACTTAGGAAATGTTAGAACTTTTGAAACTCCAGAAACTTTAAGGACTGTAGAGACTTTAGAGATATTAAAAACTTTAGAGACTTTATAAACTATTGAAACTCCGGAGATTTTAAAACTTTGAAATTGTAGAAGCTTTAGAGACTGTAAAGACCTTATCTAAAATTTCCAAAATTTTTAGTTTTTTGAGACTCTAGAAACTGTAAGACTTCAGAAACTTAGACATTAGAAATTTTAGTTAAAGACATTACGGACTTTATAAATATTAGAGACTTTACAGACTTTGGGAACGTTATAGATTTTAGTTATTTTAAAGACATTGTAACTTAAAAAAATTCTTGAAACTTCGGAGATTTTAAGATTTTTGCAATTTTAGAAATTCTAGAGATTGTAGAGACTTCAGAGATTTTAGAAACCTTAGAGATCTTAAAAACTCGGAGTCCCTTTACATACTTTAGAGACCTTAGAGTCTTTAAAGACTTTAGAGACTTTAGAAAAATTCCTTCAAGATCAGAAGATGACGGTCACCGTCAGGACTTTTGAGACTTCAGAACAAGGTTTAGAAACTTTAGAGAGTTTAGTGTAGAGTTTTTAGGTACTTCTCGAAATTCAGGAGCCTTTGAAACCTTAGAGGTTTTAGCTTTGTTTTTAATTCAGGTATTTAACAGACTTTGGAGATGTTGAACACTTTGGCCGAGGTTTTAGAAACTTTTAAGATTTTGAAGGCGCGAGAGGTTTTAGATTTCAGGGGATCAAAAACTTTAGTCTTTAAGAACTTTATAAAGTTTGCTACTTTAAAAAACCTGCAGACTTTGGATACTTTCAATATCAAATTCTTTTCAAATTTTTAAAAAAATATTCAAGGGACTATAACATTCTTTTAAACTTTTGGGATTTTAGAGGCGTTAGAAGCATTATGGGCTCTAGGAACTTTGAGGATTTTTGAGACTTTTGAGACGTAAACAGAAGCTTTAGGGAGTTTGGAAATATTGGGGACTTTAGAACCTTTAGGATTTTAGGCTTATCCGCAGAAAATAAAAACATGACCACATGCTCGACGAAAATTTCGTGTATAAAAAGTGCGTAGAACTTAATAGTTACTTACACAAATATTATTAACATATCATTCCTAGAAAATTAACGTTTTAATAACTTGACAGTGCGTTTTAGTTATCACATAAATACTATAACAGTACATTTAATTGTTGTTTTTAAGCAACAAGTCAACAATTGTGTGCGATAGTACACTATTTTTACTATAATTATGAAAAATCGTACAAGTCTATCTGATAAAAATTAGTATAAAAGACTGTATTTTGGGTCTGAAAACTTCAGTCTTCAAGTCTTCACTAAGAAACATGAAGTTGCTACTGGTTTTCGTTGTTGTCTTCATCGCCAGTGAGTATATTGTTGTGTTTTTGAGTACAACAAACTCCACCTAAGTAAAATATAAACAGTTAGAAGTTAACCAGTAAAACCCCTAAAAATTTAGTCACGATGCACTATAAAAATGGGCTCTTTAATTTTCTTAAAGCCAAGTGTTTTTTGTTAAGCAAATTCTCGGGTTGGTGTTGTCGTACTTATGAAATTTCTGTCACAACAGCGAAGTAATTATCAAAACATATAAATATATATTACGAGTCCATAAACATTATGTATGTTATGTATATCTTTTCTAGCTGAAATTGGCGCTTTCTCCGTAAATATTATCTATTATACGGAAGGAGAAAAACATGGTTTCAAGATTGATAATATGACATCGGAAACAGAAGTTCAAACACTGAGAGAAGCAGTTGCCGATAAACTGAAACAGAAAGAGTCATTACTGTATTTGAAGTATAAAAATGATCATTTATTTCCTTGGAAAACCCTTGGATCTTACGAAATTGGCGAAGGTTCCGAACTCGTAGCCAACGAAGTATAATGTAATAACAACAATAATTCATCAAAAACACTTGTACCCACGCGTGGAATTTGGTTCTAACTGAAAATATTGCAGAATATAAAAATACAACATAAGTTTTGCTGTTTTTATTACATCAAATTCTTCAAACTTTACAACGTTATTAAATTGGAGTTTTCGAAGAAGAATTAACGACTTTCGAAATTTTGGAGAATTTACAGACTTTAAGAACCTTGAGATTTTGGGGGCTTTAGGTTTTAGAAATTTTATAAACTTTGGAGGTTGGTTTTTAAGAAGCACTTCAGGAACTTCAGGGTTCTTGGAAACTTGAAATTTTAAAATCTTTCCAGATTTGGAGGCCTTAGGATCTTTAGAAGTTTATTTTTAGTTTTTCTAAATTTAGGTATTTTACAGTCTTTATAAACATTAGAGACCTTAGAAGAGGTTTTAGAGACTTTTGAGAGTTTGGACGTCCTGGAGGTTTCAGAGGTTCAAAAGCTTTAGAATCTTTAAGAACTTTATAAGGGTGACGTGCTAGGAGTGCACGGGTGACGTATACAGGGTGACTGCGAAATATGTGCAAATATTTTAACCACGGCATCCCCCACCCTAGTAGAGCCGAAATATAGAAAAAACAAATTAAAAATCGAATGGGGCAAAACCCCCATGAACCACCCTCGATACGAAGGCACTGAGCCACCTTGTAAACAGAGTTGGAAAAACGTTCGAATAAAAACGACCTAAACACTTTCAGTTTCAATTAAAAGTAAAACCGACTCTTTGCTGCTTATCATTCGTTCATTCATTTACTCATTCATCGTTAAAGGTCAGTGTGAAAGTTTTTTGGTAATTTTGATTCTGACGGATGTTTGGTCCTTGTCACAACGATTTTACATTGTTTATTGGAACAGAAATAAGAGCAACTTAGAATGCTACTACCTTTTTACAAGCAATGTTGAAAATGTTGTCCTTGACTAGCAATACAGGCGTCAGAGCGTCGCAAGAGGTTTGTTGATAGGTAAAAAAACACCGGAGTAGCGGCTGCCACTTTCACTTGTTGAAGCTCTTCGATAATTTCTGAACACTGTTGATTTCCACAAACGAATTGTTTCATCCAACCAATACACGTTTCTCGAAAACCGTCTCTTGAAGTCGTACTTGTTGACGAGTATGTGGGGTTCTATCGGACAAAAAGTGAGTTACACAACGTGGACAATCAGCGGGCTCCAAACCGTGCACTTTGTCAACATGGTATGGATGTGACCGTGGTCTTTTAATGTAGGATGCACTACAAGCTGCGAAAATCCAATTTTTTCTTTCTGTCCCATCACGACCACGATCGTGAGTTTGAGGTTGAAGGTACCATGATCTCGGAGATGCTGTACCACTGATGCAAATGTTCGCCCACACAAATTACCATATCGACACGCTCTGCATTGGAAAACTCTACCATACACCGATTTCAACGACCGCTCGATAATCACTGGCCCTTTTCGTGTTTTTCACGTTGCGATTAAAAAAGTGCCTGATAAAGTTACTTTTTGGTTCTTAAACCGAGCCGCCTGCCATTCATTGCAGTAATTATGTAGGTCACGAAACATTACCAGCGGCGCGTATAACAATTTACATTTAATTTCAAATAATTTTTTCTAGACACTGCTACCACTTAGGACCGTGAATTTTTGCCAGTGACATAATCATATTGTGACCTATTCCCCATTTTTTTTTTGCATGTATTTCGCAGTCAGCCTGTATTTTCAGTGTAAACGATTTTCACTTCAAGTCAAATATTCTTCAATTGCCGCAATTATACTCTGTAAAATATTTAATTTCCTCTTACATCTCGGCTTAAATCTTTAAAAGATAACTCGAAACACTATGTATTATTTTTGTTTCTATAACACGTTTCCAAACTTGTTCTCAAAGCAGTTATTTGTATAACTAGTTTGAATAATGACGTAAAATGGTGCGTACTTAGAATATATATTTTTCGATTGATTTATACACATTTTTTATACAGCGGTTTTTAACAAATAAAAAAATAACGTCTTCGAATTAACTTACATTAATTCATAAATAGCTGCTGGGTTTTCACGGTGTTTTAGAATGTTGCTTTGGTTGTTTGAGTAAAATATTTCTTAACAAATTGCGTCATTTTACAGTTTTTGACTTGAAACAAAAAAGGTAACAAAAGTTGGTTGGTACTCTGCAATTACTAATTATTTTATATGCGCAAATAAAATATTTTGAACGTTTTTAACAAGAATGTTATAAAAGAGGGTCATCCTTAAGAGCAAATGTCAAAATTAAGCAAGGACTTGTAAGTTTCATTGAAAATAGATAAATCATCTCAACGAGATACAGTTTATATTATAAATTTTAACTTAATCATAAGTTTCTGTATACAATGGTAACAAATGGATACACACATCATTCATAAAATGAATGCTACGATACGTCAGTTATAAGCTTCATTTTAAGGTGATATTATCAGGAGATCTTTTCTTAAGCAGATTTTACACGTTTATGCATAGGTATAATAATTTCAAGACATTTTTTTTCAGACTCAAATTTTTATTTTTATTGTTGTGGATTGAGCTAGTGCTGGTCACAAACGATAGGTTTTACTAAAAATTGTCTGAATAATAATAATTTTTTATATTTATGTTTCGATATGTGTGTACGGTCGATGTTTAAAACAAGTAGAAGCTAAGTGACAAGTTGTTGGATGATGGTTTACCTACTAATCATGGGTTTTTAATCACATAGGGAAATTCACAGGGTTGTCTTTCTTTTGACTAGGTTCTTGCGGGTAACCGATATTGGAAATTACTAAATTAGAATAAAATCCAGGACATTAGATTTTTTTGTTCGTCACTTTCGGAAAAAAAAACCGCACATACATGATATTTCATTCCAATTTATTCATTGCTTATAATGTGCTGTGAATAAAAATCATCCTCTAGTTGGCGCTGATTTTTTTTGTCTTTACTATTCCCCGTTGTGAGTACTATATCGCATCTTATAAAAATGAAAACATGTACAAACAAAATTTTTCTTAAAAATATGCAAATATACGTACTCGTATACTGAAACATTTTGTTTATTTTTCGATCAAATACGAATTACAAATTATAGCAGCTAGAACAGCTAAATATTATAACACCCAATTTTGACACTATTCATTAAAACAAAATTTTCGAATAAAAAAGAAAGTGAAGTTGTCTTATATGCAAATGTTAACCAGTGCCATTTCCCACTAGTAGTAAACATTATTAGAAAATTAAATGCGTGGTCATTTAAAAAATTTTCTCTTTGTGTAAATAAATATACCAAAACAAATTAAAATGAAAATTTTTGTGACACTAAATTTAATACACAATAACACATTAAGATGCACTGAAGCAATCCCGTTCGTCCTTCTTAGATAATATTTGACATTCTTAACATGTGATGCCAACAATATTTAAAATAATGCAAATAAGTATTTTGCGATATTTAAAAAAAATGTCAGTTTATTTGAAAGCATACACGCTTATCTGTAACAAAGATAAAAATAAAACGTTTTAAAACCATTATTATTATTATTATTATTATTATGAATGTGTGTTTTTTTTTATTTAGAGTGAACGTTTAGTCATACGGAGTGTAAGTACGCCACAAGTTTTCATGTAAGAACAGTCTCGAAAAATTGTGGAGAATATCTATGTATAAAAAAATACAATCATGAATATCACTATCATCAGTGAGCGGATTCTTGCAGATATGCGGCAAACCGCCAGTGCAATGATACACCTGAACCTTGCGTCGGAGCAATTAGTCTTCAGGTGGCTAACGGTACGCTATAAAAAAAGGGTTAGCTTTCCATCAAATTCACGCATATTTAGCGGCAGTTCAGTTTTATAAAAGAAAACATAGAGAGAATAATATGCGCTTACGTCCACTCATGACAACTGAACCGTCAATCTTCGGGAATATTTATTGTGCTACCAATGTAAATCTATTTGCATATGTGACCAGTTATAGAATTTCTTTTCAAAATCTGTGTAAACTATTGAAAACTAGTTCAAACTAACAAAGTCTGTAGGTGTAATGATACAGGTTGTCCCGGTTACAATTTTTAACGAGATTTTTTTGTAACAGTTAACCTTTTTGGGAAAAAAAAACAAAAAAAAAACGATTTTTATAACAGAACAAGTGACACTCTTACTCTTAAGACATGTTTAACATAAACATATTTAGACAAAATTTCACAATACTCACAGGTACTTTCCGAAGGTAATGTTAAATCTTAATAATATCTATTTCAATGTTGCTTTTAGTTATCTCACACGTGGGTGCAGTATTCAACAGTTTAGTTAAAAATTAGCTGTGTTGTCACCGTTTTTGCGAATTTCTTGAAACGTTTGAACGTGTTCATGAAAGTGGGTTAGCTTAGTGTGATCAAAATGGCTTGGAACGGTCCGATGCAATACCAATGCATTACAGTTTTTCCGTTTATTGTGATCAATATTTCGCTTATTGTGATCAATCTCGCAATTTTTATACAAGCGGGAATTGCTTTTTTGGAAAAGCGAGACGACCGAAACTAGTATTGTGTTTTAATGAACATTCATTGCTCGCAAAAGCTGCATTCGCTTATACTATTACTTTATACAACCACAATCAGTGACAGACTTTAGTAATCAGTGCGTTTTCGTCTTTTGAATGAACGAATTTTTGCTGTATTACATTTGAGTAGTACTTAAGTAAAAATGATCACGTCGAAACGACGAGATTTCAGCTTATCAGAAAAAAAAAATCTCATCCCTTTTTTACAAACTTCTAAAACAACCAAAGGAAATCGGGGGTTCCTTTCTCAGAATGATGACCTAAGTTTAAAATAAATTCTAATGTTTATGTACCTTCATCTACCAGCATAATAAACACTGTCTTGTTCATGATTTTGCTTTGTTTCAAGTTTTACTGTCTTTGATGGTGGTTTTCGCTTATTATTATCAGTCGGTTAGTGTGATCAATTTGTCTGAGTCCCGAAGTGATCACATTAAGCGGCGTCCACTGTATATAATATAACGAACAATTCAGTATGCTTTCTAACCCTAAAACCTTGAATTTTCTTTCTTGCTTGTGTATTTTAAATGCCGGCCATTTTTAGTTAGCTAATTTATTAAGTACTAATAAGAAACAGAAAATCTTTTTCAGCTCATAATCAGTAATATTGCAAATGCCTCCTTGTAATAATTTCGCTTACAATAAAAAGGATTCAATTTAAGTGACTACATTTTTTCTTTATAATTTGAACTTTTTGTGAATTTAGTTGCTTTTTAAGGTTTGTTTAATGATGATTATTGTTATGTTTTATTACCCATTATTATCAGTTTTGTTAATATCTTTTTTTGGATTTTATGAATGCAATGATGTCATCAACTTTCTACAAGGGACGAATAAACTCTAGTGTAAGTTTTATAATCGCTGTCATAATGTTAATGAATCATAGAAATTTCATAAAAGTCCGTTATGCATTTTTTGAGATAAATATGAAATTTACATAAATTTAAATAAACATTAATTTTTTAGGTTAACCCGTATATGTAAATTTAAAGATGGACGTGTGGTACCTATTAAAACAATCGGTAGGTGATTTTAAGTTAGATACAAAATCAAAATTTAAACGTCAAGAATATAATATTATAGTACTTTTCTAATTTAAGCTATTATAGTTCAAAAAGCAAAAACGATGATATTTTGTTTTCACTACAAAAGCTTTTAAGTGAAGTGCCATTTCTACAGAAAGTTTTTTGTTTTTTATTTAGGTTGGATCAGTAAAAACACCCGTTTTCACTGAGACATTCTGTATTTATAAGTTGCTATGGAAGTGTCTCGACTTATTAGTCTACTTTCATAGATTACTTCCTTTTTCCGTACACTCTAGGTTCAATTAACCGTCCTGAAAATCTTGAAACAGATTGTTGTTATCGCATGCAGCAGCGTTATAGATTATGTTACGAAAATGTCAAGGTAAAACCGTCTAAAGCAAAAATTAATGACATTTCGTCTTTATCTAATTAAGTGGTTCATTCATCAGTTTTGCTAATTACAAAATAGGTATAAAATATTACCTAAGCAACTTATCACGTGAGTTGTAGTAGTATAAGTTACCAATGAATTGACATAGAAGGTAAAAGTTATCTACCTAATATGAATCGATTTTTTTTCTAGCATTTGTAATTTTTTTTTTTTTGTTGAAAAAATGCTGGGGAAATTTTTGTATTTATAATGAGCTTTCCCATTAGTTAGTGTACGACAATTATCTCTAAAAGCTTTGATAACCTTCAAACATGTTTTATTTTTAAGTGTTTACGGTGCCGAGCATCAATAATTATTTTTTATAAATATTCGATTAATTAAAAGTGAACATAGCTGACATATCTATTTTACATATAATAAGATTTCATTACCATTAAAAATATGCTTTTATGTTTAAGATTCATTACTGTCCAACCCGAACAATAGCTGTTGTATTTTGCCCCACTAAGAACACACCTGTATGTTCACCTACAACGACAGTGATTGTAAACTCACCATAGAAGCAGTCAGTTAGTACCCGCTAGTCGCGAGTGTCGTTCTGTCGAGTACCCTTTTACCATACCATAATATTTACAAATGTTCATCGCAACTTATAGGGTACCAAAAAAGTGTGAGTGGGTGTATGTGGGTGGCGCTGTGTGAAATTGGGCTTTAAGCCCTTTGTGATAAAATGACTGTTACATATACAGGGCACGTTCCTAACGGAAGTACTTTCGGCTGTTTTTGGAAAGTACTAGGAATGTAAGTTATTTAATCGATATTCTTTTTTACTTGATGAATGTTACTGGTGGGTTTTTTGAAATTTGCGGAGGGAAATTCCTTGTGCATTCGGTACGTCTCTTACGTAAACGTAGGTAGTACTGTTGCTAAGACTTTTAATTTAATTAATCATTAATTCATATTTCCGTATTTGTTGAGGTTTTTTTCTGAATTGTTTTAATTATTTATTGTTGAGCTACGGAAAATCCGATGAAAGTTGCACATTTATGTGCTTGTATTTCTATTAACTCATTATGAATGCTTATAAGACTATGTAATAGTAATATTGTCGAGAGAATGCATTGTGTTGCACATTTTGTAATGTGCATTATTACAGTTTGAAGAGTGAATACTAAACAAGTTCCTTGATTAAGTATTGGAAGACCATTTATTCAAAAATGGCTACAAAAAAAATTCTTCAAACATTAGAAAGCACATTACACTAATCCGATGGCAATTTATAATCTTATTATTAGTTCAGTGACCTTTCATTTTCACAGTTGGTACGTACATTTCAGAATTTCAAAATTTTTGAAAAATCGTCACATAACAATTAATTTTATTTTTTATGAATATGATCAATCGATGAGTGTCGGTGAAAAGACACGTAGCCGCGACCAGCATTGTTTATGTTTTAATAACATAGTGTTGGTACGTGGGTTTTTTACTGATAATAACTTATAAACTTACTCGTAAAACAGTTTTCTAATCTTCTTGTTGTACGATTACAGCAACACTACGAAGTACCTGTTTAAATATTCTGGAACAATTTTTACACGCTTTTTCATGTATATTGAAAAATAATACATGTCGCAAAATTATAGGTACAGTATCGTACCATGAGAATAAGTGTTGCCTGAGTATTTTTTGTTTGTTGATAATAGGTAAGTAGATATACCTACATACGCGGACCGTTAATTTCCACTACCGCATTTTATCTCACTAACCTGTTGCTGGAGCCCGTTTATTCAATGTCACATGCAAAACAATATGTTGTTTCCTAAAAGACCAAAAAACCAGACTCATTAATTAAGTAAGTGAGTGTTAATTAATTAATTAATAGTAAGTGATCAGTAAGTACTTTCAAGGTTTGAATTAATCTAACTACTTGCTATACTTTCGGTAATTTAAATCCTATTTTTGGTTTAATTTTTACTAATTCGAAATGTGTGTTGTGCTGTTGACATCAAAATAGTACTTTTTAGTTTTGAATGAGCACAAGATTTTTGATGCCCTTGGTGATTTGCTGTCGCAAAAATATCGCTGCTTATTACATAACAACAATAAAGCAATAATACTGTATTATTGCTGTGGAACAAATGAAAATATAGGTTAATTGTTTTGGCATTAATGCAGCTATAGCGATAATTCAGGTCAAATGTTTGTTTAAGTCAGTCATTTTATAAAATGCATAATAAATAATCTTAATGAATATACTAGCTGAAAAATAAAAAAGAGTAGAATGTTATACAACAGGTAAAAATTATCATTACTGGAAATTGGTGATAGTTGTAGAATATTTAGGTTTTAATTTTTAAATACAGACTTACTAATAATTTGTGTCTGTCAGCCCGTTTCATTAAGATCTTGAAAATTACAAAAAAAAAAAAAATAACAGATTCTATTTTACAGTCTAGAACATACCGGCTTATTTAAAATTTTCAATTTAGAGCAAGTGGTGTTTATTATTTTCCTTCATGCCCGGTCACATTAATTACAATGGGTGTTATTATTATAGCTTTTAATTTTTGAATGGGAAAAGTAAGAATCAATCAGTTTCAATATGTATAATTTATTAGTGTTAAATTATCGTATTAGCGAAAAAAGTACAGTTACATAAATATGTAAATGTATTTAATTTGTCTAAATTATTGTGTTGACAAATAATGATTCTGCTGCAGATCGATAGACAGAGAAAAACAAATTAAAAAGAGAAAATGGAATTATTTCTTACACTCAATCAGTTCGTTGCTTTTTTATGACAACAATTTTTCTAATATTTCTAGTTTCTCCGGTAGGAAGAGAATATGTGTTGTTTCATGACGACAAACGTATACTGTTTAAATCTGGAGTACGTTTATTAATAAATTATTCATTAAGGCAAATTTGTTATCTCAAAAAATATTGCCGACATAGATAATCAGTAACCTAATTTTTCATACGTGACACTATAATTATGAAAACATCGTTTTTTTTTTTTGTATTTTTGACAGCTGCATTACGTAATGCTTATCACAAGGTTTTTTAGAGAAATTATATAACCATATATTGTGTGGAAAGTAATTTTCAAACTTGTATTCAGCTACTTATTAGTACTTTCCAAGTGTAAGCTTGTTTTTCGCCGTTTCAGTACACCTATAGTACTGACAAAAATTAATATACTCCTGTACTTGTGCTCTATGAATCCATCTTATTTTTATTAATTGTTATTACAATTTTTATTGGTCACATAAATATGCAGCTACGCAAGCCTAACTCATAGACCCGAGGTCCAATTTTTTTTATCATTACTATAATACTGCACGTGTCGGAATTGACATACGTGCTCTTGCTGAAATGCTGATCGGAACATTTTCCAATTTGAAAATTCGCTGCAAACATAGGCATAGCCTTACACTTCATCAACACATTCATATTTTTGGAACAATTATTTGGCCATTCACCCGATTTCCCCTAAACTGTTATTAGGGTTATTTAGTAACGGGTCCTCGTTGGTGCTCCGACATGGTGTCGCGCCAGCCGAAATTCCAGCCGTCTGAGGGTTGATTATCTTCGGTTAATATAAACTTTCGATAAGGTGCAAGGGAAGCAGTGAAGGTGCAGTCTGTTATTTCTTCTCGAAGAATAAAGGCTATTTTGAGTTTGCTCTCTTGTTTCCACTTTCCTGTGTCATTTTGGGAATTTGATATTTTTCGTTATTACATATTGGTATTATCACAAGTGAGAAACCATTGATGGAGAAGTGCTAACTGATACTCCGCGCCAGACCAAATATAAACAAGACAATAGAATATATTCCCGTAACATAATACGTCTAATCAAAGGCAATGGCGGAATGAGGGTGATTAAAGTGACATACGCTTTATTGTTGATGTAGAGTAAAACTTAGATTTATTAGCAGTTTCATCGACAATTATTGTTTTAACTGTAGGCGTGTCATTTCTTTCAATCGAGAATGTCGATAGTACTCTAAACAATAAATAATCCATTATTTTGTTACTGTGGCAAATCTAGAATGCTAGATAACTTTTATTTAAAGTAACACACATAATTACTAGAATTTTTACTTTCAAATTCTTTTCAATCAAATTTTATTATTATTCGAAGAAATAACCTTAACAAATTTTTTTTGAACTATTAATACAGGATGTCTCGAAAAGTGAATGAATAAAGCAGTTGATGTAACTGATGACACCAAAACAACTTATCTATATTTCTCTAGATTCTTGGAACAAATTATTGCGGTTATTTGTGTTACTACTTTATGAATGAAAATTAATATCTTTGGTAATATGATTTTGGTTTTTATTTAAAAATCGACCCAACTAAATTTTCCTGAAATTCGTTAAACAGTGTAATTTTACAATAATGTTGCATTATACACATATTAGAATAGAAATGGTTGTCCTTCACGGCACAGGGAAATTCTGTTTAAATAACTTTTACCAATTTTAATAATTCTCAAAAATCATTCAAACAACTGGAGTTAATTTATCCAAACTGTAAGGTCTTTCTATTTTTTAGCATTGTGTGTTTTAAATGAGAAAAATTTACATTATGCCAGTGTAACTCCTACATACAAATAAAAGTTTAAGTGCAATATTGTAATAAAATACGATACTACGTACCATACCTCTTACCAGTCGATCAGCATTCAGCTTTAACCCTGACATACACAACCGCATTATGTCTGCAACAATTTCTTTTGTAACATCCAAATTTGATTTGAAACACCTTGTTAACGTTTTGAAACGTACTATGCGATTTATTTGACTTGATTATATTGTTTAAACACCATGTTTAATCTGTTGACTATCATAATTTTAAGTATTTTAAGTATGTTTCTACTTTGTTTATTCTTCTTACTTAGTTAAATATAATTTATAACAGTTAAAAAAATTAAAGAGTATTGTAATCCATTTACTCACTAACAGACAAGCTACTATAAAATCAAAATTAGTACAGCCAGTACTAATGTAACAATAGAACAAAATTACTATTTAGCTGTCAACAATTTTCAACAAATATTTATATAAGAGTTCTATATGTGATTTACTTTGATTCTGTTGTGGCTGAAAATTATATGCCATTAATACAAAAAAAAACTTAACTACAGTTGTCCTTTGACCAAATTAAGCATACCTAAAGTTTAAACCAGTCCTCTGCATCAGAACTGTGATTTTGCGAATAATTAATTATCACGCTCTGAATTAGTGAAATGTCAGTTTATGAAAGTAAACGAGGATTAGGTATAAAATTTCAGAAATGTTCACTCATATATCAAAATAATGTTAAAACTTGAAATTTAGTTACAAAACAATTTTGTTTCTTTTTGAAAGAGGAGTCGATTTCGAAGCTGAATTTTGTTTTTGTAATATGCTTTTAAATAAATCTGTTTTTAATACATGAGTCATGGCAGATCTATATCAGGTTATATGGTAATTTTATTGTTTTAAAAAAGCAGCTGCTAAATAGCGCATATCTTAGAAGAATCCAGAAAAAGACAACTTTTTATAAATCCGAAACCACAACAAGTGAAATACGATTTACATATCAAAGAAAGATTAAATATAAATTTCTTTATACTTTTCTGATCCCAGTTTTGCATATTTGCACCCCGTTCTTGGCTTTTTTAATTAAATAAACGTTCGTTGGAAAAATAATGTCTAATTGAAAGCGCTTTTGTAATTTACAACGTAAACACGATTGTTACTCATTTCGTTGAAAAGTTAAAAAGTGCCTTACCAATTAGTATTATTTATCTTGTCGTATTTGAGTAATGAATTACTAAAATTTAGGGCAATGTTAATTCTACTAAGTGTTTATTGCTTTCTTATCTAGTTTGAATAAACTAGATGGTACATTTCAAGATATGTCTTTTTTCAATGACAGAATTTGTTTGTTCGTTTAGCAGTCAACCTGCATTATGACTCACAAGTTATCTCACAAAGACATTCACAGTATAGAAATTTTACACACTTACGGAAACGCGATTTTAGTAACCCCTTGGTACAATTTAAAATGTCATAAATTTTTCCAACAAAGTGTGTCAAAAATTTATGGTTTTATATTGATCGTTTTGGTTATATTTTCTTTGGGAAGACTTGTGTACGCTATATCTTGTAAAGAGGACCTGTTATTTGCACAGTATTTAATTATTATTGGCTCCGAAACGTCAATAGCATCACTAGTTTGTCTGCAAGTTTTAAATGTAACATTTTGCAAAACAGAACAGTGGCAAAGAATTTTTCGGAAGTTAGATTTCATAGATTACAATTTGAAAAATCGAGGCAAACAAGAGACACGTTTTTTTAAAAACATGTATTTTAACATTTTCTTGCAACACATATTGTTTTGTGTTTATACTGGTGTTGGATTTTATTCGTGGATATATTATATTGGTAGACCCTTTACACCAAAACAAATGATTTTATCGTTTTTCAGTTATTACAGATTTTTGACGATAATATTCATAAACACGTTGGTTAAATGTATTAGAAGTAGATATCAAGATCTTAACAATCAGGTTGGAAATATCTGCAACAGTGCATCTTTACAATCGTCAAAACTAATTCAACAGTTCCGAGAAATTGCCAAAATTTACAGAACTCTTCACGAAATAGTGGAAAATTTCAATAACATATTCGGTAATCAAATTTTCATAATAATAATCCACTCCGGAATTCATCTCATAAACTGCATGAATTTCACTTTTGTTGACGTCAAAGTAATCGACAATCAGAATTATTACACCAACGCTGTGATTTCAAATTGTTGTTTGGTTGTGTTTATAATGGTACATGCATATCTCGGTAATAAAATTCTGTAAAATATTTACTCATATTTTTTAGTATACTTTCACGATAATAGCCATACCGTGTAATTCTGCAATGCAAGAAGCAGAGAATTTCACTAGAATATGTTATCTAAACCAGGAAAAATTCGGACCATTGTCGCAGGAAAGATCAGAGTTGATTATACTGGCACAGTATGGAGCAAATTTCATTCCTCGTTTTGAAGCAATGGGAGTTACAATCAATAAGACTACAATTCTTGCTCTGATTAGCACTGTTACTACATATTTTATTATTGTACTACAGTTTCAGCGAAAGTGATTGTACGCTCTTATAATTCGTGACGTTTCAATCATCTCGATAATTACACTTTTTGAAGACGACATTAACTGTCGTTGCGTTTTATTTATTTTGTATCCTTGTCCCCACCCAAGTAAATCAGGTTGAAAGAATGAGAAATTAGTTCTTAGACCACAATGCTCTTAAAGCCTCAACCTTGTTACAATTCACTTACTTCCTTAATACCACAGACATGAGACAACTGAATCAACTATTGGAATTGCTCGTTAAAAACAATAATGGAAAGTCTATAGGCGTTTTGTAACGTGGAGACTGATTGCAAGTAGTCTACAATATTCAAACACCTTGAAGTAGAAACGTAGAAATAATTGCTTGTATTTTAATGTCAGTTAACTGTAAATCTTTCGCTTAACATGTGTTGATTGATCAGATGGATTGGAGTCAGGTGTGTGGACACGTTCCTATGAATAATTTTAGTGATCAATGTGTAAAAGATCAAATCAAGTTTTGGCAAGGAAAAGACCACTTTAATGAAGCAGAAACATTAAAACTGTTTAGGTTATCGTCTGTGCTTTAAATTAAAATGAAAAGTAGGGACAACGTGGAAAAGACGAAAGGTCTGCATTGTTTAGGACCTTTAACTTGTAACATTTTTTGCGGTACTATTTCGGACGACGTATTTAATAGCTGTAATAGCCATGAAATATGAGTTTCACGCTAGAGTGAGTGCTACATTAATAAAGTCGTTTAATAAAATCTATAAACTTTAGAACTAACAATACAAGTCATATTAAATATTAACTCTACTGTAAAATAATTTTGTTTAAAACAGTTGTCACATTATTATGCACTGGATGCTGCCAAATGTCAGTAATTAAGATCTATCATATTATTATTTGTTAGTAAGATACCCATCTTTGCATAATGTTGGTTGAGTCATTTTACATAATAGTACTACTAACCATTAACTTTGCATAAAAATTGCTTTTTTGCTATCTAGTGTATTATTTATATTGTTGCAGGCATTAATGAAAATAAAAAAAGTATGTTGAAAATGACTTGGGCTCAGATTTACATAATGTAGACACTGCTTTTATTCTTCAATAGTTTACTATTCGATTATTTCAACTGTCAAGCGCTTCTATCTTTAAATCTTTCAATTATTTCTATATTTTGCCATATAATGTGCCCTTTCTAAGATAATAATAGACAAAATAAATCAGACCAAACGTTTTACAATTCTAATAAACAAAAAAATGGTCTTGAAGTTGCAGCAATGCTGTGCCACATGACTCATTGTGCAGTAAACAATTATCTCAAAAAATTTTTGAAATGACCTCATCAACGGTCTTAAGGGTAATCAGTGTTTCTACTTTATTAAGATTTCTAAGAATTTTTGTTATGTCGGTTATTATCTAATATTTTTTAAAGCAAACTTTATATGTACATAAACTTACAAACAGCGAATTTTTTGCAAATTTTTGGCAGAATTTGGTTAGCGTAATGTTTCTGAGACTATCGAACTAACAGATGACAGACAGACAGACAGACAGACAGACAGACAGACAGACAGACAGAACACAGATAGACGGACGGTCAAAATCGGTTTCAATAAATTAACCGAAACCCCAAGGAAGTATGAAATTAGAATGTCGCCGAAATAATTCTTCTATATCTAATACTTTCCTTAATTATTGTAAGGAAAGTGCACAGTTAACATTATTTTTAGTCAAATTTTCATCAGCGTTTCGTTTGTTTCAAGTGCGATCGATTTACATGTACATATTTGATAATTTTGTACAGAATTGGATAAAATCATTTAAAACGTGTATTGAAAGCGAATTTACTCCAACTATTTACGTTGTATAAAATTTGTAAAAGTTTTCGAATTTTTACTTTGTTAATTTTTTTTTATTTACATATAGACTAAGAATAAATGACAGAACACAACAATGTATTATTTACAGCGACATTTTCTTACCTTTCGAACAAAAGTTTGACCATGGTCCAAATGCGAGACTTTTAGCGGAGATATTTATATTTATGAATTTTATTATAATAAGGTCCAAGGCTACTTTCAGGTTTTCCCGAGATTCTATGCTCCCTAGAATACGAAAAAATAGGTCTCGCATTTGTATCTGCCTGTCATCTGTCTGTGTCGATTTTTATTTGGCAAATAAAAATTTTGTATGTATTGTAGGAAACATACAGATGGTCAAACGCCAACCACAATTGACTAATCATCCTGACCAATAATTTGATGATGAAATTTATAAATTTTGAGATGACGTCATAAAATAACTTATTCCTGTATTTGTGGTTTATGAATTTGCCTCTCATAGTAATCTCGGTCTTTAAAATGGGACCTACTGAACCAGCACGCAAAAAATGTAGACCAGATGTGTACTGTATTTCAGGGAGTGTAAACACCCTTGGACCAATTTCTTGTATTAAGAAAATTTGGTTTTTTATTTAATGACGGAGTGCTAAGAAATATTTTTTTCGTCGCGCGTTTCCGTTTCCTGTTCTGAGTTTATGGTTTTTTGGAAAAATGCGTTTGTATCGATGTAAAATCTAGTCGCGATAACAGGGCAGTCGTTAATAATCCACTGTTTTCTTTGATATTACAATGTGTATGGTTGTTATGAGTAAAATTTCTTATACAAAATGACTCAAAAAATTAATGACTGAGACAATTGATTTTATTGATTAAATCTCGAATGGCTTCTTCCCCCATTTTCAAAATATTTGGGAATGCAGTACTGTTATTGTTAGTATTATATTACAACTATCCAACTTGTGTATACAAATGAACAATTCACTTGGAACATGCTACCTTTACTTTACTACACATATTTTTATTTTAGTTTATAGGGTTTATCATAAAAAATAAAATTCGAAAAATTAAATTTTATAAATTGTCGAAAAGGTTGGTTTGGATAAGTTGTACTGCACTTCAGGGGCGAAGGATGTTCTGTTGAAATATAAGCTTCGAACATTTTTTTTTATATATTGTATATAGCGGACGACACTATTTAATCAAGAAATATTTCATCGTAATAGAAAACAAACTAGTACAATGACAACTATGTACAATATCAGTAATAATAACATATATAAAACAGTTCAAAAAAATCGGATTATGTTATTTCAGAATGTACACTCAACATTTAAAAAGTATGACTTTCTAGGGTGAAAAGTGAAGGCGAATTCATAAACCACGAGTATTAAAGTATGGTATTTTATCCAATAGAATTCAAAAAAGTTTGTTGTTTTAGACATAATTAACACTTGTTTTGAACAAACTTTTTTTAGAACAATCCAAAACATGTGAAATGTTAAAAATATTCCGTTGCAAAAAATCATGCACATTTCAGGTGAGAAATTTTGAGATGCCCTCATATTTTTTGTGGAGTAAATGAAAATTCCACTTTTGATTATCCTATAATGCAAGTTTTAAATTTCAGGACAGTCAATTCAGGAACTTTAATAACTATCTGTTAAATAAATTTCCTGTACAGAACACAGAAAAGGAAATGGAAAATCTATATTTTTATGTCATGTGTGCTAGCAAATGCCTAGATTATTCAAATACAGCTAGAAGGAAGGTTATTTCGACAGAACTTCCCATGCTCCTGAACTATAGTCTAACAAATCCAGCTTTTTTGAAAAATTATGAACGACAGACGGTAGACGGTAGAAAGCAGACGACAAACAGCCAGATAAACAGACAGACTGACAAACAGACGTGAGCCCTATGTTTTCGTACTCTAGGGGTCATGAAACGTCGAGAAAACTTGAAACTAGTCATTCGTCGAATTGGAATTTTTCCTTGGTTAGTGACGCTCAGGAAGTAAAAATGGATCTGACCTGTCTTGGGGATGAAATCATTAGCATTTCCATACTGTATCAACATTAATGACAGTTTGACCAAGAAATCCACCCCTCAGTAGTTTTAGGTGACGTTCTAATTTTATGAATGTGGTTTAAAGCAAATTAACGTATGAAATAAAAATTTTAATCTGTTGACGAGTAGTTTTAGAGGTTAAAAAATTAAGGAAAAAATTTAAATTTTGTACCAATACAATAGAAAACTTGACTCAGTTTCCATTCAAAAGTATTGAAGAGTTACAAAATTATTAATCTGTTAGGTAAACATAATTTTTAAAGTCTATAAATTGTTACCAATATTTAATTAAATTTCGGTAAAAAATAATATCATACTTGGAAACAGGGCGCCAAGGGTGTGAATTCGTAAAATGCTGTTAAAAATAAACAACAAAAAGATATTGCTAATGTGCTCAGCAGTGAATTTTATACTTATAACTTCCATCGTCGTGATCGTGAATAATAATGACAATTAAGCTTGGTTATGTTAATTAAAGAATGGGGAAATATTTCAATAAAAGATAGGCAACAAGAGAAAACTCATTGATCATTGTACGGCAGTTTACGCACTTTTTAAATGTATGATCTACTTTGGCCCTTATTTTTATGTCAGGATGATCCATATATTAAAACCAGCTGTATATAGAACAAATTCTGACAACATTTTTCATAAATTGAGGTATTATTATTATTCAAAAGGTGTTAATAAACATATTTACGTTAAGGTTGTCATGTGTTGCTCTAATTTAACATCCTTAACGGTACATTAAATAACTTGAAAACTAGAGTTTCTACAGAGACGTTCAAACTGGTAAATTCGTTGTCTTAATTGTGCTTTTTTATTGCGTGATTCAATTTTAGGTATGATGACAGATGTTTTCTTTTTTGAACGCAATAATTTTTTACGTTATAATAACACTTTCCATTACTTTTGCCGCAAACTCTCATTTCAGATGTTTACACTGTTACATGAAACCATAATACAATACAAAAATGCAGAATTTTTTGTAGTAATAACTTTAATTTAAAGTAAAGGGATGTTAATAATCAGTAACTGGATATCTGGATACCCTTTTGTAAGGACATTTATAAGTCAAAGAAAAATTTTGTGGTGACCCAAGAAAACATAGCAGAATTTCTAACAGATTAGTTAATAATATTTTTCTCCTTGTTCGTAAATTTTTCATAACAATAAATAGTTCAAACGAAACGTACTACATATTTCAATTTGGTTAAACTAAATTTAACGGCGTAATGGCTTATGACTTTAGGCTTTAAACAGATCATTATACTTTACAAGACCTTGTCCGTCACATCTCATTTATTTTAATCGCCGGACATTTCCAACTTTTAAATAATTTTAAGTACAAAAGATTCATTCAATTTCCACGAGGTTTAACAACGCGCCTTGGTAAGGCTCAACTTAGACCATTAAATCAGAATTGTAAAATTTGTGTTTAAGTTAATTATCACGCTTTAAATGAGCGTAACGTCTTGCGAAAAAAACGAATTTAGGTACTTTTCTACCGCAGTACTCAAGTATTTATTTTAATTATGATGGAAGTGTGCATCTATTACTTAGTCTGTGCTAAAAATTGCAATACATGTTGTTAATAACACACGAAAACAGCTGAAGTGTTGCATTATAAAATTAATTAAGCAAATACTGCATCACGTAGCTAAAAATCATGGTGTGTAATAGCTTACAAAGAATACTGGCACTTACCGTATTTTACGTTATCTACTATGAATCAGTGTTTCAGAAGAAAAACGTTAAATAAATATTGCAAAAATAGAAAAAAGCTGTTGCTGGTGTTGTTAATCACTTGTGTACAGTTTTATCTTAATCACATTGATAAATACAGGTGGTAACGCTAAACAGATCGCGCCTATTACAGTTTTATATCTTAACCTCGTTAAGATTTGTCTCGAGATTTATGTATCGACCGTTGGTGCTATTGAAAAAAATCGAACTTGCATTGAATTTTTACAAGAAAACGACCTCATTTTGTGCGAAATATTTAGTTCACGTTAAGTTATATAATTATAGGTAGATCTTTTTAGAAGGTCGGACGGGAATATATTTTATAAAATTTTTGATATCCATCATTAAGTAATTATTATTAATGCATTTGGTTTAAACGACATTAAGAAAGTGCGTGTTGGTGTAGGGTGCACTCAAATAGTTGTTATAGGCACGTCCTAGTAAAAAAAATCTACCTTGCGTAGAAGGATTAGTAAAGCATTAGCACCAACCTTCGCGATATGATTATTTTAATCTGTGTTCAATAAGTTCAAGTTTAATGAAAAATAAATGTTGATGCACTGCACTGTCAAGAGTTTAATTATTTACGCCCTTGCTTACAAAGTTCAAAATCATTTGCACATTGCATGACAGTTTAAATTATACCTTTAATAAACACAATTTTTTTAATAATTTAGTAAATAAAGTGACTATAATCAGCCAGATTTAATAATTAATTGAGAATTAATTTAATGATCATTCTATTTATATTTTATGGGATTTCTGAAGGTTAATAAAATTAAGGTAATTAAGTAATTTGTTTTACGAAACAAGAACGGCGTTAGTTTATGTAACAAGTCGGACATAATAAATAAACTAAGATGAGCTAATATTTTTATGGCTTAAAATTTAACTGCTTTTTGAGTACCTACTTTAGGAGATTTCAAACTGTTAATAATAATAATGATTATTTTCTTTGATTTTGTTGGGTTAAGGTGTTGATTATGATTAGCACGAGGGTCAGCTGAACTTTAATATTATACAGCTTGTTAATTTCTTAATTCTCTTAACAACAAAAGGTAATAAAGTGAAGCATAAAATTAGTGAAATTTTATGACAGAGATTGCTGTAATAAAAATACTAAAAATAACTTTACAGTATACCGGGTGTTCATTTTTGCACGTTTCATTTTAATACCGGGCTTACATTTGGAAGGGCCGAAGTTTTTATTTTATTGTTATTTATTAGTGTAATTCTGCATTCTCCACTTCACTGGCAAAAAATGTATGTCGCTTCCGGAAATTCCAGCATCAATGTAATTCTGGAGTAGGTACATTCATTTTATAGTTTTTTCGTTAATTGATCAAGTTTCAAAATTTTATTTTTTCGAATAACTGAAATATTACACATTGAAATTGAAAAATTACAAATATTATAATCAGAAATTTCTAAAGCATTTAATCAAGGAAATCAATATCACTGAAAAATCGAAACGTGTTCTGATTAACCTACAAAAAGCATGTACCTCATATACTTGAAAAAAAATTGACGTAATTTTCAAAAAAATGTGATAACTATAACGGTAAAGTTACTAATTTTATACTGTTTTTTATGTCAATTCACAGTTCTAAATTTCATACATCCACTTTTTTTAATAATTGGGATCTAATATGGAAGATTTAAACTGAGACGCCGACCAATTTTTAATATAAAGCATTAAACCAAACGGGTTACAAAGTAAGTAGGTACATCACTGGAACATTAAGAACACACTTTATTTAAAGCACTTAAAACACACTTTACTCCATTTCAAAAGAAAAAGATGATGTGATTTCCCAATCAAAAGTGATATAATCCTTTAAAATTTCAAAGTTCTGTTTTTTCAAGTACCTAATTGAGATTTTATGGTGGAATAGCTGAAATGGGACACCGATATATCACAAGTTTCGGTTTTCATATACATAGACCATTCAGGTGCGTTATTGTGACAATGTTTCAAAGCTTATTAAAAAAAAAACTGGAAAATTATTCCTATTGTTGTTAATTTGTCTAACAACAAGTTTTACGAACGAACTTTTTGAAATTACGTCTCTAACTTCTTGGTAAACAAAATGATATTAACTCTGATGCAAATAATACCATATTTTCAAAAATATAAACATAAAAGACAAAATTTAAGCCCCGCCCACCCACCCTATCTCAATTCTGACGATTTTTCTTATTCGTCGTAAGCCGAGGGGTAAAGCTTAATTGTGAAATCCTTATTTTTCTACGAGAAATTACCATGTGAAATATGTTCTTCAGTAATCGTGTTATGCAAAGAAAACTAATTGTATTAATTAAAAAAGAAAACCAAAAAAGAAGCCCCACCCATCCGTCTCGATCTCAATCGTGATGAACTTTTCATTCGTTAACAGACCGAGGGGCGGAGCGTAATTGCAAAATCGATATTTCCCTATAAAAATTTATCGTTTTAGACCTGTTTTAAGTTTCTTGTTGTCGAAATAAGTCTGCAGATATTAAGAAAAAAAAGCAATATGTAGTATTTCTCTACAACAAATTACTATGTAAGACATATTTTTGAGTATCGTGTTATTCAAAGAATACTATGTATATTAAGAAAAAATTAAAGGCAAAGATTAAGCCCCACCCATACCTGCCCTGATCTAAATTGTAATGAAGTTTTCATTCGTTGCCAGACCTAGGGGCGGAGCCTAATTGCAAAATCCATATTTCCTTACAAACATTTTCCATTTTAAACGTGTTTTGAGTTTCTAAGAATAAAAAAAAGTGACCACAATTGAGATGGGGTGGGTGGGCGGGGTTAATATTTAGCCTTTTTTTCTTAATGTAGGTAGTATTTTATGAACAACGCGGTACTCAAAAACATGTTTTTAATTTCTTCTAAGGAAATAAGTATTTTGTAGTTAAGCTCCGCCCCCTTGGCTCACGGCGAATTAAGAAATTATCACAAATGAGATAGGGCGGGCGGGCGGGCTTAAATTTTGTTTTAATAAGCGTAGATAGAAATCTTTTCACAACATGAAATTGAAAACATGTTTAAAATGGAAATAATATAATAAGAATATATATTTCAATAAATTTTTATTTACATGTAGATAGAGATCAGTGTGCTCAAAGTGAGAGGGCAATTAAACTAGTTTGGGGTTTTCCACACCATGCATATAAAATGTGTTTCGGAAGAGATGACTCCCATCTTCCGTATATATCAGAAAAAGATACTAGTATTAAAGGGTTAACTCCTAGGTTAAAACTGCCACTAAATTACGATACTATGAAATATTAATTAAAAGAATCGAAAAATCGTTAAAGTCATGTAGGCAAACTTAAGTGAATTTGCCTTTTGAATCAATATTTCGTTTATTTTTTTGAACTTTTCAGAGTATTATGTAATTTTAATCATTTTTAAAGTTAATTTTAATTTAGTACTACTTCCTCCCTTGCATACATCTTTCTCTAATGGAGACTCAGTTGAGAATAGTTTCTCCGGAAACGTGTCCCTGATTTAACAAATATATGTGTGTAGAATGACATTGTTTCTAATTAATTAAAGATTTATTTAATAGTGACGTCATCTATTCTTCGAGGAATTAAAATTTCAAAGTAACCGGTATGATATAAGATTATCTCAGCCGAATAAAATCATTAGCATACAAACGGGTAAATAAGGCACAAACGGAAATGGAGACGTGCATTTTTATACTTTACAGCCTTTGAAATAATGAAATTAAATATACGTTATAGTTCAGCTCTATTGCAAAATCGCTAATTAATTAATAAGAAATAATAAGAAACACAGGGTTTGTTCATTAACTTGGAATATTTTATGGTTCAGGGTTAAGTGTTGCTGTATTTTTAACTTTAAAAGTTTTAATCACTCTTGAGTAAGCTTAAATATAGGTAATTCGTTTTTGATTCATAGGAATTTTACACGATTAAATCAAAAACGATTCAACCCATTGTCTCGAAAATTTGAATTACAGTAATGCTGCGCTAGCCTATATTTAATAATAAAATTCAGAACGTTTTGTTCCATTGCAGCATAATGAATAATTAGTTTGAAGAAGATTAAATCACTGGAAATTATTCCTTTTAAACACAAATGCATTATTTTAATAATTGTTTGAAGAAGCTTTTTGTTCGACTATACTTTAGCAAACGCAATATGTTTGATTCATATGTCAAGAATACCAAAACTTTTATATAAACACTTAAATATAGTTTTAAATTATTCATTTTCAGTAAAAATAAACTGTGTAGTAAACCAAATGCGGTTTGGAAAATATAAAAACTTATAAACGCCAACATTCTTTGGTTTTATGCGTCAATATTTAATTGTCCTATGTGCAAGTTTATTTAACAGTTTTAACACATCTTTGAGGTTTGTGGTGATTGAATCATCCGTTAAGGAATTATATAACAATTTGGAATAAAAAACCAACAAGTACCCTCTGCAAGTCCGGTGGTTAATTTATAATTTCTAACACAGACGTATAGTTTTTCCAAGAAAGTTTGTCTAAGTAATGCAAAATGTTGTGAGGAAAATATTTCGCAATGCTAGTTTTCCGATGTTTTGTTTTAACTTTAGATAGACAGATAATTTCCGCACTACCAGACCGATTACTTTAAAATCTATTTATATTTTATAGTACTTTATACTTGTGGTTAATTATAGTTAATTATAATTATAGTTATATTAATGCATTCATATTTTTAGAATTACGTATACAGGCTGACTCAAAAAATATTAATGAATGTATACAGTATTGTTATCATTAGTGTTACACTACATTTATTCGAATCGACATATGTGTCCATGCTAAAATATTGAAAAACTCATTTGAAACATACGCATAATATGCTTCTTTGCCTGTACTTTAACGGCCGACACATATCTTTATTTTAACTTGTAGAGGTTATAAAAAAATAAAATTCGCAAAATTTAGCCAACAATTTGATGACGTCCCCTCAATTTTTTTTTAGTACACACCATTTAAATTTTCTGAAATAACATACTCGTGTACTTGTGGTTTGAGTATATCCCTCTAATTTTTACCCTCGGCATCCAAATGTTCGCAAAAAAATTCTAAATTGTATAAGTAAGCTTTTATACTACAAGCGGCATAGGAATCATATTTTGATTTCCAGCGCAAAGGTCATGCGTTCGAGCCTCTCATAGGGCTTTGTTTTTTCCTTAGATTGTTATCTATTTATCTAAGCTGAACTTTAGGCCAGTTTATTTTATCTTAATTTTGTTCTTAAATAAAGCAAGGATAAAATTAAAAAAATGAGTATTTATAATAATTTTTACCGAATAGTAACTTGAAATGACACTGAAATCAGTGACAATTTATGTTATAATAGATACTTTTTCTTACTATTAAAAAGTAAAGTTATTCAGTAAAAAAAAAAAAAAAATATTAGAACTTTAAAATAAATTAGGGATATTTTTCAATTTAGTATAATGTGTGAATTAAATTTTTCGAAGAATAAAAAACAAAAAATAACTTTAGAAGAGATACTCAAATAGATTTATATGGACTGCCAAACAAAGTCCTAATCTATCACAGAAAGGAAAATATTCTATTACTACTTGGTTTTATCTGTCCACCATAGATGTTTAAGCTTGACATACACACTTCGTTGTCTAGTATGATGAAGTTCTACTGGAATATCCTCTGTCTTTACTTTAAATTTGTGAAAACCTAAAATCTCTTAAAATACTTAGTTATGAAATTGTACAGGTTTACAATGATGTACTTATTATTATTTTTCGAATAAATATAAGAAAACTGTTGTTGTTTACGAGGCTGTAAGCAGATTGCATTTTTAGGATTAAAAACCTTTGCACCCTGTTGATTTTCAGACGAAGCGTCATATTTTACGACACCATGCATAAAACGTCTATTTTGGTTCGCATTCATTCACAGATTACCACATAACGAACACAATGTGTAAAACCCCAGACAATGTAAATGTTATTTGTTTAACGTCGCAAATAACACTGGAAATAAGAATCCAATTGCAGCCTCAGTTATGATGCAAATGAATTTCTGTAGAATTCATGAATGTCAACAATAAAAGTGCAGTGGGTATATTCAGTGCTCATAAGAACTTACATACCATAATACCCACGAATCCTGAATGCAAATTAGCGCCTCTCCTTCAAAGAAATTGACTGTAACACAAAAAAACAGACCAGAAACACCACAGTTTTTAATTCCAGAAACGAGTGTGTCAATACTTACGCCAATTTAATTCAAGTGGGTCGAGTACAAGAACTGTAATTATTGTGGAAATAGAAATTTTCGATTTGTAATATCCGCGACTAAAATAATCTGCGAGCAAGGTTATCCAAGGCTGTTTTTCAGTTGTGAATCCATTAAATGGCTTTCAATGGGCATTTGTTGTTGAAACAATGGCTGTAGGATAATCCTAATTTGAAAATTTTAACAATGGAATAAAGATTTGAATATATCACTCTGGAACAATATTGCGTAACATTATTTATTGCCTTAATTGCAACATTTAACATAAATAAATAATAGCAAATTTTGCATTATGTAATTTACTGAAAGTTACCAGTTCCAGCAAAATAATATTGTAACAATGTTTAGCTAAATCGATTAGCTCTGCAATATTTAAATAATGTATTTGCTGGAATTTTCCTGCTATTACTGCTCGCTTTGTTTTATTGAAAATGAGAAAATTACGTATTTTGCTATTCAATAGGCACGAAGCGGATGTTGCAAATTGCGTTTTCATCTTGGTGTTTTCATGTGTAACATTTGCATCGTTCTTACTTATTTGCGAAACAATCAAAATCGTGATTCTATAATTTAAAGAGCTAAACTGAATGATGCGTAAAACAGGTTCCACCTGTAAATGGTTGGAAATAATATAATAGCAGAGTCGTAAAGAATTCAGGTATTTGACGTTATAAAATCTAATCCGGAGAAATTTGGATGTGAACCGCCAAACAGATAATTGCAAAGCTAAATACACGAAATTCGCTGCTGCTTTCACCCATTGATGAATATTATCTCAAAGAAAAAATGTTTGCGGTAACTATTAACAAATGTATAAAAAAGTTAGGATTAGTAGCGTTAACAAATTTCCACACAAAATTTCACATAAATTTAAATAATGAATGACACATCATCACTGGATGTCGTAAGCTGGTCTCGATATCAGTGAATGACATTTATATAAAAAAAATATTCTATGAGGTGTAGCTACTTAAGTGGTTTAATGGAGCTGCATTATAAATCCAATAATAATTGGTTAATACGCATAAAAATACTTGAGATCTAAAGAAAAACACTTCGTAAGAAAAATTTAATAGTATGTTTTATCACATCGGGCGATCAACATAATTTGTAGTCGCGCCATCCTTGGAACTGAATTCGTACGTCTTCTCTGAAATGATATGTGAAACACTAAAGCGGCATTGAAACATTAAAAATTTTTTAATCAATCTCACTGTGATTTAAACAGCAATTGTCACATGAGATGTCCCTTACAACTTTAATTTTTTTATTTTATTGGTCGTTGTTACTTCCTGAAGAAATAATCTTTAACAGACAGTAAACGATATGTGGGAGTACTAGATTCAAGCGGCTTTTTTGATTTGCAGCGCATTACAACGATATATGACAAAGTTATGAGAAACCTCGTATCTACAAAGAAAGAACTAAAGTGGTGATCAAAAGATAAGAGAACTCCAGAAATAGTGGAAATGTTAGACAGGTAATGGAGCAGACACCTGCGATATTTATAGCGTAGCGAAGTGTAATTACCGAGCAATATTGTGAAAAGATTTAGCATTGTTTCCTTATCGGGTAACATGTGTGCATGAAGCCGATTTTTCAGCTAGGGTTGACTGTCCTTAGAAGTTTTGTACATTTGATGACCGACTGTTGCAGACAATCTTTTTGACAGACGAAACCTGGTTTTATTTGAGTGACTACATTAATTTTCAAAATTTGAGAACATGGTGTACCGAAATACACATGTTTATGTTGAGACGCCCCTTCATTTTCAAAAAATTGTTGTTTGAGCTAGAACTAGTCAACGACGGATAGTAGTATCCTTTAAAGGTAATCGTGGTAATAATATTCATGTGATTAACTCGATTATTTAATGTAATCCTTTTCAAGCTAACCTAACTGCCGCTAGATATCAATAAGAAATTTGTTATAAATTAATTTAATTTTTTTTTCATTTAATAAAATTAATTAATCTTGGAATAATTTTCCTCGTAACTTCACACTTATTTTAATAAAACGGTTACTAAAAGTGTCCACTGTTTTTGACATTTATCAGTTTGGTTTAATCACCGACATACTAAATCCGTTCCAAGGATGACTCGATTACAAATTATGTTGCTTGCCCGATAGAATGTTTTATTTTACTTTTTGAAACTCTACAAATAAACATACTTTTTTTTACACAATTTTTTCTGCTTGCTTATTTTAGGAAAACCTAACGTAAATCTTAAAAAATATATTTTTCATTAAAAAGCACCAACCCTCAATCTCTTCTAATCTCTTTAAAAAAATAAAACAACCGATGCCACAAGATTTGTTTAATTCTTTAACAAAGTAAAGACATTATAAATTCCAAGATTCTTTTAAATTACTTATTAAAAAAAACGGACACAAGAGACCCAAAGATTCTTTCAAACTCTTTCTAAAACAAAACACCAGAAGTTACTAATTTTTTAAAAACTTTTAAATTATTTCAAAAAGTAAAGACACTAGACACTACAAAGTTTTTTTTAAGCGACCATTGCAAATCTAGTAGTTTTACGTCCCCAATCACGTCCTCGAAGTGTACATAAATGTCAAAATTACATTTTTGGACTCACTTGTCACTTTTTTGTACTGAGATGTCGAAAATTTACTTTTGCGTCCTTGGCCTTGTGTTTTTGACTAACATTTTTTTAAGTTAGAAAGCGAAAAGCGCCGTTAGGTATTTGAGCTCCATCTTTGCTGAATATCGTTATGAAATATAATGGTTTCAATTTTTTTCTTAAGTAGTACTTTGGTTTTTATCAAATCTGCAAGCAAAGGAAAATATTTTCGCCTAAAAACGTTATGTGTTCCTAGACCTCAAAGTTCAGATCGGCCGAAAAACTTCTTTTTTATGGCCTTAATACACAAATAACTATTAAATTTTTTAGAAGCAAAACGCAGTGCCCTTCTAGATTCTTTTAATCTTTTTCAAAAATAAAACAGTACGGGCCTTCAAGATTTTTTTTTTACATTTTTTTCATAAAGACACAAAGTATCAGCCGCCCCCAAGGTTCTTAAATTCTTAAAAAACAGACAAAAGCGACCCAAAAATGCTTTCAATTTTGCCGAAAACAAAACACTAGAGGCTACCAAAATTCTTTTAATTTTTTTACGGAAGAAAATCCAGTGACCCTCAAGGCACTTTTAATCTCTTTAAAAAATAAAAAACCACGGGCCCACAAGATTTTTTTGAGACTTTTTCATAAAAACATTATGAAACTCCAAGATTTAAAATTTTTTTTTTTTAGAAACAAAACACCATGGCCCTGATATTCGTTTAAATTGTTAAAAAAACGGATACAAGGACCTAAAGATTCTTTAAAATGCTTTCGAAATCAAACTAAAATCTACCAAGGTTCCTTTAATTTCTTTGAAAAATAAATCACTACAGGCCCCTAAATTCTTACAACAAGTAAAGATACTAGACACTAAAGGTTCCTTGAATTTTCTTAGAAATAATACGCACTGGCCCTCGAGGTTCTTTTAATTCCTTTCAAAAATAAAGCACTACCGGTCCCCAAGATTTTTTTAGACTTTTACACTAAAACTTCAAGATTCTTTTAAATTCTCAACAAACAGACACTAGCAGACCCAAAGATTCTTCCAAATTACTTCGAGTTTTTTTTTTATTTCTTTCAAAAATAAAATATTAGAGGGCTCCAAAATTATTTAAAATGTTTTAAAAAAATAAAGACACTAGAAACTCCAAGATTCTTTTATAATTTTTCAAAAACAAAAGCCACCCCTGTGCCGCAGGGGACGCGGTCCGCACAGGTACGGACAATATTAAAAATATTTAACCAACTGGAAAAAATATATTATCAACAGATGGGTCTTTTTATGTTTATATATCGAAAGAGTTCGACCATTAAGCACGTAGTTATAGATGCTGGTTGACCAGACTGAGCAGCGGTATGTCATTTACCAAAATGAGTCTTATCTTAGCAGATACTAGCCCCACCCACCCACCCTCTCTCCTCTTAGAGGCTATCTCATCTGCCAAAATCACAAAAGAGAGGGTGGGCGGGCGTTTTATTTTAATGTTAAACTAGACCTAAAATTGCAATTCTGCTGTATGTTATTCAACATTTCCCTCAGCTGTTGCTTGAATTGGCTAATCAGAGCCGAGTTTTCTATAAATGTTATACACTTATTATGGGCTGCTTTATTGTACTTTTAAACATGCCGGGTGTCTGGAAAATGGCGGATTAACTCTTCAGTACGTTATGTACGGGAGTTTCGGGAGTCCCAAAAAAATAATAAAAAAATTCTTTATGATATAAATTACGAAAAAAACATAATTTTATAAAAGTAAAATTGGCAACATTGCACGTACCTAATGCGTGAATACGATAGTGACTGAAATCCACCTCCTATTTTTTTTTAGGACAGTAACCATAACAACCAGTAGTAATTAATCGTTGTGCATTATTATTCAAGCTGTTATTTTTCACTAATAAATAAACCAAAAAAAACATTTAATAAGACATTTAAAAATTACAAACAAAAACAAAACCAATAAAAGAAAAATCCATTAAAGCATAACCAACTAAACACTAGACAAGATGTTCAAAATTCCTGCCTTATGCATATAAGTAAGCTCGTCATGCTTCCAAATTTTGATCATTTTTTGTAAAAGTTAGTCATCAGTAGGTACTTGCTAAGATAAAACAGACTTTGGCAATCACATACCTTCCAAGAAAAGAGAGCGTGGGTGGGCGGGGCTAGTAGCTGCCCAGATAAGACTAATTTTGGCAAGTGAGATACCGTCTAAGAAAAGAGAGGGTGGGTGGGCGGGACTAGTAGCTGCCAAGATAAGACTGATTTTGGCAAATGAGACACCTTCTAAGAGACGCTACTAGCCCCGCCCACCCACCCTCTCTTCTCTTAGAAGGTATGTGATTTGCCAAAGTCAGTTTTATCTTGATAGATACTAGTCCCGCCCACCCACCCTCTCTTCTCTTACAAGGTATGTGATTTGCCAAAGTCAGTTTTATCTTGGCAGATACTAGCGTTTGTGTTAAAAAAAGGAATTTCATTGAGTTTGTGTCCTTAAAACAGAGAAAGTGACTAATTAAATATTATTTACCTATCATTATAAGTGTATTTTCCACATACCATCAATTTTCGTTTTATAATGTTTGCATATTTAATAAAGCATCTTTAGTGGATAGACTAATACTTTTTGAATTTTGAGCAAAACTACCTACTTCTTGAATAAACGTTATTATGTTTGAGTCATAGACAACAACTAGTTGAGATTTTAGTCTAGATTTCAGATTGTTTTTAGTCAAGACGTATTTAATGAACAAGAAAACTGCCGAACCCACTCAAGATGTGACTAATGAGTCCGAACACCTTCGGCCCGTGTTTAAAGAATCTGAAACCACGTATTATGAACCTAGGATTAAAACATCGTTGAGTGCCGTGCATTTTTTGTTTTTTGAAATTTTGATAAAATGCTAGTACTGACTTATTGGAGAGAACATTAACATTTATTTATTTATCACCACTAAAATGTTGATAATGTTAACATGAGATACGATACTGCTTGTGATTTGACAAAAATCTTCTAGTTTTTAGCACTGTTTGTCTATTCATCCCACCAAAAGTCTGCCAAGTAAATTGGTTCCCTTGGAATTTAGATCGTGCCGTGCTTCTGTATCCGTAGTATAATATGCATCCACAGCTTAAAATAAAAATTTTAAATGGAAATTTTCTTCTTTAAAAGTATATAGAATGAAATTTTTTGAAATTTTGGCAGGATACTTAGTATTTTTTAAAAAATTATTCAATAAATTTTAATCGAAAATATGCTTTGAAGTCAGATCATTCAGGTGTCTTAGTAATATGATTTGAATTTTTACGGCTACTTACAGAAAATGTCAAAAAATTATCAATGCATGAACTGATTGTCAGTTTTCTCAGAAACAGTTTATTTTTGTAATTTCAAAAATAACCCATATAATTTTCCTAAAGTTCAGTGTTTATATTATACATATATGTATGCGAAATATAGAAAATTATATTAAAGATGAAACCGCAAAATTACATTCTTAAAAAAAAAAGTTCGTGACACAGTACCAGTTGCACATAATAAATGAAACTAAGAATAATTACATAGGCAGCAACACAAAATGATCTAAGGGATAAAATTTACAAAAATACATGGTACTCATTTACGAATAAACTTTCTAGCAACAAAACACTTTCTTTTACTTGAATATTTCTTGACGACTTCCTTAGTTACAGCTTTCTGCCTTAGTAACTTCTGCACACAAATTTCCATTTGATTAGCCTTACGTAAAAATATGTCTTTATCTCTTGAACGACCATTGACGTAATTTAAGATAGAACTAGTGTCTAAATTATATTTTGTCAGAACCAAATATAGTGATATGCAGGCCAGAATTGATGGTGCTGACGACGAAAAATCCAACATCAAAGAAAACACTTCCAGCAAAAACATAGCACTGAATCGAACTTTCTAAAAACAATGTACAAAGTTATGCGAAATTTATGCAATTAAAGAAAGACTTACTGGATTATTTTGTAATTTTTCTCGGTGTAAATAGTAGAACAAAAAAGAGGTCGGCTCCTCAAGATATGTGTTGAATTGTAATACTCTCAGAATTCGTTTTTCCATGGAAAGAATTTGTGGGCGAGTGAATTTTCCATGAGACAAAAAAACTAATGTGGGGATCTGCAAAAGTGTGTAGAAAATTATAGGCGTTATTATTGATTTGCACCTTTATGCAACGACGAACACCAAAATTCTTATTAGCAATCCATAAGCACGTAACTCCCAGTAAAGTATACTTGCTGGGATGAATATATGCGGAACATAGCACGCAGTCAAACATACGTATTCCAATGAAAAATGTAGATTCTGTTAATCCTAGAGCTCGCTGAAAAAAATAGTAAGAGTAAATAATTAACAAATTTTGCTGCTCCTACTTGCGCATAGATTAACCAGTTGATAACAATCATTCTATAGTTAACATCGGATACTCCCTTTAAAACATCCTTTCGACAGATAAAACACTGCTCCCTCTCGCGCATGTAGTTATAATTTTCCTACAAAAATCATAGAATTTGAATGAACAGGTAAAAAAAATTGCGTGTGCTACCTCAAAATAGGCATCATCATAAAGACAATCTTGGTAAATATCCTTCTCAGCTAAAATACAAAAAATAATTAGATTTGATTTTTATTTTTGTCAAGAAATGTTTGTTTCATCACTTACTACAAATTTTAGGTCTGCTTTCAAGGTTTTCAGTAAATGTTATTTTCCGTTGTGGTTTTCTGACTTCCTTGTTTTTACTACAGGAAGGAGTAATTCTTAGTACTTGCAATGGTTTGGCAATTTTTGTCTCTACCTCACAATCCTCAACATCCATACTTTCTGACAAATCTTTGAGATGATGTTTCTCACCTTCCACAAACACTTTATCTTCATTGTTAACAACTTCATCACTCTGTGAATGTTCTGTAATATTTCTTGACTCCAAGGAATATTGTGTTCTGGTTTCTACCGTCGAACGCACAGTGTTCACTTCACTTTTTTTCACACTAAGAACTTTGCAAGTTAATTTACGACCTCTAATACTTCTGGAAGCTCGATTTATTGGTTGCAGTATTTTATTGCAAACGTTTTGAAGTGGATTTTGTGGTCCTGCAGCATATTTTTCACTTAGTTCTTCGGAGGGTTCGTTCTCTTTTTCCGATGGAAAAGATTTTGGATTTTGTTTGTCCATCTTTACTTTGTTAACACTCTCTGAATCACGAATACGACACGTGGTCACTGCATTTCAGTAGTAGCGTTGACTAGTGACGGTCGAAAGATGATAACTTTTTGTACAGCTTTTTATCTGTTTCAAAAACTTGCAACTGAGGGCGTATGTTTTTCGAGATATTTAATTAATTTTTTAAACCTTTTAATATGACGTCTAGAATTTTTTATTGTAAGAAGCTATATTATTATTAACTATTTCCGCCGACTGTCAAATAAAATAAATTATTACGATTGTGCATTGCTTGACGTTACGCTACATTACTCACCATTTGTTATGCTGTGTGTCGTTTTCGGCAGACTTAAAATATTTTTCCTGTACAATATAAAAAAGGTTGCAAATCCTTATTACGTGATCAGACCTCTCAATAGTGTACAGAAAAGCGACTTACACTCAATTTCAAAAATTCTTGAATTTCACCTTACATTGAAAGCACCTAAATTTGCTCATATGCTAATGAGAACAAATAGCCTTCACTAATGCATGACCACAGAAATAAAAGCTGCACGTGCCGTCTAGTGTCTAGCCAGTGACAGTTCAGTGAAACTTTTACGGAAAAGAAAACGAAAAAACGCCAGAGTTAAGTCCTGATTCGGATTTAGATCAACGGTTTTCAGTAGCCATAGTTCACACATTCTTTGTCTAGAAACTCTAGACGCCTTTACCTAGACTTTCTCTTGAAATTTTTAAATTAAAATCCAAAAGCTACACTTAGCTGCGATGAATACCATTATTGTCTAGACGTTCTAGACGTGTGCAATGAACTTAAAACCTTAATTAGTACATTCATTTTTTTTTTAAGAGATAGTACAAGTGTCATACCAATGGTGTTTCTTTTTGTTTCAGATGGCGGGGAAGTGTGTACAAATTAGTCTGGAGGGAACTCGTAGCATATTTATTCCTATTTTATTCAATAAACTTCTTATATAGATTCGGATTAAATGAACACCAACAAAGGTAAGCTTTTTCGCTCAAATTACTGTGGTAATATCTCTTTACAAGTGGATGAACACTGACTCATAATTTTTTTATTTATTTCTTTCCAGGATATTCGAAAAAATACGAACGTATTTTAGTCAACAAAGTGAGACGATACCAATGTCATTTGTGTTAGGGTTTTATGTAACATTGGTAGTGAAGAGGTGGTGGGAACAATACAGACTGTTGCCGTGGCCTGATACTCTTGCTCTGTTTTTGAATGCGGGCATTCCAGGTGCGGTAAGTACGTATGATTCAATGTTTTTTCATTAGTTAATCAGCATCTGGATATCATTCTAATAACAAGATTATTCACACATAAATTATAATATGAGAAACTAGCTTCCACAAAACAATTAATCATATTCGTAACAAGGAAAATCCACTTTTTAAATATCTTTGAGAAATGGTTGATTTATTGCAAAATCGGGATCCCCCTATATTATTGATATTTTTACCACATTATTTCAGCTTTATTTTATTATGCACATATTTTCAATTATTATAGTTAACGGCGGAATTTTACTTGGATTTTTCAAGTTTTTTAAATTTTCACTGACTAACAAAAATGTTCCAAATTTGATTGTAATAATTAATTTGTTTAGAAAACACCCTGAAATCCATATTTTCATCTAAAAATTAGTTTGTTCATTCCCGCCAACAATTTAATGGCGTCATCTCAAAATTTTGCTATATTAATCCACCCATATTTTTTTTTGTTAACAAAATCTCTGTTTTTTAAGTCATATAATAATCTGCTAAATGAAAAAAAAATCTTCATCGTATATAATTCAAGCAATTAAACTTAACGCTGCATTAAGTTATAGACAAAATAAATAGAATTTTTGTTTTTATTTATACGACATTATTGGAGCATGCATTTTTCACGAGAGAAATTTAGTTAAGTACGATACAAGCAAAAGTTACATTTTTAATAGATTTTATTTATAATTTGCTTATTTTAACTGAAAAAATTCCTAGTTTCCACATCTACAAATTTTTCAAAATTGGAGCTATTGCTAAGACTGTTGTCGACAAGAATTCTTGGAAGTTTTTCGTTCGTAATTTATTCGTTTTGACACACATAATAAATTGTTTTTATGCAATGTTGCAACAAACGTACACAGATGAATTTTAAATAATGCTGAACATCTTCATATCATGACAGTTGCTTTATTGATGGTTTGTGCCTAGGGTTCGATTATCCTAGCTTTATTTTTAATTTCAAGGTTTAAAATAAACTTCAATTATGACATTAGCATCAAAGAGAAGTAATAGTAATGAATAAGCTTTGCTTTTGTGTTCATTTAAGCACTTAATCACTCGCCTCATCTCAAATTCTCTAGTACATTGCATATCACATTTCGCAATTTTTCCTTGATACTGATATAATAATAGAAGTACAAGGGTTAAATGTAGCGAATCATCCAAAAAACTCATTAAGTTGGAGCATAATAAGTAACTTTGAGTTCAATTTTTAGAAATATGGATCTCAGGAAATGAAACGTGCGTCTACAACTGTAAGTTTTTCAATTTGAAATTTTTAAATTTTTTCCAAAATAGATCGATCTAACGTCACCATTAATTGTTATCAAGAATTTTTGTCTACTTGATTTAGCATAACTTAACTGCTATAGTTATTGTTTTCCTTATACTTATTATGTATGATCAGTACATAATTGCCTTGATATATTATTAAGAAAAACTTAAGTTCTGCTTCTGTTGTTGGTTTTAATCTTGTGGAAACTTTGTTCAAAAACATTATATTGTAGTATTTATTAATATATTTGTAAACAGGGACGTCGTAAAGTGAGCTATAAAATTATATTTTTTGTATATAGCGCTATGCTCTTTTTCAACTTTTTTAATATTCGATATTATTAAAATGCAAAGTTTAGGCACACAACGCGATCTTTGTGGCCAGTTCGAATTTAAAATTGTCTTTCAGCATTTTTGTACATGGTAAACGCGGATGGCAAGCTTTTCAAAATTGTTGTGAATGATTAATGGCCACCCGGTATTTTATCGAATATTTCCTAACTTGGAAGTAATTTTGGGCAATCCACCGAAGTAAGAAACAATTTAATTTAATTTAATTTTGTAACTGTACTAACTTTCTGGCTAACCCAAGATTAAATAAATGTTTTTTTTTGCATTAGATTATCTTCTGGTTGAGGTTGTAAAAGTTTTATTAGCACAAAATTATTATTAGCGTCTTCATCATCATCATCTTCGTCATTATTATTGTAAATAGTATGATAAATAATAATGTGTTTTAGCCAGTGACGCACCCAGAAAAACTGCTGGGGGTCAGAAGAGCGTTGGGTATGTTAATTATGAAACTTAACTAATAAATGTTTAACATATTGGTTAAACTTTTACAGAAACACAAATCAAATCGTATATTGATCAAAATTACACTATGTTATAAACAAAATTACAACTTTGTCATTATTATCTAATTTTGTAATAGTCTAAAAATATCGCATTATTATTTTACCAGGTGCGCCACTGGTGTTAGCTACTTTTTCTAGCATTTCATTGAGTAATAAATAACAACAGAAAAAAGTCTGTTGCGAGTTTTCATTTTAGATTTGATATACTTAATTTACGACAAAGAACATGTCTTACAAGGCAACCAATAACGATTTAATTTTTTTTATTACAATCGTTCTGATTTTTTAGTTGTATGTCGCTAACTGAAAAATATTTTTATTTGTTATATAAAAGGTAACTTAACGAACATTACAGAGACCAACTAAATGTTACACTTAATGTTAATATAAACTCAAGAGTTGGTAGATTGATATCCAAATCTAGTTAATTTAGAGGCAGATTATTTTTACGTCCAGATTAATGGCAAATGCAAAATGCAAAGCGTTACAAACTAATAACATATAACGGGTGTTCACTTGAAAAAGTCATCAATTTAGAGTTGCTTTCTTGATGGAAGAAAACGTAGCGAATAACGCATGTGTTTTACTAATCCATACTGTACTTATATAATTGTCATCTCCACGGTGTCAGTTGTGAGTTGTCATCGATTAAATTTTAGGTTAATTGTAGACATACTTTTTTAATTGAACACCCGATATCTGTGATCAGAATGCTTTCGAATATATGAGTATGATACATACTTTTGTCGTATTAATAGACAATAGTTAGCCATCTTTACTTTAACTTTGAACCATATACTATCATTTAATTTCGATGTCAAACGGTGGAACAAAACTGTCATTGGTGAAACAGAATCTTAATCACCATATAAATAACATCATCGTGATCTGATGTTTAATTTTTACTTCTCGAGAATAAACCAAGGAAATATTGCAATAGCGTCCATCCGGCGAATGGCTACTTTCATGTTTGATACCTGAATCAATAAACAATGAAACAATAGGTCTCCCGTTTCCGTCTGTATCTCGGTCGTCTGTCGTCTGCGACCTGTAGTCTATCTTTGTGTCGTAACTGATACAGTTTTTCAACAAAAACAATTTTAGTGTATACCCGGTGTCTGTAAAATGGCGGATTAACTCTTCAGTACGTTATCTACGGGGGTTTTGGGAGTAAAACAAGATGTTATTTTTCATTAATAAATAAACAAAAAAAAAACATTAATAAGACGTTTATAAATTACAAACAAAAACAAAACCAACAAAAGAAAAATCCATTAAAGCATAACCAACTAAACACTAGAGAAGATATTCAAAATTCCTGCCTTGTGCATGTAAGTAAGCTGGTAATATTTCTAAATTTTGATAATTTTTTATAAAAAGTTAGTCATCAGCACTTGCTAAGATAAAACTGATTTAGGCAAATGACATACCCTCTAAGAAAAGAGAGGGTGGGTGGGCGGGGCTAGTATCTGCTAAGATAAGACTGATTTTGGCAAATAAGATATCCTCTAAGAAAAGAGAGGGCGGGTGGGCGGGGCTAGTACCTGCTAAGATTAAACTGATTTTGGCAAATGACATACTTTCTAAGACAAGAGAGGGTGGGTGGGCGGTGCTAGTTCCTACAAAGATAAGACTGATTTTGGCAAATGAAATCCCCCTAAGAAAATAGAGGGCGGGTGGACGGGGTTGGTTCCTGCTAAAATAAGAGTGATTTTGGTAAATAAGATATCCTCTAAGAAAAGAGAGGCCGGGTGGGCGGGGCTAGTACCTGCTAAGTTTAAATTGATTTTGGCAAATGACATACCTTCTAAAAAAAGAGAGGGTGGGTGGGCGGGGCTAGTAACTGCTAAGATTAAACTGATTTTGGCAAATGACATACCTTCTAAGAAAAGAGAGGGTGGGTGGGCGGGGCTAGTAACTGCTAAGATAAGACTGGTTTTGGCAAATAAGATATCCTCTAAGAAAAGAGAGGGCGGGTGGGCGGGGCTAGTACCTGCCAAGTTTAAATTGATTTTGGCAAATGACATACCTTCTAAGAAAAGAGAGGGTGAGTAGGCGGGGCTAGTAACTGCTAAGATAAGACTGATTTCAGCAAATGAGATACCCTCTAAGAACAGAGAGGGCGGGTGGGTGGGGCTAGTAGCTTCTAAGATAAGACTGATTTTAGCAAATGACGTATCCTCTAAGAAATTTAATGAAATAATTTTAAGGAAAGACACTAGAGTCTCTAAAGCACTTTCAAATTCTTTCCAAACAGGAATACCTAGAACTTCAAGATTGTTTTAAATTTTTCAAAAAAAAAAGGAACAAGTACTCTCTACCTGGCATTTAAGATCGTATGTCCAGTGTTAGTTTTTAAGTAATAATTTCTAACACAAATTTATAGTTTAATTTTAAAGATTTCTGAATAATGTAAAGCAAGGATTTGAAGAAAATATTTGGCAATGCTACTTAGTTTTCCGTTTTCATTTGTCCTTTGGGCTTTGTTTTTATTTTAGATAGAGAGATAATTTTCGAAATTACCTGACCGATTATTTTGAAATTTTATTTATATTTTATGGAAACAAATTTATCTATAGGCCTGCAAAAAATGTATTATGTAACTCTAAAATATCCTTAAGTAATTGTCATAACAAATATCTCCTTACGTGTCACTTAACAATGCAGCTCTATTTGTAATTTTACTCATAGTGATTGTGCAGTTTAGTACATACATTATAAGTATATTTTTCGAAATTTTAGAAGAATATTAACACTGATTTAGTGATTACTAATTATATAGTTCATATATTTATCCTCCCTATCAGGTTTCTAACGTCATTAAAAAAGATATTGTTGGAGTTGAATTAACAACTAACAGTTTTTTAAAATCGCGTATACTGGATTATTCTGATGGACATTTTAATAAAATTGCTTACGCTTTGGAAGTAAAAATATAATTGCTGCATTTTTCAGAGATTCTTGTAGAGCTTGCTTTTTTGAAATCATTAATTAATGTATCGTCGTTTAATCACCCACACTCCGCCACTACCTTCGGTTGCGAAACACGATAGAGTAATAGCAGTGTTGCACACTGAAACTGTTGGGGAAATTAATAAATTTCTTCAATTAGGATAACACGAATTTTTGGAAAATCGGTCGAACGGCCAAATAATTGCTCCAAAAATATGAAATGCAAACTCAAGACTATACCTATGTTTGTAGTGAGTTTTTCCACTGGAAAATGTTCCGAGAAACACTTCAGCACAAATTTATTACTACTGTTTACAAAAAAAAATTGGAAATGCCGCCAGGGATCGAGCCCCGGATTTTTATCTGCAAAACAGAACACCCCGCCACAGGTCTGTGACTATAAGAAGGTTTAAACAAAAAAGAAAGAAAGAATAAAGTACAGGAGTTCATAATTTCATAAAATTGAAATGGTGTGTACTAAACAAAACTTTAAGGTGAAGTCATTACAGTGTGAGTGGGGATGATCGGACAAAATTTAGCTAGGGTTTTATCATCTAGACAATATTACTGACATTAACATACATATAAAATTTACAGACGGTAATGAGGACCCATTTTTTAGTAAGCTAAGGGTCATGGAACGTCGATAAAACATAGTGTACCCAGTCCTCGGATGGACTCTATTACAGTACTTCTTTTCCTTACGCTCGGAAAGTAAACTTGGTTAAAGAACCGAATTATTTTATTTATTTTTCGAGCAATGGTTTGGCTAATGACCTGATAATAGGATAACCTTATGATCAAAGCAACATATTACCAAGAGGTCGATGACGTCATTTCAAAAAATTGTTGAATCAACTTTATTATAAAATACAACCCAATGTGCAACGGCATTCGTTGTGCTTCAACCGCAAGGTCACTTCTGTGTAAATTACTACACAAATTTTTAATCATTATCTGGTACACCTGTCACCAAAATTTTAATGTACAATTCCTGAAATTTTTAATCATTTCTGTCTGGTCACAAAATGACTAGAAATTCCAGCAATTCGATTATTGTTTGAAACACCACAATGATGAGTGGGAAAATTGGTCAAGCAAATTCGTCGACGATTAATAATGACGTTAAATGTTGTCGCTTGATACTGTCATAAAAGGTGATCTTTTAACTGAATTTATTTTATAATTAATCATTTCCTAGGATCCATCTAAAATTAGTATTATATTTATTTCGAAAAGGCGGCAAACCTAAAAACCCAGTTTGATCTGATAGTCATTTATGGACTGCGCAAACTATATTCAACAACTTCAAAATTTATTTGAAATAGATATTGATTTTGTTGTTGTGCTTATAAAAACCAAAGGATTTTTTTGTGACATCTTAGTATATATAGTTTTACGATAAAGCGATTATATAGATAGTGCGTGTTGTTTGTTTATATTATTTAAGAAAGTTGTAAGAGTTGTTTAAAAATAAAGCACATTTTTAATATAATAAATGATAATTGCGAAATTATACACAAGTGGTGACACATACAATAAATTATCAGAGTTTAATAATGAAGATACAACATGCAGTGTTTTCCATTTCTCGCAACACCATCAAATGCTTTAACAATGAATCAAACTCTGATAACAATAAATTAAATTTGCACTCACGGAGCGTTAATACAATAATAGTTACACTCCCATTTTTCAGAAACAATAACCTTACATGAGGCTATTGCACTGATCATGTCTATAGTTACATCACTGAATCATATAAACCACGATCGTGACAGATTTATTTATTGGCATTTTCTACACAACACTCACTATACTGCCTTGCTTAAGCAAATTTCTTTGTTCGTTGTTGCAGGATGAAAGACAAAGACTGATGAGAAGAAACGTAGTTAGGTATGCAGTTTTAGCTTACGTAATCACTCTCCAAAGGGTTTCGTTGAGGGTGAGGAAGAGGTTTCCAACGTGGCAGCATGTTGTGGATTCTGGTAAGATTTTTAAATGTGTTTTTAGAACAGTCAAAACTATTACGTGGTTCGCTGAAAAGTTGAAAACCGCTAAATATAAGTTACGAAGTGTAGGGAAGTCACGTCGGTATTAACACATAAGTGTCCGAACAATTTCAGTCACGTTTCTTGACCCTCTTTGGCTGCGTGATGACCTCTGGATTTGCATAAGTATATTTTATTAAAAACTAGGTCGGTCATTAGTTTGTGCCATTTATACAGTATCATTCGCAAATTAAAAATGCGTTTGCGTTGAATAAATTAGTAAATGCATTTTAAAATTATTTCATTGATTTTTGTTGAGAAACATTAATATTGACAGAACTTTAATGAGTTGTTTACCAATATCGAATTAGTCCCCATTTTCTAAAAAAAAAAGATGTTCGTAAATATATGAATGAGGCATGTGGAGCAAGTATTGTGTAGTACGTTTGTATAAGGTATGTTTACAACGAACTCTGCTGAATAAGAATCGTCAACGTTGACATAATATTAATTAGAAGGATGAAAACTGTTGACAAGGCACTAAATGGAACAGCTACTACAGAGCAACAACCTAGTTATGAGAAAATCGAAATTTTTAGTCCTGAGGATGTTTTATAAAATTGCTGGAAGTTTGAAGTTTGGTAATGAAAAGTTGGGTGAGAAAGTTATTGGCAATCAAACAGGATGTTCCCATTTCATCACAGAACATTGAACAGCTTCCTTTCCATTCAAACCATAAAAAACAATAACGAATATCCGGTGCACACATCATTATTTTATAGTGTTGACAGGACTTAATGTACGTCTATTTGTGCTTCGAATCATCTAACTTTTCGTGTAGTTATTTTTGGTTGTTAGCGAGGTGAAGAATATATTATACACGACTACATATTTTAAGTTCCGATACAAAGACTTATCAACATCGCAGAATAAAAAGGTACAATGATGCAGGAACAAGATAATTATGAAATTGTACATCAATTAATGTCAAGATCTAAGATATATTTTCAGTTGGATATAATTGTTGTTTCTGTTTTACGTCAATTAATGTGGGTATCTATTCCAAAACTATTATAATTATGGAAAAAAACTCCACACGTGTAAACAAGAAACCTGTTATACTTTATGTTTTAATTGTGGTGTAATACCATAGACACGAACTCTGCCCATGACCACTCCGTCATGGATAAAATTGACTAAATCGTTGGTTATAAACTGTGCAATAAACCAAAATAACTACAACTAAAATTTTTATAAAGTCACACGTATCGGACTAGCAACATAATTTTAAACCGAGTCGCCTTTGGAAATAATTTAGCATGTTGGTGGTTATATAAATGTCAAAAAATGACAAATGTAAAAGTTAAAATAGAGACACATTTTATGAAGATTTTTAATAAAATAAGCGTGAAGTTACATGGAAAATTGGTTCTAAGTCAATTAATCTTGTTGTAAGCTTAAAAAAGCTCGTTATTTAATTCCGACAGTTACATGCCTCAACATATCTGGATTATTGTTTATCTCTATATTGTTATTTCGTCTGTTATTCTCAACCTTAATTCTTCCCAATTTTTGACAGGCGTTCAATGTTCGAATGCGCTGTAGTACCGTCTTGTTGAAACTAATCGACTTCCATTTCATCTCATTTCATGAAGTATGGTATAAAATTTGCCAAAAAACATTTATACTCCTAGTACTTTTTGAAGTTTTTTTATTTTTCGACGTGCCACTTCCATCCATACTCCCACAGTGACAGTGAAAATGCAGTTAATTTGATTATTTTCAAAAACCAATCTGCAAAATAAGTAAAATCTGTTTGTTAAAATACAACTTCTTTTAACCTTTGTTATAACAAACGCGTTAAAAAGTGTATATTTGTGAACGGTCCAGATCATGTTTCTGCAGTGTTTACGTTACTAGAGAACTTGTTTTTAGGTCACTTGTTTAATCCAAAACGAAGTTGTTTATTAAAAAGTTGTAGCATTTAATTCAGATATCAAAAACGGTACTTTACATGTCAGAAAACATAGTTGTTATTACTACCGAGTAGCTATTAGTTTTATGTTTTTTTTGTCAGGTTGCAACATATTGAAAATTTTATGATGTAAAATTGAAATTTTGGGCACCAATTGAGTGACTGCGATCTTCTCGTTGGTTTTTTAGACGGGTCAAAATTGACAACTGTGAACTGACATGCTATTATTGTTGTCAATAATTCAAAATTTACAATCCAAAAATTTAATGGTCACCCGGTATTTACAAGCGAATGTTCAGGTTTACAGAATCCATGTTTCTCAAGGGTACTGTAGAGCCACATACCAGTCCATTTATGTTTGCTTTAATGATTCAAAAGAATAAATACCAATTAAACTACCGGCTGTATGTTTGAAAAATACCATCTATTTAAAGTTAGTACAATACAGTACAATAATATGAGTATTTTTTCTCGTAGGATACTTGTGAGATGTAAAAGATGTAGATTAGTTTTATAACAAAATGTAAATGTATGGGTTTTTCCATTTCTAAAATAATCAATTCTAAAAATTGAACTTTATAAGAACTACCAAATTATATTTCGGAGAATACATTTTTATTTATAGGATGTAAGGAATTATATACCGGGTGGTGATGGCTTCTTTATACACAAATTTATTATGATGTATTAAAAACCAATCACGACCCGGTTTAATGATTATTATTAGAATGATGATTTGTTTCCGTCTGTTTGCCATTTTGGGACCAGATTCAAATAAAACTGTCTTATTAAGGAGTAGCCAATGTAAATAGCTGATTTTTTTAATTATGACTGACATCTGCACTGTTGTGAGGTGTTATACGTCATGTTATACGTAATTGCCACTGTATTGACACCCATGTTAGTTTTAGTTGGCATGATTGACAGTACGTGATAATTGCACCAAGATGACAAACCACTAAAAACTGAAACACTGATAATAATAATTGCCATTAAATTCAAAAATACACATAAAGTTACAACAATAAGATTTATTGTTTTGACGGGTAAACCATAACAAAATACAAAACAGTGATCTAAAAGAATCAGTGTCAGTTAAACTGAAAATGATCCTTTGATTTTTAGGTATTTGTTATTAAAAAACAAATGTATTTTTCTCTCAAGACAAATTGAAACAGTTTGAACATTTCACAGAAATTAAAGATAACCAAAGTTGTTTTCTCTAGTTTTTATAACTACAAAGAGTATTCAGGGAAACCAGAGCTGAGTTTTGTCGACATTAGATTAATTGTTTAAAATAAAACAGTTCTTTTTTGTGTTGTTTTCATTTAAAAACGCTGATTACTAAAATGAATTCAATTTTTCATCACTCCAATCCCACAATCACCCATGAAATTTCAAATCGTCAGCATAAAAGACAGATTTTGTAATGAGAAATGATGAGAAATCAGAAACAAATATTAGAAATAACATGGGAGTCAAGGCAGATCCCTGTGGAACCCCGCTTCCAGCTACTTTGATTAAGAATATCGTATTCCCTCCTTTCAAGTTGAAAGATGTGTTAATAAGGTAGCTTGAAAGTCACGAGATACAGACTGCCTTTGATCCCAAAAAGTTTGAGTATCATGACAGAGCCCTGTCATTAATGCTGTTAGAAAAAGTTCAGCAATTTATATAATTAGGTTGTTGTTCCCAACCAATAGACGCTAGCTCTTGATTAAGACTGGAGCAATTAACTCTCTCAGCTTGAGAAGTGTGTTGAATTTTTGAATGACTTGAATGGAAGTGCTGATCACAACATAACCAGAATTACCACTTGGAGATTGTTCTACATTGAAGTTACTTAAGACCGAACAAAACTTCTAGATTTGGAACTAGCTGGAACAGCGTCGTAAATCTGATCAATGTCTGAGTAGTTAAAGTTGCCATAAATGACTAAACTGAGATTGTTATGACTTATTTTAAGAAGTTTCTTTCAAACTGTAGTGAGATCTGTGGACACGAGCTAAACAGAACTGGATACGACTACTGTAGACGAAAATATGAGGTCGTCTGAGAACTTGTTTGATCCACAGACCGCAGTGCACTCAGGCCAATGTCGACTCTAAGCGTTCACAATTTTTGCGAGAAATGGTTATTATTTAGATGCTTTTATTTACAAACATAATATCACATCTCATATGTTTCACTTGTTTTTTTTTTTTTAATTGTGTTTGATACTAACAAAATGTAATATTAGCAATACTAGTGGAACCGTAAACATGCAATAGATTTTTTTTGGGAACATGCACTTATTTTTATGTTTTAGAAGCATTGTGTTCTATTTTGTATTAATTTTTACATATTTTTGGTCACAATTTTGGTAGTTATTCATTTTCCATACTTTTGATTTTTTGATTTGTCGATTTTTCGATTTTTTACTTTTCGGCTTTTCGATTTTTCGATTTTCCAATTTTTTTAATTTTCGAATTTTTATTTTTTCAGATTTTTGATGTTTGAAATTCTCCATTTTTCAATTTTACGATATTTTAATTTATCAATGTTTTAAATTTTAAATTTTTCGATTTTTCAGTTCTCCAATATTTTTTAATTTTTCAAATTTTGACGTTTCTGAATTTTCAGTTTTCCGATTTCTCAATTAATCATTTTTTTTTTATTTTCCTATTTCTCGACTTCCCAAAGTTTCGATTTTATAAGTTAATGATTTTTCCACTTTGCTTTTTTGACTTTTCGATTTCTTAATTTTTCAATTTTTGACTATTTCGTTCAATTTTATGAATTTCAGTTTTGGGTTTATCTAGTATTTCGACTTCGATTTCCTGAGTTTTGGATTTTTCGATTTCTCAAGTTTCTACTTTTTGAATTTTCAATTTTTCGTTTTTAAAACTTTGTATTTTTCAATTTTTCGACTGATTTATATTTCAATTTCTCAATTTTTCAACTTTTCGATATTTTAACTTTTCAATTTTTAAACCTTTAGGTTTTTTGATTTCTTGAGTGTTCAGTTCTTCTATATTTCAATTTTTCAATTTTCGGAATTTTTAAATTTTCGATTTTCCAATTTATTTTTTAATTTTTCGATGTTCCAATTTTTCCATGTTCATAAATCGAGATCTCAAAAAATTGAATAACCGAAAATTAAAAAATTGAATAATTAAAATATCGAAAAGTCGAAAAATTGAGAAATCGTAATATAAAACAGTCGAAAATCTAAAGTTTAAAAAACAGGAAACTGAAAATGCAAAAAATAAAAAATCGAAAAAACCGAAAGTCGAAAAATCGGAAAGCGAAGAATCGAAATATGTACTGAGAAACTCCAAAACTGAAAGAGATATCCAAAAATTGAGAAATGAATAAACTCGAAAATATAGAAATCGAAAAACCAATAAAGCAAAGTTGAAAAATCGAAACTTTTTTTTATAGATTTGGTCGCATCGACAAAAAATGGGAAAACCAAAAATTTTAAATATTGAACAATTAAAATACCATAAACTTAAAAAATCGAGAAATCCAAACATCAGAAAAACAAAAAATAAAATCCAGAAATCAAAACCACCGAATTTAAAAAATTGAAACATTGAAAAATCGGATAACCGAAAATCTTAATATCGAGAAACTGGAAAATCGAAAATTGAAAAGCCCAAAAGTAAGAGAATCGAAAAACCGAGAAATCCACTGAAACACCGAAAAATTAAAAAAACTGAGACATCGAGAAATCGAAAAATTAGAGGATTCAAAAATTGAGGAGTCAAAAGCCGAGAAGAAAAGTTACAAATTTAAAAATTGATGAATCGAGAAATTGAACAATCAAAACATAGAAACATCTGAATTCGGTAAATCGAGAAGTCAAATAACTGAAAAATCGGCAATTTAAAAATTCGGAAAAGTGAAAAATTGAAATAAAGAAGAACTGAAAACTCGAGAAATCTAAAAACTTGGAATGTTAAAAACTGAAAAATCAAAACATCGAAAAATTGAATATAAAGTTTGATGAAAAAGTCAAAAACCCAAAAGTAAAAAATCGAGAAATCAAAAAATCCAAGAGTCCAAAAATCGAAAAGTCGAAAAGTCGAAATATTGAAAAATCCCAAAATTGAAAGAAATATCAATAAAAATTGAGAAATTAAAAAATTGTAAAATGGAGACAACCAAAAACTAAAGAAAGAAAGATGAAAAATCCTAAGCTCGAAAAATTGAAAAATCAAAAGCTTGAAAAGTCAAAAAATTGACGAATTGAAAAAAATCGAAACTTTGGGAAGTCGAAAAATGGGAAAATAATAAAATGATTACTTCAGAAATTGGAAATCTCAAAACTTAGAAACGTCGAAATTTGAAAAATTGAAAAATCGAAATATGTATTTAAAAATCGTAAAATTGTAGAGGACAAAAATTGAGAATTTGTATCATTGAAACATCGGAAAATAATTGAGAAATCGAAAAATAAAAAAATCGGGAAATCGAAAATTTGATGAATAAAAAAAGTGAAAAAGCCCAAAATTTAAATATTTACAAATTGAGACATCTAAAGTTGAAAAATCGAGAAATCGAAAGCCGAAAAATCTCAATAGCGTATATAAACTACAAGTTGCTACTTTTTAACATTTAAATAACACTTATTCATGCTTCCAATAACTATAAATTGGAAAATGTTGTTGATTTTTTTTTCCAAAAATCTTGACGTCTAAGGTAAAAACTCAACACGGATTCATAAACCATAAACGGAGGATTTAAAATTTAAATTACATCTACTATTGTAAAATTTGGAAATGACGTCATTTCATTGTTGGTGACAAATTTTGGTAAGCGTTCCACCATTTGATAATACAGTTTAAAATATAAATTTTGTCATTCGGGAACATTATGTATTAATAGTCGAAACGGGCTAGTTCTTCGTAGTGGAGGTGTATCAGATCAGCTCTAACGAAAGTCGGCTTACAAATAAATTGCTTTGAGACGAAATTGGCCTGAGTGCGCTCTGGTCTGTAGATCAAACAAGTTCTCAGGCGACGAGGTGTATCCAAACGATAATTTCATTTGCTCGGCCAAATGCATGGGGTCTGCTAGAGTACTTGTCTAACATTTCTAATATTTTTTGAAATTCTCTTATCTTTAAACCTGGTACTTCCCTCCATTCTTTCTAGAGAAGAGATTTCTCCCAATTTTGTCACACATTGTTGTAATGAGATGTAAAAATGGGCAAAGTAGACGGTGTTGTTGGAAAATTCGTCCAGAAATTCATCCCAAACCCCTTGAATCGAGCAATCCTACATACCGTTTACCTTCTGTCCAGTTCGAAAATACCACTCATTCATAAACGCTTTCTTTTCTATTGGGAATAGAATTTTTGAGTGAATACGCAAATAAAATACCGAAAAGAACTATTTTTGATGTAAATATCATTTCTCCTTTCTTCAACAATAAACAAGAAAACAAGAAACGTAAAGTTAGGAGGGACAAAGAAATTGGTTAATAAATTGAAGTAAAATTTAAACCACAGTTAAAAATCAGTTTATAAGGCTTTTAGTTTTTGCTTTTTATGGTGTTTATTTTATATATTACTTTACTAAATTACTGGCAATTAGAATTAATTTTGTTAATAACTTCTGTGACGTAGCTTTAAACGTATCGTTTCAGTGAAGACATACGGATTCACTTCCAAAAATGACTAAAAAGCAACCTTAATTTTTCTTATTCTTAAAAAAATTAAAAAAAAATGAGAGTATGCAGTAACAATTTCAGTTTGAACTTTTCAACACTTGGTCCTTTTCGTGTATAACTATAAATCTTATTTGTGTGTTAAACTGAGCACCCCTAACAACCGTGGAACACCTCCGAAATGACAAAGTTTGTGGAGGTGTCGTTACGCCACGCAATAATAAAGACCATATTAAAATATGTACATTGTCTGAACAATACGAAATCAAGATCACATTCATATAATCTAAAAATAGCTTCGTTTCGAAATCGCCAAGACATTTATAGAAAGCAATTTACATCATTCACCCGGTAATGACTGTTGAGGAATCCCATACACACGGTACATAATTGGAACTGGAAAGTAGCATTTATAACGATTAAATTATCAATCAGTTCGCAAGTGGCGCCAGCAGTCTTAAACCATGTTGCTGTCCCGGAAACGACCATCTCCAGGAAATAAATTTCACTCATTGGAAAATACATTTTTTCTAGGTCTGATGTTAGAAAGCGAGAAGAAAATTTTTGAGTTGATGGATACGAAAACGCCAATGTCCAAATACTGGATGCCTTTGGTGTGGGCCACAAATCTCATCATTAGAGCCAGAAAGGAGAACTTGATCAACAGTGATCAACTGGTGCAAACGATATTGATGGAACTCTCGGATATACGACGAAGACTGGGTTCTTTGATAGGATATGATACTGTTTGTGTCCCATTGGTGTATACACAGGTGAGTGTGGCTTAAAGGTCATCGTAAAAAATAATAATAACTTTTAAAATTGGTTAGTAACAGTTAGCTGAGCGCTCGAAAGTGCAATTATTCTAATCAGACAAAGAAAGGACATCAATTTTACATTATAGTTTAAATGATAAGTATTATTTGACGCTGACGGTAATTACACTTTTATGGCGATATAAACGAGTCCACGAGTGCTTCCAAGAATGCACTTTTTTTGTGGATAATTCTTAAAATAGGTTTAGCTAGAAGCGCGTTGTGGTTTTCATGACGGTTAAAATTACGAGTATTTTGTTTAATACTGGAGCTTCCCTGGTGTAAGGTTACCACAGACAATGAATTATATCTGCTAAAATCATAATTTTCTAATTAGAAGACGCTTCAAACTAGCCATTACGCAAAGAAAATTATAGTGCGCTTCCACTTATCTGTAATCACTTTATGTTGTTTGAACATTTTTGGAATCCACTTCACAAGCTATTCTTAACATTTGTTTTTTAGCAGTTGTCGAGTAATACTTATTTGCGAAATCGAACCAAATGACCTCTTCACTGAATATATGCAAATTAATTTTACTTAAATTGAAAATAAATACAAGTAGTACTTGAACCTTGACATAGTGGAAAATATTGACTATTATTCTTTAGTCTTACAACGCAACGTCCGGGGAAAACCTACATTATTTTATGTAAACTAATTGGTGATGGTTTTTATTAAAGTCTCAAGTCTACTGTTCTTAATTCTCTACTAATTTAGTTTTCTGCCTGTTTGGTTCCATAGTTTGCTGATTTATACATATGTAGGGGTAAGATATAGAGTAGAATTTCTGTTTCAATCCAAATTAAATCTGACTCGAGTGTGGTCACAGTGACCCTCCAAAAACGTCTTTACTATTGCTAAAAAAAATTCGTAATTTTTAGGGGGTGGTTCGTACAAATCCGTACCTTCCGGTAAGTATTGGCCTTGTGTAAGCTCAATTCAGTTTCCCTCGGCACTGCTATCTGCAAATATTTAGCGAATTTTATCGAGCTTGGTGAATCACCCCCTAATTATTTTTGTTAGCTGGTAATGTTTTCGGAGTAAATAGCAATATGACTTGAAATGGAAGTGAAAATTCTAAAACAGCTTTCAAGCGATCCATCAGATTTTCAGTTGTTTTTACTTTTTTAAGCTTAAAGCTTCAAATGAGATAGTGTATTGCTAACAAAAATAAACTTGAGCTTTTCACTTACTCATCGTATATAGATTTCGATTTTCCGCTATCAAATTGTTGAATGCCCCTTCGGCTTCTTTTGAGACATCCTCCGGAATAAAAAAATCTCCAGACGTACTCTCATGTGCTTCTTCTTCTCATTGCTTCTTCATATGTTTCAAAACCTCACAGGTTTTTAATAAAATCTTCGTTTTTTAATTTATTACAAAATTTGCAGTTTTTCACTATAGCACGAGCAAAGTAGTTCCAAATTGGATTTAGATTAAATGAGTCTATATTGGAAAAAATAATATAACTAGAGAGCGGATTTACAAGCACAAAAAAATTAAGAATAAGCGCCTAAATAAGCACAACATTTTCAATAAAAAAGTTTTATTTTAAGCAAAAAAACATTAAATAAGCATAACACTTTCATTAAAAAAGTTTTATTTTTAACAAAAAAGCATTAAAACAGTCATATTACAAATCAAAGAACACTTCTTAGAACTTTGGATAAAATATTATTACAATAATCCTAGACTTTATATTTTACACACGTATTTCAGTTTTCTTTGAAACAATTTATGATTGTAATATGTTCCAAGTTGTCCACTGTAAAATTTTTTCGCTGATCATTTAAAATGTGTTTAAAATTGGAGAATGTGCGTTCAACATCCACACTCGTTGTTGGCGCAAATTTGAATTTTGCAACTAATGTTGAATCTAACTCCAAATTTTCCACCTTCTGGCCTTGTAAAACACGAGCAACGTCGGAAAGAACACCGAAACCTGCATTTTTATTTAACACTTTGTCAAGTTTTTGAGATACTCTAGTACCAATATCACCCCTTACTGCGTTTGCTTGTTGTTTAAATTCTTTCACTAAGTTTATGGCATCTACCAACAACATGTTGGGTTTTTCTAACTTTTCTATTACCTCACATACGAATTGATAATTGCTTCTTAGAAAAGCTAGATCTTGTCGCAAATCTTTGTTTTCCAAAATATTTATGCAATCTTTAATCGATTGAGAAGAATCTCCGCTAAACTCCGTAACTACTTCCTCAAATTCTTTGATATATTTGTCATAATAAAATGTGGCCTGTAACCATGTTCCCCACCTCGTTATAATCGGCTCTGGGGGCAATGGTATGTTTGGAAATTTTTCCTTAAAATGTTGCACTCTTAGTGGGGCTTTAACAAAAATCTTTTTACCAATTGCCACTAATTTATTAACAGTAGGAAACTGCAAACGTATTCCTTCAGCCACTCTGTTTAAACCGTGGGCAATGCAAGTAGAGTGAATTAAATTGGGGTACAATATTTTTAGATTATTCCCTGCTTTCACCATATAACGAGCTGCATCCGAGATCATCAATAAAATTTTATTCGCCGGTACGGCATTTGGCAAAAATAGTGACGTAAGAGTGTCATTTACAAATCTGGTAATCGTATTGCCATTTGTTTTATCTAACATTTTCAAACTTACTACATACCCTCGACTAGGGAAATTTTTATTTAAGATTCCAACAATTAAACTTGCCACGTATCTTCCACAACTATCGGTTGTTTCATCGACAGCGAACCATAAATAATTATCTCCAATGCGATGTTTAATTTCGTTGTAAACTTGCTGAAACACTGGGCCTACATAATTTTTTCGGAGAGTACTTTCAACCGGAATATGTCGATTGCAGTGTTTTTCAAGGAATTCTTGAAGAGGGCCTTTCTCCAATTTTTTTAAAGGTATATTGGACTGGATCATCATTTTACATAAATCGAAATTAAACTGAAACTGCTCATCTTTTGTCTGGTGTTTAATTTTAGAAACTTCAAACATTTTCTTCCTTTCTGCATGAAGAGTCGTTCTGACATGTTGCGTCACGTTATACTTTTTATCACTTTGAATCTAAAACAACGTACATATACAGGATTAACAAAGGAAAATAGATAAAAAAAAATTAGTGGGCTTACGGTTTTCACACAAGCTCTGCAGAATATTTTGTTGTTTTCTAATTTTAATTCTGGAAAATCCCTTATCCACTCATCCGGCGTCGATTTTACTTTCGGCATTCTTTTAAAATATTAGTAATATTACCAAAAAGAACTCAACATGTAACAAGGGAGAACCACGTATAACACTGTACTACGACAGATGCGATAGACTGATGGTTGTGAAATAAACGGTCCATTTACTTAAAAGTTTCCATTAGAAAAATTTTAAGGTAGGTAGTTGGGTACAATAATCCTTTTTTCTTGAAAATCTTCAACGGTCTTGCCGCAAAATACCGAAAAAGAACATCTGGTTAAAAGCTTTAATTCATTATCAACGGAAGTAAGGATTTAAAGTCATAAAATCTATGGAGTATTTTTCCAATCCTATAATAAAATTTTATTACCCAAACGACCGGAACCTATTCACAGAAAGGGTCTTGAGTAAGTGTACTTCAATGGTCAAGTCCAGGTAAAATGCATACGATACGCTACGGCTAACTAACAAGTATTTGTCATCCCGACAAGGCCGGCATTTGAACAAAATATGCATTAAAACTCATATTCGTCGAAAAAACCATTAAATAAGCATATAAGTTTTAATATGCATAAAATTGAAAAAAAAAGCAAATAAGCAAAAAAAAAATGTGTCAAATGACTCCAAATTGTATCATAGTTACAGATATAAAAAAGTTTTGAAGTGCTTACATTTTTCACAAAAAGCATTAAACCTAGAAATCCGCTCTCTAGATATAACTAACGCGGGATTAAAATGTTTTTTGTTCCCTCGAGGGTTTTAAACCATTCTCTCGGAAAAACAATTTTTAATGCCTTGTTACTTAACATACTATTAACAACAGAGCTGTCGTTTGGATCAATGCTATAAAATAATAATAGGTTTTTATGTCCGTTTATGATTTTTGTTTACAACAGTGGGATAATTTCGCTTATCGTACTGAGTTACGTTATGGATATTGTCGTAGAAATTTTTTTGTACATTACATTTGCGATACTGGAGTAATTATTTGCAACCTTTATTTATTACGACTAAAACTTAACTGTTATTATTAGTAAACATATTTAACATTCTGCATCCCAAACTATTTTAATCGTAACGTCCCACATGATTTTTAGTTGATATCGTTACCGTTATCTTTCTGCCCATACATTTTTTGAAGAGTGTTGGGCGTAGGACGGTGTTCAGCAATATTTTCTTTTGTTAGATTAATTTTTAAAGCTTCAAACCATCGAGTATTTTCTTATTTATTTATGTTATTGTGATAGGGTCCATCCGTCTATCGGTCTGTCATCTGTCGTCCGTCTGTCTGTGTCGATTTTTATTAGACGGATAACCTCCGAAACTACCAGACCTATTACTGTTGTCAACCACTTTGATGGCGTCACCTCAAAATTATGTATAGTAACTGTTTGTACTAAATAACATACTCCAGTACTTGTCGTTTATGAATCCACCTTAGTTTTTCCTCTAAGCATCTAGATTTTCGTGAAACAAAATCCACATTGCATAATAACATTTTGTACTAGTATAAGAGTTCCTCCGTGTGTATTACTAACATGAAGGTCGCTGGCTCGATTGATTCATGGAGAACGGTTTTTTGTTTACAAGTTGCGCCCGCCTTCTATAATAACTACTTACAGAATGTTTTACTCCATTTTAGCTTAATTAATAATTTTTTGTCACCTCCTGTGTTTTGAGGAGACAAAATCATTCATATTCTTCCACCTATTCTGGTCAACCAGTTTAATGCTTGCTTAATAGTCGCATTCTTTCGATGTATAAACATAAACAATTGATGTTAAACATGATAATATATTTTCCAGTTAGTTGTCTGCTTTAAATATATTTAATATTCTCTTTACCTGTGCTTTAACAACCCAAACATATCTATATTTTAACTTATAGAGATTCTCATAAAAAATATGTAAATAAACATTACAAAATTCAAATTTTATTTAAATAAATTTAGGTCCGTTTTTTAATCAAAACTTGAACTCATTCTTAGCAAAAAATTAATTACTAAAATAGAAACTAGTTAAAACTACATCAATTCAGAAATGTTTGTTATTAACTTCTGGCATTTTCCCAGATTTTAGATACCTTCTTACAAGAAAAACTGTAGATATCCAGAGAATTCTAGTAAATAAATTATAGCGTTCAAGTAAGATCAACTGCAACTGCTGAAAAATATTAATACTATTATTTTCACCAAAAAATTTGATTACGTTTAAAATTATTAGCATTTACCTTTTTTTGAGCAATAAAAAAATTGGTCTAAGATTATTTAAACAGAACTTTTTCCATTACAAAATTTTGTGATAACGGCATCAACATTCCAACAAGGACACGTTTATCAACTTAAATAGGTGTAGTATAATACTAATAATAACAGTACTGTTTTTTCAAATTTTCTGGAAAATCGATTGAGCCATTCTTGGTTTAATCATCAAAATAAATTGCCTTATTCATAATTTTTTTTTGTGTGTCACTCACACATCGAAATATCAAAGAAAACAGTAGATTCTGATTCTAGGACTCGATTTTGCATTGACACAGACGGATCTAAGAAACCATAAACTCAGAACAGGAAGTGGAGACGACAGACTGTCACAATTTACAATTATTTCTGCTTGTTTGATAACTTACAACAATTTAAAGTAGAGATATATGTATATGGATTGCTAAAGTACAGTTGAACTAGTCACAGTGTAAAGTAAAAACATGCGTATATTGAAAATCGACCCTGACCCTGCATATGCAGAGATAACGGACTTAGTATTCATGTTTCGTATGGTATTATGTTTTTAAAAACAATCTTTATTACTAGAAATATTGAATGATAAAAATTATATAACAAACAAAATCAAGGCAAATTCATAAACCACAAGTACAGCCGACAGTACTTCAAGGGTGAGGGAAATTCTCTATAAATAACTTACGACCAATTTTTAACTGTAGCCAAATGTTTTACTGTTGTATTTAAATATGAAAAACTGCTAATTTGCTACCATGAATAAGCTTTTTTTGTCTTTTTTTGTCTTCAAAATTAAAATTTGGAGGTTTTTCCAAAAAATCCTTACTTTTTTCTCATAAAACTCTTATTGCTACCTTTTCTTCCATTCCATTCCGCCGACAGCTAGTTCGCTGTTAACACCCAAAGTCACCTGTAGCATTAATTTGCATAATTTTGTGTTTTGTGTATCTGGGTATCCATTTTTGTGTTAACCTTGACGTGACACTGTAAAATTTTTGCTCACTGATGTACAAGCTAATTATGAATCTTGACGCCAATTTTACCATCACGAATCGGTTTTTTTACCGGAAGACTTTAATTTTTTTGATGTTCCAGACGCATTTAGAATGTAGCGTGCAAACAATGGCAGGTTTAATTGTCATCTTGCATCGAACAGAAATTTCAAGCTTACAGGAAATAAATTAGGTATAGTGTGTCAAAATTAGTTTAGCTACGTTTTATATTTCATGTGACGGAAATCAAAGGAGAAAATTTCAGAGTCACACTTTAATTATTTTAATTTTAATGTGTTTTGTTGTTCGTTTTATATCTGCCTAAGGGGAGTAATAAAAATAAAACTATTAAAAATCACTTAATTATAATAGTTGAAAATGAGTAAACAAGAGTATGATCGTTATATAAATTTTATTCGTTCAAACTACTGCGTTAAACCAGACAGCTTTTAACTTATGTGTTGAATCTGTAAAACACCCATAGGCAGTTTGGGTGCACTCAGAAAATTAAAGTCAACAAATATGATATTGATATCTTTAAAATCACATTGAATTTACTATATACTGCCGTAGTCTCAAGGTGAACACTGGACATTAATTACGGCAGCTTTTCGAAAACCGGTCTGTATCTTGACCCCACTTTAATATCTCCAATACCCATGATACAATTTTTCATTAACTAAGGAAATAAAAAGCCGGAACTTGCACAATTTGAGAAACTGCATTCTCCTAGATGAATAATACAAAGAATTAATTAGAAACACGAACCTTCGATTTAATAAAGCTATTTTTTAAATACCACTGCAAACTCATACATTCCGGCTGGTATGTACAGTTTGTTTTGTTCCTGACACACCTGTAAAAAAATTGCATAGATACATTGGTACCTTAATTACATCGGTACAGTTACTTAAACTGAACGAGTTGATCTTGAAAACTTGTTCTGTCGTCTTTTTATGGTGTATCTTTCTGGGAAAACTAGTCAAGATAAGTCAAAAAGCAAATACACGGTATTGAATGTCAATTTAAGACGACTAGCGGAACGAAGTACTTGCTGATATTTTCGTTAAAAAATTCCATTCGTGGAAGCAGAAAAACAATAATAGTATAATACTGTTATTGCTATTTTAATCACCCCATATAGCAGAAAAATGGATCTTACGGACCGTGAAGGTTAATTAATCAGTCGTGTTATGAATGATTCATTTTTACCCGATTTCCGAAAATTTAAAAGCTGTTGATAAGACTGTTACATAAGAAAAGTGCTTCAAGGAAATTTACATACAATCTCGTTTAATTATTTTAAGTATATGTATTAATTTTTAATGAATAGGATGTTTAATTAGACATATTAAACGCAAAGCAACGATCAAAGTACAAAACCTTGAACTTCTGACGATTCAATAGGGTTCTCATAATTCTTTACAATTATAGTATACTTAGGTTTTTTTGTTACGGTAATGGAGTTATGGAGAAGACTATAGGCAAGAAACTTGCATCATTTAGCCAGTTTAGATGCATTACTTTCTAATGATATCTTGCGTCACCGTTTTGCCAAACAAACGATAAAAGCGCTATAAAAAGACCAATTCTATTATGGTACTATTCTACGGAAAACCTCAAAGTTTTCTTTTCATACATTTGCCTACGCAACATGAATGATTATGTTTTCTGTTTTTAAGACAATTAGATCTGCAAACACTCTATCAAAATGTAGACCATGCTTTAGCACAAACTTCACTAACATTATGTCCTTTGACGACAACAACCTACTACACATTGTACTTCTCTCTGCTGGTTATAAATGTGTCAATTTGTATCTTTGTAGGTAGTTTCCTTGGCTCTGTACTTATACTTCATAGCAGCTCTTTTGGGTCGACAATTCGTGCCGGACGCGACAATGTCAGTTGGCAAATTCGAGGAACCAGACATGTACTTTCCCTTCTTCACAGCAATTCAGGTGGTTATTTAATTCGAAAAGGCCAAAACCTAGATTAATACAACTGTTGCAGTTTTGCTTCTACGTGGGTTGGCTAAAAGTGGCAGAAGTGTTGATAAATCCTTTCGGCGAAGATGACGATGATATTGAACTGAATTGGCTCATTGACAGGCATATCAAGGTAAGAGTAGTAACCTCTGGTTATTTCACGCACAATTTTAGTCGCACGTACTAAGCTTTTTATGAATTGATAGACTAACGGGACATTTTTTGTGAAGCCGTGTTTAGGATCGACCTCCGAACAGGTGAATTTGGTGGCTTTAAACTAATGAAATTCGGTATACTTGATGATGGTGGCCATAATAGCCCTGACCGCAAACCGCACTCTATAATTGACAGACTCTTGATATAAACCGTACTCAAAGTGATTTACGGTTTTCAATGTCAAGTTTAACATAGGACGACAATATAGCTATTTGTTTACATGTAATTTGATTTTTTGCACATAATCGTGTTAAAAGATTGACCTTCAGAGGACGGAACGTGCGAGCGTCTGTTTTATTTTACGTAATTGACGATGATATAATTTGTTTCCTCCAGAAAAGTGGATATTTTGCAAGGAAATATAACGCGACCACTAGGACTTACTCGCTCAAAAATGTAGGAAGTAATCCAAGGTGGTAAAACTTGTCAATGCAACTATTGACTGAAGTGTGCAGTTATATTTTTTAAATCTAAACAACGACCCTGAATACGTCCAATAAATATACTTCTTGGAAATAATTTTATCTTAATTTTTGAAGGTGCGAAGTTAAAAATTGTCGAGTAAAATAATAATAATTATTCGCATTAGTTCTCATTGATGGCAAAGCATGTCAAGGCTTCGTACGACAATTCTAGAAACACCAAGTGAAAATTTTTCATTTCCCAGGCTGCTTACATGATCGTTGACGAAATGCACGAGGAACACCCAGAACTTCTCAAAGATCAGTACTGGGACGAAGTGGTACCGAAAGAACTCCCTTACACTGTAGCTTCTGAGCACTACAGGAAGGAAGAACCTAAAGGCTCAGCTGAGCAGTATAAGCTGAAAACAACCGACGGACTGTACGCAAATTTGTTGACACCAAAGAAATCACTAATCCATGATGACATGTACGCAGATTACGTAAGTTAGCAAAAAAAATGAAAGCATTAATATGATGGAGATGTTTATAGGAAAGCGTGGACACGCCTATAGTTGAAAGGAGGAAAAGTTCCAATTGGTTCACGCGTCAAATTTCCAGAACCGGTATGGGTTCGATAAGGTCAGCCTCTACAGCGTATTCTTCAGGGGGGTTGTTCGGAAGGCATCGTGGAAATTCCGTTTACGCAAATCCCGAAAACGGACAGCTTCCAGGAACAGCGCCTCCGCAAAAGATGTCAATTTATGACAGATTAGTTGGTCGAAAATCTGGACGAAGTCAGAAAAAACAAGGTAAAGTCCAATTTTTTGCTCCATTGACTTTGATTACTCTGAAAGATTGATACGGTTAAACGTCACTACGATTAAAAAAAAGTATTTATATGTTACGTGAACTCGGTAAATTTCCAGTTCACAATTCAAGAACATTCACTTTCTAGACTTTTCATTGGTAACATTTTTGTAGTCCCTAGAAGATCAAATTCAAGTTTACTAGCTTTTAATGTTATGTATAAATCAGGTTCAAGATTGAATGGAGCTGCTCCGATGCAAGTTAGAAACCGGCCGAGAATCCCCACACCAGACGTAACAAAGGAAGTAGTGGACCGAGAAAACCGCATGGCTGCTGCCAACGTGGCGAATCTCCAGAACCAGATGGCCCATGGGATTACGCTCATGCCTCATCTGCAGACCGCTTATCCGAACTACCCAAGCGGCGATGGTCCAGTCGTGCAGGTGGTACTTTCGCCTATTCAAGAACTAGATGGTACCGGTTCGGTCAACAACACACTGCATGCACACCAGCCAGGAACTACAGCACTGGCTCAAGCGGTTCTTTCTCCTGGGCTAGGTCCAGTCATAACCACTACTCCTGTCAGTGTTCCGATGACAGTGTCTCAACTTACAAGTCTAGGATTAACTTCTGTTCATAATAGTCCGTTATTGACAAGAAGCACTAACGATGCATCTACCAAAAAACCCAATTTTGTCACTAGTTTTGATGGAGAAAAATCTTTGGGTACTCAACCGCTAGTACTGACAGAGATTGCTCCTGCAGAGGATGAAATACAGTTGACTAGTAGAAGCAGTGATGTGTCGGTTGCTTCATCGACTGCATCAAAAGAAAGCAAGAATTCTGCGGCTACTCTTTCAGCTGGTACGGCTGCGGAAGGTGCAGCACCTAATTCCTTAACTTCTTCAGCTGACGGAACCAGGAGCAGGAAAACGTCGGTTGTTTCTCAGAGCAATCCGAATACTAATTCGCCAAAAAGAGGCGAGGTGTATGTTTGATGAGTGTTAAAGTTTGTTGTAGAAGAAGTAGAAAATATGCGTACTTTTTATTTTATCATATCGACATATTGATATCCTGTTGGTACTCTCGTGTACACTTTAAATCATGCAATGAATACCGTGGTATTTCATTAATGCTATAAGAAATTAATAAAGCCTGCAGTTGTAGAATAATGATTAAAAAAAGTGTTAAAATTGGAAAATGCGGTTTTTGTTTTAGTGCCTGAAAATTGTAGTTAGTAACTGGTGTGTTAATATTATATACGCGTGTAGGGGCTGTATAGACATTACATAAATTACAGTAAATTGACTTTTGTTTGCTTTTTTGATTTGCCAATTATCTTTACCTGATTTAAATGTGGGTTATTATTATTGTTAATCGACTTGTGATATAAAACTAGTGTGATAAGAACATAATTGCATTTTATAATTACTTAGGTTAGGTAATCAAAAAGCCATCTAAAACATTTATGTGATCATAAATTATTTATTAGTGTTGTAATTTTCATCAAATTTCTGTACTCGTAGATATTTGGTGCGAAGAACTTAAATATTATGTATACTTTTATCATCATCTCGAAATTTAAAAATAACTTTAGCAATAGGCAGTGGAAATTGTACTTAGGTCTGTATATTTTGCCGTAAGAGTATTTTAGTCGGCAGTATTAAACTGTGGATAAATGGTAGTTTTTCATTATTGTAGTAAAGCAACTCTTATTGTAAATATCTATTTTATTTAATGTTTCATATTTTAATGATAACCAGATAATAAACTTTATTGATACAATAACAACATCACTTTTTATATCCGGTGTATTCGTAGCAGCGCCAAATAACTTAAAGAACTTAATTTTTATTGTTAATATTAAATGTTTTCATGACGACTAAAAAACTGTACTAGTATTAATCCTTTACATACAACACTAAAAGTTTCACAGTTGGTGAGGGATTGTGTTGTTGATTGACAATTATTTCGTTATATCATTCTACAAGTGTTCTTTAATAAAATAAATAAATCGATAACAGGAAGTTAAAATAAGTGGGAAAAGTTTCAAGTAAAAGTCATTTAAATTTTTTTGGATCAAGTAAAATTAGCTTCTTTTAAAATTTTATTACTCAAATTATCAATGTTATTAATAGGCAACTAGTTATACACAGGCTAGGCTATATAGCTTGACATTGAACGTTTTTACTTTCCGAGTGTAAGTGAAGGAAGTATTGTAATGGACTCCGTCGACCGACTCTCTACTTTTGCGTTTTCTCAACCTTTCATGACCCCTATAGTATGAAGAAATAGGTCTCCCGTTTCCGTCTGTCCATCTGTCTGCCGTCACGGACTTTTATTAGACTGATAATCTCCGAAAGTACTGGGCCGATTGTTGTCAAATTTTGTATTTATATTAGAAATATCATGTAGATGGTAAAACGATAACCAAAATTTGTCTGATAATCCCACCAATAATGTGATGACGTCACTTCAAAATTGTACATAGTAAATGGGTTTTAAATTGTGTAACACTTGCAAACCATCGCGTTTATTACAGGCAACCGACGCATTTTTCTGATGGGAACTTTTCCAGAAAACGAAGATGTCATTTCTGTTGAATAATGGTTTATTACTCCGTCCAATCTTACTACCCAAAATTCCGAAATTACCCCGCAATATCCATCCGTACCCAAGTTCCCAAAAATCCCCATAGACCGGGCACGTTTTCGGTTTGATGCACTCTATACAATGGGCCCTAGCAATAACGTGGAATCCCATCGTCTAGAGTTGTAAAATTGAAACGTTCTTGATCGAAGCCATTAAGCACCAGATATGTCAGTCTTTGACGCGGAACTTATTCGTAGAGATAGATGATTTTCCTTAATTGTAGATTTGATAATTGTGTATAGTAATAGGGTTTTTTGAGAAAAGAGCTTTAGTTTCGGCCGGACAGATTGTCTCGCTTCCGGATTTGTAGAGGCTGTTTTGCATTGCCGCCTCGAGCATGGGCCGAAGAAATCGGCCAGCAAATTCCGAAGTGGGATAATTTTTATTAGGGTTCGAGATAGGAAATTCTCACCGTTTACAATGGGCGAAGAGTACATCTGTAACTTGTGTTTGTTGTTGTAAGCCGATTGTACGGGAAGGATATTTCTATGAATTGGACGAATTTGCCGACAGACCACCCGCTCAAAGTCCTTGCTCGCTTTTTAGGTCAAAGTTAGGGATGGGCAGATTCGGTCATCAGTACGAACGGATCGTTCATCGTTCAGTCCCTACGAAGACCCGGTCGTCAAATGTCGTTCATTTCGTTCATTTCGTTCATTTCGTTCATTTCGTTCACCGTTCACTTCGTTCTTAATCATTCAAGGCTCAGGGATCTATTGATGAATCATTCGGTCTTTCGGCTCTTCGGTCAATGGTCAAATTAGTTCCCCTTTTGCTTGAATCCGATCACTTTATAGGGAAAGTCATGCTCAGAACTATCGCATAGGTATTCGAAAAAAAAAACCCCGGCCCATTGCTGTCTTATTTTTCGAATACTGCATTGTGTGATACGTCAAATTAAATCGTGTGAAATATACTATGATCTGATTCGAAAAATTAATGATTTAACGTTTATTTGGTTTTGTCTACATTTAATTTTTTTTAATGCCTCCCATTTTTTTAGAGATTCATGTAACGATTTTTTTCTGAATTCTGTGATGTAAAAATAATAATTTAATATTTAAAAAAAGTAACTTGAATTTGTGAACGCAAATAATTGTGTTAATAAATACATCACTAGCACTTTTGACACAAAAATTAAATTCGTTTTTATCACAGCTTCCAAGCAACTTTTGAGTAAAAAAAAATAATTTATTGGATCTTTCGAATCATTCGGTCGTCGCCCTTACGATTAACAATGTAGGAGCAGATTTGTTTTGTTTCCTTTTATACCTTTTCCTTACGTTCTAATGTGATGAAGCCGTGAATAGTCACGTTCATTGATTATATTATACATTACCTTTTTTACGTGGCCATAGGGATTTTTTTTATTAATAATCATTACAATAGTAATAATAATTATTTATTTACATTTATTTTTTTAGTTTCTAATGTTCAGACGTTTATGAACATTGTATATTAGTTATCGTCATAAATTGTCATTTTCGTTCCTGGTTCCTAATTTAAATTCATACTACTGGAATTAATCTGTCGGGAAAACTTATGTTCTTAGTTAATTCCATAAATAGCATAGCATGTGCTCCTAGTATTTGATACAGAACATAGAACTGTGCTGGAGCCATGATTCAAAGATCCAACGGAATCAAGATCCAGTCGAGACAATGTGAACGGTGAACGAGTGAACGAGTGAACGAAATGAACGAAAGAACGACCAGTTTGCGTTGGGAACGATTTCGGTCACTCGTTCATTCGAACGACCCGTTCAATTTGATTCGTTCGTTCGCGAACGACACATCTCTAGGTCAAAGCTGTGGGAAAAGCCCACGGCGCGAAACCGCCCCCGAACGGAGGTGGTTGGCTAAGAAGTACCCCCTCTAATCAGGAAGGTACGACTTGGCTTCAAAATTTTGTCAAAAAATTTAGTTACTGTTTCGGTTCTGAAGTGGTCGGTCGGGAACTTCTCCTGCGGGTTGATTCTTGTGTTCTTGTGTAGACTTGTGTTAAATTTTCAGCTTTTAGTTTAAATTCAGTTTAAGTGTTCATATAGTTAAGGTTGTCTTTGTTTTTGTGTTTTGCTTTAATAATTTTCCCAACGTGTGCGATTAATAAAGGAGGCTGGTCGAAACTACTCTGTAGTTTTCTTCCTTTTTTTTGACAACCCCTCTTTACGGTTCGTGAACATCAGCAGTGAATTATGTGACCTGGTGTCGACGCCGCCATCAAAAAGGTAAGAGCAATCATTTTGTTTATTCTCACACTAATATTGTTGGGACCCACACCGGTCTGGCTAGACCGGGTTACAAATGTATAAAATAATATAGTCATATACATGTAGTTTATGACTCCGAAATGAGTTTTTACCCGAAACGTCCAGATTTTCGGAAAAAAAAATATATAAAATAACATTTTGGAATTTAATTCTGAATCTGCAAAACCGAATGCTCTGAAATCTTGAAGATGGTTTATAGTTATGACAAGCATGATAAATTTTTAATCAAAATACATATATATATTTACTTATCCCCTCCAAAAAATTGATGACGTCAGCTCAAAAGTTTGCCGAATAAATCCTGTGATGAGTCTGTACTTGTGAATTATCATGCCATTCATACTTTTTAGATTTGCTTATACGGGATGGCTCAAAAAAATTAATGAATGCGTGAACTTATTTTAATCTTACATGTGCAAAGTATGCTGACTCTATACTTGTGATTTGTCACTGCATTATTATTTTTTATAATTGCTTATATGGGGTGTCTCATAAAAATTAATGAATGCGTGAATTTATTTTATTGATACATTCAGGAACTGCAAAACCGAATGCTTTGAAATCTTGAAGCTGTTTTAAAGTTGTCATGCAGATTGTAAAACGCTAACCAAAATGTTTCTAATTATCCCTACCAACAACGTGATGACATCCCTTCAAAATTTTCTTCAATAAATAGAACCTGAATTGCATAAAATATTATATTCACACACTTGTGTTTTATGATTATTATTATTATTGTTATTGTTTAAACATCGTTCATACGATAAACATAATTAATAATTTTAGTCTTGTGTTTTGAGAGTACAAACTCATTCAAATCAAACCAATTTCTACGTGACATTCTTTCGATGTATAAACATAAATAAACACTCGAGCGCCAGATTGCTATTACCAAGTGTTAAAGGACAAATGTTGTTAGAGATCAATTATTTTAAGTTCAACGTGGTGAATCATCTGAATCTGACAACGGACTGTCAGTCAGTAGCATAACATGTACACTTCAGGCGGGGGTGATTTTTAAATTTATTTTTAACATAAACTTAAGTAAACTGGTCACTATTAGCCACTAATCTAAACAGGGACAGGTAGAAAAGTTCATTGTGACAGAGAAACTATGACGGACGCCTCTGAGAGTGCGCCTATTCGAAAATGCTGGATATGTTACATTGTATTTCCGGAGCGAGGGAAGTACTGGCGAACAACTTTCGACCAATTTTTTCCTAAAGGGTCAAATTTGCAAAAACATATAGGCTATTACATAAAAAAGCCTAATATTTAATACACGGTTAATTGTTATTAAAACAAATATATATACACTAGTGCATCTCATTTATTTATTTCTTCAGGCTCGAAACATTAACGTATATCTTCGAAGTACAAATAGCTACAACTTCGAAGGCCTCTACGAAATCGAAGATGATACATTCACCTCAAAAATCCCCCAAGGTTCAAATTTTCTCCACAACGCTAAAGACGGAGATTCCAAGACTAGAAAATACACCTTCACAAAAATATTTTCTCAAGAAACTGACCGAGGCATTTTTGGCTTCACGATGTAGTTGAATATCGTAACTCCAAAAATGTTCGACTACATCGTGAATCCAAAAATTCTAGATTTTATCAACGGACAATATTCCACACTCATGACATACGGTTTGTTCCCAAGTGCCGAAGCACGGAAGCGTTTGAGACAGTTGAGGAAAACCCGGTGCAAGTAGACGTAGTTAACCCAAAGTGTGTGTCAAATTCGACAAGAACTATCAGAAATTTTGGATACGAGAAGGCGAGAGAGAAAACAGGATGTCAAACGTAACTCTTCACGAAGCTTTGGAAAAAGTCAACCTAGCCAAAAATTTTAGCCCCGCCCGTCTTCAATCCGGCTATCAGACCCAGAAACCTGCGAGAGAGTAGCTTTAGCTAACTCGTGGGATGACGCGTTTATCGCAGACAAGACATGGAGAACATCAAGCCCTATTTTTTCGAACTTTTGGCGTTACAGCAGGAGTTGGATCCGAAAATGTCGGTCACATTTTGAAAAAGGTCTTCTACCTTCGTTAGCCGAAACATTGTATATGTTTGCAACACCTAGAATGAGTAAGAATGAAATCAAGAACTTAGCTTTAAAAATTAGCGAAGTGAAAAAACTCACTCTAGTTAATAATATTTCTACAGACAATGCATTATTGACAACTCAACAGTATCCGTGCCAAAAATGCGCAAACTAAGATGTTTCAACTGCGGGAAGCCCGGACATTTTGCTGCCGCATGTCGTAGTAAGCGCGACAGGAGATGACACAGGAAAACGTGAAAAAGTGCTTTGTTTGTGGAAAACCAGGTCACTTTGCAGCAGTCTGCAGGAGTAATCCAAAGAATAATCACGTAAATGCAGGTAAATCACAATAGGGTAGAGGCCCAAAAGAATAAGGACGGCGTCAAAGGGGCGTTCGAAAGGCGTCCTTGTAAACCAAACAGGGAACACAGGCACGCCAGACAACATAGTAGTGATAACAGGGAAAATAGAGGTAACGTGGTAAACATTATAATGGATACAGGGTGTTGTAGTAATTTAATTAGTAGGAATCTTGTAAATATAAAGAGTATTGGTCGTACCACGAAGGAGTTATTTTTAAGAACTATAGGGAATCATAAAATTTCTACGTGGATATTGGAATCAAACTCGGAATAAAGAAGTTCAGAGTCGAGGTGGTGGTAGTAGAGACTACTAAGTCCTAGGTGACTAGTTTCTAAAACAGGAAGAAGCCGTGATCGATTTTGCGAAAGGAAAGATATTTTTTTCAAAAATGACGTCAAGAACTAGGTTAGTGTCAACAACGGGGTCTGCGTTATGGAACGAACCGACACCAACACTGGCCAGTGCGACAGAAATTGCTGACAGTGGCAAAATAACCGCATATTAAACTAATAGAGGGAGATATAGGGAGAGAGTAAGGTGTAAGGAGAAAAAGGGCGCTGGATTTCATTGCGAGTTCATTTGAGTGGTGCTGTGGTTTTTTAAATCTCCAATTGGGGCTTACCGAATCTCTGAAAAAGTATCGCTCAAGAATCAAAGGCATTTAGAAGATATCAAAACGACACAGCGAACACGTTCCGCCAGATCGAACGAAGGATGCATTTAGCAGAAATAGATTTCATGGTGAAAGTCGAAAACCAAGTGTGAGGGGAAGAATTAGCTTTGAAAGCGATTTATAATAATTATCTGATTCCCCAGATGATACTCCCACCATCGGTACTGAGAGCGGATCTAAAGCTGTTACAGGACAATATCGCGAATCGCCGGCAGGAACTGGCCATTTCTGTTAGGGATGCGGTGGTGAGGGCAATATCCGGAGTCAGTGGTGAAGACTGCAAATTTTCGAAAACAGATTGTGTTTTTTGCGTCGATTTTCAGCAGATTTATTACACGGTCCAACGTGTGTCAATAAGCTGGTTTCAGGAGGGTCATTACTAGAGCTAAGCAGGCACTGCCCAATGAAGTGCTATGGCTATGACTCATCTGCAATGACCATAACCGATGTCGAGGAAGAGGCATATGTAATCACCCACCCCAGCATTCAGTGCAAGAACCAACTAATACCGATCGTAAAACAAGGTGATGTAGAACCATGTGCCAAGAAAATCGTACTACCTTACTAATCATTGGCAGAAGATTTCCATGCAAAGAGGACGAGAAAGAAATTACGATAACGCAAATTTTACCGGCACCATGGTCGATAGAAGGGGGCATAGTACACTTAATGACTTTGAAAAAACAGTGCCGCCACCATTTGACTGCCTGAAAGCTTGCTTCAACGAGAACCGGACATTGACCAGACCACCCGTAAATTTAACCTCACCGGTCGAGAACTTGGGGGATGTATACAGAAGAATAAAAGTGCATCAGGAAGATCGCGACTGGACGAACACCATCACAGTACATGACGCTCATCTGGAACCTCATACTGTCGGTAGGATTTGGATACGTCTTATTTAGATGCTCATGTGTATTGCAATACTGGAAGGAATGGGGACAACCCTAAAAAATTGGAGAGTGTAAATGAAACCAGTGTACCCTTGCAGACAAGAGGACGACAAGTGAGTTTGTCAGAGGGGCGTCTAGAGCTGGGAGAAGAGGTGTTCCTAAGTTTGGCACCAAGATAGCCAAATTTTGTCAAGAGGGGAGATAAAGAAAGCATAGTCATAAAAGGGAAACAAACTGTATTACAATAAAATGCTGCCTTGCAAGGTCCGCGTATAAGTAATAAGAGTACGATGTAGGTCAGGGTACCGAGGTCACGGTTGTTACCGGATAGCAGGCATGAGGTGTTCGCCAGACACCTCATCGTACTCGTATTACCACCATGTGTGTAGTAATTAAGTTAATGTAAGTTAGTAATGAAGTGGGGATCAAAATTAAAGATCCAGTAGATGTAGATTTTAAGTAGTTATAGGTACATTTTTATTGTAACGAATTAACACAATTTTGTTTATGTCGCATGGGGTGCCACAACGAAAGTCAAACGACAACGTCCTGAAAACATCCAACTATTCTACTGCTAGGTCACAGGGAGGAATAGGGTCACGCTAGAATTTGAAAAAATTTTAACATCACCCCTTTCGAGGAGAGGACGTGACGCATTCTCCACAAGTATGTCAAAAAGCCAATAATGGCAATGGACGCGGGCAGACGAATAAAACAAACAACGTCAATGAGCCCACATTTGAAATGGGCGACCCACATTTGACAACAAACCAAGCAATTCCTTTCTTGTTGAAAAATAAGACGTAAAGATCCTTTCAAATGGTATCTATGGTTGTCACTCTATCCATTGGTCCAGACTTTGTAGAAGAATCGAAGTGGGAGTGCGGGGAAAGAAGCTGGGCTAGCAGATAATCCGAAAGATTCCCGACTGGTCGAAACTAGTGATAGTGGAAAGGAAGCGACGTGAGTCAGGGCGACTTACAGAAATTAAGTGGCATCTCTACAGTGGAAAGAAAAGCGGACTTAGAATAGAATTATAAGATGTTAGGGTAGCCTAGTTTTAGGAAATTATTTTCGGGACGACAATCTTGAAGGGAGAGCAAATGTCACAGTTAGCAACAAGTTGCAAAACTGATTTGCCCTCTGTGGATGTTTTTGGTATGGATTTATTTATGTACACATATTTACAAACGAATGACACTTAAGCAACGTGGTTGTGTTGGAACTCTGCGGCGGCGAGGAGTGCGGTGTTCTTCGTGATCTTGCTGCTTCTGTGGACGATGGCGGAGAGAGCGAGTTGTGCTTCCATCAGGCCTTTTCTAGTCTCGCTTCTCGTTTTCGCTTCTGCGTGGTACGCCAGCCAATTAGCGGTGTTCTTTGCAGGCGTACGGTTGGTTGCCTATAGCGCAGGCAACTTGCTCGCCACACCTCAAAAAGTAAGTTTGGCTGATGCTAGATATTTTGCAAAGAAACGACGAAATGCTTGGGCCAGCAAAGAGGAATTGGAGAGTGGCATCGAGGACAATTATTAGATATGTCGTGCCCAAATAGTTTTGACCGCGGCCGAGCTTTTGGACACTAACAAAATTATTTATTTGGGTGTAGGCCCATTTCCTTGGAAATGGAAGAGCTAAACTGCATGTAGGGGAAGAGGTAATAATTAAACATATATAACATTTTTATACGTATATTAAAAGAAAGCATAATAAGCATGTCAAAAGAATAATCGAGTAAATGTGTAAATAATCAACAGAAAAATAAAACATAAAATAAATTCACACACATAACATGAAAAAACAAAACAACATGCAAAACAGTCTTCTAAAGCGCTACGCAATTATATTCCACTAATAAAACTCTTAAAATCTATGAACATAACCCACATTTTTAATTAATAAACTTAATCCTAGAAAATCAGCATGCAAAAAGACTAAAAATTAATTCGGTAAATCCTTAATTAAATGCGATACCTTCTAAACAACATTAATATTACGAGCATGATAAATAACCAAAAAAAAAAATAAACTACTAACTACTAAATGGAATCATTACTTAATTATTTAAATAAATTGCGATTGGGCATTTATATATATTAATTAAATCATGAGAACAACTAAAATAACGGGTAAAAATCATGCACTTAAATCTACGACAACTTATGAATATAAACATGTAAAAAGAGAGATAAATAAGTTTTCACATACATCGATTAGCTAAATATGCCGAGCACAACAATCGTTCACGAGAAAAATTGATGGTTACAGGACAGGTAGGTACATGTAAAAATAAACAGTCATAATTCATACATGCAGTTAAACATTGGGACGTTAGTATCATAAATGCGCTAAAACACAATGAGACGATTAAAATAAAGTATAATGTGAGAAATATAGCAATATAATATATACTATAGCAAAATAATCAGGGAACGGAGTCATATTTAAACGGCAAAAATTCAATATAAAATAATCGACAGCAAGAAAATTAGATTAATAGGTTTCAATTCGGGAACTTCCCAAAAACGCACATAAAATATTCATGTCGCAAGCAAAGAATTAAATCGGCAAATTTAAAGAGATATTGGAATAATTATTATAAAAGCAAATGGTAAAAATCAGAAAAATCCTCTCCAAAAAACGCATATAAAATATTTATGTCGCAAGCAAAAGAGTTAAATCGGCAATTTACAGAAATTTGGAATAATTATCATAAAAGCGAACGGTAAATTATCGAAAAATCCTCCCCAATAATCAAGAACCGACGCAAGGCTAAACGTGCCACCTGCAAACGGGAACATATGGAAGCACTAAAGATTACTTTCGGTGCCGGCGCTAACTGTTCACACCCAACGTAACGGAGAAAACGCATAAATTAAACGCTACACATGTACGATTCGAACTCGAGAACACATGACGAAAAAACGGAAAGCAAGATAAACTAAGAATGACTAAAAGGTAGACTTACACAGCTGCAGCATTGAGAATTTTTCTATCTTCCTCTCGGGCTCAGCAAATTCTTCTAAGTTCGGATTTCTTCAAAATTCAGCAAAAATTAATAAAAATCTCGACACCGGTTTGGACAGAGCCTTCGGCGGCAACTGGAAACTTCTACTTAAACCGTTTTCGGCGCTACTGCTTATATAGGGATTTTTACTCATTATTCTTGTCTCCCGTGACTTTAGTGGACTATATTTCTTCATGATTAGTGTATTACTCGGTACGGGATTTTAGGTTTTATTTCGTTGTTATATAGGGTTTAGCTTTTAATTATGGTTCCGCGGCTGACGTTTTTTATTGGTTAGTGTGTCGTATATTTTCGGGTTTTTTCAACTTGCGTCATGCTTTTCATGTCGTCATCGCTACATGTGGTTAGCTTGTTGTAGCTATTTTTAAAGAGGGCGTTTTTTCTGAGGTTGTTTATGTGTCTGGGTTTCGTTTGCAGCTGTTTTAGTTTGGGTACAATTTTAGATGATAGTAATTGCGATTGGCGGTGTTTCTGGCGTATTATTTTGTACAAGTTATTTGCAATGTCTGGCAAGCGCAATGTTATTCGCAATTCGCGAATACGCGAATTTTATTCCTGCATTTGGGGATTGATAGTTGATTTTGTTTATCTATTTGAATGGTACTATATGCCGATTAGAACATGCGTGTTAATTAAGATTTGCAAATTTTCGAGTTATGTTTTGAGGGTTTGTTATTAGTCTTTTTAGTTACAATTTTCTCGTGAACGAATTTAGTGACGGCTCGTCACAGATAAGTGAATGTGTAGCGGGCTTGACGAAAGGTCGAGGATGTGATAGTGCGTCTCCCCTCAAGATTATCGTACAATAAGAGAATGAGTAAGTCAATATATTAATTTTGTAGTTAGGTTAGATAATAAATATTAGAAAATTAGAATAGGAGAAAAAGGTTTTGATTACAACACCCCCTATGGTCACAGGACCTCACAGTATGAGACAGAGTATGAGGCACATCTTCAGATGATAAAGAGAAATACGAAAAAGCTCTAGAAGACTCAGAAAAACATGCTAAAGATAAGAATTTAAAAAACTGCAAGTGCAATATTTCGAGTGCAATGGAAAAGACGGAGTAGGTCACACGCTCGGTAGTTCTAACGATCGTACGAAGGTATAAGTGTGGGGCGGAGCGTCACAGTCTTACCGGTTGTTATTAATAGGTTATGTACTAGTGCTAGTTACGCCAAAATTCGAAAACGATTTACGATACAATGAAGAAGGTAAGTCGATTAATACTTAAATCTAATAAGATGGAATGGAAGTACCATGGGCACCTGCCTCCTGCGGTATCAACGACGAGATGTCGAAACAGCGGCGTCGCAGCGAATTTCCAGGGCGATGTCGAGTTGAGGTTTGTGTGACGGCCTGTCCAACAGATGATACTCTCCAGCTGTTCTGGGAGGGCTCACGACTGCCCACGACAGTCGGAATTCATAGAATTCGTTCTCCCACTCAAAATTGGCTCCGATTCTCAATCTCGGGGATAATAAGATCAGCAACAAAAAAAAAAGCTGCAAGGAGAGCAAAGTCTGAGAAGATGTTCGAACTCAGTCAACCCCAAGGGTTCCACATGTCACATGCACTTGGTAAGTAGTAAAATATTATCGTTAACATGAAAATAACCATAACCACTGTTCGAAGGGATGCCAGGGAAAAGCTAATCAAAAGATTTACCTGCGGATCGACTGCAGCTTCTCCGATTTTAGCGGGATGGTCTAGTGCCCTTAACCAAAAATCCGACAAAGTCGTAGTGCTCGAACGCACTATTTCTCTTGCAGCTCACAAAAGCGCTCTAAGCGATAGCACCTTTTAGGGGACCAAACAGATCCGACGAATGCGATTCCAAACGTAACGACGAGTAAAAGGTTGCTAAAACGAACTGCAAAAGAGCAAAGCACTATCCCCCAACACCATTCAACACGGAGTACCAAAGCAAAATGGATTCCCTTCCACCTGCGATGACGTGGCAAGGTGACGAAGCGAGAGTTCACGGAAGTTTGGCCCTCTAGTGGCAAACTTACGAAACGTCGAATTCCGACGAAAATCCCTAATCGATGTAACTAATGAGTGGATGCGATGGTTATTAACAAAAGAAAAAAAAAACAAATCTATCAGGATTCAAGAAATGACGAAAATTCTAGGGGACGCTCCACGGCGTTTGTTCCCACCTAGGTAAGCAAATGAAATTCGCGAACAAAAATAACAAAAAGAACGAAAATCGAATTTCAGAGTGAAGCTCTGGGATGACGCGATCCATCCAGTTCCTTATAGCAAGAACCAAGCTGAAACGATCCAAAAGACCGATCTACAACAGCGAGGCTGAAACACTCATCTGAGCCCCTCCAAACTCAGAATCATCGCGACAGTCTTGCGACTGGGGGAGTCAAAAGCTCGGGACAAACCCTCCACCAAAGTTGTCCTTCATTGCCACCGTGCCCAACCCAACCACCCAATGCACGAAATGACGAAACAAAAAAAAATGAGTAAACAAAATGTAATCAGATCCGAGAATGCCAATAAAAACCGAAATAGCTACTGCGAATTTTCAATTCGTAACAAAATAAAATCGCGCTTGGATTATCTCCTATGCAGAAAATATTTTGTTTAATAGACACGACACGACATGACGTTTTAACTTAACGTCATTAGTACAAACCACAGACCAAAAGAAAACGAAAAAATAAATATAATAATAAATCATTCATAAACAGAGTGAATAACAAAGAACCTATAGGAGGTCCTTGTGGCACTCGAACTGTCTTTTGGAGATACCCAGTTATAATAAGTACTTAAACTAGGTAAGAATGAAGCAAAGTGAAGATTTTATAATACAAAAGTTTTGTAAGTTTTCGAAATAGAACATTGTGCTAAATTTTGTAGAAAGTATTAGACAGGTAGATGAGGTAGATCTCATACAAATATTGTATGAAACCCATTATATAAAAAATATCCTAATTTAAAAATGACAGAATATTTTTGTAATTAAAGTGAATTTGAATTACTTATATTACAGTGAAATCTCTGTGCTAATGAAATTTGCAGCCGTTCCCAGAAATCAACTTCGAAATTAGACTCAACTTTCATGTAAAAACATCTAAGCTAAAAAAAGGTGGCAACAACCAAAAATACAGGTGCCTATAGAACGGTTGTTCAGATTTGTTGGTTGCCTATGTTTGTTACCGTTTTACAAACAAAAATAGATGTTGACAATTACATTACTTTTCTTATCGAAGCTTTACACGACAATTGAGTAAAACTAGCCTTATGCAGTAAAATTTGCATTTTAGCCAAAAGTTCTCGTCAAAGTTAAAATAAAATAAAAGTGTATTTTATCTCTGTAATCACCACCTCACTTGTACAACAGACAATTTCCATTATGAAAAATTGGTCTAAATCATGGAGGACTGAACCTCTATGGTTTAAATAAAGTTATTTCCGCAGAACCACTCTCAGCCCTAACGGACGATTGTACAAATTTAGTTTCTTAGATAAAATTAGAAAATTTAATTTTGCGAATTTTAGTTTTATTTATGATAACTTCTTTAGCTTTAAATAAAGACGTATGTGGATTTGGTAACTTGTTAACTATTGGTAAAGAAACATGCTATGCGTTATTTCAAGTGAGTTTTTCAAATCCAAATTAACCGATTTGAAACACGCCTGTTAATAAGGTAATCGGAATGACATGTTTCTTAGAAATTAATCGGTAGGTACAGATAAAGTAATATATCTTAGCCAGCGGTCAGCTCTTTTAAAAGCGGACTCTAAGAATCACAAAATTGCTTAAACCGTAACACGTCTTGACGCACACCACCCACACTCCCCACATCTCTGCTTTCCTTGTTTCTTAAGCAGTTTTCCATTAAAAACAGACCTGACTACATTGCAATAATTAAAAGAAAAATGTACAGTTCAACCTGGGTCTGCATACTTTTTAAAAGCTTGCTGGATAGCTGAATTTACCAAACCTTAAAGAATACAGCGGTCATTGCCTGCGCCGTAGATCGGCGACTCTGTTAGTGGACGCAGGAGGAATTTTAACAACGATCAAGAGACATGGGGGGTGGCAGAGTAACAGCGTAGCGGAGGGGTACATAGCAGATTCGATAGAAAACAAATTAGAAATTGTGAAAAAAATACTAAATAAATTATTAAAAATAAAAAAATAAAAATTGAAATTTTGATAGCTTTTCTTTACATGACTAGTTCCGAAAGTTCAATTTTGCTGTTCTAAAATGTTTGAGTAATTAATGAAAATCAGATGATTTCAGAAAAAATATGTAGTTTTGAATCTTTCAAAATTAATCTTGGTGAATGTTCGAATTATTTTCATTAGTACGCAACCTCATAGTCACACAAAAATTATGATTTCTAATGGTAGTAGTACTTCAGGCTCTCCCTACGAAGCTAAATTTATCTTAGTTTTGCGAGTTTGTATACGAAACTTAGTTAATGGTGATTTTTTTTTTTGTTTTTTAAATACCGTGTCTACTAATACTTTTTTTGAACAATCACCCAAATAATGTTAATTTTTATTGGTACAAATTTGTCAATCTTCAAAGTAACCAGGTGTAGAGCAGAAAAATATTGAAATGCCACAGCAATGGAAGCTTTTTCAGCTTTTGCAATCGATTACGCAACCATGACTTCTGGTACAAAAAATAATTTGTATTATTAGACAAATAGAAAAACTGAGTGTAACTATTTACATATTTAAATGTTATTTTTAAATCATCTATTTATAAAAATAAACATTTTAATAAACGCTACATTCTGAAAAAATACTTTACGAATGGCAGTATATATTTCAAGTATACATTGGCAGACGTCAGGTTTTTTCTTCGGTGAAAAATTACATTATATTTTCGTCAAACTCGACTCGATTTTATGTTATGGTGAAGTTGTTGAAATATTGGAGGAAACAGATCAAAGTAGCGCAAAATTAAACTGTATATATGTATTACAAAAAACAGAAAGCAGTTGTAGATTCAAGTGTCTTTAGTTTTTCGAAAATCTTAGGAAAATGGTTACATAAGCTTTTTGTTAAAAGAGGAAGTCATTTATTATTATTTTCCTCTGTTTTAATATCCGTCCTGTAAAGGTCTACTTACCATTGCTTGTTGTATCTTCCACGGCCTGTTCTTTTCGTTTAGTCTTTATTGATGTTTTCTAAAAAGGAATCGTTTATATTATTTTTTTAGCCATTTATTTTCAGCAGCGTTTCCGCTTCAATTTGGACTTTTTGCTTCTATAGTATCTCTTATTGTTGTTTCTATGTTTACTTTTTCACTGATATCTTCATTTTTTATCTTTTTTGTACTGATGCAAGTTTGTAGCAACGCCTAAGTGAATTTTAGACAATAATCCAATAGAATATAATAATTCTTCTAACTAAAGTGTAAAACTTCATAAAAAAAAAAAACTCCATAAACGCGAACAAGTTGATGTTATTTATACAGATTTTTCTCACGCTTTTGATCTTATTTCTCATGACATCCTTCTTCACAAACTTAATAATCTTGGATTTTCTTCTTCCCTTCTTAAATTGATGGAATCATACTTGACTAATCGCAGGAATTATGTATTTTATAATGGATTTATTTATTTGCCTTTTTGTTCGACCTCTGGTGTCCCTCAAGGGTCAAATCTTGGCCCCCTCCTTTTTAATTTATATATTAATGATCTTCTCGAATCCTTAGAATGTTGTTTTTTAGCTTATGCGGACGATTTAAAAATTTATTCTAAAATTTCAAAGTTATCTGATGCTCTTCATCTACAAGCTCAACTCATCAAAATTGTGGAATGGTGCAATTTTAACAAACTTACAATTAATATTAGCAAATGTAGCTTTATATCTTATTTCCGCACACAGCACTTTTTTGATTTTATATATCAGATTGGAGGAACACCTTTGGAGCGTAAAACAACTTTCAAGGATCTTGGTGTTACATTTGACAGCCAATTGACTTTTGATCAACATATCACCAATGTTTGTAGCGCAGCGAATAAATCTTTGGGATTTGTAATGCGGATTTCGAAACTATTTAGTAATATTGATTTAATTAAGACTCTCTTCTTTGTTTATGTACGTAGCAAGCTGGAATATGCATCCTTAATTTGGTATCCAATATATTTGTGTCAACATATGCTTCTGGATAAAGTACAAAGAAAATTTTTGAAATTTTTGTCATTCAAACTAGATGGGACGTATCCAAATAGAGGAACAGATACGAATGGTCTTTTACAACGGCATAACATATCTTCTCTCTCTGTGCGTAGAGATCAACATGTTGCTAGTTTTTTGGCTAAACTTATACGCAACAAAATTGACTGTCCTATGCTGTTATCTGCCGTCCAGTTTAATGTTCCGAGGGTTACATCAAGATATGTAAATACTTTTCGACTGCCTACCGCTAGAACCAATATCTTACGTCGTGCACCTGTTTTCACTATGTGTCGTTGTGCTGACAAATATATAGAGGATATATTTTGTTAATTTGAATTTTCTTTTATTAGTTAATTTATGCTTGAATGTTTATTTTAATTTTTTGTCATATATTAGATTGTCCTGTCATTAGGGCCACCCTGTTGGACAATAAAGATATTATATTATATTATTATTATTATTATTATAAAACTTAAGTCGGGTTAGTGATTCGGTCAATTCTCTTTAAAATTTATATGTAATCAAAGTTATGTTTCATTTTTACATTTTCTTTGTAACAATAGTACATAGGTACATAGTAATAAACATTTTTCTTTACGAATTGATAACGCCGGTTATTATAATCACAGTGGCTTTTAACTACTAAAAAAAAACAATAATAAAATGAATCGTCCCACTTTAATTAATTTACCTACGTGTATCAATGTAGTAACAGAACTAAAATATAACATGCAGCGAAAAAATATTGTGTCAATGAACGCAAACAAAGATTAAAAGTACTTTTAAAAGGACTTGTAAATACATCTAAATCTACATATACACTCAAGTTGAATCTCAAAAATTCAAATTTTTTTCTAGTAATTGCAACGTCCATAAAGTGATCTGATAAGTGTATGCCCATCAGACTCCTAAAACCGTGGTTTACTTTTTGATAATTCTTTTAAGTATTCGAAGCTTTTATTTATTTTTCATTTCATCATTTACAGAGCTCGTGTTTAAAGAAGGAACTTGTATGTATAATTTACTTCATCTACCTGTAAATAGGAAATGACTTTCAATTTTGTCTTGGCCTTCAGTGCGTATTATAAAGTTTTAATTTTTCCCTGACGATCTGTTTTTGTAGGAATATTGAAAAATTCCATTTTTGTTACCATAACTGACGAGTGCCCGAATTTAGAGCACACACTTAGTGTACACTGAATAGTAAATGACTTTTAACAAATTTGACACATATTTGTTTGAATTTTTCTCAGATTAAATTAAGTTTGCTTATAGTGTTTGAATCCACAGCTACTTTTTCCATTGTATAAATATGTCATTTTTCCCTCATTTATTATATTATATATAATATATGATATAATATATTATTGGTATATACTAACTACATCGAAAGAAGAACACATTAATTAAGCTACAATAGAGAAAATGTTCTCAAAATTATTTTGGTTAAGTAGAAGTGTGATAATTCTTGCTTTACTATTATTAAATTTGGATATTTTTTGGGAATATCTGGATTCCCAGGGTGAACATTGAAGGTCATATTCATTATTGTATTTCAAGGGGACGCGGTTGGCAAAGAGCGGACAGTATAAAAAGCAGTTAACCACGGGAACAAATGTACTCTCAGTAATAAGAAATAAGTTTAACTTCAAGTGTTTATGTTGGTACTTCGATCGAATTCGACGATTAGTACGTTCGGATATCATACATTTGTGTTAAAAGAAAATGAAATTTTATTGATTTTGTCTTGTCAACTCAGCGGAGAGGAATTAATTAATTAATTACACTCGTTTTTATTTTTTAAGATGTTAGCGTAAACACAACAACAAAAATAATTTGTGTAAAAAAAATTGCTACAGCTTTCGGTTGAAGAATGGTATAAAATGTTATTGCACAGTTTTCACTAACACATTAACACACTAACAAATTTTTTCAAATGTTTATCTTAGTTGCAACCATTAAGTAAATTGAAACTTGACACATGTATGAAAGCCGTAGATAACAAAGGAAAGACATTAAAATAATTAGTTCACCAGGCACTTCAAGTTATTTAAAAATTTAGAGTTGATGTTGCTTTGAACCCTCTTTTTTGAGTTACACTCTAGTCTCTAAATATAATCCATTTTTTGCACTTTCACTGTTCTAGTGACAGTCGTTACAGCACAGGTTTACAAAATTTCGTCAGGTACTTCACTGTGACATGAAATAGTAATATTTCAAACAATTAGTATACATCTGTCCAATCTTATTACTTTATTAGAGAAACTCAAACTAGACTGATCGTGAAAATATGTAGGTAGGTACTCGTATTACAGATTACTGGACAGCCGATAATAAAAGTACTGTTTCTCGCGGAAGGTGTATGTCATTCTTATTAACAACCGTACTATTATATTCAGACAAGTAGTAATTATAAATATTGTATGCAATAAGAACTCATCTATTTACTTATTTAGGATAACGCAGGATTTTTGAAATTATGGAGTGAGTTAATTATCTTTGTTTGTATCATGACAGCATCTTGAAAGACATATAACTTCGGGCGGACTCACGAGAAATAATTAATATGTATGATTGTACGACTTTTCAAGCATCTGATTTGCTTGTACAAATACAAAGTTTAAAAAAAGCCTGAAATATAGGACGAAATGTCTAATGGCAACATTTGTGATACAAGCACTTAGATTTATTTTTGTGTAGTTTGATTGAATTGTTTAAGAATATGCTCATATATTCTTTTTGGTACGCATTCTCTAGAGTTATTAAAGGATAGTTTGTTTTAGCAGCAGGTTTTGAATAATAAAATGTACTGGAAGATGGAAAAAAAACATGAAGCTATATCTCTTCATCCGTGGTATCCCGCTTTTTTTTAAGCAAAATGAAAGAACATTATGAAAGAACATTATTTATAAGCTTATCAGCAGTGTTAACGTTTTTCGAATATCCACTTACCGGTACTATTTCAAAAACGTGTTAGAATAAGATTTAATATGCATAGGCTGTATGTAATCAAAACGAAATTACTTACATGGTAAAAAATAATAAAATATCACTTTAAAACTAACTGCGCTGTGCTTAAACAAGTTTGCAACCTTCCGATATGTAATATAAGTAGACGTGATGTTGTCTACCAACATAACTTATTTGAAATACTTACGACTCTTCCACATTGCCTCACTCCCTTAGAAAAATGTAAAAATTTAACGTAAGACAAAATTTTTAACTACTGTGGTAATAATATTATTAATCATCAATTTTAAGTAATCAGTTGAAAAATGTAATAAATCTAGCAAAACAGTTTTCGGTGACGTTGGAATGAGCTTTGGGGATTCAATACCGTTGTCATTAATGTATTAGTATTACACTGCACTTATCAAGTGAGATACGGGTCCTCGGAAAAGTGTTGATAGCATCATCACAAAATTTTGCAAAGGAAAAACTCATTTGAAATGTACTCGTAGCACGCTCCTTCACATTTACTTTAACACTATATACATATATTTATTTTAACTACTGCGTAAGCGGGATTTTTGTAATCTACATGCTATGAAAAGTCGAGCGAACGTGAAATTAGATTGTGTAAATCTTAAACGGATAGTGCTTGAAAATAATTTTAGTATGTAGATCTAAATGAAATGCTCTAGGGTACTAAATCACTTTTCAATAGTCCACAGAAACTTATTAATTTTTTACCATAGATTTCTGAAACACCGGATACCTATAGGTATTATTAAACACCAAAAATGGATAAGCAGCTTTTTGAGCTAACATTCGTCTTTATCGAATTTGTAATTTAAATCTTTCCGGAAATCGTTTTGTTGGTATCACCATTTCCTAAAAAGAGCTTGGCGGTGAATCACTTGTTACTTCTTGTGATTACATACGAGTACAAACTTGTACATCGTAAATTACGAGTTGAGAGGCAACAATTCTAGATTTACAATACTTACTTATGTAACTACTTATTAGATTAGCATTAGCGTTTATAATAAGCGTGACATGTTTCCAATTACAAGTGCCGGGGTAAATAGCAGGAAAGGTGCAGGGAAAAGATATCACTAACAACGCGAAACTTCAAAAATGGATATTGTTGGAAACTAACAAATCATCTCACCTGTTCAGTCGTCCGCACTCCCATTTTCATTTATTGTTTAAAAGGCCTTAGGGCTGCCATTGTATCTATTAACTTCCTGCTAGTTGTCTTCTCTCTAGCAGGTTTATTATTGTAGTTGTTCTTTGAGCGTCGGCAAAATGCGTTAAATAGTCGTGTCTTTTGCCTTAGGTACCGAAATCCGTTTAGTGGACGTTTCGCTTAGAGAATTGATTTAGTTCAATACAAAGGTAAATTCTTCACGGTACAGCATGTAATTCAGATTGACCTACCTCGTGGTCATTCGACGAGTGAGCAACACGTGGTTTTTGAAGCAGGAAAACTGCGAAAATTAGTTCAGACGACATACTAAAGTCACATAATACTTCAAACAATGTAGTTAAATGAACCTTCGAATATTTGATATTTTTGAACATTTTAATCTATAGTTTTTTTTCCGTATGATTATTATTTTTTAAATTAATTAAATTTGACATATTCCGTCATTTATGACACGGGCTTAGTCTTGTACTTCATGAAGTAATGGCTGTAGTTGTTTTAAACATTGTATTTTGGTACGTTCGTGTTTTCAGGGCTAAAATGAAATTGTTATCAGTTTTTAAAATGTTCAATTTCTTGCGTATTTTGCGAAGACCGTCTAAAACTGAAAATTGTATTCTTCGTTCAAAGCATACTCCTTTTTCTTTTATAGTAGATTAACTCTTAACCTACAAATATTGATATCCATACAACAAATTATAGACCTATCAAACCTTAACCATTTATTTAAGTTCGATATATGTAAATGTCGATACAAATCTAAAATTAATAATTACTGGTTTTCGTCTTTCGCTTCAATATTAATAAGTACTCAAATTTGTTGTGGGCGTAAAATCCCTAAATTCTATAATAGTAACCTACATTTTTTTGAGTAAATCCTACTACCTAATAATAATGGAATAAACTGTTTTGTAATCTAAAACGTTTTCATAATTTTTAAACAAAAGTGGATTATAATTAGATGGTATAAAGAAGAATTCTCCTTTTATATGTTGGACTGACTATTAATTAAATGAATATTATTATTAATAAATAAACAGGAATTACTAGAAAAAAGGTGTAAAGTAATTTTTTTTCACAAAAATTTTATCAAAAAATGGTTTGTGATATCGTCATCAGTGGGGATAAAGATATTAGTTTTGATATGTAGCAATAACATGTCTGTAAGAATATTTTCAGGAGTATTAGATTAATCATTTTTCAGAAAATACATAAAATAAATCTTTAAATTATAAAGAACAAAATGCATTAGTAAAACACAACAAAACGACACCACCGAACGTTAATTTATTAGTCTTATCTAAGGAATAATTGAATCAGTTTTATTTCGTGTTGACGATTTTAATCTAATAAAAGCACAAGCATACGAAAAATGGAAGTCAGATTAATAGACCACAAAAAATATATGTTAAATAAACTGTAAAGCAAATTGCAAAAATATTATAAAGATACGTAAAAAATTCCTCAGGTTAATCCGTCGTTGTTAGACAAAATGAGGTTGAGAAGACAGCTTACACATGTAACGTCAACTTGAGAACTTTCGAACATTAAAAAGTACAAAATCGATCGCACGTGGGAACTAACAATTAAAAGTTAAAATAAAATAATTTAAAAATTAAATACCATACTACCTTTGATTTTTTTTAGAGGTTACACCAACTTTTTTATTTCAAATCGAAAAGACATATTTTTCTGTCAGCGAGTAAGTTTCTATTGTAAGTAATTCGTTTATTAAAATGGTGTAAAGCAGTGGTTCGCAAACTTTTATTATTGATGGCACCCTAAAATATTAAACAAAATTTGGCGGCAACCCGCCAAGAACAGTTTTAATTGTAACTAATTTATTTTCAAAAACACTTTATCACATGATTGTATAATATGTGATTGATGTTAAGATTCTTTTATAAATATTTGTTTTCCATAATTTAAACTTGTCTTTTAAAGCCAAAATTTTTTCACTGGAGGTTAAAATTTCTACCTTGCATACTTGAATTTACATATTTTATTTAAGTGTTCAAAAATATTAGTTTAATCTGCTAGTTTTGCACACCAAACGTGGTCTTCAAGGAGGTCAAAAAATAGTTCAATATTTTCTGATTCAAAAAACGTTTATATCTGTTTTCTTAATTCCCAAAATCGGGAAAGAACAGTAAGAACACGGCCTTTAGATAGCCATCTTACTTCAGTATGAAGAAAAATAACATGTTCAGAACACATTTTCGATTACTGAATAGTTGTAGCATATTAATAAAATCAGATAATCAATTATTATTTTTTAAAGTTGGTTTTGTGCTTATATTTATTAAAATCATTATAAAATTTTCACGGCACCCTCTTGGGAGATCTGCGGCACCCGTTTTGCGAACCACTGGTCTAAACCAACGGATGATTAAAAAATTTTCTGATTAGGCTACACTATGGAGATAATTTTCATTTCTTTAATTAAACGAAGGTTTACCGGCTAGATATCTCTGCTTCTTTACGTCATTTGGCGGTGTCAAATTTCAAAATTTTATTTATTCAAATAATTGAAACATTACAGAGCAATAAGTTAAACCTTCAATCTAAAAATGTATAAGTACATTATTTTAGGAAAAAATTCACCGAATTAAAAGACATACTGCATTATACTTTCAAAAAGGCATGCCATTTCGGAAAAACGAAAGGTGAGATACCGCTAAAACTATACTGGTTTTATGTCTTTTTTTTGTGTGTTAACCATTTCAAATTTGATACTTCTGTTTTTGTATAATATAATCATTGAAAATATTAGAATTATTAAAATGGGTAAACTGAGGCAGTACCATCACATTTTTTTAAAATCATTATACTCACACAACATATTAAATATGACACTATCGAAGAAATAAGAAATCTTGTATATACTTAACGCATTTAAAAAACATACTATAATATTTGAAACGAAAAAGTTCATCTTATTTTAGAAAAAAACTAAAGTGACATAAAATGCTGTTGGTATTCAAAACATACTCATTTTACAAAGTTCATTGTTAATTAATTAATCATACTAAATTTCTGAATTCTAACTTTACAGTAGAATGTGTAAAGTGGAATAACCGGTCCACAGCGTTTTCTTTGCTAAAAGATTACTATAATATTCTTGTAAAATTAGCAGTGTCATTTTTTTAAATTTATTATGAAATTGATATCACCAGCAGTAAATTTCGTTCATAAATGGTGAATTTTTAAACACCAACCTCTTTTTGAGCCGTTCAAATTTTCTTCTAAGAAGAAATAGTGTGTTATAAAATAACATTTCATCTTCTTGTCCACTATTAATTAGAGTAAATCTATTCATCATAGTCTATCTTTATCTGAAAATTTTGGACCATAAGGTATATATTCACATTTGTAGTCATCGAAAATAATTGAAACTGTAGACTACACATCAACACAAATATTTATTAAAATATTAAATTAACTTTTCTGCCTGCAGAGTATTAATACCATACGTTTAGAAAAAATATGTCAAATAAATTTTACTTCTGCAGATTAGACATCTGCACATATATTTGTTAAAAAAAAATCTGTCACCAAAAAAGTTTGTAATATGTACTTACGTTCAGGAAATATAAATTAAAAAGATCTTACTAAAAAAAAGTGATGGATGTGGAAATTTCACTTGGCGAAGCTTAATATGTTTTTTTTTGGCCTCCTATAGCTCGTGGAATCTGAAAAGGCAGAGTTCAATTTTTCGTCTGTCGTTTGCTGGTGATTTTATTGCGCAACTGATAACTTTGAAATTCTAGCTATACTTTAACACTGTCTTAAAATTTGCAAACCTCTAATTAGAATTTGTTTATTTATTACCCACAAAAAAATGATCTAAATATTTTTTTCCTCTCCTCTGAAATATCTTTTAACGTATTTTTGAATAATAATTTACTTAGAAAGCGAATTAAATATTTAATCCTCGATTAATTTAATAGAGGATTAAAATGTATAGCAGAATGAGCCCGTGATTGATTAAAACATGCACGTTGCCTAGCAACGGACCTCAATTAAAAGTTAATCGTGAATTAACTGAAGAGAAAAGTTGTGTTTAAATTAATTTCATTATTTTTAATGTATAATACCAAAATGCTCGTTATATACCCACACAATAAAAGTAAAAACCATATATGATCGTATAATAGTTGCACGTGGTAGCTAATTGTAAGTAACGTTTGCATTGTCGCGGATGGTTTCTACTATTCATGCATTATTAAATTTGGCAGACAATACTGTTGACTTACTGCCGAAGGAACTGTGATTACGCACATGTAGCTGCAAACGAAATATTAAGTACATGTGGAGAATCTCAAAATGTAAAAGTTCTGCCCAAACACCCAGTTTGTTTTACATACTTTTTCCATAAATTCGTCCGTCAAAATATCCCCTTGGATTATTCGTGAGATTCAGCAAAATATCAAAGTAAATTAAAGACTATTTATTATAGGCACAAGTGGGTCAAACCCAAGAATTGTAGGTACTGCGAGGAATTTAAACGCCCAAGATCTATCGTTAGATATCAAATGGATAACTCCGATAAAGCGTATCTGGACCTAGTTCAGAGTAACATCAAGTATGATCTGTCTTCCTTATAGCGCTTTTTACATACCAAGAATGGCACTTTCAGAATTCCCTATTCGTTATCTGGAGAGTGATGACACAGGAAAAATATTTTTAAGTTCTGAGGATATTGTCAATGCGTTTGCTAGAACTTTTTCCAATGCATTTACAATCATAACTACTGGCACTTGCCTTATCCTCACCTCTAAAATAATATCAGTTATCTATCACTTCCTAGGGTTTGATTTGAGCTATGGAAAAATTTCCAAATAAAGGAATGAACGATGGTTTGATTCATAGTTTTATTATCCCTTCTCCATCATAAGGTAATAAATTTCGTTCTTAAAAGCAGTACACTTCAGGAACATTGGAAAATCGCTAGAATAAGTCCGATTTTGAAAAAAGGAGATTCAGAAGAAGAAACTGTATAACTGTAGTAATTTATTTTCACTTAGTTCTAGACACCAATCTAATTGTCATAACCCAAGAATCCCAAGATCTTGGTGAAGCGCTTGATAAACGTGAAGAGTTGACGTTGACCCCATACCTCATTATGACATTCTGCTTCGCAAACCTTCGGGTTTCCTTCCTGGCTTTTTAAATACTTTATCAACCGCAAGAATGATGCAATTTTCAATGTATGTAAGTAATATCGATTGCAATAAATTAAATAATTTCTTCAACTGTGTACCTCATACTGACGGGTTGTAAATTAAAGACATCATTGTTAACTAACAGACGATAATTAGTAAAATTCAACGATGATTACCGATACAAATGAGAGTCACCCAAGACGCAATTTTAGGACCTCTTTTATTTTTATTGCTGTAAATAATCCCCACGTACACTGTAAAATTGTACTGTATGCTAATAACAGCAAAAAAAGAAAATAATAATGTATTAAGTAGAGGAACTGTTGGTGATGGACTCGAGCAAGGTGAGGACACCGTCGAATCGTAGTAAAAAAAAATACGTATCCATTGGTAACCTCCTCGGAATGGTGTTAGACTTAACTACCTATTTGGTTATCATGGGTAAATGGTGGTCAAAAGTTGAATCAGGTATGTATTTAGTTTTAGGAGTGATTGTAAAAGGGCACAGATTGATCAAAATGATGATTAGGATCCCATATATGTATATTTATGCATGTGAAGTCTAATTTCGTTAATTTCAAAACCCACAGGGATTTCCACAATTATGAACTCCGCAATAAAGGTTACTTATGTTTAAAAAAAACTCCACTGATGGCTTTATTTCCTTATACTTTTCTTCAACTTCAGGTGTCCCTCAAGGGTCAAATCTTGAATCCCCCGTTTTTAATTTGTTTATTAATGACACTGGTCAACAAAATTCAATTTTTTCTCTCTAACTTTGACATAATTGTAATGTTTTCATTTAATTTGTCTCTGTGTTTGTAACAAAGGGCATAAACCTTACAACTTAGCTCAATTAAAAATAAAAATGCATATTTGATGTTGCAAACAAAAAAGCAGGTAAAACAATTTAATTTTTGTATCTCTAACGGCAAAAAGTGATGTATTAACAAAAGAACAACCATAATTAAGAAAAAAACAACGATTGTAGTTTAAAAAACGAAAAAAACAAAAGAAACAGCTAAGACCGACGTTTTTTCGGTTGCCTCCTATGGATTTCATTGGAGATCTCTCGCTTGATGGTCCCGCAGTATTCTGCGAGCATTTAGGTGTTCCATCGATCTTGGTAACGTTTTTGTATCCACAAAATGCCCAGATGGAAGCGTTCTCTATGTCCGTCACTCACGTCGTCATAATTTTTGGGGAAAAAATCAAGATGCGAATACATAAAATGCACTTTTAAGAATGTGTTAATTTTAAATTTTTTATATGATGATAACATGTTTTCTACTTACTAAACGTAGTTTTCTTATTGTTTCCCAAGAAGTTTGTAGTAATTTGATCACAAAAAAATACACATTATAGAAAGTTTCCTATTACTTAATAGTACGATTTTTGTATTTTTCAAAGGATAATATTGAAGATTACTTTTAAATGAGAGCTAAGTTTGGGTTTAGCCGTTTATAATATGATTTAAAATTGTTAATTAAATAATAATTGGCTGCTATAACAAAAGTTAGAGCTTAGCTGTTGACCAGTGTGACCTGTTTGAGTCCTTGGAATCTTATTTTTTTAAGTTCACGGGAACATATCTGATGTTCAACGCCTGCAAGCTCTTGGGGATTTGTAATGAGAACTTAACGAGATTATTTAATAAAACTGACGTAATTAAGAGTCTCTTCTTTGCTTATGTAATTACTAATTATTAGTAAGCTAGAATATGCCTCCTTAATTTGGTTTCCAATATATTATTATAGAGAGATCAATAAAAAATACGATCAAAGACAGTTCGTCTTTGATCGTTGCATTTTCAACTCAAATTTTCAAGTTGAGAGCAATCTGATAAGACGAAAATTCTACCACGAACAAATTTTCAAAAATCCATGACTGCTTTTGATCGTGATTTTTTATTGATCTTTCGGTACAGCGTTTACAAGGTTACAAAATTATAAAGAAATGTAGACGGCTTTTGTGGTTTTTCAGGCTTTTGTCAAGCTTAACTAAATTGAAATGTTTTATGTCTATTCTGTGATCATTCTGAAAAATATGTTGATCGTTAGTGTCATTCAGTGTCAGTTTCACTTTTCCAAATGTCGCAATACCACAAACCTTAAGTCTATTGAGAAGAATTGCTGGTCCAAAACACTTTAAACCAACGAATTATTGAAGAATATATTCAATTAAAAAATCTCGGTATGAAACAGAAGCTTTTTCATTTCAACGGGCAATTTTTTCCATTGTCGCTTTTCATGCCTAACCTTTTCATGAGTCGGTCAGCGATTTATGGTATTAGCTGTAAAGATTGTAATCAAAAATATATTGGACAAAGAAAGATGTCAATTATCACGAGATTCAAAAAACTCATGGCTCGCCTCATATTAGGAAGTTTTGAAAAATCAAGTATTATTCAACATATTTTTGAGAATGAGAGTGGACGTAAACTGTTTTAAATTAGTTAAACTGTCAATAACTCTAAATTTCTAGACATTCACGAAAATCTAGAAATATTAAAACAAAAATCGTATGGAGTCCATCTAGAATTCGTTCGTCTACGCACTTGTGGAGTTAGGGAGGGGGAAGAGTGGGGGTAACTATTATTTATAAACTCGTAGTTGTATTCTGCTTTCGCGATTTATCACCATTTTGGCGATATGGCAGCAAAGATTGGCGTTATTTTTTCTAAGTTGATCACATCTGGCGATTTTGACGATTCTGCAGAGGGATTCTGTGACCAGGTTTTCATCGAAACTCAGTAAATCTTTTTCTGAAGTTACTAAATGAACTCACATCTAGAAACTTCCTGTTTTTGACGCATGGTCGCGGCCATTGGACCGCTAGATTTTGACACACACTTAAAAATTTTAATTTTTTTTTTCAAATTAGGACAGTAGGTTCAAATTGCCATTACGATTTATGACATTTAAACAAATTCAGAACTAAAACTTTATATGTCAAAGTGGTCTACTTTCCAATGGCCGCGACAGTATCATTTTTTTTTTATTTAGGTTAATTGTGTTTATTTATTGTCTCATTCTCCATTTGTGGTTTCATTTTTCAAATTATTCATTTGACTTATGGTTCATTATTGATCTTTGTGCTTCTATTGACACTTTGTTTTATTAAAATAAGTATTCAAGAAAGAAATAAGTACGAAATATCTGTGATTTTTTTCTCAGATTGGCAACATATTTAAAATTTTATGATGGCATACTTAATTGTCAAAATGACATTTATGACAGCAAGTCAGTAGCTGCCATCATTTCAATCAATCAACACGTTTGTTAGGCATGCTCATATCAAAATTAACAACTGTGAAGTGACATACTAGCAGGGCTGACAATAATTCAGAATTGCCAATACACAAATGTGCCTTAATCGTTCATGGTCATCCGGTTTTTTCTTTAAATTACTACAATCTAGGGGCGTTTTAAATTTTGAGTTGGGGACCACAGAGATCTAAAATCTTTTGACTAAACTGGTACACAAAAGAATTGACTGTCCTAGCCTTTTATTTATAATTCACTATAATGTTTCCAGGTAGTGACCTCAATTGTAATGAATTTTTCATTGGTTGTCACACCGAGGAGTGGAACGTTTTTCCAAAATCCATATTTACGTACAAAAATTTACCATTTCAAACATTTTTCAAGTTTCTTATTATGAAAACAAGACTACGTATATTAAGAAAAAAAATGTAAATGTGAGCCCCGCCCACACGCCCAATCTCAATTGTAATGGTTTTGGAGTTTTAACTCTTTTCTTTTCGTATTATAAAACACGCATATGACGCGCACCCGAAATAGGATGTGTAGTTCGAGTTCGACACCGACACTAACACCGACAGTCTGAACTGAGTCTGAACATAGGCATGTAACGCCGCGCTGTATTTTTATACAATATTATTATAATAATTAGATATTTCTATATGATAAATAAATAAAAAAGGTATATTTTATAATAAACAACAATTGACAATACGTGGATATTTACATGAATTAATCCAATTATCATCATTAATCATCATTTTGTCAAAAAATACAAATGCAACATATTTTTGGTTGTTATTATTTTTTACGAGAAAATTAATGACTTCGCCGCGTATACGTTTTTAATTCATATAAATTAACAACGCAGAGTTAAAACTCCATCCGTGCGTCCCTGGGTCGACGCACTCTTTTTTTTATATTTCGTGAGCCGGATTGCCACGTGAAACATATTCTTAAGTAATCGTGTTGTTCAAAGAAAACTTGTGTGTATTAAATAAAAAAGAAAGCCAAAGATTAAGCCCCACCTATAATCGAATTTAATAAATGACATACCCTCTAAGAAAAGAGAGGGTGGGGGGCGGGGCTAGCAACTGCTCAGATAAGACCGAGTTTTGCAAATAACGTATCCTGTGAGAAATTTAATTAAATTATTATAAGAAAACACAATAGAGGCTCCAAAGCTTTTTCAAATTCTTTCCAAACAGGAATACCTAGAACCTCCAGATTGTTTTATGTCAACAAAAAACTGGGTCCCAGAATTAACACAAAAACAGGTCAGGTCAGAATTTTCCAAAAATAAAACACCAAAGTCCCCCGAAATTGTTTTAAATAATTTACAAAAAAATCTCCATGAGCTCCCAAAATAATAATAATAATTTTGATGTTTTGATGTATGGTCTCTCAACAAGAATTTTATTGTTTTCCATTTTATACTTGTAACCCATCTTTTTTAATATTTTGTATAATAAACAGCGAGAACTTATATACTTTAAATTTTGTTTAGGAAATCTTAGTAACTAATATGTCTAAATTGAAATATTCCCCTGACCGTTTACATTCCTGAATTTTTCAACTCAGTTCTGCGCAAAAATAATAATTGTCATAAAATTCGGATTTTTTCTTAACACCATGGGTTTTTGAAGAAACTAGCTCGTGGATATTGACAGAAGCTTGCAAAATACTGCGAACAATTTTTCTCGATATTTAAAATAATGTTTATTGAACATTTTGAACCAAAAATTATCTGAAAGAGCACATCAAAAATTTTTCACAGTTTTTCTTCCAACTGTCGATTAGTCAATTGTGGAGCTAAACTTCTTAATTCATCACAATATTTAGCAAGGGCTAAATTCAGTTTGCGGTCTAATAAATTTCTTGTTTTGCGTGGCATGATGGTTTCAGTTTGACAATTTGCGGAAAAATTGTCCCAGATTTTAAAAATAATCATTGCCAATTGGATCAACAAAAATTACTAACTCGTAGGGTTTTTTGTTATGGCAACTGCAATCAACAAGTGGTGGATTTAAAAAAAAAGAGAAGTACCTGTTGTCACTATATGTGCTGACAAACACATCGGTGATATATTTTGTTAATTTTATGCTTGGATATTTATCTAATTTTAACTTTATTGTGCATTAAATATAACATATTAGATTGTCCTGTTTTTATGGTCTTCCTGTTCAAACAAACAGTTATTATTATGTGCATTTTATCTCGAGAATTAATTTTATATGGATAAATAACTGCAGTGATCTCTTCCGATTCATTTTAGGTTTCCATGCTACAGAATCATTAAAGTCTTTTATTAAATGGTATTATGAGTTAGTAACACCTTCTCAGTCAGTGCGACTCGCTAAATTTATCTTATCTCCAAAGTAATTGTAACTGTTCTGAATACACATTAGTACTCACGCTGCAAAAGTCACTTTTCTTGTTTTTCTTCGCGAGTTTTTTTAGTAAACGAAAAAATGCAATAGTAATTTATCACTTGCTATTATAAGCATACTAATTGCAGCTGAAACCTGTTCCGGTTTATGATCGTCATTCAAGCTGTTAACAGTTCGAAAAAAATCGCCACTTCATTGTACTGCCAGCAAATGGCTTCGTCAAGCGAATAAAAAAAATGCAATAAAGTCCCTTCCTGAGACTATTGAAACCCAAACCGTGCACCGTCATGAGTTCCTTTGGTCGGGTCGAGCAGACCGCAGCAACCCACGTAACACCGCACACGCTGAAGACCTGTGCCTCCGAATCGCGAAAGAAGAATACAAGAAGTTCAGTTAGATTTTTTCTCCCGCGGTAATAATTGTGAACTATTGAACGGTACGCGTTTTAGTGCTGGTGAAAAACCGTCGGCAGCATGAACGGCATGAACGTTGTTAATGTGGAAGACAAAAGCAGAAAGGATAGCATTAAAAGGCAAAGGTGAGTGGTACCCAGTGAACGAATTATTCACGATCGTTGACATAACAGGAATTGTGTTTTTGTTATTTTTTCGATATCGGCCAGGTTAGAATTTTATTGGCTGGATTTTCCTGTTTTGTATCGGTTTTTGATGATACCGTGGTCAGGTTAAAAGGATATGACATAATATCAAGACGCGGTACTCTCATGCCGTGGTACCTCCCACCATGGGCGAAAATCATCAACACAAAAGTGCAATCTGCAGCCGCAGCTGCTCCAGTACAAGCCATTATGTTCCATTAAAAAAAATACGTATTTTTAGGTACCATTTTATTTTTATTTAAATTGACCTAAACTCTCGTTTTGTTAGACTTAGGCGGTACACAATTTTGTTTTAAAATACATCATCGTAGGTCAAGTTTGGATGCTGTTGTGTAGGAAATGAAAGTAAAACATCATCACAATTACTTTTTACGGTCCATCGGTTTGATAAATGTTGACAGTTAACAAAGATTGGTTTTTGCCTTAGAATAAATTTTCTGCCGTGTTTATTAAGCCAATCTGTAGTGAAAAATATTTTCAAGTAGAAATTATTTTCTATGAGAATTGAAATTTGTTATTGCCTTGAAGGGATTCCTGTCTTTGTCTCTTTTTCTCTCTGCTCCTGATCGCTGATCGGACGAAGATATTTTCTCTTTCTACATAAATTATTAATATTGTACTACTGTCATACCATCATTCATTCGCATCAAGATTTTTATGTATGTACTTCAAAGACGAGAAGCATTAACCGTGCTTCCTTGAAGTTATTCAACTGCCTCAACAATAACGAGAAGTTCTCACAGGTTAATGTTCTTTATTTTTTATGTTTTTTCAGATCTCGTGTTACAGTTTGTTTAATTATAAAATTCTAAAGAGGATTAAATTTGTTTGTGGTTAAGTATGTTAAGTGTTATTAAAATACTACTTAAAATTTTATTGGATGTTCAGTATTTTCAACACAAATATTAAAATATCAAAAAAACAAAAAAGTATTTAATATGCAATCTGGAACTAAAAAAAATCATTCTATATCATTTAATAATAACAATAACTGAACTTTTTGTCTCCACTTGTATTAATTTGTAGAACTAAGTTTTTCTTTCTTGGTAATGATATGATTATAATATTTACCTGAAAGTGTATATTAATTATTTTTTTATATCTCCATTGTAAAGTGAATATATGCTTTATTACAATTAATGACTGCCGACAAAGTAGTTACTTACGTAAGTAAACAGTGCGCGGAAGTGGTAATTCAGAGCATGAGAATGATGGAGCTCGAGTCGTGTTAAAAAGATTTTCAAAACAAAGACGTTTTATGAACAAATTGTACGCAAAATATTTATTTTTTTTGTATTTCGCTTCATATTTTTTGCTTTGAAATAAAATCTACATGAAAAGTACGTTAGCTGCATTTGTTAGAGTAACACGTCGTCGGGCACCAGTTTTTATATGCTCCGATGAGCAATGTTAAAGTAAAGGTTGAAATAAAAAAGTTACATTTTTAATAGTTGTAGAATGTATGATTAAGCTACAATGACTCACTGTCAATATACCACGTGTTTCTTTTATTTCATACAACCCCCGTAATTTTTTTATTTTAAAAATAAACATAGTTCTTTGACCAAATTTGTATAATTTTAAAAGATCACCTATGTGAATAAATGACATTAGTATCAATTTTTCAAGCTACTAGATTGTCATCAATTAATATGAATTTTTCGTGTATTTTATTTAATAACTTTTCAAGCATTGATTTTAGAAATATTGGTTGCTTTTGATATTTAGAAAAAATCAGTCTTTCTATTTATGAAAAAATATACCTATAGTGTTTCATAAAAAAAATCGTCCAAAGAAATTTAGACAGTACTTCCCTCACTGTCGGAAACATGACGACGGCATGCCTATTAAGTTTTTTGTCTCATTACGTTTTTGTAGCGGACCATTTTAAAAAATTTTTGCGATGACGTCATCAACATTTTTGCAAGGACACGTACATCAGTTTAGATAGAGAAATATTTTTAATAATTTTCAGGTGTCGGTCTCGCTGAAAATAAAACTATTTCTGTAAATTATTAAAAATGATGCACAATTGGAAATTTGGCGTTTCCGGGCTAGACTACCGTGTGTGATGTTCGACGTCCCGCATGCTGTTGAATGCGCCAAGGTCATCAAAAAAGGTTATGAGTGCAAAAAAATTATTTACAGTACATGATCAACGGGAATACGTTTCATCGGAAGAATGCCACGTAGACATTTGTTTGATTTGAATGAGTTTATCACCCCAAAACAGATGACTAAAATTATTCATAAGCCTCCATTGAACAAAATATTAATGTTATTATTATAATTCTTATCTTATCATTATTTTATTGTTATAAAGACGAGCGTATTCTCACATTTTCCAGAAAATGGAGTGGCTCGTTCTTAATTTGATCAATAATAAATTGACTGATTCATTAATTTTTTTCAGACACCTCTTTAACCAAATCAAAAAAATATGATTGCAATGATTAAAAGTCTGTTCATATTTGCGAAAGGATTTCTTCAGCAATTTTTTGGGGTTGGTAAACAGATATGTTTTCATTAACAAGTTACCATGCTTACAATAACTTCAAAACGTCGAGATTTCAAAGTATTCAGTTTTGCAATTCTTTATTTAATCAATAAAATAAATTGATTCAGTCATTAATTTTTTTCACTCACCCCTTATAAGCAATTCTAAAAAATATGAATGGAATGATAAATTACAAGTACAGACTCATCATACTTTCTACATTTTAGATAGGATTTATTCGGCAAACTTTTCAGGTGAAGTGATCAATTTTTGTAGGGGACAAGTAAATACATTTTGAATAAAAACTTGTCATGCTTATCATAACTGTAAACAATCTGCAAGATTTCAAAGCATTCGGTTTTGCAGATTCCAAATTAAAAGTCAAAATGTTGTTTCCTAATTTTGATTTTTTTTTTCCAAAAACTCTGAACGTTTCGGGTAAAATCTCAATACGGAGTCATAAACTACAGGTGTAAGACTATGCTATTTGATACAATTTAAAATCCATTTACTATGTACATTTTTAAAGTGACGTCATCACCAGTAGGCGGAAATTTATCTTACGGATGCAATTCCCCAGTTGAAGCAAGGTGTGTTTTACGGCGAGTAGCGGGGACGCTTTGATCTGGTCCACAAGGTCGTAGCCAGTGCGTCGCTGGGAGTGTTTACAGCTTGTTAAAAAACTACTTCTATATTACTATATTACTTAAAAAAATAATACTTGATGCCCTTTTTAATTTTTCAAACACAGAACCACAGATTTGTGATCTTGAAATGTTATATTATGTTGATATAGTCCAAAATAAAAATATATTTGTAATCAAAGTATGGCCGCGACAGCACTGGATCTAGCGTATGAAACAAAATTCCGCCCGTTGGTCATCAGATTAATGGTGGGGATGATTAGACAAATTTTGGTTAGCGTTTTACCATCTACCTGATATACTTAATATAAATACAAAATTTGACAACAATCGGCCCAGTACTTTCGGAGATTATCTGTCAATAAAAATCCGGGACGGCAGACGGACAGACAGACGGAAATGGGAGACCTATTTCTTCGTCCTCTAGGGGTCCTGATAGGTCGAGAAAATGCAAAAGTAGGGAGTCGGCCGACGGGCTCGATTACAATACTTCCTTTGCTTACGCTCGGGAAGTAATACAGGTGACGTCATTTCCGGTTCTACCGGAAGTGATAATAAAAATGTGAGGTCGCCATCACATAAACCTTTTAAAATGATACATTAGCCTAAAGAACTACAGGTTTATCTTTAAGAATAAAAAAGTTACAGGGGTTGCATCAAATAAAAGAAACACTCTCTATATAAATAAATAAATTTTGCAACCTTCTTGGTGTGTCACATTCTGAAAATAATAATTACAAAACGTCAGGGAAGACACAACATTTTTCTTAATAAATAACACTTAAATTTTAATAAAATAATAAACTCCTATACTTGTGATTTATGAATTCGCCTTGATTTTTGGCTATAACTACTTTACAAAAGTGTTTCTGCAATATTTGTCACGTAACGAGTATTTCTCACACGCATAAAACAAGTAGGTCGTAGGCGTTGAATTTGAGCAAGGTGAGCTCTACGCGTGCGGATTTGGATAACATCCTTGTTGACATTGAATTTCTTCGAATGTTTGACTTCAGGTGGGAGGGAAGTTCTGTCTAAATAACTTTAGAACATTTTTTTATTTTTTACTAATACCATGTATACGGTTTCTGTTTATTTCCCGAGTTTAAGCTAAAGAAATGTTTTCTTGACGTTTTATGACCTCTATAGTACGAAAAAATAGGCCTCCTTTTTCCGTCTGTGTGTCGTCTGATATGTAACAACCTATTACAATAATATACCAACATTCGATAGTTAGAACGTTCTGCTAAGGTCGCGGGTTCAGTCACCTTGGATGCCTTTTTTTCTTACACTGTTACTGGTGTTTTCTATATTAGCGTAAGCTACTTTCATGTTTTTTTAACTTTTAGAGTTTGAAAATATAGGTCTCCTGTTTTCGTCTGTCCGTCGTCAGTGTCGATTTTAATTAATCCGATAATCTCCGAAACTACCTCACTGATTGTTGTCAAATTTTATATGTATATTAGGAATATCGTGTAAATGGTAAAAAGCTAACCAATATATGTCTAATCATCCCTCAACAATATGACTTGTAGTTCATGAATACGTCTCTATTTACTTAAAAATAATAATAATAAACAAACTTTTTTGTTTTTTTTGTAGAATTTTTCGCTGTTGTTTTTTGTGATAACAACTTTAATTAAACCTTTTCAAGATACTAAATCAAGATTTACATAAAAATATTTTTCTCAGTTTACACTTCCAACCGAGGATGAAAATGTTCTTTTCAAATGTTGATCGTAATGTGGTGGCAACTGACTAAAAGTGCTACACACTTTAGATAAAATAAATTAGCATTTAATTGTTGTAGATATTGCGTGTCGTAAAAATTAAAAAAAAATGGTCTAAAGAGTTTAGACAGTACTTCCCTCGCTGTCGGAAACTTGACGACTGCATGCCTATTGTGTTTTTTTTCTCATTACATTTTTGTAGTGGGAATTTAAAAAAAAATTACGATGACGTTATCAACATTTTTGCAAGGACACGTATATCAGTTGGGATAGATCTAGTGTAATACTAAGAATAAAATTATTATATTCTCAAATTTTCGGGAAAATGAATTGGGTCGTTTTGAATATTGATTTGTAATAATCAATAAAATAACGAAACAATTTACTCACGTATACGTATCAGAGGCAACTGAAAATCGTGTATGTATAAACATTCTTAATTTAAGATGACAGGCGTAACAGCATACGTGAGAGTCAAACAGAGAAACTGTAAACAAAACAACCATCGGTTTTATTGCTTCGACTTCCGCTTATTATATAAAACATTGGGTTTTATTTTAATTCTTGATGGTGAAATTCACAATTGGTTGATTATAAACATGTCTATTTCACATTCGCGGAACCAAGTGAGCGCATAAAACAAATGCAGGTCTGTAATGTTAAAGTCGATGTAATAAGCGTGCTACCCTTATGTTTCAACCGAGTTTTTCCTTTAACAAATTTTGTGTCTACCAAATTGGGTTGGTTGGGGTGTAATACTAATAATAAGTGTTGCCTTTAATTTAATCAATAAAATAAATTGACTTCATTAATTTTTTTGAACCACCTCTTAAGAAAATCTAAAAAATATGAATGGAATGATAAATCACAAGTACAAACTCATCATATTTTTTGCATTTTAGATAGGATTTATTCAGCAAAATTTAAGGGTGACGTCATCAATTTTTTTAGGAGGGATGAACAAATACATTTTGAACAAAAGTTTACTATGCTTATAATAACTTTAAAATATTCCCAAGATTTCAAAGCATTCGGTTTTGTAATTCCTGATTAAATCGATAAAATAAATTCACGCCTTCATTAATTTTTTTGAGTCACCCTGCATATGCAAATCCAAAAATATGAATGGAATGATAAATCACAAGTACAGACTCATCATATTTTGTACATTTTAGATACGATTTATTCAGCAAACTTTTGAGCTGACGTCATCAGTTTTTTGTAGAAGATAACCAAATATATTTTGACTAAAAATTTATTATGCTCTTTATAACCTTAAAACATCTGCAAGATTTCAAAGCATTCGGTTTTGTAGTTCCTGATTAAATCAATAAAATAAATTTACGCATTCATTAATTTTTTTGAGTCACTCTGTATATGCAAATCGAAAAAATTTGAATGGAATGATAAATCACAAGAAGAGACTCACCATATTTTGTACATTTTAGATAGGATTTATTCAGCAAAATTTTGTGGTGACGTCATAAATTTTTTAGGGGGGACGACCAAATACGTTTTGATCAAAAATTTACCATGCTTATGATAATTTTAAAATATCTTCAAGATTTCGAAGCATTCGGTTTTGTAGTTCCTGAGTAAATCAGTAAAATAAATTTACGCTTTCATTTATTTTCTTGAATCACCCTGTATATGCAAATCCAAAAAATATGAATGGAGTGATAGATCACAAGTACAGACTGATCATATTTTGTACATTTTAGATATGATTTATTCGGCAAATTTTCGAGCTGACGTCATCAAGTTTTTGGAGGGGATAAGCAAATATATTTTGACTAAACATTTATTATGCTCTTTATAACCTTAAAACATCTGCAAGATGTCAGACCATTCCGTTTTGTAGTTCCTGATTAAATCAATAAAATATATTTACGCATTCATTAATTTTTTTGAGTCACTCTGTATATGCAAATCCAAAAAATATGAATGGAGTGATAAATGACAAGTACAGGTTCATCATATTTTGTACATTTTAGATATGATTTATTCGGCAAACTTTCGAGCTGACGTCATCAAGTTTTTGGAGGGGATAAGCAAATATATTTTGACTAAACATTTATTATGCTCTTTATGACCTTAAAACATCTGCAAGTTTTCAGAGCATTCGGTTTTGTAGTTCCTGATTAAATCAATAAAATATATTTACGCATTCATTAATTTTTTTGAGTCACCCTGTATATGCAAATCCAAAAAATATGAATGGAGTGATAGATCACAAGTACAGACTCATCATATTTTGTACATTTTAGATATGATTTATTCCACAAACTTTTGAGCTGACGTCATCAAGTTTTTGGAGGGGATAAGCAAATATTTTTTGATTAAAGATTTATGATGCTCTTTATAGCCTTAAAACATCTGCAACATTTCAAAGCATTCTGGTTAGCAGATTAAAAATTAAATTTCAAAATGTTGTTTTATAATTTTGATTTTTTTTCCAAAAATCTGGACGTTTCGGGTGAAAAGTCGATTCAGAGTTGTAAACTACATGTGTAGGACTATGTTATTTTATACAATTGAAAACCCATTTACTATGTACAATTTTGAAGTGACGTCATCGCATTAGTGGTGGGGATGATTAGACAAATTTTGGTTAGCGTTTTACCATCTACATGATATTCTTAATATAAGTACAAAATTTCACAACAATCGGTCGAGTACTTTCGGAGATTATCTGTCTAATAAAAATCCGGGACGGCAGACGGACAGACGGACGGACAGACGGACAGACAGACGGAAATGGGAGACCTATTTCTTCGTCTTCTAGGAGTCATGAAAGATCGAGAAAACGTAAAAGTAGAGAGTCGGCCGACGGACTCGATTACAATACTTCCTTTGCTTACGCTCGGGAATTAAAAAACAATATAACAGGATGCATCTGAAATCGCTGCATCAAGAAAGAGGCACGATTAATAATTTCCGATACTTGTGTAAATGTCCCGTATTAACATGCATAATTTAAAAGGATAGGAATTTCTGTAGCATTCAGCGTAAGCTATAAATCGAAAATGGTTTTCCGTATTGACAGGGTATAAAAAAGTTCACATGAAAATGGGTGTTACAAATTGTGACTAGCAGCGTGCAATGGATACCATTGACTTGTAATGGGTTAGCCATTAGTTCCATTTCTGCGTTTAAAGCACTTAAATCGAGTGGAACATTGTAATGATCAAAATTTTTATTTGAAGTTGAATTATGCGTGTATGAATTTGATAAAACTGATGTAATTTTCTGTGAAATACCTTTGTCAGTGCAATTGGTTCTTATTGTTTTAGACGAGCTGATACAGTCTTGCTTTCCAAAAACAACGGTTTCCTGAATATAATTTTTCAACGAAGTAGGATTTGTTTGACTGTACTTCAGGTGCAATGGAAGTTCTGTCTAATAACATAAGACTTTGTTGTTAAAGTAGACCTATATAATACTGAACTTTATAATACTATTAATTTATGTGATAATGTTCTCTTCCATGATGTATATTTTTAACTCATTTAATTGGTCCACAGTCCTGAAGATAAGTTAAAAAACTATTAATTTATTAAGATAGATAACTGTAAAATTTAATGGATTGACACATATTTAGATATTTTAATAAATAATAAAAAGTAAAGAATGCAAATGTCAATCAACTGTTTAGCATATGTAGGCGTATATTTGTGACTCACTTAATTTTTCAACCACAGTGACTTAAATATTGCCTGGTTCTTTGAATAAACTATAGTAATGTACTTAAAATGGCAAAAGTCATCCAAATGTCGACAACACGCACTGTTGAATGGAAGGAAACAAAAAACAACTTATGTCGTAGTTTCTCATGTCCCAAAAGTGACAAAAGGATCAGTTTTTACTTTGAGTCGCCTTAACTTTAGAACGAAGATTACATTTAAATTTATTGTGTTGTTAAACTGACTTTATTATAATTCACCTAATTATAAAAAATCCTTGGAAAAATGCAGCTTTAAGATAACATACTAATCTCAAAGTGTCTGATTTTAGTGCCGCCAAAAAACGTACAATGCGCAAAAAATAGCACAAAGAGATATGATTTATTGTATGGTAAATTACTACGGCCACGTGACTAGCGATGACCGTGGTGTCACTAGATAAAATAAAAAAAATTGAAGTTAGAATAAATGTATAACGGAATTTTTGTACACAATCGTACAATTAATTGTACAATGTAGCGATAAATTAAAACGCAGAATTATGGTAATTAAATTACAGGTAGGGGTAATGACAAAGCACATAGGCACCTTTATAGGACTAGTCAGGGCATGGGAAATAGTACTTGCCGTGATAGCTTTTTCAGGTATCCAATTTTATTTTCTTAATGGAGTATACATTCACTCAATTATTCACATTGAATTTTTGGAGGCAGAAGAGTAAGACAAGTACCTAGATTACTTGCTAACTTTTGGAGAACTATAATTTTAAATGTTGCCCCTCTTTTCTGATTTACAACGCCTTAATGACTTTTAAAGAGTAAAAAATTAAATTTGGTAAAAATTCAAATTTGAGATTCATCAAAAAATTTTTAGACATGTAAGAAGCTGAAGAATTTTGATTTTTTTCAGTTTAAAATACTTCAGCGTTATTTAGGAAAATAGTGTTTTCTCACTGATGATTTTTATGACCTAGCAATTTTTTCTACCAAAATCGATTTTACGTAGAGAATTGACCCTTAAAATTTGGTTCTGGTGCATAACATAATGAACAATAGCATTTAAATTCATAATCGTGGAAAATGAGGAAAGATTGGATTGTTTATTTTATGGGTAATACTATTAAAGTAATGACAATATTTTGTGATAACTAGGTACAAAAATCCTGCTGAAATAAGTTGTGGTGTATTACTGGCTGCCTAATATATCATCTCATCACTGAGGCAACATAGTTGTGTAGTTTAAATTGTGCTATTTTATTAGCTATATTTAGAACAGAAAATGACAAAGCGGCTATTTAAACTACACTTATGCACTAATTACTTTAAATAGATACTTCATTTAATTGTTCGTCACAAAATCGGTTAACATGTTTTAATTAAGGACACAAGTTGTTAAAATACACACCTGATTAAGAAAATTGGTCCAAAGTTATTTCGACGGAACTTCCCTCGCACCAAAAGTACAATGAAACATATCCAGCATTTTCGATTTTTTTTTCATCAATATTTTTGCAATGACGCTTATATGAAATTGGATTGGTGCAGTATACTTAGTACTTGACTGATTGTAGCAAATTATATACCCCTTAAGAAAATAGAGGGGGGTGGGCGGGACTATTAGTACTTGTTAAGATAAAATTGATTTTGGTAAATGACTGAACAATATTAAGAGTAATCACTGTAATGAAGAGGGGGTGGATGGGCGGGGCTATTGCTTACTTATAAAAGATTCTGTGTGAAAAAGTTAAACTTGGCCCCGCCCACCCACCTGTTCTCTTATTTTTTCTTCATAAATAAGAAATAAATGTTATAGCAAAGAAGTAGTATAACAAAAAAATTACGATCAAGGCTTTTTTTAACAGCCCACGTTCTATTAGTTCCCATTCTCACTTTACCAAAGAACATATAATTCACCCCGCCCACCCACCCCGCCTCTAGTCCGAATGAAAGGTGGAGCCCATTTGAAGAGAGATAAAATCGTTAGAATGAGAACAGCGTGTGTGGGCGGGGCTAGTACTTGTTAAGATAAGACTGATTTTGGTAAATGACATATCTTCTAAGAAAAAAAGGGTTGGTGGGCGGAGCTAAAACTTGCTAAGCTAGGGCTGAACAATATTAAGAGTAGCCCATTTGAAGAGAGATAAAATCGTTAGAATGAGAACAGCGTGTGTGGGCGGGGCTAGTACTTGTTAAGATAAGACTGATTTTGGTAAATGACATATCTTCCAAGAAAAAAAGAGTTGGTGGGCGGAGCTAAAACTTGCTAAGCTAGGGCTGAACAATATTAAGAGTAGTCACTGGAACGCAGAAGGGGTAGGTGGGCGAGACTACTGCTGCACATAAAACCAGAAAAAGGCTAAATTTAGCCCCGGCCACCTTTTTTCCCCATTTCACTGACTTATTTTTGTAGTGTAAAATGGAAATTGAAAAATAACAATATTGTATTCCCAAAATCTTCTGGGAAATTACTCCATTTTCGTTCCTGATTTTAATCAATAAAATAAATTGACTCAGTCATTAATTTTTTTGAGTCAACCTACATAAGCAAATCTAAAAAAATAACGCAGTGATAAAGCATTCCGTTTTACAGTTCCTGATTAAATCAATAAAATAAATTCATGCATTCATTAATTTTTTGAGTCACCCTGTATAAGCAAATGCAAAAAATATGAATGAAATGATATATTACAGGTATAGACTGATCATATTTTGAACATTTTTAAATAGGATTTATTTGGCAATTTTTTGGAGGGGACAAGCAAAATTATTTTTATTACAAATTTACCATTCTTTGTCATAACTTTAAAACATTTGCAAAATTTCAAAGCATTCGGTTTTGCAGATTCAAAATTAAATTGCAAAATGTTTTAAAATTTTGATTTTTTTTTCCAAAAATCTAAACTCAACACGGTGTCATAAACTACATGCGTAGGACTCTGCTATTTTACACAATTTAAAATCCATTTACTATGTAAATTTTTGACGTGACGTCATCACATTATTGGTGGGGATGACTAGACAAATTTTGGTTAGTGTTTTACCATCTACATGTTATTCGTAATATAAATACAAAATTTGACAAAAATCGGCTCAGTACTTTCGGAGATTATCTGCATAATAAAATCCGGGACGGCAGACAAACGGACAGACGGACAGACAGACAATTAGACAGACAAACGGAAACGGGGGACCTATTTCTTCGTACTGTAGGGATAATGAATTTTGACAAAACGTAAAAGTAGAGAGTCGGTCGACGGACTCGATTACAATACTTCCTTCCCTCACGCTCGGGAAGTAAAAATACAAATATCCGCAGATTTACACATTACTTCGACTCTTAGTTTAAACTTATTAACAGTTTTCTAAAACTGCAGTACAAAGAAAAAATAATTAAACATATTAAATGTATAACGCTTAATAGTAATAATAATAATAATAATAATAATAGAGGTCTTATTGCATTACTAAACTTTTGCAAACGTCAAAAGCACTATGATAACAGGTGTCTAATTAAAAATCTGATATTCCAACCACTTTTACAATAGTTTACACTTGAAACTAAAGATTACTCATTTGATAGTGTCTTACACATATGTATAGGGTGTTAATAAATTATTTACATCTAGTGGGCTATGAAATTCATTTATTAATGTGCCGCTTCATTTCACTTTTTGGTAAATTAATTAATTTTTCAAGTAGTTCTCAAACTTTGAATTAAATTTTATTAACTATTAACGTTTATTTTTTTAAATTACCAAAGATACGAAAAATGTGGACTCTAGAAGAAGATAAACTTATTATCGAAGCGTATTTTCGGTCTGGACAAGAGAACGATGTTGTCGCCAAAAAACTATATTTCTTGAAAGCAGCAAATTTTCTTGTCAAGTCGTGCTCACGGCCTTCTGGATGTAAATCGGGTATTAACACCCTGTAGTAATGGACTATAATGAGCAAAATAATTCGCGATCTCAGTTGGCCGTGTTTCAAAAAACGTATGTCGGTGCCTTTTAAACTCTTAACCAATTTCTGTCTGGCTGTCAAAAATTTGAATATAAACGCCACAACAAGAGAATGATTTTTTTACACAATCGTATCAATTAAGTATACTCAACTTTTTTTTTTCAAACTTACTGCGAACACGAATTTTGTTGCTCACGCGTTAGAAATTTACAGTACTACATGTTTCTTTGTTTATGGAGTGACAATGTATCCACAATTTTTACAATTGTTTGTATATGATGTCTCAAAATAATTAGGGAATGGACAATGTGAAGAATTTATGAATTGATTCCTTCTAAAAATTTGGTGACGTCATCGTAAAATTTTGTGAAGTATGTATTATTTGAAATGATATATAATTTGAGGTGAGAAGAATAACATGTTTCTATACGCATATTTGTTTCATAGAATGGATTTTAAAAAGTTGCTTATGCAGGATAAAAAAATATAATACCGAGTGTTGAAAAAGTAGCCTAAGTCCGCAGTTGTCTTATTTTTTCGAATACAGCATTGTGTGATTGAAAAATTAATGTTTCACAGTCATTTGTTTTCATGTACAATATTCAACTTTTTTTTAATGACACCCTATACATTTTTTACTAATTTATTTTGTTAAAAAGTTGTGGTAAAAATTAATATAATAGTTGTGTCAAATTGGGTACGATGAATTATTGACATAATTATTTGCGTGTACAAATCTAGTTACCTCACGTCATAATTTATCTTAGCAAGTTTGACCACTTTTGTAACTTTTGTTAATGTTTTAATTTGAAAATTAAATTTCTTCTACATGAAAATTATAATTAAATAAAAATGTTACTGCAAGTATTAAATTATTAATTTATTACTGTTTGAAAATATTCCAGTATGATACTACAGAAACAAATAGACATCAAATATTATTTTTTCAAATCAGGTCATAGTGTATTTAAAACGACCTAGCACAATGTTTTATTAGAAAAAGTAAGGCAGCCACGGGACTCGGCTTTTTTTAACCATATGGTATATGAACCGATATATTTTACTGATTAAATCAAAAATGGTTTACTTATTTTTGCCGAAATTGTATATACAGTAGTACTGTTGTTATTAGTGTTGGCACTATAAGTAGAAAAAATGATATATCCCCACTAAAAAGTTGATGACGTCAGGACAAAATTTATTAATAAAATCTTATTTGAAACATATTGAACTCAGTATGTATCGTTTTTTAAATTTTATTATGTGTCTAGGAAACTGGACTGTTTAGAGATTGTCTATCCGGGGCGAAATATCTAAATGACTCTAGACCGTTTTTTTATTTCAGTAACAAAAAAAAAGAAACGTAAACAACGGTAAACTGAAAAAGAAACTGCTAGTAAAATTTCCATTTTTAATTTTAAACTGTGCTATTCCCTAGCAATTTTATCCAGACGAATGAACTAGAACTACTGTTGGCATTCTCTTGTGTAGAGTTAGTTGTTACAGAGTGGCCAGCAATACATACGAACGTCCTTGGCCACTGTTACTATTCAAATGTCACCACAGCAGACGTGCGAGACAAAATAAAGAGGCTATAAAGTCAATATGAGAAAAATGTTATTTATTATCCAGACGCGCGTGTTGCAATAAAAGAAAATATTTCTGTTAACCGGTGTGCCGTATTTTTTGTTCTTAAGATTTCAAGTGTCGGAACAGCGAAGTCTTTTTACATAACCATAACTAGAACAATATGATCTTATAAAATATTTGAACAAGAACAATCACGGACAGCGTGACTCCATGTCAGTGGAGTTGCCATCGCGGCAGAGAAAGAATCGTAACTAATGAAAGAAAAATTTGTGGTATGCCGTTCATAATAGACGTTGTGGTATTTTCAGCGAAAGCATTGCAAGAAAAATGCCCACGTTCAATATTGTTCTTTTATAACATGTATGGTATTTGACACCAGCTGACGGTCGTTACTTTTATGACCCATCTCAAATTAATCTGAGCGCATTGCGACCTTGCATACCTAAAAATGGCAGATAGGTATTTTTTCGGTTTGATAATGACTTCGGGCTGAATTAGCAATACAAGCGGACCATTTATTGCTTTTTATGCAATAACACGAGCAATAAACTAATAGAAAATATGAAAACAGATTACCTCCCGGTCGTCGCTCAGTACTAAGGTAATCATTAGGTAATCATTAAGGAGTAAGTGCTTAAATGGCTGTTGAACGAGAAAAATAGATAAGATGCATGTGTGTCTTAAATAATTATTAATGCTTGGACGGTCGCGAATATAAATAAAATCAACCATTAAACATCCCAGAGACGGCTTTTGGATTATGTTTGTAGGAGAAAAGAGTTATTTTCTTGAATTAATTTAAATCTTCTAATGCAAGAGTCTAATGATCCATGCATATTAAAATGTTTCGCATTCCCGATGGATGCTCATTTATTACTTGGCGAAGAATTTCAAATCACGACAAGTGTGTACAGTAAGTATAAATAGTGACAAGACATACGATCAAAGCAGCCAATACTCGGTGAAGAGAGCGCGGTCAGCCGATGGCAAATAATTTGCAACAAAGTACAGTAATATCTTCTTTCCGAAGCAAACCCTACAAGAACATGTTGTCGTTTTATTTTGGAACGAAACAATAAACATGACAATGGTGCAAGGTCGTCCATATTTCTGCGGTCATTTTTACGGCAACTTGGCGAGTCTATAAAAATCAAAGGATATAACTGACATATATCCGTTCAATTGTGGACTTTGATAGAAACCCTCTGACTGATAATTGATAATTAGAATTCTTCTGGAAATATATAGACCCTGCATGTGCGACGTTAACGAACTAGATTGTCTTGAACAACACAAGAATCGCAGTATTAAATATAATTGTTTAACAAAAAATTAATCAGTGGTGCAGTGGTTATTTAAACTTGATCATTTTTATCTTATGTACACTGTATACACTGTATGGACATCATTATGTGCTAATTTTCAAGCGATTTTTTATTTCATCATTATTACATACTTATAATTTCTGTCAGAAAGGATACAATGGGACTAATTAGAAAGGTCTTTAGGACTATATTATAATGCAAATCCTTCAGTGATTCAACTGTGAAAAGATAGATGAGAACAATTTTAAAACACAATGAAGCAAAATTGTTCAGTAACGGTTTACGGCCAAATATTAGGAGCTGAAACATACAGCAGCAGTGTTGAAATCCCAGTGTGGTCTTATAAGCGAAATCCTCCCAGGCCAGGCTTAATATCAACCACAGCATCGGTAGCTTGTCATGAGACGTATTTTATACGTTTATTTTTCCTATCTGTAAGACCAAAGTCTACGCTTAGTGTTGATTATTTTCTCATGTTTTAAACTTCATAAAAATTGGTTTTCTGCACCTGTGTTTGATACACATCAAAACATTGCTTTTTGAAATTATTTAAAACTATAACTTTTTAAATATTGCCTTAGTTAGTGACAACAAAATCTCTCAGAAAAAAGTTGTAAGAAAAACTATGAAAAATTGGCCAAAAATTAGAAAATTTAATTTTGCGAATTTTATTTTTTTATAGTAAACCCTACAAGTTAAATAAAAATATGTGTGGATTGTTGAAGTACAGGTAAGGAACCACGCTATGAGTATGTTTGAAGTGAATTTTATTTTCAAAATGTGGGGAAAATAGGGTGAAGCATTCTTCATTTTATCAATAAAAGAACTGGAGGTGCTAGACATCGAACTCGGGGTATATCATATGCAAAGCGAACGTTCTGTTACTGAGACACACCTAGGTTTCACATTGTTTCGTAGAATGTTTTTAAAGGTTTACTATTACAAGGAAGTAATAGACCAGAAATACACGAGTATGTTATTTTATAAATTTTAAATATGATTTATTATGCAAAATTTCGAGGTGACGTCATGAAATTGTCATCTCCACCGACATACCATCACCTCAGAAAAATTTTGTTTAGAATTTTATCACCTAAATGCAAAATTTACTTACTTATACTTATTTATTGTTCCTATCGTTTGCTTCTAATTTCGCTTGAATCCAGTTCATGCTTTTCCTCCTTAGTATGTCATTTAATTATTTCATGATTCCACGTCTTTCTGGTTCGTCTTTCCTTCTCTTTTCTCCTGTCACCATTCCTTATATCACTTTCACTGTCTTATTTTCACTTTTAGATTTTTTTTATTCACCCCCGCAATTTTTTTTAAGATCTTCATTTCACAGGCCGTAATTTTACTTTTGAGCAATGATTCACTTCTACAAAAGAGCGTTGACACTAAAACCGCCTCACATACCTTTACTTTAAAGAACTGGTAATATATTGTTTTGTATATCTCTGTAGTTCTGTTAATTGCGTTCATTACTTCCTCTCTGAATTTTCCTTTTGTTTCTGTTATTGCTCCTAGATATCTCATTTTTTCTACTTCTCTTACTTTCTCCCGCTTCGTCTTCACCTTTTCATTTGCTGTTGACATTATTTCTGACTTTCCTGTCTTTATTCTTAGGTTATATTTTTCTAGTTCTTCTGACCATCTTTCTATTTTTTGTTTTAATTCCCTTAAATCGTCCACGTAAAGTGGTTTACTCATTTCTACCGGTCTTAGTTTTCCGTAGTCAAAGTAGACCCCTTTCTTCGTTTCATTTATTGTTTCATTATTATGTGACATTTTCCGTTGTTTTCTTCTTTATTCTCACTATGTTTTCTGTTGTTTCGTATGGGGTACTTATTTATTTTTATTAGTTTTCTATTTATGCCCCTCTTTCGTAGAACCTCCAAGATTTTACTTATTGATAATTTGCCAAATCTGTTCTTTAAATCTATCCTATATGTAGATCTTATTATTAGAAGCCATTATTTTCTTCGACATGTATTTGTCTTATATAGATCTACCTGCTTGGTGCCACAGTTGTACTTGTTTTTTCTATTAGTCTTGCTTCAATATGCGGTCTCTCATATGGTTTTAATTAGTAGTGATATTTCCCTTCTTATACATACTCCAACTTTCTCTTCAGAATTGCTAATAGAAATATCGAAATTTTAGGAATTTTTAAAAAATTTAATTATTTCGAAAATGTGGCTCCGCGACCATAAACGCGGTATCTGGAAAATGGCCAACATATACTCAGAAAATACTTGTCCCGCCCAACCACCCTCTCTTCTCTTACAGCGTATGTCATTTGCCAAAATCAGTTAAGTCTTAGCAGCTACTAATACCGCCCACCCACCCTCTCTTTTTTTGGAGGGTAAGTCATTTGCCAAAGTCGATCTTAGATTAACAGGTACTAACCCCGCCCACCCGCTTTCTATTTTCTTAGAAGGATCTCATTTGCCAAAATCAGTCTTATCTTACCAGGTACTAGCCCCTCCCACCCATTCTCTTTTTTCTTGGAAGGTGTCTCTTTAGCTAAAATCAGCATTATCTTAGCAGCTACTAGTTAGGATAAGACTGATTTTGGTAAATGACGTACCCTCTAAGAAAAGACAGGGTGGGTGGGCGGGGCTAGAACCTGCTAGGATCAGACTGATTTTGGTAAATGACATACCCTCTAAGAAAAGAGAGAGTGGGCAGGGCTAGTTCCTGCCAAGATAAGAGTTATTGTGGCAAATGAGATACCCTCTAAAAAAAGAGAGGGGGGGTGGGCGGGGCTAGTAATTGCTAAGACAAAACTGATTTTGGCAAATGACATACCTTCTAAGAAAAGAGAGGGTGGGTGGGTGGGGTTAGTACCTGCTAATCTAAAATCGATTTTGGCAAATGACACACCCTCTAAGAAAATAGATGACGGGTGGGCGGGCTAGTACCTGCCAAAGTCAGTTTTATCTCAGCAGCTACTAGCCCCGTCCACTCATCCTCTCTTTTCTCATTTGCCAAAATCAGTCTTTTACTATCAGATACTAGGCCCGCCCACCCACCCTCTCTTTTCTTAGACGGTATGTCATTGGCCAAAATCGATCTTAGATTAGCAGGTACTAAATCCGCCCACCCACCCTCTATTTTCTTAGAGGGATTTCATTTGCCAAAATCAGTCTTTTCCTAGCAGGTACTAGCTATTCGTCGTTTAGACCGAATCACCCTGTACATGTATTATCCCTGCACAGTCTTCCATTCCGATTGTATTTTATTACTTCGCCATGCCGTTTTTTAGTATTTTATGTAATAAGTTTATTCCATCTTCTTCCATGTATTTTATCATTTCTGGTATTATATTGTCCATTCCTGAGACGTTTCCACCTTTCATCTTCACCTGTTCGTAACAGTTCCGCAAAATATTTCCTCCATTTTCCTAAAACATGATCTTCTTCTGTAATCACAACTCCTTTTTTGTCTTTTATGTTTTCAATGGATTTTTATTTTTCAGTTCCAAATCAAAATTTTTTGACGTGATAACGTCTTATAAATCGATGGAGCCGGCTGCACGCTCGAAAAAGCATGACTCATACCGTTACTGTCACGTTCCATGTAAGGCTTGAAGTGCAAGCGAGAACGCGGAACGAGCGACAAAGAGGCACAATCGGCCTTCGCGTTCGGCAGCGTTCGCCATCCGTCTCTCTCCTACTTGAGTGAGCGATGCGTCTGCGTGGACAGCTGCTATATTATAGTACATTTACATGTTTTGGTCGAGTATCAAGTGCAGTGAAAAGTGAATGTAGTGTCAATTTTGACGTGACAACGATAATATTTTAAGAATTTTATTTAAATTGTTTCGAACGACGATTTATTTTGCAGAACTGCTTACAAACGCACCATGGAAAAAAAGCCTGACAAACCAGAGGATGTTACGAATAAGCCTTTACCTTCAATGAGTGAACCCATGGAGGTTCAAGATGCTGTAGCATTTACTTTAGCAACGCCATTCGCGCAGCCAATAATCGCTGCTTCAAAATCAAAAGCCCAAAACCATTCCATCAGTATTTTCTTAAGACGTTGTCACGTTCAACTATCGTCAGTAAACCGACTTTACAGACAACCGAGTTTTTTTGACAATTAGTTGAAATGTGATATTCAGTTCAATGAGAGGAAACAAAAAAGCCCAAGAGAGACAGACAAACGTGCGCGACCTTCGCTTTACAAATCGGAAGTTGCCCAGAGATGCCCTGGGAAAAACCCTAAGGCGGTTTCATAAACCACAAGTAAAGGAGTATGTTATTTTATAAAATTTAAATCCTACTTACTATGAAAAATTTTGAGGGAACATCCTCAAATTGTTGCTGGGGACTGTCAGACAAAATCTGGTTCGCGTTTTGCCACGACACGACACGATAGAGAGATGGCAGAAAACGGAAATGCGAGACCTAATTTTTATACTCTAGGGGTCATGAAACATTGGAAAAAAATGATAGTAGCCATTCGTTGGATGGATCTTATTACAATATTTCCTTAGCTTGCGCTCGGGAAGTAAAAATTGCGGATCCGTAACTCTTCAATAGGAATGATCCCCACCAACAATGTGATGAGGTCACCTTAAAATGTTTAATGGTAAATGTTATTTAAATTTTATAAAATAACATACTCCTTCAGGTGTGATTTATGAATCTGTCTTGATTGTTTACCCTAGGCATCGAAATTTTTGTGGAAAAAAGTCACAAATGTATAACAACATTTTGCAATTTAACATTTTAACATTCTAAATAACGTCCGCACATATCTTTGTTTTAATTTAGGGGGACTGTCATAAAAAAATAAAATTCGCAAAATTAAATTTTATAATTTTTCGAAGAAGCTGGACCAATTTTTTCTAAAATTATTGATTTGTGTTATGTGTTTGAACCAAGGGCTAAGGAGATACTGTATTTTTAAGACACAAGCTTCTATATGGCTTCCAGTTTTATACCAAGAGGTTAAAGAATCTCAATATTAACCTTTATGAAGGACACAGTAGGTGTTCTTCGAATGAGTTTATATATGTATGTATGTTAATACAACATGTTTTATCAATTTATTGTAACCTTTCAAAAATGCGACACACGTGCACACCGACACTACGATAACGTTGATGAATTCATGGCGCCGTCTTGGAGCTCTATTATGGTAAATTCTACGCTTTTTCAAAGTGTTACATTTCAGTCATGAGTATAATACGTTATGTAATAGACTAATCTAACTATAATAACTATAACTGACGTACAGAAATAGTACCGGAACTTTTTTATTGTGGTTACAGTGAAGACAAAGTAGCCAGTACCTAGTAACTGTGTATATTGTTTTCTTCACAAATCCCCACGATGCGCATTGGTTGCGTCTTTTAGGACTGACGAGACACGAAGCATGTAATGTTTTCGTGAAAATTAGATATGTGTGAAGACAAATTAAAAAGTATGAAAGCAGTTGAATCTTTTTGAAATTTGGGCTATCCCTAGGAATGATGATTTTTTTTTTAAATAGCACTAGTACTCAAACGTTCCGTTTTTAAATAGTGCATTTTTTTTTTATTTAGAAATGTAACGGATGTATTATTTTATTTGTTCCTAACATGATCGATTAAATTGTCAAAATCAAAATCAAAATATAGGAAATCAAATCGTAGCCAGCCATGACAATACTATCAATTGTCATAGTCTTGGCGTAGGATACTTTATACTAGTGCCCAATCATGTAGAAGTTTGCTTTTCAGTACACACTGACAAATGAAGTTAAAAGTTTAAAAAAATTACTGAAAATATAGCTTGAGAATTTTTAAGTATAGCAAAAATTTCAAGAAGTTCTAACTAACCGTTCCCGAAATATTCAACTGCTTCCATACTTTTTGGCAACCGTGTAGCATTCGAGTACGTACATTTGAAATAAGTTTCCTTAGAAACAAACACCCTAATTTGTATTGAAACGTGAACTCTTACAAGTTCAAAATACTAAACATCTAGGACAGAATAATATTCAAAATAATGAGAAATTCAAAATAGTCAAACAAAAACATTCCATGAGCCATATGTAAAACAGTGAAAGAAATTTAATTGTTGTAACGTCTAAAATTATTACATATAACCTTTAGTTTTTTTGTTATGTGTTATGTTGAGTAAAGTAAAAATAATCGTGTTAGTTGTGTCACAAAATTCCAAAACAACTAAGTGTTACGCATACCGCAGAGCAAGAAAATATTTATATTACCAGCTAATAACAAGTACTTGTATACGTCTGTTTAAATAATTCCATAACTCAGTCACACAACAGTTACTAAAATCAGGTTTGCACAAATAAATTGACGATGATAAGGTGGTTCTAGCCATGCAATGTGATAGTAACTAATCGATCGCACAGCGAATATATTATCAAACTTTTCCTGCTTCCACAACTGAGAATTTGTCCCATCTGTGAGCTTTAACATCTACATGATAAACATTTTTTTGAAAATTTTAATACAGCTGAAATTTAAATGTCACGTTTTATTAAAAATTCATTCGGTTTTGACATCAAAATGTCATTGTTAAAATGCAAAAATACTGAACCGAAATCCCACGGGAACTGTTGTTTTTTGCCGTAAGAAATGGTCATTTTTCAATAAAATTTGTGTATCAAAATATTGCTGTATTAAGTTGTAAATTGAAACCATCCAAAAATTAATATTCAAAAATATTAATAAAAATCGTCTCAGACAATGAAACAACAAACGGATAAAAAATTCCATTAAAGAACAAAGAAAAAGAAAAGTCAAAAAATAAAGAAAAATGATTGTAGATAAATAATACTATTATTCATGGTGCTTTTAATGGCTTGAGTTGTTTATCTAAATATGTCAATGTCTGACACAACATCAGTTTAATTGTCCTGAAATAATAAATTTTTATACTTTTCCCGATACCACTTCTTTGTGTAAATGCAATAACCGTGAGCCTCAACAAGCAAATCGATATAACACTGTGACATATTGAGGCAGTCACTTAGTTATACGTTATACAGAATTAGGAAGCAAAACCAGTCGTATTATTTACATTTTACTCTGGCAAGTTTTACAAGGTTCTTAATAAGGTGTCACATAAAATATATTGGTAGCACAGATAAAGACAACACGAAGCTTGCACCTCTTCCTTCGCCATTTTGTTTCATTAAAACACTGTTTTCCTTCAGTGTAAAAAACGATTCCTAAAGTCATAACTCACACGAGTCATTATTTAAGATGCAATTATTTTAATTCAGAAATAAACTCGTTATAAACTAAAAAACCTACCCTACGGCCTTTGTTCATTTGGAAGCATTAAATTATATCCCCGCTAATGGAGATAATATTGTCAGACCTAGGTCAAATACATAAATTTTTAAAGACAAAACAAAATAATACAAAAACCTTTTACCTTGACTATCTATTATGCAGGTGAGAGAATCAAAGGTGTGCTTTTTGTAATTGCTACTAGACACCTAACATTAGTGTGGAGTAAGTTCAGAGTAAGTGATTATCTTACAGCTTGTTTAAAAAACACCGTTCAAGCCGTATTTCATTATTTTTATACGCTAATCCAGCACTGAAAAACAAAGGATAGTAGGTACCTGTTGTAGCTTTTAAAAATGAGCAAATGAAGCTTAACGTTAGTTGTAATGAGCATAAATAAGCTCTAACCACAGCGCAGTACCTCTGCCTTAACTAGGTATGTGGGTATATAAGGAATAAACAACGATGCATTATTATCGTTATCGTGTCGTAACTAGCAAAATTATCGATTATGCCCAGTTTTAAAAGCACGTCTGGAAATGAGGGTGTCATCAAAAACGCGGCAAGGGGTAAATGTGAAAAGATGTAATCAGTGGCGTGGATAAAATAAGTGGGTTGAGGACGTGGATGGTACAGTTAATTAACATTAATATTTCATGTAGATATAACGAACCCTGGAGCCTGGTCAGACTTAAGGGTGCTCCTCCTCCGATACTAATATTGTTATTATAATATTAAACGAGATAATTAATTTGTGATTGTAATATAAAGATCATATGTTGAGTACAACGTATAGGACGAAATAGATTCTGCAGCAGAAGCCAAATAATATATTTGCTATTATTGGCTTTATTAATGTATTGATAACAACTAACAATTGATGGTCATCCACCTACTACATCCCACTTGAGTTTATTACACCTGATATGACACTACATCAGAAAAAACCCAATAAGTGAAGGCGAATTATAAAGAGATTGAAATATAACAACATCCCAAACCCACTTATTCTTTCTCATAAAATTTATTAACAGGACCAATTTCTGGAACTACAGACCTACCATAAGAGACTCTTTCTCTGTAAACAACAATTGCATTGTATTTTTGCATCATCCTTAGAATTAACCTTGACTGATACAAGTCAGTTTTTACTCATTATTATTAGGTTAAAAAACGCTTGAAATCGTTTATTTCCTTTTGTAATAGTGACTGTGATTACCAATTATCAAAATCAAATTTGTAGTTCATAAAAAAAGTAGGCAAGTAATTTTACCCCTGTCCAATGTGTAATCAGAATGTAAGTTTAAAAAAAATATTACGTACAATTAATATGAAAAGTCTTTTTATTCGTATTTTAGTATTTCTAGGAATATTTGGAAACAGTTAAACACTTTGTGGGTTTTTATAATCTGTTTTCTATTTTTTTAATGTTGCTGCAATTTTATATATTTAGAAAGATCATTGACATGTCTTCGAACCGGCATCATTTTCTGTCGACCAATTTAGTCTGTCTTAGGACTCCCATCACTTTTTTCCGACCAATTTGACCTATCTTAGGTGGATAAAAAATGACGGTTTTAAGACAAATCAATGATCAATCGACACAAAATAATGCCGTTTCTAGCTAAGGTCAAACTGAAGATTTTTTTTACGTTAAGCTGCATTTTTAAAAATAAAATATTGTTACGAAATAAACCCATACGCCGCCCCGGTACGACGCCTACGGGTCTTCTAGTATTTATGTGTTTCTTCTAGTATGTAGTATGACTCATCGGCCGGTCGAAGCGGCGTTCGCTAAAGAAATGTCTGGAAGCGGAAGTCGCGATGGATTCGAGAAAGACCTCGATTGCGAAGCGTCGAGAAGGAAATATGGGTTTAAATGGAGGCCACCTTCGGGAACGAGATTATTCAGTCGAAGCACTAGTCCAGCGAATGTTAAGAAGGGCCAGCCGAGTTGCGCTGGAATTATTTAATCCGAGTTATTAAGAAATAAACTGCTGAGTTTTATCCACGCCAATTTTGATTCGCCCGTTCAACGTAACGATATACTGCAGAGTCACAAAGCTGTGCTTTAATTTTACACAGTTTGAATCAATAAACGCGTTCCTCGATGTGTCATTAGTGATTTTACTCGATAGGAAAAATTGGTCTAAAGTTATTCAGAGAGAACTTCCCTTGCTCCTGAAGTATACAGTCCAACAAATCCAGGTTCTTCGAAAAATTAAAAAACTTGATTTTGCGAAATGTTATTGGACGAGCAGAGCCACGACGTATTTGTTCCCTGCCTATGCCAGATATCAACTATACATGGTAAATATTGCAAAGACATTTTTGTAAAGTAACTGATATCCAAAGTCAAGGCGGATTCATAAACTATAACTACACGACTATATTATTTTATCAAATTTAAGTGGTATTTACTGCGCAAAATGTTGAGGTGATGTCATCAAATTATTTTGGTGGGGATGATCAGAAAAATTGTAGTTACCTATATTGTTTTGCCATCTATAGATATTCCTAACACATTTAAAATCTGTAGCTCCGGAGATTCTGTGTGATAAAAATCGGCAGAGACAGACAAACGAAAGATGGACAGAAAAAATTTAAAGATCAAAGTTGTAGGGTTTTTGGGCTGCATAATTATACATAATTTACATTCAACTGACTTTTTTTTCATATTTTTAATTTTGATATGACGTTGCCAACATATTCAACAATTTTTAACAACGCCAAGTGTATGTTTAGTATTTAGAGCTTTTTTATGTAGAACACCCTGTATTTTATCGCTACATCTCAGTATGTTATTTATTCTTTTTCATTCGATATTTTTATGTGTCTGTTAAAAAAATATCGCAGAAATGATCAATTTTAGTTATAAAAATACTTAACAAAAAAGAAGTAGAATAAAAACAGAGTAAGATGTAATAAGAAATTTAATAATAAAACACGCTGTTCTCTGTAAAAATTTTGAAACATGAGTATTAAAAAATCATAACGTTACAGTTACCGCCTACTTTTCAGTCTCTAGTGATAAATGAGGTATAGAGGAACGCGTCCTTATTGACCTACCCTACAACAATTAATTTTAGCTCTTAAATATAATAATACATAAGTTGCTTTATTTTTTTTATTACTTCTTTTCTGACCCAACAATTTCCTGCCAAAGACCAAAGTTCTTTGAGAACTACACCCTAAATTATTTTTAACTATACAGATAGTTCTGTTTTTAAGGCGTAACACATAATATATTTTTTTTTAATGAAACACCCTATGTATTCTTACCTATTCTAATAACCCTTGTCTGAGTGTTATAACTACAGTTTATTTCTGAAATTCCGATGCGACGTTGCCATGCTATTCCAATTTTTTTGAAATTTTTGGGTAGTGAAAGGCTTCACAAAAAAATCTCAATGGGGTCATTTTTAAAATCTGTATTACAATATTTTGTGGAGGTACAAATAAAGCTATACGCTTTGCTGTGGTAAAAATTAGATTGATTCTTCATTCACAGAAAGTTTATAAAACATTTTTTAATTATTCAGTTTTTTCAAATAGAACACCCTGCATTTTGTTATTGCATATTTTTTTACTTTTTGTTTTCTTTCAAAGTAATTAAGTAAAAGTTGATACTGCGTTTTTTTACTTTTTTAAGAGACACACTGGAAAAATGTGAACAGATAATAGAGTAAGATGGATTGACCAATTTGACGTTTGACATTTTGATGCCCAAAATTTTCATAAAGCAGAAAAATGTGTCCTCCTTGTTAATAATTATTTTTAATTTTAATTTTAAGGTGTACATCAATAGGTATGTTATCAACACATAACACTAGACATAACTTGTAATTTTCCACACACTTTAGCCTGAAGGTAGCCATGCTTATTATTATTTTTTGACCGAAACACGCGTGGCAACCAGAATAAGAAAATACTTAGTTCGTAACTCAAACAAAGTGGAACGGGTGTAATTAAAAGAAAATAAATACAGGAATAAAATACAGGATGCTCTATTAAAAAAAAAAATGGAATATCGATTTTTGAAAATTGTAAAGTTTTCGATTTTTTTATAAACACTCTATTTATTAAATTTGATTTAATGGTACCACCACATGGAGCATACCTTTATTTATCCCTCCTCAAAATTCTATAACACATATTTTAAAAGTAATCGTATTGCGATTTTTTGTGTCAATCTTCCATTGCCATAAAAAATTCAAGATTATAGGAAAAACGTGACAACGTAGCAACAGAATGTCAAAAATAAACTATAGTTATAAAGCCCAATGCGAATATAAAAACTTGGTCTAAGGTTATTTCGACAGAACTTCCCTCGCCCTTGAAGTACAGTTCAACAAATTCCGCTTCTTTGAAAAATTATAAAAATTTTTGTTTTCTGATAATCGCCGTCCGTAAACATACGGACAATATGAAATATATTCAAAGCAAGTAACCAACGGAAAAAAGTGTTTTATTATCAGTGTACATGCTTAAGTTCGATTGTTTATGCTTATACATCGAAAGAATGTCACGTAGAAATTTGTTTAATTTGAATGAGTTCATGTATCTCAAGTGATTTCACTTTTCTGGCTGATGGAAAAATTGTCTGTCAAGTTGAATAGCTTAACATTTTTATTAATAAATTATTGTTTAAAGACAATTGGGAAATAACGAGCGAGTCCTACAACATAAGAGGCGCAAAAACATACGTTGTAGTGTCGTCAACAACATACTTTTGAATTGGACACAAATATATTTTTAACGGATATTTTCAATGAAGCACGTTTTAATAATAAATTGCTTCGTTTTCCCCTTTTGAGAGATTAAAAACTGTGATAACAACACAGCCTTAGCTAGTTTATTTACCTGAGCCGTTTTAACAATTTACATGTACATTACTCTAAGACATCTCATTAAATTTATTCTTCTTTGAAATATTTATTTCATTCTAAAGATAATTCTTGGCATCGTATAAATAACAAAATATTGCAACTATGTAAGACGTAGAAAACAAAACTGTGAATTTCATAATGCTGAATAATTTTCTTTTTGTTGTTTGAAATTCATGTTTCAACAGTTTGATAGTGAAAATCTTATGTAATCTCTAGTGTATGTAAATTTTCAAAAATTAAATTTTCTAAATAAATTGAAAAACAGTTTCATTTTCACGCCTATTGGTATGTGCTATTTTTAACGGTAATGTAATATCGTTACTCTCACTGAAAATGCGTTCCTTCCTACTCTCCAGACGGTACGCCCATGTTTTTAATGGCACCGAGGTACTGAAATGAGCGGTGTTTTATTAGCTTCGCGTCGGCGGTCTTGGTACTACGCTTAGATCTGCACTGCTCTTTTTCCTCTATGAAAAACTTAAGCGGCAAAGGTTACACAGCACTAATATTCATAATTGTCGTAATGAACATAACGACAAATGTGACAAGTAAACGGAAGCACTTTGTGGCAAAATTAGTTTCAGATTTCATGGGTGGAAATGACCAGGTAGGTACTATCCGTAACCGTTGTTTCTTCTTCCAGTACCGAACACCTGCAGAGGATGGAAGTCCGATACGCACGGATTTACGCCGAGCAGGGGCCAAACTAGCGGAAAACTAATTTCTCTTGTATTTGGTATTTTTACGTTTCTTAAAAATTTTAGATGGACTAACTGTAATGTAGTTTTTCTCGGTAGTTGCCGTACTGGAATAAACGACTTTCATCTAAATCAATTGAATCTTGATATTTGCATGAATTATGAGCCCATTATACAATATAAATAACATCGCTTAATATGTGAGCAGTGCCAGAGTCCCTATTTATCAATGTTATACTGATTGACATTCAAATCACTTTATGCGAATCGTCTTCCTCCATTCAAGAGGATGCCAAACTCGACTTTTAAACCTGTTTAGCATAAGTTAATCCGTTTTTAAAACTATTGTAGATTCGTCCATTCAGACAACTTGTCGATAGTTACTTTCTTTGCGGCATGTAGAATTAACAGGCGGCTTGTTCCAGAAGTCCAAATCCATCTGCATTTTTACATCGTCATTGTGAAGTACCCGAGTGTCAGTTTTGCAAAATTACGGATCGTAATATAACGTACGCTAATATTTTTACGTAAGCGATATAAATTATGTGATTTACTAATTTTACATAAAAAATAATAATTAATAGAAAAATTACTCAAATTATGTGTGTGTTTATCGATATCTTCAGTAACTCACCCCCAGGGGACAGCGCCTATTGAACCTTTCGAATGGACTTTCCTAAAGTGCTAAAATTGGCGCGCAGACGTCCCCCTTAAATGTCGTATTCATACTTTAATAGTTACATCAGAGGCACAATCGTGTACTGAAGTGCGATTTTGCTATCGATTTCAAAAAAATACGTTGTTACGCCACTGACAGATACAAGATAGTCGATCATCTATCTTTTACCGTCCTAGGAGAGTAAATCACTAACATTCTGCATTCCTGTCTTTTGACAAGTGGGCCAGCCACACTTTGCACTACATCAAAACTGACATCAAGGCACTCTGCAGTCTGCACTACTCCAGTTGGAATTGTAGCATTAATAAATTAAAAAATCACTGAACCGTGAAACATGAACACCTATCGAATTTTTTTCATCTAGTCTGGTTTTAATTCTAAGATGTGGGCAGATTAACCATTACCTTAATCCTGTTATTGTTGCAACCTAAATCTTTGTATGAATTATTAGGATATCAAGCTACTAGGATTAGAATTAATGCAATCTATTATGTATACATGGAAAAGCCGTTCTTGGTGCTTCAAAAATCTCGAGTCAATTAAACAAGGAATTGCAGAGTTCTGCATATAAATGATAAACCATCATGCGATGGTCTAGATAAACGAACAGATATCGTGGCTTCAGGAGTGACAAAATGACATATACGGGTCATGCCTGCAGTTGTGTACACGTAGATTTTGCATGAGTTTATGGTCACAATGTTGCATTTTAGATCACGATTTTGACTGCTGCAGGTCTTATTGGAAAGGTTGAGTGTCCAATTAGGATGCTGTTGGCCAATCCATTCGCGAATAAAACTGTGGTCCATGAATACACCGTGCGTAAAAATAAAAAAAAATAAAGACGTATTTATAAATAAGATTTATGACATTGGTGACAGTTATGACTTTAGCACTGTTTCAGTGTAAAGGAAAATGTGACCTATGATGTATTAATAATTGACCACTGGCTATAATAATTGCTTTTAGAAAGTATTACTCACTGTTCAATTAATGTACCTACTCAATAATTACAAAAATTGTTTTCGCAAAGTAATAAGTACTTGGAGCTAGTTATTTATTTAAACTAATAAAGAAATCCTATTATTTGAGACTATATTCAAAACTCTGGTTTTATCTGTCTCAGCATCTTGCCATTTCTTGAAGGACGTTTTGACGATTGTTTCGTCAAGTTCTCTTATATGAATGGCGTGAATGTTCTGAAAAAAAAAAAACAGGAAAAAAGATAAGTTAGTAAATGCAAGCTCCTTGACCACGTAATTCAAAATAATCTCCTTTTACATATTCGACAGTCGTTGATTATTTAAGATTAATGAAGCAAGTAATAGTATTAATTTTGAATTAATACTTGAAAGTTTAAACTAAATGGATAATGATTTTCGTGTGCCTTGGTGTGAATATACTGAGAAATAGTTACAAATTAAAGTAAACTTTTTCAAGCATTCTTAAATGTGAATAGAAAAATTTTCAGTTTAATATTTTTCATTTTGTTCCAATTCATCTTTTTCGTCTCTCATTCAACATGATAAGTCACTAATTTTATTTCGTTATTCTGTTATTTAGCAACACATTAATACAATCTTGAGGTTCCAATAGTGTTTTATTTGGAGTTATTTGTAGAAAAAACGATTTCATCTCCTATTGTTACCAGAGGTGACCCCAAGCTATTAATTGTGATGAAGTTGTAAATAAAACTGCAACAATATTCCGTAATCCGTACTGGGGGTGTTGGGGACCGAGTGTTTGGTCGCGAAGACGAGCAGATTCATTAATTGTGCTACGTCTTCTCGTCCAAACACTCTTTCTTTATCTAACTAGGTAGTAACGCTACGTAGCTCGTTTCCACGCACAATTTTTAAAGTGCTCGCATCCTGTAAGCAACGATTTCATCTCCTATTTGTCACGGATTATTGGTAGATCGTAGTTAGAATCCCATCCTTGTCACATTTTTTTTCTAAGACTTTGAAATTGTTGAAAAGTTTGACTTCAGGTGTGCGAGAAGTTCTGTCTAAATAAATTTAGACTAATTTTTTATTGGACAACAAACATTAACCTCATCGATAAGTGAACGTAAGTGTTGAAAGTGTACGTGCTTTTTTTACGAAAAAAAATTAAAAAATATAGTTTTTAACAGTACACCATAATATTTTAATAACATGTTAAACTTTGGTGTGTAATTTACGAGAGTGTTAAAACCATATTTGCCAAACGATGAGTGCATACTTCAGAATCTTTCATATTTTCTTTTTTTAATTTTATTTAATTGCTCACCATTTTATGGTCCTCTAATCCAAATAATAATTTTTAAACTGCTTACTTAAACTTGTGCAAATTAAGCATTGAAAATAGATGAAGGCTGTTAGAATCACGGAAATGCCACTCTGTGCACATAAAAAGAACAAAATCGTGCTCTCTTATAATTTTTATGTGATAGCGTGAAATTAGTTTAGTTAATCCATTACAAATACAACACCTGTGCTGGCTTTGAGACAGCAGGTCACGTATACTTGACTTACTTTACAGAACTCAAATTTACTGTAAATTTTATGATTATTAAATAGTGACTGTAGAATTAGTTTTCAGCGACATTGACATTGCTTCCGGGAAAAGTTCATCGTGATCGTTTTAGATCATGGTACTTAATTCACTTCACAACTTGAATTTGCCTTGAAACAATTAACAATTAGCTTCAGCGCTTTTATGCTGAAGGGGTTAAAACAAGAATAATGTGGATACGTTCGATAAAATTAGAAAATAGTCCGTGTACGTGTGTATGTCTAATAAATAACTAGTTCTACTTTTTCTGCGTTTTTGTTAAACTAGTTAGCATTGGTTATTAATTGTGAATAATGTTATAAGTATGGTGGTGGTTGAGATATAAAATTCTCACAATATGTGCCTACTTAACTAGGACAATTTTAGCTTATTATTGTTTCATGAAAACCGGCTAATAATAGTGGACTTTTGTTATTAATATTAAGCACTTTTTTATGAAATTTATGTATAATTTTTTAATAATATTTTATAATAATTTGTGTACTAAATCAAAATCCTCATCAAACGTTATCACCAGAAAACATTTAAACATTTATTATTTTTTCATGTGAAGTTTCTGAAAAAGATAAATAAATATAACAGTTAGTGATTTAACGAAATTAATAAAATGTTACTTAAGGTTCCGTTTTAATTTCATATTATAAACGTAATTTCTTTTTTAGGATAACTCACATACCTACGTAAAATCCAAAAATATGAATGGTGATACATTTTAATTGAAGTTTACTTTAAAATTTTGAGTCAGTTTTGTAGAGAGAATGAGCAAATACACTTTTGTTACCATTTTACCATTTCAAGATCAAAAGACAGAGTTTTTTAGAAAAGGGAAAAAACAGGAGATAAGCAGATAAATGAAAACTAGACACTTACATTTTTATATATAGGGTGTCCCAGGTAAAACTCCACGGCCTTAAGAACGGATAGAAATATTAGAATAATGAAGAAATAAGGTCGTGGAGTTTGATTTGGGACACCTATATATTTTATAAATGACGAAGAGCCCACAGAACACGTAGATCTATATCAAACGACCTTTTTATTGGCTAGTGTCTGGGAAGTTTGAAAAATAAATTCCTCTAGTCGAAACAAACCTGATAAAAATAATATTTTCAAAGATTTTACTTTGAGATACAGTTTGAAGTAACAAAACGCCTTTGTTGTAAAAATATACTTCACTTGAAAACTGTTGTTTTAGTATGTGTCCTTTCTCGTCCTGTGCGCTGACCATCTGTAGTAACAATATTCAAGTCTGAATTCAAAAGCGTCTTTCGACCGAAACATTAATGTAAATGAGAGTATGTATAAGTTGAAAATGAATACAGCAGTTGGTCGCACTTCTACGCATGAATATTTGTAACCAACATGAAAACAATATAATATAATCAAACAACATAAAAGAATGTTCATTTCATTTAAGTACCGGGTGGCTATTAATGATTGTAATTTTTTTGTCAGGTTGACTTAGATTAATAACTAATGACAGACTTTTTTATTTGTTAGAGATAAAGAAAAATACAAATTTGAATGTTTTAAATGAGGTAAATCTAGATGTGAAGAATGCTGACATAAATCCTTCCCTTTTGTTGGAAAAACTCATACTTAAACAAAAATAAAGATTTTGAACTCTGTTAAAAATGCTAAATTTGAAATAGTTACAGAAAAGAGAAAAAATGGAATATAAAGATGTAGCTGAATTTGTGTATTTAGACGCACTTATCTCATCTAAATGCGCAAAGTCAATAAGTCAGATCAATATCAAAAGAGCTGTCAGGAGATACCAAATTAAGATTATATAGGACAATCCTATTACTACCTAGGGGAATATAGGTCTGCGAAACATAGACAATGAACAAGAATACGAACACATATATCAAGAATCTAAGCAAGGAGAAAGAGAGAGAAGCCAAGGAAATGAAGGAGAGGGGCAGTTATGACAGATGTGAGAATTGAACAAGAATAAAAAGTATGGAGAGAAGAGTAAGGAAGCTCTTACTTCTTATTGTTGATAACTAAATTATATACAACTAGTTTACTAATAAATTGCAAAAGCGGAGTAACAGTTTAAAGAGTACGTACTTTATAACTTAGCAATCTCAAGCTTATTCCACAAAAAAAATTAAACTTATATGAAGATATACTACGGGCATCTGAAAACGATTTGAGATCATGTCAGAAAACACAGATAAAATAATGATACAAATATAAGTCCTTATTGTCTTATTAATATTCCCAAGAATTTGCTTAATCGCTTACAGGGTACCAATACAAATTAAGTACCACAAGTCCACACTTTATATGAAATCAGAACATCCATAAATAAAATGAATAAAATCGTCGCAAGGGTACTTACGGAATCAGTATCAATATAATTGAAACATTAATAAATGTGATTATTTCACCTTTGGCTAAAATTATATATTGACAAATGCATTCGAGAAAGCGTATTACCAAAGCAGCTTTCTTATTTACGAAGAAGGTGACCCATCGTTAATCTGCAATTATAGATCTGTACTCGTATCATTAGTGTTGATTCAAGATAGAGTATTTGAAACAATATTAAAACCGCAACTGTACGATCATTTTGAAAATAATAGGTTATTACAAAAATTACAATCTGATTTTAGAAGCAATAGATCAACACTTGCCACTTGGTTTCACTATTTGATTATGGTGCTTTTGTAAAAATATGCATTATTTTTATTCAATCAGTACATATGTTTTTTCACAACTGTCATTCTGCATTAACAGTGATGAGTGTGCGTGTTCCTCAAGGGTCAGCTCGCGGCCATTTGTTGTTTCTGATATATATTGATCTTCTTTCTAAATGCATTCTTTTGCGGATGACAAATGAGTTATTAAAAGCGATAAATTATGAGGAAAATTAGTTTTTTCAGATACATTATTATTTTTTATCTTGTAAAGCGTTATATTTATGCACTTAACGAAAATTGGTCACTGTCGCTCCTGTGATATCTGCAATTATTGAATATATTTTGTTATGAACAAACATTAAGTTATTTTAATACATATAAACAGTATAATTTGTAAAGAACAGTTTGGATTTCGAATTATGTATTGAACAATAAATTTATGGAATATTCACCGATTTGTTAGAAGCTTTTAACCATGTCTCTCATTCTTAGTTGCTTGAAAAACTTGAATGTTGTGAGTGATATTTGTTTATTTCTATTTAAATCACTGAAGATGTGTCTCAAGGCTCAATACTAAGACGCCTATTTTTTCAAGTATATAGAATATCTCAACTAAAACTCCGCCGCCTAATATCTTGAGAACGGATAAAGATGTTCAAATTCTGTAAACTCCAGAACATATTGAAGAAGCAAGAAAAGCAATGGGAGAAACCCTGGGTACATCTACATCTATCTGTCATTTTTTACAGAAACTTGGTTTGTCTATTGATACCTGTATTACGATTTTAAGAAAAGATCTTCATTTGTTTCCATATCGTCTCACGTCTGTACATGAATTAGGTCCAAGTGATTTTCTTAAAAGAGTTCAATTCTATCAAAGTTTTCTAAATACTCTAGATTCGGATGACCATCTCGAAAAATGTGCGACCCCAATATAGTTTGTATCCGGTGTTTTCAAGGAATGGAAATGGAATGTAAGTGTAATAGGGTCTCGAATCTTGGAATTAGTTTAGATTTGTTGCTAAGTCTTTGTAAATGATTTTGGCTGCGTTGGGTATCTAGATAAAATCGAATTTAAACACAAAATATCTGTTTCTAGATACAAAATTAATGGCTCAGATAGAGATACATTTTTTTATTCCACTTTTTTTTCAGTAGTCATTAGTTGAGTTATACTAGTAGTAATTTTTGATACTTCATGTTGGTGATTATGGTCACATAAACAAAAATAGAGGTAAGAGGTCCACTAATAGTGTTCTGTCACGGAAATTTTCATATTTTAAATACCATCATTTCCTACATTGTAGCCTTCAGTACTTATACATCTTTAAATATAATCCTGAGGGGTAATAAATCTAAGCCATGGTAAGATGGTATTTTAAAAACGATAAACCACAATTCACTATTCACTGCGTTTTATGCTTGTCGGGGCAATGCATTTTATATGTGTACCTGAGCAACCCGGGTCCGGTAGGCCCGCTGGTTGTATTTATGTTATTAAATAAGAGTAATTTTAATAGTAAAAATATTTGTTTAAGGTATGTTATTATTTTTAGAAAATAATAATTGCGTGTTACATAATGATTAATTTTTTCAATTAGCACAAATTAGTTCTGTAATCGTCTAATCGAATGTTCAATACATACATTTCTCTCGCAGAAATCGCATATTTGTTACTGTTTTATACCTTTATTTTTCAGACAAATGTAGCATCTTTTCCTGTTGCCACATGTGTCATTTCTTCACTTTTTCATTGTTGGACCTAACGCGAGGTGGGCTTGGCAGGTCCGTTTTGCCCTAGAATGTGCCCATTATATTTAAGTGTAATTATCTTGGGCAATAAAATTAATATTTTGACAACCCTCGGTAGAATAATTTATCGTGATATATTCTCAGAAATCGTGAAACGAGATTAAAATAAAATGAGTTTCAACAAAAATCTGAAAATTTAAAGTTGCACTCTGGTGATTCCGGCCTGCCAGGCAGCCTTTGATCCTATAAGGGGTTTAAATATCTTTCTAAGAAATTGTACTTATTTTGCCTTATTAAACGGAACCAGCAATTCTTCCTAAAATGTATATACCTGCCGCACCGGGATAGACGATTACCGGAGATGGTCATAAAAGCGTAAGCCGATATTGAAGAATAATAATTTATGACAGGTTGCCGACAACAGACCTTCAGCACAGAATAATCATTTCCCGTATTCTTTTGAAATATTAATTTTAATGCTGGAGATAATTATTAGATATACTCAAACACAATTTGAACACTGTAGTATGGGAATAAAAACAAAACAAATATTCTTTTTAAGCGTACGTAATAAATATTGCACAATTTGCGACACATCAAACAGCGAAGCAATGGCCTATTTGCAGGAAAAAAGAAAACATTTTTCAGTCTTGAATAACCATGCTACAGTAAAATGTTTATTTTTTAAATTTAATACCACAATCCCTTCTCTGCACCTGTGGAACGGGTGTTTAGTAGCGGAAACCAAATTCTGACACCAAGAAGAAATAATTTAGGTGACAATACGTTCGAAATGTTGTTAATTTTAAAAAATTCATTAAACAATACATAAAAAAATACATAAACATGTTTTCAGTTATTTTATTCGCCAAAGCTTCAAAAAGTATCTGTTTTCTTGTTTCTGTATCTAGATACATTTCGAAAAAATCGAAAACAATCTGTATCTAGACACTTTTATCTTCCATATATCTGTATCTGTATCTACATACTTTGAAAAGTATCTGTCCCCAACACTGGTTATGAATTTTATAATTTAATCTTTATGATTATTATTAATGTTATTATAGTTCATTTTGAACAATATACCAACACAAATCCAACCTTTTCACGAAGTGGGAAACTAATTTACGTTTTGTTTGAGCTTTGAAATCTAAAAAAATGTTTCACGACCGTACAAGGGTTAATCTTTCTACAAACACTTGTTGAACATAAACATCGCTACCATTGGTCTCATACTGACGAAGATATGTTGGGTAGAAAATAAAACGGTAAATATCATATTATCAGGGGTTGTGGTAGACGAAATTAATGAAAATTCATGAATATTTATTTATTATTTTTTATGCACAGCATAACCGCCCAACCAAATGTTAGTTTAGCTGCAACAAAGTTGTAATGCATGGTAGCATCTAAGTCATTTGAAAAAAACATTCTACTGGAACTCTGCAATGCTTTTAAACTGGTTCACATAAACAACAATTGAAACAACCGTAAATCATGTATAGCTTTATGTGAGCTTCTTCGTAGAGCGTTTTTCCATCTCCGCTTTTAGCGTGTGCGTGAAAAAGATGAAATGCATGTGCAAGATACTAGAATATGTTGAGCTAAAACCTTACCGTTCGTAGATGAGAAGTTTATATTTATTGTTTGAACGCTTTTTACAGAATCACTCGTCTGTAACGTACCTACAATATATCATATTTTGAATATACGGAACGGACATGTGCTTGTGTCTGAAAGATAAGAGCATTTCTTCCTTGCGCTGTTGCTTGCAATTTAGATTTTATGTATAGATATTTGGGATAAATCATCGCAATCCGGAATGAATGTGAAAAATACCCATCTCTAAAATTTCAACAGGTTTACGTAATATAGTTTATCTATCAGCGTGTTTTTAAAGCAGACAAGTAATTAAAATATCCGATTTTGTTGACGAGATGATAGGATCGTCGCAAATTTTTTCAGCTGAAACATAATAAAGACATCAGCAATAGCTTTACATTAAGCGGAGCTAATGGGCGATGACGCAGTTTTCGACGAGACTGAGTTGGATTAAATGCGAAAATGCTTTAACAATGTGCAGATTCTTCACTTACAAAATGACTCGTTAACGTTAAATGTTATACGTCAGGATAGACCGGCATGTCTCATTTTTTAACTCAATCTTAGATGGATGTCACAACACCTGACGATATTTCGATTAGGAGCCATTCAAACGATGAGAACAAATTTAAAGAAGCTTGGGAAGAAAACCAAAATGAAAATCATCTTCTGAAATGGGTGAAATTAAACTGACAAGAAAACCAATACACTTTGTTGTGCAAGCTTTTTGAATCGGTAGTGAGATGAGAATTACAAATTCCTTGTATTTGAGGCGATTTCTTGAAAATTTAATGGCAGAGATGATCAATTCACTTTATCCGCGGCTTTATACGCTTTATAAGCATAAGTGGAGAGTGTTTCAAAGTAACTAACTGTAAGTTAGTTAATTTAGGGAACAGATTTGTTAAAAATCATTCATGGTTATTGTTTTATGTCTAAACTTTCCAAACATTTTAAGTACAGATGCGTTTTACACTTTTTTGTTTCCTAACGTAAGCTCGACGTTTTTATAGCTCCTAAAATAAGAAGGAAAAGTAGGTCTCCCGTTTCCATTTATTATCTGTTGATTATCGTCTGTTCACGATTTTTTTTTTAAGAGATAATCACACATTTTGAGACATCTTGTAAACGGTAAAACCATAATCAATAATTGTGATATCACTCCCACCAAAAACTTGCTGACGTCACTTCAAAATTTTATTGAATCAATTTCGCTGAAACCTATTTGTAATATGTAATAATATAAAAATATTCCTTTATTTCTAAGTTAATAATATATGTAGATACTTACGTGGATTTATTTTTTGACACGTTGTGTCAATTGTGAATTGCGAATAAATCAACCTATTTTATTGATTAAATTAAAAAGTTTACCCATTACTGCATTATTTTCCCGAAATCGTGGGATTAAATACTGTTATTACTAGGATTAGACTGGACGTACTAAAACTAAAACCCTCCGTCTGTCTGTCTGTCCGCTTGTCTGTCTATCTATCGTTGACCAAAACAAAGGTGGGTGTTGCAGCCTAAGTAAAGTGTGATACATAACTGAATGTTGAACAAAAATGTGGTCTAACGTGGTTACTTACACACAACTTCCCTTGCCCTTGAAATACAGTCGAACAAATACACAGTTTATTATCTTTGTCTAGATAATGTCAACGTCAATTAAATACAAAATGTTCGAAAAATTATAGGAGTAAAATTTAATTTTGCAAATTTTATTTTTACTTCCTGAGCGTAAGCAACGAAAGTATTGTAACTGAATTCACCGGGCAGAGATTGGCTACTTTTATGTTTTCTCGACATTTCATGACCCATAGAGTATGAAAAATTAGATCTCCTGGTTCAGTCTGTCTGCCGTCTGTCCAGACTTTTATTAGCCAGATAATTTCCAAAACTACCGGACCGATCGTTGTCAAATTTTATATGTATACAATCTCCTTATTCATATCATGACATCTCAAAATTTTTCATAGTAGGTAAGATTTAAAATTTATAAAACGTACTTCTGTATTTGTTTTATTGTTCAAATTTCTAAAACGGTACCCCGTAGTGTTATTTTTAGTATTTCACTGCATTTGTCGGAATTGATATACGTGTCCTTGCTGAAATAATGTTGACCCAAACATTTCTAAATGGGAAACTCACCAACACATACAAGTATAGTGTTCCCCTTTATCAATGCACTCACATTTTTGGAGCAATTCTTAATCCGGTTCCTATCATGGATTAACAAGTGTGTTTTCGTAACATAATGTGTTGGAATGCTAGGCACTGGACAGTCGAGGGGTATGATACATTAATGAATTCAAAAAAACAAGCTCTACAAGATCTCTAAAAAAATGTATAGTGTGTCATTAAAAAATAAGTGATGTGTGGTAGAAAAACAACAAAAAATAGTAAGATATCAAAACGAATTTATATGATGTCTCAAGCTCGGAATTATATGCAAGAAAAATTACTCTTTTTACACATTAATATTTTATTTCTTACAACACTTATTATAACTTAGATATGTAATACATACTTATTTGGACTTAACTAGACATTTACAAATTAAAACTAACTGTCGGTGTATTCTATTACTCTATTAGCTAGCTATTTATTGACTACCTAGATACTCTCTTAAAAATATTATTATTTACATTTATTATAATATATTTTTCTAGATTTTTCATTTTAAATTAATGTCTTCGATCACTTAAAATATTTTTATACTTACATTGAAAAACTACGTTGTACATCGACATATTTTATTGGGGTATATTTAAGAGACCACACAATTTGAGGATCTATATTTACCTCATCTGAAAACTGTCCATCTAAAACTTTTGCCACATTATTTATTCTAGTAAAAATCCCATTTCTACTAAGGACTTCCTTTAGTTTTTTTGAGACTGTTTGAGCTATTGCTTTGTTAATATTTTTTTTAATTTTCTATTAGCTGTACGGCTTCATTTAGGGTTACTTTTTGTTTTTCTAATTTGTACATGCTACACCAATTAATTCGTAGTTGTTATTTATGAAACTTAAGTTCTGATTTAATTTAGGAAAATTTAAAATCTTTTTAGGTTCCTTGATTGCTGCAGATGAAGGGTTGTCAGAATAAGAATTCATTAGAATTTCAGTGTTATCGGTCCAGTAATTTTACGAAATTTTTTTTTCTTGTGCACTGAAGAAGGACAATTACATTCCCTGACATGTCCAGGCATTAACCTAATGATGTCATCAACGCAATTCTGCAGTATTTCATCCTATGCCACCTATACTTGGTGCCGAAATCCTTTCAAAGAATCTGAAGGGTGGGGTAAATTGGGTAGCCTACCACATCCAATCATTTTCGATTAGGGATATGTCAGAAGATGGCAAGGATTAAGATTGACTTCAACTTCTTCAACACGGTCTAGAGTGACCCTAGTATTGCGTGGTTGAGCGTTGTCTTGTTGAAAAACAGCGTTTTTCAGGACTTGAAGATATGGAAGAAGAAGGGCCTCTACATTATCCACGATGTATTGCCGTGGATCTATAGTTCCTCTAACGAAGATCAGGGTGATCCTCTGCCGTATCCAATCGCTCCCTACACCATAATCCTAACAGTTCGTTGCACATGCCGCTCCAAGAAAAACTGTGGATGTCGTAGTTTTCCACGCCTTCGCCTTACCCTTATCCGATCATCGCTCAAGCATCAGGATCCGTCAGTAAAGACGACCTGATGCCCGTCTTCATTACAGCTTAACCTTTCTCGACACCATTCTAGTGCTGGCGTTTGTGAGCAGTGGTGAGTGGTAACACCACACTATAGCCGGTACGACATGAGTCCGAAAGATTTTTTATGGCTGTTGATGGTCTTGGTTGTTACCAATCTTTCTTCTTCTGCAAACACTTTGTCTACAATCTAACATGTAGTCCAAAAATGGTCTCTCGCAGTTAACAGTCTTAGATGACGCTCCTGACGTGCTGTTGCTTATAGGGGATGGCCTGGACGTCTGGCTGGTTGTGCTGCTCTTTCTACTGAACCAAACCTGATAACAGTTCGCCACAGATGATAAGGGCCTATTTAATCGGGCTACAATTTGGCGAAACGATAATTCCTCTTCCCGAAGATCCACTATTCGACCTCTCTCAGAGTCGCCAAAAGATCCATACATACCCTGATAAGTTTTTCTTCGGCGTACAAGAAAAAAAAATGTTTTTCTTAAAACTACTGAAATTCTAATCAATCTTATTCTGACAACCCTTACCCTATGTATACAATTTCATTACAAAATCACGACTCCTTGGTGTTCTTTTAATCTTGGCATTCAGTAGATGTTGGTTAAACTGTCTTGGTCAAATCTACTTATAGTTACATTATTCGCCAGATAAAGTACCAACACGGTACCAACTAATAAATTTGTTATATATCTGCCGCATACATCTGTTGTTTCGTCAACAACAAAGTTATTTTGCAAACGTGTCTTAATTTTAGCAACAGTTTCGGTATCTTATCTATAGTTGTTTTCCTAAGAGTGCTTTCGTCTGAAACGGTCCTTCCACAGTTTTTTTTTCTAAAATGGATTAAATGTAGGTTTACCTAACTTATTTAATAGAATATTCGAGGCAAGCGTGGCCTGGCATAAATCAAACTTGAATATTTCCTTTTCATTTTTGGCTGTATTAGCAGATAAAATTTCTCGTATTGATATTTGAGTTACACTGGTTGAGTTTCTTTTTTCACAGTTTCTTTTGTGAAGAGGCTTTCTGCAGTGTTTCTTTGTGCTCGAAATCAAGAAACAAAATTTAAAACACAATTATTTATGTAAGAGATACCTATTATTGACATTGAATAACATGCGAAACATATTTTTTTATTTGGTTTTCTTAGACTTTAGTCTAAGGACTGAAAATATATTTTAAAAAACTTACTGCTTTGCCGCAGGTTTGCAAAATACGCCATCTCCATCTAGAACCAAATCCACGGTGATAGTTTGGAAGACATTTTTTTTAATTATTCATAATATCACTGCTCTGTCGCCAAGTTCGTAGACGAAAGATGAATAAATTTGGCAATCGAAGAATGAAATACTTTCAAATCCATTTTAGGTTTTCCATCTCTTCCAACCCCTCGTTAAATACATTTGCAGAACTATCAACATTTACAACATCGGGCTTAAAAGCGTTAAGTAAAGAATTCCAGTAATTGAGTGTGCCCATAAATGAAGTTTTGGAAAAACCCGTCCACATTGCTAGAATTACCTATTGCCAATAACCAACTGTAGTAAAATTGTATTAAAATTAAGATTAGCATCAATTACCACGAAAAATGTAACATTAAAATATGCAATAAATGGAAAAAAAAATTGTTAAATATGCAGAATATGCAAAAATATGCAGTTTTCATATTATCCGAAGCTTAATGATGACATTTACCTTGTTAGGCAGTTACTAGATTACTTACCTATATTTATTTTACTGTACAGAGGTTATCACAAATACAAATTTGCAAAATCAATTTTTTTAATTTTTCAAAGAAGCGGGATTTGTTGCACTGCACTTTGGGGGCGAGGGAAGTCCTGTCGAAATGACTTTCGGCCATTTTTTTTACAATTACGTAACAAAAAGAACTCAAAAAATATATGAATCGGGCAATTTATTTTAATAATTAAATCAAGAACGACTAACTTCATTTTTCGCGAAAATTTGGGAACAAAATACTGTTATTATTCGAGTTGCACTGCATTTATCCAAATTGATATACGAGTCCTTGCAAAAATGTAATCATAAAATTTTGTAATGGAAAATCTCACTTGAAACAAGCACGCTTCTTTACATTTACATATTAACATCGCATACATATTTTTATCTTACTTTATAGTATCATAAAAAAATAAAATTAGCAAAATCAAATAAAATAATTTTTCGAAAGAACTGGATTTGATGTACTGTACTTTATGGGCGAGGAATGGTCTGTGGAAATAATCTTCGATTAGTTTCTTAAAATTACTTACGAAGAAATATGTGAATGTGAATTAATTAAAGTGCATGATGTCATCATAAAATGTTATAAAGGAAAAAAACACTTGAAACATTCATATAGCATGCTCCTTTACCAACTTTAAAAGTCAACTGTGGATTTTTTAGATAACTGATCTTTATGGTGTATTTTTACAAAATCGTAATAAAACACATGCAGTACAAACTTACCACAAACAGAATCTCCAGAAAATCTTCTTACTCCATTCTGCCCCTAACCCCACTTAACATTTTACCCACCAAAAACCAAAAGAATGTTTTTCAAAAGCCGTTTAATCTTCACTTTAACACTTTATCCACCGGAAACCACAAGACTCAATGTTCATCTTTAATAACTAATAATAATAAATAATCGAAAAGACATATTTCCGGTATCGCGAACTTGTCAAAACTAGTTTCGGTTCAAAATTACACCCCCTCCCGGCTCCCTGTGCGACCTATTTTCAGTCTGCGACACTGCGAATACCGAGAATCGAGTCGTCTGCTAATTTCCAAGAAATTCGCCGCGCAATTTTTTCCAAAAAATATCGATTTTTATAGGTTCACAGTAAACACAACCCGTTAAAACGTATCTGCAAAAATAAAATAATTATTTTTTGTTTAATTTCCTCGTCTAGAGAATTAATTTTGTTGGAGATTTATCAGGCTGATCATAACCTCAAAACAAGTGCTAAATTTCAAACCGATTGGCTTAGGTAAGTAGGTGGTGAAAGAATATGTATGTAAAGTTTTGTTGTAGTTTGGAATTCTTAAAAAAAAACACTAGGGCCCCCAAGGTTCTTTTAATTTTTTTTTTGTGTTTATTGCTAATTTATAGAAATCGGTATTTCTTGGAAATTATCCGACGACTCGATTCTTGGTATTCGTAGGGAGCCGGGAGGGGGTGTAATTATTATGTTTGTGTACCGAAATCAGTATTAACGAGTTTGTAGAGCCGGAAATATGCCTCTTCAATTATTATTTATTAATTCAAGATGAACATGGACATGGTTTTTGGTGGGTGGAGTATTACAATGAAGTTTAAACGGTTTTTGAAAAACACTTTTGATTTTTGCTGGATAAAGTAGAAGTGAGGTTAGTGGCAGAATGGAGTAAGAAAATTTTCTGGAGGTTCTGCTTTTGGTGAGTTTGTACTACATGTGTTTTATTACAATTTGTAAAATTACATCACAAACATTTAAAAATCGGTCTAAACTTATGCAAACGTAAGTTCCTTCGTCCCTGAACCATGGGCAAACAAACACGGAACGTTCGAAAAATTGTAAAATTTATACATTTTCCGAATTTAATTTTTTGTTTGATAACCACTATAATTTAACAAAAAGATAGTTGTGGAGTTTTAGTGCTCATTCACAATGGGCACAAAGCATAAGGATGTCATAAGCGTTAATGCATATGAATTTATGTTTAGTGCTCTATGGTTGTATTCGTTCACATTAAGCATAAGTGCTCATTCACAATAGGCATAAAGCATAAGGATGTCTTAAGCATTATGCTCATTGTAAACGAATAGAAGCATAGAGCACTAAACATAAATTCTTATGCATTAATGCTTATGACATCCTTATGCTTTATGCCCATTGTGAATGAGCACTTAAAGTACGTAGAGAAGCATACCATATAGATGTTTCAAGTGGTTTTTTCTATTGCAACATTTTATGATGACAGCATCAACACTTTAATTAATTCACATTCACACATTTCTTCGATTCAATCTGTATAAGTAATTTAAAAAAAATTGGTCGAAGATTATTTCCACAGAACTTTCCTCGCCCACAGTACTTCAAATCCAGCTGTTACGAAAAACTGTTTGATTTGATTTTGCAAATTTTATTGTTTGTGGTAACCCTTATAAACTAAAATAAGGATATGTATGCAATGTTAATGTAAATGAAAAGAAGCGTGCTACGCGTTTGTTTCAAATGAGTTTTTCCATTACAAAATTTTATGATGACGTCATCAACATTTTTACAAGTTTTCGGGAAAATAGAGTGAGTCGTCTTGAATCTTGATTTGTAATCAATAAAATAACGAAACAATTTAATCACGTCTGCCTTGTGCAATAGCAGAGATGCAGCTGAAGACTGAACCGAAAATCATTTATAATACTCGTAATGTTATACATGCTTTGTTATGGTATCAACTAAATCAAATTTTAATATACAAAGTGTTTATAAATAATTCTAAAACTTTACAGTTTTACAGAAATGGAACACCTGTATTTTATTACTGCATCTTACTCTATTTTTTGTCCTTACTCTTTTGATATGTTGATGAGTCTCGTAAAAAGGTAAACAATCGCGCAATAACTATCAACTTTAAATATAGAAAATACTCAATAAAAATTGGTCGAAAGTTGTTTCGACAGAACTTCCCTCGCTCCTGAAATACAATGATAATTTTTTTTGAGTGACCCTGTATACGCAACTCCAAAAAATACTAATGGAATAATAAATCACAAATACAGACTCATCATATTTTGTACATTTTAGATAGGATTTATTCGGCAAACTTTTGAATTGACGTCATCAATTTTTTGGAGGGGATAAGTAAATATATTGTGATTAAAATTTTATCATGCTTATCATAACCGTAAACCATCTGCAAGATTTCAAAGCATTCAGTTTTGTAGATTCCAAATTAAATGTCAAAATGTTGTTTCCTAATTTTGATTTTTTTTCCAAAAATCTGGACGTTTCGGGTAAAATCTCAATTCGGAGTCATAAACTACATGTGTAAGACTATGTTATTTGATACAATTTAAAACCCAATTACTATGTACAATTTTGAAGTGACGTCATCACATTAGTGGTGTGAATGACTAGACAAATTTTGGTTAGCGTTTTACCATCTACATGATATAACTAATATGGATACAAAATTTGACAACAATCGGCCCAGTACTTTCGGAGATTATCTGTGTAATAAAAATCCAGGACGGCAGACGGATGGACAGACAGACGGACAGACGGACGGACAGACAGACGGAAACGGGAGACCTATTTCTTCGTCCTCTAGGGGTCATGATAGGTCGAGAAAATGCAAAAATAGAGAGTCGGCCGACGGACTCGATTACAATACTTCCTTTGCTTACGCTCGGAAAGTAAAAAGAAAGAGAACAAAAACTGGAACAAAAATAAATATAGGGTGTTGTTCTATGTGAATAAACTGAAACATCGATAATTGAAAATTGTAATAATTAAAACATTTTTATACCACTAAAATTAACACACTGAACGATCTCCTTAGGTCCCATCAGTACAGTAAATTTGAACGGCTGTCTATTATTGTAAAGTATTTATTGTTATAAGCTCAAAGCAAGTAAACAAACGTTAGTGAGATGTAGAAGTTATCGTTAATGACCAATAGGGATCGGTGGTGATTTTATCGCAAACATGGCATACGTAATACAACATTTTTATAAACACTCTGTATATGAAAATTTATTCTGAATTATACCACAACAAAGCCCGTACCTTTTTTTATCTCTACACAAAATGTGGCACAGATTAAAAAAAAAAATTTGAAATCGAATACTGTAGCAACGTCGCATCGTATTTTCAAAAATAAACTGTGGTTGTAAAGACTAGAAAGAAGCCAATCAAAATATGTCAAGATATATAGGGCGTTTCATTAAAAGAATTAAATTGTGTGATAAGCAGAGTTAGGCAGAGTGATGGGGAATCAATCAGACCAATAAGTATTAAAAATGACGGCGCGACGTCAGGCGATAAATTTAGCTGACCGACTGTGCAGTCTCAAACTCAGTGGCGTTTGATGCAATTTAAGGTTTATCTGACCAACATTATCACGAAAATTGTGATGTTGAACAGTTATTTTTAATTTTTAAAGCATCTTAACAGCTAGAAGAACTCGTATCACTGAGGAAATCTTCGGAAACGTAGTAATTGTTATTAAGAATTCCCGAAGTTGTAGCCCACGACTGCAATAACGCTGGCGATCGGACAGCAATGAGCACCACTTCCGCGATGCCGAAGCTTGGTGATAAACCTTAAAAACAGAACACTCTGTATAGTTAAAAATGATTTTAGAGTATAGCCCTCAAAGAGCCGTACAACTTTGGTCGGTGACTTGTTTTTCTATTTATAACAATAATTTATGACGATTGAGTTAGTGACTCACCCTGTATATATATTTTTGATATCAATTCCACACAATAGATTAAAAAAATCAAATCACATAATTTCCTTTTCCCACTTGTTTAATTTTTCTGAAATTTTAGAATACAATTTTGTTAATGAAATTTAATTTTTCATATGTAGCATGTTCTGTCTACGCATTCTATAGCTATTTTATTTTGACACATACATGTTTTTTAAAAAGAATAAAATTAGTACAAACAAAATTTACGATTTATGATGGAAACTACATGATGTAATAATTATTTAAAAGGTTTAGTGAAATACTAATAAATAAAATTTTGGCGTTTGCAAAATAAAATCAAAAAAACTTCCTCTAAAAAACTAGTAATGTCATCTCATGTAAACTACCATGTTGTCTTGATTTTTCAATCTACACATACATATATAAGTTGTAAGAATTTCAAAATTTTACAATAAAGTTTTACAATTTGTTAATAAATTTCTGATTTATTTTAAAATGTTAAAAAAACTAAAAATTAAAAAAAATGATCGAAAATTGTTTCGATCAAACTTCCCAGGCACCTAAAATACAATGAAGCATGTCCACCATTTTCGAGTTGAGTTTTTCGTTTCACAATTTTGTGATGACGTCATCAACATTTTTGCAAGGACACGTATATCAACTTGGATTGATGCAGTGTAATACTAAAAATAACAGAATTTTGTTCCCAAAATTTTCTTGGAAAATGGAGTGAGCCGTTCCTGATTTAATCAATGTAATAAATTAATTAACTCCGTTATTAATTTTAACCACTTCTTTAAGCAAATCTAAACAATATTAATGCAATGATAAATCACAAGTAAAATCTCATCATATTTTAGAATTTATTCCACAAAATTTTGAGTTGACGTTATCAATTTTTTGGGGGGATAAGCAAATATACATATTTTGAACAAAAATTTATTATGCTTGTCATAACTTTAAAACATCTGCAAGATTTCAAAGCATTCGGTTTTGCAGATTGTTGTTTTGTTGCAAAATGTTGTTTTATAATTTTGATTTTTTTTCCAACAATCTGAATGTTTCAACACGGAATTATAAACTGCAGGTGTGGGACTATATTATTTTATACAATTTAAAACCCATTTTTTATTATGTACAATTTTGAATTTACCTGATCACATTATTGGTGGGGATCATTAGACAAATTTTGGTTAGCGTTTTACCATCGACATGATATTCCCAATATAAACACAAAATTTGGCAACGGCAGATAGCCGGACAGACAGACAGACAGACAGACACACAGAGAGACGGAAACAGAAGACCTAGGCGTCGTTAAAGGTCGAGAAAACGTAAATCGATTTGTTGTGAAATATGTCTACAATAAAATAAACCTAAAACTATACACAATAGGATAGACACACGCGTTTGTCGCTACGTTTTCATCTATCACAAAACAACGCCAAATTGTTGACTTTTTCAACTGAACACCCGTTATATTATAATACATACATCGTGTGAGTAACATAGATCGCGATCTCAGGAGCTTCTGGAAACTAAATTTTGGCTCTAGTAAGTATTGGTGCGATTGTATAAAAAGACTAAAAAGTCACTGGGTTTTTAAAGTCAAGTCTTATCGTTTTCATTCAAATTTTTAATAGCCAGAGGGAAGTGGGTTTAAGAGTTTAAAAAATATAGACATACGTTTTTTGAAACTGAGCGAACTGCGATTACGAATAAGTTGCTCACCAAAAATAGCGGATTAACAAATTTTCAGGGTAGGTTTTGATAAAAGGTTAGGCCTCAAAATTCAGACTTTTCAAATTAAATTTCGAGGTGTGAAAACTGCGAAGGAGGCAGCAAAAAGTTCATTGGGTTTTGATCTCTTCGGGGGTTTACCAGTTTGATCAATGAAATTAAAAAATATCGGTAGCCTGCCTTAACCTGAACACTTTTTGACCATTCATTCATTCCATACCTATTTACGTCTTATCTGTAAATACTGTTGCTTAATTTAAAACACTTATTTACATCTTGGACTGTGTTGTAAAAAATTTGTACTACTTACTTATTACAAAACAAGTGATTTGCTTTTCGTGTAATTCGAACCACAAACATCAAGTGTATCACATCATTTCCTTCCTTCGTGAATCCGACTGAAGCTAGCAACACATGTTTCTGCAATTAATTAACATGTATCGATTAACCATATCAAGTTTAGAATGTTTAGTAAATGTCCAAAATCCGCAAGTCTAACAATAGCATTAAATAATTAACTACCACCTGCGGCAGAGGCTACATATATTAGTGGAATGGAGTGTTAAATTAACTATTTCTGATTTATGAACGAAGAAACGCTGTGTAGTAGTTCCATCTGACTTACGTTATAATACGGTAATGAAGTATGGCAAATCATTAATAGATTTCTCCTCGTAATAAACTAACATGCTAACTCTTTAATCTTGTCTGTCACATGATCAAAATCCCCTGATAGTGTAATTGTAAGCCTAGTCTCCATTAGTAAAACACGGTGCAGTGAAAATACTGTTTCTACAGTCGATAAATATAATTAAAGTTAACGAAACCCAGTGTTAAACCATAATCGCCATAATCATTGTCCATAAACTAGCAATGGCGTGAGAATTTCGCCCGTGAAAGGACGACTTTGGCAAAATCATTTACAGTTCCGCGTTCTATTTTCTATCTGATACATATATTTCTGCCTGAAAACGACGATAAATCTGAAACTGCAACTTTACATTACAGCAAATAGTCGAGTTGCGTAAGTCATACAGCTGAGCTGAAATTACGCTTATGCTTGTTAGTAACTGATTAAATGGTTTAATAACACACTTCACTGTTTAGGTTCATTGTGATGGTGCCTATTACATAGTGTGTACTTGTTATGTTTCGGAATCTCTTACGTACCAATAATTTCATAGCGAAGGTATGCCTAAAACATGGTTAACGTTTGTAGCTGCTAATTTAATACTGAATTTTTGTGCAAAAGTCTTATGTAATTTCTGCGCTGAAGTTTGCAAGTTTGAACTAGTAAATAATTTCAAAAATTCCGGTGTCAGGTCAAACAGACCGAACAATGTTTATTTTTTAAAGAACGTCGTCAGGAAACCGTTGGTAGTCGCATTTTGAACTCTCTTAAATGATCAAGAAATGATTATATTCCAATGAGTTGACACCTAGGGGTCAATGAGATCGTGAATATCTCTTTCGAATGGTATTTCTCTGTAAGAGTGCACGATGTTCCATTAAAATCATCTGGTAATCAAGCGTCTAGAAAACAGCATCTCGTAATTATCAGTCGAACATTCAACACGTTCGTAGATGACAAAAGCAGTATATTTTTGTAAAATACGTGAGACACTGGCCTTATAATTAAATTCCTCTGCCATGCAAACATTCCAGGCTGCAAACGAAGCATTGTTTCGTGAATTGAAACAATTATTATTTAAGGCATCTAGTTTGATACGCGCATTTTTATAACACTAGAACAATAGGTAATAAAAAACACAAAGCACTGAGACAAATTAATTTTATCTCATTTGGTTCTAGAGTGAAATACCTATTTCTTTGATCAATCATGAAGAATTGACAATGCAAGTTCATTTCATCAATCATTGGTCACATTGGTAATTGCAACATTTTGTAAAGAGTGCCCAAAAAGTTAGTACTTGGAAACTTTTTGAACATACTTATATTATAACAACTGACAAAACAAAAATTTCATCATGTAGACATTTGAATGTTCAAATCATAGAGGGTGACTGACAAAAAACCTTCAACCCTGCATTTTACTTATTTTTTACTCGGTTCGGACAAACGATAAATCAAATGAAATCGTTTCAAAAATACTTCATTGTGATAAACTAAAAAAAGTATAGTTTTTTAAATTCAAGGAAACATCTATCGAAGTTGTTCAAAATTGCGTCCCTGCTGCCTCAGATATTGTTGATACCTTATGGAAACACCCATCGTTGCATGCAGTACAGGTGATTGACAAAGTTTAAAAATTAAATTTAATTATGCTGAAAACAGTCTGCAAAAATATTGGTCGAAGAATGGACTCATATTACAGTGTTTTCACGATTTTATTTGGTGTATCGTTTATTCAAATCGGGTAAAAAATAAACAACATACAGGGTCAAAAGTTTTTTGTCAGTACCCGGTATAAAGAAAAAGCTAACGCTCTTTTTCGTTTTTCAATTGGATATTCAAACCAAAACTATTAAAATTAATATCGTATGTAACGAAATCAAATTTTCGATGTAAGTACAACAGATTTTTTCGTTTTGAGGTTTCTTGAGCATCATATGTTTTAACGTACATAATTTGTCTAAAGTTGTTTAGATAGAACTTGCTTCGTATGTATCAAATTCGATTTCTTTAATGACATTTTTTGAGGACGTCATCAACTTTTTGCCAACACTTTCTAAATGTACATTGCAATATTAGTAATAGTATTCAATGATTTTTTTTTAGACACCTGCATCAACAACAATACAAAGTATATTTTATGAAGAAACTCCATGTAAGATAGATGGCATTGAGCATTTCAAGTAAAATCGACTTTACAAAATTTTGAGATGACGTCATCAAATTTTTGGAGTGAATACAAAAATTCTGATATTCGATTTACCCTGTTCCCATGGCTAAAAATCACTTTTTTATCATCAATCCAATGTTCTTAAGATAATTATATGCAAAATTTTTAGTTTGAGAGATTACTTGATTGATAAGATCGTTAACAAACAACATACAGAATAAAGTGGAAAACCTACTTTTTCATATTCTAGAAACTGAGAAACGTCCAGCAAACATGAAATTACCCACTCGTCAAAAGGATCCTAAACCTGTAGGATTTTAATTTTAATGTCATAAATTAAGGTACCCCTGTACTTGTGGTTTATGAATCCACTTTGAGTTTTTTCCAAAGGCTTCTAATTTTCTCAAAAACTTGAAATTGTACTATCTAGTATAGTAGTAGTATAAATAGAACTCCCACAAGGTTATTCGTCAGGTCATTGCTTACAGTGGGCTTTTCGAAGTTGTACGTTCGATTCTCACATGGGCTTTTTGTTTCTTACACTGTTACTACTCTCAAACGTTTTATTATTAGTATTACACTGCACGTGTCGGAATTGACATACCTGTCCTTGCTGAAATGTTGATCGAAACATTTTCAAATGGAAAAACTCACCAGAAATATAGGCATAGTATTGTGTTTTATTAATACATTTATATTTTTGGAGCAATTGTTATTCCGTTTCCTATCGTGGGTGGAGAAGTGCACTCCAAACCAAATATAAACAAAAAGGTTAGGAATTAAAAATTAAGTTGAGAGAGAAATTTTCTTAAAATTTGTTGACAATAGTAGGACTCACAAAAAACGCATTAGGGTTAATTTAAACTCCTATAATATTTTGTGCAAGGACAAATAGAGCTAAGCATTTTTTTGTGGTGTCAGTTAAATCAAATTTTAATATACTGAGTATTTATAAAAAATTCTAAACTTTACAGTTTTCAATTATCTATATTTCAGTTTCTTCAAACAGAACACTGTGCATGTTATTATTGTATCTTACACTATTTTTTGTTTTCAATCTTCTAATGTGTCGATGTCTGTAATAAACTGTAGTTATAAAGCCTAGGCAGTTAAAAATAATTTTAAAGTATAGTCCTCAAAGAACCGTACAACTTTGGTCTCTAATAATTAATGAGATAGTAACTTTGTAGCTCACCCTGTATATTCCGTTTACCGAACCGATGGAGTAATAGCAAAAGTTCGTGATCTTCACGTGTTGTTTTAAAATCCTACTCAATATTTATTGATCGAGGATGCTGGCAGTTGAATTGGACACAACTGTTTTCACATCGTTTAACAAATTTTTCACTTTTTTTCCACTTAGGTCAAGTGGAGCTTTCACTCTTACTTATATTTTTGTGTCGTCGTGCTTGTGTTCAGTTTCTTCTCCTTATCATGTGTTTGGTTTTAGTAATTTATTCGATATTTTCTGAAACCAGTCTTTTTAAAGGCTCTTGTGGGGTGGAGAACCAAGTCGACTCTCCAATTATAAATATGGAGGAATCTTTCATAAATCAAATTTTTTTTTTTACTTTTATTAAGTATTTATGTATATATGCTTCTATTAAATTGGCTCTGTATGCCAAGTCGTCCACTAGTTTACCACAAAGCTTTTTGTCATCTATTTGATATGCTTTTTTCCTAATTTAAAATTTATAACTTCTTATTAAAACATAAATATACGCAATAACAAAATAATTGGGTTTGACTACCGTGCCACTGGTTATCATAATAATGATAATTATTATAGTATAATATAATAAAATGATTTTGTTCTTTATACATTAAATTTGGCTGTTATCGTGTAAGGTTGGACACGATAAACGCCTTACTCTCAAAAAATTGGTTTCATACTAACCAGGAAAAAATACTTCGCAACAGACAATTTCCGATTTTTGCAATTCCTCATCTTTTGACACCACCGAAAGTAAATTTTTGCAAGTAAATGTGATCGTACTTCTACTTTGTGAGGTCATAATGAGTACTAGTAATAAAATAGCTATTTATTATACAAGTGTCTTATAAGGCAAATAAGTCGCGAAAGAAATGTTTAGCCACGAGAGTTTGCTCGAGTGGCCTAATTTTTCTTAAGCGACTTATTTGCTGTTAAGACACGTGTGTAATACATAGTTTTATCCAACACCTCCTTCAGTAACAGTACTTAAAGCATCATGAAAATCCCAAAAATTCAATATCGTTAAAAGCTGGTAGCCTATGAGTTGGTTACCGTGTGGTTGCCACGACAAATTGTTTGTTTACGTCAAATTGAGAAAATTTTTGAAAAAGAAAACGGGTTCTGCACTCGTCATATTGATCCAAATGGAAAGAAAACGTGCTCTTCCGGAAAGTATTGCGAAAGATGTTGAAGAAGCCACATCGAGTTTGTTACCGAAGAAATCCAGAGACGCTTATTACAAGGAATTAAATTACTTCAATAACTGGAAGCAAGAAAATAATGTTTCTGGTGTAAGCGAAGACGTTGTGTTGGGTTACTTCTTTAACGTCAGCAAAAGAGTTGCGGCCTCTTCAATGTGGACAAAATATTCCATGTTAAGAGCGACATTAAAGCTTCACGAAAATGCTGATATTTTGCAATATGGCAGATTGATCGCTTTTTTGAAGAACGAATCTAAAAATCACAAGCCAAAGAAAGCAAAAGTTCTTGAAAGAGAAGAGAGCATATAACAGTTTCTAGTAGAGGCACCTAATACAAAGTTTTTGATGATGAAGGTAAGTCGATTTTGTTATTTGAGAATGTAATTTAATTTTTTACATTACAGGTGGCACTAATTTTTGGTGTATCAGGTGGCTGTCGATGTAATGAATTAGTGACAATGTCAATCGATAACGTAAAAGATAATGGATCCTATATGTTGGTATCTGTACCAGATACAAAAACAAATGTTTCACGCAGCTTTACCATCATGAAAGAAGGATTTTCCGTTAATGTGCTGGATATTTGTAGAAAATATATATCTCTGCGACCTAAGAATGTTTCTCACAACAGGTTGTTTTTGTGCTACAGAAATGAGAAATGCACAGTACAGCCAGTCAGAATAAATAGTTTATCGAAAATACCATCAGTAGTAGCAGATTTTTTGAAATCACAAGCAGAGTTGTACACAGGACACAGTATGAGACGCACATCAGCAACTTTACTATCTAATGCTGGAGCTGATCTTGGTATGCTCCAACGTCATGGCCGATGGAAATCGACAAGGGTGGCACAAGGCTACCTTGAAGAGTCAATTTCCAGCAAAATGATTATTGCTAAAAAGATCCTGGGTGAAAATTCGAGAGCGGAAAGCAACGTTGAGAGTGAGAAGACAGTCACTGTTGAAATTGAGAAGACAAAATCAAACGAACATGGGAACAACATTGAAGTGACAAACAAAATAATGTTTTATCTCTCAATATAAATATTAATCTGAAGCTGGACAAATGATTCACATAATTCTAATTTTATGTATTAAACTTCTTTGTGTACAATAAATTGTTCAATTTTCTCTAAACTGTTTAATTATGAAAAAACAGTTTAATTATAAATTCATAATTCCACTAGTGACTTATGGGCCTTCTAATGTGTTCAAAATCGGCAATTTTATGACCTTATAATCAAGAGGTGTTGGATAAAAAAATAATCATGTCTATACTGAAATGAACCACTGTTGCTACCTACGACTTAAATTCTGATTAAATACAAAAACAATGTGGTTACAGTTTTAACAACGAAACATAACGAACCTTTTTTTTATAAATAATGCTCCTATATATTTTCGCCACCAACCAAATAAATTTTACCCTTCGACTTTATTCTGTCTAACTTTTTAGGGTTAACTGGCATTTAGACATGTACAACCAGATTTTTGTAATGGAAACGAGACTTCAGTATTATGTGAAGTCCATATAGAGGACTAAATTGTGAACAAATCATATTATAAACTATTCACTAAAATAAACTCAAAACAGACAAGTTTAGATTGCCCTGTCTGTTACAATTGTTGACAACAAATTACATATTCTGTTATTCGTTTCTTATAACAGTAATTCTGGGTTCTCCTGCTCACCTCAAAACATCGAAATTGCTTAAAGACCAAATTTCAAAATGAATTTTTAGACCAATTTTATTTTATTTATAATTATGATATTATAAATTTTGACGTTATCCTGTGTATGTTTCACAGGACTTTAACTTTAGAATTTAATTTTAATTTTGCTCTACTCGGAAATAAATCCTTCCATGTCGACTACTATCCCATTTGACCGATGAACCGTTATGGCCAAACCGACTGCAACTGAAAATATTATTATTTTAATCTGAACCTACCAAGGATTACAAAAATTACTGGCTAAACATCCCACGATTAAATGCTTCTAAGAAGATTATTAAGATGAGTGAGTAATTAAATCAGTTCCAGCTCAGCGAATATCATGAAACAATACCGGAAGAGCTGCAGAAATTATAACATGTTACAAAGTGCTTTTAGTGGGCGATCTATGATTGCATGTAACGGGGGATTAAAACGCCAATTTAAAATAAATCAAATCGAACCGCTCTGAATTGTGAATTCTTGAAACAAAAGCAAATTTTCTTTGCTTTCTTTTCAACGATAATTGTAATTTACAGTTTATTATCAAAAGCAATACAAGAATGACAAATGGATTACAGAAAAGATTTGCATTTGAGTTAAAACGCCTTTTGGGGATGGCGTACTTACAGGTTTATCCCAAAATGAAGGGGACAAGGTAAGCAAACTAAGAAAATTACATGATAACGAAAAAGTATGAGGTGAAATGTAAAATAATAATTCCGTTAATTGACCTTTTATTGAAAAATCCTCGAATATGTCATTTTACTTTTAAAAAGGACAATTTTTGAGGTGAAAATTTATTTTTTGTAACCAGTCCTTCTTGCACATTGAAGTCAGATGGTAGATAGTACATCTTTTTGTTAAATATTTGCAGCAAAGAGTGTGTGTACAGGGTGCCGCATCCAAGTCTGGACATAGGAATTAACATGGCAAATTGGTTTTTAGCCTTATAATAAAATATTTTGTGCAGTTTGTGCATTTATTCCGTTTAAATTGACCTACAATAATCGTCATATTGGATAAAATAATTCAATTTGAGTCGTTCAGTGATTACTGAGTGAGGCAGCGCGAGTACATTCCTAGCTTGACGGGCTTCCAGGACATGTCACAATGCTGCCGATAGGGTTTTGACGAAGACCAGCTGCTCGAAGTCTTCATCTCGGGAGTTTTTGGATACGGCCTGAGTATAGTTCGAGATGGCTCGTTTGACGGGGTCGCGCACTATGACGAATGAATGGATCAATTTGTGCATTTATTCCGTTTAATTTGTGCTACAATAATCATCACACTGGATAAAATAAGTCAGTTTGAGTTGTTCGTTGATTTCTGAGAATAATTTCTAATTTCACTGTAACATTTGGATTTTGCATGGTTAATCCAAAGACGCGATCGCCGAACTTCGACAAAGCGGCGGAACATTTCGCGACAAATCGGATCGGGCGCGAATTTCAAAATACGATTTTTAAAACCTTTTTACAGTAAATGAGCGCGATGCAACGACTTGAAAAAAATACTGGCGGATAGCCCTCTTCGACCTCCACAAAGGCATCACTCAGTAATAGCTTTAAAATGATCTGGAGAAATATTATAAAATAAAAACCAATTTGCCATGTTAATTCCCTATGTCCAGACTTGGATGCGGCACCCTGTATAACAGCGGAAAACAATAAATAAAATTGTTCAGTTTATTTTAGAAACTTATGTGAACTTTTAAACACATGCTTTGAAGTTATGTTGTGTCTAAATAACTTTAATATATACATATATTTTTTATCTTTTTTTAAGGTTCGTTGGCCAGTTCACGTGCCAAAACTTTTGGTGGTGTTACAGTTTTCTAGCAGGAATTTTCAAGTGAAATTTGAAACAGACCTTAAAACGGCAGCAGTGAAACGATATTGTAACCGAACATATCAATATCTTCTACCACAAAATGTTTAAATGGTAACCAGTGCCCTTTGGTACACTACGTAATTTACCCCAAATCCCCGAACCCTGATGGTCGGCAACCATCCTCACAGCACATGTGCCAATTCCAGAATTTAGTTTTAGGACAAGATTTCTGAAGTTGTTTACCACAGTTGGGGATTTTTTAGGCTGATAATATAAATAGTGTCACAAGAAAACTGACACTTTTCTCCAAGGTACCACCTATCTCACAACACAAAGAATTGCAGTATTTCCTTGAAAAATTCATGAACGTGTCCATTTAAAGTGGTTTAAAAATTGGTCAAGTTTATAATTTTCTTTGTTAAAAACTGCACACTAGACATGGATATAAATTAGGAGGTCCTCTGGACACAAGTTTGTTAATTCGAAATGTATCTTTTTCAAAGCAAAGTGTCTGATAATTTTTAAAATGCAAATCCTGAAACCGCGATGATGTTCCCCATGTATTTAAGATAGGACGAAACCCGATAAGACGCAAGCCTTAATCAAATTATTTTTATTAAGACATTGTGGTTTCGGGTACCCCGTGTTTAACCAATACAATAAAAAAACACCATGCCGATCCTCGATTAACGGACGGAAACGCAGCAGGAATGCCTACGTTTTAAGCCGGATTGGCAACAACAAAACCGTTTATGCTTCGAGATTTCCTTGTTACGCAGATTCGTCTTTCGATTTCCTCCTCTAGTATGAATCGGAGCGACTCGAACAACGGCAGGAAGGTGGTGCCACCATTCTAGATCGCTCGCGTAGTTTTTCTTGGCGTCTTTGAACCGTGAGTCCGGCTCTGGCTGCATCGGTTTCTGCAAACTGAAGGTGTCGATACTGCATTGTGATTTATATAAGTCGAACCATCCGGGGAGGCTAGGACAAGCCAGTGACCTTCTCAAGGATACACAGAGTGTACGACGGCCGGACCAAACCGGTCTTGGACCAGCAAACACAATGAAGATGTACGTGTTCAACTTGGTCGCAGTGGTATGGACAACTATACGACAGATAAATAATTTTTTTCGGTTGTATGGCGAGCACTGAAACGAAGAGCAAGAGAGAATGGCCGTACCATTTTCAGCATGGCTGCTATTCTTCTTGCGGGTTACGCAAACTCACTTTTGTTTATTTTGGCGCAAACTCGACCTTGGCTAATTAACTGAGATCGAGCTGACAACGGAACTTGTTATTATTATATTTTACATAAAATTAACAATGGCAAGTTTTATGCAAGATGAAAATAAATACTCGCTGTACGGGTTTCTGACTTTTACTAGACACATTTAGAAAGAGATTGTATATAATAATGTTGTTGTTGTTGCATTACACATGGATCATAATATAAATTATGCATCAACGAGGTGGGTCGACAGGACGAATTTTGCCCATATTTTAAAAGCGGTTGAAAGTACAAAAGTGGAACTTAACGAGCCCTTTAAAACACATTTTCATGTAATACGCGGACTGTTTCTGCTACGATCAGTAACAAAGACTCAAGTCAATTTTTGTAAAGCGAATAAAATAATTTTCTTAATTTTTGTATACATAGGTATGTACTTATTTTCCGCAGCCATTGCGTATGATAATTTTTAGGTTTTTAACTTTACACATAATTTTTCGACTTGCGTATATGTACATTTTAGATAAGATTTATTGAGCAAAATTTTGAAATGACGTCATTAAATTTTGACAGTGTCGGATTGAGGACAAGGGGGTCCACCGGGAAATTTACAAAGTGTTGCCGTCGATATTGGCGTTTTGAAAAAATTATGCTGTTTTTGGAATTTTGATGACGCTACCAAGAAAAACAAAGCTAGTAAAAACAATGTGGACGGTTATTTTGACAGAACTTCTCTCGCCCTTGAAGTATAGTCCGACAAATTGCGCTTCTTTAAAAAATTATAAAATTAGACTTTCATTTTGTGATAACTGTTAACCTGTAGCTTATTAAAATCCTCACTACTCCTGCGTCTTTAAATATGAAATATATTTAAAGCAAATAACCAACGGGAAAAATATAGACATTCTCAATTTCTTAGTATAAGCTTAACTTCGACTGTTTATGTTTATAGTTCGACCGAATTCAATTTTTAGCACGTTCAGACTACAAGCATCAGTGGTTAAAAGATAATGAAATTTGGTTGATTTTGTGTCCTCAATGCAGAGGAAAAGACACAAAACAACCTTAACATATATATCTCCATGATTTAACAGCATTCGGTTTTTGCAATTTCAAAGTTAATTTGCAGAGTATTGTTATACAATTTTGATTTTTTTTGCAAAAATCTGGATGCTAGGGGTAAAAAGTCAACACCGATTCATAAACCACACATGCAGGACTATGTTATTTTATAAAATTTATTAAGTTCGATAGAATTCTAAGATGATGAGATAATTTTTTGGGAAACTCTTATCGAAACAAAAATTTTGTTTAAGGATTTATTATCTTTCCTATAACCTTAAAACGTTTGGAATATTTCAGTACATTCGCTTTTGCAATTTTAAAGTTAAATTGTAAAATATAATTTTGAATTTTTTCCTAAAATCTCGATGTCTAGGGGACAAACTGAACACGGATTCTAAGTTACACATATTTACATGGAGTATGTAATTCTATAAAATTGAAGGAACATACTGCAAAATTATAAAAGGACGTCGTCACTTGCAAGTTTTCAAAGCGTTCGGTTTTACAATTTTCAAGTAAAATTTTCAAATGTTATACAATTTTGATTTTTGTCAACAAAATCTGGATATTTAGGGTGAAAATTCGACACGGATTAATGAATCACACATGCAGGAGTATTCAATCCTATAAAATTCAATATTTATTTATTTATTTATATTTATTTCTAGTATTTACTTGGTAAGATAAGACTGATTTTGGCAAATGACATATTCTTTGAGAAAATAGAAGGCGGGTGGGCGGGCCTAGTACTTGTTAAGATAAAGCTGGTTTTGCCCATATTAATCTTGTAAAATCTTGTGAAATTTTAAGGTGTTAAATTGCAAATTTCCTAGTAACGAGTTAAATTCCTAAATCTATCTGAAATGTGCAAAATATCATCAATCTTATCTTAGTAAGTGCTAGAACCGCCCACTCACCCCTACTTTCTTAGAGTTTATGTCATTTGCCAAAATAAGTTTTACCTTTGCAAGTACTAGCCCCGCGTATCCGCCCTCTACTTTCTCAGAGGGTATGGCATTTGCCAAAATCAGTCTTATCTGAGCAATTACTAGCCCCGCCCACCCGCCCCTATTTTCTCAGAGGATGTCATTTGCCAAATTAAAATTTATCTTAGCAAGTACTACCCTTTGAGAAAATAAAAGGCGGGTGGGCGGGGCCAATCCTTGCTAACATAGGTCTTATTTTGGCAAATGACATATCCTCTGAGGAAATAGAGGGCGGGTGGGCGGGGCTAATACTTGCTAGGATAGGAGTGATTTTGGGCATTTTTTCACGGCAAGAAATTTAAAACATGGTTAAAATGCGAGGAAATATGGATTTTGCAATTATGAGTCTAATTGCAAAATCGATATTTTCTAGGGATGTACCGACTAGTGGCCGACCGGTCGGATAAGCCGACTATTCGGCCGTTTTTCATCGTCGGCTGGCAGTCGGCGACTGGTCGGCTAAACAGCCGATCGGTCGGCTTTTTTTTATTAAAATTCAAATAGTATATAAAATAATTAAATCCGGTTTACAGAACCTCAATTAAATAATTAATTTCGATTTAATTTTTAACCCCGCGTTAGAGTACCATGTGACCGACTCTACGCCAATCAGACGTCGCTAATGGCCTTGTTGAATGCGCGATCAACTTAATCTCAGTTAAAATATTGTATCAACTGGCCCTAAATTGTGTTATTCTTTATTTTTGTACTGAGTTACTAAAAAAATTAAATGTTAAAATTATCCAAACAAATTTAACACATTTTTTGGAAAACAAAGGAACTTTAGTTATTCCTTTTATTAAAATAAAACACATTTTTAAGGTAGTCAGAGAAATAGAAAAAAAAACACTGTCTGTCGCATTTATAAACCGGTTTTAGCAAAGCCGAACAGTCGGCCGACTAGTCGGTTTTTACTGGCCGAACAATCGGCTAATCGGTTATACCTACAGTCGGTACATCTCTAATATTTTCTTGTACAAATTTTCCATTTTAATCATGGTTTAAGTTTCATGTTGTGAAAAGAAGTCTACAGATAATAAAACAAAAAGGCAAAATATTCAACTCCCACCGTTACTTTTCCATTTCAAGATCTTACAAAAATTAAAAAAATTCTCAAAGCTTATGTAGGCCATATAGGGTACAGTGACATTATATAAATTTGTATAATCGTTATTGTTTTTTCAACTAATTAATTATTGCTCTTTTTTGGCGTAATAAACTTTATTATTATTATATATAATACCAAAAAAGGGGCAGATTAGTAGTAAGTAAAATGGTACATTTCACCCCGTATGTAAGGTGCTTTATCTTTTTTTTTAAGAAAACGAGAGATTTTTTTTTTTAAATCTCAAAGTCAGAATTTTTAGAAATCCATAACTCTTTAAAAACTAACCTTAAAAATGGGGTGAAATGTTAAAAAATGATTTGAAAAAAAAATCACGACAAAAATTGTCTATTTTTATTTTATAAAAACCAACAAAAAATTTCAACGTCAAAATTCGCCTGTTTGCTTAAAAAAAAACGATACCGTGCTGTAAAATAGATGAAAAACCAAGTAAAAATAATTCCTTAAATAGTTAGAAGAAAAAAAACTGGGGTGAAATGTACCATTTTCGTTTCTACTGATTTCAATTTAGAAATGTTATCTAAAACGTCCGAATAAGCCGAGTCATTTAGATGAGAATGAGATTTGAAATAACAAACAATGCTTTTGGAATCACCAAAATTTATATTTGGTAAACATAAATATTAAAGAACATTTATTTGTCAAAATTCTAAAATGATATGATTATTGTTTGAAAGGGGCATAAACGAAAAAAAATTGATTCGCTATTTACAATGCTTACAATAGTTTTAACGTTTGCAAGCTCTGAGTCCATTTGGTTTCGCAGTTTCTACGTTACATTGTAAAATGTTACTATATATTATTGATTTTTTTCTAATAATCTAAATCTGTAAGGTAAAGAACAAAGGTCGATTTATAAACCATAGGTATAGAAAGAAGTTAAGTTATGTGATAACTGATAACATTTACTTTGCGAAATGGCAAACTCTAGTTACACCTAAACGTTCACAACAATCAGTCTAGTAGTTTCGGAGAATATCTATGGAACTCGCCAACACACGATAAACAATAAACGCCAGACAGATGGAAACAGGAGATCTACATTTTACATAATCTAAAGGTTATGAAACTTTTAAAAACAGGAAATTAGCAGTTCGTTGAATGGACCTTATTAGAATACTTTTCTAGTTTACGCTCGGGAAGCAAAAAGTCATCTGTTTACCATAACTGGCGATCGTAAAAACCATAAAGATACTACACGGAGTAAATATATAGGAGTAATACAGATAAAAAATAAATCTAACAGTAATAAAATAAGTCTTTCATTTGAAAAAAAAGATTAAATAAAATAAATTTCTCTCGCTTCTGAAGTAGCTACAACAAACGAATTTAGTTCTTAGATAGATAAATAATAAAAGTCAATCCTGAAAATTTTGTAAGTATTTAAATTTAACAAGGCCTGCATAAGTATATTAACTGAAAAATAATACCTACTTGTTCCTACAGTGATTTAATAGTTTTCTTCACTTTTTAGACGAAATGAATAATTAAATCTTAACCTTTGTTCTATAACGATTAAATTAATGTTATCATATTGGCAAAATTAAAAAAAATATCCAGTTTTGTATATTCTAATAAAACATGTAAAATTTGTTCTTCCAAATTTTATTATTTTTTTACTGTAACTCGTTTAAGTATCATTAAAAATATAAATACATTATTAAACCATGAAATAACGTCACCATGTTTGTAGAAAGGATCAACAGATGAACTGTGATCTAAAATGTTGTTTTTTTTTTTAATCTTCCTACATGAAGTTGAGAATAAGGGTTCATTACCAAAAGTTCACAATAATTAATGCAGTAGTTTAGAAAAATATGTATCTAATAAAATTCCCAACAGACAACAGATAGAACAAGGCGACCAACTTTTTCACATTCTAGGAGCTATGAAACGTCCAGAAAATATAAAATTAGCCATTCGCCGTCAGGATCACATTTTGCGGCGGAAATAATAGTATCAAAGGCACATTCAGAACTGAAGTTCTGCCCTCACAGTCCTGGTGTTTATGTTCGCTAACAAAAGTTTATAAATAACGTACAACAACGTAACAATAAATCTGATTTCGAAGTCTAAAGTTAAAATTTTTCTAATAAACATTTGCACTAACAATATTTTGTGAAATATACCTAAAATACAAAAAGACCCTATTTTTTAAACGCAAGCTCTGTTTAGAAGATAATAATTTAATCCCGTATAAGGTAAGGTACTAATAATACCAATATTGTGCACAAAAGGAATAATTAAATAATGCCGTAAGCCAGGATTAAGAAAAGTTTAGAATTCAGTGAGGGCGCAAATTCCAAGGGTCCGCGTAAGCGCAGACAAAATGAAATCAGATATCCAACGGTAAATAATGTATTCTCAATTTCTCAGTACTTGTTTAACTTCGACTGTTTATATTGATATGATGATAGGTATGTACTTCCAAAAAAATCCGACCGTTATCATCACTTGTTCATATCGTATCAGCGCCTTAATCAAAATATGCATTTATGTTAAAGGAAATTGAAATTTGATTGGTTTAGTCTTCTCAGCATAACGGAAAGGATTAATTAATTAAGCACACTCGTTTTTTCTCCAAAAATATGGGTAATTGCACGAATAATACACGAAACAAAAAAACCTATACCTACCACATTCGAACGTGTGCTATTTTAGTCAAAGTAATCTTGTACGAACACCACATGCATAGTATAGAAAAGGTTATACAGTTTCGATTTTTTGCGAAAATTTGGATGCCTCCAGAAAAATCTGAAGACAGATCCATAAAGAACAAATCCTGCCTACTATGAAAAATTTTGAAGGAATCTCATCCCATTGGCAAATTTTGGTTAGAGTTTTACTATCTACATGATATACAAAATTTGACAACAATCGGTGCCGTAGTTTCGTAGATTATCTATGTCTAGGGATCACGAAACGTTGAGAAAACATAAAATTAGCCAGTCACCTGATGGACTTGATTAGAAAAGGAAAAAAGTGAAGGTAAGGATAATAACGTGTAACAAAAGGAAGAATTACGGGTGTGTAGACCTCCAGACCAACCATCCAGTCAATGTGAAGTTATAAATAAACACAGTGTGTTTACAGAACTTTCCTTATTTTACTCTCCTTGATCAAATACCCTGATATTTCAGTTTTTTACAAGAAAAATATTGGGAAAGTGTCGTTATAGGTTAGGAGTTGAAGGCGCGACCTGTATTAACACAACTCTTTACTACTGAGGCCTCTAATTCATTTCCAATATGGAGCTATTGACAAGGCTCAGTTAGTCAGTTTACATTAGAGTTTTAATTTATCCCGCTAAACGCCTTGTTAAATATTAAATAGAATCGACTTATTTTTAGTAGAGGAGACGATTGGGCATATTTTCTACATTCTGGCGTTTATAGTATTCAACAAATTCAAGATTTTTATTGTGCTTTTTAGCGTTTCCGGCACCCAATGCGTCCGAAAACATCAAGGAAACCATTGAATTTTGACTAGAAATTTTATTGTTGTCGAATTTAATGAGTTCTGAAGTATATTTCGACCTGTTCTGGCTAGTGTCCCTAGATATACTTTGGAAAAGAGTTGTGACACGGATATTTTCTGTCTCTATCTTTATTACATGACGGTCAGTTATGAAATAGCTATAGTGATTGCTGTCTTTATCTAATTTAGTGATTTAGTTTCAAAAACTTCAAAAGAAATTTATAGGTTAAGTTACATTTTCAAACAGTGGCGTAGTGCTCCAAATAGTTCGCCTAAAAATAAACAATAATCTCTTTCCTAATCATTAAAATTTTGAATTTTGATTGTTAAATAGGTAAAAATTCCATGTAAAATTCCTGGTAAAAACGGTATGTGCTGAATTTTACGGCATAGGTTTCTACTTGAAGGTAACGGAAAATTTATATTCAAAAGATATAGTTATGTCCTGACGTTCCACAGACAAATTTTGTTTTAATGGCTTCTTCTATTGTTTTATTGTTCCAGCGTTTTGGTAGTTTACATTTCACACTTAAATTTTGAATTTGGTTTTTGTTGAAAATCCCTTTTATATTTTTGTTTTAAGCATCGTCTTTATTTTTGTAATTTACCACTTGCCCTTCTAAACTAGAAATTTTTGCTTTCAAAATATATTAATTTCTTTTTTCGCACCCCGGAAGTTGTAACTTTTTTTCATTTGCAGTTTTTTTGATGAAGTTGTCTTTTTCGAAAATAGTCTGCTGAACTTCATCAATAACATTTTTTTTTGCCAAGAACTGGTTATTTTGACGTAAATTCAGCCACATTATAAATTGTTGGAATTGCGTTCTCACATATTTTGCATTCACTTGAAATATAAAATTCTCTTTTTTGAAGTGAACCTGTTGACCAAGGATTAGATGGAAAACACAGTTTTGGACAACAACCTCGCAGATGTAAACCCTTTTGCCAATTTTTCAAGATGGATATAGCATCTTTTCTCTCCATTTGTTCAGTAATATCTTGTTTTCGGGGCATTTAAACAATGAGAAACCATTTGCTTCTGTATTTCTACAGTTTCGTACACAACAGACGACGACTATTCTCTTCCACGTCTATGTACTAAATGACAATTACAAATTGTCAAAACATGACTAAAAAAAAGCATCTGTAGCCAGCATAGTAAAATAAAATTTACCATTAATTTTGACGTTTCGTGTCACAACTCTTTTCCAAAGTATATCTAGGGTCTCTAGTTCTGGCTATTCTGAGCATCATGACCAACGCGCGGAATTGTATCTCATACGCTAGAACCAGTGCTATCGCGGCGATAGTTTCATTACAAATATATTTTTCTTTTGGACTATTTCAACGTAATATAATATTTCAAGATCACAAATCTGTGGTCCTGTGGTTGAAAAATTGAAAAGGGCATCAAGTATTGTTATTTGAAGTAATATAGTAATATAGAAGTAGTTTTTTTTACTAGCTGTAAACACTACTAGCGACGCACTGGCTACGACCTTGTGGACCAGATCAAGGCGTCCCCGTTACTCGGCGTAAAACACACTACTTCAACTGGGGGATTGCAGCGGTGAGATAAATTCCCGCGTACTGATCACGACGCATTAGTGATATACAGAATCGACTTATTTTGAGAAAAGGAGACAGCTGGGTCTATTTTCCACATTCTGACCTTTGTAGATTCAAGAAATTCGTTAAGGCATAGCCCTTCAAAGTTTAATTTTAATTTTCATATTTCACCATATTTTAATTTACTATTTAGTGTTGGATATATGAAATTGATCGGAATTTATTATCCATCGTTTCCTTCATTTTATAATACATATACAAAAAAAAAATATTCAGAGTGAATCTGACACTAGTGGCTAATTTTTCACATTTTTACATACCGAGCGTAACCTAAATACCCATGTAACTGAGTCCAAATTTTCTCATAGGGTCATGACCCCTAGAGTACGAAAAAATGGGTTCCCCGTTTCCGTCTGTCTGTCTGGTGATTGTCCGGATTTTTATTAGGCAGTAAATCTCCAAAACTATTGAATCGATTGTTGTGAAATTTTATCTGTTATATTAGAAGTTTCATGCAGACAGTAAATCACTAACCAAAATTTGTCTAATCATCAAAATTTTGTACACTAAACATAAATTTTGAATTAAATTTCATAAAATAGTATACCTCTTCTACACTTGTACTTTATGAATCCGCATTGTTTTTGTTTATTATTATTATTATAATTGTTATTGATTTAAACCTAATGGCTTATAGATGAATGGTCAGCGGTGCGAACCCACAGCGTTTTTATTGTAATTTTTTTTATCAGATCGAGAATGATTTTTCAACCATTTTCGAAAATTAGCTTGCCATTTTCTTATAGACTTACACATCCAGATATCATTTTCGGCTTCGTGTCTTCGAACATTTCAATCGTTCTTCCAAAATCGTTAACTGAAATATAGCATTTTGTATAGTTCCAGTAGCAAATAGTAAAACAAAAAATTTAGGATTAGCGTTTTTTTTACTTTTTGCACATCCTAGATTCTATTAGTTTCCATTCCCACTCCATAGAAGGAAATAATTAGCCCCGCCCACCCACCCTGCCTTCATTTCAGTGATTAATTTTATCCGGTCTGAATGTAATGAACGATCTTATTCTGAGCAGAAATAAAATTAGTTTTTAGAATGACGAGACTGGGGGTGGGCGGGGCTAGTACTTAATAAGATAAGACTGTTTTTGGCAGACGGCATATCTTCCAAGAAAATAAGGGTGAGTGGGCGGGGCAAGCATTTTATAAGAAATGATTGATTTTGACATTTTCAAAAATTTTTCAACCATTTTCTCGAAAATGTAAGAAAACAGTAATGTCGCTTGCTCCTATATTTAATAATAATAATAAAATAATAATTATTAATTATTAAATAATTATAACATCTTCTCACCGAAAATAATATTTGGTCCGTTTTGCTCCATTGTAGCTATTAATAAAGCAGTCTTCATATTCTTACATTTATGTCAAATGCATACGGCCGCTGATCTTGGTATCTGAAGCTGCTAATTAGTCATCCAGTTCTTTGGAAGTAAACACTCCAAGTTCAGCATGCTATTGATACTGAGAGGCAAATTTTGACGTTGGTTATCTGTTTTAAATATATTTTATATTATCTGTACTTGTACGGACCGCGCTCCTCTGGAATTTGAACCCCTACGGTCCAGGGGCTACGGGCATGCCACTTACGACGCTCGTTTTTACTTTATAAGAGATTATCATAAAACAAAAATTGCAAAATTAAATTTTTCACACAAGCGGGATCTGTTGGACTGTAATTCAGACACGAGGAAGTTCTGTCGAAATAGAATAGACCAATTTTTTTATCTACCTGTATAACGCACGAGTGCAGCATCTTACAGTTTCACAATATTTTAATGTCTGCTTACTTTTAAATTCAAATTGTATTTATCGTTGGTAGGACCACTACTTCATCCAGTTACCACGTTCCGTTCACCTCCCATTTTTCTAGGTACAGACATCATGCATTAAAGTAATGTATTGTTCCTCATTACTTGGAAAAAATCGTACTTTAATTTCCTGTATAATTTTACTAGCTATTATTGTGTATAATTTTTGCAACCACGACAAAAAAAAGAATTGAAAATAACTAACCGTTCCAGTGGTGCTTAGACTTCACTGACTATTACTAGCAAAGCCTGTCATTTTGGTAGTGATAAACAGTATAATTTTCTATAGAAACTTTGAAGAAAATATTAAGAAAATAATGTGTACGTACATATAATGCAAGGTGACTGTATAATCAATTGTTTCTGATGGAAAAGAACTATTTAGTACGAAATTAAAGAACAAAATGAATTTCGAAATTAAACAAAAATCTTAGTGTACGCCAAAATTAGTGTAAAAATCGTAGATCTTGTGGCCAAAATATATTTATTCGCCCCCTCCAAAAATTCGTCAACACTCGACCTTCATTTGTGCAATATGACATGCTTCTTTGTGCGTGATTTAATATTGAATCATTATTACTTCCCAAGCGTAAACTAAGGAAATATTATAATACACTTCATCCGGATATTTTCACATTTTCTCTACATTTCATGACCCCTGCAGTATGAAAAAGTAGGTCTCGCTTTTCCGTCTAACTGTCTTCTGTGTATCGATTTTTATCATACAATCGACATTACATATCGTGTATAGGTATGGTAAAACGCTAATCAAAATGTAAATTGTCTTTCAGTTTTATAAAGAAAACATACTCCTACATTTGTGGTTCTTGAATCCGTCTTAATTTTTTATCCTAGACATTCAGATTTTTTTTTAATGTACTCCTTAAAAAAGTGTATCAACTGATTAATTTTACCGACTGGTTCAGGAAAAAGTTATTAGTTTTGCTAAAAATCTGGAATGATGTTATAATTAGCACATAAGTAGTTATCCCAATCAAAAAAGTTAATGATGTAATCTCAAAAAATTATTAAATGAATAGCTCTTGACGTGCATGCAATATTCATTATGCCTCAAAGGCTAGAAAAGTATTATAATAACATTGCAATATGAATTGAATCCTTTCCTTACATCTACGTTTGAAAATAAGTGTAAAATATTTGAGATTTTATGTTCAAATTTTTATTGCCTAATATACAACGTATTTTTTAACCAATAACATGGAGTATATATTTTCGTTTTTATAGTAAAGATATAAAAGAAGTTATGAGGTAAATATACCAAACATCTTTAAGTGTTAGAATCCCTGAAAAAATTTTATTGCCTCGCATTACATTAGTCGCAAGATATTAATAAGAAATCAAACGGCGCATATTTCAAGTGCTAAAGTATACAGCTTGACAGCCATAAAGTTTCAGTATGAAAGAAATTATTTTCGAAAAACTACGTTTGCCTTGCCCCCGTGGTGACCCTAATTAGTAGTAGCTATTAATGGGAATTACTTATTTTGTAATTAATTTCTTCTTCTGAATTCCACAACACCCGCCAGTACGAATTTCTATAATTTGCAAATTTGCAAATTATCATAAATTTGGCCGGAGAATTCAAATGAGTTTATAACCACAGTGTCATGCAATTATGTTTGTAGTAAAGTCCAGGTGGTCAGGCGGCTTTGCGTTTTTAATGGCGACACGGGTGATTCTTTTTAATTAATTCGTTAAATACTAACGCAATGTTCTTAAAAAATATCAAACATACCAATCTTTACACTTGAAACCATTCTGAAGATTGAACATAATTTCAGGTGACATAATGAGGATCCCCATGTCGATCTACATAAAATCACAAATAGCCGCATTGATAGCATCAGCTACGGTACACACAAAAATAAAGAACCGTTGCTCCAACACACCGTATATTTTTTAACCAGTCCGTAAACACGGAGCCAAAAATCCCCAACTTCGCAGTAATGTTGTTTATTTTAGTCGCTAGCTAACTTCTTAAACGTTTTAAATTCGTTTCTTTATGCAAACGATTATATAATAAATAATCCTCTGCATCCTGTATATCGAACGATTAAGTCCAGCAGGAAAAAGTAAAAAATTCTTTCACGACCTGTCATCGAAAGCTGTTTCGGATTTCTCGTTATTATTGAAGCATAAAATAAAAAGGAAATGTCTTTTTTATCTTGTATCGTGGCCTTCCAACAATCATTTTAAAGTTTGGTCTCTTTCCAAAAATAACGCCACTGCAGATGAGAAAGGTACATGACCTGACAAAATAATGCATGTGGATAATCGCAAAATATAAACTTATCGCACCACGACCAGTAGATATAAACGTAGTTCCAGGAAATTTAATTAAAGCTAACGACAAGAACGTTACTCCATTACAAAATTCGCACCTTTTGACAAAAAATGCATGTAAGAGCAAAGAAACAAATAAGTTATGGTACATCAATCAAGACATATTCTACTATTCATAGTAGTAAATATAAAAGTATATCGGGTGTAATAAAAAGCTTTAACACACAGTAAGGTTAACTGCATCAACAAAGAAAATTACTTAAAATTCCGTAAATTTTTGCAGAAACAACGCAGACAAACCGGCAAATTTCACGCGCGGATTGTTAATAAAATGGTTTCGCGAGCTTCGCTCTCTTCACTGGAACACCACCATAACGAAAGAACCGTCTACTGTTGTTGCAATCAGCCGCCAGGATCCTATTTACCAGAGCGAAGGAAAGGACAAGAGGAAAAAACGCAAGGACTACAGGAGACACTCCTTTAATGACCGTCAAGTCACACCGCCACCCAGCAGACGAAGGTAAGTCACTATTCTTCCCACATGTTCTAGTTTCCTTCCACTTTAGCAATTTAATATTAAATATTTATTCTTAAACTTTATCCGTCTGGCTGTGTGTACATTTTGACAATTTGTCTTGTGTTTATCTGTTTTAAAATCATGTTTAGCACGTATGCTCTAAATGGCTTAAACACTTGTGTTATTTGTAGAAGAAATCAGGGATGAATTTGTTCCCACACCTTATTCTTTTCGTGTGAACCGTATTTTCGTTTCTTTTTATTTCTTTAAAAACCAAAGATCGCATTTACCGCCGCCTGCTACATCTTTATGGGACGGTATACCTTATTCGTATTTCCCTGACACTCTGTATATCATAAAATCGTGTACCTATAAGTAACTATGTACTCTATAATTGATAATATCTTCAACATCTTCAACGATATTACGGTACCAGGCTATTCAGTTCGCAAGAAGACAATCGCAGATATTTATGGTCTTTGAATAATCGGCCTTTGTGAGAGCCGATATAATAGATAATAAAAATACCATCGTTTCTTATTTTTATTACCATACAGTGTGTCTATTTGCAGTACTTTTGTTGTTTTTTTGTGTACAACCAACCCATTAACGCACCTTTAAAAGGTGAAGTTATTTTCCTGCAACTTACAACTGTATATCAAATACAATAGAAAAAGGTGCCATACGGCGTCCCAGCCGTTCGGAACTAGTCCAGTTTTTCAGCAAGTCTTCAATTAAAACAGAAATGTGATGTGATAATTGGCAAATTATACTCGGTTTAACAACATGTTCGTCTTTAACTCCATAAATCATCGTAAAGTCTTACATTTGCGCGAGTTAAAGAGAATTTACCGTACAATTACTCGCGATAAAATGCTCTACGTCCTTGATAAAGGTTAACTGCCCCTGTTGTATATATTCACGGATATAAATCAAACATTTTTTCCAACATCTTTTGCTGCAGCGTTTATCAATTAGCTACAGTTTCCAATGCGGTCTGTCTTGGAGGCTCAGCTTTTTTGGAGGAATAGTTTACATAAATGTCCGTGTTAGTAAAATGTTACGGTGAGTTTGAAGATGAATTTGCTCGAGGCGAAATGAATCGTTATTTAGTTTTTATAAACGGCTAATAATATGGATTTTTACGTATTGACATAAATTATCCATTATATGGCTTATTAAGTCATTTTTTATGTTATTAAATTTATTCGCGTTCAAGGATTATGCCAGTGTCTACAAATTTTATTAATGAAAGACAGTGACTTAAAGTTACAAACACCTGTTGAACAAAAAAAAACACAAATGTATAATTAATTCATTCTGACTTTTTTGTTAAAATCACATTAATTTGGTAGGCAACCAACAATACTTGCTTAATTTGAATGGTAACCTGTGGTGAGGCTGAATATACATTATATTATATACCTGCATATTTATATACAAAAAATATGATAAGCTTTTGTCTTCTTTCAAAATAGTCGATAAGTATCAAAGACTACTTTCTTGTTAATTAATAACAAATTATAATGTTACTGGTTCTATAAATTCTGAACGACTATTAATGATTTTGATTTTTTGTCAGGTTGGCAACATATTTAAAACTTTATGATGGCATACTTGACATCAATTTGAAATTTTCGACACCAATTCACTAGATGCCATCTTCTCATTGGTTTTTTTAGGCGCGCTTACGTCAAAATTGACAACTGTGACTAATATACTAACATTGCTGCCAATAATTCAGAATCACCAACCAAAAAATTTGCTCCAACCATTAATAGTCACCCGGTATTTAACCAACGGCACAGGGATATATATATATAGAGCTAAAACGTTATTTCTGAACCCATTAACGTTTTACTAATCTGGCGAACATATAAACAATAATTTAAGATAAAACCTTAAAAAGGTCAGTTGATGTTTCTTTATTAAATTTTCAAAAATATTTTCCATGCCTAGTTAATTTTACAAATTAAATTGATCCACTAAATTAAATTAAAATCGTCCGAACCGTGGAAATGCACAGCGGTCAAGCATAGTTTCTATTTATTGCTCATTTTTACTTTCGAAGCGTAAGCTAAGGAAGTATTGTAATAGGATCCATTCTCCGAACGGCTAATTTTATGTTTTTTTGAGGTTTCATGAACCCTGAGTATGAAAAATAGGTCTCCCCTTTTCTACCCCTACCGAACCGATGGTAGTCAAATTTTAAAAATGTTTTGGGAATATCGTGTCTATGTTATAATTCTAATCAAAATTTGGCTGATCTTCCCCACCAGCAATTTAAAGCCTCACCACCTCAAAATTTTGCTTGGTAAATGCTACATAAATTTTGTAAAATAATGTACCTACTCCTGTACTTGTGGTTTACGAATCCACCTTGATTTTTTTGCCTTAAAGGAACTTTCATTCTCAACTTTAAAATATGTTTGTAAAAAGTAAAAATACACTAACTTTTACATTAAAAAAAAAATAGTTTAATTTCTTTAAACAGAACTTCTCTCGCGTCTAAAATACAGGCAAATAAATACAGATTCTTGGAAAAATTATAAAATTTAATTTCGCGATTTTTATTTTTTATGATAACCCCAAAAAGTTAAAAAAAACTTGATCCAAGTTTATTCGACAGAACTGTCTTCGCGCCTCAAGTATAGTCCAAGAAATTCCGCTTCTTTGAAAAATTATAAAATTTGATTTTGCAATTTTTGTTTTGTGATAATTTCTACAAAGTAAAAACTAGTGAGCCATGAATTATGAAAAATGACCTGTGAATAATAATAACATATTTAACTTCGTATGTTTATGTTCATACTTCCAAAGAACTCGACGATTGGCACCTTCAGATACCAAGCATTAGCGGCCGTATGCATTTGTATAAAAAGAAAATAAAAGTTGATTAATTTTGTTTCCTGAAAACCGAGGAGAGGATTGATTAATTAATTAAGCTACAATGGCGTAAAATGGTAAATAATTAAGCTACAATGAAGCAATGATTATAATTATAATTTTATTATTATTAAACATGGGCGGGGCAACAGTACTTCATTTTTCATTTTCGAAAAATTTGGGTGAAATAGGACCGTTAGCTTGGTTTGCGTGGTTACGTATTATGTAACTAAAGACCAAAAAGGGTTGAACAATAACCACAAGTATAGGAATATACCATTTTATGAAATTTAAGTTGTGTTTATTATACAAAATTTAGGAGGACAGCAATCGATCCAGTAGTTTAGAATATTATCTGTCTAATAAAAAACCGGACAGATGGCAGCAGACAGAGAGACAGGCAGATAGACAGAAGTAAACAGGAGATCTATTTTTTCAAATGAAAAATTTGCACTTTTGATCTGTTTTCCAAAAATCTGGATATTTAGGGTAAAAACGAAGCACGGACTCACTAATATTTACTATTGTAAATTTCGGACATGACGTCATCAGCTTGTTGGTGGGGATCACAAGACAAAGTTTCGTTTACGTTTTACCATCTACAAGATAATCATAACACACATACAATTTGACAGCAATCGCTCCTGTAGTTTCGCAAATCATCGGACTAATAAATATCGACCCAGACGGCGGACAGACGACTAACGGAAACGGGATAAGGGGTTATGAAACGTCGTGGAAACATGAAATAGCCATTGGTCAGATGAGCTCTATTACAATACTTTCGCTCGGGAAGTAAAAATCAAGACGGACCGGCATGGAAATTACGTAAAACCGAAGCCCTAGGACAAGTCATTATTAAACTGCTAAAAATTCACTGCATTTTATTGTCTAATAAATCTCAGATTTGGAGGTATTTTAATGGTCTTGACGTAAGATGAAATTCATTTTGATCTTCAAACTTGGATTTTTTCTAACTATATATAACCTAACATTTTAAAAAATGTGGTTGTCCGTTATTGTTGAATATTTTTTAATTTTTTTGATTTTCGACAGTTTATTAAAAAATTTTTGTCAAAAGTAATTTTTTTGATATACAACATATTAGACGATACTTACAAATTCACGATGAACGTCCTTAGCAGCAGCCGGGGAAGTCTTCACTTTACAGTTATTTTTATAACACGATATTTATCAACACTGCGAAGTTAGACATCCAGTTTTTTGTATTGTAAATGAACGATTGAGTCTTTTTACACGTAAAAAAAAACTCTTTCGTTTTCGTTTGCTATTGGACAAAGCAATGGATATTTATTATTTTTCGTCGAACAGGCTTTCAACAGAACGCTTTACTGCGGTTAAAAACGATGAAATGTCAAAAAATCTTCACGGTAAAAGCGTTAATTACTGCAAACTCATCCTTAACAAACTCTAACAATGTAAGACAATTTGTCCAAACTGTTTACAAACAGTTGACTTTTACCACCTGAACGAAACGGCTATTCTAATCAAATTATCAAGTTGGCCTCGCATACGATTTCGTGATTTGTAGTAACTGTCATTTTAACGATAAGCGGCAAAATTTAAAAAACATGCAAATTACAACTGCCAGGTTAAGTGGGTAGTCATTTTTAGACTCTCGCCGTCTTCCAGCAGAGCTCTGAATTAAACAAATTGAATTTAATCAGACCGAGGTTTTCGTCAGAATCAATCCTGAATTAAGTTTCTCCTTTTTGCGGTTTCATTTCGGACGACCGCAAGAGCAAAAAGCCGCAAATCCGTCTTCAAAACAGGACTCAACCTTCAGAGGACGTACACGAGTCGACTTCAAAATGACTTTAGTTGAAAAATTATTTAACAAAACAAAACATCCGAAATTTATTTTCTCATCGGCTGTGTAACTGCCGAAAAACAAAGTTGAGCCCGCACAAATGCCACTTTTTGTATCTTGAGAATGCATAAATCAACAACAAGCGGGTTGGGTGAGTTGATTCAAGAATAGACTGCGTAGGTATCGCTCTGTAAATATTTGAAAACTGAAGTGTTGATTTTGCAACTTTGAGCGTTTTTAAAGGTGCATTGAAATGCAAATTTAGGTTGTATGGGTGCCATTCAATTTAAATTAAAGGGCCAGAAGGTGCGGAGCGCCTCCAGTAGAGAAAGAGCGAGAACACGTTTAATTGTGACGTTGTTTTGTGGTAGAAGTAAGGGTGCAAGTGCAATAATTCAGCAAAAAGAGATGGCGGTAAAACTTTTACAATCGCGTGTATGTTGGGAACGTTTTCTTTCGGAATGTCTAGCGTGTTACTGCCGTCGGCTGTGTCTACTCTGCAGAAGCAATCTGAAGAATCGCCTGGTGTTGTTTAGATGTGTTTTGAGCCACGACGACGACGTGGCGCCAAGTTTTCTAGTTAAACGAACATACTCTTCAGACAACTGCAAATAAATTTAAGTCAATATATAAAATGTGTAAAAAAACATCGCTAGCCGGAAATTCTAAAAATCTGCTATGACAACTTTACAGAAAATGATATGTGTAGTGACAATCCGTGTCCATTTGCAAGGTATTGCAACCCGTCAATCTGTAGAAATTGAAATCGGTTTCAGCATTTTGCCCTCAGGTTGTCAGCTATGTAACAACATGCAATCTTTCCGCTGGTTAAGCAGATTTGCGTCACTGACTGCCGGCAAATCGGCTTAATGTAAAACTTAAATCTGATTTTCACGAGATCTTCAGCGAATTGTTTCCGGGGAATTTAATTTTTACGGGAGATCAGGAATTTCAAACTTTAATAAAATTTTCAAATTGAACTAATCATATTTGTTCGTTATGGTACAATGTGTCTGCATACAGTGGCGGCTCGTATCTCTGTTAACGAAGGTAAGAAATCAGGTAAAAAAGACAAAATTCATATGTACACAACGTTTTTACTCTCATCTTGCTCTAACAGTAAAATTTCAGAGGCAAATATAATTAATAGATTCCCTGCTCACGACATCACGATTCGTCCTTCTTTGCCACATCCAAAAATAATAATTCGATCAAAAATACATTCGGATAGGTCATTTTAACTATATTTTAGGAACATCTTAACGTTTTTCAGTCCATAGCTAGCGTAACATGTTTTCTCGACATTTCTTGTCTTCTAGAATACGAAAAATATGTCGCCCGTTTCCGTCCGTCTATCGTTTGTCCGTCTATTGTGTCGATTTTTATTAGATAGATAATGTCCCGAACTACTGATTGATGTTGTTAAATTTTATATTTAATATAAGTATTTATAGGGGTTAATATAATGACAATTTTTTAAGCAAGGTCGAAACTTACTGATCGTCTCATAAATGAACGAAATTACTTTATCTTCAAGTCCGATACGTAAGATTTCCATGATTTGAAAGAAAATAAGATCTTTCAGTTGACGTTATATTTCTTTGAAGTATCGAAAATCAGTGCCCTGTGTGTGTGAATTTCGGAATAATTTGATGACGAAATGTCGGTTTTCTGTGAGACGAGCAGTACATGTAGGTACACTTTTGGATGCCCAAAAGTTATAGTAGCCGGCATCACGTACAATGTATTAAAATCATTTTTGAAGAATTTTGCCGATATTTATTTCACATTTACATTATATAAAGCATTATATTAATATTAAAAATTATGCGTTCTTAAAATTAGTATTTGCAATAAATATTTACATAGCCGTCACTAACAGTTTAATTACATATCCAAAAATTATCCAATATACCTTTACCATCGGAGCCACTAATCGATATCAATTCGGGAACGTGAGTAAAAGATACCGATTTTTATATTCAAAACTTTGAGTTTATCAGAGTCAATACAACTAATTAAAAAAAATGTTCTGGAGAAAAAAATGGCTTTAAATTTTTGCACAATTGTGTAAAAATTTTGCAAAATTGAAGTTAAACAGAGTTTTTTAACATAAAAAATTGTTGTATAGATAGAAATAATACTGAAACATACAAATAAAAATTTGTCGAAAGTAGTTTCGACAGAACTTCCCTCACCCCTGAAGTACAATGAAACATATCCAGCATTTTCGAAAAATTATAAAATTTGATTTTGCGAATTTTATTTTTTATGAGAACCCCTATAAGTTGAAATAAACATATGTAAATATGTAATGTTAAAGTCAATATAAAGAAGCATGCTACGCGTATATTTCAAATGAGTTTTTACTTTACAAAATTTTATGAAGACGTCATTAACATTTTTGCAAGGACACATATATCAGCTTGAATTGGTGATGCAGTGTAATACAAATAATAACAATATTGCATTCCCAAATCTTCCTGAAATTGGAGAATAAACCGTTCTTGGTTTGATCAATAAAATAAATTGATTCATTCGTTAATTTTTTTGAGGCCCTGCATAAGCAAATCTAAAAAATATGAATGCAATGATAAATCACTAGTATAGAGTGATAATATTTTGCACAATTCAGAGAGGATTTATTAGACAAAATTTTGAGAGGATGATTTTTTTGTGAGGGGATAAAAGAAGAATACACTTTAATCTTAAAACGGTTGCAGATTCAAAATTAAATTGCAAAATGTTGTTAATATAATTTTGATTTTTTCCAAAAATCTGGACATTTCAGTTAAAAATTCAACACGGTTTCATAAATTACAGGTATATGACTATGACACAATTTAAAACCCATTTACTACGTACAGTTTTGAGGTGACGTCATCAGATTGTTGGTGGAGATGGTTAGACAAAGTTTGGTTAGTATTTTACTATCTACATGCTATCGTAATACACATATACAATTTGACAAAAGTTGGTCCTGTAGTTTCGGAGATTATCTGTCTAACAAAAATTTACACAGACGGCGGACAGACAGACAAATGGAAATGGGTGACCCATGTTTTCGTATTCTAAGGGTAATGACCCATCTAGAAAATATGAAAGCGCCCAAATGGACTCGATTACAATACTTCCTTAGCTTATGTGCAGAGAGAAAAAAAATACTGCTATCAACATTAAAAATTATTTAGTCGCAAACTATTTCTCAAAATAAAATGAACTCAATAAACTAGGTCTAAAGAATTGATTGTTTTATCTGTATCTGTTATGTTTCTACATAAAACATATTTTATATACAGTTTCCGACAAAAAATTTCAAACATCACTTTTCTGTCATGTCAAAAATTTTAATGTAGTCTATGCTTTATTGTCATTATTTCGGACAGCTGGAATGTCAAACTTTCAAAATACCTAAACATCTAAAGATTGCTTTACACTATCTGACGACTGAATGACATTGACGTCTGAAATTTTTTGGCGGCAGCTGTATGTATAAATGAGCAAATGGACCTAACAGGTGTTGAACTGAAGAAGTCATGAAGTTAGCCTTGTTTTTTTGACACAAGAAAACATTGCAAAAATCGTAAGTTTTATTAATCCATACGGTTGTATATTTATTTTGGCAGAGTTGTTGAAACGTTTTAGTTTTATTATACCAAAAAGTCAGGTTAAGTTGTAGCATTCCGCTTTGTCAGCTGTCATTGACTAAATTTCAAGTTTTTTGTGTGTGAAATATCAAAAAAGCAAGGCCAACTTGATGGCTTTTTCAATTAAAGACCCGACTTTTTGTGCATATTTGACACATTTAATCTATGTAAATAGCTTCAATCTTATTGTTAACTTTAACAATGCCAATAAAAAAAAACTGCATATTTCCCTGTGTATAAAAATATATTCTGAGTCATGAAAAATTGATACAAGATAAGTGTACAACCAAGTGAAAATGTAACCTAAATTCTCTAATCTTTTTAAGACCACTCTTGCACTGAAATAGCCAATAAAGTAGGACTGTTTATCGAGATAATAAAATTCAGGGTTGCAAAATACCTAATACGGATTTTATAATATACAAAAGGAAAGAATGTGGGCGTAAATTAATACAAGCGACTGGCTACTTTCATGTTTTCTCGACATTTCATGGTCGTTAGAGTACGAAAAAAGTGGTCTTCTGTTTCCGTCTGCCGATCTGCGTCGATTTTTGTTAGACACATAGTCTTCGAAAATATTGGATTCTTGTCAAATTTTATATGTACATATGTTAGGAGTATGGTGTAGAACGCTAACCAAAATTTGTCTGCCCATCTCGACCAACAATAGGATGACGTCGTCTCCAAAATTTACAATAGTATGTTAAATTTTCTAAAATGACATATCCTGCACTTGTAGTTTATGAATCCGTTTTGAGTTTTTACGCTAAACATTTTGCAATTTAATTTTGAAACTTCAAAACCGAATATGTACTCTGAAATCTTGCAAACCTTTTAAGGATATTGTAAGCATGGTAAATCTTTAATCCACATTTATCCGTTTATCCCCTCCCAAAAAATTGACGACGTCATTTCAAAATTTTACCGAAGAAATCCTATCCAAAATGTGCAAAATCTTATGACCTATACTTGTAATTTGGTTCATTTTTTGATTGAATAAAATATTGAATGATGTAATGTAAAATTTTTACAGTACTGTTATTATTACGTATTAGCATTACATTGCACTTATTAAAACGGATCTAGATGGAAAAATTCACTTGAAACAAACGCATAGCATGATTCTTTATCTGTATTACAACAGTCCACACATATCTTTATTTTAACTTATTCAATTTTATCATTTTTCATCAAGTTCAATGTAAATAACTTTAGAGAAACTTTTAAATATTTTAACTAGATCTATTTGAGGAATGGCTAATTTCATGTTTTTTCAACGTTTCATAGCTCCTAGAGTATGAAAAGAATCCCCCGTTTCCGTCCGTCTGTCTGTGGTCTCCCTGAAGTCTGTCCCTCATTTGTTGCCGATCTTATGTCCGAAACTACCAGATTATTATAAAATTTTAAATACATTTTAAGCAGATCTTGTCAATGCTAGAATGCTAACCCAAATTTGTCTATTTATCCCCATCAAAAATCTTACGTCATTTCATAATTTTGCTAAATAAGTCCAATATGGAGTTGCAGGTTTTTGGACAAAAATTGAAAATGGTAGAATAAAATTTTTAATTTGTCTTAGAAACGGTAGAACTGATCGCTCTGAAATTTTGTACCAGCTATAAAGTTATCGTGAACATGGTAAGCCACTAATCAGAATCTGTATGTTCTTCTCTTCACAAACTCGATGACATCATTTCAAAATTTTACGAAGTCAGTCTAATTTGACATGTTCGAAAAAGTATATTTCTGTTCAGTTTCCTAATACATAAAATTCTGGTACCAAACTGTTGTTGTTATTTTTACTACACTCAACTTATCGAAATTAATATGATTGTTTCCATAAAAGGTTGAAGTCATTAAAAAAATTATTTGAAGCATAGACATAGCATACTCTTTTACCTGTAGCTGCCCTATTTAAAAAAATAATACTCCTGGAATCAAATTGTGTAGTTTATCCTAGTTTTTAAAACAGTTTTTGGGAAGATTACTTTTTTCTATAAACGATGACAGTATTATAACAGGGCAATGTTTCTGAAATGACTGTACATTAACGTAATAACCCAACGTTGTGGTTTATGTGTTTAAAAAAATTAATAAATGAAATGCTGATTTTGGGAGACAATAATTTAAAATGTAATGTGACATTATTGTATAATTAGTGATTAATTATTGTTTAATGTATGTAGGTATAATGTACGAGTGATATTTTGTAGTGGGTCGATTTATCAATGAGTTTTTGTTGTTTGTCTGTGAACTTAATTGAAGCTATTGAAAAAAAAAAAAGATTGTATATATCTAACAGTACTTTGATTGAGGGGAGGGGTCTAATGTAATAATTTTTTCTGTTACGTCCCTATCTTTAAGTACACCTTATGCCACAATAAAACAAAATAATGATAGGAGCACACTGTGCTGAATGTTTTTTTTTTACTTGATGGATGGGCAGTGTCAATTAATTATTATTGTCAGGCATCAGTTGTAAACTTCGCGACCTTCTTGACTTTATATGATTATCAAGTCTGTTAAAGTAACCTTTGTGCACTAGCACCAAACAAAAAACTCTACGTCACCTTAAATCAAGAAATTAATGATAGCTTTATTGTTTTGGCATCTCCGTATTGCCAAATTAACGTGACCTATTGTTCATTTATTCACATTAAACCTAAAGGATCATCTATCACATCACTAGACAACTCCGTCTCGTACTCAATTTATAAAAAAAGAGTTTAAAATTGGTTGTCCGAGCACCGTTCGTGCTCACTTCAGTACAAAATAAAATCAAACTAGCTATATTCCACAAAAAAGTTAATTTTCCAGATGCATTACAAAATGAAATTTCAAGGCCGCACGATCTCGGCTGCAATTTGTTACGTAATGCAGGGAAAAAGAGGTTCAAGTTACTACCTGAAATTTTTATAAAGAATTCGTGGTTGTAGCCGATGCAAGAAAAAGTGTGAATGGAATGTGTGGCATAAAATCTTTTTGTATTGCTAATTGTAAAACTCATGCGTGAAAATCAAAATACCAGCCCGACGCTGGTCGATTATGCAATCAAAAGAAGTTAATTTTACTTTTGAAGAAGTTCAATAGGGTTTAAAATGCGCTTATTATTGTAGTCGTGAATCCAGGTGTACTTTTAATGATTTTCTCAGACAAATCTTTTTTGCTCTCGTGAGTAATTCGCACTTAAGTAGAATTACACTCTGTAAATAATTTTGCTGTTTGTTTTCTACGTTTTCTCATGATCGGTCGTATAATCAATTTATTTTGTCGCTGATTTTGGTTACAACCGAGCATGGTAGTTTGTCGCTTTCAACATGGCTGAGAAAATTTAAGAAACATGTGCATAATATGCACAGAATTTATTCAAGGGAATGTAAATCTAGTAGTTGCGCATGACCACTATCTCATGTACCATCTAAATGAGATACAATTAACACTTCCAGTTGAAGTTTTCCTTTGATAACACTCGTATATTTGCATTTTATAAGGGAGTATACATGGCTATTTAAGTAAATATTTTATAATTTATCAGGCACACACTTTTTCTCTAAAACTAGCCAACATCTACAGAACATTCTTTTTCTTTGGTACAGCGGCATTAGGAAATAGGTGTGGGTTGAAGATAAATTTCCGTATATGTATGTTTTAGTCGTGTTAAAGATATCAGATACTATGCCCCATTATTGCTGCAAATTAAATAAGAAATACAGCTAAATACATATGAAATTAAACTTTCCATTTATCATGTTAACAGTGTAGCCGACCTGCACTGCATATAGTTCGTTGTTCTTACATTATTCTATTAAAACAGCAGGTAACCTTAACGAATGGTTACCGCAGTATAAATAAACAATGATTATTATTTCAAATATTCAATCTTGAACCGGCAAATAAATCATTAGAATCATGACCATCGGAATTGGAATGCAATCATAACAAAATAATAACGACAAAGAGTTTCGGAATGGGCAATTAATAAAGACCTTCATTCTTCACTATTCTTATAATGTCATAGGTGAAGTACTCAACGAATTTAGGTCTTTCCACAAGATCATGGTATAAATACATACAATTATTGAAAGTTGCAACAACTAAGAACAGTATTTGTGATCACAATGTATTAGAATGGCTTCTGGAGAGTCAGCAATCGACAACTACTGCTTACGCAATAGGTAAAATTAAGAAGAACAGTGGACGCCAGAATTTTATTCGAGTTCTTATTGTTGATTACTGCATATAAACAAGTGGTATGAGCATAACAAACCTAGAAAACTACATTGGTGTATTCATAATAATTTTTATCTTGTCAAAAATTATGTAGTAATTTGAAATTAACCTTCTTAAAAAATGTCAACGCTGTTTTACTTCGATCTTCTTTGGTTAAATATAATTGTGTTACGTATGTAATTCCATAAAAAATTATACATATATTTCACGGTGGTTTCCTCAGAATATGTTGTTTTGGAAATCGTTGATTGATTGGTAGATAATGTGTAGGTTTTCACTACTTTTGTTCTTACTACCTACATACAAACAAACAAACAATAAATGTATATGTACAAGTTGATTCTGCACATCCATGTTTTTCAAACATTTTCGATAAAGTTAATCCACCGGTAATAATTAATTTTTGTCTGATGGGTGGGTTAAATGGGTGTTGACGTTTTCACAACAATATTCTTCACTGTTTAGTATCATTTTTATCAAATATTTCACCACGAATTACAACCGGTGCAACTGTCAGGATCTCAGGTTAAATTTGCATATTTTGTTATGTGAATTTCCTTATACAAAAGTGAGGTAAAAGCTAATTTTAGGCAACCAGCTAAATTTATTAATTTATTTTCGATTATTATTATATTTTTTGGTTATATCTGTCGTTTTTATATACATATTCCAAAATTTTTGGACCGATTGTTGTAAAATTTTATATATAAATAATTTAATAACATGGTCTAGACTAGATGGTAAACGTTAACCCAAATTTGTCTTATCATCCTGCCCAACAATTAAACATTACTTAAATTTTATGAAATAATAGTCTTCTACACTTGTGGTTTATAAATCTGCCTTGATTTTTAATCACAATTATTTTACAAAAATGTGTGTAATATTTGCCCTGTGTTTCATATAAATAATACATAGATGCAGCGCTTCTAGGATTGTTTGTTTTCTCCCTTCTTCTTTTCTTTGTCTAAGAGTCTAAGCTGTGATTGAATGTAATTAACTGTTGTTGGAAATATTTATTCAGATTAAGGTGTTCTTTTATTCTTGTTTTTTGGTTTCTTCCTCTTTCTCAAATGTAAATGCTTGGGCACTCACTGCAAGATAATTTGTATTCGCTGGATCTTCGCTGATATGTTGCCTACAAATCTTATTTTTTGTAAAAGACCTTTTTATTCCCTTCTCTTTGTTCTTTATCTTATCTCTTCTTCTTCTTTCCGTGCATGTCTTTTTTATCTTCTCAAACTCCTTCTTTGTGCAATTGTTGTCTTTCTATATATTTCCCCAACTTGTTCCCTTTGTCTGCTTTTCCTATGACTTGATCTTTTCCTTTGCTTTTTCTCTTAGTGATTTCAATGTTCGTTCTTTAACGTTGTCTTTTTGTTTGCATTTCTTCCATCTCACTGCTTCTTTTTTGATGGCTTCTGTGCATTCTGCTTTTACTTTGTTTTTGTCTCTATTATCTTGCAAATTTTCAATGGCTACCGTTAGTAGTTCTAGATGTTTCTATTTTTTGCTTGTTATGATATATTTCGAAGTTTCTTTTTTACATTTTTCCATTTCCATTTCTGTAAATTGTGTTGCTGAGGTTTTTCACTCTTTCGTGAAATTTATGCATTGTGTCTGGTCTTCAATTCTCTTGCTTTTCTTAAGCTATTTATTTTATCAATTAACGTTAATTTAAAAAGAAGGTGGAGAAAAAAAGCGTTTTGATTCACTCAAACCAAAATGAAGCACATCCACAATGGAATAACATAACCTCAAAAACCTAAAAATAAATCCCGGAGAAAAAGATAATTTATTCAAAGATAGAAAAATGTTTGAAAACAAAGAAATAAGGTAACGATGTCGAAGCATAAGCAATGAGATCAAAACAGAAACAGAAGCATTAGTAAGTGTACCAGGAAAAATGATGAAGAAAATTTTGATAGTTTATAAAATGGAGTTAAGGACTAACCAACACGAAACATAAGTAGTTTCTGGAGAGTGGGAAGAAGCCGATAAACTTAAGCTTTTAAAAGTAACACTTGATAATATAATTGAAAAAGTAAAAAGATTCATATTCCTAGGAGTAGGTACTGTAATAGAAGAACAAAAACTTAAGGCAAAAATAGCTAAAGGAAATAAAAACTTGAAAAAAATAAGGATTTATGAAACAGTGATATCTTTAGACTCATGGTAAACGGTAACACATGTACAGGAGAGGATATAGAATTGATTTTTTTTATTAAGTCATTTGTAGCGGAAAAATACAGAGGAGGGTGGTTAATAAAGACACACAAAATTTGTTCTTTTTTAAAAAAATTACATTGTGTGTCTTCCCAATGTGTATTTGCGGTATTATCGTCCTCAATATATATAGACACAACAGCAAAATGAGATATTTGAAATCTTTTCAAATATGGCACAGGAATCAGATTTGTTAAGTTAACAATTTTTTGATGATCATAGTTGTGAACTTCCAAATATCACAGTTACAATTAAAACAAAAATAACGATCTATACAAATTTAATTACAAATTGATTCCTTTAGCAAACTATAGGTATACATCAAAAACAATTTCAACATTTTTGAAGTAGTAGTAGCCATTACCAGTTACTTACTTCTGGTGGCCATGAGGGAGAAAAAACACAATTGTGCGTTGACTTCAAAGTATCTTTTGATTAATCAAAACAAGAAATTACCAACAAATTGCAATTCACGCAGAATTTGCACAATCATGCGACGCAGGAGCAACCAGTTTGAAATAATATTATGATCCTTATAATTATATAAAAGGCAAATTAGACACCTACCTGTGAGCGCCTGAAGCATAAGCGTTCTTATATGTCATTTCTATTTGTTTTTTCCTGTTCTATTATCTTTATCTTCTGTGGTGAATGTTTATTACAAGAAGTCAGTGAGATATGCGATGGAACAAAACTTCAGTGAGAAAACTTGTGTCTATCGTCTGTAGTCTGTCTGTATTATCTGTGTCGATTTTTATTAGACAGATAATCTCCAAAACTGTGATTAAATCTTATACGTATTTTAGGAATATCGAGTAACCAAAATTCGTCCACTGTCAATTTTGTCAAATTTAAATAAGATTTACAATTGCATTGTAAATCTTATTTAAATTTTATAAAATACTACATTTGTGGCTAATGAATCCATCTTGGTTTTTAACAGTTTCACAATGTAACTTTGAAACTGCAAACCGAATGCTCTGAAATCTTGCAAACGATTTAAGTTTAGTAAGCATGGTAAATCATTCATAACTAAACTTATACGTTTACGTTAATAAATCCTAAAAATCTAAAATGTGCAAAATATTGCAAGTCTGTACTTGTTGTTTATCAGTTCATTCATGGCTAGCATGCTTCTTTACGTTTACTTTAACAGTCCACAGATAATTTTATATTAACTTATAATTTAAGGTTTATTTAAAAAAAATGTCAAAATCAAACTATAATTTTTCGAAAAAGATGGATATGGCGTAATATAATACTTCAGGTGCGAGGAAAGTGCTGTCTAAATGACCTAAGACCTTTTCTAACCTTACAGACATATGTTTCCAAATTAACAATTTATCTTTTAGTTAAATTGAGATATTCATTTTTAGATATAAATCAAAACGTTGTTGTTTGTACAATAATTAAATTTCGACATTTTACGACAAAAACATAACACTTGTTAGCAAAGTAGGACATACGTTTTTAAAAACCCATTGTGCTATTTTCACAACCGTAAAATTGGAATACCTACATAATAAAAATAATGAGGTTGTCTCGTAAAACTCCACAAAACAAAAAAAAAATCTGTTGGCATACACAGTTCTAGAGGTAGACCTTTCTAAACATGTGCAGCAACTATTTTTAACACGTATCTTATATTTAGCTGTAGACGATTCTATCGAACAGCCACTCAGCGGAAGAAACCTGTTGATACGGTCCTGCTGCACAAAATTTAAAATTCAAATCGGCTCCTTGCAGCATTGTTGTCGAATGTTCGCTTGGATCTAATCAGCGTCGGCATGCAATTTTTCATGTCGCATTAGGCTTTCTTGGGGCTTGACCTTCTCCATGCCAGGAAAACTGTTGAAACGAAGACAAGTATGTTAATGACGGATTATTGATTGGGGAAGTGTTGTTAGAAACAATCTTCATCGTGGAAGTGCTTCGAATTCCTGCATGAAGTATGCACACATACGTGCACACGTATCCACCAGGCATATATCACATGATCATCGTATTTCGCTGTCGATTTTTTGATTTGATCGAATATATGAGAATCGGATGGAATGTATAATCCATTGGGCCGCGGGTGGTCGGTCCCGCTCTCCGCTCGTCACAATTCTTATCCGATTGCAGCTCTTGCCTGCTCGCTGCTCGCATAAAACGTCATGTCGCTCTGGTGGGACTGTTTTCTTCTTGTTGCCAATCAATATTTACATTTGAAGACTAATACGCGGTGTCAGGCGAGCTGCAAGACAAAACAACCAGGTGATATTGGTGTTATCGGCTGAAAATTAAAACTGATATAGAAAGGCGATAGTGACACTATGCAACAAAGTGTAAACTTTGTTTGCGTTAGGGGTACGAAGTAAGATTTTAAATTTCCACCTAAAATATCTGGGTCATGTTTTTTACAAAAATAATTGATCAGCTTTTACAAAATTAAGCGACCAAGTTCTGTTAAAAATGTAGGTTGATTCAAAAGCAAGAATGAGCCCAACCGAATTAGGAACGCGTTCTAAATATATTTTCAAAGGATTCGTGGATATTTAATTTCTCAAAAACAATAAATATAGTAACCTCGGGTGGTTCAAATTTAAACATTTATTTTCAAAAAAAGCAACATCCGTCTTCCACCTAGATGTACTTCCGCAAACTTCTTGGGAGTTTAAGAACACCTTGTTCATGGAAGATTTTTGATTGCCCCCTGACCCAGTTTTGCTCAAAATTCCATACCCCATTCTCATCTTCAAATTTTATGCTACCTATTAATGCTTCTTTGACTGTCCCAAAAAGATGAAAATTACAGGATGGTAGATCAGGATTGTAGAAATGATGTGGGAGAGCCTCCCAACGTGATTTATTGAGTGTTCCTTGGGTTAACTTAGCGGTATGTGGCCGAGGATTATCATGAAGAAGATCACACCTCGTACCGATCGTTGGCGTCTTCTTGATCGAAAGTCAGGTTTAATTTTGCCAGATAACATTTCAGCATAATAAGGAGCATTAACTGTGCGTCAATCTGTTAAAAAATATGAATACAAGACACCTTCTGTATCCCAGAATATTGTAGCCATAATCTTAAGTAATCGCTTTGGCGTTTTTTGATTTGGTTGAAATTATGTGATTCGATTTCATACTTGATATTTTGATTCCGGTACAAAATGATCATGTTTTCTCAAGAAATGTATGTAAAAGGGATATTCTAGATAACTCATTTTATTACAAAAAAATATATTTTTCTACTCCTATATATAAAAGTAGACTTTTTCTCAGCTTTACCCTTTATGAAAACATTAGTTTCACTTCTAAAAATTCTAGTAAAATTTTCAGATGATGTCATCAATTTTAACAACTTTAAAACGAGTGTAAGATTTCAGAGCATTCGGTTTTGAAGTTTTCATTTTTTTAAATCTGCATGTTTCGCTTAAAACTCAACATGGATTCATGAACTGCACATGTTTTATAAAATTTAAAACCCATTTACTATGTACAATTTCGAGGTGATCACTTTGTTGGTGGGGACAACTAGATAAAGTTTGATTAACATTTTACCATGTACACAAAATTCGTAAGACACATAAAATTTGACAACAGTTGATCCAGTAGTTTCAGAGATTATTTGTCCAACAAAAATCTACACAGACGGCGAACAAACAGGCAGACAGACGGAAACGGGTATTAGGGGGAATCTAGACAAAAATGTAAAAGTAACCCCACCCGCCTCGGCTTTTGGATTTCATTGGTTTTTTTAATTAGATGAAGACTGAATTTTACTACGTCAAATGGCGAATTAGGCTTAAAAAATTCGAAGTGGCTCCGCCCATCCACCTGGTTTTCTTTCTGGTCACTCATTTATTGGACGAAAAGTGCATTATATTGAACAACAGTGGAATATAAACAAAAACTTAAAACTAACCCGACCCACCTTCGGTTTTGAATTTCATTGGCTTATTTGATTAGATAGAAATTGAATTTATTTTGTCATGTGACCGAATCTATTTATAAAAATTTAAAGTGGCCTAGCCCTTTTGATCGATTTTCCTCCTGATCGGTCATTTTATTGGATGAAAAGGGGGTTTTATATTGATAAACATTGGAATCTAGACGAAAAAGTAAAACTAACCCCACTCATGCCCGCTTTTGAATTTCATTGGTTTTTTGATTAGATGAAGATTGAATTTTACTATGTCAAATAGCGAACTAGACTCACAAAAATTCAAAGTGGTCCCGCCCACCCACCCGGTTTTCCTTCCCCTCAGTCACTTTATTGGACAAAAAATTAATAAAACAACAAATACTAAACGTGCTTACGGGTCTTTATTTTGGCAAAATATTCTATGACGTTATCAAAATTTACTTTCCTCTGTTTTTCAATTGATAAAACCGAAAGATTGTTTAGTCGCGCTTAGCTCATTGTGGATCTTAAGCACGATGTATTTTATCTATGTTAATTTTGAAAAGCTTCTTTTACATGAAGCCATCGAAACAAATGGTTAAAAAAATCTTAGACACGGCGCTAGACTCGGAACAGACTCGGAATAGCCCTATTTTAAGATGAATCTGAAAAGCTGCAATGTACAGTCCACTGAACCGCTTTTTGGGAAGAAATGCTGGCGGCTTCCAAGTGGCTCCTTAGTCGTAAAATTTCCAAAATTATGCCCTCGGCAGAAAATTCATCGTAGATTTTTGTTTGTGTTCCATGAACTTTTTTTGATGACGTTAGCAGTGGGATTTATAAACTTACTGTTGACGTTGAAGTTCCCGTTGCAAAAATTGTCATTTATAAACACCGTTGCGAAGTTGCCGTTGATAGTAACTTTGATTTGCAACTTTTGCCGTATTTAAAGGGGTTGTAGAAGAAAAGTTGAGGATTTAAGTTGATTACTAGAAAAATTTACCATCTTGACATGTTTTAAGTTTCTTGTTGTCTAATAAGTCTACACATACTAAGAAAAAAAGGTAAAATGTAGCCCCGCCCACCCGCCCTATCTCAATTGTGGTGATTTTTTTATTCACCGTGAACCAAGGGGACAGAGCTTAACTGCAAAATCCTTATTTCTCTACGATAAATTAAAAACATGCTTTTGAGTATCGTGTTGTTCAAAGAATACTATGCATATTAAGAAAAAATACAGCCAGATACCTGCCTTGATCTAAACAGTAATGAAGTTTTCATTTATTGACAAACCTAGGGGCGGAGCCTAAATGCAAAATCCATATTTTCTTACAAAAATTTACCATTTTAAACGTGTTTTAACTTTCTAAGAATTAAAAGAAACGTCACAATTGAGATGGGGTGGGTGGGCGGGGTTAATATTTGGCTTTTTTTTCTTACTGTACATAGTATTCTTTGAACAACACAATACTCATTTGTTTTAATATTTGCAGACTTCTTTTCACAACATAAAATTTAAAACATGTTTAAAATGGAAAATTTTTATAAGGAAATATAGATTTTGCAATAGGCATAATTGGAAAATCCATGTTTCCTTGCAAAAACCATTTTAACAATGTGTTAAATTTCTTGTTATGAACAGATGGCTGTATATATTAAGCAAAAAAGACTAAATGTAACCCCCGCCCACCCGCCCTATCTAAATTCTGATGATTTTTTTTATTCATCGTAAGCCGAGGGGCGGAGCTTAATTATAAAATCCTTACTTTTCTAAGAGAAATTACCATGTGAAATGTGTTCTTAAGTAATCGTGTTATACAAAGAAAACTAAACTATATCGCAGGAAAGTATCACGGTTATTCTATGCAATCATGCAATATTCAATTGATGAAATTTTTCTATAAATTTATATTTATTTATACATTTGATTTAATGTCCGTAACGATGTCATTAATGTTTACAACAAATGGAGATCTCAGAATTGAGCCTTGAGCCACACCAGAGGGTACAGCGACTCATGACCTTGATAGTTGATGCCGTGTAATCTACTATACAGATAAAAACCTATCAATTTAATCAGAGAATCAGAAACACCGAAGTTGAACAGTTTCGCTAATAGAATATAAAGATTCAATCTGTCACAAGCTTTGAAATAATCAATATACACCACATCAGCCTGAAGCTTAGTTGATCAGCTGCAAACTGTGTAAAAGCACACAAATTTGTAACAGTAGATTGGACACTGGCAAATACATGATGGGATTCACTAATTAACTACATTGTGGATGGCAAAGAGGAACTATTTAGTATATAACACCATTTCAAAAATCGTGGCAAAATTACAAATCAAATCTGTAATTTTTAGAGATGTACCGACTAGTGTCGGCCGACTAGTCGGCTTTGTCAAAACCGGTTAAAATTGGTTTAATCGACCGAAGATTAGTGTCAAAGTGTAGATAATCTTCCGCTAGTTACGATTCTGAAATCGCTGTCACGATATCTGGTCCAATAAACACAGAAAGCAAATTCAAAATTTCCAAAAATTTTCCAAAAAAGTGGTTAAAATTGGTTAAAAGTAATGTATAAACTGCCCTAAATTGTGTTATTCTTTATTTTTGTACTGAGTTACTACAAAAAATTAAATGTTAAAGTTATCCAAACAAATTTAACACATTTTTAGGAAAACAAAGAAACTTTAGTTATTTCTTTTATTAAAATAAAACAAGTTTTTAAGGTAGTCAGAGAAATAAAAAAAAAACACACTGTCCGTTGCATTTATAAACCGGTTTTGACAAAGCCGACTAGTCGGCCAACACTAGTCGGTACATCTCTAGTAATTTTCTACTGAAGTTCTTTTCCACATTTAAAAACCGAAGAAATTATGGACAATTTCCATAGTGTTATCAGAGAAAGTCCTCGTCTTTAACATTCGGTTGAATAATGTAGAAAGAGGACACCAACCTTAATTGAAAACCCGCGGGGTTGGTGACGGTGTCGGTTCGGGTTTCGTCGATATCTCAAGTGGCGTTGTGGCAGACCTCAGCGCCGTGCCTTAGACCGGCTAGTGCCGCTGAGACACGCCTGACTGGTCTTGGCGAAGAGACCACGGGAGTGGCGCCTCCTGCGGGAGCGGTTACTCGGGCGCCAGCTCCCTCTCCGGAGAGGTAGCACGTGGGGTACTCTAAGCCGGAGAAACGGATCTCCAGATTCTCGTGAAAGCTGGTTTGGATCTTGGGGAGGCGCCAACGCTGAAATGGGGATCGGACAGTAACGGTACGCCGAAAGTAGTAGTTGCGGTAACACGAGGTTCAGCTTACCGCGCGCGTGGGTACAAAAAAAAAGGACGGGTAGAACTTCTACGAGAAATCAGATTTTGTTAAATTATCTTCGAAATGTTCCCGAACTTTTTAATTCGCATGTAATATAATTGGAAAAAGTTCTATGTTCAAGATATTTAGCTTGTGATAGGTTTCATGTTTCGATTTTTCACAGGTAAGGTTTAAAACCCGAGGAAATTGTTGTTGGTTAAGGTTTACGAGGATAGTAACCAATTTATTGTAATGTGAGTGTGATTATTAACAGCAGAAAATAATGTAGATTAAAATATAGGCCACATTTGACATCTGCAAATTCAAAAGTTAAATCCAGCTAACGTCAGAAAGATCTCTCCTAACTCTGTCATAATTCGTTTATTCAATTGGTCGTCCCTTAGTTGTAGTTGGAGTACCATCGTGAGTAACACGACTTGAGGTTTAGAAGATGTGATAAGATGGTTCCATTTTCCACTTGGAGGAGGGTATTAAAGACTAAGGAAGGCATGACTTTGCCAAATAGAGTGAAAAATAGTCTCTAAATACAACAATTAACCTGAGCTGACCCGATCTGGTATGATACGATAAGATGACTGAATTTTGCATGTGGAGTAGGGTATTAAGGGCTAAGAGAGATATGAAATTGCCAAATAAAGAGAAAAAGAATCTCTAAATACAGCAACTGCAGGACTGAAAATGTAATTCAAAATATTTGTAACCGATATAGCAGCGGACATATACTCAGGATCACGAAGCAATGCGTACACGTCATGGATGACGTAGATCCGTTACCAACACTAAATCAAAAATACGCGCCGCAATACGTGGCAATACGGATCAAAATCGATCAATTTGGGGAAAATTAGATTGGTACAACTGATAGCGAAACATATGCTAAAGTTTTATCGATTTCACAAGTGTCATTGGTGTCAACTTTGGTTATGTTGTGTTATTGTTTGATTTTTAGCGTTTTTCTACTTTTCTGCTCGTGTAATCGTATCAGTTCTTTTCAGAACTATAACAGTTCTTTTTAGAACTCCAAGTTAACTGTCGTATACCGTGGTACGTGTCGCTTGCTTGAACGTAAACATTCCACCATGCCGAAGCCCTTGCACAAAGGTGCAAAGCAAATGGTCGCTAATTTAGTGGACTATTTTGCTAAAGAACGCGATAGCGGGGGACCTCTTTTACCACTAACAGCTGTTCAAGACGTAAGTAGGTGTATTTTATTACAATTACTAATGCAGTCACATTGTACAGAGGGTTGCTGCTACTCTGGGTGTGTGTGTGCGAACAGTGAACTCCGTGGTACAACAAATAAAAACCGGAGAAGGTGTACATTCTCCCAAGAAATAGAGACCCCCGAACAAAGCAAGTGTGTGATATTAGCACTTCGGAGCAGTGTGCTATTCGAGAATGCTTATATGGAATGGTCGAAAAAAGTATGAATTTGATGCGCACGCCTTATAGATACTAACGATTATTTTACATGTTACACGATCGTCATTACTTGACTGCTTGAAGAAGAAACATATATTTGAGGGTTCTCTGAGCTCTTTAGGAAGAATTTTACATTCTCTATTGGGTTTCGTTATTCTCCAACAAGTGTACGGAAGCGTCTTATGGAATTACATGTTATTCATGCAAAAACAAACTTCTTACGTGAATACATGCACAATCAGCAGAACCCAAATCCTTTGCCATGTGATCTTGATGAAACATGGATATTTGAAAATGGTTCGGTAGTTAGGTCCATGGCAAGACGATAGTGTCAAAAGTATCAGGACGTTCAAAATAGAAGGGAAAAGTTAGTAATGTGTTAGTTTCACGTTGGTTATTTATTCTTCTCACTATATTTTAGATATATTGTATTACATGTAGGTACAAGCAATGGATTTATTGATAAAGCAGCGCTGGTATTTTCTTCTAATACCAAAAATCCAGACTATCATGGCGAAATGAATCAACAGAATTTTCTCAAGTAGTTTCAGTTACTCATGAATCTTGAAGAACCGTCACTGATTATTATAGACAATGCAAGCTACCACAGTACCCTTGCAAACAAATGTCCCAATGGTTCATGGAAAAAAGCAGAAATTCGTGAACGGCTTTAACAATATGACATAAGTTCAGATCCATAGCTGTTAAAAACGGAACTTCATCATTTGGTTGCACAGTAATGCATGTACTATTCTCTATCATTTCATTTAAAATATCATGTTTTTCAGAAACAAACATCCAAAAACGTATGTTGCCGTGAATTAGGCCAACAGAATGGCCATAGAGTATTGCGTTTGCCGCCATATCATTGTGTGTTTAACCCTATAGAAAATATTTGGGGAATTACTACAAATTATTATTCCAAACACATTGGGCGTGATGGTTATGGTCAAACAAAATTCCGTGGAAATGTGGAAAGAAGCGTTAGCACATGTCACGCCCACAATGTGGAAAAATACTGTTGACCATATGAATAAAATAATACGGGAGTGGTGGGATTATTTGACCGTGAAGAGATTGTGCCGTTTATAATCGACATTAACGAAGATTCAGATTATAGTTTTAGTGATTATGACAGTGAAGATTCTAATACTGCAGAGGGCATTCAGCCACTGTAACATGTAGGTTATTTTCCATTACCATCCTAATTGATTGTACTAGCGGCATGTTCTGCTGATGTCTTTTATAATCACACTATCACTTCACTGGCCAAATATACAGATCACTGGTCAGACGAAGACGTTGTGCAACATCAATAGTTATTATTATTTATAGTTTACTTTTGTATCTGTTCCATGTCAATAAAGTAACTTGTTCTGTAGATGTGACGTGGCCATTGTGGCATTGAAGACGGTAAGAATATTTCTCTAACTTGAAGCCTGTCACAACAATTCAATGCTGTCTGTTTGAAACGTATGTTGACATTCTCGTTGGTAGCTTTAAGTACAGTATGAAGCCTTGTACCACCCTGCAAGTATGTGTTTAACACCCAATTGTCAATTTTTACCAGCAGTCAATGCAAAAATGAACGTTCTTAAAGCCAGTCATTCACGTTCCAACGCCGGGGTACAATTGTATTAGATACAACTGCTGCACAATTCTGCTGATAAGCAGCAGTACACACACGTTACAACCTTGCAGTTAAAAATTTGCGATCGTGGTGGCAACATGTCCGAAGAAAATGGACTTTTATACCTGCTTTCACGGTTTGTATAACGTACACTGTCCACAAGATCAAATTTCCATCCAGTACAACACGATTGTACTGCTGTACACAGACTTCTTCACCAACCATCCACATCCAACCGATTTGCTTGTCGCATACACAGACGTTCAAAAACACTTCAATTTCGTCATATCCTACACAACTGTGCCGCGGCGTTGGAACGTGAGTGGCAGGCTTCAGTGACTAGGAACACGTGAAAGGGGTTACAGTCATGATCTTTCCTGTGCCTGAGTTTGTAATTCATAGCATCTGTGCAGCCTGCAGCATGCCCTTGTGTGCTGAAACACTGCAAGTGTAGCTTATTTCTTAACTGTTGCTTCACACTAACGGTCTTCTCATGCTATAATCCTAAATAGAACAAACCAAAACAATAACAAGCCGACATGTTTGTTGACAGTTTTCAAACCGATTCATTTGTATGATAAACGTGGTAGACGCATGATGTCATACAGAGTCCGTGACGTGTACGCATTGCTTCGTGATCCTGACTATAGTCAAATGTACAGACCTAAAAACATGGTACCCCCAAATTACCCATCTCACGTGGAAAGCTTTTCTAAATATAAACTATTTTAGGCAAAAACCGATAAAGATTTACAGCGAAATATTTTAAGCACCTATTACAAAAATTTTAAAATAAGCTAGTTGACCACACTTCCCTCGTATCTAATCACTACAACAATCAGTATCATGATTCAAGAGATTCTTAGCACTGATAGCTAAATATTTGTTAATGTTATTTTCAAAGCTAAGTCATCCTGTCAAAATATCTGCTCGTTAATTTCGCGAAACAAGGTATTTTAATTTTTTAGCTAATGTTTAAAACTTCGCTAGTTTATCTTCCGGATAAAATTTTGGTATCTAGTTTCAAATATCGGTATCACTTTACACAATCTGCAGACATGTAGGTATATTTACATTCTGACGATACTATATATAATTCATTAATACCCAAACCGTCGCTTGTCATTTACATTAAAAATCTGACATTCCATAAATAATTTTTAACCGAGCTGATGTTGCATGTCGTCCTTCCACTAAAATATCATAATGTGCAAAGTGAATATCCTGGAACTTTATGCCGCTTCTGACGATAAGTTCGGAGTACCAGCATTAGCAAAGCCGTCTGTGTTGATGATTTATGCATTTCCATCAAAGCACACAATATACCAATGTCGATTCTGTGAAATCATCAATTGTTGACGGCAATACCTCCGTAACACCTACACGACAATACACTACAGGCTAAACGGTTTACGGTTTACGTAAATACACCTATGTATTTTCTGTTTATTATCTAAAAATATTCACAGTATGATTCGTTTCATTCCAATGCATGTCAAAAGCTCTTCAAAATATGTCACATAAAACACGTTTCTTGTTAATGGCGTTAAACTCAAATCCGCCTCGAGATACCCATTGTTGCGCCTTCGCATTGATATCTGCTCTTTATCATATTGGAATTTTCTGATTGTTGACTTTCAGGTTGGGTGGAATTATTTATAAAATGCCACTCACGTGGCACTTTCGTAGATACGATTTTATCACGGGTTTATTTATTAGTAATGGGATGACATAAGCCGAACACTGCATGGGGTCAAGCCGGACACAAGTCATAAGTCAGTCCTGCTAATTATTTCGCAATTTATTCACGGACATGGTAATAATTCACTATCGGTTGACAACTCCTACAAACTGGTAAAGAACTGCACAAGCGCTTATCAGACTTAAATTGAAGTTTCGCCAAGTAAGGCTGCAGTGCTGACTGTAATTATTTATTTGAATACAGTGGTAAATTAGCTGCCTGATTTTTAATACGCGGCAAAAATTCTGAAAATAGTATTGCTAGAACATGCGGAAGAGTTTTAGAGGTCTCACGTAACGAAGACTAGAACAGTAACTGAGATTGGTGCCAGTGACAGTGAAATTTGTATTCTAGGTCTCCAACAACATAATGAATTTCGCAACAGATAGATACAAATGCAAGATTCGACAAATTTAAAATTCACCAAATCTGCGTTTTTTTTAAATTATGCATTTTTAAGACTGCTCATGTGTTCGTGATTTTTATAAAATTTTGGGTTTTGATATGGTATGTATGCACGTATCGACAGCAATAAACAACACTCAAAAATAGCCCTGGAATTTTGAAGATTGTCTTTGATCGTTGCATTTTTGAGAGAAAATTTTCAATTGACGCTATGACAAGAGGAAACTTTTATCAAAGACAAATCTTCAAAAGTTCATGCCTGTCTTTGACCGGTTTTTTATTGCTCTCCCGGTATTGATAAAATGGTATGTAAATAATAATTTTGTGACATTCTACTCTTGCTCAGTAAGCATTAGTTTTCTACCAAAAATGTTAAAGAAAATTGATATGTATTTGTATGTGTCACTTGTAATAAAAGTAATCTTAAAAATTCATTCTCAAATGTAGTCAAAATTACATCTCAAACACATTGTTTAATAGACTTTTTTTTTTTGGAATGGTATCAATTTTCTGAAGGGGATACAGATTAAATCTTAGCGAATATCTGTGATGAATCTTGTCAAAAGTTCGTGCGTTGTGCAAGTTCTGTAAATATTTTCTAGTTACGATAACTCCTACCAATAAGGTTAAAATTACGTGTTTTTAAACTGCAGATAATGGGCTGTACTGATATCATTTGGTAAGATTTATTTAACAGAATTTTTAAATAAGTGCATCAATTTTTGGACTTTTTCCACTATAAATACGAATAAAAAGAAAAAATAAAAGGGAAAGGCATAAAATAAGTTTAGTATGAAACATACATGTACCTATGATATGAATATTTTGAGTTTTTTTCAGTGGCTTAAGTATCTAGCATTTCTTACTTTCTTGAAACCTCGACAATAGACGTCGGATGAACATGAAGTGCCATCTGCAAATTGACAAAGATTACGCGAACTAAGTCGTTTACTAAAGCATACAAAGAGGAAGACCTAGAATCGATCCCTAAGGTACACCCTTTGTTATGTTTTGGAATTGGATACTATTTTTTCATTGGTTTCACCATTTTGATAACTTATCACTACTCTTTGAGGTCTACCAGATAAATTAGAAGTTATGAGGTCGAGAGCCACTCCGCGAATCCCAATGCTGTACAGTTTAGACAAAAGAATGTCATGCTTTAAGGTATCAGACACCTTGGAAAACTTTTAATAGATTCCTATGGGTAACTCCCCTTTATCTAAACAGATGACAATGAAATCAAGCGATTTAAACATTCCTCGTTGAACGACCTTTTACAAAGCCATGTCTACAATTTGCTAGTATAGTAGTACAATTTCTCATAATTGATTTTTTTAACTAAATTAATTATTATTATTAATTGACGAAGCTAGTGGATTAGTGATGAAAGTAGTGAGATTCCCTACAATACTGCAAGGAATATTATCAGAACCAGCAAACCTTTTGACACAGATGATCTTTATCTCGGGCTTTATTTTTACTTCATCATTGGAAAAAATTGGACACTGAATTTTCCTGTCGAGCTGAGTTTTTACGATCTAACTGAGTACTTGTTGTTAGGTCAAGTGGTAGAAAATGATTATTAAATGTATCGGCTATCAATTGAGGATCAGAGATCGCAATCCGTTTTTATCGATCAATTCAATATTCATTAATCTAATATGCACACTCGAATTGGATTTGATTATATTACACATAACTTTGCTTCTGTGTTCTTTGGCCGTTATAATACGGTTATTAAGATTTTAGAAAATGTTTGTTTTTTTCACAGTTTGTTTGTATTATTTTTTTTTATTTCATATTATTTATACTTAATTTATAAAAATTTAGAAGTGTTGTAGTTGGATGTACTGCTATAGACACTTATTTGCAGTTTTAACCTAATTTATAGGAAAGTTGTTTCTAAAATGCTGATCAAAAATAAGTTCAATATGTTTAAATTTGTTGAAATTTCACAGTGCGTCTAAAATTTAGCTTCAACAGATTTACTGCAGACAGTGCTCATATTTTACAGACTGTGAACAGACTAGAAAACATTCGTCACCATGATCCTACAAAACTTCATTCGCTTATGATCCTGATATAGAGGCTAAGTCACAAAGTGCGCGGAGATAAAAAAAATGTCGAAGACCAATCAGATTTTTAACTATACACATAACTTAATCTTTTTTAATGAAACACCCTAGATATTTTTACAGATTCCCATTAGCCCCCTCCTAGACTTTATCACTACAGTTTATTTTTGGAATTCCAATGCGACGTTGCCACGTTATTCCAATTTTGGCAGTGGAAGGGTTCATAAAAAGAATTCCAACAGAGTTAGGTTAAAGTTTGTCTTACGATATTTTGTGAAAGGATAAACAAAGGTTCGCGCTTTGTGTTTATAAAAAAATCTAAAACTTTATAATTTTCAAATATCGAAATATTAATTTTTTCAAATAGAACACCCTATACTTTATTACTGTATCTTACCCTACTTTTTGTTCTCATTTTTCTGATATGTCGATGCTGAACTGAAATATCAATACATATATGAAAATTCTAATAACTAAAAAATTTTTATAAACAACCTCTTTACAAAAGTCAATTTCTTTTATACCACAACATTTTAATTGATCTCTCTGCAAAATATTGTAACACAGATTTTACAACAACTCAACGGCGGTTTTTTTTAAGAAACCTTCCAATGTTAAAAAATTTCAAGAGAAGTGGAATAACGTGGCAACGTCTCGTCGGAATAAAAAAAAACTGTGGTTGTAAAGCCCGAGACGAGGTCATTCATAATAATATGTAAAAGTATGTAGGTTGTTTCAATTAAAGAAACTCAATTGTGTATTACGCGTTAAAAAAAGAACACTCTGTACAATTAAAAATAATTTTAGACTATAGTGTTCAAAGAAACGTATACCTTTGGGTTTCCACTTTTTCTTCTACTTCTAATAATAAGTAATGAAATATCGAGGAGCGCACTCTTAGTGACGCACCCTGAGATAAAACTGGTAAATGACGTCCTTTAAGAAAATAGAGGGTGGGTAGGCGGGGCCACTACACTCTTATCTTATCAAGCACTAGCCCTGCCATTTTGATCATTTTATTGGTTTGGGACAGAAGTTGAATTTTACATTGACCAATAATAATCTAGGAGTATTTTTTTTTATAAAATTTTATTTTTACTAGAGTTTAATTTTTTTCGAAAAGCGACTTTGCCGTCAGCCTTTGCCCTTAAATAGTGAACAGATAAATTGTGTAAAGTAGACACAATGAGGTAGAATTGTAAACGCCGCCCCTCTTCTGTAGGTCAATTCCTAGATACTTTGTTTAAAAATGTATTTATTTTCTCACCAACGGTTTAACAGATTTGCCTAAAATTGTAACAAGATAATAACACTGGCATTAATTAACAATAGTAAGAGTAGTCACTAGAATGAAGAGGGGATGGGTTGGCGGGGCTATTGCTTGCTTATAGTAATATATAGCTCCCTCGGAAAAAGTTAACTTTAACCCCTCCCACCCACCCGTTCTCTCATTGTTTTCATGTAAAATAAGAAATAAATCTTATAGCAGATAGTATAACAAAAAAACTACGATTAACACTTTTTCTTTTTTTAACACCCTACGTTCTATTAGTTCTACAGGACCTTTATTTAGCCCCGCCCACCCACCCCGCCTCCATTTCAGCGATTGCTTTTATTCGGTCCGATGTAACCGTGGATCTTTACTAAATAGAAATAACATCGTTAGAATGAAAACAGCGTGGGTGGGCGGGGCTAGTACCTGCTAAGATAAAACTGATTTTGGTAAATGAAATACCTTTTAAGAAAATAAAGAGTGGGTGGGCAGGATTAGTACTTGCTAGGATAAAACTGATTTTGGTAAATATCACACCTTTTAAGAAAATAAAGAGTGGGTGGGCGGGGCTAGTACTTGCTAGGGTAAGAGCAATTTTGGCAAATAACATACATACATTATGTATTCCTAACACATTTCACCTTTAGAATTCACCACTTTTAAATTGCTTTAAATTATGTAATTTCTTATGTATGCAATATATTTGACATTTTTAATGGCAATTTGTTGAATCGTAGTAGTTTCGCTTATTTTGTTTATTTGTTAGATTTTTGTTTCTATATGGACACCTATGTGTACAGGTAGAGGAAATGAAAGTTCATCAAGGGCTAGATTTCAAATTCAAATCCAGCGTTATGGCATGAATTTTTGACTGATAAAGTAAAACAGATATTGACAGTTTCTTACGAAGTAGACAATTAAATATATGTATCCCGTTGACAATTCTGGATTTTTCCAAAGTTTAATATAATCCAGAAATAGCTTATATAAAATTTGGAAAAACATCTATACTTATGTGCATATTTTGGAATATAATTCCGCTCTCTAGTGATGATGAACCAATATGTGATTCGAAACAGAAGTTTGAAGTTGTTAATTCTTAAACAATGGTTTCTTATGTAAGGAAACTGAAGAATTGAATTGGTATATCGCTCTTTATTCCTAAGTAACTCCAGTTATGCTCTGTTAACCTGGAGCCCCAGTTGTATTAATGTGCTTCAAAAGTGAGGTAAGTTGTTTGTTAATAAGTTCACTTTTTTTTTTGTAAAAAAACTACATTTTTCTTACCTTTGCAAATAATTTGAATGAGATATCATATTTTAGAAACTGTTCAACCAAAATCCTCCGTCCATTATTCAAATTTTAGTAAATACCTAATTTCAATAATCATTATCAGATAGGTACCTACATAAAGGCGGCATTAAAAGCTTCAACATTAAGGGAAAAACCTGGTCTGATATTATTATTACACAGAACTTGCCTGCCCTTTGAAGTACAATCAAACAAATCCAAATAATATATGCAAATAATACCAACCGCAATGTAAGAAAAAAAACAATGCGCCATGAGAGCATCGAAGTTGCGACCGTCGCGTTTGTAGCCCGTACTCTGATCTACTATGCGGTGAGCAGTTTGGGTTGACTTACTGGCGAAAATGTGAATGTGAATAGTAAAAACTCAAGGCGAATTAAAAAACCACAAATACAGGTATACGTTATTTTATAAAATTTACTTTAAATTTAATAGCCGCCTTTACCAAGCAAAATTTTGAATTGAAGTCATCGTATTCTTGTTGGAGATAATTCAACAAATTTTGGTTAGCGTTTTGCCATGTACATGGTATTCCCAACACACATACAAAATTTGACAACAGTCGGTTCGAAAATTATTTCTCTAATAAAAATCGACATATAGACGAAACGGGGGACCTATTTTTTCGTACGCTAGGGGTACGTAGCAAAGGATACAGACGGTTTAATTATTATTAGTGGAAACGAAGTTTTAATATTAGTGTTTTACGTAACTTGTAAAAATGCATAGAAATCTTACTTTCAAAAAGTCATGGTAATATTAATATATACAGTGTGTTAAAAATACAAGAAGTTTCAATCAATTTATATGCAACAGCATACAGGATTTTATTTCTTCATTAAAGTCGGAGATGCCCATAATTATATATTTTAATAGAAAACTGAATTTTTTTGTTGGCAATTCTTTCGCCTCTTACTGTAATTCCGTAAATGTGGAAATATAATAATGCATGTTGAATTTTAAAATTATTTCTGTTCTGTTTATAGCAGCCCGGATGAAGACTTGGTAAAATTTTTTGATAAATTAGAGCTACTTTTAACTACAGTTACTATATTATGTACTTCTCAGTTTGAATTTCGTGGTGGACGTTGACTATTTGTGTCCTGAAGTTTGATACGACTTTGAACTAAAACAAAATACTTAGTTCAATGTTGACTTGTTCTGACAAAGGCGTTGGACATGGTTGTCATGACATATTATTACAAAAACTGAGCCATTATCTTCGCTCTGGAAACCGCATACAATTGACCAAGTCATACTTATGTGGCAGGCGGCAATTTGTGCTTTCTAATAATATTACTTCTTTCAAACAACCTGTTATTCCTGGAGTAACCCAAGGCTCCGTCTTGGGGCGTTTTTTTATTTTTAATTTACATTAATGATATTACTAATTCGTCTCAAAGAAAGTCTCAAGAAAATATGACAGCTAAATTATCTTCTTTGGAAAAAACGTAGACCAGTTAAGGCAATTTGCTAATAACGCTGAAACCAAGGTTGAAAATTGGTTTACTGCAAAGAAACTTGTTGTTAATAGTGATAAAACGCACCAGTTATTACTTTCTAATATGAACACGAACGAGAGGTTAAAATGGCTTGGATTTCATATTGATGCCAAGATGACATGTGAACTTCAGGTTAATTATACGTTAAAACAATTGTCTTCTAAGTTTTGGCTATGCTAAATGGATGTTTCTATTCAAAGGAAATGTGTAAGAGTCGGACCCCTGCTGCTCGACAAATGAATAAAAGAGTAAGCACAAAATAAAAATTTTTACTAATTACAGTGACTGTAAACCTGGTTACAACACTGTCACCAGTTCAGACACCAAGTATTCACCGGGAGAAAAGTTCGAAAGTATAACTGAAAAAAAGAATTAAAACAAGGAAGTGATGATGTGCTAAATGATACCTTTTGACCGTGATTAACGCATATTTTAAGAACATTGTTTCAAATAAAAATTCTTGTGATATTACTTATAATTAAAAGCACACTTATCACCAGACAGGTAAAAAAATGTATGAACTATAATTTATAGCTTTAACGTGAACAGAAAAAAATCCGTTAATTTTTTAATTAAATAGTGTGTTAAGAGAAAATGTAATCTTAAAGTGAGAGATTTTGGTAAAAAATGCGTTTTAAAGATACCTTCTTTCGATAAAGATGTTTTTATCTGTAAATTGAATATCATTATGGTTCCTGATGAAAGTAATGTTAATAAACTGATGACCCCATCAACAGTTATTTTGATGTCATCTTCAAGTTGTCCTGTCAGTTATACATTGTCTAATATCTTGTCATGAGTTATTCAGCATCTTTCAGTATTTAGTTACAGATTTATATTAATGGATAAAGTGATTGCGTCCTGACAAATTATTCTCAAGTCGAGATTAAAATTGCAGTCACTTTTTCCATTACCGTGCCGGAACAAAATCATAAATACCAGTGCACTCTGGCAGTTAAACAAAATGCATTAAAGACCCTCCACCAGCCACCTTTAGAAGAGTGTTCCAAATTCGTCTCCAACGAGGTTAAGTATTTTAAGAATGCAGTTTTGCGAGTCTTTACTCGTTATCAGCGTAAAAAAAGACACGAACCTATCAGTCTTTGATTTACACGAAACTTCGATTATTTGTGAACGTACTCGATCCAAATTAGGGTATTATTAGTGCGGCGTTCGACCCAGATGGTGACCTTGATATTGTGATTGTTGCCATAAGACGGTACTTACTTTACCTTTAGGTCGCGCAGCTGCTATGAGAATTAGGACACAATCCTGAACAATGAATCTTCGTTCCATCGCTTTCAACAATTAAAATTCAATTACGTAAAACATGGCATTGCACAAAATTTTATGACTCTTGTATCTTTTTACCCGCATTTCTGTACTCCAACTAACCGGAAATTACTGCTAAAACTAAAATTGAATCTTCGTTTGGTGGCCGATTGCGTTGTTTTTGCTCTTGGGGACAAAAAGGTCTAGAATGCAATTATTAGGAAAATGTATGAGGCGATGGGGAGAATTGGCTTCTTCTAACAACATACATTGCGATTTTTCCTAGTTCTTCGTTAACACGACGTGAGTAAATTTCTAGAATCGAGTACCTACTCGTTTGATTCTTAATTAAGCCGCGACCACGCTTTTCTGAGCTTCAGTCTTTGAAATTCGTTTTTATGGTGAATGCAGAGATTGTTCCTTTTCTGAAGGCTGGCTTATCAACTCTTTGTGTCTAACCCAACAAGACAGAACAATGGCAAATGAAATCATTTGTAATACAATAGTACAGCTCTACGCAAAAATTAATTGATTGATGTTCAGAAAAGGAAGGAGCTAAGGTCAATGTCAAAATTTTAAAAATAGACGTTTTCAGTGTGGATGTTTGTGATTGAATAACAATACCACACGTCTGTAGAATTTCCTTTTAACATCCATCGGGCGCGGACATGACCTAAAATAGAAAGATCATACTCGAGATAAAAAAAAAACGCACCAATGACAGTTTGACTGAATAGACCAGTGTTCTATAACTAATAGCCACAATAAATTAAGCCATTACATCACTTTACAACGCAGTATTGAGGTATCAAAACAATTGCAGATATGAGATGCATACAGTTCATATGAAGCAGCTGTCGCCAGATTCAATACGTTGATTGTATGGAATTAGTGCTGTAATCTAAATATGAACAGAAATTTAATTTATTCACGTAGAACAATGAAAACACCTGTAGACAGCCATTGGGCTTGTACAAAGCACAAATTTACATAGAATATTAACCAGAAATAACAAGATAATTGGTCTATATTCACGGAATGCCCATTATGTAACTTTTGTTATAACAGGATATAAATTCTCATCATGGTTCCTTGCTGGTAGCTGCTGATTTCCATTAAAAAAGCGTTCCAATAAAAATCCCATCTGAATAATTTATTTGATATCAAATACCTATTGAAAAATACTTATCACTTCAAGGATGTTGATTAACCGAATTCTTTAAACGGTGAATGGACACTTATTATTATTAAAGAATAAATTTGTTTGAATCATAAATTACTACGTATGCTATTGATGAGGAATCATTTGGAAAAATACAACAGATGTACAAGAAGAAACAAAATCGACACGATGTTAAAATACAAAATATTCGTTAAAGCGATTTGTGATTCATTTATTATTGTGAAATTGTGCAATCTTATTCGCGCTCATTTTAATTAAGAATTGTGGGCCAGAATAGATTATTGCTCCAGTTATAGTAATTAAAAGAAGAAAATTATAAAACACGTGGTTATCTGTCCACAAGCGACTCTACAACATGTTACAAACCTAATAGTTGTAAAAGCAGTATTGTTGGTTGTCTATTAACTAGCATATATTACTTAGCATGCTACCAAAGAAATTATCGTTGACGCGATACCTATTTATGTCCGCTTGTGTACACACTATCGTAAACTGCAATCAATCAGATCTATAGAACAATTAAAATTTTACAAATTTTCTGTTTTTCAGGCATTTGATTGTTTTCTGTTAATTAAACTAACACAAATGATTTAAGAGAAGACAAGAAAAAAATAAGTTTTCGAAGCCGACTTTTGTAATCTCGAAACTGTTGAGAAATAAAAACTAGTTGCATTAATAAGAAAAGGAGGAAAATCCCTTTGTTGTTCTTACATATGTTTGTACGTTTGAACTTTCATGTGATACAAGGTCTTCTCTTGTTTCGAAAACGCAAGATATACCCGAAATTTTCGAAATCACCCAATTTTAGAATAATTCAAGTATGATGATTAAGTTATGTGAATTTCTGTGGCATCTCTATAAGTTTTCTAATAAACTTCTCTCTTTTGTTACCCTTATAGTACAAAGCAAAAACTAAGTATCTAAAGCACCGAAAGATTGTCCACATACAGGTGGCAGGTGGTTTTAGACCTCCAAGACAATAATAAAATGAATAAATGAATGTCTAAACCGAAAAACTTTGTCGAAAATCTTTGGAAATTCCCTCCCAATCTCATTCATTGAACTGCATAAATAACTAATTACTTTGGTTCAAAACTTAAGATACAACAGTTCCGTTATTTTATGTTTTTTGATGGCAATGAACTGCTAAGTAATTTGATCTTTTATGGTAATTAACAAAACCGGAAACAAATAAAAGCAGGTGGTAGCACTTTTTTTATGAATGACCACTCTAGGGCATTTTTAAACAGTTAGATTCTAAAATATCCCCACAATATAGACAATATTTTGATTTTTACGTCTCCAATGTAAGCAAGGAAAGTATTGCAATAGCGTTCATTTGATGAATTGATGTTTCTGAACGTTTCGTGTCTTCTAAAATATCAAAAAGTAGGTCCTCATTTCTGTCTCTCTGTCATGTGGCGTCTACTACTAGTTGTAAAATTTTAAATGCATTTTAAGAATATTGTATAGCTGGTAAAACATTACACAAAAATTTTTGCAAGCAAAAAAAATTCACAATTTTATAACAGAATTTTACAATTTAAATCGATTGCTCTCAAAGTCTTTAAAATCATCAGAATTTATCTTTTTCTCCCATATAAATACTTAATGACTCAAAATTTTGTTTAGTAAATATTGTTGGGATATTTATGGATTGATATAGTATCACTTCTTTTAGTAATAAAGGTATACCGGTTATTTTTAGTTAAAAAACTGAAATTTGTAGAAGCAAATTTTACTATTTCTTTTAAAATTACACAACGATTTTTTGGAAATTTTAGTAAGATAGTAGATAATCTAGGGATTACAAAGCAACAAATAAAATTTGTTGTTTACTAAGGTAATATTTTATCAGATAAGTGTGCTTTCGATATATTAATAGTTTCTATATAAATTTCCTAATTTTTTTCTCGACGTTTTATGACTTCTAGAGTTTGAAAAAATAGGTCCCCGTTTCTGTGTGAATGTCTGTCGCGTGTCTGTCATTTGTCCGTCGTCTGTGTCGATTTTTGTGAAACACATAATCTGTAAAATTACCGAATCGATTATTGTTCAATTTTCTATGTGTGGTATCGTATATATGGTAAAACGCTAATCAAAATTTGTCTGAACATCCCCACCACATGACGTTACCTTAAAATTTTGCTTAGTAAACACTATTTCAATTTTACAAAATAATATACTTGTGCTTTATGAATACGCCTTGTTTTTATTTATGGTTATTACAATTTTTGTCGTTTAAATTTTCATCTTTAGTCACATAATCGTCTGTTTCTTGTCAATTTTACTGGACAAATAATCTCCGAAACTACTGTACCGATTCTTGTCAACTTTCATGTATTAATAATATCGTGTAGATGGTAAAAATCTAATCAAAATTTGTGTAATAAAAAAGTGTATTTTTTATTGAAGAATTATTATTACAACAAATCTGATACCTTATAATATGCTTCGATATAATATTGAAATGTACTGATAATTAAATAAAATGTTTCATGAAAATTTTGAATTGTATTTTCAGTTGTTTTAGTTATCTGTTATGATAATAATAAAATTAATTTTCTCAAACTTCACGTATTTGTTCCGTTGTTCTCAATTATATGTATAAAAGCAACATTCCCAAAAGGAGACTGTTCAGAATCGATTTTTCCAAATTTTATAAAAAACTGCCAACCTCACTGTAAAATTCGACTAATATTTTTCATTGAAATCGAATATCCTATGGCCATAGATTGTACGGCGTTTAATCATCCCGTTGATACTTCAAGTAGGAACTGGTAGATGCCCTGAAGAGCTTGAATGAAGGTAGTACTTTGCAAAATACAGAAATCGGACACTTATTTTGGGACAGAAGCAGTAATACACTCATGTACTTTTGATCTATGAATCTGCCTTGAGTTTTTTCCCTCGGTATTCAGAATGTCGTAAAAAATACAAATAGAATAACAAACTTTTGTATTAATATAAGCGGAACACTTGCAATTGCTACGTGGCCTACAGAGTAGCCTGTCATGCTCGCAACGCCAAGGTCGTCGCGTCGGTCCGATTGCCTTATGCGGCTTTTTTTTATTTCATTGTGACTGGTAATATTTATATTTCTTTAAAATACAAGTTTACGATAACAAAAATAAAAGTTTCCAAATTCATATTTTATTATTTTTCTTAAGAAGCGGGATTTGTTGAACTGTACTTCAAAAGCGAGGAACGTTCTGTCTAAATAACCTTGGACCAATTTTTTATTCATTAAATCAAGAAGAATTGTGCACCCCTTTTTCATTATTAGTAGTACACTGCACATGTCCGAATTGACATACGTGGTCTTCCTGAAATTTGATCGGAATATTTTCTATTGGAAAAAAATCTAAACATAGGCCTAGTAACTCATATGTTTGGAGTAATTGTTAATTGAGTCTTCGTCAAGTTAACAGTCTTGGTTTTCGTAACAATGAATTCGCATCAAAGCTAATAGCGGAGTATGGATGATTATTGATAAGTACGCTGAAGTTGTATCTAGTGTTTTTCAATAACGGCAGCAGTAAAGTATTCTTCTTTTTCTTTCGAAATAACAGGTATAACACTCATCATTTGTTGTATTTTGACAAAAAAAAAGACTTGATAGACTTTTATTACATAGTTGTAAGTATTTAGGTTTATTTTACTTTTTAACAGGAACGGATGGGACCTGTTGAACTAGGGCGGGGAAAAATAAGACCGGTGCCTGAAAGGCCGAATTTAAAAGTATACAAAATTTGGATTCGAACACGGTTATTGGCGTTTCTGGAAAACTCCCAATCCTCCACATAACCAAATTCACCTCCCCCTTCTGTGCTATTTTTGGAGTATGTAGTTTGAAAAAATTTCGGGGACCCCTTTTGTTCTGTTTTTGAAGTAGTTTGAAAGAATCTCAGGGACCCTTTTCATTTTGTTTTTGAACTAATTAAAAGAATCTCTAGGACCCCTTATGTTCTGTTTTTGAAGTAGTTTTAAAGAATCTCGGGGAGGACCCCTTACGTTTTGTTTTTGAAGTAGTTTCAAAGAATTTTGGGGACTCCTTACGTTTTCTTTTTAAGTAATTTGAAAGAATTTCGGAGCTCCCTGGTTTTATTGTTGAGGTAATTAGAAAGAATCTGGACGACTCCATACATCTTGTCTTTGAAGTCATTTGAAAGAATTTTGGGGTCCCGTGATCAGGGTCTATAATAAAATTGCCCATTCTATCTTAGAAGTTGTAGAATAGGACTGTTTTGAAATTTTAGTAACAAAAATACTTAACACTTTTTAACATATAAATTGATGAAAAACGATGTCTAAAATGGTTAATTTAATACACCCAAAATGCTCGGAGCAAAATTACCTCCCCCAAAATTAATATACATACTTATGCTCATCAAAAAAAAGGTTAATATTTATAAAAAATATATCCTGACATGAATAATATATTTATTTATGTTGCTTCAGAGAACTGTAATTGTGAATATTTAAGTATGTTACTTTAAAATTTAATTATTATGTATTTATTGCAGTGTTGATTACCTTAACCCTATCAGCAAAAATATCAACAAAAAAAATCGACAGAAATAATTATAGTTAACACTTGAGTGAATTTCCCTTTCCCTGCAGCAGCTAGTGTTGAAGTCACTTGCGACCTATTAATTATTTTTTCGTAGCCTTTTTATAGATGGGCATGCTGAAGCCGGAACTGCTGGCGCCGTCAACACTCAGTAGACACTTTTCGACCACTTTCTCTCAAGTGAACTCGACCCCGAAGAAAAGGATGCACCTCATCTTTCTATGATGCATACCTACGATATTATGTTACGTAATGAACAACGTGATCATTATAATAATGTAAACAGTGACTTAATTATGGACGAATGTAGTGGTGTAAGAAAGATGGTGATCATGACGAGATGATTGAGAAGAAAGTTTCGAAGGACATCCGTTTGCGTCCGTTGATTACTGGGGTCGGTCGTTTACAAAATAGATAATAAAACAAGATGAATACTTTAATGACTTTAAACACGAAAAAAAATGTTTATGCGTTAAGTCATAATTGTGGACACCGCCATAAAGTTTTTAAATATTCTTTGAGCGAAGTTATGGTCGTTTTAATTAATGTTTAGAGAAGTGGTAAAATTTCATAAATCATTAACCGAGAAATAACATTCATAAATTTTCTAATTACTTTCAAACAATAGCCCTTTTATTGTTGACTACAAAGTGCAAGAATTGGTTACTGCAATCAGTTACTTTTCAACTGGTGGTAGAAAGGTATCGAATATTGGGGGGTAAATTAAAAACAAGTTTCTATTCAGTGTTCTAGTATTGTTTTAAATAAACAAGGTACTTACTTCCAATTATTATTAGTACACTTAATTAAAATAGATCTTTTAAGCAGTGCATTTAAAATACCCTGTAGCTGTATTGCTGTAGTTAAGCATGTATTTATTGAGTGAGTACTAACAGTTACAGTATTATAATAAAAACTGTACAGGGTCGCTAAAAGTATGGAAGCAATTGAATATCGCGAGAACAGTTTATTGAATCTTTTCGAAATTTGGGCTGTGCCTTGGAAATTAGGAATACACAAGATCTATTTTCTGCAATTTTTTCAAATTTTTTACTTCACTTGTTTTTTGTTTTTTTTTAAATAGCACTAGTAGTCAAATGGTAAAATGAATTGTCAAAATAAAAAAAACTGAAAGTCAGAAAATCGTAGGTAGCCTTGACAATACTATCACCTGTCATAGTGTCCAATCATTGTAAAAATGATAGAACTTAGGGTACATAAACTGAAATAAAGGTGCCAGCGTAACAGATTGATTTAAATCAAATAATTTACAAAATATTCTAAAAATAACAAAAAAATGGAGAACACTTTGTTATGAAAGCTTGTCGAAAACTTTAAATAAAAAGTTACATTATTGAAGAAAGATCAAATTAACATTTAAAAATCAATAATTTTACAACAAATGTTCGAAATGTTCTCCATTTACTTCCTGACAATAGCAAATACGGTGCACAAAGTTTTACAAATAAATCTGTTAGAGTATTAGGAGGAATATTGGGAATCACGTTTAATATTCTTTCTCGGAGTTCTTCGATGTTTGTAGTCTATCAACATAAACTCGAGTTTTTACATAACCCTACAGAAAAAAGTCAAAGGTGGTTAAATCGGGTGACCTAGCTGGCTACTCAATTGCTCCCCTTTGTCCTATCCACCTTCCAGGAAAAATTCCATTCAAGTAATGTCGTACTTGACGTCCGAAGTGAGGTGGTGCTCCATCTTGTTGGAACCATATGGACTCTACAGGTGAATTTGGGTTTTCATAGAAATATTGTCTAAGTTCAACAATAATATGTCCTTTTTTCAAATCTATGACTATTCAAAGCAAAAAGGTCTCAGAGGGAAGTGAGGAGTATTTAGATTTGAAGCCTGCTACAGCATAACGACTTCTCTTCTTTGTCAGCTGCTAGACAATTTAGTAGATGGTGTAGGTTAAGCTTTTCCTAATAATTACAAATTGTATCAAATATGATCTCGAAACACGATATTATAAAACTGAAGTCCAGTACTTAGATTAGCAAAAGTTTTATTCAACGGCAACATTTATCTGATTTGGTCTGTTTATGCATGTGCAATAGATTGCTCTCAACAATGGTCAAATGTGATAAGAACACCTAAATTCGTTGTCATCGAAATAGTAACTTTGTTTGGAATTTGGCTAGTGTGAATAAGTTAGATATCATTAAAATTGTAGAGTATGTCTTACATTGTGTTTTCAAATTGTGCGTGATAGCTGTAGCATAAATTATGAATAGTAAACATCCAGTCCCATATCCTTGAAGAACTCCTTTTGAAATCTGTACCTGAAAGAACGCAAATCTACAATCAGTAGGAAATGGATCTATCTATTCGAGAAGGTTACCTCGTGTTTTATAGTTAGTGACTTATCCAGGCTAAATAGGAAACGTCGCCTGGGTACCCCGTCGCAAGCCTTGAAAAAAATGTATATTATGGTGCCGACAGGAGGTCATGTGTTTCCTTTTCCACCAGTAGATGAGGTTTTCAGAAAACGAAAATTGATCTTAGTTATTAAGACAAAACTTCCCTCGTTCCTAAAGCACAATAAAACAAATCAGGTGTTTTAGAAAAAAAAGCGATAATGCCTTCCACAGTGTAAGAAAAAATAAAAGTATCCCGTGAAGGGATCGAACTCGCGACGGGATTGGAGTTACGACCTAGCATTTCTCTTGTATTAGTATGAAAGCTTGTGATACAGTTTGGGTTTTTGTGAAAATCTGGATACTTTGGTTAAAAAATCAAGGCGAATTCATAAACCACAAATACATGAGTATGTTATTTTATTAAATTTAAGTAAAATTTTGTGGTGACGTTATCAGATTGTTGACTAGGATGATTAGACAAATTTTGGTTAACGTACATTCACACAATATTGTTTCGGAGCATATCTGTCTATTTAATAAAAATCGAGTAGACAACACACAGAAGACAGACGGCAGACAGACGCGTCCTGTAGCTTCCCCTTAGCGGCGGCTTCTCACTGGACGAAGCTGCTTCGATTCTTGAGGAGGCGGGGACCCTGAAATGAGGACGGCGTAAAAGGAACACATAGGAACTTTCCTTACATTTCCAGATTGGCTTCCACATAAGTATCCAAAAACTGAAAAACCTTCTCGCGGTGTCCAAGCGACGCGGTTGTCACGAAATCCTCTGTCCATCGGTACCCTTGTCGCGGCTTGCGGTCCACCCAAAATTCTCGTACTGTTTATTTATTAAATGATTATTTTCTTGTTGAGATAAGTACTTTCCAAGATCTAACTATATGTTGATGCTAGATGCTAGAATTGGTACATAGGGGAAATATGACAATGCAAGACGATTCGTGGGTTTCAGTGCAAATTATCAACAAATAACGAAACACTGAAATCAGTGGCGTCGTGAAGAGGGGGGGAGGGGGGGGGGGAGACGACGCCAACTCACTCTCACAACTAGAGAATACTTATAGAAGAATCATTTTGCAAACCATACAAAAAAAAAAAAAAATCGGGACGGTAGACAGATGGACAGACAGACAGACAGACGGACAGACGGACAGACGGAAACGGGAGACCTATTTCTTCGTATTCTAGGGGTCATGGAATGTCGAGAATATGTGAAAGTTCAGAGTCGGCCGACGGACTGGATTACAATACTTCCTTCGCTTACGCTTGAGCAGTAAAAATAATATCTTGATAGATTTTACGAAGAACTAGACCATCGTTATAGAGCAATGAATTATATTATCGTAACCATTAGTGTTGTTCAACGTAAAGGTCGATTTATGAATTTGGCTGACGTTGTCGTTGTAAGATAAATAAATACGCAGCGAAGGTATGCGTCGTTTATATCATCCGTTGATGTTGCTGTTCAAAGTTGGCACGCCGTTGGAGTGACGTTCGAGATGACCAACTTTTAACTTTTGCCGTTCCATTACCGTTGGGTTTTCAACCAATCAAACTGCGGTAGTGTGCAGTGCTGTCAACTTGGAGGAAAATCCCCTGAAGTAGGGGGATATTTTTGTGGTTGACAGCACTAATTCCACGAAAATCAAATTTTGATACAGATAATGAGGTCCACTAATATTAAGCCATTTAATCAATTGTTCGTTGAAACCCTCATATTTTAAATAGCTTCCATCAATTTCTACACTGTAACTTTCTGTTAGTACTTACGCATTGTGAAATATAGTTCTCGACGTTTAAATCAACAAACTTAATTACTATTCGCCTCAAAAAAAGATTAAGTTAGGTATTATAACTACCAGGGCTTACAACCATTGAGCTTGGGATTGGGTTGGGTGGGGCTTCATTTTTGGCTTGTTTTTTTCTATATACATAGTATTCTTTGAACAACACGATACTCGAAAACATGTTTTTTATTTCTTGTAGAGAAATAAGGATTTTGCAATTAAGAATGAAAAATTCATCACGGTTGAGATCGAAACGGATGGGTGGGGCTTCTCTTTTGATTTTCTTTTTTAATTAATACATTTAGTTTTCTTTGTGTAACACAATTACTTAAGAACATATCTCACATGGTAATTTCTCCTGGAAAAATAAAGATTTTACAATTAAGCTCCACCCCTCGGCTTTCGACGAATAAAAAAAAAATAATCCCAACTGAGATAGAGCGGGTGGGCGGGGCTTATATTTTGCCTTTTTTTCTTAATATACAAAGCCATCTTTTCATAACAAGACACTTAAAACATGGTTAAAATGGTTTTTGCATGGCAATATGGATTTTGCAATTATGGGGCGAAGCCTAATTGCAAAATCGATATTTCCTTATACAAATTTGCCATTTTAAACATGTTTTAAGTTTCATGTTCTGAAAAGAACTCTACACACATTAAAACAAAAAGGCAAAATGTAGGCCCGCCCACCCGCCCTATCTCAATTGTAATGATTTCAAGGGGACGGAGCTGAATTCAAAATACTAATTTCTTTACAAGAAATTAAAAACTTGTTTTACAGTGTCGTGTTGTTCAAAGAATACTATGTATCTTAAGAAAAAAAGGCAAAATATGAACCCCGCCCACCCACCCCATCTCAATTGTAATGATTTTTTTAATTGTTGCACACTTAAAATACGCTTAAAATGGTAAATTTTTGTAAAAAAACATGGACTTTGTAATTAGGCTTCGCCCCTAGTCTGCCAACGAATGAAAACTTCACTACTATTTAGATCATACATACATCATAGTATTCTCTGAATAACATGATACTCAAAAAAATGTATTACATGCTAATTTCTTGTAGATAAATAATAAGAATTTTGCATTTAAATTCCGCTCCTTTGGCTCTCGACGATTAAAAAAAATCCTCACAATTGAGATAGGGCGGGTGGGTGGGGCTTGTATTTTGCCTTTTTTCTTAATATACGTAGTCGTCTTTTCAGAACAAGAAATTTAAAACATGTTTAAAATGGTAAATTCTTGTTGACAAATATGGATCTTACAATTAAGCCCCGCCCCTCGATCTGACAACGAATGAAAAATTCATCACAATTGTGAATTGAGATCGGGGCAGGTATGGGTGAAGCATAATCTTTGACATTATTTTTTCTTAATATATATACATAGTATATTTCTTTGAACAACACATTTTTAATTTCTCGTAGAGAACTAAGAATTTTGGAGTCCCCTTGGCTCACGACGAATATAAAAAAAATCGTCACAATCGAGGTAGGGCGGGTGGGCGGGGCTATATTTTGCCTTTTTTTCTTAGTATGTGTAGACTTATTTCGACAACAAGAAACTTAAAACATGTCTAAAATGGTAAATTTTTGTAGTAATCAACTTACATAAATCCTCCACTTTTCTTCTACGAGTACAACCCCTTTAAATACGCCAAAAGTTGAACATCAAAGTTACTATCAACGGCAACTTGGCAACGGAGTTTATAAATGACAATTGTCAGCTCTAAAAGTAACATCAGCGGGAACTTCAACGTCAACAGTAAGTTTATAAATCCCACTGCTAACGTCATCAAAAAAAGATGTTCAATGAATGTAGCGGAAAGTAAATTTTGATTTTGTCATAGAATATTTTGCCAAAATAAAGACCCGTAAGCACGTTTAATATTTGTTGTTTTATTATGTGGGGGGATTGCTCAATAGAAAACCGCCCTAGGTGCCAAACCACGCTACGCCACCACTGACGGAAATCCAAACGACTCATGATGTGACAGATCTCAATTAATCTCCGTATATTTCGTGGTTTTCTGCTGGAAAAAAGACAATCAACTAGCAACTAGAAGACTTTTATCGCTTGTTAGAAGCAAGAAATGGGATAGTGTCACAAATGTGCGTTTAGTGATTGCACTTTTCGTTGAGAAGAGTAGTGAAGAAGTCAAAGTAGTAAAACCAATATATCTCTTGAGCTAGTATACAAGTGACGCCGCATGTCAAACACTAGGTACTCAGAGGAAATATTTCTTTTTTGCCCATTCCAAAACTTTCGAAACCGTGGTCACATTGTAGGCAGACTATTGTTTACACATAACTAATATTAATCATTAAATCAGATCAGGCTACTTTCTTTAAAATAACAACTACTGCTTCCAAAAATGTTTGTCATTTTTTTAAGGTTGATCTATTATGCTGTTCTTACGTGTCACCTGTGCCAGAAAAACCACACGTAGTGAACAATAGTAAACATTATGTAACTATGAGCCTGTTCATGGGAATGGGAGTGCTAGTTGATGCAGGTATACAATGTTTTAAAAATTTGCCATAATTGCTGTTACTTTTGAGATCGCGCCATCAAAATAAGCACCAAGGTGTAATTGTATCTTAAACGGACACCTGTATATAATATGTTACGAAAATATACTCCTGCACCTAATTAATTTATTACGTCTCTTAGACGTCACTGGCGACGCAATAAAATTTAAACTGCGACAAATGTAAAACGAACTTGAATGACACATTTTATACCTTCTCCTAATTTAAATTTCAGGTCTTAAAACCGTGAAATGAACTAACCTGAATCCTCGTAAAATTTTATTAGGGTAATTTGCACTAGAATTTCAAAGAGATAAAAGTATTGGCGACTTTATTGAAGGGGTCCAAAACCAACAAAAGAAATCGCTTGGAACAGCTTATGTTGACGCCTTTACGTAACGGTTTGGTGAAATATTACAAAAACTTGCGAATAAAGATAAATGACATAAATATTTGTGAAGGCGTCGGTTGTTGTTGTTGTTATATAAAGTGAGACATCTTTACGACTTCTCCTACAAAAGCAATGGTTCTAGCCTCAATACGCCAAAGCGGTTTATCTGCTTTTTATTTATTTGACGATATTACACTTTCACTCATTTTGGGAAATTATCAGGATGTATATCTTTAATAATAAAAATTGCGTGAAGAAATTTGTTTACATAACAAATTGCCGTTTTAAGAAACGGATGTTGAACCAAGAACCCATCGCTAAAATTTTCATTAACGATATCACCTAATTATACGACTCCCACTTAACCTGCACACATCAGTTGCATTAAGATAGGTACTGAAAATGTCCAGATTATCATCAGACGTCTCGAATATACAGTAATGACCACATGTTCGGAAAGTTTTTTTTATCATATTATTCAACTTAATCTTTAATTCATATTAATTATTTAAATAAGTTAATGCAATAAATTATGGATTAGTCGGGTCTTGGACTAGTTATGTATTCCTACTTTATTTCTTGTTTCAAGAAACTGATTGCTGGTGTATGGATATTTTTCTCCGTTCAGTTCAATGATGAACTAAATAAACGCTCTAACATACCTTAGTTCAAAATACATAACTTTTGCTTAACGATTTAGGGATGTGAAACGCCAAGACCACGTAAAATTAAACATTCGTCAAAATATTTCTGCCGCTCAGAGAGAAAAATTCTAGAGAAGATATTCGAAACAAATACAAAGAACATGTCCTTAGCAACCTGAAGCCGCCTCTGAACATAACTCAATGTAGTACCATCGCTCGAGAGAAAAATTCTAGACGTGCTCTAACTAAAAATGAATTTGATCGAAGGACCGATTAAAGGTTAGCAGAATGAATTTTTGTGAACGATGCGCGATGCCTTGTGAAGGATAGAGGGCGGCGTCTTGTTATTTCAAAATGAACTGGTCTCTGCCTGTTTTACATTTTGACAGATAAGAAGTATGCAGAGTGAATCAGATTCACGTAAACGTGCGCCTTTATGATTCCTTTTGACCTTTGCTATTGAATTGCCCATTTTTGGGGCGGCGTTTCCGCTTGTTTCGTGTGAATTCTAAACCAGAGATGTTTCGTAATCTGTGGTGTTTACACAGGTAAAGTGTGTAATCTCACGGTGTCGTGATGCATCCCTTTTCATACACCCAAGGGGCCGGAAATGCGCAATCGATCATTTCAAAGGGAGATCGCATCTACAGGTTTCTCAGGGAAAATAAAGTGGATTCTTTCGAAATAATTGGCCAGTTTGCAGTGTTCGTTTAAATGGAGAAAAGGGTACAAAAACTGTAAACTTAATTGGATTGTCTTGTTATGGTGTCCCAATGAGTTTCAGTTTAGAATAGGTTTTCTCAACGAAAAAATAATTTCATGATTAACTGCAGAGGTTGGTGATATTATCTTTCAAAAAACAATGCAACTAATTTTACGTCCCATTGAAAGCATTAATTACAGGTAAACGATTTTTAACAGAAATTCGTCATTAAAACCTTCACAAAATGTTTCGGTTTTTACTACCAGAACGACATCTGAGCGAAGTATTAAGAATCACAATAGAGTAAAGTAATTGCATGTTTTTGCGGTTTACAGCTATATCAGTATACCACATTTTTGTTTCATGGAAATTTCCGAATTTTCATATCGTCTCTTCTGAACTTTCAGATGTAAAGTAGAGATCAGGAATAAGTGAACATTGACTTTCTCTTTTCAAAAGTGTGTACTGTTTTTTCGCGATAAGAGAGTGCAAAGGGTGAATAAACGGAGCAATTATACCTCGTGCCAGGAACGATTTGCCTAATTCTGGTAAGTCAAACAAAATCATATACATACAGATGTTCAAAAAATGACACGTTGTTCAATTTCTTTATTTTATAACATTACCGAAAACTTAAAAGTTGTTTAGGATGAATCCAAATTTCCACGTTTTTTGATTTATCGGTTTAAATCAATATTCTGTTTCAGTGAGCGTCAAATTGACATGAACAATAATTGAATGATTTGGTGCGTCATTTTCGAATAGCCTGTATAAGATTACATACGGTTTGGATAGTAAATGTGCTCCGGCGAGGGAAAGGGGAATTTGATTGTTAAGACTTTCAACGGTTTTTAAACTAACTTTTAACTACTTTGAAAATTGCAGTGTATAAAATTTATTAAATGTGAATATTTTTGACGTATTATGTAGCAGCAGCAGCTAAATAACAAATAGGACTTTTTTGCATTAAAATCATATAGCGTGATGATGAGAAGACGTCACATTAGCTTCATTGAACATTATAACTTGTGTTCATATATCTGATTCAGTGAACCTTTGTGCCTTTCAGTCAACGATAGGAGAGGAGAGCGGGACCGCAAATTTTATCATTGTCACAGTCCTAAGTAGTTTACTCGTGGCAAATTACTGTTCACTGTTTTGTGGACTCTACTTTAATGTATGTAAAGTATCGACGACAAATTGTGTAGATAAAAAAATCTTTTTTCGGAAACATCTAGATTTACTTCGAAAAGAAATTAATTTTTTTAAAGAAGATACTTACATTTAAATAAAATTTAACGTCACAATAGGTAGTTGAAAAATAAATTTTAACAAATCGAAAAATGTATTTATTTTGCTCATCACACGTTATTTGTTTATAATCGAATTAAGTACTGTAGTGGGGTCCATCCTGCGAATGACGACAATTTAGACAATAATTCATATTAATTTGGTACATTTTAATAAATAAATTTTACAGTGACTTCTTGATTTTCTACTTATTGGTAACTAAATAACAAAACTCATCTGTCTCTAAAAGCGCAGTGGAATAAATTAATCAAACGTTCCGGAATTTGGAAAATTATCTTAGATAACATCTTTTGTTTCTAGTTTACATTATTTTTATTGACTTTAATTACTGTTGTACAATGTTATTGTTTTTTCTAAATGTGACATTATTTTTGTAACACTGACAAAGTACCAATGTTGATATGACTTATAGCCAATAAAAATTTATAGTAATTGTTATTATGACCATTTTTAATCGAATTTATTTAAATGTGAGTTGTCAGAAATACATTATTTTTTGATATTACTTGTAAGAGTTGCATATTTATTTATGCATAATTCATCATTTAAACAACAATTAACAAGTTAACAACTTTAAATGTTTCATGTTCTTGTGTCTCCGTGTTTTTAAAGTTTACATCCTCTTCGACTACATAACAGAATATTTGTGTCACTTTTTACAAGTAGCAATTTTGTTAAAAATTTATTTAGTATACAGGGTGACTGCGAAATAAGTGCAAATATTTTAACCACGGCATCCCCCACCCTAGTAGAGCCGAAATATAGAAAAAAAAATTAAAAATCGAATGGGGCAAAACCCCCATGAACCACCCTCGATACGAAGGCACTGAGCCACCTTGTAAACAGAGTTGGAAAAACGTTCGAATAAAAACGACCTAAACACTTTCAGTTTCAATTAAAAGTAAAACCGACTTTTTGCTGCTTATCATTCGTTCATTCATTTACTCATTCATCATTAAAGGTCAGTGTGAAAGTTTTTTGGTGATTTTGATTCTGACGGATGTTTGGTCCTTGTCACAACGATTTTACATTGTTTATTGGAACATAAATAAGAGCAACTTAGAATGCTACTACCTTTTTACAAGAAATGTTGAAAATGTTGTCCTTGACTAGCAATACAGGCGTCAGAGCGTCGCAAGAGGTTTGTTGATAGGTAAAAAAACACCGAAGTAGCGGCTGCCACTTACACTTGTTGAAGCTCTTCGATAATTTCTGGACACTGTTGATTTCCACAAACGAATTGTTTCATCCAACCAATACACATTTATCGAAAACAGTCTCTTGAAATCGTACTTGTTGACGACTACGTGGAGTTCCATCGGACAAAAAGTGAGTTACACAACGTGGACAATCAGCGGGCTCCAAACCGTGCACTTTGTCAACATGGTATGGATGTGACCGTGTTCTTTTAATGTAGGATGCACTACAAGCTGCGAAAATCCAATTTCTTCTTTCTGTCCCATCACGACCACGATCGTGAGTTTGAGGTTGAAGGTACCATGATCTCGGAGATGCTGTACCACTGACGCAAATACAAATTACCATATCGACACACTCTGCATTGGAAAACTCTACCATACACCGATTTCAACGACCGCTCGATAATGACTGGCCCTTTTCGTGTTTTTCACGTTGCGATTAAAAAAGTGCCTGATAAAGTTACTTTTTTGGTTCTTACTCCGAATCCCCTACCCATTCATTGCAGTAATTATGTAGGTCACGAAACATTACCAGCGGCGCGTATAACAATTTACATTTAATTTCAAATAATTTTTTCTAGACACTGCTACCACTTAGGACCTTGAATTTTTGCCAGTGACATAATCATATTGTGACATATTCCCCATTTTTTTTTTGCATGTATTTCGCAGTCAACCTGTATAAATAGAGGCAGATAGTGTTCATGCGACGATTTAACTTTACATTTTCAATTTCTTGTTATTTTGATGTCAATTTTTTAAATAAAATTTTTAAAAATGGTGTAAGATTTTTCATAGCTTTGATAGTTTCAACTTTTTTTATTTATTTTTTTTGGTTTGCAGTAACGTAACTATATTTATTTAAGTAACTCGTGGGAGATTATTTTGATATTCTTTTGTACTTCTTTGTTAAGTTTTGTAGTCTAAAAGCCAAAAGGGTACAACAAGAAACAATTACATCGATATTAAAGAAATACATTTTCACGCATTATACATATACATACTCATATATCATATAAAAACTATAAAGTTAATTTTCAAAATAAATTGTTTTCAATTAAAATGTAATTGCTATGTAATTTTAATGAAATCACCTGTTTAAAACTTGGCGCAATGGGATACAGATATACCTTATGCCAAAATGTTTGTTTATTTATTTCTTGTTCAATAATTGCACATTACAAGAATGAATTTGTTTAAAATTATCTGGATCAGTTTATTCACTCAGTCTGAGAATTTTTAAACAATAGGTTTTGCACAGACAATATATACCGATGAAAAATCTGTACAAATAATTGCATATGATTCCTCAACTTCACGTCATTCAGAAAAATATATATACCTGGTGTTAAAAATAAAAAATATTATTTATATATATATATATTTTAATGACCAAGCGAATGATGCAATACAAGATAATTATGTGACTTTATAACGCAAACAGCTGAAACGAAAAAGTTTTTTATCGCTACGTTTTATGGATTTGATTAGTCCGTTTCAAATCTAGTTTGAATGAATGAATAATTTATTGGAATTATTAAAGTCACACATTTAATTAACCGTGCATCACATTTGTGACAACTCATATTTATAATGTTATCGTGGGTATTTTTGCATATTTTAATTGTTTTTCATTATCATTTAGTGTTTGTGATTATTTAGAATTGGTTCGAAGGACCAAATTGAACAGTGCGACCGTTGTAGTTGGGATTTATTCCAGAACTCTTACTACATAATTGTGTGTACCGGTACCGACTAAAATGGGGTGGGTGGGACACACCCCCACCTCTTACAACCACAGGTACCTGCTTAAGGTGATTGGTAATGGGAATTTCCAACATGCCGGCCCCGTTGAAGGTTTAACTTCAAAACAATTGGAGGGGGGCATCTGAATAATGATACATGCTATTGTAAATTCAGAGGAGCATAAAAATATAAAATACTTATAATAATCACACGAATCTAATTCGCGGAGCACAGCCGGCAACACAAAACTCGTCATTCGCTAGGGATAATGCGCACCTTTGTCACCGCGCGTTTCACCACTCCCGTACTAGTTTTTACGGATACAACCCGCACAATTCCGTCGTGACCTGGGTGAACTTCGGCGACTCGTCCTAACCTCCACCGTAGCGGGGGCAGTCCATCCTCCACTAGAACTACCAAAGTTCCGACGTCGACGTTGGGTTGCGTCATTTGGTGACCCTTGGGACGGAATTGAAGTTGGGCCAAGTACTCCTTGGTCCATCTGCTCCAAAAATGTTGCTGCAATTGCTGCACGCGTTGCCATCGAGATAAACGATTTACAGGGATCTCCTTTAGGTCCCGTTCCACTGGCGTTGTTAAGGGCTCGCCGATCAAAAAATGTCCCGGTGTCAGAGCTTCGAGGTCATTTGGATCTTGGGATAAAGGTGTCAAGGGACGGGAGTTTAGACAAGCTTCGATGCGGGTTAATAAAGTGTAAAACTCCTCGTAAATTAAGGATGCATTATCGACCACCCTGTGCAAGTGATGTTTCACGCTTCGTACGACACGCCCCCACAATCCCCCAAAATCAGCCAACCTACTGGGTATGAAATGAAATTTCGTACCTACGGATGCGTAGTACTGCAATATTTTATTTTGAACCTTACGCGGGATTTCGAAGTTGGACAATTTCTGAAGGGTTTTAATAAATTTGATAAAAGTGTCGCGAATTTCAACTGGTATAGGTTCATCCGAATTCAATTTATGCGACCAAAGGTTTTGCAAGAGAATTTTTGCCTTATCGATAATTGGATTTATTTCACCAAGAGCGTTAAAGATTTTTGCGCCCATGGATAACATGTAGCGTTTTGTAACAGTTTTAGGACAACAAATTGGCGAAAGATTTATTTGATATTTCAGTTGGTCACCAACACAACTGCAATAAAAACCTAAAACCTTTTCATAATCTGCTTGTTCAAATACAGTACGATGGGGTAGGCAATAATTATTTGGGAACTCCAAAGTATTAAAACGAACGAGCTCCGTTTGGTTTAAGCCGCGATATTCTAGCATAAACTCTTTGTCGACGGATTTTAGTTTATGGTCCTTGTCCGGTCTATTCTCTAAATTCAAGAATTGCTTTACAGCCCTTGGGCGTGACTCATCCAAGCGAAGGTCTTTAACAGGTAATTTTACCACGAATTGTTCTGACGACATCCTTGTTGTATTTTCTACGGAATGTTTTTCACATTCTAAATGATTGGTCTTATATTCGTCCTGAGGGAATACGTAATCAAAAATGGGTTTACAATTTACCAAGTTAAACGATACGCTTGGAGCGGGAATGGTTGAAATTAATTCGCCCGACAAAATGTGACCTAGTTTTGTATTTTGTAAATATGGTGGATTTTTATCTAATAAAATAGGTCCGTCTAATAATAATTTCCAGAATAATTGCGCTCCAATTAACAAATCGACATTTTGGTTAACATTATAATTAGGATCTGCTAATGTAACATTTGGTGGCAAATTAATTATTTCTTTAGGAAATGTTACGCTAGGAATCGGCAGAGTAATTTTGGAAAGGACAACACAATCGAAATTTACTGCAAATTCGCTGACGCGCGATTTTATAGTTACGTTCAAATTTCCTTGTGTTCGATTATTACGTGTACTGATACCAGAAATAAATTCGGTTTTAGTTGTTGGTATGAGACCTAATTTATCACATAAACCCTTAGTGATTACATGTGTTTGGGAGCCGCCGTCCAAAAGCACTCTACATGTTTGAAAAACTCCTTTTTTATCTAAAATAAAAACTGTTGCGGTTGATAAAAGAACCTGGCTACAGGCTTGCCTCTGCAAAGTGTTAGCGGATGGTACAAATTCATTGCTATGTAGCAATGTGTGGTGTCTTTGATTACATTCCTTACATGAAAATTTTGATTTACAATCTTCAGTTTTGTGATTATTTCTTAGGCAGTTTGCACAAAGTTTTAAATTTTGAGATATAATGATTCTGTCTAGAACGGATTTGCTTAGAAATTCATTGCATTGACAAAGAGTGTGTGAATTTTTGCACAAAAGACAATTAAATTTGGAAACTACATTAGAATTATTAAACCTTTTTTGAATAAAGTTTTGCGGTCTTATATTTAATTGTTTAGGACTAGAAATTATTGATTTGGACTTATTGGATGGTAAATTATTGGTTTTTAACTTATCCATCGCTTCCAATATTTCACACCTGTTTTCTAGAAATTCGGAAAATTGCAGGAAAGTAGGTACTGCCTTGTCTAGTGTTGACTGCCATTCCTTTTTAGAGGCATAATCTAATTTTTCGAAAACAATTTGGACCAAAATTGCGTCCCACCGGTCGACCGGTAAATTTAACACCTGTAAGGCCGCGACATTATTGGAAACTGTGTCGATAATTTCCCGTAATTCCTTGTGCGACGATTTTAACAAGCTGGGTATGTTTAAAATGTTTGTGATATGTTCCTGAACAATTAATCTTTTATTTTCAAACCTTTTTTGTAGAGTTTCGATTGCCTTGCTGTAGTTTTCGTTGCGGACCGCCAATGATTCGATGGACCGCAACGCCTCATCTTTTAAACAACTACGCAAGTAGTGGAATTTGCGGATATTTGATATGTTCCCGTCATTGTGTACTAATGATTTAAATAGATCAAAAAAAGAGAACCATTCGCTATGTTTGCCATCAAAGGTAGGCAGTGGTAAAGGTTTCAAAATTACGCTATGTTCATTGGCTTCGAGTTTATTACCATCATTACGTATGTTAATAGTTGTAGAGTTAGGGGTTAGCGACGGGTTCGACGTCGCCGGACTGTTTTTAATAATTATGCCTTTTATTTTACCTAATGTTTTATAGTATTGGTTTTCAACCGAGGTACGTTCCTTATCATTTTCTGATTCCCAATACGATTCATTATGTTCCGCGTCTACTATCTGAAGTGACTCTATTTGATTTTGAATATTATTGTATTCCTTTAACCTTTCTGTCAAATCTAATAACCTTGCATCTAATTCCGGTACACTATCGTCGTCTTTTACATTATTTTGTATACGCGTTATGGCAGCCTTTATTATTTTACGTTGATTTTTTAACTTCGTAAGTTCGGTCATTTCAGAAGACTACAGACGCGCAACGACAAAGGTAAAACTTGAGCACAGGGCGATTGATACGTATAAGAATTTACAACTGTATGATTTTGAGGGATAGAAAAAGGAAGGATCTGACCTTTAGACGATTTGATCTGCTGCAACCTCTCGATGATGATCCGCTTCTGGGATAAAATCAGCCGACCATTTGATGATTTGATCTGCTGCAACCTCTCGATGATGATCCGCTTCTGGGATAAAATCAGCCGACCTTTTGATGATTTGATCTGCTGCAACCTCTCGATGATGATCCGCTTCTGGGATAAAATCAGCCGACCTTTTGATGATTTGATCTGCTGCAACCTCTCGATTATGATTCGCTTCTGGGATGTTGGCTGCTGCAATCTCTTGATGATGATCCGATTCTGGGATGTTGGGCATGTGTCTTGATTTATGATTTCGTGGAGTTCTGGATCCGCTTTGAATATCGATTTGCCGCACTTATTCACTTATTGTTATACCGCGATTCGGGCACTGGTTCGGATATTCGGCTCGAATTGACCAAAAATGTTTGTGATTATTTAGAATTGGTTCGAAGGACCAAATTGAACAGTGCGACCGTTGTAGTTGGGATTTATTCCAGAACTCTTACTACATAATTGTGTGTACCGGTACCGACTAAAATGGGGTGGGTGGGACACACCCCCACCTCTTACAACCACAGGTACCTGCTTAAGGTGATTGGTAATGGGAATTTCCAACATTTAGTATTATTGTAATATTTGCTACGTCAATGGTTCTTCGTTCGGTAACATAATAAATACAGCGTATTAGTATGCACAGTGCGTATGTACGGAACAAATTCCATGAAAAATTTATGATGCAATTATACAAAAGTTTTCTTATTATTATTATTTATAACACTATGTTTAAGTAAGATTATGACTTTTGCTAATATTTTTTGAAAAAAATACTGTTTTTCAACAGTTGTTCGAACTGAAAGCAGGTTTGATTTTCAGTGACACCGAATGTATACTCAGAACGTTATTTTTGTATTCAGTAAATGTTGTGTCAATGTATCAGTAGCAGGTATAATTCCGTGCCAGGGATGTACTTTTAAAAATTATTAACTCTAAATAAATATTTGCAAGATCAGTAGGTATACATGTGCGATAAACAAAATCAATTTTACGGAAATTAGAATCACACAATGTTTGCCTGATATAAAGCAAATGTACAAATCAGCAAAAATCGAGTAAGCAGTTAAAAATGTTTGACGTATCAAAAATTGACGAAGTTCGCAGTTAATTTTAGGTCCTCTGCTGTTTTATTTTCGGATAAATTTAAAGGAATCTGGTGTTTTGTTGCTGGATGAACTTGAAAAATCTTTTGAGCTTTTAGTGTTTTATTTTTTATAAATTTGAAGAAGTCCTGAGTGTTTTCGTTTTTTTTAATTCGGGAGACTACCCATGGTGTATTATTTTGGGAGCCCTTGGAGATTTTTTGTAAATTATTTAAAATAATTTCGGGGGACTTTGGTGTTCTATTTTTGCAAATTCTGACCTGACTTACCTGTTTTTGAGATAATTTTGGAACCCCGTTTTTTTTTTTTTGAAAATTCAAAACAATCTTGAGGTTCTACGTATGCCTGAGAAAGAATTTAAAATTGCTTTGGAGCCTCTAGTGTCTTTTCTTATAATAATTTAATTGAATTTTTTAGTGGATACGTCATTTGCTAAAATAAGTCTTCTCTTAGTAGGTACTAGCCCCAGCCCGCCCTCTTTTCTAAGAGTGTATGTCATTTGCTAAAATCGATCTTATTTTGGCAGGTAGTAACGCCGCCCACCCGCCCTTTATTATTAATTAATAAAACAAGCTGATATTTTTCATTAATAAATCAACCAAAAAAAAAAGACATGTATAAATTATGATCCAAAAACAAAACCAACAAAAGAAAAATCCATTATAGCATAACCAACTAAACACTAGAGAAGATGTTCAAAATTCCTGCCTTGTGCATATAAGTAAGCTCGTAATATTTCCAAATTTTGATCATTTTTTGTAAAATTTAGTCATCAGTACATGCTACGATGAAACTGATTTTGGCAATACCATGGTCTCTAAGAAAACAGAGGGTGGCAAATGACCCAGAGGGTATATCATTTGGCAAAATCAGTCTTATTTTGGCAAATATTGGCCCCGCCCATCCACCCTTTATTTTCTTAGGGGATATGTCATTTGCAAAAATCAGTCTTATCTTAGCAGGTACTAGCCCCGCCCACCAACCCTTTTTTTTCTTAGAGGGTGTGTCATTTGCCAAAATCAGTCTTATCTTGGCAGCTACTAGCCCCGCCCACCCACCCTCTATTTTCTTATGGGATATGTCATTTGCAGAAATCAGTCTTATCTTAGCAGGTACTAACTCCGCCCACCCACCCTCTCTTTTCTTAGGGATATGTTATTTGCAAAAATCAGTCTTATTTTAGTAGTACTAGCCCCACCCACCCACCCTCTCTTTTCTTAGAGGGTATGCCATTTGCCAAAATCAGTCTTATTTTGTCAGCTACTAGCTCCGCCCACCCACCCTCTCTTTTCTTTGAGGGTATCTCATTTACCAAAATCAGTCTTATCTTGGCAGCTACTAGCTATATATTGCTTGTTTTCTTGTTTTGTAAACAATTTTTTGCCATTTGTTACGTCTCGAGCCTAAGGGAAGAAAGTATTGTATTAAGTTCACTCGTACAAAGGGCTACTTTCATGTTCATGTTCAGCTGTGCTCGTGTGGTACGAATCCCTGCCTCGTCACTTTTTTTTTTCTAACACATTGAATTTGTTTGGATGTTGGACTGCGGTGTCTAAATAACTTTTATGTCGACCTCCTATATTTTGAACAAAAGCTATCTATCTATCACAATTGTCATAAACCTTAGTTCTGTATCGTCCAACCCGCCGTAATTACATTATAGTATTTTAGTAGATACAAAAATAACGTTTTGAGTATAATCCATTGGACACCATTTTCAAAGTAATTTAGACCAATCACTTAAGATGAAGTGTTGTTATAATACATAAATCAACAATAAATAAAAACGATTTTATTATGAGATGAGAATTAGTTCTGTTGAGACATTAAAACAGTTTAATGGTTTGGTCTTGTTAAGACGCCATTATTATTTAGAAACTGATATACGTTTAGAATATTTTATTAAAGTAATATTAATGTTTTAAAGAATATATCCAGCATTATGGTTTGTAGTTCTTGTACAGGGTATTTTGATTTCTGTTTCAGTCTATCTGTCGTTTGTCTGTCTCATGGCTATTTTTTAAACATTTTCAAATCGACTGAATTTGCAAAGTGGACAAAAGTCAAAATGTGTTTACCATCCCCTTCAAAAAATGACTTAATATGGAAATATTACTGAATAAATCCCACATAAAATTTAGAACGTGATGTGATCATCTTAATCCCGATTTTTACTTTCCGAGTGTAAGCGAGGTTACTTTCATGTTTTCTCGACGTTTTCTGACACGCACAGTATGAAAACATAGAATCTCTGTTTCCATTTTCTTGTTGCCTGTGTCGATTATTTTTATTAGACGAATAACCTGCGAAACTACTGTACTGATTGTTGTAAAATTGTATATCTATTTTAAAATGTAGATGGTAAAACCTAATCAAAATTTGTCTAATTATCCCGATCAACAATTTGTCACCTCAATAGTTTAACTAAGTAGTAAATCCGATTTAAATTTTATAAAATAACATACCCCTATTCTTGCTGATTATGAATTTGCCTTGATTTTTTACCCTAGCCATACAGATTTTTGGAAAGAAACAAAGTTTTAGAAGATGTTGCTATTGTTGAGATGAAGGTTATGTGTTAATAAATCCACAGATCGTTTGAAATATTCTCTGTAAGTTGTGTTTAAAGATGTTAAGTTCAATCTATCGTGTGTTAAAAAGTATTGATTTAATAAAAATTTCAGAATAATTGTAGAGACAATTTGAAAACAAATTAACTTGGTGTAATTTCTGGCCCTCCATTTTTCTAACGAAAAACTACACCTTGTACAATGATTTTATATTTCGTATTTGCAGTTATATTGAATTGTATTACCACGTGTTTCCAAAAAAAATCGTGACACAATATAATCTCCAAAAAGTGGGACACACCGTATACCAAAAAAATCGAATACAATGCGACTATATTCAATCGAGAATCAGTAACGTTCAGCAGCGTACCAAATTCCGAGTTCTTTTCATGCAAAAGGCCAGATTAATTTTTCAGATACAGACGACGTGCTTAATGGCACTCTAATTTAAATCCAAATAAAATATATTAACCTTGTCCGTCATTGCTGCCGATAATGATATTTCGCTCCGAGAGTGCATGAATGTCATTCAGCCGATGTCCATTAGCCGTTCGCGGAAGTCATTGGCTTCTTCAAGGTCGTCCGCGAAGAATTCCTTGCTCCAGTGCTCCTTGTTCCCGAGGGAGTCGGCCGAACTTATATTCTACCAACAACAAACAAACCGAGCTTTGACCGTTCGTGTACGCAAATGACCCAGACTCTTGGGGGCCTCTCACAAAATTTCAGAACCGGTTCTGGATTCGTTTCAGAAGCGAAAATCATTCTAAATTTAAAAAGAAGAGTAGGAAGTCACTGTTCGATCGCTTCAAAATAAATATTGGACAACCTAATATTTTCCTTTTGTTGGTGTTTGGACGAAAACAAAGAAACTCCTTAGAGTGAAAATTTATTTTAAGATTATTCATGAATCGGGGCGAAGAACCTCGTAACGGTCTCGTTGCAAGATTTATGGATCTCGCGGAATTTGATTTTTTTCGTGATCTACCTCGTCAACTTTTTACTTTTAATTAGGTTGTCTCGTGGTGCTTTGCTGTTGGAAAAAAGGTTTAATGGCTAGTTGGCGTCAGTTATAATAATTGTAAAGTACCTTAACTGATTTTGTATATATTAACCAGTTCCTTAAAAAAATTTTGTTTACTTAATTGAAGTAATTGGGTCTCTGAAAGTCTTAGTTTGTGTATATTTCTAAAATTTTGCATAATACATTGATGTACATACAGACATATAAATAGATATGTTCATGTATAAAATTTATTTATTTAACTCTGTCCTAAGTTAAGAAACGATAATGTAAACATTTTTGTAGTCTCTGTCTGTCATTCCTCTGCAAAAGTGCTGATGCATTATTAGCATTTTTTCATAGCAGTCGATATTTTATAATATTCATAAATGTAATATTAATCACAATATAATAAAATGATAATAAAAATCTGTGACGACGTCATTAGTAGACATATTTTAGTGTGGACATATTTTATAATCACGGCTTTTTTAGACGTTAATAGGTCATTTTTTTTTTCTTTTTGTTGGCTGCCATAACTGACTGACGTGTTTTTTTAATGTTACATCTGACATGTTAAAATATGATCGAAAAAAAAACTCGATGTCAGTATCAATGATAACTCACTTTGTACCAAACATAACGTCAGATTGACAGATTTAAATAACGTCATTCAAAAATAATGATACTGCCAACTTATTTTTTGTAAATTCCACAGCACACTTGATAATTCTTTTTTCAATCATGCATCCTAGTTTGCCAATTTACAGATACCCGAAAAATCGCGCTTCTCTTTTTTTATTGATGTCAATTAAAGGCAATAACGTCAAACAGTTACGTTCAAAATGCCAAAAGTAATTTCATTGCAGAAATAAAACTTTAGTTTACTAATGTTAATTACCAACCAAGTTACTAGATTTCCATGGCCTGCTGCGGTCTAAGAAGGTCACGAATGCATTATATAATTTTTATTCACATACAGTCTCATACTCCTACTATGCCGATAGAATTTCAGAAAAATTTTAAAAACCCGCCTCTCATAAATAGTAATAAAATATCCTCTACAAACTATTTTAAAAAATTAAAACGTAGTTCCAACGCACATCTGCGAGTAGATTTTTTAATAAATATTTATTTACTAACTTCTGAAATGATGTGATCAACTTTCTGAATGAAATGAACAAATAAATCAATTTTAGCTGCTGTTCTGTAATTATGTATTATCTTACCCAAAATTTTAAATTGTAAAATTTCGTTAGGTTTTCAGTTTGCTTCAAAATTTTGCATGGCAAATGCTATTTGAATTTTATAAATTAACACTTCAGTATTTGAGGTTTATGAATCCGTGTTGAGTTTTTACCCTAGACATGCAGATTTTCGCAAAAAAAAAAACTGTAAAACAGTTTTTACTAATATAAGGAAATGCTTGATAACTCAGAGGGTTTGGCACGTGCTGGTAACGTGAAGGTCGCGGGTTCGATACCGTCTTTTCACACTTTTTTTTGACACTAACTGGTATCGAGTGATGTTTTTAAATTTCTCATCTAGTCACCAAAAACCAGATAATGTAAACAAAGTACGGTAAAACACGTTGTATATTCCAAGAGATGACGGTGACGTAATGGACGGCGAAAACTAAATCAGAAATTTAAAAAATCATATATTACCTACATTGTTTTTTGTAAAACATGGATTTGTTTGACTGTACGTCAGGACATGACAGGAAAATGAGGACAGTAAATCATTTATAAATAAAATTTATAGTAGAGGCCCCAAATGTGATCCCTGTGGAACACCCGAAATAATTCTATTTTGTAATAAGACTCGATTAAGGCCAAACCTTTAGAATTTAGACCAAAATTATTAAGTTTTTCCAGTAGAATGTTGTGCTGAATTTTGTTGAAAGCTTTGGAAATGGTGGAGAAAAAACATATTTACAATCACGTACAACAAAAGATGGTAGTAAATCACAACCATAGGTAAACTTATTGAGAAATTGGGTCATTAATGAACAGGTCAAATGATTTTATGACGTTCGATTTTGATTGTGCTGGTCTTTTCATCCGAACACTTTCTTTACGTAGCCCATTTTTTTAAAATTTGCTGTTAAAAGGATAAAGGCATGCAATCACAAACTTATTCTGGTGAGATGTTTGAATAAACACACTTAAGGAAAATAAGAGCACAAAGCCAGTCAACCTAAATTTATACCAATTTATACAATGATATTTTTCATAATCTCACTCAAGCAGGGTAATTTAGAATTTGTTCTTTTTCTGCTAGAAATTTTCAATCAAAATATGTCAAGTATTTTCTGTAGTCATTTTCATCATTGGATGTCGATTGCATTAAGTTGTATATCATTTTTAGATTGTCAAGCACTAGGGATGACATTCGTTTAACGAATTACAGAAAATGAATTTTCTACACAACCCTGCGTAAGAACAAATTGAAAGGTTCTTTTGATTGCGTTGAAACTATTACGCATTTCTATATTGCTTTAAAGTTGCCTCCAAATTTTATATTAGCTAGTCATCGCGTTTCCAAGCAAAAAGTGATATAAAACGGCTGAGATTGTTGTTTCTGAACATCACACACATCCTCTGGGATGCGATCACTTGAAAAATTGTGCTTGGAAACAAGTATGTAGTATTACTACCTAGGTCGATAAAGAAAGAGTGCTCGGATGAATATAAAGTAAAATTTTGGTATCCATATATTGTTATAATACATACTATTAGTGCCATAATATTTTTTTTCTCTGTAATTAAAAATATGAATATTTAGTTTATGTGAAGATGGACCAAAAAGTGGGTATTGAAAAATTCCTGTTTTAGAAAAGTTGTCTAAAAATTCACAAACAATTCTGGTATATCGAACTCGACGTGTTGATTCGAAAAATATAGCGTAGTTCATGGGTTTTGTAGCAAAATTTTCGAGATATTGGGTTCAAAATTAAGTTTTTTTCAAAATTCTAAAAATTGCCATTTTTCAATTGGCGATTCTCGAAAAATGACAAGAGTTATCGAAGAAATGAGCCGAATGTTACAAGCCTCACGTCCCCGTATTAGTTTCTACCAGTGATCTCAGTTTCAGCGTAATTTACTAAAAATATATATGATACAGGGGCACACTAACTTAATTCTATGACACGTTGTTATGGACAGCTTCTTTATAGAGCAAAGAAAAAATAATTTAGAAAATTCTTGGGCTCAAACGTAGACGATATAGGTCTTCAAACTTTATTTTTCACCATTTTAATGTATAGCACAAATTTATGAACACAAATAAAAAAATTCAATATTCAAAGTATATGTAGATAAAAATAAAGGAATATATTTAAATAGTGAAGCAAACTGAGAATCGTGGAAAAAAAATTATATTGTATTTTAATGTTAGAAAAAAGCTTATTTATTGACGATTTTTTAGGCGCATTTGAATGTACTTTTACAAGAACGAAAAAATTGATTTATATTTGTCGAGCATTTTAGCACAAGATTTTTTTCATTAAGGTAACGGTAAAAATGCATACTTCGGAAGTGAGTTTTACCACTAAAATGATGAAATTAGGAAAAGACTACCAAATTTTGTCAACTGATGATATTATCTTTGGCTTAAAAAGTGGGATATCTGGCCTTTTTCGGTTTTAAAATCCAAGTCCGATTCTCCCAAAATTATAGTTTATTTTAGTAATTGCCTAGGAAATTAGCTGCTAGATAACAAAAAAATAACACTAATATGCCTGACTACTTTAGATTAAATAATTTCTATTTTAAATTTTACGTATACGGGTTTTCCAAAAAAAACCGAAATCAATTTAACTTATAAGTGACAAATCGGATTTCATGAAATATATTATAGGACACTAATACTGATTTAAAATCTCCTGAACATTACCCAGAAATATTTAAATTTATTTAATTCTTGAACTCATTTATTTTGTCGATTATCTTAAAACCGGAAACTCTGGGAGCGAAACGTTATGATTAATGTTACATTGAAGACATCAAAATTAATATGTTTATCTCGGATAAAAAGGTGACGACGCACCTCAAAAAATTAATAAATGAGTCTTGTGTGAAAAACACGTCCTGAGAGGCGTCCGGTTTTGGTTGTTGTTGTACATCAGAGACGAGGGAAATTTGGTGTACATAATTTCACATTTTTAACAAATAAGAGGAATTAGTCACCAATGCCTAGAACTGTATTTCATTATTTATTTTTAGTGTGTCTAAATATGCAAAAAACAGCTATTTAGTAAGAAGTGTGACTTTGATCTAACTTAATCGCGGATCAAACCAAAATTTTTTAGAGAATGAAAAAATCACTAAATATGAAATTCTCAGAAAGGAATTATGTATGATAAATAATGGAGGATTTAAATGTGACAGTAACGAGAAGAAATTAACCATTTCGTTGAATTTATGTGTTTTAGTATTTTGAAAAATTACAATACACTGCATAAAATATTGCCTCGATAAATATATGTTAAAGATCACTAGATGTCAATCAGTCGTTACTGCAACGCATCAACTAAGCAACTACTAAAACACACACATATCTACAACAAGATATATAGTTTATGTTCACTCATTTATTCAAAATGTTCAGAAGATAGAGGTTTGCTTCGTCACATTTAGTGCACCTACATGGTGTCTCTGTTATTGTCAGCAACAAGACCAAAATATCCATTACACGAAAGAATCCTGCTCCAGTGGGCTGCGATCGTAGATTTATATCATGAGCCAATGCAAATGCGACATGATAATCATACTTTATTTTTCTCTTTGTTTTGTTGTGACTTTTATCGAATTTTGTTCACATCATCAATAACTGTTTCGATGCTATGACATTTAAAATGACTATTGAATCTGCTTAACGCAACAAATCTGTTCCAGGCACATTTTGGTATTAAACTGTACAAAATTCAACTACAAAGATTTGACTTAATTGTGAATAATGACGAGTACGCGGCGTCTAACTAGACTTAACTTGAATTAATACGAGAATGCTGACTTAATCTGACTGAAACGTGAATTTGGTAAGCTCGAAAAAAATTTAATAGTTGTGTAATGAAAAGTTGCAGATGTAATAATTATCACTTGTACCGATCGTGACCGTTTCAGAATAAAATTCATTTCATTTAGTAATTAAATTTAATGGATCTCGTTTACTATTTATGTGCAATAAAAGCTTTTAATTGGTAATACTACACCACCTTTATGCAACCATATGGTACACAAGTGAATCAAAATTCGTGGAGAAGTTACTTCAGTGCCATTAATGACCTTCTTCCTTGTTCTTTTTCTACATTTCCATGCCAATAATAAAACTGAGAGTCATCCTACACGTAGCAATAACTTTTCATTTTACTAAATGGAACACATGCCGGAGGAACGTAGAAATAAAAAATGCTGGTACAGCCAGATGTAAATAGTGACAATTTCAGAAAATGCAACTAAATAAGTAGTTCTCCAATTATGAGATTTTTTACTCTTCAATAATAATAATTAAAATATTGAGATTTTTTTTGTATATTCTGTACAAAATAACTGTTTTATTTTAGGACACGCAGGAGAACTTTTTTTTCCCATACTGACTTAAATTTGTTGTTGTTTCAGTTTAGTAAGTCTTTAACAGTGTTAACTGCTCATAAACAGAAGCCATATGTCTCCTTCACATTACTGCCAACGCTTGAAAAATAATAATTCAACGACTTTTGTGGGTTTTTATGACGATAATTACGACCTATAAAGATTTACTAATCTTACAATCAAAGAAATTCTTGAATCTAAAACATTTGCTCTCATCGTACACATACGAACGAGCTGGTATGTTTTCGCCTTTGTAGTGTAAGTAGAACATTTGTACTGCAGAAGTCATGGTGTTGTTGAAACGGGATTTTTAAACCTATTCGATAAATTTAAAAATGTGTAGTAGAATGTGTTTGTTACAAATTACATTTCCTCGGTTTATATGGCGAGTGTTTTTACACCGGGAAACTAATCTTTAAAAATACAAAGTGTTCTTAATACTCTACAAGGAAAAGGAATTAAGGACACCTAAGTTCGATCTTGAAGTCATTGTAAATTTGTCTCAGTGCTATGAAAGCTTTTTATATGATGATAATACAGGTACTACTTTGCCACTATGGTAGGTCTAACACTTTAAAAATGTACGTATTCTTTATCTACACAGAATTAAAAGAAAAGAAATTTGGAAAAAGACTACACCTTTTGGGTTATAACACTTAACTATTTTTTTGACTAGAGTTTGATATATTTTTTTCGTTACTCGAAGCGAGATGTTTTACGTTTTTTGTAATTTGTTATAAGTAAGAACCATTTGACCATTGCTGCCTCGTAGAGATAAAACATGTATAGTGTTGTAAAACAGTTATTTATCTCACTAGTGTGGGAAGTGTTATATATAAGTCTTTGTAGGATTAGTGCATTGATTGCTTAAAGACAGCCGTGTTTATTCATTGTGTCTGGTCGTTTATGGTTTTTTAAATAAAAACTATTTTTTACTTTGTTACAAAAGTTTGCCCAAATATATTTTCTTCCTCGAGCAAGCTAAGGAAGTAGTGCAATAAGTTCCATTTGATGACTGACTAATTTAAAGTTTTCTCGACATGTCGTAACTCCTAGAACTTGAAAAGTAGGTCACCCGTTTCCGTCTGTTTGTCGTCTATTGGTGGTTTTATTAGAAATTAATTATTGACTTCCTTGTTTTTTGAACATAATTTAAACATTCTGATACATTTGGAAAAATTCTTTAAATTACAATCTTTTATATAGGTACATATAAAAAAATTATGTACTATAGTTTTGGGATACTTTCTTAGTTTTAACGGCAGCCAGCCAAAGAGCAAATAAAAGTTTTAACAAGAAAAGCAATTTTAAAAGTAGTGAAATTTGTATTACTTGTTATAATCGGCATCGTATAAAAATTGTGGGCTTGCAGAAGGTGGTTTTAGTCAAATTTTGTATAAAATCACTCTACTTTTTTACAATCGGGAGAGTCTTTGGCGATATCTATGAGACCAACATCTTGAGAGATTGACTTTTTCTCTAAGGCTTTCATTATGAGTCAAAAACATCAAAAATTAAAAATTACTTCTTCGTCCGAAGTACAGGGTTATCATAAATGATTGTAGTCGAAGTAGGCGCTGACGCAATTGTTTTGATGTGCCGCTTCTTACTTTCAAAAAATTATTAATTATAGTCCACTAAAGTTATGGGGAATTTTTGTTTTGCTTTGCTGTCAGAAAAATGTCATACTGGTCATATGTCATAATACTTTCCCGCGCACGTCTTGTTTACTTGTGTTGTTGTTCCAGTCTTCTTTGTTATAAATTAAATTGAATTAAACCAGTTTTTATCAAAACTACAACGATTTGATAACAGCGATTAAGGTAATAGAAATGAATTAATGTGTATTCATATTTCAAATAAATCTGTTTTAGGTTAAGATGGGGTACACTCTTGAACAAAATACGTTTATTGTTATGTCTTACTATCGAAATGGGACGTTAAATGCGGACGGGGAATGGGTGTATTCTGTTCAAGCTTGCAAGGATGAGTATTTGGCAAAATTTCCAGAATTAAACATTGAAGAACAGTCTAATGACACACATAAAAAGAATCGTTGACCGATTCAACAGCACTGGAAATGTTTCTAAAGGCAAGTCACCAGGAAGGCCTCCAGTTAGTGAAGAGGTGGTCGAAGATTTGAGGGAAAGAATGGAGCAAAGCCCAAAAAAATCTTTGAGTAAACTGTCTTTGCAATCTGGTGTCCCATACACCACTTGTCAGAAAGTTTTAAAAAGAACATTACATATGCATCCCTATAAAGTATCGTCAATCCATGAACTTAAACCAGCTGATTATCCTCGTCGTGTTGCATATTGTGAATGGTTTCAAAACAACATGAACAACAGAATTTTGGATTTGTCATTTTTTTCAGATGAAGCATGGTTTCATCTAAATGGCTACGTTAATTCGCAAAATTATAGAGTTTGGAGTGCTGAAAATCCTTTTGTTTTTGAAGAAAGGCCTTTACACTCTGTTAAAGTTGGCGTGTGGTTAGCGGTTTCGCGTAGAAGAGTGATTGGGCCAATATTCTTTCACAACACAATTAATTCCGCAAGGTATAGGGAGCAAATATTAGAGGTGTTTCTAAACCACTTGGATGATGAGGAATTGGAATTTGGTTACTTCCAACAAGACGGAGCCCCAGCCCATAAAACAATGGAAATTTTAAGATACTTGCAAGAATTTTATGGGGATCGTATAATAAGTCAAAATCTTAATCCAGAGTGGCCTGCTCGTTCACCTGATTTGACTCCACTTGATTATTCAATATTTGGATGGATGAAAGATAACATATACAAACATCGATTACATACTTTGGAAGAACTAATGGATGCAATTATACATTGTTGTCAAAATATTGATGTAGTGATGTTAGAAAACATTTTTGAAAACAAAAAAAGAAGGGTAGCTTTATGTTTACAGCAAAACGGGGAACATTTCCAGCATCTTTTATAATTGAAAGTAATTAGCTTTTGGTGAGTGATATAAATTATATAGCGACAAAGTATTAGGTTCTGCTTAATTCTAGTTGACAATGATTTAATAATGAATAATGAAGTATTTGATGAAATGGAAGAATTTGAATGCTTTGATGTTCATGGAGTAACCTAATTAAGAGCTGATCATTTTCACAGTATGAGTGATTGCGCAGGTTTTAAAAAGTTTCAGATGACCAATGAAACAGTGATGTGTATTTCACCTTTGCTAGAACATCATCTAGAATTTTCTGTAGATATGTAAGTGTAGAACTTACGTCAGTAATCAGAGATAAATATTTCACTTCTAGCAGTCAAAGTTTCTCTTCAATGAACTAACTCTTAATTGGTTTATGATATTTCGTTGGTAGAGCGCACTTAGAGTGTACTATGGATTTTATGGACATTCATCAAACAATAGTGGTTAGAATAATTCCTTGAGTACCCAGAGCAGTGATTATACTGTACCAAAAAATTTTTGTGATGCCTCAAATTGTAGAGGAGCAAGCAAATGTGAAAGATTGTTGTTCATCTAGCTCGTTTTCCAGACTTCATTGGCGCCTTGGACTGCATATGCACATATAAAAATTAAATTACCAGGTATATGAATTTTTGTTAACATAGAACACAAAAAATGAAATAGTAAAAGTTTTAGGTGGAGAAGATCCGGAAATTTTTAGAAATCAGGAAGATTATATCTTCATTAATGTACAAGCCATATGTGATGAAAGGATTAAATTTCAAATATTGTGGCACAATGATCAATAGCTACACATGATAGTACTATTTTTAATCATTGTTCAGTTTAAAATCTGTTTGAAAATGCACAACTACAAAGTTGTGTGCTCTTGGATAGAATATTTTAAGAGAATTTTATTATATTATTATATTTCTAAGTAACAAAAGTTATCCCTTAAAAAAATACTTGTTAACACTACTGATATATCCCGTTACTCCAGTACAACAGCTCTATTATCAGTCACACATTGGAAGCCGCAATAGAATTGGATGCACATTTGGGATTCTGAAACGACAGTTTCCTGTGTTAACAGTTGTGATTGTTGCTGTTGTTTTACACAACATTTTAAAACAGATTGTAATATTTGACAGTAAAAATTTATTGGTAATAAAATAATTTTTTTTGTTGATTTCATTTATAGTGAAAAACATATTAAAATTTATTTATAAACTAACAATATCTCATGTTATTGTTAACATTACATTAAAAATGAGCATCATTTAATTGAAAAGAGTCCTTTTTCAACATACTAAAAATGTATTTATAAACTAACAATATCTCATGTTATTGTTAACATTACGTTAAAAATGAGCATCATTTAATTGAAAATGGACTCTTTAATGTTTTACTTTGAAGTAAGTACGTCTAATTCAAGGTCTGGTTTTAAAACCCTTTTCCTAAAATTAAATTCTTCAATTTCTCGTTCCTTATTTTGTAGTTAACAACTCCTCCCGAAATATTGCTTTTTTAATTTTGCCACTTCATAACCCTGCCACTTCTGTGAAATTATGTTCCCATGAACAGTCTCCATAACCTTTGCTCTTCTTCCACTGAACCAATTTTTAGTGTGAACTGTGAAGTTACTGATCCATTAGCTTTTTAAAATTATTTGGCATGTAACACGCCAGTGGTCCTGAAAATAAACAGTACATTTTTTATAGATAACAATGAAATGCATACTTACTTCTTTTGAGGTTGTTTGTAAATCATAACCACAGAACACTGACTACCACCCTGTTCAACTATGCTTTTCTGTTCAACATTGGAACCAAGACTGTGATGTCATCTTGTACCTAAACACACAGGATTTCTTCTGCACAATCTTGACTATTTGTTGGTTTGATGCTTTCATTTTCGTCCCCACTATGTGAAATGTACGTCTCCAGTCTCCACAAGTGTTTTGATTTGTGATGTCCGTAACTTAACCAAAACAAGGATCTATTGTTTCAAATACTGGACGTGGTCCTTTGCCAATCTTTCTTCTTTCGGCCTCTTCGTCTGCGGCTGTTTTCCGGTCTTCATTTTTCTTGTTCTCGTACCACTTTTTTTCAGAATTTTTGTCGCACCAGTAAATGACATCGGCCTTTTTATTTTCTATGGTAGCTTTGGATTCATATTCATAAACTTAATCCATAATTAAAACCTCCTCCGGTGTACAACTGGTTATTCGGCATTTTGTTCCATATTTTTTTTATAAACTGCACGAACACACGAGGCACGGGGGCACGGACACAAATGAATTTACGTAACACTTCTAAGTGTTAAGTGAAAGCCATGCAGTTAGGCCTAAACACTTAAAGAATGTTTTATTTATTTTTGAAAATAACCTCAAACAGAGCATGACATTTAATTAATAGTTCGAATTACTTCGAACCGTATTATGAAGCGGCAACAGCAAAAAATTCATTTGTTTTCAAAGCCAAGTTGACTACAATCATTTATGATGACCCTGTATGTTTTCAGTGGCAGCACAAATCATTTCAATCATTTGTTCTAATTTTTGAAAATTTGCATCTTACATTTCCACTACACAAAACTACGAACATTGAAGATGTAAAAATTTTCACAATTTTGAAATTACTAGACTAACTTAATTCTACTCTTCTTCAACCTGTCGGTGCCGGAACAACAGATTTGGGTTATTTTTCTCTCCACATTTTTTTTCATTTTCGCCCTATCATGCGTTACCCTTCAACTGATTCATCTTATTTCGGCAATTTTTCTTAGTTCCCCTTCCCAAGGTTTTCACGGCCTTCCTGTTTTTCTTTTACGTACTTCTTTTGCTTCATTTCTAATTTAAGTACGTCTGGTTCTTTATCATATTTCCCTTAAAAAGTGTCTTTCAACACTGTTTGTTACCTCTGATTTCGTTCTCTATATGTCGTTGTCCATGTTTCACTTCCAAATTTCAAATTTGATTTTATTATTATTTTTTAATCACTCTCTCCTTCATCTCTTTTGGTATTTTTTTCTTAACAAGAAAGTGTTATTTGCACGCAATTAAATAGGTTCCCTGTTTTTTTATTTTGTTATTTATTTTGACTTTCATACTTCTCAGATACTTATTTTTGGCTCTTATTTTGATCTTCTCCTTCTTATTTAGATTCCCAGTTATCATTGTTTTTGACTTTTTCATTTTTTCTTTTTCGACAATCATTATCAAATACTTAATCTGCATAATACAATTCTGTAAGTTTTCTTAAATACACTTTCTAAAAGCTCACATGGTATATTTTTACTTCGTTGTTCGTTTTTGCTATCGATTCTTGTATTAGGTTAAACAAGATGGGACTCAGGATGCATCCTTCAAACCTTGTTTGTTTCTAAAAGTCTGGACTGTCATTTTTATTCACCACTTTGTGTTTCTGCATGTGTTGAAGATTTTTCTTCCCGTAGTAGTATTGTAATCGAGTCCATCGGACGACTTGCAAATTTTATGTTTTCTCGACGTTTCATGATCCCTAGGGTCCAAAAAAAGTGCCTTCCGTTTCCGTCTGTTCGTCTGTCGTTTGTCGTTTGAATACTCGGGTAATCTCCAAAACTACTGGGTTATTGTCAATTTTTTTTTCAATATAGTATACAAAGTTTCCTCTTTTTCTTTTTGTTCCACTTTCAATGCTCTTTTCATTAACTATATCAACCCTATCGTTTTCTTGTGTTACTATTTCAGCCACTTTTATTTTCACCATTTTAAAAAAACATCGTGTTATTATACAGAACTAACTGCTAAAATAAGACCGATTTTTGGCAAATTACATACCCTCTAAGAAAAGAGAGCTTGGGTGGGCGGGGCTAGTAGCTGCTAAAATAAGACTGATTTTGGCAAATGAGAGACCCTTTAAGAAAAGAGAGGGTGGATGAGCGGGGCTAATGCGTGTTAATACAGATTAACCCCGCCCACCCACCCCGCCTGTATTTCAGAGATCCATTTTATGTGCTCCGAATCAAAGATGGATCTTATACTGAACAAAAATAAAATCGTTAGAATGAGAGTAGCGCTTCTATTACCTGCTAAGATAAAACTGATTTTGACAAATGACATACCCTCTAAGAAAGAGAGGGTGGTGTTACGAGGGTATTACCTGCTAAGACAAAACTGATTTTGGCAAATGACATGCCCTCTAAGAAAAGAAAGGGTGGGTGGGTGGGGCTAGTAACTGCTAAAATAAGACCGATTTTGGCAGGTGGCAACTTTTAGTTAGGGTTTTATCATTTACACAATATTCATGACATACCAATTATAAAATTTGTTGACAATTAGTTTCACAGTCAACACAGATGACAGACAGACAATCGACTGATAGACGGAACTGGGACACCTATGTTATCATCTTTTAGGGGTCTAGAAAACATGAAAGTAGTCGTTCAGGGATGGACCTTACTACAATACTTCCCTAGTTTTTCATTGAGAAGTAAAAATGTAGAACGTTTGAATATTTCTTTTTTCCTCTGGAATTCTTTTTGTCCGCTATTGTGAGGCAATTCTTCTAAATTTCTCTTCTGTTTAGTTCACTTTTGTGCTGAATTGTTCACTTGTAGCTTGTAGGTAATTATAGATTGTAAACTGTTAATTGTAAGTAGACTTGATTGCTAAAATGTAATGTAACGTGTGGAAGTTTCAGAAATTCTTTGAAATTATTGATTGTTACTTCCCGAGTGAATGACTACTTTTATGTTTACTAGACGTTTCATGACCGCGAAAATATGAAAAATTACTTGTCTGTCGTCTGTGTCAATTTTTATAAAACATATTTATAATTTCCAATTGTTGAGTAGCTGATACAACGCTAAGCAAAATTTGGTATTCATCTCCATCCACAATTTCATGACGTCACTTCAAATACTTTTTAAATTTTCTAAAATAACATATTCCTGTACTTGTGGTTTATGACTCCCCCTTAATCCATAAGATCCAGATTTTCGCAAAAAAATAATTAATACTGAAGAATCGGGTGATCCAAGAATGACGGAAAAGCTCGATGGTACATTGTTAAGAAGGTTCTGAAAAGTAAAAAAAAAATTGTTAAAAAAATCCTTAACCCAAATTTTTGAAAATATTGAAGTTCAATGTCGAAGAATTAGCATCGTAATTCTGTCTAAAATTCCGATACAAATAGCCAAAAATGACATCTGTCAACAGTAAAAAATGACGTTGTATATCGGATTCTAGCAAATTATAATAACTGCCCATTAGACATGCAGTTCATAATAATAAAAGTAAATCATAATTACGAAGTTAATTCTTTGACATTTAATATTTTCAAAAGTTTGATGCAGGGATTTTTTTAAACCATTTTTTTCGAGTTCTTCAGAACTTTCTTAACAACGTACCTTCAAGATCTGTCATTTTTGGATTACCCTGTATATATAATATAAAAAGAATTGGATCCCTCACACTCGTCAGTTGGTATTGTTTTTTTTTTTTTACTAAAGCACTGGATTTGTCTGATGGTACTTCAGAAGCGAGGGAAGTTATGGCTAGTACTATATGACCAATTTTCATTAATTATACCGTCCGCTCAAAAAAAGCCTGGATCCGTAGCTGTCTTAATACGTCAAATTAAATCGTTTTAAATATACTACGATCTGATTTGATTTATTTTTAAACGGTATGTTGTTTTAGTGTATGTACGATATTCAACTTTTGTTTAATGACACCCTATATATTTTGAGGGATTCTTGTAGAGATTTGTTTCTAAATTAATTAATGGATCATACTTTAAGATTTCTGGACAATATTGATTTAATATTTGCCATAAAATATTGTAGCTATTAAATTATTATCTTCGTGCAGAAGCCATTTTTAAATTTAAATACTTGTATATTTTTTTTAATAATAATGAAAATACTTTCAGAGTTTAAATAATATATTCGTAGTCACTGCTACACGTGTTTCGGTACACAGTACCGTCTTCAGGCAGAAGAGAAACTGCCTGAAGACGGTACTGTGTACCGAAACACGTGTAGCATCAAAAACACGTGTAGTCACCTACGAATATATTATTTAAACTCTGAAAGTACTTTCATTATTATTAAAATTAATATGGAGTTTAAACACGTATCAGCCTCATCAATACATACAATACTTGTATATGTTAAGAAATTTACAAAAATTGCAAACAACAATTCTGGCGTGAAGTAATTGCATTTTGTAGCCGCAAATAATTGTGGTAATAAATCCAACAGCCATCTTGACACAAACATTAAATTAATTTTTAGCACAACTTTGTCATGTAATCTGCATTATGATACATTAATGAATTCAGAAAAAAAATCTACAAGAAACTCTAAAAAAATATATAGGGTGTCATTAAAAAGAAAAAAGTAGAGTGTGTTAAAAATTAGTTTTTCAAATCAGATTGCAGTATATGTGTTTAAAACGATTTAATTTGACGTATCACACAATGTTGTATTCGAAAAAATAACACAGCAACGGACCTGGGCTTTTTTTCGAACAGACGGTATCACAGTAACGATATCTCCAACAGGATTAATCTTTCTGTAAAATAAAACAAATTAAGATTTAAACTTGTAACGGTTGAATAAAACAACATTTATAGGTTATTAGCTACTTAAAATAACTCCGATTTCACACTTTAACGTTATATGCACGCATCATGCACACGTTAAACATTTCATTCAAACCACGAGTATTACTTTCATAATTAGAAGTGGATGGCAACGAAAAAAGGGGAAAAGCTTGCTTATGGCGGAAGGTTAGTTGGCTCGTTGAAGCACCCAAGCACGTTCTTATTTCCATATGTGATCATTAGAGGAGTGCCTCTCTTGTTAACCGCATCTTCAATCCCATATTCGTCTATCAGAGTATAAAGCTCACTGACTACCGATTCTCGATGAAAATCTAACTGTAGCTGTGGGATTTTTGTTTATTATGGACGACTGTCTACAGTCGACAAAGGATGCCGAAAGGAAATATTTCCGACGGTCTCGCAAACCGCACAGCAACCAGGTCTAGACCGCCTGAAAGAAAATTAAGATTTGCTTTTCAATTATAATTAGCGTCTTTGCGTTGTGTTTTATTTGTTTTCAAGAGAAGTATAACATTCACGATTTCCGTATTGCCATTTAGGTTTCACCAAATGCAGTTGAAACAGGGACGGTACGTACTAATTGGTGCTATTAGCTGCTTGACATTAAACCAATTCTAAATCCGTCTTCTAAAAATAATGAATGTTATTTCAACTAACTGTATATCTCGTAAAAGGTGCATACGGAAATTGCTAACAATTTACACCCAATTAGCTGGACGACTAGGTACGACTCTAGATATATTTTTAATTTGTTCATAATAGTGTGTAGTCATTATTTACGGCAAATTACTCGCGCCTCTGAAGCACTACCGAAATAGTGCTAGTTTTGCTGAAAGCCACCAATTTCAATAGTAATACCTTTATAGTTTTCTTTTACTTACGTGACGTACTGTCTACGGCGCGAAAACTTTCGACATTACATAGGTTTTAAATAAGAAAACATAATTAGCATTTTGGAAGACAGAATAAACAAGAATATTTTAACTTGTCGTTTAAAATAAATCGTTCTATTGTGTCTTGAAAATTGTTTATGCAGCTGAAGTAAAAAAAAAGAGGTGGCTATGCAATTTTCGGGGAAAACCTCAAGTATTGGAGTACTTATGTTATTTTATAAAATTTAAATCCTACTTACTATGACAAATTTCGAGAGGTCGTCATCCTATATTATCAAGGATGACTAACCAGCAAGGGTGATTTTACAGTCGCCACTAACCCTGCTATATTGCCATCCAAACCCTCATCAACACGTCATAAAATTTTAGTGGATATATAAAATAACCTTCCGAATATAATCCAGTTAACATTTTAGGAATTTTCAGAGATACGACACTGAACCACTGGACAGACTTACTTGATCAAATATTAATGCGTTTTTAGTGCGATAGTATGCCACTGTGTAAACTGCACCCCTACTGATGCAGTACTCACAAAGCAAAGCTTTGCTGCAGAGTGGTTGTTTATCACTTGTTTGTTCAGTACTTTCAAAGGTCTGAAGACGATTCAGTACTAAGCCGGCACGCTCTATGGTACCTGAAAAATGATTTACAACAAAGATTTTACACTTCCTATATAGGGTCTATAACAGTGGATGTATTCGATATTTCAGTGTCACTAGCAAATAATAAGATTTGGAAGAGTATAATAATAAGCTGCCAGACCTACAATTTTGCGTGACCACGTGCTGCACACAAAAGACAAGGCTTACTGCTTTATTTTTTTCAAAGACTTTCTATAGAATGATAAATAATGTAATATCGTCTATAATGATGTAAAGCGTCCTTTCTTCGCAATTGAACATTTGAACGAAAAACGTTTATAAGCATTATTAAAAAAATATATATTAACTAGGAAAAGGACCTAATCTTTCACTAATTTTGTTTATTGTTACATAGTTTTTTACATCTAGCTGCACGGATATTATTTTGGAATTAAATAGTCTAAGTCAACCACATATCCTTTTGATACTAATCCAGAACATAAAGTAAACATTGATCAAATAATATAATAAAATAAAACATCCATTGCGTAAACTAGGGATGTTTTATAATAGTGTTTATTGTAGTATAGTCATTCCCATTTAAATTTTATAAAATAAAGCGACACACAACTTCTACATCTGTGGTTTATGAATACGTGTTAATTTTTTACCTTGGACGTCTTGATTTTTGGAAAAAAAATCCAAATTATATACAATATTTTCCAATTTGGCTACTGAATACTCTGAAATTTTGCAAACGCTTGAAGGCAATCCTAAACGTGGTTTTAGAATTGCTTATACAGGGTGAATCAAAAACGCCTTACCTCATTTTCCAGAAATTTTAATTTTGGATTACACTGCACATCCAAATTGATCTCAATACAGCCTAGTTGTTGATAAAATTGAGAAACATATTTAGCGTTTTAAGTGAAAAAGGATAAAATTACACGTACTCGTAAGAGCATGAACAAAAAATCCGTCGAAGAGCTCCAACTTTCTTGCTGTTTAAACACCTGTCGCGTGGAAAATTCTATTCAAAATATACAGTGCTATTTAAAAATTAGGTTGGGGGAACTTTTATATGTAATACTATATCATTTATCCCTGGCATACAGTACATAATTACCCTGTACACTGTGCATGTATTATTCATTCCAAGAGAAAAACATGTGTTTCACTGAATTAAGTGTACTGCTGACCCGACTGGCTCAATTAACTTCAGAGTGTCAGCTTGAAGCTTATCCACAGTGATGTATCTTACTTTTACTCGACGTAGTTTGCGAATGTACGCTTTACTTGGACAAAAACTCAAGTGATAATTGTAAATTTATCTTTAAAATAAAGAGACATTTATAATTTTTGTTTTCCTAAATATCTCTAGCATGACCGTATTTATTTATTACAGGCACGAAGCGTTATACAAAAAAAAATTGGTCAAAAGTTATTTCCACATAAGTTCTCTCTCCCTTCCAAGGGGGCGCGATCCGCACAAGTGCGAACAATATGCAGTATATAAATACAGGTAACCGGCGGGACACAATATATTCCCAATTTCTCAGTATATGCTTAACTTGGACCAAGAGCACGTTCAGATTACAAGCATAAGTGGTGCCCGGTGTGACAAAAGAAAATGGAATTTGATTGATTTTTCCTCAACGCTGACGCGAGGATCAATTAATTTTTCCATTTCGCATAAAACTGAATGTCTAACGTAACACATAAAATTTGAGGAACATTTACATATTCGGTGAAATTGCATATATTAAACGGGCAAATTTTGACTAATGATTTACCATGCTTACAGTAACTTTAAAATGCTAACAAGATTGCACTCAATTCGATTTTCCGATTTCAGAATTAATATGTAAAATGTTGTACAATTTTAATTTTTTTTCCAAAAACCTGAAAGTCTAGAGCCAAAATTCAGGTGGAGGACTATCTTGTTTTATAAATTTAAATAACATTTACTAATGTAAATTTTGGAAATGATAATTAGCTAAATTTTGGTTAGCGTTTTATCTTATATACGATGTTCTAATTTATATGTAAAATTTGACACAATTGGTCCTGTAGTTTCGGAGATTATCTGTCTAGTAAAAATTGACACAAACGGCAGACCAAACAGACAGACGAACGGAAACGGGGTTCCTATTTTTGTGTGTTCTTGTTCTCTAGGGGTCATGAAACGTCGAGAAAATATAAAAACAGGAAGTTGCTAAATAACTAAAAAAAAACGTAATAAAAAAAAGGGACGAAAAATTTCGGTATAAAAGGAAACAGTACTAAATAAATTAAAACTGCGTTAAATTACAAACCAACTAAGACTACCTACAATCCAAAAATATTTTCCAATATTTCCAGAGAATTTATAGAACCGAAATTATACGTGGAATTTACTTTAGATAATAACCAAAGACAGTCTTTATACTTACTTGCAGTACTAGAAAAAGTGTTAAAAGCTACATTTCTGAAGGTTTTAAACGAATTTCTTGAAACTACAAACGCCAGAACGTGGAAATACCCAGTCGTTTCCTTTCCGAGAAAAGAATCGCAAGTATGTCAAGACGTTCAGAATGCTTAAAACAAGTCGAAATATAGCTCAGAACTTATAAATTTTAACAACAACCACAATAAATTAGTGCATTCTTGTCGTGAATTTATACGTGGAATTTACACTATGTATACGTAATAGTCATGGACAATCTATATAATTATTTACTAAATTTTACAAAAAACGTATAGTTAACATAACCCTACATGTATCCGAAGAATTCAAGGTAATCTGTGGAGGCGACAGAAATTGATTATGATCTCTCTTTAAATAGGATCCATCTATTAAGTAGTTAGTGAACTTCAAAAGGTTGCGTTGTTGTACTAATTCCTTAAATATGTAAATGGGAAACGATTTTAAGCCTGTATATTTTAAAATAGATCTTACAAGCGCAATATATATAGTATGCAATAATAACTGACTTTATGGTAGTAAATTTTTTCTAACTGTAAATGAGACTGTAATGTCTAAGAAATTTTGTAATAATATCATTATTGCAAGGGATAAACATAAGAAGGTTGTTAAAGGTAATGTCCAGATTTTTTAACCTCAATAACTCTTTGATAACATGTAATTTTTGGTAAAAGACAATAGACAACATTTTAATATATGTATCTAAAGAGTTTGTTTTCAAACATTCGATGTAGCCAAATTTAGTGCTTTAGAATCACGAGTGCATGTAATTTTATTACACAATTGATGTTGTCAACATATAATAACAATACGCACTGTAATAGTTCTGACTAATCGTTCACAAAAAGGAAGAACAGCGGAGGACCTAGGTTGGACCCCTGAGGCACGCTTGAGGATAATATAAACGGTTGGATAAAAATAATATACGTATTAATAATACGATGGATTCAGAAAAACCACAAAAATTGTCTTTCAAATTATAAAAAGTTTTGAGAAGAAGTGATCTATTTGTTTAATGTTTTTGCAAAATCGGTACATGACCAGAACTATCGGCTAATTCGATGTAAAAGCAGGCTAATTTTTTATTTGTAAAGAAAGATTCCTATATTTTTGCAGAATTACATATGAGAGATCGGTCCATAATTCTCAACGTTATCAGATTACCTTTTTTTGAAAACCGGAGTAATAGAGAAGTTTTTTTCCAAGCACTAGAAAAAGTGGACGTCTTTAACATTAAGAATCCTGTTTAATCCAGTTATGACGAATTTTTATCAACTTGAGTTTTTTAATATATCTTCAGATGTATGTAGTACGAAATAAATTATAGGTTGAGTTCTGCTGGTATATTTACACATCCATACATGCATAAATTTAAAACCAAAAAACCGACATACTTTTTTCCAATATTCCCTTCGTAGTTGAGCATTTTAAAAAATCGGGATCCCCTACATTTGCAAGCCAAGGTCCCTGCCGTAGTTCCACCACTGGTTTATTATAGAAAATTTGTATTCAGCGTAAGCACATAAACGAGAACGTCTACAATAATTTCATTATTGTGTCGTATCTTCCGTAGAATCTCCAAGATTACACCACAGTATCAAGGTGAATGAAGTTCAAGAAAAATCTCGGTGTATAATTTAGCATTAATTACATTACCATATTATATTTTGCAAACACTGCTAGACATCAAAGAGTAAAAATGCCTCTGTAGTACCAAAGCTCGCAGTCCGTCGGCGAGTCGTGGGCCCGCCGAAGACAGAATTTCCTGGCGTACCATACCATGTTGTTTAATCCAGAAACCATGAAATTGAACAGAGAGCAACATCGCATATTTTGTATGGGTGTGCAACAAGACCAGGTAGACTTAGATGGCATGCAGTGTAGCCGCTCAGACAACATGCTCAGGTAAGAAGGTGACAAAGCACGCTGGAAGTGGTGGGGCAGCGCTGGTACTCCAAGTGCTCGCTCGCGAAGAACTCTAGTCGGTTTACTTAATCCTAGTCAAGCAGTGTGCGTTTGCGGTGCGAGCAAAGTGCAAGATGCATCAGTGCCCTTAGACCCTAGACCATCGTGCAAGTGCGACTGTGAATTTTGGATTTACTGTGCCTTCTTGTGTTCGAGGATTATCAGTTGCTGTTGCCGTGCGAGTTCTTCGACTGCTGCCAGCAATCGACCGGTCTTTGCAGGTGAGACATTCATCTGGACCGTTTTTGTACTGTTATCAGTTGCCTTCTTGTTCATTTGGTCATCTCCAAATCTCCGTTTTTTTCTAAGATGGGATTAGTTGACGTCAGCTTCTCTCCATCAACAAAGACCTAACGGTAAATCGTGTTCCGCAATTTCGGCAATTCGTTAATTAATTCTGTTTTACATCATCTTCGCTTTAAGATGCGGCTGCTAATTGGCGATTGAAAAAATTTTAAGTTCATAATTAGGAGTAAGCGAATTAAACGCTCGTCAACACGGATGGTGGTACCGACAATGGCAGGTGTAAATATTGGCTTTGCAAATGGATGGGCAAGTTTGACAATAATTGTTGTTACTTAATATGCGTTAATGGTTTCCTTAAGCGCTAATGTTAGTACCGGAAATGGTCCGGCCTTGACCTGGGTGAAGTAAGTGGTGAATAAAATAATTGCATGCTGCATATTTAATAATTGTTATCATTATAAATACCATTATACCTACTTTTATATAATGCAGATGCTTGTTTAAGACGATTATCGTAATTGGATGGGTAAATTCTCATCGACCACTCGAGAGAAAAATCGGCATTTTATCTTTTTTTTCTATTAGTTCAAAACAATTTTATTTCACAAGTTTATAATAGCAATTACTAATTAACTTTTGTACAACTTTGAGAGAACAATGTGGTATAAAATAATATGTGAGTGTACGAATGAATTAATTTGATATGGTAATAAGTTTTTTAATTTTATTTCCACTGGTTTACTTAACGAGTTTTCTTACTGCTCTACATTTGTTGGGTACTGCAAACATTAATTTTGATTAAGATTCAAAGTAAGATTAAAATTTATTTTTACCACAGACTGAACTAAAAAGCTTATATTTTGCGACACATTATTTATACCAACATCAATAATAATGTTTGAACTGAAATGAGCATTAACCATATTCAGAAATGAATTTAAAAAACAATTGTTATGAATGATATATAATTTACAAGTCGGAATTGCACTGGCAGTAATAGTTTGGACATGATCAAAAGAAAACAATAAAAACCCAGATAATAAGTCTATATCACTTAGGTGTGTGATATGGTTAAGAACATGGAAAATAAAAACCAAAAACAAAATCCGGTAAAGTCGATATTCAAAATGGAGGGTTTCATAGGATAGCATTATTACATAGCAAAATATTTTGTAAATTAACAAAACTGTTATTGTATCGAGTTGTCGTCAAGGGAGTTTTTTCCGTTTACGATATGACCCAGTGGTAATATTATCATATACCTACTGCCTATTTCCACCTTTGGAAAATGATATTTAGTGTAATTTGCGTCATACATTAAGTTATATAAAATATAAAAAGTGAAAATGCAAATATTGTGTCAAAATTCAATATATTTTTATTTCAACTAATTAATTTACATTGTAAACTTGGTAATAAATACAAATGAAGCTATAACTAGTCCTATTGCCATGGTCACAGGGGGATCATCATATAATTACAATTTCACAAAAGTATTAATTACTAAATATTTGCAGTGGGTACTACAAGACTTACGAGTGCATACAAACAATCACAATGTTTTGTGAGAATTAATGAAACAGATGCACTACTCGGGTTAAGTTTATAAAAATAAATTCTACTTTGTTGTGTTTATAATATTGAACTTTATGTGACTTGTACGCAACAGATGACTAACAGTGGTGATAAGTTTGTTTAGTATTTTCCTCCGTAAAAAATTCTCCGCTACTGCAAGCTCATAAAGAGAATCATAATAAAGGTGGCGGATGATTTTTGACCTTCGGTATCGTTTTAGATCTATAATCGTTTATAAATATGTGTGACCGAAAACGTTTAAAAATGTGCCCGGTATATATTCATCCGTATCACTTGTTACAAATTTTCAACGAATTATTTAAGAAGGTTCTTTGTAACAATATGAAGAAAATTATACATATGCACATCTACATGTTAATTCTCAAGTAACAAAGTATCACACTAGAAGCACAAATCACTATTTACGATTATTCGTTTGTCGAAAAATAGTTTGCTCACAGTAGTCTGGAGTGTGTTTCTATAATAATAATAATTATTTTTTCACGTCTCTTGTTTCAGTAAAAAATGACAATATGAAGTGCTGTATTTAAAATACGGAAGGCAACAATAATTTATATTACAAGATACAACGAGGAGACATGATTGGCATTAATAAATCAGTATGAATTAATACTCTAGCAAATTATTCATGAGAAATGAATAATTTTCCAGACATTTCGCACAACATAAAATATTTTAGTCCCCACATGTAAACCTAGTTTACTGAACTTGGATGTGTTAAGCGCTAAAGTGTAAAGATTTACACAGGATTCGTCATTTTTTCTAAAAGCATTACGTTGCACATTTAGTTAGTATGTACTAATATTGCACAAGCTTTTGTCAGAACGTCAACGGCAGGAATAACTTTATTTGCATTATTGAGAAATTTAAAAAGTGTACTTATACAACTATTTTCCTTTTGACATGAAAAATAATAATAATATATTCTTAGTTTTGTAACAATATTAGCACTAACTTATGGTGCACTGTAGAAAAATGCAATTGTTCCATATGTGGGACCTGTGTTAAAAAAATAACATAACAGAAACGAAATTAAATTTTATTTAATTTTATCCAAAAATCAAGGTAAACCCAATCTACTAATTCTAGCCTATTTTGCACAAGAACCATCACATATCTGGCAAAACAGGAAGAAATGAGTTTTGGGGTTGGTACTTGATTTTATTATTCACCGCAATTTACATGGTATAAAATTTAGAACCTGGGCTGGAGAAGTTGCGCCGCAGTTTACATACGCCCTTGTGATTAACTCATTCGTGTAACGCCTTTACCGCTATGGAAATTTTAGTTTTGATTTGGTGGCTCCTCACAAAAGTTTATTTTTACATACTATACAAGTAAATACTAATTTCAAAGTCCTGGTTGCCTGGAATTTCAGTTATTCGACGTAAAACTGGTTATTACATGCTTTGGTTTTATTTTAATTTTCCAGTTTTATTGTCTTCACTTATTGCTGGATTTTTAATTTCATGACGTTGGAAAATTTTACTGTCCTTTGTCATGTTCTGCAATAAAATAGCTGCAATGTTATATTTAGGTTTAATTTTACTTATACCATTGTATGTAGACCTATTTAATATACGTACTTGAGTATTATTATAAACAATTTTTTGAATATTAAAAACAGACATTTCTCTATTTACTCTTTTTTATAAATTGAAAACTTTTTTTCCGACTTTTTACTTCCCGATCGTAAGCTAAGAAAATATTGTAATAGGGTCCAGCGAGTGATTGGTTACTTCATGTCTTCTCGACGTTTCATAACTCCAAGAGTACGAAAAAATAGTTCTCCAATTTTCATCTGCATCGATAATGCTAACAAAAATTTATATCAAATCAATAAGACTTCACCCCATTTTTTCGGAAATGTAACAACTAACAATACAGTAATGTCGCGCCGGCTTATGTTTAATAATCATAAAATAATAATTATCGCAACAGATAGTCGCCCATTCCGGCCATTTGTTCTACTGTAGCTTAATTATTTTTTGGACAGCTTTGGTTCGTAATCATGAGACCAATGTGAATAAATTGTCAAAATTTGAAAAAGCTTCTTTTTGTAGATTTGAAAACATTCATGCATGCTTACATTAAAAATATGATACATTATTAAATTACAGAACCATATGGCTCTAAAAATTTCAGGGATATTGACACAGATAAATTTTGAAATGACGCCACCAAGTTTTGAGCAAATGACTTGTTATTAGCGGTTTCATAGTTTCTAAGATAAACTATAACATTTTGTTGTACAATTTTGATTTTTTAATAAAAGCCTACATGCAAAATTAACCACAGATATCAAAATATCTTATCATTTAAGAAATTTTGTTGTAATTAATTTAGCAAAATTTTGAGTTGACGTTATCAAATTTTTGCAAGGGATAATAATCACACAAATTGTGATTATTATTGCTATATCATCTACACGATACGCTTAAAACAAACTTAAAATTTCACAACAATCTGCCAGTAGTTTCGGATATTATACGCGTCTAATTAAATCGCCAACGGGCGATGTGTAATGTTGTAATTATTTGTCAACGAATTCAATAGTGATCACAGGACTGACTGTCTGGAAAGCAGGAAAAATGAACGGTGACACTAGACTTTTTTTTTACAGTAAATGTAATAGTCATTTGTAAAAATGTCATTGCGGTCTGTTGGGTGTCACAGAACCTTTGTCTAACAATAAGTAACAATATGATACTAAAAGCGTGAAAGTTTAAATTGACTAAGTTAGTTTTTTTTAATGATAGCTTTCGACTTCGAATTCGAGCAATTTTTGCAACTAGACCATAATTTGTGTATCCCAGAGAATTTCAGTTACTAAACAGTGCCAGTTGATGACCCGTAACCACAGAACATCCTTGGTTTCTTTTACTAAGAAGTAATTTGCAGTTTTTTTCAAAAACCATTATCATCAAAGATAATTCACAAAATCTATAATCCTATATCCCCGTCACAATGGAATGCTTATTTAACTTTCTACATCGATTCCGCTTTGCGAAAAATGGACGTGTTTGACCAAACGAAAGTGATTTATTTAATTGAAAACGTTGAAATACTTAACCGCAATTCAGTCGTGATTATTACATTAATAAACATTACACTGGTGCATTGTCAGTGATTTCATACAAAATTACGTTGCAATTAAAACAACAATAATTCTTGCATCAGCATCGTCACGGATAAAGCAAAACAGATACAGCGACAAAAGTTCGCGAAATCACAATAACCCGCAAAGAAAATAATGGAGAACGTGCATTAAACTAAAATAAACTTAGATAAAACGGAACAATCACTCTACCTTGAGATTATATATGTATCTACATTAGTGGAGGATTTTTGTTCATCGTTGTAGATTCACAGTCACGACTACCGAAGTAGTAGATGCGTAAAAAGTTACGGGTTAAAAGTACATAAAACTGCTTACCGTGTGTGTATTGCATCAATGAAGAACTCTTTATTATAATTTCCATTCATGTCAATGAGATAATCATAATTTATCCGTCCCAATTCTCAAGAAACCGTTTTTCACTTATTGTTGTTTATAGAATAATAACTAGCAGCTCCACATGTAATGTTTTTCAACAGCAAAAATCAGCACGAATAGGCAAATAAATAGAAACTATACCAGACCTCTGATTATTTCCACACGAAATTGAATCAGTTATTTGCCTTCCTCTGTAATTACGTCTTTTTTCCAATTGCATAAGCGCATAAGGAACTAGAGTTAGAAGCCCAAAAATGAGGACAGTACCATTACGAATGCGAGGTCATGTTTGTTGTTTGCTCGTTGTGGTATCACAGCGAAATAAGTGCTTTAACAACGCATGATTTTTTGATAATTTTGTTAAATTACGTTCCATTACCTAACCAGCGATGGAAGAACGACCGCTTAAAATAACATTAGCATAATATACTAATTAACACTGGAGTACAGTTTTAAGCACCACGGCTGGTTCCGTTCGGTCTTCAGCATCTTTATTTACTTTTTTCTTTTAATTTTGTTATTAATTTTTCAATTATTCCTTGTATAGCCACAGCCCATTAGTGAAAACCTTTTTTTTTACCGCATCATGATTAGCAACCACCACTCGTGTAAAAAGACTAAGTGTAATTCAATTTCGAGTTAATCGTCACGTTAATGAGGGGTTTCCGATGAATCGATAAAATTAATGATTTATCTAATTAATTACGGCGTTATCTAACGAGATTATCTAAGACCGCACGTTGTGATTATGGTTTTCAACTATATACAGACGTCATGAAAAATGTCTTAAGTGTCAGTTGATGAATGGAAACACTGACAATATCGTAACACCTCCCTATTAATTACGTCCGAAAGTTTCGTAGCTTCTGCACCACTAGTTAACTGTTGATCTTTTTTCTTTTTTTTTTTTTTCTCACAATGTATGCAACGCCATTAGTCTCCACAGTTATTTACGTCTATGATGAACAGCAAAGCTCGAAACACGTTCTTCAAGTGAACTTAACCGTAATAACGCTCCTATGAAAAATAATAGTCCAAATTGCGAAAGTACAAGAACTTTCTCACGTGACAGTACTACGAGAAGCGTGACCTTAGCGCTTTCGTGTAGAAGGACGAATAAGAAGGCGCTTGTACCTAGACATTATCCTAAAATTGTAGTTTTCTCTTTGAACCTATTAAATAACCGTTGGACGTACGTAGTACTTTAAAATCGTTCACTATCTTTATTTCCATCGTTAGCCTTTATTCATTGTGTTGATGAGGAAAAAGAGTGCTTGAGCAATGTGAAGACGTTGGTACAACCGTTTCCTTTTTCCTCTCCTTGGTACCTTTTATCTATTCTTAATGGTGCGAGGAAAAGGAAAGTGTGTGATTGAATTTCCATACGGTGGGTTGTTCTTTTCACTATCAATTTTCTTTTGCAAAAATATCATGTAGCTGCATAATCAGATACCGTAATTGGGACCGCACCCATGAAAACTTCAATTTGTATTTAGTAAGCACCTATTATACGTTCGAGGTTTATTAAAATAACCATTATTTAACTATTACCTAGCGTCGACTTTTTTCATTTTACTAATGGTTAAAACGTTGGTAACGGTGAGTTATAATATGACATAGGTGGGCATAACGGAACTTTTTTTTAAATCACACCTTCCCATCACACATTCATTCATATGTGTAGAACTGATACAGCAGGTTCAAAGATTTTGACCACTTTTTTGAACCATAAAGAGAGCCATGAATAGATAATGCCTTTGATTGCATTAAGTAAAAAAGTAGCATCTGTAAACTAAAAAACTCTAGTAGACTCTTGTATGCTTGAATATACAGCATCAATTTCGGATAATTTTAAATTAAGGCTTATTTTGTTCACGTGGTGTTTATTTACAACGATGTGTAAATTAACGCATTTAACCGACAATCAAAAATAATTTAAAAAACAAATAGCAGATTTTTCATGTGGAGCGTTTTATATTGTTTGCTGAAAAATGATAACGTGACAGTTGATTTTTACTTCCCAGAGCCTAACGTTTCGCAGCTCTTGGACATAAAAAATTAGGTCCTCCTTGTTAGTCTGTCTGTTATCTGTTGTTTGCCATGTTTATTGCAATTTTATTGTACGAGTCAATCAAAACTAAGGTACTACACTCATCAGTGAAGAAAATCGTGTAGATGACAAAACGGTAATCAAAATTTTCCTGATTATTCCCACCAAAAATTTGATGACGTCATCTCCAACTTCTGAAAATTTTACTTAAAATGTGCAAAATAATATGCTTCTGTATAGTTCGTCTAGAAATAAAGGTTCTATTTCTTAGTTTACACCTATTTTTACCCTTATTATTATATTCAGTTTTTAAAAATAAGTTCAAAATTGTACAACAAAATTTTACAATTCAATTACAATAATTTGTTAACTACTCAATATTTCGTTAAAAATATTGCAGAAACTAAAATAGAATAAAACATTGTATGTACCATGGGCATAATTGTCGTTTGTGACCCTCGGGACATTAAAAGCCCTCCTTTGTCGGGCTTTAAACGTTTCCTGGTGTCATAATCTTCCTAATTATGCCCTTAGTACATAAATAACTGTAATGACATAAGTTGTAAACGATTGGATGACGTGGTTCTTATATTCGTCTAAAACATTAATTTTCAATTGTGCTTTTTTCGCAAAAATGTGGATATCTAGGGCAAAAATCAAGACGGATTCATAAACCACAGATACAGGGGTGTTATGTTATAAAATTTAAACACCATTTACTATGTAAAATTTTGAGGTGACCTCATCATATTGGATTTTCTTTGGATAACGTTTTACTATTTAACACGATACTCTTAACATATGTACATAAAATTTCAAACAAATCAGTGCAGTAGTTTCGGAGATTATCTGTCTAATAAAATATCGACACAGACAGACAGACTGAAAATGGAGCACCTATTATTTCATACTCTAGGGGGCAAGAAACGTCGAGAATTAACCGTTCATTAAATGGACCCTATGGCCAGGGAGTAAAAAGAGGAAAGGACTTGGTTGTCAAATGTGGAACGTTAAAATGTAGATAATTAACAATATCTGGACAATCACACGTACGATTTAAAAATTTGTAAATAAAACAGATTTTAAAACCTAAGTAGGATTTATAAATTTCATAATAATTTTATCCTTGAATCCGAGGAAGATAAAAAGAAACATATTTTACAAATTTGTTCTGAACTGATTCTAGTCTACCTACAAGCTGATCAAAAAATCACTGATCAGATTTTTTACCGTTGTCAGATGTTATTTTAGAGAATTTTTATGGGAATTTTAGATTTTCAATTAAATTAACATTGAAACACGAATCCCGAAGTAAATTCTTCAAATGTCAAGTTTAATATTTTAAAAAGTTTGGTTAAGGGATTTTGTAACCATATTTGTAAGCTAAGGAATTATTGTAAGAGGGTAAATCTGACAAATGGCTACTTTCATGATTTTTCGACGTTTCGTGATCCCTAGTGTACGAAAAAGTAAGTTTGAAGTTCGTCTATGTCAATTTTTATTAGACAGATAATCTTGAAACTACTAGACAGATTGTCCTCAAATTTTATATGTATGTTACCAATATCGTGAAGATAGTAAACTGCTATCCGAAATTTGTTTACTCATCCCCACAAATAATGGAATGACGTCATCTCGAAAATTGACAGTAATGGATGTTATTTAAATTTCATGGAATAGCATACTCTTGCACTTGTGGTTTATGTTTTCGTGTTGACTTTTTATCCTTGAGGTACAGATTTTTGGAAAAAAAATCAAAATTTGTGCGACATTTTGCAATTTAATTTTGAAACTGTTAAATCGAGTGCTTGTAAACGCTGCAAAGTCATCGTAAGCATTGTAAATCGTTAATCAAAATTTATTCGGCTATCTCTCAAAAAATTAATTACGTCATATCAAAATTTTGCTGAATAATAAAAAATATCTCAAATATGTAAAATATTTTGAATCTATATCTTTTTCGAACTATAGGGGTTATAAAAACAAATAAAATTCGCAGAATCAAATGTTATATTTTTTTGCAAAAGCTGAATACTGGATGTTGGACTATACTTTAAGGCGAGGGAAGTTCTGTTGAAATAACCTTCGACCGATTTTTTGAGTTCTTCAGTAGAGTCTCAACGAACTATCGAGCTTATACGTGATTTTTTGATCACCCTGTATATGGATTTTGTAAAATGGAGACCTAATTACACAACCGTACTCTAAAACGGATCTCACAAATATAAACAAAATAGTAGCAATGTGTAAATCATGAAAAGTTTTGGTGTATCTCATATCATAATCATAATACAACATAGATTCTTAAAGCTTTTAAGGTTATGTGGTCGTAGTGAACACCAAATCATAGCTTACTATCAAGTAAAGTGCCTAAATCCTTACTTGCAGAGGAAATTTTGACGGCAGTATGTTTCTATATTTGGCTGTATTTTGCGAGTATAATGAATTACAAAACAATTTTTGATAATTCAAGAATATCTGATTTTTCTGTATTCTGTATTTCGATGAAAATTTGTCAGCAATATCATTTATCCATACTAAAAATAATAAGAGGGCCCGCCGTAGACCCCTGAGGAACTCCTGAAGGTACACATATGCCGAGCACCTAACAGACAGGTGTTCAGTTTGGCTTGTTGAATTCTATCACGTAAATAAATCACTTTTGAAACCAGCTCAAGAGTATACCGGAAATCCCGTAGGCAGACAATTTTTCAATTAGGATTCAACGATTTATTTTGTTAAATGTTTTACTAAAATCGTTATACTCCAGATCTTCGCCCAAGGTAGAAAACTATTGCATAGGAAACATGATATTTTCGAAATTGAAAAAAAGCTGGTGATAATATGAGAAGTTAATAATAATTATCAACTGAATGTTTATTACCAGTAGTATGAACTGGCATAACATGAGTAATTTTCTTACAAAAGGAAATTCTCCAAATGAAAGTGATGAAATAATTTTCAAAAGTTAAGCAAGTAACATTACATGGTTAGACGATATATCATCTATTGCTAATTTTTGAGAAATGTATGGTATGTCTGTCTAAAATAATTGAGAATGAGATCGTACTGATTAGACCTTAAAGTATAAAAAATTTATATGTTTGTCCCCACTAAAAACTGGTGGAGTTATCGTAAGATTTCTTTAAGAACATCTCACTTGAAACATGCGGCATCCTTTACCGAGTTTGGTAATACATACACTGCTTTATTTTAACATAATGTAGGAATTATTGTAAAAAAAATTGCAAAATCAAATTTTATATGGTATTAAAGAAACTAGACTTGTTTGACTGTGCTTCAGCGGCGAGGGAAGTTTTGTCTATTGTGTGGCTTACAATGCATAAACTTTGTTGTGAATCAATATTATATTAGGCGTTTGTCTACTGATTCATCGAAATGCTATAAGAATAAAAATTCGTGCGGGGCCTTGAGGCGTGAAGTCTCCAAGGAAAACGCTCGTTATGTAAGTATCTATTTATTTCAAATATTTAAGGTGAGCATTGGATTTAAAATGCAGTATGATAATGGAATATTTATTTAAATGACCTTTTTTTGCCGATTGCTTCGATTAGGTTAACATTATTACATAAACACTTATAGTTATATAAGTGTATAAGGTAAAATGAACTCCCTAGAAGCCAAGAAAGGCAAACGGAGGAACTTATATTTTAAGGATAATGACCATAGAAACATATTAATCCCTGGCGAAAAAGGTCTAGGCTAAATTTTGCTTTGTTTCGATTTCCTCTTCTCGAGTAGGTACTCCTATATTTTATCTGTCTAGTGCTGTTATTGTATCCCCATTGAACTTTGAGGCAAAGAAAGGTTAATACCTTGTCAATAATTTATTGAGACGATTAAAGAACGTTAACGTTTCGCGCTTTAGTTTAACCGGTAGTGACATTTACTTTGTTATTTTAATTGGTAACATATATCTTTACACGCCTTCTTGTAATAAAGACAAATTGCATTTAAGGCAAGTTAAGGATTATCCATTAGAGAAAATGGAATAATTCTAGCATTCAGTCAAAGAATGCCCTACCTCGCCCAGTTTCACATCGTAGATGTAGGAAAGAGGCCATGCACTTGGACATAACACTTCTTGGTGTCCTGAATACCCGAATAAAATTTTGATTCTGCAGGAGCATTAAAATCTTGTCCGGCATGTTCCTAATTCGTAGATTCCAACACCTTATTATGCATATCCGTTCGTTTTATCGTTTCGGGCTTTGTCTGCTGCGTTAAATTCCTGCCATCTACCTCTGTGGCATCTCAACGTTGAGAGTTGCTAACCGCTTGCTAATGATTTGTTAGATCACATATCCACATATTTAAATTGCAAAACCTACCGTGAAACAGTTTTCAACGAAGGCATTGCATTTCTTGCACATACATAATAAATAGCAATTGTGCAACTAGAATTGCGCGAGGTTATAATAAAACGTAACACGGATCTATTTAAATGTAAAATCGGTATAATTTATCATATGGACAGACCTTGGCCACCATAACGCGATCAACCACCAACCGACCGAATAGACAATTCGGTTGGCGTAACCGGTTCAACAGCTACTGGCCATTCAACTGGTGAAATGCAACTGAGATATTTTAATTACACGCGACCTTCTAAAGAAGAGGATGACCAGTAGCCGGATTTGAATAAAATTGCCATCCTACGGCCGGAATTATTCCAGCAATTCTTTGCCATATCGATGCAGATTGTCTATAACGAACTTGGCATTTATGGTGCCTTCTAACTGTAAAAGCATAAAATCTGGCGATGGAGTGATTTAAGACAAAACGGAGTCGGTCGTCTTGGTCTAGGCCCGGCTAATTAAGGCTCATTAAAATTTTCGCGTCAGTTTTGGTTCGCCGAAGATTCGGCATTCTATAATCAGTTTTTAAGTGTGTATTTAATAAATATCGACGTACGACGAACACACCAAATGGCAACGATCTCAGCTGGTAAGGTCGAGGTTATTGCCAACAAGATTCGAATTGCTAAATTGCCAGCATGTCGATTAACTGTGACATAATTTACAAACTAATCACTCGCGCAAGCCAGATTTAGTCAAGTTTGTGACGTCTACATCCGTCCTCGCTTTAAAAACTTTCCGTAGATTCATGATACGTGGTAGTTTTTTCTAAGCGGTTTTGGGTGTACTTTTATTAAAATTTTCTACATACTTAAAAGCTTTAGATGTATATGGAAGTCACTGTACTTGGAACAACACAAAAAAATCAAATAGAACAGTGACTTATTAATTGATCTAATTTAAATAGAACAATTTTTATTATTGAATTTTTAATTTACTAAAGTTTGTACTTCCTTGAATATATTAATTATTTATTTTTAAAATAATTGCCGTCTTCCGCTCTACTCAAATGCCAAAAGATACTTTTTAAAATGTGGACCAACGTTTATTATACGCTTATATCGCAGTTAGTTTCACGTTAGAAGGTGGCTACACAGTGTTAAATACCGGGTAACTATTAATAACTGAAGCAAATTTTTGGGTTGGCAGTTCTGAATTAGTGGCAACAATGTTGGTATGTCAGTTCACAGTTGTCAATTTTAACATGAGCGCACCTAACAACCAATCAAAGCGGCTCCTGAATTTGACGTAAGGTATGCCATCATAAAATTTTAAATATGTTGCCAACCTGACAAAAAAATCGCATACATTAATAGTCACTTGGCGAATATATTTCGCATTATTAGAAGTTACCGATACGAAAATCAAAAGTAAGAATTGATCTGAAGTTACTTAGATAGAACCTCCCTCACGTCTGGAGCATAGCGAATTTAATAATTAAAAAAAAAATTGTTGATAAACCACAAGTAAAGACTAAACGTACACTATTTCGCACTTTTTGGATAGAACTATTTAGCAAAATTTTGAGATGACATCATCATGTTTTTGGGGTGGTTAAAAATGTATATTTTAGTAAGTCATTTACTGTGTTTTTTTTTTTCAAAAATCTGGATTACTGAGGTAAAAAAAGGGTTGATTAATAAATCAGATGACATTTTTGGTGGGAATGTGCAGACAAATTTCTCCATTTACAGTAAATTCTTAAAATACATCTAAATTTCAGAAAAAATTAAGTAAACTGTTTTTGAATATTAATTTTCGGGGACATACTGTATAAACATTTCTAAAAAATCGTTATTAAGAAAGCTCCGAAGAACTCAAAAAAATGCTTAAAAATCCCTGCATCCAGTTTTTGAAAATATCAAACGTCAAAATTGAAGAATTAACTTTATACTAACTACGTGTCTAATATGCAGTTAAATAATTAGTTATGATTAATTTAATAATAATTGTTTACTATTGACAGATGCCATTTTTGACTATTTTATCAGAAATTTAGAATGTCAGTTAAATGCACGTTAAAACATCAAATTACGAAGTTAATTTTTCAATTTTGAAGTTTGATATTTTCAAAAATTTGGAGTATTAACCATTTTTTGAGTTCTTCAGTGTCTTCTTGACAAGGTATACCATCGAGCTTTTCCGTCATGGTTGGATCACCCTGTATTAATTGTCGTCAAATTTTTGGAAGGGATAAATAAGGGAATTATCAATAACGAGATATCATGTTCGCATGTGCAAAATTTCGGAGTATTTTTTTACATACATATATATATAGTTTATCAATTTAAATTGTAAAAATTTTTTTTTTCAAAAACCTGCAGTAGAAGATTAAAAATGATGTTCTATTATTAAATTCTGGTCTAGACGCACATTATTTTGTACATTTTAACTAAGATTTGCCCAGCAAAATTTTGAGATGACGCCATCAGATTGTTGGTGGGGATGAACAAATAAATTGTAGATAGAGCTTAAAACCACGTACACGATTGGCTTAAAGCACGTTCAAAATGTCACATAAATCGGTGTACACGTTTTGGACATTACCTTTTTTTAATAAAATCGCCAACAGACCACTGGAAAAGTAAGACCGACAATTGTTTTGTTGCACAATGTGGAGAAAACATGCATTAAATGGACTTCTATTACAATACTTCCCTAACATATTTTGATTACTTGACTTTTGTTTGAAACTCATGTTTGATCAAAATCACTTTTAATTCGTGTGTTTCATCAGAAAATATTTCAATTTGTAGTAAGAAGAAGCAAAGTGCATAAATCGAATGAATAGGTTTAATTTGTTCAAACAGCATATACTGGTAGTAGTCGACGTTAAACAGTTCAGTGGTTTACAGGTGAGCATCTATATAGGTACTGCCGTATAATTTAAAATTGCTTATTTTTTTAGATAGCGAATTTAACATGTGATTAATTAGCCGTACTGATCAGTAAGTTAATTTTTAGTGTGGTTGTGGCACCACTATTGACCACAGTATGGTATTTAGGTAATCACCTAAGCTTTTAGCAACTAAATTATAATATAACTAATCCATATTTCGAAGAACGGGTTTTACTATATTTTAAGATGATTAAACTATTGTAAGAAATTATAAACTGGTCACAAGAATGTTTATTAAAAGTATAAAAAAACCCCATTTAAATTTTAAATGTTTACGTTACGAACTCCTATGTGTATGTTTATTCTAATTTTATACTTGTTTCGTTTTTTTGCCTTTTCCACCTACGTATCTTTCCATATGGTTCTATGTTTTTAAGACTGTCGACGTTTACTTTTTTTACATTTTGAATTTCTTCAGACAAAACATCAACATCTTTTACCAACCGTCAAAGACTTGTCTAGATTTCTCAAAATTTTGGATTTCTTGTATTTTTTCAATAGTCACCTTTTTTACTTGTATTAGGTTCCATTAGGCGAAGGCTTCTTTTATGTTTTCTAGACGTTTCATGACTCCTAGATCATGAAAAATACGTTTCCCGTTTCCGTCTGTCTATCATTTGTGTCGATTTTTATTGGACAGAAAATATTCGAAAATTACGGGCATAATTGTTGCCAAATTATATATGTATGTGAAATGTGAATATCGTGTAAATGGGAAAACGCTAACACATCCCCCCAAAATTTGATGACGTTACCTTAAAATTTGGTTAATAAATGTCATTTATTGTATGTTTATATACTTGTGGTTTATGATTCCACCTTGACTTTCTCTGTTTTTATTATAATTTGTATTATTTAATATTTTTAGTAGTAAATATGTTTTTAAATGCATAATACGAAAAATTTCACGTACACTATGACTAATTTATCTTCATAAAAAATAAAATCTATATTTCGAGAAAGTCTAAATAATCATGGATCAGTTTTTTTGGATTAAGAAAATCTCAATTTTTGTTTAATTGCGAAATGCTGAGAAATGTTTTTTGCATTCAAATGACTAGGCCAATTATCAAACAACCACAAGCAATAGTAAACTGTCTCCGTTTCCTGTTGTTCTGAGTTTATGGTTTCTTAGCATAATGTGTTTGTATCAACGAAAAATCCGAGTCCTCGAACCTTGACTCAAATTTCGTAAAATAAAATTTTATAATTTTCGATGCGATCTGGGATGCTTGTGGTTGTTATTTGTGTTTGTAAGGGTTCTAGTTAGGAAGGGGAAAAAATAAAACATACATTTTCAATAATTATCAATCTATCTACTTATTAAAAAAAACCTTAGAATCATCTATCAATTTAAAGCCTGTATTAATATTTGCAGATTTATCTCTTAATTGCAACATTTCTAACAGAGACATACTTATCCAATCAAGATGTAACAAGGCATTAGAAAAGTACTGTCCCGTGCAAAGGTTACTTTATCCGTTCTCTATGGACGTATATCATAAATAAATATTTTCTAGCGATGCTATCTATTTTTCCTTTTAAAACCGCATAGGGGCCCACTATATTAGTAGAATTTTGGAATTTCAGGGTTATTAAACTCCTTATTGGTCTAAAGCTGCATGTTGCCATATTTTTTGTCCCGCCTTTTTTCCTTGATGCGTTTTTAATTCAAACATCACGACGCAGGTGGCGTGCCATGAGGGGTTCAAAAAACTGCATGCAAGGGTTCAACGACAAGCTGATAACCAGGTTTATGTATTAGCTGGAATGCAGAAATTGCCAATCGGGTGGCATTTTATTGTGTTTTAAAACGTAATTTATCGGTGCCGTTAAATAGAGCATCTTCGTCAAGAAGCTCGGCATGTCATTAACCACTTTGCCTGATACACCCAACTTTATGGCCAAAATTTGCATGGAACGATGTGTGCAGGGAATTTTTGACACCGTTAAGTTTATTAGCGACCGTTAATGAACGCAGCGATGATATTTAAAAGAGAAGCCACCTGCAGTCACGTTTTATTCGTGTTTATTGTTCCGAGGCAAAAAAAGAGTAACGAAGATGTGATAGATAATTAGATGATTTGAATCAGAGAGCCATTGTAGTGAAAAGCGAAGGTTGTTGGACTTGAACATCTCTCGATGCGGAAGATTGGCTTTGGTAGTAGTGGGTGCGGAAAATGGAAACGTCCAATAAATTCTTGGAGTTAATTTTAGCAACAAGAAGACAGAATGAATTTATGTAATCGAGAAGCAATTCGATATAGCTCCAAGTATCTTTTTATTTCTCGCGTTTCTTGTTCTCTTATTAAAGTGTAATAGCCGGCGTAATCGAAATCTGTCAAAACGCGTTCATGAACGATGATTATGATGTTGGGCTTAATAGCTCAAAATGTAACTTTATGGGCTGTGGGTTCTCATTAAATTAATCCACTCTTGCGAGCGTTTTAAACCGTGTGATTGTTTTGTGAATGCGTTTAATACACTCCCTCTTCAAATCCTCCTGACGACGGACGTTCCATTAAAACCTCTAGATCGTGGGAAGAATCAACATAACACCCCTACGCTAGCTCGAAATAAAAAGTCTAATAAAATTAAACACGTATAGAGTTTTAATATTAAAGCCACTTGCACACCTTTAACACCCACCACGTCTAGCTAACAAAAGATTGTATTATATTCCGTGATTTAAGATTAATTTTCTTTTAGAAATACGTAGCGTGTGATAGGTGTCTACAACAACAAAACGTCAAGTGGGCGCTTTTCTGCAATAGATGATATTTCACTTGGAAAAAAGTGGAAGGGAAGTGGAAACGTACCTTTTGATGACCTTAGTACAGGTTTTCGCAGTACTATAGAATGTGCTCATTATCATATGCAGTTAGTTACGCAACAGTTAATATTGTTGGGTGGATGTAAGTATAATGAACAGTTCCATTAAGTGTTATATTTTATTAGATTTTCATTACATAAGAAATAAAAGGAAAATTGTTGTGAGGTCGTTCTATGACGCTTTCGAGGTCAGAACTCGGTGGGTGTTTGCTTTGGCGAAGTTGCTATGGAAATGAATCAGTGAGTTTTTCCAAACATTTGTCATCGGCCGTTCCACCACCAATTGTATTTGAGAAATAACGCATGACTCTTAAACACCAAGCGCTATTATCTCAACCTACATAAAATTCTGCAAGTAAGGCGTAGAATAAAAATACAATTAACTTTATCTCTTGCCAATCAATTTTGAAAGTTTAACTCCCGTAGATAATAATTTTTTCTTCGTGCAATTTTTTACCGCAAATCGTGACCTTGCAGACCTTAAACTTCCCACATGAACTTATTATAAATCTATTATCTAGATGCCCCTTTAACACAGCGTTAATTGACCGAGCAGCCAACCTATGCTCTCGTAGACCCATTTCGAGCAGCAAATTTGTCCGTAACGGTTCAGGATTTACATCACCAGCCAACTAGCGGTTATAACCCAAAACTGACTCAAATAAATTGTTTCCAATATTATCTGTCCAATTTTTTACCTGACCCGACATTATTGTCATTAGAATTCAGGCCAACAGGTCGATCTTTGATCGTTTCATCTGATGAAATGCTGAGAATTAACGAGAAATGCAAATTGGGTTCTTTCGAAGATAAAAATTTTTGCACGACGTAACGAATATAAATCTTTTTTTCATGGGTCTCCGTTCTCTTTTAGATAACGAGCAAATGTGCACATAGATTGATAAGCAGTACGCCTTCTCCATAAATACGTGCTTCTGCGTTAGCAACATCCCGGTTAATTAACACTGATTTCCTTACGCAGCGAATTCAATCTCTTTCTAGAAAACTTCTTCGTTTCACTGGTGTGCAGTGGGTTAGAAATAATCCAAGCGGAGATTCACATTTCTTGTGCTGTAAAATAAAAATCAGAAGAAATCAATGTCGTCGCCTTGACCTGTAAAAATTCTTCAAATAGCAAAGAGCGCGCACCGAGGAATTCCACCGAGCACCTGACGATTTTAATCTTTTTCGAGTTAATTGAATTTATATTTGCCGTAAGGTCTACAAAATTAACTTCTTGAAAGTCAAACGAAAGCGGGGAACTGGCAGGGCGTGTATAAGAATTTTTCTTTTCCGTGTAGTGAAGGATAAGCAATGCAACAAATAAATCACTGCATTTCATAACAGAGTCATTTAAATCGCTACAATTTCGTGCTTTTGTATCGGGTGCAATTTTCAAGGATTTTTATTACTGCAGAAACGGCTCAATTGACGACTTTCTTCAGATATCGATCAAGATGCTTGACGAGGGGGCACCAAAGGTGGGATAATTGTCGTTTTTTAATCCGCGAAATTATTTCAATTTTCACCATATCGTAAATCAAAATACGAAAGTTATTGTCATATTCACGTCGCAACAATTTCGCCCGATGACCACGGTGTTTTGGCGGTGACCTTTATTATCACGGTATTAAAACGAAATTAATGGGCATTTAGCGAAAAATCGCGGAGAAATTAAGTAAAGGTCACAACGCTTATTTTCCTGCAATTACCCATGCTAATCTTTTTTCTTTTTGAGATATCGTCAGCTTTCGCCGTTTTCGGATTTTCTAATTAAGCGTTGGACCTTGATTCCCAATTATTTGATAAGAAATTACTTTCGTAGGTAGAAACCCATTAGTCAAGGTGCAGTGACTAATCGAACAGTAAACTACGCAACAGTTCGAAATAACTTTCTTTCTATGCACTTTATCCCACCATTACGACGAAATATTTTGTATCGTAATAATTGCTTAATTATTTAACGAGATTTCACAGCAAGAACCTCATCAAGAAGAAAACTTACCAGCGGCCTTGACCTTCAAACATCTAGCATTAACAGGAAATCTTCCTACCTGTTTCGTTAAAATCGTCCCACAAAGGGTGTCGTAAACCTCGTGGACGATTTCCCGTTCGCACATTGTCCGGTTTTCCGGCAAGGTGACCATTTGTAAGTGTCAAACCAACCACAATAGATAAAGACTGCCAGATGTTCCACAACCAATTAAAACTGAATGCAAGTGTACAAGAGTAAAAGTCGACTATCCTCTGAATAGATAATGCTTTTTTATTCACGAAAATTTACGGATGGTTGCTAAATTCGAAGTGAATTTCTTGGAATCATGACGAGACGCTGCAAGAACCGCAGCGGTTTTTGACGCTTCGTGAGCTGACGATCTTTCGAAAATCTCACGTGATTTATGTCGGCCCTGCCAATAACCAGTTGACACTTGTCAGCGCCCGATTTGAAATTCAAATGATCTGGGAAAACAAAGGGTGGAATCGGTAAAAAGCGCCCAGTGTGCTTCACTTTTTTTTTTAATGGGCGAGGCAGCCTACTCGATCAACCATCATCGATAAGGACGCGTACACAATCGAAATTCAATAGTTGACCGAATAGTTCAGGAAGCAGCTGAGCGCTCTTGCAATGACTGTCATTAAATGTAACATAAAATAAGACACCTCCGACAATGCTAATGAAGGCCTTTGCGATTGTAATTATTAAAAGGCTTGTCTTGTAATTGCATGTCATTCTCTTTTAATCAGTATTAAGCCATGGCTGCAATTGCATAATTTTAATTGGATCAAAATGAAACGAAATTTAATAAATCTGTTAGAAGCACCGTTGAGACATAAATCATTTTTGTGTTTAGTAAAAAGCGGCAATTTGTTCCTTTCCTTCTGTGGGAAATAATTGTATTTAAATTAATTCCGATATACATGTAAATAGAAACTTGTGCGAGTTGAGTGGACAGATAATAAATTCTTTCACAAAAAAGGCACCTTTACAATAGACCAATTACAAAAGGATTGTAATAATTATCGCATAATCGCCACTTTGTTCACGCAACATAAAGAAATTTCAATGCCAGAATAAGACACGAAAATTCATTGCCGAGTGGTTTAAAAAAGGGTTGCTCACCTTTTTGGGACAAAATTGGGCCTTAAGACGTGCTTTGTCATGCAGCTCAAGTAAAGACTAAAACTCAAAAGACAAAGCAAGCTTTGTCCCATTCTAGAACCTCGCCGCTTTAAAAAGGAAAAGTTAGCCAGACGAAGACCATCAACATCCCACAATACTGGCCTTTGTTCTTGTGTGTGAAGCTCTTATCGAGCCAAGTTTGTTAACGACAGTAAAGTAAATCGGCTTTCCTTCTTAATGCGACTTAACAGATTCATCAAACGTTCATCCGACTCTTCCTAACTATGACAAGGCGTAATAAAGAGTCGGATCGACTTCCGCACGAATTATAGTACCCGCATCTGTGATTACAGTTAGCTTAATTAGGAAAATTTTGAACTCTTGTGTCTTTGCTAACCAGCACTGCGTGAAAAAATGTGAGAAAGACAACAAACGCTTCAATTACATTCTTAATTGCGCAGCCGGTGTTGTAGAACGACCAAATGCAGGAGTTGAGATGTTCTTTAGTACTGAAAATTTATTGTTGCGGGAAGTACCTCAAAGACGTAACGTTCCCATTAATTACACTCTTAATTAGCTGCCTTAAAAATATGATCTCTATTAGGGTTTTACTCGCTGTGGCAACGTTGTGTTCATCCAAGCAGTACCGCTGGTACTAACCTCACCGCATTTTTGCGCACCGATACAAATACGAAATGTATAGGCCAGCCTTGAACTTTCGTTCTTGATTTTATTGCACTTTTTACGATTTGGTTCCTTCGCACTTGCAGATAGTTCATGCTTCGGAATGTAATGAGGTTTATTTCTGTGAACATCCGTGCTGATTTATTGTGAATTCGCTGACTGGAAAAATGATTAAAAATGGCGTAAATACGAGTTCCTTGACTCCGATCGATAAAAAGATCCTTTGGAAAGAAAGAACTTATGAAAGTTGCTGTCAAGGTTTGCTTCGTACCTAAGTCAATATGTTTGGCGTTTGATGACAACGCCAAACAAGAAGTGGATGGCCTCGAAAACCAATTATGCATTTATGTTTAAAGAAGCGTTGCATTTTAACTCTGTTATAATTTAGTGGCGGTGTTTTGTGCCCACCCAAATGATAGGTACTGACGGAATTTACGATGGTACTAACTGTTTGACCACGTACATACCATCATCCGTGACAGTCTTATCCTTACAATGAAGGTCTGCCTTTTTCTTTCTTTTCTTATTAAGTCCGATTTTACTTCGCGAAGTTTCTGTTGTATGCGTAAACCTCTGCGTACTTGTAGTACCTGCGAGCTGCAAGTCATTGTACATCGAAGAGGTTCTTCTCCTATCTGGTTGCTGGTGTTTTTTGTCAGCTCGAGGCCCACTGTTACCTTGGATCGCAACCATGATAACGGCCCATGATACATCGTACCCTTCGTTTTGCCAATGGATGAATTTGTTGTAGCAAGTTTTTCATTTTGCTCTTTCACAACATCGTCCAGATCATCGTGAAAACGTTGCGTAATTCGATGGTCAGATTATAAATATATTTACATAACAATGGAACCGCCTGATTTGACTATTGAAACGGAAAATTGAATGTGTAATGTATGTATTGAGAAGAATGTCACGGTTCAGATCGCGACTCATCCAAAGAAAACAGATCGGGTATAGTGAACCCGTGGAATTTAACTTTTTTTTTTGTATTTTTCGGGGAGTGCACAGCGTTATCTGTCTTCATTAATACTAACAGTATGGACCTGTCAAATTTGCGTATATGTAGTTTGTAGTGTTCTCCAAAGTCGTCATCCGAAATTTACAATTTTGTGAATGGAGGCTTAACAGTATTTGCGAGGAAGGAACCTCCCGTAAGCCTGCATTATTATGTCACAGATGGCCAGAGGATTTCGCGATAATTTACGCAACAAGCAAATCCTTTTTAAGGCAGGTTCAAACCAGGTTTTTTTTGGCATGTCGGTCATGAATCAGAAAATTTACGAGCGCGCGTTTTTTAACAGTTTTTTTAATCTCTCTTGTCCATTAAGGAATGGTAATAAAGAATATAAATTACTCGCGCCATTCCACCCGCAACTTTTTCGCTGCGTTTGTTGCAATAAATCGTACGGTATGAATAGGGGCTGTGTGCATTTATTTTGCAAATTGTTGAAGGTTGTGATTTACGCAACGATGAAGGAACGTTTTCATTTCACTTTATTTGTGTGACTCTCCTTAAATCATCCTTAAACGACTTTCAGTGCTGATAAATAAATTAAACAAAGTAGTAATTTGCACGAGATGTGATTGATTATACCGTCTGCGAGTTTTCGTTTTAAACAATGAAAAGGGTGGTGGTCTGAGGGTGCCCACGTATTAACGTAGGCAGGTGAAGCAAAAATTTACACCTTGAAATTGGAACACATGCTGCAAATTTATGACCGGTTCATTAAAATAATGCAATCATATGGAATGCGATTTATTACTTTGTTTTTAAAATTGATACAAACTGCGTTTAATTTTTTGGTATATGTATTTCGGAATTGAAATGTCTCAGAAACAGTACTTACTCCCTTTGTAGAGAAATTGATTTATAATATTGCTGCTCATATATCATTAAATGCATAAAGGTTGTTTGGATAACATATCCTGTGAAATTGAGAGTAATTGAATCTGATTGATCAATTTATCTAATTTTCAATGGCTGGTTTTGTATTTCACAGTTTGATTAGTATTATGAAGAAGGAACTGATACTGGTAGAAATATGAGGGAATTGAACGGGTGCTTTATTACGTAAAGTTTAGGTCTGTGCATGATTTTCGACATTTGTTTTTGTTTGACAATGAAAGTCTGAGCATCAATTTTGCATTCAGTTTATAAAGTAACATACGCTTGTAGGTTTGGTTTATGAATCCGCCTTGATGTTGTACCCTAGGCATCGCTATTTTCGCGAAAAAATATCACAGTTGTCTAACAACATTTTACGATAACCGCCGATTAGCTCGTTGGTTATGCTAATAACGTGAAGGTCACGTGTTCGATCCCTTTTCCTAAAAAACTGGATTTGTTTGGTTGAACTTCAGAGTCGCAGAAAATTCGGTGTAAATAATCGAGGATCAGTTTTTTAATTTTGAAAATTATGTTTTTACAAGAATGTTAAAAGTATTTTGCAAATTTTCAAGAATTTAGTTATTTCGTCAAAATTTGCCTAATAACCTTTACCATTGGAACCCATAATTATTTATCGCTTATTAATTATAACCACAAGGTAACGAACGTGGTTAAAAGCTGCCTGTTTTTTTGTTGAAAGTAACAGTTCTCTTGCAAAATAGCATTTAATTTTAAGCGAAGAGTCACCGCATTGTGAACTTTGTTTTATTAAATCAAGTTATGTACGTTTTCTCCCAAAAATTTGAAACTTTGAAACTAAAATACTATAACTACATGCTAAATAAATTGAAAGAAAATGTTCTGCACAGACATGGGACAAATATGACGCATAATAAATGAAAATAGCGCGAATGAAGGGAACTGAAATTATTGACAAAGGGTATATATAAAAATTTTAAGAAAAAGAAAAGACCAAAGAAGAAAATATAGTGAAAGATCATCAATGGAACATGAGCAGGAAGGAAAAGAGAAGCTAAAGATAGGCAGAATATATTCTGCTATTGGAATAAAGGGTCAAAAAACTAGCAGATGAGGGAAAAGGAAATGAAAAGGAAAATTCGAAAACTACCATAGATGAACAGGTAAAGTAAATGGAGTAAGAACGGAAGAAACCGAAAATCCTTTCTTGAAATGTCGCCGGACTGAAGAATATAGAAGAAGATTTTTGGGAGTATGTAGCGAATTTTGATATTGTAGGTTTAGCAGAGACACGGAAGTAAGAAAGTGGGAAAAGATGAAAGAGAAATTGTCAAGGGAATTTAATTGGATATGTCAGAAGGCCGAAACGGAAAAGAAGAAAGGAAGAGCCAAAGGAGAAATAATAAGAAGGGTAAAATAAGAAAAGAAAGAATTAAAGATGAATTGCAGTGAAGTAGGATTAATGATGTGGACCATCAGAATAAAAGGATACAAATAGCAATTGGAACGGTACATAATAAGAACATGACAACAATGAAAGGAAAAATAAAAGACAAAATAAAAATAAATGACGACGATGTGACTGTAGGCGGAGGTTTCAGTTCAAGAACAGGAGAAAAAGGAGGAAGAATAGGCAATACAGAGGCGATGTAAAAAAAAGTTCCAAAGATAAAAACTGATGATGATGAAGGCCAATTAACTTAGGTAGGACCGAGAGGACAATCGGTAATAGATTATGCCATAGTGAAATGTACAACAAATTTCGCAGTTCAAAGTAGGGGAAGAATAGACTCCGAGCATATGCCACTGGAAGAATATGACAGAAAACAGGAAAAAAAGGAGGGAAAAGCAGGAAAATATGTGAGAATAATATAGGATCAGAGCTCCAGTGGGGGATATGAAGAGAAGTTAAGAACGCTTTTTGTTGAGCCTAATACGCAAGCAAAATGAGACGACAGAACAACTGATAAAAGATACACAAAGTAAAGGTAAAAATTAGTGTAAGAAGAACTGGGGGGAGAAAAATGATTAGTGGAATGAGAAATGTTTGTCGACTTAAAAAACTCGTAGATCGAGAATATTTTAAAAAGAAAAAGATAAGTGAATATCTAATAGGATCAAGGAACTGTATATTATAAATATGAAAAGGAAAGGATTTGAAGTAAATGTGGGTAAGACAAAATAATGGTGTTTCGGAAAAGACGTTGAAAAAAAAAAAGAAAGGGTTTGAAAGTGAAAAATAGAGTAGGTAAAGGAATTTAGATACTTGGTATTCTACTACTAGAGAAGCAGGGGGAAAGAGTAGAGATAAGAAATTCTAGGTACAACGATAAATATTTCAAAATAATAGGGAAAGAACAGCCACAGTACCCAAAAACAAGAAGGAACGAGTGATTATGGCCGCATTTAGATGCGGGAACCACGAGAGAGAATATAAATTTTCGATGAATGAGGAAAAGAGTATACAGAATGTGTCGAAAAGAGCGAAAAACAATACAAGATGAAAGAGTGTGATCAACTAAAAGAAAGACAGGGAAGCACAGAACAACTTTTTTCGCTAAAATCCAGGCAGCATGAGCAAGTTTTTACCCACTCATCTAATAAATGAGCTTTTATGGCGAAACATCTCTTAGAAAGTTTACATAATATTTTACCTGGGTCTTCTTAGAACCACTGCGAATTCCGTATTAAAATCTATCATTAACAGTGCAATAACGAAATATTTTGACCTCGCTGGTCATTTTATGGAGGTATAAATTTACCTTCTTGGAGTTTTCAAGGTTTCGATAATCAAAGATTGGTATTCAGACACAACAAATGCTTTGATATCAGAGTGTATTTTTCAAGAAGATTTGAATAATAATTTCTGGAATGACGTCATAGAATAAATATAGTGATTTTATGTGCGTACATGATTTAGCATTAATCATATAAGGTTAACGTAATAACTGGATCTGATGAATAAATAAATTTTAGTTAAGAATATTATATAACTGAAAATAAAAAAAAACATTCTATTCAATCTGTAACAATGCGATAAACTATAAAACAGTTCAATGAATCATAAATGAAATTTAATTATATTAAAAATAAGAATAGACTATAAAACCACAAGTAAACGATCACATTGCATTGCATATTTCTTTTAAAGTTAAATTGGCTGAACTAGTTTGACATGACGTCACCAATTTTTTGTAGAAGGTTGTCTATCTATAATAATAATCGACTCGATAGTTTCGGAAATTGTATAACAAACGGGAAACTTCCCTCTATATAAGTTGTGAAAGGCTAAGAAAACATGAAATTAAATGTTAAAAAAGACTTCCTTTACTATCGCTAAATAACCCAGAATGGTGAAACAAACCCATGCATCGTATTTTTGCATTTTCCTGTTATTGAACTTGAGAATCCTTGAACTAATTATTTGTTTTTTTGCAGGTGAGTCGAGAGCTAATTCAAGGTTCGCGCTAATGTGAGTACAAATTTAAAACCATCATCATCCGTTGTAAAAGCTTTAGGATACGAATTATCGTGCATTTGATTCCGTTAAGAGTAATGAACTATTGTTTTAACAAAAATAATAGCGACCGATGTGATTATAGGGTTTGAATTTATTATAAATTGATTTGCAGTCTGCCATTCCTGTAACAGGAAACGTGGTTAAACTTAAACCATAAGTGTACGTTCTCGTACTACCAATGGTAAATGTAAACTAACACACGTCCATCATTTTGATCGATACATCTATACACCACGTAATGCAATAAAGTAAAAAGATAATGAAGCGTTTTTAAGAACTAGATGAAATGATAAGCTCCCAAAGAAATGGACTTATTTCGACCTGACCTAGACGATTGTCAGGCAAAAATCGATTTTTATCAGAGCTTTATGGCGTTTTTTGTTGCTCCTACTTTTAACAATCAGTGATCTCATGGAAAGCTTTCGAAAGAAATCGGGTCTGTGCATTGGGTTAAAATTACATATCTTCAATTGAACAGCGTGAAAATAACACTGATAATATATTACTGGAGGGAAATGAAAACGATGATTGCTGTTATGGTTGGCTCTGTTTCATTAATTTCAGATGACGCCTTAACTGATCTTTAAAAAGAGATAGTCGTATGACATCAGCCGCTGAAATTCAATGACAGTTCAATAATTCACACACCTACTGGTATATTTTGTTTTCTGAATTGTAGTCGTATGATTTAAATTTTTGCAATGGACGACGCTCCTGTAAGATAAAGGGTGATATAAATATTTTTTTCTTAATTTTGTGTTTTTAAGTATGATGTAATTTTTGTATAATTTTTGGAAAGAACTACATGTGTTGGACTGTACTTAAAAATTCCATCTTTAATTGTTTTAATGGTCTTGAAATATGACGTTCAAAGGTAATCAGTGAGATGCCATAACTCGTTTATATACATACTTAGCAGAAAAAAACATATTAAGTTTACGACTCTTGGGTCCAAAAATATGCTTATAAAATTTTTAAACCCAAGCAACATTGGGTTAAATGCAATTTTTTTCCGTAATGCAACACACTTACTGGTAATAGCCATTTCAAGAACGAGCTTTATTTGCTCCGAAAGGAAAACGTTTCGTCAATAATTAAATTTATCACGAGCAATTTAATCGAAGAAAGTTTCAGCGTTTGGGGTCAATAATTAAGGATAAAGTAGAGGAAACCATTATGTAGTAAAAGAATTTAGAACCTTGACATTGTTAAAGATGTTTGCTTTGATCAAAAAACAATAAAACGATTAAATCTCGTGTGTAATCTTAGTAGCGTGACGTTTTTATTCTAAATGAGAGCACTTAACATCCATTAGCTTTTTTAATACAAGAAAGTTAAAATTTTTAGTAAATTGCCGCGATAAAAGCAACTCTGTAAATAAACGAAAATTCTTCAGCAACTCGAGCTTAATTACACAACACCGCAATGTTTCTCTGTGCTTTATGAGATACAGTCTTTTCAACATCATTTGCGGTAATAATAATAGCCAAGAGCCATCTCATAAATTTCAAGTTTTCCAAGAAGCGCGAAGGCGCCGCACATCACCGAGGAAGAAGACCTTGGTTGGTGTTTTGAAGCGGACGAACTCTTCTTGTCGATGGTGCTTGAAAGCCCGGGCTCTTGAAACGTTATAAATTTCTTTCAGTGATACGAGTCCGAACCACATCTGGGAAAGGCGTTTCTGTGCACTTGGACCTTTTATTACGTAAAGAACGATCCGACGGCGGTCTGCATTCTTCCTTCGATTCTTGAGCGAAGTGTGGACGTTCCGAAGACATCGATGTGCGGACATCTTGGCGCCGTTCATGCCGATGGTCAGTAAATGTCAAGGACAAACATTCGCTAGAATAGCACTTGGCTCTTGTCTAAGATCTATACGAGGATTGCTTTATTTATAGAGGCTTTAACGAGCTTTTTGCTCATATGTGGATTTATTTACGGCAAAAATAAAAGGCGCGATCTGCGGAATTCAGTTTTGGCAGTAAACCTGGTTTGGTGATTGCGCAGCTGGAGATAAGGAGAAAACGCACTTCTCATTATTTTTGACCGAATCGATAAGTGGACTTTCAGTATCGATTGATTTTTTTTGTGGGAATTAAGTGAAGGTAATTTTAAACGTATAAAAGGAATACGAGAATTGAATTATTCGACATTCTAGATACTTTGAATGATTTGCCTATAAGTCTGAGTTTGACGATTTTTTTTAATGTCTTCCGGCTACAATTTTAAATTATTCTCAAAAATATTCTGATTTTGAAAGATGAGGTCTACACCTTTTAGTTACCTTGATTTGACAAACATTTTATTAAAAAGTGCCTTAGCTTTTTTAGACAGGGTAATCAAGTTTGTAATTAACCTTTGTGAACTGATCTTTAAGTGAGCTTCCTTGTGATGTAACATTTGTTGAGACTTATTCATTGGTTTTTTTGGAGTTTTTGGGATAAACCCCAACTAAATTAGGGTATCAAAAGTAGGTGTACTTGGAACCAAGTTCGAAAATGTATAAAATACAAGGTGTTCAAGTTGCAAAACATGAAAAACTGAAAATTTGCAAATTTATTCACCCTGTATAAATAAAATTAAACCGTATTTCGTATTTCATGGCTATTGACTAAAGGCATTGGCTGCAAAGTTCTAAACATCCATCTTTAGAAATAGTGAAGTTGTGATTTTTAAACACGGCATAAAATTTGCCCATGATAACTTTTAAAGATTTGCAACGTTTTTGTAGTTCTAACTTGAATTGTACAAATTTACTTATTTTTTTCAAAAACGTATCCCTACAGACTTTGAAGACTTAGGACCTCATACAGTTTCCATATATTATTAAATTAACAAAATAATGTGGTTACAACTTTTAACATTATATTTTTTTTTAATAGATTTCATAGCATAGTTCATCACCAATACTTGACAATACTATTTATAAGGGAAATTTGGTAGCGATACTGCCAATATGAAAAGGCACCCCAAAATTCCTGAAAAAATAGCAATACTCACTTTTTTTGACAATTTTCAGTGTTTTTGTAAGACATTTTCTTTCATTTGTGCTGATTTAAAAATTTGTTTTTTGTGTTACTTCAAGAACATTTTTGGTTACTTGACAAGCGAATTTTTCAAATTGAACAGTGGAAGTACTTGTTTTTGAATAAAACCAAACGATGTTACATTAGTGCATCGTTTGAGTTAAGCTCAAAATTTTTTGCTTAAAGACAGGGAATATTATGGATTATTTTTAAAAAATTTAGTCGGAATTGATGAAAAATTTAAAACGGTTTATGTAGATAGCGAAGAGGTATTTTTAAGATACTAATCCATAAAAATCGTATTTAAAAATAAAAAATCCTTGGAAAGAAAACTATAACGTAAAAATAGAAAAATGATATTTAAAAAAATACGAGTTGAAAAAATATTTGCTTTTTAACGAAGTGTTAATACATGTAAATCAGAAAATCAAATTTTAACACCAGTGTGTTCGTAGTGATAAAGATTCGGTGTAAACTATGCAGGATTTCTGCTCTGATTCTTCGAAAATTGGAATGCTTAGAACGAATTGACAATGCCGTCGTGAAATCTCTTACATAAAGTGCATTGGCTGCAGGCTATACGCCGTAGACATTGGTTTAAAATGAAAATTAGAAATTTCTACAAATTGTAAGTGAAAATAATTAAATGGAACATCAAAATTGCACTGCACTAAAATTAACTTATTAGTAAATAATCCAGCAGAAGACCATGCATTTTGGTTGGGTGGCATTTTTTTTTATTTCGTAGAGATTGGGAATGTTCGTCATTTTGAAAAATAGCATGCATTTTCTTTGTAAGTTGGCACTACTGACAGATTTGTATTTAAATGTTATCTCTTAAAATTTACCGATGAGTTTAGAATGTGAAAGGGACTTTACACAAAATGTCTTTGTTTGGTTAATATTTTGATTTTAAGTTTCCACACGTAGAATGGATCCTAAAGAAAGAAAGTAAAAGCTTTTAATAAATGTTTCCTAAGATTAACATATCGGGTGTTTAATTGAAAAAACCATCAAGTTGGCCTTGATTTTTTGTACACATTGTGAAGTATGTCTACCACTAACCTAAAATTTAATCGATGACAGCTTACAACACGGAAATGTCAATTATACATAACAGTATGGATTAATAAAACACATTTCTTCATATTACATATATTTTTATTCCAAAATTTTATTTTAGAAGTTTTAAACATTCCCACCACATGCCTACAAATTACAAAGCAAGATAAATAGTAGTTGTTTATGACGAAATGCTTTAAAAACAACACTATGAAGTAACTTTTGCTTGCCAAGTGTAACCTAAGGAAGTATTATAATAGGGACCATCAGACCTGTATGTTTTTTAGGCATTTTATGACACCTATAATTTGAAAAAATAGGTATCCGTTTCCATTAGTTTGTCGTGTGTCTTGATTTTTATTAGGCGAATAGTATCCGAAAATACCACTATTGTTATCAAATTTTATATGTATTAGGAATATCGTGTAAAATTTTGCTTTTAAATTTTATAACATAACATATCCTGTGTTTGTGGTTTATGAGCTGACCCTGAAGTTTTATCCTAGACATCCAGGTTTTGGCAAAATAAATCATAATTCCCCAACTATTTACAACATAGTAGATCAGAGTGCAAACTACTAACGCGAAGGTTGTAAATTCGATCCTTTCATGGGTCAATGTTTTTTTTCTGACATTGCGACTGAAATTAATTTGCTATATAGTTTTTTCTAAACAACTAGATTTGTTTTATATTACTTCAAGGGAGAGCAAAGTTTTGTCTAGTAACATAACTTTTTTTTGCGGTACTGAAAGTGCATTAATTATTCTTAATTTTTATTTTGTTTGTGTTCAACATTTTTATTACACTGATCAACCATAAATTTGGTAAAAACTCTTTAAAGTTCGTTTGCGCTTCATTTTCTGTGTTCTTCAGGCAGGTTCTTCAGATATTCTAAATGTTTATGTTTTTGTCAATCAAAGTAATTCTTCCACTCGCTCTTAATTTTTTTTCGTCAATCGAAAATGAAATAAATATGTGAATACTGTATGTCTATGAAAATCCGTTAAAAAATTACATTGCAATTAAAAAAATTATAGGTATACGTCGCGACTCCGGTGCCATACATGTTTCATATTTGCAGTGTACAAAATTAAGCTTTCTCCTTCAAGCTAAAAACAATGCCGTTTACGAAATTAAAATAAGTGTCTCTATCCATTCTGAAAATGTGAGCCCGTTGTATTTTTATTGAGACACCCAGGCGCGGATCCAGGGGGGGGGGAATGGGTGCAATTGCTCCCCCCTGACACACGATCGAGGTACTTTAGGCAATTGCACCCATTGCCCCCCCCCCAAACACGATCGAGGTACTTTATTTTCACCAATTTCAAAATTTTGAAATCGCATTTCATTTTGTAAATACAGTACAACCTCTATAATCCGAATTCATGGTTATCCGGACAACCAGTAATCCAAACAGAGGCTATTTGAAGTCGATACTTCTTTAATCCGAACAAAAACTCTGCAATCCGAACTGAACTTGGAAACACGCACCTATTTGCAAAAATGACGCAAGATCTTTCTACATATATATAAAAAGTATTTAGTTAAATTTCGAAAATCGTCGAAAATGGGTCGCAATTTGCATGAGGAAAATTTCATTTTTGAAAAAGTTTCCCAACAATTCTAAACAATTCAGGAATATATGTATATCTCGACGTGCTGATTCCAAAAATATAGCATGTTAATGGTAACCGAGCAATATTTTCGGAAAATTCGGTGTGAAATTCGAATTTTTCGAAATTTTTAAAAATTGCGATATTTCAACTCGACGAATCTGGAAAAATAGTTTAAGTTACCGAAGAAATAAAGCCAGAAGTGACTTCTGAGGCGCAAAATCTACAAGAAAATGTATTTAGTTAAATTTCGAATGGGTTGAAATTTGCATAATGGAGGTAGTACAAAATGGAAAATTTCAATTCTGAAAAATTCATCTGAAAATTCTGAAAAAATTCAGGGTATAGATCCCAGCGTGTTGATTCCAAAAAGATGGCATATTTATGATCACGGAGTAATATTTTCGAAAGAATGTATCTATTATCCATTGTTGCTTAAGAATTCATCAATTCTTTAATTTTGTGTAATAAAATTAAGGTTTATTTCTTGAAGTTTGTTTTCAACTGTGTATGAAGTTGTTATTCAATTCCCTTTCAGATTTTTGGGAAAATCGGTGATCCGAACAAACGTTAAACCGAACACACTTTTTTCTCAATTAATCCAGATTATCGAGGTTCTACTGTACACTATACGTGTAACGAAAACAACCAAATGTCATCTATGTTATGTGAAAAAGAGTATACTAGCTAAAATTTTATACATATTTTTTGTTTAGAACGAATTTAATTTCTGGGAGATAGGTAAAATCGCACAAAAATTGCCCCCCCTTAAACGAAATCCTGTATCCACGCCTGGAGACACCCGGTATATCTAAAAAGCTAACTCTAACGTATGTTCAAAATATGTACCTATGCAGTTGTTTTAGTAAAGAGTTAATTTTGTTGTTCAGTGTTATTGGTACTCTGAAAGTTGTTAATAAAAGTTGTATAGTGGTGAAAATACCCCAGGTAAAACCTTTTCTCTTTGTATCTTATACACTTTGTGTAAGATAAATAATTACCAAATTTTGTCTTCGAAATTATTTGTCAAACAGAATTTTTGGTTTATTTAACGTTTTCTTACTCTACTTAATTCCGAACACTACACTATACTTATATTTCTGCTTTATTTGTAAGAAGAAATTCCTCGAAAGAGTTGGAAAAAAAACCTGTGGCATGGTTAAACAGAAAAAGATAAATTATCATGAAAAAATTGGTCTAAAGAGTTTAGACAGTACTTCCCTCGCTGTCGGAAACTTGACAACTGCATGCCTATTGTGTTTTTTTTCTCATTACATTTTTGTAGTGGGAATTTAAAAAAAAATTGCGATGACGTCATCAACATTTTTGCAAGGACACGTATATCAGTTGGGATAGATGTAGTGTAATACTAAGAATAAAATTATTATATTCTCAAATTTTCGGGAAAATGAATTGGGTCGTTTTGAATATTGATTTGTAATAATCTAATAATCAATAAAATAACGAAACAATTTACTCACGTATACGTATCAGAGGCAACTGAAAATCGTGTATGTATAAACATTCTTAATTTAAGATGACAGGCGTAACAGCATACGTGAGAGTCAAACAGAAAAACTGTAAACAAAACGACAATCGGTTTTATTGCTTCAACTTCCGCTTATTATATAAAACATTGGGTTTTATTTTAATTCTTGACGGTGAAATTCACAATTGGTTGATTATAAACATGTCTATTTCACATTCGCGAAACCAAGTGAGCGCATAAAACAAATGCAGGTCTGTAATGTTAAAGTCGATGTAAATAAGCGTGCTACCCTTATGTTTCAACCGAGTTTTTCCTTTAACAAATTTTGTGTCTATCAAATTGGGTTGGTTGGGGTGTAATACTTATAATAAGTGTTGCCTTTAATTTAATCAATAAAATAAATTGACTTCATTAATTTTTTTGAACCACCTCTTAAGAAAATCTAAAAAATACGAATGGAATGATAAATCACAAGTACAAACTCATAATATTTTTTGCATTTTAGATAGGATTTATTCAGCAAAATTTAAGGGTGACGTCATCAATTCTTTTAGGAGGGATGAACAAATACATTTTGAACAAAAGTTTACCATGCTTATAATAACTTTAAAATATTCCCAAGATTTCAAAGCATTCGCTTTTGTAATTCCTGATTAAATCGATAAAATAAATTCACGCCTTCATTAATTTTTTTGAGTCACCCTGCATATGCAAATCCAAAAATATGAATGGAATGATAAATCACAAGTACAGACTCATCATATTTTGACAGTTTAGATAGGATTTATTCGGCAAACTTTCGAGCTGACGTCATCAATTTTTTGGAGGGGATAAGCAAATATATTTTGACTAAAAATTTATTATGCTCTTTATAACCTTAAAACATCTGCAAGATTTCAAAGCATTCGGTTTTGTAGTTTCTGATTAAATCAATAAAATATATTTACGCATTCATTAATTTTTTTGAGTCACCCTGTATATGCAGATCCAAAAAATATGAATGGAGTGATAAATTACAAGTACAGACTCATCATATTTTTACAGTCTAGATAGGATTTGTTCGGCAAACTTTCGAGCTGACGTCATCAATTTTTTGGAGGGGATAAGCAAATATAGTTTGACTAAACATTTATTATGCTCTTTATAACCTTAAAACATCTGCAAGATTTCAAAGCATTCGGTTTTGTAGTTTCTGAGTAAATCAGTAAAATAAATTTACGCATTCATTAATTTTTTTGAGTCACCCTGTATATGCAAATCCAAAAAATATGAATGGAGTGATAGATCACAAGTACAGACTCATCATATTTTGTACATTTTAGATATGATTTATTCCACAAACTTTTGAGCTGACGTCATCAAGTTTTTGGAGGGGATAAGCAAATATTTTTTGACTAAAGATTTATGATGCTCTTTATAGCCTTAAAACATCTGCAACATTTCAAAGCATTCTGGTTAGCAGATTAAAAATTAAATTTCAAAATGTTGTTTTATAATTTTGATTTTTTTTCCAAAAATCTGGACGTTTCGGGTGAAAAGTCGATTCAGAGTTGTAAACTACATGTGTAGGACTATGTTATTTTATACAATTGAAAACCCATTTACTATGTACAATTTTGAAGTGACGTCATCGCATTAGTGGTGGGGATGATTAGACAAATTTTGATTAGCGTTTTACCATCTACATGATATTCTTAATATAAGTACAAAATTTCACAACAATCGGTCGAGTACTTTCGGAGATTATCTGTCTAATAAAAATCCGGGACGGCAGACGGACAGACGGACGGACAGACGGACAGACGGACGGACAGACGGACAGACGGACAGACAGACGGAAATGGGAGACTTATTTCTTCGTCTTCTAGGGGTCATGAAAGATCGAGAAAACGTAAAAGTAGAGAGTCGGCCGACGGACTCGATTACAATACTTCCTTTGCTTACGCTCGGGAAGTAAAAACGATGAAAGACCAGATTTGGAATATTGTGAGCAATGGGCTGCCCTAAAAATTGTATCGTTTAGATCACTATGCTGAAGAACATGGACAATGTGTCCTAAAACTTTCGCCATACCATCTGTCATTTTAATGCAGTTGAAATGGTATGGTCGGAATCTAAACGAAAGTACGTTAAAAGTATTCCAAAAACTAATGCTTCTCCTGTTAAAGTGCTGAAAACTTGGGAAAATGTAATAATCGAAGTTCCATATAAACAAATCAAGTCATTATCTATGTTAATTCCATTTCACATGATAGTGATAGTGAAGATGATGACAGTAGTGTTGATGATTTAGAGTTGTGTTAAAAATTAATATCTAATTAAATAATAAGTAAAACTTATTCCATTAATTTTGAACTTTTGCAATTTGCATTGATAAGTTACCATAGTACGTGATCTGTAATATACAAGAACGCACATACTTTTGGTCATTAAAAAAATGTCACAGTGTTTTAGTACCGTGAATGGATTTTTCTTAGACACTGTGTTTGTGGCAAACAAAATTGTTAATTTTGTTGCTCAGTGTTATTGGTATTCTGAAAAGTTATAGACATATTAGTTATCTTGAGCAAAAATTTCTAATCAATATGAAAATTGCTTCCTCAACTTTAGACGAACGTATTAACAATGATAGTTCACATTAGTTATTCACATGGAAAAACCACATCGGTACATTCGCCAACGTTTTAGACAATTTTCTTGAAGGCAACTGCATAATGTATCAGTCTTTCTTTGCACTCCAGGAACTATGAAATAATTTAATATTATTCGCATGCAACAATAGTTCACATTATTCAGCACAGTCAACCATTATAAATTTTTAATAAATTCCTGCTATCCGTCTAGTGAATTTGTTCCAAATAGAAGACTGATTCCACTTGTGCTTTTCGTACAGGATCACGAAAACCAAAATTCGCAGTAACCCATTTTCTTGTCTCGTCTACGCAATTACTTCCATCATCAACTTCCGATTTCTTCCATCGCACCGTCCATAAACCCCGAGTCATGCATGCGTAGCTGTAAACCGGCCATTAACGAGACATACCTGTCGTTAATTTTTACCCGATTATTCAGCTCGTATAAATATTTATGCCACACGGACCCTTTCAGGCGCTTTACTGTTACTTCACCAGCACAAATCTCTAATGATCAATGCAGGATTGTGCATAATTCCCCAGTTTTTTTTTTCCCGGAGACTGCGATGATGGGTGAGGCGCGAAAATCTAATACTGTTATATTGTTTGAGGCCATCATGTTACCGTTTATTAATGGCGTTATCGTTTGCTGCAAACTGTCATGCATATGAGGCATCAATAACTCGGGGAAAACGATATACGCCGTCTGGCGACGAGTTCCGGCAAAGCGAAGTGCATTTATTAATAAATGAGCATGTGTGATGAGGATGTGCAACAGTTCTCAAGAGGTACCGTTAATCTCACGCGCTTGACTCATTGCTGTCATTTATAGGTCTCGCACACGACGAAGAGGCGTTTCCAATTTTTGAGAGGTGAGGCGTTTCAGTCGACTAGGAGTTTTCACATAGATTATGTACGAAAGCAATGCCAGGAATTTGCGACCTGATAACGCAACTCTGTGGTAAAAAACGTCTGGTCGAGTCAGTTGGTTAGAGTTTACGTGAGGATTTCGTAATGACCTCCAATTTGCTGCCTCACATCAGAGTTTTTCAGAAAGTAAATAACAGTCTATGACATTGTAATAGCGAATTTTATTGCAGACAAACTGAACATGCTTTTTTAACAATTACGTTACTGAAATTATAACAGGAAACATTAACTCTAGTCTTTATAGAAAGATTGAAATTAGGTTTTTTATTAGTGGTGATCTGGAGCAAACTGCAGACTGTTGCTGCCTTTTTCGCACCAGGAAGCAATACTGGATACTTTTTTCTTGTTTTTGTTTTTCTGATGAAAACTCTCGCCATATTTTTCACCCACACTTTCTTTCCAAAGTTGATGAAAAAAAAAAAAAATCCCAATACCTACTGTAATCTTCAAATAGTCATACTTATTTCAGTTGTTCGATTAAATATCAACATTAGATAAAATATGAAATACGTAACAAGAAATGGGAATAAAAAGATAATAAGACATGTAATAAAATGCGAGGTGTTATTTGAAAAAAACTGACCTATGACTATTTGAAAATTATATTATTTTAGGATTTAAAAAAAAGCTCTATATTAAAAAAACTTAAATAATACTATTATGTTTCTAAGAAGAGGGAATATAAAACATGTTTTGTAAAAAAAAAACACTAATTTGTATCTGGGGGCTCAAAAAAGAAAAATATTTTAATTTATGCTGCTCAAAGAACAGTACAATTTTGGTGCTTGTTTATTTATTTATTTTTTTTTTATTTCAAATAATTAATGAGATATTGAGTAGATCGCAGTTATTGACTCCTCCTGTACATGACAAGTTTTTCAGCGAGATAAACATTGTTTTTTAACGTAAGTTGAGGAAGTATTGTAATGGGGTCTATCCGACGAATGGTGGTATGTTTTCTCGACGTTTCATGACCCCTAGAGTATGAAAAATAAGTTTTCCATTTATGTCTGTATGTCGGGTGTATTGATTTTTTATGGGATAGATAATATCTAAAACTGCGGACCAATTATTGTCAAATTGTATATGTATGTTAGAAATACCGTGTTAATCGTAAAACGCTAACCAAAATTTTTCTAATTATCTTTACCAACAATTTGATGTTGTCATCTGAACATTTTGCTTGGTAAATACCATTGAAATTTTACAAAATAACGTACTCCTGTACTTGTGGTTTATAAGTCCGCTTTGAGTTTCTACACGTATTCAGATTTTTCCAAAAAACTCAAATTATATCATATTCCATATTCTATTAAGTATAGTGTATAGATATACATAGAACATATATCCCACTTTTTTTCTTACATTACCACTGATATTATCTATATTTTTACTTTCCGAACGTAAGCGAATTATTGTAATCGAGTCCGTTGGCCGACTCTCTACTTATACGTTTTATGACCCTAAGAGTACGAAGAAATAGGTCTCCCGTTTCCGTATGTCTGCCTGTCTGTCCGTCTGTGTATCTGTACGTCTGTCTGTCCGTCTGTCTGTCCGTCTGTCTGCCGTCCCGGATTTTTTTAAATTATAAAAGTTATCATGAAACAAATAAAATTTCGCAATATCATTTTTCGAAGTAGGTAGCTGGATTTGTTGAACTGTACTTCAGGAGCCAGGAAAGTTTTGTTTAAGTCCCCATAAACCAATTTTCACTTGCCGTGCGGAAGCAAAGGAAGTATTGTAATCGAATTCATCGGGCGACTGGCTATTTTCATCTTCTCTCGACGTTTTATGCTTTAATATACAACAATAATAGAGACAGAGTTGTTAGATTTTTTTTTAATTATGTCTCTTTTCTGTTTTGAATAAAGTATCTTTACCCAAATTTAATTTGAATTTTTGAGAGATTCTTGAAAATCTGGTTAACGTTGCAACTACTGATAAGGTGTTGGTGTTCAATATGCAGTTAAAAACTATTTATACCATACCGAGAGAGCAATAGAAAATAAAAAAACAGCTATGGATTTTTGAAAGTTTGCATTTCTAATTCAAATTTTCAAATTGATGATGACCTGACAATGCAAAATTTCTATCAATTACAAATCTTCAAAAATGTATGGCTGTTTTTGATTATGTTTTTTATTGCTCTCTCGGTACAATGAGAGGTTTTTTTTTTGATACCTTATTACTAAATAGAAATCGAAAAAAGTTTAAGACTAAAGTTGTAAAGTTCTTTGAGGACCATGTGGTAAATTATTTTGAACTATACAGTGTGCTGTTTTTAAGACGTAACACACAACTTTGTTTTGTTGGTTTAATAAAATAGCCTTTATATTTTTATATATTTTGATTGACTTCGTCTTCAGTTTTATAGCCATAGATTACTTTCGACATTTTGATACGACGCGACGTTGCCAAGTTATTCCAATTTTTTTGAAATTTTTTAGCGATCGATGGGTTCACAAAAAAATGCAATAGGGTTATTTTTTAAATCTGGGTCACAATGTTTTATGGAGAGATATATAAAATTCGCGGTTTATTGTGGTTTAACTAAAATTGAATTTTAATCTACAGAGTGTTATGAATAAAAAAATTATAATAATTTTCAAGTAACCATATTTCAGTATTTTATTACCGTAAGTGAACTCTAGAAAAAATTGGAACTACCTTAACAACACAGCATCGGAAGTTCAAAAATAAACTATGGTTGAAGAGGCTAATTTGAGTAAAAAATATATTAAAAAAAAAGTTGCATGCTTTGTCTCGAAAACAAAACACTCTGTGTAGACTAAAGTAATTGTAGGCTACTCAAAGAGCCGTAGAACTTTAGTCTCCGACTTTTTTTGTATCTTTAATAGTAGTTAATGTAACACCCTGTATATGTACAAGTTTTTTTTTATAATTTTATCAGATTTTAGGGATTATTATTCGTCCATTTTTTAGTGTAGACTCTTTGAAATTGTTGAATCGTTTTTGGTTTTGGGAAAAAACTTTTTAAGTATTAAAAACAACGCAACAAATTAATGTGTAAACTTATTTGTGTAAAATGCCGTTATACATCACCAAAATATGTATTCAGAAATAATAATAATAGCAAAACTTAAACATATGTTTGCCAGACCAGACTTTACAAATCTGAATCAAATCAAAACCACTTTAACATTATTAAAAAAGTTACAATAATTAGAAAAAAATATATACTTAATTATTATATTGTTTTGGTCATTTTATTATTACCTCGGCTTAGTAATCAAGTGTGAATGTGAGTGTGAAACTTACACCACTTTTCACCTTCTATTGATATTTTGACATTCAACAAATAATCACAATAGCAGTATTTTGTAAAGAAACTGAAGTAAAACTTCCTAAGCCCACGTTCATTTTTATTTTGGACCATAAAATATTTATGACAATTTATGACCCTCTTATTTTACCAACACAACAAGAAATTTGGGCGGTAGGCAAAAATGAAAAGCAGAATGTGTCATCTTTTTTACTCGATGGAGGCTCATCTTGTATCCTTATCTGTTGTACTTTATAATAATATAAGATAATATGTACAAATAGTTTTATTTATATTTGTATTATATGTATGTATCTTTTGCCATCATTTAGCAAAATTAATATCTTATTTACTTACCATCTTAAATGAAGTATACAAACTTTATTTTAACAGGTATTTTAACTTCATGTGATGTTTATTAACAAAATTTACGATGACGTCATTGGTAATCTAGATGGAATGAATATGTAATTTTGGTTGGCGTTTTCTCATCATCTCGATAATTGGATGGTATACTTGAACTTTTAAATTAATCGGTTCACATATGTGAAATATAGTTGAAACGATAAATTTGCATTTTCGCGTTCCACATGTTGTGAAATTTAATAAAAACTTGGAATAGAAAAGAAAATTGATTTAAAGTCATTTAGACAGACTTCCCTCGCCACGTTCTTTGTATGCGTTCGCTGCAGCCCTATAATTTCACAAGTACACAACTTTAGACATTCTTATTTTTCCAAAATCAATTTTTGATATTTTGCAATTTTAGTCTAAAATCAACTGCTAGGCGACGATTTTATATGCGCAAAGTGCTAGATATTTTTCATGTGATTACTTGGCAAAATGTGGTATTGACTGAAAATTTTTCACCCTATCACAACCAGTTTCCATCTGCGTTTTTATAACTATCTCGTATAACCGCATCCACTTATTACTCAAACAAAAATGCGCACTTTTATGAATTGGAAACATTGTTTTGATTTAATGCAAACGCCTCAAAGTGATAATCGATGTTTGTATCAGTCTAATGGTAATTACCTATGCAGATAGCATAATAAGGTAAAATAAGACTAATGACAGGTGCTTGTATTAATTTGAATAATAGCATACTGTTGGGCGATATTTATTTAGGTATTTAATAACTAGGTTTGAAATTCCCGGATATTGTTGTCGTCTGGAAGAAATTTATTGTTCATTTTCATTAATGTGGATGAGATTATAATTTATGGAAAAGTAGGTTTGCGGACTGAAAGAAAACAAAACGACTACCAGGCGCCCAGGAATGTTGAACAATCGATTCAACCGATTTAATCTTTCTCTGAAAAGAGGTACAATTCAGATTATTTCTGAACTAACCATTGAATCGAGCTAAAGAATGAATGTTGAACTGTTGAGGTTACTTGTTTTTTAACATCCTTAAATGAACATTAAGGAGCATTAAATCCGAGCATTAGTACACAAATAAGGTTATTCTGATTCAGATAGTGCAAAGGCCAGACATGTGGTGGACTATAGGAACCACATAGTTACATTTTAAGAGCTACTGATAAAATCTGCAGACTTTATGGCACGCTGCGGTGCAAAAGTAATGAGCTGCGTTAAATTTCCCTAAATGTCTTGTCCAAGTTTGCTATACAGGGTGTACCCGATTGTTGCACAATTACTCGAGTAAATGAAGTCACTTTCAATTTTTGGTTAACCAATGAAAAAAGTTCTTACTAAAACTTAAGCTTATCTTTGATCACCTCTGAGAAAATGTACAATAATTGCATTATTTGGGTTTGGCAATCTTTTGAGGGCGAAGAAAAGTGTTTTTGTTTCTTGGTAGCTACGTTGGTGGGAAATGTTTATATTTAACACGTGAACAAAACAGTAAATTGCGTGAAAATTGTCGAGTAAAAGTTTTTTAAACTTACAAAAACATGTAGAAAACAATGTCGGATTTTATGTTTAATTAAAAAAAAATGCAATTTAAAATAAATGTACAGCGAACAATAGCTCATTGTTTAAAGTTAATTGGATCAACTTTTGGAAATTATTTTCGACATGGTACCAAATTAACCGATAAGAATCTCCAGTAAATATTACGTAATATTTAGTTAGAGCGGTTTTTGATTTGTCGAATCATTAGCATTGCACTTGGACAAGTTGTACATTTGTCTGTGAAGAGTGTTTATTTTGGAAATACGGTCGGCGTGCTTACATGTGTTCAGAAGTGATAATGACGAAGAGTAGTATTATTTACAAGGCTGAACCAATTGTTAGAAGAAGACAACCGTTGTTCGTTTCGGTAGTCGTGACGTCCATACATACTGGAGGTAAATTATTAATGGTATTAGGCTTTAAAAGTCGTCACATATTAAAGGCTTAGCAATAAATTCCGATAAATCTTCTCCGCCAAAAATCGCTGTTGCTGTCATTATAAATATTGTGATGTCATTTTTTAAAATAAAGTCAACGAAGTCGGAAGTATTAAACATTATTTTGACTATGATGGAAATGGAGGCGCGTCGGAATATTATAATCACGATTTTAATGAATTAATGTCAACCTGTGGTTCGTATGGAACATGTATGAATAAACTTGACATTACCATAAACTGTTCAATAACCAGACGAAGAGAAATATGCAAAATATGCAAATATTAGCAGTGTTTGAGCAAATTGAATTAATGCAACTTTTCCTCACGATGCGGTTAACGTTGTTAATGGCTCATGAAAAACAGCTTATCTTCCAAATGCGAAATAAACTGTTGATTTAGCTCAGCCGAACTAATCCGCGAAAGACCACAGAAACCGCAAAAAAGCCGGAATTACCCCGTTCTTGTCACCTCCTATTTATTCTACATTTGTCTGTTGCTTGAGAAATTTCTAGTTACCATATCTGTAGTCAAACAATGATCGCGAACAAGTTTGCGGTTTGCGTCTGAAAAAAGTTCAAACAAACTTTAAAGCGGTGTTAATGATTTGTTAACCTTGTGAGATGGTTGATGACACCTGCCGTATACTCGTATAAATATTAAAAAAAGATGATTCACCGACTAGAGCCACACCTTTATGTCTTCGGATTTTTTCCGCGTTGAGACTTTAATTTATGAAAGATGTACAGTTAGGGCTACTGGTCGATAAGAACCTATTTTAATGAAGACGTGAAGCTGATTAATTTGTCTATGACGGAAAAATATTGGCCGTGGACCTATCCCACTGCTCTTGATAATAAATCCTCCCAATTGCACAATGTGTTTTGTAGGCGTAGGAGGAGATTTTGTAAGTGGAATGTTTATGTTCTATGCAAATTGTTGCGGATTTTATGGATGAAAAATGCAAAGTGTTGAACTCTGTTGACGGTTATGCAACAACCAATGTTCGAGAGGTTATTGGTGTTGGCATTCTTTCGTTCCAGATAAATGTGTTTGGGCCAATCTGCTAAAATATCTTCATATGTTTGTTATTCCAAAGCGCTCATAATTGAATTCTTTTCCTAGAAACAGCAACTATTTCAGTTGTTGTTTGTCAAAGCTACATTTGGAAAAAAAACGGCATCAGTGAATTCTCGATGTAAGTGACGTAATCACCTCACTGTCAGTGAAAATTATCAACGTCCATGACCACGATCACTGAATGCTTCCCTTTCACGCTTGCCCTTGCTGGTCCAGAAAAAATTAATTGGTGAGTCACGGCAGCATCTCGCCGATGATTCACTTCTCAAATTGTGGCGTTGATGTTCTATGCAAATAGTTGCTGATTTTATGGTCGAAAAATGCAAAGTGTCGAACTCTAATGTCAGTTACGCAAGCAGAGTTGAACGGTTATTGGTGATGGCACACTTTCAACTAACCACAGAAATTTTACTAAAAAAATGTAATTGGTGCCTTACATCAACATCTCGATGATTCACTTTTTTGCCATTAAAATTGCCTCTTTGTGCACTCTAATAGCCCAGGTTTGTAAAGAATCTCGCTTCCGGAAAAGGGTAAAAAACGCTAGGATAATAAGCCAAGTTTCCACGATTATAACCGACGATAATCGGAGTTATTGTTTCGAGTAATATTCTCGACATACTTACGTCGTTCTAGTGGCACATATTTTGGAAATCGTGCGCAGAGGAAGTATTTACAAACAATAAAAACGGACAATAATGATGGTAAAGTTATGCCAAGGAAATTAAATTTTTCCGGGGACATTTTCGTGGCACGTAAATCGATTAATGATCGTAAATTTATAGGTGACCACCAAGACGGAAAGACGAAACAGTTTTTCGACGTACCATTCTGCATATTTATGGACTTCCGTTGAAGGCTTTGTTGCTGGTACTTCCGCTGAATACCTGCACGACTTCGCTAATTGATCACAGTGCAAGTTCGAGTCTATGGGAAAGGATATAATGCATTTTGCCATTTGCACCTAATTCTTCAACCTTTCACTAATAGAGCTTCGCGAGGAATTGGAAATAGAACATACTCGGAAGTTGCATTTTAGATGGCATAAATTTGCATTGCTTTGGTTTAAAAGTAACAACTTGCTAGTGGCTAGTGGAATAAACAATTCTTAGTAGTACGTTCATACAACTAATGGATACAAATTACAGACCACCAAACCGTAAATCGCTTATTTCATTGCTAGCAATTTTTCAGAAATTGGAAGGATGTGCCAATTAAATTCCATTTGGCTTTATAATGTATAAAGAAGGAGCCAGGTTTAATAGGAGTTTAAATTAGCCACTAGAGTGCTACGTTTACGTAGAAAAAGTTATTAATACGCGTTAAGCAATGAAGTTAATAATAAAGCAAGCACGAACGTATTTTTTCTTGGGAAGATTGTTTCCTTTATTAAAATGAGTATCCGTTTTTATACGGTATAAATTAATAACGCAAATGCACCGACTTTTATTACAATTGCTAAAGTAATTACGAACTTTATTTAAGAAAGACTCCGATAGTACTTTATAAGTGACTGGTTTTTTTTTGAGACTATAGTGGGGTAAATGGTAAAAACATAAAAAATGGGACTAACTGTACGTACCAATAGTTGCTACACGTTCAATAACAAATGGGCTATTTGAGTAACAATCTGTTGAAACCAATAAGTACTACCTTTGTAGTTTTATAAGCGTTACGAATAACTAGATATTACAGGACGATTTTTACTGCAAATTTCTATAACGATTATTATAAAAACGGAGAAATGGTAACCACTATAATCTGTTTGCAAAACAATTTATGTAATATGATGTATCAATTTCTGTGAAGGTATTTATAAAAAAAATCATCAGAAGAAAATTAGAAAAATGTTATCCAGCACATTTGATTTTTAAGCGAGCTTTTCTTAATACAATTTTGTGATGATGTCAACAATTTTCTGCTAAGGAAAACTTTTTCATTTTGATTAAGTAATGTGTTCCCAGAATTCCAGCAAAATGAGAGAAGACAATAAAATTAAATGCTCCAAGAATTAATTTTTTGAGATATCCTGCATAAAGATTTGTAAAAATAAAGTATATCGAAAAAATATTTGTATAGAATCATGCTATTGTTCACATATCAAATCAGGTTAAAATTTAAATTGTGAAATCTACATGCATAACGTTAAAAATAGAAGCGGATTAATAAATGGCAAATATAGAAACATATTATTCTGTATATTTTAAAATGGGATTAGTCAGCAAAATTTCGAAATGACATCATCAAGTTTTGGAAGGAGATGAACAGGTGCATTTTGATTCGCGATTTACCATGCTTACAATAGCCTTAAAGTGAGTACAAAATTTTAGAATAGCTGAACAGTTAAATTGCAAAATTGCGCTATACAATTTAAATTTGTTTTTCAAAAACCTACATCCATAAGGCGAAAAATGGGTATGGATGAGGTCTAGTAGCACATTATTAGAAGAAGTGAATGGACAGATTAGAAAAAGGTTAAGACACATTGACGAAGATGAAACCATATGGACGAGTATAGAAAATGCAGTAAAAGTTGTAGATTATGACCGAAAAAACCTCTCACCAAAAATAAAGAGCGGGTTAATGTAAAGTGCGAAACGAAGCTAAAAGGAAGAATAGGGCAGAAAATACAAGCAAGCTTCTTGGATTAAGAAGAAAAAAGTCTAGAAAAGAAAAAGAGAGTATTTAAATAAGAAGATCAAAAAGAGAAATTTTAATAATATAGATGCGACAAAGTTCCACCAGGAGGCAAAAAATGAATGTAGAAGTACATATTTATTTATTTTCATTCAGAATAATGAAGAAGCTCCAATAAAAGAAGTAATTAAGAAACTAAAGAAATCTATGAGAACACGGGGAATAAAGTAATCGTGAATGGACAAAAATTCAAAAATTATTTGAAACCAACGGGGATGTACAGGGCGATCTCTTATCAATCATACTAGAAAACGTACTAAGAGAGAGACAAGGAACATTAATCAATTCGAAGCACCAATGTTAACGTTCTCAGACGAACTGAATTTTCTAAGAGCAAAGAAAGGATTCAAAGATATAACCAGAATATTAGAAAAAAAGGTTGCAAAAAGAATGTGACTAAAAATAAACGAAGAAAGGTTCAAATATGTGGCAATGGGGTCTGGTCTTGGGACAGGGAAAGAAAAACTAATCGTAAACAACTGTACACAGGGGAAGAAGTAAAAATAAAGAAAACCGTGAGATCACCTACAGAATAAATAAAGGAAGTACAAGTGCAGAACCGCTCACGAAATATTAAAGATAAGACCGGTAACCCTCTATGGATGTGACCTGTGGAATCTTAACAAGGGCAAGTTCGAGAGATTTAAAAATGAAAAAATTTTATATCGTTGGCGAGATGTAAAGTTTCTATCTACTAGATTAGTGTAAACTCGTAAGCGTTCGTTTTCGTACAATCGAAGAGTAGACAAAACTGTGTCAGATACAATAGTTTCAAGTTAAACAGCTCTCAAATGCTAAGTACGACTTTTTAGAGTTCTGGATCAACATTCTGAATCCTTGGATTAGAGTTGCGTCATGTACAGATCTCGCAGCATGTTGCTAGGACTAGACAATTTGATCTCTTTAATAAAAAGTAAAACTTTTGTTAATGTGAAAATGTTTTTGTTGCCCAATTTTCGTAAATATTTATACAAGTTTTTAACTTTCTGATTTGCAAAACTGCATGCATGCTTTAATATCATCATTATTATGAATTTCACACCTCGCCAGTCTAATGTAAGACATTCACCAAGAATATTAATCAACGCAGTGATTACAGTAATTATCGCATTTATACGAGTACGGAATAATGACGATTTTTGAAGCACCTGAACGAGAAAACAATTCCACAAACAAATGAAGTCAAAGAAACACTAAATAAAAAAAGTTTATACATTGTTATTGAAAATTAATCCGAAAAACTAAATGTTAACAACCGCCAGAATGTTGGGACATTTACGTCCGGATTCCTGAAAGTTTTGGCGAAATTGATTCACACACAGCGGTCGTTGTACACAAGGAGGTTAAAGTAACCAGCTTCAAAATTATCAATAATCGAAATTTACATTGTTTAAAAATAGTTGGGTCTAAAAATAAAAATATTGAAAAAATAAGCAAAAAACGCGACGGAAAAATAGATTCACGTACATCTGAGCAAATATTTCCGACAGACTGTGAACATAAAAAACGAATAAATAACAGTGTTAACTGTGTGATTTGATGTTTTGCATACTATAATGACTTTAAGTCTTCAACGAAAATCCAACTGAATGACCCTTGTCTTTGACCACAGTATAATACCAACATGAATAATTCAGGAAGAAGTTGGTGTTTTACGGTGTTATTATGCCGTTTTTATTTTATGTTATTATGTGACGCCCACGCTTACACTTCACTTTCAATAAATCTTGTTATTAAAAATGTACCTGTATCTATTGTTAGTTATGGCACACTTTCGAAAGTTATATAAACGTTAGATTGAGTCATGATACCTGCAATTTGTAAAACAAGTGTTGCTCTGCTGGAAAAAATCCTCATTAATTTTATCCACTAATTAGTAATTATGCATCCAAATAAAACGTCACATCAACTATCCAAAACAGGAATCATTGATATTTTAATAATATTGTCAAGATGAAAAACTCCTATCAGATAAACCAAAAACGATAAAGAATACACCCAAAAAAATTAATTGCATCTATGAATTATGATGGACGAATGAACCCAAGTCCGCGACGAATCGTTCCGATAACGTTATCCAAGGCCGTCATAAACAAGAACCAAGAAAATTCCGATTGGTCGAAAAAGCAACGGTTTCGTTCTAGAACGACAAAATTTAATTGGACAAGAATTCAGCGAGAATTCCACGATCGATCAAAATGTCAACGTTCCTCAGTTCATTTCCTTTCAAGCGGCGAGAATCGTGACGTTTTGTTATCTAATATTTATCGACTCATTTTGATCGCCACCAACTATAGTATACACAGAGGGATACTTTGTTTCATTATTTTAGCCCGCTAATTGACAGATTAACCTTTAAATACTGGCCGAAGCTTTGTTGTCATTTGTTGCTGTGCGACCGATTTCATTTGCAAACGCAAGAAAATTCATGGCCGGTCTAATGGTAAAAATTTGCTGGCTAAAGTACGACTCTCACTACTCAATAACCGACGGTACAATAAAAAATAAAATAAATATCCTTCTAATGGTGGTGGAAGAATGTCAGAAGTTAATTACTGTGGCATTTGCCGAAAATTGTGGTGGCCGGTTTACTGGGGGTGAACCCGAAACCGTGGAATGTCGGTCGTCGGGCGGTGAGAACTGTGGTTAATTACCGCTGTCAACTGAACATTCGGTTTTTCTACCAAGCAAAACTTATTATAATTCTACACGATGTCGAACTGGTAAATTAATTAAAATGCTTGCTCAATATTGTTGGCTGTCTTTTAGTGTAGGTGTAAATTCGGCCCTGATTCCGTACTCTAATTATGGTTTCCTTATCTTTGTTTTGATGACGAAAACGCATTCTTTAGATTTTTGCATTATAATTAAATTAATTGTTTCCGTTAAAATTTGACGTATAATTAATTTTTTCTAATAATAGTAAGATAGTACAAATTATGAAATGATAATAACCATGAAAATGCAAAACTGAGGTCAAGATCCAGACATCCAAACCAAATTAATAACAATTTACAGTCAACAATATATGTTATTAATTTAATAACAACGTGGTCGCGTTAAATATTAATGGATCTTTATCAGATAATTCACTATCCAAAAGTTGGCTCACCTCGTTTGTTTCGTACTTATATCGAAGTGTAAACTTTTTCTTTCGCATTTTTTGCATAATGTTCCAATAATGCGCTTGTCCTGGTGTAAATCACAGCTTATATAGCAAATTTAGATAAAAACAAGATCGGACGGTAAGATAAGCCGAAATGACGCTATGGCTATGGCATTTTAGAGTATTCTCGTCGAAAGTAAGAACAAAACGACAGATGTGTTGTTAAGGGCCGGTTTATCAATGCTCAGTTAAAAGTGTCTGTTAAGTAACTGTCAGATAAGGATAACTAGCAGTTAACGGAGGTAAAGTGTTTATCAATGCACGATGTTTCTTCCAGTTTCGTAGCTCGAAGTTTAGCTGTTACTCTCCTAAGTTGGTAACGCTGACTCCACTGGAAATGAGTTGTGATTGGTCAGTTCAAAACTACCCCGACCTTGAAAGTTCCATCAGATTCGATCCGCATTCGGTATTCAACGATTGTATATCGCGTTTCACGTGATCAATCATAAAAAAGCAAAATTTAGCATTAGAAAAAAAGTATTGGAAATTAAAAATGAAACAAGTAGGTACACCTATAAATAAATACAGAGAGATCGAAAAAGAAATTAGTCAAAGTTGGCCATGCACGAAAAGGCGTTTGTCTTCGTTTAAAATAATTTTTTATTAATCGCCACGTTGACAAACGTAATTTGCACTGTTATCAAACGAAATTAAAGCTTTTTTGTTATTAGAATCTTCAGAAATGGGATAAATTTTAGACAAAATTGGAAAACAGTGATTTAATTCATTCTTATGTGTTTTAAAAGTAGGCGTCATAATTCTAATTTTAAACTGTCAATTTGACATTTAATAAAAAAAATTAAATTACCCTACCACCGTGATTACGACAAACGGCTTGCCGTGCATGGCCTACTTCGATTAATTTCTTTTTCGATCTCGCGGTATTATTAGTAGACAGCGGATTTCTGTCGGGCTTGGCAAGGCCAAACTCGGTACGGCTCGTGCGGGATGGGAATTCAGAACAGTTACTAGCTGCACTTCGTCTATTTTCGAATAAAATAACGGTGCTTCGTTGTACTTTGCTGTTAATTCCCGTTCTCATTTACCTAGCTGTTTTACGAATTAAGGTTTCGTGAATTGTATTTATGGAATACGTGAAAATTAAATGCACTGATTATTACCCGCTACTGATTCACAGCGATTCACGCGTCCCCACCTAATAATCGTGACGTAGCCCGACAGAAATCCGCTCTCTAATTATTAGATAGGTTTTTAATTTTTGGTACCTACATTAGACCTGGAAAATAATCAGCTAATAATAAGTGTTTTTCTCATCTTTTCTCTGCCAATTTGTTGCACAACATAAGTCCTCATCAAAATATTGTTAAATTCATAACAGATTTATTTGGATTTGTTAGGTTATGTTGCCACTAACTGGTGGATAACGTTTTAACTGCCAGTTTGAACTGTCAGTTAATTTATCAGGCACTTTGACCACCAGTTTTGAGCTAGCGGGTGATGATAAACAGGTTAACTCACAGACAAGCTTTAACTGCCAGTTACTTTAACTTAACTGCGCATTGATAAACCGGCCCTAAGTCGTGAGTCATCGGTGGCTAACCACTCTTCAGGTAGCTAATGCTGCGAAGTCTGCAACATTTTATGCCATCAAGTCATCGCTTGATCCTTTTTTTTAATTTCACAGTTAATTTATTCATCTATTTACGAAACTGTTTTCATTAAAATGTTGATGGTGTTGATTGCTTGTCATGTATAGAAGATATTATGGTAACATTAGCTTCACACAATTATAATTTGCTCTAGACCTTCCAAAGCGTTTTTGTTACACTAATATCGTTTTATTATTACGTTAATAATAGACGAATGTTTTGGAAATTATGTTTCATTACTGAAGTGTGAACATTTGAATTAACAAAACATTTAAAATTTGAAACAGTGAAAGTAGTACTGGAGAGTGATTTCAAAAGAGAAGTTGTTTTTGGCTGCTGTGAAGTTTTTTCCTAGAAGGACGGAGAATCTAGGTACTCACTGCGGGTATTACACGGACTGAATTCAATCTATTATGGTGTTCTTTTCACGATGGATAAGAGTACTGTGTTCAGCATTTTGAGAAAATCGACTTTGTTTATGTGGTTATTGACACTGGTCGGTGGGTGATAATTTAAATCTGGCATCATGCGACATGAAAACGGATGTCTCACGTTGGTACTTCCGACCTTAAGGTAGAACTGTCGCATTAAATTGTCATTAAGGTGACAAGAAAAAGGAACAGTAAAAAGTAGGCACGTCACTTGTGTAAAATCAAAAAAGCCCTGTGTTTTTCTGAACTGTCATTTAGTTGATGTAACTTTTAGCGGGTTAGATGACGTTTGACTGACAGTCAACTAAATACTGTGTAATAGACAGAAGACAATTGCTGGTTTGCTTAGGCATACAACTTTTTGCCAAATTTAGGTATTCACTCGGTAAATTACGTTTTTGTTTGGCAGGATAAGTGACAATATTTTGTAGTAAAAATCTAACATTAACTGAGTAGTATTGTGGCATATATTTTCAGCACAACGTGTTTATATTTTTCGAATTAACTCACTAACAAGATTGATAAAGCCTTAAATTTAATCATTTTATGTCTTAATAAATTTGTCAAAGCCATCTTTGGGAAATGTTTACAAAATTAGAAGTAATTTTAATATCCAAAAATCAAAAAGTCGCCTGTTAATATATTTGTTAATTACCTTACCTTACTAAATTAGGTACTACATTGTTTGGAAAAAAGAAACAAAGTTACAACAGCGCTTAATTTTTTAACATATGCTTAATGCCTAAAAGAGTTTGAGTGATAATTTGTTGCATAAGACGGAAAAAGACACTTTGCGCTCGAAGTGCTTCCATGATTTTTTCTATAACTGTCAAATTTATTGTTATTATTTATTATTTTAAGCAATTGATTTCCATTCTCTGCCACAAATTATACGAACAATGTAGATCACAGTAATTCCACTGACTTTTACTTTACGAGCCTGTAGGGAAGCATTGTGATAAGGTTCAATTGGCGATTGGCTAATTTCATGTTTTCTCAACGTTTCATAAGTTGTCGAGTATGAAAAAGTATACATCCTTCATTTCCATATTACGTTGTGTGTATCAAAGTATTGAATCAAATGTTGTGAAATATATTTTATGATCATGTAGGTAGTATAGTTCCATAGTACCCATTGGTATGTTCATTTCTTCCAAGGATGTAATGATGTTACCTCCAAATTTTACCAAATAAATCGTATTTACAATGTGCAAAATGATATACTCCTATATATCTGTGGTTTATTAATCGATTCCAATTTTTCATTTTATTTTTGAAAAAAGAAGAAAAATTGTACAATCTAATAATCTAATTTAAAATCTGTCAGCTTTTACATACAGGATGAGTCAATAACCGCACGGTTCTCGATATCTCATTATCAGAAATAGAAAAAAAGTCACAGATTAAAGTTGTAAGGCTTTTTGAATTGCATATATGTTTTAAAATTATTTTCGACGATCTTTTGTGCTCGAGACATAGCACACAATATAGTTTTTTTTTTTTTTTAACATAATAATATACATATTTTTACATATTCTTTAGAACGCCCTGTTTTTTGATACAGCATCTTACTTTAAAAAAACAAAAAATCTAAATATCTGTCAACTTCAAATATAAAAATAGTTCACAAAGACAGAAGATAACAAAAAACAAAATATGATGCAGTCGTAAAATCCAGGGAGCTCTAATTGTAAAAAAAAACACCTGTATATTAACATCCAATTTTATCTACACCACAATAAAACGCGTATCTTTAGTTATCAGAAAAATCAAAATATTCTAATCCAGATTTTCAAAATAACCCTATTGCGATGTTTTGTGACCGCTTCCATTGTTAAAAAATTTCAAAAATATTGAAATATGTAACTTGACAACGTCGCATCGGAATTTCAAAGAGGTTATATGGTTAAAAAGCTTGAGAAGAGGTCCATTCGAATATATAAAAATTGGTCGAAGGTTATTTCGACTAGAACTTCCCTCGCCCCTGAAGTACAATAAAACAAACCCAAATTTTTAGAAAAATTATAAAATTTGATTATGCGAATTTAATTTTTTTATGAGAATCCTTCTAAGTTAAAATTAAGATATGCATGTAACGTAAAATTAAATATAAAGCACTTAAATAACAGTATTGTAATCCCAAATTTTTAGAAAATGGATTGGGGGTTCCCGATTTCAGTAAAATAAATTGATTCATTTATTAATTTTTATGAGTCACCCTGTATAAGAAATGTAAAAACTTTTAATGCAATGATAAACCACAAGTTTAGACATACTTTGCACATCTTGGATAGACAAAATTTTCAGATGACGTCATCAATTTTTTGAGGGGGATAAACAGATATATTTTGATTGTATATTTACCATGCTTATGAAACCTTAAAACATCTCGAAGATTTCAAAGCATTCGGTTGTGTAGTTCCTAATCAATAAAATAAATTGACCATTTCATTAATTTTTTTTGTATTCTTCTTCATTCTGTATAAGCAAATCCAAAACATGAATAGAATGATAAATCACAAGTATAGACTCATCATATTTTGGACATTTTGGATGGGATTTATTCGATAAAATTTTGAGATAACTCCATCAATTTTTTAGGAGGGAATAAACGAATAAATTTGCTTAATTATTTACCATGACTACGATAACTTTAACATATTTACAAGATTTCAGAGCATTCGGTTTTGCAGTTTCAAAGTCAAATTGCAAAATATTGCTATACAGTTTTGATTTTTTTTTAGAAAAATCTGGATGGGTAGGGTGAAAACTCGACACGGATTCACACACCACAAAGGCCGGAAGGTCTTATTTTATAAAATTTTGGAGATGACGTCATCCCATTGGTGGTTAGCGATTAACCATCTTCAGGATGTGCCTAATATACATACAAAATTTGACAAGAATCGGGCCTGTAGTTTCGGAGATTACGTGTCTAATAAAAATGGGTATACACATCAGACAGACAAACGGGCGGAAACGGAAGACCAGTGTTTCCGTAGTCTAGAGGTCATTTTTCTATTTCTAAGAATTAATGAGACATCGAAGATCGCGCGCTTAGTGAATCACCCTCTGTATATTTTAAAAATATCATGTAGACGATAAAACGCTCCATAATTTGTTGAATCATCCCCATCAACAATTAGACGACGCCATCTCAAATTTTTTGATAGGAAACACTATTTAAATTTTATACTATACTTGTGGTTTATGAATCGGCCTTCATTTTCACTGCAATTACTTGCCAACAACTTTTATGCAATAGTTGCCACGTGTTTCACGAAGCCGATATCACAGATCAAGTACGTTGTGACCGAGTGGTTAAGGTAGTGGATTGTCAGACGTTAACGTTGCCCACGTGGGTTCGAATTTCACCCTCGTCAAAAGTGATTGGAATTAAACAATATTTTTTGGACTTATAGGGGTTATCATAAATTAAATAAAATTGTTCAAAATCAAATTTTATAGTTTTCCGAAGAAACTGAATTGGTTTGATTGTACTTCTCTAAGGGTTAGGGAAGTTCTCTCTAATAAACTTTGAAGACTCATCTGTTCTATATTCGGGCCGAAAGATTTAAAAAAATATTTTTTCTTTGCTCAATAAACACTTCTTGCCAATATATTATAGAGTCAGTACTCCATTTTTTGATCACCTGTATAGGAATTGTCGTAAAAATAAAACTTCCACAACCAAAAAAACTGGATTTGTTTAATGGATTATCTGTTACGGGCGAGGGAAGTTCTGCCTAAACAACTTCAGTTCACCCGTTTTCTAAGGGTGGCATTAATTATATACCAATCCGTGAAGGGGAAATCGTTCTCAATTCCTCAAATTTTTTATAATGAGCACCCGAAGACTGTTTTTAATAGTGAAGGGAAACTGTAATACTAGATTTGAATATATTTTTTAATTAATCTGGTTTAAATTGTGTATGCTCGATATCATCCACATTTTTGTAGTATGATTTCTACAGTAAAACGCAATCTGGTTTGTAATAACACTAATAACAATAACGCAAATAATGCTGCGAACGTTTCATCTATTGTTAGAAAGTATATACTTTTTAAGACATCTAATTTAGCATCATGTCGACTTTTCGCCGAAGCGAGTGTACGTCACAAATGACTAGAGTGACTCTCGTGAGAAATATACTTCTTGCATAACGACACTTCATTTTGTCAAATTCTGCTGAATGTACGGGGCACGCTTTTAGACGTTCTTCGGTCACATTACCAGCAAACACAATAGATCTAAAAAATATCATTATATGTATGTATTTGTCTTTTAGGAAAAAATATTACAGCTGAAAATTATAATCTTGGCTTTTTGGATAGGATCACTGTGAGGGAATGCAAGTCTTATTAACAGCCGCAATTTTCTATTATTTTTTACGTCATTACTGACAAATCTTTCTCTAAAATTAATCAAAATCCGAAAAAGGTGCTCTTACTTCTTAGTAATCTAGATTAATCTGAATACATTTCTCTTAAGCCGAATCAGTGTTTTCCTTTTGCAGCGTCTCATTTGCATCATTGCACTGGAATCTCAGTAGTAATAAAAGCATGAACTAGCCGACCTATATATGTAATTCAATTTACGAACACATGTTTTATTCCTCTGCAAGTGGGTGTAAGGACTTATCCGAAGTCATCGATATTATGAATATTGCGGCGTTACGTTATGTAATCGTGTTATTATGACATGCTGGACCATGACATGACAAGAATTGTCTTTAGCAGTGACATGGATTGTCTATGTATGTGACAAGGTATGAGTGGTCAATTTGAATCAAGTCGATACGTGTTCCGAGTGTGCCATTATCGTTCCAATCCACCTGTCTCTTTCGAAAACGTCTTAATTTAAGTTTTTACTTATAGTCGCGTTTCGTCTCCAATTTCGCCCGTGATTATTTGTAATTGTTTTAGAAATCTTGCAAAATATCCAATTAAAATAACTTTTCAAAAAGAGCAAATTTGATCAAGTCAGATTGCGACTATGATTCGATAAAAATTAAATGAGACACACGCAATCGAACAATAGCGTGTTGAAGTCAGTCAAGGTGCTCGAAAACTAATAGACCAGAACTTGTCAATAGCACGTACGTACCATATTACCTTTATAACAGTCGTGCATTTTACATCTTAAATATTTTATATAGTGAACGGTATGTAAATGAGCCACATTTACCACTATGAATAATCGTAAAATGTCATTTCCTCCATTTGATATTATTCTTCAATACGCTGGAACCAGTACAGGTCACAATAGAATATTGAAAGTACACCCACATGTAAGAAAAAACCTCAGGTTAAATTACACGTCTTGTCAAAATTCAAATCTCTTTTATGTAACGGAGAAAGATATACTCTGATTTTACAAAAGAAATTCGATCGCTATTAAATCCGCGTGGTCATGGCGCAACACACATTTCGATCAAATTTTGAACGTATTAAAAGTAGGTGAGCTAAATGTCAGAAATAAAGAAACTGTTTAACTCAGCTGCCCTAAAATTTCTTAATTACATACTTTTCTTCAATGAGCGTAACACACACTATGAAATTAGAAGTTCGCACGCGAACCTTTCTAGACATATTTATACAAATTGCTATTAAGTATTTTTTGTTTCAGGTAATTGCCCTCTTCAACACCCTTATTTCAAAGGATTTAAAAAGTTCGTTCAACTTGTAAAACGTGTAAGTCAAAAAAACTTAATTGAATACGTAACTGTTTATCCTTTGTATTATAGTAAATGGCATGTTATTGTTGGTGCAAAATCCAGATAAATACCCGGGTATTAAAGATATTAGATTGTTGTGTGTATGTGTGTAATTATTTGGACTAATTACAGACTATAACGTTATGGTTGCTATTACATGCCTGTCTAGGCATGTCGTCGTCTGCTCCGTTGGATTGTTGCTGATTTTCTTGCATTCGCTGTTTAGTATGCATTAATTTGTAGTTTTTTTGCGATAAGTCTGTAAAAGTCCGGGTAATGCAAAGTACAAATGCACGTTGAACCCATTAATTTTTAGAAAATAAATTTTTGGGTTAATGTAATGCTAGTAAAACGTACAAATGCACTAAAGTACAGTTGAGTTACGTATTAATTTTAATTACTTCTGTTTCCCTTATTAGTAATAGGAAGCAGTGCCGTTTGTTTAAATTAATCGAAAAACATCGTTATTTCTCGGGTTTATTTAAAAAAGGTTAATGCAAAACCGGTATCTGATCGAGTGTTACAATTCACATAGCACCGTTTGTACTAAAGGCCACGTACTACTGGCACATATCATTTTTGCTTCCCGAGCGATCGTAGCTAAGTCACTTCCCGAGTGGATAAGAACAGTTTCGTAATGGGTTCATTCTGTTGCACTTTTTTGCGTTTCACACGAAGATCAAAAATACAGATTTACTAATAGTCAATTTGGAATTTAAGTGCACAGTGTGATGGTGTAGTGTTAATCAAAATTTGTCACTTTGTTTTTTCGATAAAATTGATGACACCACTTCAATAGTCCACCCCAATTTTAACTTTAAGAGAAAAAATGTACCCTCAAATTTTAAAAAATACATAATGGACTACTAGATCATTAGATAATAATGGGTGAATGCCACCTTCTCGAAAATTAATGACAGTCCAGACTGACGTTCTGATTTTTTTTTTAATTTATTTGTTATTTATGTTTAGTGTTACATTGTACACATGAAATTTAAATGAAATAGTATTTATTTCATTGACATATTATTTTGAAAGGACTTTTTGTTTTAACAAATTTGGTGTAAATATCCTCAATATTTTTTTTTATTATATTTTAACATGTATTAATTTTCGCTGAAAATGTCGGCTTAACCTTTAAATTTGAATCCTATACAGAAAAATTGTATAATAATAATTATATTCGCATTAAATTTGATCTTCAATGATGCACATGGTGAAAAAAAAAGTTAATATTTATAATATGGCGATTGTGTAATTTTTTTAATTACGATTAATAAACGAAATATTTTGTCCGGTTTGAACCTTTCTAAATTAATATTATTTCTATTACGCCTTTTCGTATCAGCCTTTGTTTTATCTGGTTAAATTTAAATTCATTGTAGTTCCTTGTAAAGGAAAGCCGGTATTAGTCCGTGTCCTGCTGTTGTTAAAGGGTTTTTCCCAGATTCTATTCGTCTATGTTACGCTACGTTAATTAAAATCGTGATATATCATACGATACAAAAAAAATCGTCTGTCAACCTTTGAAACTTTGTGTAAAAAAAATTATGTTGGCAACAACAACGCGTTCCTTGTTCAGTTTGACACTAAATAATAATTATCAAATAAAGTGTCAAATACGTCAATATGTCAATATGTTTGTGATTTTTTTGTCAGGTTGGCAACATATTTAAAATTTTATGAAGACTTTCTAACATTTCTGCGAATAATTCAGAATTGCCAATACAAAAATTTGCTTCGATCGTTAATAGTCATCCAGTGCCTACAGGGTCAACGTAATTACTTTATAAATAAATTTTCTGTCCTATTAGACGATTTTTTCGATATGGAATATTAAACTAATCATAATAATGAGTGGGTAATTGTGGTATAATGAGATTTAAGTTTAATTACCCGCGTTAATTAATTAGAGGCACTAAAAAATGACAAGGCGTAGGAAAACAGGAAAACAAAAACTATTATTATGCCACCAGAGTCTGGTTAAAACCAACTATTAGTTTTTGTTTGGTATGTTTAGAGTTAAATTAATTTCAAAAGTATAATGCAATAAAATGTAAATTTAAAAAAATATCAATATCGTGGGAATATCATACATATTTTTTTCCATTGATACCTTTTTACCAGTGACGCAAATGACATCCTGCGGCCTCTGCCCCACGGGGGTTTATATTCCAACAATATGAAATGTATTTAAAGTAGATAACCAACAGGAAAAAGTGAATTATCATCAGTGTACATGCTTAACTTTGATTGTTTATATTTATACAATACCGTCCATATGTATTTAGGGAATTTTTTTTCATTTTTAATTTATTTTTTTTTATTAATAAAAAATGTTAATTACGCAATATAATGAGCGAACGTCATCAAATTTTTGGTGGGGGTGAGTAGCCAAATTTTGGTCCAGTCGTTACGGAGATTATCTCTTCATTAAAAATTGACACAGACGACAGACATACCGACGCAACCCGGTTTTCAATTTTTTCGAAAAAAGAAAACTGTTCTCGTATTTGTGCTATATGTCATAAAACGATTTTAATATAGCATCTTTTTAAGTTCTTAATCATATTTATGCAGCTTGAAGGTCGCAAGCTGCCATTAAACTCTAATTACCGTTATTTTTTTTCCGTTGTGATAACTGCAACTTTGATAGTTGTTGAAATAGACTTACGATGTGTACAATGCTAACATAAATGCACAATACTTCTTTTTTAAAGATCTTTTGTTTACCTATAACATTTTGTGTATTTGGTTTGGCTTATACGTTTGTTTCTAAAGTATTAATTAACGGGTTTCACGAAAATTGGAGTAATAATCAAAGAATGTTTACTACGTACGCACTAACTACTAAGTAAGTCATTCATAAATTATCAGTAGTTATTTACGTTATAAGTGCCAAATTATGTAATCACTCAGGTATGATAATGATAATAACGCGTTAACTAGCTTGTAATCTATAAAATTTTAACTGTTGCATTTATGAAGTTGTTTTAACTTCAATTTAAATAAATAAGAGTGATTTTTATGTTTATTGCAGGAAGAGTTTTGTGCAAAGTTCGAAGTTGGTTGTTAAAATTGCTCCGGTAAAATCGGCAAGAAATAACATGGACTGAGCTTTTAGTGCCTACGGAAAAAACTAATTGTTGTTTTATGGTCCATTGTTTCTTGAAATTTTTTTACTATTCCGAAAGAGAAGAGATCAAACAATATTTGTCCAAAATGTAGGACCAAATTATAAAATTGTTTTACCAAAGAAAAAATCTCCTATTTTTATTGGTTTTCTTCCAACACAGAAAAACTACCTACGCGTTAGCACGACGCGAAAATCTAAGGGTAAAAATCAACACGGATTCATAAACCACAAGTGCAAGATTATGTCCTTTCATAAATTTAGATAGCATTGACCATACAAAATTTTGAGGTGTCATCAGATTGGTGATGATTAGAAATTATCTGTCTAATAAAAATCGGCATAGGCGACAAACACACACTGACGGAAATGGAATTTCTATTTTACGAAAAAACATGAAAGTTTTGCCGGATGGACCCTATTAAAGTACTTTCTTAGTTTACAATCGGGAAATAGAAGAAAACTATATAAGTAATATTAATCACGAACCCTGCATATTATAAATATTATGTAATTATGCATACATTAATTATATAAACTATTATTCACTGCAGAGTGCAGCATTCCAAGTTATCAAAATGCAAATTAAATGACATTTGGCATATTTTACATACGACGAAAACTAAAATTTCAAATATTTATATGTTTAGTTGAACTTTACGGCATTAGAAGGATGTTCATAAACCCATTTCTTTTTGTTATGATTATGTAAAAAAAAAATAGTCATAATATCTGCTATCGCAACATGGAGTAATAGTCTATTTTTCACTCTAAATTCATGTTCTGCTTACATTCCAGGCTTTCTTATTCGTGAGAAATAAATAAAACTCCATGCTTGTTGTACACTATAAGTGCTATTTTCCTATTTTTAACGTTTTTCTTTTATTATCGCGTAGTGGATAATGGAAGTTTTAAATTTATAGAATAAAAGAATATTGCTCTAAAGATCGTTTGTATAGTAAATGTGGCTAAGATTTTACGTTACACGCATTTAATTCAATGAAGCTCAATTTCCTGTAATATGTGATTAAATAAAAGATCTGCGGTCTTCAAATTAACAGTCCGTACAGTGTGAGGATTTCCGACATATGAAAGTATGTAGTAGGAAAAGTGTTTAGCATTTCAATCGCTTGATTTGCAAATCTAATGCACCATAAATGCAGACAAAATTTGACCATTAAATTAAATTATCTCCAGTTAACAATAAAACGCATTGTGTTTACATGTAGTGTTGCAAATTTGCTAATATCCGATATTCACTGGATTATGCCAAAATTTGCAAGATTACAACATCTCCACTCAGCAGATCAGATTTCTTCACAATGAAAAATTATAATAATTATTGTTAACAAAGGTAAACCTTCACATTTTACAAATTTGGAATATTTTTAAAATTTAACAAGTTAAGAGATTGTGAGAAGATTCGACTCGCTCCCCGTCGTTAGAAAACTGGAATCGTTACAAATTTACGTAAGTCTGTTCGTGCATATAATTAGGTATTATAAACAAAGACAATTTAATTTCATCACTGGCCTTCTCTTTACGAGCACTCCGGTTTAATAAAAATTTTTTACACAATTGTTACAAATTCATCGAAATTGCATGTTCTATCGAACGACATCCATTTATTCCGTCACCAGAGGCGTTGTGGTTCTGTTGTTCCATATTTCAATTAACCAATCAATGGCAAACTAATAATTAATTACTTATAATTTGTTGAATAGGTTATCAGCCTAGGGAAACAATTTGTAACAAATAACAGTCAAGTCCAGTTATGTCGCAATTTTAGTCGTGCACAATAGCTGGAAAATTCGTCGGTGGACATGATAAGACGCCGGCTAATGGTTTTTGGAGTTATGTAAGCTTTTGTTCAAACAGTATCGATCATAGCTTAGAAAAATTAGGACAAGCAATAGACTGAAGACCGAAGAGTTTTTTCGCAAAACCATCAATTATTTTCGTTGTATAACACCATTACGTCATGTTCGTCTTTAACTTTTCTCCGCGAAGACCACATTAATTAATAACCTTGCAGCAGCCTTACTTATCATTCCGCGTGTATTTTTTTCTCTTGCGAAGTTGCCGTCATGCCCTTATTAGCGTAAATTGTGATTGATTAGTTTTTATTGTGAAATTAATGCAAGCTCCACCAATACTACTTAGAAACGTGGTGGATATTATTGATCTAGGAAAAAACACCTTAATGGGGCACATTTTAAAAGATCTCATGGTCGTTTGAAAATTACCGTGCACAGTAGAGGCATTCACGGTAATTGATAATTCTTAATGATAACGTAGCGTAACTCTACACCCATGTAATATTTTTGTAAATTTCCTCAAGGTGGATTTTTTGTTACGTGCTTTTTTTGTGACGCAACCATTACAGAATCTCATTTTTACACCTCCACTGGTGACCGGCACTGTTAATAGAACTTTTACTTTTAAGTTAAAAAAGGTTTACATTTTTAGATAAAATTAACACTATAACTTTAGTACATAAAATTCAAATTTTGGTACCACCGCAAAATTTGTCTACTTATTTCGTCTAAAAATTGCCTTACTTGCAACGAACTGGTATTATCGCTCCAAAATCTCTCATTCAAAATATATTACCTTTGTATTTGTTAACGTTGTTATTTGAAAATGAAGCATAGAATCATTATTATTTATGTAATTTGTTGCGTTTTTTTTCTTTCATTTTATGGTCACTATAACGAATTCCAAAAAATTAAATGATAATTATTGCTTAGCCAACTTTTGAGGTGACGTCTTCAAAATTTGGGTGGGGATGGGTAGACAAAGTTTGGTTAGTGTTTTGTTACCCTCAAAACATATGTTGACTTTCAGAGCAATTGGTGTAGCGGTTTCTAAGTTACATCTTGTACAATTTTGATTTTTTTTCCAAAAATTGTTTGTCTTATTTTAGCAAAATTAGCAGATTAGGTTTTGTAAATTCGAAGATAAATTTATTGTATTTCAAAGATCAATTTATTGCATTTCAGAGATAAATTTATTGTTCTTTTATAATTTTGATTTCTTTTTCCAAACTTTTAAGACGTTATCAAGTTGTAAGTGGAGTTGATAAATAAATATTGTTCATCCTTTAAACATCGTCAAATACAACATAAATTCTACAGTAATTTCAAAGAGAACGTGTCGTACACACCATGAAACTTCGAGGAAAATGAAAGTAGCGATTCATCAAATGGACACTATTGCAATACTAAACTGTACTATTTTACACTTGAAAACTAAAAATGGTCTTATTTAAAAAAATATTTTTGTATCATATACAGGTGTATCATAATTATAGTATCTGTTGGCTTGTGGTAAAGCACGAAACAATAAATGAGCTTTGTTAAAAGGTAAATTGACCATTATTTTGGAATTTGTTTCAAATGTTATGAAATATATACAACAATTTTACTATTGTAAAGTAAAAATTATGGTTCTCCAAGTTCTCCACGAAGAAATTATTGCCATGAAAAATAATTATTGTTGAGGAAAAATGTAGGTTATGAAATCTACCCTAAAATTGTACTATGTTAAATTTTTCTTAATGGCTCTTAACTTCCGATGGAAAAAGGGGGATGAACTTGAAGCCTTTGTCTGTTTGTGGCACCGTAGCTTCCAAACGGATGAACCTATTTCAATGCGTTTTTTGCGTGTTGAAAATATCAAAAAATGCAAAATGAGGACAGAGTTTTAAATAAATAATAATAATAACAACAATAAAATAGATTAAAATAACAAGCTAGCACCTACTTCTAAGGCTATTTGACACAAGTTTCCTCCCCCCTAAAATAGTCCCAACAAATCCAGATTCTTCGAAAAATTATAAAACTTGATTTTTCGAAATTTTATTTCTTTTATAATAACCCCTATATACTAAAAAATATAGATAATACCAGTCACAGTGAAAGAAAAAATAGTTGGCCGTTGAGAGCGACCGACGATCTCCGCGATTTAGCCGCAATGTTCGAGTTGCTCATATACACGTTTTTAAATATTGTTATATAATTTGGATTTTTTTGTGGGAAAATTTGGGTATGTAAGTTAAAAACTCAAGGCGGAATTATAAATCACAAGTATAGTTTGGAAAACGTTATGGCAATGACTAGTCGGACAAATGAATAAAAATCATCTACGAGTATATCCGATAAGTTTTACCCGTAGTACGCAGTCCAAATACAATATCCACAATTTTTATTTTTGATATTATAAATAAATACACATATACAAAAAATTTAAAATGCAGACATATGCAGAGTGAGTACTTTAAAAATATTTTTTTCTAGACAGAGTGTTCTGTTTTGTTAAGCGAAATATACAACTTCGTGTTTTTTTTTTTTAATGAAACAGCCTATATATTTTTGCATGTTTTGATTGAACTCTTCTGAGACTTTATAGTCCCAATTTATTTTTCCATATTTTGATGTGATGTTACGTTATTTAAATTTTTTTAAAATTTGTTAGCAACAGGGGGGTTTACAAAAAAATCGTAGTATAAGGTTATTTTAAAATATTTTGTGGAGAGATAAATAAAGGTACAAACTTTGTTGTGGTATAAATTAAATGAAAAGATCATACAGAGTGTTATTAAGAAATGTATTATTATTTTCAAAAATTGATATTTCAGTTTTTTCAAATAAAACACTATTCTATTTTTTATTCTTTTTTTTGTTAAGTATTTCCTATGTTTTAATACTATAGTTTTTTATAGTTTGTCACTTTTTAAGAGACACATCGACATATTAATTAAACGATTGAGAATAAAAAATAGCACAGAAATAAAATACAGGATGTTGTACTTTAAATAAGCATAAATATAGATATTTAAACATTGTAAAGTTTTAATTTTTTTAATAGATATTTATAGATATTCAGTGTCACCACTCCAAAGTGCGTACCACTCAATATGCTTTCACAAAAAATTACAAAATAGGCTTTAACAAAAATCTTTTTGCGATTTTTTGTGAACCTTTTAAAAATAAGCTCTAGTTATAAAGCCTAGTAAGAGGCTAATGAGAATATATAAAAATATTATGGAGTGTTTCATTTAAAAGAACTAAATTTTGTGACCTTAAAAACAGAACACTTTGTATAGTTAAGCATAATTTCAGCCTATAGTTCTCAAAGAACCGTACAACTTTGGTCTTTGATTTTTTTTTTTTGTATCTCTAATAATTAATAAGATATCGGGAACCGCGCGCTTACTTACTCACTCTGTATAATAGTACACATTAACAAATATCAGTCTATTGCGATTCAGATAATTCTTCATTATTCACACGGTATTTGAAATATTTTTAATTTTTAAAAACAACCCAAACAGACTGTTTGATAATGTATATTTTCATTTCCTAAATTATACAAAAGTAACTAAATGAGTTGTGGTCATCATCATTTCGGAGATTATCTGTCTGATAAAAATCGATACAGACAGACGGCAGACATTCAGACAGACAGACAGACCGATAAATGGAAACGGGAGACCTATTTTTTCATACTCTTGTGTCCATGAAACATCGAGAAAACATAAAAGTAGCCATTCGTTGGGTGAACTCTGTTACAATACTTCCATAGTTTGCGTTTGGGAAGTAAAAAAGTAAAGACCAAGATTTCAGGTGGTTCATCGCAGATTTTTTTACATTCTGAAATTTTATTAAAAATGCCAATTCACACGATATTCTCAAAATACATCTAAAATTTCGCAACAATTAATACATTAGATTCAGAAATAATCTGTCTAATAAAACTGTCAACAGAGGACAGACAATAGACAGACGAGAGATGGATGACAGATAGCAGACAACTATGTTGAGAAAACATGAGATTAGCCACATTTGAGAATTTTTTTGGTGGTGTCTTATACTAATTGCTAATTTGATGGCTTGTAGTAAATTTTCTTGTACACTTTTGATTTTTTTTTTAAGTATAGAAAAAAATAAAAAGTTTTATAAAATTTTGAGATAGACTTCTTAGTAGAAATGAAAAAACAAATTTTGGGTATCGTTAACTATCTACGATAGTCTTAAAGTCAATTAAAACGCATCCAATATTCCACAACATTTGGTCTGGAAACTTCAGAGATTATGTGTCTAATAAAATCAGCGATAGACAGTCAGACGGAAACGTGACCTAGTAAAAATATTTAATTGCATTCATTTTCCGCACGTAGTAATTAGTAATTAATACCCATTATTTTGCATAAATCATTATTTGTTGGGCATTACTATTAATTTATGTAATGAAATGTCTGTCTAGATAGATGGTGGGTTTGTATTCCCCTAAGTTCTCTGACCTGTTGGATTTTTTATTTTATATAAAATTTAAAATTTATTGTTATTAATAAAATTGTACCTAAAATTTTGTGTGTAACCCGAAAACGAAACACCAAACATGTATTTGCATTGTCAAAAAAATCATTTTGATGCCCTAGAGTTCCCTTTAGCTCCTTGGCTTAGTTTTAAAGAAAATGAATATATGGTTATGTTTTTCAAATACTTAGTTTACATCTTTTTGTATAAATTGAAGCTAATTCACGGTTTTCTTTTGTCAAACGCAATTTAATTTCTAACACTGTTGGTCAAAACAAGCAGCTGTGTACAAACAGTATTGTTAGATAATGCTTGAACCATCTGTCACTTTAAATTGCATGTTTATGCTAAATTCCGGTAATAAATGTCACGTAGAATATCAAATTATGATGAAATTATAAATACTCTACGAACACTGTGTTGTCGAGAACTATAAACACAATATTAAATATATTGAGTTCATAACGTGTCCATGAAAAATGCCCTAAATATTTCACTGTTTTTTATAGCTTGCTTGGCAGTAAATATTTAGGTATACATTTAGGTATACCAAAATTACGTGCAAAGAGATTCTATGGGTTGTCTATCGGAACTTTTTATATTTGCTAATTTACACCCATCGAGAGTCACTACCTCTTCCCTTGAAAAAAATCCTTTACCTGTTTTCTGGTTCCAAGTCATAAACCTTGTGCAATTTAGTGGTGTTAAAGTCTGTTCGTGCATTGTATGCCGCACTAAAACAGGTAGTAACCCAACACTTGAACCATATTTGCAGATTGACAAAGGCCACCAAAGTGGTGACGCTAACCATACGACAACACAATGGGTGGTCTCCATACCCCACCTTCACTTAGCCTTCCAAGTACAACCCTGCATTTGCCTCGGTATTGTTTCTGCAGGGTATCGCAGTTGCGAATTCCTCCGTCCTCCATGCCGACCGAAACCCCCTAAAGAATTTTTCACGTTATCCAGCTGATGCATTCGCGGCTCAGTGTGAATGCATTCCTCAAACAAATTAAGCATCTGGTCGTTTTCTTCGGCACGAACACCTCCGGTACACATTAGGAAAAATACGATTAGAGGAAAATTGCTGGGTCAGTCGGAAACGTGGGCGGCTGACAATGAACCGATTAAGTGTGTCATGCCAAAATAACGGCCTGTCTGCAAAAATAATTAACTCTTGATGATGTTGAAAGGAATTGCAGTGCTAACTCGTATCGTGTTATTTCATCGTAATTGGTGCAGTGGATTAACTTTCGACTCGTAATGGAGCGATTTTGAATACAATGAGACAAATCAATTAATCTTGCAGGAGGCGCCTCCGTTTTTTTACTCTGCTTAATATTATATTGTTCGGATGCTAATAATCCAGACCAGTGCTAAATTAAATCGAAAGCAGTATGGTTTATGGCGCTGGGCTTAGCATACCTAATGGAACTTTCGTATCCAGTTTGGTATGCAGCGACCAAATCGTATCGAACGGTCATTAGAGACGATTTTTGCTCCTCAGGCTAAGACTGTCGTTTGTTCTTTAGCTTCAATTTGAGATTTCTTCCAAACTGATTAACTAAATCTAATTTTTTTTTACTTCCATTATTTGTTTTATAAATAATCAAGTATTATTCTCAGAAATTTTGTAACATACGTTTTCTAAATTGGAAAATTCGTATCTATATCCATAATGTTAATGACGTCATCTTGGACCATTATAAATTGCGTGAATGCTTACCTACATATACTATTAATATATGAAGTAAATAAAAAAATAATAAAATTTCATACCAAAACAATAAATCTTTACGACTCCATAATTTTGTCCATACAATTAGCAATAGCAATAGCTTTAAATGAGTCGGAATTAATGTCACAATATTCTGAAATAACGTAATTATTACACATGTTCTTTTGAGCATATTCTGAAATTTGGCCGTCGGACAGTAGAAAGTGATATTATAAAGCTTGGAATTCAGAAAACAATTTTCGAAACGAGCCAACAACAAGCAGTGTGTATAAAAATTTTACAGTTATTATAACTCGCCGAGTAGTTAAAAAGATGTATCTACATCTACTTAATAGTAGACGATTATCGTATCCCCGGGGAAGATATGTGCCACTTGTTAGATAAGATAAGAATTTAAAAAATCGCCGCTGAGTGGATTCCAACCTACTCCTAATTAATGCGTAGTATAAAGAATTTAATGCAGATGCATTGGTGAAATTGCGACAATTTCTGTAGATGATGAGATGAAACCACATATTTTGTAGTCTTTAGGTGCCATGTTAATCATATGTGATTAATAAAGTTAAATTTAGTGTCAAATGAAATCCCTAAGTTGTGGTTACAGTTTCAGTTGTAACAGAATTCATTTTCTTGAAGAATATTACACTCATCAGAAGAATTAATAATGTAATATAACGTTCAGTCATCCACAAAAAGTAACTTGTTCGATGAGCTGACACGGTGATGTCGTTGATAAATAAAAGAAACAAAAGAGGGACTAGATTGGAGCCCTGTGGAACTCCCGACTGACCTTGAATGCTTCAGATAAATATTTTTTGTATTTGACTATCTGCTTACTATTTAGAAGGTACAACTGAAAAATGGAAAGAAGGAGATAGACACAGGCTACTGTTCATAAATTTAGAAAAGCTGCTGTTTTTAGCCATAAATTAAATAGTAGATGTAAGGGTTTGACAAAAATTGTGGTATTGTTTCTAACTACTGTTGTATCAAGAGAATCTATTGAGCACAAGATATAATAAAGTCCATTTGGCAAACTACAAATTTCATACCTTTTCGACTTTTCATAATGCTGAAAAAATGAAAAAATGGGTCTCACTTTTCCCAGTGTCTATCGTTTGGTGGCAATTTTATTAGACAGAAAATTTAGGTGTATTTTAGTAATATTGCGTAGATGGTAAAACGGCAATCAAAATTTGTGTGATCGTCTCCAATTTGAATAAATCATCTCAAAATTTTGTGAAGTAAATCCTATTTACATTTTAACGCGGTTCTACATACATGTGCTTTATGAATTTTCCCTTATTTTAATTTTAAACGTATTATTGCCTTGTTCTGTAATTAAAAATCGGCGTGGATAAAAAACTCAACAATTTATTTCTCAATAACTCAAATTTACTCGACTAATTACAGAACGATTATGTACAAAATAATTCTGACGCAACTTGATTCGATTCTCTCGTTGACTGACTGAATCGTTACCGAATGTGGCTTTTATTTAAACCCATACCCTCCTTCTAGATATTCCGCTATTGAGATTTAATTTATTAATTATTATTTAAACAAATTGACCCAAAAAGATAAATTAATGAATCAGATTATATTTTTCTTGATTTAAAAAAAATATCTTCAGTTTCCTAAAATTTTGGAAATAGAGTACCATTAATATAAGTTACAATATAGTACTGTACCTGCTTAAATTAATTTGTAACACACGTATGACGTGCTTATTAACCTGTAGTTTAACAATTCACACCTATCTTTTATTTTAACTTATAGGAATTATAATATCAAAAAAAAATTGGTCTGAAGTTATTTAGATAGAACTTTCTTCGCCCCTGAAGTATAGGCGAACAAATACAGATTTTTCTAAAAACTTTAATTTTGAATTTAATTTTTTTTATGATACATTGATATTCCTATAAGTTAAAAATAAGATAAGTGTGAAGTGTAGTACATGCAAAGGAGCAGGCTATACGTATATTTCAAGTGAGTTTCCCATAGCAAAATTTTGTTGTATAAGTAATTCTAAAAAATAGGAATGCATTGATGCAAGTATAGAATGATAATATTTTGCATATTTTTGGTAGAATTTATTATGGAAAATTTTGAGATGACATCATCAGTTTATTTGAGGGTGTAAACTGATAAATTTTTATTAACGATTTGCTATATTTACGATAAGCTTAAAACGTTTGCAAAATTTCAGGGTATTGATTTATACAATAAAATAAATTGACTGATTCATTAATTTTTTTGAGTCACCCTGTATAAGCGAATCTAAAAAATATGAATGCAGTGATATATTATATACAAGTATAGACTGACTGATCATGTTTTGAAATTTTTGATAGGATTTTTTCGCTAAAATTTTGAGATGACGTTATCAATTTTTTGGGTTGATAAACAGAGTATTCGGCTATGAACTTTCAAAGTTAAATTGCAAAGTGTTCTACAAATCGACTTTTTTTTTAATGTCTAAGGTAAAAACGGATTCATAAACCACAAGTACAGAAGTATGTTATTTTATAAAATTTAAACAGTATTTACATACTTTTTTTAATGTGGGGCGCCAAAAAAGATATTTGTGATAATTTTTGATCACAAAAAATTGGTTCAAAGTTATTTACCCAAGATCCAGAACAAATCCAACTTCTTCGAAAAATTATATGACTCCCATATGTTAAGATATACAGACACTACCAGTCACAGTCACAGAAACAAAAAGTGGCCTATGAGATCGCACCAGCGACCGTAGGTTATTGTTCTCTTATATTACGACAAAACATTATACAGTTTTGATTTTCTTGGGAATGGATACCTAAATACCTAGAGAAAAACTCCAGATGGATTCATTAAGTAATTATCTGAGTATTCTATTTTATAAAATTTAAATAGCATTTACCATGCAAAATTTTGAGCTAACGTCATCAAATTGTTCATGCAGATCATTGTACAAATTTCGGTTAGCGTTTTACCACAAACGACAGACAGATGGGAACGGGATTTTTTTCATTATCTAGTGGGGGGGGGGGGATAAAATGTCGAAAATAACCATTCACTGGATGGACCCTATTAAACACTTCCTGAGTTTACGCTCTGGAAGTAAAAACACCGAATTTAGTCGACTTTAAAAAAATTAGAAGTTTTAATGCTTACGTATCCTGATATTCTAAATGGGAAAACAATGTCTGAAAATTTTTGTTTGCCGAAAATTTATTAGGTAGATAAATTTCCGGAACTCCCAATTCTTTCGGGGTTCAAGTGTAGGTACGTTATGATTATCGTGATTCTCATTATAAAATCGCGAATACTTTGCAAATAACGTCTGATGAGTTTATTGTAGGTTATTATGAGCGCCTTAAGATTATGGTACACTTATTTACAACTTTATTCACATAACCTTAGTTGGTACAGGTAAACTACGTCAGCATCTCAATGTATTCAGAAAAAGTCTGAAGTTAGCATTCACTAATTCATAACTGTCAACATTCTAATAAAAATTTGTAGGTACATATATACAATTATCCCACTCAAAAAACTAATTACGTCATTTCAAAATATTGCTGCCTACATTTCATTTGAAGAATACAGTATGGCATGCTGTTTTATCTGTAGTTAGAATTCATCGTACTTTTTAAATATGACGACTTATTCTAAAAAATAAATAAAAAAGGAACTGCATCAGGGATTCCTTTGAGACCTTAATTGGGACAGTTATACGGTTTGGTGACTAACTGATGACAGGACATTAACTAATATTGTATATTATATATGTATTAAAGATTTTGGGGCGCTAGATCCTTGCATTTTAGAACATTCTTACCTACAATTTTTTGAATAATTTGCACAGGTCTCTTAGAAAAACGATTAGTGTCATACTGTGCATATCAAAATTAATATATTTCTCCCCACCAACAATTTCATTTTAAAGAAGTTATGATGACACTATTCTTGTTGGAGCAGAGTGAGGTTAGATGATATAGTCATTGAATTTCTAAGTTTGTTAAAACATTACAAATATGCCATTAAAATGCTAATGAAGACTATGCAATCTAAATATAGCAGTTGTTGATTTCAACAAAACAAACTGCCACCTGAACATGCAGTATCGAAATATACATGTTGCGGACTCATTCTGCACTATCTTTACAACTTCCGTAAATCCCATTCTCTGAATTTGGTTAGTTTTATGACAGCCTCACATATCTTGTCGATATGAAATTAAAATTCCAACGAAATTTTGAAATAAAGTGGTAATTCTTTTTAATTTGATATAATTCTGGTCAAGTCCGAAAAAAAACCACTGCATTCCAAATAATTCCACTTATACCCGACAAACTCCTATAAATCCGGCCAGCGTAGAACAATTTGAACAATTTCAGACATTCCAGAAGATAAGTGTGTAATTCTGAAAGTTATGCTAACGAGCGTACAGTGCAGTTACATAGTGATTAACCCTTTGCATGGCATTCTAAATATAAAAACTATGCTCTACACGACGACAATAATTAACCAAAGACAAAAAACATGTCATGTGAGTCGAAGGTTTGCTTTGTCAAATCCAGTATGCAAACAAGGTAAAGGTATTTTGCCTGGGTGTACTGTATCCGTAGAAAGTGTTATCACTCACGGTGAGCAATGTGTGGAATTCATTTGAAAAAAGTAGGCATGTAATAATGCGAATAAACAAATATACGAAGGCGTGAACATGATATTAGATTTTATCAAAAAAATTTACAATGACATTTATCTGGATTAAAATGCATCGTGATTATTTTGACCTTTTTGCGTCATTGAAACACGGCTAATCTAATTGAAAATTGATTTGTGTGCAATTTGGTCGGGCGTAATTGATTGATTTTTGACTGATAGACATGCAGGTGTCAAAAGTTGACCACAAACAGATGAAGAAATCAATAATTTATCATGGGTAAGATCGAGCTTTGTTGCTTAGTGAAACCTTGACCGCTTGTAAAATAATAACGGTGGCTACGTTTTAATTTTTAACGGGTTATTACACCAATGGGCTTTTTTTACGACCAGTTTGTAACAATAGGAAGCGTCCTTCTTGGAGAATTACTTATGTTATAAGTATTATATTATTATCGTAAATTTTTATCTTTTTTTTTAACTATTATAGAAATCGTTTGTTTTACCATTATTTTTAATTCGTGCCGTACATGGTGAGTATTTGGAAATTATTATATGTTTCAAATTGATATTAAAAAAATCGCACGAGCTTAGAGATCACATTTTAATTTATATTTGGTTTCTTGACCCGACTTTGAAACATCATAAATTCAGTCGAGCTTTTCGACGCTTTCCTCTGCTAATAATGAAATGAATTTATCATATACTATCAGAAATAAATTTAATTTTTGAATAAGAAAGCAGTGAGAAGCTACACAGTATCTATAATTTATGTGTTCGTGCGACTCTGTTTTCTAATGAAGGCACGTCGGGTAATCATGTTAACACAAAATAAAGTATTATTTAATCTGTCCGAGGATTCGTGGGTATTAAAATTTGATTCATGTGCAATCAAACCATCAACGATTCTGTACACCTCAAAGTTAATTTTTTTCATACGAATTTTACCTCCCAAAGCGCTGTGCTCACGTTGCATTCAAATCACCCAAAAACGTGGGCTTCTTGAAATCGAAATGTGAGAATCTGTTGAATGACCTTTCGATTTGTTGTCTCATGCTCTCTCCCAAAGTTAAACATCACCCAGAGAACCATAAATGGTTAAAACAATAGAGTCGGAAGCAACTCACCGTTTGAAAATTGATGATGTTGAGAGGTAATGAACAAGCAAAAATACATAACCAGGAATTGTGAAATGGAGAGTTTGTTCTTGTTTGGGTTTTGTAGTGGTGTGGTAATAAGTTGATTTATTAAATCGGTCTGAAGGATATCGTGGGAAATGAGGAGGTTTTTTGTCGCGTTTACACCAAACTAACTGTTATTAATACTCGAGGAATTGATAACTTTAAGGTTACTGCGGTTATCGCACGCGAATTAGCAATAATTGAGTTCGTGTCCGAGGAGCTGGAAGTTTCGGTTCTTTGAAGAACCGATAATTCGACACTGTGGTGTCACATCAAAGGAATTCTTGTCAATTAATGACCATGACCGATGCTCATCCGACTGTGCATAATAAAACACAAGTACTTAAGAGCGTTGCTTTTTTCCTCCTTGTCTTCGTCAATAGGATAAGGACCGTCTATGTGAATAGGCCTGTTATTAAATCTTGATTACTTCCTTACTTACGTCGGGTTATTTCTGATAACGCGCTAAAATATTGGCGATTATAATAGTCGGGAAAGTGAGCATGAACTTGATCTTAAGATTGCATTATTTCCGGGAAGCTATTTGTCCATTCGAACTGATCGCAGCGAAATACCAACAAAGACGTATGGAAACGTTTATATCATAACACGACCGATCCTTCTAGTCGAAGAATTTCAAGATGTAATTTTCTCTCGTGTTTTTCTGACCAGACCGTTTTATAAATAGCAATCACTAGCCAGCAACTATGTTGATTCCTTCTCTAAAGCCTGTTCTGCAGGTCAACACACCAACATATGCGGCGTGACGTAACCCAACAATTGGCCAGCCGGTCTAATAACCATCAGAATCTATCATTTGTCACCCCGATTTGTCATCTAACACTGAGGAATTATCTCGGAAACGTACATGTACTCTGACAGTTCAAGTTGTTCGACCGGCATTAAACTGATCCTTCTCTAATCCTACCACCGTCAAAAGCAACATATTTCATTACAACAACAAACTAAAATTGTAGGTTAATCTCAAGAGACCGAAAAACAATCTTGAAACAAGATAAACAATCGATTCATCAGATTTAATCTATATCGACTTTTTCATCTATTTCCAATCATGTTACACAACAACCTACAATTATTAATATTTTTTCTTAACGAGATGACTGGTGCGATTTTTGCTTAACCGCGAGATGAGTGAACTTTCATCTGGCCTTAATTGAAGATGAATGGCACGCAAATAAAACAAGATCGAGGAAATTTCTTCCTCTCATTTTCTTTCCTTTTAACTTATTACTTCCTGACAGGGTCATTAAGAATGCATTACCGGCGTTTTGTTAATTATCCTAAACAGGGTTGTCTGAAGATCAAGAGTATCCATTTAACCTTATATAGATATTTCAGGAGCCGTTACTAACATGTTGTGTCTTAAAAATAGCGCTAATGTATCTACTTGGATACATGTTTCTTACACCATATCCGCTGGAGCATCCTCAATCGGTCGTTATCGTGATATTTTTTTCGCCTTCTCAGCAGGTTTCTTCTTCAATTAATTTATACTTTTTTCCCGCCTTCATTATCTTCACTGATTAAGTCATACATCTTCCTTCTACAATGTTTGTGTCATTTTTGCCGGCTTCTATCATGGTGAAGTTCCGCATTCGTGGTTAATTACAAACCATGTCGAGCTATTGTGGGTTTTTTAGTACTTCAGAGGTTATTGTCAAGTTCTTCACTGATACATCGAGCGAGGGTTAAAAATTCGTTAAGGTTCTTCCACCCATCTGATCTTGTCGATTAGAACTGAGTCTTGTAATGTGCCAGTTTTTTTACTTTGCTTTGCATATCTCAATCGTTCTCATCTCTCCTGGAAATCTTTCGGCCAACGGTATTGTCTAAGTTTCAGATCTGTGTTACGTCATACAGTGACACTTATTTACTCTTAGTATACCGTTTGGTTGATTAAATTAGTCATGTGGACTTCTGGATTTGAAAAATATTTAAGTTCTGTAAAAATGTTTATTACGAAAAGCGCCATAATAACAGACAGTTTTCAATTCCGCCTGAAAAACTTTTATTACAGACGGTCATCAGACACGAAAATGAAGATTACACAAATACTATATGCAAGAAGTCGTAAACTGCAGTTTATTATAATAAAAGCTAGCGAGAGTTTAATCCTCCGTTAATGAAGCTTCGAGACTAGTATTTTAACGGTATTTAGACTTAATGACTTGCCCTTCAGCGAAAATACTTTTTCTGTCTGCAATTGCACCAAACCGCAGCTAATTGAATCATATTTACACAAATGTACAAAAAATGATCAAAAAAACTCCACCACATGGAATTCTTTAAATCGTTTTCGTATTGTGTGGAATGACGGAAGTCTGTTTCTCTGAAATTATAACCTCACAAACCGCATTAATCCTAGCCCGACCTTCACAGATATGTTTCGCTGCAATAACCCATGAAAACCATGACCCTCGGTTTTATGGTGCATCTGCGAAAAATGACCGCTGGGTCATTACAGGTTGGACTAATTTTTTTCACCGGTAGTAACTTACAGGAATTTTAATTAGCTGTTTTCGCGGCTTTACTAATTTCCAAAATGGACTTTAGCTGGTACCACGTCGTAAATCATTTTACATGTAAAACAGTGGTCAGAAAATGAAACAGCTTAGGCCTTTATTAATGAAACAATCTGCAAAAACATTAGTTAATTGCTTGGGTGATTCAGCTACTTCTGTACCGCTTTGGTAAATTAATATGGACACTGGTTTACAAGCAAAAAGTTTAATAATGATTGCGGACTGGTTTCATGCGAAAAAAATGGACCATTTTGAAAATTAATTATGCACATCGCATTGCGAAATCGGTGTAAATCATCAAGATGAAACGCGGACGAGATTCCATCAAGGCTTTAAAAGATTTTATTTCTTGTTTGCAAAAACCAGAAACGGGCAGCTGTGTGACATAATCTTTTCCGGATTGCAGTCACTGCAAAAAGGATTGGGTTTTTGCGGATGGACGTAGAAGAGTTTTTTATTAAATGGGAGAAAGAAGTCGGATTTTGCATAAGGCATGAGACTTCAAAAGGTGGTACAAGTTTCTCTTTTGTTAATTGTAGTACCATTTTAGGTATTTTTGGACACGATTGTAACGAAACTGACAATTCAGTCCAGGGAAAAACATAATTTCTCATTATATTTGTTACTAGCTGACCCCGTGAACTCCGTTTCACTTACAATTTAATTTTGAATCTACAAAATCGAATGCTTTGAAATCTTGCAGATGTTTTAAACATATGATAAGCATAATAAATTTTTATTCAAAATATATTTACTTATCCCCTCCAAAAAATTGATGACGTCAGCCCAAAATTTTGCCAAATGAATCCTATCTAAAATGTCTAAAATAGGATGAGACTATACTTGTGATTTATCATTTCATTCATATTTTTTAGTTTTGCTTATAGGGGGTGTCTCAAAAAAATTAATCACTGAGTCAATTTATTTTATTGATTGAATCAAGAATTGCAAAACTGAATTTTGAAATATTGCAGACGTTTTGAAGTTACTGTTTGACTTGGTAGGTTTTCAATCAAAATATACTTGTTTATCAAGCCCAAAAACTTGAAGACATCATCTCAAGATTTTGCCGAATAAATCCTATCTAAAATGTGGAAAATATCATCAGTATATTTTCGTAATTTATCATTGCATTCATATTTTTTAGATTTGCTTTTACAGTAACTCAAAAAAATATATGGATCAGTCAATTTATTTTAATGAATAACTCAAGAGTTGCAAAAATGAATACTTTGAGATCTTGCAGACGTTTTAAAGTTATTGTAAGCATGGTAAATTGTTAAGAATATTTATTTATTCCCCCCAAAAAATTGATGGAATGGCTCACTCGATTTTTGCAGATAATTTTGGGAATACAATACAGTTATTTTTAGTATTACACTGCACCAACCCAAGGTGGTATACGTGTTGATAGTAAATGTTGATTAGGTCATCACAAAATTGTGTGAAGAAAAGACTCAACTCGAAAATGCTGAATATGTTTCATTATATTTTTGGTGCGAAGGAAGTTCTGTCGAAACAACGGTCGATTAATTTTTTGACAATGGTTGATATAAATAAAACTCAGTAGATGCTCATATTCGAAATACGAAGTATCTACTCGAATATCAAATCAAAATATTTCTAGTTTTTCTAGATGATACTAATACTTCAGTAAGTAACAGTTGATGCTCAAGTAGCATCTCGATACAACAAAAAAGGACAACAGTGACAGTGTTCAACCATCAACGCAAAAATCGAGTCACCAAAATATAAGTTAGTATGGGGTAGACACCTTGAAATGGGAATCTCTATGGCCAGTGTTAGAAAAAACGCACTGCACAATTTATGCATAAATAAAAGTTAATTACATGAAAAGTTTTCGATATTCCTGTTCCTAATGTGTTTTTCAAACTGAATGCACCTTTTGACGACGCGACGTTCCACGTTCATGAAAGTCGCCATGTTTAGTCAAAATTCACTCTTACAACGATCCTACTCGTTTTCTAAGCTACTTTATAGACAGCTCAGTTATTTGCCACGCCGATGCTCATTTCTAGATTAAATGCTCACAAAACGCGTAGATGTTCAGTTTGTGTCCGGGGAGATACAATGTTTCCAAGTAGGTACTCAGTACATAGAGTAGATGCTCAGGTATATAAGAGTAATAATGAAGTAGGTACTTCGTACTTCGAATATGAGTATCTACTCAGTTTTATTCATACCACCCAATGTCTCGCTTCAATGTTTGATTATGTTGATTATGAGCACAACGCTGATCAACTTCCATATCCGAATTACCCATGAAATAAATCATTGCGTTTTGCACCTGAGGTAGTTCGTCGCACATTTGATTGACTTCGTGGATTTATGTCAGCTTGTCGTCCTCTCGGCATTGCAATGAACTTCATAAAACGACACAGAATTATTTTCACAGTCAATCAAATCGGTAAATTTTGTCTTGAGAATTTTAAAATATTGAAAACTTCAAATTAAATCCTCGAATAACGGTAAAGTTTGAAATTTTGTCGAAACCAACAAAGTGAACATAGGTAAATAGAATGGCAGATCAAAATGAATAAGAAACTTTCGCAATGTGTAATTAAATTCACTTTAACCAAGACTTTTCTTAAAATAAACGACGTTTTTTTTTTTTACGAAAAAGAACGATTTGAAATGCAATATACTTTTCACAATCGCACGGAAGAATTAGTTTTGTATGACACGTCAGTTAGACGACAGGTCCGTCAGAAACGCCAACTATTGAAAGTAATTCGAAATGGCGATTCCCATACAAAATTTTTAGAATTTTTTTATTTTTAAACTGTTGTTTTAAGTTATCCTTATTTTTTTTATGTATAAACCATCTCCGTAATATAAAAAATGTTTCAAATCGGTCAAGCCGTTTTTGAGTCGTAGCGAGACTAACAGGAGCAGCAATTGATTTTTATTTTATAGACGATTAAAAAATGGGGGTTGGTGGTAGAAAGGTGAAAATTTAGGGTTATATGTATTTTTTGATGCCAAATCTTAAAAAAATAAAAATAAAAAATTTTGTCCAAAAAATAGACAAAAATTTTTTAGGGTGGGCCACCCTTATTACTTAGGGGTTTAAAAAGTAGTTTACAGCCTATTGTCAGACCTACCGAATATACATAAAAAATTTCATACAAATCGGTCCACCCATTTCGGAGAAGTTCGGTTACAAACACTGTGACGCGAGAATTTTATACATAATGCATTATTATTTTAGAACAAATTTCATTACCATAAAAAAGGTTATACTGACTCGACCTTAAAAGATAGACATATGCTGTCGCGGACTTTTCTTTAGAACTTTTAGAGGAGAACAATTTCGTCATACATGATTTTTACGTAACTTTAACCGTTTAAGCAGCGTAAGCAACGGAAGCTGTCAAAGGAGGAATAATTTTCCCGTTTTTCCGAATTTTTCATTGCTACTTCGCTCCTAATAATTGTTATATAGCCTATATGTAGATATGATACATGGACTATCCAACACAAAAAAATTTTTTGAATTTCAACCAGTAGTTTCTGAGATTAGCGTGTTCAAATAAACAAAAGCTTCAGCTTTATTATATAAGTATAGATTAAGTTGGTTTCTCGTTTTGTAAGTTGCTTAATTTCGTTAGGTATCTGTTTACTAGAGGTGACAAGAGTTAAAATTGTCAACTAATGGTTCTGGAACATAAAAAAACAGAAAATATAAGACTAATGTGTGACAGTGACTAATGACAACTTTTAATTTTTGACTAATGTCAATGTAAAAAAAAATGTCTGCTTCGTTTTTTCAAAATTTCGAACCTGTGACAAATGTGTTAATTCTTAGTTTTAAATTTATAAATAACTATACGACGTTGGTTAAAATAATCACATATAACACAGTATACTATGTAAAAAGTTTTATAAACACCTCTGGAGTCGTACGTTTATGTAAGCACGAGCGGAGCGAGTGTTTAAAAGACGTATGTGTAGAGGAGTTTATAAACGCGTTACAAACTATGCTTTTTCTACGACATCAAATTACAACCATAATTATCCAAGTTTACCTTACTTACAGTTGCTGTTTCTGCTGCCTCATTTCAGTGATGTTTGCATCCATCTTCATTCAATGCCTTTATTTAACTATGATTAAAACATCGTTTAGCATGTATTTACGTACACGTTTACTAAAAAAGATTTTAGATACGGGAGGAGTAAAGGTAAATATTTTGATATTAATGTGAAGCAGTTGTGCAAGTACCGTTATAACCTCACTTTTCTTTTAAACGTCCGTTAGAATAGCGTCTTTATAGGTCATTAAAATCTCTACCTATTTTTAAATTTATTTGCTTGTTCTAATATGCTTGGTTCTTAAATTTTATATTTTATTCGATAAATTGCAACATTTTTTTTCGAAATGCCTAAATTCTAGCACTATTTTCGAAATTACAAAACTAAAGTACTGACTAAAATTTATCCATACAACTTTATTTTGTTTTTTAAGTCAAAAAAGCTGATCTAATTCTCCTAAAATTTTACTGCTACTACTAATACCAACGTTAGCTAATTCCCCTATATTTCTAGAACTGTAAATCGTAACATTTTGTGCTAATAACAGTAGGGTTGCATAAGCATTATTTATGGAAATGTAGATATCTAAATCTTATTTGATTTAACTAATAAATAAAACCTTTTTAAAATTTCCTGTATTAACTAAAATTTAGAGATAACGTCATCAAGTTTTTGGAAGGAATAAATACATAAATTCTGATTACCGATTTATTATATTCGTAATAACCTTGAAGCGTTTGCAAACTTTCGCAGCAGTCAGTTTCATAATTTCTAAATAAATTAAATTGTAATATTTTGTTGCATAATTTTTAAACTTTTTAGAGATTAAAAATAGGGATAAATTAATAAATCACGAAGCATATTATCCATTTGCACAATTTATAAAACTTTTAGCCAACCTCAACAAATTTTTGATATGGAAGGTCAAACAAATTTTGGTTTGGATTTCCTTGTCGTTTAGATTAAAATACGCCTAAAATTTTAGAACAATCAGTTCGGTAGTTTCCGAGATTATCTGTCTAATGGAAACGAGGACCTTTTTTCATATTGTAGGACTTTGAGTAATCATAGTATTTGTGATTTGGTATTTTTTTTTTATTTTAGGAATATCGTATAAATTGTAAAACGCTAACGAAAAATTGTTTAATCATCCCCACCAACAATTTAATGACGTTACCTGAAAATTTTACATAGTACATGCATAAATTATAAAATGGCATACTCCTGTACTTGGGGTTTATGAATACGCCTTAATTTTCTACTGTGTGCATCCAGAGTGTCGTAAAGAAAATACAATACATGGGACCTTTTTTCTTATACTTTGTCTGATATCTGTTTTTTTTTGTTTGTAGAATTTATCATAAACTAAATGAAAGTCGCACAATGAAATATCACAATTTTTTGAAGAAGCTCGATTTGTTGGAATGTACTTCAGAAGCAGAGGAAGTTCTGTCGAATGACCTTGCACTAATTTTTATTTTATATATTTTTCGCAGCTAAAAAAATAGGGAAAACTTATTTGTACATTATATAAAAGGTGAGTTACTAAGCGTGCGTTTTATATCCCATTAAGTATTAGAAATAGAAAAAGTCACAAAGTTGTACTGTTCCCTGGGAAGTATAAAATTATTTTCAGCTCACAGTTTTTTTAATGAAACATCATTAGATATTTTGGTTGACCTCTTCTTAGGTTGTAGTTTATTTGGGAAATTTCGACGCGACGTTGCCACGTTACTTCATGTACAGACTGTTTATAAAAAAATATTATTACAATTTTCAGATATCGATATTTCAGTTTTTCAAATAGAAGAATTTTATTACTGCATCTTATTCTATTTTTGTGTTCTCTCTCTTTTTTGTTAAGTATGTATTTAAAATTGATGGTTACTACGATTTTTTTCTTTTTTTAAAAGACGCATCAAAATCTTGGAAGAATAAGGTCAAAAAATAGAGTAAGATACAGTAATAAAGTTTCTATTTGAAAAAACTGAAATATGGATATTTGAGAATTGTAAAGTTTTGGCATTTAATTATAAACACCTGTATATTAAAATTTGCATTTTTTGTGAACCCTTCCATTGCTAAAATTTTTTAAGAAAACGTGACATCGGAATTTCAAAAATAAACTGTTATAAAATATTGGAAAAGGCTAACGAGATGATGTAAAAGTATATAGGATGTTATATTAAAAAAAAACACCCACACAAAAAATAATAATCAGTGGTATGCGGCTTTAAATTCTTTGGATGCCGTGTAAAATTTGACAAACTTTCAGTGAACAACATTTTTCTAAATTTGTAAATCTCTTAACTATCTTCGCACCAGTAACATAATTGTGTACAGTAAAGAGTAAAAATATGAACAACAGTTATACGGATCAAGTTGATTGTTTTCGTACTTGTGTTTGTTGGGATTTATTTTTTTTAACCATTCAAATTACCTCTAGGAAAATTTTACGCAACGTTTTTGTTACTCGTTTTGTTGTTGTAATGTTCACAATAAAAGAACTTTCAGAATTGGTCAAGGTGATTCTCAACCGCAAAATAATTTCGTCTTCTAGGATTTTTTCATCAATCAATTTTTAGTTTGACACCATACATTCGTCAACAGTCGTTGATTGGTAAACAAATTTTAGATTACAGTCGGCAAAACGATTAGTCTGTTATTACTGTTAAATTGGCTAAATTACCGTTTTAAATTAGTTAGATTAACTAATAAATTTTTAGGAAAATTTTAGTAGTAAAAAATTTGAGACAAAAACGTTTTTGTAGCACCTTGACCGGTAAATCTATGTAAAGAGTACAACATTTATTTAATAGGTAATTTCACTCTACATGATCAATGTCGATTTTCATTCCTAGAAACTCATTCTCCGTACGTTATTAATATTCTAGGATTGAACAATAACAATCCCTTTCTAAAATATTACAATATAATGTCGAAAAAATATTTTTTTTTACAAAAATATGCTCTTATTGTTGAAAAAACTGGTTGTTTAACCTTGTATTTACGTTTTGATTTCGGTTTATGGAACATTGCACGACAATCAAGAACGAAATATAAACGAAAACTGTACATTGTGGATAGAAATACCACTAGACTTTTTATTTTTTCTGTGTTTAATTTTTTCCAGGACATTGGCTAAATTGGAGCAGTTTTTACGTAGTATTTCGATAGCAACTGCAACCATTGATAGAGTCTCCGATGTCTACAAAAATATTACTCTTTGAAACTCCTACAAAAACGTTACAATTGGCAATATTTTTTTCCTTTTGACCTCTTTACAATTTTAATTTGCCGTTTATTAGTACAACTTTTGAATTGATTCGTTAACCCAGCATTTGCATTTTGCTATCTCTAACGTCTGAGAGATCTCGACAACTGAAAATAGCAAATCAGAACTGTTAATCCCGTCGCTGTTACATACATCATAGAGTCAATGACGGGTGTAGGTCCATTTAAATTTTTTCTTTAACCTACATTAGTAACTGGGTTAAGTATAGATTTATCGCACCCATAAATCACTTTTTTCCCACCTTGCCCACTCTACCAAAATAAAACTTGTACGGCGAAAAACAATACAAAATGTTGAATAACCCACTTCCTTGTGTCTTCCATTGTCAGACATAGCACCGAAAAAGATAACATCCATGCTATCTGTAAAGAAGCACGAGCCTCTCTGTATCCGTCAAGTCGAGGGCTTTCCTTCTTTCGAATGCATTAGATAAGGGATTCCTCACAAAGGCAACCTTTGTAGGTATGCAAATTGAATTGACTGTGCAATAATTTGTTAAGATGACAACAATTCTATAAATGTTATGATCGTAACCGGTTCTGCCGACTCACTAGTTGCACTCAGCCGATTACTTATTGCCTTTTATAACTGTTCATGCCCCGTTGCCGAGATTGCCTCTTCTTGGTCAAATGAAATGCGTTACGCTCCCACTGTGCGAGTGCCTCTTGAAGAGCTCACCATTTTTACCAATTAGAAACCGCGGCTTAAACGACGAGTAATAAATGGAAAACGGTCGGGGGTCGCTCGGAGGGTAGATTTATACAGATAAAGGAGAACTCACAGGCGGAAACTCATCTAGATCTTTTTTTTTTTGGAAAGATTCGCTGATGAAGAGGACCGTTTCGCGACCAAGAACTGGTTTTTGCACCGCCCCTGACATTATGCAATTCAATTGGTTCCCTAAAAGCCGGATATACACCTGGGGCAACGTGACCGGTCAAAAGCTCGCCTGAAATACGGCCATCGTAAAGTTCAAAAATGTGTAATTATAAACGTCAGATGGATATTGTCCATTTTTCTTTTTTGTTTATTGCTTTGCTTTTTTCAATGCAACGCCGGGGCTCGCAGGCAATCTTTCATCCGAGAATTTTATTGTGATCTTTATGAGCTCCGGAAATTAATTACCGATAGAAGATAAAAATTTGTCAAGGAAAGGATAAAATGACCATAAAATCGAAGACAAAGGGTCACTTGCATTCCTTCATTTGACCCTTTCGTGTTTTAAAGGTCCCACAAGACACACCATAAAAATATTGTTTATAAATATGTACTATAAATTCTTGAATCTTCGACATTCCTTCAGCGAAATTTAGGAAAAAAATATAACTTACTTCCATTGAATTGATTAAATTAAAAAGTAGCGTAGATTTGTAACATTGATTTTTTTTTTAACTGTTGATCTGTAATAATTATTATTAAACAATCCTACTACAATTAAAAAAATTCTTTAATAGATTGATTCTAAAACAAACTGTAAACTCTGCTTATGTAATTTTTTCGGGTACCTAGATTTTGTGAGTACTAAGTTAATTATTAAATTACCGTGTGATTTTTTAAATTTCTCCACTAGTTAGCCATGACGTACGTCAGCAGTGTAATTGAACGGTTGGTGTAAGCGTCATGGCCAATTAGAGCAGAAATTTAAAAATCACCTGATACAAACAAAACAATTTTGAGATGAGGTCATCAAAATTTTGGTGGTGATCACACACGATATTCTTAAAATAGATCTAAAATTTCTTGATCCTTTGTAGTAAAATCGCCAACAAACAATACACAGACGGAAACATGAAATTAGCCATTCGCCAAATGGATTTTTACGATTGAAAAGTAAAAATTTAAATAACAAATGAGGGAAAAATGTATACAAACACGTTGTTTATATTTCAGCGCCGACGGAAAACACAGGAACAATATAAGTAATAAAATCTAAAGTATTCACACAATCGTTACATACATATGCACAAATAAGGAAAATATTTTATAGTAGACTATTAATTTGTTATTCATGAATTTTTTTTACGTTTATAAAATACATCTAAACGGAACATTTTACTGTTTTTCAGTAATTCTGGACAAGGCAGTTAAAAATATATATAAATTTATCCTTCTATTCTGATGAAGCTCGTTACTGTATTTTTTCATATATTCATTATTTCAGAGCCGCAGTTATACCTGACATTTGACCTAAGTGTATAGGAATTGTGTTTTTTATTTTAAATATTGCTAGATCAATTCGAAGCTGAAATTTCTGGTCATCTTCGACAGACAAAAAATAATAATTAATCCTTTTCCTAATTTGTTTTATAAGGTTCGTGATTTTAGTGCATTTTTCATTATTTTTTAAAGTGTTGTTATTTTCTTTTTCGAAAATTGAGTTATTAACTACAAAATCAAAATATATTTTCTATTTGACTGTATAAGAACCATTAAAACAGATAATGTGCAAATTGAGTCTGTTTGAATTGTATCGATTTTTATTTATTAGATGGATAATCTTGAATTATTATTATTGTCAAATTTTATATGTGTTTTAGGAATATTGTATAAATGGTAACACGCTAACCAAACTTTGTTTGATCATCCCCACCAACATCGTGATGACGTCACTTCAAAATTTTTTCCTACATGTGTAGTTTTTGAATCCATATTGATTTTTTAACCTTGATATCCACTTTTTAGAAAAAAAAAAATTATACAACTACGTTTTACAATTTAATTTCACAACAAAACTGGATCTCACCCTTTTAATTTATTTTATTTAAATGAGAATGGCAAATCGTTAACAAAAATTTGTCCGTGTACCCCTTCTATATAATTTATCAAGTCATCTCAAAATTTTGCCGAATAAGTCCTGTCCAAATCGCGGATCAAAATTGTAGGAGAAAAATCTAAAATTCTCCAGCAATTTTAGCATTTCTTGTATGGATATATTTAGTTCAACTCCGGAAAAACTGGGCGACCAAAAATTATGAAAAAGATCATAGATTTATTAGGGTAATTAATCCAAAGTCGGTACGGTAGCTGCTTCTCGAAATATTCGCGCTCAAAATGAAATTCTTAAACAAATGGTACAAATTTTTGAAAAATTGGGAAAACTTTTGAAAGTCGAAATCAACAAACGAAAACCTTTTGGTAATTTTCCAATATGTTCAGAAGGAGGCCTGAATGCCATGTGTGGTCAAATTTTTATCAGAAAAATCTTCACTGCTTGTTAAATTTCAGATGCACATATGTTATGAATATCGTGTAGCCAAAATTTGTCTAGTCATCACCACCAAGAATTTGATGATGTCAGCTCAAAATTTTGTACATCAAATGTTATTTAAGTTTTATAAAATAATATAGTCCTATACTCCTACTATACTCGTGTGTTATGAATCCACCTTAAGTTTTCGCCCGAGGAATCCATATTTTTGCAAACAAATCCAAATTTTGTAACAATTTTTTTAAAGTGGAGCTCATACGGGCACTCGCTTGCGCAATAGTCACAGTTTGATCCCCTTATGGCCCTTTTTTTTTCTTCACTGTGACTAGTATTTTCTTTACATTTTTTGATTTATGTGTTTTCATAAAAATTAAAAAAAAATCCACAAAATCAATTTTTTTTTAATTTTTCAAAGAAGCGAAATTTGATTATGCTTCAGATGCAAGGGAAGTTCTGTCTAAATAACCTTAAACCAAAAAAAATGAATTTGTAGTCTTGATTTGACTAACGTTCGTTAGCTGCGATCAAGCTACCCTGTTTTTTTTTTGTGGTAGTAATATCAGTATTCTAAAACAAAAACTTATTTCAACATATTTTTTTCATTCCAAAATTTAGTTGGGCAAAATTTTCTCAGAAGAAAATTAACCCAAATTATTTTAAACGTCTTTGCTTATAAATACTTATTAATGAAGATAATTTTAGGTTATAATCAGGTTCAAAATTCAAAAAGTGCTAGCACTTTGATTATTATAGAAACTCCAAAACCAAAATATGCAAAAATAAGTTTGAATGGTTTGTGAATTTGTTATAGTTCACTATATCCATTAAAAAGTTCTTCTAATTTTAACGCTTAGACAGTTGAAGAACATTTTTTTGTAGAATTACAAAAAAAATTATGTGGTCTTTAATCTTCTTAAGCAAAGGATTTATGTTTTCTGTTTGTAAATACATTTTGATTATTTTTGCCCACGAAATATGCTGGTTCATGTCGTTACTTAATTACGGAACACCTGTAGATGCGCCACTACGTCTCGAATAGCCAGACCACTACACTGGGACTTCTATAGCCTTAATTAAGCAAAATACAACAGACGAGACTGTAGTATTTACTTTTTGTTTTCCCCGAAGAAAAAAGGCCTGTCAGAAAAATATGATTAACCCATTAAAGAATGCTGTTGTTCCCTAATTTGGTATGAGTGCATTACTAGGAAAAGAATTATTATCTAATATCTCATACCTGTTCGAATCGACAGATTTATAGAGTTCAAATATCCTGTTAAGTGGGACGCGGGCAATATCCGAAAGGAACCGTTGAAAATTAATTGTGATGCCATTGCGCGTTTTTACAACGATTTGTTTGGAACAAGGAAAAACAACATTACTTAATTCGGCACAGGAAAGTGTCTTGTAAAAGGTCGAAGATTAAGCATCATGTCTAACTGTCTTTTTTTGCTTCGGTTGCATTGTGTGAAAGTCTGTCGTTTCATAATGACAACACCGTGAATTTTACGAAAAGTGAACGAACAATGTAAATTCGCCTCTCAAGCGCATCAGGTTTTCTTGTCAACAACTGAAAGCCTCGCTTTACGAGAAAAACTATCATTGCATCAAGAAACGTGACAAACAAATACGGAGGATTTGGATTGGAGGCGAAACCGTAAAGAAAGAAATTTAGAGCAAGGCGTTATCTCACGGGAAAATTTTTAAAAAGATGATGTCATGCTATATTGTGCGTAGCGGCTGTGTATTCTATCATATTTGTAGTAGCGTTTAGGGAAACTAGTGTGTTTGAGGTATTCAGAAGATCTAGTGGTAGATTTCGATGGCGAGACAATAGGGAAAAATACAGATTCTGCCTCGATAGCAATCGGATGCATAAATTTCGCGTTTCTATGATAAATATGAAACATTTTCTTTAATTGTAAAAGGAATTTATTGCTGGATTCGGAATAGGCCGATTCTAATACTTTGTTGCAAGTTCACAGTGCGTAGGATGTATTATGGAATGTTGTTCGATTTGATGGGAAAATAGAGAAATTTGCATGTTGGACAGCTATAATATCCATTTGGACGTTTTGACTATTCCCATTCAGAGACATGGGAGAGTGCACGAACTCGAAAATGGTCAGTTATTCATGAACCTTGCAATTATTGAAAACTACTTTTACAAGATGTACCATTAGGTCGTTCATTCGGAACAAAAATATTTTTAAAGACCACCACAATGCAAGTGAGTGGAACTGGTTCATCAAAGTTCATATCAACTAGTTCATGGGTCATGGGTAAAATATGTCTTAAATTTAAAACCCAAGGAGAGCAACAACCCCACACGCCACTCCAATAACTTACCTTAAGATTCTTGCGGCAGCCAACTTTTCCAAGTAATTAAATATTCATGCGACGCATAAATTTATTAATAATGGTAGGACGCCAGTTTCGTCACTATAGGCGCAAAAGGTGTGGCCAAATTGGAAAAAAAATCAAAGCTATTTCTTCGAATGGAAGCTCTGTTTATTCAAAGTTGTTTGTTTGCTCGGAGCGCCAAACCATTTTCCAAATTAAATAAACATAAATTGCACGCTAGCCTCAAATAATATTGCTAGTAACGAAGTATTGTTGCTTTCGTGAATAATATACAATTTGAAAAACTCGTAATAACACGTTTTTGATTCTTCTGACAGATGGTCATCGCCCCCGAAGATCGACTTCCAGTTTCGTTCTTTATTTTATAATTTACCGCTCGTAGTTGGGTGGCGATGTCATTTTCGACAGTTATCTTTGCTTCCACAGCACGTACTTCTGTGTCCTTAAGTTGGTATTATAATAATAAGTTGTACAAGCGGAAAAGAGCATGCGCAAAAAATAAATATATTCCTTCATATTTCTAACCTCACTCGTACCGGTTTTACTTATTCTTTTTTGTGAAAAAGTGTTTTTTCGAGTGAATCGTGCGAAAAGTCATGATCGTAAATATTTACTCGATCTTCATATCGCATCGGGCCTGGTTAAGTAAGCAAGAAGTTTAACCATGAAATCTTAGACCTGGTTTTTAGTTATCGGTTACAGGAAAAAATTATGGTTAACCAAAACAGGTCTCCTTTCGTCTGTCTGTCTGTCCTTTGTAGTGTGTTCGTGATTTTATTTTGACATATATTGTCCGAAACTTATTGTAGTCAAATTTTATGTAGAAATTTTAGGAGTATCGTGTAGATTGTAAAAAACTAACCCACCTCTATATTTGTGGTTTATGAGACCGTCTTTATTTTTAACTTAGACAATCAAATTGCTGGAAAAAATCTAAATTGTAATATTTAAATTATAAACTACAAAACCTAATGTCCTCAAATATAGCAAACATTGTAAAGGTACCGTAAGTATAGTAAATCGCTAACCTAAATTTATCCATTTATCCCTTCCAAGAATTTGATGACGTCATCTCAAAACTTAGCTGGATAACTCCTACATAAAATGTGCAACATATTGTGAGTCTATACACTCATGGTTTATTAATGCATTTGTATTGTTTAGAATTGCTTATACACCGTGACTAAAAGAATTTAATGAATGAAGTAATTTATGTTATCGATTAAAATTATGCAATAAGGAAATAATAAATATTAGATATAAAATAGATGGCGTCATCGATGTCTTTTTTACATAAGGAGATTTTGCGGTATACAGACAGTCATAAAGCTCGCGGTTAAAATTATTTGCGACTATACAGGGTGACAACGCACAACCCAACTTGTTTTTTTTTTTAATTTTCACATATTCTTATTAGCCTCTTTATAACCTTTTGTTTTCTCCGCAATGCGAGGGTTAATATTATATAATAAAGAGAAAAAAACAGAATAAGATGCAATAATAAAATACCTACAAGTTGTTCTCTTTCAAAAAACTGAAATATCGATATTTGAAAATTGTTATAATTCAATATTTTTTATAAATATTTTGTATATTAAAAATATTAAAACCCAATTTTAATCCAAAATCATAAGATATTGCAATCCCGATTTTAAAAATAACTTGCTTTTTTTGTGAACCCTTCCATGTGTTACGCCGTAAAAACAGAACACTCTGTAAAGTTCTACATAAGTTTAGTGTATGGTCTCCGAAGAACTATTCATTTATAGTGTTTGATTTTTTTCTATTTCTAATAAGTAATGCATTATCAAACCGTGCAATAATGTGATGTGTCATAATTTCAAAAATCAAAACCAAAATTTTTAAAACTGGTGTTAAAGAGGAGCTCTTATGAAGGAGTGATTCAGTTTTTTTGTACAATATTTTCCAATTTTTTTTTTCTAACAGTGGTACACACTAAGTACTTCTTTGGTTAAAGAGCTATACTCAGTTTTTTATCTTTTTCAAAAATATTTACTAGAAAAGTAAGGTTACCATGTACCTACCAAAATATCGATGATATCGTACCTTGACAACGTCAAGAGAAAAATTCAAATGTGTGTAATTTTGTTGTTGATTTTTTCAATACATTTCTTCGCCAGTGTCTAGACATCACTACAATGACATATTCTTAATTAAGGACGACTTAGTTACCAAATTTCTCGAAATTTTGGGAATACAGGACTGTTTGATATATACACTATATCTAATGTGACCTTGATTTTTTGTAAACATTGTGAAGTACGTATGCCTACAATAACCTCACTTTTTGGTGTATTCAAACTAATATTTTCCAACAACTTTGTCAAATATCACAACAGTATGAGCTAGTAGAACACACGTGTGTTCGTTACGTTTTCTTCTGTTAAAAATCAAAGCTCACTTGATAACTTTTCAGTTGAACACTCGCTACATGTGTTGTAGTTTAACAGTTTACACATATCTGTATTTTAATTTATAGATATTATCATAAAATAGACCAAAATTCGAAAAATTAAATTTTATAATTTATCTAAGAAACAGGATTTGTTTGATTGAGCTTGAGGGGCGTGCGAAGTTCTATCCAATAACTTTAGATCAATTTTTCGAATAAAAGTGTATGGATTACCCACTAACGACCCAATTTCAAATTGTTTTATTAAAGCAAATTTGCGAAGGTTGCCGGTGTAAAACATTGGTGTTGCTATGTGGTAACTCAATTTGCAGCAACATAAAATCTAAAACAATCAAATCAATTTATTCTTATCAGTAAGAAAACTATTCATTTTATTTTTAATTAGTAAAAATAAATAATTAAAATCAAACAATAAACATTCAAACAAAGGATGGTTTTTAGTTGACAGCAGATAGTCATGGTAGTAAATGGTATTGATTGGTGAATAAATTTTAACGTTTTTAATACTGCTATATTATAGTTATCTAAATTAAAATATGATCCCACTAGAAGTCGGTGAGTGTTATGGAAAAAAACGTCGTTGGAAAAATAGTGTGCAGAATGTGGTGGTTATGTAATATCGTATTTGTCTTTGGAATTTTGAAAAATAAAATCTTAAAACAGTAATTTTGTTAGTTCTGATGGATAATGCGTTTGAAAATGTGGAAACTCTGTGACCACCTTCACCTTTCGAAAGGTGAATTTCATGATCTCAGCAAACAGCCGTAATAGGAAAACGCATATATTTCTTTAAATAGATATCCGCTTCGTATTCCTTCAAACGAGCTCGTCTGGAGTGTTGATGATAATGAATGCGTCTTTCCTTATATGTCACGAGTGCGTACTGATGGTACTGATCCGAGCTTCACAGATCGAAGGACCAGTTGGACACCGTTGGTTGTCGACCTGGCCCAGACACCCGCACAACCGGTCCGCAGGTCATCCGCCATCACCACCGCCATCAGCCATCAACGGCTTGATGAATGGATGCGCCATACAGTTTTGTAATGAATTAATGCAAAGCCATAGAATGGCGATTAAAATGCGATGGCGAGCCTAGGATTCCTTATAACTCACGAGCAAACTGAAAAAACCTCGTCCGCTATAGATTGCTCCGAGAAAAATACCATAACCGTTGTGGTAGAAGAAGGCGAAAAAAAAAGGGTAGGAGGGATCGCGTTGCGTTTGAGACATATTGTCGGCATTACAAACCACAGTTAGATAATTCCATCTTACGGAAAATTAATAACCGAAATGATTGCTGATAATTAACCCGGGGGATTAGCATAATTTTAATGTTCCGCTCTGCGAGCTGATGTCAATTAGCGCATAAAGAATAGTTTCATTTGAAACGTTTTATGGAGTCCAATAAATCTAAGAGGATGTTTGATTTGATGGCAATAAAGACTTTGTTTTTAATGTTTTAGCAGTCAGTGGTAAAGAGCATGCTGGGCGCTCTTCAATGAAGAATTCGCAAACTGTAATAGCATTGTCTTGAGTTATGTGGGTCTTTGAAAGTCACGGGAACGTTCTTACAAGGAAATCTCATTATCGAGGAGGCAGATGTGAAACAAGGAATCAACTTTGACTGGCGTAATCTAAATAGGACGTGTCGTTGATAAAAGCGGAGGATTTTGCCAAACTGGAGCGGTCTTCCTTTTACAAAATGTCAATTTATCTGCTTTGCTGCCGGCAGATTACCATATTTTATATAGGATGTTATCTTTATCACGGCTTTTAGTGTTGAGTGCAAAATTTAATTCCAAATAATTGAACAAAACGAGACTAAAGGCATTTTTATCCGCAATTAAAATTTACCTTTTATGTGTGCTGAGCACAACGATGTCACTGATAAGATTTTCGTTATGAAACCGATTCTCACAATTTTCACGTCTTCAGTTATTGCATTTACCATTAAGAAATTGATAGCGGAAAAATTAATGGATATTTACTTCACTAGTGGAATAAAAGTAATGTTACGTACAATAATTCAAAAATTGTACCACAAACCTCTGGAATCACTGGCATACTATTGTAATTTCGTCTGTCTGTTGCTTTGTCGATTTTTAATATACAGATAATTTCCAAAACTACCTGATCGATTGTTGTCAAATTTTATATGTATGATAGGAATATAGTGTTAATAGTAAAACACTAATCAAAATTTGTCTAATTATCCCGACTAACAGTTCGTTGGTTTGCGTAGTAAAATTTGTTTAAATTTTGTAGCAAAACATACTCCTGTTCCTGTGGTTTATAAATCCTTGATTTTTTCTTTACCCTAGGCATCCAAATTTTTGCAAAAAAGCTTAAACTGCATAATAATAAATTTTATGGTGGTGTCTTAGCTGAGTGATAGGATCTGTTTTTTAAGGTATAAGGGTTATCATAAATTAAATTTGTCACACTAGATTTGTCAATTGTAGTTGAGGAAGTTCTTTCTATCAATCATCTATTTATTAATTTTGGGATGATTAACCAAGTTGGCCTACTATATTTGATTAAGGGCTTTGCAAACGCTTTTATAAATCTCTGATGTTACCGTGATTCCTACTTTTCCTTCAGATTGCTGAGAAGCTTTTAAAAGCTTGATCCAAAGGTGTAAACTGCTTCCGTGCCAAGTCACAAGAACGTTTTCTAACTCTTGGTGGTTCTCTAGGGACAAACAGGATTGCCACCAACACTGTTTTTGAAAATAGAAAAGTTTAACTATGACTATTAATTATTGTGATTTTTTTGTCAAGTTGGCAACATATTTAAAATTTTATAATGGTACCCGATTGTCAGAATGAAATTTAGGGCATCAAGTCATCTTTGTACTACATTTGTAAGGCGTGTTAGGTGCGTTTCTGTCAAAGTTGACAACTGTGAATTGACATATTGCTGCTAAAATTCAGAATTACCAACAGAAAATTTGCTTCAATCATTAATAGTCACCCTATTTTACCATATTGTCTTGCATAATATGATTTTATTTTTTAGAATTCCTTACAAATAACTTTTCAAAAATAATGTATGATGGCATTTATTTACAGATGGCCTTAGAAATGGTTCTAATTTCCTTGATATTTTTCAGTAACGTTTTGGTATTGTTACATACAGGGGGAGTCACTAAGCGCGCCTACAATTCTTTGAGGATTATACTCTAAAATTATTTTTAGCTCTACAGAGTCTTCTACTTTTAGGGCGTAATACACAACTTTGTTTTTTTTTTTTTAATGAAACACCCTATATAAGTATTTTTACATATTGCCTTCGACCTTTCCGTACACTTTAAAACTACAGTTTATTTTTGAAATTCCGATGCTACGTTGCCACGTTATTCCAATTTTCTTGAATTTGTTAGCAGTGGAAGGATTCACAAAAAATCGCAGTTGGGTTATTTTAAAATCTATGTTACTATATTTTGTGGAGAGGTGAATAAAAATATGCGCTTTGTTGTGGTATAAATGAAATTAAACTTTCATATATAGAATGTTTATAATTTTTTTTATTATTATAATCTGTAGAAGCAGTATTTTAAATTTTGACAAAGATTTTGATAAAGTTCAGAGATCTAGGCATAGTTGTGTCATTGCTTCGAACTCTTACAATTTTGTTCTGACATAAATTTAGAAAGTGGAAACAAAGTTTTCAAAAAAATCTCTATATCTGAGGTGTTTTTCCAACAAAAAAAAAGAATTTAGAATCGAAAAATTAAAAAATTTCTTGAAACCTGGCTCTTAAATAGTATATATTATTGTGGAACTTGCATGATCCAATCAAAACTAACAATCTTCACTGTAACGAAGCAAAATTTTGGCTGACCGCAAGCCGCGACAAGGGTACCGATGGACAGGGGATTTCGTGACAATCGCGCCGCCCCGACGCCACGTTTTTGGGTTTCCAGGCCCTTTTGAACCGTACCATAAATACTGAGTTCAGTTGATTCGCCGCCACCCGAAAACGTGAGCGGATGTGCGAAATTATCTGAGGTCGAAGTAGGCTAGAACCGGTGTGAGGGTTCTAGGTCAGGTCAATTGGATATCCAGTGATCCAGAACTCCCATCATATAACCCTTCTGGGAAATTAGTCTGTGGATGAACGGTCTTGAACTAGGCTGCAGACCTAGTTTTGGATGCGCGTTTTTCGAAGGCTACTATTCGAAATTTATGACCATGAAATATTTTTTTACTGAAATGTATTTATTACAAGTGTGATGAATTGATGATGCATTGGTTATTTAGGTACTTAGGTCGGTCAAAATTTGTCATAGTTTAAGCCAGTGGAAGCCATATTTAAATCAAACTAGAAGATAACTTCAGACATCGTTTGGTGAACTGAAATAGCCGGAAAGAAAACAAAAATCTAAAACCAAGATTACCTTCAAGTACCATCAACTATACCAACCATTTTGGTCATTTTTGAATTGTTTTGACAACCCTGTCTGGAGAAATTAATTTTTTTTTTCAGTTCATTTTCTTCAAATAGGACATCCTATATTTTATTATTGCATCTTATCTATTTTTGTCAGGGCCGGCGCTAGAGAATTTGCCGCCCCGTGCAATGTTTTTTTGCCGCCCCCTCAATAAAGTTAACAATATAAACTACCTACTACATAATTAATTTTGCTACCTTCAACTAAAATTTATTAAATCACCTAACTTTTGTTTCATCCAATTATTTCTGTTTCTTGGCTTTTGGTTAAATATCCTCGTGTAAATTCAACAAAAAATAAATTCGTGGTAGGTGGTAGGTATGTATATGCAGTTAATTGATCATTAGATAGATATGTACATCTATTTACACGGGGAAAACTTGTTTATTTAAAACATTACACAAACACTTAAAATTTAACTGAGAAAAGTCTCACCTTGATTGCTGAGAAGACTTGCACAAGTTCTTTAATTCTTTATAGTCCACATTTTGGGCTAGTTCATGTTCAATTGAAATTGAGACATTCTTCAAGAGAACCACTTTGTTTTTTTAACTCAGTTTCTCAAGCAAGTTTTCTTTTACGGTACACAGCATCCGAAAGACGATACCGTTTCAAGCGATTTCGAAAAATACGAAGCAAAGACACAACACGTCCTAAAGTCGATACAAAACTGAGCTTTAATTGAAACTTTTCTTCAAGAATCGAATCATCTTACAAAAATAAATAAATTTAAGTACTTTGAAACAAGTTTATTAACCATATACAAAATCGGTTGTTTAGGAGAGCGTCACGCTTAATTCTTTTAAGTATCGCTCTGGCGACTGAAATATGAGTCTATTTTAGTGGAGGAATGATACGGTTGAAATTTTTCCCACATAAGCATTATAATTGTTTTTCTTGTTTGAGTTTGATTGCTGTTATTTTAAAAATTAGTTTTTATTATCGAATTTCGCCGCCCTTCAAAAATTCGCCGCCCCGTGCAATTGCACGTGTTGCACCGTCGGTAGCGCCGGCCCTGATTTTTGTTCTCTTTCTTTTTTGTTACGTATTTTGTATATTATTTTTAAAATTTATATTTACTGCTACTTTTCACTTTTTTTAGAGACACATCGACATATTAGAAGAATGAGAACAAAAAATAGAGTAAGGTACAATAATCCAATACAGGTGTTCAACTATTGTTGCTTAGTAGTAACTCACCATGTATATGAGAATCAGGGTACATATTCAAGGGGAAGACTTTTGCGAAAATTATTAAACTAATTTTTATTGAAAAACTTGAAGATCAGCTTTTGAAGTAGAACTAAATTTTTTAATTCCTGCAAAGTAAATTTGAACAATTCTTAAAATCGAAATTAAAATTAACACGAACTAAACGAATTCACCGAATGAACAGAATACACCCTTCACAAATTATATCATTTTCGAGCAGTACTCCAAAGGAGAATGACTCTTGTTGAATATCCTACGTGCGTTTTATCCATGCAAGATAAATGTTTTTTATGCATGTCGAATTTACCGACTCTAAATGGATTTTGTTTACTCGGGTGCGTTTGATGATTGTCACCATGCTACGCTCGTTCACTGCACTTGAGTACTCAACGTAACGTAAAAACGATATACAACAGACGAATGCTATTAGATTTATTAATATTACACGTATATAAACAGTGAGTATCCTTGAAACACCCCAATTAGGAGATATAAGCATACAGTTATGTCAGACATTGAAAATAACCGGAAGGCACTGTTTATGTTTATTGAAACCAAGATATTTTTAAGCATATCTTCCGTACATGTGTTGTCATCGCTTTCCTCATGCATAGCACGTTTCCTATGTCTATTAAGGGTGTTTCTACGCTACAATCGTAAGAATAGTGCCGATTGGTTTTCCATAAGAATGTGTGGTAAAATAACCGGTTGAAGCACTTAAGATAAAAACTAATTGCTGGTTTATTATACATAGTTTCGTAAGAGTTTTTCGTGATTTTAAAATAAGAAGGATCGAATTATGTTTGTATAGTTTTATTTTTTCTATAACATTAAATAAATTGACTAAAATCCTTGTCTTAAAATAAACGCTATACAAACTTTTTACTTGCTCTCTTTTTTATGCTGATGTAAATTAGTCGATTTTGTAACAAAATTGTCGAATTTTTGTTTAGTTCTTATGTTATAGGATGAAAATAAATGAGGTGTAGTTATTTGTTTGAATTTGAAAATATTAAGATATTGTAGAGTAAACGAAGATTGATAATTTGGCAAGCGCGGGAAAGTTTTTAAACCATGTAGTTAATGTCAAAATTTACATAGAACACTGAAGAACTCGGTCTAACAACACCCTTTTGTTGCACCGAACCGATAATAGTATACGTAACCTAGTAACAAAGGAATGTTCCTCTTCCGCGTTTCTATCCCAAACTTTTTCACCGGTAAATAATTGCCATCCCAAGCAATTTGTAATGATCATGATCTCATGTAGCTTCTTAAAATGCAGCAGCGGTTGACGGGAAAAAAATGATATTAATAAATGATTGCCATAGGTGCGGCTGTTTTCAGGTAAAAATGATCATGGCCAAGTACATACAAATGAGTCACATAAACAAAGTTCTGCATTCGCAACCACGAAAGTAGGCTGACCAAACAAAATCAGTGTTAATCACGATCCTTTGACAGATTAATTAATTATTCTTAATTCACCAATAGCGATTGAAGAAAAAACACCTGGTCATTATGCCATAATTCAATTGTCAAACTTAAATCTCAAGAAGACAATTCTAGTTTTACACCACACTCACCTAATGAATCACAAATATCTATAAATCAGTCTGGTTAATGTTGCAGAAAATGCGCGGGAGGCAAACCAGCGGGTGTCGATTGTTATCACCGGTAATATTTAACATGTAATTGACCGAAGGCTGGTAGCTCACACCTAACAAATTCTTTCTTTTTTAGTTCCTGAGCGATAGCTTGGAAAAGTATTGCAGTGGAGTCGGATTGACCAATGTCTAGTTTGTTCAAAAACTTTCCAGTTTACGAAATCGATAACCCTCTAAACTGAATTAATTTTAACCATCTTCTCCGAAATACTAGAAAAGAATCTTAGTTAACTAATTAAATACTTACTTCGAAAAAATTAATTATTTTCTAATTGCCAATTTGGATTTAGGGCAAAGTTAAAAACCGTAAACGCAATTTGGACATTGATTGATGAAATACAAAACACATTTGAAAAAAATTGGCACGCAGTTCGTTTTTTCTTGTCCTGCTAAAAGCGTTCAGAGTTCCCCAGGGGTCTGTACAGGGACCATGTACATTCTTACCCTATATAAATGATGTATCACTTTATCAAATTTGCGAATTATTCAATTCATTAGTAGATTAGTTGAGGTTTTATAAAAACTAGATGGGACACAATTAAGGGCAAATGGTATGAACATGGTGACTCCAAGCCAAAAGAAAATCATAAGAAACTTGGACAAACCTAAAAAGATACTAAGAATTAAAACCCATAACTATGTTATAATTTGTAATGTATTCCTCTTGTGTACCTAATTCCTCTGAGTGCAGATCATCGACAGAATCTGTGTTGAATTGCCCCTACCAAAGTTGATATGTTTATCTCCTCTAAACTCTGATGACGTCATTTCAAATTATTAACGAATTCATTTTTTCCAGAAGTCGAACTAATGGCTTCGAAGGTAAACCGCCCCACTTGGCCAAAAACACCCCTCTGGCCCTTACAATGATGCCGTCACGTTCCACCCCGAACCTGCAGCAGCCCAGCCGTGACAAGAACCACCCGAGCATCTACTCGTACCTCGAGAACCCGAATTTCTCGCCGAAGCAGCCGCCGCCCCGAGATGACGACTCGCCACCGCCAGCGCCACCTGTCCGGGACTCGTCCAGCCTCAAGTCCATCAAGTACGGTCCTGGACACGAGAAGTTCCCTTCGTGGCCGGTGCCCGCCGCCGCTGAGACTCCGCCAGCCCTTCGCGGACCTCCCGGGGGCGGCTCGCACAGGTCCAAGTCGTGGACCGACCACACGAACTACCCCAAGGAGAAGGTCGTAGCGTACACGCGACCTTACATGAAGAGACAACACTCTTCTTATACGCAACAAGTGAGTGATTAGTAGCTTCATTATCAGATCATCAATCACTTCTACAGGTCGTCCGCAAAAAAGACGCAGCACAATGCATATTAATGGCGAGGTTTTTGTAACGGATGAGAGAATAAGAATAGGGGCTAATTTGTGGATTATTAAGAATGGGCGACCGGAAACCGTTCTTAATTTGAGACACATGTATTAGCTTGAGAAATTCGGCGTAATTTGGCCTACTTAAGTCGACAGGGTGTCTCGGATTAGGCGGACATCGACGACGGGAGTCGTATAATAAGGTTTATTATACGGATTGACGAATATATAATTAATCGTGGGGAGAAATCAAAATTAGTGGCGCTGTTTGATGCCGAGGTAAAAACTGATCGACGAAATTAAAAGTTTTTAAACAAATTGGGATAATGAGCGAGCAGGTTCACTGTACGTAATTATCATAATTTTCTTAAATTAAAGTTCAACACACCTCCTACATGTCTTTAGCTGCATTAATGGTGATGTAGGTAGATGCCTATTCTTCATATATACACTGTCTGCGGTTACATCATTTGTTGCTTCTTGATAACGAGTAACGGTCAAAAAATTCCAATTTTAAAGGATAGCTTGCATTATTTTTAAATTTGGGAAATTCCGATGATCACATAGTGTGCGTCTAAATTTTATAAAGTCCGTTTAAGTCTCCTATATAACATTTCGTTCGAATTTCGGGTGCATACTTAATATTTCGAAAATGTTATCACATATATTCTTCTATTTATTAGACAGGGTTAAAACTGCAATCTGTTACCGTTCTCCATGCAGCTACTGACATCTCATTCAGGGCATAGTCACGTTCTAACTGTGTTTAGTTCAGTGGCTTTAACTCTTAGGAATTTGTATCAAAATCTAGAGTTCCCTAGAGATCCAATTTAGGTCCATTGCTATTTACTCTTTTCATTAATGACTAGTTTTACTTGCAATGTACTCGTTTATGCTGATAATACCTGTTACAAGGAAACTAGCTACTTGGTACTGTGTAAACCAGCTTAAGATCAATCAGATTGTACACAAGTATTTCTTGCACATGAAACAACTATTGAAGAAATTGCACCGTTCGAAAATTCGTTGTTAATCGTATTTTTGTTTGCAGCAAAAACTCAAAACTGTGATGGAACGTTGTGAGAAAATCCCCCCCGAGACGTTCGAATCTCGCCACAGCAAACACAGCGACCTCTTGTACTTATCTCACGTTGATCGTGACGGCAAGCCCCTAGGTGATATGGACTACATGGTGCCATCCCCTCCGGAGAGGGACATCCCCAACAAACCCCAGTTAACGCAAGTCGATCTCGAAGAGTACGCTAGGTCGTACCAAGAGCCCGTCAAGTACTCCTACGACTCCTCGCACCTCACCAAGTCCGGCTTGGAGGAGTTCATGGAGTACACCCGCAACTACGAAGACTCCCTTTTTAACTCTATGGGGTCCAAGCACGAGCTGACCCACTTTCATCAGAAGCAGTTGTCCTACGCCCAGTCCGAAGGGTACCACAGCTACGTGTCCAGCACGGACTCCACATCTACGCCTTTTCTGGATAGGCTGAGAAGGGACAGCGAGGCTGTGGTCACTAGGACTTCCACTTGGGATGAACCGGAGCAAGAGCAAAGCACTAGGAGGGAAGGGAGAGACAGTGTAGTGACTACTAGTTCGGGTTCGGTGTCGTCGAGTGAAACTTTAAAATGGCACGGGTCGATGAGTGACGTTTCGGTTGCTAGTAGTTCTTTTACGCATCTTGCCAATTCTTCGAACTCTTCGGTCTCTAGACAGTTAATTGCTCATAGTGCGAGAGTACAAACGCCTCAAAGACATCACTCGGAAAGTGTCTTGTATATGGGTGCTGAAAATACGGACAGTTGGAAAGATAAAGAGAGTAGAAATAACAATGCCAATAAACTCAAACTGTTTCCTGTGAATACTTACACTGTACAAGACTCAGATCTGCATAGTAGTAGTACCAGTAGCGTCAATAGTAGTACGAGCAGGTGGGCATATTTTGTTTTTATTTTGTAATAATACTGCACTTTATGGGTAAATCGTACCACTGTATGAAGAAATTTATCAAATTCAAGCCAGACATGTAAAGTTCGTGTGAATGACTTTGATTACCTTGTTATTTTACAGTTATTTTTATACTTATTCATACCAAGGTGCTCCGTTGCTTATGGCAATTGGGAATTTCCACGTATAACTAAATTAAGCAAATTTAAAACTACAAACCGCGTACCTTTCGGATTTTCGATTCATTTGCTTGTCCAGCACTAGTTTATCTCAAATAATTAAAAACAAATCGGTTTGACACAACCGTTCGGAATGTTTAAACGCATGCGAGAGAAACCGGCTGGTGACAATTGTGAATCCTAATGTCAAAAAACTATTTCTGCGCTTGGAATACCGTGTGTAATGAATTTTCATGTCCGTTAGTTTCAGGAAGTAAGACTGTCTGTAAATGCCATGTTAAATTTCAAACTGAAGGAAGTCTTGCCTTATTCATTAAAAGATTAGTGTAATGTGGAGAATAATCCATAAAACATTGTTATTAAATTGAAATAAAAGCCTGGTAGTCGTAATCGTAAAATTTGAAATAAATCGAATCTGAAAATAAAACTCATCAAACTATGTGTAGAAACCATAAAATACCACATATGAATCGGCGTAGGCAATGCTATCAACGTAACAATGCTCGGTGTGCAATAAATTAGCACAAGAAAAATAAAAAGACTATAAAATCCGTATTAAGTTGATCCTGTGAGCATTCGTTTTCAATAAGAATGCCCCACAAGGAGTAATTGTGCCGTTGTGGCGTGTGAAGTAAGATTAGGTTTTGAAATAAGTACTATGTTGTTGACATTGACTTTACAAACTTCAGTTACTTCATTCGGTGTAACTTCGTGTGTTATTCATTGGAAAACAGTATACTGTATATAGTAGCAATGTTAACATTCATTGAGAATGGCAGAAGAAAAATTTTGATTAAGCTGCCATGACTTAACGTAAAAATATGGATTGTATTATTTTCCTCTTTTGCGCTTTAACACTGTCAACTTGGTACAAAACTTGCTGGCTTAGTATGATGGTATGTATTTCAAACTCTGTGTTTAATTTATAGAAAAATTTGGAAACACTTTCATGAACAAGACTGAATTACAGACGCGTCAATAATCACTTACCCAAATTTCATTATTCTTAAGTTATTTTTTGACTTTTTCCTAATAATTTATTGTTGTAATTTCAGGCTATCGTCGTCGATCTCCATGAACCCCGTTTTGTCCGTCGCCGACAGAATAAGCGAACTCGAAAAACAACAGAAATACTCATACCTAGATCCGGATAAGAAACACAAAGTTCCTGACCCCACTCTCAAAGCCATCCAAAAGAAAGCTCTCTTGTCATTCTACGAACGACACCAAAACCCCAACAAAAGCAACCCATGGCGCTCCGAGCCTCAATTAGTTCAACCGCAAGCCCCCCAGCAAGCCATACCTCAGCCGCCGCCACGAGCCAAAGCTCAACTTCCAAGCAGAAGAGCTTCTTCAGCATCGGATTACGCTTCCGGCAACAATTCCAAACGCAGCAGTTTAGCCAGTCGCGAATCGAAGACCACAGAAAGCATAAGCAAAGCGTCCCCGAAACACCAATACAGCAATTCTTGCGGAAGTCTATCTACCGATTTGCTCGGACCCATCATTGTTGGACCGTCGATTTCGGTGGACGACTGGGTCCCGGACAATCCGCCAGCCATACCTCCCAAGAACCCGCATCTTCGGAACGCCTTCCCCGATTTGTTCAACCAGCGAGTGCCAAGCCCGGATCTGCCGCCGCCGTCGCCGCCCACGGTTCTGGAAGATGAAGTTTTCAATAACGACGATCCTCTGCCGCCGCCGCCTCCAGAGTGCGACGAGTGGCAAAAGGAGTTCAATGATAGACTGAAGGAAAACACGCAGTTTGCGGTCCCGCAAGTCCAGAAGAGCAAATCCCCGATTAAACAGACTGTTGGTTTGCCTGAGCAGAGGCATAGTAGTGTCAGATCGTCCATCAAGACGCGACCTGCGGGTCACATTATACACCAAGTGAGCAGCAAGCCCTACCATGGAGGTAAATCGGAGCAAATACTGGGTTTCCCGAATCAGCAAACCTATGCGGAGAGGTCAAACACTAAATATCCTGCTACGCAGAAACTCGTGTTGAACGGGAATGTGGCGGTCAGTCAAAAAGTGCAAAATGGCTCGGATCAGTACAGAGCTGAGCCTTTGAGGCCTCTACATAAGGAAGATTTGAACAAGTCGCCGGATTTGAAAAAAGTACAACGGGCCTCCATTGCCGAAAGTCCAACGAAAGACGTTCCTCCACCTCTTCAGCCGAGACAAGCGAGGGTCAATCAGAGCATGAGAGGGAGAATATCGCATGCTGTGACCTCGAGGAGTTCACCACCGAAAGAGGAGAGGCTGAGGGAAATGAGGTCGCAATCTTTGTAAGTATATAATACATAACATTTTGATCGTGGATTGTGCTGTGTTGGGACATAATTAGATTAATAAGTTGCGTAATTAACTTGCTAATAAGTTACGAAAAGATTTTTGGATGCTGATTACATTGTTTTCATAAATTTATGAAAATGTTACACGTGCGGTTTAACAATATTGTTCGCCGTAATTATTCCAAGGAGTGATTGGTGATCACAAAGTTGATAATAATTGAATGCAAAGTGCTCGTGTAATTGAAATTGTTAATGAGTAAAGTTTAAATTTAACTCGATGTTTCGTCATCTTATGGTTCGATGCGTTAGTTGTGGGTCGGCTAAATTGTTTATGATGCGATAACGTTGGTATTATAGAGCACTTGTTCTTTCTGTATGTTGGGTTGCCTAATCAAGTCGGTGGAATTACATACATCGATGTATATTTTTGTGAATTGTCCCGTTTTCAACTACGTTATACAAAAGTAATTAAGAAACAGAAAATATTTGTATGTAATATAATATGGAAATGATCAACGGAAAGCACCACTCAGTACTAATTAATTTTTAACACTGTATTGAAGAAAAATTGGCATAACATGAACTTTATTTCTGGATATCACAGTATTAAACAACTTTGGTGAGACTCACCTGGTTTTACTACTTTTTGAAAAATTTAGTTTTTTTTTGTTAATTGCACAACACGAAATGTTTGTCGGGTTACGCAATAAGTTGTCAGTTTGAATTGAAATTCAACATTTGGAACTCTGTACCATCTAGAATGATTATTGTTGAACGAAAAAATAATCATTCTGGTCATGTGTATGTAGTTAAAATTAGTTCAGCTGTTGTTTTAAATCAGTTTGACATTCGAATTTACTGGAAAATTTTGAGATAACTTATAAATTTCGCCCATGCACTGGTGTGCTAGGAGAATGTTTTTTTTCCAATTACTAATAAACATTTATATATAACAAATACATTTACGAAACGTTTCAATCTTTCATAGCGTTAGTAATTAAGTTTATGTACGATGTGATTCAAAATAAAGGGAATAAGAGTTGGCTATGAAATCAGTAGTATGGGTGGTATTATTGCACAAATGTGAAAAAAACGTCATTAGTTTAAGGTTATGTTGACACTGATTTGTGATTTACCTCAACTGAGAGCAGTAGTACCACCCAAAGTTGACAGGACCGCCAACCCTAATCCGTTTATTTTACATAAGAAAAATGTTTATGAGGTTTGTTAATTGTAACGCTTATAACTTGTATAAAGCAACATTGTTGCTTTTCCAAATAGTTTAAGTTGCGAGGAAACTTAATAACTGATTTAAATATCATAAAATCTGATAAATCAGAAGAACTTTTTGCAAAAATTGTATACAGTTTTTATTTTCGTTGCAAAATAAATAACCATGGATACTCTGGTAGTGTTTTTAAATAAGTTTTAGCGGAAAAAATCCTCGCAATGTTGTTTAATCGATTAAAAACTGCAATTTCGATTAACATTAGCAATAAAATTTGACAGAAACGTACCAACATGGAAATTATTTTTTTATATGTTCTACATTTTAAAAGTAAATTTGAAATTTCCTAGCGGTTGCGTCAAAGTTACGACGCCATCCATATAAAGTTTTTTAAAGTAAATATGTTAATATGTACTTTAGAAGAGGATATTCTCGTGCATATCTTAATAGCTTAAGTGAAAACACTGATTAAAAAAAGGATTTTTGAGAATGTAACTGGTTCCACATATTTAGTTATTTTTTGTTAACCATACAGAAGTTATTGTACGTTAGTATATCTAACATTTTCTCCTTTTCAAAAACAAAAAGAAGATGCTGCAATTTAAAGTGCTTACAGATTTTTACCAAAAATTGTCGCAAGGTATAACGGCCTTAACACAAAAATAAATATGTAATGTGAAACCTGTTAGTATTGCCAATTTCATGACTTCATCGATGTTTTATGAAGCATACAGTGTTATTAAACTGATTGCGATAATGCAGTAATATTGGTAATTACGCTGTTTCTTGCTAATTAAGCAAGGAACAAAATTGAGAAGTGTAAAAAGATAATGTAAAAGTTGACTGTCTAAAAGAAATTGTGGAAGTGTAATTTTTCAATTTTTTAGTTATGTTCCTTCAATATTATATTTGCATAATGTCCATTTGAAAGAAGGTGAAAATACTTTTGGATTTTTCAGTTATATAACCTTTACTGAACGAAATGAAATTAATATTCATTAAAGAGCGCAAATTATGATGGATCGCTTGATAGTTAAGTTATTAAGAACTCCTCAGTTTACTCATTTTTTCAACAAAGCAGCAATCGTCTGTGGAAATAATGTCAGAGGAGATTTAAAGATTGCTAAATTTTATCTGACGTCTAAAAAATGTTGTTTCTCGTGTTGAAATGCCACGACAAGTAGTGAAGTGTGATATATTATTTATATAATTATTGTATTTCGAAGCAAATTTCATCGTGTGATTCCGCTTGAGGAAATTACAGATATGAGTGTCCTTGCAAAAAACTTGCACACAAGAGAAACCATTTAAACACCAATACTTCTCTTTTAATTATACCGTGCAGAAACCTTTAGGGAGTGTCTTCTAATTGATTGTTACCATTTTTATAGAAAACGCAACCAAGCATTAACTTGAGCAACAACAAATACCAAAAAAGATGAATGGCTTTTTGAAGGAAACGTTAACAGAAATAATCTACATAATGACTAATGAATTTAATAACAGGTTAAAATAATAAATAGCACTTCCCGCGATTGTATCTTGCCAAAATCCCTGCAGAAAATGGCCAAGCTCGCAATCGTGTAATGGCGATCAGTTACACGATTAGATTCGCCTTTCATCTGTTCCATCACCCACGCTTCACCTCCACAATATCACCAACTCGCTGTTATTTTGCAGAATCCACGTTACCAACCGCCATTTCAGCAACATTTCCCTGTATTTATTTATTTATTGCGTCCATTTTCGCCTGAGCGAATCCGAAAATCCGGAACTGTAAAAAATTCAAACCCGACCGTTACGTTTATTTAAAGGACCAGTTTGCTAATCGGTTAAAAAGCGTGACATAATAATAATTCAGCATCTTTAAATAACAAGAGTGACATCAGTGACCAAATTTTACCCGCCCAATCAGTCACGCGAACCAATTTTGTTCTCTCGACCGTTGTTTTAACCGTAATTTCGGGATTTTATAAAGCTGCTGAACTTAGCACATACGGTTCCAGTCGCGCTCCACCTGCATTTCCGGTGGAACCATGGAACCATCGGCGGGTAATAACATGGTAATTATAATATCTGAGCAGGTTATCGTCCCGGGATTATTCCGGGGCGAATGTCAAGGCTGCACATGATCCGTACGAAGATTTAGAAAGTATCAAAATTTAAAACCTCTGCAGATTGCTTCCACGAAAAAACTTTTACTGCAAGTGTAGGTTGCAACTTGCCATTTACCTATTCTGTCCACTTCAATGTCTCGCTTAATAATGAAGATCGTAAACGGCAACATTGATGCCTTGCGATACAATACAAAAAGTTATTATTGATTGTTAAAGCTCCATATTTAAGTTTCGTGCTGCATTGGAGTTTTATTAAACCTTTTAGTTCGTTCTCACGACTCTTACCAACTATGAAAGTGTTTATTTCCGCCAAACGTATGAAGCTGTTTTGAAATACACTCATATCTCATCAGATTTAAGTCTCCTATATAAACTTTTTTTTTGTTCTTGATAATATCACCTACAATTTTTTATTGGTAGGTTATAAAATATAATAGCATACGGTGGTCGCAGAAAGATATGATTGTTGACGATATTACCGCAAGTTTCGTTTAATTATTTTCAAAAAGTTGTTCTAAAGTTAGTAAATTGTAGGTGGGGATGATCAGACAAATTTTGTTTAGCGTTTTCCCATGTGCATGATATTCTTAAAATCCATCTAAAATATCACAACAATCAGTTCAGTAGTTTCCGACGACAGACAGACGGAACGGGAGACCTATTTTTTCATACACTAGAAGTGGGCAGGGTATACCCTATTACAATAATTCTCAAGTTTACTCTCTGAAACTAAAAATTGTAATTATTTTCGCAACCGGTTTATATATTTCCCATTTTCTCTTTTGTGATGTAGATGTATAAATAAGACTGTATAGTAAAATCTAAAAAAGTATGTGTTGATGAAAAGTGTAAAAATTAAATTAATTTTTGAAAATAATAACGTAGGTAAGCAAAGTTTAAGCTGTATATCTAATAAAGTTGAATACTTCAAAAACTATGACATGTATAAGAACAATAATACAACCTTGACGCTACAATAGAGAAAAAAAAACAGTATTATTTAACCTGTGTTAACCGGATGTTCCGTTTTCCTTGGAATTAAAACAGAGCCCGCCTAGAACATTGTCTTTCTGTTCCAAAAATGCTTACTGAGAGCTTAAAACAGTGATGATCTAGAGTCACTATTTATGTGTTACAACATTAATGTTCAAAATTCCCAACCCCTCACCATTTCAAGCCATTAATTATATCCTTCAGCTAAAGCTCTGACCAACAATACTTTCCTATGTACAACCCTGTAATTCAGGTAAATTTCAAAAGGGCACGTGTACGCTTGTCATCACTTTGACGAGGATTTCTACCACCTGGATTGTTAAGGCATTGTTCGTGTAAATCCAAGTGGTCATAAAATTTTTTATGACCCAAAAATAGTGCATTTAGTATACTTGCTTCTGGATTGCTTACTTGCAATATAAGATGTGTTGTTGTATATATAGAATTCCATATTTTCTAAGGTTATATGGGAGCAGTAAAATCGGTTCTTGTGTGTAAGAGTTAAGATAAAATTGATTTTGGCAATTGATATACCCTCTAAGAAAATAAAGGGTGGGTGGGCGGGGCTAATACTTACTAAAATAAGACTGATTTTGGCAAATGATATATCTTATCTTAATATATATAAATCTCGTGTCACAATGTTTGTCCTCAATGGACTCCTAAACCACTTAACCGATTATAATAAAATTCGCACACCATGTGCAGTTCGATCCAACTTGAGATATAGGATAGTTTAAATCTCAAATTATAGTCGCAATTTTAATTTATTGCTAATTATTTGTCTGTTATTATTTGACAGTCACAATTATCTGTTAACTCCAAATAATTCTAACAGATGTCGATACCTTTCGACTGGGTTGAGTAAGTAATCAATAGATGGCGCTGCTATGGTAAATCTACGAACGTGTCATATAAGCTACATTTTAACAGCATAATTACCACGTGTTGTTGACGCTATAAAATTAATTAAATTTATTTTGTGGTGAACGTGTCTGTTATTATTTGACAGTCACAATTATCTGTTAACTCCAAATGATTGTAACAGATGTCGATACCTTTCGACTGGGTTGAGTAAGTAATCAATAGATGGCGCTGCTATGGTAAATCTACGAACGTGTCATATAAGCTACATTTTAACAGCATAATTACCACGTGTTGTTGACGCTATAAAATTAATTAAATTTATTTTGTAGTGAACGAAATATTGTGTTCAACGTACTTCCCCTTCAAATCTCAATCCAGTGAATTTGTATACCAACATCAACATTTTCGTCTTTGTTCGTAAATAATTTCATTGTACTAAAGGGTTATAGTAGTAGAAAGTCAAATAAGGAGATCACCATATTTTTTTACAAATACCATCTGTGTGAAAAAGCATAGTGGACTCCGTGACTGATGTTCTCTTATTGTTCCTCTTAGATTGTTTACTATAATGTAATATAACAAAAACTTTAGCCACAGCAACGCGTGGCCGGGTCAGCTAGTCCTCTAATAAAATAAAGGGCGGATGGGCGGGACTAGTACTTGCTAAGATAAGACTGAACAATATTAAGGGTACTTAGTTACTAACTTACTAGAATGAAGAATGACTTATTTTATTTACTGTAAAATGGAAATTGAATTCTGTTTTGACAAGCGATAGAATATAAGATTTGAAACAAAGTCAAAAATGGTCCCGCCCACCCACCCATATTCCGTTTTGTTCACTCATTCTTATTGAGTTTGAGACGCAAGTTGAATTTTATATTGACAAAAAATTGCTGCCACATAATTTTAGAAAATATGGATTTCTATATGTCGGATTCATGAAACTTTTGTTCCTTTCAGAGAAACAATCAGCTGTAAATTATCATTACCATAATCCTAAGGCATTGAAGGAACAGATAGTTTACTATTTGGCGGATTGTACTGTATTTCCCAAATTTTCGCAACTATGTTGTTATGTAAGCTGAGTATTATTTGGAAGAAAAATAATCCCACAAACTTCGCTTTATGGTTAATAGTTTTTTTAACAAAAAAAAAAAAAAACGAATAACCGAAAAACCGAAGTGAAAATTCTTAATATGTACTTCATAACAAGCCAAAAGTGAGCATTTTAGTTTAATTTGTTTCTTGCTTTAAAGTTACAGTAAAATACAGCAAAAGTTTTGCAAGAGATAATTTTTAAGGCATGATATTTTTGGCGCTTCTGACCTCAAAAATATAAAGAAAACATTGGTTGAAGGTTATCTCGACAGAACTTCCCTCGCCCCTGAAGTACAATAAAACATACCCAGCTTTTTGGAAAAATGATAAAATTTGGTTTTGGGAATTTCATTTTTTTTAGAACTCCTCGAGGTTAAAATAAATATATGTATGTAATGTTAAAGTAAATGTTTATAAAGAAGCGTACTACGGGTACCTTTTAAATGAATTTATCCTTTACAAAATTTTGAGATGACGTCATCCATTTTTTGGAGGGGATAGACAGATACATTTTGACTACAAATTTACCATGTAAACGATAACTAAAATTTTAATTCAAAGCATTCGGTTTTGCAGTGCAGATAAATATAAAACAAATTGACTCATTCATCATTTTTTTTTAGGACACCCTCTATGAACAATTCTAAAAACTATTACTGGAATGATGAATCACAAGTATAGATTTATCATATTTTGGACATTTTAGATAGGATTTATTTGAAAAAATTTTGAGATGACGTTATAAATTTTTTGGGAGGATTAGTGAATAAATTTTGATTAACGATTTACCATCATGAGGATAATCATAACATGCAAAATTTCGGAGCATTTGGTTTTGCAGTTTCAAAGTTAAATTGCAAAATGTTATAGAATTTTGATTTTCTTTTAATCTAGATGTTTAGGGTAAAAACTCAACACAAGTATCTTATTTTATAAAATTAAAAAAATATATTATTGTAAATTTTGGAGATGGCGTCATGCCATTGGTGGTGGGGATGACTACCCAAATATTTCTATTGTACATACAAAATTGGATAACAATCGATCCAGTAGTTTTGGAGAATATCTGGCTGATAAAAATCCAGACAGGCGTCAGATAGATAGACAGACAGACAGACAGACGGAAAAGGAAGACCTATTTCTTCGTACTCTAGGGGTCATGAGGGGTCGAGAAAACATAAAAGTAGGGAGTCGGGCGATGGACTCCTTAGCTTACGATCAAGTAGTAAGAATAGATCTAATCAAAATAAATTAAGACTCTCGAACTCGATGTAGTTTCTTTTACAAAATTTAAAAAATTTATGCAAGCATTTTTTGTATTTACGAAAATTGTTCACCGTGTACTTTCAAAATTTTACATAATCTGTGTATCTTCCTGAACATGCACAACTTACCTTATTAGGTTTATTTGCCACGACTAAAATTTTAAACAATATTTTTTCTTCGGCGTTTGTAATAAAATAGTTCTTTCTTTGTGTACATACAATGAAGAATTCCAGTAACGAATTATTTATAATATCGAAATAACGCGAAATAACTGCACCATATTAATTAGCTTTGAATAAATAGATTAGTTGATAACACATCTAGATAAATAGTTAGTCAACTTTTATTATAAGGCGGTCATGTTACAAGTTTTTTTAGAATCAGTTGGCGTTAAATTTGGATAGAAAGCTCTACACGGATTATGATATTGATGTCATAGTACAGTTTCAAAAGTAAGATATATAAGACGTTGCAGCTTTTTGGCCAAATCTTCAAAGCAAAATTTTGTCAAACTTTTTGGCAGGCATCCAAACATGCACTTATAGACATGTTAATTAATTGTTTTTAATAAATTTATTGTCAAATGACATCTTGGCTAGAATTATGTAAAAATTTTGGATATGTAATATATCAAAAAGTCAACGTTAATGCAGAAAATTTTAGATAAAATTTGTACTTGGCTACGAACACATAAATGAAAGTGCAGTTTAAGTCGAAAACAGTCACGGAGAAAAATAGTTATCAACATCGCTGTGTTCTCTCACAATTCAGAAAAATATTTAGCGTTGTATATACCATCTCCTGAGTATCTTCGAAGCCTTGTCTGATAAAATACCTAGTTTTTTGTTAACTCTGAAATGTTGATAAATCTCATTTGTTTTCTTTGTGGTCCAGCATGGCCATTTAGACTTTTAATAGAACACACAACTATATAGTGATATTTGCATTAAAAGAGTTGTATCATTGCTACACGGCAAATAATCTCTAACTATAGGTTACAGTACCGTTAAATAAATGTGTACTCACCTTATTTGATAAGCTTTTGCTCTAATAATAATGTCGGCGAAATATTTTCGTAGCTAATATGCGGTAAAAGCAGATTTTAATGACATGTTGAAAAACTGCTAGATAATACTAAAACTGTGAAAGCCGTAATCACCTCATATTTGCCATAGCTGACTTTTAACGTCGAGTGAAATCATAATTTTTTTGGACATATCAAAAGCGATAAGTACTTCATATTAATAGAAATCGTCCTCTAGTTGGTGCTGATGTGGCTATCTCTCTCATTTTCTGTTGTGCATGGACATCAGCTCGTCCAACGCCATCTGTAGAAGAATTTTCATTGTGCGTTAATCCACTTCTAATCATAATATCTAAACAGGTTATCGTCCCCGGATTTTTCCGGGGCGAATGTCAAGGCTGCACTTGATCCATAGGAAGATTTAGAAAGTAGCATGCATGATGGTTCTGTCAGAATTTTTTACCACGACTCGTTGCCCTAACGACATGTGAATTTATGCAAAATTTGCCGTTAAAAACGACACGGTTAATGTTGATTTTACACAGTTGGAGTAAGGTGCATGCTAAATTAAACTCTTATATAATGTGATTGTCGTTTCCTGGAGCAATTCGAGAGAAAATGTCTTTCTTAATTTGGGTAATGCTTTGTTGGTTCATGTGTGTTTACTTGGCGAATATTTAATCAAACTGCTATAAAAAACCAATTGTGCGCCATTTAATGGTGAATTAACGCTGCTAATGCAACAATCATAAAAATTTCGTCGGGTAACGGAAATAAGAATTTTTCGTGATGGCGTAATGGAATAATAATTTTATTTTTCAAGAATAAGTACATGTATTGGACACCAGTTTGAAATGTACCGTTTCTACGAAATTCAAGCAAACGAGAAAATAATTATTTGTTAGGATGGTTGCTGCCGGTTTTCTATATGTTACTAATTTTATAAAAAGGAACTGTCACTTTATGCAAATATAATAATTACATTCCGTTTCATACTTTGTAAAATTTAAGTAAGAATACAAGTTCTTACCACGAAGAGAAATTGAATTAATTACCTCTAAAAAGTCCAACTTATATAACGTCACCTCTGGAGTATTTTATCACTAATTTCACAGCAGCAGATAAATTAGTGTAGGTGTAACTCAGGAGAAAGCATTGTTACATTTAAATTTTCATTTTTTTCTCAGGAAGGTTGAGACACGTTGAATACAGCAGCTAATAACCCAAAGAGCGACTTAAATCGTCGAAATAGGATAAATTTTGACACATTGTGCAACGGCGAGAATCTTTTAATGACTTATGCGAAACCAAGCCCGACCTTTTCAAACGAATCAAGATTAGATAATTTATGTTCTCAGTGTCCTCAAATAAGAAAAAAATATGTAAATTTCGAATTCTTCCATTTACATACAATATAAATATGGCAAAATAGTAATAACGCAATATTCTCAACTGTCATGGAACCAAGAGACAGTTATTTAAACTTTTTTTGAAAACTGGTATCACCTTGACACGACGCGAAGAGATAAGTGTAATAAATTACGTTAGAGTCAAGGTTTATTCGTTTTGTTATAAATTTAGCGCGAAAACCTACAGAACGGTATTTTCAGCCAGGAACCAGCCGTAATCTGCAAAAGTGTTGCTAATTCAATTTACTGACGTCCTGGTCTTAAATTGGTGATTTTCTTGTCATGAGGCGTTTATTAATGTCTGTACGCACGAAAACTTCCCAGTGTTGGCACAAAGAATTATGATGAATTATTTTCTGCAAAGAATAGCCGCTTGTATAGAGATTGGTGGTCAATAAATAAAACGAATAATAATTATGGCGGGATTATCCTTGGAAAGTACCAGATTATAGGCGTATTATAAATGACTTAACACCGGCATTGTGCGCAGTAATTACAAATAAGGCAGGCGTTTTTTACGAAAAGTCGAAATTAATGTGTGCTGACTTTTCAGACCGACGTAATGTAAAGTTAAATTTAATCCAAGTCGACCTAGTTTGTAATTAATTTATGCATTACGAGGACTTTATTAATTTATTTAGTTTCAATAAATTGAATAAAATTCTTGAATAATTTAAAATTGCATCCTACAAATTATTATATGCACTTGTATTCCAATTTTTAAGTATGGTGATTTTACTTTCTGTGCGTCAGTCAAGGAAATATTGTATTCGCCCCCCTTTATTGGATTCCTACGCAAATGAATTGTAATTAACTGAATAACCGAAAATAACTTCATCCTCCTTACCATCCGTCCGACGACTGGTTATTTCTACGTTTTCTCGACGTTTCAATACCCTTAAGCACGGAAAAATAGGTCCCTCGTTTATGTCTGTCTGTGTTTGCCGTCTGTTCGAATTTTTATTGTCCAAAGGACGTTTCCGTCTGTCTGTCCGTCTGTTCGTCTGTCTGCCGTCATGGATTTTTATTAGACAGATAATCTCCGAAACTACTGGACCGATTGTTTTCAAATTTTATCTGTGTCTTATAGGAATTTCGTGTAGATGGTAAAATGCTAACCAAAATTTGGATTAATATCCTCACTAACAATAGGATGAAAGGGAATAGGACTTTTATAAAATAAGATAATTCTTCACTTGTAGTTTATGAATCCGTGTTCAGTTTTTAGAATTACACACAGGGTGAGTCAACAAAATTTATTAATAAGTGAGGAAATTTATTGTATCGATTAAAATCAAGAACGACTCACTCCATTTTCCCAAAAATTTGAGAATACTATCACTATCACACTGAATGTATCCAAATTGATATACTTGTTTTTCCAAAAATGTTGATGACAAAAGTTTGTTACGGAAACGTCTTTACAATTACTTTAACGTTACATATGTCTTTTCGTTTTTTCAACCTTTTTTTCAACTTTTAGATTTTTCAGTTTCTCAATTTTGAATTTTTCACCTTCAGTTTTTCGATTGGTCAATTTTATTTTTCATTTTCCCGGTTTTTTAGTTTTCATTTTCTGATTTTACATCACAATTTTCTGTGTATTCAATTTGTCAAATTTTCAATCTTTCATTTTTCAATTCCTCGATTTTCCATTTTTAAATTTTTGAATTTTGCGTTTTTGAAGATCCCAATTATCCGATTTTCCGATTTCTTTAATTTTCTATATTTCGATTTTACAATACATATTTCGTTTTTTCGATGTTGCACTTTTTCATTTTTAAATTTTGAAGTTTCTTAGTTTTCGATCATTCGTTTTTTCAATTTTTTTCAAGTTTCATTATACTTTTTCGGTTTTTCACTTTTTCGGTTTTATAGTTTCACAATTTTCCCATTTTTTTGATTCGAAGTGTCGAAAAATCGACAAATTAAAAAGTCGAAAAACAAAAAACAAAAATTGCAAAATCGAAAAATTGCAAATCGAAGAAGTGAATAAATGAAAAATTAAAACATTGAAAAACTAAAAATTGAGAAACTTAATTAAAAATAAAAAAAAATGATGGATCGAAAAATTAGAAAGAAAGAAAAACGAATCGAATGGAAAAACTCGAAAACCAAAAACTTGTAAAATAGAAAAATGATAGAATCTTCAAAATTGCAAAATCGGAAAACTGTAACACTGAATGAATGAAATTGAATATTAAATATCGAAAAATTCGAAAATTAAAAATCGAAAAAATTTAAAAATCTAGTAATTGAAAAATGTAAAATATTCTAAAAGCGTAAAATTGAAAAAGTCGTGATATTTTGAAAATTTAAGAGTAATATTGTTTTTCCAAAAATGTTGATGACAAAATTTTGTTACGGAAACTTCTTTACAATTACTTTAACGTTACGTTCTTTTTTCGTTTTTTTTCAACATGGAAACTAAAAAAATTACAAATCAAAAATTGAAGAAACGAAAAATTGAAAAATCGAGGAGAAACTGAAAAATGGAAATATTTCACTTTGAAAAAAAGAAAAATTATAAAATCAGAACAATTTTGCAAATTTTCGATTTTACAATTTTTCATTTTTCGATTTTTCAGTTTCTCAACTCTAAATTTTTCAACTTTTCAGTTTATCCTTTGGTCAATATTTCTTAATCTTTATTTTCCATTTTCCCGGTTTTTTAATTTAATTTTCTGTTTACTCAATTTGTCAAATTTTCAGTCTTCGATTTTTCAACTCCTCATTTTCCACTTTTTAAATTTTTCAATTTTCCAATTTTTGGATTTCTCAATTATCCGATTTTCTGATTTCTTTAATTTTCAGTTTTTAGATTTTACATTTTCTTATTTCATCTTTTTGATGTTGCACTTTTTCGATTTTTTAATTTTCATTTTATACTTTTTCGTTTTATCATTTTTGATTTTTCTGTTTTACAATTTGATTTTTCCATTTTTTTAATTTGAGAAGGTGGAAAATCGAAAAATTGCAAATCTAAGAACGGAAGAATTGAAAAACTGAAAGATTGAAAAACTAAAAATCGAGAAACTTAATTAAAAATCTAAAAAAGTGATGAATCGAAAAATGTGAAGAAGGAAAAACGAATCGAATGGAAAATCTAGAAAACCCAAAAATTGTCCAATCGAAAAATTATAGAATCGTCAAAGTTGCAAACTCGAAAAACTGTAACACTGAATGGCGAAAAATTGAAAAATTAAATATCGAAAAATGCGAAAAAGTAAAAACCGAAAAAGTTTTAAAATCCAATAATTGAAAAAGTGTAAAATTTAAAAAATTATAAATATTATTAGATACATATTTAACATGAAAACTAAAAAAAATACAAATCAAAAATAGAAGAACCGAAAAATTCAGAAACTGAAAAATCTTGGTTGAAAAACCGAAAAATTGGAAAATTTCACATTGAAAAAAAGAAAAAATTATAAAATCATGTCAATTTTGCAATTTTTCAATATTACAATAATTTTTCAGTTTTCGATTTTTCAATTTTCATTTTCGGGATTTGATATCACGATTTATTCAATTTGTCAAATTTTCAATTTTTGATTTTTCAATTCCTCAATTTTCCAATTTTAAAATTTTTCAACTTTGGAGTTTTTGGATTTCTCAATTATCCGATTTTCTGATTTCTTTAATTTTCAATATTTTGATTTTACAATACATATTTCGTTTTTTCGATGTTGCTCTTTTTCGATTTTTCGATTTTAAGTTTTTCAATTTTTGATCTTTCGGTTTTTCAATTTTTCGAATTCAGAGATATACCCATTATTTTTCAAAGTTCTTATTTTAAACGTTTTTGTCTTTTCATTTTTGATTTTTCAATTTTACAGTTTCACAATTTTTATATTTTTCTTATTCGAAAAGTTGAAAAATCAAAAAATTAAAATTCGAAAAATTGTAGATCAAAGCACTGAACAAATGAAAAACTGAAACACTGAAAAACTAAAAATTGAATAAAATTGATGAATCGAAAAATTGGAAAGAAGAAAAAACGAATCGAATGAAAAAACTGGAAAACCCAAAAATTGTCAAGTCGAAAAATTATAGAATCGTCAGAAGTCGAAAAACTGTAACACGAAATGACCGAAAAATTGAAAAATTAAACATCGAGAAATTCGAAAATTAAAATGGAAGAATTGAAAAATCTAAAAAGTTTTAAAATCCAATAATTGAAAAATGCAAACATTCTAAAATCGTAAAATTGGAAAAGTGTAAAATTTAAAAAATTATAATCATCTGACACATATTTAACATGAAAACTAAAAAAATTACAAATCAAAAATTGAAGAAACGAAAAACTGAAAAATCGAGAAACTGAAAAATCCAAGTTGAATAACCGAAAAATTGAACAGTTTCACACTGAAAAAAAGAATAATTATAAAATCAGACATAGAAAAACCGAAAAATTGGAAAAATAAATAACCTGAAAAACCCAAACCAAAAATTGAAGAAATGAAAATTGAAAAATTTAAATTTAAAAACTGTTGAAAATTGAAAGATACAAGAGTTGGAAAATCGAAAAATTGTGGAAACAAAAAATTTAAATTTAAACCAAAAAATTATAACATCGGAACGCTGAAAAAAGAATCGAGATTTGTTGGGCTGTTGTTCAGGGGCTAGAAAAATACTGTCGAAGTAATCTTGGACCAATTTTTTATTTTTTGTTTAATTCGTTAAAAGTATGCAACTTACACTGCACATGTTGCACTTGCGTTTTCAGCACCATGTCGATAAAAACTTTCCCACCTTACGGTTTTCCAAGTAGACGAAACTGCTGCTTTCAGTGGTAAAAATTTACTTTACGCTGTTGATACGTATGCGTTTTCACTTTGGTTTGTAGCTCACACAGTATCGGACTTACCCCAATTTTTTGGAACATTTATTGAAATTCATAGTGCAAGTTCGATGCAGACAACAATAGAAGCTTATGAAATACCTACTTTCTAGACAACATTTAACAGATTCTGGGTGTTGTAGCAAATTTGATTTAAAGGTGGATTCGCAAACAATACTTAGACACTTGATTTGTCAAAATGTTGACGCTTTAGCCACTACATTTCAATTTCCTTTATCGCTTTGCTTTTTTTTAACACCTGGGACTAAATATTGCACACAACTGCACGTTACCTTTTGCATTTGGCACTTGTGTCGCTCTGGTTTGACAATTAAATATAGTGGCTAGAACCTAATTTTTTTGACAAATTAAGTGTAACGCATTATTGCCAATCACCTCGTCACTAACTTTTGCCTGCGGCTTCACTTGTGTGTACAATCAAAATTCTCCGTTGTGCCACTTGTTTGTCAACATCAAAGATAACGCACACTGTCTACTATCGCCCCCTTTATAGTCCCCGCAGCGAGCTGTTCATTATCAGCTCATGCATGTAATTAGGAACGACTTTAAAACAAATACCGTAATTTCATTCAAGGTCACCTGTGTTTTTTGACGAATTGTTGCGAAACGAAGAGGAAACGAAGATTTTTATTGAGACCATCAGACGATTAAACCAATCAGACCGTGTCCGAATTGTCGTCAATCAGTGACTTAAAAAGATCGTGCATATCTTTAACGAAGAAGAAGGAAATACGGTCTACGGTGGTTGTTGCAGCGAATTGCGTTCGTTTCCTTTGTCTTAGGCGGTACTCAAGCGTTGCTTCCCTCTTTCTTCAAAGATCGAAGATCGTTCTTCATGCCGCGGCATGGCCACGGCCTGCAATTACGTGTTAACTCCTTTCATTAATATTCATCGGCTCCCTCGAGGGAGGCCGCCATTGTTGGTACCGATATAGCCGCTCTCTGTCAAGGTCGTTCGACGAATTTCATTGAAATTCATACGAGGGATTTGTGGCACGTGTTTTCGTGGTCCATTTGTTCGCCTGATGATGGTACGGCAGAAGGATGGCGGCCTTGACGGGTGTTCGGGTTTATTGTTGACGGCTTTCATGACAATGGGATCGACAGAGGAGTACAAATGGGGTCAGCCCTGCTTTCACGACGTACGCTGGAAACATGGGAGGCAGGGCCGGATTCAACACAATCTAACGCGCAAAGTGTGATACAATTGGTGAAAATTTAGAAAACGTATTGTTTCTAAATGTACTTTTTTAATTCTTTAAGTATATCACATAAAAACACCATTTTCTACATATCTAATTCTCGTTAACAACGGAGTCAAAAAAGCAGACATATGTGTTTAAGCAATATATCACCTCATAGTTAGTCCATGAAGTACACATTGAAAAATAATACTGAACCATGTTCAAGTCATTCAGTTTTTCATTAGCTAATTACGAACTATAAAACAACATGCCTTCCTTAATGATGGTTTTTATGTTTTTTATATAGGTGTCTCGTCACTCATTACTAATTTTTCCGATGGTGTATGTCGCTTCTGCCCGCATCAAACTATATTATTTTATCCAATATATATTACAAAATATTTTCTTTCCCTACATCCGGGATCAAAATTAATTAATTAATTAATCACAGCTGCCACGAATGTTACGATACCTTTTGAATTCAGTTGAAACCGCAGCCATTAGTGTCGCTAACCACAGACAGAGTGTCAGAGTAGCAATGCGGGTAAAAGTATTTAAAAGATAATGTCTATCATTTTACGGCAGTTAAATTTATGGCAGCGTAAAGTACTTCAGTTTTAAAGTTTATTATCTCATTAATTGTGAAAATGCGAATTTTTCGCAAACGGGGTCACAGTTTTACAAATAGGGAAGCAATTTTTTCTAGAAAAAGGCAACGATTTGTAGTTTCACGTAGTTAGTTAGAACTGTGATAAGTTTTATTGTTTCTTCTTGGTCCAACAAAAAAATACTAATTGATTATACGTCAGAAAATAGACATTTTGTTGTATAAAAGTTTATAACCAATTAATACCGTAATTATGCATCATTTGTTTTAGGTTATTACTATTTATTTTTAGTAAGAGTTATTAACATTTGAACACAATTAATGTAATTGAAAACATTTGGCAGAAATTATAATTATTACTTATATATTATATTGCATAAGTATTAGCATTATAAGTGGTCATGTTTGACACTAATTAGATAACGATTGTCCATTTATTCCATAATAAAAAACGTTATTAAGAATACAGACAGGAAGTTTGACAGGTTTATTATTAGTTTTTTCAGAACATACCAATAATTAATAAGTAGTCATAACTAAGTTTTCAAAACCTCTTATGAAGTTAATGTGCACTAACACAGGCTACAAAAGTAATTAATAATTAAAGTAGTTCTAACAAAAATTTTGCAACGGACATATTCATCCATATGGTGTATTACAACATGTCCATCCCCAACTTTCACTTAGTGATGTGGTTGTGATCAAAATATTACATAAAATTAGTCGGAACGTTCTTGACTTTTCACTGATATAATATTAAAATCCAAAATAAAATAAAATATCATGTTCGTCGGATGCAATTCTGTTAACTGACAAATAATGTATAGGGTAATGGAGTTTTAAATATGATTACTTTAATAATCACTTTCTCACCTCATAAACTGGCTTCTATATACTTATCGTGATTTGCATCAACAAGTAAAAACTTGTTGAAACCTGCAAAGATCTTATCTTCTGTTTCTAAAAGTGTTTATTGGAAGCCTTCGTAAACTGATTAGGGTTATAATAGCCATGATTTACAACGTTTGCCTGATCAAACTTGTTGATGCACGTCTGCTTCATGAAACCTTTGTTCCTCTCAGGCTTAGAGACGGTTGGGGTTGTAAATTATCATTACCATAATCCTAAGCGGTTTACTGCGGGTAGACACTTTTGGAAACAGAACGTCAACATTCACTAATTGCTGATATCTACTATTCTAGTAACCAAATTTTAACTCTTTCGCGAATATTTTCAGAAATGAGAAACAATGATCTTCACAGTATTGTATAATTTTAGAGAACAACGTAGGACGGAGTGTAAAAGCTCTTGAAATAGCTATGGAAAATCATTTTTATTTAACATGTTTGTAACTATACTAGAGGGGTTCGGATCAAATTTGGCGCACAACTAGTCTACACAAATAACTTTTATTGTATAACATTAAAACATTTATCTCACGTGCTGTTTTGTTGGCAAATGTCCGGGTTTCCTGTCCTTTACAAAAAAAAAAACAATAAAAAATAACTGGAAAGTTAGTCAAAAAAAAATGTTTGTAATCTAATATGTCATTTTTTTCCTTTTTAATAAAAATTTTATTTATATTGGACAGGATGGAGGTTTTCACATGATATACAGGGTGTTTTTTTGTTTGATGTGATCCATATACTTTTTTATTTTTGAAGAAATGTAGGTCGTTTGTCCTTGGAATAAATTTGTATTGTGCTAGAAGTTCTATTTGATGGGAATCACATTCTCGAATTCTAACTTCCAGTAACCCGGAAATGACATCAATTTTATATTTTTAAATGGAACACCAATATATATTTTTTGATAAATGAATAGTTTGGATTTGTTACCACAAAAAATCAAAACCAACCAATATTCTAAAATTCATATAAAAACTAATTCAGTATAATTGATGAAAGATTAATATTTCTTTATGAAAATATAGTGTCCTGAAAAATTAACAATCATGTTTTTATTCGCAGTTTCATTAAATTTATATAAAAAAATTTTTCAACGACAAGGAATAAATACAGACCACTTCAAATTTTCTGGACGTGTCATGTCTGTCTGTCTGTCTGGTGTCTGTGTCCAATTTTCTTAGGCACGTAATCTCCGAAACTACCGGTCCGATTGATGTCAAATTTTGTATGTATATTAGGAATATCATGTAGATGGTTAAATGCTAACTAAAATTCGGCTAATTATCCTCTTTGAAGTATGCAAAATATTTTAACTGTATACTTGTGGTTTATCAACGCGCTCATAATTTTTAGAATTATGTACTTAATACAGTGACTCGAAAAATTAATGAAAGTGTCAATTTATTTTATTGATTAAATCAGGAACTGCACAACCGACCTGTCCGAACTGCAGTGCATTTCTAATCCGTGACTGAACTGCGATGCAAAATTTTTCAACTATTTTACCTGACATTTTATAATCCCTGATCGAAATGGGATACAATTTTCAGTTGCGCGTTAAGCTGTTTCGCTTTAATCAAAAATCAAAACAATTGACAAAATTATTTAATACTCAAAATTATGAATTAAGAAGTTAATAAAATTTAGTAATAACGTAAACATGTTATATCTTCTTTCAAATTTACTGTTAGTAATTCCACTTTGTATACTTTTCGACCGTGTTATGTACGTTAAATGAAAAACGAATCTCTGAGCGCAGACATGAGTCTAGAATTTTTGAAATCGTTCAATAAAACGACCGTAACTTTTTGAGGGAACAGAATATATCATATTACATATGAGATATATCTTATAAGCTAAAATTATAGGAGTATAACAAATTTGTATTCTGCCACATTTCACAAAATTATACCTAGAAATTTTGGTTTAGATTCTATGAAAACCTGTCTACGAACTACATCTTTTTCAATGTATCGTTTTTTCTTTTAGGTAAAAATTACAGTTAGGCTTTGGTTTTGTTCAAGATTTAAATTTATAATACTTTTCAGAATTTACTCAACTACTTTAAAAATTCTACAATATTATCATTTTGAGGCATTACAACAATGATAAATCTCCAAAAAACGAACAATATTTTTGTTACAAATGTCGAACTGTCAGTTCAAACACTTATTTTCGAAGCAACTAGATTTGGATTAAATAGTTTTTGACTTATTTTACTAAATAACTTTTTCATTATTGATTTTAGAATATTGGTTCTATTCGATTTTTGTAGGAAAAACAAAAAATCAAAAAGCAAAAATTTTGGACTAAGCGTAGTAGAGATCATTAGTGCTATGTTTTAAAAAATATTTATCACTTTTGTGGTTGTGGTGCTTCATTATTTTGATATTTTTACTCTATATTTACTCTTTACTAGCTTGAAGAAAAACACTTCAAATTTTGTTTACAAATCATTTTCATTGTGAATTAAAAATGCGTGTGTCGCAGCTGACTTGTCAGTTAGTACTGCGTTTTATTCTGAACTTTCAACCCTTGATTCTTAATACATCAAGTGTACAGAAGTAGCCACTAGCACGTAATTATTCTTTAAATCCGACCCTGTGAAGGTTACGTTACCTCAACCACAACACCAGATGCACCATGAAAACGCACAGCTGCTTCTAATAATACATAGACGGACCCTTTTCTGGGTTGGCTTGATTAACCACAGAAAACAACTGACACGAAACGTCAAACCAACTGTACAACAATATACAAAAATCGTAGCCAAACTCTTTTTGTGATTAAGTACTTAGATAACGCTCCAACAATACTAATAAGCTTACAATAATTGAAACAAGTAAATTCCCACAACGCTCTCTTTTCATAACGAACCCAACACCTGTTGTCTGCGAGCCCAGCAGGTACCAACCTTATAAATTTACGTACGTTTTGTGCGTTGGGAATACAGATGTTTGGTTATTTTTAGATCGTTCGCGTTCCTAATCTTCCATCTAATAAATATCATTTTTCTCGAGAGACGTTCACGACTTCGAGCTACCCCGCCAGATGGTATCTTAGTACTAGAGTTGCGGTTTGTAAATCGTAATTCATTTGCCATTTTTGTAATTTTATGGGCAGAAAACTGACGTTTCGTTGCAGTTTATCATCGTTGCCTCGATATGATTAACTGATACCAAGTGTGTTTGCCGTATACAGGGTGTCGCAAGAACCACTTTGAGCGAGTTGTATCGGCGCGATCGCATAACTTACCTGCATGGTGGATTTTTCCGTCCCGAGGAGTTACCATAAATGTGTACAACCACGATAAAGCCAGATTTACCGTTACTAGATTAATAATTTAGCGAGCTGGTTATGTGTGTCGCAACAAAAATTATGCAAGTTTTTCTCAGTGAATGAAGAGAACGTATGCTTAATTAATTTTGTCTTTTTAACGACGTTAGTTAAATTAATCGAGCATAACTTAACGGCGAAAATACCCTAGTGCAGATAATGGTTTCAAAGACGAGGCATTAGAGAACCCACATAAACACACAACCCGTTTCTAATTACATATGTGCAAAAACAAGGAAAGGTTTTTTCTCCAGCATTTTTATTGTGTCGACCTCGTGTGTCCTTCATTTTATTTACTGTACATTGCGTGCTTTTGATGCAAAAGTGATAGTTCACCAGAAGAAATTTAATTGCGCGTAACCAACTGACAAAAAATGGTTTGACTCTTATCTTCACTTCCTTTACTTTGTTTGTACATTTGTATACAACTTCGGTTTTTCGCCAATACGAGCGACCTACATTATTGATGAATAGTGAAAGATTTTTAATAGTGTTGATGACATGTAGAACGATTCCCAAAAGAAACGCCTGCACGTTTTAGTCTAATACATTGAATGTTCCAACACACCTCAAGTGTAATTATGAGAGAATAATCACATTACCGTTACGACTTTGACAAGGACGAAGAAACTGAAGTAGCCGCTGCTGTAATTTGTATCATGTATAAGAATAAACCTTGACATCTAGTCGGAAAATGAAGTCTATATGTCGCAACATCTCACACAGAGCACAAAGAAAAAAATGGTCTTGAGAGTGTTAGTACTATAAGGAACTTACTTTCGAAACCGAGTAGCTCCAAATCCGTCACGAGCTGTCACTAACTTCAGGTGTTTAGTACGAAAATCTTATTTTGGCATTTTTAAAATAAACTTTTTCGTTAAACTTGTATAAATGTGACCCACTTTTTTAAAACTTCCTCATTGTTGGGTATATTTAGTCGTTAATGACAAAAAAAGAACCGATAGCTTTCCCTGGCGCAAGTAAAGTTGTGACAGGCTTTTGGATTGGCGCCATTTCGATTTTAATATGTATGAAACCACCACAAGATTTGTTCAAGTTTGTCAAAAGTGCTCTTACAAAAGAATTGTTGTCATGATATGGTCCACCATTGACCCACTTGCAATTTTATTACATCACAATTGTAACAACACAGCGTAGAAGAGCCGGCACTCCCTAAAAGAGTTCGATCAAACCCTTGTCATAATTTTCAGCTCAATCAGGCTCGTTACATTCGACCATTGAAGGTTACTCGTGAAAAGTTACCAAACTGAAATGAAAGTAAACTTTGAATTGGAATAATACGAAGGCAGCGAAGTGTTAATTGTCATGTTTTCTTATCGCGGGAATCTGGTGAAGATGCCGGTGCGCCGTAACAGTTCAAATATTTTTCCGCGGAATAATGGAGATAGGATCTTTTTACTGTTGAACGAGTTACTGAAGCTACGTTGTGGCAAGACCATTCTTCATGAGAGGAATCATAAAACCTTGTCAGTATAGTTGATGGTGCGCAGGCATTACTTTTTCTTCTTGTTTTCTAACACAGAGCCGTTGGTTGTCATTGCCGAGGACAGGAAATAATCTATATGTGTAATAAAGTACGCAAACAAGAAACGCGATCTTACGGTCAAATGCTTTTGAGGTTTTGCATCCAACGTTAGATGAAAAAATCTGACCACGTTTTAAATTACAATCCTGCTGGTATGTTTAAATGTCCTTGTTAAATAGTCTACGATTAGGCGGTAGATACGTCTTTGAAAATAAATTCAGATCGAATCTTACGATACTCAGCCCTTGTAATTACGATGCAAAGAAAGAAAAGCAAAAGGAAAAATCCTTCTATGCTATAAATAATCTTGGGGAAAAATTCCAAATCTTCCCTCTGCATATACAATTATTCTAATCTGCACCTGCACGAATACTAAATCAACCATCAGACGAGTAATTACTGGACGTTTGCCAAGTGCTGCCGATTATTAGATTAATATGGAGAAGAGGGTCGCTGGCCCTGATGCGAAATCTTTATGGTTCAATAGGGAATATAAACTGTTCTTGCCTTAAAACACTTTACGATAAACCTGGCGCACTCTCCTTTCGATAATTACACACGTCGAGAAACAACGCGAATACAATTGTTGGGAATATAAGAAAACGCAAGTCATAAAAATGTTTTTAGCTGTTGATGCAGATGAGAGTAATTTACTTTTGAAAAGGTGCTATTATTTCAATCGAAATGGTAAAAACCGCAAAGTTGGTAATTACTGAAATGGTAAGAAATTCAAGGAAACCTAAAAAAATGAGATATTACTGTTAGTATTATTTATTTTATTGTTACAGAATAGCGGAATTCCGTCATCTCATGACTTATATTTTTACTGTGGTTATTAATTTAATAAAACGTTGGAAAAAGGTGTAAGAATTTTGTAATAGACTGAAATGCTTTCAAGGAAGTAGCCAGATTCGAATCAGGGACAGATCTCCTTCAACACAAAATTTTTATTTCAGAAATAAATAGCAAAAAAAGATAATACGGAAATGAATACATTAAATTAACAAAAATGATTAACAAAAGTGCGCTTTTTTTTTGTTAATTTTGCTGTTTATCCGCAATGAACGAAAATAGAATGTGTAAATAATCACTCCAGTTTTTGGCTCAACATTAAATTTTCAACATTGTGTCTACATACAGACTGTTGCACTATGCTAATATTATTACTATCAATATACACAAACAGACGTAGATATACGCCTTAGTTTGATTAGGTTTAAAATTTCAGGAAAACTTATGTCAGTATAGCCATATATTTTCTTAAATCTTATTTTCAACGTATTCAACTGTGGTGATGAATAATACTGACACAGTTTCAAAATCAATTGAATACAGTATTTTAATTTTGGCAAGGTGTTATAAATTGTACAAATTACGACATTACAAAGTAGTATTGTTATTAACGTAGAAATCAATCAAAATTACAAATAATTGTGTCTACTTATTCAATTAATTTTACCCTTGAATGCATTTACCAGCTTCGTTGCATTTTAATGCAACTCTTATTCGTCATAATAAAAACAAAACGATTTTTGTCAGCAGCATCCAAACTTATAACATTAATATTAAGACTCGTTTTGCAGAAGCTCTAAATCACGTCATTAATTTGATCACCCATTTAATCGGTGGCGTGATCAAATGCAATCAGTCAAATGTTCAGATTCACTGGTTGATGGCACACTAGATTTTAATCTGAATTAAATATAATACACCGACCCTAAGATCTGGTTTACAGACGAACTCGATCACTCGATTAATTTAATCATGCAGTTAATCGATCACGTGATCAGATTCAACTATTCAGATGGTAATAATCACGGGTTAAACGCAAGTAAATTGTAACTCGGATTAAATGTGTTTTAAGTCCACTTCCATAAACCGTCTCTAATCCATTAAACAGCAAGAAATATGTAGTATTACTTGTTTTTTTTTTTATATATAAGTATAGGGAATTAACCTTATTAATCAGTTGGTTGCAAAAATACATCCAGAGACAGTAAATAATAAATTTCAAAATGAAAATGTATACAGGGTGATTTAGTGCACTATTCCATAATTTTAATGGCCTATTAATTATGGCAAAAATAAGAAAAAAGTTACTAAAACTATGATCATTTTTCAAAAATAGAGAAGGTACAGAGTTTTTTAACTTGCTACTTTTCACCACCATTATTGGAAATCAAATTATTGTTGTCAGAAAAAATTGTATCACGTTTAATATATTCGATCATGATGATAATAGGAACCACAAAATTTACCAAAATAAATGGACACACATTTTTTGAGCATCTCAATTTATTTTTTTTTTATGACGTCACCAGACGGGGTACAATTTTCAGAGTACATTTAATATTTCGAAGCAATCAAACTGAAAGGGAAAATTTGCAGTTTTATCTTATTTCAATAATTTTGATACATTAAAAGATGTCCGACTTGAATATCCCAAATCTCGCAGTTATATATGTGTCTTTTAATAATGTCAATTTCTATTTTCGAGTTTACCCAAAATTATGAGATTCGAAATTAAAAATGGAAATTATTCAGTAGACAAGTCTGTAAAGTACATCTTTTGGGCTGAATTTTAAGTCTAGTATGCTTGTATAATATGATGGAAAAAAGTCCTCTAGTGGGCCATGAAAATGTTTAAAATAATAAAGTGTCAAGTAGCTGCGATGTCAACATCATTATTTTAAAAATTAATCTCATGACCCACTAGAAGACTTTTTTCGATTACATGATGTTTCAACAAGAGTGGATGACTTCATACTATATTATGGATTAGGTAAATTTAACGTCAAAATTTTATATGCACAATCTACAATACCCTTTAATAAATAGTTATAAGTTTTATGCCATAATGCTGAAAAATATTTTCTGAATTTTACGTTTTTGTTGACTGTGGATCATAAATTCTCCAAAGAATACAATAATGAATGTTTACTGAATAAATTCTTAAGTAGCTTATAATATGCATATGTAGTAGTATTCCGTTTTGTCTATTACGAAGTTATTTTCGTTTGATCTGCACCGTAATCAGATATGCCTTTTTGCCGGATCAATCAACAGCAAATATTTCCTTTTCAGCAGGCTTTTTTCCCAGCGCGTAATAGATAAACTGATAAAGCTTAGAGATTGTCTAACGTTACTGAATTCTACAAATATTTACCTTGAGAAAGATACGAATTTTAACCATTTAACTGTACTGTACTAATTAGTAATTAAATTACCCATCCAGCAGGCCATAGTTTTGAACAAATTGCTAAACTGAAAATACGAATAATCGCTCTGCAAATGTATTTCCTTTGCGTTTTATTGCTGTGAACTACATAATTAATAAAAAGTGCAATCCGCGTTTGCGTCCCACTCGGGGATGCACCAATTGCATTATGTTGTTCCTCCAGTATAGTACCTCGCCTCCCTTTCACTACACCTTCGGGTTATTTCTTCATCCTCTTCTGCAGCATTGGTCACGCCGGCGCCCATCTTCGTCGAGTGGGAGGACGCGAATGTTTCGCAGGTAAACTGTAACCGCTCCAGCAGTTGACAGTTGAAGTTCAAGCGGGTAGCATGCAAACGGTACACATCGCATTCGTACGTTTCTTACATCGAATAGTGCATTCAGTAGTGTTCTCGTGACCATTTGTCGTTTTTTTGAAAAGAAATCGCCATTTGTGCTTACCAGGATGGTTTTCGGGAGTACCAATAAATTTCGGATACGAAGGTATTTAGCATTGAGTTTGACAGGTGGTTGTTGATCTAGTTGGCTGGGTGTAAATGTCATTAGAAATGCACTGTACATTTGCTTGATAACTGGGTTGACAAGTTAACCATGAAATTTTCTGATTTGTGACATTATTGATGTATCGTCGAAAAGAAAGTTAAGCACTTTTACCCGCATCATCATGTGGAGAATGCATTGGGAGAAATCTATAAATTCTGACGTATCCACACAAACAAAAACGTGCGATTTGGCAAATATTTTCTTATCGAAATTATTACGACTGACGACAGGAGAAATTAATCCTTGTTATCTATCGATGTACCGCTTTGTTTTTCCAGTCTAACAATTTTGTCGAAAAAGCTTGAACATATAATCAGCGCGTTCGTTTCAGATAAACGTGGACTTTTTTGACAAAGATTGTTAGTGCCATTATTATCCTCATTAAGAGCATGTTTTTTAGTTGTGTCCATACCCGCACACCTCGTTGCGACACCTCTAGCCCCATTTTATCCTTTCTGGGGTCACTAACCTCTAGGACTAACTATTCATTTACTGAAAAGTAAGTACCTTACCGCTTCATATTTTTCTAACACTAATTTCTCCTTTTCGCCGATAATTTCTCCGCGATCATTAGCGCATCCTTTTAAAATTTTTATTTTTTATTACCCACAACAACACGTTTTTTGACCAATTAACGAAGCGACTTGTCACGACGACGTCGTAAAATCGACAAAGCAGAAGCACTCACCAATTTCTTCTTTAGCCAATTTTTTGGCATTTAGCATCCCAGCAAGGGGTAAACGAGGCTTTTCGTTTCCGGTAATCACGCAGTTTGATGGCTTGTGGCCATCGTTAAATGCTTGTTTAGTATCCTCACCGCATGTAGTCCACTAATTAACATCTTTTGTTCCGACTATTTGCAAAAGAACAAATATCTTGACGTTGTGAAATCACCGTTTGACGCGTTGTCAATGCTCGTAACTGTACAAGATTAACAGTTTAACAGTTTCCGTCAATTACACAAAATGAGTAAAATTTTAAGACACGTAAAAGAATGAGGAAGCGGGTGATAGTACGAATGTAAACAAAAAGGCTTAGTCGGATCGTTGATTAGATAACGTTGTTAGTTATTGGTTGATCTTAGTTTGTATCATGAGATAAATATAATGTAAATTAGCATATAGCGGTAATTAAAAGACGAAAAAAACTAGGAAGCGAGGTGGTTTTTAAAAACAATGTTTACCTACATTTGGGATATGTTGGTGAAATTTATTCGAAATCGCATAAACTTGCCATTATTACAACATTTTATTGCTAATTTCTGTCAGTGTTGCTTGTTTGGAGTGCCTAATGTACATCTTAAGAAATTAATGTAAAACACGACTAGATGTACGGGTTTACGTAACCAAAAGGTTACAACAATGCGGGTGATAATAAATATTTGACATAATTCATACTCCACTTACAAAAAACAATTTGAATTTTGATTTAAAGGGATTTTACTTCTTATAGTCGCTCTATTCAATGTAGACGTTACGGCTGACACTGATGACTATGCAAACTTTATGATTTTAACCTCGCTTTTATATTAAGTAAGTGATGAGTAACCGGTGTTTATATTAGACGTGAAAGATAAGTCGTGTGGATTAACTTTATAAAATTACATCTACATTGTATTTTGGTTCTATATTTAGTGTAAATAGGGTCGAATGAATAATTAAGTAATTACATCAGTTTTTAATTTTGTTATCACAAAATTACCCAATTTTTAATATGTGTATTATTATTATGTATCGGGTGTTCAGTTAAAAAAGTCATCAAATTGGCCTTGATTTTTTGTAAACATGGTGAAGTATGAATACTATAAACGTAAAATTTAATCGATGACAGCTGACAACGCGGAATGGTACAATTTAACTTCACTTTTTTGTATGATACAATTAACGCACCTTTCAACGACTCCGTCAAATGTCAATTATACACAACCATTTGAATTAATAAAACTCACGCGTTTTTGCCACGTTTTCTTGTATCAAAAGGACAACGCCTACGTGAAGACTTTGAATTGAACACCCGTTATTAGATTAGTCAGTGACAAATGTCATCTTTAGGGACTATATCACGTATGAAATGTTTTGTGATAGTTACTCTTTAACCTCAAAATATATTAACAGCCTGTATGAACCAGGGAACAGAAATGCCAACTGTAACTCCCTTTTTGCTTTGATAGAACAGTAAAATTGTGACTTACAAAACTGCAAAAAGACGGGTTCTTAAAATTATTATAGATTTTAATAAAATTAAATAACACAAAACTGAATTCCAGAAACTAATGGCTCGCATCTTTTACTATTGTTTGTACACTAATGTTTTATATAATAAACTTGCAAGCGTTTAAAAAATATCGAATTATAAAGGTATTAATATCAGAATTTTGCATTTTTGTTAAAAAATACGTTCAGAGTAAATTCAATACTGATTGTGTGCTATTTAATTGAAAAAATGCCATTTCATATTATCTACGGAACTAACCAAATTCCTTTATGTTATTTTTGGGTACTTTCTATACATTTTTGTTATCTTTGTTTTATTTAGGTTTATTAATTTGTAGAGAATCTTTATTTTTCTATCTGTGCTTGCGAAATTTCTTTCTTTCTACTTGTCATGACTCCTCGTCTATGTCGATTTTTATTAGACTATTATCTCACAAATATGTTAGGAATATCGTGTAAATGGTCAAACGCTCACCAAAATTGGTCTAGTAATCCATACCAACAATTTGATAACATACTCCTGTACTTGTGATTTATGAATCCGCTTTGAATTTTTACCCCAGGCATCTAAATTTTCGCAAAAAAAAATAAGAATAGTATAAAGGGGCACTTTATACTCTGTTTTTAAGGTGTAACACACAACTTAGTTTTTTTTTTAATGAAATACCCTATGTATTATTACATATTTTGACTGATCCCGTTTTAGGTTTTATATCCACAGTTTATTTGTGAAATTCCGATGTTTCCACATTATTTCAATTTTCTTGAAATTTTTTATCAGTGGAAAGGCTCACAAATAAAATAACCGTAGGGTTATTTTTAAAATCTGTGTTACAATATTTTGTCGATACATAAACAATGGCACGCGCATTGTTGTGGTGCAAATAAAATTTAACCTTTGTATACAGTGTTTATAAAAAATCTAAAATTTTACAATTTTCAAGAATCGATATTTTTTGTTCCCTTTCTATTTTGTAAAGTATTTTCTGTATTTAAAGTTGATAATTTCTGCAATTTTTTACTTTTTGTGAGAGACATATCCTCATGTAGAAAAAATGGGAACAAACAATAGAGCAAGATGGATGAATAAAATGGTGTTGTAACTGAAAAAATTGAAATATCGATATTTGAAAACTAAACGTTTTAGAATTTTTTTATAAATACTACTGTATTTTAAAATTTCATGTAATTGGTTGGTACCCCACAAAACGCATACCTTTCCACAAAATATCGTGAAACAGATTTTAAAAATAATTCCACTGCGATTTTTTTGTCAACCCCATTGCCAAAAACTTTGAAGAAAATTGGAATAACGTGGCAACATTGCATCGAAATTTCAAAAATAAACTGTGGTTATAAAGCCTAGGAAGAGGCTCATGAGAATAGGTAAAAATATGTGGGGTGTTCTATAAATAAATAATAAAAATACTCTGTATAGTTCAAAATACTTTTGTCCATTTAGTAAAAACAAAACTTATATTTAATCTTTTTGTCCTGAACTTTCTGTGGTGCTCATCATTATTCATTACGACTTCAATTTGACACTACTGCTTCATTTTTAAGTCCATTATCTGACGGTCATGCTGCAAAATAAATTATTATTCCATTTCGAATCGCTGAAAGCCTACTTTTATATTTTCTACATGATAACATATATGAAATTTTCTATTTTATTTATTTATTTATTTATTTATTTTTGGAAAAACTACATGAGTAAATTTTTAACTATATTTATGGTAATTACTGTCCGAATTTCTATCAGATTCATTGTTTATTTTAAGCATGTTCTTCACGGCAGGTCTCTATAATTAATGAGGTTTCGAGGACATGCGCTTAGTGACTCACCCTATATCTTTTTTCCAAAAAATTGAATTTGTTTAGTTGTACTTCAAAGGGCAGTTTTTTCTCATAACATTATTTTCTTTAGATTTTTTAGACGATTTTTAATACGACTCATGTGACCAGTTCATGTTTTCTTTACTTTTTCTATGTTTGTGACTTATTAATTCGTCTTTATTTTTTACCTTGGATCTATAGAATTTTAGAAGAAGATTTAAAACTGTACAACAATTTACAATCTAATTTAGAAACTGCAAAATCGATCTCATAAGCGTTTTATGATAACCTTCAAAAACTCGATGACGTCAAAATTAATGAATGAAACTGTTGCTATTAGTGTTGTATTGATCTTTCTAAATTTATATATTTGTCCTTAATAACAAGTTGATAACACCGTCACATTTTTTGTTACGAAAAATTCATATTTATAATATGTAATTTCTTACTTATAGTCAACAATCCGTACTATTTTTATTATAAAAAAATAAAATAAATCAAAACAGTCAGAATTAAATTTTATGTCTATCTAAATAAATTCAGACCATTTTTTTTTGTACGGTTATAGTTTGTCTTTCGTTCTCACAGTCACAGTTGACGTCGGACATTTAGCTGTTGTTATCCATTTATAGCGTACTCGCAAAAAGTCCGTTCTTTTAACTGAACGTTTTCGGCTACAACTCATTCAACTTGAACAACCTGTTAGAAAATTGCAGGCAACTGTAAACACAAAGGATTATTTACCTAAATCTTTTATAACCTATTGTTAAGCTGACTTACGGCAAACGTGTACTATGCGTCTATATGAACGAAGTATGCCATAATGATGAGAATTTTCAACGTAACTCATAGTCATAATAACCTTTGTTATGAATTAGATACAAAAAAAAAAACTAGCAACTTTATGTCAAACGATATGGAAGGAATTTCAGATGTCCTTAATAGATCTTCCACTGAACTCAAACACACACTTCAGCATTTTCCCATAAAAATATCCACAAGAACTTTTAATGACGTTATTTCGCGCGTCAAGAACTAAAAAAATTGGGAAATTGATGTACGCCGCATAGCTAACCTCATCCTGTCAATATTTGACCCTTGCCAGATTTTCTAAAATTAATATTTTCATGTTTCACGTTCGGTTTAAAACATTTCAAGCCACTATCCTGCGCAGTCTATAGTCATAGCAATGCGGAAGTTATTAGAGGTAACAAGTTACATGATCTCGCGAATTCGCTTTTCATCAAGTCGGTTTCTGCTACAATTTCATCATTGGCACCTTCACAACAACAGTCGATCGTCCGGAAAGAAATGACTTTGGCCTCTTACTAATGTGTGTCTTTTGTTATTAACCTAGAATGACGACTACGCGCCATACTTGGCAATTAACAGTTTTGTGTAACAGTTAATTTCACCTGAACAGACGGTTTTCAGTATACACACGATTAGTGATCTGAATTACTTGTTTGTAGGAGTAAAAGAAGTCGATGTTCCGAATCGAGTGATCGATTATTCGTGGTTGTTTAACGCAAAGGACGGTGGCGTTACGCTACAAGACACCCGATTATAAACAGATCAGAGTGAAAGCAGCACATTGATGTTACGTAATGATCCTTATGGCCGTTACCGTTTCCCACGTAGAGATAATGAGCATTTTTAGACTAATGCCATTTATGTAATTTTGTTAAGTAGAGATTAAAAAATTAATTGCAAACTTGCGAACCTGAACTGGACTGTGTTATTAGAGAGTCCACCAAATAGTGAACATTTAATTTAAGTTATCACTATTTGGCCGACTCTACTTTACCATGTTTGTGTGTGTGCTATTATGTATTGATAGTATGATTCAAACTAGCAGTTTAATAAATGTTTAAATTTTATTTGTGACACTGAAGTGCGTACTTAAGTAGATAAGTATTAAATAAACTGGAAATAATGGCAATATAAATAACACAAAAACAAGTCGCGATGTTATCGGAATTACTACCTGGTGATAATTAAACTGACTGGATTAACAATATGGTCCATGTCAGAGTTTCTGTGATAAATTAATAACGCAGTTGTGAAAAATCTCATAAAAAGATTAACATTAGTGTGTTATCTAGATAGAAATTTGTGTTGATCGTTACTGTACATTGTTTGCCGTCGACACAATCAGTTTCCAGCGGAACTTACAAATATGAGAAATATAATCGGTTCTCTTCGAATAACCGGAGCAGAGAAGTAATTAAGGTGAAAAAAGAACTCCAATGTCGAGATTTAAAAAATATTTGTGGTTTGAGTTGACCGGAATTTTATTGTAAGAAAATTACTTAGGTGCACCAAGTCACTGTTTGCAAACTTAAAAAAATTTAAGTGCCAAAAAACCATGGAAATTGCGCCAACAACTGTTTGAGAAACATTTCAGTAATGGAAATGAAATAATGGAAAGAGTTGCGTAATGGTAGGCATGTTTTTAAATTAGCGAAACACTGTAGTGCAATTATGAAAACCTTTAGCAGGTGTTTCCTTCGCATTTATCGTTCTTTTAGATTACAGTTCTTGTATGTATAGCAGCAATTTTTGGAAAACTGATGTTCAAAATTAACAGTTTTTCGAGAAGAAGGTTTTTGCTAGCAATTATATCATACTACACAGTCGTTAATAGAACAGTAGAATCGATTACGCTGCGTAACTAATTAAACAAAACTAATAATAAGTGGAAATAAATCTGTCAAATATATATAGTGATAATAATAATAATTTTATTGCTCTCATTATACTATTACAAAGTTACGTCAGACCAGAAGTACGCAAATACAAATACAAATAAAAATAAATGAAGCCTGAATTTATACTGATAAGTTTTTTTCTAGTACCAATTCATTTCAACAAAATTTAATGGATACCGTACATATTAATTAAGACAAAAGCAGGAAACCATACGTTGTAATTATGTTTTTGACACTATAAATTGCATGTCGATTTCTGAAAAATTAATTTGCTGTCTTTGGTAAATAAGGTTCAAGGTTGTTTATTTATGTGGCCAAATTATAGGGAACATTGTTAAAATTAAGCACGTGTTTTCTTTTAACAATTCTATTAATGCTAAAGTGATGTCTTTCTGAGAATCAGGATCTCGATATATTACTAGTACATTGTTAAAGTCGGCGTAAATTTTTCTTTAGTGCGTTTGTTGAGCAAAAGGTTCGGAATATTCGGACACGTAGCTGTTATTATAATTTTTATTATTATTAAATATAAACGGGCGCAACATTGTTGTATTCTCAAAATTTTGAAATTTTTGTGAAAATGTAAAAAATCAATTTTTTCTTTTCGTCAATTTTCTCTTAATTTCTTACGACTCTACAAGCACGGAAAAATCGAAAAAACCTTCATATTTTAGCCTTAGATTAGTTCTTTTTTTGGTTAAATTGGTGGTGGTGTTTGAGCCACGTTTGTTCTGAGCACTTTTAGCTGCCAGATATACCAGCTGTTCTTCAATCTTTTATCTGTCATACATTATTTATGGTAGTTCTTTTTCGCTATTTTTGTTTCAAGCTAAAAAGTGCAGTTACATGAGACGGTTTAAATAAAAAACTGGAAAATTACAAGCCTCAAATAATAAACATAGTTCTTTGTTAGAATATAGTCGTAGATATATGATATAATGAAATGGTATGCATGTGTTCGCGAAACGTCTTTGGCGATCTCGAACGATATTTTAAACTCGGCTCCGCCTCATTAAAAAAAACTTCGTTCTTGCCAATGTATTATGCCATTTCGCGCCCTATTAAAATTTTATATAAGCAACATAACTTATTTGAGTGTATTTCAATATCATGGAAAGTAGAGAATAAAAATAACGTATATAAATATATACATATACCCCGTGGCTTAAAAATAAAAATATGTCGTGCTATTTATTTCTCTCGTCTTATTAAGTCAATGTACCTTTTTTGAACTAATTGATAAAATATATCGGTTTGTACATTTATTTTTTATAGTAATAACAGAACACTTCCAGAAAGTATAACCAAATGAAATAACCCTCAAAAGAATTAGAATTAAAGTTGACCATGAATTGTACTTCATCGCTAACCTTTTTACTGCCATGTGATTTATCCAACTGCACCAGTGGAGCTCTGAAGCATCCGGACTAGTTTAGATTTGGACACTGTTTACGTGATTTGGGGGGCGTAAGGTAATTTTCAGCTGCATATATTGTTACAATCTGATACTTGTCGTACCAACCACGATAAAATTCCTCAGAATTTTAAAAATACCAATTTTTGATTTTAAAATGTAAAAAAAAGTTGTGTAGTGGAAAAAAATAGTATAAAATACGCGTTACATAAGACAAGGTTAGTCTCGTACCACAAAAACAATCCAGGCTGTGCATTTCAGGTGAAATTTATTTAATGGTGTTTTATGTAATTACTTTGTTAATTTTGGATATAATCTCGTCTGATGAAATAGACAACAGAGATAAACGGAAGAGTAATCTGTGAGCTGTGAAGCGCCAAAGCACACGAAATTAGGATATTCGTCAAAACAATTCAGTTGCAATACTTCCTCTGTTTATTCTCCGGAAAATTAAAGAACTAAATTTGTAACTCAGTGAATGCCACGATATAATTTACAAAAGACTAATACTTTTACCGCCCTGTATACATTTGTGAAAAAAGTGATAAAAGATAGTGGGATAAGTGATGTTTGGGGTCTAGTTTTAAAGCGGATAAATTATTTTACATTTTTATTTTTTCAAAATTTAATATCTTGTCAAAGAAAAGTTACATTTACGTTATGTACCTGCAACTCTAAACCTGAGTTTTTTAACTAAAATTTGTAAAATCAGAGTGACCAGATGTATAATTTTAGACCAAAAGACAACTTTTTTTAAATGACAGCGTTTTAAATAACTTATACTTATACATGTGGATTTAACAAGATTTAACATTTGAATGAACTTTTCAAGACACGTTTTCACAAAATAAGTATTAGTTTTTTTTTCGTGTTCTCTTGTGTCTGTTCTGTGTTAAACGAAACTTTTTCTATGAGTCATATACACAATAAATTTATGAAATAGTCGACTATAGTATTTATAAAGTAAGACAGTAGTAGCGCCCCGGGCAATACCATACGAGTTTTTTCTGGTATACTCTGCCAAATCTGCATAATGTATTGACATTTCACATTTAATGATTTTTTTGCAATCTTTATTAAACTGAAAGTAAATGTCCTCCATCGTATCACTGAATCACCGAAAGTGGCTTCCAAACTCCTGCACATTTCGTAAATCCAAAAGAAAGCGCCCCAACTTGATAATAACGTTCAAGTTCAGCGTATAAAGTGTCCAACCCGTCACATTAGCACTTAATTGAATTAACTTTTCTGACACTTACTCCGTCCGAATATTAAGCAGTTTCCCCTCGTTTGAACCCAGCGACCATTGGCAATGTTTGTTATTGTGTTCGTACCGTGCACAAACGCCCTAGAAAGGTGAATGACTGAACGCGTTGTGAATTTTTTCAGTTTTGTCCTATCAGCTACCTAAGTGGAACGAGTATATATACCCTGATAATAGCTATAAGGTTTCACCGCCACACCCACTCAATCAAAAACAAATCGCAATTGGTTTTTTTATCGTAAAAATTTATTGCATCCTCCTTTGCCATTATCAGACAACGAACCGTGAAAAATTCAACGTATTCCTCGTCCGTTTGAAAGAATTCGAAGTTGCGCAAGAACGAAGAAGCGTGGACCAAGAAGATTTATTTTCGGTCATTACGAGAAAGTTGTTCGTGGGCCATCATTTTATTATTTGATGACTTACGTTAGGCGTTAATAAAATATTAATAGTGCGTTTATTATGGTTTTCGAAACGTAACAAGAGCGATGATGGTAATCTGTGGCGAAAGTCGAGTCAAAGGTGATGGAAAGAATTAAATTAAAGCTTGCGTATGGTGGCACGAAAAACGGACCAGGAAACTACTTGGGTCTGATTGCACACATTGTCATATTTATGCGCGGATATCCCTTCAGAATGTCAAGGATACTTTATTGCACTCATTTCGTATTCATTGGAAATTTACAGTCAATACACTTAATCTAGGTCCATGTGCATTCGCACGAGTTCACCACGATTTCAAAATTCTATCTTTGCTAGATTTCTTCCGGTGGACTCGACGTTGTGAGAACGTACTTTAACTTATGAATAATGGATATTTTTTAACTCTTACTAATCAAGCAATCAGCATCTTCACTTTTTAAAAATAAACGTTAATTACATCAGACGTCAAGTGGAACCTACACTTGAGTCAAGAGCGTTTCAAATGAGTTATTTAAATTGATCACAAATAAACTACAGGTTTCTTAGTTTTTGAAATGCGGGAGACAAGGCACTTCATTAACACTGACACAGAACTCAACATGCCATTTGATTTCTCTACTTTATTAATCATAACTTCAACAAGTCAAACATAGCTGAGTTATTTTGATCATTCTTATTACAAAGTGGCACTAAAATTAGCTGCAGTTTACAAGTTGAAATAAATGTCAGTTGTTTATGGCAGTAATAAGAGACACCTCAGGTGACGCAGATCCCTATCTTTAAAAGTTTCGGCTTCTGTTGAAGTACCACAAGAAAAACACCATTTATTTTGCTTCAAGAGGACAGCTACCGTCGAAAAGATGCCACCACTTGAAATTGTGGAGGATGTTGTAGGTCGGTGTAGATGCTAAACAAGACCACTCGAATTTTACCATAAATATTAATTGAAACCCTAGTTATTCCATTTGATTTGTTAGTGTTGATATCCGTTTAAATAAACAGCAAACACACTGATGTGTTGTGGCATTAATGTGTTAAATTGTCGGCTTCTATTTTATTTGTTTGCTGAAGAAACAACCAGTCCTAACTGACATATGTTAATGTCGAGAGGGAAATAGATTAGAAATAACTGGAAGTTCGGAATTTCATGCGTAGTGGTTTCAGAAAATTAATGTTCTCAGCTTGAAAACAGCGCCTGTAAATTTCCTTGCATTTGGGCAAATATTTGTACGTTGCGCAAAATAGAACTGTGCATTGTAAATTTTTAATGAAATGTAAACCACTTTTATTGCAAGAATTACCAGAAAAAGTGGTCGAATCGGTTTCTAGTTTGTCCAATTCGGAGTCCGTCATAAGTGTGCTAATTTTCTGATTTAATTGGTCTGCAGCCGATCACGACTACTTTTTAATTAACTCGTGCTGAGACCCTAATAGGTTAATCTAGTGTCGATATTGTACGGTTTCTATTGACTGAATGTTGGCAACGTGCTAAAAATTCAGTGAAATTTGCACCGCAATCGTATGAACACAGATCTAATTAACTGCTACCTGATACTTAGAACTAACATTTTAAATTATAAATGTGTCAGGTTAATTTCTCCGCGATATTATATTTCACTCAGCCTTAATTAACTAAAGACATTGTTAGGCGAACTTCTCAAGCCACGGATATTAGTGTGGTTAAAACAATGGAGTTAAAAAAATAAGAGTGCAAAGATTAAAGATTTTTGTATGTTTGTGGTGGTAAAATAATGGAGCGTTCTTTCACGTTGGAACTTGTCAATATTGTGTGCTTTGGTTTTTGCAGTTTGGCACGTCTACCAAATTTTCACACCGAGGAAATGTTTCATGTTTTCGTGACAAATGCTCCGACAGGTTTCCAAGCACTTGCATAATTGGTAAACTAAGTTGTTTCTTGAACTAGTAAAGGTGATTGAGTTTGTATGTCATATGATGAGCAAATTATGAAGAAAAAATTGTTTGCATAGACGAAAATTGCTCTATAGTAAAATGAGTAACACTCGTTATTTTTAGTACACATTTTTATGTTCGGAAGTAGAATTGACTCAGCACCCTGTTGACAGATACGTGACTTTAAACATCAGGTATTAGTGCTCTAATTTTTGTCAAGTTGAGGTGGAGTATAAAATTAAAACGACGATCGCTCTTACACTTTCCTTTTATCAGTTATGATCTCTTTATTATGCGCATTCGTTGCTGATTGAGATGTTCGCTATAACTTCGATATTACCCTCAATTCGACATTTTTTATCGAACAATCGATTTACATTTTTTGGCGCTAAAGTAAAAGTAGATTCGTTTAATGGAACACAACAGCGAAAGTTAAAAGACTCACACGTGAATTTTGCTGTTTAAGATAACATTCAAGAGAGGCCTCTACTTGTACTATATATATATACTATCTTCACCAGGGGCGGATGGGGCCATGTGGTAATTGGGGATTTTCCAGAGACGCCGATGCCCGAACCCAAATTTTATGTACTTTTAAATGAACTAAAATTTCGGCTTTAAGGCGCCGGTCTAAATTTTTCGCGCACTGGTTAAGCAGGTCCCATCCGTTCCTTTTCACGGGACTTCCAGATACTTCAAAAGTAAAATACATGGAGTAATTACTTCAAAACCAAACCCCACGGGCCCCGAGATTCTTTCAATTTACTTTAAAAACAAAACAAATAGTTTCCGAGATTCCTTCACATTGCTTCCAAGAACAATAGGTATACACAAAGATCCCCGAGATTTTTTCAGATTACTCAAAGACAAGACAAGGGATCCCACGATTATCTCAAACTACTTCAAAATCAAAACAAAAGGGGTTCCAGAGATTTTTTTAAACTACTTCAAAAACAAAACAAAAAGGGTGCCCCAGATTCTTTCAAACTACTTCAAAAACAATCCTGACAAAGATCCCCGAGATTCTTTCGAATTACTTCAAAAACAAGACAAGGAATCCCCAAGATTCAACTATGTACTTCAAAAATAAAACAAAAGGGGTCCACCCGTTTTTTTCAAATTACTTCAAAAACAAGATGCAAACGGTTCCCAAGATTATTTCAAATTGCTTCAAGAACAATACACGCAAAGATCCCGAAATCTTTCAAACTACTTCAAAAACAGACAAGGGATCTCTAAACTTCTTTCAAACGACATACTTCAAAAACAAGACACAAATGATTTCCTAGATTTTTCAAATTGCCTCAAGAATAATCCTCACAAAGATCCCCCAGATTCTTCAAATTACTTCAAAATTAAAACAAAAGGGGTTCCGAGATTTTTTCAAATTACTTCAAAACCACGCGCAAGGGATCCTAAAGATTCCTTCAAACTACTTCAAAAGCAAAGCAAAAGGGGTCCCCGAGGTTTTTTTAAATTATTTACTTCAAAAACCAGGCACAAGAGATCTCCGAGATTTTTTTAAACTACTTCAAAAACAAAACACAAAGGGTCCCCCAGATTCTTTCAGATTATTTCTGAAACAAGACAAGATTCAACTATTTCAAAATTAAGACAAAAGGGTATCCTGTGATTATTTCAAATTCCTTCAAGAACAATACACAAAGATCCCGAGATCTTTCAAACTACTTCAAAAACAGACGAGAAATCTCCAAATTTCTTTCAAATTACTGCAAAAACAAGACACAAATGATTTCCTAGATTTTTCAAATTACTTCAAAAACAAGACAAGGTGTACAATCTATGTACAACAATGAGTAGACCCTTCCAGGTAGAAGGGTCGTAAGCTCCACCCCCATCATTTTGTCAGTCGGTCCAAGTACCTAAAACGACCATTACGAACACACATTCCGACATCACAAGTTCAAGTTCGTACTGTAAGCGTAAGAGAAGTAAAGTGTTATTTGTTAACAAGGTGTTTTTAATTCAATCTATCAACATTCGACTTTAACGAGTCAAAACATGGTCCTTCGAGCCGGATTGCAGCGGTTATAACTCTTGCAAAATCGGTGCCGTAATCAGAAGCAGAATCAAGAATCGACGACGTCTTCATTATCAGGTTAGTGGCTCTCATTCTTATCCTATTCAATCCCGTTCCACTAATCTCGAATTTGGGCGTGCCTTGGTTCGCGTTGTGCGGTACCTAAGTATTTATTCTAATTCAAATTACGCCTTATATAACAATACGCGTCATTTCTCTTATATTCTAATTCGATTCATCTCCTAAAGTCGCTAGATGAATTTATAAATCGCATCACATATTCAATATCAAATTGTTAACTCGTCTGCCCACTCTCATTATTGCAATTTAATTCGTAGATAGTGAGAAATCAAATCTTGAAAACATAGCCAACCTCTATATCTCATTCAGTCATATTATTATAGTTACATAGTACGTGCGTTAAACAATTTATTCGTTAAAGTTTTTTTAACTTATTATATATTTCTTTAGTGCGTTTTTCATCGTGATTCAAATTCTAAACAGAAAGTCGGAAGTTGCATATATCAAATCAATTTTCTGTAGTTTCCTATTGTTAATATAAACATAATCACTTATTCTTAAATCCTTCTTAACGTTAATTTATCAATCTCGTAAAATGACAAAAGCCGACGAAGCTAGAAGCGTTCAAAGCACAATTCTGGAAAAGTTATCTCGTATAGAAGACTACCTACAAAAGTTTAATACGCAAAATGACAATATCAGCCGTTTAAAAGCGCGTCGAAACATTCTTGAAAGTCTCAGGGTAGAATTTGAAGAAAACCAGTATGAGCTAGAAAAATTAGACTCTAAAACAGAAGAATCTAAAGCGCAACACCGTAGCGTTCGAATTAATTTCGAAAATAAATATTGTGATCTTATGGGGGAAATAATCGAGATTATTGAGAAAAGCGAAAGCTCAAATTCGTATCAGTCTTCGACGTCCACTTTGCAGACGAATCAAAACAATAAAGAATGTATTCTAAATTTACCGGCGTTAAACTTAAAAACATTTTCAGGTAGTTACAAAGACTGGACAAACTTTGAAAATTGTTTCAAATCCGTAATAGACGAGAATAAATCATTAAATTATAGACAAAAGCTTCAATATTTAAAATCGTGCCTACGCGAAGAAGCCCTGAGAGCGATTGAATCCTTATCCATTAGCGATGAAAATTATTCTAAATCGTGGGAAATTCTAGAAAAACGGTTCAAAAACACTAGACTGATTGTTCAGGATCACGTTATGTCAATTTTAAATACTCCGCTATTATTTAAATCATCCCCGGCCGCACTTCGTGAATTACTAGATAACGTCATTACTAATATGGCTGCCTTAAAAACATTAAAAATTCCAGTAGAATCTTGGGACGCGTTAGTAATTCCGATAATCGCGGAAAAATTAGATTTTAATTCAAAACGGGAATGGCAAACGTCCTTAGATACCAGGGTTCCTACTTACGAACAATTTATAAGTTTCCTAGAAAAGCGTGTTACGGTTTTAGAAGCTCTAAACAGTTGCGGAAATTCGGGCAATCAAAATAATACTCATTCGAAGAGCAATCAAATTACAAAACGCACTACAACACATTTAGCGACTACCAAACCAAAACGAAGCTCCTGTTCATATTGTAAGTCTAATGAACATATGATTCATCAATGCCCTGAGTTTATTAATCTATCAGTACAAGGTAGACTTGAAAAGGTCAAGCTTATAAAACTGTGCATCAATTGTTTGAGAAATAATCATTTTGTCGAAAATTGCAGAGTAACCACTAAATGCCGCAATTGTAATAAAAAACATCATTCGTTACTCCACGTTGACACCTCAAGTCAACAGGGTAATACAACTACGCTTAATAATGTCTCAACGCACGCTAACCACTCTACCTATTCAAATCAATCTAATACAGTATTGTTAGCTACAGCGATAGTACTAATCAAAAATTCAAAAAATCAAAATCAGCCACGCAGAATATTCCTAGATCCGGGATCAATGTCGAATTGTATCACGAAAAAGGCGTGCAAGGAATTAGGTTTACGGAGCTTTAAAGAAAATTTTGAAATTAAAGGCGTAAATGGTACCACCAGTAATACGACTCAAGCGGTGTTCATCAATATAAAGTCCCGTTATAATGCTTATTCAGCCGGAAATGTAAAATGCATTGTCGTTGACAAAATTACGGAAAGTTTGCCGCTGGTACCATTAAACCCAGACGATTTGGAAATTCCGAAAGATGTGCAATTGGCGGACCCTCATTTCTATGAAAGCTGCAAGGTAGACGTACTAATAGGCCGCGGGCTCTTCTGGTCATTGTTATGCGTAGGCCAATTCTCTCTACCTACTGGATTAGTGTTTCAAAAAACCCATTTCGGTTTTATTGCGGGCGGCCCGTACTGTAGTAAATCTAATGCACATCCTGCAATAAATCGTCATAATACTTCCGCAATAAATACGGCTTATTGTAATCTGGCTGTAACCGCTCAAGATTCAATGGAAGAACGAGTTGCTAAATTTTTTGAAGTCGAGGGCGGTAGCACAGGTTTTCATGATAAGCAAACCCTATCTGATGAAGAGGTGAAATGTGAAAAACATTTCAAAACAACAACAATACGCGATACAAAGGGCCGTTTCATAATTAAACTCCCGACAAAGGGTAATAACATAAACGTGGGGGAGTCAAAAAAATTAGCAATGAAGCGTTTTTTTAGTCTCGAGAAAAAATTTGCTAAGGACGAAAATCTTAAGACGGCCTATTCAAAATTTATGCATGAATATCTCGCGCTAGGGCATATGCAGTTGACGTCGAATAATCCAAAGACTAACACATTATACTTACCTCATCATGCGGTACATAAAGAGTCCAGCACCACCACCAAATTAAGAGTCGTTTTTGACGCTTCCGCAACGACTGCAAACGGAACAAGTCTAAATGATAATCTTATGCGCGGTCCAGTTATTCAACGTGATCTATTCTCGATAATCTTACAATTCCGAACTTTTCGATTTGCATTAAACGCGGATATTGCAAAAATGTACCGCCAAATTCGCGTTAACGATGAAGATGCTAATTACCAATTAATCCTATGGCGCGACGACCCTAATAAACCGTTACAAACCTATAAGTTGTTAACATTAACATATGGTACCAAGCCTGCAAGTTTTATAGCGACGCGATGTTTAGCGGAATTAGCAACAATCAACGAAGAAAAGTTTCCCACTGCCTGTCGCGTAATAAAAAACAATTTTTACATGGACGACCTGCTAACAGGTGCCGACTCGATTCCTGAATTAATTCAAATACGAGACCAGGTAATTAATATTCTAAAACAAGGGCAGTTCGAGATAAGAAAATTTCACTCGAACGACGATTCAATTTTGCCTAATTGTGAGGGCAATAATTCAAGAGGTCAGGTAGATTTAAATAAAAATGAACAAACGAAAATCTTAGGTTTATCTTGGGAATCCAAATACGACACGCTGGGATATGATTTTTGTTTAGGAAACACACCCAAAAGGGTAACGAAGCGCGTAATCCTATCACTCTCGTCTCAAATTTTTGATCCGCTGGGTCTCATCGGCCCGGTAATAATGAAGGCTAAGATCATTTTACAACAGTTATGGTCGTTAAAATTGGGATGGGACGAATCGGTACCATTATCCATACATAGCGCATGGACAACGTTTTTGGCCGAATTACACAATTTAAAGAACATAAAAATCCCACGTAAAACTATATCGGACTCGCTCGTGATAAGCGCGGAACTCCACGGCTTTTCGGACGCATCCCAACAGGGCTATGGAGCAGCCGTCTATCTGAGGGTGCTGAATGAATTTGGTGCGTACGAAATAAAACTCATGTGTGCGAGATCGCGCGTCGCGCCCTTGAAGACGATGACCATACCGCGACTCGAGTTATGCGGAGCGTTGCTGCTGGCGCAGCTAATGTCGAAAGTACGGCAAAACATTTCTATCAAAATCATTAGAGAAATCTTCTGGACTGACTCGAGCATCGTACTGGCATGGATCCACACTCCCGCGAATTCGTTAAACATTTTTGTAGGAAATCGCATTTCGGAAATCACTGCTCTGACAAAGCCAACCGCTTGGCGCCATATTAACTCCGAGAACAATGCGGCAGATATCCTAAGTAGAGGCGCATACCCATCAGAAATCATCCAAAATTCAATCTGGTTCAGCGGACCAGAATTTCTAAAACTCCCTGAAGATCAATGGCCACGATCTCACTTAAATGTTAATCACGATAATGTACCAGAGAAAAAGGATCCGGTGATCGTATGCAGCGCAGGTACGATATCAGAGGCATTGTTGCACCAATACTCCACCTTCAATAAATTGCAAAGAGTCATGGCGTGGATTCTTAGATTCGTTAATAATTGCAAAAATACTAACAAAATACGTAATTCCAATCTCTCTACTAAAGAGCTTAACGAAGCACTATTTGGCATAATCCGCATAGTCCAACAGGTAGAATTTACCGGTGATTGGAATAATCTAAACCAAAATAAGGCGCTCTCGAATAACTCTAAAATACTTTCATTAAATCCATTTATGGATGAAAACAAACTCATACGGGTTGGGGGCAGGCTGAAAAACTCAGCACTCGATAGAGACGTAAAACACCCTATTTTATTGCCCAAAAATAGCGTGGTCACTAAGTTACTAGTAAGACAAGAGCATGAACGCCTTCTTCATGCCGGCCCCCAGGCCACCTTGGCGTCCATCCGCCAACGTTTTTGGATCATTTCCGCAAGAAGTGTCATTCGACAAATACTTCACAAATGCCATCCGTGTTTTAAAATTAATCCGACACGCCCAAAGTTCAAAATGGGAGATCTTCCCGCGCCCAGAGTGCAACCGGCGCGACCATTCTTAACGTCAGGAGTAGATTATGCGGGACCAATCCTAATTAAAGAATCGCGAGGACGAGGTAAACGTTTAATAAAGGCCTACATCGTACTATTCATCTGTTTCGCGACAAAGGCGGTGCATATTGAAATAGTTAGCGACTTATCCAAAGACGAATTTCTTGCTGCGTTACGTCGGTTCATGAGCAGACGTGGCCACCCTCGCGATATTCATAGCGACAACGGCACTAACTTCATCGGCGCAAAAAATGAATTGAGGGAGATAGCTGAATTTTTGCGAAAACACGAGGGTCAAATCAGCCGTGAACTCTCAAATATCAATGTCAATTGGCATCTAATTCCACCGAAATCTCCCCACATGGGAGGACTCTGGGAGGCGAATATAAAGAGTATGAAGAAGCACTTAAAAAAAACGGTCGGTAATTCTCATTTAACAATGAATGAAATGTACACACTACTCGTACGTATCGAGGCTTGTTTAAATTCGAGACCGCTCATACCCTTAACCAATGACCCTAACGACCTCCAAGTCCTTACTCCCGGCCATTTCCTGATTGGAGAGCCACTAACCGCGCTTCCAGAGTACGACCTCCAGGAAATCCCACTCAATCGGCTGTCCAGGTGGCAGCTAGTGGAGAGGCTTCGAAATCATTATTGGACCCGGTGGACACGGGAATATTTGACGACTTTACAGAGCCGCGGCAAGTGGTTCCAGAACAATAATAATCCGGATCTAGTAGGATCTATGGTGGTCCTTGTGGAAGACAACCTCCCTCCCCTATCCTGGAGGATGGGGCGAATATGCGACGTGCACCCAGGAGACGATGGCCAGATACGAGTCGTCAGTGTAAAAACGACCAACGGGATCGTCCAACGTACTGTGAAGAAAGTGTGCTTGCTTCCGACAGAAAATATCAGTGACGCGCAGTGAAATAATCATATGGCCTGTCATTAGTGATGTGCAGTGATGATTCGCTTAGTGCATATAAGTGAAAGTTATTGCTATTGTTTACGATATATATGTATTAAGTCTTGATGCCCTTTGTATATATGTTACACATTTATTCCTACTGTACATTTTATTAAGTCTTTGATGCCTTTGTGTTTATGCATCATGTAATTCCCAAATGTTTTGTCATTGTTATACTAGTATTAAGGCATATATACCTTAAGGGGGCAGTATGTACAATCTATGTACAACAATGAGTAGACCCTTCCAGGTAGAAGGGTCGTAAGCTCCACCCCCATCATTTTGTCAGTCGGTCCAAGTACCTAAAACGACCATTACGAACACACATTCCGACATCACAAGTTCAAGTTCGTACTGTAAGCGTAAGAGAAGTAAAGTGTTATTTGTTAACAAGGTGTTTTTAATTCAATCTATCAACATTCGACTTTAACGAGTCAAAACACAAGGGATCCCTAAGATTCTTTCAAACCACTTCAAAATTAAAACAAAAGGGGTTCTGAGATTTTTTCAAATTACTTCAAAACCGGGTGCGAGGGATCCTAAAGATTCCTTCAAACTACTTCAAAAGCAAAGCAAAAGGGGTCCCCGAGGTTTTTTTAAATTATTTACTTCAAAAACCAGACACAAGAGATCTCCGAGATTTTTTTAAACTACTTCAAAAACAAAACACAAAGGGTCCCCCAGATTCTTTCAGATTATTTCTAAAACAAGACAAGGGATCCCCAAGATTCAACTATTTCAAAATTAAGACAAAAGGGGTTCCTGTGATTATTTCAAATTCCTTCAAGAACAATACACAAAGATCCCGATATCTTTCAAACCACTTCAAAAACAGACGAGAAATCTCCAAATTTCTTTCAAATTACGGCAAAAACAAGACACAAATGGTTTTCTAGATTTTTTCAGATTGTTTCAAGAACAATCTTCACAAAGATCCCCCAGATTCATACAAATTACTTCAAAAACAAAATACAAATGGTTCCCAAGGTTTCTTTTATTTAAAATTGCTTCAAGAACAATACATACAAAGATCCCGAGATCTTTCGAACTACTTCAAAAACAGACAAGGGATCTCCAAACTTCTTTCAAATTACATACTTCGAAAACAAGACGAGGGATTTCCGAAATTCTTTCAAATTACTGCAAAAACAACAAAACAAAAGGCGTCCCCTAAATTTTTTCAAACTACTTCAAAAACCAGACACAAGGGGTTCCCGAGATTCCTTCAAAATTTAATCAATGCTTCAAACTACTTCAAAAACCATCCACAAGACTTCCTCGAGATTCTTTCAAACTATGCCGGAAACAAAACAAAGGAGGTCCCCGAGATTCTTTCAAGCTATTTCAAAAACAAGATAAAGGAATCACCAAACTTCTTTCAAACTTTCAAAAATAAAACAAAAGGGATCCCCGACTTCAAACTATCTTAGAAACAAAACAAAAGGGATCCTAGAGATTCTTCCAAATTACTTCAAAAGCAAAATGAAAGAGGTCCCCGAGATCTTTCAAACTATTTCAAAAACAAAAAAAGGGAGTCCCCGAGATCTTTCAAACTACTTCAAAAACAAAACAAAAGGAGGCCCCAAGAATCTTTCAAACTATTTCAAAAACAAGACAAGGAATCTTCGAAATTCGTTCAAACTATTTCAAAAACAGACAAGGGCTCTCCGATATTCTTTCAAATTTTTAGAAACAAAACAAAAGGGGTCCCTGAGAATCTCGTCAAACTACTTCATAACGAGACGAGGGGTCTCCGAAATTCTTTCAAACTATGTACTTCAAAAACAAAACAAAAGTGGTCCCCGAGAATTTTTCAAAGTAGTTCAACAAGAAGACAAGAGATCCCCAAAATTCTTTTAAACTACTGCTAAAACAACACTAGGGATCTTCGAAATTCTTTAAACTGCTTCAAAAACAAAACAAAAGAGGGTCCCGAAAATCTTTCAAACTACTTCAAAAACAAAACAAAAGGGGTCCAGAGATTCTTTCAAACAACTTCAAAAACTGACAAGGGATCTCCGAAATTCTTTCAAACTACATAGTTCAAAAACAAGGCAAGAGCTTTCCAAGATTCTTTCAAACTACTGCAAAAATAAAACAAAAGGGATCCCCGAGATTCTTTCGAACTACTTCAAAAACAAGACAAGGGATCTCCGAAATTCTTTCAAACTACATACTTCAAAAACAGAACATAAAAAGTTCTCGAGATTCTTTTGATTCTTTTCCGAACTCAAATTTTATATACTTGAAGTTAAAATTTCGGCCTTTTTTCTCGCGCTGGTTCAGCAGATTCCATCAGTCTCCGACCTTCAGACAATTATTAGACTCACACTCAGAATTTTTTCATATATGTATAATCCAAAAAAATTGTTTTGTTATCGAAGAAAATTATGCAGCAGTTGTGGTAACGAAGAATTTTAGCTTTTATTTTACTCGCATCCAAAATATGTGAGAATTTAGATAATTAAAGTCGAATGCAATTCTCGCGAAAGGAGAACCGACAGCCTTCATTGTTTTGTCAACAGATGCCAAATATTAAATCATTGAGATTACTGGAATTCAAAATGGGCCTCCAAATCTCGATTTTTAATTTTTATTTTTGAGTTGAAATGAAAGCGATTAATAACATTGACAGCTTGATCATTTTTACTTCCCAGCGTAATCTAAGGAATATTGTAATAAAATAAGATTCTAGGCTACTTGTGGTTTATAAGTCCGCCTCGAATTTTTAAAACCCGGATTGTGCCATGATTATTGTGTACATACAAATTGATACGTGGCTGAGTAAGGTGATCCTACACAGGCGGTCCCTATACTTAACAATGGGGTTCACTTTACAGCGTTGTACGAGAGAAGTAACATCTGTCATGGAAAATACTCATGTATTGATCAACCTAAATAATAATAGTCTGATTTTTATTGTTGGGTGCTTTTTTAAAAATCGCCACATTAAATTTGTTCAGCTTTTCCCTGTCACACTCCTGATTACTGATTACACGTTTCGCTATGAGACATACTGAGGACCACTCCTCGAACGTGTGCAACCCACCCTTGACACACGATCAACACGTGATCGAGCCACCCTTGTAGGAATTAAGGGCGACCAGGTGTGCCAATGCTTTAACGATTTCCGCTCAGTGCAGCTGCACAAATTTCCCGTTTTGTGTCGCCCATTTCCAACCATAATTGAATTATATCGATTTAATTTAATTAAGAGAATGTATAAGTGAGACGGTAATTTTAATTAGCAGATCGCGTGATGGCTTCAGTCCGAATAACATTTCAATTTCTAACGTAAGTAATCTTAATTTTCAATTGGATGGTGTTAATGACTGATAATTTGTCGCGTGGAGAGTTGTCTTTGTGACGTAATTCGGCACGAAAATAAACCTCAATATATTTCGGACGAACCGGCGTATTTATATTTATAGTTGGTATTTACTAAAGATATGCGTTATTTTGATTTAAAAATCTATTTTGGGCATTTTGTGATTCAGTCGTTTCAGTCGCGCCGTGTCGTGCGCTATTACGATTCATGTATGAGCGGGAGATTCATTAATGACGTGATTTTTTTAAGTGGTGTTTTGTTGCCATGAATCTGACGATTTGCTGCTTCAAGTTCAAAATACGGCAAGTATTAAATTTTTACTGCGCGAAACTAGTCCGAAGACATCTTTTTTTATTGCTAGAGAAAGGTTAGATAAACGAGCTGAAATTTTTGCAAAGGTGTCTTGTTAAGTATTTTCTGTCACCAAATATGTGGAATAATAAATTGCAAACACCTTGCAGCCTTGAACTAAATTTACTGCATTGCTGCTGCCTGTCGTTTAACGTTTGTATTTGCAACGTCAAATTTTTATGACTAATAATTATTTTAGTTTTTCTGTACAACTTCGCAATAGAGGTATCCTTGGTTACAAAAAAAATGTACATTAACGAAATTTTCGAAAACAATTTTTTAGTGTTAATTATTTCGCATGGGAAAAAATTCACGGTCTTGGATAAATTTTGCAATCAGTATAAAAGTGTAATTACCAAGTGAGAACTTCTAGTGTAGTTTGTAAAAGGGAGTAAGATTTTGATGCGGTTATTGTTACTCGATGCCAATTTTGAATTTTTAATATTTAGATAGGTAGTTGCAAGATGTAGGCATACATATTTTTCACTGGTAAAATGTGTGAGTGTCTAAAAAATATACACAGGCAACAGTTTTCAACGGCCCACAGGCTGTGTCCTTTGAAATGATAAGGAGGTAAAAAAATTATAATTCAATTGAAAAGGTGAGATTTTTCAAAAGTTATCTGAAAAATGTAAAAAAAAAATTGGCCCGACCAAGATTTTTCAAAAATTCGGTTTAAAAGTGAAATTTTTTTAATTATCCCAAATTGTAATTTTTGATTTAATCGATTCTGTAAAAATCGTGGGAATTTTTGAAGAAATAAAACCGAAATAGCTTTCGGTAATAATTGGCAAAAATTTTTAAAAATTCATGAAAAAATTGAGATTTTGGAAAGGTTGCTTAAAAATTGTGGAAAATATATTTCGAGAGCTGATTCGAAAAACATAAGATGATTTTTGAAAAAGTCTGTAAAATTCTGTTTGAAAATAGAATTTTTTAAACTCTGTATTTCGAAAATTAATTAGCGTTTTTCATTTTATATATTCTGGAAAATTGTTGGAATTTTTGAAGAAATGAAACCGAAAATAACTCTTACAATTTATATATGTATATATTTTTTTTATTGAAAAACTGAGCTTTCTGGAAAGTTACCTAAAAATCATCAAAAAATCGTGGAAAAATATTTCAATCAGCTGATTCGAAAAACAACATATTGAATTCTACTTAAAACTGAAGTTTTTTTAAATATCTCTTCGAAAGTTACCATTTTCACAAATTCACAATTTAATTGAAAAATTGAGATTTGTGAAAAGTTACCCAAAAATTCTCAAAAAATTCTGAAAAATGCATTTCGACGAGCTGATTCGAAAAAAATTATGTCCCGGAGGAAGGAATTATTTCATTATAATCTTCGAAAAGATGAAACCAAAAATGACTTAAACTAGTCGAAATCTACAAGAAAATGCTTATCGAAAAACGGTTAAACAATTCATAATTTAATTTAAAAAAACTGAGATTTTTGAAAAGTTTCCTCAAATTATACAAAAATTCTGAAAAAAACATTTCGTCGGACTGATTTGAAAAAAAACAAGAAAATGTCTTTCGGTAATAATTTTCTAAGGGTGCATGAAAAATTGTCAAAAAGTTGCTTAAAATTTTTTAATAAATTCTGGGAAATACATTGAATTAATATTGATGGTCTTGGACAAAGATTTTGAAGAATTTTGTAAAATTCGGTTTGAAAATATATTTTTTTAAATACCGTCTGGAAAATTGTTGATTTTCATTTTATCGATTCTGGAAAAATTGTTGTAATTTTCGAAGAAATGAAACCGAAAATAATTTCTACAAGATAAGTACTGTCTTTACGTAATTTTTAAAAGAAAAACGGTCAAAACTTCAAAGTTTAGATTTTTGAAAAATTGCATAAAAATCCTCAAAAAATTCTGTAAAAAAACATTTCGACCAGCTAATTTGAAAAACAACAAAGAGATTTTTTTAAGTATCTTCTCGAAGTCATTTTTCATTTTATCGATTTTGGAAAAATTCTTGGAACTTTCTGAAAAAATGAATCCAAAAATAACTTCCACAAGTCGAGATCTACAAGAAAATTTTGGCAATTTGGATGCGTGAAAAAGGTGTAATTGGAAAACTTTAAATTATAAAAAAATTGCCTGAAACTTTTCAAAAAATTCTGGAAAATACATTTGGACGAATTAATTCGAAAAAAATAATGTGTGATTGTAAAATTCAGTTTGAAAACAATTTTTTTTTTTAATATTCCGAAAATTGCAATTTTTCGGTTTATGGATTGTGAAAAAATTATTATAATTTTTGTAGAAATGAAGCCGAAGTAACTAGTACAAGTCGAAATCTACAAGAAATTGTCTTCAGCGAATTTTTGGAAAGTTGCTCGAAAAACATTAAAAAAAATCATAATTTAATTGAAAAACTGAGATTTTACAAAACATTATGTATTGATGATCCCGGGCCAAAATTTTCCAAAAATTCGGTTTGAAAATGAGATTTTTTAAATATCTTGAAAACTGTCGTTTTCATTTTTATAGATTCTGGACAAATAGTTGGAATTTTCAAAGAAATGAAACCAAAATTAACTTCTTAAAGTCGAAATCTACATGAAAATGCCTGTAGATATTTTTCCTGAATGCTCGAAACATTTTCAAAAACTTTTAATAATTGAAACTTGAAAATATTGAAAAAATTTAAAAAAAACAAGCTCATTTCAAACAAAAACATAGCGTATTGACGGTCCTCGACCAAGATTTTTCAAAAATTTGTTTTTAAAAATGGAGTTTTTCAAATATATCTCAAAAATTGTCATTTTTCATTTTATCAATTTTGGAAAAATTGTTAGAATTTTCGAAAAAATGAAATCTAATCTAACTTCTACTGGCCGAAATATACTAGAAAATGTTCTTTAGGTAATTGTCGAAAGGTCAACAATTTCAAACTGTATTGAAGAATATAGATTTTTGAAAATTCCCTAAAAATTCTCAAAAAATTCTGAAAAATGTTGATCTCGAATTTTTGAAAAAAATTGATCGGTACTCTTCCGTTTAGGTTTTTTTGCACATTTTTCTAAATTCCTACAAATCAGAACTCGCAACTCCGCCACATAAATGGCGTGTTCTTTAATTAGTCAAAAAATAAATAAATAAATTACGAATTACTAGAAAATGTCATATTATCTGACGCATTAGAGTGAACAAAACATTTAAAAAAAATTATCGCATACTTGCCATTTTTGGTGAGATTTTGTTGAAAGATATTAACATGAAAAATAGGTTTTCAAAATGTAACCTAGAAAATATTTTTAATTTTTTTGTTTGTTTAAGTTTAATTTTTTTTCTACACATTACAATTTCTTTTTACATTTACATTCGACTGAAAGGCAAACAGTATATATAGTTTTAATTGCCAAGTCCAAGACTATTAAAATCTTATGTTTCAGGCAGTTTTTTTTTTTTTTTTAATTTTATATTTTGAATTTTTAATACTTACACGAGTTGGGTAGATCAAACTACAGAAAAATATGTAGAGTAATTATAAAAAATCATACATAAAATTGGTGCTGGAAACATTGACTATATTTTTAATAAGAATTTGACGCTTCTTCACTTTGAATAACAGTGGAGATTCATCGTTGAAATCAGGAAAACACATTTTCTAGAAGTTTTTGGTTTGAAATTGATGACAACTATCAAAAACATCATACTCGAGGAAATCATTGCAAGTGAGGAAGAAAGTTCTATCGACTTAATCAAATTATGATGTGAATTTTCACATTTTTGAATTCTTAATTTTTATCTTTAGGGGTCATCCATAGTGTGAAATTCTTAAAAATTCTCTTAATGCACTTTCTAGTAACTGCAAGAAAATGTAACTTTCATGCCAGCGTTTCTTAAAATGCATCTTTTTTTAATGATTACCCTGCTCACTACAACCTTAGTTTCAAGTCAAAAAATTATAAAATGAAACCATTGATAACAAAATATAACGGGGAAATATGCAGTTGCCACTAGTAAATTAATTTGACGATATTACTTTTTCTTGTTGGTAAAATGCAGTTGTAAATATGCTTGTGACCCGTTTGCGAACGGTTTTAGTTCTACAAATAGTCATTTTGTTTTTCGTTTTCTTCTTATCACCCACTTAAGTACAAGGTAATACATTGTAGTTAATGTAAATATTTCGCTTGAGCTGTGATTATAGTAATCACCACGTAACACACAAATGGATGCATAAATTTACATACAATTTTTTGTTTTTGAATTACGAATTATAGTTTCGTTCTCCAACTAATGGTTAATTCAAATCTTTAGCACTGTGGTATGTTAATTGACGAGTGACTTTAAAACGTTAAGAGTAAGTGCTGTAGAACTAGCTACTACACATGTTTTATTTTGTTTGTTGAGTAAATTGCATAACCATCTTCCCCCAGTCAAAGCCACTGATCGACTTCTGAATAATTGAGATTCTTCTTGTAATTTTTTCCAATGTGGTCACGACCGCTTTTTATGATAGATAGCACGCGATTTTCCCATACAGGAAACAAATAGCTCGACCACAGAAACAAAAAGCAAACCCACCTGGAATGAAACATGAGAAGCAAAACTCTAGCTCCAACAAACCCAACAAAACCCACTAATGCACGTCATTCGTAATTATCCTTTAATGTAAATTAAAATGAATAATTCCCCAGATAAGTTAATTAATTAGCCCCATATCGATCTAGCATATGCTGATAACGCTAACGGTGTCTTGACGTTACCTTCAACCACAGAAAAGCGCAATTTATCAACCGCCAGATAATGTCTATGTGTATCCATTTTTTAACCCTTTCACTCGAGACAAAAGTGAAAAGCCAGCGATTAAGACGTACACTTGACTAAACAATGGCATTGATGGGCCATTCTGTGCTATTAGAAAGAGGTGATTAAATGCGAAACATCACCCGCACATCTAACTTCCGCGACCAGCTTTCGTCACCTTTTTTCAGGCATATGGCGACTGACATGGTTCACGTCCATTGTTATGGTGCACGACTCGAATGTTATTATACAATTTACTTTAATGCTTTGCCCGTACTTCGACTTACAGCAATCATAATAACGGCACGAAAAGTTGAGTACGCGTTGGTGTCAGTTCGAGGGAAAAACGGTATGGGTGGAACTGGAAGACCTTTCAACGAGGAGTCGGAAAGAATTTGAAATGTTGGTGCGGTTCGAACGAGATCGTCGCTGCAGAACTTTCTTATCGTTGATACGTAGTACAACAGCGATGATCGTAGCCAGAAATCTTCTTTTTTGTATGAGTAGTCATAGTTTAAAAATTTGACAATCGATCAGAAAGTTACTAAATATATTGTGGTGACGAGTTGAGGATGGTCATAAATTCCAGCTTTCTAAAAAAACGCGATGTAGTTTTGTGTAATTTCTCTAAGTACCTAGCTGTAGACGTAGTACACAATTGATTTTTAACATTTGTAGCAGAAAATAGAATGTTCGAGTATCAGTGACGCAATTTCAAATGATAACATTAAGCTATGTTTCGCGTAACGGTTTCCGGTGGGAACTATTCATTATTGGAAACGCTGGAAGCATTTAAAGACAACATTTTTGCATTTTTAATATTGAATTATTTTTCTAATTACACTACGTATTGTAATAACTGTCAATAAATGCAACCGGTGGGACGGCTGCATCTATTACCTTCTTAACTGTATGTTATAGACACTGAATCGTTAATGTTATTACCCTTTGTTTTGAAGGTGTTGTCTTCAAAACAAAGAGCTCGATATTACTTATGTCTTTATTATATTTAACTCGAGGCATTATATAATAAATTGTACGAACGGTAGACTTTTTAGAACCTCCCCTAGAACGTGGGTGGTTTCAAGGTTAAAAATTTAAACAATGCTTGGTTATTGTTTACAAAATTACCGCGATTTTCATTCGTAAAAATGAAGTTATGAAAAATTATTCTATGCATTTAGAATAAAATCGTTCACCGTCAAGCCCTTTTTGGTAATCTCTGTGGGTAATAAAAATTGTATCCACTGTCTTCAGGTTTTTTTATTAAGTATATTAAAAAAAATGTCAGTACCGCCTCCACAGTTAAAAAAAAAAATTCCATGGCTGACTAGACGACATTTTTTTTTCGAATATGGCTATTTTAATGAAAACCTTTTTGAGAGCTTCAAAGTTTACTCAAGTTTGGAGAGACAAATAGTGGCCATCTTCTAAAAAATAATGAAATATATTATGTGTTTGTTTTCTGTATACGAATTAACACCGAACCAGAATGATTTGTTGTCGAAAATACACCATCTCGACGTTGCCACGTTATACCAGTTTGTTCGACATTTTTTGGCAATGAAAGAGTTCATTAAAAATCGCAATAGGGTTATTTTTAAAATCTGCAATGCAATGTTCTGTGGGGAAATAAATAAAGATACGCGTTTTGTTGTGGTACCAATTAAATATTTAACCTTGTTTTTTTTAGATATGTGTTCAAAATGGTAAATTTTTGAAAAGAATTATGAATTTTGCAATTAAGCTCCGTTCCTCCGTCTGACAACGAATGAAAAATTCATCACAATTGAGATAGGGGCGGGTGGATGGGGCTTAATCTTCGTATATAGTTTTCTCTCAACAATAAAATAATTGAAGTATCAAATTCACCATTTGATATTTTAATTATTCTATTGTTGAAATAAAACTGTATTGCGAAAAAAAAGGTAAAGATTATGCCCCACCCACCCGCCCAAACCTCAGTTGTGATGAATTTTTCATTCGTCGTGAGAAAAAATATACTATTTTGAACATGTTTTAAGTTTCTTGTTATGAAAAAAAATTACGAATATAAAAAAAAACAAGGACAAATATAAACACCGCCCACCCCCACCCACCCTATCTCCTTTGTAATGATTTTTTTTTTCGTCGAGAGCCAAAGTAGCGGAATTTAATTGCAAAATCCACGCAAGTTGACCATTTTTAACATTTTTTAGGTATCTTGTTATGAAAAGATTACATATATTAAAAAAAAAAAACGAAAAACTTAAATCATGTTCAAAATGGTAAATTTTTGTAGAGAAATATGGATTTTTCAATTAAGCTCCACTTCCCGGCTCATAACCAGTAAAAAAGTCATCACAACTGCGATAGGGCGGGTGGGCGGGGCTTATATTTTGCCTTGTTTTTTTTTAATGTGTTGTTTTCATAATAAGAAACTTAAAACATGTCCAGAATGGTAAATGTTTGTAGGGTATTATGGATTTCGTAATTAAGCTTCGGCTCTCCGTCTGACAACGAATGTAAAATTCATCACAATTGAGATAGGGGCGGGTGGATGGGGCTTAATCTTTGTATATAGTTTTCTCTTAACAATAAAATAATTGAAGTCTCAAATTCACCATTTGATATTTTAAGTATTCTATTGTTGAAAGAAAACTATATTGAGGAAAAAAAAAAAAGGTAAAGATTATGCCCCACCCACCCGCCCAAACCTCAGTTGTGAAGAATTTTTCATTCGTCGTGAGAAAAAATGTACTATTTTGAACATATTTACTTAAGTCTCTTGTTATGAAAAGAAAATTACAAATATTAAAAAAAAACAAGGATAAATATAAGCCCCGCCCACCCACCCATCCTATCTCCTTTGTAATGATTTTTTTTTTCGTCGAGAGCCAAAGTAGCGGAATTTAATTGCAAAATCCACGCAAGTTGACCATTTTTAACATGTTTTAGGTATCTTGTTATGAAAAGATCACATATATTTAAAAAGAACGAGGTACTTAGAGCATGTTCAAAATGGTAAATTTTTGTAGAGACATATGGATTTTTCAATTAAGCTCCACTTCCCGGCTCACAACCAATAAAAAAATCATCACAACTGCGATAGGGCGGGTGGGCGGGGCTTATATTTTGCCTTGTTTTTTTTTTTTTTAAATATGTGTTGTTTTCATAATAAGAAACTTAAAAACATGTCCAAAATGGTAAATGTTTGTAGGGTATTATGGATTTTGTAATTAAGCTTCAGCTCTCCGTCTGACAAGGAATGTAAAATTCATCACAATTGAGATCTGGGCGGGTGGGTGGGCATAAGTCTTTCGTTTTTTTTAAATCTAGTTTTCTTTCAACAATAAACTTCCAAATTTTGTTAGCTTTAATTTTATTAGCGAACTAAAAGTTTAGCTTTGTCCATTTTGTTCTAGTTTATACGAAAACCGTTTACAAAAACTACCACGGATTTAGCATATATGGAAAATTCTATGGAAGGTTGAGTCTTTTTCCCTGGATTAACGCTACATTGAACGAACGAAAATTTTCTGAAATCAAATTTTATTGGTTCATTTGAAATTTCACCTCAAAAAACTTAGAACTAGATATAAATTCTATAAAAGACATTTTTTTCGTAAAAATTCATCATTTTTACAATGTCATTAGTTCATTAGTGACATTATTAACAAACTAAAGCTTTGATAAAAATATCTATGTGGATGCAAATTTTATACGAATTTTCTTTATACTTTTCATATTTTCTCGACGTTTCATGACCCCAAAAGTACGAAAAAAGTGGTCTCCCGTTTCCCTCTGTCTGTCGGTTGCCATCTGTGTCGGTTTTTAATAGACAGATAATCTCCAAACACAAACTGAACCGATTGTTCTCAAATTTGTCTGATTGTCCCCACCACCAATGGGATGACGTCATCTCCAAAATTTACAGTGGTTAATGTTGTATAAATTATATAAATAACATACTCCTGTACTGTGGTTGATGAGATTTTTGAAAAAAAAAATTTATTGTATAACATTTTGCAATTTAACTTTAAGAAACTGCAAAACAAAAAATGATGACGTCATCTCAAAATCTTGCCGAATAGATGCTATCTAAAATATACACGATATCTGTATATTTATTTTTTTTTTTAATTAGTTATATAGGTGGCCCCAAAAAATAATGAATGTAACAACCTTAAATTAATTCACAATTGAATAAATCACCAAAATTGACACAGGCAACGTTGTCAGTTTTATTTTCGAAGAAATTGCAGTGTTGGCGGATTTTTGATTTTGAATAACGTGGTATATGTGGATGTGTTAAAGGTACTTTCAAATTTTTTTATATTTGCATGTAATAATAATCTAAGCTCCATAAGGACACATCTTTAAAAAATCAGAAAAGTTTTAATGTCTGAAAACTAAAATTTTAAAGCAGGTTCATAATGTACAGTAAGCTTTTGCAGAAAAAACAGAGAAATGTTGTTCCGACTTCTAGGGCCTACTTCTTGTAAATATTCCGAAGATGTTTTAGACACGACATCATACTGATCCTAGCGATATATGTATTAACATTTACTTTCACCGTTTGAGATTCACTTTGGAACTTCGCAGAGCTGTGTAACTTAGTTCCGGCGTTACACTGTTCCGCCACAGTAACAACCTTAATTAGTATTTGTTCTGAAAAAACAAGAAAACAAAAATTTTGTACGAGATTTCTAATAGCCACGTTTTTAGTTTTCGAATTTTGTGTTTTAAAAAATAAAGGAATATCCCTATTTTATAGCCTGGCGAATATCCCGACCTCACTTTCATCCATTCATGCCAACATTCTAAACATCAAAAAACATTACTATTCGCAACCCTTGATGTAAAACGAGTTGTTTATTTTCAATTAAAATACGAGACGACCTTGGGTGATTAACACATGCTGAATATGTTGTCTTCACTCCTCACAAGTTCTATTGCGTACACAACTGTATTTATAATCCGCGTCAACGTTTTCGGAGCAATGGATCTGCTAATTATTTTAACACGTTGAAGAAGAAATGAAATCGGTAGGGTATACTGGAACTTGAAACCCCTTGCAATAATTCGACTGTGACTATTGCAACAGAACTTTCTTGTGACACAACTGCAAAGAAATTCGAATGGATTAAGAATTTGCACATTACGAGCTTAATTAATGACATAATCATGAGAGGTCTATTCTGAGGTTAAATTTCCCGTTAAAATTCAATTAAAATTCATGTAAGTTTCACCTGAAGTGGCAATATGGTTCGGATTGCTTTTGCAAATGTTTTTCGATAAGTACTGTGTTATGTAAAGTTGGGTTTATTTATGATTTTGTTAGTGGTTACGTGTATGCTAAGAAAAACAAGCCGGGTACTTGATGATTGTGTCCACATTACAAGTTATAAACTATTACGCGGTTAGAGTTTGTTTTATTTATGTGACTTTTATAATATATTTTTTGCTGTTGAATGACGTCTTTATTTAGTTTTATTACTAATCAAAAAAGACTTGGGTTAATTACTGTGGCCAAGTGCGTGTGTACTTCCCAAATTTGGGTCAGCTGTTTAAATGTGACATAATAGTAATTTTTTTTTTATTTTTTCGTATAAACTTACCGTGTACCAATTCTATAATGTCTATATAATAGCAACAACTGAAATATGTGCGAGCGAAGCTCCTGGCACGACATATTTATTAATTTAGGTGATCATTTTGTGATTGGTGATTGTGTTCAAGAAATGTTTGATCATAAGGAAATCCTTACTATCTATTAATTTTACCGATGGATAGATTTTTAGAATACGACATTTTCAGTCTATATTCCTTCTGTTTGGTAGACAATATAATTATTTTCAACGGAAATGCGTATTCTTGGTTTCCGCAAAATAAGTACATCTCCCATAGTCAATATTCTAAATAGCTCATTTTAATGACTTCTGTTGTGACTAGGCGTGGCAATTATTTATTTATTTTTGGACTTTTACACTTCATTAAAGTTAATGACTTGTTTTGTCGCTTCCTACAAATTTTGGTATGTTTACTTATCACTTCAACCTGGACAATTATGTGGTTATCATTTTTGAATTAAAATTACTTTAAAAACTGTTACTTTTTGACACTATTTTGCAGTTCAGTGCGCAAAATATTACTTAGGTCAAGGATATTTGGTATTTTACGATAACACTAAATTCTGGAACATAACCTTAGTATTAATGGTTTCATTGTGTTGTTGATACTGATCGAAAACAAAAGAAATTACTTCCATATCGTATTAATAAAGCTGAATGAGTTTTTTAGCATGTCACCATATCTACAAAAACAGGTTAATTTTTTTTCAAGAACGAGATATAATTTGTCGCAAATTCTTGGCAAGTTTGTTAATTACATAAGTAGTTGATAATTAATTATTATCGGTTTTAGGACAACCGGTTTTTGATTCAGCTGCAAATCAAAATAATGTTAATTGAATGTAGGTTTAATATGGAGTTTGTCTCATCTATAACAATATTACTAAAATTTTTTATCAAAAACAACAAAGCGCTTTTGTTCTTTAGTTGATTTCGCGACCAACACACATACTGTGTGTATATTTCATAAAGAACAAAAGAAACACAAGTACTACCAATTATAGTCGGTCTATATTTAAACCCATTGGATTTACTTATTCTAAATATAATGCGCTTCCATGATTCCATTCATTAAAACTTTGTATACCTCTGGCCTGATTGATAAATGCACATACCACAAACTGTGGAAAGCTCGAACTAGATAGAATAATAAACAATAACCTTGACTGTCTGTCCACATTAAAACAGACAAAATAAACGTTTTATTGATGTGGTCTGAAAAATATAAATTGAAATACACACAATGCAATAAACATTCGCCACATTTGTTGTTAGTTATACATAAAATGCAACAATATCATTTTAACATGTGCACAGTTCTTGCTCATACCATTTAACTAACACTCCGCGGGACCATAAAAGATGATCTAGTAACACCTAATACACAAAACCTCGTTGTGTTAAGTCACACAACCGCACGTCTCCATTACTTCCAATTCAAATTTATTACGTTTCCAATAAAAACTTTACGATGCAGGGGCAAATCATAAAACGGCCTTCTGTTCGTTTATAATACAAAATTACAGGCAGATCCGGTACTAACATTTCTATTTCCAGCCCTTCAATCAAAAAAATCCCCAAGCACTGAGATTATTAGTAACGGTTTAAATTTAGCCCAGCTCGTCTGCGTCTTTCCTATGTGACGCAACGACAACAAACAAAAATTGATTATTAAAATTCATGCCGCATTCTTTCACAAAAGTAGATTTGTTTTTGAGGGCGCTACCAGTTACGCAATTGTCGCGAAGAGAAATCGTCGTGACCTTAGCGACCCTTGGACACGTGGAGGAAAAATGCGGAATTATGCGAAGATCGAGAAACGTTAGGTGGATGACAAATTCCGGACAACAAAGAATTGGTGGCCAACGAAATGACTAATGTGCCGTGGTGTTGAATTATAAAACAATAACCTGTGGGAAAAATACTTGCTTGCACAAGATTTGTATTTATGAGCGGCGTGCAAACGAAATCTACGAACGATTTACCAACATAACAACAGTAAATTATTCCGATTGAGTTTGTGATTGCTATATTAGGAGGCGATAATAACGCACAGGCTGTTATTACTATTATTAAATGAGACGATTTTGGCAATGAAACCGACAACCGCAACATGGGTTTCACAATTAACACTGTTAATAAGGAGCGATAGATTTGGAATTAAATGGTTTTGCAGGAATGCTAAACAAACAGAGGTCTGCGAAACAGCTGTTGCCAGCACTGGGTATGAAACTGCATGAAAAGTTTTCTGGGTTATTTAAAAAAAAAAAAAAAAGGAAAACATGTTGCTTGCTCTTCAACTAAATTTTTCCATAAATTATGATGAAAACTTAATATTTATTTGACAGGCTACTTTTACTAATATTATTTTCTCGTTTTACATTATTTTTAAAATTAATGTTATAAGAGTATTACTGAGAGTAGACGTGCACGCCATAGTTCTGTGACGTCACTTTTTATACTGAACCACTAACTTGGAAGTTAGGCAACTTAACATACTTTACACCCAAAAATAAAAATAAATGGTTATGTAAAGTACGATAAACTAAGTTAAGTAGTGTCTTTACTAAGTTATAATACGTCATCATTTTCAAAATTTAGATCATTTTTTTAGAACTAATTAAATTCAGGAATGTAATAAAAATTTCGAGCGAAACCAACACTCCTTAATTAATTGTTAAAAAACTTGTTAGTGATAAGTGGAAACGTTAAAAAGAAAAAAATCAAAAGTCCATTTTAATAAAAAAAAAGTATCGATTTGAAATTTTCATTCACATTTAGTAAGTTCAAAAAGTGTTGCAGAAAGTTGTCTGCAATAATTATCACAGTTTGAAACGAAAAGCGTGACACAATCAATGTCAAAGCTTTTTTCTTTAAACCCATTTAGGTACAAAATTGGCAATAGGTATAACAGGCATATAATTATTTCATCAAGTAGTGACAACAACGTAGTTCCAAAAAGCGTAAGAATTGCCATTTAGTTGACTTAAAGTAAGCAATGTTTTTTCTTTATTAAACCAGCTCTTACTTTGCATTTCGAAATACCAAGGGGTTATAAAATTTTCAGATTATGGTAACCTATGGAAATATTTTTCATTTCTTTGATTATATGCCATGCGTCAAAATTCAAACTTATTAAAATAAATTTCGAACAAGGGTATGTTTTCCGACTTATGAATGATGGGTTGCCTAGAGTGCACGGGCAAAAACTGCGAAACTGGACCATCTGTCAAGCTTTATATGTGTTCTAAGAATATCGTGTAGATGATAAAATACTAATCGAAATTTGTGTAATCATCCACGCCAACAATTAAATGAAGTACACACATTTTTTTCACAATTACTCATAATTACGTTTTTTAAACCAACATATTCATGATATTCCGTACTTGTTGTTTATGAATCTGCCTTCGTGTGGAAAATTTTTTGTGCAATTTCAGGGGTGAGGAAAATCAGGTCTAAATAAATTTGTACCAGTTTTTTGACATTAACAGTTGAAAGGTTTACCGGTTTAATCAAAGAATGATTTCAACTTTCGAAAAACAAAACTTTTAACGAATATGTGATGTTTTTTTACTGAATAAGTTTCGCTCTTTTTAAATCAAAATATTGCGAAACAATAGGCTAAATTTATTAAACAATTAGCATGCGGAAATGAACTTGTATTAATTATAATAATGATAATTGTCCTTTGTGAGTATTTAAATTGTTGAATACTTTTCTCTTCGTAAAGATACAAAGAAACGTTGTTGGTTCATTCGTTGTGTAATTTTTAATGGCCAAATTCAATATTTCCGGCCGACACTATGAATTATCTTGACATCTTTCTTTCGGAATCGAGGTAGTAGCAGTTTAGAAATCACAAAAAACTAAAGGTGTTTGAACTTTTAATGCCTCTCAAGCACAACATCTACAGTGTAATTACTAAACGCGCGGTCCTCGATATCTTATTACTTATTAGAGATAGACTTTGAGGACTGCACTCTGAAAATTATTTTTAGTATGCAGAGTGTTCTATTTTTAAAGCGTAACACACAATTTATTTTTTTTTTAATGAGATACCCTTTATATTATTACTTTTGAAATGCCGATGCGATGTTGCCAAGTTATTTCATTTTTTTTTAATTTTTGGCCAATGGAAGGGTTCACAAAAAATCGCAATAGGGTTATTATTAAAGTCTGTGTTACAATACTCTGTGGAAGGATAAATAAAGGTACGGGTTTTGTTAATGAAATATAGGTGTTCTATCCTAAAAAAATGAAAAATGGATTTTTGAAAATTGTAACAATTTAAACATTTTTTGTAAACACTGTATACCACAATTTAATCTCATTTACACCACAACAAACTTCGCACCTTTCTTTATTTCGCCACAAATGTTGTAACACAAATTTTAAAAATAACCCGACTATGATTTTTTAATGAACCATTTTCCATTGCTAAAAAATTTTGAGATAAATTGGGAGAACGTGGCAACGTCGCATCCGAATTTCAAAAGAAAACTGAAAATAAATGTATAATCTATTTCATTAAAAAAAAACTGATTTGTATTACGCCTTAAAAACAGAACACTCATCTGTATAGTTAAAAATAATTAATGAGATATCGAGGAACGCGCTTTTAGTCACTTACCCTGTATTTAATAATATTTGTAACCGACGTCATCACTTTTTCAATGGAAGTAAATACTTAACATTAATTTGGACGTGTACAGTGATAATATTCTACCACAAACGGTAGATATAAAAACCCAGAATGTTGGGAAAGTTTGACAAGACGTTTCGAAGTAATCGATAACATAAATCGCTTTGTATATTTCTTTTGAATCATCTGAAATTCACACTACTAAACCACAAATAACATGTCATATCATCGTTCGGTCGTATTGTTACGATATGACGTCATCCAATTAGTAGAGGGGATGAATATTTCAAAGAAATCTATATGCATATGCGTAAAATTAAGTGAGTGGAGAATAAATCAGTACAAATATACAACTAAAGTAATATTTTTCGTCTTCACAAACTTTAGATATTCATGAAAATTATTCTATTACAGCATTTTTCCTAGTTTTGTAAAATAAAAAAATTGTGCTTATTACGTGAGGAAATTCTAATTTTTACACTTGCGTGTTTAAATGGTAACACTGAAATATGTGATTACGTTCCTCAGCATTTTATGGATTAAGTATCAACTAATATTTTTTATTACATTACATAACATACCGGCAACTATTAAAGCTAAGGAACTGCTCGTGAGTTGCGTTTAGACAGTAATTAACCGGCTATATATCAAAGTTTGATAATATACTGTATGTTGGAAGCTAAATTAGTAATTTTTAATATAATTAAACGAGACAGTTTTGGCAATGAAACCGATAACTGCAATAAAACTTTCACAATTAAAACCACTACAATCTGCACAAGGAGTGATCGATGTGGAATAGGATATTTCTCCAGGAAATTTACGAAACAGTTGCTTGTAGCAATGAAATATTAACACATGTACAACCTACGTACAACTTTATTAAAGTATGATTAAATATTAGTTGTTAAAAATTTTACGACATTACTTGACCTCCAATACTTAATTTTTCTTCAGGCTATCCGCTCGAATCTAGCACCCACAATTAAATTAACACTGATCCTTACAATTACAAAACACCATTACAAAAGATTGCATAACACCGACTGTTGGTGGTCCAGTTCGCATTTTTTTCCAACTCAAACCTAAACTTACCATAACTTGGAAAGTTTCGAGTATTTACTTTTCTTTCAATCAAACTTTCCTCTCTTTCCACAAAGTCATCAATTTCTCCACTTCATAACCATAAAGTCGCAGACAAAGAAACGGAATTGTGGGTTTTAAATTAACAGTTCAAAGAATGCATTCGAAGCACCAGACCGGATAGAACCGACAAGCAACAAGGAAAAAGGATAAATAGGCACGAGTCTAATGTGATGATAAATGCTTAACTTGTGATAATCTGCGATGCGTTGTGCCCTTGACTTTGAATGCCGTCACGCAGAAAATTCTATTGTTAACTGAACAATAGGGACATTGAGCCCACATTGTTTTTATCAGCGATACGGAAAAATCCAATAGAAGATGCAAAACGAACACTGCACTAGGTAACTGTAAAGGCGTGTTTACACGATGCGTGTGGGTCTTTAAACGTGCGAGTTCGAGGAAACGCCAGTTCCAAAATGCGGCTGCAACTGTTTTCATACCCACGTTCAAAGTTGGCAGATTTGGGTAGATTTCCACGTTTGGTGAACAGATGTTAATTAGTGGGTATTGCACAAAGTGGATTGGGAGCAATGTTTGACTTATAGAGCTCTAAATGCTTCGGCCAATAACTCTGTATTACTTTTACCATATGAGATAAGAGAGTTTTTGTAATATGTATAGCCTAGTTCGAAAAAAGTAAAGTTTGTTCGTAGCACCTTTTAGGAGCAATAAATCTTAAACTGATCCTAAAAATCACGATTTGCGCCGGTACCCACCGCGGTGCATCTAATTTATTGTTAACCTTATAGAGATTACCCAACCAAATTTATCAAATGTCAAGATTAAAATGCAATTTAATAAATCAGTCACCCTTTCTGGCAGCGATATAGAAAGTAAAACGGAAGACGGTAAATCGGATTCCGGACGCAACAAAAACGAAATTTCTAAACGTTTCCACGCTTAGTTGTGCTCCAAAATGAACTATTTACGCATCACTTGCACCTTTTTCTCCACTGACAACAAACTTTTCCAAGTTCGCGAACTTTAGTTCCGTTCTTTGTCTTCCTAGTGTACAAATCAATCAAAACACGTTGTCAGAGAAAGAATTTTAATTAGGTTTGTTTGAATGTGAACACGTTGAATTTTGCAACCTTCGGTGCAGTAAAATCGGATTTTTTATCAGTTGATTGATAATTTATGACAAGTGAGCGAAAAGGAGAGTTGTGTTAAAACAGAAAGTCAATGTCCCTCGAGGGCGCTTCATCCACACACATATAGAATAATTTCTCCACACTTGCGTCAAAATACCCGTACATGCGTAGACATAAATTATGATCAGGAGCAAGGAATTCTAATCAGTTCATTTGAATGATTATTGTAGTAACTAGTTATGTTTTGACTTGCATGACGACTTTCTTCTCGCCTTACAATTTACTTGGAATGCCACTCAAAGACAGATGTTGTATGGGTTGAGATAGAAATCAACCAATGACGCGATAAGAGAACAGTGGCCCAGATTGAAATATTAATCAAAGAGCGATTGCTCCCAATTATTGGGACTCCAGCCAAGGCTAAACTTAATAAGGCACAGTGTACGTTATATAATAAAATTAGTCGACCGTAGTATTGTAGCGGATTCGATTAATTTGAGGAATGTGTTTACTGTGATACAGGAAGAGTGTGAAGGAGACGAAAAATGACCGGCTTGGGTGTGTTTTGCCACTTTTTTCACAAACGCTATTAATTTCAGAGGGAATGGAATTAGAGAAAGAAATGCAGTCTTCTTCCAATACTGTCTCATTTGTTTCTATAGTGTCTCCAAAGGAATTTTGTTTTTGTGGCTTATTACTGGTTTCACATATTCACCAATGTTCTGGATAAATACAACAAAAATCGCGGATTCTTGCATATAAATAATATTTTGCTTCGTACTAGAGGTTTATTTATAGTGCAATCGCCAGAGAAAGCGATAGAACTACCGGAGATTATTTGTTACAAATAGTGTTGGTGTAATCGATAAGACATCTGAATTCTGGTATTTTTGTACACGTGCCTCGAGTGATTGTTGCTTAAATATGTACTCTTACTGGACTTCGGAGAGGGGGTTCCACATGGGTCGGTATTTGGACCAAGTTCGTTTTTATTGTAAATAAATGAAATAGAACATCCCACGTACAGATCTCACTTTATTTGCGAACATTTTAAACTATTCTTGTCTCTTGAGTTGGCTTACATACAAGGACAGAAGGCGCCTACTGCTAAAGATATATAAGCTTCTACTACGTATGTTGGTCCGCAATATCATACTGAGTATGATAAGGAACAAATTTCTTTGTCTCCCTTATAGAAACACACCTGCAAAATTCGTGATATTCTTGGAAGCGTTTACTGTCAGTTGCAAGATTTATATTCTTCAAATGAGAGTGTAATTTACCAAAGATTATCACATAAGTAACTAATCAGCGCTACTAACGACGTTAGATCTTAAATTACTTCTAATCGTCTTTTTCTTTCCAGGAGTCAATCTAAGGCCTCCTACCTTGCCTCTCGCCGCGACCGAGACCGCATCGTCCCCGATTCAGACACCGGAAGCTACAAACGCACCATGTCACCCAACGGCCATACCATTAACGAACCCATCCCCGAACCAGCACCTCAGAAAGAATCCATTTGGTCTCTCAACCGTTCCAGCAAAGACATGATCAAAAACAACAACAACACTAACCTCCTGCGACGATCTTCCATGAACGACAAATCCAAAAAAGCCCAAATACATGACAAAAAATGTGAGGAAAAACAAGACAAGGTAGTCCTACCCGACGTTCTGCCAGTGAATGCGAAAATGCTCAGTGCACGATCTCAACAATATAATCGACCAACGAATTTGAATTTAGTGGAAAACGGAATGAAGAAACATTCACCCCCTGAGTCGCCCTCGAAAACGCCTCCCAGAGGGTCACCATTTGCGCCGCTACGGTCTACGAGTCTGTCCAATCCGCCATTATTAGCGTCGTATATTAAACCCGTGACTCCGAACGAATCTCCACCTTCACCAAAAATTAAACCGTCGTTGTCTCCTAGTTCTCCTTCGAAGTTGTCTCCGTTGCGAACTTCACCTGCTATGTCTTCTCATACGAATAGTCCTATACAAACTTCTTTTCTCAATTCATCGAACGCGAATAGTCCTATACAAACTCCTTTGACTGCCTCTAGTGCGAATAGTCCTGTACAAACTTCACCTCTTAGTTCTCCTAATTGTTCTCCTAAACCGTCGTCTCCCGAAATTTCACCCCCTCCTACACCGTATAAGACGGAAGAGTGTCCGAAAGTGATCGAGGGTTTGCAGCTGATTCAAAGGACTGAGGTAGTGTTACGAGTGAACACTTCGACAACTGACGCTGCTATTCAGACGGAGAAAGATGAGCTGCCTCCGACTCCTTTACCTACTAGGAAGAAGTTGCAGGAAGAGATAGAGTGTGAGAAGTTGAGCGAGGAACTCGTCAATCATCTGCCGACATCTGATAGGTTAAAGGAACTTTTGGGTAAATCTTAAATATTTGTGGCTTAACGGGATTCTAATTCTAATTCTGATTATAGTACCCGGACCAGAGCACAAAAAACCGACGGATTACGTCCAAGGGCTGTTCAAGGTAGAAGTAACATCGAGACCGAGGCCAACAAACTCACCATTTAGAAGTAGGAATAATACTCCTAGTAGTAGTCCACCACCTACTTCCTCTACTCCAATTAGTACCACTACAACCTCATCGAAAATAAGGTACGTGATACCTCTTTGAGATGTCAATTTGTGTTAACCTTGTCATTTTACAGCTCGACCACGTCCCCAATGAGTTCCTTAGTTGAACCCACAAGCCCATTGTCCGGTTCTTCAACTTACTTTACAATCTCAGAACCAAAAGCAAAGTTTTTAACTAGGTATAGTCAAGACATGAGCCAATGTCACATCGTCAAAGATACCAAAGATCTCAACATAAAAAAGGTAACGAGTTAACTTATCATTCTTGTTGGCATACTGATTCGTGGTTTCAGGAAGAGTTAGTGAACCGTTTAGACCGCAAATTGGAAGTTTTACGTTCGGAACAATTGGTGGTAACTGAAGAGTGCAAAATTAACGACGAGCTTGGAGAAAACGTGGAAGCTCATATCAGAAGATTGGCAAGGCCGCACGAGGCAGATAAATTCAGGCTTCACATTGAAGAAGTCGGCAAAATCACAAGTCTTCTTCTTGGTTTGTCTGGAAGGCTAGCAAGGGCGGAAAATGCCTTAATGGGAATGCCTGAGGATCATCCCGAACGAGTACGTTTTGATAATGTCTTAGTCGACGTGTGTTAATAACTATTTTTTGCAGAGAATTTTGGAAAGTAAACGCGACAAGCTCCTGGAGCAACTAGAAGAAGCCAAGAAGTTGAAAGAGTGCATCGATCGTCGTAGCGTTAGCGTTTCAAACATTCTCTACAAGTACTTGAACTCGGAAGAATACACCGACTATGACCACTTCATTAACATGAAGGCGAAATTGATAATGGACTCGAAGGAAATTGCAGACAAAATTAAATTGGGAGAGGAGCAACTGCTAGCCTTAAAAGAGACATTAATCGTCGCAGACTGACCGCGTAACTGTATTTTGTTAAGTTGTATGTGTAAAGTATGCTTAACCATTCGAGTTTTATCGAATGTGCCTAGTCCATTGACATTTCCTTCGCTCTTAAGTCCCGGTTACAAAACGGAGATTTTGTGTAATATAAAACATGATGTATTTTAGATGAAATGTTTTTTTAGTTTATGGTAAATTTAAGTTATCAAATTAGTTGTGGTACTTATTAATTTTGTGGTATTTCGAATATTTCGTTGCAGTTTGTGTCGATTTATTTGACAATACCATGTTGTAGGGTGTACCTCGCAATATCTACTTAGAGCTTGAGTCGGTAGATTTGACTGCTTGAGTCGAGTTGATGTCTCTTACCATTTTCACAAATGGCTATGATGACGTCACTAGAGCAGAATAGGCTGTTACGTTGTGCATTTTTCATATTTAGTTGAAAACATAATTATAAGTGCAAATATGGTAATCGTATGAATGAGGAAGCCCCAACAATATTTACAGCGATTCATCTACCCAGTTTTATACTTTTGTTAATTTATTGTCTCCTTCTTTAGTCACGTTTAATTCAAATTAAGTGCTGTGGATCTTGTAGGGTTGCCTTCTTTTATAAGATATTACCTAATACATCTTCCTACCAAGTATTTCATTGTATCTTAGGTGTACAAAAGTCAAAATTATAACCCATTGATTTTCTCTTTATCATAATGAGAGCAGTTGTATATATAAATGTATGTATTTAAAAATGAAATCGAAAGTGGTGCTCTGGAAATTTTTTATATTAAGTTATTGTTGTGATTTTCGTTTATATTGAAACTGAGTCGTGTGTATTTTTCTTACATATTTTTAATATACCATAAGTATGTTATTTACTTGCATACAAATTTAAATAGATTATTTTAAGCTTTATGCATCGCTTGCAATAAATAACTAAATAACGATTTTTTTTCGTATTTTATTTATTTCCACATACCAAACATCTTTTGTGTAATATGCAGTCTTGATTATTAACGATTTTGTAGAAACAGAATTTCGATATCCTTAGATGCTTATGTTTCATGAAATAAATTCACTCGTGAAACGACAAATAGAAAAATAAATTACGAAAGTTGTGGGAATGTATTTTGGGTTGCATATTCGACTTGGCAAGCAAAAAACCTGCTACAAAAGACGTAATTTAAATTCCTCCTGGTAGGTATAACACACACCATATCCTATACCCAAAAGACCTGCCGCATATTATACGCTCTACCCCGACTTCGCAAAGGTCAGCTATTACCAAACTTCCCCATCAAGTTTACAATTTAATTTCTGTTTCTGTTAGGATAAATTACGGGAGAGAAAAATCGTCAGATTTTACTAGAAACTGTTTATACCGCTTTCGCCATGTGATTTTGCGCTTTTATGTCAACAAAAATTCAAATCTTAAGTTCTTGAACTTAGAACGATGTATAACAAGTACCAGAGGATTACCAGAAAGGAAGCCAACAACAGTAATAACATTTAATCCATCAAGAATTTCAAACAAAAAAGAGTTCGCATGATGATCACGCATTAATTCAAATGATTTATTAAATCAAAAATGTGTTCACACATTAGATCGTCATAAATCGAAACTAAACCCCGTACTACATACACAAAGCACACATAAAATAAACACATAGAGCACAAGCTAAATGCAGTCAAAACCAACATAAGGTGACTGGCGATAGGTAAATGTACCTAAAAGGTAAGAAATACACACTTATTTGATATTTTAAACTAATCTTTTATTTTGCAGACAACAAATCATTCCAACAACAAACTATGAAGAAGCTTTCATCTACACAACTCATAATTTCAGTTGATAGGTGAGTTGCTGAGAACAGGTACTACTCGTAATTAATCCTTTGTTATTTTTTCCAGTACTACAGGTATCGCAAAAATGAGGGATATTACTGGTCGAAAGAAATATTTTTGCAAATATCCAGGGTGCAACAACTGATATTATACTCATATTTCTGGGGACTGTGTCAATAACTATTTCTTCACATTCCCAAAAGATCGTCAAAGCCTTGAACTTTGGAGGTGTGTTTGTGAAAAACGTTTAAATGCAGACGCTGTTCCCATTTCATTGGAAAATGAATGCTATCCTCTTATGGAACATCTTCCAGTTTCAAATGAAAGCAATCACACCAAAGTTTCTACTTGCAATCAGCCCTCAACACCTTCAGCCTTTTGTCCACTGCATGTCTCTCATTTGCAAGAAAACAATGAAAAAATAGTCGATTTTGCTTTTGGTGATCTTACCTTAGATGATGATAATTGTTGTACTGTTACAACGGATAGTCGTGCCCTTTATGTTTTCGAAGGGTATAATTATTTTGTTCAAGCGGCGAAAATTATAATTGTGATGTAAATTATCAAGATCATAATTATTCTATTTCTAGTTATGATGAAATCCCTGTGAGCAGTAATAAATTCGGTTTTTTAGATAATAATGAAAAAGGTAAAGATGGTCTATTATCAAATTCTATGTCTGCAAATGAATTAACTACCAGAAAGAAAGCAATGTATAAAATTCGTAGAAATATCCAGTCAAAATTATGTAAACTTAATAAACTTTTGGAACAAGAGAGAAATAAAGTTAAAACATTAGAAAAATAGTATGCATCTGGCAAATTTGAATTCATCAACTAATGTTTAAATTCTGTAACTAAAGAGTTCATTAATTCTTAATTGGAATGCTTTAAGAAAGCCTAATGCTAGAAGGTCTACAGATCAGGACAAAGCTTTTGAATTGTCATTGTACAAGAAACATTTAAGTATAAATCAGTATAAATATTTGCAAATTTATTTTCAAGTACCTTCTTCGAGCACACTAAAAGGCTTATTACCTACCTAATATTCAGAGTGATTCAAGCATTTTGAATCATTTAAAAAATCAAGTTTCGAAAATGAAAGCAGATGATCGTTTTTACTCACTGCTTTTTGATGAAGTGTCTGAGACAAGGATTTCATTATGAAAAGGTGAAAAATATAACTTATATGTATTATGAAGATTAAGGTTCTATTGGACAAACAAGGAAGCTAATCATGTACTTGTTTTCATGGTTCATTAGTATCATTAGACTTCAATAGAAACAAGTCATTGCATATTATTTCACCTCACACACTGTTTGAATAGCAACATGAAGAGATTTAAAATTTGGTTCATTTTTATTTACTTTTTGTATATAGTGCGTGGTACCATTTTTAAATTATCTGTTTTTATCTCGGTTAATCCATTTGTCATTTAGTTTTGTAGAATATTTTTGTTCATGTTTAGAAATATTTTTATTTTATGTTTTTAATTTTTTATTTATAGATTTCTTATTTTACGTTGTGCAATAAATATTTTATCAGATAAATAGGTATATATGTATACTCATTTTACAGAATCAGTGCGTTTTACTTCATATGCTAATGATCTTGTGTTGATCAGAAAGACTGGTCAATAGATTTGGACCAACCTTTTTACTTTGAAATTATTCGAAAAAAATGCAAAATGTACAATGACATCGCTCAATCTTTATTTTTCCCACACTTTATAAAATTTAAAACGTCCGCTTAACGTTTAGTTGGCCATCGTACCATCGGGAGCGCTGGGATTTTGTTGCCAGTAGTCTCCCTAGATCTAGGGACACTAGTTGCCAGTCAGTTGCCAATCATCAACAAGGGATTTTCACTTCTTGACATGAGTGTTTTGTGTCCATTACCAACTCGTAAACTAACAGCGAAGTCTTTCGTAATTTCGTAAAAGCTAAAGCATGGATGATGGCGTGCGCTATTGAAAGGACATTATTATAGATATTTCTTGTTTGGAGATTATGAATTCAGTTATTGTTGTGATAGTATTGTAATAACCCAAATTTCCCGCCTTTAAATGGACCTTGGCGGGAAGACGTTCTTTCATACAAGTGAGGACATACCGCATGTGAGTTGAGAGCGCAAGAAATAATAGACAAAATTAGGGAGGTCGAAATCCTTCCTTAGGAGGAAAAGACACAAAGAGCGAAAGTGACTCAGCGTGCCCTTCTGGTGACTCCGCAGGACCAAGGCGTTATCGGTCTTCATTCCCAAAAACCCCCTAGAGTTTTATTCACCGAAATATTACATTTCAAACACCTTAAGATTTAAGATATATGAAAGAAAACGCTCGCGAATTGACAGACATACACATAAGAAAAACGAACAAACGCAAAACTCTATACATCTGTTTGGAGTCAATGCAAATATTTGAATATCACAAATTTAATAAAACAAAGCAAAAACTGAATCAAGTAACTGGATGCAAATACACAAGTTATTACAGGCGTGTGGCGGCAGATCTTTTTTTTTTAAGTTACGGCAGTTAACACGAGCACAACAAAAGTACCCCTGGGGCGTTGTAGCATAAGCGGAATTTGGGGCTACCGGTCTGGAGCTGTTCTCCCCCCACGACGGCCATTCTACCTATCGCAAAGGATACTCGCACGCATATCTCCATTACGAACGTGCCCTGCGGAACTAGGCCATTACGGTCGCCAGACCCGCAAGAGAATCTAGGCTAGCACGAAGCCTAGAACTTTACAACATCAGCGGCCGCCCCTGAATCTATCCAAACCTGTGGACTTGCCAGCCCGACTAGGAACTGAACTTCGCTTCTGCCACGTTTTCTGTGTTATTTAACCTCAATTCCATTTTCTTAAATATTCAATCTCTTATAACTCTGATATTAACAACAACTAAACAAGTGTTAAAGTTTCAACGAGCAATAAACAACATTTAAATTTGCCATACAATCTTGTGAAAATTTAAGCAACAAATAATTCTTATGTGAGATAAAAATTGGACATAAAACAATTTATATGATAGAAACATTCATCAAAAAAGTATTTACAAAACAAACTTAGCAAGGATTTATGAAACAAAAGATCTGGTGTGAAATAAACTTGTACAAATAGAAATATTATGGGAACTTAAAACTGTAGAACATGAAATTTACGTTCAATTAAAATTATACAACAAATAAAATTACTGAAGTTAAAACTGTGAGATTGATGTGAAATATTGTATGAGGTGAAGATTTGCAGAGTTAACAAAATTTACATGAGATTAAGAATTGCCACACTTTTTCAATGATTCAAACAAAGAGCTTACATTATGTCAAATTATATCATGTTCTAAGTGATTGGTTACTTCAAAAAAACAATTTACTTTGAGAGTTTAAAATACCGCGAACTGGTTACCCCAACAAAACACATAATAAACAAACACAAAAATATCCAATCATCGCTCCGAGGGAAAAAGCGTCTCGGTGATGTAAATTTTAAAATCCTTGTGAGGAAAAAGCGTCTCGGTGATGTAAATTTTAAATCGTTGGGAGGGCATGCCTTGATAAATTAATCAATATGTAGCGTTGTGAGGGCATGCCTTGATAAATTAATCAATCTGTAGCGTTGTGATGGCATGTCTCGATGAATTAATCAATCTGTGATAACGATGATAACCGCCTAAGGGAAGAAAACATTTTAAACCCCTCCCGCCAGTTCGCAGTATAATGAACTATTAGCAATCTTGTGTGAAGAATTTAGAAGTGTTATAATGTAACACTTACGTATATGCATCTAGACACCTATTCGTAATTAAACAAGGTGTTTTTCCTGACTAAGTGAATTTCATGAAATCTTCTAGCAAATGGTTTATTTAAATAATCCTGATTGTTAAATTGTGTTTGCACTAGCTGACTATTAAGAAAAACTAACTTGATTGGTGAATTTACAAACTGAAACAAATTTACAGCACGTGTCTCGCGTCGACCAGAAGTCCGCATTTCTCCGATTAAGAGGGCGCAAGAATTAACCGCGCGGGTTGGGGACAACTGTGCCATTATGAAAGTTACGATTGATTGTCGTTAAACAAAGGGTTCCTCCCATTTTATTAACTACCAAACCAACTAATTTAAACCTAGCGCTTACCACGTGTTTACACTCACACAAACACATTCATAATGACCACAGATAATGACGCTACGCCATGCAGCTTCTCTACCAACCAAGCAACCCTGTAACTAAAAACTCCCTAGCGCTACGTGCCGCCATCTAACTAAATATTCATGCAAAATTAACCCCTAAGCGCTACGTGCATATTTGGTTGCCTATGTTTAACGATTTCCTTTTTGTGATTGAATTTTTTTTTCAAATTCAAATTATTCAAGTGTGATTTCGCGCCGCTGTTAATTAATTTCAGCGCGAAAACTTTGATTTAAATTCGGTAACTACAATATATCAACGAAAATAGTGGTTTTATGGCTTTGACTTTTCCAATCCCCTCGTTTGTGAACAAACACACTATAAACTAAAGGTAAACCGGTGTTCTTTAGGAGAAACATTAATTGGTATGATTGTAAAAAGCTGTTATTCGTTAACAAGATAGATGGAGGAGTCAAAATCGCATAAACCATTATTCTCGTTGGTACACTATACTTGAAGTTACAATTCGGTGTTGAAGTATTTCTAAAAAGTTGAAATGACTGTTCCGATTGTTTTTTAATAAGTGGACACTAATAACATCAGAATGCCAGTTATGTATAGTGGTGTCATCTATAGAAAACGTCATTGGTTTGTTTCAATTTATATGTATGCATAGAAAAAATAGTTTTCAAATGACAACAATGCTTCGAGTAGGTATTTGATTTAGATTTACTTAATCAAGTGAGATTATAGTTACAGAGTAGTAGTTTCGGCTAAATTTCGCCTTTCTAATTTGTTTGTGTACACATTAAATAAAGAAAATAATAATAATAGTAAGAAAGAGAATTCATTAAAATATCAACATAAATAGCTTACGCCAGAAAATAATTAGAATATAAAACTGTATTTAAAATAACCAACACCCAAAAAAATGTATGCAAAATCCTGACCATTGCGGCTTCTTCCGTTTAGCGAGTCCCTTCCTCTTCACAAAAATCTACAATCTACCGCAACAAAACAAAATCATAACAATAATTTCTACACAAACAAAATGACCACTGAAATTAACATGAACCTATGAACATTGACTTTTAACAATAATGCAAAATTAATAGTTTAAAACAGATAAATTTTTAAAATATCAAAAATGGTCTCCCAAAAGAATAAAATTTTCAAAAATATAAATTGGTGCAACTACCTGTAATAACCCAAACCTCCCGCCTTTTATTTGGCATTGAACAAAATTTGAAAAAGCCCGCTAAAATTTAAAATTTGACCTTGGCTGTGATCGTCTACAAAAGTGGGACCCTACATTGTGTTTTGAAAACTGGCGGGAGGCGTTCGTTCATACAAATTGGCGCACTGCGGAGCGGGAAGAGTGACGGATTTAAAAAACTTATATTTGGAAAAAAAAACTATGAAAAATAAATCCAATAAGAGCTCAAGAGACCTTGGCCAAGGGCCCTAGAAGAGCTTAAAGAATTTATTCCTCAGAGAAAAAAAAAAAACCTTTATTTTCACTCGAACCTGAGAACATAGAATAAATATTAGCAACCTTACAAGTACAACAAGAAACAAAATAAAAAAAAGTCGCGGAATTCTCAGAAAGTAAATGGATGGCAACGTCCCAGGTATTTCGGTAGTGTGGCCTCTACAAACAAGATGGGGGCGCACAGCGGGGGCAGGGCGACGGCCACACTCCCCGTGAAGGTCCACATAGTCCTACCTCACCACTTCACGCGCGTGGTCTTACGCACCCACCTGACATAGGTTGACCTTCCTGTATCCCGCAAACAAGGTAGCTGTGTAAACTCCGAGTCCGCTAGGGCCGGAAGTCTAGCAAGACCCGCAAACACTCGCACGGAGACGCCGACGCCACCGCGTCCACACCACACGACCCCCGAGTTAACTAGCGTTATCAAAATGAGTATTTGGATTTCAGACAAGCAATAAGCAAAATTTAATTTGGCCACACTCCATCAACACTTGTTTTAAATAACAAAGAAATTTAAATGAGATTAAATTATGCACGTGTGATCAACAATCTTATACAACAAGGAAAATGAAATGAGAAATTATTCATGTTTTGTCAATAACTTTAAAGAACAAGAATTTTGAAAGAGATTAAAGTATTCACATTTTGGCAATGATTTTATTGAAATTAAGCTACATTTACGTCGCTGATTCTTACCAAAGAAAATAAAGAAGCTATGGATTTTATTGAAATATTTATCTGACATTAAGCAAAGAAGTTACGACTGCATTAAAATGGTCTGGGCAAAGTTACGTTGTTGACCGAATTAAACACGTCATTGACCGAATTAAACAAAACAACCCCCCCCCCCAAACACATCCCCAAACAAAAGACACATAAATAAAAACACATACGAGATAAACAAAACACATAAAAAAATACCGCACATAAAATATGCAAAATAAATAAAATATAGGTAATCGTCGGTGCACATTCGCTTTGAATTGTGCCCTTCTTTCAATAACATTCATTTTCAAATTCATCAACAGTTTTCGGTCAACAACAAATCCCCAATGACTAATACAAAAATTCACAAAGGTTGCCCTTGAAATTCCCCGGTCAACACCCCGTACCTGCACCCTACCACTTTCTCTTTCTATTTTGAACGGCTGAATATTTGAAAACTACATGAAATTTTCAGGCATTAGAGTTTACAACAAACGAATAATAAATCGAGGAAAAGCCATTCAAATATCTTAGATCTTATAATGTCAGTCAAATTGATGTGCCTAATTAATTGATGTTACTAACACAAAGAAAATCCCCCGTCCTCCAGACTATGATATTATTAATTTTCTGATGCCGTTCTCAACGTTATTTTTGTTAAAGATTCACTTGTTCAGATTACGTTTGAATTTACTTTACGCACACGTGCTCAAATTATGCAACGCAAAACAATAACTCGAAAATTGCCATCCAACTTTCCGCATAACATTCGCTAAATAAACTGCCCTAGCTAACGTAATTCCCTGAAAAGCCCTACTAAAACGGCTTGAAATTATGTTGAAAAGGTTAGTACGAAAATTAACGGCCATGGCGTCATCCGGAAGTGCCGCCATTTTTGTCGCGTCACATATGTGTGTGGTTCCCGCGTCTCACATACTCCGTAACCATCGAGAAGCAACGCCGCTTCTTCCACCAGCACACACGGAATCACGTGGAAAACATACCTCTCGGATCTTCAAACCAAATACGTGCTCACCACCGAAATAACCTCTCTGTGTTCGAACGGAGCGGAGAATTCTTACGTTCGCTGATTCGTCAGGGGGGGTGGAACTCCATTAGAACGAATCGCCACTATAACAGGAAACAAACAGCGCACAGACATTTGAAAAAAACACAGAGAGCACCAACCTGACGTCTTACTCGAAAGAAAGACCAAGTCGAACTGCCGCGACTCACCCTGCTCAAACACACCCTTCTGCGCATCTCCCTCTTAGTGATTTTCGTTTCTTTCCATTCCCATCCCTTTTCTTACCAAAAGTTTGGCGCGCGGGAATTTGGTTCGAAACGGCTTACTACATACCCAAATTTATTCATCCGTACTTCCCTCGTCTCTGAAACACGAACGATTTTTAATGCAGGTTGAGGTTATATTGTACTTACAATAAAAAATATTTATTAATTTAAATGAACAAGTCAATTTTAATCGATGTTCAGCAACCTTAAATCAATGTAAGTTGTTTAGATTCTAAAACAAATCATAAAATTTTATTCTACAAATTTATTTTTTATAACAACTTAATAACCCATGGGGAACAAGGTTAAAAACATGGAATACTGTTAAATCATAGGTAAAGAAACATATACGCTGCCAGACAAAAAGCTCGAACCCTTGAATATTTTTACTTTACCCTAATGTTTAGTATTATAACTTTTAAAATGTTTTTTCTGATTCCATATTTTGTTTTAGAATAAAGTTATGTTTTCTGTTTATGAATAAATGAATGTTTTGCTTTTCGTAATATTTTTTACGAAAGCTCGACCAATTATATGTAATCACAAAAAATTCAAGTTACCGGTTTTTTTTTGTCTGGCAGTGTATTTTTCAAATCAGAGCATAATTTTGTGTTAATGTTATTAAATCTTTAATATATAGAGAGGATAGACAAAATTCTCATTCTTGTTTTACTATTTATATGGTAATGTTAAAATATATATACCTACAGTTTCACAACAATCAGTATGGTAATTTACAAAATGATCTAGAGAATAAAATCACCAGCAGATGCATGGAAACGAGGGATCGATAGTTTCATACTTTATAAACCCTGAAATGTTCTACCCTTAGTTTATTTTCTAAATGTGAAAACTTCTCAATACTGAATTATGCGAAATTTGATAAAAAATCGTGCTTACCGCTTAACTAGTAAAGTGTTTTCAAATTTTCGTAAAATTACAAATCTTTACAAACGAATAATTACTAATTAGTTATAACGATACACAAAAATGGAAAAATAAAGTCGAGATATTTTCCAAGCGCTAGTGTAATGTAAATTTGAATAGTAATTTAATAATTACAACGGTATTTAAGTCTTAAATATAAAATATAAATAAAATTGATTTAACCATCTATATCAAGAATTAAATGACGTAAACTCTTTTTTTCGTAGTAACTTATATTTACACTTTATAGCATAAGATAATCCTGTATGTGTGGTACATGAGTCTACCTTGATTTTTATCACAATCACTTTACAAAAATTTTTGTGCGCATAGCTGATATTTGGGTTACGTGCATAACGACTGTGGGTCCACGTGTGGATTTCTTAGAGAACTTGAGCTTTGCTGGCGTTAGATCGGTCTCGTCCTTGTCGACATTTTTTTTTCTAGCACACTGAATTTGTTTGAATATTTATTTTCCCGCGCGAGGGAAATGACTTTAAACCAATTTTTTTAAATTGCAACGTTAAATTGCGATCACCTACAGTGATATACAGCACTTAGATATTTACTTCATTTTCGGCTGAAAAAAAAAATTAAGTTGTTTACGATAGTTCGACATATGCGAAAATCACTGCTTCTGAAACAGTCTTGTTGATTATAAAATAATGTGTGAGTGCTTTATTTCAATCAACTTTTTTTTATGTTTATAAATTGTATTTTTTTCAAACAAATGAAAATGAAATCATGAAATCAATATCTAAGTGGTGTACAAAAATATACCTTGCAATAAAAAAATGGATTTGTGTAGCGACGCAGACGTTATATGTGCGTCATATTTCATATCAATGTATTAAATATCTTTTAACGTAAAAATGGCGTTTACATAATTTCAATATCTCTATCCGTTCTCAAGATATTAGGCCGTCGAGTTTTATCTGGGACACCTGTATATATTTTTTGATATTTGTGTTAGTTCAACAGTGTTGAAATTTAAATACAGTTAACTAAACACCCACCAGAAGCGCAAAAAATCTTCATAAATTCAGAATGGTCATTCTTTGTTCTATCCTTATACATATAAGACTTCATCCTCTGATTTTCAAGAGTATTGAAGTATACAGGGTGAGTCATTAGGCGCGCGTCCTCGACATCTCATTAATTAGTAGAAATAGAAAAAAAGTCAAAGACTAAAGTTGTAAGGTTCTTTGAGAACTATACTCTAAAATTATTTTTAATTATACAGAGTATTCTGTTCTTAAGGCATAAAGCACAATTTAGCTTTTTTAAATGATACACCGTGTTTATATTTACAGTTCTCATTAGGGTTTTCCCAGGCTTTATAACTACAGATTATTTTTGAAATTCCGATGCCACGTCCACGTACCTACAACTTTCGTCTTTGACTTTTTTGTGATTCAAACTATTATTAATGAATGAGGCAATTTATTTTATTGGTCGAATCAAGAACTTTATTTTTCGAGTTTCCGGATTCACCATTTCAAAATGCTTCAAGATGCCCACTTCTAGCTTACACAAATCGATTTCTTGGAGTTTTTAGTTCCAATAATTCTTTTTTTGGTTTGGCAATAAGGCAGACGATGTAATTTTTCTACAGATAGATAGAAAAAATTATGTTGTTCCGATCTCTCTGAAATTGAATTCCCGAATGTTGAACTCATTTCTGCCGTTAGTCGTAGAAAATAAACTCGATTTCAGTCCAAGTCGTATTGCAATTCTCATATCAAAAAATATTTTTCCAGTTTACGGGATCATCATTTCGAAATGGTTGAAGGTTCGAACATCCCACTACCTTTTTTTCTGTAAACACTTCAGTATCATGAAAATTTTATGCATATTGATGTAGAAATTTTATTTCAAAAACTTGAAATTCTTCTATTGCTAAACAGGAGTCCAGTCAAAAAATGGAAAAAACATTGTACAACTTAAGTGAAGTTTTGTGAAAGAACAGATTTTTGTTTAAAATCTGATTTGACAACTCAGTGGCTTGTTATACAGTTGTATCGATCAAGTATAGACTCAAAATTTTGTTTCCAGAATCTCTTGCGTTCACGAATTATGTTGCCCACTCGGTACCTCAAAGACCAAATACAACCAGTATTTTTGCCTACTTAACTATAAATAATTAAACATATTGACTATTTAAATTGTCAGCGAATTTATCACTTTATTTAACATATAATTTACACATAGTACGGTAATTTTTTACATAAACAAATATCATATCCTTTTGATTTGTTTTTTCACTCAGACTTTTTCAAATCTTGACTTTTCTCCGTGGTCGAATCTGATTTTTCAGTAGTAGACGAAGCTGCCGCAAGAGGAGAGCTCACGTCTCGGACAGGCCTGCTTCCTGGACCTGGGGGAGGTGCCGGCTTGGGATCGACCTTAGCGGGAATTGGTGCAGGCCTGGTTTGCTTCGGAACATCTCGAACTGGCCTGCTTCCTGGACCATTTTTACGTTGGTTTGTGGTAGTCCCGGGCTGTGGGTCGATTTGAGCAGGAATCGGAGCGGGTCTCGTCTGCTTAGGAACAGGGTTGTTTACATCTCGAGCGGGCCTGTTTCCTGGCTTGTTTTGATTTTGGTTACTAGGGGTTGGTGGGTCAACTTTCGCAGGCAGAGTTGCAGGTTTGATTTGTGGTTGATTTGGATTGGTGACATCTCTTTGGGGCCTGTTTTCTGGCTTGTCCTGTTTTTGGTTTGTAGGGGTTGGTGGGTCGACTTTCGCCGGGAAAGTAGCAGGCTTGATTTGTGGTTGGTCTAGATGACTCACATCTCGTTCGGGTCTGCTGCCTGGTGGGGGTGGGGGTGGTCTACGCTCAGGATACCCGGGGTGATCCTCTGGTGGTGGTGGTGGGCCGTGCGGTGGTGGTGGTGGTGGGCCGTGCGGTGGTGGTGGTGGCGGTGGGCCATGCGCTGGTGGTGGTGGCGGTGGGCCATGCGCTAGTGGAGGAGGCGGCGGTGGTCCTCTTGCATCATCAACAGCTCTTACTTTTCTCGGGTCTTCGTTGGGTTTTTGTTGGTTTGTCAGCGTAGACTGGGTGCTTGTTGGAGTTGGTACACCTGATATAAAGTGGGGCTGGGGTTGGGATGGCGATTCTCGAGATACCCTCTTTGTGCCTGATTTATCTTCATCAGATTCCTGTAGAAGTGAACAACGATATAAATTTTCTTGACAAACGGCAATTAAAGACTTACCTTAGAGTCATCTTTTTTGGATATTGTCGCGGGTAGAGGTCTTATACCAACAGTGGTACTTTCAGATTGTTGGTCCAGAGGTGCGCTGTGAAGAACAGCGACCAATGTCGTCACGACAAATAGTTGTAAGAACTAAAGAATGAAATAAATAATTGTATATTTTTAAAGCGATGGTTTTACTACTTACCAAACCCATCTTGATTCCTACATCTAGTTAAATGATGATGAGTATCGATCCAAAATACCTTATATACTCTTTTTACAATGACATAATTTCGTTTCTTAAAGAGATAATAATTACACGCTAATAATTTTGAGTCATGTAAGTGTATTTAAGTGGTTTTGTAAATATTTTAAATCAATTATTGGTTATGCCGGTTAAGGTCAAAATTTGTAAACAACGTGTCTTAAAAGTTTCCAAACTTCTTGAATGTGTTTTGTGTATAATTATACATAAAAAAATGGATATATGAAATAGTGACATTAAAACAGTATGTGATCTGTGAATATTTTCCTATTTGTTTCTGGTATTTATTAACGCTAATCATGTTTTTAGCACGGTTGTTGAGTATCTCCTTCATAACTACTAGCTTATTTTATTCATTGTTATTTCTTGTAAATTTAAAAAAATCACAGCACAATGATATAAAAAAGTTTTGATTATTTTACTGAGAGATTACACAGGCTGATCCAAAATGACGGAAAAGCTGGATGGGCCCTAGTTAAAAAAGGCTCTGAAGAATTCCGAAAATATGGTAAAAAAATCCCTGAACCAAATTTTTGGAAGTATTAAACTTAAAAATTGAAGAATTAACTTCTTAATTTTGATGTTTTCTTGTAAATTTAATTGACAGTCTAAAGGTCGGATAAAAATTGTCAAAATAATATGGCAGTTTAGACAGAAATTCTCTTGGTTTGAAGCACAGAAACATATGAAAGTCCAGTTTTTTAGATAAATTATAAAATCACATTATGTAAATTTTATTTTCTAGTGGTAAACCCTTTAAGTAAAAAAAATTGGTCAAAGGTTACCTCTTCAGAACTTCCCTCGCCCTTAAAGTACAGTCCAATAAATCACGCTTCTTTAAAAAATTATACAAAATTTTTGATTTCTGATAACCTTTATATAGTAAAAACCAGTGATATAAATGATACCTCGAACCCCGTATTGTGTATTATTATCAGTGTACATACTTAAATTCGGTTGTTTATGTTTATACATCGAAAGAATGTCACGTAGAAATTTGTTTGATTTGAATGAGTTGTTTCCTCAAAACAGAGGACTAAAATGATTAATTAACCCAATTGGAACAAAATATTTTGAATAGGATCTTATTATTCTTATAAGACCTGCGTATTTCCATATTTTCTCTTAATTTTATCAATAAAAAATTGGTCGAAGGCTAAGTATAATCCGACAAATTCCACCTGTTCAAAAAAATAATAAAATTTGATTTTACGATTTTCGTTTTGTGATAACCTCTGTAAAATAAAAACCAGCGGCATAAATAACATTCCCGCAGCCCCTGCGCCGTATAGACAATGTGAATATATTTAGAGCACATAGACATAATTAACGAGATAAAATGTCCTTCAGCACTAGGTAATAGCAATCTGAACTGTTTATTTATGTTTATGCATCGAAAGAATGACACGTAGAAATTAGTTTGATTTGAGTAAGTTTGTTTCTTCAAAACAGAGGACTAAAATTATTAATTAAGCCACAATCGCACAAAATGTTTGAACATTATAATTCTTATTTTATAATTATTATTATATAAAGAAGTACGTATTCTCACATTCATAAGAAAATGGGGTAACTGACTCGTTTTTAGTTTGACCAATAAAAAATTTGTGATGATGTCAACAACGTGCATAATATTAGTCACAGCCCAAAAGAAAAGTTGTTACAGCACATTACCAGTGCAAGAAAAAAAAAGGAAAGGGCCTCGAACTTGGCAATGTCGCCGGTTCGTCGAGTAAGCCGTTGAGTCACTGAACCACGAAAATTTGAACCTTAAGCGAAACAACTGAAAGCGGATTCGTATACTACAAATACAGGAGTATATTTGTGCATAATATTCAAGTCATTTTAAAATATGGTTCATTGAGATGACGTCATCAAATTGTTGGTCGGGATGCTTAGCCAAATTTTGGCTAGCATTTAACCATCTACATGATATTTATAACATACATACAAAATTAGACAACAATCGGTCCAGCAGTTTCGGAGATTACGTGTTTAATAAAAATGGATACAGACAGACAGACGGAAACGGGACACTACTTTTTTTCTACTGTAGGGGCTATGAAACGTCGAGAAAACATAAAAGTGACAATTCGTCCTATGGACTCGATTACTATACTTCTTTAGCTCATTACGCTCGGGAAGTAAAAATAAAGTGGATTATTAAACAACAGGTAAAATGGCAAGCGCATGCGTGTGATTCAAGTAAGTTTTTCTTAATTAACTAAAATTAAACTTTTATGATAATGCGGTCAACTTTTATTATCAGCATCTATGTCAATTTGGATAGGTGGTGTGCAATACTAATAACAACGGAGTTTCATGAAAAGAAGAACAGTTTCTGATTTAATCAAAAATTCCTTTATTCATTAATTTTTTGAGACATCCTGTATAAGTAGTCTTAACAAATATAGTACACTGACAATTTAGAAATGCATTACTTTTTAAATAGAATATATCTAGAACAATTTTAGAAGACGACAACTTGATTGGCTTTCATCAGTTCACTTAGAGTTACTGACAGTTAAAATTTTGGTTAATTTTATAAACCAATATCTAACTGTTTGACTTTTTGTTACCGCAAAATATATGTCGTATGAACATATTCTTTGAGCAACAAGTGTTATCGGAAGTGATGACAACTACTTTAATTTTACCCACATATTTATTACGCCAGGTGGTAGCTTCTACTTTATAAATATACAGTAATGTATAAATACATCTCGGAGAACATTTTTAAAACTGTCATTTATTCAGTAAGCTTCTTTTCTAATAAAAATGACTATTATTGATTCTGCATTAAGATAATGTTTTCATGAAATATTCCTATTTGTACCTACATTATTGAAACTTTTCGAATAACAGAATTTCAGTTAGTCGGTCTTTCACAGTTCGTTTTCGTCAAATGTGTTGAACGATGGGCAATAAATGTGGTATTTAAGTGAAAACGGTTACAGTATTTTAATAATTCAGTTCGATATTTCAGAAAATGTGTATTTTAAAATATTCTGTTTCCTATCACGTGATATTTTCGACATGAAAGCCGTAAAAATTGTGGTTCTTATGAATACTTTCTTTCTCTCATTATTATGTTTAATCCAAACAGTAGTATTCGTGCAAAAGGCCAATTTAAATTATTTTATCCAGTATGGACCGACATATTTTATGGCACTATACGTTAAGTATTTGATGGCACAATTTCACTGATCAGGCGTTTGCTTTCCAGATTCTTGTTTGCCATTTAGGTTTACCCTTTTCATGGCCAATAGTAAGAACATCGACAGAGTTTATGAGTTCGTGGAAATTTACTAACGTTAATCAAAAACTTGAAAACAGCCACTATAAAGAGTTGAAGTTTATCACTTTATACATTGTGATGATATGCTGCCTAGGTCTATTAACTGCTGTTTCCTACATTGTACCTACAAAAGAAGATAAGAATCTATTTTTTGAACTCAAATTATTTGAAGAATATTTTTCTAGGAGGCAGTCAGTTTTGATCACGATTTATCAACTTGATATTATTCCGCTGGCGTATTGCAGTATAACACAGCCATTTTTTCAAATGGCTTTTTTTTGGTACCATTTAAAATATCATTTTTTACAGTGTCTACGCCGATTAGAGTCGCTTGTGTTTAACGATTATTTAAAAATTCAAAATCAAAATAAAATTGCAAAAGAGTTAAAATGTTGTTTGCAGTACCATATTCAAATCTGCGAGTAGGTGTAAAAAATGTTTGTGAAAAATATGTGTAAAATTTGTTGCAGGACTTTTCAAGAATATGTAAAAATTTCGCAACCTTTTATTTACCTTTTTAATGCTGTAGGTGCGCTTCTTGTTGGAAATATTGTCATTTATTATTTTTCAGTAAGTACTGTTACTGAATTGGTTATTAGAATTAATAGATATAATTAATTAAATTTCCAGTTTCGGGATGTTTTGCATGACCAATTCCTGCGAATTTTGTCGCTGGGACTTACTTCATTTTTTCTTCTTGTTGGTCTTGCACAAACTGGTCAGGACATTGAAAATATAGTATGTATGTATTATTTGAAATCCCGTTGATGCTATTATCTGTTTTAGTCGTCAAGTGTTTTCAATGCTTTGATAAATATGGAATGGTACAGTTGGGATGAGAAAAATAAGAAAATGTACTTAATGTTCCTCGTGAATTCGCTAAAGCCTTTCAAATTTAAATTTTCTGAAAACATATCTGTAAACTATAAGACGAGCGTAGAGGTAAATACAAATCGTGTGGTTATGATTTTGTTACTTAATGTATGACTAATTTTTCAATATTTAATTTTGAAATTATGGTTGTTAAAATTATTTACTAATTTGTAACTAAACAAAATGTGTATTTTTCTTTTGTGTTAAGTAACGTATAGCACATTTTGTTGTTAAGTCCTTTTAGCACGTAAAATACGAAAAAATCATTTTAATTAAATTTAAATACTAGAGGTTTAATGGTTATTAGTTGTGAATGTTATTATATATCTTACTTTAATTGTAATGTTAATTAACTAAAGAATTATTTTTTTAAGATGGCAAAAGCGTTCTTTTCTATGATATCAGTTATGAGAAAGCTCAAGAAAGAATAAAGATAAAGTAGTAAACACCAGCACTGGATGTTATGTGGTTACATCTACTATAGAACTATTTTTTAGAAATGTACCTAAAACATGTTGGTTAACTTACCTTTAAAATATTGACACATATATACATACATTTTTTAATGGTAACTTAAGTGTTAATAAATTGTTTCTCCTTACATCATTCTGTATTTAATAGCGTATAAAAATGGGAGTAACTCAATAATTTTCTCGACGTTACGTACCGGCTAAGACATGATAGAGTATGTATGAATGAACTGACTGTAGTAAAATTTTAGACATACCTTGCGAATTTTTCTAAGTAAATCTGTGCTAAATTAATCCATTCTATATTCAACTTTATGCATGTATACTTTTAGAAATAAAAATCGAAATTGTGCAACAAAATTTTAGTATTTAAATGAGTATCGCTGATCAGAATTTATCTGAACAATAAGTGCCATTACTGCCATTTTTCTAATGATATAAATAAATCAAATTTTTACATTGCTTTGAAATTCACAGAAATGTAGACAGTAGACATTGTTTCTAACAACAAAGCATAATGTTTCACTCCAAAGACCTGGAGAATGCGAAGGATTCATGTTAGAAATAAAATTGTTTGAACTTTTTTGTGCGATGTTAACCAAAGAAGTGAAGTCCAAGTTTTGACCCACACATTCCGAAACACCCTGTATATAAATTAATCTACTAATCACAATTTTGTCGGTTTATTGAGTTTTCTGGGTTTTCGCTTTTTAATACAGCATAATTACCTAATTCTTTTTTCACAAATTGCTTTTTTGCCTTTTTTACAAAAAAAAAAATCAGGAATGGTGAAAGAAGTATGTCAGCAATGTAATAATTATTATCATCGATAAATATCGTGGCCTGTAAATAAACTTTTTAACGTTTCCATTGACAAAGTCAACAAAGTCATCGTTAAAAATGTTATATTTTAGCACACAGACATGAAAAATGTATTTTCGTTCAGAGTGTAAAAATAAATTTTACTAATGAGTGCGAGGCATTAAACAAAATATTAGCTGAATATTTTTTAAGAGAATACAAATTTTAATAAATTTGTGTTTCGTAAGATTTTTTACTTAAGTGATACTAAAGCTTCATTATTACAAAATATATTTAAATTAGTTATTAACATCAATTTGTCGTAATAGTGTAAGTAGTGACTCACATAACAGGTAAGTACACAAGGTGAAATTACGAGGTGAAATTACGATAAATATGTAAGTTCGACTAATGTTATACAAAACACGTAGTTTTCTCAATTTATGTTGCACTTCTATGCTTATATAGAAGTATATATTTATGTGTTATCAATAAATCGCAAACAAAAATTAAAGTTTCCGTGCGTTATTATTTTCGGACAAATTAACACCAGATTGTATAAATCGATTTTTTCAAATTCAAAAAAATTAAGGATTCTTACTGCGTTATGAAACAAAAGATATGTAGTAAAAAAGTGTCGAAATTAATAATTTAGTGTTAAGCTAAAGACATATGAGTCAATTTGCGATTTTTTTTTAGTGGTACAAGGATAGCATATTTAAATATCTATTCAATTATATATATTTTGGATTTTCCAAAATCCAAAATTTGGTCACACTATGAATATCTTAAAACGCCCAGGAACACATGAGTCCTAACTAATCGATTTGGGTTTTTTTTGCTAATCTCCTTGTAAAAGATTACATAGACAGGCAAGAAGCAAATTTAGACTTTTTACTTGTCACTTTTAGGCTAGTTGCTAGGAATCAATTAATTTTGCACACCTTGTACATAATTAATTTTGTCATTGGTTTAAGACAAGTGTATATCTTTTTTTTGTGAGATTTATACAATGAAAAAACTTTTATATAACTTTCCGAGATGGCCGGATTTATGAATTTTTTTTTTGCATACCTTTCAAAGACACCCTGTATATGTGACTGCTCTTTGTAAAATTTATATTTATTCTCTTAAATACGAATTTTCCGTAAAATTATCCCTAGAAATTTATTGATTTCGTTTCAAATTTATTTATTGAAGCAGGTCACTTGTATTTACAAGATTAACGAGGAGACTAAAAAAGAAAGCAGGTTTATTCTATAAATACACTAAAACAAAATTACTGATATTGACATTTATATACTAAATAAATATTCCATTTCAGACAACTATGACCCCTTGGCAACTTTTAGTAGCGGGTATTAGTTTTTTACGTTACTATTTGTGTTTAATATGATAACCATAACAACGTTAGTGTATTGTTATATGTGGACCTGCAGTTAAATTTAAATCAGTTTTTTAATGGGGACACCTGCTATCACACTCAATTTATTTCTTATACATTATATAGGTTTTTTTTCATTTTATTTGCTATTTCAATTCTTTACAATTATTGTAAAATCATTACGAAAAAATTGATAGTGATCGCTTTTGAATAATTTGAATTTGAAAAATATATGCTTTAAAAATAAATGGTTCATATAAACCACGTGTTAGGAAATTCACTTAGTCAGGATTCATTATTTTCTTTATCAAGTTATAACTAAAGTTTCTGGATGTTCTACTTAACTTTATTTTTCACATGATAGCACACTTCTTAACTCTCACGCGAGATTGATCTACACGCTACAAGTTAAATTCCCTCGAAGTTCGGGAGGGGTTTAATATTTCCTACAGATTTAATAATATTTTGCGGCTTGAATTGAATCTTTAATGTGATGTGGGGTTTTGAGTTCATGAGGCAATCTGTGAATGCGATGTGATATAATTAATAACTTGAAATAAAAAAAATTGTTGATAGAGTGTGGTATAATTTAACTTCATGTAAATTCTGTGTTGGTTGAAATTCTTGAGTGTGGAGGAAATTAGTAATTTTAACACTCATTCTGTCATCGTTATATAAGTTTGAGAGAGATAGGATTTGAACTTAATTGAAATAAAAAGGCACATTTTGCACAATGAAAGCGGTTTCAATTTTTGCGGTTTTGGAATTGCCCAAATATGTGTTGAAATGGAGACTCGCTTCGTCGTGAAACGCGCAGCATGGTTTAATAACTGTTTAGTTTGCGCAGACCGGATAAAGAATATGCGGCAGGTTTTTAGACATAGACATGTACGGTGTGTGTTATATCTGTCTATAAATTAGAATCACAAAGGAAGGGTGAACACGACGAGGACCTTAAATTTTGCCCTCTTAAAGTTAGATTATTTCTCAATTTTTTGTACTTCTCAAGGATCGAGGATAAACAATTTTTGTATCCTCCATATTTTGTGTTTGATTTAGGGGCGTTTTTCAGCCTTCAGGCTCCTATTTTGCATTTGAACGCATTCCGCCATAAACAAACACAACGTAGGGTTCCAGTTTTGTTAACGATTAGAGTTCAAGGTCAAAGTTTTGAATTTTCGCGGGTTTTAAAATTTTGTTCACGTGTTAAAATTATGGATTGCTCATCCTCTTTAAGATTTTGGGGTCAACTTAAAATATGTTGGTGTAAATTTTATTTTTTGTAGTTTATTTATATTTATGGCCTTACATATATGTATTTTTTTTTATTTTAATAATAAAATTATTATCAAACATGTACATACTAATTTCTTTGTAGATTTTTTTTGAATGACGAAATTTTATATTTAGTGTTATATTGTACATAGGAAAACCTAAATATTTATTTTTACTAAAAATAGAACCTTTTTTGACTTTTTTTAAATAAAAGATAACCCTAAATTAATTTCTAAAGTAGAAAGTTTGGTTAGTGTGTTAATGATAACAACATATGACAGCCTTAAATTGCATTTCCATGGTACATTGTCGGCATACCACACGAAGTCAGATGCTAGAATGCGCGAAAATATTTACAAAGTACAAAGACATACATAGACTTTTGAAAATAGGTAATTATTTATTTTGCATATATTACAAGTAATAGACAACTGACACGCAATAAAAGTCTGAAATTCAACATTTTGTGTATTTTTGACGTCACTCCTAATTATAATACATTTTGACTTAGGCAAAAGCCACATCGTATTTTACATGGTGTGTGAATAAATTTGTACTGATGTAAAATGTAATCGATTACATGATGAATTGGTGCATATATGAAAAACAAGCCTTAAGCTCCTAACATCTTCTTAACAGTGTAACCTGGTATAGAGTAGAAGAATAACAGGATGATTATTGCTAAGCCAAGTATAATAAAAAGTTTCAAAATCGTCCATTTATAGTTGTGCCATATAATGTAACGTATCGACTTGAGCGGATTCATGAACCACATAAACGACGAATCTGGTCGACTGAAACAAAATAAAACAGCTTTAATTTCAATGGACGCATAAAAACTCACTTTGGTTTTTCCAGTTGGTCCGGTTCGCTTCTTCCTAACCCCACCGGATTTTTGTCAGCTTCGTCCTTCGATAATAAATGGATTTCTGCTTCCACTTTTCCGGTTAATTCCATTTCTTCGTTGTCCTTTTTGATGAAAAACGGCCACCAGCCCTTTACCCGTTTTTGCTTGAAAATATTTACAACGGGGACCGAACCGTCTGTTTTTAACATGTCCAAAGTGCACAGTTTCGAGGATTTTGCTCCCCGAGGAAAACGGTTCAAATCCAGTGTGATGGCCCCTGAAAAGTCGTACTTATTACAAATTAACTTTTAAAAATATTCTAACTCTAGATACGTCTTTTAAGAAAAAAGGGCTAATGAAATTTTACCTAAAAAGTCGTCGGCTGAAAAGTGATCAGCATCCCATACTTGTAACTCTAGTCGTGCTGGTATTTTACACTCCGTCTCGTCCCACGAGAAAAGCGATTCCTTTCTTGAGATGACAATTTTCTGCTCTGCCACCATATAATCAAAAGGAAAAATAAACCTCCAGTTGAAATTCCCCTCTCCCGTCAAACTACGGTAATGTATGTCCGTACACTGGCAATCCTCTGGTCCTTTTAGCCATCCTTTGACATAAATATCTGACATCTTTTCCCCGGTGAAAAATGCGTCATCTTCCAGCACTACGTCGTCGGTATTCCATATAATAACCCTCAGTTCGTAGCTTTTGGGTTTTCGAGGAGAAATGTCCAACGGTGGTCCCGGTAAAGGCATATCCATCGGGAACATATCGACCCACATTTCCAGCTTGCCTTGTTCGATTCCCGGTTTGTCTGGATTATAAAGCGGTCGAGTTTCCACATGTTCCGGAATTAAGTGGCATCCAATTTTCGGAAATTCGTGCCAACGATGTAAAACCGCTAGAGCCATATGTTCTTCAGCCTCACGTGTTCTGTAAAAATCGAAGTCTTCGCAGTGAATCGTAAACACCTGACGTCCAATTTTCACTTGGCTGTCTGAGTACATTGGAGCTTCTACTTTGGCGTCTTTGCATAATTTGGCCAAGATCTGAGTAGGCTTCATAGCGTCTTTCCAGGCGTTGTACCCTTGTCTGAAGAACAAAGATTAGACAGCTGTCAATTAAACGCGTTATCTTACTCTTCATATTTCTCGGGAAGACCACATGTAGCTCTATGTCTGCTATAAAATCTGTTTTCTAAATCAATTTTCGTTTCACCGACCATGTCATCAGATCCGACCAAGTCCCAGTCGTATATCTGTATAGTAAGTGACGAGTCCTGTGGGAATGTAGCTTCGATCTCGAAACACCTGCAGTAAATTGCTCAAGCGTGAAAGTTTAACGTAAATTATACTTACTTTCCGAATACTGGGTTCAGTTGTTTTGAGATGTAGTTGTCTTTGTCGCTAATACGTTTTGAACCTAGTTGTATAACCACGTATGGATCCGCTTTACCATTGAGATCCATGGGATGAAGATCGTTCGCTTTGACTACGTAGACACGTACTAGAACACGAATGGGGTCGTTTGAAGGCAAACCTTGAAAGAATCCGAATTGTGGGTCGAAACCCATTATGGTGTGGTCTTCGATATCTTTAGGTAAAGGCCATTTGTATACTTTGATAGCACCCTACAAAGTTTTTAGGTTAAAAATCCTGAACTTCGCGAGTCAGGTGTTACCTTAAAATAACCCACTACGCGACTTTCGTCTTCAGTGTCATCACCAGTCTTTTTACCTCTGTATAATTCAAAGGTATGCAACCACTCTTTGAATTCACCGAAGTCTGATATCGCCTCCAGCTCGGTAGGGTATATCTAAAACAAACAATGTTAGTTTAAAATTACTACCCATTTATTAGTTGTACTTTGCATAAGGCGGGTTTGTATTTACTTCTTTTTCGAACGCTTTTAGGACTAATTCTTGCTGCAAACCTTGAAGCCGTAGCCGCAGTTTTGAACCCAAATCGTCTTTTCCCGTCTCCTGGACTTTTATCCGAAGTGTTCCCCGACTGTGGATTGCTATCATCATCTGCAAGAATTTGTAGATTCCCATTTTGCTGATTTAACAATTTTTTCGCTTCTTTGGTTTCGTCAATCATTCGTTCGACTGACGCAAAATATTTCGTCCACCAGTCACGACTTCCTTCTTCATCGTCCATGTCCTCTTCAACACTAGGTTTCCGTTTCCTACTAGCCTCAGACTTCATTTTGCTTAAGCTTTGTTGTGTGCCATACCCTATGGAAATCGAAATGTCTTTCGGTAGAAGAGGACTTCGCTCTTTATCGTTATCAATACAGTTTATATTTGTAGGTGAACACTGACTTAAAGTTGGGCAATCATTTTTTGGTTCTTTCAAGGTTCGTTTTCTTTCCTCTGATTCTCGGTCTCTTTTGGTTATCGGTGTGTACATATATTTGTGAATTGAGTTGATCATGTGGGTTCCTACGAGAGTGTAGCGTCCGAAACTTCGACAATCCACAGCTCTGATTGTTAGTGGTGGTCTGTACAGTTCTTGCTCTGGTAGGTCTAAGTCGAGAAATTTCACAGGATTGCTAAAATTTGGGTTCTTTTTGGCGTTTTGAATAATCGAAGAGTAAAGAATGTGACCTGAGCACTCTATATCGACTCTTGGTTTGTCTACTGTTAGTAGATGGATACGTTTCAGGTCTCTCAACCCCCAAAATAGTACTTCGATGCGATAACGCGCCAACGTTGGTCTAATCCCTCTAGGAACTGGTAGCATAGGAATCAAATCTTTAGGATCTGTTTCTTTATAAATCGGAATATCTTTTGGTGCGGGTAACGGCGGCAGCTGCCCTCCATCAACATCGTTCGGTAATTCCAGAAGTTCGAAAGCCGCCAACAACTCCCCAGCATGGTCTGCACCTCTAGTAATATCAAACCACTCCAAAGAAGGCGGAAACTTCGGTTTAGAGTAACCTTCTTCTCTTAACTTAACGTGCGCTTTCGCCAAAGCTCGTCCTATAAACTCCGACTTCCCGACTTTATCCTGGTCGAAGATTTCGATAATAATCGAAGAAGGATCTTGCTTGATTTCTTCAGCGGTTCCATATATGAGAATTTCCCCGAAAATGAGCAACTCGTCCCACGTCGGGCTTAAAGTTTCGTCAATAACTTGCGTGGTTTTACTGAATTCTCCCGCAATTACTCTTGCGAATGGATCCGAAAGACCTGAAGCATCACTTCCTATCAGCGACCTCGCTTGATAAATGTGCGCTCGCAACTGAAAAACCTGAAAGTTTACCGCGTTCATTTATGCAAAAACATGGGGCTGGTTCATGTTACGTGTTTTTCGACGTAATGGATTATGGAAGGGGGAAGCGCTCGCGGTCTTTCCACGTTTCTAATTTCGTGTGTCACTTCGTAGCCTTTCGGTATTCCGTTAATGAAGTTCTTTTTGTGCTTGAGCATGCCTAGCCATAGGTAGATTTGTAACTTCGCCGGGATGGTCCAGCCGCTTGGTCCGGTGCTTCGTTTTCCAGGCAGCTGAAAGGTGGAAATTACGTAATTTTTGAATACATAGGGAAAATGGAAGCGTTGTTTGTAGCAAAAATGAATGCAAACTAATATTTGTACTTAAATATACTGAAGAAGATTTACCAAAGTTAATTTGAATATTAAGGTAGTGTATGTGGGCGTTTTGAAAATCTAATCTTGTTTTTTCTGCGCTATAGAAATTTCAGTATATTGTAATAACAAAACAGTTGAAGCCATTCACTGGTTTTAAATGACGTGAATTAATGTATCTTGTTTTTTGAGATTTTCACTTACTGAATTTTTTGACAGTGGTTTCAAAACCTGAAAAACAACGATTGATTAAATCAGTTAATGTACGTAAGTGCAGAGAATGAAATGGCAAATACATATTCAACTGTTACGTCTTTTACATTAACAAAAGAAGTACTGAAATAATAAAAGTTATCTATATATTTTTACAAATTTTAAATTTACGGTGTATTAAAAATGCTACTTTTGAAAGTTCTTTTTCTACATTTTTTCTGTCATCGTTTGACAGGATTGGGAAACATAATATGCAAAAAATGGGGCGATTGACACAGTTTTAAAATTTGGAGATTACAAATGTCAAAATGTGTTTATTTGTCATTTGTCAAAATTTTCATATTAAAAAAAAAATAAATCAACGGTTGTTGTTTTCGTGCAGTTTTGCTTGACTGAGAGTTAATATATGGTTCAAGAAAGTTAAACAGTGGTTTTCACTGTTGTAGGAAAAACGTTCTTATTTCCATCTTATTTTCGAAGTAAAGTGAAACAAGAAAATGTGGAATGGGAATATTCTGCATCAGCTTGTGTCTAAGAATTTAAAATTAAATACAATCGAATGGATGCTCATTGCAAAAAAGGTCCGGTGATTGTAGAACAATTCATAAACCAACTGTATCATAATTGTGAGATTGTTTTCAACAAGATGTTGCTACGGCCCATGTGGCCAACGCAAAAATCACATATCTTCAAGAATATTTTGACGAACGCTTGATTTGCGATTGCCCAGATCAACTTTATTTTAAACATTTTTCTGAAGCTAAAATTTTTCTTTTAGACAACTAGTAATACTCAAGAGCAAAATAAAAATATTTAAAATAACTATATGGTGCAAGTAATGACAACACGTTTACTTGTCTAAAGGTCTCTGATTAAAATTCACCTTAATCACCCGGTATTGCGAATATAAAATCCGCCATGAGTTTGGAATCTTTCAGTCTGAATTAAACATTGTCAAACATGTAAAAATCGATAGATTAATTATGCAACAAAAACGATCATTTTTTCTGTTTTCATTAGTGATTTGACAAAGTTATCATTCCGAATTTATCGACAGAAACTAGTAAAGGTAAAAATAATAATTGCTTAGAAGTGATAAAACAGACATAACTCGGACCTCAATAAATCGAACTATTTTCATGGCGTCACACTTGGATGAGTAAAATTTTCCATCAACAGCAGTTTTGTCGCTGCTGCACTTGTTACTTTGTCTTGTAGATAAAACACAAAACATATGTAGGAACAACCGTTCCCACAAAATCAGGTGTTCTACCTGAGGGCATTTGTAATATTTGTATAAATGTAAATATTTCCTATCCTTCGTCTACCTGCCCTACACTTCTTCATACTTTCTCTTTTCGCTTCTGGAACTTTCTAAACCCTTCTTTACCTACTTCCACCTCTTCAAATCCGAGCTTACCTGTGTACCATTTTAAACACCCTTCCGTCTTCTCCCTGGCACCCTCGAACAGTAAACAACGAAATAAAATCTAAAAACCGTACCGTCGCTTTTAAATCACCAACGATACCCACAACTGGTGACCCCGACGTGATCAAAAAAAAAAAAACGTGAGTATTACCAGTGATCGCGACGAGTATAGTGCGGAATTTCGAGTGAAATAAAAACTATGGCGTCAAACGCGAATTCACCCGCGCCCCTGTCATCAACCGAGTTGGAAAAATTAACATGGATGGAAGACATCGCGGCGGTCCTCCTACAGAGGCTGACTGAAATAGAAGTCCTCCAGGCATCGCAGCCCCAGAACCGTTCGCCCTCAGACTCGCGGCCAGAGACATCGTCGCGTTCGCGTTCGCGATCGGGATCCCGTCATCGAACGAAAGGCGACAGCGGTATTTGCTATTACCACTGGCGTTTCGGCGACACATCAAGAAGATGCGACAAGCCGTGTAGGTATAGTTCCCTACCGGCGGGAAACGCCGAGGGCAGTCGTTAAAAACGGCCATTGACGCCTGCCCCACCACCCCTACAACAACATCGAGCCGTTTATTCGTCACCGAGAGGACAACAGGAAAAAAATTCCTCATCGACACCGGCGCCGATCTGTGTGTGTTCCCGCATGCCCTGCTACCAAAACCGCGTACGAAGTCCGCATATGAACTTTCCGCGGCAAACGGCACCATCATCGCGACGTACGGAACAATCACGTTGTCGTTGAATTTAGGCTTACGGCGCGATTTTACGTGGAGATTTGTTGTCGCGGACGTGGTGAAACCCATTATCGGAGCCGACTTCCTGGCTCACTACGGACTCCTGGTGGACATAAGAAACCAGCGACTACACGATCAAATTACCCAACTCACTTCCATCGGAGAGGTGACTGAGTGTGAGATCCCGTCCGTAAAAACCATCGCCGGAAGTTCACCGTTCCACGAACTCCTCCAACGGTTTCCCGATGTCACACGTCCAGACGGAACCCCTAAGGCGGTGAAACATTCCACCCGCCACCACATCGTAACCACGCCGGGCCCTCCCATTGCGCAACGTCCCCGAAGACTCGCGCCCGACCGACTCCAGGCAGCAAGAAAAGAATTCGACGCCATGGTCCAGCTAGGAATTGCCCGCCCTTCCCAAAGTTCATGGTCTTCACCGCTTCACATGGTGCCCAAAAAGGGCGACGAATGGAGGCCATGCGGAGATTATCGTGCCCTCAACGCGAGAACCTGCCCCGACAGGTACCCGGTGAGGCACATCCAAGATTTTGCGCAATCCTTACACGGCAAAATCATATTTTCAACGATCGATCTGGTACGCGCATTCAACCAGATCCCGGTCGCAGAAGAAGACGTTCCGAAGACTGCCATTACCACCCCATTCGGCTTGTTTGAATTTCAATTCATGACGTTCGGCTTACGTAACGCAGCGCAGACGTTCCAGCGATTCATGGACGAGGTGTTGCAGGGTCTCGATTTTTGCTATGCATACATCGACGACATCCTCGTCGCATCCGCATCACCAGAAGAACACCTCCAGCACTTGGAAACTGTGTTTCAGCGTTTGAGAGAGTACGGCGTCGTTATCAATCCCATGAAATGCGTCTTCGGCCAGCCAGAGGTCAAATTTTTAGGATATCTCGTTTCCGGCGCAGGTACACGTCCACTTCCAGAAAAGGTCGAAGCAATCCGCAGCTTCCCGCAGCCAAATACAATAAAAAAGTTGCGTCAGTTCTTGGGTATGTTGAATTTTTTCAGAAGATTCCTACCTAAGGCGGCAGAGACGCAAGCACCTTTGAACGACCTCCTCCAGGGCAACGTCAAAGGAAAAACTCCGGTCAACTGGACACCAGCAACGGTGGCCGCATTCGAGGCGTGCAAGGAGAGCCTCGCCGGAGCCACATTATTGGCACATCCCGAGCCAAACGCACCATTAGCTATTTTTTCGGACGCGTCAGATTTCGCCGTCGGAGCAGTCCTCCAGCAGAAGGTCGACGGTCACTGGCAACCGTTGGACTTCTTTTCCAAAAAACTGAGTCCCACCGAGTCAAACTACGGGGCTTATGATCGAGAACTGCTAGCCATTTATCTCGCAGTCAAACATTTTAGGCATATGGTAGAGGCGCGGTCTTTCACCATCTACACAGACCACAAGCCAATCACGTATGCCTTTCAGAAGAAGAATACCGAGTCCTCGCCCCGCCAAATACGACACCTGGACTTCATCAGTCAATTCACGACTGACATTCGCCACATAGCAGGGAACGAAAATGTTGTCGCAGATACTCTTTCTCGCATCGAGGCTGTGGAAACCTCGATTGATTTCCAAGCTCTGGCAGCAGCACAACAGCAGGATGAGGAACTCGAGAGATTTCGAACAGGTAATACAGGCCTGCAGCTCAAACTGGTACGAATCCCAGGCTGCGACGTATCGGTACTCTGCGACGTCTCCACGCGAACAGCGCGTCCTTACGTCACCGAGTCATTTCGCCGAGCTGCATTCGAGTCGATTCATCGTCTATCCCATCCAGGCGTTAAAGCCACCGTAAAACTGGTGACGCAACGTTACGTCTGGCCATCGGTCAAATCAGATTGTCGAGAATGGGCCCGCAACTGCGTAGAGTGTCAGCGTTCGAAAATCTCACGCCATGTCTCTTCGCCCATCGGTACATTCTCGCCACCATCAGCGAGGTTTGAGCACGTGCACTTGGACATAGTAATTATGCCACACTCAGAGGGTTATCGTTACTGCCTTACCATGGTAGATCGGTACACCCGCTGGCCAGAAGCCGTACCCATTAGCGACCAGGAAGCAGCAACCGTGGCACGAGCTTTTTACGACACATGGATCGCACGATTCGGCACTCCGCTACGAGTAACCACCGACCAAGGTAGACAATTCGAGTCGTACCTATTTAAACAACTAAATTGTTTATTAGGAACCACTCATTTGAGAACTACAGCGTACCACCCCTCAGCCAACGGAATGGTTGAACGCCTACACCGACAGTTAAAAGCGGCAATCATGTGCCACCAGAATAATCGCTGGACTGAAGCCCTATCCACCGTCATGCTCGGCATTCGAGCAGCATGGAAAGAAGACTTCCAGGGTTCCTCCGCGGAGCTCGTATATGGCCAACCTCTCCGCCTGCCCGGTGAATTCCTAGGCATCCCACGCGACGAAAACAGCGCAGACAACAGCACCCCAAACTTCGTCAAAGAGTTACGTCAACACGTGCGTAACTTGAAGCCATGTGAGGGAACACGACATGGAGCAAAGAAGACCTTCATTTTTAAAGATCTCGCCACGTCCGAACAAGTTTTTGTACGCCACGACGGTCCCAAGCAGCCGCTTCAACAGCCATACGACGGTCCGTACAGAGTCGTAAGGCGATCGGCGAAAACGTTCGTCGTCAACATCAAAGGTCGAGATGTCACCGTTTCAATAGATCGGCTCAAACCCGCGTACATACTCAGTGACGACACGCCCACGTCAGAGTTTGGCCGCGACACTACGAGGACGACGCCCACAACAGACGAACCAGCGCCCTTCGCAGATCAACCCCACGACGACGACGAGATGCCAGCTTCCACAACGACGAGGACCACGAGGTCAGGAAGACGGGTGCGCTTCCCTGAGCGCCTGCAAAGCGGTTTTTCATAAAAAAAAAAAAAAAAAAAAAAAAAAACACTAACAGGGGGGTACTGTAGGAACAACCGTTCCCACAAAATCAGGTGTTCTACCTGAGGGCATTTGTAATATTTGTATAAATGTAAATATTTCCTATCCTTCGTCTACCTGCCCTACACTTCTTCATACTTTCTCTTTTCGCTTCTGGAACTTTCTAAACCCTTCTTTACCTACTTCCACCTCTTCAAATCCGAGCTTACCTGTGTACCATTTTAAACACCCTTCCGTCTTCTCCCTGGCACCCTCGAACAGTAAACAACGAAATAAAATCTAAAAACCGTACCGTCGCTTTTAAATCACCAACGATACCCACACATAAAAGAATCCGGTGAATACGTATTCAATGCCGTTTCATTTACACCATTGTCGCCAAAGGGCATTTTAAAACCCTAACAAACAAAGACAAATACAAATTGCTCGTTTGTGGAAGGAAAACGACGATCCATCATTGACTTTTCTAAATGATGTAACCCAAAATCCGATATTGAAGAAAGAGTTACACTTCTTGGTTTATCACCTACAATAAAGGCTTACAAGAACTACATAAATGTAGTTGGTGAATGAACTTTGTACATCGGACTTCCCGAGATGTGAAAGTGAAATATTTTGTTTTGATTCACATATTTCATGTGTAGCGGAATTGGGGCAGAATTCTAATTCCGATACAGATGAAACATGTGAACAGAATATTCGAACAAAAGTAATGGCGTAAAGTGCCTTGGAAACGTTGATGCATTTTTTGTGTACGCTAAGCAGAAGAAATATACAGAGGATTAAATTCAATACAAGCTTCAGTAAAAAGGAGCGATAATAAGCGTTGTGGCTGCTGATAGTTCGATTTAACGAGATCCAACTGTATTCTACTTTGAGTTTGTCGCTTGAGTTGAGTTTTTAGTTTTGTACACCATCCAACTAAGGAACTTTTGTAAAAGATCGGATACAACACTTTAACACTTAATATGTCAATACTGTGCCAAAGAATTTTGGCTCTTATATACAGGGTGAGTCACTGCGCGCTCGGTCCTTGAGAGCTCATTAATTATTAGAAATAGAAAATGACGTCAAAGATCAAAGTAGTACAAAGTGTTCTGTTTTAGGGCATAACACACAACCCAGTCTTTTAAGGAAACACCCCATATATTTTTATATATTCTCATTAGCCTTTTCCTAAATTTATAACTATAGCTTATTTTTGAAATTCCGATGCAATTTTGAAATTTTTTTGACAATGTAATCTGTCTTAGAATACTTTGTGGGGGAATAAATGAAGATACGCGTTTTGTTGTAGTATAAATTAAATCAAATTTTAATATATAATATGTTTATAAAAAAATTCAAAAATTTTTTCAAATATCGATTTTTTCAAACAGAAAACCCTGTATTTTATTAGCATAGCATCTTACTCTATTTTGTGTTCTCATTCTTCCAATAAGTGTGTCTCTTGAAATATTAAAAAATCGAAGTATCTATCAATTTTAAATTTAATTTAAATTTGGAAAATACAAAACAAAAAAGAAAGAGTACAAAAAATAGAATACAGAGCGTTTGTTCTATTTGAAAAAACTTAAATATCAAAATTTAAAAATTATAATAGGTTATCAGCCTGTTAATTGTCATCAAAGTTAACATTTAATAAAACTCCACAAACAACCTTTTGGATCATCGTAAGTTATGATTGAGTATAGTGAGTGAGCTTGGACGTAATATCTTTTCTTTAGCGTTCTTAAAAACAATCTTAACAACCTTAATCTCAAACGTGATTTGATATGTCAGAATATCAAATGACAGAACAGTTACTAAAATAAATTACTAACATCCACGTTTACAGTTTAAATTCCATAGATATTTATGAAGATCAACGGCCAATGTTTTTACTTCCCGAGCGTAAGCAAAGGAAGTATTGTAATCGAGTCCGTCGGCCGACTCTCTACTTTTACGTTTTCTCGATCTTTCATGACCCCTAGAAGACGAAGAAATAGGTCTCCCATTTCCGTCTGTCTGTCCGTCTGTCCGTCCGTCTGTCCGCCCGTCCGTCTGTCCGTCTGCCCCCGGATTTTTATTAGACAGATAATCTCCGAAAGTACTCGACCGATTGTTGTGAAATTTTGTACTTATATTAAGAATATCATGTAGATGGTAAAACGCTAACCAAAATTTGTCTAATCATCCCCACCACTAATGCGATGACGTCACTTCAAAATTGTACATGTATGTATGTATGTAACTGTTTATTTCTTTCCCATTCGGGACTTGAAAGAAGTCCGGTTTACATTTTTCCCTTAATATATCTATATATGTACAAATATATATCAATTAAACATATTTTAACTTAAACTAATATTCTTTCTCAAAATGCTTCCTTATTTTCGTTTCTTTTCTAATATCATTTTCATCCATTCCAGACCATCACCTGTTTCGTTCAATAGCTCATTCCTATCTTTCTCGACTTCCCGTAACTCTTCACAATCCTTTAGCCAGTGTTCAATCGTCTCCGGAAATTCCCAACATAATCCGCATCTTCTATCCTCTTCCTCTTTCCAGTAACAGTTTTCTCCTTCTTCATTTCCCACCCTAAATCTGGCTATTGTCTTTCTGTCTTCATTCTTTCTCCCTCTTATTAGATACTCCGGTAATTTTAGACCTCCTATTATTTCTCCATATTTTGGATTATATCTGGACTCTGCTATTTTTTTCCTTTGCTCTTTTCTTTGTAACTCTTCATCTAGATTTAAAATTTCCTTCCTGGGCTCTGCTCCCTCTATCCGTTTTCTCTCTACTTCTTCTGCCGTTAGACCTCTTACTTCGTAAAATTCTCTTCTTTCTTCCGCTGTCTTCTTATAATTTACCCTTATCTCTTCCCACATTTCTTTCATTATTTTGCATTCAACGTTCTGCCTGATCTTCTCTTCAAATTTCATTGCCCTTCGTGCTGCTTCTATTCTTAGTTTTTCTCTCTTCGTTTCCTCTAATACAATGTACTCTGGTGTCTCTTTTTCCAACCCTAACGTCCATTTCAAATACTTTGCCTGTACTCGTTCTAGACTCTCCCTTTCCTTCCATCCCCAGATTTCAGCACCGTACATAATAACACTTTTTATTAAGCTGTCGAAGAGCCATATTCTTCTAACGAAATCGTTCTTCAACCTTCTCTCTGCCAGTCCCCATACCGCCTTCAACAATCTATTTGCCTTCTTTACTGTATTTTCCAAATGTTGGGTTCTTCTTCCATTTCTTTGAAATGTATACCCTAAATATTTAAACGTCGCTACTTCTTCTATCGTCTTTTCTTCCCATTGCCAAACCTCTTTCTTACTTCTCCCTACCGCCTTTCTGAAAACCATCATTTTCGTTTTTTCTACATTCATTTGCAGTTCTCTCCTTCTTACAAATGTTTGTAGGGTTTTCATCATCTCTCTTATTTCTTTACCCGTTTTTGCCAGTAGGACGATATCGTCTGCATACTGTAGTGACCAGATTTTTGTTTTCCCTAAAGTGACCCCTCCCATCTGTGCCTTCCTAAGATTTTCTTCTAATTTTGCTATATACAAGGAAAAGAGCGTTGGACTTAATGGACATCCTTGCCTAACTCCTTTCTTCGTCCAGAAATTCATCGACGTTTCTCCATTAACTCTGATTCTATTTTCTGTCTCTCTGTAGATTTCTCTAATTCTCTCTATTAGTGTTTTACTGATGCCCTTGTCTTTCATTATCTGCCATAGTCTTTCCCTATTAACCATATCAAAAGCCGCTTTCAAATCTACAAAGAGCGCGTATACCTTTCCTCCTTTTTCGTTTAATTCCCTCCTTACTATGTGATCCAGGGTCGCTATGCATTCGATTGTTCCTCTTCCCTTTCTAAATCCCATTTGCACCTCTGGTAGCAGTTGTTTTTCCTCTATATCCCTTTCCAACTTATGTTGTAAAATGGAACTGTAGATCTTGTAAGTTGTATTCAACAACGTAATTCCTCTATAGTTTTCTACTTTTTCTCTGTTTCCTTTCTTGTGCAGGGGACTGATTAACCCCACTCTCCATTCTTCTGGTAACCCTTCTTCTTTCCAGATCTTATCTAACATTTTCGTGAGTCCCTCAACTATATTCTCTGTTGCGTAAATCCAGTGTTCGTTCTGAATGCCGTCTATTCCTGCAGCTTTTCCTTTCTTCATTTTCCCTATTACTCTTATCACCTCTTCCTTCCCTATTTCTTCCCTTTCTTCTATTGTGCCTGTTTCCTGTCTATTTACTTCTGTCTTCTGTTCTTCGTTAGTTTCTGCGCCTTCTAAAATTCTTATAAAATATTCCCGCCATTCTTCTATCTTGATGTTCTTACTTGGTCCCGTTTTTATCTTCCTTTCTTGGTTTATATATTTCCATGCTTCCGCTTCCGTTCTTATATCCTTTAATTTCTGGTCTTCTTCATCCTGTTTCTTTGCTTTCTTCTCTTTTATTAATTTCTTATAGTCCTTAATTTCTTTTCTATATTCCTTTTCATTACCTCTGTTCTTTAGCCATCGTCTCAATTTCCTTCTTACTTCTATTTTCTTCTGCCAGCATTCTTCGTCCCACCATGAAATTCCCCTCTTTTCTATTCCTCCCATTTTGATAACCTTCTTACGAGATGCCTTCCCCATCTCTACTTTTAGTTTTCTGGCCATCTCTTCCACTGTTCCTCCTCCTGTATTGTACTCTCTCAGTTTTCTTCTATATTCTTCAATCGACTTCTCATTCCATTCGTATATCTCTTTTTCTCTTCTGTTCTCTAACTCTTCCTTCTTAGTCTTTTCCACCTGTGTAATTGTTGGTAGGTGATCTGAGTCGCTCCTTATTCCAACCTCCATATCTCTGATGCCATGGTCCGCTATTTCATTACAGATAACATAATCTATAACTGATCTCCCTTGCCCCCCTATATATGTGTATTCACCCTCTTTGTCACCTTCTGTATTCCCATTCAGTATTTTCCATCCCTTTTCCTCTACCAACTCCAACAGTTTCTTTCCTTCTTTGTTCTCTGTTCGGTCTTTTGATTTCCTTTTTCCCTCATCCTTTTCCTTGTCCCACTCCCATTCAGCTCCCTTGTTTCCAATTCTAGCATTGAAATCCCCGCCTACCACCAAGCAATATTTTTCATCTATTTCATAATTTATTTCATCTAAATCTCTACTGGTCTTTTTTACGTTCTGACTGTATACTGTCATTATCCTCCAACTATTGTCCCCTATTTTAATTCTTCTCTCTTGTATTCCTTCAACTGATTTAATTCTCTCTTCCTCTATTTCTTCTACATCTTCCTTAATGCCTGTTATTATTCCACCCTTTGCTCTTCCCCTCTTCTTGCTTCTTTTCGCATGTTCGGATTTCCATCTATATTCTTTTGGCAATTTATTTCTAGTATTTTCCCAGTTTTTTTCTTCTACCCAAGTCTCAACCAAGCCCACCACCTCGAATTTCCTTATTGTACATAGTAAATGGGTTTTCAATTGTATAAAATAACATAGTCCTACACATGTAGTTTACAACTCCGAATCGACTTTTCACCCGAAACGTCCAGATTTTTGGAAAAAAAATCAAAATTATAAAACAACATTTTGAAATTTAATTTTTAATCTGCTAACCAGAATGCTTTGAAATGTTGCAGATGTTTTAAGGCTATAAAGAGCATCATAAATCTTTAGTCAAAAAATATTTGCTTACCCCCTCCAAAAACTTGATGACGTCAGCTCAAAAGTTTGTGAAATAAATTATATCTAAAATGTACAAAATATGATGAGTCTGTACTTGTGATCTATCACTCCATTCATATTTTTTGGATTTGCATATACAGGGTGACTCAAAAAAATTAATGAAGGCGTGAATTTATTTTATCGATTTAATCAGGAATTACAAAACCGAATGCTTTGAAATCTTGGGAATATTTTAATGTTATTATAAGCATGGTAAACTTTTGTTCAAAATGTATTTGTTCATCCCTCCTAAAAAAATTGATGACGTCACCCTTAAATTTTGCTGAATAAATCCTATCTAAAATGCAAAAAATATGATGAGTTTGTACTTGTGATTTATCATTCCATTCATATTTTTTAGATTTTCTTAAGAGGTGGTTCAAAAAAATTAATGAAGTCAATTTATTTTATTGATTAAATTAAAGGCAACACTTATTATTAGTATTACACCCCAACCAACCCAATTTGGTAGACACAAAATTTGTTAAAGGAAAAACTCGGTTGAAACATAAGAGTAGCATCGCTTATTTACATCGACTTTAACATTACAGACCTGCATTTGTTTTATGCGATCACTTGGTTCCGCGAATGTGAAATAGACATGTTTATAATCAACCAATTGTGAATTTCACCGTCAAGAATTAAAATAAAACCCAATGTTTTATATAATAAGCGGAAGTCGAAGCAATAAAACCGATGGTCGTTTTGTTTACAGTTTCTCTGTTTGACTTTCACGTATGCTGTTACGCTTGTCATCTTAAATTAAGAATGTTTATACATAAACGATTTTCAGTTGCCGTATACGCGAGTAAATTGTTTCGTTATTTTATTGATTATAAAAAATCAATATTCAAAACGACCCAATTCATTTTCCCGAAAATTTGGGAATACAATAATTTTATTCTTAGTATTACACTACATCTATCCCAACTGATATACGTGTCCTTGCAAAAATGTTGATGACGTCATCGCAATTTTTTTTAAATTCCCACTACAAAAATGTAATGAGAAAAAAACACAATAGCCATGCAGTCGTCAAGTTTCCGACAGCGAGGGAAGTACTGTCTAAACTCTTTAGACCAATTTTTTTTCATTGTGCGTCGACTATAATAATTATTTTTTTAAACACTCTGTATATGAAGCTTCAATTTTATGTAAACCATAATAAAACCCGTACCTTTATTTATTTCTCGACAAAATATTGTAATATATAGATTTTAAAAATTACCCTACTACGATTTTTTATGAACCCTCCATATTGCTAAAAAATTTCAAGAAAAGTGGAATAATTTGGCAACGTTGCATCGAAACTTTCACAATAAACTGTGATTGTAAAGCTTAAGAAGTCAATCAAAATATGTCAAAATACGTACAATGTTTCATAAAAAAAAAACTAAATTGTGTGTTACTCCTTTAAAATAGAACATTCTGTATAGTTAAAAATAATTTTAGAGTATAGTCCTCAAAGATTAATAAAATAAATAAATAAATAAATATATACTACTAATTATTATTTATTAACAATTTTTCTAAAAAATTATTCGCTCATTGCTACCAAAAATTCCTTCAGACTTCAAAACTTTACTAAATATTTTATTTTGGTTCTTTGCAGGGAAGTTATTTGCTACTAAAAAATTTACTTTGTAAAAAATAAATTATTGCATATAGATCTATTTCATGGTTAAAATGTCAGACACAAGAAACAAAAATATTTGTGACTCGTTTACGTAACATTTTAAGCGTTCCCGGAGAGCATTTTAAGTTTTAACTCGCCTAGTGCCTCGCCAAAAAAACCTTTTATACCATTCTTTAACAATTAGGTTATTAAAACCGGACACAAAAAGAGAAGTGTTATTAATTTGGGGCCTTTGTCTGTCTGTTTGTATGTCTGTCATAAGTTTGATGCCTTTGTGTCTCTGTCTGTATGTTTGTATGTCGCATCGAAGCTCCCAAACGGATGAACCGATTTCAAATAAATTTTTTTTTGTTTGAAAGCTGGTTCAATCGAGATAGTTCTTAGCTATGTTTAATGATAATCACTTCAGCCAATTACAAAATAGGAGACGTGTTTGATTTTAGAAGTCTAGATTGTAGAAGAAGAGTGAGCAAGGAAAATTTTTTATTTGTTAAATTTTAATGAGATTTTTCTTGGTTATGTTTTATACATAATTCACTTGGCACATTTTTAGATAACGTCATCAAATTTTTAGATGGAGAGATAATTAATTTTGTTAGAGATTTATCACGCTGATGATGGCCTTAAAACGCGTGCTAAATTTTAAAATAATTGGCTTAATAGTTACTAAAAGAATCTGTGTAAAGTTTTAACGCACAGTTTTGAACTCTTAAAAAAAAAACAGTAGGCACCTCAAGGTTCTTCTAATCTCTTTCAAAAATCATCAGATGCTCCGACACTCTTTTAAATTCTTTAAAAAATAATAGGGATTTCAAAACATTAAAAAAAGCAAAATTCTGTGTAATTTTTAAATTTGATTTTTACAGTTACTTTTTCAGTGACTGTGATTATTATGATTTTATAAAAATCGATATTTCTTGGAAAAAAACGCTATGAGAAGTTCTTGGAAATATCAGACGACTTGATGCGTGGATTCGCGGATTGGAAAATCGGTCGTCGAGGGAGCTGAGAGGGGGTGTAATGTACCGAAACCAGTCTTACCTAGTTCACGCAGTGGGAAATATGTCTCTTCAACAGTTAATTATTAATTAAAGATAAACACTCTTTTGGATTTTGGTAGATAAAGTATTATGTGAAGTTTAAATTGTTTTTGAAAAATATTCTTTTGGTTTTTGGCGGATAAAATGTGAAGCTAGTGGTAAAAGGGAGTAAGAGGATTTTCTGGAGGTTCCGACAGTGGTGCAGTGTAATACTAATAATAACAGTATTGTATTCCCAAATTTTCGGGAAAATGGAGGGATGCATTCTTGATTTATTCAATAAAACAAAAATTGACTCATTCATTATTTTTTTTGTCACCTGTATAAACAATTAAAAAAACCATGAACGGAATGATGAATCACAAGTGGAGACTCATCATATTTTGCACATAATAGATAGGATTTATTTGAGAAAATTTTGAGAAGACGTTATCCATCATTTTTGAGGAGTGTCCTAAACGGATAGATTTTGAATAATGATTTACTATGCTTCTGATAATCTTAAAACGTTTGCAAGATTTCAAAGCATTCAGTTTTGCAATTTCAAAGTTAAATTATAAAATGTTAATAATTTTGATTTTTTTTACAAAAATTTGATGCCTAGGGTAAAAACTCACACGGATTCATAAACTACAAGTATGTTATTTTATAAAATTTAAATAACATTCGCTATTGTAAAAGTTGGAGATCACATCATCGTTGGTGAGGATAATCAGACAAATTTTGGTTAGCGTTTTACCACCTACATGATCTGCCTAGTATAGATATAAAACAGTCGGTAGTTTATAAGATTATCTGTCTAATAAAAATCGACAGACGCGGACAAACGGCAGACGGCAGACGGACACACGGAAACGAGAGACCTATGTTTTCGTATTCTAGGGGCTCATGAAACGTTGAGAAAACATTAAAGGAGCGAATCGCCAGATGGACTCAATTACAATATTCGGGAAGTAATATGTAAAATCTTTGTAACTTAAAGAACAAAAAATTCTGACCGAATTTATTCTTAACTATTAGAAGGTCAACGTGTTTTTCCAAATTAGGGGCAGTTAATGTTCGAAAAATTCTTATCGTTCAATAAAAAAATTGGTCTAAAGAGTTTAGACAGTACTTCCCTCGCTGTCGGAAACTTGACGACTGCATGCCTATTGTGTTTTTTTTCTCATTACATTTTTGTAGTGGGCATTTAAAAAAAAATTGCGATGACGTCATCAACATTTTTGCAAGGACACGTATATCAGTTGGGATAGATGTAGTGTAATACTAAGAATAAAATTATTGTATTCCCAAATTTTCGGGAAAATGAATTGGGTCGTTTTGAATATTGATTTTTTATAATCAATAAAATAACGAAACAATTTACTCACGTATACGGCAACTAAAAATCGTTTATGTATAAACATTCTTAATTTAAGATGACAAGCGTAACAGCATACGTGAGAGTCAAACAGAGAAACTGTAAACAAAAGGACCATCGGTTTTATTGCTTAGACTTCCGCTTATTATATAAAACATTGGGTTTTATTTTAATTCTTGACGGTGAAATTCACAATTGGTTGATTATAAACATGTCTATTTCACATTCGCGGTATCAAGTGAGCGCATAAAACAAATGCAGGTCTGTAATGTTAAAGTCGATGTAAATAAGCGATGCTACTCTTATGTTTCAACCGAGTTTTTCCTTTAACAAATTTTGTGTCTACCAAATTGGGTTGGTTGGGGTGTAATACTAATAATAAGTGTTGCCTTTAATTTAATCAATAAAATAAATTGACTTCATTAATTTTTTTGAACCACCTCTTAAGAAAATCTAAAAAATATGAATGGAATGATAAATCACAAGTACAAACTCATCATATTTTTTGCATTTTAGATAGGATTTATTCAGCAAAATTTAAGGGTGACGTTATCAATTTTTTTAGGAGGGATGAACAAATACATTTTGAACAAAAGTTTACCATGCTTATAATAACTTTAAAATATTCCCAAGATTTCAAAGCATTCGGTTTTGTAATTCCTGATTAAATCGATAAAATAAATTCACGCCTTCATTAATTTTTTTGAGTCACCCTGCATATGCAAATTCAAAAATATGAATGGAATGATAAATCACAAGTACAGACTCATCATATTTTGTACATTTTAGATACGATTTATTCGGCAAACTTTTGAGCTGACGTCATCAGTTTTTTGTAGAAGATAACCAAATATATTTTGACTAAAAATTTATTATGCTCTTTATAACCTTAAAACATCTGCAAGATTTCAAAGCATTCGGTTTTGTAGTTCCTGATTAAATCTATAAAACAAATTTACGCATTCATTAATTTTTTTGAGTCACCCTGTATATGCAAATCGAAAAAATTTGAATGGAATGATAAATCACAAGAAGAGACTCACCATATTTTGTACATTTTAGATAGGATTTATTCAGCAAAATTTTGTGGTGACGTCATAATTTTTTTAGGGGGGACGACCAAATACATTTTGATCAAAAATTTACTATGCTTATGATAATTTTAAAATATCTTCAAGATTTCGAAGCATTCGGTTTTGTAGTTCCTGAGTAAATCAGTAAACTAAATTTACGCTTTCATTTATTTTCTTGAATCACCCTGTATATGCAAATCCAAAAAATATGAATGGAGTGATAGATCACAAGTACAGACTGATCATATTTTGTACATTTTAGATATGATTTATTCGGCAAATTTTCGAGCTGACGTCATCAAGTTTTTGGAGGGGATAAGCAAATATATTTTGACTAAACATTTATTATGCTCTTTATAACCTTAAAACATCTGCAAGATGTCAGAGCATTCCGTTTTGTAGTTCCTGATTAAATCAATAAAATATATTTACGCATTCATTAATTTTTTTGAGTCACTCTGTATATGCAAATCCAAAAAATATGAATGGAGTGATAAATGACAAGTACAGACTCATCATATTTTGTACATTTTAGATATGATTTATTCGGCAAACTTTCGAGCTGACGTCATCAAGTTTTTGGAGGGAATAAGCAAATATATTTTGACTAAACATTTATTATGCTCTTTATGACCTTAAAACATCTGCAAGATTTCAGAGCATTCGGTTTTGTAGTTCCTGATTAAATCAATAAAATATATTTACGCATTCATTAATTTTTTTGAGTCACCCTGTATATGCAAATCCAAAAATTATGAATGGTATGATAAATTACAAGTACAGACTCATCATATTTTTACAGTTTGGATAGGATTTATTCGGCAAACTTTCGAGCTGACGTCATCAATTTTTTGGAGGGGATAAGCAAATATATTTTGACTAAACATTTATTATGCTCTTTATAACCTTAAAACATCTGCAAGATTTCAAAGCATTCGGTTGTGTAGTTTCTGAGTAAATCAGTAAAATAAATTTACGCATTCATTAATTTTTTTGAGTCACCCTGTTTATGCAAATCCAAAAAATATGAATGGAGTGATAGATCACAAGTACAGACTCATCATATTTTGTACATTTTAGATATGATTTATTCCACAAACTTTTGAGTTGACGTCATCAAGTTTTTGAGGGGATAAGCAAATATTTTTTGACTAAAGATTTATGATGCTCTTTATAGCCTTAAAACATCTGCAACATTTCAAAGCATTCTGGTTAGCAGATTAAAAATTAAATTTCAAAATGTTGTTTTATAATTTTGATTTTTTTTCCAAAAATCTGGACGTTTCGGGTGAAAAGTCGATTCAGAGTTGTAAACTACATGTGTAGGACTATGTTATTTTATACAATTGAAAACCCATTTACTATGTACAATTTTGAAGTGACGTCATCGCATTAGTGGTGGGGATGATTAGACAAATTTTGGTTAGCGTTTTACCATCTACATGATATTCTTAATATAAGTACAAAATTTCACAACAATCGGTCGAGTACTTTCGGAGATTATCTGTCTAATAAAAATCCGGGACGGCAGACGGACAGACGGACAGACGGACGGACAGACGGACGGACAGACGGACAGACGGACAGACGGACAGACGGACAGACAGACGGAAATGGGAGACCTATTTCTTCGTCTTCTAGGGGTCATGAAAGATCGAGAAAACGTAAAAGTTGAGAGTCGGCCGACGGAGTCGATTACAATACTTCCTTTGCTTACGCTCGGGAAGTAAAAAGATAAAATTGGTTTTACAAATGGAAAATAATTCATTCAACTTAATGGATTTGTTCTTTGTTGTTTGATCACTCCTCTGTTTTGCTTTCCTATTGACTTTTCTGTTAATATGTTGTTTCGATAAATAATGTTCAAAACACATTGAATTTTGTTTTTAATTATCGAAAGAATAACACCTTAATATTTTTGTTTCCCAGAGTTTTTAAATGAAATGTTACATAACCGGTGGAAGTATGTATGTATATACTTCTTCGTTTATTAAAAATATTTCTTTTTTAAAAATATTTGACACAGAAATATTCTTGTGAGAAGTTTTCGCTAGACACCCTGTATTGACGTACTATGGCTTAAAATGACGTGGAGGTAGCAGTGTATAATGTGGATTATATGCCCAACGAGAATATAAAGGGAATACGTGAACCGAAAAAGCGGAGATAGCGATAAACTCAAAAAAGACAAAGAGAGAAAAATGTCAAATTAACAACAGGCAGCGATCCTAAAAATTTGTATTCCTAAAAGTTAGTTTTCTTTCTATTATTACGTACCATTGCATCATGGTCTTTGTATACCCAGAGAATTTTAATCGTGTATCGCATTGTTGGGCACAAAATTGATCAAAAGCTTTATTAATGTCACTAAACTCGTTCAGCTAATTTTACACTAATTACCGGTGTCACTGGCTTTAGTGTAATTAGTATTCATCTCCAAAAATTCTAAAAGGGAACGTCAAGTTTAATTACTCACCTTGAGAAACATCGTCTGCACCTTCCCACAATCTCTTCCACTCTCTTCGTCAACGATTGAATAAATAATATCCCTTGCCGAGATCCTTTGATAGGCTTGTCGTTTACCTCCGCTGATAATCCACAAGAATACATCCGGAAGGGCATGTTGGGGCTACAAAAATAGTTATTTGCGTAAGTAGGCAACAAAGCAGCAGATCTTGAACATAAAAATTGTCTCTTTAATTAAGTATTTAGAATTAGACTTAAAACATACAATATACATTCGAATGAATTATCGCTAAAAGAAAAGAACGTACGTAGGATTCCGGACTGTCTTAAAAAAAAATTATGAGGTAATTCTGGAAAAATATTTTAGACACCACAGCGTCTCTGCTAAATTAAAAAGCTAAGTTTTTGACTTTGTGGCGCACAAGTTATAACTGTATTATTTATTGAAGTGCTATTTCACTCCTTAAACAGCTATGTCAGTAAAACGGAAATGTTGCTGTCAGTCGATAAAAAATATTGAACGAAACGATTGATTTCACTTACATCTTCCGTTAAAAATTTCAGTTTCGTCAAGTAAGTTTGCGCTGTTTTATACCGTTCTCTGAACGAGCTTTTCGTTACCAAAGCACGGAGATTTCTCGCAGCGTTACCTATATTTTCCTGAAACAATACACCCGAGTGAATTTTTCATTTCCTTCATTTCCTCCACTTACAATTTCCCTTTGACAAAGTTTGAGGTGCTCTTTGTCCAACTTCGTCTTTCCTGTTCCCGGTCCTGTCATCGACGCTTGAGATATGGTCACATATTTTGTACAACCTATCGATAAATCCTCCAATACCTGTTTCAGGCGTGTTTCCGTTTCAGGATCGTCCGAGTCCATTGACGAGTTCACTTCCGAAAGCCCGTCTTCCTGTTATTTAATATTAATACAATTTGCTGACTGTTGTCAATATACTTACGAGTTTTTCAACAAGTTTTGAAATTATGTTGGAGTTGTACATGCGTCTTCTGTAGTCTGGCCATACGGACCTAATGTGCATGCAAGGTTTGTTGTCCCAGTACGGTAAAAAGTAGTATATTTTATCGTGGGTCATGGGTTTTGCTGGGGTCGTGGTGCTCTGCCATGAACCGCTGTCTGTCGTAACAGTTTCTGAAAGTTACGAATGTTTCACTGTTGAAATAATAACGGCGTTTATTTAAAATTGAATAAGTTTAACTTTTATTATCTTTTCATTGACTTTGGGGCGCTGCTGTTAATCACTCAGAACTCAGAGTTAGAACTTTGTTTGAGATTAAATTATTTCGCTTCGTTGCTTGAAATGGAGAGAATTTTTACAAACATTCCAGCAACTTAACGAAAGGAAAAATATGCAGAGTTGCATAGAGACCGTTTCTCAACTACTCGATCAAACTATTTTAAAACCACAACCTTTATAGAAAATATATAAGACAAAATTATAACTGAAACATTTATAACTTAATTCTAGAAATCAAGGTGGGAATATAATTTTTTGTTGGGTTATAATCAATTTACATGTGACTATTGTTGACTTTTAGAAAACGTCCTTTATTTTTTGATCGTGTAAAACCTATGATAAAAATTGTTGATTATTTTATTTAAATTACGTTCTGAAACAAAATAGCACAATACATTTTTGTGTAATGAAATTAGCAAAGTGAACAAAGTTGGAGGAATAATTTTAATCAAGTTACGTGTCAGGACTAAATTGAGCTTACTAGTTAACTCATACGTATAATGTTCTGAACTATATAATATTTGCTTAAATTATGAGTTCAAAAAGGTAATAAAAATATTTGCTGCTCGTCTGTAGCAAACAGAAAATATTTCTATTTCCATTAAAGGTCGTACGAAACGAACTCAAGTTAACATGGCAATATCAAGAATTGAAAATAGGAATCATATCAGTCCATTACGTCTGTAGCGTTATTCATTGTGTTGGGAATTGAGTTTAACTTCAGTCAGTTTTAAGTCAGAATCGAATATATTCGTCGATTTTAGAAGGTATTGAGAATGATTTGGAAAATGTAGATACAGATACCGAACAAATAAATCAACCAGCAGAAATTTACAGCTTGTTCGATTTATGTGTATTTTGTTAATTAGCGCTTGTACGATTTGATTTGTCTTGATAATTATAATTAAGAATTGAAAATATCTTAATATTTATTTAGATTTCATAGGATATTTCATTGTTCCATGTTATGTCTCTTCTAACTTTTTTTTGTTATCTATCTACTCAAATTAGGGACAATTCCGTAACATATTTTATAAAGAATTGTGTGTTGTTATTTAGTAAGATTAAAAAATACTGTTTTAGGTAGGATTTGTTCGGCAAAAATTTGCCAGTTTCAAACTTAAAATTAAATTACAACGTGTGTTATACAATGTTGAGATTTGTATGTTTAGGGTAAAAATGAACACAGATTCATAAACCACAATGACAGGACGTTATTTTATGAAAATTAAATAAAATTTACTATGCAAATTTTGAAATCATGTCATCACATTGTAGGTGGGGATGACCAGACAAATTTTAGTTCGCGTTTTCTTAATATACATGTATAGAATTTGACGACAGTCGATCCGGTAGTTTCGGAGATTAGCTGTTCAATAAATATCGACACAGACGACAGATAGACAACTTAATTTTCATAATCTTGGAATCATGAAACGTCGAGAAAACATGAAAGTAGCTTATTATCGAGAAGTAGAAAGGCCAAAAGAAAATCATTTTACAACAAATGAAGTTTAGGTGACAACTTTTCAAATCACTTACAAAAAAGTTTGAGATTACAACAAAATATTTTACGCATAAAAGGAAGCAAATATCTCTCCACAAAATAACAAGGTTCGTTTAGTTATAGCGTTAATTCTTCCTTCTGTGTTTATTCTTAAAAAATTACAATTTAATTGTTGCCAAATCAAAATAAAAAAGTCGATGTAATGAGTTTTTTCATAGAATTGATTCGGCTTTTATTTTTTGAGCGTAGGGTGAGGAAATAATGGAATAGGATTCATTCGGCGAATGGTTTCTTTCATGTTTTTTCAACGCTTCATGGCCTCTAGAGTACAAAAAATAGATCTCCATTTCCGTCTGTCTATCTCCTGTCTGTGTCGATTTTTATTAGACAGAATTCCCAGAAACTACTGGATCGATTGTTTTGTCAAATTTTAAATGTGATTCAAGAGTATCACGTTTCACGTAACTGATGGATAAAATGCCTCGTGTTAAAAGATAAATCCGCAGAGTTCAGGTTCAACAAGCGTAGGACTTGTGCTTTGTTGTCCGTGTGGGGTCGAATTCCATTTTAATCGAATTTTTTTTTGCACTACGTATTTTACTTATAGAGGTTATCATAAAATAAACAAAATTTTGCAAATTCCAGTTTTATAATTTTTCGAGAAACTTGATTTGTTCGGCTGTATTTAGGGAACGAAGGAACTTTACACCAATTTTTCTTATTTCATGAAAAAACAATGGTATGATTTCGTGTATTTTTCTGAAAAATTGTTTTATTTCATACAACTTACTACTTAAAGATCTTTTAAATTGTATAGGTGTGATTCCTTTGAAATAACGTTTTTACTTTCTGAGCGTAAGCGATTCTCTACTTTTGCGTTTTGTCGACCTTTCATGACCCCTAGAGTACGAAGAAATAGGTCTCCGATTTCCGTCTGTCTGTCCATCTGCCTGTCCGCCTGTCTGCTTGACTGTCTGTTTGTCCGTCTTCTATTTGCCGTCCCGGATTTTTATTAGACAGATAATCTCCGAAAGTTCTGGACCGATTATTGTCAAATTTTGTATTTATATTAGGAATAGTAAATTGGTTTTAAATTGTATGAAATAAGATAGTCCTACACATGTAGCTTATGACTCCGTATTGAGTTTTTACCCGAAACGTCCAGATTTTTGAGGAAAAAAAAATTAAAATTATGAAACATTTTGCAATTTAATTTGGAATCTGCAAACCGAATGCTTTGAAATCTTGCAGATGGTTTACAGTTATAATAAGCATGATAAATTTTTAACCAAAATATATTTACTTATCTCCTCCAAAAAATTGATGACGTCAGCTCAAAAGTTTGCCGAATAAATCCCACCTAAAATGTACAAAATCTGATGAGTTTGTACTTGTGATTCATCATTCCATTCATATTTTTTGGATTTGCAGATACAGGATGACTAAAAAATATTAATAAATGCGTGTATTTATTTTATTGATTTAATCAGGAACTACAAAACTGAATGTTTTGAAATCTTGGACATGCTTTAAATTTATCATAAGCATGGTAAATTTTTGGTCAAAATGTATTTGCTCATCTTAAATGCGTTAAAGAATGATGAGTTTATACCAACTTGTGATTTGCACTGCATTAATATTTTTTAGATTTGCTTATACGGGGTGTCTGAAAAAAATTAATGACTACATAATTCAATTAATTTTAATGATCAAATCAAGAATTGCAAAACTGAACACATACTTTGAAATCTTGCAGACGTTTTAACGTCATTGTAAGCATGGTAAATTGTTAATCAAAATAAATCTGTTTATTTCCCCTAAAAAATTTTGCCGAATAAATTCTATCCAAAATGTGCAAAATATGAAGAGTTTTTACTTGTGATTCATCATAGCATTGAAATTTTTTTTCGATCAAATCAAGAACGAGTCACTCCATTTTCCCGAAAATGTGAAAATACAAACGTCTTTATTTAATAAGAATTAATAATAATAATAGTTTATTTACGGGAAGCCCCATGACATTACAGAAAAACAAAAATATAAGAATAATAAAAAATAACTAAACTAAACTAACTTAATAAATACACTTACACAGCGTGTGTTTTAATTTAACAGAAAAACGATGTAAGTAATGGTAAAAATCAATATTGTATATCCCGCAATAAAAGTATTTTTGAAAAATATGCCGAAAGGTAAATGTGTTAATAAAGAGATTAAATAATACACCCACAATGAGCTCCTTAAGGGACATCTGATTTCACAGAAATGGTGTTTGAAGGCGAGCTTCCAGTTCTCACAACCTGAGACCTATTATAATAACGATATTCAGAACATTTTGGCTTACTAGTTAATTGTTTTGATCCTCTGTTTTGAGGAGACGAACTCATTCAAATCAAACTAATTTCTACGTGACATTCTTCCGATGTATAAACATGAATACTTTCAAGTTGTTTTTCTTATCGAGGATAACTTAAGGACGTACAGTAATGGAGTTCATTGGGCAATTTTGTACTTTCAAATTTTCTCAATATTTCATAAGGCCGCAGCTAGGGGGAGGCTAGGGGATGCTGCCATAGATCTAGAGACGTTATAATTAACCAAATGTGAAATACAATATGGAAAGTTAAAATAAAATGCAATGTTTTATTTAATAAATGGAAGTCAGAGCAATAAAAATGTCTGGACCATCGGCATTGTCATCCACTTACTGCAATTCGTAGAAACCATGTTTTAGTTTAGTTTGTGTTTCACCGTCGCGTCTACAGGTTGATACGTGTTATGGCTATTTGTTTCAAATTACAAGTACTATACAGGGTGTTCATTTTGTCTGTTCACGCCTGACAGTTTTTGCATAGACAACATATTATACACCCCAGAGACTCAATTTAATTTTATGGCAATCACAGAAAAAAAAATGACACAGATATCAATGCCAAATAATGACAAAATTGAAAAAATTAAGACTCAATTTATTTTAAACTGCCCCGCTACAAAAATGTAATGCGAAAAAAACATAATAGGCATGCAGTGGTCACGTTTCTGACAGCGAGGGAAGTACTGTCTAAACTCTTTAAACCAATTTTTTAATATTGCATTAAATAAAGAACATTCATGTATTAAAAATAAAAAAAAATTGTTGTAAAATTTCTATTACATTCTGCAATGTTCTGATAAAATATGTACACTAAAATTTTCTGATGATATTAAAAAAGTTGTATACTGCCGTTCCAGTCTTAAGATAAAGATCTAATGTTTGTAGGAAACTATAAACAATTTGGCTTTACAGAACCATAAAAAATCGGTAACATTACAACTAAATTTTAACCGAAAAAAGTAGGTCGAAAATTATTTCGACTTAGCTTTTCACGCCTTTTGAAAAATGATAAAATTTAATTAAATTGTGAGAATTTTGCTCTGTGATACGCAGTCCATGGGCCGCGGGAGCACAATCCGCACGACTGAGGACAATACGAAATAAATATAGTTAAAGTAGATACTGGACGGGAAAAATGTATTTTCAGTACATTCTTGCTTAACTTCGACTGTTTATGTTTATACTTCGAAATTATACTTCGAAAGAATTCGACCATTAGCACGTTCAGAGAGCAAGCATCAGCAACGACATTTGAGTTAAAACAAAATTAAATTCAATTCAACACAGGGGAGAAGAGTAAGTAATTAATTAAGCACAGTCGCTTTTTCTCTAATAAAACTGGATGTTTAGAGTAGACGCTCATAAATTTGAAGAATATTTATTCGGCAAAACTGTAAGATGACGTCATCATTTTTTGGTGACGCCATGAACAAAACATTTTGATTAACTATTTACCATGCTTTCGTTTGCAATATTTCAGAAGCATTCGGTTTTGCAGTTTCAATGTCAAATTTATAATCTTTTCATAAAAATCTGGATGTGTGGAATAAAATCACCGATTCATAATTCACATTTGTAGGAGTATGTTATTCTATCAAATTTAAAAAACATTTATTTATTCAGCAAAATTGTAAAATGGGGTCATCATTTTAAGAAAAAAAAAAAAAATGATTAACGATTTACCATGCTTACGATAGTTTTGCAGTTTCAATTTGTAAAATGTTATACAATATTTAAGCTAAACACTCCACAAGTATTCATAAACTACAAGTTCAGGAGTATCTATTTTATAAAATTAATTGTTGGCGGGGGGGATTAGACAAATTTTGGGCAACGTTTCACCATCCACACGATATTACATACTTACACATAAAATTTGACAACGTGGTCCAGTAGTTTCGGCTACTATATGTCTAAATAAAAATTAGCATAGATAGATGACGGACAGACGGAAACGCGAGAACTATTTTTTCGTACTATAGGGGGGCATGCAACGTTGAGATAACATGAAAGTAGCTCTTCGTCAACATACTTCACAATGTTTTCCAAATGTCAAGACCAATTTGATGACTTTTTCAATTGAACACGCGATATATCAATATCAGCGACAATCAACTAAATTTGTGAACATATCATATCGGAGTTTTAAACTTGTAGGAGAATAAAAAGAAAAACAGTGAATCAAACCTAAAAAATCGGCGGGTAGTGCCTATATAAAAGCTTTATCGTTAAATTCAAACAATAACATCGTGCTTAGTGGAGATATTGGTTGTTATTTTGACTGGATTTATAATATGTGCTTGTAATTCAGGGAACTGTTCAAAATTGAATAATTATTATCAGACTTCGGCAGCGCGGAAGTGATGATCATTGCAGTCGTGGCCTACAACTTCGGGAATTCTTAATAATAATTACTACTTTTTCTAGATTTTCCTCAGTTATACGAGTTCTCCTAGATGTTACAATGCTTTAAAAATCACAAATGACTGTTCAACATCACAATTTTTGTGATGATCTTGATCAGATACACCCTGAACTACATCAAACGCCACTGAGGTTGAGACTGTACAGTCGCCCAGCCAAATTTATCGCCTGACGTCGCGCCGTCGTTTTTAATATTTGTCTGATTGATTCCTCATCACTTCGGCTGTGCCTAACTCAGATAATAAGTAATACAAATGACATGTTGATAAGCGATATTTACATCACACATTCAATTATTCAGTCTTCATTGTGGAAGGAAATAAGCAAAAAAAATATAATTATAAAAATGCCGACAAGTTTTATTAGCGATAATGAATAACAATGAAATAATCATTTCTGTATTAGTAATGTGCTTGTAACAGAACAGAAAATGAGTACGTAGAATTTTCTTAATGTCTGCTGAAGTGAAAACAGTATCGGTAAATCCCACGCTTAACGTGTTTGGTGAATCCAGAATAAACTTTCCTGGAAAGCAGATTTTCAAGATTAAAGGGTAAGTTTGTAAGTATTAGTTTAGGGATGTGAGAAACCGACTCGGAAAATCCGAAACACCTGAGGCTTTAGCAATCGCACCAATTATTATCAACAACAACTAACTTTTTCCCAAACTACATAATGTACATAATCTAGAACAATACGAGTTTTAAAGAAAACTCTAAATTAGGCTTTATACAACGGTCCTATACACCACTTTTCACTTATCTGTAAATTTTTTTACACAGAACTTTCTTCGTTTCCTAATCACTGAAACTACAACATGCATTTCAAGGCAGTTCCAGTAAGTGTGTCTTATCGATTTTCTGAAATGGTGAAAAATTTATAGAATATTTATTGTTAAAATTTGTTGGCACAGCTTCAAGTTGTGTTAGAACAATTGGTGTACATAAAAGTACAGAGTACATCTGACTGAGATGTTCTTAAGAAAATATATTGCGATGACGTGATGTGAAATTATTCTTTCCATTATTTTTAAAATTTGATTGCAATTTCAAAGTAGTTGGTTTTCCATCGTAAGCAAACAGTGGGTAGACGACAATGGTAAACCTTCATTTTTGTATTTTACGAGCTGTGAAACATCCAAGAACCTTAAAACTGAATATTCTCTTACGAATAAAATATCTATATTCACGCACGTACTATTTTCATACCTCAACTCTCTCTATAAAATAATTGTCTTGGATAAAAATTTTCAAAAGAAAACGACATACACATATGGTACATTAACTCCATTCTTGTCTGTATAAGGTTGCACAATATCCCCCAGACACCCTTAATGACATTCACTTTTCTAGAAAATTTAATATCACCCTACGTAATCACTTACCCAATTCGTCGCTATCCGAATCATAATGCTCCCTCGCGGATTCATTGTGTCCATCAATGGCATTACCCGCATTCCCAATACTAATTTCGAAATAAACCGGCTTATCGCCTAATTTTTTATCAATCATGGATGCATCGAGTATTGTAGCAAACAAGAAGAACTCTTCATTTTTGGCATACGACGCCTCGTTGACGGGAATGGTGGCTTCTATTTCCACAGCAGAGGGTGCTAAGTCGATGCTGTCTGTGATTTCCGTGCGGATAGCCACCAGAAGACGAGCTCTGTATGAAACTCCCTCACCCAAACCTGTATTCAGGCTGGAGTGTTCGTCGATTAGGCTGTAATCCCTCGTGGAGCCGTAAAGATGTATGAAGGATGGTCCAAAGGTCGGCAGGAAGCCTGCAAATCAGCGGAATTAACGGCGAAGATCGAGGGAAGGAAAGACTAGAATGCACAACGGTGGGTTGTTGATCATTAGTAATTCAGTGGGAAGTTGAAATCTATTATTTAGTGGTGAAGACGGCCACATGTGGCTACAATTAAGGCGGTCGATTGCCGGTAGGCGTTTTCTTGATTGGTGTGAAAGGTGCACAGGGACACAGCAGTACGTTTCAGCAAAAACAAAATTGAAAGAACGTTGAAAATAGGCTGTTATCAACAAAACTTGTCTTTCTTTGGTCTGTTATTCATAGAGAGCGGAAAATATGCACCAAAATTTTGAGAAATATGATCATATGATATGCACCAAATTTATGCAAATATGCAGTAACTTTCTTAATATATGCAGAGATATGCAGATACATATGCTTCAAAAATTAAAAAAAAAGCGAACTAAATTAATTTATAAAATACAAAAACAGGGTTCCTGAGCTTACGTTTTATTACAAAAAATACATAAATCACATTGCAAAGTGTTTAATTACATCTCAATAACTAACACATAAATCACGTTTTTAAAGATAATATTCTTATACTAAAAAATAAATATAAACAGAACAAATTAAAAAATAGTAGTAATCCACTATTTAATTACTATTTTGGTAACAATTTATTTTTAAATATTTTTTCGAAATATTCTAACAAAAAGTTTTTCCGGTGATTCTAAAGTAAGTATATGTATTTGTAAATAGAAAAATGACAATAATTTTTTTTTCAAATTAGCACAAAAATTGATAAAAATGCAAAATATGCACCCGTTTGGTGAAATATGCAGCAGAAAGCAAATATATGCAAATATGCAATTTTTTTATAGCTGTATTCTTTTTTAATTAGCATGATTCGTTCACATATTAAATATCAAGACTTATATGCAAAAAATAACGGATATGCAAATTTCATAAAATCCGCTCTCTAGTTATTCACAATGAGGAGTGACAAAGACAGCTGAAAGTTCAGAGCTAACGAGGGGACAATTTTTGTTGATCGCACGTCGGAATATTACGAAACAAGATCGGTTAATTGGCTTAAACAGGCCGCAAAGGACACCCGATACGTCTTCTTTCTAATTTTTGGTGACGTAGTACGAAATACTTATTGATTACGTTGGCAAATAATATTTTCTGCGCTACTGAATTTATTAAAAAATAAAAATATTATGTACTATAATCGTATCACCAGAAAACACAAGTATCACTTTCGACTTACAAACGAATGTAATGAACCAGTCACAATTGTTTTAGACTTACTAATGGCATTTAGGCACTCATTTAAAAAGGCTACGTTTGATCGTAGATGAACACTAGATTTTGACTATGAACATTATATTTGACTACAACCTAAAAATGAATAGGAGATTTGGCTTATGTGACAATACAAACAAAAATACATTAGGTACATATGGACAAAAGAACAGACATAACAACGAACGGCAAGAGACTGAAAAACTTCTGTTTGGAAAATAACATAGTCATAAGCAACACGTTTTTCAAATTCAAAGACATACACAATTTACAGGGGAAGTTAAAAACAAAAATAAAAAGTCTATATTGGATTATGTACTCATTAGAAAAGAATATAGGAAAGAGATATGGTTGTCACTTCAGAGAGAGATTCAGAAATCTAGAATGACCGTTACCTACCTGCTAGTGGTCAAGATAAAATTTGATAGAACAACAAATGAGCAGAAATAAAGTGTTAGAAATAATAGAAGAAATAACTGAGAATATTAATAATTACAAATTAAACGAAGAAGATATTTAGTAAAGGAATGTAAGAATACAGTATAAAATAAAATACATGTATACAACAATTTGTACGATAAACAGAATTTGGAAAACCTGTGGCAATAGTTCAAAAAGATAAATTTTAGATTAGAAATAAGAAACAAACACGTTATTTATTTATTATTTATTTGAGGGTGACTGGCGAGGTCCATCATCGCCCGTTGCATCACACTGTGAAACACAGCTGAACATTTCAAACGTTGCTTCAGAAGTAAGGATCACCATCACAACGAGCTAAAAACCCAAGTTAAATAAAAGAAAAAAAAATTGGTCGGAGGTTATTTCAATAGAACTTCCCCCGCCGTTAAAATATAGACACACATCCCTCTTTTTTGAAAAATTGTACAATTTGGTTTTGCCACATTTTATTTGTGATAATCTCTATACATTAAAGAGAATATAGATAAACAAACAAAGACGGGTTTATGCTCAGGAAGGAGCAAGAATAAAAAAATTTGAAGCATATATGGCAGTCTTGAAAATTGAAAAAACTTTTGACCGGGTGTCGCAAAAGGAATTTGGAAAATATTAGAGAACAGACGCATGAACTTAAAGTCAATATTAGCAATCAAATGACTTTATGAGAAAAACAAAGGTTATATCTTATATCAAAAAAGATAATTTGGACTCAGAAATGTTGGAAATGAACAATGATCTGAGGCAGGGTGGGATCACGAGCCCTATCTTGTTCATAGTGATAAATAATGTATATAGGAAAAAACAACAAAGAAGTTAACATAGAATTATACTTAGAGCAAGTAGAAATGTACAAATATTTAGGAGTACTAATAGATATGGAATGTGAAATAAGTGAAAACATTTACAACGCTACAAAACTGTAACATAGTCGTAGCAGGTCTATAGAAGGTACTAAAATCAATGAAGAAACAAAGATAACAGTGTATAAGACGGTTTACAGACGGATGTATGGCCAGGCGCGGATCCAGGGGGGGGGGGGCAATGGGTGCAATTGCCCCCCCCTGACACACGACCGAGGTACTTTATTTTGACCAATTTCAAAATTTTTAAATTATATTTCATTTTGTAAATACAGTACAACCTCTATAATCCGAACTCACGATTGTCTCAGCATCCAGTAATCCGAACAGAGGCTATTTGAAGTCGATGCCTGTTTAATCCGAACTGAACTTGAAAACATGCATCTACTTCCAAAAATGACGCAAGATCTTTCTGCATATTTTGTATGGAATATTTTGAAATTTTTAAAAATTGCGATATTTCAAAGCACTGAATATATTAATTAACTAATTCTAGAAAAACGGATGAAGTTATCGGAGACCCGAAAGCTACAAGAGAAAGTATTTGGTTAAACTTCGAAAATCGTCGAAAATGGGTCGAAATTTGCATGAGAAAAATTTCATATTTGAAAAAATTTCCTAAAAATTCAGGGATATATATCCCGACGTGCTGATTCCAAAAATATACCATGTTTATGGTAACGGAGCAATATTTTCGGAAAATTCGCTGTGAAATTCGAGTTTTTCGAAATTTTTAAAAATTGCGATATTTCAACTGGACGATTCTGGAAAAATGGTTTAAATTATCGAAGAAATGAAGCCAGAAGTGACTTCTGAGGTCCAAAATCTACAAGAAAATATATTTAGTTAAATTTCGAAAATCGCCGAGAATGGGTTGAAATTTGCATAAAGGAGGTAATACGAATACATAATGGAAAATTTCATTTTTGAAAAATTCATCTAAAAATTCTGAAAAATTTCAGGGTATAGATCCCGGGGTGTTTATTCCAAAAAGATAGCGTGTTTATGGTCACGGAGTAATATTTTTTTAGAATGTATCTATTATCCATTGTTGCTTAAGAATTCTTTAATTTTTGTTTAATCAAATTTAGGTTTAATTCTTGAAGTTTGTTTTCAGTTGTGTATGAAGTTGTTATTCAATTCCCTTTCAGATTTTTGGGAAAATTGCTGATCCGAACAAATCGTTAATCCGAACACACCTTTTTCCCAATTAATTAGGATTATCGAGGTTCTACTGTACACTATACGTGTAATGAAAAGAACCAAATGTCACCCATGTTATGTGAAAAAGAGTATACTAGCTAAAATTTTATAAATTTTTTTGTTTAGAACGAATTTCTGGTAGATAGGTGAAATCGCACAAAAATTGCCCCCCCCTGAACGAAATCCTGTATCCGCGCCTGTGTATGGCAACGAAAGTGCGATTTGGCAAATAAAATGACGAATAAGATTCAAGAAAAAATAAGTTAAAATATGAGGTAACAAGAGATGAACTAGCAGTGAAATCCATACTACAAGAGAAAAAATAGCTGAAATGGTCCGGACGTCTTCTTAGAATACATGAAAATCGACAAGTTAAAGAAAGCAAAACAATTCAAAACCAGAGGATGACTAAAGAAAAACGTAGAATGATGATAGGAAATATTTTGAAGAATCTCTTATTATTGTCATGAACTATTAGAAATAAAAAAAACACTGCACTCTAAAATTATTTTAACTGTACAGAGTGTTATGTTTTTAAGACGTAACATATAACTTATTTTAATAGACCTCTTTTTAAGCTTTACAACCACAGTTTGTTTTTGACATTCCGATGCGAAGTTGTCACGTTATTCCAATTTTCTTGAAAATTTTTGGCAATTGAAGTCTTTACAAAAAATCGCAATAGGGTTATTTTTAAAGTCTGTCTTATAATATTTTGTGGAAGGATAAAGAAAGGTAGGCGCTTAAATTTTAATATACCGAGTGTTTATAAAAAATCTAAAACTTTAGAATTTGCAAATATTGATATTTCAGTTTTTTGAAATAGAACACCCTGTATTTTATGATTGTATCTTACTCTATGTTTTAAGATGTGGTAATAAAATGTAGGGTGTTGTCCTTGTAAAAAACCAAATATCGATTTTTGAAAAATGTAATAATTAAAACAATTTTTATAAACACTCTGTATATGAAAATTTAATAACCCTACTGTGATTTTTAATAAACTTTTCTATTGCTAAAAAATTTCAAGGAAAGTGGAATAACGTGGTAACGTCGCATCGTAAATTCAAAAATAAACTGTAGTTGTAAAGCCTAAGAAGCGGTCAATTAAAATATGTAAAGATTTAAAAAACACTCTGTATAGTTAAAAATACTTTTAAGCATAGTGCTTAAAGAACCCTACAACTTTGGTCTTTGACTTTTTTTTCCTATTTCTAATTAATGAGATATCGAGAAACACACACTTAGTGATATTATGTCTGGGTGTGGGTTCTCATAGATCTCGTTTACTTTCTATTCACATTTATTACTAAGAGTAAGATTCTACACATCGATTCACCATTACAAAACTAACTATCCCTACCGATCCCGTCCTACGCATGCGCACCTCAACTACCTTCCACCAACCCGGTTAAGGCCCTTTCACACGTACACAACACTTTCCGGCTTTTTATTAAAAAACATACATTCATAACCTACCTACTATAACACTTAACGACTTAACCTAAAACGTAAACCTATCAGGCGCCTTTCTCGTACGCTCGGATCTTCTAAGTAACCCCCTTGGTGAAAGTATCTCTACTTCGTCTTCGCCGCCTGGCCTTTCCAAAGCCTTATTAGTTTCCGTTAGTATCTTACCGTATTTATTGTAGTACATGGTACTGTGTTTACTAGGGTAACGCAACTGATTTACATGTGCTGTTCTAACTTGACCCCTTAGCTTAATTACATATACGACTGGACTCCTTTGACCAACCACAACAGCTGGTAACCACTTAATATAACTTTTAAAGTGATTCCTATACAACACTTCTTCCCCTTTACAATATTTAGGAACCTCTCTTACGGGCGAATGACGCTTATTACCTACGTTTACAGTTACATGTTGTTCTTTAAGTCTATTGTTTACACTACCATACCTAGGATTTAACGAATTCGCGACATTTCTCACTTTGTAAGAAAAAATCCTGTCATAGGGTGAATCTTTTGTCACCGATGATGGTGTACTATTATATGCAGACGTAAACCTCAGTACTTTCTCATCAATCGTAAACTTTGACAACCGCCTATCCATTAAGTATTTATACAAATATTTTTTTACTATTTGTACGCTACGCTCAGCATATGTATTCGATTGACTATGGTAAGGTGGTGTTTTCGTAATTTTAATATTATCTTCTTTCCCAAACAAGTCAAACTTCCACGAATTAAATGGCGGCCCATTATCACTAACAATTTCGAATGGCAAACCAAAACGTGAACAAAAAATTTGCAAATATTTGATCAATTCCTCTACATTGGTTCGTTTCATAATATGAACATCAATGAACTTGCTATATACATCAACTATGATGAGAAACGTATGTTGCTGAAAATGAAAAAAATCTATATGTATTCTTTCTAGTGGTCTGGATGTACGTTTCCAACCGGATACCACCGGTTCTTTTCTAAAATTACTTGTTTGATCACAAATATCACAATTTTTTACAACCGTTTCTATGTCTACCGTCATATTTTTCCACCAAAAAATACTTCTTGCTGCTAGTTTCATACGAACTATACCCTCATGATCCTTATGCAAAATCTTTAAAATATTTTCTACCTGCGAAGTCGGCACTATTAACCTATCTCCGAAAAATAAACATCTATCCTGAGTACTAATACTATTTCGTAACTTATAATAGTATTGTAACCGATCGCATACTTTATCTTTTGGCCATCCTTCACATGTATACTTATACACTTGTCTCAATAAGGAATCATTGTGTACGGCTCTGGCAATATCCTCTGTACTAATATCAAAATCACTAATTATGCTTAATCTATTAATAGAAATACTCTCTACTCCCGTGGGTACTTCCAAAGGTAATCTAGATAACGCGTCGACATGACACATTTGCTTAGACGGACGATACTTAATTTCATACTCATACATTGATAACAACACTGCCCACCTTTGCAACCGTGATGCCGCCACCACCGATGTACTTTTATTGGGACTAAATATTTCTTGGAGAGCTTGACTATCGGAACATAAGGTGAACTTATTCCCATAAATGTACTTATGAAACGTTTTAACTGCAAACACTATCGCTAAAGCTTCGCGATGTAGTTGTGAATAATTCTTTTCTGCGGGCGATAATGAACTTGACGCAAATAACACGGGTTTCTCTTTACCATTTACGACCTGTGATAACACAGCACCTACCCCATACGGAGACCCATCTGCACAAATTACTATGGGTTTATTTGGATCATATATTTCCAAAAGTTGATTATTGACTAACAGACGTTTACTTTCATCAAAAACTTTTTGACACTTAGCTGTCCATACAAACTTTTCTCCTTTACGTAACAGCTTATACAATTCATGTAATTCACTACTTAGATTAGGCAAAAATTTGTGATAATAGTTTAATAATCCTAAATACGCTTGTAATTCAGAAACATTTTTAGGAGGTCTAGCCTCTCGCACAGCTTCCACTTTTGCCTTTTGAGGCTTAATTCCTTGACTGGATATGGTATGACCTAAATAATCAACTGAAGGCTGAAAAAACTTACATTTCTCTATATTGATGCAAACATTGAATTCATTCAAACGTTTTAGCACTAACTCTAATTTTTTCTGGCAATCCTCATAAGAAAAACCTCCTATAAGTATATCATCCAAATAGCAAACTACGTTTGGCAATCCCGACAAAATTTGATCCATTATGCTTTGGAACTGAGAAGGCGCGCTCGCGACACCGTATGTTAGCCTAGTATATCTGAACAATCCCCTCCAGGTGTTAATTGTCAAGTACTCCTGTGATTCCTGTGATAATTCTAATTGCTGATACGCCCCTGATAAATCTAATACACAAAATATTTTACATCCCCCTAAACCAACAAATATCTCATCTACCCTTGGCAATGGATAATGCTGTGTCCTAATATATTTGTTAATAGTGACCTTACAATCTACACAAATGCGCAGGGTATTATTACTCTTAGGGACAATTACAATCGGGGACGCCCACCTACTAAAAGATACAGGTTTTATAATTCCCACTTCTAGCATTCTATCTAATTCCTGACTTACTTTTTCTTTCAATTTGAACGGCACTGTATATGCTTTATGAAATATTGGTTTGGCATTCTCCTGCATAACTATATCAGCTTTAAACTGCTTAATGACTGAATTTGAATTCTCGCCAAAAATTCTTGGGTATTTGACTCTGATTTCATTTACAATTTTATTTCTATCATTTAAATTAAAATTACTACCTACTGACTCCTCCTTACTGACAATATTTAACGCATTTCTCCACTCTGGGTACAGACAATCCATCCAGGTGCGCCCTAACAACGGAACTACCGGTTTACTACTGCATATAATGTACATTTCTAAGGGAAACTCTTTTTCCTGACCTAGCTTTCTAACCTTGACAAGAATTTTTCCTACCGTGGAGACCTTATCCCCTGTAACAGACACAAGATTAACATTTGTTTTTACCACCGGACACGACAAAAATTTTTTTCGATACGTATCTTCACTAATTACCGACGCACATGCTCCTGAGTCGACTTCCATTTGTAACCAAATACCTTCAACTTCTATGTTGACTTTCACCGGCTGAACTTTCTCGTTCTGCACTCTATTCAGTTCGATGTCTCGTTCTTGACCTCTCTCACACTCCATGTCGTCTGACATCCTTTGAATAACCGTAGATGCTGGATCTCTTCTTCTTCTGGAAGCGCTACTACTACTCAATTGCTCTCTTCCTATACTTCTAGTCAGGCAACATCTAGCTATATGACCCAACTTTCCGCACTTGCGACATTTCCATTCTAAAGCTGGACACTTTTGACTATCATGCCTACGTCCGCATCTTCCGCACAGATCCCACGATCCAGTTCCACGTCTACCTGAAGAACCTTCTCTGATGCGAAATTGATTAAAGACAGTTTCCTTTTGTGTTTGATTTTCGGCCATTTCCCAGTTCACGGCGATCGAACACGTTTTTTCGAAGGTCTGTTCTTTCAACAAAATGGCTCTCAGTTGACTGTTTCGCACACCAAAAACTAGCCTATCCCGCAGAGCTTCATTTAAAAATTCACTAAATTTGCACGATTGGGCCCTCGCCTTCAGCTGTACTACGTACTCACTAATGGTTTGATTTTCTACTTGGTCTTCTCTGTGGAATTTGTACCTCTCCGCTATCTCATTTATTTCTGGTGCGAAATGCTGCTTCAATACCTCCACCAACTCCACGTACTTCCTCTCTGCCGGATCTGCCGGGAACACCAATTTCTTCAATATTGAGTACGTCTCTGGTCCGATAAACGTTAAAAGAGACGCTACTTTTTTTGGTTCGGTAACGTCATTCAGCAGAAAAAACTGCTGCAACCTCTCACTCCACTCAGGGAAACTCTCGCCTGGAATATACGGCTCCACACTTCCCAACATCCTCGTCGCCACTTTTATTATGTCTGGGTGTGGGTTCTCCTAGATCTCGTTTACTTTCTATTCACATTTATTACTAAGAGTAAGATTCTACACATCGATTCACCATTACAAAACTAACTATCCCTACCGATCCCGTCCTACGCATGCGCACCTCAACTACCTTCCACCAACCCGGTTAAGGCCCTTTCACACGTACACAACAAGTGACTCACTCTGTATATGACAATTTATTTGTTGAACATCTTTGTTCTCTGTGGTTCCTATTTTAAAACTATAATAGTCAACTAAACGACGAGAAAAATTCACAAAGGAAAGAAGTATTTTCATCAAAAAAATTAAAAGCACTGTGAAAATGTGTACGACAAATCATAAGAGAAGAATGTGTTTTATGACAACGATTATAGCTAACAAATATAATCATAAATATTTATTTGAAACTAATGCACACCGTTTTCAATATTTTCTGGCCGTAAATTTTTATCGTTAAAATCCCATAAAGATCTTAAACGTGGAGTTGAGGTTTTGGTTGGCTTAATGTGACCAAAAAAATGAATGCTCGCATTAATAAGAAAAGAGGTTTTTCTTCAAACAAAGTAAAACAGAATTATCGAATATATTCGTTGAAATTGAAACGACTAAATTTTTTTAATTTTAAGTGTTACCACTGACGGTGTAAGTTATTGAAGCTAAAATATGTGTTCTTATAATTCGAAAACGTCACGGGTTTCAGCAACGACAAGTTGAATAGGTTTTTTACATGTAAAGAATCTGCAATAAGTACCAGGAGAGCAATAAAAAGTGCTATCAAAGACGGCCATGGATTTGGAATATTGTCAAATTGGCAGTAGTCTGACAGACGCAAATTCATAGATAAATCTTCAAAAATTCTTGACTTTTTGATCGTGTTTTTTATTGCTGTCCGGAGTTTTGGGATACCGTATATCAGGTGTTCTAGTATACTTATTCCACTTTATTATTATTATTATTATTTTATTGACGGATAACTCCAATTGCAATAATAGTACAGAAAATAAATATACAAGTATACAAACTTAAACTGCTTAATTAATTCATCTTAACAATAAGAAAAATAAGCAATAGAAATGAGAACAGATAAAAAAAATATATATATTCATATTACACTGTTTATAATGCCTAAAATCAGAAGACATAAGTAAGAAAAAATAATAGAATTCTAAACTAAAAATTGTGTCGGAAATAATCGCTTTAGTTTTCTTTTAAACTCGTGTTTACCACTGTTGAATAATACGAAATCGTTATATTTATTCAGATGATTTGCTGTCTCCATCATTCTTAAGATAGGATGATTCTTAGTTTTGTTGGTACTAGATGCAGAAATTCTGAACGTCACTGAACTACGCGTAATACGACTATTGGCTGCAGGAATTAAAAACGTTAATTTACTTAACAATAAGGAATTGTCAATGTTACCATTTATGAGACCATGGAGAAAGCAAATATCCGACATACAACGCCTATCCTCTAAAGAGTTTATATTGAGACAACTACAAATCCAAGTGTAATCACCCTGATGATGAGTACGATTAAGTTTAAATTCAATCAAACGAAGAAACTTCTTTTGAACTTTTTCTAGTAGATCACAGTCAACTCTATAATATGGATTCCATACCGGGGAACAATATTCAAGATGAGAACGCACAAATGAAATGTACAACAATTTAATGGACCACTGAGATAAATCACAACAATGACGCCAAATGAAGCCTAACATTCTAAGTGATTTATTATAAATATGATAATAATGTTGCTTGAATGTAAGGAATGAATGAAAAATAACGCCCAAATCCTTGATTTCTTTCACACGAGCTATGACAGATCTTTCTAACTGATAATTAAAAGTTACCAATGATTTAGAGTTGAGGAAAGAGATCACATAACACTTTTTGAGATTTAGAGGTAGTAAATTGCTCAAAGACCATGCATGTAATCTATTAAGGTCATCTTGCAATTCCATTGCGTCAGTCATAGACTGAACAGATTTAAATAGCTTTAAATCGTCAGCATATAATAAAAAATTCGAATTGTGAAAGCAAGATGTTATGTCATTAATAAATAACAAGAACAAAATAGGACCACAGTGTGAACCTTGTGGGACCCCCGATGTTACAGAAAAGGGAGTAGATAAGTGGTTCCCAATTCTCACCTGTTGCTGCCTATCACTTAAGAATGACGCTAACCACTTTATACTGTTGTTATTAAAACCGTATTTGGATAACTTAAAAAGTAGCAACTTATGATTTACTTTATCGAAGGCTTTAGAGAAGTCGGTATATGCAGCATCAACTTGAAGTTTATTGGCAAAAGCATCATTAAGAAAGGAATAGTATTCAATTAAGTTCGACAGAGTTGATCTATTTTTAACGAAACCATGTTGTTTTTCAGAAATTATGCAGGACGACATACACTGCAATTGTTTAGACACTATGAAGTCAAAAATCTTTGCAATAACAGATTGGTTACACACTCCTCTATAATTATCAGTTATATTCCGTTCACCAGTTTTAAAGATAGGGATAATATAACTGTTTTTCCAAACTTTAGGAAATTTACATTCATTTAGGGACGATTGAAATAACAAAATCAATGGAAAAGAAACTGTGAAGACACAGTTTTTTAAGAGAATGCTTGGAATCCCATCTGGACCATAATTGGAGGAAGATTTTATTTGGGAAATATGCTCAAACACCTCAGCAATAGACACCTTTAAACCATAATCATTTACTTCCATATCCGGAACAAAATTAAGGTTGAAATTCCTATTGTTCTTTTCATATACAGAAGAAAAAAACTGAGCGAATAAGTTGGAAATTGCATTTCCACCTTTTGCACGTACTTCATTAAAAACCATTTCCTCTGGAATACCATCGCATTTATTTTTAACCTTAATGAATTTCCAAAAGTATTGAGGGTTACTCGACAAACTATTGTTAACTCTAGTCAAATATGACTTATAGAGATCTGTATTAAGTTCTTTGCAGTGATCCCTCAACGATCTAAAATAAAGGTAATCCTCAATCGTGCCCGATTTACGAAAAACTGAATGAGCTGCTTTTTTCTTACGAATCAAATTTTTTAATTCAGTATTGAACCATCTAGGATATGATGAACTATTTAATTTAACAGTTTTTATTGGAATAAATCTATTGATGCCATCGAAGAGAATACCATAAAAAACTGAAACTTTATCATCCACATCCAGACCAACAAAACAACTTTCCCAATCCACAGAAGCCAGATAATCATTAAGTAGATGATAATTCCCATTAGCGAAGTCAAATATTTCAATTTCAGAAGACAGAACGGAAACACAAAAATTAGGAAGAGACCACGAATACGAAATGTGATGGACACTGTTATCAAAGATTGTATCAACGGCGGCGTTTACTTGTAAGTTAGTAATATTTGAAAATATTAGATCAAGGAAAATAACTTTAATACCTCAGTTATTTCAAAAGCAAAAATTAATGGAGATAAATATACGCGTCTCTATTTTTTTTAACATTTAACTGAAATGTCACATCATTGTTCGAAATATTTGAAAAATACACGTTCTATTTGAAAAAAAAAAGTTGACGTCATTTCTGAAAAACCACCGATATCGTTAACAATAAAGCTATATCGTTTTTTGTGCTGATTTACCACTCCAAATTTCAGAAGTTCTCATTTCATTTTTTTTTTAATATTAGACTGATGACGAGTACTATAATCACTGGAAAATAAAACATTTTGTATTTGGTGATGTAATGCTAATACTAAATGAATGTTATTGATTTATCTTTATATTAAATAAGTGTTCCAAATTATAAACTTCTATTTTTTTAAATAACTAAGATACTATGGTGGAACAAGTAAAGTTTAACACCCGGTATATTGCAAAGTGAACTGTCAACGTTAAACACTTACTGCGGCGGAATTCTCGAGTTCCTTAACTGATTTTTGGAAGCAACTTTCGTTGGTTAATTAAGTTTTCTGTTTAACTTATTCTAAATTCTTAAAAGGCATGCTCCCGGAACGTTCCTAGAAGCGACACAAATAAAGACGTACTTGAATTTTTGCAAATATATAAATAAATAAAAAATATATGTAACAAATGTGTAAAAATATATTCAAATAAGCACGTTTCAGTTAAAATTCTCTACAAAAAAGCTTCGAATAAGTTTTATTTAAATTACTGCCCGAGGGTTGGCGGTGACGTGTTTTCAGTTTGTTTAGATTATACTGGCAAGACGAGTAAACTGGTAATTAATTTTCAAGCAAAAAATGTAAAAAAGTTGCTTCTTACGAGCGTTTTCCCCTATTAAAAGTGAACATTATAGTAAAAATTAGAAGTACTTCAGTATTAGAAATTTCTCATCTCATTAAGCGGGCTGAAATTAAAAATTATGTAAAACTTTTTATAAAGATAATTGGTTCCTTCAACGTTCTTTACTTCTCTGCACTTGTTTAATCCATGTGTTAGAGCTTTGAAGTCTTAACTGTGACACTTAAACCTGAAATTGACTAAACGTTTAAAGTGGAGGTGATGATAATCTTACAATGAAATGTTGACTATGTCGTAAACTTATCGGGGTATGTATATTACTCCACGACTCTTGAACCCGTACCATTTTATTTTTACGAGTATTGTTGTAGTTAACCTGTAGGTATTTTAGAAGCAATGGCAGGAAAATCACAACTAAGTTGAACACATTTTATTAGAGTGAGAAATTTTTTAAGTTTTTCATGGTAAAGGAACTGAAAATGAATTTCATATGCACAGCTTCCAGGAAATGATATTATATTACATTTTAGAAAATTTAGTGTTAATTTACCTATGAGACTTACAAACAATTTATTTACAGTTGTTGAATTAATGAAAGACATATTTGAGAGCACTTAATTAATTATGAACTGTCAATTTACACTCTATATGTTTGGTGTTTCTAGGTAGTCCCGTTTACACGAAATCTTGATTAACATCATTTTCCTTTATCCGGCATCAACGTAAACAGCAGATTTTTTTCAACCTTCGCTTAAAAATTAATTACTAGTTAAATTATCGTGCAAACTCAATCTAAATCAAATACAAATAAACTCGTGTTAAGCCCGGGACAGTTTGTAATAACAATTTTTTTATTAATTTTTATTCTTTTCCATTTTTGCCGCCTTTCTGTGCTAAACCTATAGAAGCTATTTATGTAATAAGTACAGTACATAATTTAAGACATTAAGGACGAGCGCTGCCGAAGGTCGAGGTCGCGACGGAGACTGAAAACGACGAGTCAATAATGTCTGTTTATTTACGAATTACATAACAAAGTTTAATGTCTGACTGCAATATACAAAATTTTTAAAATGAAAAAAAAAAAATAGGTATATATATTTAGGTTGTTATGTTATTATCATATACAAAGGTGTTTTCATGCGAATTTGTTTACTATTTTTTATTCATAATTTAGTTACTACATTTTAGAGTTATATTTCGTTTACAGAGAGCTAGTTATAATAATTTCGTTAGCTCTAAATTTTATGAATATCGACGACTTGGCTTTTAAAACATCAGTTCTAAGGTATTGATAACAGGGGATTTGGGACATTTTGCCCGGATCCTGTTAAACAAGACGCTTAACAAATTCGTAACTAATTTAGTACACCATCTAACCGAACCGCAAACTACCCAGTCAAGCAGATACTGAATTAAACGTAAGATTTATAAAACATTATTTGATGGTTCAGTGAGAAATATTACAACGGTTACCAATTTTTAAGACGTATTGTTGGTTATTTATTATTATATTTCCAGAGCAACAAATAATTAAAAAAAGACGATTGGTAGACCGGTAGCGGTAGGTAATTATCGAATAGAAATCAACTATGAAAAATTAGAACACGGTTAACGAGATATGATACGGCTGACTAATAAAATTTATGTTGTAACGAAATTTACATCAATCTAATTTATGTACCTCGCGAACTTTAATGCGCTCCGGCCTTCAGCTTAAAAATCAATTTAGTTAATTTTTTAAATTTAACTGACAGAAATCTCTACCCTGTTTACCCTTTATTATTTTATCTTGCAGTTGGTTACGTAGTCTAGTAGCTAACTACGTGGAGGTTTAATTTAGAACTAGGACGTAGTTATAAATAAAAAAATAAAATGGTTTGGAATCTAACTTAACAATCACCCTTGATGAATTTTTCAACTGCTTGTTGAAAATTTTCATTTGAAATTTTTCATAGTCAAAACTGGAGCGTTAAAAATTCTTAATAATTATACTCTTATTTATGGTCCGTGGATGTACCAGGTTGCTTAAAAAGAAATAGATATTTCCTAAATTTTCGTTCTAGTTGGCCATGTCGTTTACGTCAGCTGTTTCAATTGCACTGGTGACGTACGCGCCATGGCCAACTAGAGCAGAATTTTAAAATATCACATGATATATTCAGCAGTACAATTAAACGTTTTGAATTAGGTTTGCATTAGAAAATGGTAGAATTTAGAAGGTTAGTTTGCTTGTCGCTCTGTGGAAACAGACATTTTAATTGCAGTTAATTAAAAATTAATATTTATTCACACTCACGCGATCTCAGATTTGCGGTGCAACCAGCTGCACAGTTGGCAGGAGAATTGCAAAATTAATTGGTTCATTATACTTGCTAGACTACTAGACGCGAGAGTTTAACGTTGCTAATTAAGGTTTACAACTGACGCTGAGTTATTAAATGTAGAAAAGTAATAAAGCAGCGGAATATTTTTGAAACGTCAGATTGTAGTCTATATTGTATTAGCACTTGTAGAGAAGTTATTCCATTTTTTGAATTTATATTTTTTTATATTTAACTTATTAACATTGTATATATCGGGTGATGAATATAATCGAGTCAATCTAATTTATAAAGGATTTACCATGTCGCTGATTAAATCACAGTGATAAATGTCAAAAAATGACAAATGTAAAAACAAAATTGACGGATATTTTTTAATAAAATTGTTTATAAAATAAGTGTGAATTTACAAGGTAAATTGCTACAAAATGTATTGATTTTGTTAAATAAATTAAATTAAATTATAGTAAATGCTGAAAATGTTCCCATTTTCCTGTAAACCTGTTCGTTTAACTCCAACCACCACATGTCTCAACATCTCTACACTTTTGTTAATGTCGTTAAATTCATCTGTTATTGTCCGTCTTAATTCCTCTAAATTGTTGATAGGTATTCGCTAAACAGTGTTCCTTAAATAGGGCCACAAAAGATACAAAAATGAAAAAAACCTTGGGTAGGTCAAACCCTGGATTGATGATCCTAATAAATTAATCACTTGTCAATACGAGCAAGTTTGTTAATATTCTGAATTAATAACAAACAATTCTCAAAAACTCTTGAATAGATCAAACGATATTCCATTCGAATAGCTCAAACAAATCCAAAATTTGAAACTTCAAATTTATCGTCCATATTTGTAATTATTGATGCATTATTTCAACCGCACATCAAATTTGGTATAATCGTACTCTGAAATCCACAAATTTACGCAGTTATGCCTTTTAAAAAATGTTATTGACGTTATGTTGTAATTTTGGAGAAATTATGATGTTGTTTAAATAATAAAGATCGTGTAATAAAAATGTATTCAGATCGTTAAAGATTTTGGTATACACTTGTCACCTGTCATGAAAAAATACCGACCATGCAGTAACACTGAAATAGTCAAATGGAAATATTCACATTCAGTCATGTAAGAAAAAAGAAAATACGAATCAAACTTATTTTAGAATTTTTTATCCTTTTGTAATCGTCGCTGTTGTGCATTCTAGTAAACTTTTCAAAACTGTGGTATCCTATGTCTAATGTAGATGCACCTAACTCTGACACTGTTTCTAATTCTGACACGAGTATTAAACAGAAATGCGAAACATTCATTTAAAATAACGATTTGAATTTTTATTAGTCAAGAATATAGGGAGCATGTGGGGCTATTACATGCGACTTGGTACTTTCATGATTTTCCGTTTGTCATCTGTCCTCTGTGTCGATTTTCATTAGACAATATCCAAAACTATTGGACGGATTGTTATCAAATTTTGTATATAGGTATATTAGGAATATCATGTAGATGGTACACCAAAATTTGGCCAATCATACCTAACAATATTTATCAAATCAAATTTCATTTTCTTTTAACGCCTATGCTAGTTATCGGAACGTACTGATAGCGAATCCTTTCGAAATATAAACATAAACCAGTCGAAGTTACGTATGTGCTGACAGAAAATATGTTTTCCCGTTCGTTATCTCTGTAAAATATATTTCATATTGTCCGCCCTTGTGCGGACTGCGTCCCGCCTTCGAAAGTTCTCCTCTAGTGGACCATGACACGTATGTTAGCAGTGAAATTGAAACCGTTAGCGTAAGCGTTATGGCCAACTAGAGTAGAAATTTAAAAAATCACCCGATATTTTTACTGTATCGAGGTTACCACAAAAAAAGTAAAATTTCGCATAATCAAATGTTATATTTTCTCAACAAAACAGCATTTTTTAGACTGTACTCCAGGGACAAGGGAAATTCTGTCGAAATAACCTTCGACGAATAATTTAGATACTTTTTATAGGAAGGAAAGAATTCGTAATGATCCATTTCAACAAACTTTGTAAGTTTTACAGCTGTTTCATCGCATTTATAGCCCCTAAAATATGACATCAAAAAGTAGCTTTTCTGTTTCCGTTTGTCTGTCGTCTGTCGCTTGGGAATATTTTAAAGATATATATATTTATAAAATATCTACAACCCAAAAAAAAATTGTATTTTGCTTAAAATTTTGTTCAAATATTGAAATTTATTTAAATAGTATTGGATATTAACCAGCAAGTATTTTTTCATATCCTCCGGAAAATTGGCGACTTTGTCTCAAATAATATGTAATACGTTTTTTTACTGTAATTTAATTTCCCAGAAGTCTGCGATTACAAGTAAAGTAGAAAAAAGTATTTTAGTACAATTAAAAAATGTATTTTGTTGATTAAACCAAAAGTGGCTTATCTCATTTTCCTGAAATTGTAGAAATACAGTATTGTTTGTATTTTATATGTCATAATTTCTGAAATCCGAAAAAGTTGGTCTGCCATTTTCGTCTATCTGTCTTTTATCTATTATGTCTACCGTCTGTTGGCGATTTTATTGGACAGATAACTAAAGTACTGTGCTGTGAGTTTTTGCGTATACGATAAGCTTAGCAAAAATGTGTCTGATAATTTTCGTTAAAAATCCGATGACATTGTTTCAAAATTTTGCAAAATAAATTTTGTTTAAAAAGTACAAAGTAATACTTCTATCATTGCGGATTATTAATCATTCATGGAGTATGTTTAATCCGATACATTTACGTTTTTGGAAAAAAAAACATAACCAAATTTAATCAAAAAAGTAGAAAACCTATTATTATAAACCTATGCGTATGCCGTAAGGTAAATAAGATAAAAATATTGTAAACATTTTATAAAACGAAAAATAAAATAAGTTTCCCGAAATTCTGAAACTAGAGTATATCGTATACTGGATGAATCCAAAGTCTAAAAATTGAGTGGATCAGAAAATTAATGAAAAAAATATCACATTAAACTAGAGCACAACACGCTCCTTTTTGCTTGCACTTTAATAAAATCCAGCTCTATTTTCATTTTGATATTGTATATTGATTATGATAGAAAAATTAAAATTTCCAGCATAACATTTTTAATACAACATTTTATTAAATTGTTTGTGCTTCAGGGGCGAGGGAATTTCCGTCTAAATAACTTTAAACTCATTTTTAGTAACTGCTGAAATCAAGGAGCAAATAAATTCGCATTAAACGAAAATTCTGTACTCGGCCTTATAGTTAAAGTTTTCACCACTGATGTACTAAATAGTTTAAATGCTCCTACTTACAAAAAAAAGTGTTTAAAGTTTTCTACCAATCAGTAAAGTAGCAGTAACTTTTTAGTGTTCGAATGCAACAACTTCACAGCAGATTGCATGTATCGTTCTAAAGCATTAAAGTTTCAAGCCGACATTCCCATATGCCGGTTCAAACCTATTTTAGTCACGATTATTTCTTCATTCCATTTAACGAAATAATTCACGACATAATTCTTTCAGTATGCATTTGTAATTTCCTCGAATGTATGTCGAAACGTATTTGCTATGCAAATTGCCACAGGAATGTCGAATGAGGCTGAATTGCGAGCGCATAGTGTATGCACAAAAGAACATGATTCCCGATAAAATGGCAATCGATTTTTTTAAATAAGTAAGTGAAAAGCACTCTACCCATGGCACAAATACATTTTAAGGAGATGAGTGCAAGTTTCACATATCGTGTTATGTTTGCCATCAGTGCCATCACCAAGCGCGTAAGGCGTGGGAGCTTTACTTTATAATGAAGGTAATGTTAGCACGCTGTAGTTGCCAATATTTTAGCGGTTTTTCTCCACATAAACATTATCGTTACGTTTAGCTTGCTTGTTGTAAATATTAGATTAAATAATACTCCTATGAAATTTTGTGGTATTTCCCCTGTTTATGAGAACGTAAAATGTGTTTTATGACTAATAATGCGACTGGTAATGTTTTTCAGTTAGAAGTGTTAATTGATATAAACACCTTTTCAATAACAGGTACTAATTTTAAGAAATAAATTTAAAATTTGTTATGTTACAGCACCTAATTTGCGCACATGACGTCCGGGAGTCTGGCTGGATTAACATTTTATTGACTTTAGACATTTTATTCCTGCAAAGTGAACATATATTTGATTACAACGTTGGGGCGTGATTTTATCGCTTTGATGTGTATCAAAGAGTCAGACTTCTAACTCAACTAGGTAGCACTTTGTATCTGAGTATGTAACTTCAGTCACTTAACATATTTCTTCTCTTTCGTAGGCGACATGTCTGGGTTCCATACTTTTTTTACAAGAAGTAAGTATTTCGCTTATTACCATGTGACATGAGATGTGTGACAAAATTACGGATTTATTTTATTCGAAAATAATTATAAAAAATCTGAGGTAATAATTAATCATTAAATTTAAAGGGCAAATGCCTTTTCGTTTTGGTTGTAGGCAGATGCATGAAAGTTGTATATAAATGTGTATCTGAGAAAATCCTTTTATTTGAGTTCTAGGTACTTGTTTTTGCCTATTTGGCTATTTTTGATCATGAGTGCATTTTTTTGCATTTTTTCGATATAAATATTTTAGTTTTTTCTGCCTATTTTGTACTAAAATTTGAATTTTCTATACCCCTAAGCACATGTTTTTTGCGAATCATTTAATATTTCCGGCACTATAAGGAAAAATAATCCAACCTGAGTTTTGGGTAGTACCTTTTATCAATGAGTCGTTAGGTAATTCTATTAATTATAAAAAAAAAACTAGAAAAATATGTAATTTGTTATGAGATTAGGATCACTGATTACGTAAAATAATCAATACAGATTTTCCTAAAATTTGCCTGAAACCTATTTTGCTATTTTTCGGCTAAATCCATGTTTTTATCGCCTATTTGAGGGCCCATTTTGTTTTTTTTAGCCTAAAATCCGCTCTTTAATAACATAGTATATTTCAAATGCAGTTTTTGAAACTAATTTTTTTATCTAAGCAAGAAATAAACGGAATTAGTACGAAACGTGAAACGAAACACGAATAATGCAGAAATCTAAAACTAGATAAATTAAAATGTGATGAAATATTTATTTAGCTGCATGTGTTTGTAACAAATAGTTGTAAGTATCTAAATACTACGTGAGAAGCATGCAGAAAATTTCCAGGAATGTTTAACATTTATGTGGAACTTGGCCAGGTGGTTATTTAAAAAATATATTGTTGAGGTGACAAGATTATTATTCACGTGTGAATTAAAACGTTTGTCGAAAATTATATTACATAAAGCAAAAAACATTACCATCAGTGAGAAAAATTGTGGGTTTGATTTAACAAACTATAGAAATACTAGATTGTAATTCAACTCCTACTATTTGTGGACTATACAAATGGGCTTGCTTATATTAACAAATGTTAATGAGTAGAAATTTCAAATTTGATTAAATGTCTGCAATTCAACACATTCTACGAATAATTGTACACGGATTTACCACAACAGTACTGCAAACAAAGGTAAATCAGTAGGAACATCTAATTTTAGCGACGATGTTGTTCAACAAATGATGTAAACGTTGTCTAACAAAGTTGCAGCCGATTATTACGAAAGCTGCCTCTTCCAGCTCAGTTTCCTTGGGCTAGGATCATATGTTGCGTTTTCGCTGGATGCGAAAACCGGAGCGGTTTGGCGGGAACAGGATATGGATTAATACTCCGCGCTGTTCGGTCTCTGCTTACTACTTATTTTATTAATGTTACAAGGAAAATGTGTCCGTCACAATGACAAAAACGCAATGTGTAATCGTCTACATTTAAGCAGACTTGCTATCTCATCTATCCCTTCTTCCGGCAATCCGGCCGAAATGCAACATGATGCGGCGTTATCTCGCCACGAGCTTTCGCCACGTATGTGTGAAAGCTCAGATTGAAAACAAAGAGATATGTTCGTTCGGTGTAACCGCTCTATTTTTCATTATTAAAAAGGATTTTGATTCTATTCTGATAACTTTGTACTGCAGATCCTGCTAGTCGTAAAAATGACTCAGTTTTTGAATACTGTTTACCGCAGAAAACTGATGTTTTTTTTTGACCAAAAAAAAAACACTAAAGATTTTTTACCAAAAACACTCACATTTGACGGATAAATTTTGATTACCGATTTACCATACTTCCAATAACCTTAACTATTTGTAAGATTTCACAGCATTCGGTTTCAAAGTAAAATTGTAAAATGTTATAAATTTTTGATTTTTGTTCCAAAAACCTGGATATCTAAGGTAAAAACTCAACACGGATTCCTGAATCACATATGTAGGAGTATGGGTAATTTTATAAAATTTAAAAAGATTTATTCGGCAAAATTGCAAAATAACGTCATTTTTTTAGGGGGGCAAAAAATTTTTAACGATTTACCATGCTTATGACAAACTTGAAACGCTTAGAGCACTCGGTTTTGCAATTTCAAAGTAAAATTATAAAACATTATGAAAGTTTGATTTTTTCCAAAATTTCGATGTCCAGGGTAAAAATTCACACGGATTCATGAACCGCATATGCAGGAGTACGTTATTTTATAAAATTTAAATAACATTTACTCATGTCAGTTTTGGAGATGATGTCATCCTATTGTTGGAGCGGATGAGTAATAAAATTTTGGTTAGAGCTTTGCTCTCTATACGATATTCCTAATACACACATAAAATTTCAACAATCGGTCCAGTAGTTTCCTAGACTATTTGTCTAATAAAGACAGTCGTACAGATAAAGAGACCGATAGACGGAAAAGGGGAACCTGTTTTTTCGTACCCTAGGGGTCACGAAACGTCAAGAAAACATAAAAGTAGTCAGTCATCCAATGGACTTGATTACAGCTTAGCTTACGTTTAGGAAGTAAAAACGAATGATGTTATAAAAAAATACCCCACTGTTACATCCCGAGCCCTAGGGAAGTATTGTAGTCGAGTCCATCGGGCGACTGGCCGTTTTAATTTTTTTTTCGATGTTTCAAGATCTCTAGAGTTCGAAAAAATTGGTATTCCGTTTTCGCCAATCTGTCTAACTGTCTGTTTATCTGCAGTCTGTCCAGATTTTTATTAGACTGATAATCTCCGAAACTACCGAATAAATTATTTTCAAATTTTATGTGTACCTATGTTAGGAATATCGTGTAGATGATAAAACGCTAACTAAAATTTGACTAGTCATATCTACCAACAGTATGCTGACATCACATCAAAATTTTTCATCGTAAATAAGTTTTAAATTTTATAAAATAACATACTTCTCTACTTGTGGTTTATGAGTCCGGCTTGAGATTTTTCTCGAGGCATACAAATTTTGGCAAAAAAATTGATATTGCGGAGCAACCTTTCACATTAGTGTATAAGCGGAGTTCCCACAAGGTTTAACTTATCACGTGAAGTGTTTGCTTTCTAACGCGAAAGTCTGTATTTTTATTGATCAAATTACAAGAACTGTACATTGAGTGTTTTATTATTTATTTTACGTATCCTTGTTGAACATTTTCAAATGGGAAAACACACTACAAAGCAGGCACAGCCATTTTTGGAACAATTATTAATCCGTTAAATTAATAAGAATCCGTTTTCATAACATAAAGCATTCGAATCATAGACAGTGCCGGATGTGATTAAAGTATGACATATTAATGAATTCAGAAAAACAACTTCTACGAGCAAATCTAAAAAAAATATAGGGTACCAAAACTATTTATAGGATGTTATTTATCTTCTTACACTGTCACTGGTACTATCTATATTTGTTTTAATGCATAAAGGTTACCACAAATAAAAGTTCGTAAAATCAAATTTCTTAATTTTTCAAAGAAATGGAAATTGTTGGACTGTACATTAGGAGATAGGGAAGTCTTCTCGAAATAACCTGGAATCTAAAAAAGCCTAGAGCTTTTAAATTATGAAAAAATATGTCTGTTAACGATTTTATTAGGCAAATAATACTTTGAAGCCACTGCCAAGATTACTTTGAAATTTTAGATGTATTATAAGTTAAAAAATATAGATAGAAAAAAATAGCCCATGAAGAAATTGAACCGGCGCGGCGGCCTCCGAATTATTAGTTCGATACGATTACCACTATGTCATTTCACTGCTATTTTGAAGTTGCTCTTATACTGGTGTAAAATAATTTGGATTTTTTGTGGGAAAATTTGGATGCTTTAATTTGAAAACTCAAGATGGAATGACACACAAACAGGAGAGTATATGATTTTATAAAATTTAAATTAAAATTTGAATGGTTTTCACCAAGCTAAATTTTGAGGTGACGTCATCGTTGGTGGGAATGATTAGACAAATTTTGATCAGAGTTTTATCATCCACACGATGTTCCTAACATACGAGTACATAAAATTAAAAATTTGACAACAATCGGTCCAGTAGTTTCAAAGATTATCTACTTAATAAAAATCGTCACAAACAGAAGTCAGGTGAGAGACGACAGACGACAGTCAGCCGATTTTTTCATACTCTAAGGGTCATGAAATATTGAAAAAATATGGAAGTAACCGTTTGCCGTATGGAGTACCGTATTATAATATATGCTTCCTTAGCTTATGCTCGTTAAGTAAAAATCCAAATTTTACAGTTTATCTTGAAAGCATTCTTGATATGGCCCATTGACTACTTTTCCGACTAAAAACACTCAGTTGGGAAGTAATACAATTTTGAGTACTGTTGACGAGAAATTTTCAAAATATATTTTGTCTTGTTGCCTTTAAAATATTGGTCGATTATTATTCGACATAATTTCCCTTGTTCCTGAAGTATAATCGAACAAATCCAGTTTTTTGTTATCAAGAAACAATATACAAATATGCTTGGACCTAAATGTAGAATACTAATTCACTACTGCGATGGGTACATGATATCGATCGGACTTTCATTATTCAAAAGAATTTTGGAAGTATCGTGTTCTTATCCCTAGTTTTCTTCATTTTATAATGTTAGAAAAACTTAAAATTATTCAGAATAAAGCTGACACCAGTGGCTAATTTTTTACCTTTTTTAATAGATCTACCTAATCGATATTTTGTTTTTGTAAATGAACGTCAAACTGTCGTAGAGATATATTTAATTATTTTTCTAGTGCACCATTTTTGAATCAGCTGCAGGTAATACCAACTACGGTATAAAAAAAGTTGCTCATGATGGTATAGAACCCCCGACATTCCCGTTATTAGCACGCACCTAACCATCTGAGCCCTCGACCGCTTACGGACATTCCTCTTATATTACTATAAACTGTTGCAAAATTTTGGCTTTCTTTGCGAAAATCGAGATGCCTAAGATAGAAACTTAACCAGGATTCATAAACCACAAGTAGAGGTATGTTATTTTATAAAATTTAAATAGCATTGATCAAGCAAAATTTTGAGATCACCAAGTTGTTGGTGGAGATGATTATCCAAATTTCGGTTGGAGTTTAACCATCTACACGATATTCCTAACAGCTAATCTAAACGACATATTTTGTACGTAGAAACAATTGCACTGTGAAGAAAAAGAAAAGGTAAAAGTACCTAGAGGGTGGTACCTCTACCGTAGATTATATAAGTCTTGATATTTTTGTGATACTAAAGCAACTAAAAACTTTATGAACGTAAATCGCAAGCTTCTATTCTATTTTTTAGAAAAAGTGCAGACATTTAGATCTATTATTTAGAAGAACGATTACATTATTTTCCCCCAACCGGAAATAAAATGGTACTTTATTCCCCCGTTTTTGGTAATAAAATGATACTTTATTCTCTAGGAAATACAGTAAGATCAATTTAAGTAAAATACCAAACTTTATGCACATTTTTCGATTTCTCCGGAAGCAAATTGTACGTTACACCTTTAGGTTTTGCAGTAATGGACGAAGGTATATCAAACTTTTCTCCAATGTTCATTTTTTTCCATTTCTGAAAGATTTTATTCATAAAATTAACTGCAATTGAATATTTCGAGCGTTTCTTTTTGACACACAACAAACTCGTTTCCTTGATAACTGTCAGCCCACTTCATTTAAATGTATCCGTAACGCGCAATCATCATTTTCGTTTGTGATTATTGTTAATTTAACCGGTTGGGAGGAAAGTTTTGTATGCATCTCTAGAACAAACTTTCTTAATCCCTCGACTGAAGATGCCCGAGCGACCGAAGGGAGTGTGGGCATCACTTACAGTTTCAGGATTAATATGGCAGTATATTCCCTTGATGCATAAATAACTATTATTTACTCTAACTTGTAGATTAAGGGAATAAAATTGAAAAATTTCGTACAGTAACGTTCTACTTTCAGTACCGGGTCTGTTCCATTGCTAAGAAAATTTGTTAAATTAATAGAAAATAATACATCTGGGAAGATATCTCAATTAGTCAAAAAAACAGTTTATTATTTCGACCTCGTATACCCGTTTGCGTAACTCAATTTAACTTATCACAAAATTGATTATTCTGAGCCCCTCTGGCATTAATTAAACAACGCGCTATATCTGCTACCATCTAAACATCTCTTATACGCTTGTACATGCTATAGAGCCTTTAATCTCATCCGACTCTATGTTTCGACCTATACTTCAGCCGCCAGCTGTCATTCAGCCAAATAAAACAAAACGAGTCCGATCCACCTTCATCCCTTCCAGATTTTTTCACGATATCCTAACATCCCCCTAAATAAGTATTACAGCATTAGTGTCAAAATTAGATACAATCTGCTCTCGTCGTGTCCCGAATCCGATTTGCTCTACGCTGCCGGCAATTAGGTGCATCTACCTTATGTATTATACCTGAATCTCACCCTTCTCTCCGTCGTTGGAGATGGTCTTGAGGTCTATAAAGTGCGTCCCGATCACCGTTGGCTTGACGGGGTCGTTATCCCTCAGCTGAATCTTGATCCTCTGACATAACGGCGGAAACATCTCGGTGAAAACGAGCTGCTCGTTCCAAACAGGTGCGTAACTGTGTTTCTTCACGCTTGTTTTACCCTGAGAGGAGCGAAAAAATCGTACAAAGCTGTTGGACGCTTGTTAATGTTTACCTACCGTCAGACCGGCAAAGGACACTTGAACGTACGGGTCAACGAGATCGCTTAGTTCGCCGGTGAAAGCTTTTTTCACATTTGCCATCAGCGAGGAGTTCATCTTTGGCAGGCCGTCGGCTCGGTAGATTTTAACGATGAAACGGGCGCGCTGGCGGTCGATGGGAACGCCATCGGGGAGGAGAAGGTTGCTAAAGATGAAGAAAACGTGGAGTAATATACAATAGGTACATTTGTAGTAGTAGAAGTTCTTTGTTCGGTGACCTATCTAGTCGTCTGGAAGATGGAAGTTTGAAAGAGGAGAACATAATGCGTCTATAAAAGGGAATGTGTAGACTTAAGGTTGTTTGGTGTTCTGAAAAAGTTTCTAGAAATAGTGATAAATCGTGTGGTTAATGGAGCTCTAAATAATATACTCCTATTTATCATGTATAAATGACGTTAGTATAACATAACTAAATAAAAGTGACAACAAATCATCAAATTTAGAGACATCAGTAAAATTTGTCACGAATTTTGTAGCTTTTGCTAGATAGATGTTAATAGGATGTACAGATAGTTAGGTGTGAAATTTATACAAACAATCGAAGTTGTGTTATCACTATTATCAGACAACCTACACGCTACACTACTATAGTGGGTATTGTTTCAGAGTGTGAACTTTGAAAAGTATGTTTAAAAACTTGAGCAGCTGAAGTAACTTTAGCAGTAGGCGTAAGATTAAACAAAAATAACTAAATTTTTGTTACATATTCTGTGCAATTTTAACACCAATAGTTACACTCATAATTATGCAAGAAAACTTCAGAAAATATACTTGTCCAAAAGGTATAAGGTTATATGACCATCATAAAAGTAGTTGACCGCAAATAAATACCCCCTTTGTGTGGTTCGCACTAAGCTTACCGGTTGGCAATAAATCGTCTTCTAAACATTTCTTACTTACATTTAACAGGGTCGGCTTTCAAAGCGAGTGGTTATTTCGGAACCCTCAGCTGCTGCAGGTAGTAAAGAAATAGTGGAGTGGTGGATTTTCATAGTTAGTGAAAGCCGCCCCTGAACGGAACCACAACAGCCGGTCGAGCTGCAGTGGACATGTTATTTACGACCCTAAAACCTTTTCTATTGTAAACAACTTAACTTCGACACAATGGGATGATTTTATGATGGCGATATAACCTTATAGCTCTTGGTCCACTATACGTGCTTGTACACAGGGATATAAAAAATTAGTCTAAAGTTATCTTGACAGAATTTCCTTTGCTCATAAAGTACAGTGTGAAATTTAAATAGCATTCATCACATTTGTCTCAATAATTTTTTTTAAGTACTTATTAGGGTAACAAGTGATTATTCCATCAAAGTATTTCCGAAAATTAAAATGAATTTGGAAGTTCATTCAACAAAATCTACTAAAATGAAAGTACATATCTTAAAATGTGAAGTGTTCAAATTAAAAAAGTTTCAGTTTGGATCAGTCCAGCAGTAGAACGGTTTAGTAACAATTGGGTCAAATCTAAAAAAATGAGACGTCGCAACTGTGTGTCCACCAATTAGATGTATCGGTCTAGTGTCTCTGGCCACGTGATTCTGAAACTGATCAATTTACGACAAAACTGAATGTGAATTTGACCGATTTAGTCATAGTACACTTGAAGAATTCCCATTTGACACAAAAACTTTCTGTAGGAATATTTGTTTGATTTTTACATGGTTACAATGTTTCATTGCCCTTTAGAGTACGCAAAAATACGTTTCCTATTTCCGTTTGTCTGTCGTCTGTGTCGATTTTTACCAGACAATCTCCGAAACTACTGGACCGATTGTTGTCAACTTTTATATGTGTTTTAGGAATATCGTATAGACTATAGAGGGTAAAACGCTTACCAAAATTTGTCTAATTTTGGTAAGCGTTCTCCACTAATTTGATGACATCCTTTTATAACTTTGAATTGTTAAAGTTATCTAAATTTCTTGAAATAATATATTCTTATACTTGTGTTCCGCCTTGATTTTTATCCCAATTACTTTACAATTTTTACTTCCCGAACGTAAGGAAGTATTGTAATCGAGTCCGTCGGTCGACTCTCTCCTTTTACGTTTTCTCGACCTTTCGTGAATCCTACAGGACGTAGAAATAGGTCTCCCGTTTCCGTCTGTCTCTCTGCCCGTCTGTCTGTCTGGCTGCCGTCACGGATTTTTATTAGACAGAAAGTACTGGGCCGATTGTTTTCAAATTTTGTATTTTTATTAGGAATGTCATGTAGATGGTAAAACGCTAACCAAAATTTCTCTAATCATCCTTACTACTAATGCGATGACGTCACTTCAACATTGTACATAGTAAAATTGTATAAAATAACATAGTCCTAAACATGTAGTTTATGACTCCGAATAGAGTTTTTACCCGAAGCGTCCAGATTTTCTGAAAAAAAAATCAATAATATAAAACAACATTTTGCAATTTAATTTTGAATCCACTAAACCGAATGCTTTGAAATCTTGCAGATGTTTTAAGATTATATAGAGCATAATAAATTTTTAGTCAAAATATATTTGCTTATCCCCTCAAAAAAATTGATGACGTCAGCTCAAAAATTTGTCGAATAAATGTGACTCAAAAAAATTATCATTTTATTTCAGGAGCGAGGGAAGTTCTGTCGAAACAACTTTTGACCAACATTTTTTCTTACTTTGGGGTGTATTATATCTATACTGTTTCACTTATAGTGGTTACCATAAAATAAATAGAATTTTGCAAAATATTTTTTTTATTCTTGGAAAAACTGGATTTGTTTCCTTGTCTTTAAGGGACCTCTAAATAATCTTAGATCAATTTTTTTCTTACACTATTGCTGTTATTATTTATAATTTTTATGTGTAGAGTTTATCACAAGTAAAATGTTGCCAAATCAAATTGGATAATTTTTCAAAGAAGCGGGATCTGTTGGACTGTACTTTAGGGACCAGGGAAATTCTATCGAAATAATCTTCGCCCAATTTTTGTTTATATCATTTTTAGATAGTACTTTTAAAAACCTTTTCAAGGAATTCACACAATTGTGTTACCGTTGTTTTCAACAATTCTTGAGATAATTACATTTGTGGGCTTCAATCCAGTGGTTTAAATTACGAACGAAGAGAAAATTCCTCTAGTAGGTCTTGCAATTTATTCTAAAAAATAATGTTGTTTAATTTGACAGTTAAAGACAAGATCTAAAGTTATTAGATAGAACTTCCCCCTCCCCTTAAATACAACTGAACAATTCAAATTTTTTCAAAAAATTATAAAATTTGATTTTGCAAAATTTTAATTATTTTATGATAACAATTAATAAAATATAAGTAAGACAAGTTACAGTGAAAAAAAAAACACTCACTAGATAAGGATGGAATCCGAACCTACATGGGACAGAGAATCCGAGTCCGAAAATCAATCATCAATCCCGCTCGATTATGAAGCATTAGATGCAGAAGCGAGACGTCGGCTACATAAACTACATGCAAATATTGCACATGTAAAGTATATTGTGATGAAAATTAAGGCGGATTCATAAACCACGAGTACAGGAGTATATTATTTCCTTATATTTAGATAACCGTAACTACACAAAGTGATAAGGAGACGTAATATTGTTGGTGCGATGATTAGAAACACTTTGCTTAGCGTTTTACCATTTACACGATATTGCTAACATGACATTTCGGAGATCTACCTAATAAAAATTGACACAGACGACAGCAGACGGAAACCTGAAACCTATTCTTAGGGTCGTCGACAAAACATGAAAGTAACCATTTGTCCGATGGACCCTATTACAGGACTTTCTTAGTTTAGGCCCAGGAAGTAAAAAGTTCATCAATTTGTTTATTATTATTTAAGAAATTTGGACACGTCTGAATAATTGTTATGAAGCATAAAATGAGAATATTTCAAAAACGATTGAAGATAAAGATATCATGTATAATTTGTTAAAAAGATCCTTAAGTGTACTATCGAAAACTGCAACAAAAACTATACGTAGCATTCCATTAAAAAAATGAGGATGACGTTAAAGCTCAAAAGTGACTGACGTCATGGATAAATGAAGAAATGTTAAAAGAGTCTACTTAGAATTTGTACTTACTATGAGTTCGAATCTTCTCATCCTCGCTACATTTTTTTTAATCAAATCAAAAACTGTTTACCCCACTTACTCGAAATTTACAGTAATGTCACACCGCAAATAATTTTTATTACAATAGTAGCTCCTCACCCAAAATAATTTTTAATCAGTTCACTCCTCTGGTTTAAGGAGACAAAATCAATCAAATTTCATTTTCTTTTATGCGGCCACTGATGCTTATACGTGACTATATTCCAATTCTTCCGAAGTATAAACATAAATACTCGAAGTTAACCATATAATTACTAATAAGAGTTCATTTCCTGTTGGTTATCTGGTTTAAATATATTTTCTATCGATCGCAATTGTGCCAACCACGGTACCTTGCAATTTGTGCCCCTGTAGCGCAGGGGCTGCGAGGGATGTTTTTTACGCCATTGGTTTTTACTTTATAGAGGTTACCACAAACAAAAATCGCAAAATCAAATTTCATCATTTTTCAAAGAGGCGGAATTTGTTTCAGGGGGGAGGTAAGTTCTAGGGAAATAAACTTCGACCATTTTTTTTATATTGTAGGGGTTATGATTGAGAAACATCGATAAAACATGAAAGGAGCCAAATAGATTCTATTACTACACTTTTCAAACTTACGCTCAGAAAGTAAACATACAACTTTCTTGTATAAGTTAAACGGAACACTCTATATGTTTGATCGTTGGAACATCCCGTATGAATTTATTTTACATGAGTACTTTAGCAAAATTGGTGAAAAAATTTGAATCTTCTGTTGTTCATTAACTGTCGAAAAATAGAATATTTCCGAAACACGTACTTAAATCGAGTTTTCTAATTTATTTTTGGCGAATTGTATGTAAAATCGTAACTTATAATAATGTTGCAGTATTTGAATTAAGATTCACCTAGTGTGCGATGCATCGATGAATAAAAACTCTGCAAAAAATGTCTGATAAGGTAATTTTTTGTTCATTTTTCGTGTTACGTGAAGGAGTTCCGCCGCAGTCGGTTTTAATTCTGTTTGGAGCGTGTACGGTGTACATATTGGTTTGTTTAAGTGGTTTATTGTTGTTAAAAATAATTTGATTTCGGACTTAAAGTGAAAGGTGAGTGTTGTGATGTGCCCATGTGGATGGAGTCTGCAAGGGTCGGCGCGGAAGGAAAGGAAATCGGGATTTAAAGGGTAAGTGTTGCTATTTAGCTGTATTATTCAATGTATTGTGGGTTATTTCTTCAATTGTTTTATCCTAAATTGATAAATTTGTTTGTTTAAACAAAACTCAAACGTTAATATCACGTCATATTCTCTATTAAAACTGACATTTTCGGCTGAAATAATTTGGAATATCGAATAAGTTTTTATCAGTGTTAATTATTTAAAAATTAAATCCAATTTTGATTTTTAACTCATTATAGACCGTCTTTACGTTTTACCCATTACTGCAATTGACAAATTTTTCATTGCAAATGTCGTTATTGTTTTGTGAAACATTTAAATTTCAGAATTGTTTTAAAAATATTTTTGTGTTTATTCACTAAATCAGTAAGACGTTTCAGAACCCCATTTTAATTGAAAACAGTGGTCTTCAATGTCAATGTTTGAGTTTATTGGGAACTGTTTATTGAACTTTAGAATGTTCTTAATTTTCAAACGTGCTGTAGCAGGGTTATTTTTATGAAACTTTTGTTTCTTGGTTTTTGGACATTCCTCAGTTTATGGAGTGAAAATATCGATTTTTGGTTTCTGTGTATCTGTTTGGTATCGAGTTTTTAGGCAAATATTCTCCGTAACTTTTTTTTTGTGTATTTTGAGTCTGTTATAGGATTTTTTTCTCTTCATCTTCACCAAGATTCGCGTGATGTAAATGTATAATTTTGCTTAGAATTTATATTGTGATTTCAAAAAATTTTCTGATTAGTATTTTTTAAATCTTATCTACTTATTAAACCTGTGTAATGTTGAATTGCACCGTTATTAATAATTAGTATGTATAAAGTTGATGTTAACTTGTATGATATTTTTCTTTGTGTACACAAAAATTTCATGTGTTTTTTGTTGCAGTGGGTTCGAAAATGAAGATGAGGGAATTCGCTAAATTGTAGCAGAAGAAGAAGCCTAAAGGTTAGAATTTTGCATTAAATTTAACTTGGGTGTTGTTTTTTTCTAACATTTTTTTTTATCTTTCATGAATTCTATTTTGATTGGTAATTTTGTCTTATTTTTATTTTATCAGAATTTTTTTGACGTCTTTTTCTTACATAATCTGCGTATATTCAGACAATTTTTTCCTTTCGATTTTTCGTGCACGGTAATTTTTTTTCCCAAGAGTATTTAAATGAAATATATATTATTAATTGTTATTTAACCGTTTTATTTACTCTTGTATTCTCAACATTTGTAAAGCCAATCTCATATGAAGTGTTCGAAAGTGTACGAGTGCTAAGTGAAGTTTCCTCATATACCCTGATTTTAGAAATTTATAAAGGGTGCCTTAAAAAAGAATCAATGGGGCAGTTGCTCACTTTCAAAATTGGTCTTATTTTATTGGTTTTTGCACCCTCCCAATATTTTTGATCAAATTCTTGATTTTCAAATATTTTGAAGCTCTATCATTGATTTTCGAAATTTCATCCACAATTATTCTTGCAATATGCATCTTTTGTATAACTGGTATAATGAGTGCAATAGAAAAACAAACATTTATTGTCTTAATAAATAAACTTCCACATCTTGGTGGTATTAAAATAAAAGTTGACGAGTATACAATATATTTATGTGGTAATTTTTTATAATTTGATGCTAAACTGGCCTACGTTAGCAAGTTGCCGAATCACGATCCAGTAAAAGTTCTTTGCAAACAGTGTGCTAAAACTTCAAAATCTATAAATGCGGCTTTAGTAAATAAATCAGGTATTCAACGAAACGTGGTTCATTCTACTTGTAATATTATGGACCGTTTCACCGCAGTAAACACAGAATGGAAGGAATGAACCTAAAAAGAACACAGATTGCCAATTTCGTTTAAATTTCTAACTCTTAAGTGCCATTTAGATCAGTCTTGCCTTCAGGTTAGGTTGCGCAAAAAATCATTAACTCAATTTTGTTTGCAGACCGGAATTTACCACGCTTTTAACTTTGTTTGTTAAAATATTATTCAAATTTCGTTGTAAATTGAAGTGCTTTTAAATTTTTATATTTTTAAAATCACATGTTTAATAATAATCAATACGTAATATCTACGAATCTATTTAAAATTTTGTATAAGGATTTTAACGATAACATAAATAAAGACCACCGGGAAGTCTCTCGAACTCGAACTGGAGTAAGCTATATCAATTTACCAAAAAAATATGCAAAATAAATTATTAGAATATTGCGTGCTATGTAAACGTTTAAATATGTTTTTGATGTGAATATCAGACTCAAATATGGCAATAAAACTCAATGTGAAAAGTAAATTGCTAATTGATTATTTTTTTTGTTGTCATTAAAAAGCAACAATTTGGACAACTTAATGCCGCAAGGACAAAAACATTTGATGTAAATATTTATTTATTGTTAAAGTTGTAAATTTTAAAGTTGAAAACTTTTAAATGAACTGTATTAGGTTGCCTTTTTTCAAATCAGGAAACAACTTTTTATTAACAAATAAAACAGTATTCGGTTTCATATACTCTGCCCTGTTTTCAGTCACTCAGAAATGATTTTGTTTTGATATTAAACGTTTAATTACTTTCTCCGCTTTGTGGCTTTGGATGCACTCAAGAACTAATGGATATTTGCTGACTGGAAATGTAATTTAAGTCTTTGTAATTTTCTTTCAGATTTTAAAGAATCTTTTAGAAATCGACTGGGATAATAAATATTAATCGTAAAGGAAATATCGAGAGAAGAAAAACATTTTCATTTTCTTGATTAAAACCATTTCCTTAGCAAGTATTACCGCTGCAACATTTATTTAATCCTTCAATACTTCGTTCTCGTACTCTTCTCACTTAACAAATATACCGAACTAGGGTTTTTTAAATAACATCAAACCTGAAAGCAGTTAAATAAGTTACATCATTTTTCATCAAAAGCAGAGGTAAATTCTGCAATAAATCGATCATTTCACATTTTTTTCGTTTCTTCAGACAATTATTTATACATATGAAGACTCCTCATATAATTGTATTTTTTTTAATATTCACAACTCTGTGGATAAATAATAGTATTAATTTTAATGTGTCGTTAAAAAACAAACTTTGGCAAACATTTCAAAAAGTCCAGCTAATTTTGCAATAAAGAAAAATATGTTAAGTGCTATTAAAATGGCGAGAGTATTGAATTATGCTTGAAACTCATCAGTCATCACAAAAACACATTTGTTTATTTCAGTATGAAATTTCAAATACATATAATCAAGTTTAAATTGGCAGTGGACGCGGTCGGTGTATCCAGTAATAAAAATGATTAATCAATAGCCATCACCACTGTGAAAACAATTATAACAGTTTTACGAAACATTCCACTGAAACAATAAAAAAGCGTGTTTTCTAAACCGAGTCGTTATTTTCTAAAGATCACATGTCCAGTTTTGTTGTTTCAACAATTGCAAGCAAAATCTATTATGTATTAAAAGAGCACATGTCCAGCACTGTGGTCTAGAAATTCTGGAGACAAAGCTCTTGCCATTATTATTGTCGAAAGAGCACAGGTCCAGGCATGTGCTCTAGGTTAATAAATGAGAGTTCTCAACATAAAGTGGTTATTTTCATTACAAGTGTAGGCAGTTAATATTTCATACAACAATTCTCTTTGCCTATTTGGTTGAAACAGCCAAAGGACAACTAAGAGTCGTCGGCATTTTAAGAGAGTTATTCATTGATTAGCAATTCCTTGTTAGCAGTAAAGAATGGAGTTAATCTCAGTAACCAAAACATAAATGTATTGCTGAAAAAAAAGAATGAAGGGCATCAACCTAAAAGATTCTAGACGTGCGAGATTTCAACTATTCTCATTTTTAAAAACGCAGACAATTTATGTAACGGCGGAGCCTGTCAGAGTATTGAATTAACCAACATGTCACATGAAAATCTCGTCCGGCTCAAGAAAGAAAAATATACGTCCCAGACATTCGAGGTGAATGTTTTTGGGAAAAATTCGAGCGATAACGGCATCACATCTACTTAATTCAGGTCAAGAATGGCGAATGTCTTGAAGGTTCGTCAGTGATTTTTTAGTCTATACTAGCACATATATTAGGGTTATGGGAAATGTAAATCTTTAAATGTGGCAGAGGCGTACACTGAAAGAAGAAAGTAATCAAATTCTGTCAATAGAATTTTTATCCTCTGTGGTGAAGACCTCCGTTTTTTATTCTAACTCAGCCTTTAGTACCCGATTAACTGAATATTTTTTTAGTAAATCTTGTTTAGCATCGGAAACACTTCATCTTTAGACTTCCACATGAAAAAAATGGCTACTTTCTGGGTGTATTTTGTATTATGTTCTTAATGGTAATTTTAGGTAAAAGTTGTTTGCATTCTTCTAGAAACCGATAAAAAATTTATATGTAACGATAAATTCATTCCTAGAAACCAAAACCGGAATTTTAAAATTTCACAACGGAATGAAGCAATTACGGATCAGAGTGAAGCTCATTTGAAGTATTAAAAAATAAATCTTAAATCACGAATTCTGTGCTGATTTTTTTCCGGAAATAATTTCTATTTATGATGCTCCTATTGAAGTCATCGCAATATGTTACTAAATAATACAACGTAATTCTTGCATATCTAATAAAGAAACTGAGTATAAAATGGAAAGTAAATAATTTTCTCTAACTTATGTACTTGCAGTTTCGGGTATGATTTTTTTTCTGTGAACGATTTAATGTTAAAGATTTTCAAAAGGTAAAATCTTTCGACTAGGATATATCGTCTCGCTCTCTACACAAGCTTTTAACTATTTTACGTTGATTAGTCTGGACTTTGATCATTGCACCAACTTTGTATCCTTTGTGTTCAGTTGCTTGCTTTTTGGATTTTTTTTGTAATTGGTACGACATACACGCAATTGCTGCCACACTTTAATTTTTTCAGCTGTTAATTCATTTAAAAACTAACAAATAGTTCAAAAATACTGAATTACATAACGCCTTAATGTCTTTAAATACACTCTCTATACATAATTTTGTTCATTTCATTAAACGTCTAACTGGTTGAATCGTCGGCTTCAAATGCTTTGTTTACAGAAAGTGCACTTTCCTTTTGTAATCCTTCGCTTTGCCTCTACTTAATTTATTTACTATTATGACTTGAATTTCAATGGTCTTTTATCTTATAGCAGTGGTTCTCAATTTGTTTTATTTGTGTCCTGTTTCTAATGACGATTCTCTTTGTTACATATCTCTCGTGAACATTTAGACCTGCATTAGACTTAAATGGATAAAATTCAACACTATTTTCACGCAGAACTGTTTCCATCTTTGTTGATTCATTTCTATTAACGTGTTCGTTACTTCACGTATTAATTTTATAATCACAATTAAATTATAATAAAAATAAATGCTTTACTGAAAAAGAAAATAAAAACAAACAGTGTAACAGAATATTTGTGAGGGGAAGTCTAGCCAAGGGCTACTAAACTTAACTTCAAAAAAATTGGTCGAAGGTTATTTCGACCCTGAAGCACAATAACACATATCCAATTTTTCGAAAAATTACAAAATTTGATTTCACAAATTTTATTTTTTATGAATTTCCATAACTTAAAATAAAAATATGTCTGTGATGTTAAAATAAATGTAAAGGAGCGTGCTACGCGTATGTTTCAAATGAGTTTTTACATTTCGAAATTTGGTGATGACGTCATCAACATTTTAGTTCAGTGTTAATACTAATAATAATACTATTGTATTCACAAATGTTCTGGAAAATGGAGTGAGCGGTTTTTGATTTAAACAATAAAATAAATTGACCCATTCATTAATTTTTTTAAGTCATCCTGTGTTAGCAATTAAAAAATATGAATATAATGATAAATTACAAAAAATATAGACCCATCCTATTTTGCACACTTTAGAACTTTTTGGAAGGGATAAACACATTATATTTTGATTACAACTTTACCATCCTTACGATAAGTTTAAAACATCTGCAAGATTTCAAAGCATTCGGTTTTGTAGTTTCTGATTTGATCAATAAAATAAACTGACTCATTCATTAAGTTTTTGAGTTACCATATATATGAGCAATTTAAAAAATGGAATGATAAATTACAAGTATAGACTCGTCATCTGTTGAACATTTTAGATAGGATTTTTTTGGCAAAATTTTGAGATGACGTCAGCTTTTAGGAGAGCAGTGAACGGAAAAATTTTGATTAATGATTTAAGATGTTAGATGTTACCAATAACCTTAAAACATTTGCAAGGTTTCAGAGTACTTGGTTTTGCAATTTTAAAGTTAAATTGTGAAATGTTATCCAATTTTCATTTTTTTTTACAAAAATCTGGATTCCTATGGTAAATAAAAAAAGGCGGCAGTTGGCGGACAGACAATTGGAATCAAGAAACTTATGTTTTCGTATTCTAGGGGTCATGATACATCCAGAAAACATAAATCTAGCGAGTCGTCTGATGGACTCGATTACAATACTTTCTTAGCTTACGATCGGGGAGTAAAAACAAAGAAAATGCTTAAAAAAGAAATAAAGTAAAACACGAGAAGAAGAAGAAGAATGTACATACAATCGAAAAGCAAGCAAAATTCAACATAATTTTTCCAATACTGTGAAATTAATAATGAAGTAAAGAAAGGGAAAAGAGTAGGTAAAAGTAAAGGAATGTAAAGTAAAAAGGAGAAACGATTAGTAACATATTCTCTGAGCGAGGGAATCCGTGTTGAGTTTTTACCCTAGACACCCAGATTTTTGAAAAAAAAATCTAAATTGTATAACAACATTTTTCAGTTGATAACTGCAAAATCGAATGCTTTGAAATATTGTAAACCTGTTAAGGTCATCGTAGATATTGTAAATGGTTAATAAAAATTTAATCGTTTATCCTCCTATTCATGACATCATCTCAAAATTTTGACGAATAAATATTGACTAAAATATGCAAAATATTATTAGTCTATATTTGTGGTTTATCAATGCTTCACATTTTTTAGAATTACTTATAGTCAGTCAAAAAAAATTAAAGAGGATATTTATTTTATTGATCAAATCAAGAATGGTTCATCCTATCCCATTCTTCCGATAATTTCAGTATACAGTACTATTACTAGTATAGTATTACACTGCCCTTATTCAAATTGATATACGTCTCCTTGCTAAAATGTTGGTGAAGTCTTTACAGAATTTGGTAATGGAAAAACTCAGTTGAAGCATACGCATATAATGCTTCTCTTGTACCTAATTTAAGGGTTCACACTTATTTTTTTTTTATTTATAAGGGTTATCATAAAAAAATTAAAATAAAAGAAATTAAATTTTATAATTTTTAAACCAATTTTTTTATTTGTAGTAGAACATCATTCTATCTTGTAATAGTTTAACGTATTTCTTGTGCTACTACGAGTAGAAACGAAAAAATTTTGTTTGATTGTTAATCTTGCATTAGTTCTCCCTTCGTGTGGATGTTTTGTTCTTTCCTTCACATTTACTAAACTTTTTGTTGCTTCACTTATATTTTTTATCAGTTTTTCATATTTTTTGAAATGTGCCATCACAGTTAACGAAAAATAATGAAGATAGCTAGTAAAATGAAGTAACAACTACATTATAAGGCCAAAAGCTAAGCTTTTCCGAGCACGAGTGAGTTTTCCAGGCCGAGCGTTAGCGAGCCCGTAACAAGCGAATATTCGCTAATGCAGTTTTCAGCACAGTGATTTTTGATCGTTGAATTTTTTAATTCTATTAAACATTTATTATGAAAAATGGGTCGGCCAGTTCGCATCTCAGATTTAAGACCTTTAGATTTATTTTGGTGATGATACATAAAAGTTTGGGCACATTTGCTACCCTTAGATTATTTATAAGATTAAAAAATAGAAATATGAATGTGTTTGCCGCTTAAATTATTGAATTTGAAATAGATCTTATTAATTGTTTGTATAATAAAGTGGTAGTACTTCATCTTCTTCGAGTTCAACTTTTTTATATTATAAATTATTTTTTTTATCGATTGAAAATTAAGTAAACATCTAAGTCTCTTATAATGCTGTAATCTTAATCCATCAAAATCCGCTCAAAAAGGCGTTCGTTGCAATTTAAAAAACCATAGATTTCAGGCTAAAAACAATGGCATTTACAGAACTTCAATATCTCTGTCCGTTTTCAAGATATAGGTATGGCCACGAAATTTCATCTGGGAAACTTATGCATATATACATTTTGATACATATTAATAACAATAGTAATATGTATCAATTTTTTTGAGAAATCTTGTATTAATATTAACAAATATACGTACTTGTATTTTTAAACCATAAAAAAAAAGTGTGTCACGCTATAAATTTCGGGCGAAATTTACTTAACAAAATAATGCCTATGACTAATTTTGATTGGTGCTGACTTGCTATGTACAAAATTTCAGACCAATTAAATAGTTGTGTGCTTCTAAAGTTAAACTGTAACATTTTATTGTAAATTTTTTTTTTTTCAAAAACCTATATTTACAAGGTCAAAAATAGGTTTGGGTTAATCTATACTTCTATACTTATATAATAAAACTGAAGCTGTTTATTTGAACACGCTAATCTCAGAAACTACTGGTTCAAATTCAAAAAATCTTTTTGTGTTGGATAGTCCATGTATCATATCTACATATAGGCTATATAAAATCACGCTACGATCATTAGGAGCGAAGTAGCAATGAAAAATTCGGAAAAACGGGAAAATTATTCCTCCTTTGACAGCTTCCGTTGCTTACGCTGCTTAAACGGTTAAAGTTACGTAAAAATCATGTATGACGAAATTGTTCCCCTCTAAAAGTTCTAAAGAAAAGTCCGCGACAGCATATCTCTATCTTTTAAGGTCGAGTCAGTATAACCTTTTTTATGGTAATGAAATTTGTTCTAAAATAATAATGCATTATGTATAAAATTCTCGCGTCACAATGTTTGTAACCGAACTTCTCCGAAATGGGTAAACCGATTTGTATGAAATTTTTTGTGTCTATTCGGTAGGTCTGACAATAGGTTGCAAACTATTTTTTAAACCCCTAAGTGATAAGGGTGGCCCACCCTAAAAAATTTTTGTCTATTTTTTGGACAAAATTTTTTATTTTTATTTTTTTAAGAATTGGCATCAAAAAATACACATAACCCTAAATTTTCACCTTTCTACCACCACCCCCATTTTTTAATCGTCTATATAATAAAAATCAATTGCTGTTCCTGTTAGTCTCACTAAGACTCAAAAACGGCTTGACCGATTTGAAGAATTTTTTATATTACGGAGATGGTTTATAAATAAAAAAAATAAGGAAAACTTAAAAGAACAGTTAAAAAATAAAAAAATTCTAAAAATTTTGTATGGGAATCGCCACTTCGAATTAATTTCAATAGTTGGCGTTTCTGACGGACCTGTCGTCTAACTGACGTGTCATACAAAACTAATTCTTCCGTGAAATTGTGAAAAGTATATTGCATTTCAAATCGTTCTTTGTTTTTCGTAAAAAAAAAACGTCGTTTATTTTAAGAAAAGTCTTGGTTAAAGTGAATTTAATTACACATTGCGAAAGTTTCTTATTAATTTTGATCTGCCATTCTATTTACCTATATTCACTTTGTTAGTTTCGACAAAACCTCAAACTTTACCGTTATTCGAGGATTTAATTTGAAGTTTTCAATATTTTAAAATTCTCAAGACAAAATTTACAGATTTGATTGACTGTGAAAATAATTCTGTGTCGTTTTATGAAGTTCATTAAAATGCCGAGAAGACGACAACCTCACATAGGTCCACGAAGTCAATCAAATGTGCGACGAACTACCTCAGGTGCAAACCGCAATGATTTATTTCATGGGTAATTCGGATATGGAAGTTGATCAGCGTTGTGCTCATAATCAATATAATCAAACATTGAAGCGAGACATTGAGTGGTATGAATAAAACTGAGTAGATACTCATATTCGAAGTACGAAGTACCTACTTCATTATTACTCTTATATACCTGAGCATCTACTCTATGTACTGAGTACCTACTGGGAAACATTGTATCTCCCCGAACACAAACTGAACATCTACGCGTTTTGTGAGCGTTTAATCTAGAAATGAGCATCGGCGTGGCAAATAACTGAGCTGTCTGTAAAGTAGCTTAGAAAACCAGTAGGATCGTTGTAAGAGTGAATTTTAACTAAACATGGTGACTTTCATGAATGTGGAACGTCGTCAAAAGGTGCATTCAGTTTGAAAAACACATTAGGAGCAGGAATATCGAAAACTTTTCATGTAATTAACTTTTATTTATTCATAAATTGTGCAGTGCGTTTTTTCTAACACTGGCCATAGAGATTCCCATCTCAAGGTGTCTACTACTAACTTATATTTTGGTGACTCGATTTTTGCCTTGATGGTTGAACACTGTCACTGTTGTCCCTTTTTGTTGTATCGAGATGTTACTTGAGCATCAACTGTTACTTACTGAAGTATTAGTATCATCTAGAAAAACTAGAAATATTTTGATTTGATATTCGAGTAGATACTTCGTATTTCGAGTATGAGCATCTACTGAGTTTTATTTATATCAACCATTGTCAAAAAATTGATCGAACGTTGTTTCGACAGAACTTCCTTCGCACCAAAAGTATAATGAAACATATTCAGCATTTTCGAGTTGAGTCTTTTCTTCACACAATTTTGTGATGACCTAATCAACATTTACTATCAACACGTAGATATACCACCTTGGATTGGTGCAGTGTAATACTAAAAATAACTGTATTGTATTCCCAAAATTATCTGCGAAAATCGAGTGAGCCATTCCATCAATTTTTTGGGGGGAATAAATAAATATTCTTAACAATTTACCATGCTTACAATAACTTTAAAACGTCTGCAAGATCTCAAAGTATTCATTTTTGCAACTCTTGAGTTATTCACTAAAATAAATTGACTGATCCATATATTTTTTTGAGTCACTGTAAAAGCAAATCTAAAAAAGAATGCAGTGATAAATTACGAAAATATACTGATGATATTTTCCACATTTTAGATAGGATTTATTCGGCAAAATCTTGAGATGACGTCTTCAAGTTTTTGGGCTTGATAAACAGATATATTTTGATTGAAAACCTACCATGTCAAACAGTAACTTCAAAACGTCTGCAATATTTCAAAATTCAGTTTTGCAATTCTTGATTCAATCAATAAAATAAATTGACTCAGTGATTAATTTTTTTGAGACACCCCCTATAAGCAAAACTAAAAAATATGAATGGAATGATAAATCGCAAGTATAGTCTCATCCTATTTTGGACATTTTAGATAGGATTCATTTGGCAAAATTTTGGGCTGACGTCATCAATTTTTTGGAGGGGATAAGTAAATATATTTTGAATAAAAATTTATTATGCTTATCATATGTTTAAAACATCTGCAAGATTTCAAAGCATTCGATTTTGCAGATTCAAAATTAAATTGTAGGTGAAACGGAGTTCACGGGGTCAGCTAGTGAATCATAAGTATAAACGCGTATTATTTTCATTTTCTTTTAGATAAGATTTACTTGGCAAAATTTCAAGTTAATTAACGTTTAGCTCTTATGGTTCGACAAATTTTGGTTATCGCTCATATTTACACAATATTCTTATTTTTTTGTTATTAAGTTAATACTAGTTTCGAAGAGACAACAGACAGACGGAAACAGGAGATCTACTTTTTCATATTCTAGGGACCATGAAATGTCTAGAAAGCACGAAATTAGTTACTCGATGATTTTACAATACTTAGAAAACTATAACACAATGATATAACATAAGAATATAAAATAAAGTTCTGCAAAGAAGAAAAATATTTTGTTAGGAGTAAAATACACAAAATTCGTCGTTAATTTATTTCATTAATTTTTTCTGTTTGACGCATTCAACTTTATTCAGAAAGATAATGTTCCATTAAAATAAGTCTGGAATTTATTCGCTTAATGTTGATTTTACACGAACAGCATCCACTGTGTTTTATTTTATAGAGGATTGTTAAAGTTTTAAATTACTGTCTGGGATTTTTTCAGCGCAAGTGTGGGCAGTTTTGTGTATTTTTCATGGTTTTCTTGACATTTAAGAAAACTTGTATAAAGTTCGGCTGCGATCCGTAAATTCGGGGTTAGTGTCTATGAAAAATTGGAAACTTCGAGCAAATCGTCTTGGAGACACCCGATTATAGATCCCAAATCTATCCTCATTTGTCCGTTCCTATATTTTCTTTTCCAGATTGTGTCAATGAACACATAGAGACTTCAGTTACAATCAAGATGTACACTTATATTATTTTTATTAAGTATTTATACTTAAATTACTTCTTATTACTGTTTTTATAGTTTCCTGTAAGATATTAAAAAAATATGTGCTTTCTAAAAATGAATAAATTCACTTGTAATAGACACCGTGAATTCCTAACAAGAAGCGACGACAAAACTGGCTTCAGTTTCAGATTATTTTCTACAAAGAACCCCTTTAACCACACTGTTTCCACCTTTATTACATAATTACCAAAATGAAACTTTTGTTCACCTTATCTTTTTCCCTCTCCTTTCCTCTCCATTAATGACAACACCCTCAACCAGCACCTAAACTGCAAGTATACTCACGCTTCGATATCGTCTTCGTCCTTTTCACTCTTCGGCGGAACTTTGACGGTATCCCCCTTGCCGATGACGCTGATATCACACTTCAAGTAACCCTTCGGACCGCCAGCGATGTCGTCTGGATCGGTGAGCAGAGCCCATTTGTGGTAAAACTGGTGATCTACATTCGTAATCAGATATGAATTACACTTTTTCACACAAAAGTATTGTCGGTATCTAGCTACCCACCGAAAGCTTGCGATATTTCGAAAAAGTTTGATCGAATTTTTAAACAGGATCAGACATGCTGGAAGTTTGTTCTAACAGTGAAGAGGGTGCATAATGACGAGGTGTGCGTTTCGAGCGAAGTTGCGTCGGAGAACGCTCTAATTTCATTTTTTAAAAGCGTGGGGTTGAGGCTCAGGGGCAGCTTCTAGTGTTGAAACGTTGTGGCTATAGTGCTGTAGAAGGTATTAGATTAGGTGCCGTTAATGGAAACCGAATTGCTACACCTGCAAATGGAAATTTGCTGTTCAACGTTGTGTGTAAGGTAATATTGAAAATTTGATTCGGTAGAAGTACAAGCTTCCGATTTTTAACTTCGGAGAAATTTTAAATGTGAGGTTATCAAGGAAAGTAAAAGGAAATAAAGTTTTAAAGATATTTAAATGCGTTCTTTTTTCCCAAAACGATATAATATTATTGTGGGCATTTGCAGTGGGGTGCGAGAAATGATTTTTTTTTGCAGTCACCTTATTATGATTAATTTATTTTAGAGGGATATGTGTAATGAAACATCTATTGGCGTATTAAGTAATTTATGTTACATACGTAATGTTAGAAATAAAACAGAACCTGTGATATTCATGATGGTATAGAAAAAGTTCAGATTGAAAAAACTGTGCTATACTATTCAAATTTTCATAACTGTATACTTCTTTAATAATGAGGCAACTGTTAACAACATCTGGAACAAAAAACACCAGTTATCTCTTCTCCACTTCATTATTTGATAAACAAATAGGTATTTCTTTTACAACATTCATTATATTAAGAACTTGTAGTCATCTGAAATTTTTTAGAAATGTCAAGAGTCGCTTGGAAAACATAAGAGACTCTAAAAAACACTCGTTAATTTTTTGCAGCCACTCCCTTTACCGGAATTTTCCTGTGGGTAGGCAGAGTTTTTTATTTTGGGTTTCATTGGGAGCTCGACCGTGAATGTGAAACTTGATTTTCGGGACTAGAGGTGTTGCCATTCGCTCACCATCTTGAAAATAATGTTACAGTTCTTTTTTTATTTCTCTAACGTAATGTAATTTTGAAGAACTCTTGCAGATAATAAGATTATCGAAAACTTTTATTACTAATAATAATTTTTTGGCAAGCATAGAAAAGCTGGAAAACTGGAGGATGAAAACCTTTGAGACCGTTATTTGCTATTTTCAATTCTATATAAAAGAATGGTTTATTTGTGGTCTGGTGTTATATTGTTTGTAACAAGCTGTTTCTGTACAATGACGTCATGAATTTTTTTTTTTGGCAACCCCAACGTTTTCTTTTTATTAGTTAAATAGCCGTAGAAAACAACTAATACCTTACACCAGTTCTCTTTCAATTTAAACTACCGTAAATGTTCATTCTACCATTCAACAACCATTTGGTACATATCAGCAGGTGTGCAAACACTTCGAATTGCCCAGGCGGAGGTGTTGGTCACTTGCGCGCCGCGGTTAGTTTACCCCACGTGGCAGAACTAATCCCCAAAAGGTCATAGGACACGGATTGTAAGGGTTGTCATTGCCTACAAGTACCTAGCTGATAAGAAGCCTCCCACGTTACAGTTCCCTGAGTTTCACACTAAGTCCAGCAGTATAGGGAGCAAATCTACTTTTGTAAAAAATATTTCCTCTAGATTTGGAAAAAAATAAGCGATTTTTCAACTAATGCTTTTATTTTTTATAAGATGAACGTATTGGTAGAAAATAACCCTTAAAATTCTATAGAAATTTTTCTGACCTTGGCGCGCAACTGACCCATGCTCGTAAGAGGGCGACACGTCCCATACAGTAGCATATTCGGAAAATTTTGTTATTATTCTTCTTAACTGTAGATCTGGGGATCTGGGGGTTTATCAAGATGGTGGTGATTAAATAAAGCACGTGCTTCTAATAAGTGATGAGGGACTTTTTTGGACAATGTGTCACCTTTTGTTAAATTTGAAACATTTAATATCAATTCGAACAACGAATTTCAAGAAACTTTTTTTATGTTGTTGCAGCGTAGATACTCTTTTAGTTTAACAGATAAAAAGAATATTCATGGCTTCAACTCTGTGGAATCCCTTATCTGTTTTGAAAGAACATAGAATTTTTGTTTTTCCAACTGTAATAGAATTCTTCCCAACAAAATGCATATGTGAGGTACCAACTCTTTTCGACCATTTAACTAATAAACGATCAACTATTAAATTTTGAAACGAAAAGTTGTGGTTGTCATTTAAGAAAAGTCTGAGGTCACTGTGGAAAAACTACTGGTTACAAAAATAAATTTCACGTCAAAAAGTGTTATTTTGAAGAAATCAAATTGACCTGTCCGAAAATTTGTCCAGAAAACGCCAATTAACGGATTTATATGGTCATTTGTACAGGGTCATTATAAAATATTGTAGTCAACTCACCTATGAAAAACAAATGAAATTTTTCTCGTGCCGCTAATCACCAAAATGATTTGAACTGTTTTGAAATGTCACGAACGTCCAAACAAATCTGTCAGATGTGTCAAAAATTGAAATGCCCGGTTTGGGGTTTAATTTCATTTTAAATAGACACGAAAAGACGCCAGGCCAGAGCATTAAGGGTTGCAGTGTTATCGAGCATTTGTGAACGCCACTGCAATACATTTCAGTTTCAAAAATTGTAAATTGTCAGAAAAACGTTTAAGGGCTTTGTCATGAATTACACCTTGGAAAGTCGATTGGAGTTGAACAGAATAAATCATCTGGTCTGTTTTGCAAAGAAGCAATAATTTTTCAAATAATGAAATCCAAAAAGTGAGGTTAAGTTTGTCGAAACCAATGAACACGGTAATTATTTAAAAAATTACATTTTTATAGGTACCCTGAAGGTAAAAATTGTGAAAAATGACGTAATGGACAATGGCAGAGCAAGTCTTATCACAGTTAACGAACACTATGAGTACCTAATGAGTTTTCGCAGCAAATAATTTTGCCAAAGTTGTGATCCCGCGAAAGTTCTGTTTGTAAATTGTAAGGAATCGTCAAAATATTGGTGCAGACATGGTTTGTGACCGGTGCTTTTCTCTTGAAAAAACACAACTGAAAGCCTTGATCTTCATCCCTACAATAGGTGAAAACTGCTATGTCCAAACATTACCTTCAGCTTTGCAGTTTCTAGATATCTGAAACATGCCAGATCTGCATAACAGGAATGTCAAAGAGGTTCTACCCAAAACACGTCCACATGGCCATCCTAATATCAAGATTTTTCAAAATTTCTATAACAAAAAAGATGAAAAAACCAATAAAATTTCAGGAGCATAGTGTTAAGAGTTCTGTAGATGATTATGAGATCTCTTGAAACAACAGAATGTTTAATAAAGATTTTTAACTTTCCTAATAGTAAAATTACAATTATTACTAAACAGTAAGTTGAAGTAAGTTTTAAATTAAGAGAATGCAACTAACACCGAAAGAAAAATGAAAGTTACTGAAAATAAAAAACTTTATTGCAGTACCTACATACACTTTCTACATCTAATTTTGTTTATTGATCACATTCATTTACTTGAAAAAGTATCAGGCCTATGAATTGTCGTCTGGAAACAGCTAACCACACACCAACCTTCATTGCGTGTGATGGTGTTTCTTCAAAAGCGTGAGTATTTTCTATACACCAAATTCTGAAGTTCTGTCAGTTGACATAATAGCCTAACAGATGAAACCAGGCTTCATCAGAAAAGAACGACAAATCGAGAATCCCGTTATCGTCCATATCAGCTTGAAACCAACTACAATACCCAACGCGGCAAGGAAAATCAGCTTGTTGCAGCTCCTGAACCAACAAAATCTTGTATGGATGCATATGTAACTTCTCTTTTACGATTGTCTGACATGGGCTGTATGGTACTCCGGACAGTAAAGATTTTTGACAAAGCTTTATTCGGACTTTGTTCCATTCTCATCCTTAAATCTTCAACAACGTCTTCACTAACTTGAGGTCTCCCCGTCGGTTTTCACTTAGAAATGCTACCAGTGTCGTTAAATCTGGCCATAATTCGCCATATAGCGTCTTCAAAGATTCTTCATCAATGACAACAGAACATTTCACTAGATACTCGTTTTTAGACGCCTCCACAGAGTACACTCCATCCCCATCCTCATTTAACACCCCATTACGGTAATAGGCATGATGATTGCGCCAAAGAACTAAAAAAATCATTTGTAACACTGACCATAGTTATTCCTCTGTGTTCATTACCTGAGATTATTCCACAATGATCTGTAGTTTTGATAAAAACTGTTTTTTGAGACACTTATTAAAGTTCTAACAAAGGGGAAGACAGCAAAAATGAAAACAAGACAAGTCAATTAACGCACAAAGTGAGGGAAAACGTATCAGTACAAACGAAAAAATTATTGACATCTGACAGAATTTGATGAAGCGTTGAAACAGTGCAGCCGCTAATGTCAACTAATGTGGCGTTAAAAATAAAAATTCCAATATTAGTGTAATCCTTTCCACAAAACTGAAAAAGGCGGCACAAAATGTCACCAAAATCATGGCCTTCTTCGACTACAATATTTTATAATGACCCTGTATATTTGTATGTATATTGAATTCTAAAAATTCTTTCTAGAATTTTAAATTTTGCTGTAAAAATGTAATTCTCTCGTTTGATTGTTCATGTTCTAGAAAATTTTAAATTCTAGGTTTTCTTTCTTTATGTTCAATTTAATCTTGTTGCACTGTGAGTACAAACTTAACCCTGAGGTTTAGGTTTAAAATTCGTTTAATATTTTGAGACTGCTTTTCACTTTAAAAATTTTAGAGTTCTAAATGCAGAAGATGTGGTTTCGTGAGAAGAATTTTAGCTTTTCAACAGTGCTTTCGTAAGATTAATATACTATGTGATTTTTTTTCAATCATGACCTAGTTTTTACCAAATTGCGTGGCTCATCTCTTAGAATATACAATTTGAGTTGTGCTGAGTTACCTATAATCATAAGCGACCTAACAACGTAAATTGTGCTTTGTTTTCATTTTCGGAAATACAGTTATTGTTTTTCCAATTTTCGACAAAAATCCGTCTTTTTAGTTCCCGAGCGTAAGCGAAGGAAGTATTGTAATCGAGTCCGTCGGCCGACTCTCTACTTCTGTCTGTCTGTCCGTCTGTCTCTTCATCCGTCTGTCCATCTGTCAGCCGTCCTGGATTTTTATTAGACAGATAATCTCTGTGTATTTATATTATGAATATCATATAGATGGTAAAACGCTAACCAAAATTTGTTTAATCATCCCCACCACTAATGCGATGACGTCACTTCAAAATTGTACATTATAAATGGGTTTTAAATTGTATAAAATAACATACTCCTACACATATAGTTTTACCCGAAAAGTCCAGATTTTTGGAAGAACAATCAAAATTATCAAACAACATTTAATTTGGAATCTGCAAAACCGAATGCTCTGAAATCTTGCAGATGATTTACAGTTATGATAAGCATGATAAATTTTTAATCAAAATATATTTACTTGCCCCCTCTAAAAAATTGATAACGTCAATTCAAAAGTTTGCCGAATAAATAATATCTAAAATGTACAAAATATGATGAGTCTGTAGTTGTGATTTATCATTCCATTAATATTTTTTGGAATTGCATATACAGGGTGACTCAAAAAATTAATGAATGGGTGAATTTAATTGTTTTAATCAGGAATTACAAAACCGAAAGCTTTGAAATCTTGGAGATGTTTCAAAACTATCATAAGCATGGTAATTTTTTAAGCAAAATGTATTTGCTCGTCCCCCCTAAAAAATTGATGACGTCACCCCAAAATTTTGCTGAATAAGTCCTATCTAAAATGTACAAAATATGATGAGTCTGTACTTGCGATTTATCATTCTATTCATATTTTTTAGATTTGCTTAATAAGTGGCTCAAAAAAATTAACGAATGGCTCAAATTTTTTATTAATAAAATCAGGAATATTTCACTCCATTTTCCCGAGAATTTGCAGAGACAACACTGTTATTATTAGTATTACATTGCACCAACCCAATTTGATAGACACAAAATTTTGTAAAGTAAAAACTGGTTTGAAACATGGGCGGAGCACGCTTATATACATTTACTTTAACATTACAGATGTTGTGTTGTGCTGACTAGGTTTATTGATTATAAATCAATATTCAAGACGACTTAATTCATTTTCCCGAAAATTTGGGAATACAGTACTTTCATTTTTAGTATTAGACTACATCTATCCAAACTGATATAGTGTCGTTGCCAAAATGTTGATGACGTCATCGCAAATTTTTTTTAGAATGCCCCGCAAAAAATATAATAGGCATACAGTCGTCATGTTTCCGACAGCGAGGGAAGTACTGTCTAAACTCTCTAGATCAATTTTTTACATCTATATGTGAGAGTGAATCAAAACTATCCAGGTGTGTTTTGGCACACAAGCAAAATTTTCATCTCAAGAAAAATATTTTCCGCAGATCATAAGAAATCCATGCTTATTTCGTGAGACTGGTACCATTAAGAGGAAATCAGAAAGTCGGCCAACACTTCCAGCAATTAAATATGTTATCATAATTAAATCATTTAAAACCCAACGAGGGTTTAATCCTTATTGACATAACATAACCTAGCTTTCTAACTTATATTCAAGTTACTTCGTGAAATTGAGAATTCATCAAATGATGCACATTTTTAAAAACAAATTGAATTACGGATTGAATTCATTAAAGTTTTATAACTTTTCAAGTTCAACATTGTGACCTGTCCTACTTTTAGACCGAATTTGTTCTGTCAACAAATTCTTGGCTAACTAGATCACAAATCAAGAAAATCACCCAGTATTTTGGAAATTTTTCCCTAAGATTTTACATTTATAAATTTTAAATTCGTCTTACTAAAAATTTTAAATCTATCTTATTGAAAATTTTATTACTTGAGTGGAAAAAGTTTTCATCAAACGGTTTTTATTTGTAGTGCACTTTTCTAAAGCACACGATTTAGAAACCATTGCTTACTTTGGCAATCAATAAAAATCAATTATATATAAGGAAGTAAATATAGGTTTAGTTGTTTAATAGCAAGTGCTCTATAAAAGAGGAAAGATATATTATATTAACACGCATTACTTATTAATATAAGTTATAGATAATTATGTTACCTACAATCTACAGAAATTTTACAAAATTTATGTCGGCTTCAGGATTTTGGAGATAAATAAAAAAATACGAATTATTTGTCACTTATTTTTATTTCCAAATAATGCAAATGTTTTATTTAAAATTTAAAATGCAAATATTCTAAAATATTTTAAAGTATCAAGTAAAAAAAAACTTGGTTTAAATCATGTTTAAAAGAGTGTATGATTAAGACTTCACAAAGTCGTGAGTGAGTGTGAATTATATTTTTTCATTGAATCCCTTATACTCAAGTGTTACAAGCACTCACGAATCACTGATGTTCACGAATCTTAATATTTGAATTTACGCTCACTTTAGAATGACCTACGACTTTTAAAACCGAAATTTGTGGCTGAGAATTCGGAGAAGCGCCCAAATGAGATTTGAACCCGCTTTTTCGGTATGTGTGTCGCCTCAGGCATGACTCGTATGAACTTTTCTAGCGGAAATAAGCTCTTTCGATATTTGCATGGAAGGCTGTTGTTACGCTGAACTGAGCAAGAAATAAAAATTAATTTTCATTATATATAGATAACTTGTACAAAACATTCACTTGGACAAATCTGTTTTTATAACATTTCGATTTTTATTTAAGAAAATAATATCCGTGAATGAGTAGAAATGAGAGTAAACGGTGTATGAGTGCAAGGAACCCCCGTCACCATTAAGCGATAAATAATTTACTAACAATTTCTATGGTATTTTTTAAGGTCCCCAGAAATTGAAAAAATGGTTCTAGAGTAAGTGTCATTGTTTAGTATATATGTTTGGTAATATTTGTGTTTTACTATTTTTGTGAATAAGTTTATTACCAATATATCCTTCTAAGACTTTTAAACTGTTGCCACAGAATATGAATAATAATCAACTAACTGAAATAGTGAGTAATTTAAAATAACTCTACAGCTGTTATCTCTACAAAAAAATACATAAAATAACACTGAATATGTATTTTTGAGAGAAGAAAAAAGATAAGCAAAAATTACTATCGGTTTTACATTTATCAGTTTCATAAATTTTATTGTCCAATCAATGACCAAAAATAAAAAATAAGCTTCTCATAATACTCGAAAACATTACATAATTCGAGGATCTCGAATTTCAAAGTCTACGACTTCTGGTATCAAGACCATAAGTAACACGGTTTTTTCAGTTACGACTAACTAAATCTCCCAGGACGTTTATTTACATTCCCACAAATGTAGAAACCGTCTTCATATCGCAGGTCATCTCTGGGGACTGAGTGCGGTGAACGTCAAATGTAAGGTTGGCAAAGACGAAGAGCATTTAATAATGACTTCTGTGTATTTATGGCCACAGAACTCCAACCTCGACACAAGGAATAGGTAATGAATCATGGTGACACAAAGAAGAAATCTAATTAGAAGTGATGAAGCGCCCAATTTAGCACTGCTATGTTCAATAAAATAAATGGAAGCTGAAATTACAATTTAAAAGACAATTTATCATCAACATAAACGTGTTGCTGTAGTTTCGTTTATATTTGCATAATTATGAAAATAAGTCTTAATTAAGACTCTGGACCACTCGAAACTAGAGCTATTTAGGATAGCAAGCAATTGCATTAAATTTTTTACTTATCCCGGCGCCTCCACCATTTATGTTGCGCATATGTGTGATCTATTATTTTTACCTGTTTTCAGTACCATCACTTAAACAAATAATGAATACAATTTTTTCTTTTATTTTAGTAGGGAATGAACACATTCAGATTGTGGAAAGTTGTTTTTGTGGGTGAAACCATGACAGGTTGTTTGTGGCTGTTTTAAGCGGTGGTAATCTGCGGTATAAAAACATGGACAGAAAGAGGCAAAACATGAACCTTTGCACACTCCGGTTAAAGATAACATCTACGATGTCCTACATTTCCAACAGGGACTCCGTTTTTATATAAACTGGCGCAATCTTTATTGAGCTGCAATAACATTACTAGAGAATAAATTTTAACAAACTGGGGTAGACAGTGTGTAGTTTTCCAGTTTGTTTCGAAATAAATTTGATCCTCCTTTATAAAAACTTTGATGAAAGATAACGTGGATTTAGGAGAGAGTGTTTATTGTTTCGTAAACAGGTTTATGTATTTTTTGGTTATTTATCTCAAAAAAGAATATCTCTTTATGACGGGACGTCCCCGAGGTGATTTAATTTTGTATCGTGTAGCAGTGGGCATAATAAAGACTAAAACAAAAAAATGCTCTTGCGTTTTCACACTTAAAAATTGTATAAACAAGATTATGTAAATATAGAATATATACAATCATCTCCGGACAAAAAATGAAGCTCATATTAAGTTATTAAAACATTTCTGGTTTGAAGTATTTTTAGAACATACAATTTTATTTAATAAAGCGACATGATCGGCGTTTGGAAAAAGGACAGAAGAGCTAAACTCGATGAAACTTGATTGAAAAAAAAAAGAGACAAAAATTACATCCCACTGACCACACAATCGGGAAAAGTTTTGTCCATTTAACTTTTTGCAAAATTTTTAATATTCATATAATTTTGATCCATGAAAACGCTGGCAATTCTCATTAAAGTTTAAATCCACAGCATAATATCCATTTTTATTGTGATTTGATACATTGTTAGGTAAATTCAACAAGTGGAGTTAATTTTAAAAACACTGTTGAAATTTTTTGACAAACATAGTCAAAAATTATAATATCGTAATCTATGTATTTTAAAAAGCTACTAAATAAATAAGTTTTATCAGATTAAAAATACTTAAATAAAAAAAACTTAATTTTTGTTTTTTATTTTATTTATGTTATGGTTATTTATACTTCTGTAGTTTTAACAGCAGAACTGTGTACATGAAGTGAAGCAACAATTTTTATTCCTCTTATTTGTTTAGAAAATCACAAATAAAAATGTTTTCCCCAGTAAACTCAATCGAGATATTCTGTATATTAAAGAAAAAGTTCTGTAAACACATCGATACTCCCTGCAAGGTTGGATTGGAACTTATGTAATTTTCTTAAAAAACCTTCTCTAGTTGGCTGTGGAATTTATTTTTAAAGTATTGATATTGGCAACACCAACGCGCTTCTTGCTCACTTTGACAGTTACTTTAAATAAAGAGTGAAATATCTGTAATGACAAGATCATTGCCCACTAGAGGAGTTTTTTCCGATTATATGTTGTTCAAAATTGCAATGATATATACAGGGTGAGTCACCAAGGCCGCGTTCCTCCATATATCATTATTATTAGAAATAGAAAAAAAGTTAAAGACGAAAGTTATACAGTTCTTTGAAGGCCATGCGCTCAAATTTTTATCAACACACAGAGTGATATTTTTTTGAAACGTAACACACAACTTAGCTCTTTCAAACAGAATATATCATATGTTTTTAAAGGTTCTAATAAACCTCTCCTTAGACTTATAACTACAGTATATATTTTTTGACTGTTTTTCAAGCTCTTTTCGAAAATCACGCAGAGATTTACTTGTAGATTTCGACTTACGAAAATTATTTTCGACTTCATTTCTCCGAAAATTCTAAGATTTTTTTTCAGGATCGATAAAATTTGAAACGACAATTTTCCAGGTCTTTTAAAAAAAATTATTTTCGAACCGAATTTTTCGAGAATCTTAGTTCGGAACCATTAATACTTTATGTTTTTCGAATCAGCTCGTTGAAATACACGTCCCAGAACTTTTTGAGAATCCTTAGCCAACTTTTCAAAATCTTAATTTTTCAGTACGAATTTTTGACTGTTTTTCGAGCACTCTTCAAAAATCACCGATAGAGATTTTCTTGTAGATTTCGACTTTCAGAAGCTATTTTCCACTTTATTTCTTCGGATATATATATTTTTTCAGAATCTATAAAAAAATAAAAAATCATTTTTGAGCGGAAATCTTAGTTCAACACTTTTTAATTAACAATGTTTTTCGAATTAGCTCATCGAGGTCTATGTCCCAGAATTTTTTGAGGATTTTTAGGCAACTTTTTTTAAAGGGGTTGCAGAAGAAAAGTGACTATTACAAAAATCTACCATTTTAGACATGTTTTAAGTTTCTTGTTGTCGAAATAAGTCTACACACACTAAGAAAAAAAGGCAAAATCTGTACATGAAAACTGCATTTAATGGATGTCTCAATGAAGCGCGTACATCTGTTTATCTCACCATAAAATATTGGGAATACAGATTTTAAAAATACCTTTGCTTTTTTTTGCTAAAAATATTCCAAAAAATTGGGATAACGTGGCAACATCGCCAAGGAATTTCAAAAATAAACTCTAGTTATAATATAAGAATAGAATAATGAGAATGACATAATGGAAAAATGTATAGAGTACTCTAGTAAAAACTTTAGTCTTTAATTTTTGTTTATACCTCCGATAATGAATAGAATATCGAGGACCGCGCCCTTAGTAACTCGCTAGAAATACAAAGTTAAAAGCTAGAGGTGTACGGTTCTTTGAGGAGCTTTCAAATTATTTTCAACTATACAGAATGTTCCATTTTTAAGACGTAAGACACCATTTAGTTTTTTTCAAATGAACAACCTTATATATTTTTACATATTCTGCATGTCACAGTTTATTTTTGAAATTTCAATACGAAGTTGCCACATTATTTCAATTTTCTTGAGATTTTTAGGATTGGAAGGGTTTACAAGAAAAAGTAATTGGGTTATTTTTAAAATTTGTGTTACAATATTTTGTGGAGAGGTAAATAAAGTTACACATTTTGTTGTGGTGGAAATCAAATATAATCTTATTGAACAGGGTGTTTAAATGGTTAAATGATTTAAATTTTTACAGGTTTCAAATGCAATAAGATTATAAATAATTACGATTTTCAAATAGAACATCCTGTATTTTATTACTGCAGCTTTTTCTGTTTTTAGCTTTTTTTTCTTTTCTGTCACGTATTTTCTAGATCTGATAGTTGATAATTTTTTCCTTTTCTAAGAGATACATCGTCAGAGAACCAAAAATACAATGAGATGAAATAATAAAAAAGAGAGCGTTCTAATTTGAAAAAAACTCAAAACAATATTTGAAAATTGTCACGGTGTAGTATTTTTTCATAAACATGTTGTATATTAAAATTGTATTTAATGAATACCTCAATAAAGCGTTTATCTTTGTTTATCTCTCTATATCATATTTTGCAACACAGATCTTGAACATAAAATAACTGCGATTTTTTGAACTCTTGCATTGCTAAAAGAATAATGTGACAACGTCGTGTTCAAATTTTCAAAAGGAACTAACTATGCTTAGCCGTATTATGCCCAGGAAGAAACTAATGAGAATGTGTAAAAATATATAGGTATACAGGGTGTTCTATAAACAAAAACTATGTTGTGTGCTACGCGTACAACTTTAGTTTCTAACTTTTTTTCTATTTCTTATAATTACTCAGTCAAAAAATTAATAAAGACGCTTTGAAATTTTTTAAAATTAATTGATACTTTTGTACACATTTGTTTTTGTAACACACTGTGTATCTCTGCACTCTTTAGTTATATGTGTATTATTTTTTCTTCAATGCGTCCTTAAAACTTAGACGGTTTACAAAATTGTATGCCATTAAACTACGCTCCGCATTTTTTTTAGATAATTTCCATTTTATTTATTATACACACACAATATAACTGAAATACAAGATATATTTTCTCGAGTAAAGGTCGCTACACGTGCAGATCATTCTGTTTGACTCCAACGCGAGCTTTTGTTAATATTCCTCTATAGACTTAAGCACGAGATAAATCAGTTTATTTATCCATTTTGTATATCTCTACAGTCTACAGTACATTAACGGCACCATGTATCATACCTCTACCAGCATCATAACATAACACAACGAGACTCAAACTGTTATGTGATCCAATTAGTCGGCGTGGTTCTGAGTTCTATTTCAGATTGAGGGAAGTCTTTAATGTTGTTGTTGAAGCGTGCATTAACACGAACTCAAAAACAACCAAACTTATTTACAACCGCTCAGAGCATTTCATACATCACACAATAGCCTGCAAAGCAGCATCGTAGAGAGGTTAACTGTTTAACGTACACACATATAAAAGCTCCTTGTTTGTTTTGTGAGTAAAAAGCATACAGCTCTAATAACATCCAACACTTTTGTTGTTTTATTTCGACAAATTTGACTTGTTGCGTCATTTATTAAGTTACAGGTTCTGATTATTGCGAATTTAACTTGAACTGCACAGTTGATGTGGAACGACGGCGACGAGGTTAAGTTTAATAAAGTTAGTTGCGAAACAGCATTGACAAGATTGTTTCATTTACATGGGTCTCAAGTTCTGCATGATGTTAATTAAACCTGAAATCATTTTCATACAAAACTTGAAGAGATCCGAACGTGAGGTCGCTCGAAAGATGTTAAATATGGTGGGAAATTCGGGCTATGATAACTGCTGCGGGTTTGCGGATTTCCATAAAATTTTAGAGTGCAGTTGTATTAAAACGGACAAGCCAAACACAAACAATAAAGCAACTCCATTGTAAATATTAGTCTTACTCGGATACTATGTTTAGATACTATTGTCTGCTGTTTTTGCAGGTCAATAACATACATTAATTGTACGTGTGCTAAACAAAACTGTTTTTGTTTATGATTAATAGGTAGTTAGATATGTCTAGGTAACTTCCAGAGGACACAGTATTCAAGAAAAAAAAACTAATATATTTTTCGACGTCAATAATTGAGTATTTGTTTCACGTTATTTACTGAAATATTTGGTTAATGTAGCAAACAAATTATTTTCATCCTTCAAATGTTGCTGTACCTATTATTATGTAGATATCTGATATTATTATCAATAATCCATAAATAATCCATCCATATTCTCACGTGGGTGAATTTTTTAGCAGTTTTAGTATTTTTTAAATATTTTTTTGAAAATAACTTTCTATGTTAGGCTTCATTTTTATTTCTCTCGCTTTTTGCATTTCTTTAGGATCTTTTCCAAAATTTCATTTTTGAGTACTGGTGACATAAATAACTGTTGAAGATAAACTTCAGTGTATATTTTGAAATCTATGATTTGACGTTAACATATTTTTCGGTTCTCAGTTAATTCCAGTAAACCAACTTTATTATAAATCCATAAGAAATAGAAATAACTAAGTAAACCTGCCCTAACTTAAATTCAAAACTAAAGATCTTGTAATCAGTTTTATATTTATTTTTAACTCTGTAACTACGAATTTAAATTTACAAAAAAAATAAATAAAAGTGTCGTAAATAGTTTTACATAGATATATTTATGAGCATTATACTGCGGTACTTTTAAAATCTGGTCTCTGACGTAGCGGGAATCCGAAAATTTTCTTTGTGATTTTAAAATATGTACCTAATTGTACACTATTTTTGTAGAGTATTCATAGTCCACAAATTCTAATTTATATTGTACTTCAATTCCAACAATGAGTGGATTATTCGTTATTAGTAGCCTTGTTAGGACGTTTTTCCAAACCTCAATTTACCTGCAATCCTCTTACCGATTCTTAAATCCAGAGACGTCTCACAAAATATTCAGTTCTCATCGTATTAGTCATTCTTGCCTGAACACATCAATGATTCCATCCCTTAATATTGGTGTTTTATTATTTTTTCTTATTTTTATTTTAAGATCACACTATATAAACTCCATAGGATTAAACACACAGGAATAGGACACCAGTCTTAATACTTTAGATCAGTCATTGGCAAGTTCATCTATAACATATTTCGGGTAAATATTTAATTCTTGGTAATATTCAATAGATCATTTTTTATTACTTTTTTTCCGGAATATCGATATTGTTTTCTTTCATGTATTTCATTATATTATTATCTTTGTGTGTTGTCGTTGTTGGCTTTTCATAGACTTGCGTGGAATGGTTTCAAAAAGCTTGGCATTCGTATTCTCATGGTAGTCGGCTGCAGCATTTTTAATATTTTTGGCAGAGAGAAGTATGATTCTTTTGCCTCTCCGAACCAGGTTTCATCTAAGTACTTAAATAATGTTTTTGCTAAAATTGATAAATCGGGACTAAAGTGGTTCTTTTTGACACTAGGGATAAAAAGTGTTTCCATAACAACCAAACACTTTTTAACTTAAAGTGGTAATATAAATACATCGGAAAATTCAAAATGGCGCGTCTTATTTATGGCGATTGATGATAGGTCGAATATTTTCTTCCAATTTAAAATTTAGTATCTAGAGTCCCGAGAGGGTAAAAAATGGTATGTACACCACAAAACTAAGTGCGATGTAATCCCTTAAGTGGTTCATCTCCATTTTCGGGATTACATCGTGCACTTTAGTATCTTGGTATATAAGATACTATTTTATTTTCTTCATACAAACATACATCAATCGCTTTTTTTAGCCCTGAATTTTCCATTATCGCCAATCGTTTTTCCAAACAAGTATCGCTTGAAAGTTTCCTCTAAATTATTAAGTAATTTCATATCCTCATTCTTTTAATCGTGTGATGAGAGATTCAAAAGTGGACACTTGTTTTTCCATATGCATATTCAACATAACTATTGTTACTATTGTATAATTTAATTTCTTCTCCAATTTTCGGCAAATTTTATAAATGGTTTCATAGCCCGTAAAGGGTTTGACCTTCCATTGAGTTTTACTTAATCTGGTGGCAAGCCACAATCTTAACCCCTTGAGCCAATTTAAGGAGGCTATGGGTTTAGACTTCTTTTATTGTCTTGATTTTTTTTCTAGTCTTTCCTCTTTTCTGCTATTTTTTTCCAGTAGACAGCCTCTAGTTCTTGCAACACCGTGCATCCAGGTTTTCCTTGGTCGAGCTTTGCTTCTTTTTCTTTCTACTTTTCCTTCTATAATTTATTACGATTTTTTTTATCGAGCAACATGGAAGAGCGCCGAGAAAATCCAGACCGACGACTTCATGGCTGGGACATCCTATCTCCGTCTGTATTTGTCTCTTGTTTATTTTTCGCTTCTTGACAGCCACAGCGCAGTGGTGGAGAGAACTGGGCGTAAGGCCCTCCGTATGTTCCTTTCAGTACGTTGAGGAGGTCCTCCATGCTGCTCTGTTTCTGTTACGTACATGACAAACGACTTTATTATCGACTGTAATTATACGAGAGCTATTCATCTAGCCATTGAAATTTTTATTTTCAACGGAAACTATTTGCCTGGCAATTTGACGAGAAGAGCTGCGGTTAAAATATCGAGACCCTGCAGAGGTAGAGAGATTTTGGTACTTTTTCGAATCAAACTGGCAAAAAGCAAATTGATCGAGTTTGTAAAATAAAAAATTATCCGGCTAGAAATGAATAGCTCGGGTGTAATTCAATGAGATAATTTCGCAACTACTATTTAGGACTTGAACAGGAACAAGAAGGAATTATTAAAATATTATTTTGAGTTAGTGATGAACTAGAAGATCCCTCGTATTTTAAATCTGATATTAAATTTTCGTGATGTGTAGAATCAAGTTGGAGATAAGGGCCAATTGAAGAAGGGTTTAAATGTCCTGTAATTTTTACAGTTTCCTTGTCACACATACAAAGAATTGAGTTACCGCACGTGCCCGATTGGAATGATTCGTAATTTTGTTCGCTTTAATATCAAGTCCCATGAGTCTTGCCGAATTTTGGGTCCATTTTGAAATTATATTTACACCAAGTGGCACTAAACCAGTCTTTACAGTTTTCGTTTTTTCAAAATGGATTTAAGGTTAGGAGTAGAGGATCCGTTGTTATATTTTTGTTTCCTTTGTACATGAGTTTATTAAATAATTTAACGGGACAAAGAGTTTCCTCATCTTGTCTTGTCTTCACGTGTTTAAAATAATACCTCATACAATACATACCTTCGCCACCTCTCCATGCTAGCTCAAAGGATACGATATGAAAAAATCGTTTCTGCAAACTTTCTAGCTCATCCAAATTCCATAATTTTACAATTTTTATAACGTGGTCTTTACTGATGGCATTTGCACTCTATTTTCTTTTTTCTGGTTGCCGGTGTAACCCTTTCCTTTTGGCATTTCTTGCTTCCTTTCCGTGCATATGGTTTATAGTCTTTCCCGTTAAGTTTTTTTCATATTGAACACCCAATCTCTCAGGATGACGATAATTGAGTGACGAACATAGATCGAGCAAGTTCGTAATTTTTTTCTTTACAGAACGCCCCAAATTGCCTCCAATACTGCCTTTTGTTGATCTTGTGTTTTTTGGAATGATGGTACTAATTATTTTTTCTATAATATTTTCGTGGGAGACATTACTCATTTTACCTTTATTAACATTCAAACTGTAGTTGAAAAATTACAAAGGTAAAGAAAAATCGAGATGAAGATCATCTTCTGAAGAATTGCTTACCTTCTGCTTGGTCTCAACATCTTTTTTATTTACCAACTCCACGTATTGACGTTCTTAAATACTCGTCCATTTACGCAATGTGTTCAGAGTATCACAAACAGCAAGACGCTTTTGATTTACTCAGATAACATTCATCTTCAGTTTTCCAATCCCTTTAAGGGGTAGCAGTAATTATAGCTGCCGATTAGTCGGACAACTGTTCAAATTGTACTTTTTCTTGTATTTTTCCATTCTGTTTGTACTATTATGTTGATCTATGAATGGGCTAAACGCCTGTTGATTAACCAATCAATAATAATAATAATAATAATAATAATAGAAGATGATTTTCATCTCGATTTTTCTTTTCCTTAGCTTCGCACTTTTGTGTAGCTCTTCGAACTATTCCTTCTATCTTTCTAATACTTTTCACTGTCTCCAACTAAATCTTCATCTCGGCATATTCTGATTCTAGGTTAAGTCCCCTTTTCTGGAATACAACTTCACTGGAGAATTGTCTTGTATTATCTATTTGACCTTAATCTTCAATAATTTTGATTTTTTCATTTTCATTAAGTGTCTTTTTCTTCTGGCATGTTTGTCTTTTTATATATTTTTGTTTCGTTGCCACTGAATTGTTTTTATTCTCGTTCTTGATGTTTCCTCTACTACTTTTTGGGATTCGTTTATACTTTTCTTCTTATTACTCCTACGACGTCTTTGGCCGTCTTGGGTATTATTTCTTTAGTTCCCTCCATCTCTCCTCCATTCCTTGTTATCTTTCTTGTTTTTGTCTTTTTGAGTTCTCTACTCTTCCGTGTACTTTGCGTTTAAATCCTGATTCTTAATTAATCTCTCTGTGTTATACTGTATTATCCTAACTGCATTTTTCATCGGCCAGATTAGGTCAGGTCAGGTCACGTTAGGTCAGGTTTTCATATAGCGTCTTTTTCTTTGGGTATGATTGTTTTTTTTTTTTTAATATTCTTGTTTCGTTGCTATTGAATTGTTTTTATTCTCGCTCTTGATGTTCCCTCTATTACTTTTTGGGATTCGTCATCAAACCATTGCCTTACACTTTTTCGCTTCTTTTCATTACTCCTACGACGTCTTTGGCCGTCTCGGGCATTATTTCTTTAGTTTTCTCCATCTCTCCTCAGTTCCTTGTTCTCCCTCTTCTTTTTGTCTTTTTGAGATCTCTGTTCTTTTGTGTAATTTTCGTTTAAATTCTGATCCTTAATTAATCTCTCGGTGTTATAGTGCATTGTCTTAACTGCATTTTCCATCGGTCAGATTAGGTCAGGTCAGGTCAGGTCAGGTTGGATCGTGTCGGATTGGATCGAGTTGGGTCGGACCGGGTCAGGTCACGTCAGGTCACGTCAGTTCACATCAGGTTACGTCAGGTCAGGTCAGGTCAGGTCAAGTTTTCATAAAGCGTCTTTTTCTTTCGGCATTTTTGTTTTTTTATATATTCTTGTTTCGTTCCTACTGAATTGTTTTTATTCTCGCTCTTTTATCTATTACTTTTTGGGATTCGTCATCAAACCGTTAGCTTACACTTTTTCGTTTCTTTTCATTACTTCTACGACGTCTTTGGTCGTCTCGGGTATTATTTCATAAGTTCCCTCTATCTCTACTCAATTCCTTGTTCTCCCTCTTCTTTTTGTCTTTTTGAGATCTCTACTCTTTTGTGTAGTTTACGTTTAAATCCTGATGCTTAATTAATCTCTCTGTGTTATACTTTATTATCTTAACTGGATTTTTCGTCGGCCCCATTAGGTCAGGTCAGGTCACGTCAGGTCAGGTTTTCATATAGCGTCTTTTTCTTTGGGTATGTTTGTTTTTTTATAGATATTCTTGTTTCGTTGCTATTGAATTGTTTTTATTCTCGCTCTTGATGTTTCCTCTATTACTTTTTGGGATTCGTCATCAAACCATTGCCTTACACTTTTTCGCTTCTTTTCATTACTCCTACGACGTCTTTGGTCGTCTCGTGTATTATGTCTTTAGTTCTCTCCATCTCTCCTCAATTCCTTGTTCTCCCTCTTCTTTTTGCTTTTTGAGTTCTCTACTCTTTCGTGTAGTTTTCGTTTAAATCCAGATCCTTAATTAATCTCTCGGTGTTATAGTGCATTGCCTTAACTGCATTTTCCATCGGTCAGATTAGGTCAGGTCAGGTCAGGTCAGGTCAGGTCAGGTCAGGTCAGGTCAGGTCAGGTCAGGTTGGATCGTGTCGGGTTGGATCGAGTTGCGTCAGATCGGGTCTTGGTTTCTTTCGGCATGTTTGTTTTTTTTACATATTCTTGTTTCGTTCCTACTGAATTGTTTTTATTCTCGCTCTTTTATCTATTACTTTTTGGGATTCGTCATCAAACCGTTAGCTTACACTTTTTCGCTTCTTTTCATTACTCCTACGACGTCTTTGGTCGTCTCGGGTATTATTTCTTTCGTTCCCTCCATCTCTCCTCAATTCCTTGTTCTCTTTGGTGTTTTTGTCTTTTTGAGTTCTAGACTCTTCCGTGTAGTTTGCGTTTTAATCCTGATTCTTAATTAATCTCTCTATGTTATACTGCATTATCTTAACTGCATTTTTGTGTCCACTGCAGCTCGACCGGTTGCTGTCGTTTCGTTCAGGGGCGGCTTTCACTAAATCTTTAACTACCTACTACTACTACCTCCAGCGGCAAGGGTTTCCGAAATCACCAGTCGCTTTGAAAGCCGGCCCTGTTAAGTGTTAGCAAAAAATGTTTAGAAGACGATTTATTGCCAACCGGTAAGCTTAATGCGAACCACATGAAGGGGGTACTTATTTGCGGTCAACTACTTTTATGATGGTCATATAACCTTATAGCTTTTGGACTACTTTACTTAAAACCGGATTCGAAAAATACTTTTGACACAGTCCGAACTTGTGTGATACCCAAGCTGGTCTATATTGCCATCATTGTGTCCGTATTTGTCGGGGTATTTAACTTTGCCATAATAGGACCGATGTTAGAGTTTGTGGACTACTATACTAATAAAAATGTACAGTTTAATAGTTAAAAACTTAAGCTCATAAACATACAAATCTTCGGTCGAAGTTCACCGGTGGGCAAATAGTAAACAGAGGCGGATTTGTATTATTTTACCACACATTTAACTAAGATTTTTGTAAAGGTCGCCTACGATAATAGAACTTGTTTGTGTTGGTAGGTTGCATGTAGTTGACTTTTAACATAATAAATCTGTTGGATCTCATTGAACTTATAACTGTAACCAATTATCTTTCATACAACAATTTACATTTTTAAGAGATTTATGTAGAAATCAAAATTTTCTAATCCTGCATGTATGCTTTACTACATTTATTAGACTGATTTCAATATATAGTTCATTTAGGGCATTTTTGAAATATGTTGAAATAAATTGCAAAATAAGTGCATTATATTAATACGAATCATTTATTAGTCAGTCCCCCTATAAAAGCTCCGTTACAGGTAATTTCAAAGATCTATTCAACTACGTAACGTATTTTATATAACACATACTCTTGGTACGAAATATTAAGTAATATTTCATTACAAAAAGTTAATGGCGTCTCCCTTGGACGCACATCGTTACTAAGCCTGATATGAGCTTCGTCGGATTTAATCATAACTCAAGCTTTTATGAAATTTCCACAACTAAACTGTTAACAGTACGCTGATTTCATTCCCTAAATAAATCTGTTCACGTATTGGACGGATTTTGCATTTTTTCATAATTATAGCAGTCATTTACAAAGTTGTGGGCTTAATTAGAACCGATTTTTAAATAATTAAAATGTTCAAATGTTCAAATTATTTTGCCTTCGCAGATTTTCCCCATACAGTATTTTTAACTACTACTTAAGTAAATTATTTAGAATTTGTCAACAAGATTACGATTTTTTTTTAAATATCTGTATAAATAAAAACGTTATAAAGGGAAATATCACTTAGATGAAACATCCTGTATACATCCGTAGCTCTGACACCAGTAATAATTAAATTAAAATTTAATCCTGTCCCTATAAAATTTAGTAAAAAAAGTTTTAATTCTAAACAGATATTCATGATGTAGATTAGCTTTTGTTACGTTCGCTTGAATTGATTTTTAATAGCTTAACCTTTAATGTAAACTTAAAAATATACGATTATAACAGAAACAGCATTGCTTATGACATGAGTTTGGTACTCTAATATAATTAGAATATTGTACCCGAATCATTCTGTAAAAATAAATTGTCACATAACAATAATTGATTTGTTTTACTATTTGTATGATTAATGATACAATAGAAAGCTATAAATGAGCATTTAATAATGAAACTAATAATTTCAACAAATATAAATCGTGTTATAACACAAACATAATCAAAACAAAATGTACATTTCAATCATTAATTGATTGCTTTCTTGCGTTAAACGATTTAAAATAAACTTTAACTTTCTTATTTACTCAGTTTATAACTTTATTAATTAAGGAAACTGCTTTCGTTAAAAAATTGTGCAACAAAACGGAAGCGTCGTTTTTAATTGCTTTAATCTTCTCAACTGTCTTGGCACTAAAGGGTCACACGACTTATCTAATAAAAATAAAATTGTTTCCTGCTGTAAGCAAACTTTAACTCTATCTAAGCTTGTCCGCTAAACCGATTATGACGCAAAAGAAGAACGCATTTCAGCAAGCATTCGCCTTTCTCGTTAATGTACTCCTCACAAAGAAAGAAATAATTTAATTTCGTTTTTTAGTAAATTCGCACCCGACTCGCAAATGGAACACATAACGTGCGAGATTACGTGAGGCATATCTATTCTATGTAGCCATCTAGTATTTTTTACAAAGGTAACATATTACTAACAGTCTCATTCAGCAGGAATAAAGGACCTAGGGGGACCTCGTACCTGGTTGAGACCACACTGTCGCTACGTCTAATTTAAAGCTTCCCAATAATTTGTTACCCCTGAGAAAGTTCCGAGACTGCAACACCTGCCAGCGAAAGAAAACAGAAAAGTAGCAGAAATGTTAAAAAAGATTACAGGAGCCAGCACGATGCAGAAACCAGTGCAGTGTCGTGGTTGTATTTTAATAATAAACAAGTATCAGTACGTTTCAAGTTTTGTTCTACTTTTCAGCTTTTCATTCTTTGAATTAGGGTGCTACACACAAGTTTGAACGCATAGAAAAGGTGGAAAGTAGAAGAGTTTGTCGTGGATTAGAGAAGCTGTTTGTACCCGGTGCATCATAGACGGTTTTGACGTCTATCTTGAAGGTGCCGACGACCGTTCCGGGTCGCAGCAGTTTCCTAGAATGTAATACCTAAAACATATGACTATGTACAAGTTTTGAGTTATAGAAGGAGGAAAACAGTCACACATATCAGGGAAAGTTCTACAAAACAATCCTGGACAAAGTTGTAAGATCGTGAATGAAAACGTGAACGGCTTTTTAAAATTTTTGAATTCCAAGTTCGGCGTGTGATCTGTACAAAGTTTTAATGGAAAATATAGCAAGTTTTAACAAAACAATGAACGGATATGTCATGAATTCCACTGTAGAGCAATTTATCATTAATTAATTAAATTAAATGCGCATAGTATTTCTGCATGCATACAAACAATGGGATAAATAGTTGCTAGTGAAAGCAAGTTGAGTATAAACAGGGCAAGTAAATACAACATGTTGTGGATAAATATTTGTTACGTTTATAAATAAATTTATCATATACCCTTTGACAAAAAATACCTACCTGTTTTAATTTTGTTTTAACTGAAAGTTTAGTAACACTTGAAACGACCAGGATAATACAGGGTATTTTTGAAATAGATGGAAACTTTTTTTAAGGTAATTGGTCATGATGTAGAGAATTTATGCATCAAATATTGATCTAATAAAAATCCTTTAGTTTTCGAGATAAAATTGATTGAAAATCTGTTAAAATTTGCGTGTGCGCTACTGATTCCAAAAATGTTAAAGGTAAATTTGATCACTATAGTAATTTAAAGTAGGTAAAATTGTTGCTTGTTAACATGACAATACATTCATTAGCCCATTATTTTTTGACGTTTTTGCAATTTTTTGGAAGAACAAAATGAATTTTTCTAATTCTGAAATGACTGACATGGTTCTGATGTATGGACAAGCCTTAAGAAACTCCTTGGAAGCTCGACGTTTATACCAAGAAGCATTTCCCGAACGAAGATTGCCAAATCATAAAACATTTGCTAACGTTGTTCAGCGTCTACGACAAAATGGGAAATTTCAACCTCGTTTTAGTGATCGTGGTCGTGAAAGGACAGAACGGACACTTGATGCCGAAGAAGAAATTTTGAATGTCGTTGAAAACGATCCAGGTATAAGCATTAGACGATTGTCTTACCTAGTGGGAGTTTCACCTTTTGTGGTGTGGAGAACTCTACATGAACAAGGCAACAATCACTGATTAGACGTGCGGAAGCGTGTATACGAAATGGTGGTGGACATTTTGAAAACTTGCTCTAGTTGCATACGTTACGTTTTGTTTCATTTTATGGTTGATTAAATTATGATTTTGAAGGTTTAATTGTCAGTTCATTAATTATTGTCATTGTTTATTTGTTGCTAGCAATAAATTAATAGCAACAGTAGTTACACCTCGGCAGTTTTCAGTTACTAGGTTTCACATTTTTTCGTGAAACCATTATTTATCAGTGGAGGAATGAATGTTTGGATAGGGGTTAAATTTTCCTTTCAAAACTTTACTAAAACAACAAACGTTCATTTGACTTCTTAGGTTCCCTACATTCACCAGATTTTTTGTTTCCATGTATTTCAATAACACCCTGTATAACTGTAATAGTTATATTATTAATTTATTATACAGGGTCGCTAAAAAGTATGAAAGCAGTTGAATATCGCGAGAATGGTTTGTTGAATCTTTTTGAAATTTAGGCTGTCTCTTGGAAGTTCTATTCAAGTTCTATTTTCTGGATTTTTTTTTCAAATTTTCATTTGTTTCTGAGATGCAGGGCTAATTTGATTTTTTTTTTTTAATTCAGGAATGTAACGCATGCATTATTTTATTTTTTCTCAAGATGGTAAAATCAGTTGTCAAAATAAAAATACTGAAAATTTATTCAAAAATTATACTAGTGCCCAATCATTGTAGAAATGATAGAACTGAGGATAAAGATGCCAGCGTAACATATTGATTTAAATGCTGTTTCCAAATATTTATCGAAATTAATAATTTCGAAACGCGGATTTCACCACTGCTTTTAGCTTATTATGCATTATGTAGTAAATATTGGAAAACGTTATCAATTTATTTTGTTGAAAATGAGATACAGCAAAAGCAGCTTCTTCGACGCAAGCTTCTTTTTAGAGTATCTTATTTGCCCGACAAAAAATTGTTACCCAGGTCATTTATAGAGTTGTGAAGGTGAAAACAGTGGTGAAAACTGCATTACGAAATTTCCATCAATAATAGAGATATTGATTTTTAAATATACATGATCAAAAATTTCACCAAAATGCTAAAAAGAAGGCGATGACAAAAATGTTAAAAAAAAAACTCTCTTGCGCTACATAGTGAACGGTATGAACAAGTTATATTTAAAATTTCATACTAATAACGGAGATATTACGTTCTAAAAATATACTGAAAGTACCAAAAGTCACAGATATGAACTCCTCTTAAAATAGTAAAAAAGTGTATGCATGTGTTACAGTTCTGAATTCAGAAAAAAGTCTTCAGTTTAAAAATTGACTATCTGACTAGTGGTGCTAAAATTTCAAGAAGATCCAACTAACCGTTCCCGAGATATTCAACTGCTTTCATACTTTTTAGCAACCCTGTGTTATTGGAAGGTATAATAGGGTGCAGTATTTTGGTTCAAATTTAGAATTGTTGTTAATTGTTTGTGAACGATTTTGCTTTTATTGTCATATCATATTAATAAACTGCGCGTCAAAAGTTAGGGATATTGATGAAAATCATGTGTATTATTATTTATTTATTACTTTTCCAAATATTTGACTAGGTTTAAGTTAAATTAATTAAAATACCCCAAATTTTTGACGCGCAGTTTAATATTTTATTTTCCACATTAATAAAAATCCAAGGTATTTAAGTCTGGGACCGAACAGGCCATACGTAAGTGAGGTTCCACTTCGACCAATCCAGCGATGTGCAATACATCACAGTTTTATTTTACATTATCGGCCCATATTTTCGAAACAAAGAGTCTTCCCAAAAATCAATTAGACAAAAAGATCTTAAAATAATCCAAGGAATAACTCCCGAATTTTTGCTACCTATTTAATAAACATCCTGTATAGTACAGTAAATCTTTACCACTGGAAAAGGTACCTGCATTATGGAAAATGTGTCATTTTAAACCTAACTTGCGATTCTTTCATTTTTTAATCTAGGTAGGCTGGTAATATAAAACGTATTTGAATGCTAGGTGCATACACCGCACATGTGCCAATGTCAAGTTAAATACTGAACAGAGGGTATTCTATGACTGAACATAATATTTAACCTAAAAAAGTGAGCGTATTGAAAATTCGTGTTATCAACAACACCTTCTTTTCCAGAGCAAATTTAGATTAGAAATTCAAAGAATCAAATTTCATCTATTATCAAATATTATTTGATGAATACCATGATATCACGGGACGTCAACCACGGTACACCTAAGTACTAGTGTTTACTAATATGTTTGAAACTCACTGTATGTATTTCTGTCGGTTTGTCAAAGGCATTTGATCGCATAAACATAGGAGACTCCTATTGACTTCCCCGTTTCTCAACTCTTGCATTCCAGTCACGCATGACTAATATCGTGTCCTGGTAATCTTCCGTTTGTTGTGTCAAAAATTTCTCAACATTTATTCCTGTCTTCTATATTTTCATCTTGGTTTGGACTATACATCACTATAACATTTGTTTTTAGTTCAGGTCTTGTATTATAAAATCCAAGACTAGTATTCTTTGTGTTACACAATTCCAGCTTCTGGAATATTTGACTAGTTCTTGTCTTATTACCCTACTTCTTTGTGTGTTCCCGTTTCCGTTTCTCTGTCTGTTTGTCTGTCGTCTGTATCCATTTTTATTAGACACGTAATCTCCGAAACTACCAGACCGATTATTGTCAAATTTTGTATGAATATTAGGAATATCATGTAACATGTAATGGTAAAACGTTAAATAGAATTTAGCCAATCAACAATTTGTTGGAGTTATTTCAATGAGTTCTATTTTACAATTATTTAAATTTCAGTTTTGTCTCTAAATCTTCAAATTATTAAGGGGTACAACATTGTACTACCAATACTGGAAATAAAGATTTGTGGCACAGTGTGTTTTTAGGAGAACGCCGACTTACGATCTCACGTTCGATGCCGAACTTGGCCATTGGCTAGTTTTCATTTGTGCTATGACTATTATTATCTTTGACGTCATCACAATTTTTTTTGTTCGATTGTGGCATACCTAATTAATAATTTTAGTCCTCTATTTTGAGGAGATAAACTCATTCAAATCAAAATAATGTAGGTATACGTGACATATTCGTTCTATGTATGACATAAACACCTGAGTTAAGTTTGTTATTAGTGCTGAGAGGACATTTTATCTCATTGGTTGTGTGCCTTAAGAATGAATTTTGCGCTCTCAGTGCTCAGGCTCTGCGGGGTGTTATTTATGCAGCGGGTTTTTACTTTATAGAGGTTATTACAAAACGAAAATCGCAAGATCAATTTTTATAATTTCTTAAATAAGTTTGATTTGTCGGATTATACTTCAAGGGCTACGGAAATTCTGTCGAAATAGCGTTCGACCAATTTTTTATTTCTGAAATAGCCATTTACTTTTTCGAATTCTTCAATGAGCCCTTGTTCATTGTTCCTTAAGCTGACTATATTTCATGATGCTAAATTCAAGTTAGTACTTTTATCTTGTTGGATTATTCGTATTTTGTTTTCGTTTTCCGTTTCCATACTCTGTTTCCATTTCCTTTTACTTTGTTGTGTATTGAAAGACCTGCAAAGACTTGTTTAGTTTTTGTCTTGTGAAGATAATTCTTTTCCTGATTCTCTATTGCTCACTAACGGTTGGAAGCCAACTTTAAATTAATTTCCTTTAGTATTTTCTTCTTTTGCTTTGATCTTTATTTGGAGATGTATAAATCCTTGTTATTGAGTCATATCGTCATTTACATACCTACATTTGTTGCTCTTTATTTCTCGTATTTCATTTTCTATAAATCGTCACTACATCATGGTCATTAAATAAGTTAAAAGATAATTTAGTACCTGCCACGATAAGACTAATTTTGGCAAATGAGATACCTTCTAAGAAAAGAGAGGGTGGGTGGGCGGGGCTAGTAGCTGCTAAGATAAGACTGATTTTGGCAAATAAGATACTTTCTAAGAAAAGAGAGGGTGGGTGGGCGGGGCTAGTAGCTGCTAAGATAAGACTGATTTTGGCAAATGAGATACCTTCTAGGAAAAGAGAGGGAGGGTGGGCGGGGTTATTGCCTATCCGCTAAGGTAAAGCTAATTTTGGCAATGGCATGCCTTCTAAGAAAAAGAAAGGGTGGGTGGAGGGGCTATTAGCTGCTAAGGTAAAACTGACTTTGGCAAATGACATCTTGGAATACCAAAATTCTTTATAATTGTTTCAGAAACCAACAAGATTCTTTTATAAAGTCGTTCTAAAACAAAGTACCAGAAACTTTCAATTTTCTTTTAAATTCTTTTAAAAAAATAATAATTTCAAGATTCTTTCAATAAAAAAAATCACCACAGACCTCCAAGGTTCTTTTAACCTTATTGAAAACCAAATCACTATCCTTAAAGATTATTTTAAATTCCTAAAAAAGACACTATAGACCAAGATTCAGAGACCTTCAACGTCATTTTAAAGTCCTTCTAAAACAAAAAAACACCAAGTGATCACAAGGTTCTTCTGTATTCTTTCAAAAACTAGACACTGAAAACCTCAATATTCATTCAAAACAAAACTCCAGAAACCCTAAAGATGCTAAATTTTTTAAAAAAGACACTATGTGACTCCTAAGTCTTTTTTAAACCCTTTCAAAAAATAGAATCTAGGAACCCCAAAATTCTTTCGATTTTTCTCAAAATAAAAATTTCTCGAGAGATCCTTAAGATTATTTAAAATAATTCATTACAGGCCTGCAAGGATCTTTTAATCAACCAAATCACTAGAATCCAAAAAATTATTAAATTCTTGAAAAAGACACTGCAGACCAAAGCTCTTTCAAATTTTTTCAAGAAGAGCCCCAACGTTCTAAAGTGTTTCTAAAAAGTGATAAGAAGTCCAAATGTTCTACAGGGTGTTATTGAAAGGTACGTACAACAAAATTGACAGTTCTTCGCGAAGTCTGAGAAGTCTGAAAAACTTATTTTGTGTTATCAAAATTATAAGGGGAAAATTAACCCTCATCCAACTTTTTTAGACGGTACTGAAAGATAGATAGGTAAAATTAATTTATTTTAGTAAATCTTAGCAACTGTAACAATAAAACTTTTGCCAAGACTAAATGTTACTATGGAAACGAGAGATGATCTTTTTATCAGAGGCGTACAACGAATTTGGAGATAAATTTTAATAATTTTTATCTCTAAAAGGAGGACACTTTTATCTGAATTTTTTTTAACTTTTAGCACCCATAGTTCGAGACCAATTGCCGATTTTATTTTGTACCTACCTTTCAATAACACGCTGTATAAAATTCTTCATATAAATAAGTTACCCAAGAATCTCAAACTCCAGGAACCCTCAATTTTCCAGAACTCTTTTAATCTTATTAAAAATCAAATCACCAGGTCGGACATTTTCAAAACCTCGGGAGTGCCTTTTGTTAATGTGCGATTTCTTGATTTCCTCTTAATGCTACCAGTTTTACGAAACAATTTTATCATATAACTAAGCGTCCTTAAAAAAATAACTTCAAGAACCGCAGCACCGGGATTTTTTTTTTTTGAAAAGTTGAGAGGATTGCGAAGGCCTGTGGTGTTTTTCTTTTTCAGAGAAACTGAAAGAACTTCCACCTAGTGATTTTTTTGCAGAAGCTGAAAGAATCTCGGGGGCTCCTAGTGTTACTTTTTTTGAAAGGTGAAAAAAATCTCCTTTTCCTTGACCAATAAACTCCAAGGAATCGAATGGTATAAAACTTTTACTTTTTTCACATCCTAGATTCTATAAGTTTCCAGTCTCGCTTGTCAGAAGAACATAATAAATAATATTTTTTGCACTCATGACCTTTTTTGATGGCTTTCGCGCATTCACCAGGGTGCGGGAGTTCGAATTTCCCGCACACGTGCATTTTAACTTTCCGTTGCCATGGTAACCTTAAAACACTCGGGTAGTGTCAACATTGTGACGTGTTGACGGCGCTGTCAATGCCGTTGTTTATAAATAACTCACAGTTAATCTCTTCAGTTTAAAGGTTTATTCGTTGCAAAAAATATTGTACACAACACGTTCGTGAGCCTGCTTCCCGCATTCACGCAAATGCGTCACTCCCTTCGGTCGTGCCGCAAACAAGCATTCATGCGGAAGCAGGCTATCCCGAACTAGTTGTGTAAATTACTATTATTTATTGGTGACTTGAAACTATTTAAAAATATTTCATCTAAGGTTTTCAAGATGTTCTTAATGCTTTGGTGGAATATAGTGTATTATTTTCACGACTTTTTCAGACCTACGTAGGTCATGGTTTTTGAAAATATTAAAAAATATATTGAATTTATCATTTTGTATTCAAGCGAAAATTATACAAATATTTTAGCTCATTTTGGCCTACTGCTATTAGAAAAACGCATATTTATGTTTGCAAGTGTTTTTATTTTGAAAGTGTTGATTTATTAATAATTGTCCAACAGTACTGGAATTGTTTTTATTACATACACCAACTCTTTGTGAAAGTTCTTCACACATACTAGAATTCCTTTTCGTGGAACATATGGTATGAACTCAACACATGGTAGATAATATTTATACACATTTATTTATATTATATAACACCTACACTTACAATAACTCTGTAGCAAGTACTTTGAGGTTTAAAACAAAATATTTTTACCTTATTCGTGCATACTGTAGCAATAGCAGTAAGAATGACAACGATGTGATTACAAAAGTTCTATGTTCAAAATCCTTTAATAACAACCGCCAGACAACCACAATGCGTGTGTCACTATCCTAAGGATAAGTAAAATTTATTGCGGTATCGTAAACAAAATACATGAGCTATCTATCTAAATCAATATTAATGTCACATATCTACGTATTTGTGCCCAATTCGGTATAATTATGTATTTATCCTTCCATTTCAGGCATGACATATTATCGTTACATTTCTCCTCACTCATACAACCTGAATTCATTTTTTGTCTCACGCACTTACATTAAGCATTTTTCCGTAAAAATCTGATGTCAATCTTATTTTTGTACGTCACATTATTTCCAGATGCTACAGTATTTTGCTTGATCATTTTTTTGTGAGAAGGGAACCCTTAAGTATCAAGCCGCACGCGGAGGCCCATTGTATGCTACCCCTAATGTGTCTTGTAAGGGTTCCATGTCTTTAATGAAGCTCCGTATGGAAGTCCATTTGTTCCTTTTTGATGGTAGCGAGTAGACAGGGCACGAAATATGTTTAGGAGATTCATATTCCTCCAAACACGTTCATTCTGCATGGGTTATCAGAAATTAGATTGATAGTAAGTGGATTCACACCAAAGGACGTATTATTAAAGGAAAATTGGCGAAAAGGCTAACCACCATTACAAATTTATAAATCTCCCTTACTATTCTACACGGGTCCTACAAGCCGCTAACAACATTCTAAATTCATAAATCCCTAACCCGCAGAGCAGAAATAATCTGCAACAATCAACAAACAAAATTTATAAATCCCTAACCAAATAAATTTAAAAATGTATAAGCTAATCTTATAAACTTAAAAATCCCTAAGCTGACACCAAACGACATACGAACAATCTAAGTTCATAAATCCCTAGCCCGCAAAGAGTAAACAGCAAGGGTGGGCAACACTGACGCTGATGTCACGACCCTTAGTTGTGACGTCTCCGACGTCATCATCCAGTGGAATTTATATCCCGCACTAGAGTTTTTTGTAGAATAAAATATGGTATCCACCTATACATGAGGGAATAAAGGGTAGCTTCATCCCAGGTGTATCTCATCGCTGTATATTCTTGTAGCACATAAAATAAATTTTTTATTTAGAGTTAATTTTAAAATGTAACCTTCTCTGTCACCCATTTATATTTTTTGTAGTGTGAGAAGTAGCCACTTTAACTTTAGTAATATAATTAACCCTGCTGCGCACCATTTTATTTTTAATTATTTTATTACGTGATAATTGTTTCTTACTGGACAAATCATTTTATTTCAGTCAGAATATGATGAATCGTGGAAACTCGAAGCTGTGGGCAGTGTTGGTGTAAATCACTGCAATTTATGTTTTTGCAAAATTTTAATAAACGTATTTTTTCATTATTTTGTGAATGAATCAATTATCCGTAAAAGGGTTACAATCAAACATTCAAACGATTTGTAGCTGACGTTATTTTTGTCCTTTTTCGTGTTACCATGCAATCACATTAGTGTGTTGTTTAGTGAGCTGGTTCAGAAAGCAATACATCGTAGCAACCACTTTTAAGACAATTTTGTCTTTGTGAATTAGCAGTTGTAGTGAACATTACGACACCAACACATTCCACATTGATCGGAGGTTGATGAAAATGGATTTGTGTTAAAGAAGGTCTTCAAAATTTATTACTTTGCAAAGGAATCCACCAAACAAGAAAGTGTCTGGAACTCCATTAGACACAATAACACTTGACATATATTTCTGGATACTGACATTCAACACACATTTTTTTTACTTTTTTGTTAAAAACAATTTACATAGTGAAATAATTAATTCTTATACTTAGAAAATTACTAGGAGAAATTATAAATATAACAAAATATTGCTATTTAAAGAGAATCTCACCTTTCATAAACAACCTAATTTTTCATTATGGTAATTCCATCTTTGTTTCTAGATGTGCGCTTTTAGTTACTGATGTCTTGTTAAATTGTACCAACATTATTTATTTCAGTATTTTGTTGCTTTCATTAGTCTGTAATGTTATCTTCTTATTTTATTAAGCAAAAAACGAAATTCTTTTTTAAATTTAGGCAGTAGGTATTTATTCTGCTTTATTTTAAAGACTCTGCTTTAAACATTTCTTGAAAAATATATTTATACGTAGAAAGACGACAACGATCAAATAATGTCGCAAGAATTTCAACATACAAGCTATAATAAAACCTATACCAGAAAAAAAACGGCTAAAATCAATTTAACTTTTTGTATGTTGCGACGTGGAAAATGTGACAATGTAATGGGTGGGAATTATTTTGTCAATAAAACAGACATTCTGCACGCTATGCCAGGTGACATTCAGTTCAGATCAAAATTAAATGCACCCTAAAATAAAATATTCCGTGGTAGAATATCAGTTTTTATGGACTGTACACGTCGTTTCTCGTAAATTCGACAATTGTGTATTCGCAATGGGCCTGTAACTTCCGAGATTTTTTTTCAAACCGAAATTTAATGTGTGAGGTAAATTCTTTGTAACGACATTCAGTCAATCTGCTGCTTCATGTAACTACAAAAAGAATGAAATTTTACTGTTATTAATAAAGAGTTCGCAAAAATAAAGACATGTTTTTACTCCTGTATGTACTTGCTACAGACTCATGGAGACAATGCACATTCCCTGGATTGAAGAGACTCCTTAAAAATTTAAATTAGAAATTATCAAATTTGTTAAAAATACGTACACATAATTAGTAAATTTGATATATGTATTACGCAATTTGACATACGTTTCAATGTTATAAATATTGATAAAAGATAACAATAAAATATTTGTTAAATTAATGCAGAAACGAATTTTACAAAAATTCTAGATATATAAATAACTTTAAATATCGTTAAAAAAAAATCACTTACTGGAGAATGATCGTTTACAAACAGTATAAATTCAATAGTTTTCGTATTACGTGTACACGTAATGACAACTTATTATTACTCTATAACTTCTACCATAAGCATAATTTTTATAGTAAAACAGAACTCCCTCAAAAGTGTCCATATATAAGGCTTTTCAAGGTATCTTACCTCACAGTGACAAGTTAATTACGAGATAAGAATTTAACTTATTTCACTATTTTTGTATTGTAATCGAGTCCATCGACCGACTCTCTATTTTTACGATTTCTCGACCTTTCATGACTCCTAGAGTACGAAGAAATAGGTACCCGTTTTTGTCTGTCTATCTGCCTGTCTGTCCGTCTACCTGTCATCCCGGATTTTATTAGACGGATAATCTCCGGACTCTTGGCAAATTTTGTATGTATATCATGTAGATGGTAAAAAACTAACCAAAAGTTCACTACTCACGAGCGCGGGCATAACAGACTTCGGTCTCTGCCCGACCGCAGAATTTAATAATAATAATAATAATAATAATAAAATTTGTCTAATCATCCCAACCAATAATGTGATGACGTCACTTCAAAATTGTACATAGTAAACGGGTTCTAAATTGTATAAAATAAGATAGTCCTACACATGTAGTCTATAACTGTTGAGTTTTTACTCGAAACGTCCAGGTTTTTAGGAAAAAAAAAAATCAAAATTACAACACAATTTAATTTTAAATCTGCAAAACAGTATGCCTTGAAATCTTGCAGATGTTTTAAAGCTAAGAAAGGCATGATAAATTTTTAATCAAAAATATTTGCTTATCCCCTCGAAAAAATTGATGACGTCAGCTCAAAATTTTGCTGAATATATCCTATCTTAACTGTGCAAAGTATGAGGAGTCTATACTGTGATTTATCACTGCATTAATATTTTTTAGATTTGCTTATACATAGTTCCTCAAAAAAAAATTAATGACTTTCAATTTATTTGATTGATTAAATGAAGAATTGCAAAACAGAATATTTAATATTTTTAGGATTACACTGCACTAATCCAAGTTGATGTACTTGTCCTTGCAAAAATTTTGATGACGTCATTCAACTCGAAAATGCTTGATATGTTTCATTATACTTTAGGTGCGAGGGAAGTTCTGTCGAAACAACTTTCAACCAATGTTTTTCTTAATATACGTAAAGTCATCTTTTCGCAACAAGAAACTTAAAACGTCTTGAAAATGGTAAATTTTTCCAAAGAAATATGGATTTTTTAATTAAGTTCCCTCCTTAGAAGTGACAATAAATGAAAAATTCATCACAATTGAGAAAGGGGCGGGTGGGCGGGGCTTAATCATTGGCTTCCCTTTCTTAGTGTATAGAGTTTACTTTCAACAAAATCATACATAAAACATAATTCTCATATCGAATTCACCTTTTGATATTTAAATATTTTGTTATTGAAATGGATAATGATTTTTTTATTCGTCGTGAGACCGAGGGGTGGAGCTTAACCGCAGAGTCCATATTTCTGTACAAGAAATTACGGAATTTGAAGTATTATCCTATTGTTTTGAGAAAAATTAGGGAACGAAGAAGAGAAAACATTTTACAAAAATAAAACTAACTTCACAAAATTTTACTAGAATAGCAGCGCCAATAAACAGATTAAGCATGAAATGTGCAATTTAGTTGGAACGTGGAATGTCAAAACTCTTTTGAAAAATTGAAAAATGCTTTAGTAAAATCAGAAAATCACCAATTTTACAGTATCCAAATTTTGCAGAAAATAACACTTTTATTTTAAAAACTGACGCTTCTTCCATTGTATTAGGAGCCGTATTCATTTCTTTAAGTCGGATTTAATATCATTTCAGTAAGAAGTACATCATTTATATTTATTTTTCATGAGACTAAAATGCAAAAAGAAATCGCTTAGATTGCAAGCGCAGCGAGCATGTGTAGGTGTTGTTAAAAATAATTCACTGTTGTCCCTGAGAAGTTAAATTGTAACAAAAAAATTATCTCGAAAACAATTGTGATTACTAATGATGAGAAGACCTTAATGTGCTCACTGCGCTTGTATTCTAAGGGTGAGTTTCCGAAAATTACAAAATTATTAGTATAAATAATCCCATTTTCGCTAAAACACTGTTTTGAATATTTCTGAAACTAAAGAAAGAGCTTTTATTAATAAAGATGGTCCATTTTTTTGGGAGGCGGTAAACGGATAAATTTTGATTAACGATTTACCATGCTTATGCAAAATTTTAGAGCATTCGGTTTTGCAATTTCAAAATTAAATTTTAAAATTTTGGCATACTTTTTTGATTTTTTTTTGGAAAATTTGGATGTTTCGGTCAAAAAATCAACACAGATTCATAAACTACACGTAGGAGTATGCTATTTTGTAAAATTCAAAGCACATTTACTGCTGTGTACCCTTTTGAAGTGATGTCATCACATTATTAGTAGGATGATTAGATAGGCATAGACGGCGAACAGACCGACAGACAGTCAAACAGACACACGGAAACATGAGACTTATTTTTTGGTACTCTAAGGGTTATAACAAGTCGAGAATACATGAGGGTGTAGTCATTCGTCCGATGGAAGATAGAAATCATTCTAATCTTTTAACACTTTGAGAGGAGAACTTTTGTAAATTTTACGTTACTATACTGAGGGCTACAAAATTGTGTAAAGATAAAACTCAACTCGAAAATGCTGGATATACTTCACTGTACTTGAGGAGCGAGGGAAGTTCTGTCGAAATAACATTCGACCAGTTTTGTTACTATCTGAGTGTAAGCGAAGGAAATTTTGTTATAGGGTCCATCGGACGATTGGCTACTTTCATATCTTCTCGACGTTTTATGACCCCTAGAGTATCCCGTTTCCGTCTATTTGTTGTCGTCAGTGTCGATTTTTATTAGACAAATACGTATATTATCCGAAACTATTGGATCGATTGTCGTCAAATTTTATATGATTTTGAACAATTTGATGATGTCCGCCCATTATATATTATATAAAATAATATACTCCTGTACTTGTGGTTTACGACTCTACTTTGATTTTGTTTATTTTTGTTATATTTTTTTATTGTTTAGTTTCTCTTCTTCTTTAGCACATAATACGATCTCCCATTACCACAGCGGTAGTAAATTTGTCAACACGCCAGGACGAATGCAAATGAATAAATTATTAAACTGGAAATCCCTATAGATAGAAAAGTGCACTCTAAATATGAAACGATGACTGGCGCCTCTGAGGGTGCACCCATCCCTAAAATTTAAAAGTTAACTTGATTTGATGCATATTTTACTCCTGCCTAGATTTACAATTGTGTTGAACTTTTTTATACGGATTCTAATATTGTGTAGATAGTAAAACACTAACTAAAATTTGTCTGATCATCCCCACCGACAATTTCATGACGCTACCTCAAAATTTTGCATGATAAATGCTACTTAATCAATAATATAAGGGAGGAGCGGCGAGTTTAGTAGGTTAAAGCGTCGTGTTAATAACGGAAGGTCACAGGTTCCATCCCCTCATGGCTCAATTTTTTTCTTACACTGTGACTGGTTTTTATCTATTTTTTTTTGTTCTAGCAAGCCAGATTTGTTTGATAACTTCAGGAAAGAGGAATGTGGTATCTAATACATTAGACTTAGACCATTTTTTTTAAGAATAGTATTTTTAGAAACAAATGTGATTTTTTTGTATCCACAGTTAGTCCTGGATATTGTAAAAATATTGAGTGATATTTATTTTTCACTGACTGTTTTTAAAAGGACTATAAGAAATCTAAATATACTCTAACTCTGAACGTGTTCTAATTAACTAAAAAGCACAAATTTAAAGAAAAATGTACAAAAAGTAAAACACAAAAGTAACAGCTGTAGGTAATAGCAAAATAAGGAAAATTTTTTGTTTTTGATACTGTTTGTGTTATAAAAACAAGTCTGAGAATTACAGTTGCTGCATAACATAAACCTAACGTGAAATGAGACGCAACCATTTCTTGTTTTTATCTAACTCTTCGGATAGTTTCGATTATTACCTATATAGATTAAAAAAATGCTATAAGATTGTTTAGATGAGTTTTTCCATTACAAATTTTTTACCAAAAATCTGGTTGTGTAAGGTAAAAATTAAGACGGATTCATAAACCACAGGAGAAAAGTATGTCATTTCATAAAATTTAAATAGTATTAAAAAAAACAAACCGATTACTTATTTATTCAACTTGTCTCCGCATCTTGTTCCTTTACATACATCTGGTGATATTACCCATAAATCTGGTGATAAAGAGTTGATTTCAAATATAATCGGTTTTACCTTAGCTTCTTGGTCAATTAATTTTCATACAGTTAAAAATGCCAAATTATTTAAATGATGTTTTGGAAAGGGGTAAACAAGTTGACTCGATTTATTTTATGAAAACTTCACGAAAGCCTTTGATAGGGTTAACCACAAAATTTTAGTACAGAAACTAAAAGCTATGAATTTTCATAAGATGTTTATCCAGTGGATTAAAAGTTTCATAGCAAATAGGTCCCAGTTGTTAGAATTGGACGTTCGTCTTCAAATACCATATTTGTGGAATTGGGAGTCTCTCAAGGAACCCATCGTGGACCTTTATTATGTCTTCTCTTTATTAACGACATTAACCTTTCTGCACATTTTTCAAAGATACTCTTGTTTGTAACTTATATTTATGGAATGATATGAAAGTTAACACAAAATATAAATAATATGTAAATGGGGGTCATTTTTTTGTTCAAAAATTGAGCTTTGTTTTACATATTCATTATGTTCTCAGTAAATCTTCAAAAATGTTAGGTCTGATTAATAGATCATTATTTCGTCTTTCTGTCGATGCTCATAAGCTTGTCTTTGGTGCCTTGGTAAGGTCTATTCTAGAATATGCCACTATGCTTTGATCACCCAGCTATTTGATGTCTCTGGAAAACATTCAAAATTCCTTTCTTCTTTCTAGTATTTTGTATTATTCTTAACCTTTGTATTTTTGTAATATAATGGGGGTCCCAGAAATAAACAATTATTATTAGTATTATTATTTACTATACAAAATTTTGAGACGATAAATTATTTATTGGTGGAGATGATGAAACAAATTTAAGTTGTGAGTTACCATCTACAATTCTATTCCTAAAATCCGTGTAGAATTTCACGTCAATCAGTCTAGTAAGTTTCGGAGATTATTTGTCTGATACAATCGACACAGGAAATAGACAGACAACAGACAGACGGAAACGGAAAACCTATTTTTTCATACTCTTGGGATCATGAAGCGTCGAAAAAGCATAAAAGTTATTTACATTTGGGAAGTAAAAATATATTTTTTTCACGTGTATAAATATAAAACACTAAACTAATTTCCTCAAAACTCGGATTTCACTAACTTACTTTCTGTCGCCGTACTTGACTTCCTTAAGAATTTCTTTTGATTTCCTTCAGGTTTTATATTAACTTCCTCTACAGTTAACCCCTCATTACAAATGTCAGGTTGTCCTCTACATAGCAAAAAATCTCGCGAAAAAACATAGAAGTTTGTATAAATATTGATTTACTCATGTTTACAATATATAAACAGGGAAATGATGAAAATTTCTTATTTAAATATATTAAAATTTAAAATAAAAAAATTCTAGCTTAAATATAGATTCATTTGTGTCACACAAGATATTCAATCAACTGTATCTAAACGTTCAAGGTACAAATTTTGATTACATCGCAGTGGCACATTATTTAAACCGACTTGATTTACGAGTATGACGCTATAAATTTATTTCGCTTTCAGAAAATTGAAAATGGGAATTGGGACTACGGGTTAATTTAAAATATTTACGACTAAGTGATACTTTCATATTTTGTCAAAAGGGTTAATTTTATCAAACACTGGGAATTTTATGTGTTTTTAAAATTGACAATTTTTAACATTGTTGTGTTGGAAGTTGAAATAACACGTGTGCAAACTTTCCTCATAATAAGTAACGTACACACAAGGGTATGATAAACCTGCGTTAACCTAAGTGCAAAGTACAACATTTTATTAATGACCTAAAAATTTTTTGAAAGTTAAATTAAAAAAAAAAATAAAAATGTTGTTAGAGAATGTAATCTACGAGATATTTTATTACAAGCTATTAGTAAATCATAAGAATCATAATGTTAATGTATCAGCAGGGGAATCTATGGAAACTTAATTAAATAAAAACTAGTTATAAATAATTAAGCGAAACTACAGTGGAATTCTTGACTCATAAAATTGTGTTGTTAAAAACACACTCTTCTGAAAATATTCACCTCTAAAAGTTCTCTCCAACCGAATTACCGCATTCCGGAGATTTGTACATAAAGCTAACCTCATTATCTTGTTGAATTCCAATCTTCGATGCATCCTCTTTGACGTGAAATTTCCTAGGTCGTTTCTGTCACGTTAACAGTAAAATATTTGAGAGAAATTGCGGACGTGCATTCGAGAACTAAATTTGTATTTTTCATGTACCAGTGATAGCAATATCAAGACTGGTGCAGCTGTGAAAGCATTTTCTCTAAGCTGTGGGATTTACCTGTCCCACAAGTAATTCGAATGTTTGCATTTGCTACGAAAAGGTCGTACGAAAACAGTTTTGGTTGAGGAAAAATCGAGGTTAATACCAACTGTGACTAACAGAAGATTTTTTCAATAAGCTTTATAAAATCAAACTAGAAAATTTAAGAAATTCGTATTCGTGTCGACGTTTTTATTTTTCGCATTGTGGAAGTAAAAATACAAGCTCCAAACTATCTAATTTTCGAAGAATCATAAAATCGATATTTCTATTTTTCCCAAGCCATTGTTCCCTAACACATTGGATAAAATAAGCGTAATACGGTGTCGCTATTGTCTTGGGCCAAGGTTCCATAATTTTTTGAAAATGGTAATGTGAAGATATTAATCTATAATTCACGACTCCCTTACCCACGATTGGGTGAAAACAATTTTCCTGTCTGCTCCGATGATTTATTATTCAAATAATCCCTAGATATCGATATGTGTGACAAAATAACCAGAAAAACATTGCTATATCGAAGTAAATCTCCGAATCCCTTTCATTTCACTTTTCAATTCAATTCGTAACAGATACATATTTAAGCTAAACCAATACTGAAGCTTTTGTCGTTGAAAAAATTGCTCGTGGGATTTGATTTCGTTCCAAACTTTTTGCGTTTATTTTGTAAACCGACAATGTGTGTTTATGCAGTCGAACAAATTTCTATTTAACTACACAAAAGTATGAAACAATGTATGAACAGACTTACCGATAACGTGATGATTTTATCGAACAACATAATGGGAGGCATGTGAAAGTCAAAAACGAAATACTGCAACAAAAGAATTGACAACAATTACTCAGTGTTCCAAATATCAGTGGGTTTTGGAGCTAATGGAAGTTTGGTCAATAATTAATTAAAATCGTTTGTTATTGTAGATGCCAGAGTTCTTTGTTTGTTCCAGTTTAAAAATAAACGGATTAAACACGCTTTTTGTACCGATGGAACTCTGGGGTGCGAGTAAATTAAATGAGCTCTAGTATTTAAATGCGGCCACCGTAATTGAATTCTATCAGTTTTAATTGCGGCGTAGAAATCAAATATTTTTTCTATGTTTCATTTTCCACAAAATTTGAATTATTAAAGTTGTTTTACGAAGTAATTTTTAGCATGTTGGTTTTAGACCGATTTGATTAAATTTAAAGTTGCCTTTTTTTCAAACGTTTATTAATTATTTTTAAGTGAGTTGTTGAACTTACTTCGTTGTAATAAGGACAATTGGTGCTTTCTTTAACACTGGTGTATTTTTTCTGGTCCCCGACTTGAATACAAACAACTGGATCCATATTGAGTCCGGCTAGTTGTCTTGCTTCTATAATGGTTAAACAAACTTGAAAATCTTGTGCTTTTAATGCTGACTGCACTGTTGTCTTCATATCACTCTTCAGTCTGCAACAACAAAAAAAAAAAAATTATACACATATTTAAAAAATAAATAAGTACAGCATTTCTTTAATATAAAAAGTTTCGTAGTATTTCTATACAACTTTTTTAAATGTTTTTGGTATATTCAGACGTAATGATGTACATGAAGTGGTATTTAGGAATGCGGCTTTGAAACTAAGTTTGCTAAGCAACTTATTTTACGACTGCATTAGCAAGCAAGGCGTGTCATACTATAATAAATAGGAACTCGGCAGTTGTTATAAAAATCAAACAAAAAGGCTGCGTGTTAGCATAGCATAGTACGTGTGTTAGAATATTGACCAATCCACACTGATAAAGTTATTATTAAAATTAAAAACTTTTGACAACTGTTAGAAGGACTTTCAAATGAAATTTTGATTATCCAGCCAATGCTAGCCGCTAGAACTCTTCTTAACTACCTGAAAAAAATACCAATAAATACTATTGATTGAGTTTTGACCCACGCCAATTTAATTCCCGTAAAACATAACACTGGTGTCAGAGGTGAGATTCAAGATTAATAATAGCTTTTACGAATATTGACAGGCAGCTTGGAAAAGAATTCTGAAGATTTATACCTTCGAGACCAAAGGTAAAACTGCAGCAATGAATGAATTATTAAAGCGAATAATAAGATAGATGAGCAATTTAGCTTAACTGAAAAATTAGTAAAGAATGTAGAAGCAAACAAAAATGAAATAGCAGAAATTAAAGAAATTTCCAATTCTCAGTGCAGGAAGTACAAAATAAAGAAATTTGAAAAGATGATTAAAAATGCCACACTCCAATTAATTTAATCTCCGTAAAACATATAACAATAATTTTCCAACTTTATGAAACATATTAAAATCCGTGAGAAACATTGCCTTTGCGTTTTTATGTCTTCCAGTGTTAAGCAGTTGCAATTACACAAGCTAATGATTTAGATCTCAAGTGCAGCTTAACATGCAAACTGTATTTCGTAATCTACAAACAGAACAAGTAGTGACGTACTTACGTTGCATTTATGATGTTAAAATAAAACATTAAAAATATGTTGCATATTGAAAATTACCTTAAGTTACATTTAGAGATGTTTGAGCAGTGCGAGTAATTCCATTTCGTATGCGATATCTTCCATGCCACAACTAATGTATTAAGATTGCGTTAGTTTGTGGAGAGGAGATGCATTGCAAAATGGAATTGGTAACTATAAACCGAAAATTCCGAATCTATTTGAACAGAATATCAGTGACGGTAAAGTAATAACATTTCCGTTATTCAGATCTAAATCATTGCGCGTACGCAAAATTTTAAGACATCCTAAAATTAAACGTGCTGAAAATAGTATATAAAATTTTTACTATCACTCCGGTTAAGCAGATGTAAAAAATATATTTCGCAAGTATAGACTCATCATATTTTGCACATTTTAGGTGGAATTTATTCGGTAAAATTTGACAACAATCGGTCCAGTAGTTTCGGAGATTATCTATTTAACAAAAATCTACACGGACGGCCTACAGACAGTTAGACTGGCAGAAACGGCAGACCCATTTTTTCGTACTCTTGGGGTCATGACCCATCGAGAAAATATGAAAGCAACCAGTCGGGAAGTAAAAATATAAATTAATTATCTTATCTAAAAGATTTTGTACGCTTCATACGTTACTTTGTAACATTCCGCGTGTGTGTGGCAGTTTCTTCTCATATATTTAAAATCGCCCACAGGGAAATATAAAAAAATATGTTTTCAATTTTATTACAGAGTGGTGGATTTTCATATGCTGCTGTTGTGACCTCTGAAACCCCAAGAAAGTAGGTAATAATCTGTAAATTAATTTTAATAATACAAATGAGCAATCTTTCAAAATATTGGATTTTCACGTGCGAAACTCTGTTTAATTGTAGGCTATTATTGTCACTATTCAAATTGTCGATCTCACCTCAAATTATTGTGAGATATAAGGAATTCAGAAAACATTTGACAATCGAAATGTAATTAAATAAAGATGTTTTTTATTTGATTGCTCTCTATTTGTCATTAAAAAAAGTCAAATTTGTAAATAAGGTGATATGTGGATTTAGCACAGTTAACGCCCTAACCCACTTGAATCTTATGAACTAGAAATAAGATCCTTTATTGTTTTTAAAAAGGACAAATATTTACTTTGTAACAATAAGATCCATCCGCCGAATTCCTAATTTCACGTTTTCTGGATGTTTCATTATTTAAGAGTATGAAAAAATTGGTCTGTTTGTCTGTCGTCTGTCGTCGGTCTGTTGTTTGGCATCTGTTATTAGACAGATATCCTCGGAAATTTTATATTATATTAGAAATATATTGTATGTGAGATCCTTGTCAGTTGTGATAATAACGGTTTTCATATGTTTGAAATTACCGTAAATTATGTGCGCAAAGCTAGTTAAAACTTAAAAAAAAACTTAAACCCAGTTTTACTAGGGGATGTGTGACCAACTACCCTCATTCCTTATAAAAGATTATATCAGCTGTTTTGAGGTCGCGCTATGTGTAATATTTAACAGAATTATGGAAAATATCCAAAACGTGTCCAGTTTTAAGTCCGGGAATAGATCTGATGTAACAAACTATCCTGCCACAGCTATAATTCCCAACTTGGCGAAAATGCTCGAAAGTATAGTAGTAACACTCAAATTATGCAATCATATAGCTAACACTGTATCACTGAACAATGTGGTTTCGTTAGCGGACGTTCCACAAGTTCAAATCTTTGTAATTTTACTCAGTTTGTATCAAATACCCTTGATGAAAGAAATCAAGTTGATGTTATATATGTATACAGATTTCAGTAAGGCGTTTGATCTAGTGAGTCATCAACTTTTAATAAATAAGCTGCACACTTTTGGTGTCTGGATTATAAGAATTAGGCGGAATATCGTGGTGTTAAATCATGTCTATAATTATGTAACATTTAGCTGGATTATCCAAGGCTCAAACTTAGGGCCGTTTATGCTTTTAATATTTACTAATGAGATTTGTTAAGTGTTTTAAATCAAAAGTTTACATGTAGCGGACGACTTGAACATTTTTCAGAGTAATTGAATCTCATGAGGATTGCCCAGAACCTGACGTTAACACTCTCTGTGGCTATTTATATAAAAAATTGGTCTAAAGAGTTTAGACAGTACTTCCCTCGCTGTCGGAAACTTGACGACTGCATGCCTATTGTGTTTTTTTCTCATTACATTTTTGTAGTGGGAATTTAAAAAAAATTTCGATGACGTCATCAACATTTTTGCAAGGACACGTATATCAGTTGGGATAGATGTAGTGTAATACTAAGAATAAAATTATTGTATTCCCAAATTTTCGGGAAAATGAATTGGGTCGTTTTGAATATTGATTTTTTATAATCAATAAAATAACGAAACAATTTACTCACGTATACGGCAACTGAAAATCGTTTATGTATAAACATTCTTACTTTAAGATGACAAGCGTAACAGCATACGTGCATGAGAGTCTCTCTGGATTCTGGATTCTTAATTTATGGGGGCTGACCGTGGCCAGCCGGCACTTAGGCCTCGCCTTTGGGCCCATTGTACCTTCCCCAAGTCCATATCAGGGTGTTTTCCGCTCCTCTACTCGTCAAGCCACCCAACTGCTTGAATGTACTTGAGTAATGCAGAGGGTGGAAACTCCCTGATATTTGCCATACTAGGCCAGATGTCCCCTAGTATGGATTCCCTGTAGGAGGCTAGGGCTGGACACTCACGAAGAATGTGCTCAGCTGTTTCCTCTTCTTCATTGCATCCACGACAGATTGGGTCTGTTACCACCCCTATCGTATATAGATGTTTGTTAAACTGGTAATGTCCCGTAAGGAATCCTACCAGTTTACGCAGTTTGTCCCTTGAAAGTGAGAGATAAAATTTCGTCAACTTACGGTCTGGTGTCGCCATACAAGCTCTACTATGCCGACAGCTGCTCAACTTCACCCATATCTGCTCATGGCGTCTCTGGGTATATTGCTTTACGAGTTCGTTCGAGAGGGCGACCGAAGGCGTGATTGCCGGTTCGGGTCCCCAGAAGGGCATGCGCGCGGCTCGCTTCGCCATCTCATCTGCCCTCTCGTTTCCTTCGTTGCCACTGTGTCCTTTGATCCAACAAAGTTCCACACTATTCCTCTGCGTTACATACTTTAGCGTTTGTCTGCACTCCCAAACCAGCCCGGATCGAACCATACAGCTGTCCAGGGCTAGTAGTGCAGACTTGCTGTCAGTAAGTATGCGTATTGATTTGTTGCCGATTTCACGTTCAGCAATGATTCTAGCTCCCAGCATTATTCCCATCAGTTCTGTTTGTAAGACAGACGTGTGGGTGCCGAGAGGTACACTAATTTGTGCGTTCAGTTGTTCGGAGTAGATGCCGGCTCCTGAACCACTATCTGTTTTGGCACCATCGACATAGATATCTATGTCGGCTCGTCCTTCTGAATTATCATTCATTGATATTCTATATGTCTTCTCATATATTAATTTTGTGCCCATTCGGTCACAGCCCATCCGTGCATGAGAGTCAAACAGAGACACTGTAAACAAAACGACCATCGATTTTATTGCTTCGACTTCCGCTTATTATATAAAACATTGGGTTTTATTTTAATTCTTGACGGTGAAATTCACAATTGGTTGATTATAAACATGTCTATTTCACATTCGCGGAACCAAGTGAACGAATAAAACAAATGCAGGTCTGTAATGTTAAAGTCGATGTAAATAAGCGTGCTACCCTTATGTTTCAACCGAGTTTTTCCTTTAACAAATTTTGTGTCTACCAAATTGGGTTGGTTGGGGTGTAATACTAATAATAAGTGTTGCCTTTAATTTAATCAATAAAATAAATTGACTTCATTAATTTTTTTGAACCACCTCTTAAGAAAATCTAAAAAATATGAATGGAATGATAAATCACAAGTACAAACTCATCATATTTTTTGCATTTTAGATAGGATTTATTCAGCAAAATTTAAGGGTGACGTCATCAATTTTTTTAGGAGGGATGAACAAATACATTTTGAACAAAAGTTTACCATGCTTATAATAACTTTAAAATATTCCCAAGATTTCAAAGCATTCGGTTTTGTAATTCCTGATTAAATCGATAAAATAAATTCACGCCTTCATTAATTTTTTTGAGTCACCCTGCATATGCAAATCCAAAAATATGAATGGAATGATAAATCACAAGTACAGACTCATCATATTTTGTACATTTTAGATACGATTTATTCGGCAAACTTTTGAGCTGACGTCATCAGTTTTTTGTAGAAGATAACCAAATATATTTTGACTAAAAATTTATTATGCTCTTTATAACCTTAAAACATCTGCAAGATTTCAAAGCATTCGGTTTTGTAGTTTCTGATTAAATCAATAAAATAAATTTACGCATTCATTAATTTTTTTGAGTCACCCTGTATATGCAAATCGAAAAAATTTGAATGGAATGATAAATCACAAGAAGAGACTCACCATATTTTGTACATTTTAGATAGGATTTATTCAGCAAAATTTTGTGGTGACGTCATAAATTTTTTAGGGGGGACGACCAAATACGTTTTGATCAAAAATTTACCATGCTTATAATAATTTTAAAATATCTTCAAGATTTCGAAGCATTCGGTTTTGTAGTTCCTGAGTAAATCAGTAAAATAAATTTACGCTTTCATTTATTTTCTTGAATCACCCTGTATATGCAAATCCAAAAAATATGAATGGAGTGATAGATCACAAGTACAGACTGATCATATTTTGTACACTTTAGATATGATTTATTCGGCAAATTTTCGAGCTGACGTCATCAAGTTTTTGGAGGGGATAAGCAAATATATTTTGACTAAACATTTATTATGCTCTTTATAACCTTAAAACATCTGCAAGATTTCAAAGCATTCGGTTTTGTAGTTTGAGTAAATCAGTAAAATAAATTTAGGCATTCATTAATTTTTTTGAGTCACCCTGTATATGCAAATCCAAAAAATATGAATGGATTGATAGATCACAAGTACAGACTCATCATATTTTGTACATTTTAGATATGATTTATTCCACAAACTTTTGAGCTGACGCCGTCAAGTTTTTGGAGGGGATAAGCAAATATTTTTTGACTAAAGATTTATGATGCTCTTTATAGCCTTAAAACATCTGCAACATTTCAAAGCATTCTGGTTAGCAGATTAAAAATTAAATTTCAAAATGTTGTTTTATAATTTTGATTTTTTTTCCAAAAATCTGGACGTTTCGGGTGAAAAGTCGATTCAGAGTTGTAAACTACATGTGTAGGACTATGTTATTTTATACAATTGAAAACCCATTTACTATGTACAATTTTGAAGTGACGTCATCGCATTAGTGGTGGGGATGATTAGACAAATTTTGGTTAGCGTTTTACCATCTACATGATATTCTTAATATAAGTACAAAATTTCACAACAATCGGTCGAGTACTTTCGGAGATTATCTGTCTAATAAAAATCCGGGACGGCAGACGGACGGACAGACGGACGGACAGACGGACAGACGGACAGACAGACGTAAATGGGAGACCTATTTCTTCGTCTTCTAGGGGTCATGAAAGATCGAGAAAACGTAAAAGTGGAGAGTCGACCGACGGACTCGATTACAATACTTCCTTTGCTTACGCTCGGGAAGTAATAAACCAGTAACAGAAGCTAATACAGACCCATTTTATGTAAGACGGCAAATAAGCTCTGTAGTGGGTCTTTAAAATATTATAAATAACGCCATAGACAACAATGAACTACAGGAGATGTTAAATTTTGAAGTCCCTAGATTAGGTGTACGTTGTGTTAAAATTTTTGAAGGTTTCGTTCTTGGGTTAAATATTATTATTATTATTAATTTTGTGTAATTCGTAAAACGGTAAAAATTGTGTCATCATTCCTACTAACAGTTGGATGACGTAACCTCAAAGTTTTGTATGGTATAGTGTTTGAGATACTAGAAGGTTATATGGTCCCACTAAACTTAATAGTGGGATGTTATAACTCCTTTTGTGCGGCTGGTTACCGGCTCAATCCTAACGTCATAAATCAAGGATTTGTCTGAATATGTTCCCACCTCAATATCCACTGCTGGGTAATCCGCTTAAACATTTTTGGTACATTAAACCAACACAAACACAATTTACAACTGTGGGTTTGCCATTTTTTGTTTGTTTGCAGCCTTGGTAATATTGTTATAAATACTAATTTCAACATTTTTTTTTTTATGTTTCATACATCCAATAAACATGAAACCTTCTAAAAAACAGTTCAATTCTAACTGTAATTTAATGTTTCTTTTCTTTGGCATATTTTGGTATATTTCCCGAATTTATTACTATAATTCAGATACACTCATTTGCGCTTAAATCGTCTCACGAAGACGCAATATTTATTGTATCAATTCCCATGTTCTGACATCTGTAAGTTTGGAGTAGATCAAAATCTTCTAAAATACGAGTTGTTGGAATTCATGGCACTTCTAAACATTAAAAATTGGTGGAAGTTTGTTTCGACAGAACTTCCCTCGGTCCTGAAGTACAAGTCCAACAAATTCCGCTTGTTGAAAAATGATAAAATTAGATTTTGGGATGTTTGTGTTGTGATTAACTCTAGAAAGTAAAAACCGGCTGCATAAATAACACTCCCGCAGCGTCTGCGTCATGGGGGCGCAAATTCCAAGGGATTGTCCAAATTACACAAATAAAATATATTTAAAGCAGATAACCAATGAGAAAAAATGGCCTCTCAGCAATAATAACAAGTTTTTTGTACATCGAAAGAATGTCACGTAGAAATTTGTCTGATTTGAATTAATTTGTTGCCTTAAAACACAGGACTAAAATTATTAATTAAGCCACAGTCTGAGTATTGTTATTATTCTTATTAATGAAGACGTGCGTGTTCTTACCTTTTCGAGAAAATGGGGTGACTCGTTCTTAATTTGATCAATCAAAAATTTGTTATGACGTCATAAACATAGATAATATACAGCAAGAGGGAAAATGAGAAAAGCACAAACAGCCAAGTTTGACATCAAACGTAAGACCGCCGGTCCGCATGCTGACGCCTTAACCACATGACCACGGACGGTTATATCCTGAGTTAGTGGTAAAATGTTATTATATTGTGTTAATTTTTTTATGAACGTGTGGCCGTTTACGGAAAAAATTCAAAGCGAATTCGTACACCACAACACAAATATAGGAGTATATAGGGGACGATTCGTAATATACATACAAAATTTGACGACAATCGGTTCAGTAGTTTCGGAGATTATGTGTCTAGTAAAAATCGACACAGATGACAGATAGACAGACGGAAACTGGAGACTATTTTTTTCGTACACTAGGAGTCATAAAATGTCAAGGAAACGTAAAAGTGGCCATTCGTCCGATGGACTCGATGGCTATATTATAATAATATGTATATGTATTTAATATTATATTATATTAAAAATCAGTTTTGTTTTGAAATTTTGGTAATTTCAGTTGAGTAGGAGTTTCGACCACTCTGGGTCTTCAGACACATTTAACTATTCCTATATGACCTTTATTATTTCAAAAATAATTCTTTCCCGCTCTACTTAAATTTCCATAAAAACAATTTTTTTTAGAATTACGGACAATGCTTAAAACTCTTCAGTGATGGCGTCCTCTTTTTAAATCGATGACATGTTTTTTCACCATAACTTTTTACAGTGACGTCAAAAATTCAGACCGATAGCATTTTTACTAAATAAAAGTGCTCTACTTGTCATGTGAATCTTGAAGATGCTATCAGACGTATCTTCAAAATTCCGAGTTTTATCACCTATTTTATTTAATAAAAATTCCATGTAAGATTTTTTCTGCAACACTTTTACAACCGCATTTTTTTTTGTTTAAAATTCAAGCAGTATATCAAATCGTGAATAGATTATTTAGCAGACAAACATCTAAGGCACATTAATGCAAAAAAATAATTAAAATCTATATTTAAATACTTAAAACGGGGTAAGTAGGTCTCATGAAATTTCTCGCCTTACACTGTTTCGTGTAGAATTTCTTCCCATTTTAAATGTGTAAAATTACTGTCAGATCTGAAGCTCAAATTTCACTTTTTATGATAATTCCCATGATTTCGTGTTAGTACACGGCTAAAAATTATATCTACATTTTCCCAAACATGAGTAGAAAAATGGATATTGTTAAGAAAATTAATAGATGGTTGGACTATGATTACAGACAGCTAAAGAAAATTGTAGGAAAAAGAAATCATCAGAATTTGGTTAAAAAACTTAAAACAAGTAAGTATGAAAATTAAGGAAATACGACATATTGTTGCATGAACTTGGTTATTTACATGCCAAGTGACCAGAAAACTTTATTTTTATTTGTCAACTGATCAGAAAACTTCTGGAAGATTTGTCATTGTTACCATAATTAAGGATTAAAACGACTCAACAAGCGTGTCATGTTCAATGCATGGAAGTAAAGTACGTGCTTTTATTAACTTAGGTACGATAATAGTTTAGCTTATTGATTTTTTATTTTTAGAACTAAAAATTGTAGAGTTAAAATAATTTCAACAAATACATACTTGGCACATTAATAAAGATTTTTAAATAATGAGACCTCTGTCGCTTGCAGGGAGTTATCAGTGATCAATTATGTTTAAACTCTAAACGTTAACGCACATTCACGTAAACTGTCAAAATCCCAAAAAATAAAAGTTATATCTCGTACTACTTGTTATTGCCGTCTACTACACAGTAGTTAAAAATAAATTTTCTTCCAACCTTTGATAGATTTCAAAAAATTTCCAAGATTCCCAATCATCTAATAATAAAATATTTACATTTCACTGTTCAATAAAACAAAATAATATAAAATACTTCCACGTTCCATATATCGAAATTATATGATTTCCAGAAAAACTCCAATTTTCCAGAATTTACTTAAAACTGACCATTTATCCAAATAAAAATTAGGATCAGTTACAAAACTACGACAGAATTACCCTCGCACCTACAGTACTCGTATAATAAAACATCCAGCAAATCCAAAAAATATGAAAGGAATGGTAAGTCACAAATATAGACTCATCATATTTCGAACATTTTAGATAGCACTTGCTCAGCAAAATTTTGAGGTGACGTCATCAATTTTTTAGGGAGGATGACGAAATACATTTTGATCAAAAATTTACTACGCTTACGATAACTTTAAAACATCTCCAAAATTTCAAAGCATTCAATTTTGTAGTTCAATAAAATAAATTCACGCATTCATTTGGGTCACCCTGTAATAAGCAAATCCAAAAAATATGAATGGAATGATAAATCACAAGTACAGACATGTTTTAGATAGGATTTATTCTGTAAAATTTTGAGCTGACGTAATCATGCCTATCATAACCTTAAAACAATTGCAAGATTTCAAAGCATTCAGTTTTGTAGATTCAAAATTAAATTGCAAAATGTTGTTTTGTAATTTTATTTTTTTTTTTTCTAAAAATGTGGACGTTTAGGGTAAAAACTCAAGACGGAGTTATAAACTACATAGTAAACATAGTCCTACACGTATAGTTTATAATTTGAATTTTATCGAAACGTCTAAATTTTTGGAAAAAAAATCAAAATTACAAATCCTATCTAAAATGTACAAAATATGATGAGTCTGTCCTTGTGATTTACTATTCCATTAATATTTTTTAGATTTGCTTATACAGGGAGTCTCAAAAAAATTAATGACTGAGTCAATTTATTTTATTGATTAAATAAATGAAGAATTGCAGAACTGAATACTTCGAAATCTAATGGTAAATTTTTCTAAAGAAATGTGGATTTTTGTCCTCCGAAGTGACAAGTCAAATTCATCACAGTTGAGACAGGGACGGGTGGGTGGGGCTTAATCAATGGCTTCTTTTTCTTAATGTACAGTTTACTTTCAACATAATACTTATTTAAAACATAATTCTAACCCAGATTTCACCATTTGGTATTTAAGTATTTTATTTTTGAAATGGGTAAGCCCCACCCACCCACCCCATCTCAATTGTGAGAAATTTTCTTATTCGTCGTGAGACCGAGAGGTGGAGCTTAGCCGAAAAGTCCATATTTCTGTACAAGAAATTACGGAGTGAAATATGTTTGAAGCATTATCGTATTGTTTTGAGAAAAAATAAGGAACGAAGACGAGAAAAAACTTTACAAATTTTTTTGCTAGCAGAGCCGCGGCAATAAAAAGATAAGCAAGAAAAATGTGCAATTTAGTTGGAATGTGGAATGTAAAAACTCATTTGAAACATTGAAAAATGCTTTACTAAAATCACCAATTTTACAGGATCCAAATTTTGGTGAAAATAACACTTTTATTGTTGTAAATTGTTAATCACAATAAATCTGTTTATTTTTTTTGAGAAAAAAAATGTAACTATAACTTTTAAAAATGCTCTGGATTTTTAACCAGAACCATTTTTTCTTTTGAAATGTATATATTTTGAAAACTATCAATCAAAAAACTCTTGTATCTAATATCGTTGTAAAACATCCTGGATTGCATCTTAGGTACTCTGTTTTTTATGCTCTGTGAAATTTTATTGTGTCCACTACAAAAGCAAAAAATGGTAGAAATAATTAGCTTTGGATACAAAAAAAACTTAACAAAAATGGAGATATAATATAGGAATACTTTTTTGCAAAACATCGGGAATAATCATGACAAATATTTAAGTTAAATTTATATCGAGAAAGAGGAAGTCGTGGATGTAATATACATTCAGATCTAATAAGTTACAATTTGAAAAATCCAATTTCTTGATTTGTTGGAAAAGATGATAAACCGTAATTTAAGTGTTATTGGCAATTCCAAATCAGTTTGCTAAATGACAAATGTGTGCTTTAAAGTCCCGACTGTATGATAGAAACGAGGGTGAAAATGCTTCCCTCGTGAAAATTCGAGAGCAGAAATTTCACGTCTCAGCGGTATCATTATCCGTAAATAAACTTCCCCAAACTATATAGCTATTTAAGTTAATGACTTTATTTCAGTTCATAGTTAGTTCACTGATCAGGTAAAGATCTCCTGGATTCATACTTTTCTAAACAAGCCATAAATTAACTGCATCTTTGAAAAATTTTAACCCTTATTTTAATTTATAACCCGACTGTATTAAAAAATTAAAATTACTTGGTAGCTTTCCTCTTTTCCACCAGTGCCACTTCCTGATTGTCTTCCCTTGAGCTAACGGAGCTCTGGCTGCCAGCTCGGGAAATGGGCGCCGATTCAGACTCCGAAACCTGCCTCGAGGTCCTGGCAGAGTCCTGGATCAAAGACACCTCTTCCTCGTTGTCGCTGTCCTTGGGTGGCCGTTGTTTACCAAACCTTATTAGACTCCTTACGCTTTTTAACGTTGAACTTCTTTTTCGATCCGCCGACATTGATGGTTTTTCTGGCGTCCCCACAGAATTCGCGTGCTTGAGCTTCGTTTGGGTGAGGTTGCGTTCAATGTTGGCGATGTTCTGTTCAATGTCAATGAGCATTTGCTGTTCATCATCGAGGATGTCATAGGCGTTGCTGCCAGCGAAGGACGCTGTTGATTCGTCAGGAAGGGTGTAGAGGACCTCGAATTGGACAGTGGCCTGAAAAGCAGAACGTAATTAATGAAGCGCGTTGTTAGAGGAGAAAAGGGGAGCTGGGAACAAGTTGCTAATGAGAGAATTGTTTCGGAAGCTTATTAAATGCTGCAGAGAATGTTGTTTTCTCGGATTTTTTAAGAGAGTATGTCTTTTATTTTTAAATTATAATTAAGCACGAAATTAAATTTTTCGTTTCACTTTGCATAATATAGCGAACGTTTCAGCATCGCGTTATTTGAAAGTCTGTACAGGATAATGTAAAATAATGAGCGACAAATTGTTCCGGAATTCATAAAAAAATATTAGATTTAGAAATATGCAATAAAGTGAAAAAATATTCGCTAAAAACAAAATTATTAATTAGTTCTTTATAATGCTGTTGTGCTTCACGGTATTTCCATCAAATAACGTTTCGTTTAAGATTAATAATAATTTCAGAAATATCTTGTAGGGGGTGACTCACGACTTCGTATATGAGAAGAGCGACCTGAAATTAATTTATTGTTTTTGGTTTACAAAGATCTGAAAACAACTCATTTCTATTAAATTCTTCTGTAAACGAGCATTTACTTAAACAAACTAAATTATTGTTAAAATTACAGTCAAAAACTGGATTTCAAATTTAACCATCATTTAATGTAAAGTCAGACTATACTAAGTGCTCACATGCTTCACACCAGTCTCTGATAACAAGATTAAGGCTATTTAGTAAAGTAAAATCTAAATGGAGGCAAGGCATAAATCATTCACTAATTCCAAAAAAAAATTGTCGGAGGTTATTTCGACAGAACTTCCCTCGCCCGTGAAGTGGAGCTCAACAAATCCCGTTTCTGTGAAAAATTACATATTTTTTGTGATTTTCGTTTTCTAATAACCTCTATAAAGTATTAATTGAATCAATGGCGTAAACAACAATTACACAGATCGAAATTTTATTTTTTTTTGTTTCTTCAGTTTTTCGATTTGCAATTTTCCGAATTTTCAAATTTAAATTTTCCAATTTTTAGATTTTGCAATTTTTCGACTTGAGTTTCTCGAGTTTTCAATTTTAAATTTTTAAATTTTTAGTTTTTTTAGTTGGTTCAATTTGCCATTTTTCAATGTTTTATTTTTTTTTTGTTTCTTCAATCTCTAGGTTTTTAAAATTTTTCTGTTTAAAAAATCTCGAGCTTTCAATTTTTAGACTTTGCAATTTTTCGATTTAAATTTTCTCGAGCTTCCAATTTTTAATTTTTCAATTTTTCGATTCTTTAATTTTTTATTTCTTCAAATTTTCAGTTTGCAGTTTTTCGCTTCGATTTTTCAGTTTCCTTTTTTATAATTTTTCGAGGTTTCAATGTTTGGACTTTAAACTTTTTTTTTGTTTTCAATTTAAATTTTTTCAATTTTTCGTTTCTTCAGTTGTTCGATTTGCGATTTTTCAGTTTTCATTTTCCTTGTTTCTTCAATTTTTAATTATTTTTCAATTTTTCTATTCTTTAATGTTTCATTTCTTCAACTTTTCAACTTGCCGTTCTTCGTTTCGGTTTTTCATTTTCTTTATTTTTACAGTTTTTTTGTTTCTTCAGTTTTTCGATTTGCAATTTTTCAAGTTTTCAAATTTAAATTTTCTAGTTTTTATTTAATCTCTCAATTTTTAGATTTCACAATTTTTCAATTTGGGTTTCTCGAGTTACAATTTTTAATTTTTCAATTTTTGATTGCGGTTTTTTATTTTCATTGTTTTTTCAGTTTTTCGATTTTTCAATAATTCGTTTTTAAATTTTTTTGTTTCTTCGATCTTTAGATTTTGAATTTTTTTGATTTAAATTTCCTCGAGCTTTCAATTTTGAGATTTTGCAATTTTTCGATTCAAATTTTCTGGAGCTCCCAAGTTTTCGATTCTTTAATTTTCCATTTCTTCAAATTTTCAGTTTGCAATTTTTCGTTTCGGTTTTTCATTTTCCTCATTTTTACTATTTTTCGAGATTCCAATGTTTCTAGTATAAATTGTTTTTGTTTTTTCAGTTTAAAATTTTTCAATTTTTCGTTTCTTCAGTTGTTTGATTTGCGATTTTTCAGTTTTCATTTTCCTTGTTTCTTCAATTTTTAATTATTTTTCAGTTTTTCTATTCTTTAATGTTTCATTTCTTCAAATTTTCAATTTGCCGTTCTTCGTTTTGGTTTTTCATTTTCTTTATTTTTACTATTTTTTGTTTCTTCAGTTTTTCGATTTGGAGTTTTTCAAGTTTTCAAATTTAAATTTTCTAGTTTTTTAATCTTTCAATTTTTAGATTTCACAATTTCTCAATTTGAGTTTCTCGAGTTTAAATTTTTAATTTTTCAATTTTTGATTGCGATTGTTTATTTTCATTATTTTTTCAGTTATTCGATTTTTCAATAATTTATTTTTAATTTTTTTTTTTTCTTCGATCTTTAGATTTTGAATTTTTTTTATTTAAATTTCCTCGAGCTTTCAATTTTGAGATTTTGCAATTTTTCGATTTAAATTTTCTGGAGCTTCCAAGTTTTCGATTCTTTAATTTTCCATTTCTTCAAATTTTCAGTTTGCAATTTTTCGTTTCGGTTTTTCATTTTCCTCATTTTTACTATTTTTCGAGATTCCAATGTTTCGAGTTTAAATTGTTTTTGTTTTTTCAATTTAAAATTTATCAATTTTTCGTTTCTTTATTTGTTCGATTTGCGATTTTTCAATTTTTCATTATTCTTGTTTCTTCAATTTTTAGATTTTGAAAATTTAAAATTTTCCGTTTTTCGTTTCTTGAATTTTTCATTTCCAATTTGCAGTTTTTGGTTTCGGTTTTTCAATTTGCTTATTTTTAGAATTTCTCGATTTTTCAATGTTCCGATTTTATAATTTTTTGCTTTTTCAGTTTCAGTGTTTCCACTTTATCGTTTCTTCAATTTTTCGAAATACAACTCTTCGAGTTTTCATCTAAATTTTTCATTTTTACGATTTTCCTCATTTGGATATTTCAGTGTTTAGATTTGCAACTTTTCGGTTTTAAATTTTTTGATTAATTAACTTTATTTAGATTTTGTTATTTTTTGTTTTTTCGGTTTTAGATTTTTCAGTTTTGCAATTTTTCATTCTTCGTTTTTTCAATTTTCGATTTGCAATTTTTCTAGTTTTAATTTTAAATAGGTAATAATAATTACTCCCCTATAATTTTTAAAATTTTTCACTTTTTCAATTTTACGATTTTAGAATTTTTCCATATTTTATTATTTCTTTGATTTTTAAATTTTTCGATTTTTAATTTTTCAATTTCTCGATATTTAATTTTCCAATTTTTCGAACTTTCTTTAAAGTTTTGACGATTCTATAATTTTTCACTTTCCCAATTTTTTGGAGTTTTCCAATTTTTCAATTGGACTCGTTTTTTCTTCTTTCTGATTTTTCGATTTATTACTTTTTTCGATTTTTAGTTGTTTAGTGTTTCAATTTTTAGTTTATTAATTTATTAATTCTTCTATTTTTCAACTTTTCGAATAAAAAAAATTAAAATACGAAATGTATAAAACGGAACCATTGAAAAATCTGAAATTTGACTAAAAATTGAGGAACTTAAAAATCGAAAAAGTGCAATATCGATAAAACGAAATTAGGTATACATTGTAAAATCGAACACAGAAAAAAGTCGTGTAAATTTACAATTAATTTACTGTTGCTTTTTATGTATTTTTTTACTTAAATTTAGTAAATTTACGTAAGTTAGCAGCATTGTGCATAAAATAAGTAAACTTGTGTCACTATTTGTATTTTCACAAGTCAAATTGAAAAAACACAATACAGAATCGCAATTGTAAATGTATATTCACTTTATAAATGAATTATACTTTATAATACCGTAAATATACTAACATTTTTTACAATTACTTCCAACTTTGTAAAATAATCCAGTCTACCGGTGAAATCACATGCATACTGTGAATTGTTGATGCGCACGCAATCATTACTATAACGCTTGCAGGTTATAAAAAGTTGGAGTGCATTAGTTGTGGTAATATATTTTGTACAAAATAGTGTATTTTGTTGTTAAAGGTAAGTACTTTACTATTCTGGTTTACTCTTTTCCTCCAGTTACAAAAGTACACTTTCCAGGCGGATAATTACTTACTATAATTTGCCCATGTCATCTTTAATTGTTATGTTAATGCAATTTTTATCACAGGGTGATGATATGAAAACTTTAAATGAAATTATCAAGGTGGCTGCGCCATGTGTAATTGAAATAGGCAAGTATTTAAAACGTCTTTGTACCTATAACATTTTAATGTATTTTTGTATTTTTCTAGAGAGCGATCCACAAACAATTTATCACGTAGTTTTAGAACGACAAGTAGTGATTCCAAGTGTTGTCACTTTAAAAGATGCAGTATCTTGGGCGTTTGGATTATATTTTATAATGAATTTAGAATATCCAGACGAAGTATCAGCAGTTTTGGAAATGATGCAAAGATTTTTTTTGAAAATACATCCAGATCAAGGATCCAAATCAAAAAGAATAACACCAACAAAACGCAAAGTAATTGGCCTTATGAACAAATTAAATTAATGTAAAGTATATACAACATCAATGACTTTGTTTTGTGTTTATGATTTTATTACATGTTTATTATGTTTTTCACCATAAAATAAAAGGTTCACTTTGTCCGACATGGTTTCTTTGATTAAAACTAGTACTAAAAATAACAATAATTTGTGTAAATTTACATATCGATTCACGGAAATTTACATACCAATTCACGGAAATTTACATACCCATTCACGGAAATTTACATATTTTATTGTAAATTTACAATCGTCAAAATTACATTTTACTTGTAATTTTACATGTTCTTTTGTAATTTCGATTTACATTCAAAAAGTAAATATCACATTCAAACTTAAAAATACATTTCGTTGGAATATTACCCTTATTATCTCGGGTTACAAATTACCTGTGATTTTCACAGTAAATTTACAAGTAAACTTTTTTCTGTGAAGTATTAAAAATTTAAAAAATCGGATTATTGGGAAAACAAAAATTGCAAAAATTTGGAAAATCGAGAAATTGAAAAATTGAATAAACGAAAAGTTCTGTCATAAAATAGAAAAAAATAAAAAATAAAATCTCGATTTTACGATTTTCAGTTTGTGATAACCTCTATCAATTAAAAAAAAAGCGACATAAATAACACCCCCGCAGACACAAATTCATTCTTGGGAATTGCGCTCCCAAATACGGACAATGCAGCAGATAATCAATGGGATAAAATGTCCTCTCAGCACTAGTAACAAACTTAACCCAAATATTTATACATCGAAAGAATATCACGTCTAAATTAGCTTAATTTGAATGAATTTGTTTAATTAAAACATGGGATTAAAATTATTAGTTAAACCACAATCGGGCACAATCTTGTTTAGTATTTAGACAATGTTATTATATTATGCAAATATTTTTGCGAAAATTTGAACGTTTAGAGACAAAACTGAAAGCGGATTCGTAAACCGTAAGTGTAGGAGTATATTGTTGTATAACATTTAAATCATTTTAAAATAGAATTCATTTAAATGACGTCACTAAATTGTTGGTCCAACAGTTTCGGAGATTACGTGTATAATAAAAATGGATACAGACAGACAGACAAACAGACGGAAACGGGAGACAATTTTTTTCGTACTGTAGGAGTTATGAAACCTCGAGAAAACATAAAAAATCCATACTCTCCTTCTAGAAGTTCCGTGATCGCGGTCTTTCTGGAATACCCATCGCGACTTCCGCTTCCAGGCTTTTGTTTAGCGAAAACCGTCCGGCCGCCGTCACCGATGATGAATCACCCATCATCGTCGCACATACTAGAAAACCCATAAGTGTCGTACCGGGGCGGCGTATGGATTTATTTCGTAACAGTACCTTTTAAGGTTTGAGAGTTGTCCTTATCGATTTAATAATTTGAATTTTGATTTGAATTAAGTGGATTAGAAGCTGCCGCCTCTACGTGAAGCGCATTTGAACTAAAATTCTCACCTTCTGGATATTTGTTAGTAGTCTGTCATTGTTCGTTCAGTTGATTAATGTTTGTTTATTCACCTGATGTATTGTATCCCCTTTTTGTGTCCTTGACCGTGCCTACCTGGTTTTGTTAGTCGCGAGTCATCTTGGAAGCCCTCCGGGCGTAAAGTTTATGTACACACATGTATAATTTATAGAATAAGCAGCAATGGTGCAAATTGTAACTTAGAAATTCAAACAGCACCTTAGAGTCTATAATTCAGCTATTACAATTCATTGTATTTAATATGTACAGGCTTGACCGAATACGATGCAAAATTAAGCTGGGTCAAAACCTCAAAACTAAATTTGTTAAGGTAGTTGGCAATATATGTAACGGCAATAGCTATATATCTCAGTTTAAGGATACTAACACCCTTAGCCACAGCATAAAAGCCGACTTCAACAGCCCAATTACCAATTCAGAGAACTTGTTAAATTCAAGTCGTAAAAAATTCGAATAATTTTTCAAGAGACGTGTAAGGAAATAAAGGTCGCAGAGTAGGAAAAAAGATCCTAATACTTAATTGCGTTTGGCGTTGCAGAACTAATGAATACGGTAACGAAGGTAAGGAAGCTGTTAAAGACGTAGTAGTATCTGTTCTTTAGCCAAATAAGTAAATTGCTATTAGTATTGTTAAATGTGCAAGACATCCAATAAAAGTTTTTTAATTGATGAACACTACGTTTTCCACTGTGTTTGAGATCCCAGAATTTTAATCGTTTGAAAAATAGCTCAATTTTATTTAATCAAGTTAAACAACAGTTAGAGGAAATTAATAACTGTTTCTAACTTTACCACCTGTTGCAGTGAAAAGCTTCGATTTTTCTATTAAACGTTAGAGGTTTACGTTCTAAGATTAACGATTTATACGAGTACAATAATGTTAGTTCATGTGACTCCCACATTATAATTTTAACTGAAAGTTGGCTCAATAATTCGTAACCCTTAATTGTATAATAGGGAAATTTGCTCCAATAATATATAATTTTATCGCTATGACAGAAATTTGCAAGATTTAGGAATACCTAAAGGAGATAAAGTTCTCAAAGATGTAATAATAACTGACATAATAATAATAATAGTAATCTTTATTTCAGAAATTAACTATAGCTAACATTGAAAAAATGGACTAAATTTATTTAGACAGAAGTTCCGTCGCTCCTCACATACAGATGAACAAATACAGAATCTTCAAAAAATTATGAAATGGAATTTTACCAATTGTAAATAATTAAATAGTGTGTGAGCCGTAGCTCCATCTTGTTAACAGTATCTCTGCATTAGTTCATCATCATGTAACTGATTAATGAAAAGTTCAAGAGTATTGTTATCGTATTTTTTTAAGAATAATTATTGAATTCATTATAAAAAACACTACTTGATTTATTATAAAGGGTTTGGATATGTCCTGTTCAGATCAAAACACTGTGTAAAACCGCCCCTAGAAATTTTACACTTTCGGCGAATTTAACTGTGCTATTCTCATTTACTTCAGTAGATTTGCTCAATTTATTACGAGAACAAATATAATTCGTTTTACCTTTGTTGAGAATAATTTATTTCTCGAGAACCAAAATTCTATTCGCCTTAAAATATTTTCACAATGCGATGCAAGCTCCGTGAAGGAAGGGCTGGATATTAATCGGGTTGTATCGCCCCATAATTTAAGGTTATTTAAGACGCTCTGCACTTAACCAGTTTGTTGATATCATTTCCGTAAACCGCAAAAACAAAAAGCCCGAGAGTGCTGCTCTATGGATTTTTTTAACTTTTAGCCAGATTCGTTATTCATAATTACTTTATGCCTGAAGTTTTTTATAAGGGGCGATAGCCAGTTGATTGCATTACCTCATTTTATATGGTGTTTGTAAAGCTTATCCAGTACAATGTCATGGTTAAGGCTTTTGAAAGCTCGAGAAGTACATTGACTCCCCTTTTTTAAAATGGGTTTGATTATAACTCTCTTGGGCCCATTAGGCAACACACCTTATGATAAAAAATTATTACTCATAATAAAGTAAAGCAGTTGAGCAGTTCCTAGAATGCAATATTTTATGATATTCCTATGTAATTCGAAATAGTCGAAGGTTATTCCGACAGAACTTCCCTCGCCCTTGAAGAATGGTCCAACAAATTCCGCTTCTTTAAAAATTACAAAATTTGAGGGGCACCGTCCGCAAAAATGTGGACAATACGAAATATATTTAAAACAGAAAACCAAAGGGAAAAACGATACCCTCAGTTTCTTGGTATATACTTAACTTCGACTGTTTATGTTTATACTTCAAAAGAATTCGACTATTAGCACGTTTAGATTAAAGCAGCAACGGTTAAAAGAAAATGAAATTTCAATGATTTTTACTTCCCGAGCGTAAGCAAAGGAAGTATTGTAATCAAGTCCGTCAGCCGACTCTCTACTTTTACGTTTTCTCGATCTTTTATGACCTCTAGAAGATGAAGAAATAGGTGTTCCATTTCCGTCTGTCTGTCCGTCTGTCCGTTTGTCCGTCTGTCCGTCCGTCTGTCCGTCTGTCTGCCGTCCCGGATTTTTATTAGACAGATAATCTCCGAAAGTACTGGACCGATTGTTGTGAAATTTTGTAGTTAAATTAGGAATATCATGTAGATGGTAAACCGCTAACCAAAATTTGTCTAATCATCCCCACCACTAATGTGATGACGTCTCTTCAAAATTGTACATAGTAAATGGGTTTTAAATTGTATAAAATAATATAGTCCCCAAAACGTCCAGATTTTTGGAAAAAAAATCAAAATTATAAAACAACATTTTGCAATTTAATTTTGAATCTGCTAATCCGAATGTTTTGAAATGTTGCATATGTTTTAAGGTTATAAAGAGCATCATAAATCTTTACTCAAAATATATTTGGTTATCCCCTCCAAAAACTTGATGACGTCAGCTCAAAAGTTTGCCAAATAAATCCTATGTAAAATTTACAAAATATGATGAGTCTGTGCTTGTGATATATCACTCCATTCATATTTTTTGGATTTGCATATACAGGCTGACTCAAAAAAATTAATGATGCGTAAATTTATTTTACTGATTTACTCAGGAACTACAAAACCGAATGCTTTGAAATCTTGAAGGTGTTTTAAAGTTATCATAAGCATGGTAAGTTTTTGATCAAAATGTATTTGCTCATCCCCCCTAAAAAATTTATGACGTCACCACAAAATTTTGCTGAATAAATCCTATCTAAAATGTACAAAATATGGTGAGTCTCTTCTTGTCATTTATCATTCCATTCAAATTTTTTCGATTTCCATATACAGGATGACTCAAAAAAATTAATAAATGCGTGAATTTATTTTATTGAGTTAATCAGGAACTACAAAACCGAATGCTTTGAAATCTTGCAGATGTTTTAAGGTTTTAGTCAAAATATATTTGGTTATCTTCTATAAAAAACTGATGACGTCAGCTCAAAAGTTTGCCGAATAAATCCTATCTAGAATATACAAAATAGGATGAGTCTGTCCTTGTAATTTATCATTCCATTCATATTTTTTGAATTTGCATATACCGGGTGACTAAAAAAAAATGAAATCTACTGCGAAAAAAAAACATAATAGACATGCAGTCGTCACGTTTCCGACAGCGAGGGAAGTACTGTCTAAACTCTTTAGACCAATTTTTTTTATTCTACTTCTGAAACATCGTCTTACGTCTCCTCAACACAGAGGAGAGGACTGATTAATCACACACATTTTTTTTTTCCTAAAAACACATAAATTTGAAGAACATTATTTTATTCGGCGAAATTGCAAGATGACCGACAAATTTTGATGAACGATTTACCATACTTCACTATTATATAATACTTATTTGTAAGATTACACAGCATTCAGTTTTTGCCATTTCAGAGTTAAATTGCAAAATATTGTAATAAGTATGTATAATTTAATTTTTTTTTTCACAAATCTAGATGCCAAGAGTAAAAACTCAACACGGATTCATAAATCACACATGGTGGAGCATGTTGTTTTATAAAATTTTTAACAAAGGTGAAGTAGATATCTTTTACAATCTTTGAAACTATAATGAAATAATTGACAGAAGTAAAAGAACATCAATAAGGATTGTCAAAATAATCTGGTTAGAATTTCAATGTTATCAATTCAGTAGTTTAAAAAAAAAATTCTTGTATATAGAGAAGTACTAATACATTCCACGTCATATCGTGGCATTTACCTAATGATATGCAATGCCTTCCTGGGATGTTTCTCCTCATGCCACCTGTACTATGTGGCGAAATCCTTCCAAAATCGATAAAGTACAGGGTAGCTTTCTACCTATCACATCCCAAAGATTTTAGAGGATAAGGGAGAAGATTGGTTTCAGCTTTCTCAAAACGATCTAGAATAACCTTAGCAATACGTGGTTGGTTGCTACCAGTCTAACTTCCTCAGTGATTGCTTCTATCCGATTTGAATGAAATAAATGATCTTATACTGAACAGAAACAAAATTAGTCGTTAGAAATGAGAAGAGGGTGGGTGGGTGGGGCTAGTACTTGCTAAGATAAGACTGATTTTGGCAAATGACATACCTTCCAAGAAAAGAGAGGGCGGGTGGGCGGGGCTAGTACTTGCTAAGATACGAATGATTTTTGCTAGCCCCTCTCACTCATCCTTTATTTTCTTAGAGGGTATGTCATTTATCAAAATCAATCTTATCTTAACATACAGGGTGTCCCAGAATTCGCGCCATTCCCGTGAATGACATGTTCCCTGTCCCGAACTGTGCCGTAATTCGCAAAAAGAATTGTCCAGGCTTTAACGGTGTGAGAACTGGAAGGCGATTAAGTTGACCAATAGAGAGGCTGCTTTTATATCCGAACGTTTCTATGTTCAAAGTTACCTATGCCAAGAACAAAAAATTGGGTAATACTAAAGTTGAATGAATTTTTTCCGAATCCCCCTCCGTCAATAAAAGGAAACAGAAGTGTGGTTATAAATTTAATCATTTTGAAAATTGTTTGTCATAAACTGTCACGAAGTTCATCACTGACCTGAAGAGACGCTTCTGCGCCAAAGATGACTGATTAATGTACACAGAGACGTCAAGGTTTACTTTAAGGCCAGTAGCATGGGACAGAAGTTATTTCTGCGGCCATTCTAGTTAAATTGTGTTTAACTGGGCTGTACATGTCATAAGAGAAGCTGTTTCATTTCATCGTAGGCAAATAATACATTTATTACTATTCTACATAGTGTGGATACCGAAGAGCAGGTATTAGAAGTCATTTCCTTAGAGCCCCGTGAATAATGTGTTGTTTTTTTTAACGAAAATTAGTACATTTTCAGAATTCACTATGCATCATATCCCTGATATTAAGTTTATCGTTATTTCTAAAAAAGAGTACCACATGTCTATTCAAAGAACGTTATTAAGTGTACTAAAGAGAAGATGGATCTTTTCAGCCTAGTCGGAAAGGCCGTGCTGGGGCTCCACGGAATGTACGTGTAGGTGCTGAAGAGCAAGTGTTAGAAAACATGGAAGCGGATCCTAGGAGAAATGTCCGCTGCGTAGCGCAAATGAGTGGATGCTCAAGATCGACCACTCATCGTATCCTACAAGAGAGAAGACTGCATCCTTACCATTACACGAGGGTGCAGCATCTGCGACCAGCCGACTACCCGCAACGAGTACATTTTGCTCAATGGTTACTGCGACAAAATGAACTAAATCCTGATTTTTCACGGCGCATTCTTTTCACCGACGAATGTTCATTTTCCCGAGAAGGAATGTTTAATGCACACAATTGGCATTTCTGGGCACACGAAAATTCACATCTCACTAGGGTGAGAGCATATCAGGAGCGATTTATTATTAATCTATGGGCTGGAATCATTGGTACTAGTGTGGTACAAATTTTAATACATCTGATAAAATTATCGCTAAACTCCGTTCCTGTTTATTTCGGTGGGGCCGTTTGTGTTACCTGATCACCTTAATGGGGAGGTATATGCTAATTTTCTACGACTAGAGCTTCCGACGTTGTTGGAAGACGTTCCTTTGAATGTATGGCGGAATATATGGTTTCAGCACAACTTTAAAGAAACTGTTTTAAATCATATGCAACATCAATATTATTCTTGAATAAGTCTCTGTTTTCATTATCTCCCCCACTTGATTGACACCACAGCAGGTACCTATGATCTCAATACACCAGAGAAGTGGAGTCTCGTCTATTTTTTCGTTGCTTAGATTAGGTATCAGCAACAAAGCTGTTCAGTAAAAATTGATACTGTTTATTGAAAATCATAAGCACCGATTAATCAAAAGCGATATTTATGTTTTAGTACACTTAATAACGTTCTTTGAATGGACGTGTGGTACTCTTTTTTAGAAATAACGATAAACTTAATATCAGGGATATGCTGCATAGTGAATTCTGAAAATGTACTAATTTTCGTTAAAAAGAACAACACATTATTCACGAGGCTCTAAGAAAATGACTTCTAATACCTGCTCTTCGGTATCTACACTATGTAGAATAGTAATAAATGTATTATTTGCCTACGATGAAATGAAACAGCTTCTCTTATGAAATGTACAGCCCAGTTAAACACAATTTAACTAGAATGGCGGCAGAAATAACTTCTGTCCCATGCTACTTGCCTTAAAGTAAACCTTGACGTCTCTGTGTACATTAATCAGTCATCTTTGGCGCAGAAGCGTCTCTTCAGGTCAGTGATGAACTTCGTGACAAACAATTGTCAAAATGATTAAATTTATAACCACACTTCTGTTTCCTTTTGTTGACGGAGGGGGATTCGGAAAAAATTCATTCAACTTTAGTATTACCCGATTTTTTGTTCTTGGCATAGGTAACTTTGAACATAGAAACGTTCGGATATAAAAGCAGCCTCTCTATTGGTCAACTTAATCGCCTTCCAGTTCTCACACGGTTAAAGCCTGGACAATTTTTTTTGCGAATTACGGCACAGTTCGGGACAGGGAACATGTCATTCACGGGAATGGCGCGAATTCTGGGACACCCTGTATATAGCCCCGCCCACCCACCCTGTCTCCTTTTCAGTGATTGCTTTTATCCGATTTGAATGAAATAAATGATCTTATACTGAACAGAAATAAAATTAATCGTTAGAATGGGTAGATGGGGGTGGGCGGGTCTAGTACTTGCTACGATAAGACTGATTTTGGCATATAACATACCTTCCAAGAAAAGAGAGGGAGGGTGGGCGGGGCTAATACTTGCCAAGATACGAATGATTTTTACCCTGGAAGGTATGTCATTTGCCAAAATCATTCGTATCTTTGCACTGGTCTGTAGTCGAACGTGTAGTCGAAAAACCGCATCTCACAGCTAAGAGTTTTCGATGATACTCCTGACATGCTGTTACCTTTCACTGACGCTCTGGATGACTGGGTGGTTGTGCTATTCCTTTTTGACACAAAGCTTCATGATACGATCCTGTTTAATTATTGGGCCACAATTTATCAAAACTAAGTATTATTCCTCTTCCCGAAGAACCACTATTTGACTTCTCTCAAAGTGTAACACTTCAAACACAATAACGCACTGGAAATAATCAAATGAGCCATATATTGTGGTGACCAGAATTGAATTGAAATTTTGCGCTGAAAAAAAAACAGCGGTGCGAAATCGCATTTGAATAATTTGAATTTGAAAAAAAAAAAAAAAAGAAAATTATTAAACATAGGCAACCATGTACACGTTTAGTTCTTTTCTAGTACTTGGTGCTCTCCGAGGGAATCTTTGTTGAGAAGGTTGCTAGAAGTTGATTTGGTTGCTAAAGGGGTGAGAGGCGTCACTGTTGTTTTTATTGTGGTGAATGAAAACACGCGGTAAGGAAGTTAGGTTAAGTTTAGTTGATTTGGTAGTGAATAAAAAGGGAAAGAGTTGACCGACGCCAACATGTGGTGTAAATTTGTTTTATTGTTTGTAAATTCACAGTTTATGTTAGGATTTTAATCGTTAACTGGTTCTAACACAATTTAACAGACAGGAGTTTGTTCAGATAAAGTACTTGCGAGGAGATTTCAAGAAAATCACTTAGTCAGGACTCATCCTTTGTTTATCAAGTTTGAACAAGGTTTCTGGATACGTATACTTAAGTGTTACATTATAACACTTCTTAATTCCTCACACAAGGCTGCTAATAGTTCATTTACGGCAGTTAAATCAATCTAACGTTGTCCCACTCTGGGAAAAAGAACTGTGAAAGTACGATAGAACCCATAATATCGTGGACTGTGGTACGGGGGAAATTAAATTTTCTCCTTAGGCTATAATCATTACATCATCGAGACATTTTTCTCGCTACGTGGAAAATCACATCACCGAAAAGCTTTGCTCGCGACGCTGGATGCATTTTGTGTTTATTTATCATGTATTTGTTTGGGATAAGCTAGGGATTATCCACGATATAAACTCTCAAAGCTAATGGTTTTAAGTAACCAGTCACTTGGATCGAGGCATCATTTAACATAATGTAAATTCTTTGTTTGAATCGTTGATAAAGTGTGGCATAATTTAACATCAGGTAAATTCTTTGTTCTAGTAGCGCCCATGTTGAAAGAGTATTTTCAAACCGAGCACATGTTTGAAATGTGGGACGTGCATTTTATTCCTTTGATTGAAACCATTATTTGCACAGCGCCACAGGATTGATCACATTTCTGGAAAACATATTTTTGACGCATATTTTTAGGAACGACACATTCGTCGGACGCCATTTTGAACCTCCAGATTGCTTGCTGTGTTTTATGTGTTTGTTTGAGGGGAAGTATAACAATGGCCCACAATGCAGCTGAATAACTTCACTTTTAAAAATTTACGAATAACTCAAATGGACATAAAATAGTAACTTAATGTAATTTTGTTAGCTTTATAATTTTTCACCTCGTACAGTTGTTGTTTATCTCACAATTTTAGCCTCAGCAATTTTCTTTGCTGTATAATTTAAACTGAACGTAAATTTTCAAGCTCTGCAGTTCCTAACCCTAGATAATATTTTTGTCTGCACAAGTTTTAGTTCAGACGTCCGTAATAACTTGTGTATTTGCATCCAGTTACTTTAATTCAAATTTGTCTTTGTTTTTATTAAATTTGTGATATTCAAATATTTGCAATGATTCACAACGTGTGATTTGATGTCATTCAAAGTTAGGGAAGTTTTTGTAGCTGAGCATTAAGAGGTGTCTTCAACCGGCACAACTTAGCCGCAGCTTTTTTTTTCTTTTCTTTTTTATGTTTATAAAATATTTGTTGATTAATGTTTCCGTCATATAAATTGTTTGATGTCCAATCTAAATCTCAGATAAGAATTCTTCACTGTTTAAAAATTTCACGAGAGTGTATGGCGAATTTAAATGTTGTTTATTTTTTTTTTGAAACTTTAACATTTGTTCGATTGCAGTTTAATATCAGAGTTATAGAAATTGAACATTTAAATGGAATTGTGGTAAAGAACACAAACACGTAGCAAAAGTGGAGTGCGCGGTTCCTTGTCGAGCTGGCAAGCAGGGATTTCCAACCACGAGTTTACGACCACAACGTCCTCTTTCCGCGCGGCGCGTTTCTTGGTAATAGAGGGGTGCTGGGTGGCATGGGCTTACCGATAGAATAGAATCACTGTCTTGGGGGGGGGGGAGAACAGCCACAACCAGGAGCCCCAAATTCCGCTCGTCTTCAACCTGCACAACTTAGCCGCAGTTTTTTTTCTTTTTTTTTTTGTCAGTGGAGGAATAAATGATTTTGTGTCCTCCATATATTTTGTGTTTTATTTAGCGGTACTTATCCAACCTTGGGGTCCACTACTTGCATCTGAACGCATTCCACCGCAAACAAAAAATAAACAAAATGTAGGGTCCGATTTTGTTAGACGATCACAGCCAAGGCCAAATTTTTTAATTTTGAATTTTCCGCGGACTTTCTATTTTTTTTTCACATGTCAATTCAAGGCGCGTGTTTGGGTTATCACAATATATATCACGATAGGTTCTTCTTCAGCGTAAAAAAGAAAACATTTTCTTCTTAAAAATCTAAAAATCTGGACCGATAACATTGAAAATGATGAAGTTTTATTTTAACAGCTTTTAGCTTGCATATAAAATTTCACTGCAAAATTATGATTCCTTCTAACCTGAATTTATGCATAAAACATCAACAGTGACAAAATTGGAATGTTTTAGTCAAAAAGCCATGGACTACAAGGATCGGTAAATGCAATATGTATGGAATTCAAAAAATATTTCTTGTCGGGTTATCCGTTTAGTCCATAATCCGGAATTCCACGGGGATTGAATCTTGGGCTTCCTCTGTTTTTATTATTTATCGGTGACGTAGTAGAAGACAAATTTAAAAATCTTCGTAAAAAACCATTCTATATAGGACTGCAATTTTAAGTTAATCAAACATTAATAGAACATTTTTTAATATACTGATGCAAATGTAATATTTAGGGAGTGGCTTGTATTCACAATTTTCTTTTTATTTAAAATTTTTGTTTTTATTGTGAATAAAATAGTAGTAGCAAACTTCGTGGAAGTTTTTATCGTTTCATTCGTTCGTCGGCAAATTATTTATTCTCTCGAAATTAAAATAAAAGTAAATTAGATATTGTCGCTATAACCTTGGATTACAAATTTAATGTTTTAAGTATTGTGGGAAAACATTACAAGATGTTTGAACTTATTTGCAAAAATTGTAGGAATCTTTTAATGTAATGTATTTTCCTTAATCAGAACTTGACATGAATGTACTGCATTTATTTGAAATTCCAAACACAAATTTTATATTCATAAAACATACACGGTCAAAGAAATTTTTAAATTCTTTTTATTCCTGTAGTTGCGCACAAACCTGTTGAAATTAAAACACTATGATAGTTATTGTTGTCGCCATGTAGATGTAGCTTCCATTTGAAGTCTTTCTGACTTCATTTTAACATAATACAATGTTTGCTTTAAACGAACACAAATAACACAACAATTTGCTCATAAACGCTAACAGGATCCAATATAACCGGCGAATTGTCATCGAGGGGATAAAGTATCGTCAAAAGAAGAACGGGAAACGATAGAGAAAGATTATGTAGCAACATTCCCATAATGAAAAAAACGTGACTCAGACGCTTTTATCACAAAATTCGACTGAATCCGTCGTTGTATTCGTTAAATTACGCAACGCAGTTTTCCATGATTCTTATTGTTTCCAGAACTGAAACATACCAAGTGATTAAAGTCATCAAGTAAATGGAATCTGTGAACATTCCGCAGACTTACTAATCCGCTTTAATTTCCTTAGAGTATCGTCGAATTAACAGTGAATGAATTAAACCTTTCGCGTAGTATATAGACTTGAAGCCTAATTGCAGCTGTACTTTTTAACCAAAATATTCGTTCCAAACAACAGAAAAAGAAAACTGGGTGAAGATATTATCAGGCTTCATTGCCGCTTCTATATCCAAGGAATTCTCATGGAAATTCCTGCAGACGTCGAATTTGTGCTTACAAAAATTTCATTAAATCTGTTTTCAAGACGTCCGTTTAAGCCATCCATTACTTCAGAATAAAGTGAGCTTTATTGAAGTTTTATTTAAATAAAAAGTAAATAAATATTCGTAATAAACACACGTTTTCGTGCACAAAGGAAATAAAAGCTTCAGTTATTTATTAAACGCCTGTTTGCCAACAACATTTTTATACGAGTTTAGTTTGAATCAATAAATTTGTTTTTAAGAAGTCCATTGTAATGGAATCTATTAACGCAGAATAAAGTTTTTTTTTTAATAATAAATAAGTAATAATAACACATTTTGTTGCACAACCGAAATAAAAGCTCCAGCTATTTATTAAGTGAAAATTTTTTTTTTTCTATAAGTTAATTTAAATCAATAAATCTTGCTTCATTGATATGAGAAAATGTGTTTCTGTTTACCTTTAAAAATATAAAAACACACAAGCAACCCAAATTAATGAAATTCCACTCAAAAAGCACGAAAATGTAGAAACATCTCCTGGGAAATCTAACGTCCACTACTAAAAGTTGATGAATAAAAAAGTCTCTTTGACGTCATGGCTGCGGCATTAAAAAGAAAATTAATTCATAGTGTTACTTAGAGATTTCGTTTGAAAAAGGAAAGTACTGCTTTGAAAAATTCACAAACTTAATTAAACTCAAACTTCATTATTTCTGGCTTTTTATTACGTTACTAAATTTTACTTCTGAATTTTCGTTAATCTAAAAATTTTCATTTAAGCAGAGCGGCCCCGAACATAATTACTGTCATAATAAACAACCTCTACTAAATCGTGTTGTTTAATAAACTTAATGAATAATTATAATGCTGTAAGTACAGTGCGGCATTATAGCCCACTTGTGGTTCACCTTGCATTTCCGAACTCCTTTTTCCGATATTATCCTTGTTCCTCTATGACCTAAATCTTTTTGTAAATTGGAATTAACGTGGCATGTCCGTGTGTATTTTATCGTCGCCCCTCAGTTTTCGTTAGTTACTTGATCCTGATTTAATTGAATTTAAATTAAGTGGAAAATTGACATGCTGTTAACGGTTCTGTTGAGTTTGTCCGGTCCGGGGAATAAATCACCTAAACTAAGCACGAGATTTCAATCTGAATATTAATATGGTCAGTCAAAATTTTATGCGGTAATTTGAATTTTAAATGGGCTTGAGTTTTATACAATGAAATATTTGCATTCTTTTTTTTCGCACTGCTGTTACTTGAGTAAGTTTAAAAACAGGTATCGTTTTGTGGGATTATCAAGAACGTTTAGATATTTGGAAGGTTATGAATAAATTACACCAAATTAAATGCTGTATTTACCCAAGAGAAGAGTGTCTTTTGTCTTTGTAAATGTTAATGAATAAAGGTAGGAAATGGGGTTATTTTGTAGGTCGCCTGTTAAAGAGAAAAGCCCATTGAAATATGGAAGGCGTCTTTATGGAATAACCGTTAAGTTTTAATGGGTTGTTAAAATGAACAGACTGATTACAAAACTGACCCTCACGTCAGCTTAATTTTAATTCTGTTGTACAAAATGGATTAACGTAACAAATCCTTCGAAGGTAAGGGTTATGTAATGTGTGGGCTAAACTTTAAACTGTAAGAGAAATCATTTTTAGTGGCCATTCATAATCCTGAAGTTAAAAATGGATGGAAATTGTTAAACCACATGTTACGTTTCGTGTTTAAAGTTACAGCTACTTTAAATATTTTTAAATGATTTTATTAATTTTGTGTTTTCGTTACTATAATCTTAAAACACATTTACATTTTCCACACAAGTCACCAAATACCGAATGAAATCGTAAAAAAATCAGGAGAAACCAAAAACCTACTTTTTTCTGAAATGTCAAATATTCTTCAAATTTACCTATCACAATATTGCTGCAATTAAACACAAGTGTCAAGCTGTACATTTCAGTTTTACGAGGATAGCCTTATATGTGAACATTTTTATTGATATTATCAATTAATTTCTAAGATTACGTGTCCAGAAAAATTACGAATTTAGATAATATATATGACACTATAAACACAGACAGAAACCGGAAACCTGCATTTTTATATTATGAGTAAAAATAAATGATTACTTCCGAGCGCAAGCTAAGGAATTACGGTAATAGTGTCCATCCAATTTTCTCAACGTTTCATAACCCCCAGAGTACGAAAAAATAGATCCATCTTCCCGTCTGTCTGTCTGCAATCCGTCTGTGTCCATTTTTATTAGAAAGATACTTTCCGGAACTACTGGACCAATTGTTAACAAATTATGAATATCGTCTAGATCATAAAACGCTTACAAAATATTATACTTCTACACTTGTGGTTTATGAATCCTCTTTAAGTTTTAATTACAATTACTTTACAAAAATGTTTGCGCATCGCTGCGTGTTTCATATAACAAACAGTATCTCACGTGCGGAACAAGTGTGTCGTAACCGTGCTAGTTAAGAGGTGAAGTCTGCACGCGTCAGTTCAAATCCTGGTTGACACTTTTTTTTAAATTATTTTAAATAACTTTAGACCAATGTTTTTTTCTTGTTCTAAAAAATATAAACTGTTATGTTATAAATTAGCGGTTGTCACATTTGGGGTGTTTCAATAATTTTTACTACCCGAGCATAAGTTAAGAAAGTATTGTAAATAGGGTCCTCTATACATAAATATTTTAGAAATCTCATGTATACATCTAAATATTCTATATCATCCTCATCAACAATATTATAAAATTTTGTATGTGTCTACAGTAAATTTCATTTAAATTTTATAAAATAATAACATACCTACTCCTGCACTTGTGGTTTATGAATATGTCTTAATTTTTTACCGGAGATTTTGGAAAAAAAAATTATAATTTAACATCGAAAATGAAAAACCGAATGCTCTGAAATCTTGGAAATGTTTTAAGAAGTTATCATAAGCATGGTAAATTGTTAATCAAAATTTACTCATTAAACCCTTCCCAAAAATTATTATTGACTCCATCTCAAAATTTTGCCGTCCTATCTAAGATGTCCATACTTCTGGTTAATCATATACATTTGTTATTATTACTTACCCAGGGTGACCCAAAATAATGAATGAATGAGCCAATCTATTTTATTGATCAAATCAAGAACAGCTCTCTCCGTTTCCCAAAAAATGTGGAAATACAGTATTGTTATTAAAAAATGCTCATGACGTCATCACAAAATTTTATAAATAAACTTCGCAAAATCAAATTTTGTACTTTTTCTAAAGAGTAGGATTTCTTGTATTGTACTTAAGGGGCGAGAAAAGTTCTGACCATTTTTTTAAGATGAAAAATATTGTTTTAAATCATGTTATATGAGTTTTTAACTCGTGTCTTGGTGAATCAAAATATTAGCAGTGTAAACAGTAATTTTTATGTTGTCGATTATTTAGAAATGTGCTGATAAGAACTGGGGAAAAAGTAAATAACACTCTCAAGATTATTGTTATTCAACATACCTTGTAAAAAAATTAACGACTTTGCCCCCACATAGTTACTTTTTCATTTTATTAAGAAAATTGGTCTAAAGTTACTTAAAATTAACTTAAGATAATGCGCTTTTGATTTAACTATAGAATGAATTTTAATCAAGTAAGTAATTTTTTAGACACCCCACATAAACAATTCTAAAAATAGCGGTGAATGAAGAAAATAACTACATGGTTGTGGTGACCGAATTTGAATCAAGTTTTCGCGCAGAAATTAATTAACAGCGGCGCGAAATCACATTTGAATAATTTGATTTTGAGAAAAAAATTCAATCAAAAAAATCGTTAAACATAGGCCTTGTGCACGTTTAGTTCTTTTCCTAGTAGTTGGTAGCTCGTTAGGGGATGTTAGTTAGAGGGTTGGTTTGTAGACAAGATGACGGCATGGCCAAAGCATCAGTCTGGGTGTGTTTGTGTGAGTGTAACCACGTGGTAAGGTAGCTTGGTTGGTTTAGTTGGTTTGGTAGTTCATAAAAGGGAGGAAATTGTTTAACGACAATTAATCGTAACGATGACGCCACAATTTTCCCCCCATTTTTTAACCGAAGCCGACACGTGTAAATTTAATTCATTGTTTGTAAATTCACCGATCAGATTAGGATTTTAATCGTTAACTGGTTTTAACACAATTTAACAGACATTAGATTTGTTTAGACAGACACTTGCTAGGAGATTTCATGGAATTCACTGAGTCAAGACTCGTTTGATTTTGTTTGTCTAATTACGAATAAGTTTCTGGATGCTGATACGTAAGTGTTACATTATAACACTTCGAAATTCTTCACACAAGATCGCTAATAGTTCATTAACGGCGGTCAAATTAACAAAATTCATCATATCGTGAACTGGGGGGGATTAAAACAATTTCTTCCAGTTCAGGCAGTTATCATCGTTATCATCATTACACCACCGAGGCATTTCCTAGCAACGTTAAAGATTGATTACATCACCGAGGCATTTCCTCGCAACGTTAAAGATTGATTACATCACCGAGGCATTTCCTCGCAACGTTAAAAATTATATCACCGAGGCATTTCCTCACAACGCTTAAAAATTACATCACCGAGACGCTTTTTCCTCGCAACGCTGACTAGATATTTTTTGTGTTTATTTATCATGTGTCTTGTTTGGGGTAAGCAGTTCACGATATTAAACCTCAAAACAAATTATTTAAGTAACCAATCACTTGGATTATGGCATAATGTAACATAATATAAATTCTTTGTTTGAATCATTGATAAAATGTGGCAAATATTAATCTAATGTAAATTTGTCAGTTTTGCAATTTTTCACCTGATACAATTTTTCTCTATCTCATAATTTTAGCCTCAGTAATTTTCTTTGTTGTATAATTTAAATTGAACGTAAATTTCTATGCTCTGCAGTTTTAACCTCACGTAATATTTTTATTTGCACAAGTTTATTTCACACCATATTTTTTTGTTTTCATAAATCTTTGCTAGTTATTTTATGTAAATATTTTGTTGATAAATGTTTCCATCGTATAAATTATCTGATGTCCAATATTAATCTCAAATAAGAATTATTTGTTGTTTAAAATTTCATAAGATTGTATGGCGAGTTTAAATGTTGTTTATTGCTCTTTTAAAACTTTAACACTTGTTCAGTTGTCGTTAATATCCGAGTCATAGAAATTGAACATTTAAAATGGAATTGAGGTAAATAACATCGATATACGTGGCAGAAGTGGAATGCGCGGTTCCTAGTCGAGCTGGCAACATTTATCACGCCATCTGTACACAAGATGGAGGCTAGAATAGAATTCAGGGGCGGTCAAGATGACGTAACGCTGCCGGCTTCTGTACTTAGCCGGGACCCAACTGCGAGTTTGCGGCCGTAACAGCCTGCACGTACGGCTTGTGTAATCGCTGTGTAATCAGTCGTGTAAATTTGAGTTATTGAGAAATAAATTGTTGAGTTTTACCCACGCCGATTTTAAGTCACCGATCATCGTAACAAACTATTTGAGTTGGCAATAGATTTATCTAATTTTGAAACATTTTTCGTGCTGCTATTGCCAAACCTAATGAAAATGCTTGGAGCTATGTCATTTTGAAGGGGTCAAAAAATTAGGTTATGACATTTTAATAATAGTTAATAACAAATTTTAACTGAAATTAAATGTCACTGTCAACAATGCCAATTTTGACAACAGGAAATAAGATGGGGGTGGTGGTTCTACCAATTTAAGCAAAATTTTTTCACGGTAACTGAAACAGTATTTTTCCTTTGTTCAATAAACAGTTCTTAAGAACGTATCATTGAGTAAGTGCGTCCTGCATATTTTTAATTATAATTATAATTGTAATTAATTTTTTTTTTTTTTGAAATAGGGAACTTAACAGCTATGAAATTCCAATTACTGAGTTCGACAATGTCAAAGAGTTATGTAGTCAGAACTGCCCTCGCTTCTGAAGTACACTGAAACAAATACAGTTTCTTCAAAAAATAATACAATTTCATTTAGTGAATTTAATTTATTTAAAGCAGATACGAGAATTTACCTCCTTTTTCGTACTCTGGGCATCATGAAATGTCGAGAAAACGTGAAAGAAACCAGTCGCCCTATGACAATATTTCCTTCTCTTTCGCTTGGGTATTAAAAATAATTTGTTCTTTGTTGTTACTTCTCGCAAGTGTTAATTAAAGGGAATAACAGAACTAAACATGAGTTCCTACTTTTTTATTTGGAAAATTATAAAAAATCAGCTACGCAAAACCAATACCACAGTTTACTGCCAGACTATAAAAATCATTTAAATTTATTAGTGTAACATGAGGTGAAAAACCGCAATTTACCGCAGTTGGTATGATTGATTTAAAACTGGCATCGCTTCAAATTTCAAGCACGTTTATTCATCAGAGAGGCTTACCGTCACGTAACATGACGGGACATCAAATGACAAGATATGACATAACAAGTAGTCAGGTTTGATCCCTCTGGACTACTAGTTTTAATGTGTTTATAGTTGACGTAATATTACTTTTAAATCAGTGATGCCAACTGCGAAGTTTACCACATCTCAGAAAGGCAGTATACTGTACACTCTCTTGTTTATAACAATAATACCTACACCGTTATCAAACCAAATAATAAGTATTTCAAACTTATTACAGGATTTTTTAAAAACATAACTTTTAAAGTGTACCCTCTATTAATGTATTGAAATAATAAACTCACGAACTTTTAGAAATGAAATTAACCGTTACCCTTAAAACGTAATTAAAAAAATTTAACAAAGTTCAGCAGTATCTTCACTGTTGTTCCACTTATTAAACTTCCGTAAACAATTAAACATTCAGTTCATTCTTTCATCCATCTCTCATCTCTAATCTCCATTTACGTAACTCACCGGTAAGGTTTTATTATTAGGATCAACCAAACTATCAGCTACAGAAACCCTCCCATCTCGTACAACTTTCTGCAACACCAAACAGTACGAGCCCAACAGTCGATCGGAGAAAAGCCGATTCCTCGAATACAGTTCTACCAACAGCAGTTCATTTTCTTCGATAGGTCTTGCCACAGGCCAATCCAGTATCTGCAAACAAACAGTACAAATTTACTTTATGTTAATGGAAACTTGCAGAATTTAAAACCACTGTCAAACAATTTCGCATAAAAATTGCGTGTCTGGGGAATGTTTTATTGATAATAATTTTCAGATCTTAATCTGTGTGGTATAAAGTGTTGTGCATTTTTATTGGAGACGTATTTAAATGTGAGATAAGAATAAGATGGATCGCTGTGCGCACGGGGTAGCAAAAGCTATTGATCGGTCACCCGGTGTAAATTGCAAAAATTAACCCTCAAGACCTGTACTAATAAAACTGTGTAATCCACACATTTATTATTTCCGTAAGGTCGTGAACTATAAAGATAACAGATTGTTCACGGAAATAGAAAACATATTTTTCGTTTACTTGATTACCCACTTAAGTTGCACCAACACCGAAATTTACTTCTAAAATACACGTAACAACGCCCCAAAAACAACTGTGTGACGTTCATTGTTAATTAATACGTCGGTGTTGTGGGAACAATAATGTCTTTGAATTATCATCGTCAGACATGCTCAGACTCCATTCTTGTTGCAAGTTGAACGTCAGTTTCAAGTTATCCTGTTCTCCAATATTGGAACTTCATAGACACCATTGTTTCCCGTCTTTATGGTCCGTTACATTCTGTTCTGGTCCTAAACTCTCCAGAGCAAACGTTAAGTGTAATTAGTGGCGCTACCTGTTAGTTTTTACGACAACGTTGTCTTATATTCTGGCCTACCTTCATATCTTAATTAAATGTATACAAAGGGGTGATTTAAAATCTCCGTCACTATCGTCCTTTATATAATGTTAATAGAGCGCTGCTTAAAATATTCATTATTAGTAGTCACGCTCGACCATCAACAGCACAGAAAAAATACAGAAAATACTTTAATGGATTTCCTTCTAGGTTCTGAATATTTAATCTGACGTGACTTTGTTCAACTTAGAAGTCTTGTAGAATGGAGGAAGTAAAAAGCACTCCACTCAGATTGCTCATATTTGAGATTTCATATAGTAAATCCGTGTAGCGCCAAATAAAAAATGCATGCTCTTTGCAGATTGTCCGTTGTTGACAGGATAGAGAAAATTGAAAACTGTTCCAATTAAAACTGAATTTTTGAATTATTCAAAGCTAATTAAAAGGGGCAATGGAATTCTATTTCTGAAATGGTATATAAATGTAAAGCTGATTAGTGTTATATCTCTAACTTCATTAATTAAAATGACCTCATTTTTAATACATTCCAGCCTTTGTGTTCTAGTTCACAATAAACCTGGTTTTGATTATTTCATTTGGCTGATATTATCGCAATATAATGTAATTTTCTGTTTAATACACCTACTCGCACAGGAATGAAAATTGAACAAAGAGATATAAATTTACTCTCGTTAATGAGATGTAGTTTTAAGCACAGTGTGGGGAACTGGAGCAAAGGTAATGAATATTTTGGTGTAACCCTAAAGCGACGTGATTTCTCTGGTGTATTTTGATGAGAAAGAGGTTGCAATTTACGCAAAAATTGGAAATCTGTAGTAGATTCTTCAACTTAAATAAGTATTTGAAATTTGTGTTACGCTGGTCTTACTCTTAATAAACTAGGATAAATTGTTATATCATAATTTTGATTTTTTTGAGGAAAATCATGATGTTTAGGGTAAAATCTTAGAGCAGATTCATAAATCAAGGATAGGAGTATGCTATATTATAAAATGGGGATGACTAGACAAATTTTAGTTAGCATCTTACCATAACACGATATTCCTAACATATATCTAAAATTTGACAATAATCGGTTCAGTAGTTTTGGAGACTACACAGTCAGACCGAAACACCAGACCTACACTAGCTGTCATGAAAAGTCGAGATCCTATTACAATATACCACGTGCTTCTTTTATTTGATACAACCCCTATAACTTTTTGATTTTTAAAGATAAACATATAGTTCTTTGAGCAAATTTGTATTATTTTAAAAGATCACTCATGTGAATAAATGATAAGGTCCCACCATTTTCTCTTTTTAGAAAGCATCAAATAACATACTTCTATTTGTAGTTTATGAATCCGAATTGATTTTTTATTCTAGGTATCCAGACTTTAGGGCAGTCGAAGCGTACATAAAGAGAGAAGGCATTTTTTTTTTCTTAAACCGTGACTCCTATTATTTACTTTTTTATAGAAGTAATCGCAAAAAACATTATAATTTTTCTAGCAGCGGAATTTGTCGGACTCTACTTCAGCTCCGATAAGACTAATTTTACCAAATGATCTATTGTCTAAGAAGTTTAATTAAATTATTATAAGGAAAGACACTAGAGGCTCCAACCCACTTTCAAATTCTTTCCAAACAGGAATATCTAGAACTTCAAGATTGTTTTAAATTAAAAAAAAAACGGGGTACCGAAATTAATTCAAAAACTGGTCAGGTCACAATTTTCCAAAAATAGAACACCAAAGTCCCCCAAAATTGTTTTAAACAATTTACAAAAAAAATCTCCATGGACTTTCAAAATGATACACCATGGGTACCCAAGAGTCTCCCGAATTAATAAAAAATAACACTGCGGTACTCGAGATTCTTTCAAATTCGTAAAAAATAAAACACTAAAAGCTTAAAAGGTTTTTCCTTTTTTCCGATTTCTTTAAATTTACAATTTTAGACCTTTTAAGCTTCTTGTCGAAATAAGTCTACACATATTAAGAAAACAAGGCAAAATGTAGCCGCGCCCACCCGCCCTAACTCGATTGTGATGTTTTTTTTATTCGTCGCGAGCCAAGAAGGCGGAGCTTAACTGCAAAATCCTTAATTCTCCACGAGAAATTAAAAACATATGTTTCGGTATCGCGTTGTTCAAAGAATACTATATTATCTATATCAAGAAAAAAATAAAGCCAACGATTAGGCCCCACCTATATCCGCCCCAAGCTCAATTCTCAATTGTGATGAAATTTTCATTCGTTGTCAGATCGAGGGGCCGGGCTTAATTGCAAGATTGTCTACAAACATGTTTTAAGTTTCTTGTTCTAAAAAGACGACTACATATATTAAGAAAAAAGACAAAATATAAATAACGCCCACCCACCCTATCTCAATTGTGATGATTTTTTGTAATTGTCGAGAGCCAAAGAGCGGAACTTAATTGCAAAATCCTTTTTATTTCTCTACAAGAAATTACGATGTAGGACGAAATTAAACCCAAAGATTAATCCCCACCCATACCTGCCCTGATCTAAATATCTAAAATGAAGTTTTAATTCGTTGGCAGACCTAGGGGTGGAGCCTAATTGCAAAATCCATTTACCATTTTAAACGTATTTTAAGTTTCTAAGAATAAAAATAATCATCAGAATTGAGTTGGGGTGGGTGGGTGGGGTTCTATAATGTTCCTTGTTTTCTTAATAAACATAGTATTCTTTCACGTTACTCAAAAACATGTTTTTAATGTCGTGCAGAGAAATAAGTAGTTTGTAGTTATGCTCCGCCCTCTTGGTTCACGGTGAATAAGAAAAATAATCACAATGGAGATGGGGCAGGTGGGCGGGCTTACATTTTGCTTTTTTGTTTTAACATGTGTAGACTTCTTCTCACACCGTGAAACTTAAAACATGTTTAAAATGGAAAATTTGTTTAAGGAAATAGGCTCCGCCCCATAATTGCAAAATCCATATTTCCTTGCTAAAATGTACCTTTTTAACCATGTTTTAAGTTTTTTGTTGTGAAAATACAAGCCCCGCCCACCCGCCCTCTCTCAATTCTGATGATTTTTTTTATTCGTCGTAAGCGGAGGGGCGGAGTTTAATTGTAAAATCTTTATTGTTTTACGAGAAATTACCATGTGAAATATGTTCTTAAGTAATTGTGTTATACAAAGAGAACTAAATGTATTAATTAAAAAAAAAACCGCTATAGGCTGCAGAAAATTGTCATTTATAAAGTCAAGTTGCCGTCGATAGTAACTTTGATGTTTAACTTTTGCCGTATTTAAAGGGGTTGTAGAAGAAAAGTGGTGGATTTAAATTTCTTGTTGCCGAAATAAGTCTACACGTATTAAGTAAAAAAAGGCATAATGGAGCTTAAACATGTTTTAAGTTTCTTGTTTTTAAACTAATTTTGTTCACATTTGTAACTTCTACTATTTTTTTAACTAAATTTCAGGAACATCCAGATTACTGAAATTTTAAGACTCCTGAAGAATTTCTGTTCTATCTCTAAAAATTTTTATTTTTGTAATTTCGTTAATTTTATTGTGAAAAATGGGAGAACTTTACCTTGAGTTAGAAAACTTTATAAAAATTGTAATATTGTTAGTGTTTCTGCTGGAAATATCGTGCAATATAATAATAATAAAATATTTTATGGCATCCCCTGAAAATTGTTTTAGTATTGTCATTTAAATTTTATAAATAACATACTCCTGTACTTGTCGTTTATGAATCCGTCTCGATTTTTATCCTAGGTATCCAGATTTTCACAAAAAAATCCAAATTATATAATGACATTTTATACCGATATAAAAGCACTGAAGTGTGGTGAACTCGCTGCTTCAATTGACTCATGGGTACAATTTTTTTTAGTGGTTAAATTTGGGAATCTAGCAATGTTGCTGCCGCCTATATTCAATAATAACATATTTTTCTTTTTTCGAAGAAACTGTATTTGTTCGAAAATACTTGAGGGGCGAGTCTAAAATTTGTATTTTTTCACAATTTTAACTTCTACCTTAGACCCATTTTCTAAAAATTCATATACATATCATTATTTTGCCCCGTTGGACATTAAACTCTTACTAATTTAATTTGATAATACTTATAAAATTGTTTTTGTGTTATAAAGGGACGATATTGGTTTTTTTCATATTTCATCAGTTTAATTGCCGATTTTATTTTTAACATTCTTGGATTTCAGTTCAGTTTACACCTAAAAATCATTTTGTAGTGAACAGTGTTATGTTTAATACAGTTACTTTAATGCCACTTGTTTTTGACAAATTGTAAGCAATGAGTTAATTACCTTTATTAAATAATAGACATTTATTATTTGTTCCATACTGCGTCTATTTAGACTCTCACAAAAAATTTCTGATAAGAAGTGCGGTATGAAATTTTTTTGTTACTTCATGTTGCTCAACGAAATTAATGCGTTTTGACACAGTACACTTTTGACTTTGGTTAGTGTGTGTTCGGTGTCTTCTTCTTCATATGGTTTAATTTTGTGAATAATACTTTATTTCTGTGCTAAAATAAAATGTGCCAGATTTAAAGGGTAAATATTGCTTGCTATTACGCTTGTTTATTCGTTTGTTATTTGTTGTAGAGTTATTTCGATTTTTAATTTAAATATGTGTATAATAAAGTGAAAACAGAATTAGGTGTATTAACAAATCTGAGTGATTTTACTAAATGTACAACACATTATTTGTTGTCAGTGAGCTCACAGCTCATCATTCATCAAGTAGGTATGTATTTATTTTGGGAAAAATATGGCCTTAACAACAATTATTTTAAATATTTAATATTTATGAATGTAAAATGTTTAAAAAATAAATTGTTTCAATTCATGTCAGTTTATAGGACAGAAACACAAAAAGAACTCTACTATGTTTTCTTGATGGATACTTTTTGTGGTGATATTTAAATTTTGAAATATTTGACAATACGTTACTTTGTGGTCGGTAAGTTCAATTAAAATAAATTTAACGAATGAATAAACATTTTCACAAATTATTTTTTAGTCGAAAGTATGAATGTTAATATATACGTAATTTAAGCTATTTTGTATTAAAGTTAATTTTTTATTTGTTAATAGTAGTTTTAAATTGTAGTTTTACATGAATTTTCATATACACATTTTAAAATTACAATTACCTGTAAGGTTTCAGAATCCATTCAAAATTTTGGCTCAATTTTGTAACAATACTAAGTGGATATTATTGATTCTAACAACTATTATTGTATAAAGGCCTGTAAAGTTAAAACAAAAATGTGTTTCTTTGTTACACTGCTCCATTGAAATTTTTGGATGGTAGCTTCCTTTTATTATTGAAGTCGATCAACACAAGAGTTGTAGATTGTATTTTAAAATTATCTTTAAAAAAAGAATAACTTATTCAGCAAAAATTTTGGTATTTTGGTATTTGCACATTTTAATATACTTATATTTTTACGAAATAAACCTATACGGCGCCTCGGGTACGAAGCCTATGGGTTTTCTAGTATGTGTGGCGACGATTGGTGACTCATCATCGGCGGCCGGGCGGCGTTCGCGATCCATCGAGAGAAACGTATGGATTGAAATAGCGGCCACCGTCGGGAACGATTCACTCATTCAGCGAACGAAACGAATCCAGTCAAGTTCTGCCGGAAATTATTTTGTACATAATCGCTGTGCAACCATCAGTCGTCTAAATTCGTGTTATTAGGAAATAAATTGTCGAGTTTTATCCACGCCGATTTTTAAATACTCGTACATAGTAACAATATTATTGAGATCCCCTATTAATTTAGTCAGGTTGTTGTATAATAATGAGTTTCAAGAATTGAATGTCTTTTACCTTAATGAAATCAATTTCAGGAAATTAGCGACGAACATGTTAAATTAATGGCTCTAGTTTATTTTGTACGTTATTATTTCCTTAGGATTTGATTTATATTTTTGATTTTAATTAATGTCTGCAATAGGTTCTAGGAACTGTAGGGCAAAAAATGTTATTATTATTATTATTATTATTAATATTATTATTATTAATAATATTATAGTGTGTATATATATCTGCGGGCGGCAGCTCCTTGGAATTTGCACCCCCACGGGGCAGAGGGTTCAAGATGTCGTTTACATCACTGGTTTTTACTATATAAAGGTTATCAGAACACACAAATTTTTTATAATTATTCAAAGAAGCGGAATTTGTTAGACTGTACTTCAAGGGCAAGGGAAGTTCTGTCGAAGTGACCTGAGAACAATTTTTTTAATGCAAAAATCAATCTGTTGAATTTTTTGTGCTTTTACTAAAATGTTGTTCCGTTTAATATTTTTCATGATTGTGTATCTAAATCCAATTTTGTAATGTTAGTCTCCATCGTTGTTAACAATGAATGTTAAGAAAGTTTAAGTTAATTTTAATGGTGTTTGTTGCAGTGAGTTTGTAACGAAGAAGAGGGGACTCGCTAGCAGTAGCAGAACAAGAAGCCATAAAGTTTGTATTATTCTTTCTATGGTGACAGATGTTTTAAATTTTCATTGGCATTTTTAAAGTTATTTTAAACAAGTACACGATATTTCTACTTTTCAAGGTATTGTGCTGGGTAATTCTGCCTGTTTTGTATTTTTAAGGAAATTTCTTTTGGGTATTTGTTGGTTTTTAGACAGTGCTGTTTTATTTAGTTTTTAATATCTATTTCTTTATTTTTACTGTGCATATGACAACAACTCCCTTACAAAAAAAAACTCAAATTATCAGATTCTACACTTTATCTCAGAGATAAAACAAATTTATTTTAAATTTAGTAAGATACAGTAAGCCATATACGTAGATATATGTATTATTAATTTCTGTAGTATATATTACATTTTCTTTTTATTTTAACAAGTTAAGAGAACTTTTTTAATAAATACACAATTTTAATGTACGAAAAGATTTATTTTAGCCATTTGTCCACTAATTTAATTTTCCCGAGATTATAAAATAACCAACCTTATATGTACAAGTAATTAGTGTTACACCATGAACACCAACCAAAACTAATATATTTATTCTCTAATATATAAAATGTGATAAACAACCCATCAAGGTTTATTTTTCGAAAAAAAAAAGTTATACAGGGTCATTATAAAATATTGTAGTCAAGGAAGGCCATGACTTTGGTGATATTGTGTGCCGCCTTTTTAAGTTTTGTGGAAAAGATTACACTAATATTGGAATTTTTATTTTTAACGCCACATTAGTATGACATTAGCGGCTGCACTGTTTCAACGCTTCATCAAATTCTGTCAGATGTCAATAATTTTTTCGTTTGTACTGATTACTGGTACGTTTTCCCACACTTTGTGCGTTAATTGACTTGTCTTGTTTTTATTTTTGCTGTGTTCCCATTTGTTCGAACTTTAAGTGTCTCAAAAAACAGTTATTAGATCAAAACTACAGATCATTGTGGAATAATCTCAGGTAATGAACACAGGAATAACTATAGTCAGTGTTACAAATGACTTTTTTAGTTCTTTGGAGTAATCATCATGTCCTATTACCGTAATGGGGTGTTAAATGAGGATGGGGATGGAGTGTACTCTGTGGAGGCGTCTAAAAACGAGTATCTGGTGAAATGTCCTGTTGTCATTGAGGAAGAATCTTTGAAGACGCTTTAGCGGCGAATTGTGGCCAGATTTAACAACACTGGTAGCGTTTCTAAGTGAAAACCGACGGGGAGACTTCAAGTTAGTGTTGTTGAAGATTTAAGGATGAGAATGGAACAAAGTCTGAATAAAGCTTTGTCAAAACTCTTTACAGTCCGGAGTACCATACAGCATGTGCCAGAAAATCGTAAAAGAGAAGTTACATATGCATCCATATAAGATTTCGTTGGTTCAGGAGCTGCAACCAGCTGATTTTCCTCCTCGCGTTGGGTATTGTCGTTGGTTTCAAGCTAATATGGACCATAACAAGATTCTCGATTTGTCGTTCTTTTCTGATGAAGCCTGGTTTCATCTGTCAGACTATGTCAACTCACAGAACTTCAGAATTTGGTGTATAGAAAATACTCACCCTTTTGAAGAAACACCATTACACGCAGTGAAGGTTGGTGTGGTTAATTGTTTCTAGACAACGATTCATAGGCCCGATACTTTTTAAAGGAAATGAATGTGATCAGTAAACAAAATTGGATGTAGAAAGTGTATCTAGGTACTGCAATAAAGTTTTTTATTTTCAGTAACTTTCATTTTTCTTTCTGTGTTAGTTGCATTCTCTTAATTTAAAACTTACTTCAACTTACTGTTTAGTAATAATTGTAACTTTACTCTTAGGAAGGTTAAAAATCTTTATTAAACATTCTGTTGTTTCAAGAGATCTCATAATCATCTACAGAACTCTTAACACTATGCTCCTGAAATATTATTGTTTTTTTCATATTTTTTATTATAGAAATTTTGAAAAATCTTGATATTAGGATGGCCATGTGGGCGTGTTTTGGGTAGAACTTCTTTGACATTCCTGTTATGCAGATATAGTGTGTTTCAGATATCTAGAAACTGCAAAGCTGAAGGTAATGTTTGGATTTGGACATTGCAGTTTTCACCTATTGTAGAGATGAAGATCAAGGCTTTCAGTTGTGTTTTTTCAAGAGAAAAGCACTGGTCACAAACCACGTCTGCACAATGTTTTGACGATTCCTTACAATTTACAAACTGAACTTTCGCGGGATCGCCACTTTGGCAAAATTATTTACTGCAAAAACTCATTACTCATTGTCATTTTAAAACAGTGGTACTGTTCGTTAACTCTGATAAGACTTGCTCTGCCATTGTCCATTACGTGATTTTTCTCAATTTTTACCTTCAGGGTACCTATAAAAGTGTAATTTTTTAATTAATTACCGTGTTCATTGGTTTCGACAAATTTAACCTCACTTTTTGGATTTCATTATTTGAAAAATTATTGCTTCTTTGCAAAACAGACCAGATGATTTATTCTGTTCAACTCCAATCGACTTTCCAAGGTGTAATTCATGGCAAAGCCCTTAAACGTTTTTCTGACAATTTACAATTTTTGAAGCTGAAATGTACTGCAGTGGCGTTCACAAATGCTCGATAACACTGCAACCCTTAATGCTCTGGCCTGGCGTATTTTCGTGTCTATTTAAAATGAAATTAAACCGCAAACCTGGCATTTCAATTTTTGACACATTTGATAGATTTGTTTCGACGTTCGTGACATTTCAAAAGAGTTGAAATCATTTTGGTGATTAGCGGCACGAGAAAAATTTCAATTGTTTTTCATAGGTGAGTTGACTACAGTATTTTATAATGACCCTGTACTAGCGCCAGTGCTTGTGTTTTGACGTCATGTATTCATTTTATGTTTTTGTTTCAACAGTATGTTCCAAACAAAATTTAATGTAATAAAACAATTGAAACATTATTTTAGTTAGATATCCCAAAAAAGATTCAACTGTTTTTCTTTATTAATATTGTGACTACAGCTAATATATTTGACTCCCTGTCTCCTCAAAAAGTGAAAACAAAATCATTTTTTTCTAAATTTATTTAACAGATTTATTGTTGCATTAAAATAATATGTCGACAACACCACCCAAAATTTAAAAAAAATCGTTAACCAAGCCAACGTTATTAAAACGTTTAAAAACAACTATTAAAAACCCCGATGATGTCAATTTAGAACTTGGACCGACTATTTATCGTGTCATGTGTAATATAAAAATAAAACAATTAAAGTAAACTTTTCCTTCGAAACTCACTAAAAGTGTGACCTGTTTTACAATAAGTATGTCACCGTTGTCGACGGACGGAAAGACTCTCGTTGAATATAAAGCAAAATTGCTTTTATTTGGACAAAAATATGTTAAATGGAGATTGGATTTTAAACGAGAAATGTAAGCTGGGGCATCAGAATAAATCAAAGGCTTATCCCAAAATAGGAGCAGCTAGTTGCCGCCGTCTAGTGTCGAACCATTTGAGATATTGACGTGAATTTTTGTATACGAGCATATATAGATAGTTAGCTACTGTTGTTCAAAAAAATTATAAGTAGCTTTTGATATTTCGGAGAAATTCACTTCTGTCTAATTTATGTTTTTATTTTATTACTAACTGGATTTCTTTCCAGATTTACACATTGAACGTGATAACCGAAGTAATAATAATAAATAATATGCTTTATTTCCAACGTACTAAAAGATATCAATATGCAGCCTATTTTTTTAATGGCTTTATTTCATGATTTATAATTAAATCATCTTTGGAAAGGATTTAGGATGTCGGCGATTAAACCACAATGCTAATGCTAAAAATGACACATGTAAAAACAAAATGGCAGACACTTTTTGATAAGATATTTTTTAAAAGAAAAGTGAAGTTGCAAAGAAAGTTACAAGTACAAGATTAATTTATTTTAATAAATAAATAAAATTAAATTACAGTAAATGCTGAAAATGTTGCTCAGTTTCTTGGAAGCATAAATGAGCTCTTCGCTTAACACAAAATCTCGGGTGTCAGAAGTCAGATACTCTCTGTGTTTAGACTAATAATCCGATTGTTAAAAAATTTCCGAAACATGACTACTGTTATTCTAGTCGAATGAGCTGCAGCTCTGTCTTGTTTTTAATCTTTCGTAATATTGCTCAGTAAGTTCCATCCAATAATTTCATTTATTGCGCTAAATATCTATTTTAACAGTTTAATATTTTCAAGCGTTTCTTTGTATAGGTTTTTCAGAACTTTGTGATGAGTTGCAAAAATTGGCATAGTCAACGATATTATTGGGAAATTCTTCCCAGAATTCGTTCCAAGTCGCTTAAATCGACAAATTTAAATCAAGCTAAGAAATCAGTTTCTAATGATTTTAGTTTTTGTATTTTTGGATGACTATTTCAAATATTGGCTTTACAAAATTATCGAAAATTAAAATAAATGCCATTCCAAAGAAGACGATTTTACAGAATATGTGACTCATCTTAGAGTTTTTATTCTATAATAGTAATAGAGCAATAACGCCAAGACTGAAGCAAAGAATCAAATAAAGATTACATTGAACTATAGGCTAACAATAAAATAAACAAGTAAATGTGGCCAGTTATGGTGTGTTTTAATCGATACATATTCTATATGCATTAGATACACACGCATTGCATTGAATTGTACCAAACTGAGCTTAAACTGCAATAACCTAATAACTCATGATGTTGATTTTACTGCTTAATTAACACATGAAACTATTCGAGCATGGACCATTTAAAGTTTAATTTAATAATAATCTATAACATGTATGTGCAGAGCAGTATTATCTACCTATCTACCTATCTATCTATCTATCTATCTATCTATTATGTGACATGTGATGATTTAACACACAAGATCTATCAGAATTCGAAAGAAAAAGTTGAGCAATTCATTCTTTCCTATTTTTTCGTCAAATTTTAATACCGATTTTGATTTTCAAACTTATTACAAAAATAATAAAATAACCTCTTTAGCTGTAACAATATATAAAGTAAGAAAAAGAATTTAACGAAATAATTAAATTTAAATTCTAAAATAACATATTATCACGAAACTTATTAATTAGGGTTAGTTAGATAAAAATGTTTTTCGCACGAAGTACACCAATAAAGCACCAATATTATTACAAAATTATAGCTTATGTCAACTGATCACCTTAATTTTTGGTCAATGATTGATACTTGATAAAAATTTTGTACCTACGAAAAATCCGTTTGCATTCCATTGCGGTGAATTTGCAATGACAATAGTTAAATTGACGTTTAAGCACCCTAGTTATTTAAAAAAAATTGACAGTGCCGCCAACCCTAATAATTTTTTAAAAAGTATGTAAGGGAATTTGTTATTATACCAACCTTCTCTTATTCTTATGCCATTTATGTTTAGTGAATGTATCATATATAGGGTTAAAATCAATACCAACCCTAAGTAAGTGGCGGCATGTGGTAAAGCAAAAAACCGTGATATGGTTGAAAGCAACAAAGATTATGATAAAGAGCAAACCGATTTAAATATTTAAAACGTTTTGTCTAGACAAACAAAAAACTTGAAACGCGCTTTAGTTATTTCAAATAAGGAACATAATACAATTAATTTATTGATATAGATCAAATAACGTTGTAAGCACGAATTATGGTAAAATGGGAGCAATTAGCAAATATGCGCTAAGTGGGTAATAATCGCGGACAATCTAAAAATATTAGATTAAAAGTGAATTATGTGCAAGGAATACTAAGGAAGTATTGCAATAGGGACACCTTAAGGACTATTTAATCTTATGTTTTCTTGGCCTGTTCACTCATAGAGCACAAACACTCGAATTTCTGTTTGTATATCTGACGGTCTGTCTGTCTGTCTGTCTGTCTGTCTGACGTCTCTATTAATTAAACACATAATCCCCGAAACTGTTGGACCGATTAAATTTTCTAACAAATAAATATACTTCCTGTTCCTGAGTTATTAGACGGTTTACCCTTATTAAATTCAGCGAATGTGGTATATATGCAAGATGGTGCGCCGCCACACTATGCTGGAATAGTGAAAAACTTTTTAATTAATCGCTTTCCCAGACACTGGATCGGAGGAGAAAGACTTTTTTTTCAGTATTAACAACATCCGGAATTTGCCCACATTTTCGGAAACACCCTGTACATTATTATTTTTAGCTGAAGTTGGAAGCTTAATTTAGTACATTGGAAATACATGACTCATACATAGCGTCGAAGTGGGGCACAAACCAATATTTTAAAAATAAATGTAAATCAATATATTTTATAATTTGACTCTGAAACGTTTCTCTGATGTCTTTTAAATTTTGCAACTACAGAAACATTTTAACTAATCATATTGTACAACATCAAAATTAATACGTTTATTTTACAGAAAAAATTAACGACGACTTATTAAAATATGTATTATTAAATAAACTTTTACTGAACATATCGAGATACTACGTGTTGTATTGATTATGCTTCAGACGCGATGAATATTATTATAGATTTCTTTTTACATAATAAATGAGCTATAGTTTACAAAATAGCTATAATTATAAATAAAATAGTGTTATTTACAATAAATTAATGACTGCAATAAATCTACTTTATATATTTTATTGTATGTAAATATTTTTTGGAAAACGTGTGTTTGTGTTAAATTATAAATATGGATATCAATTTATTTTAGTATTTAAATTAGCATATGTATGCAAGTTGCATATCGCGTATTTTTGATATGACAATGACATTTTTTTTTAGCTTTAGTAGATATTTAAATTATCTTTTTTTAAATTGATTGACACAGATTAATTATTGCACGTTTTGTTGGTTTGAGTATATGCATATTTGGGATGTTTTATTTCGTGAGTTGTAAAAAATCGAAACTACCTCTTTTCCTAAAATATTCGTAAAATCCGAAGTTAGGTCTGTTATTGTCACACTCAGCATTTCTTACAGGTCGCTGTGAATGGTTTATTAAGGGAGAATAAAATTTATTTATGATTTCTGTTTGGCGCAAGTCTGAACATCTACTTAGGTTTTTTCTGGTATTTTTACAAATAAATGTACCTGAAAACTTATTTATTTCAGTCTACATTAGCCACTTTGATTTAGAAGAGTGATTTCTCTTATGTCAGAAAAGCTTAACTAGGTACATGTCGACTGAGCTTACAATAAGTATTTCATACCTACTTGATTATAGAAAACTAAAGATGGGGAGAACAATTTGTCAAAATAGTTCTAATTCATTCGTAATTAGACCCTGAAAGAGGCCAGTGGTAATAAATTTTCTAAAAAATGCCCAAAGTGAAAACAATTTACATAAATTCGTGGATAAAAGATATTAACTTATTTCAACTGATGAAAATGTTTCCTGCTTTTTTTAAATTTACGTTGCATATTTTTTTAACACGACTGTTTTAGTTTGTTTTTGTCTTGATATAAAAAAATTATGTTTAAAATAACATGTGAACGCAAGTCCAAATATCCCAATTGTTTCAACACAGCTTCATAAAAACTTGAAAAATTAGAAAAATATTGTAAAATGTTAACCAATAAAGAATTAAAGAAATTGTAAAAACCAATTGATATATAACTTCTGATGCGTGTGGGCGTTAAATTGCCAATCTACTTAGATTATTTAAGTAACAAAGGGCCTAGTAAATCTTAATTAATTGCATGCAAACGAGTCGAAAAACCAACCATCTGACTGTATCTGATTTATCAATGAATTTTTCATGAATTTCTTTCTTCCTGATGTTGACAAATATTTGTGCATATAAATCCGTTCTTTAATTATTAATGTCTTCAATAATATAACATATTCATTGGTGTAGTAATTTGTGTTTAGCAAACCCAAATAATATTACACATCAACATGATCACATAGGTTTCAGTGAGGACACTACATATATTTTTATATTAACCATAAGCTACAGACTTAATCGTAATAAACTTATAAAACGACCAAAGTTTAGCTGAAAGAGAAGTTTAGTGTGCGCTCCCAGAACGATTAAGTTTGGGTCATGATTTCCGTAGTGTAAATGTTGAAATATTGCCTCTTGACACTATAATTATATATTTTTTGTTCACTAAAAATATATATTTGATGAAATAATTAAATTCAACGAAGAGATATTCAATTATTTGTAAGTGAAACAATCAAGTTGTTGATAATCTTTATAGATATTGTATGTTCATAATTAATTATGTTAATTAGCATTGTAAATTAATAAAATCATGTAGCTTCAAATTACATAGTTCAACAAAAAAATTGTATTTGCTTAGCGTAAAACCTTGAATTAGCTTCAAGCACTTACTAAAGTTATAATTCTACAAAATTCCCCGTAAGATTCTCTTAAATCTCTTGTTGGATTAAAGTTTTGTTACATATTATCTTAAAATACTCAAACAAGCTGAAGTTATTAATGCTGATAAAACTCCTGTAAAAGAATTTCGTTGGTACCAGCTGCTACCAAAATTTTATTGAGATAAATTGTGAAAAACCTTGTCCGTTACCTCATTTCTACTGGAAATCATGCACAATTTTAATTTTATTTATTTAACTCTAAAAACTAAACTTCACGTTATGAGACAGCCGAAAATAAAAAACATTTAAGCAGAGTTGCTTTCATTGTGTACGTATTTTAAGCAACTTTCGTTGATTTATGTCTAAATTTGAAGTGGCCCTGTTTGCTTTTCCAGTTGATTAAATTTTCGTGTATTTGAAACGACAAGACAAAATGAAATCAACAAAAACGTTACCTGATCAACAATGATAATGTCACCGCCGGTGTCATCCAGAATTTTCGTCAAATGAGAAACCCCTGAAACAAAACCAAACTGGATTAGTGTCAAAACTGTAATGTAAAATTACTCGAGGTATTAATTAAGCTCCGAAAAGCTTAATACGAAACTTGCAGTGAAACGACGAAATGTTCATTATTTCAGCACTTAATTAATTGCTTGGGTACCGCTTCGTTGAAAATTCAGAACTATAGTGCGCATTAAATCAATAAATGGTGCTGCAGTTAATAAAGTACATTAAACAATGTGAAACAATTTGTACGAACGGTTCATTTAAATTAATACGAGTCCTGAAGCTGTCGCAAATGTACAGGGTAATTAATGCTTTTATCGCTTTTTACTATAACAATTATGATTTTATGAAGTGCTAAAAAGCGCTAGAAATAATTTAAATTAGGTGGAAGTTATGTGTAAAAAAATGATTAAAACGAACTAAAACACTCCGCTAGTACTAATAACATTCAAAGTAATTTATCCAAGAGCACCATATTGTTTCTACGTAACGAAGAAATAGCGCATACGTACGCGAAGTCGCTCCTTGAAATTAAGGAACCCTCGTAAAAAATATGACACTAGACCTCATTTTATCAGAAGCAAGAGATACCGTGCCATCTACCTAATTCTTTTGTTTATTCTCTGGTTTTATTTGCTTTGTCTGAGTTATTTATTACCTCTTTTTCGGTACATTTAATGCGGGCGTTGTTCCCGTATGACAACAAAAAAAAAACAGATGTGCCAACGCAATTCCACATTGCAGTAATCCTGGAAATAAGCGCATAGTTACGTGTAATTAGGTCTCTTTTCACTAGCTAACATTTATGAGTTGTAAAATCTGGATGAAACGGCATAATCTCAGTATTGTTGAAGGGGAGTATTTTACAGTGGCGGCTCCTCAGAGGAGGCAGGGGAGGCTGAGCCTCCTCTATTTTTGGAGCTGAGCTTCCTCTAATTTTTTTCCATGAAAGAATTTATATTTTTGTAGACATTTGTCATTTTTCAGAATATTTTCTTGGATTTCATTTACTTTCATCATATATCAGGTTAAAATGTCGGAAAAATTTATATTTGTGCCCTCACAATCATAATTCACATTCACACCACTCCGCGTTTGGTTTCAGCGGCAGAGGCTTGCTAGCCGCTAGCCTCCGAACGACGATGCATCTGAATAATGAGACCGTGACCTTGACGCATCGTCAGTGTGTATTGCATTGGCTAAAACGTTGATCGCACTGCCGCTCCAAGCCGCTAGCCTCCGGCTAGTTCATCTCTTTTCAGATCAAGTCGTACAGATAACTTTATCTCTTTCTTATTAGTTGGAGCAATCGGGTGTAAGTAGGAAAAACATTGAGGTGGTTTCGCGAGCTCCCTGTTCAGTGGTGGTGGTGTTTAGGCTTTACGTAGGTAAGGGTATAAAAGGGAAGACCAACACCATCACTCCCATTAATGGTATTGACAGTTACAATTAGAAACAAAACAGAGCATTTCATGAAAATAATTATAATAAAACTAAATAGTTAACGGCTTCGGTTTTAAGAAACAAATTATACTGTTGGAATTGTGTATTAGTGATAAATCTTCCGCTTGGGGTAAAACAGGCTATAATAATTTACAAAATTTGTCACGAGCTATAGAAATACATGAAAAATCACAGGAACACATATTTTCTTAGATTAAATTAGAAATGCTTGGTAAGCAAAACATTGCCAATAATTTAGATTCGGCTCATAAAAGGGAGAACTATTACGAGAAAGTTGGTGAAAATTGGGCAATTTTGAAAAGACTAATCGATGCAATATAATTTATCTGTCAACGCAAGAGTGTTCTTTTCGTGGGCATGACGAAAAAAATTATTCAGATAATAAAAGATATAAAAAGTAGTGCTTTTCAAATTTGAGCCTCCTCTGAAGAAAAGTTCACGAGCCGCCACTGGTATTTTAAGCTTTTCAGTTGGATATTCTAATGCAAAAAGCGACGGTGACGGTGGTTTGCCGCTCTTGGAATTGCGGGGAAATTGTGGGTTTGTCTATATGCGTATCAGAGGTTTTTATGCCCTTTCTCTTTTATGCGCGTATTTAAGGGAATTATTTGTATGCGTCGTGGAAGTATTGGAATTCCTTTAATGGAATGTAGGGCGTCATGAACAGAAAAGAAATTAATAATATGACCTCTATATTTAAGTAGGAAACTCATAAATTCTACCGACCACGAACAAAACAATTTTTTTATTTAATATGTCACGTTACAAAAATAGTTTCATAAAAAATAACAAGAACATTGATTATTATTATTATAGGTTTTTGTTTTATCTGTTTTATCGGAAGAATGACACGAGAACAATAAAATTTTATTCACATCGTTAATGTGTTATAAAATTTTTATGTCTTATTACAACTGCTAACGAAAAAAGAATTAAGTTATCTAACTTATCGATAATGCTTTAGTCAATTTTTATCCTTAGAATACTAAGTTATTATTATAAACACACTGACATATAAAATTAATTGAATTAACTCATTTATTATGTTAAATAATTGGTCGAACTTCACTCGCCCCTGAAGAACAATAAAACAAACCCAACTTTTTAGAAAAATTATAATTTATAAAATTAGATTATGCGAATTTTATTTTTTTAAGAGATTAGTTATAAGTTAAAATCAAGATATGTATGTAACATTAAAATAAATGTAAAGAAGTTAAATAACACTATTGTATTCCCAAATTTTCAGGAAAATATAGTGAACCGTAAAAAAATTGACTCATTCACTAATTTTTATAAGTCACACTGTGTAAGAAATTTAAAAACTTTTAATGCAATGATAAACCACAAGTATTGTATGGACTTAATATTCTGCACATTTTGGATAGGATTTATTCGGCAAAATTTTGAGATGACGTCATCAATTTTTGGAGGGAGATAAACAGATGTATTTTGATTATAAATTTACCATGCTTACGATAAGTTTAAAACGTTAGCAAGATTTCAAAACATTTGGTTGTGCACTTCCTGATTTAATCAATAAAATAAATTGACTCTTTCTAAATACTATGATTGTGTTGATAAACAAGTATGCAGTCCTAATATTTTAAAGTAATGAATTTTGCTTAACTATTTACCATGATTACAATAACCTTAGCATATTTACAACATTTCAGAGCATTCGATTTTGCAGTTTCAAAGTTAAATTGCAAAATATTGTTATACAGTTTTGAATTTTTTTCGAAAAATCTGGATGTTTAGGGTGAAAATTCGACACGGATTCACACACCACCAGTGCAGGAGACGCTTATTTTATAAAATCAAAAAAAACTTCTATTATAAATTTTCGAGATGACGTCATTCCATTGGTGGTGGGAATGATTAGCCATCTACATGATATTTCTAATATACGTAAAAAAATTTGAGAATGGTTTCGGAGATTACTAATAAAAATGGATACAGACACTAGACAGACAGACAGACAGACAGACAGACAGGCAGACAGACAGACAGACAGACAGACAGACAGACAGGCAGACAGACAAACAGACGGAAACGAGACAAACTCATCCAAATCAAACTAATTTCCATCTGACATTCTATCGATGTATAAACATAAATAAACACTTCAGCTTCAGATTGCTACTACCTAGTGCTGAAGGACATTTTATCCCGTTAGTTATGTGCTTTAAATGTATTTTACATTATCCGTACGGTTCAGGGGCTGCGGGGGTGTTATATTATGCCGCTGGCTTTTACTTTAGAGAGGTTATTTCAAAACGAAAATAGTAAAATCAAATTTTATATTTTTTGTAAAGAGCTGGATTTGTTGGATTATACTTCAAGGGCGAGGGAAGTTAATTAAAAGAGTTGTGTTAAAGTGTTGAGTGCTATATTTTCCTGGTTAAGTTAAGCTTGACATAATCTTCAGCTCTACATCGTTTGGGTACCGTCAGACCTACGCGTATGTTTCCTTAATGTAAAATACATTGAATTACCTCTAACAAATCTTGCTATTAATTGTACGAAATGAATCAAATAAATCTAAGGTTTTGAATTTCCAGTATAAATCACATACGTTAACAAAAGATCAACCAAGGGTGGACTCCCAAATATGTTTTCAAGCCATTATTCTGTGACAGACTTTAGTAAACTCGAATGTCATGTTACATATTTATTTCTTTTTATAACAAGCAAGAAATTGTGCTTTATTTTTCCTTTCTAACTGAATCGTTCCTTCGTTAATTAAATCTAAATTTTCTTCAATGTTTTTATGTTTGAATGATGTTTGTTATTGCGTCCAATATTAATTTATTTGAATTTTAGCTGAAGTTAACAATTCAAACTGTGTCTAGTTTTTTTAACGTTGGCATATAAGAATTGTATACTTATGAAATGACGCTTACGGTAATGCAAATAAATTTCATTAGAAAAATTTTAATCTGGTAACTTAAGGGCGCGTTTATAGAATACTTCAACTGATATTAAGTTAATCACGCATTTAACAAGGCGTTTAGCGAGAACGGATTGGCGTAGAGTCGATCACGTGGTACTTTAACGCCCGTACGTAATGTAATACGTAATCAAGTCAACTGCTTGTATATTTTTGTTATTACAGGCCAAAACGAATTGGAAATAAATTGTTCATCATCAAATTTATCAATAATCTGTCGACGGTGCTTTGTGCTTAAGTGAAATTTCCGATATGTGTCTTAAAATCTATTAGTTCTTGGAGATCTATTCTTTTCCTTCGTGACGGCGATTGTTCTTACAAAATAACAAACTAAAAGTAAATACAGATTTGCTGTAGATACTCTTAAATAAGTATATTTACTTTAGGATGAAAAACTTACTTTTAGATTTTTAAACGATTTTTACTTCCCAAGTGTAAGCGAAAGAAATATTGTAACCGAGTTCATCAGACGACTTGCTACTTTCATGTTTTCTCGACGTTTCATGATCAAAGTGGTAACCACAATAGCTTCTTTTTTTTGTCTTAAACTCTCTTTATCTATTTTTTTTTTTTATTAAATCAAGAAAGATTCACCATATTTACCCGTACACCCGTACACCCCAGTGTTTTATTATTAATATTACACTGCACGTGTCGGAATTGACATACGTGTCCTTGCTGAAATAATGTTGATCCGAATATTTTCAATTGGGAAAACTCTCTAAAAATACACGCATAACCTTGCCCTTTATCAATGCATCAATATTTTGAAGCAATTAATCATTCGTCTCTAGGGACAGCTTGTCTATGAAGCAGGAGAGATGATACATTTCTGGGTTATAAAATGTTTTTTTTCTAATATTTTAAAATTAAATGTAAAAAAAAATGTGATTAATGATATTTCAAAATTAGGTCGTTGATTGCTATGTGATAAATCTTTGTGTGCATCGTTTATTCAAAATTTTATTTAAAAAAATGTTGTATTAAAGGTTTGTACATTTGCGTTTGTCAAGCCATCATCTGATTGGGTAATCAGCAACAGGAGTAATTTATCGCAACTTGTAATTGTTGTCTACTTAAGCTTAAGTGAATATAATGACAAAAGTTTTTTTTTCTAGAAACTTTCACATTAACTTTTTGACAAACTGATTCTATCTTTTATATTTTGCAAAGTAATTTCGTTCACAGATATTTCCAGAGCTAAAAATTTGTTAAAAACAAATATCTAGGCAAATTACGCCGATTTAGACGCAGTGACAATAATTTTTCAACCAAATTTATGGAAAACTTGATGTTGATATTTTTGGGTCGAAACGTTGGAAAGGTAGTGAAATAAATGATAAACAACAGAAATTAAGGCAAATCTTTTTCTAAATTCTTGATATAATTAATTAAATACAAATTAAATTTTCGTATTACTCATTTTGGACTTGTTAAAATTTTATTTTTTGCGAAAAAATTTTGGAGCATCTTGTGCCTTGCGTCATCTACTTCTGAACTTATGAGCCGCTCGTGCCCGTTTCCTAAGGTCAAGTTGACCCCAGACCAAATAAACAAATGTGTTTTCGTACGATAATGCGTTCGATTCATAGGTAGTGATGGAGTATGGGTGATTAAAGTATGATACGTTAATGAATTCAGAAAAACAAGTTCTACAAGAATTTCAAAAAATACATGGGTTTATTAGAAAAAAAAATGTATGTCGCAGACAAACACAAAAAGTATAATAGGTTGTCAAAACACTATTATCACAAATAACAGTTTGCAAACTCATTTTTTTTAATTTTTCCAAGAAGCGGGATTTGTTGAACTGTACTGAATAATTCAAGATAAAAGTAGTAATAAGTATTGGAGCATAGCAACAACACGTTGCTAACCTTTCTAGTCTCATTTAAGCAAAAAAGCTTGTTTTAAATTTCAAAACTAAGATGTAACTTGAAATACTTATTTATTTTGTCTGACAAAGCAAACATTTTCCACGCACAAAGCTCGTTTGCTTTAATCCCCTGGGAATTTTACTTTGTAAGTTACTCTAGACAGACACTGCAACATTGTGAATCTTGAATAAATTTAACGTAGGTAAAATTTCTATAGGTACTTGTAATTTTATTCCTTCCAATTGCTGTCAACGTGATGTCTATCTTCTCTAACGGTTCTAAACGATTAGTAAAAAATAAAATTTAAATAGGGTGTCACCTTCTGCACGATATTTCTAAAATACCTAGAAAATTTTACAACAATATCCAGCAGTCTTGGAGTTTATCTGGCTAATAAAATCGATACAGACAATAGACAGGTGGAAATGGGAGACCTATTTTTTCACACTGTAATGGTCGTGAAACGTCAGGCAAACCTGTAATTAGCCGTTCTTCCGATTCTCCCCATTACATTACTTAGGCTCGGGAAGTTAAAACGAGGTAACGAAAAATCTGTCTACTTTTGTTGTTATACATTACATTTTAAATATTTTATGGTACCTATACTTTATGAATTCTGTCTTATATGTTTCCTATTAAGAACTATAAAATACAAAGAATGCAACATGAAAAATTGTATAAATATTTAAAATTACTCAAAAAACCGCTCTATCATTTCGAAAATATTAGGTGTTTAAAAATAACCGACAACTGATTTCACATCAGCGTATCAGGTATAATAAACCAGTTATTCCTTTGCCTGTTCAAAATGTCTTGTATTCTTTTAACATCGATAATTTGCTTTGAATTTAGAAAAGCAACGAATGCACAATTGAAATCATTATAAACAATAAAAAATCATCCCTTGATAATAATTTACGTTAACAGTAAAAAATGCGAAAGCTCGCTGCTCTTGAAAATATGTGGTGGTTGGTGAACTTCGATCTTTAAAAAAAGCTCTTTGTTAATTTTCGTGCTGTTCGTTGTTTGAATACGATAGCTTTATTCCAATCATAAACTTTCCGGAACACGTAAAAGCATTGAAAGCTTTGTTTACTTATTACAATGACCACTGCGTTGGTAAACGAAATTTCGGCCGCATAGTACACCACTGAACAATGCAATTTGCGATTTTCTTTTTTTAACTTATTTCTTTTTTAATAATTATCCGTACAATAGTTTCAGAGTATATTTGAATAACAAAATTCGACACAGACGACAGGCAGACAGACGGAAACGCGAAACCTATTTTTTCATAGAGATCGGGAAACGTCGATCTTATTCTATGACCTCGGGAAGACTCATTCACTGTTCTGTTAATTCTGGAAATGTATGTCATATGGAAATCACAAAAGAAAATATAACAATAATATTAAATCCCTAAAAGTATAAATAATGTCGAAATATAGCAATGATTTCGTAGTACAATTTTCACAACCCCCAGTAATTTTTGGTAATAATTAGTGACTTTAGTAAATAAATCATATCATACATATTTTATAACATGATGATCAAGTTTCACGGACTGATGAAGCGATGAAACAATAAATTAACTATTTAACAAATTAACAAATTGGCTAGAAAATTGTGTTCACCGGGCTGTAACGTTATTAATAAAATAAATCCGCACCCAAACCACCTGCCAAACTCATGAGTATCCACAAACATCTGCGTATTTATTTTCTATTTTGTATAAAAACACAAATTCCAGTCTTCCTCTATTACAAAATAAACAAAATATAAGATACGTGATCCTAAACTCTGCTTATGTTTAAAATAAAATCTCTAAACCCAGAGCATAAACACACATTTCTTATCCCCACACCTGTATTATGAGAAAAGAATGATCTTTGTTTACCTATAAATTTGATTTTTCGGTTCGTTCCAGCACACATTTTTCCTTATATCACGGTGTATGAAAGAAGTAAATCAAGACAACAAACCAACAATGATGTAGACGAAAGTGAACGGAGCGTAAATACACAACTGGGTTGTACGATCGGTCGCTATGAGAAATTTCGTTTAGATGAAATTTTTTGATAAGTGCTCAATAAAACATATGTCTGAAATACATTTGGGTTCGATGTAATTTTTCTTTATTGCAGGTCTAGGAGTTGGAGGGATGTTTCCGGTGAAGTGAGTCAGAACAATTTAATAGAACCGAAGGAACGAAATTACTAGCGGGGGTGGTAAAAAGCATGAATGAGTGATGGTTAAAAAATAATGGGCTATTTGGGGCTAAGCGAGTTGCGATGTTATAGGTAGCATTATTTTAGAAGCCTGTCGGCGAAAAATCAAAGGTCAAAATATTATTTTTTACAAAGATTGTTTTTTACTTGAGTGAATATAACAGATGAAGTACTTATTAGCTTCGCGAAATTTTGTTACCGGTCTCTTATAAAGTTTGTCTTACTAAAGTATTAAAAAGGTGGTAATTCCATTCAAAGGAATTTGGAGTAAAACCGAAAGTGTCAAAGGGGACCAGCACTTTCGCTGAATAATTAACATTTAAATACTTGCATGGTGTATTTAGGGTTGTTTCCGGCTGTAAAATCTGTAACTCAAGACGCGTCGTGGATAGAAATTCGACTTGCAACATTAATAAATACACAGACAGAGAAACCTATATAAACGTTAATAAAAATTATCCAAGTATTAAACAGATTATAGATAAAAGAAAGTTTATAACTACCCAGTAAACACAGTTACGTCGTAGCGATGTTAATGCCACTTAACTCTGTCTACGATCTTGTTAGCTGTTACATCCCAAACTGCGTACATTTGCTTTCCCTGTGCTATGTAATGTAATCAACAGTGACCCATGCTTGTAACATACTGGTGACATCCACATTGTTTCAGACTAGAGACGTGCTCGCTGGTACATCATCATAACGTTGTGTTAGTATGTCGCTAGATTCTCTATATTTTGATGTATCTGTTACGTTTTATTTTAAACGCCAATATAACGTATTAAATGGACATAGACGTTACGTATATATCGCAACATCGTAAACATATGACTCTCAGTATATTTTATTAACATGATCTATGCGATATGAATAGGCATTTCAGAAAGTCTAGTTACCATTTAGGGATATGGATATGGAGAGTAAAATTTAGAGCTTACAGTAAATTATTATTTTGTTCAATGTTTGAAAAAATATAATATGTAATGAGTAATAAAATACAAAAATTAATATAAATTCATAATATAAATAAATAAATATATATATGATTTCCTAATTCGAAAATAATACAATATAATTTACACTTAAAAAAAGACACAGAAACTATAAACTGTCGTTGTTTTTTCTTTCTTCAGGCGTTGACTAGAATGCCGTAGCCACTTTGAGCAGCGTTGTTCTACTTCTTTTTCTACTGCGGAATGGGTCTTCATTGTAATTTCTTCAAAAATAAAAATTGTAATAATTATATTTATTGCAAAAAAAATACCTTTCATGATATTCATTGTTTTTGTCCCAGCCATTTTGGAATTTTTCTACCGAACAAACAAGCTACAGCAAATTCGCTGAAATTTTTTTTTTTAATACACGCCCCACATTGTTCTTTTTCCCATTACCACCTATCTGGGACAATAGCAGTTCCTGAAATAAGAAAAGAAGAAAATATTTTTATGTGTATATATCGAGTGACTCTGAAATAAGTTCGGAAAATAAAACCACAACATCACGCAGTAGAGAAAATTTTAAGTAATTTCTTTTATCTAGTCCTAATTCAGGGGAAAAAATATCAAGATCTACACCTCATTCAGTGCCATTTGTTTTCATCTAAGCAACACATAGCAAAAACAAAGAAAAAATTTAGTCACAATGGAAACTGAATAAATCATTGCCGCATCATTTACATTTAACAAGATGTTCCATATTTGTTTTTTGAAACTGGAGCAGCAATTTAATTACTTTCAATCCGGGTGACAATTAAAGGATTTTTTTTCCGAATCTATTTGGAAGTCACCGCGTATGTATAACATACAGGGTGCTTCACTATAAGACTTTTCTGCAACCCACTATGTATATAACGTGTTAAGCGAAATGTGTCATGTTTAGTAGGTTCCTAAAAAGTATTATAGTATTACAGGCATCTACCTGTATACAGGCTGACTGCGAAATAAGTGCAAATATTTTAACCACGGCATCCCCCACCCTAGTAGAGCCGAAATATAGAAAAAACAAACTAAAAATCGAATGGGGCAAAACCCCCATGAACCACCCTCGATACGAAGGCACTGAGCCACCTTGTAAACAGAGTTGGAAAAACGTTCGAATAAAAACGAACTTGAAATTGAAACTTTCAGTTTCAATTAAAAGTAAAACCGACTTTTTGCTGCTTATCATTCGTTCATTCATTTACTCATTCATCGCTAAAGGTCAGTGTGAAAGTTTTTTGGTAGTTTTGATTCTGACGGATGTTTGGTCCTTGTCACAACGATTTTACATTGTTTATTGGAACAGAAATAAGAGTAACTTAGAATGCTACTACCTTTTTACAAGAAATGTTGAAAATGTTGTCCTTGACTAGCAATACAGACCTCAGAGCGTCGCAAGAGGTTTGTTGATAGGTAAAAAAACACCGGAGTAGCGGCTGCCACTTTCACTTGTTGAAGTTCTACGATAATTTCTGGACACTGTTGATTTCCACAAACGAACTGTTTCATCCAACTGATACACATTTATCGAAAACCGTCTCTTGAAATCGTATTTGTTGACGACTACGTGGAGTTCCATCGGACAAAAAGTGAGTTACACAACGTGGACACAGCGGGCTCCAAACCCTGTACTTTGTCAACATGGTATGGATGTGGCCGTATTCTTTTAATGTAGGATGCACTACAAGCTGCGAAAATCCAAATTCTCCTTTCTGCCCCATCACGGCCACGATCGTGAGTTTGAAGTTGAAGGCACCATGATCTCGGAGTTGCTGTACCATTAATGCAAATGTTCACGCACACCAAGTACCATTTCGACACAATCTGCATGGGAAAACTCCACCATAAACCGATTTCACCGACCGCTCGATGCTAACTGGCCCTTTTCGTGTTTTTCACGTTGCGATTAAAAAAGTGCCTGATAAAGTAACTTTTTTGGTTATTAATTCGACTCGCTCTGTTCCATTCATTGTAGTAAGTATGTAGGTCACAAAACAGTCCAGCGGCGCGTACAACAATTTACATTTAATTTCAAATAATTTTTTCTAGACACTGCTACTACTTAGGACCGTGAATTTTACCCAGTGACATAATCATATTGTGAGCTATTCCCCATTTTTTTTTTGCATGTATTTCGCAGTCACCTTGTATAATATCCAAAATGATGTTATATGTAAGTACATATAAATTTATTGTATTTTTTTAACTTACAAAGAAACCTGCTTGTTGTAGTAGGCAGAGATAACCTTCTAATTCCTCAAAATTTGTTTACCTGTGGTCTTGGCGGCATATCTTCTATTACTGTTTTCTTTTTGATTTGTCACATTTGATGACGTTTTCATATTGGAGATTTGTTCACTCGTTTCCTTTAGAATTTCTTTTGTTTCGCACATATTTTTTGTATTTGTTTCAAGTCTAGAGTAAAATTATGTTCATTAGCACCTAGTTCATAAAAAATTGCAGTAACATACCTTTGCAACATGTTATGGCAAAGAGCCTCACTTTCAAAAACAATCACCGTAAGTTTTTCAAAATCAGCGGGAGTATCTTCAGTGATTAATGGTGGTATTTCCAGCTTATCTGAAAAAACTGTTGTTGTTATTTACGTACAGTTATCAAAAACAACAGAAGCATGTAAAAATTAAAATGATTACTTCATTAGAATTATATTAACTTACCTAGTGTAAATACAACCCACACTGAACGGCACAATTTTCACAAAAGTGCATTAAAAATGAAGTGAGTTACGGATTCACGAGAAAGGTTCGGTGGTTGTGAACCAAATGGCCAAATGGAATTCGACAGCTTCACTGTGAGTGTGAAGTGCAATAACCATAAATACGGAAAAAAGGGATCGTCCGACTCATAGACAAACCAAACCAACAAAGGTCCGACTGCACCCCCCAAACATCCATAAATTTAATAAAATCAAAATTAACCACTCTCTAATTTTTTTGCTACCCATCATCGCTTTATAAACGTCTTTATAAGATCAAAATTCGACGAATGAACTCTTCAAAACCTTGTCCCGTTTCAGGGACAATGGGCAAAGAATTTTTATGGCTTTGTTTGTGTCGTTGGGTCTTCTCTATATTACCCCAGATGTTTAAGGTGACCAGACGTTCCGATTTGATCGGAACTGTACCGATTTCAATACTCTAATTCCGATTTCAAATTTCGTCCAATAAATGTTCCGATTAAAACATTCGTTCCGTGAATGTTCTGATTTCTATAAATCTGATAAGAATAAAGATAAATCCTCGGATAAATCACTAATTTTCATGAATAGTAATTTTATTTTGTGAAAAATTGGGAACAAAATTTGTATCGATACGGTTGTCAGCACTGTTTTAAATGTCAGCAGATGTCAGTACTGTTAGTATATTACAACTAAAAATTTCCAAAGCAGTTATATATCAGATGGAAATAGAAACTAATGTTCCGATTTCGGACTTTTGAAATCTGGTCACCTTACAGATATTCTATTTATAATTTGCCAAGCAGGTACTTACAAAATAACGTTTCAAGTGAACAAGTTTACAGAAATAATTCTTAGAAATTATTACAATGAAAAAAACTTGTCTTTGGTGTATTTCTAATAAAGCCGTTGTATCTTTCGCTCTGAATATAATTATTAATTAAGCATTACGAACTCACTGACGAAGGTCACTTTTTAAAGAATACGACGACCCACATCTAATTGACCATATAACCTTTAACAATAAATTTCAAATAATACCATAGTGGTTTTTTTAAATTTTGATAAGGTGTTGTAAAACTATTTCTGTTTCTGTCTTCATTCCAGATATTAATATATGTATTGAAATGATCCGACGTTAACTGGGTAGTTACAGATAATGCTGGAATAACAAACATTAGATAAAATTTAACGAAAATACTTCAAACAAATAATTATTATTTATATACAAGAAAAGTATACAGGGTGATTTCGAAATATATGCAATAATTGTAACCACGGTATCATGTACCGTAGTAATATGGAAATATACTTAGAAAAAACGAATTAAAAGTCGAATGAACCACCCTCGATGCGATGCCACTGATCCACCTTTTAAAGAGTAGGTAGGAGTAGCTTCTTGCTGGTTATCATTCGTTCATTCATGTATTCATTCTTCGTTAAAGGTCAACGCGGAAGATTATTAGTTGTAGAAACAAATGATGGTCCTGAGAAGGACCCATTTTTGGTAATGCTTCATGCTGACCGACCTTTTATTATGTAGAATGTTTGGTCCGTGCCACAACGATTCCAGATTGTTTATTAGAATAAAAATACCAGCAACTTAGAATGCCTTTTTACAATGAATGTTGAAAATGTTGTTCTTGGCTAGTAATACAGGCTTCAACACGTCGTAACATGTTTGCACGGATACGTTAAGAAACTCCGGAAGTTCCATGAACTGTTGTTGAAGATCTTTGATAGTTTCTGGACACTGTCGATTTCCATAAACTAACTGTTTCATCCAACTCCACATACTAAAATCACACGCATTGAGATCGGGTAAACGCGGAGGCCAAGCTACGGGACCGTTTCTACCGACATATTGGTCAGGAAAATGGGTATTTAACCATTCAGTTACTGGTCTAGCAAAATGTGGTGGTGCTCCATCACGCAAGTACCACATGCGAACTCGTTCACCTAGAGGTACTTCCACATCTAGCTGCCCTTCCACCACATTGTTTAAAAAGTCGAGGTACTGTGCTGCGTTTAGTCTGTTTGGTAAAACATCAGGTCCAACTAAGCGGTTAAAATCGTACTTCTTGACGAGCTCATAGATTTTCACTGGACTAAATGTGAGTGTTGTAGTTATTGAGAACAGGATTGCGAGTGAATCCTTCTTCATTCGTAAACAGAATGCATTTTTAAAAGTTAGGGCATTTGCGACATTGCCGTTGCAATCATTCGCAGAAAATTACATGATGTGGAAAATCAGCGGCTTCCAAAGCTTGCACTTCTTGAACGTGGTATGGATATAGGTCTTGTTCTTTTAATGTACGATGCACTACAAACTGTGAAACTCCAACTTCAGCTGCAAGTCAGCGAGTGGTGATGTTGGGCTCAGGGGCGGCGTAAAGGCGGGGTGGGGGGTGGGGACGGTCCGCCCCGGGTACCAAGCACCAAGGGGGACAACAACAACTCACTCGCACAGCTAGAGAATACTTACAGAAGAATCACTCTACAAAACATACAAAAAAAAAAATGGGACGGCAGATAGACCGAGAGACAGACAGACAGACGGAAACGGGAGACATATTTCTTCGTACTCTAGGAGTCATGAAAGGTCGAAAAAATGTAAAAGTAGAGAATTTTTCGAAGAACTAGACCATCGTTACAGGCAATGAATGATATTCTACTAACATTTAGTGTTGTTCAACCTAAAGGTCGATTTATAAATTTCTCGCTGACGTTGCTATTCGCCGTTGACGTTGCCGTTGTAAGATAAATACACAGCGAAGGTATGAGTCGTTTATGTCATCCGTTGACGTTGAAATTTCACACGTTGTTGGGGTAACGTTCCAGATGACCAACTTTTAACTTTCGCCGTTACGGTGCCGTTGACGTTGGATTTTCAACCAATCAAACTGCGGTAGTGTGCAGTGCTGCCAACTTGAAGAAAAATTCCCTGAAGTAGAGGGAACATTTTTCTAGCTGACAGCTCTAATTCCACGAAAATCAAATTTTGATAGAGATAATGCGGTCCACTAATATTAAGCCATTTAATGACCTGTTCACCGAAACCCTCATATTTTAAATAGCTGCCATCATTTCCTACACTGTAGCTTTCTGTCAGTACTTATGCATTGTTAAAAATAGGTCTCGACGTTTAGATCAATAAGATTTATTGCTATTCGTCTCAAAATCAGATTAAGTACATATTATAACTACAAGGGCTTACATTTTGCCGTTTCTTAATATGTACAGTCTTCTTTTCACAACAAGAAAGATAAAACATGTTTAAAATGATTAATTTTTGTAGGAAAGTATAGATTTTGCAATTAGCCTCCGCCCCTAGGTCTGCCAACGAACGAAAACTTCATTCGTGCTATTAAATCAGGGCAGATGTGGATAGGGCTTAATCTTTGGCTTTAATTGTTTCTTAATATCCATAGTATTCTTCGAATTACAGGATACTTAAAAAAATGTCTTACATGGTAATTTATTGTAGAGAAATAATAAGAATTTTGTATTTAAATTCCGCTCCTTTGACTCTCGACGATTAAAAAAAAATCATCACAAGTGAGATAGATTTATGACCTCCTCAAATCGAAACTTGTACTTCTTCCGACCAACTGTCGTGACCAAAAAAGTCCAAGGAATCGAATGCCATTAAATTTGAAGCGCTATGATTTGCCGTTCCGGAATTATAAGTCCATAAATATTTTTGAATTTTTTTTCCTAGTGGAAAAACCCGATTTTTTGGTGGAAAACGGAGGAATGTCGTGCAACTGACATGGGAAATAGATTCAGCGGTACAAAATTAGCTAGGAATCTGATTTTCAAGTCAATCTGAAGACTTTCATTTTTTAGCCAAATCCTAATTTGGTTATTCCGACACGGAATGTCCTGAAATTTGCGCTGTTTACTAACTAGAAGCTCCGGAATAAGCATCCAAGTCCCAAAATGCGCTACGAAGCGTCCTGATTTTTTTTTTCGATTTTTTCCGTATCAAAAAATGACACTGTTTGATTTATGACCCCCTGAAATCGAAATGTCCACTTCTTCCGGTCTGAGAATCAACTATCATGACCAAAAAAGTCCAAGGAAGCGAATGGCGTTAAGTTTGAAGCGCTATGACTTGTCATTCCGTAATTATAAGCTCGTAAAATTTAAAAAAAAAATCGTAGTCGAAAAACTCGCTTTTCCGGTGGAAAACGGAGAAATGTGCAACTGATTTAATAAATAGATTCAGCGGTGCAAAATTAGCTAGGCATCAAGTCGATCTAGTACCTGTAAGACTGATTTTGGCAAATGGGATCCTTCTAAGAAAATAGAGGGCGGGTGGGCGGGGTTAGTATCTGCTAAGATAAAACTGATTTTCGCAGATGACATACCCTCTAATAAGGGTAGAGGGTATATTATTTGGCAAAATCAGTCTTATCTTGGTAAGTGCACGATAATTTTCTCTATTGTAAATGTATCTTCAAATCATGGGCGCTCGAATAACAAAATTTTTCAAATTTGACAGTTTGTTTATTCAAAAATGCTGCGCCACTGGTAATAGCAAGATTTACATTAATTTAAAAATTCAAAAAATTCCATGACAACGTGCACTTTTGGGGGGCCGCAACTGTACGTAGTCGTCTTTTCAGAACTTAAAACATGTTTAATCTTAATCTTTGGCTTTATTTTTTTCTTAATATACATAGTATTCTTTAAACAACACAATACTCAAAAACATGTTTATTATTTCTCGCAGAGAAATAAGAATTTTGCAGTTAAGCTCCATCCCTTTGGCTCACGACGAATAAAAAAAATCATCACAATTAAGATAGGGTGGGTGGGCGGTGCTACATTTTGGCTTTTTTTTTTCTTAGTAGGTATGTGTAGAGTTATTTCGACAACAAAAAACTTAAAACATGTCTAAAATGGTAAATTTTTATAGTAAGCAACTTAAATCCTCCACTTTTCTTCTACAACCCCTTTAAATACGGCAAATGTTGAACATCACAGTTACTATCAACGACAACTTGGCAACGGAGTTTATAAATGACAATTTTCAACTCTGTAAAAGTAACGTCAGCGGAAACTGCAACTGCAACGGAAACTTCAACGTCAACAGTAAGTTTATAAAACCCACTGCTAACGTCATTAAAAAAAGATGTTCATGGAATAGTTCCAAATCTGACAAAAATCTACGATGAATTTTCTGCAGAGAACATAATTTTGGAAATTTTACGGCTGAGGCGCCACTTGCTGGCCACGATCGTGTGTTTGAGGCTTGAAGGTACCATGATCTCGTAGATACTATACGTGATTTGGGAAGCGCTCGATCCACAAATCGCGGGCCAACCTGCCGTTTCCATCAGCCACATCATAAAGCATTACCACGTCGACACGCTCTGAATTGGAAAAATTTATCGTTATGAAAAACGTTAACCGAGCACACGACGGCAACCAACTGATACATGACTGCAGGCCGCTTTTGCGGTTCTTACGGCTAGTCTTTCTGTGCCATTCATTGTAGTCGTTATGGTAGATCAAGAAATACTACCATTGGAGAGTATAACAATTTATATTTAATTTCAAATATTTTTTTCTAGACATTGCTATCACTTAGAAACGGGAACTTTACTTTCCATTACTAACAGCGTTATTGTTACGAAATTTTAAATATATCATATCCACAACTTCTTCTAATATAAAAAAATTGATGCAAGGTTAGATACACCCCTGAAATACAATTCAACTCTTTCAACTTCTTCGAAAAATTATAAAATTAAGATATCTTTAAATTTAAAGTAGAGACCACTTTTTCGTATTCTCAAGGTGATGAAACGTCAAGAAAACATGAAAGTAGGAAGTCATTCGATGGACTCGTTGCAGTACTTAATTCACTTAGATTCAGGAAGTAAAAACAAAGAAAACATTAAAAAACACATACTATTTACTTTCGGACGACACAATATACTATTCACAAAAACATCTGATAATCAAAATTACACAGACAAAAATTTTTTCTCAAGTAGAGAAGGAAACACCGAAATCTTGCCATATCATCAACTAAGATGTGAAAGTCTGTTCTATTTTTCAGTAATTTCTGTACACAATGATGTTGGGATTTAAAATCGAGTCTTAAACTGTAGGTGAAATTCTAAAAACTCTACCATTCCATAATATTCTTGAAACTCTGGGTAAATTAATTACCGGATCATAAATAGAATAATGTAATTAGTTCATTCCTCGATCATTTAAATGAACTTAAAATAATAATGTCCCTTTTCCTTATATGCGAGTAGAAACCTGAGATTGACCTAAAGATACATGCCTATATCTGAAAAATAATTTAACTTGTGAATTTTCTTCTCAAAAAGCTTTGAAATCGATTAAAAAAAAGTGAACTTGAAATTTAAATGTAGCAATTTTTTAACATACTAATTAACTATTCTTGTCAAAATTTTTGCTGAAATCAGTATGCTGAAAGTGTACTTCAAAATCCGTACTCACTGCATTTTTTTGTTTGTAATACATTATTATTAGAGCTCACCACTGACCGGAAAACGACCGGCATTCAGGCAAGATTTCTATCATTTCAGGTATTAAGACCAAGTTATGATGTGCATTGACTATTACGAGTATTTACTTTAATTAATCATTGTTCGTAATACAAAGCAAATTATGTACAGAAAAAAAAGGCCTAAGTAAATAATTCAAGCAGTTTAGCCGCAGTCTACACTTCAAGCTGAGCGATAATTTTGAATTAAAGATTTACTTCCAACTTTATGAACAAGAATAACAAAGCTCTCTTTCACACTAACAGGAACTCCCTTGACGTAAAAGATAAATTAAACAAAACTCTCAAAGTTATAGCTGATGACATCCCACATTTCTTATCAAACTTGCGTAATACACCATTTAACACGGCTCATATATTTGAATTTAAAATTGAAAATACAGCGGTCATTGCAACACGAATAGTATGCATTTACGTCACAGGAAATGCTATTCTCACGATATAAATAATTGTAAAAAATAATCATTATAAGCTTCACATGCATTTCTATAATTAGAAGAAAAAACGCAAAGTTGTTTTAGCTTTTCATAAAATCAATTTCAGGTGAATTAAAAAAATATTGCTACACCACTATCTGGGTGTTTTCATTTCTACAGTGAGTTTTAAAAACCTGAATTAAATGACTTAAACTATTCAAAGATCAAAGAAGAGGAGTCATCATGAGCTTAAGGAAGCCGACGATACAACCCAAAATACATCTTCAGAGAAGTGTGAAAAAATATTTCAGCAGAACTGTGCTACAACGCATTATCATAGAAGGGTGATATGAGATTACTATGTTTTGCGTAAAGACTCAGATTTCGATAATACAATGTCTCAATAATCATAAAAATTTACTTTCGGAAGGAGTACTTAATATTTATTTCATGTTTCACAGACACAACAGAATAAAGAATGTTCATTACTTAGTACAGTAATAATTAAGTGAAACTACAAATAAACAAAAATAAGGCAAACTGCAGTGTAGTAATTACAACTTTAATTAAAGCATACACTCAAGGATTTAATTTAAAAATTAATCACATAAGTTTCTGACCCAGCGTCATTATAGAGCCCAAACAATTAAAATAAACAATAAACTAGCCAGGAAACTAACGACCTCATTCATTACATCTCGCACTTCATTTTATTAGCGTGCCGATAGCAACAGATTTTCGATAAAGCTCAGTCACATTAATTTTATCAAATTATCAACAATATTCGTGTTCAGTAGTTGGTGCAGCATTTGAACAAATAAGTTTTTCTCAAATGACGATCCCGTTGACTAGAAAAAAGTAATTTCAGACTTAAGTAAATTTATCGCTCTTTTCCTCATGCGGTTAATCCCAAAACCGTTACCAACAAACATCAGAGGTCATTTTTTTCGGGATGTAATTGCTCCGAAAGCAATTTGTCCTTTCTTAAATTCCGTGGCATTAACTCCCACTTTCTCCCCTCTTAAAAATTAATCGACTTGCGTTTTTGTGTCGGGGGCTTGCACACGTGCTAAAACAAATTGATGCTGTAATTCTTGGTCGCAAAGTGCCATACCCGCACGCAGTTAGCATAAATAATAAACTTGAACATGCGCAATGCTTGTGCTTTGTCCGTGTGCAACATTTAGCCATTTTGCATATGTAATAAACTTATGAATTTTTTGTATAGCATGACGTGATATGCTGCGACGGATATAGTTTAATGATTAAACTAAATTTTGTGGCGAATGACTTTTTGTACTTTTTGTTCGCAACGAGAAGTGATGAATTCAGAACAGACAGTAATGCGACAGGATGTGACGAAGAGGTGAAGGTTAATCGATTGGATTAAATGTTATATTGCGTATGTAATTAGCTACCTAATCCCTAACCCAATCACATGAGACGTTGCGTGGATAATAATTTCCTTTGTATGTGTAAACACTGCAAAATTTCCACTAAGGAGGGTAATCAAGGACTTTAATGAACACTATTTTAGCAAAATAGTGCTATTAGTGGTGAATCAATTCCCACAAGTTTAATTTGCTGCTACTTGTTTAGAGACATTAGTTAAATTCAGCAAGAAGAAAAATATCTTTCCGTGTGGAATGCTAAATTAGGTTTGTAGGAAAGGTAGCTCTGTATAATTAAGCATCTTGCCGCGGTTATTGGATACAGGTACTTGAAACGTGACAGTTCGTGGTTTATTCATTGTCATAAATATTAAAAAAGTAATAAAACAAGGGGATTGTTTCACGCTCAGATGAGTAGACCATAAAATCTAAAAATGGTGGATGCGCCGGGCTTAATCAGTCTGGTGTAAAATCTAGGATTTGTAGTGCTATTTTTAGTATCCATTAATGTTTTAAAGATGTACAGAAGAACTTTTCTATTTGTCTCGGCAGGTTCCGCTCTAGTTTAGTACTCTATTAAAATTTAATGCACATTGAATTTCAAATTCTTTTAAACTTCCAAATTTAGATTTAATTATTTTGGATGAATTTTTAAAACCGTGTTTTTGTCACCAGATTTACTTATATATTTTTATGCAATTCTCTAAAAAGAAACATTTTTATATAAAAATGTGTAATTTAAAGACAAATTTTCTCAAAGGTCTGGAGATATGTTTTACATTTTTGTTTTCTGCAATTTCTTTGTGCTGTGTACTGGAAACTACAACAAAATCGTGGAAGACAGGGATTTGTTTTATATTTCACCACACTTTGAGAATAAAACGTGTTCTGCAGATCTCAATTTGTTGTTGGAATATTTGAAATACAAACACCAAAGTAAATAAATAAATAAATAATAATAATAATAACCGTTATTTGTGCTACTATATAACTTATTTACACGAATTAAATACAAAAGATGAAATAGGGAGCTAAATAACCCACGTAAAATTACTTTAAATCGTTATATTATTATAAATTTATTCCACGATAAATTTGCTATGAGGATATTAGTCAAATGAATCAATTGTTATTTGTGTATCAAAGCCATAAAGAAGAACTTTTTCAGTCGACCTGAAGACCCAAAGTTTTTTAGGCCACCATACAGAAACATAATTGGTTATGTAAGTAATTTTGAGGTTAGAAATTTTTTTCCGTTGTTGGAGGAGAAGCTATAGAGATTTGATAAAAACCAAGGTGCTACTTTGCTGTTCTACTAGGGAAAACATTGGTACCCTCATATTTAATAACGATATTAAGTAAAGGTGGAGTTCAAATAAGAGCGCTTTTGGCTTTTTTTATTAAAAAGTGAGTCCAAAAAAGTAATTTTGGCATTTCAGTAAGTTCATGTTTCCTCGACGTTTCATGATCCTTAGAATGTGAAAATATAGGTCTCCTGTTTCTGTCTGTCTGTCTGTCTGTCTGTCTGTGTGTCGTTTGTGTCGATTTTTATTAAGCAGATAATATTCTTGGAAACTATTGGAGTGATTGTCTTAAATTTTATATGTTTGACATTACGCGTCATCATTTTCATTACTAGTTGCACATGTTTCAGTAGCATTTCTCGGGCTTACCCCAGAAGTTCAGGTGTATTTCAGGGATATAATATAAATGCTAAAACGATAACCAAAATTTTTTAACCGTTTCCATCAAATCAAATGTTTTCATAGTATATGACATTTCAATTTTTATAAAACATTATGTTCTTGCATTTGCGGTTTATACATTCTTTCCCCTATGCATTTACGTTTAAAAAAAAAACAAATTGTGTACCAATCTTTTATATAAATGTAAGACTAACCGAACATGTCTGACATGCTTTCTCAGTTGGTGATCACCTATTATCTATATTTTTACTTCCCGAGCGTAAGCAAAGGAATACAATACTTCGAGTCCATCGGCCGACTCTCTACTTTCACGTTTTCTGGACCTTTCATGACTCCTAGAAAAAGTACGTCCCCGTTTTCGTCTCTCTGTCTGTCTGTTCTTCTGTCCGTCTGACAGACAGATAATCTCCGAAAGTACTAGGCCAATTGTTGTCAATTTTTGTATTTATATTAGGAATTTTAATCAAAAATATTTGCTAATGCCCACTAAAAAAATTGATGACTTCAGCTCAAAATTTTACCAAATAAATCCTATCTAAAATGTCCAAAATATGATAAGTCAATACTTATGAGTTATCATTCCATTCATATTTTTGGATTTGCTTATACAGGCTGTGCCAAAAAAAATGAATGACTGAGTCGAGTTATTTATTGATTAACTCAAGAATTGTAAAACTGAATACTTTGAAATCTTGCAGATATTTTAAAGTCATTGTAAGCATGGCAACTTTTTAACTAAAATGTATCTGTCTATCAACCCCAAAAAATTGATGACGTCATCTGAAAATTTTGGCGAATAAATCCTTTCTAAAATGTGCAAAATATAATCAGTCAAAATGTGCAAAATATGGTGAGTTTTTACTTGTGATTTATCATCGCATTCATATTTTTTAGATTTGCTTAAACAGGTCGCTCAAAAAAATTAATGAATGAGTGAATTTATTTTATTTATTAAACCAGGAACGCCTCACACCATTTTCCCAGAAAATTTTGGGAATATAATATTGCTATTTTTAGTATTACACTGCACCAAGTTGATATACTTGTCCTTGCAAAAATGTTGATGACGTCATCACAAAATCTTTTCGCAACAAGAAACTTAAAACTTCTTGAAAATGGTAAATTTTTGCTAAAGAAATGTGGATTTTATAATTAATCTCCGTCCTTCGAAGTAACAATAAATGAAAAATTTATCACAATTGAGATAGGGTCAGGGGGCGGGGCTTAACTTTTTCTTAATATATAGAGTTTACTTTCAACAACATAGTCCTAACCTCGAATTCGCCACTTGGTATTTAAGTATTTTGTTATTGAAACGGATAAGCTCCACCCACCCGCCCCATCTCAATTGTGAGGAGCTTTTTTATTCGTCCTGACACCGCGGGGTGGAGCTTAACCGCAAAATCCATATTTCTGTAGAAGAAATTACGAAGTGAAATATTTATGTTGGAAGCATTATCGTATTGTTTTGAGAAAAAATAGGGGACGAAGAAGAAAAAAGCTTTACAAAAATAAAACATAATAAAATGTTCCTAGCATAGCAGCGCCAATAAACGAATTAAGCAAGAACAATGTGCAATTTAGCTGGAACGTGGATGTCAAAACTGTTTATCTGTGTATCCAAATCTTACAGAAAATAACACTTTTGTTGTTGTAAATTGTTAATCCAAATAAATCTGTTTATTCCCCTCAAAAAATTGATGACGTTATCTCAGAACTTTTCCGAATAAATTCTACCGAAAGTACGCAAAATATGATGAGTTTTCCTTATGGTTTATCATTGCATTGATATGTTTTATTAATCAAATTAAGAACGAGTCACTTCATTTTCTTGAAAATGTGAAAATACAAACGTCTTTGTTTAATAAGAATTATAATAATAGCTAATAGCTTACTACTTAATCGTTTTAATCCTTTGTTTTGTGGGGATGAACTCATTCAAATTATGCTAATTTCTACGTAACATTCTTCCGTGAGATACTGAGCCTCCCCTAGATCTAAACACTTTATAATTAACCAAATGTGAATTACTACTTCGAAAATCAAAATAAAATTATTGTAATGCTTTATTCAATAAGCGGAAATCAAAACAATAAAAAGGTCTGGACCGGCGGCATTGTGATCCGGTTATTGCAATTCGTAGAAAACATCTTTTAGTTTAGTTTCTCTTCTTCACTCCCACGTCTACAGCTTGACAAGCGTTATCGCGATTTGTCTTAAATTACGAGTACGATAATAAATGATATTCAGTTTAGTCTTCTGTCGCACATCTGTTGTTACATACGCAGACCTGATTAAATTGTTTCGTTATTTTATTGATAATAAATCACTTTTTGAGACGACTCATTCCGTTTTCCCGAAAATTTGAAAATACAGTACTTTTATTGCTAGTATTACAATGCAGCCTTTCAAAAATATGGATGACATCAATACAAAATTTTGCAATATACAAACTCACTGTACTTAATAGGCGAGGGAAGTTCTGTCGAAGTAATCTTCGACCATTTTTTTTTACTTATTTTATACTTTTATGATTAAGAAGAATAAAATTTCGCAAAATCAAATTTCATTATTTTCGAAGAAGTTGAATTTGTCGGGCTGTAATTCGAAGGTGAGGGAAGTTCTGTGTAAGTAACCTTAGACCTTTAGTCGCTGTGTTTTTTCTAGTTTAGTTCGTAATTATTATTAGGCCTAGGTACTTCGCAATTTTAAGTGGATTATGTTTATTACATTTCGTGCTAAAATCTTTGCTATAAGGAAGTCATCGGTGTACATATTTAGTATAATATCCACGTTTAAGAAATACTTGCATCATTATTAGCCATTACATTCAATAAAAACAAGATAGGACCAAAAATTGATACTTGAGGGATTCCATGATATACATAAACGAGAATATTCTAACATTGTTCTACTGCAACACATTTGTTGAGTTATAGCGGTTAGATAATTAAAAATGAGCCCTACATTTGAAGAAATATCGCTTACCCATCAAAATAGTAAATGATCTACAGTCCACAGCTTTTGGAAGATCCAAGGAAGCTGTAGACCAAAATGCTTCTTTTCAAAACCCTACGAAATTTTTCGAAAATAGTAGTGGCAACAGGTTTGCTAAAGAATTCTTTCCGGAACTCAAATTGCCACACTGACAATAGTTTACTTCTTTCCAGATATAGGTATCATTATTTGAATCAATAAAACCTTTTCGAAAACGTAAGAAATTATCGTTAGTTTGATTTTTTTAAACCGTCAGGTAAAATACTGGATTTTACAAAAAAATTAATCATTTTCTATATCGTCCTTTAAAAACTTTGTGAGCGTCCATGAAAAAAAAAATGTTTAGTTTGAAGATATTTTAATTTAGTACCTGTAGTTAACTATATCATGTTTGTAGCAGCGTGACGAGTGGGTCTGATGAAGGGCTTTAAAACACGAAAGTAGTAACCCAAAAGTATTTTTAATTAAAGTGGGAGAGAAAAGTAGTATTTTTTTATATGTGTTTTAAAGTATAATAAAAAATTAATTCATTTTGTTAATGGCGATGTTAAGATTTTGTTTTCGTGTTTTAATAAGATTTACGCTCAGACCGTAGATGTCTTTAGAGGTACTGTTATGTAAAGTTTCTGAAGCTTAGCGAACTTGTTAAATTATTATTGATCACTGAGTTACAAAAGACAGGACATTAAATGTTGGAAATATCTGTAAAAATGTTATTAAAATTATCAGATTTTGTCTTACATATATCTTCCACAATGTATTAGGATAATTTTTGTTGAATAGAATATAATTCAATCTGTCTGTTTGTCGTCTGTGTCGATTTTTATTAGATAGATAATCTCCGAAACTACCAGATCGATTATTATCAAAATTATATGCAGATATGTTAGGAGTAACCACCATTAACAATTTGATGACGTACCTCAAAACTGTACTTGAGAGTACTAAATATGAGCTTTTACCCTAGACATAAAAATTTTCCTCCAAAAAATCCACATTTTGTAAAATTTTTTAACATTATAAAAGCGACGATTTGTTGGATTGTACTTGTGTGGGAGAGAACTGTCTAAATAACCGTAGATCAATTTTTTTATTTGCAATAATAATGATTTGGATTAAAAAGTTCTGTGCTTTCATACGAGTAATTGTGAGTTACAAAATCCAGGGTTCCTGTCATGGATATTAATTTTAAAGTGGACAACATTTGGTCGCTTCAGTTTTTTTTTTTAAAGTGGTTGACATGTTCTTGACTCAGATGCATTGCCAATTTTAGTATTATGTACAGAAATTTCTAACAAGATGCCTCATTTGGTCAGAAATATCTGGTTCTATCAGAGATACATTTTTATTGTTAAAATTCGTAAAAACATTATTTAAACTTTGTATGCTTCCGCTGACGTGAAAATTACAACTTGAAATACGAACTAGACGAACTGTTCCCATTGTGGAACTCGTACCCACAACAATCTAAAATGCTCTGCCTGTGATAACCCTTTTAAACTCGAGCGTGCAGGAATTTCAGGCGCCAAAGCCAGCAAATTCACCTCAAATGAGGTCTTACTTCAACATGTAAAACTTATTCAAGTTGATTCTGACATTAATAGGTTAAAACGTGTTATTGTTGACTTGTAAAATAAAACAAAAACTATAAAATCATCTCTTTATACTCGTTCGCTTGTAAATTTCGCAACTTCTTTGCTAGAAACTGAGAAATGCAACCTAATTATGCATGGATACAAAGGAGACGACACAAATCGGTAAAAGAACGCTCAACTCAAATTGGATGTTGAAGAAATACTTAAAATACCTCTAGATGTCAACAAGTCAAGGAAAGACAACTGCATAGTATTAGAAGGAGAAAGTTAAATACTCTAAATAAAGTAACATTATCTGAACAAACGACTGTATAAATAAACCTGAGATATTTCTTTTTAATTACAACCGTTATCAGGTGTGACCGAAAATTCGTTCCTGTAAACAGAATTAATGGTGATGATGTCGTTCTTGATCTTTCTAAAAAAATTATTGTGGAAAATGTAAAAAATCCTACTAAATCTCTCTTATCTATTTTTTCATTTGTAAATGTTATTTAAATACATTCACTTTTTAACTTGCAGCTTTAACTTATACGTCCTAAAATCTCTGCTAAAGACAACGAATTTTTTTAAGGTTTTGAGGTTCTTCTTTGTAATAAAACCGTCCTATTAATAGACCTAACTTTTGTATTAATGACCTTCTAAAGTTTGTTCACTCCGATTAAGTGTTTTTATACATGATTCTAACATTCGAGCAGACATTGATTTATTCCGCCTTTTTGGAAGTGTGTGACGATAATGGCAACGACAGTTCAAATGTCGTAATTCTTCTCAACGACGACGTATTAAGCATGTTAACTTTAAAAACGTCTACCATTACTAAGGAGTGGCAAATCTGCAACATTTTTCAATTGCATAGGTCACTGGAAACATTTGTGAGAGTCCTGTACAACAGACATACAAACAAATATTATTCATTATACAGTTATTAATTATATTATAGACCAAAATGCCTCGCATATCTGAAATATCTGAAGCCTATAATTTACATCTGTATAACGCAGAAATATGCAGAACAATCCTAAAGAGGTTTTTAAACATATTCATATGAAACTAGGTTCCATCAGAATTTCAGTGCATGATGAGGGTGTGACATAGAGTGGGTTAAGACACCGTTAATCCAAAAGCATTAATTTTTTTCTGATATATACCTTCCTTCGTCAATTCCATCCATCAACAATGTTTATAACAACCTGCCAAGTTTTAAACTTATGCCTGTCTCCGAATAATAACTTCCAGGATAACGTCGGGCTTCCCTATCAAAAACATTTCGAGTGAGAACCAGATCAAGAACTTCAGAGAATTGCATTCTTAAACAACCTCATAACTCGTTTTAAATTTACGAAGAACTTTTTTTGTCCAATGAACAAACTTTAGATCCGTTCAAAACATCTGCAGTTTTCAATTACAATATTTTAATTGTTTACAAGTGCCTCTTTTCTTTCTTAATATACGTAGTCATCTTTTCACAACAAAAATTTAAAATAGATGACTACGTACTCGTATATTAAGAAAAACAAGGCACAATATACGCCCTGCCCATCCGCCCTATCTCAATCGTGATGATTTTTTTTACCCGTCGTAAGTCGTGGGGCGGAGCTTAATTGCAAAATCCTTTTTTCCTCCTGGAAATTGCTATGTGAATCATGTTCTTCAGTAATTGTGTTGTTTAAGCCAAACTATATGAATTAATTAAAAAAAGAAAGCCAAAAGATAAGCCCCACCCATCCGGCTCGGTCTCAATTTGCCTTTAATTTCTATTATACTTAGTATTTTTTGAATAACATGATGTTCAAAAACATGTCTTACATGGTAATTTCTTGTTGAGAAATAAGAATTTTGCAATTAAGCCCGGCCCTCTTGGCTCACGACGAATAAAAAAAATCATCACAGTTGAAACAGGGTGGGTGGGTGGGGCGTATATTTTGTCTCTTTTCTTTCTTAATATACGTAGTCATCTTTTCATAACAAAAATTAAAAATAGATGACTACATATATTAAGAAAACGAAGGCACAATATAAGCCCCGCCCATCCGCCCTATCTCAATCGTGATGATTTTTTTTACCCGTCGTAAGTCGTGAGGCGGAGCTTAATTGCAAAATCCTTGTTTTCCTACTAGAAATTGCTATGTGACCCATGTTCTTGAGTAATCGTGTTGTTTAAAGCAAACTATATGTATTAAGTAAAAAAGAAAGCCTAAAGATAAGCCCCACCCATCCGCCCCGATCTCAATTTGGCTTTAATTTATTTTTAATATAAGATAGTATTTTTCAACAACACGATGCTCGAAAACGTCTCTTACATGGTAATTTCTTGTAGAGAAATACGAGTTTTGCAGTTAAGCTCCACCCTCTTGGTTCACGATGAATAAAAAAAAATCAGCACAATTGAGACAGGGTGGGCGGGCGGGGCTTATATTTTGCCGTTTTTTTCTTAATATACGTAGTCATCTTGTCACAACAAAAATTTAAAAGAGATGACTAAGTATATTAAGAAAGAGAGGCATAATATAAGCCCCGCCCACCCGCCCTTTCTCAATCGTGATGATATTTTTTTACCCGTCGTAAGTAGTGGGGCGGAGCTGAATTGCAAAATCCTTGTTTTTCTACGAGAAATTACCATGTAAAACATGTTCTTGAGTAATCGTGTTGTTCCAAGCAAACTATATGTATTAAGGGTGGCGTCTGGTTCGGTTTCGCCCAATACTAAATACATTGAAAACATCGTCGTAGTTTCCGGAATTGCATTTTTAAAATACTGAAATCTCCAACCAAGTCAGAATCTAAGTAAACCTGCATTCTGCTACCGCATCACAGCTCGTTTAATGCCGATTTCTCGTTTCAATAGATTTTGACTTTTCGCGAGTTATTTACCTCAGTCGTGGATTTTTTAATATTATAAATGGTATCAAAAGAAAGCTGACACTTTTCCCCAGGGGACCTCCTATCTCAGAATGCAAAAAACTTCAGCACTTCGTCAAAAAATGCATCAATGTGCCGGTTAAAATGTGATGTAAAAGTTGTTCAACTTTATAATCTTTTTTTGTAAAAACTGCATACTAGATATGAATATAAATATGGACGTCCCCTGGACTGAAGTTTGTTAATTCGAAATATAATTTTTTTAAAGCGATATATCTCATATTTTTAAAATGCAATTCCGGAATAGTATAGGGATAAACCGAACCAGACGCCAGCCTTAAGTAAAAAAGAAAGCCAAAAGATACTTGGAAATTTTCTGTTTTGAAAAAGTCGTCTAAAAATTCTCAAAAAATTCGGCGTTATAGATCTTGACATGCTGATTCCGAAAATGTAACGTGTTTAGGGTCATGGAGCAATATTTTCGAAAAATTCGGTGTGAAATTCGAACATTTTGAAATTTTTCAAAATTGCAATATTTCAATAGGCAAATTTATAGAAGAAATAAGGCCAGAAGTGACTTCTGTGGCCCGAAATCTACCAGAAAATGTATTTCGTTAAATTTCGAATTTCGTTGAAAATGTGTCGAAATTTGCATAAGGTGGGTATACATAACGGGAATTTTATTACTTAAAAATTTATCTGAAAATTATGAAAAAATTGGGGAATATAAATCCCGACCTGCTGATTCAGAATCAATCTTATCTTAACAGGTAGCTCACTTGCCTTTTATTTGCAAGTATTAGCCCCGCCCACCCGCCCTATATTTTCTTGGAAGGTATGTCATCTGCCAAAATCAGTCTTATCTTAGCAAGTGCTTGGAAACGGTTTAAGTTATCGTAAACATGGGATCTCGTTGATCAAAATTTTTTCGTATATGCCCTCCCAAAAATTGATGACTTCATTTTCCAATTTTTGGCGAATTCTTTTAAACTTTATAGAATTACATACTCCTCCATGTGTGATTTATAAATCTATGTCGAGCTTTTACCCCAGACGTTCAGATTTTTGGGGAAAAAATTCAAATTTTACAATTTAATTTAGAAAAGGCAAAACCAAATGCAAGTTTTAAGGTTATAAGAAGCATGGTAAACCATTAAAAAAAAATGTATTCATTTGTGGCCTCTCCAAAAAAAATTGACACTATCTAACGATTCTTCCAAATAAATCTTTTTTAATTACATAAAATAACATGCACCTATTTGTTTTCAGCTATGTCTAGCCAACGCGTCATTCTCAAATGTCGATGCGGTAATTCATCTTATTATTAATACAACCACAAAAGTTTTACCTAGTTTGTAAAAAAGTTTTATGATACTACATGTTCATTCGTTCATTTAATCATAAACTTCAAAGTAGAATAAAACTTTCTTCAATTTTTTCTTATGTGAAGGAATATACATCAAAATGAAAATTACTTATGTATTAAATTAAATTATTTGAAAAAAAAATCTTAAAAAATTTTCTAAGCTTTGTGTTAAACTAATTAATTTTCTTAATTGCACATCTCATAATAACATTTGTGGACTCACCAACTTTTCAGCTATCCGTTTTCCACCTCTCTTTTTAATTATGAAATAGAACCTTTAATATTACTTACGCAAATCATCTGTGTACTTTCAACTTAAAAAAGGTTACAATATTTTTTAACATATGGAAAAACTTAGTTTCTTTATTAAAATAAAACAATGTTTGTAGGCATTTAGTTTCCTTTAAATTTTAATTAGCTAGCCAGTTAATCAGTGGAGATTTACCATTCTCTAAAAGGGTTTCTAAAATACTGCAGCACATGACCCGATCGCTCATAAATTAGTGATGTCACAAACAAATGGACGATATGAAAAAGAGCAATTAAGAAAATTAATTTGTGAGTATTTATTTTGTAGAAGATATGTACTCACTCAATATTGTTAAAAGATGGCTTGAACCTCGTACCAATGAATTTGATTCTGAAATCCTTACTTTAACTAGTTAAACACGCCTAATCTTCTTGCAGAGGGTGTATAATTTCGTTAAGAGTATGATAATTCAGCGAAACATTTCTTTTTGCAATACTGTAGCACTGTGTTTGTTTTGACGTCATTTTGTTGTTGTACTTCCATTCTTCTTTGTTCTAAATTAAATTGCATAACACCTAGTTTTTATTAAAATAGAACGATTACATAGAAGCGATTAAGGTCGTTAAAAACAAATTATTGGATATTAATCATTTTCAAAACATCTCTTTCAGATTATGGTGGAGTACACTGTAGAACAAAATACTTTTATTACTGGTATCTTACTATCAAAATGAAGCCTCTCTTCTGTAATTAATGAAATAATTAGAAATTATCAGAAAAGCAAGTAGTCAGAGAATATTTAATTTTTTTATTTTGTAATAACCTCACTACACTGACAGTTAATAAATAATCCGCATTACTTCGAATCATATTAGAGCAGCAACAAGAAAAAAATCATTTGTTTTCACAGCCAAGCTGACTCCAATTTTTTTTATACTGACCCTGTGGACCCAAAGTGGAAGTTTAACTTGATCCATCTACGACTACAAACAAACCGCAAACTACACAAAGTTCAAGTTCACGTTGAAATCGATTTTCAATTCTTGAATAGAATATTTCCTTAAACAATGTTTAGGGCTAGCAATAAAAAATATCCCCTTATACGGGTTCGCAAATTAAATTTAAGGGACAGGGTCTGCGTCAATAATTAAACAAGTAACATTGCCTCTGCAAACTCTTATTGGATCGGGCTTACTTATAATGCTGAAACGTGACAGTTTTCGATTTCCGCTTTACTGTAACACTCATAAATTCTAAAACTGCCATAAAGTAGAAATTGTTTTTTTATGCTCGAAAATATGGCTGACACCACCAGCAAAATTATGATAATGTGAAAATGGTAAATGCGACAGTATAACAATATAGTTATTATTTACTATATACTATATACAAATATATAATACATAATTACATACATACATTGAAATACATTATTGATTATACCACAATTATTACTCAATATCTCTGTAATAAAAACTCAAAAGTAATTTTTTCATTGTTCCCTAAGTCCTATGTAGATTTAATAACTATGTAAAGTTTATTATTATTACTACAGCGAGAGAGTGACACATATTTTTGAAAACTTGAAATTTTATGACTAAAACTTTTGTGTTAAATTGCAACTATATCGCCACCATAAAACATTTAGCAACTTTGCAAATGCTTTTTTTCTCCTGCTAGTTAAGAACTTATTGCAGTTATCACGTCAAGTCTTTCAACTTTAGCTATATTGATACATCGTCTGACTATAAAGCTGCGAAATTTCTCATAAATATATCTCGTATAAAAACGGTATGATCTAGAAAATTCAAATATCTGTAGAATTCGATGTATTTATAACAGACGACGACGAGTCAATCATTACAACGAACTTGAACATACAATTTTTTGTAATTGTCTTGTATTTATTATTTATTAAGGTTCGTCGGTTGACGTTAAGTGACATTTACCCTAAAATGAGCTAACCACTAAAAAATGAATGAAGTGAAATGAAATAAATCAACACTGCTTTCAAAATTTGTTACTAAGTCACTGTAGAAATTTTTTCATTTATGGAAACTAACAGGAGTAAAATTTACTACTTAATAATGTATTTAGTTACAGTAAACCTGTAGCTCTAAGCGGAATGTAATGGAATTGTACGAACATTGTATCCATTTCTTTGTCGCAGCTCGCAGGAAAGAGCAACGCTAATTACAGACAAAGATGATTTAAATCCACCTCTGCTTTGCGATTTATCCCTTTAGTAAGTTAATATCCAAACGAAATTTTCACGTTCCTTTTAATGTATAATCCCTTTATTTTAAAAATTAATGTCATGAAAACGTGTAGGGTGAAATTTAAAAATCTGACTAAGAGAAAGTATCTCCATTTTAGGTATTTCAAAACTGTGTTACCCAGACAACAGTAATGTCATTATGCGTTATCCATTAATGTTCTCAAATACTACATATAATAAGTAACATGTGCATGAGAATACAGCAGAAAAATTGTTTTAATCCTGAAGTTTCCAGACAAATTATGACCAATTACGTTTTACTAAGAAAATGGATTGCTCCTACAAAAAAAATTGAGTAGTAGGTAACAAGAACAGAACATGATGGGAAATAAGATAAAATAGGCGTTTATGTTGTGATGCTTCGTTAAAATGAATCGCTTTATCTATTTCGTCTCAAGGTCATAATAATGGGCCAGAAAGCGATACGTTTATTAACCCTTAGAACCGTTGACAACATTACATCAAAATAGTTTTAAAATTTGGAAATTTAAAGATTCAGAAATATAAATACCGTCTGCCATATCCTATACCTTCAAAGTGTAAATCTTCCTCTTTTACATGATACAAATTTTCCTCTTTTAGTGGATATCAAACATGAGGGTCAGATACTAACCTCTAGACACAATACTTGATTTGATTTTTAATTTCTTTGTAATATCGTAAAATGCATTGCTTTGTCGTCTCTCCACTTTTTTATATTTTCCACCGAAAATTACATCACTATGACACTTGGCTTAGTCTGGATCCATATTTATGTCGAATATTGCTTTGCGAAGAAAAAGTCATATTATTCAATCAAATAGAATAGAAGTATTAATTTAAAAGACGATCCGACAATGACGTACTAAACGCACCGCTCGTTTTTAATACTAGACTAATTTAACGGTTATTGGGGCCACTGTTTCCACCATAAATTGTATAACATTAATACCCTCTTCAAAAATATTGTAAAACATGAGACCCAAAAAACCAATAAATGAGAAATTTATTACTCCTATAGAAATAAAATTCATGAGATTCTTTATATTTGTCTTTAGATAAATAATGTTTCAGCAAGATGGGCGTTACGACCTATAAATTCTGATCAAAAAATAAAAAGCAAAGAAAAATAATCTTAATAGGGAGTTTACAGCTAAAAGTTCTAATCCTATTTCACTGCATAACAATGAGATCTTGATAATAGTAATAAACAATGGAAATTATTAAACATGGATCTAGAATTCTCAAAACAGGTCTGCTTCTGCTACTCACACGAAGAGAAAAAATTGAATCACAATTGAATATATGAAAACGACATCCCATTTATTTCTTAATGACGCGCTATATATTCTTTTAGAAATTCTTACAGAGATTGTTTTTCTGAATTCACTAGTGTATCATACTTTAATCACCCATACACCGCTACTGTCTAGCATTGCAATGCATTGTATTACGAAAATATACTTGTTTATATTTGGTCTGAATTAATAATTGTATGTATTGGTGAGCTTCCCATTTAAAACTTTTTCGATCAATATTATTTCAGCAAGGACATTTATGTCAGTTCCAACACATGCAGTGTAATATTAATAATAAAACACTGGAGATCTAGAGATTTGATCAATAAAAAAATGGTATAGATAATAGCAGTAACACTGTAGAAAACGAAAATCCCATGCAACATTCGAACCTGCGTAATTTTCGTCTCCGAACACGAACACTATGCTTTGACCTAACGAATAACTTTGTACGAACTCCGCATATATTGGTAGAAAAACTTGTCCTACTTACTATGAACCATTTTGGTTAGCGTTTAACCATCTACATGATATTCCTAACATACATACAAAATTTGACAACAGTCGGTCCAGTATTTTCGGAGATTTTGTGTCTAATAAAAACCCGGACAGACGCCAGACAGACAGACAGACGGGCAGAAACGGGAGATCCATTTTTTCATACTCCTGGGGTCATGACACATCCAGAAAATATGAATGGACGCGACTACAATACCTTTTATTTTATGTTATTAGACAGAACTTCCCTCGCCCCTGAAGCATAATCAAATAAATCCAGTCTTTTAAAAAATACATCGACAATACTAGTCACAGTATAAGAAAAAATAAAGTGGCTATGAGTGTTATTATCACAACGCTATAACCGAGTTATATGGTCGATCCATTGCGTTCCTCTTTTATTAATGGTATAAAAAGTTGTTATAAAATATATTTTTGTTTGCAAAAGTCCGGATGCCTAGGTGGTAGAAATCAAGATGGATTCATAAACTGCAAGTACAGGTGTATGTTATTTTATAAAATTTAAGTAGCATTTACTCTACAAAATTTTGAGATTATGACATCAATTTACGCTGGAAATTACCCACATGTTATTAAATGTTAACCAATGAAAGATTGAAAAATCAATGCCTAGAATTTAGTAAACTGCACTTGAACCTCCGGATATTTTTATTCAACGAGCTATATTTTACCTAATGGGGAACCTAGGGTTGTGGTACATTATGGGGTGATCAAAGTTGTTTTATTTAGTTATTTAGTTTTTTTAAATTTTTGTTATAGTCAAATATACAACGTGTTATTGAAAGGTACGTACAAAATAAAATTGGCAATTGGTCTCGAAATATAGGTGCTAAAATTTAAAAAAAGTTCAGGTAATAGTGTTCTCCTTTTAGAGATAAAAATTATTAAAATTTATGTCCAAATTCGTTGTACGCCTCTGATAAAAAGATCATCTTTCGTTTCTATAGCGACATTTAGTCTTGACAAAAGTTTTATAGTTACAGTTGCTAGGATTTACTAAAATAAATTAATTTTACCTATTTATCCTTCAGTAGCGTCTAAAAAGGTTGGATAAGAATTAATTTTCCCCTTAGAATTTTGATAACACAAAATAATGTTTTCAGACTTCTTAGACTTCGCGAAGAACTGTTCATTTTGTTGTACATACCTTTCAATAACACCTGTATATATATGTTAGGAACTTAGGAATACCATGTAGATGGTAAAACGCTAACCAATGTATAATCATAGCTACAAACAATTTGATGACATTACTTCAAAATTTAGCTCGGCAAACACTTTCAATTTAATGAAATAACATGATTCTGTACTTGTGGTTTATAAATCCGCTTTAAGTTTTTCTTCTAGGGATACAAATTTTCAGACTTAAATTCCAAATGATATAATAACAATTTACACTAGTATAAGAACAAAACCGTTAAATGGAGTAGCCCCGAGTGATAGCCGTTATCATAAAATAAATAAATAAATACAATTCAGCAAAATCAAACTTAGTAATTTTTCGAAGAATGAGTGTGGCTTACGAATCCGCTTTGAGTTTTTCCCTAACTGTCCAAATTTTTGCAAAAACATAATGCGCGGTATAATAGAAGTTTACCATTAGGGTAAGGCATCCCGGTCGTAGCCTAGTGGTTAAGCATGAGAAATACGGACCTGTATAGTGTTAATCTGGCGAATAAAATCGGCGTGGGTAAAACTCAACAATTTATTTCTTAATAACTCGAATTACACGACTAAGTATTACAGCGATTATGTACAGAATAACTTCGTGGTGCAACTTGGCTGAATTCGCTAACTCGCTGGACTAGGCTTCTTGACTGAATAATAATCATTCCCGACGGTGGCCTCTATTTAAATCCAGACTCTCCTTCTAGAAATTCGTGATCCAGGTCTTTCTGGAATCCATCGCGACTTCCGTTTCCAGGCCTTTCTCTAGCGAGCGCTGGCCGCTGTCATCGATGAGTCATACTACACACTAGAAAAAACCCATATATACTAGAAGGCGTCGTACCGGGGCGGCGTATGAGTTTATTTCGTAACAATAATATTCAGAACATCCTGTTCGATTGTGAGTGTATCAACAATTTTAGTCCCCTATTTTGAGGCAACTCATTCAAATCAAATTAAGAATGAGTCCCCCTATTTTCTTGAAAATAGAGAATGCGCCCGGCGATATTTAATAATGATAAAATAATAATAATTGAAATTTGCGTTCCCGTGGCGCAGGGATTGGGGGGTGCTATTGACGCCGCTTCATTCGTTTTTCCCGGAAAGAATCGAGGAATTTTTATGACTTTGTTTGTCTAGTTGCGCCTCAAGAAACCCCAAATGTGCTATTTACAATTTGTCTTGTACTTAACAATAGCACTTTGTGATTTCGAAAAATTGCAAAACAAAAATATGTCAGTCGTATTTGCGGAATCGTGCTGCCTGCGGAATTTGTTGGACTGTACTTCAAGAGCGACAGAAGTAACCTTGGACTATTTTTTATTTTAACTTATGGGGGTTATAGAAAATAAACACTCCTATATAATTTGCAGAATCAAATGTTATACTCCTAATTTATTTAAGAAACTATAGTATGGTATGATAGGGTGTATACAATATGTCTCAATGTGTCACAGTTAATACTGTACTTTCATCAATTATTATCAAAGAACGTTGTGAGATTTTGAACGTATTCCTTCTCGTTTTCGGATATACATATTTTGAAATAATGCAGTGGAATACTCATGTGTAGTGTTGGTTGCATACTGACATAAATCAGTTTACAAAGAAATGAAAGAATAGATCGATAAAAATTCTTCTGCAAGTTGATTGATTAATTTCCATGTGTTATTGAACATCTATGACTTCATTGAAGTCTGGAAATTTTTGTTCGAACTCTTCTAAAACAGCACCATTGTTATAATACCATTTTCTCATTATTGCAACTCCATTTCGGAAGTAAGATTCAATGGTAGGTACATATTTTATGTTCGACAGAGAAAACTATGTCGCACTTTTCTTTTGTAAAAGTTTGACGTTTTAAATACCAACGCAGCCGACCTTATCAAATTCAATCAAAGTCATTTTTCCATATACCGTTGTCCTTTAATTTGCATAAACTTGTACATACTATTTATTTTCTTGTTCGAGTTTACAGTTTTAATGCAAAGATGTTTTAAAACTGATATACACTGCAAACTTGTAAATTATTTGTAATTTCTTTCTGTATCCAATTTTTATAATTGACACTTACAGAAGGAAATGACACGACGGCAAGAAACGTGGAAAATTTATTTAAAAAAGAAGTAAGTAAAAACACAAGAGATCTCTAAAACGAATTTCCCTTGCAATTAAAATACAATTTCACATAGTCGTTTACTTATTTCCATGCAGCACGACATTCTAGCCTCCCAACACACGAAAAGCTCGAGCAAACAAGCAAAACTTTTAATAAACGTGCCTCGTCACGTGTTGCTGTTAAACATTCCTTATCATTTGATAAATTCTAGGTTCCATAAATAAATATTTCCGTGAATAATAAAACTCCGACGATTTTTATGACGGATGACATAATGGTGGATGCGCCAAGATAACAACATGGAAACTCTAATCCCCTCTTTTTGCTCGTTCCGACTCGAATAAATTTTATACGGACCTATCTCGCTGGATTTACTTATTTAAATGGAGCACCGATGTCATTTTAAAAGCGAATTTCTTGAAATTACCCGTGTAGGCTGGCTTATAAAAACTAACAGGAGCAATATGTTTGATTAAGTTTTGTTAGAATGCGATAAAGGTCCTCGGATCGATTGGTTTCAGGTCACGTTGTGTATTTTCTTCCAGAACAACTTGTTGTTTTTGGAATTTACATATTCAGGAATGTGGAGAAAATTTTACTGGTTTAATCGATTGTGAATCCTTAAGGTTTTATTACGTGCTTTTTTTAACAAGTAAGCAACTCGATTATTTATTCCGCGGTGGATGTCGTCCTTCAGAATTTGATCAAGATGCTCTTCGGAGTTCTTTCGAATCTGGAAGTTGATCAAACATAGCGATGTGACTAACGGGCGATTGGAAAGGCTTTTAGAACGAATTACGGGTCGACATAATTGGCAAAGACTTTTAATTAGGTTCGATCCTGTTTTACACCGTCGGAGAGTCAGACGATTTGTTAAGCAATCAGTGATAATTAAAGATAATTTACACTTCTGTGAGCCGAGCTGTTGACGCCGAGAAAAGATAAAGTCGCTGCTAGTTTATAAGATTTAAATTACGCCAGTCGACGAAGTTTTCTATTTTTGTTTCCTGGGAGATAATTAGAGGAAGTAGTGGCACAGTCATTTAGATGAGAAATATCAAGATAATCTTCCAACCTACTGAAAATATTACTTTTTAAGCTCAATGCTATCTGCGAGTCGATGGTATTTTAACTGTGCGACATTGATTACCCTTATACCATGTAGTTCAACTTTACTCTTAACGTTACGTATACGTGTTTCTCCATTAAATTTTATCAAAAGATACTTTTAGGATAAATAAACTGCTCGCCTAGGAGTATCCTATTTTATAAAATTTAAATAACATTTGCTGTGTAAAACTGTGACGTGATATTCCTAAAATCGTGCATATAACATTTCGCTAAAATCAGTCCAGTAGTTTCGGAGATTATGTTTATAATAAAATCTCCAATAGACCGCAGACAGACAAACAACACACAGACGGAAATAGGGACCTAATTGTTCTTTCTCTAGAATTCATAAAACGTCGAGAAAGCTTGAATTTGGAGAATTTTATTTAGTTAAAACTTAAATTTAGCACATATTTCGATGAAGCTTAATTAAATAGTTCTTGAGACGACACGTCACGAATTTTTGAGGAGGAATTAATATGTAAATTTCAGTTAATCTTCTATAATCCCTAAATTAATGTTGGCATCTTATCCAAGCTGTTATTCAGGCTCAATAATTTATAAAAGCCTTTCTGCCAATAATGTTGAAATTGATTAAATATGCGTTTAAATTGAATAAATAAATTTTTAATGAGTTATTAAACTTTCACCTATGAATTTGACGTTCGAAAGTTAATTATATATTTTAAGACAACCCGCAGGAGTAAAGTTGGAAGTAAGGGTGGATTGAATAACCACAAATAGAAAAGAAAATATGTTGCACATTTACAAAGAAATTTACCGAACAGTGGAGAATTAGTTCCACGTTAAAATACGAGGATGTACGTTACGAACAGAGCTAGAGAAGAATTGGTTGTTACATGAGATTATGTTGGTAGGCACGAAATGTTATTTTTGATTATTCTTTACGTTGTATTTCCAATAGTGCACAGATGACTACAATTGTAGCTCTTGGGTGTGAAATCCCATTTGATGTATTTTTTTAACAGAATTGAAAACTGAACACGTGTCTTGTTACTCAAACCTACATCATGCTTAAAAGATAATGTGAACGGCATAAAGAGTCTAATGTTATATTATAATAAGTTATTATAAATTAAATGACGAAAACGGGAAATCTATTTTGATATTCTACGAATTGTGAAGCCCTATAAAGGTTAAATTAAAGATTCGTTAAAGTGGATATCCTATGTTAATAACAATGGTAACCAATGAGGGTCAATTTAACCTGCAGTGGTGCAAAAATATTGTGCATCAGAGGTAAAAGTGTCTCTAAACTTAATTTGATACATGTTGTTTATAAATCCGTGTTGAGATTTTACTCCGGTTAACCCCATTAATTAATGAGGTCATCTCAAAATTTTTCCGAATAAGTCCTATCTAAAATATGCAAAATATTATGAATTTATATTTATGGTTTATCTATAGGTTCATAATTTATAAAACTGTACAATTGTAAACACAAGGTGACTCAAAAAAATTACCGGATGGGGGAATTTATTTTACTGATCAAATCAAGTTTTACACTGCAGCTTTCTAATTTATATATTATTATCCATTCACGATCTTTATATAGTAAAGTAGGCTTTGATATTTTTTCTTTAAGTTGGATAAACTGATTTGATGATTTAGTTTTTTGTCTGTCAGTAGTCTGATTGACATTTGCTTTGAGCTGGAGTGCTACTTTTCTACTTCATTTATTAGATCAGAATTTTAGACGCAATATTTTAATCAAGCAAACAAATGTTTTAATTTTGTCAGCATAGATAATTTGTCATTGTGGCAGATTCACAGGTCATTGCGACATTATTTAAAAAGAAAATGCCTAAAATAGTTTTACTGCAACAAAAAATTGCAATAAAAAGATGTTTTTTGCAGTTTCGAAAAGACGGGCCCGATCTTTCTTTCGAAGAAGTAACTATAAGGGTCTCGAACATATTTTCTGTAATGTAAAAATACGCTGTAAAATATTTTTTAATTTTTTTCTCATAGGTGGGAACATCAACTGTGGCGAAAATTTTTTCAACAGGGGACCAAAATTTAAAAACATCACCATCTGGCAAGCGAAAACAACGGATTTATTTACAAATTATATGTTTCGGAAAGACCTGCAGCGACAAATTTGGCAACCTAATGAAAAAATTGGTCTAAAGAGTTTAGACAGTACTTCCCTCGCTGTCGGAAACGTGACGACTGCATGTCTATTATGTTTTTTTTTCGCAGTTCTTTTTTTTTTGTCACCCGGTATATGCAAATTCAATAAATATGATTGGAATGATAAATTACAAGTACAGACTCATCATATTTTGTATATTCTAGATATGATTTATTCGGCAAAATTTTGAGCTGACGTCATCAGTTTTTTGTAAAAGATAACCAAATATATTTTGAATAAAAATTTATTCTGTTCTTTATAACCTTAAAACATTTGCAAGATTTCAAAACATTCGGTTCAGGAGTTCCTGATTAAATCAATAAAACACATTTACCCATTCATTAATTTTTTTGGGTCACCCTGTATATGCAAATCCAAAAACTATGAATGGAATGATAAATCACAAGAAAAGACTCATCATATTTGTACATTTTAGATAGGATTTATTTAGCAAAATTTTGTGGTTTCGTCATAATTTTTTTAGGAGGGATGAGCAAATGCATTTTGATCAAAAACTTACCATGCTTATGATAACTTTAAAACACCTTCAAGATTTCAAAGCATTCGGTTTTGTAGTTTCTGAGTAAATCAATAAAATAAATTTACGCACTCATTAATTTTTTTGAGTCACCCTGTATATGCAAATTCAAAAAATATGAATGGAGTGATAAATTACAAGTACAGACTCATCATATTTTGTACAGTTTAGATAGGATTTATTCGGCAAACTTTCGAGCTGACGTCATCAATTTTTTGGAAGGGATAAGCAAACATATTTTGGTTTATTTATTATGCTCTTTATAACCTTAAAATATCTGCAAGATTTCAAAGCATTGGGTTTTGTAGTTCCTGATTAAATCAATAAAATAAATTTACGCATTCATTAATTTTTTTGAGTCACCCTGTATATGCAAATCGAAAAAATTTGAATGGAATGATAAATCACAAGAAGAGACTCACCATATTTTGTACATTTTAGATAGGATTTATTCAGCAAAATTTTGTGGTGACGTCATAAATTTTTTAGGGGGGACGACCAAATACATGTTGATAAAAAATTTACCATGCTTATGATAATTTTAAAATATCTTCAAGATTTCGAAGCATTCGGTTTTGTAGTTCCTGAGTAAATCAATAAAATAAATTTACGCTTTCATTTATTTTCTTGAATCACCCTGTATATGGAAATCGAAAAAATATGAATGGAGTGATATATCACAAGCACAGACTCATCATACATTCTACATTTTACATAGGATTTATTTGGCAAACTTTTGAGCTGACGTCATCAAGTTTTTGGAGGGGATAACCAAATATATTTTGAGTAAAGATTTATGATGCTCTTTATAGCCTCAAAACATCTGCAACATTTCAAAACATTCGGATTAGCAGATTCAAAATTAAATTACAAAATGTTGTTTTAGTATTTTGATTTTTTTTTCCAAAAATCTGGACGTTTCGGGTAAAAACTCAATTCGGAGTCGTAAACTACATATTTAGGACTATATTATTTTATACAATTTAAAACCCATTTACTATGTACAATTTTGAAGTGACGTCATCACATTAGTGGTGGGGATGATTAGACAAATTTACCATCTACATGATATTCCTAATATAACTACAAAATTTCACAACAATCGGTCCAGTACTTTCGGAGATTATCTGTCTAATAAAAATCCGGGACGGCAGACAGACGGACAGACGGACAGACAGACAGACGGACAGACAGACGGACAGACGGACAGACGGACAGACAGACGGACAGACGGAAATGGGAGACCTATTTCTTCGTCTTCTAGGGGTCATGAAAGATCGAGAAAACGTAAAAGTAGAGAGTCGGCCGACGGACTCGATTACAATACTTCCTTTGCTTACGCTCGGGAAGTAAAAAACGAATATTTCATTGTAGATACTCTTTTGAAATATTCTAGGGAACAGTTGGAATTTAAAGGGGAGCGAACCACATTATACAAAATTCTTAAGTCTTAAGTCTCAAAATTCTATGTGAACAAAAACATGTCGTTGCAGCCAAAATTACTTTTTTCCACTAGTAGCATTACAATGGCTAATTGTCGACTTGTCTAGAGGTCTGTAATTTGGAAAATTGTGAACCTTGGTCAATAATGTAAACGTGAAGTTGGCCACCTAATGTGACAACTGTCCACAACTGTCAGAAAAAATGAGAACCTGAAAACGATGATTTTGGAAAATTTGCTTTTAAATTATGCCCTGGAATGATTTCCAAACCCTGAATTGATTATTCTCGATGTAATTGAGGATAAATTGGTGAAAGTAAGTTGATGAAGTTGATGGGAGTGAAAATGAAGTTTACGGGAGTGAAACTGACTCATGGTTCCGATTTGGTTTGACTTGATTTGTCGTAGATGAGCTTTGGACGATTTCAGCGATTTTTTTTATTGAAGATCGAGCCGTCGTTGTATCCTTTTGCTACGCTAGAGGATTTCCATTCCCTGTGTCGCTTTAACGATAAAAGGTCGATATCTTTTTCAGCCAAATTTGTCGTGGTCGCGTAACTACGACGGAATGAGGAGGCGTACATGATGGTTCACTTTACAACATTTCTCACACAAAAATTTATTAAAAACGGGAAATATGGAGGAAATTAAAACAAAAGTTTGGACCATTTCTGGATTGTCAAAAAATAATAAAATTCCAAAGCTTACTGAAATGACGTGAGTACACGTTTTTATTGATGCAGTTCAGAAAAAACATTTTGAAAATTCGCAAACCTCAAATGGGCTACAAGTGGAAAAAATAGTATATTAACCACGTTTGTGAAGCCAATTCTAGACCTCGCGCTTTAGAGCCCTCGACGCTGCGCGTCTCAGGTTCTAATTTGCGCTCGGTCTAGAATGTCTGTCTTCACAACCTTAGTTAATAATATACTATTTTTCACTAGCAGCCTGGACGCATGCAAATGTCGACTCATTTAGTGGTAGCAAATTCAACTTTTGCTACCACGGGTTCAAAAAGAAAAATTGAGGTTATGTACGCAATGTTTGATGTGATTATTTCTTAAAAAATGAACAAATGTGTGCTACAAACATTACTTGAGTATACGCATGGTAGTTGATAGACGGTAGAAGATAAAATGATTAACTCAGCGACAAGTATAAACGGTTTTCTTTGTGTTGAAGATTTAGATCAAGTTTGATTAGAAATCAAAACAAAATCACGTTGCGTCAAAAAATTGAACGTTTATTTTTCAGTTTATTGTCTTATGGTTTCTACTAGTGAAAAAAATAGTATATTAACCACGATTGCAAAGCCACTTCTAGACCTCGCACTTAGAGCCCTCGACGCTGCGCGTCTCGGGTTCTAATTTGCGCTCGGTCTAGAATGCTTGGCTCTGCAACCTTGGCTAATAATATACTATTTTGAGTACATGTTTACAGTTTCTAAATTCTTGTAAAAATTTGACTTTCGTGTATTTGGATGAAACATGGATCTATCAAAATGGTTCGTCCATTCGTCGCTGGGTGCACGATACTGATCTAAAAAGCAATCCCACCAAAATTAAGAGTGAGGGATCAAGGTTTACTACTCTCTACGCGGCAGTGGCGGCTCGTGACTGTCTGATGTGGTGAGGCGATGATAGAAGTTTGACAATAATAGTAATATTACTTGGTCTTACTAGTTAGTAATGATAGAAGTCTTGCCTGAATACCGGCCATTCCCGGGTCAGTGGTAGGTCCTAATAATATTAATAATAATAATAATAATAATAATAATAACACCCATTGAATCAACAATGTTTTTACAAGTCAAAATTTTGTTGAAAGTAGCACTTTCTTGGAGGGATTCGGGAATAGTTGTTGTGTTCTTTTCTAAACGTTTTAAGCCCATGAAATGTTTAATGTGTACTTTGGAACTTTCATGAAACTTTGCACTTCGGATGAAATTCTTTAAATCGTTATATCCCGAGATGTTGTGTAAATATTACGGCAGAGCCATTTATATGTTTCGTAGGTACCAAGTTGATTCAAATGACTTGGAGTACTGACGATTCTGTCGCTTATCAATGGAAGTTAAATGAATTAACGGTTTTGACTGCTCGATATTTTGCAAAATTTGCCGACGTTCTAGCTCGGTTCGCCGTGAAAACGGCGTTTCAAGAAACAACATGACGATGTCGTACTCGGGATTCATTTTTCACTCACCTGTACCTATGAAAGAGACAATAACACAAAACACCAACACGTGGGTTTTTATTCACGTTCATGCTAATTACCCACGCACCCCGCAACCCTACCGTTCTGTAAAATAAATGGAAAAGTGGTTTAATGAGTACGCCGAAATTGGCCGAGAAGCACCGAAGATATCGCCTCAGTTCCGAGCGAACGCATGTATAAGAGTGTAGGAGCTGAGCCATCGAAATCCGTGTCTGTGATTGGGCTTCGCTGGTTCAAGTGAACCGACGTTCTGGCCGCTTCAGTTAAAGAACTAGGGGCATAAATCGTACGGTATTCAACGGAAAATTGTCAGCAGGAAGCGTAAAAAATAAAAAATCATGTACAGATTTCCCATTTCAACATATTTTTGTAACTAATGCATTGAAAACTCTTTTTTAATTATAAATTAAGTCAATCTGTTCTTAACATATTATGCTGTGAGGCGCCGCCTCACTTGCCTCATCTGACGAGCCGCCACTGCTACGCGGGTTGTTCAACGGGCTTCTTGGATGGTTGTAACAATTTTTTTAATTCAAAAAATAACGATAGAGACTATCATAAAACGATGGGCGGGACAATTTTTCAAAATTGGGTGGTTAATCAGCTCATTCCTGCTTTGGCAAAGTTGAACCAAAAATGTGTGGTGGTTTTAGACAATGCACCGTATCATTCGGTTCAGTTGGATAAACCACCCACTTTTTCTAATAAAAAAAGTGAAATGCAGGAATGGCTCTTTAAACATAGTGTTGAATTTGACAACAAATTTTCGAAGTAACAGTTGTGGGATTTAATTAAACCCGTCAGAAACAATAGAGAAAAAAGATATTTGGTAGACGAGACATTAAGAGAAAGTGGCCATGAAGTTCTTAGATTACCTCCGTACCATTGTCAATTGAAATGGCGTGGGGATTTTATAAGAATTATTACAACAAGCATATAAATTCTCAACCTTCATTAAAAAATAGGGTGGAGAATTTATGGCTTGAGACGCTTTCTAAATGTACTCCAAGCATGTGGCAAAATCTTTGTAAACATTGTGAAAAACTTATTTTGGAAGATTGGGAAAAAAACTATGGGAAATCTTTCGTACGAATCTATACCTCCTTTCGTTATTTCGCTAGATGAATCTGATTCAGAATCTGAATTTGAAACTGACGGTGATGATACAGATTTTCATAGCGAAATAATGAAAATGGAGTGAATTGTAGCATGTCGGAGGGTGATATTTTTACACATCTTTCGTTCTAAATTTACCAAAGTAGTTTGTGAAAAATTACCTGACGAAAACAAAATATGTATAATTTTAGTTAGATCATCTACGTTGTTACTTTGCACCAAATTTTAAGCACTTTCATTTTTTTTGTAACTCTTTATGCACCTGGAGAAGGCTTATAGTAACGTTCTTATTAATAAGCGTTTGGAAGTACTTAGTAAAAGCAAATAAAGAGCACTTATGTAAGCATTAGTAATAGCTATATAGATAAATCATTCAATTTAAGGCCGGAAAAATGTTTCAGAAGAGCTAAACCCATCAAAGCACTAGAGCAAGGTTGTTGTCTTTTACCAACCCTTTTAGTAATCTTAGAAAAGTGAAAAAAGAAGTTGGAAGATATGGAAATAGGCTGTTCACAAAGGTCGAAATATCCATTTCTAAGAAGAGTGGGCGAACAGAACGAACTGATGATTGAGAATTAAGGATGAGATGCTAAATGTAGCATGCGACAATAGTCGTATGTAAAACCCCCATTCATACAAAAACAATGTTTAAGTGAAATTTATTGTTTGTTCCTTACATATGAAATAAACACTTACACAAAGCCGAATAACTGTTTTAAATAGCGTAAAGTTTTATGCTTTCAAGAAATGGATACCGTTAACTTGGTCATTGCTACTGAAAACTGAAAGTATCGACAACAATGTTTATATTTCTGGCATATTTTTTAACCTTTAATTTAATAAAACATAACCTAACGAAAAAAGTTCAGGAAATTTTTATTCTTCTGCATCGAATACCAACAAACTCACTAGATTTTCATGGCCGACCCTACTATATAAAGGTATGTTGATCATAAAATTTTGTTATGGAAAAATCGCTGGAAGCATAAGCATAACATGCTTCTTTCCGTATACTTTTAACAGTCCACACATATTTTTATTCTAACTTATAGGGCTTATAAAAAAATTAAATTTGTAAAATTTAATACTCAAAATCTGTATTTGTTCGCCGGTACTTCAAAGGCGAGGAAAGTTCCATCTAAATAACTTTAGATCAACTTTTTTATTATTTAAATCAAGAACAATTCACCCAATTTTCTAGAAAATGTAAGAAGACGGTAATGTCACGTTTCCCTTTAGTCATAATAATAATAAAATAATTATTATCAGTATGATCAAGCTGTTTATACAGCTACTCACCCAAAATAATATTCGCGCAGTTTTGGTTCATTGTAGCTTAATTAATTCATTAGTCCTCCCTTTCCTTTGTTTGGAGGAGACAAGATCAGTCAAATTTATTTTCTTTTAACACAAATGTATACTGTATCATTAAGTTTTGTATACGACTTTATAAACGTTAAGATTTGAAGTTAAATATATACTAAGAATACATTTTTCCCGTTGATGATTATTATTATCTGCTTTAAATATATTTCTTCATGTGCGCACTTGTGGATCTCCGTCGAAGGAGTCGTGAGAGTGTTATTTACGATTTATCATTTTTCGAAAAAGCATTGTTCGATTGTAGTTTGTGGGCGAGGAAAATTAACATGTAATAACATGGGACTTATTTTTTAAATTTTGGATTACAAATTCAAATCATAAAAATTGTAAATTACTCCAATTGTGCTTTAATTATTCTACTCATTTTTGATGCAGACTGGCCTCTAAACTATGAATGATTCCAAATGAGAGTCGACAAAAATAATGTAAGTGAAAATTGAATTTTAAATGAAACGAAGGAATAATTTTTAATTAAAGTTCCAGCAGGAGTTGTAAATTATAAATTCGTAGAGCAAACAACTTTTTTCAATTATCGTACTGTGAAGTAATGAAGTGTCACTAAAACTAATTAGTTTTACATGAATAATTGTACTATGGTCAGCAGAAAAAAATTTAACGACTAATGTGATTAAAAATAGAGTTTGTGACTCTGTTACCGAATATTATAGTGATCCATAAGATTCACATCCATTGTTACTAAAGTAGTTCAGAATTAATGAGAAAAGAGGACTAAACAAAATACTGATTGTTGCGGGAACGTTTCGTAATTTATTAAATAAATTATTTTGACATTTCATCTTCAATCGTTTTAACGAAAATTTTATTCAGGTATTAGATTATTAAACAACAATGTTAAATGTAATATGTTAAAGGAATTACTAGCTCTGAAGAAGAGAAAATATTGTTCTCGAAACGTTATTATAAACTCACCCTGTAACCCTGTAATAAATCACTCAATTAAAAAACTTTGTGACGTCACAATTCAAGTTAATAACATCACGAAAAAACTAACATTGCTTTAGCAACCACTGTTATAAGGCTAATTTATATATTTGGTCAACTTTTCTTACAAAATGTTATTAGCAGCACCAAAATTATTATTTTAGTAAATTTGACTAAAAATTAAGTTATATTCTGTATAATATACCTTTTGTCTCGTATACGTAAAACCTACTTGCGGTATATACATATTTAGGTTTGTTCATTTCCGCACCACAATGAAAGCTGTCTGAGAGATTTGGGAAGGAAGAAAACTCGAGGACAATAATTAATGAATGATCACACTTAACAAGAATATGAACTTGTTAAATGAGTGTTGCTAGGTGCTGTGTAATCCAATTTCCATATTTAGTAGTGAACTTTAGACGCACTCATAAAAGATGTAGTCACTCAGCACGTTAGAATCTACTTGTTATTCGTCGTGAGATTACTCCTATTTATAAAAATTAATTTTAACCGCAATAATTTAAAATTCAGAAACATCCAGATGCGTCATGAGCACACACAAAAGAGCGTTTATATTGCTCATTACCGCAAAAACGAGTCACATTGTTTAAGCCATTATATTAAATATAAAATTAATTGGCAACCCAACCATGCAAACACAAAACCCTTTAGAGAATTGTCAGGTAACCAGGCGGTGAATTATTTCAGCCAAGAATTTCACCTTTGATCATTGAGGTTCATTCTATTCTGCAGCAAAATTCATTTACTAAAACTGAGAATTAATTGTCTTTGGAACTTCCAGAACACGCTCTGTTCGATCAGGACAATAATGTCACGGCGTGAAATAATTATAATTCTGATTTGAATAGGTTTCGCGAAAATATAATTTGATTAGTTTTATAGCACCCAACAATCACAAATTTCTTAGCTCTACATGCTAATATTAATTAACTGTTTTTTTATTAAATTGGTATTAGTGGAAATAATGGTTACAGTAAGTTCAAGTTTATACAGTACAAGTGGTAATAAAACTTTTTAAAAAGTTTTCAGATTTTCGATAAAGCCTTTGTAAACATCATTCTCACTGAAATTCGATTACGTTCTACGCTTTGCAACAGGTTTCACTGAAATACAATGTAAATAAATCAATCGAAAAAAGATTAGAAAACTATTTATTTCGAATATAAAATATAAAATTAAAATATATTCATACTTATAGTTAAAATCTCTGGATAGTCGCCCAATTCAAAAAATTATGGGTCAAATATTTTTAGAAATAATTGTATCTCTTGGTGTGCATGCACTACATGCTTCTGAGGCAACAAACACGCCAACCTTACCAGATTTTCTAATGAGTTCGTTTTTATTATAAAAATCCAGAAGCAAAAGTGTCACAATTTAATAATTTTGTAAACTTGCAACAGAGTTTTCCACATCGTTATAATTTGTACAAAGCACTAAAAGCTATAAAATCAATATTGTATTGTGGGAAACGATACGTATTTCTTTAAACCGATGGTTTTTCTTTTTTGACTGTTATTGATCGATTACAAAAGCGAGTTTCTGCGGGAACACTGAAGCCAATTGAATGAGGCTTATACCAAGAATTAAAGAATAACGAATATGAGATATATTCACAAAATCTTTATACGTTAAGAAACTGAAAAAAGAGAAATTTCCCTGCGAACAAATAATAATCTTGTACAACTTATACAGGGTGACTGCGAAATATGTGCAAATATTTTAACCACGGCATCCCCCACCCCAGTAGAGCCGAAATATAGAAAAAACAAATTAAAAATCGAATGGGGCAAAACCCCCATGAACCACCCTCGACACGAAGGCACTGAGCCACCTTGTAAACAGAGTTGGAAAAACGTTCGACTAAAAACGACCCAAACACTTTCAGTTTCAATTAAAAGTAAAACCGACTTTTTGCTGCTTATCGTTCGTTCATTCATTTACTCATTCATCGTTAAAGGTCAGTGTGAAAGTTTTTTGGTAATTTTGATTCTGACGGATGTTTGGTCCTTGTCACAACGATTTTACATTGTTTATTGGAACAGAAATAAGAGCAACTTAGAATGCTACTACCTTTTTCCAAGAAATGTTGAAAATGTTGTTCTTGACTAGCAATACAGGCGTCAGAGCGTCGCAAGAAGTTTGTCGATAGGCAAAAAAACACCGGAGTAGCGGCTGCCACTTTCACTTGTTGAAGCTCTTCAATAATTTCTGGACACTGTTGATTTCCACAAACGAATTGTTTCATCCAACCAATACACCTTTCTCGAAAACCGTCTCTTGAAATCGTACTTGTTGACGACTATGTGGAGTTCCATTGGACAAAAAGTGAGTTACACAACGTGGACAATCAGTGGACTCCAAACCGTGCACTTTGTCAACATGGTATGGATGTGGCCGTGTTCTTTTAATGTAGGATGCACTACAAACTGCGAAAATCCAAATTCTCCTTTCTGCCCCATCACGACCACGATCGTAAATTTGAGGTTGAAGGTAACATGATCTCGGAGATGCTGTACCACCATATCGACACACTCTGCATTGGAAAACTGGACCATACACCGATTTCAACGACCGCTCGATAATGACTGGCCCTTTTCGTGTTTTTCACGTTGCGATTAAAAAAGTGCCTGATAAAGTTACTTTTTTGGTTCTTACTCCGAGTCCCCTACCCATTCATTGCAGTAATTATGTAGGTCACGAAACATTACCAGCGGCGCGTATAACAATTTACATTTAATTTCAAATAATTTTTTCTAGACACTGCTACCACTTAGGACCGTGAATTTTTGCCAGTGACATAATCATATTGTGAGCTATTGCCCATTTTTTTTTGCATGTATTTCGCAGTCAGCCTGTATGTGTGCTTCAACATACAAAGTGAGAAAATGTCGATGACATCATAGTGCCGTCATAATAAAGTAGATTCTGGAATATGGCTATATTAGTTTTCATCTTTGCGGTTTTATCCCGCTTCATATAATACAATTCCTCTTAAAAATGTTTATAAGAAAATAATTGAAAGATGACGCCGCTGCCTTCAAGTTCAAGTAATTTTGCTGGATATTCGGATGGATGAGACATTTTACTTCTACTTAATCTTCCTTCTTCCTTTATGTTGCTGTGTATAGTTAACATCAAGTAAAATATGACTAAAATTAATTTGTTTACACCATATCCGTTGGCATTTTAAAGCATTTACTTCTAATGTTACTGGATCTCAGTATTTAGCGCATGAAACCTATGTATCACTTTTCCTTACATCACGACTGGAAAAGTTGCGTTTTCTAGTTCCTTGTCTAATACATTTAAGATTACATTTCGTTCGTTTTACATATAATCAATCACTAACCTTATTAAAAAATTAAGCATCTATATTATTGTTATAACATTTGTTGTATATTTGTTTTTTTTTAACAAAATTACGTTATTGTTCCTTCCCGTTATAAACACACACCATTGATTTGAAACTTTCATCAATGCGAGAAGAAGGTACGAAGTTATTTATTTGTTCTAGAAACTGCTTTGATCTTTACAAAATTCAAAATTTAATTGAATTAATTTACTTAGACGATTTTAATACGTTGTATATACCCTTTAAAATACAACAAAACATCAACAATAATGAAATATTCTGAGACAATTTACCTTTCTTGATTAACCAGTAGACTATATGACGGTCATATCTAACATAATTGAGATTGAGGAAATTAAACATGAGTAATAACTAGAGATTGCATATCTCGTTTCCTCACCGTTACTTTATCCAACATATTGGTAGAGTTCCCGGTTTTAATATGTACAATGTAATACTAATCATTGCATCACTGTCTTCCAGAATTTTCCAAAAATTAGATGATGGAGATATTGGTGAATACATTACATCTTTTAGCTCAGTGTAAAGGGTATGAACACATAAAATTTAATTAATATTTCGGTGTGTCAGAAAATTTCATTTTTTTTATGTTGCATAATTTCGGATATCATAATAAACCAGAGAAGCAGAAGCAGCTTAGAGTTGATGGGTTATTAGTTCTGTGTACGCCGAGTTGTACCTTGATTCTTTTATCTTCTCTCTCCAGTCTTGTTTATCACAATCCTGGTCTCGAATACTTATTTAACTCCTGCTCCATGGCTCTTCCTTCTCTTCTCACTATTTCGTTCTCTACTGACTTGCATACCCGTTTCTTTTCTACCTGTCTTCTACATTCTCTTAGCATCATACATTCTATTCTCTCACTCATTTTCTCTTCATATTTTACCGCCCTTTTTCCATTTTCCACGATAGTTTTTGGCGTCATTTATGTCATCTTTTTTAAATGTGGGACATATCATGCTCTCTCTCCCCTTTGGGGAAAATCCTTGGCTTTTCCAAACATTGTTTATTAAATATTTCGCACATCTGATTTCTCACCTATTGGGTCCACATTTTATTTGCCGTCCCCTAGTTTTCCGGTATTTTTTGTCTTTTCATGAGTTCTATTTTTCTTGTTACTTCTTCTCTACTGATTTTTTCTTTCTTCTGGATTATAAGTTGTATGCTTTCATCTTTGATTGTTTTCTTTTTTGTTTCTAGTTTTTTTGTTTTCTGTTTTTTTTCGTTTCTAGCAATTTCATAAAAAGCTCCCTCCATTGTTCAATCTTGCTCTCTTCTGTAACTGCTGCCTTTTTCTTTCTTTGTTTTCCTCTGTTTTTCCTTTCTTCGTATTTTGTTCTGTAGTCTGTATGTATTTATTATTTTCAGATAATCGTCTTTAGCCGTCTTATTTTTTCTCCGATTCCTCAATCTTTCTTTCGTATTTTTCTTCAGTTATTTACATTTCTTATCAAACCAGTACTTTCTTCTTTCCCTTCTGTAATCGTTATGTGTTTCTATTGCTTCCTTCCCGCTTGGATTGAGTTTTTCACCATCTCGTTTATATCCCATATTAACATAAAATTCTTCCTTTCTAGTCTGTTCTCGTATTTTATTATCCCTTTTTCATTCTAAAGCTGTTTCACACACATTTTTTCCATTCTTTTCTTCTTTTCTCGACGTTTCGTGACCCCTAGAGTACGAAAAACGTAGTCTCTCGTTTCCATATGTCTGTCTATCTGTCTCTCTGTCTGTCTGACGTCTGTATCCATTTTTATTAGACACATAATCACCGAAACTAGTGGACCGATTGCTGTCAAATTGTGTACGTATATTAGGAATATCATGCAGATAGTTAAACACTAACCAAAATTTGGTTAATCATCCCCACCAACAATTTGATGATTTGAATGTCTTCTGTTTTAAAATAATTTAAATGTTATACAATAATGAACCTCTATACTTGTGGTGTATGAATCCGCTTTGAAATGTTTCCCTTAACGGCCAAAAGTTCCAAAAAAGAAAAATTAACACAGTATAGTATCATATTACCACTAATTTAGGATATAAGCTACAATGGTCAAGTGATTAAGGCGTCGGCATGCATAACGGAAAACGCAAGTTCGTTGCTAAACTTTTTTTCTTACGCCATGTTTTATCTCTGTTTATAACCTCATAACAAATTTTTTATTGATCAAATTAAGAACGAGTCACCTCAATTTCTCGAAAAAATGAAAATGCGGACGTCTTTATTTAATAAGAATTATAATAATATACAGAACACTCTATTCGACTGTGGCTTAATTAATAATTGTAGTCCTCGGTTTTGACGTGACAAGCTTATTCAAATCAAAGAAATTTCTACGTGACATTCTTCCGATGTATAAACAAACATTTGAAGCTAAAGTTTGTTGGTTATCTGCTTTAGATGTATTTTATGTTGTCCGTGTTATTTATACTGATGGTTTTGGCTTTACAGAGATCTGATTCTATGGTTTTTCAAAGCAGCGGGATTTGGTGGGGTTGTACATCAGGAGCGAGGGAAAGGCTGTCGAAATAAATTTCGATTTTTCTCCCTTGCCCCTGTACATATGTCGATTTTCAAAGGTATTTTTTTCTTCTACAAACTGCTGTTTTAGTATTTTCCCCTCTTTATTTTCTTTCTTGTTCTTTGTTTTTACTTTTGTTTCTTTTTCTTTAACGTCTACTATTCTTTTGACCCTTTGTCCAATTCTAGCATTGGAGTCGCCACTTATTAAAATGCAATCTTTCTATGTTTCTTGTAATTCTTTTTCTAAAACCTTTCTAATACTCTCTAGTTCTTTGCTGCATACAGTAAATATTCTCCAAATTTCTTGTCTATGATCCTTTTTTCTTTAACTGTTGTATCTTTCCCATTTTGATTACTCATTTTATTTATTTGTTGGCAAACACTTCTCACCTCTTTTGCTCTTCCCGTCTTTTTCTCTTTTTCTGACTCCAAACATTCCCATGCTTAATTCTTTTGAGGTTTTTCCTTTGCTCTCTCCTACTTCTGCTGTCTCACCTTTATTTCTACCAAACCCACTTCGTCGAATTCTTTAAAAATCCCACAAAATTTTGTCTTTTATTTGTTGTCGTTGCTAAACATACGTTTTTTTTTTTGTTTAATTTTGAAAAATTAGTCTTAGACCAAATTTTTCTCCCTTCTGAATATTGTCCAACAAATAACGCTTCTTCGAAAAACTATAAAATTTGATTTCATTGTCAAAACTCAAGGCGAATTCATAAACAAGTACAGAAGTTGTTATTTTATCTGTATATAATATATTGTTACGAAATAAACCCATATGCCGCCCCGGTACGACGCCTATGGGTTTTCTAGTATGTGCGGCGATGTGGGTGACTCATCATCGGTGACGGCGGCCGGGCGACGTTCAGTCTCAGTCAACGAGTGGAGTACAGACAATTCAGTGAAGAGAGAATCCGATCAAGTTGGGCCGGAATTATTTTGTAAGAGTTACTGAGAAATAAATTGTTGAGTTTACCAATCATCGCAACAATATGAAAGAGTAAACTGACGGACTGACAACAGCTTAAACTAGAAACTAGAAACTTGAAATTTTGGATGTAGATTCTCCTCAAAACGTAGGCGCGTGCTAGGAAAGTATTTTTGGAAAGTCTTCCCCTACTGGGGTTAAATAGGGAATGAAAATGTTCATGTTCGTTCCGTCATGCATTTTCAAAGTGAAAGTTTGAAATTCATTATTTAGGCTTCCGGTTAGAAATTGAACACTTACTTGTTGCAGCGTTTTTGGAATTTCCACCCCTGAGGGGGCAAATAGGGGATGAAAATTTGCGAGTCGCGTAATTTTCGAAACAAACATGAAATTGAATATGTAAGCTTATGGTTAGAAATTAACATTTACCTGTTCGTGTTTTTTTTTAAGTGCACCCCTAAAGAGGTAAAACAGGCGTTGCAAGATTGTATGGAAGTCAGGGAAGCTAGTAAAATATAAGTATCATTAATCATGCAAAATGCTAAGGTGTCGTCATCAAATTGTCGGTGCAGATGATTGGACAAATTTTAAATAACGTTTTACAATCGTACTATAAACATCTAAAATTTTACAACAATAAGTCCGATAGAAATGAGAAAACAGCCCTATTTTTCATACTCTAGGGTCACGAAACGTCGAAAAACATTAAAGTATCCAATATTCTTAAATCTAGGGATAGTTTGGCTTTTTTCGAAGTAATTTTTAATGTTCAGGTAAATTCTTTCCTTAAAAAAGTAGTAAATAAATCTTAATTACAGTATATTAAAAAAAAACTAAAAGAAAATCCACAACAGTTTTCAATGACAACAAAAGCATTTTTTTTAATCTTATATCTGAATAAAGCACACAAGTTGCACCAGTTGAGTCTACTCTAATTTGAAATTTTTTTGTGACAAATTTTATTTTACTGTATGGCATTTAGTAAGTATCTGAAACAGAATTATATCTCTGTCTTTCTATTTTCCGAGTTTTTTGGCAGCAAATATTTTAGTTGCCATAGTGGTAACCCTGGTTACTTATCATTAGGCTGCATTATGCAGAAATTATTATTCTCGTGCTATTCTTGTCTAACATATAAGTTAAGTTTCTTTTTTTCCATTTCCGGACCAGGTGCTTTGTAACACTTTTTAAAGCAATAATAGCTTTTAGTCACTTAAAGTTCAGTTCCATGATCCCAAATAACTTTAATTTTGAAAACATTTCAAATTTAGGCCATTAAAATTTCGTGTGAATCTACTCTAAGCATATATTGGCACTTAATTTCGTAAATAGGTAGTTATTTTTAACAGCGAAATGTACTCCAGAGTTTGCACTAAACAGTATAAATTAACAGCCTCCTTCATCAAGAAACTCATTACTTATTTCAACAACGTTTTCCAAGGTAGTAATCTTGCCTATAATACATATAATAAGTACCTAAGTATTTCATCATCATATAAATACTGAGTGTACAACGTTCTATGATAAGATCTGATTGTCGACGTGATACCAGAAATAATTGTCGAGTAACTCTAAATTAGACTTAGTACCTACTTGTTTCAACAATTTCTTCAATCCAGTTGAGCACTCATAAAAGCGACATTTTCAACTTTCTCCCCACCTTTATGATATCTAATAAAAAAAATAGGGACAGATCACACAAGAAAGTTCAAATCCACAAGACGTGCATAGTAGTCTGTATATTTTATTCAAATTTCTTCAGTAATAGATTTCAGAAGCGCTGACGGAATAAAGATGTTTGACGTTCTACAATGCGATATCAAACATCCAAAGAAATGTTTCAGTTCTGTAATAAAATCTAAGTATGCTACGTGCCAATAGTTTTATGGGTCCCTCAATTTACATAGAATATCAGGTATAATAAAAACGTCCTGCTGCACTTTCTTTCATTCACTTGAGAGAAAACTCGCAGGATCCCCACTTACGCCCAGAATGTAAAGATCGTTGTAGAGAATATTATGGTTCAAACGATAAACTTTAAGAACGGCTAAACGCTGTTAGAATAATAAAATAAAATGGATATTCCCCAGCTTGTTTCGATTCCACACAAGAAACAAATTACCGAATTCTTAGTAAAAATGTAAATAGTAGTTTAGTTACATAACTGTGTACTGTAATTACGAGTTATGTATATTTTTGGTTTATCTCGAGATCTTGTATTACGCCACACCAATTTCAGCAAAACATGCAACCCACATTTGAGCAGAAAAATATTAACGTCCGTCCTTAACACAAAGTGTAATAAATGAGACACATTTTCATAACGTAATCGTCGCTACTACCTGCCGTGCAGTATTTCTTTCTATTTTCGCTCATAATCGTGTTCGTCGAATGTGTTTTCATAATTTATTTCAAATAAGTTAACGCCCTTCATAAACACCAACATCAAATTGTCCAAGTTCCGACGAAATGAAATAAATATGGAAATTTCCCGCCGCACGACTCCCCAAGGATTCCCCCGAACTTCTCGGATGGAATGAACAATACGCGCACAAACATCGTTCAAAACGGCCAAAGTTTAAAAGCGAAAAAATTCAGAGAAGTGGACTTAATTTTTTAAAGTGATTTGCTGTTTACGCTTGCACGTAAATCGCTTTTAATTTGAAATCGATTGAAATTTACATTGACACGTTTTTTTAACAACGGATTGTCAATGCAATTTCACCGTAAACACCCACATACAACACGTAATTAATATAACTTTCCACGAAATGATCGCTTCCAGTGAATGACATAATAGACTTACCCCGCTTCATCGACTTCTTTTTTTAGATTAAAACCGGATAATGGTGAACGAACAAATTCATTCAATTTGAGCCTAACACCTGTTCTTTTCAAACAAGAATCGATTCTTACTGTGAGATAACTTTGATATTCGATGCAGGATATCCGATCCGATACTTTGGAAGAGAGGATATTCAGGTATCTCACGTTGTTTTCAGATTAAAACAGAACTCGTATATTGAAGTCACGATCTTTTGGACGTTAGTATGACACGTTTTTTTTTTAATAGCTGCCACGACTGACTAACCCAAATCTATTTTTCTACCTAAACCAGCAAAGAACAAATTTTATTTCACAGCTAAGTATGTAGGTAGGTTTTAAAATAATTAAAACACTTATTTACGGACCCCAACACAAGTTGTCTCTTGGTTTTCTAGGAGTAGTTTTGATGTGTTAAATACATCAAGCCCTTTTACAACTTTCTTTTCCGAGTTCTCTTCCTGCATCAATTAGTTCCTGTTGGATTTTCGTAAAGTGGAATTCAAAAGTGTAAAAGTATTTTAAAAATTGTTTATCATCTAGTATTTTGTGCCATTTTTAAAAATGCCCGAAATCAAATCGTCTTTAAAGGACAAGTTAGGGGAATGAACAAAAAACAAAGACGTTTTTCAAATAGAAAACGGCGAATTGTTCTGTAAAGCCTGTGGGAAAATTGCAAGTAAAAATTAATTATTAATGTTGCACAATTAAGATGGAAAAGCTAGTTGTAAAATGTATTCCATAAATTTGCATATTTGGCTAGATATTCTTGATTACAAGCGGTTACAGCATACACCCACTCTCCTTTTACGAATGTCCCATAGCAACAATAAGACAAAACAATGAAAGTGTCTTGTTCAACACAATAAACCATTTTTACGGTCTTAGCACAAAAACAAAAAATTCCGCACGCAAGCACCAAGGATTTTGAAAACAACTATTTTGTTGTTTTGTGCTTGCATCAACGAGAATTACTGTGGGTTCTTACTTGAAAAATGTTAAAACAATAAAAACGATGAGTTTAAACGAGCGGTTACAAATGACATTAAAGACAAGTGAGCAAAGCGGGATTTTTGAAATCCACGGTCAACTACGCCCCTACAATCATTTATAAAAACGCTATATAACAATACAGGTAATTATGGCCAACGGGAATCAAATACAAAAAATTAAAACTGCTGCTAAAGGACGGCGCTGGATACATGGTTCAATATGGCAAACCTCTGGAACTATTTTATCCCAACTTAATTCATGTAACATGTTTGGCTCACGTCTTAAGTTTAGTAATCGAAATTATCCGGAATCAATATGAAGATGTCCAACTTCAAAGAAAGTATTTCTTAAAGCTCATTTGTGCCAAGCCTTACCGAATTGTCCATTGCCTCCAGAACCTTTTCTGACAAGATGGGGTTCATGGATTTGGAAAGGGAATATATTATTGCGATCATTTTGATAATTTTGATGAGATCAATATACTTTACCAAAAAATACCGGATACTAAGAGCTTAAACTTGATAGCAAAGTATTACAAGGCAAAAATGTAGAAAAAGATTTAAAAATGAAACTCACTGAAATTTCTAATTTTAAATATTCTCCATTAACATCTTTTGATGCTGAGAGATTCTTCTCTAGGTATAAAAATGTCCCAACAGACAAAACGAATAAATTTTCTGCCGAAAATTTAGAAAAATATGTAATTTGTTATGTAAATTTTAACGAACATTAGGATCGCTGTTTATGTAAAATAATAAAATAAATGTAGCTCTCAAAGAAAACCAGACGTTGCGTAAAATTTATTTTTCCTACAACTTGCCTTACTTTGCCATGTTTGGGCCTAAATTCCTCGTTTTTATCACCTATTTTAGCTCTTTTTTAGCCTAAGATTTGCTCTTTTTTAATGAGCTTATTCATGCTTTGAACAAATTGCAACGAAAGTGTCAAATGCAGTTGCAGGGTAATCACAGTGTTGAATTTGATCAAAAACAACTATGCGATTTATTTCAGTCTTTTAGAATTGATTAGGAAACACAATTTTTAACAGAGAGATAAAGAAAGTGGTCATGAGATCATTACACTATCTCTATATCATTGTCAATACAACCCTATTCATTTGTAAATCCTACTATAACAAGCATAGAATTTTTCGGCCTCATTCAGATTTATAGTTTCTAGAATTTATAACTTAAGACTTTTTCCAAATGGGTACTTCAGAGATACGATATAATTTTAGTAAACATTGTACAAAACTTATGTCAGCTGATCGGAAAGAACACATGGGAAATTTGTCATTTGAGTAACATACCACCATTCATAATTTCATTCAAATTCAAATTGAGGAATTTGATTCAGAAACAAAATTAGAAAATGATGGTGCTGACTCAGATTTGTACAATGAAATAATGGATGCTGACTTTGAATAATAGAATAATAGAATTAAATTATTAGAAAGTGAAACCTCTTAATTGTTAAATGCACTTTGCCAGAGGATAGTCGTTTTTTCAAAATTAAAGTAAAATAGGTAAGATTTATTTACCTACTTTTAAATAGGTAGTAGATTCATCATCCTGAAAAGATTTTACACTTGCAGCGCAAATTCCAAGGGGATGCCGTCCGCAGACATACGGATAATATGAAATATGTTCAAACCAAATAACCAAAGGAAAAGAGTGTATTATTATCAGCGTACATGTTTAAGTTCGATTGTTTATACATCGAAAGAATGTCACGTAGAAATGTGTTTGATTTAAATGAGTTGTCTCCTCAAAACAGAGGACAAAATGATTAATTAACCCACAATGGAACAAAATATTTTAAATATGATTATTATTCTTATTTGATCATAATTAAATAAAGACGTAAGTATTCTCACATTTTCTAGAAAATGAGGTTTTTAATTTGATCAATAAAAATTGGTCGAAGGCTGTAAGTATAATCCCACAAATCCAGCTCTTTAAAAAAATTATAAAATTTGATTTTACGATTTTCGTTTTGTAATAACTTCTGTAAAGTAAACACCAGCGACATAAATAACTCCCCTTGTCCTTCAGCACTAATTAGCAGCAATTTGACGCTCAAGTGATTATTTATGTTTGTACATCGAAAGAATGTCACGTAGAGATTAGTTTGATTTGAATGAGTTTGTCTTCTCAAAACAGAGAACTTCAGTTATTAATTAAACCACAATCGAACAAAATGTTATGAACATTATAATTCTTATTTTATCATTACTAGATAAAGACATGTGTATTCTCAAATTCTCGAGAAAATAGGGTAACTGAGTCGTTTTTAATTTGACCAATAAAAAAATTGTGATGTCGCCATCAATACAGTGCAAAAAAAAGGAAAGGGCCAAATTTGGCATCGAACCAACAACGGTATGTCGCCGGTTTGCCGAGAAAACCGCCGAGCCACTGAGTCACGAACGCTTCCACTCGTGTTGGTAGTATAACGTTATTATACCGTGCAATTGTTTTTGCAAAAATTTTAAAGTTAAGCGAAAAGTATACATAGCAGTACATTTTTGTATAACATTTAACTCACTTTACGATACGGTTCATTGAGATGACGTAATCAAATTGTTGGTGGGCATGATTAGCCAAATTTTGGCTAACATTTAACCATCTACATGATATTTCTAACATACATACAAAATTTGACAACAATCGGCCCAGCAGTTTCGGAGATGCTGTCTAATAAAAATGGAGACAGACAGACAGACAGACAGACAGACGGAAACGGGAGACTACTTTTTTCGTACTGTAGAGGTCATGAAACGTCGAGAAAACATAAAAGTGGCAATTCGTCCGATGGACTCGATTACTATACTTCCTTAGGTTACGCTCGGGAAGTAAAAATGTATGATTCTTTTGAAAATATACTGGAGAATTATGGAACAACTTTTAATCAACAAAAGTCGCCAAATTTTGTGTTAATAATTGGTTATTTAAAAAATATATTTCTACATTTTAATAAATATTCAGTAAATTTATCAAGTTCTGAATGTTTAATTAATTAGTTCAATAATAATGTTTCTTGATGATATTTAAGTTGGCTGCAATGATTAGGTTTCTGACACAATTCATAACCTTAAATAGGTGACAACCCAAATCGACATTAGGAGTCAGTCTTTCTCAAGAAACTTTATATCGTATATGCATTATACCTATTGACTAGTTTCAGGACGCAATAAGTAGTTGTTTAACTAATTCAAAGCAATGAATAATAATCATTATCGAATACACATTATCTGTAGAATGTTTATTTATAAATACTTGTCACATCCTACTATAAACACTATCTGTGTTTTGCCGCCTTTATTAAAGTACAAACTAGTTGTTTGTTTAAAGTTAGAACAAATGGTCAACATACTATAGTGTAAATTAATCTTGTAAAGAAGAAATGTTTTGAAATATTGTGTTGAAAGCTATGTATGTTTTATAAAAACTGAGCAGTTCTGGCCATTAGAATAAAAGATTGTTTTAACTATTAATTTTCTCCCAAGCGTTAAGGAAATATTGTAATCGAGTCTGTCTGTCTGTCTGTCGTCTGTCCGGATTTTTATTAGACAAATAATCTTCAAAACCACTGGACCGATTGTTGTCAAATTTTTTATGCATATTAGATGGTAAAACTAAAATAAAAATTAGCTAGTCATCCCCACTAACAGTTTGATGACGTCATCTCGAAACTTTACAGTAGTACAGTTGCTTTTATTTTTATAAAATAATATACTCCTGCACTTGTGTTGTGTGAATCCGTGTTCAGTTTTAACCCTAGACGTCCAGATTTTTGAAAAAAAAATCAAAATTTTATAACAGTTTAACGTGGAAATTGCAAAACCGAATGCTTTGAAATCTCTCCGTCTATCTGTCGTCTGCGTTGATTTTTATTAGACAGATAATTTCTAGAACTACTGGACCGATTGGTCTCAAATTTTATGTCAGGAATATCGTGACATGGTAAAACGCTAACCAAAAGTTGTCTAATGATCCCCATCAACAATGGGATAACTTCATCTCCGAAATTTGCAATAGTAATTGTTGTTTAAATTTTACAGAATAAGATACTCCTGCGCTTACGGTTGATTTCATTTTGTGTTGTCAGCCTAGATATCCAGATTTTGGGAAAAAAGTAGGAAAATCATAAAACATTTTATCCCCTCCCAAAAGATTGATGACGTCATTTCGAAATTTTGTCGAATAAATCCTCTGAAATACGCAAAATATTAGGACTCTACACTTGTGAGTATTAATAACACCAAACTTCAACCAGTGGTGTCAATGATGTCAGAAAAGAGATTAGGGAGACGTGTTAGAGGAATTGAAAAGTATGGAATTTAAAAAATTAGATTAGTGAGGCCGCGGGATTAGGGAAGATTCAAGAGAACAAGAGATTCTAAAAGAGGCTCTAATACAGAACTGAAGTTCTAGAAAGAAGATAATTGAAGAGTGTTCTTGATCTCGATCACCAAGAAAGTGCTGAAGAGAGTTTCCAGATGACAAAACTGATTCTATTCGCTACACAGATGAAAAAAATGTTGAAGAATCGTCACGATTTGCTGTAAAAACGAAAAGCAAAAATTCTAATTTAAACAATAGAAACCATTTACAATGCTAAAGAAGAGTAAGACGACTAAATCCGCAAGAAATGAACAAAATTAAGTGTTTTCATGAAAGTGGGGTTGAAGTATGAAAAATAGAGGACGCATAAAAAGGAGTAATAAGAAAAAAATCAATCGATAAAAATGAGACTTGGGAAGACATCAGTGGATGGAATAGAACTGTTGGTAGACAACGGCGTCGAAAACAACGCAGTATATTATAAAGGGTTCTGTACAGCAGAGCAAAAACGATATCATTTAAACTGGTAAGTGGTAGTAGACTCGAAAAGAAGAGGGCTGTGGCTAAAAAAAATATATTATATCAGGGTTGTACTTGTTAATATTGGATTTTTAAAGTAAAATCCCCTCAGATCTCATTAGCATTATCAACCAACATTTTTTTTACAGTTTTTTGATCATGATTGTACAAAACTTGTATTATAATATTGAATGAATAATTTAATTTGTATTTTTAAATTATTTATTTGACATATTAATCAATACCAAATTTATATTTTATTAACGAGGTCCAAATCTATATATTTCCTCCTATCTTTTACAAACAAACAAAAATTAAACTAATATAATTTTCACACACGTTTTATATGCTTGTATTCAAAAAGAAACAGAATTTGAAAATCAATGTTGCTCGACCTAGTTTAAAAATCCAGTTTACAGGTCAACAGGTTGCTAAATGTATAGCAAAGTTAATATCTGTAAATTGGTTTAAAACTGTTTCCATTAAAGCACTCCACACGTTTACTTTTGTTTGTACTTTTCGAAATAAAAAGTTAATTGAACTCAAATAAACATCGCTTCATTGTAACTTCACAGTCAGTCTCATGCTAATCCAGTTCACTAATTCATACAAAACTAGTTGTCAAACACACAACCGCACCACCAAAACAAAACATTTCAATCGAACAAAAGTACAAAAGGCCGTCAAATAACTCCAGCATTTCTTTGTTTACTAATCCACATTGCCTTAATGAAAAAAGTGCTCATATTTACATGAACGTCTTATTTCCGCAAAACAGCCTCAAGCTCCTCCAAATAACTCCAACCCCGCTGTTTACCATCCCAATAAAAATAAACAAGCCCCAACTTACCCCTAAACTCAACTTTGGCCAACTTCTCTCCTTTGGTCCTCGCTATCTTGAATTGCTTTAGTTTGACGGAGAGCGACATCACGCGCGTTTTTTTCCCGACACACGACTCGACCCCGTCGAGGGCACAACGGGACTTGTTGCAGTCCTGCTGCTACCAGCAGGAAAACGGGACGTCGCGCAGGACCTCAGCGGGTGCCTGCGTATTATTAATACGGTCGTCAGGCCGAAGACAAAAATGCCAATTTTCATGAAGTGTTTGCGTTAGGTTGTTTACGTATGAACCCGGTGGGGTGGAAAGGGCTGATTTAATTATAAAGCTGTTATTCGGAAATTTGTTTTGGAAAAATCTGCGGGGAAAGACATGATCTATCCTCATTAAAGGATTAGTGGGTCAAGTATGTGTAACAGCTCTTGGAACGAAAATTACACGAGAAACCAGCCTTATTTTCTGAAAGCATGTGCTTTGAGTTCGTTTAAATGCAAATTTTGCAAAAGAAAAACGTAACGTGATTAATTCAACTTGTGATCTAGAAGGATTTTTTATGTGTTTGTAATACCACCCATGCATAACCATGAAGCACGCTAATTCCGATATAAATTACGAACGGATTTAGATTTGAATTTTGTTAACGTTTTCTGGATTTATTTTAAAATTTAAGAGACACAGTTGGTGGCCAATTGCTGGAAAATGGTACAAATTTCGCACCAATATTTTTCCTCTGGCTCTCCAAAAGGCGTATGCAACAACGAAATTGAGTTTTTAATTTGACGTAAAAATTCTCTCTGTGAAAAACTCCAATACGGCTTGGTGGTAAGCTGTTTTTTCGTTTATAACACAACGGGGATCTGGATTTTATTGGCAATTTTTGTCGCTCAGTAATTCTTGCGACGAAAATTAAACGTGTGCAAAGAATGAGTCTGATTTCTTTTAGCAGGAGTTGGGGGTAAAGTGCGAGAAGCAGGAGTTATACTATCCTCAAACATATTTGGCGTTTATGACTTCACACCAATTTGACTCCCATTATAATTCAATAGGCCGTCACAACCGGATGTCTTAAACCCGCTCACCGATACCTACCTGAAAAGACCTTTTCTGGTAAAAGCACAGGGCAGGACTGAGTTTTGCATTTACCGACAACTGCGCTTTTCGAGTTTTTTATTTTAAGTAAAAACAAAGTAACTTTGTACTCAATCATTTTTTATTACAGCACAACTATTTACTTATTAACTTCTACTGCTTATTTATTGATCGAAATAGTCACTGTCATCATCACTCGACTCTTCTAAATTAATAATTAACGGTGTTATCAACCGTGCCCTGTACTGGTCTTCTTCTTTTGTGGAATGTCGTACACAATTAGCCCACATTTCGGCAGTTATTTTGGAAGCTTTTTCCCTAATTATGTCAATTGTTGCACTACTAAATTTTGGTGCCGTATTATTCCTTCTTATATTATTTTTCATTTGCGACCAGATTAGTTCGATGGGGTTAAATATACAAATATACGGCGGAAGTCTAATCACCCTAAATCCACGATCTCGCGCCATAGCATCTATTTTATATTGTTTCTCAAATTTTCGAGTGTGTAACACTTCTAATAATCGTGTCTTTGTGTAATTTTCTTCAAAGTATAAATCATGTTCTGTAAGGAAATTTTGAAATTTGAAAATTTTAACAAACAAAATTACTCTGAGTCCGGTCCTTCGCGTCTCGACCGTCCCTGGCACGTCGAAAAGGTCTTTTCAGGTAGGTATCGGTGAGCGGGTTTAAGACATCCGGTTGTGACGGCCTATTGAATTATAATGGGAGTCAAATTGTTGTGAAGTCATAAACGCCAAATATGTTTGAGGATAGTATACTAGACTTAATTCAACAAGAGAATGTTAATGCTGGGACAAACCATCAAACATTTTTAAAAACGGTGTTTTATTATTTCTGTTTCCTGAATGTAAACTAGGAAAGTACTATATGTAATACCGTTAATTTGACGAATGATTAATTTTATTTTAAACTAGCTTTTACCCGCGGCTTCGCTCGCATTTAAGTCATTAAATAAGTATCAGAGATCATTTCAATAGAAATGAATCAATATGATTAAAAATATAGAAAAATAAATATAGAAAAATTCCAAACAGCTGAAACTGTAGTCAAAGTACTTATCCTATGTTACTTCTAGTACCTCCAAAAATATGTGTACAAAGTTTCATGATAATCGGTTAAGTAGTTGTTGCGTGAACAGGTAACAAACTCACATTCACATTTATAATATTAGTATGATTTGAAATAATTTTAATGTAGAAGGTTTTGAGATGACGTCAACAGATTTTTAGCGCGGATGATTAGCCACATTTTGGTTATCGTTTTACCATCTGCACGACATTCCTGACACACATGACAATCTGACAACAATCGGTCCAGTAGCTTCGGATTATATGTCTAATAAAAATCCACACAGACAAACGACAACCATACGGAAACGCGAAACTTATGTTTTTATACTCTAAAGGTCATGAAAGGTGGACGTCAGTTGATGATTTTAAAATCCATGTCTACGACATAATAATAATATTTTTAATAATTTTTAAGTGTCGGTCTCGCTGAAAATAAAACTATTTCTGTAAATTATTAAAAATGATGCACAATTGGAAAGCGAGAAGCGAGTAAGGCAAGGATGCACGGCAGCACTTCAGACGGGTAGAAAGGATGAATAAATTTTGACCGCCCAGCTTTATTTATAAACAACCACGTCATAAACACTTAGCAATTTGACGTTTCCGGGCTATCGTGGCAAAGCATAGCAAAACGCATCTGTGCGTGATATTCGACGTCCCGCATGCTGTTGAATGCGCCAAGGTTATCAAAAAAGGTTATGAGTGCAAAAAAAATATTTTTTGTACACGCTCCCAAAAATGGTTATTTTAGGGATTCAAAAGTGTCCGTAAAATGAGTCTTTTTCGTACTAGTGCCATGGCAACTTTTTGGGACTGAATAGTAAAAACTATAAAAACAATAATTAAATAACCACATTTATTCTAAAGGAGTAGATACAACAATACAATATTTATTTCTCAAAATGAAAATGGAATGAACAGTTTTGAGCTCCCTGAAAACTGTTGTGTCCAAACGAAATACCTGAGGAGCTTGAAGGTATCAGGCTGATGTCTCTTGATGTCGTGGAAGTAGCTTCAGTAGTAACTAATAGTGTGTTAGTCGATGGTTCGTTTTGCTTTTCTCCCAATAACTGTCTGCATATCTTCTTCTTCCTTTCAACAGATTCTTCTATACATATATGATTCTGCGACAGAAGACGACCTAAAGTTTGTTACTATTTAGAAGAAAACAATAATTATATTGCAAAAAAATTACTTCCATCCTCCTAGCCGTTTCAGGGAGATTAAATCAACATCACTATCAGCCGCCAGAGATGCAGAACTTCGTCGGAAGCAATGCCCTGTATATTCCTTGGGATTGTTCAGGTTAAGAAATTCAGCAACAACCGAGGGCATTTTCGCAAAAGAATGAATTCCTACACGTTGGACAGTGCATTTTCCATTCCAAAAAATAATCGTGTTGAACTGTCTCGGGCCGTAATCGTAAAAACTTCTGGTATAATTCCAGGCCATTGACAGCTTTGCCTTTAGCTATCACTGGAAAGACTCTCTTAATGTTGCTCTTAGTATCAGGAATTGTTATAATTAGACATTCTTCGTCTTTTTGAACAATATCTTGAATTTTTAGTGAATGTAGCTCCTCACGCCTACATGCACCACACACACCAAAAAGAAGGGCAACCTACAAAATGAAAAATAAATTTATCTGATACATAGAATATTTTTTAAACTTACCTTTATTAATAAATATTTCATATCGTCTGCATTTGTCAAAAATGTGTCAATTTCTTGACGTGTCAAAACTTTTGACTTCGTGGGCTCGTATCCTACTGAATTTCTCTTTAAAAACGCAATGACTGTGGAAAACTTGTTTATTTCAATATTTTCTTTGACAGACAAAACAGGTTTAATCATTGAATATTTTGACCAGAGAGTTGAGAGTGGATGGTTTTACTTCTTGTGACTGTAACAAAATACGGAAATTGTCACGATAATCATGTGTAAGGCTTATAAATATTGAACATAAAGGCGGCACTTACCTTTTCATGAAGATAATTTAACATTACATCTTCATCTACTACTACAATTTTTTTCTCTTCTTTCCATCGTAGGAATATTTGATATTCCTTTTTGTACATTTGCCGAGACTTCGCTGGAAGTAAATCCAGTACGATTTCTTTTGCTTTTTCCGTAATATGTGCGGGATTCTGCATTTTGTGCAAAAAAATGTCAGGTCTTTTCGTGTTTACAAAACACTGTAGTTACTATGGTGGCAGCCCACTAGCCCACTTTTCAATAAATATTTGCTTCGTTTGTCAAAATTAGTCGTTTTTATAAATGGTTTTTAAGGTGTTTTGGGAGCTTGAACAAAAAAATATTGTTTGTAACACGTACCTAAAACGTTTTTTGGGACTCATTTGCTATTCCGGACTCGCCTTCGGCTCGTCCGGAAACAGCAAAATTAACTATTACAGCACATTATCAACGGGAGTACATTACATCAGAAGAATGTCACGTAGACATTTGTTTGATTTGAATGAGTTTATCGCCCTAAAACAGATGACTAAAATTATTCATAAGCCTCCATTGAACAAAATATTCTGAATGTTATTATTAGAATTCTTACCTCATCATTATTTTATTGTTAGAAAGACGAGCGTATTCTCACATTTTCCAGAAAATAGGGTAGCTCGTTCTTAATTTGATCAATAATAAATTGACTGATTCATTTTTTTTTTTTGAGTCACCTGTTTAAGCAAATCTAAAAAATATTTATGCAGTGATAAGTCACACTTTTAGACTCATCATACTTTGCACAATGCACATTTAAGATACCATTTTTTCGGAAAAATTTTGGGGTGCTGATCAATTTTTTAGGGGGGGGATGAGCAAATATATTTTGATCAAAAATTTACCATGCCTATGATAAATTTAAAACATCTCCAAAATTTCAAAGAATTTGGTTTTGTACTTCCTGATTAAATCAATAAAATAAATTTACGCATTCATTAATTTTTTTGAGTCACCCTGTATACGCAAATTCAAAAAATATAAATGGAATGATAAATCATAAGTATTGTCTCATCATACTTTACACATTTAAGATAGGATTTATTCGGCAAACTTTTGAAGTGACGTCATCAATTTTTTGGAGGGGACAAGTAAATATATTTTGAATAAAAATTTATCAGGCTTATCGTAACTGTAAACCATCTGCAAGATTTCAAAGCATTCGGTTTTGCAGATTCCAAATTAAATGTCAAAATGTTGTTTCCTAATTTTGATTTTTTTTTTTCCAAAAATCTGGACGTTTCGGGTAAAATCTCAATTCGGAGTCATAAACTACATGTGTAAGACTATGTTATTTGATACAATTTAAAACCCACTTACTATGTACAATTTTGAAGTGACGTCATGACATTAGTGGTGGGAATGATTAGACAAATTTTGGTTAGCGTTTTACCATCTACATGATATACCTAATATAAATACAAAATTTGACAACAATCGGCCCAAGATTTTCGTATATTTAATAAAAATCCGGGACGACAGACAGACAGATATACAGACAGACAGACAGACGAGAAAATGCAAAAGTAGAGAGTCGGCCGACGGACTCGATTACAATACTTCCTTTGCTTACGCTCGGGAAGTAAAAAGTAATTAGAAATGTAGTGAACGTCACAAAACGCAAATCGAAATCTGTAAAAACGAAATGTAAAGGGGTTACATATCACACATACATCTCTGCAATCCATAATAAAACACCCACAAAACAATGAATTCCACCTGAGTTCACATGTGATAAGGAGATTGCATTATTCACGAAATACACTACTTTACCTTATTACAATATGCATCCCTTTATTTCGTAGTTACGACATTTTTATTTATTCCATTCACTCTTTATAACTTATAACAGAGATTTGTGTCGTTAAGTTGAATTATTATAGTGACATTTAAGGCTAATAAGCTTAGATTAATAAACAACGGGTTAAGACGAGCAAATATTTTTATTTAGTACCTAACTACCCACAATAAGTATCAGGTAAAATATAACACAAAAATAATAATAAATACTCATGAATAACTATAAAATCGAGAGCACAGTTTCTGTTGTTCCACCAAAGGGATTGTTTACCTGTCTCAAACTTTGCTTCTATGCCAGCTGTAAGCCTGCAAGAATTACCATAGTATTAAGCACACACGGTAGATATAGTGCTAAAGAAACACGCACCCTCTTATTTTCAGAACCCTCAAAATTAACAAAAGTAACTGTATGAATATAAAAATATGTACTATGATAAGTGTTGAAAAGTGTATACCTACGTATAATTAAGACTGTGTGATGTGTACTGTAGGTATAATATCCAAAAGAAACAATTTTATTACTGTTTGACTTACTCATTCTTTGATAAAAGTCGTTATAATAGTCGAGTCCATCGGACGAATTGCCACTTTTATGTTTTCTCGACGTTTCATCACCCCTACGGTACGAAAAACAATAGTCTCCCGTTTCCGCCTGTCTGCCTGTCTATTATCTGTATCCATAGGTAGTTAAATGCTAACCAAAATTTGGCTAATCATCCTAGCCATCAATTTGATGACGTCATCTCAATGAACGGTATTTTAAAATGAGTTGAGTTACCTTATAAAATTTTATTCACAATAACGAGGCGGACAATAGCAAGAGATATTTACAACTTAAAGTCGTCGCGCCGCCGGTACTTCCCAGAAAGCAGAATAATCCAGGTCTGGACAGGGAAAATGTGAGAATACCCAGGTCTTTATTTAATTATGATCAAATAAGAATAATAATAATCATATTCAAAATATTTATTCCATTGTGACATTAATAATAATGTTAGTTTTCTGTTTTGAGAAGATGACTCACTCAAATTAAAAAAATTTCTACGTGGCATTCTTTCGATGTTTAAACATAAACAATCGAAGTTAAGCATGTACACCGTTAATACTACACTCTTTTTCGTTAGTTATTTGCTTTGAATATTGTCAGTATATCTGCAGACGACACCGCCTTTGAATTTGCACCCCTGGAGCGCAGAGGGTTCAAGGTGTCATTTACACTACTGGTTTTTGCTATACCGGGTGTCTGGAAAATGGCGGATTAACTCTCCGCTACACTCTAAACAATCAACTGGTGAGTCTGGGAAAATAGTAAAAAAACTTCTTCTTTCATTTTGGTGGAGTTAACAACTAAATAACACATAACTCGTAACTTATTTTAACTTTTAGTTAATATTTCTCTCTTATTTTTTTTTAATTTGAAAAGTTTAAAACAATCTTGAGGTTCTAAGTATTCTTGTTTGGAAAAAATTTGAAAATGTTTTGGAGCCTCTAGTGTCTTTTCTTATGGAGTAATAATTTAATCTCTTAGAGGATGCGTCATTTGCTAAAATCAGTCTTATCTTAGCAGGTACTATCAACACCCACCCGCCCTCTCTTTTCTTAGAGGAAATGTCATTTGCCAAAATCGGTCTTATTTTAACAGGTACTAGCACCGCCCACCCGCTCTCTCTTTTCTTAGAGGGTGTGGGTATCGTTGGTGATTTGAGAAATAGCGACAGTTATGATTTTCAGATTTTTATTAGATCCTTACTGTTTGAGGGCTCGGGGAAAACGAAGAAATGGTGTTTGAATTTGTCGACAGGTAGGTTCGGTTTTGGAGAGGTGGAAGCAGGTAAAGAAAGAGTTTAGAATTTCTAGAAATTGGAAGAGAAAGTAGGACGAGTACTTGAACCAAAACTCTTGTGCGGAGTCTGCGTCTGTTGACTTCCACTAATTTTTATGACGGCTGAACCACCCACCGTTGTATAGTAGAAACGTTTGTGTTGTAAGTATACAATAAAATTTTACAATGTCATTACGAGGGGTTGGCTGAACTGTTCACTTATTGAGTGTCCCACCGCCCTGGCATGCGCCGCTATTGTTCAACCTGAAGAAGGGTAGCTAAGAACCGCTCTGGTTACTGGTCTTCCACTTGTCCGGTTTTCAAATTACAATTTATGGCGGGTATGAACCGCTGTGAAGTTAACTGGCTTAAACCATCATAAAATTTTATTGTATACAACAGGAACGTTGTCACTGTAAACCTGGACCTGAGAAAGTTATTCATGTGCCCAACTTCAGGCAATGCATTATTGTATCATTTCCGCCTGAATCAGGAGCTCTTCCGCGAACTAAAGAAACAAATCGTGACGGGCACTAAAATTTTCATTACGATCCATCTAGACAAACCCTCTCCCAGCTTATTTAAGCCCTCATAAAAATTAGTGGAAGTCAATAGACGCCTGAGGACTCCGCACAAGAGTTTTGGTTAAAATATACACAAATTTACATAAATTTTAAATGTATGCACAACGTGTTTTTGGGGGAACGATCGTTCCTACAAGGGTATGTCATTTGCCAAAATCGGTCTTATTTTAGCAGGTACTAGCCCCCGAAAGGTTTTTTTTAATTATTTTTTTGGGACTCCCGAAACCTCCGCATATAACGGCGTACTGAAGACTTAATCCGCCATTTTCCAGACACCCGGTATAAAGGTTATCACAAAAGAAAAATTTGGTATAATTTTTCAACGAAAAAGAAAGCGAATTAAAAACACTGCCCCACAAAAAAACCCGGACACTTGAATATTTGTAAATTTGCGCCAAGGCTTAGTGTTATAACTTTTTTTACTTTTTTTCTGCTTCCAAATGTTGCAGAATAAAATAATGTCTTCTATTAATGAATAATATAGGACCCGGGTGGGTTAGTTAGCTTCGTGCCACACCTTGGGTCGTGGGCTCGATCCCGTCCTGTCTCTGGGTGTTGTGTATGTCCTGTTCCCCTGTACCTGGACCTCTAGCCTGGTGGGGAACATAATAGAATAAAATAAAAAAAAATAAATACATTAATGATTTGCTTTTTGGAATATTTTTTACAAAACTTCGACAACATGCAAGTAATCACAAAAAATTCAAGTGTCCGAGTTTTTTTGTCTGACAGTGTATTTAATCGTCGATTCATTTAACATAGGATTAAAATGAAAAATATGAGTCCGTGTTTGGTCAAAACATGCAGATTGCTTAGCAACGGACCGTAATTAAAAGTTAATCGCGAATTAAAGTAAAGTTAAATCGCTTTCTATAAACCGGGTCTTAAGGTAAGTGTCCACTTGCGAAAAATCGCCTCAAAATCAGCCCTGGAGAGCTCCGAGTCCAGTCGAGTAAAGACGAAACACAGATCGGCTGATCTCGCCGCGAACTATATTCTCTCCAGTGGACAAGCCAAACTGCGTTTACTTGCGAGAGATACTGTCCGTGTGAACAAGCTTCGAATTGGGGAAGTATTCCCCGAGAGTAAGCAGTTCATCATAAATTATTTCTCGAGTAAAGCCGACTTATTTTACACGTTTATGATTCCATGCAAACAGTCGTGAAAAGGACTACGCAATTCGGCCAAATCTGATCGTTTACCTGACTTCAACATTTATACAGCGTTTTGAGATAGGTAACACATTTTTATGAAATTATTAAATACTAAAAAAAATGTAAAACGAAAATAAATGACTAAATTATGTTCATTTGTCGCAAATCTGAAGCAAGTAATGTGAAAAGTAGACTAGATTAACTTTTTTAATTTATAATTAAACATCATAGTTTGTATAAGTGATTCTGATTATACTTCATTATTATTATTATTATTTTGTTGTAGTACGAGATTAAACTATGCACAACGAAGTAAATTCATTTTTTATTATTCAAATAACGTTTTTAAATGAATTTTTAATAATAATTTACATATTAGGTACTACAAATGTATTGTTAAGTAGCATGAGTATTCAAAAATTAATATTTATTTTTATTTTCGGTGTTTATCCACAAGTGCTTTTATAAATTGATACCTGCCTCACCTGAAAATATAATTATTAGGGACAATAATTTTATAGATGTTTTTACACACTACAACATTGCATGTAATTGTCCTTTGATGAATCATAACCTGCCGGGATGATAATCTTCAGGTGCGGGTCGTATTAAGCGCTCTTACCAATCTAACCCGGGAGACAATTTACCTATACCCTTTTTGCTACCTGTTTTCCCAGCATTTACATTTCAGTTGAATTTCTTGAAAGAGGATTAACAAAAAGCTCATAAAATCATAAATTATTTGTCGGTCCAGCACAAATCGCTCGTTTCTCTCGCTAGTGTACCCGAGCAGTGGACAGGGTAGCAAATTTGCTAGAACTTGGGCTCTAGTTGGAAACCAAAGCTGTGCCTCTCTGGAGGTACTTTCACAATACGAACACGTTTCGAATTCCTACAGTTCTGTCCGCGAGTGGTGAGCTTTGCCATGGCCAAATTTGGATGGTCAAAAGACCAAACTGCAGAACTAATTGCACGATATGGAAAAAAAGGACTATAGAAACCGCGTAGCATACACTAAAATTATTTTCAACTATACAGAGTGTTCTGTTTTTGAGGCGTAATATTCAACGTACTTTTTTAAATAGAATGCCTAATTCTAATTTTCTAAAGAATTTTTGTAATGAAGCGGTTCACAAAAAAATCGCAATCGTATTAATTTTAAGATCTGTGTTATAATATTTTATGGGGAGGTAAACAAAAGTACGTGCTTTGCTATGGTATCAATTAAATTCATTTCTAATATGCTGAGTCTTTATAAAAACAAAACAAAAATATTAACAATTTTCAAACATCGTTATTTCCGTCAGCCCATTCTCTACTTTTACGTTTTCTCGACCTTTCATGACCCCTAGAGTACGAAAAAATAAGTCTCTAGTTTCCGTCTGTCTGTCTGTCCGTCTGTCTGCCGTCCCGATTTTTATTATACAGATAATCTCCAAAAGTACTGGGTCGATTCCAGATTTTTGGAAAAGAAAACATAAAACAACATTTTACAATTTAATTTTGATTCTTACAGCTGTTTTAAAGTTATGATAAGCATAATAAACTTTTAATCAAAATATATTTGCTTATCCCCTCCAAAAAATTGATAACGTCAGTTCAAAATTTTGCCGAATAATTTCCACCCGAAATGTGCAAAATATATATGATCAGTATAATACTTGTAATTTATTATTGTGTTCATATTTTTTCGATTTGCTTATACAGGGCGACTCAAAAAAAAATGAATGCGTGATTTTAGTTTCCTGAATTGCAAAACTGAATAGGTACTTTGAAAGCTTCCAGACGTTTTAAGGTTATTGTAAGCGTGGTAACTTGTTAATCAAAACATATATGTTTATTCCCAACAAAAACTTGATGACGTCATCTCAAAATTTTTCAGAATAAATTCTATCCAAAGTGTGCAAAATATGTTGAGTTTTTAATTGTGATTTATCACTGCATTCATATTCATCTACTGTTATTTTTAGTATTATACTGCACCAATCCAAGTTGATATACGTGACCTTGCAAAAATGTTGATGACGTCATCACAAAATTGTGTAAAGAAAAAACTCAACTCGAAAATGTTAGATATGTTCTTTCGGTGCGAGGGAAGTTCTGTCGAAACAACTTTCGACCAATTTTTTACATTTTTAAGAGATATGTGGAAAGAAGATTTTACGTAATATTAAATAAGAGTAATAATTGCAATGTTGATTTAATCAAAATCAACTCTACATTAAAATTATATGACATTATAATAGAAGGTGGGATCATATGAATGTGACAACCTGTGACACAGAAAAGAAAGGTCCAAAAACCCCAAAATGTACGTGACATAACCTATGGAGAACACCTTATTTTGTTCAATGATTTACATCATACTTTTACATATGTACCTGATACAAAAAAATCGTAATGTTACTATTACTCTTTCATGAATAGAAATAGCATCGTGCATTTGCGTATTTCTTAGCACAATTTTAGGTCCACATAATAATTTATGTCCTCTTACTACCTGTTTTCACAGCTGCAATATTTTACCGTATTTCGTGAAAAATAAATTAACAAAAGGCTCGTAAAATCATAAATTCTTTGTCGGTTCGAGTAAAGAGGGTCCATTTTCCTCGCAAGTGCAACTGTGTAGTGGACAGGGTTTTGAGAGCTTTGTCTGATCGACATCTATCGGTGAGCAAAATTTGCCAAAATATCCTCTCAAATCGACAAGCCCTTGAAAGTAACTCTCGCGAATTCTCGCCAAGTCACTCTCCAGTGGACACGTACCTTTAGGATTAAATTTTCCTGCACTGGAGAGCTGAGCTCAAGAGAATATTTGTTATCTATCTTTAAAATGAAACTTTAAATTATCACAATTTTTCAACAACAAAAGCAACTTGAGACAATAAGTTTTTTTTTCCAGTATGGCATATAGATAAATATAATATTATAATAAGTAATAATAATACATTCCTTTTTTAGTTAATTAATCTGAATATGAGGGTAATAATTTTTTTAACAGCTGACAAAAAGTTGTTTTCTTGGTTGTTTGTGTTACAGTTAAATAGACCCGGTCTACAACAAACAATTAATTTAAATTTCATAACTTTCAATAGAGAAAAAACTTGACAAACAACTGCGAAAGCTTACCAACACAAGGCAATTTTCTCCTTTCAAAAACCTAATACCTTACCTGTCTATTCATAATACAGATATGGGAGTATGGGACTGACACTGACACAAAGGAATAAGAGTATACAGTATTGGGGTGAGGGTTGAGGGGTACAGTTCCAAAACAACTTTGACGGCCTTGAAACACCCAAAAGCTTCCCTGTGTCTGTCTTCCCTTCCCCATCATTTTTGTTCCCTCAGTCCACAGTCTCAGTGAAAAGTATAGTCCGGTAATAACAACAGCAGTGGCATCACCTCCATTGTATCAGTTTTTCGGTGTACATTTCAGAATTCAGAATAAAAAAAAAATGAGTGGCCGTAGAAACTTTTTAAGAGAAAGATTGGGTAAGCATTTCGTAGTTAATTGTTGATTTTTAGTGTTTTAATGTTTTCTGTAAGAACATATTTCGTTGTTACTCTGTTTTTTTTTTACTAAAATAAAATTCTTTAAACGTTAGAGAAAGCACATGTACTGTAAAAACGACAAAACCGTTGATCAGTGGCTCACGAAATGAAGATGCATAAGTGTTAAGAAAGATTTTCAAAATATTTAATACTTTCACCGATCAATACAGAAATTTCGTCATCTGTTGTATGTACAACACTCCAAAACACGACTATATTTCAAAATAAACAAATTTAGCAAAATGATTTATTTTTTTTTTTTGCTGAAAAATTTTTACAGATTTACTTTTAAAAACATTAACGAAGAAGAGAAACTGCTTACTTAAATGCTTTCTTTACAAGGTAGTGCAAGTACAATAATGAGGTAATAAAATACCAAATTCACATGTAAACGCGCTGTATATAAATTTCAATTCGCCACATTTGGGAGTTTACTTAATGTTTAACAATAGTAAATATACAGATATTTCATATATATGACCAAAAAGTCTTGAGAAGATTTAAACTAATTATGAACAACAAAATTATCAGTCTAATTTCTTGGGTAAAAATAAGCAAAATGTCTTAATAAACTAGTAATTTTCGGTTTAATCAAACTTGAAACAAGAAATAAACGGCAAAGAAGTGAAATTACTTCAAAATATTCATACGAGGCTTCTGTATATTTTATTTAATAATTTACATATACAGATGTTAAAATTTTGTAAACGCCATTATTTTTAGCTTGCAGGGAAAGCTTAATTTAGTTCATTGCAAATATGAGGCATATATTATATTTAACGGATTTTGATAGACCATTAAACTGGGATTATAACGATAATTATACAAGTTTTGCCTGAATATTGGGTCAGTGATGGGTCTAAAACAAAATAATTACAGTCGCATCCACAGCTTAATCGCATTTAAAATTGACAAACAAAATTTATTCTGATGGTAATGTAAAATATCCGCAAAAATTTGTACTTCGTTGTAACCAGTAACTAGATTTTTTTTAATAATTGTTATAAGGTACACTTTAACAATACAGGGGATTTTTTATTCTAATTGCTTTGCCCACTCGAACAATAAAAAGTTTTAACACAACGGACGCTTAATTGAAGAACATTGATTTGGAATTTTTCCAATAACTCACTACTGTTATGGCATTATGAATAACTTATAAATAAACGTAACTGAACTGTTTTGATGGTCTATACAGAGTGATCCATCTTAAATTCTGTCACTACATAATTGTACAGCAAGGTCTCTAACACAGTATCTGCCGCAATTCACAGAGAATAAAAACTTAAAAAATTTATGTTGAATACCCAGGCAACATGATGTCGTCTTTTTACGTGAATAAATGGTCATCAATTACGTCATAGTAACCAAAGATTTCACGTGATATTGATGTACCAATGACGGTCAAATATGTCGTCCAGATGACGTCATTTTCTAACGAACTATTGTAATGTACTGACGTCTTAGAGACGGCATTTATTGTCCATTTTAAGACGTTTTTTATATTTTGATTTTTAGAAAAAAATATGCAATAAATAAAACGCTGAAATAATTTTATATTTCTATATTGTTTACCTTAAATAAAATATTATAATTCGTTATAATCACCGGGTAAACCCCAAAACAAAATATATATATATTAATTAAAGTTAAAACAAATTAATGTAAAAAAATTAAATTTACTACAATTCTGTACAACCAACAATGAACTTCAATAAACAAATAAAAAAATATATGTCAATTAAACAAATTAAAGATAAACCACTCCTAAGATCACAAACAAATCTACGTACAGGTAATTACCAGTATAATTAGTATAAACAAAAAAAAAAGGATAATATACAATATATATAATCAAAAATAAACGTTGCAATAAAATATGCTATTTAAAGAAAAATCAGTTTTAAAAACACAAAGAAATCTATTTAGTTACAAAGAATATTAAAAGAAAACTATAATAAATTATAAAGCAGTCTTAAAAACACAAACAAATCTATTTACAAAAAATATAAAAGAAAACTAGAATAAAGGGAAAAGACAATTGAATCGCATTGTTGAAGTTACTTGATTTGAAAATGCACTGTAAAACTATCTAATTCAAGACGACTTGACAGTCCCCAACACACAAAAAAGTACCTTTAAGAATTAATTCTGTTTTAACAATCACATTAATAACCTAAGTTTTTTAAGTTTGCCTCAATTTATTGCTCTGAAAAGAAAAACCCGTTAGAGTGCATGGATTAATGGAAATGCAATCATTTTTTCGTCTACGGGTAATAGCAAGCATTTGGCTATTATTAAATTTAAGGGATTACAGCTTAAAGGAAAAGACAAATTCTGCATTTTAAAAGTGCTAAATTTACTTGAATCTAACGAATAATCGTAAAATGGTTGCATTGACAAAAACGTATAGCCTATCAGGAAAATCTCGTTGTCAATACTTCTTACAATGAAGCGAAATGTGCCATGTATAGTAAGTTACCAAAAAGTATCCTAGGCATCTACCTGTATATAATATCCAATATTATGTTATACATGTATATACGAATTCATTGTATTTTTTTAACTTACAAAGAAATCTGCTTGTTCTAATAGACAAAGAATCTTAACTCTTAAATTAGACATAAAACGTTCATATTTCTTCAAATTATTTAATACATTTGTGAAAATGTTTCCTTTTAGTTGATTAGGTTTCTTACATTTCAGCTCTCCTTGAACCCCGAATGTTGGATCCCTGGTATGAATTTTACAAGTCAAATAAGAATTTGGATGTTTACCTTCTTTCCAAGGACGGAGACGGCATGGTACCCTATTGATACACCAACCCTTAAAACTACTTACAATTATTTATTGTATTAACAGGTTAAACGCAAAATCTACGCCATCTACAAAGACGACGTAACACTTTTAAAAAAAATACTAGAAGACGACACTTTGGACGACTTTGTGGATGTTTACGAAAACACGGTACTACATGTAGTGGTTATAATGGAAAGGTACTACAATATCTTCAAAATATTGTTTCGATAATTGTCATTACAAAAATTACAGGAAAAAGCTCTTCAATTACTTGTTGACTTTGGACTCGCTTCCTCTCAATAATTTAAATACAATCCAAAGTACTGTTTTACACCACGCGATTAAGCTCAAGGACGACTATTTTGCCCTAAAGCTCATCGAAAAAGGTGCTGATATTAATATCCCAGATGGAATTGGCGACACACCTCTGCATTGGTCAATTCAGTGTAAATTAAATAGTGTAAGCAGGGCGTTACTCGACAGAACTGCCAACATAAATGAACAAAATTTACACTCTGAAGCTACTCCACTCCACACCGCTTGCTACTTAAATTCAGTAGAAGATGTCTGTATGCTATTATATTACGGTGCAGACATAGAACCAAAAGACATAAAACACGACACGGTTTTCGATGAAGCAGTAAAAGAAGAAAGATTCGAGATTCAGGAAATACTATTTGACTATTTTTTCGACCCGTACAGTGACTATGAGCTGAAACTAACTCACTTGGTGCACATGATAATGAAAAAATCGCCTTTTTTAGAAAGACTAATAAAAACAGATTTTGATGTCGAACTCGACAACGGCTGTATCATAGCAGAAATATTTTTTTTCGACCGTGAAAAACTACTCTTTTTCGTAGAAAATTTTAATTGGGTGTTGGAGAAGATTTTCAGTAATTATCACTTTTATGACGTGGCTCTGAGTTTTGCCTCAAAAATGGACAACTTTAGTCAGACCGTCACTGAAACTGAAAATGCGAATAAATTATTCCATCAGAATTTGGAAGTATTGCTCACGAGTGATTTACGTGAGGACACTGTAAATTTCTTTGAAAATATACACAGCATAGTTGAGAAACTAGACAATTTGGTGTCCCAGAAATATATAGATAGTTTAGTTCGTATACTATTATCTTACGGAATGGATTTGTACGAAGTTGATTTGCATATAATCTACATGATGTATGGTCCTTCGGATTTGTTTATGTTTCTGCTATTTTTAAATGTCAGATTTGATTTAAAAAAGTTTTTGTACAATGTGCATCCGGTGGTACTCTTGATGTACGATGTTAAGCTCTATTTGGATATATTTGCAGAAAGTCTGGACATATTTCCAGAAGATACGTTGTACGACCTATTAGGTATTTCAGCACACCCCAAATTGAAAAAGTATTGTCTGAAATCTTCAACGCCCAAACTAGTAAAAAGAGCCAAGTCGTTACCCACGGTACCTAAACTTCTAGAGCTAGCTCGAAACAAAGCCCGAAAACACATTGTAAAGAAGTACAAAATTACAAGTTCGACACAATTTTATACCATTGTGCGAAACTTAAACCTAGGATGGATACATGAAAGAATAATCACGTTTCAGCGTCACGTGTACTTTGATTAAAAGGTAAAATTAAATGTTTTCGAGAATTAAATATGTTAAGAAAATAAATATATTTTCTCATTTTCAGTTTATTTACACACGGGAATGTATATGGTGTAAATCCATTCAATTACTAGAAGGATTGATTCCCATTTTTGTTATTTATAAAAGTTAAACTTTTTGTAAATAGTTGTGGATTTCATTTACAGATTTTGTTGCTGTTATGGAAGCAAACTTGAAAATTCAGTCTTGCTTTGAACATATTTTCCATGAATTTATGAGCGTGCTTCAGCGGAAATATTGTTACCGTCCAAGGAAACCAAATGTTGGAAGAAGACTGTTGAAAAAGTGTAGATTCTGAATAAGGTGGTACTACCTTTCGATTGTCATGGTAAAACAGGATGACTGATAGTTTTATAAATAAACTTTTAAGTAGCATTACTTAAGTAGAACGTGTGACAAGATGATATTACATGGGCAAGTTGTGGTACCATTAGATCTCAAGTTACAACTAGTTTGTTAAATTTTAATTTGAAGATAAGCAACTACCTTCCTGCTTGAATATCTTTCATGTTCGTTGCTACTTCTCGGAAAAAACATCGACTGAGTTCGTGGATCTAGGATTTAAGGCTTTAATATTATTACTTAATGCAAGAGGTAAATATCTACTTAGTAATAAATATACAAAGCAGTCTGAAAAGGGATTTTTACTTTCAGGAGTACTAAGTACTATTTTAAAATTTTAGTAGCATTAAAATTATCACCTATATGGTAAAATTTATATACCCACAGCAAATTGATGATTTTATATCAAAATCTTGTTCTGTAAATCTCAGTTAAAATTCGTTAAGTTATATTTTTTAACGGTACCATATTGATTAATATTTTTGGGTATTTTTTGCTTCATTAAATTTATTGCATTTCAGGTCTCCTTGAACCCCGAATACTGGATCCCTGACAAGTCTGGAAAGGTACTGCAATTTCCATATTGGAAATAAAGGTACTGATATTAATATTTCAGATGGAATTGTTGACACACCTCTGCATTGGTCAATTCAGTGTAAATTAAATAGTGTGAGCAGGGCGTTACTTAACAGAACTGCCAACATAAATCAACAAAACTTACACTCTGAAGCTACTCCACTCCACACCGCTTGCCACTTAAATTCAGGAGAATATGTCCGTATGTTATTACATTACGATGCAGACATAGGGCTAAAAGACACGACACAGTTTTCGATAAAGCAGTAAAAAAAGAAAGATTGGAGATTCAGGAAATACTATTTGACTATTTTTTCGACCTGTACAATGACTATGAGCTGAAACTAACTCACTCGGTGCAGATGATTATGAAAAAATCGCCCTTTTTAGAAAGACTAATAAAAACAGATTTTGATGTATAACTCGACAACGGCTGTATCATAGCAGAAATATATTTTTTTTCGACCGTGAAAAACTACTCTTTTTCGTCGAAAATTTTAGTTGGGTGTTGGAGAAGATTTTCAATAATTATCACTTTTATGACGTGGCTTTGAGTTTTGCCTCAAAAATGAACTACTTTAGTCAGACCGTCAGTGAAACTGAAAATGCGAATAAATTATTCCATCAGAATTTGGAAATTTTGCTCACGAGTGATTTACGTGATGACACTGTGAATTTCTTCGAAAATATACACAGCATAGCTGAGAAACTAGACAGTTTGATCTCTCAGAAATATATAGATAGTTTAGTCCGTATACTATTATCTTACGGAATGGATTTGTATGAAGTAGTTTTACATATAATCTAGATGATGTATGGTCCCGCAGACCTGTTTATGTTTGTGCTATTTTTAAATGTCAGATTTGATTTAAAAAACTTTTTGTACAATGTGCATCTGGTGGTACTCTTGAGGTACGACGTTAAGCTCTATTTGGATATATTTGCAGAAAGTCTGGACATATTTCCAGAAGATACGTTGTACGACCTATTAGGTATTTCAGCACACCCCAAATTGAAAAAGTATTGTCTGAAATCTTCAACGCCCAAACTAGTAAAAAGAGCCAAGTCGTTACCCACGGTACCTAAACTTCTAGAGCTAGCTCGAAACAAAGCCCGAAAACACATTGTAAAGAAGTACAAAATTACAAGTTCGACACAATTTTACACTATTGTGCGGAATTTAAACCTGGGATGGATACATGAAAGAATAATCACGTTTCAGCGTCGCGTGTACTTTGATTAAAAGGTAAAATTAAATGTTTTCGAAAATTAAATATGTTAAGAAAATATATTTTCTCATTTTCAGTTTATTTATACACGGGAATGTATATGGTGTAAATCCATTCAGTTTTTAGAAGGATTGCTTCCCATTTTTGTTGTTTATAAAAGATAAACTTTTTGTAAATAATTGTGGATTTCATTTAGAGATTTTGTTGCTGTTATTATGGAAGCAAACTTGAAAATTCAGTCTTGCTTTGAAAATATTTTCCACGAATTTATGAGCGTGGTTTCAGAGAAAATATTGTTCACCGTCCAAGGAAACCAAATGTTAGAACAAGACTGTTGAAAAAATGTAGATTCTGAATACGGTAGTACTACCTTTCGATTGTCATGGTAAAACAGGATGACTGATAGGTTTATAAATAAACTTTTAAGTAACATTACTTAAGTAGAACGTTTGGCAAGATTCTAATTACATGGCCTATTTGTGGTACCATTAGATCTCAAGTTATAACTAGCTTGTTAAATTTTAATTTGAAGATAAGCAACTACATTCCTGCTTGAATATCTTTCATGTTCGCTGCTGCTTCTCGGAAAAAACATCGACTGAGTTCGTGGATCCCGGATTTAAGGCTTTAATATTATTACTTAATGCAAGAGGTAAATATCTACTTAGTAATAAATATACAAATTAGTCTGAAAAGGGATTTTTACTTTCAGGAGTACTAAGTACTATTTTAAAATTTTAGTAGCATTAAAATTATCACTTATATGGTAAAATTTATATACCCACAGCAAATTGATGATTTTATTTCAAAATCTTGTTCAGTAAATCTCAATTAAAATTCGTTAAATGATATCTTTTAACGGTACCATATTGATTAATTAAATTTTGGGAAAAAACGTGTGCGGTAGAAAAAATAGTATAAATAACTCGTTCATAAGGCCATTGAGGCACTCATCCTTTATATAACTCGCGGCTTCGCCGCTCGTTCTATAAACTTGAATTCGTGCCTCAATATTTGCCTTATGAAACTCGTTCTTTAATATACTATTTGGGTATTTTTTGCTTCATTAAATTTATTGCATTTCAGATCTCCTTGAACCCCGAATATTGGATCCCTGACAAGTTTGGAAAGGTAACTACAATCTCCATACACTATTGTTTCGCTAATTGTCCAAAATGACAGGAAAAAGCTTTTCAATTACTTGTGAACTTTGAACTCACATCCCCTCAATAATTTAAACACAATTCAAAGTACTGTTTTGCACCATGCGATTAAACTGAAGAACGATTATTTTGCCTTAAAACTCATCGAAAAAGGTACTGATATTAATATTTCAGATGGAATTGTTGACATACCTCTGCATTGGTCAATTCAGTGTAAATTAAATAGTGTGAGCAGGGCGTACTTGACAGAACTGCCAACATAAATGAACAAAACTTACACTCTGAAGCTACTCCACTCCACACCGCTGGCTACTTTAATTCAGTAGAAGATGTCTGTATGCTATTACATTACGGTGCAGACATAGAGCCAAAAGACATAAAACACGACACGGTTTTCAATGAAGCAGTAAAAGAAGAAAGATTCGAGATTGAGGAAATACTATTTGACTATTTTTTTGATCCATATAGTGACTATGAGCTGAAACTAACTCACTTGGTGCACATGATTATGAAAAAACCGCCCTTTTTAGAAAGACTAATAAAACCAGATTTTGATGTCGAACTCGACAACGGCTGTATCATAGCAGAAATATTTTTTTTCGACCGTGAAAAACTACTCTTTTTCGTCGAAAATTTTAGTTGGGTGTTGGAGAAGATTTTCAGTAATTATCACTTTTATGACGTAGCTTTGAGTTTTGCCTCAAAAATGGACAACTTTAGTCAGACCGTCACTGAAACTGAAAATGCGAATAAATTATTCCATCAGAATTTGGAAATTTTGCTCACGAGTGATTTACGTGATGACACTGCGAATTTCTTCGAAAATATACACAGCATAACTGAGAAACTAGACAGTTTGGTCTCTCAGAAATATATAGATAGTTTAGTCCGTATACTATTATCTTACGGAATGGATTTGTATGAAGTAGTTTTACATATAATCTAGATGATGTATGGTCCCTCAGGCCTGTTTATGTTTGTGCTATTTTTAAACGTCAGATTTGATTTAAGAAACTTTTTGTACAATGTGCATCTGGTGGCACTCTTGACGTACGATGTTAAGCTCTATTTGGATATATTTGCAGAAAGTCTGGACATATTTCCAGAAGGGACGTTGTACGACCTGTTGGGTATTTCAGCACATCCCAAATTGAAAAAGTATTGTCTGAAATTTTCGACACCCAAACTAGTAAAAAGGGCCAAATCGTTAACCACGGTACCTAAACTTCTCGAACTGGCTCGAAACAAAGCCGAAAACACATTGTAAAGTTCGACACAATGTTATACCATTGTGCGAAACTTAAACCTAGGTTGGATACATGAAAGAATAATCACGTTTCAGCGTCACGTGTACTTTGATTAAAAGGTAAAATTAAATGTTTAGTGAGAATTAAATATGTTAAGAAAATATATTTTCTCATTTTCAGTTTATCGACGTATCGACGTATCGAAGTTGAGGTACCACTAGATATTAAGTTAAAACTGCAAAACAGCTACATTCCTGCTTGAATATCTTTCGTGTTCGTGGATCCACCATTGAAGGATTTAATTTTATTACTTAATGCAAGAGGTAAATATCTACTTAGTAATAAATATACAAATCAATGAGTTTTACTTTCAGGAATACTAAGTACTAATATTTTAAAATTTGTTTATTGTTTCATCGAAAAAGGTGCTTATGTTAATATTCCAGATGGAACTAGCGGTACACATCTGCACTAGTCTTTTCAGTGTAAATTAAACAGCGTGAGCAGGATATTACTTAAAAGGACTGCCAACATAAATCAGCACAACACACTCTCTGAAGTTACTCCCTTCCAGACCGATTCCTACTTAAATTTAGTGGAAGATGTCTGTTTCTGATTGTATTAAGATGCAGACACAGGGCTAAAAGACGATACTATTCTCGATGAAGCACTTAAAGAGAGATTCAGGGAATACTATTTGACTATTTTTTTGACTCATGCAGTGACTGTGACTTATTAAATTAAAATCAAAAACTGGAAAAATTGCTCACGAATGACATGTGAATTTCTTCGAAAATGTGCACATTATAGCTGAAAAACTAACCAGGTTATTCTCCCAAATTACACATAATTTACGTATGTATAGCGTTTCGATCTATTTATGTTTCCAATATTTTTAAAAGTTCTTTTGATGCATGATATTTAAGCTGTATTTAAATGTGTTTGCAGAAAATCTGGATATATTCCCGGAATACGTTGGACGGTCTACTTCAACACATCAACACAACCCAAATTAAAGAATATTGTCTGAAATCTTCAAACTTGAATTAGGCGTTGCACACGGTACCTAAACTTCTGGAACCAGCTCGAAATAAAACATGAAAACATTGTGAAGAGGCACAATTTTTTAACATTATGGGAAAATTAAATTTGGAATGGATGCACGAAAGAATCACGTTTCAACGTCACGTGTACTTTGATTAAAAAGTAAAACTCGTGGAAGGAGTTCCTCTTTCCACGGTAAAATTGATGATTTTTTCCTAATAAATTTTTTAACGAACAAAATGTAATTCAATTATTGGGTCCAGTTTATTCATTATAATTTGTACACATTCGATAGACTGGGAATTTTTACATATATCTATGCGGGGGTGTTGATAAGTAGAATGTGTTATGACATTTAGTATTCATTGCTGAAATATTGAAAGATAGAGAGCTCAGCAAATATTCGCAATTAACTTTACCGTTAATAATTTTATGAAGAAATAAAATGGAAAACATAACGACGATCAGCCAACAAACGAAGTTGAAAATTATTTAGTAAGAGATCTTGTGATATGTGTCGAATTGGATCAATATGTATTGTATAGTGAGTTTTTACAAAATTGGATTTGTTAGTAAGTATAGGTAACGATATAGATATAACATTTATCTGAATTCAATTCAAACCTATTATTAGGCAATGACACACTTTATTAACGTTGTTCTGAAGATGGATACCATCACTAGGACTAGTCACTTTGTGAAAAAGTTTCATTATCATCTGCATAAAATAAACAGGGAACACATAAGTTAGCGACAATATCGTTGATATATAAGTTAAACAGTAATGGTCCCAGTACAGATCCTTGCGGGACACCAGAAAGAACAGCAACATTCTTTGAAAATATTCCGTTATGTACAACGTATTGTGTCAGTTCACTCAGATAGCACCATAGTAAACTGATTAAATCGCTGGAAAAACCGAAGTTACCTAGTCAATGAGGATAGTATGATCCACTCTATCAAACGCCTTTGCAAAATCCGTGCATATGACATCCACCTGCTGTTTATTGTTAAATGCATCACATAAATACTGAGTCAGACAGGAGAGGTTAGTAACTGTAGAATGACCAGAAACAAAACCATGTTGCTGACTGCAAATCTTATGTTTGGTATGTTCCCCAATATATCCATGAAGAAGGAGCTCGAAAATTTTAGCAAAGTTAGAGAGAAGACATATTGGTCTATAGTTTTCAACTTTAGATTTGTCGCTTTATTTGGGTATAGGTCAACCCAAGATTTCTTCCACGATGCAGGAAATTTAGATGTAACAAGGGATAGATTGAAAATAGTAGTTAAAGGACCAGAAAATACTTCAGAACCATTTTTTAACTTTCAGAATTACCTACATTCGGAGGCTTTATGTTCTAAACCACATTTGGGGCAGGATTTCTTGTTTTTATAGTTCTTTGAAGAATAATTAAAACCATTGCAGTCAGTGTCGGGCAGTATCTAGATACATTTTTGGGTACCTAGTATCTGTATCTAGATAAAATCGAATTTAAGCACAAAATATCTGTATCTAGATACAAAATTAATGGCGCAGATACAGATACATTTTTTATTTCACTTTTTTTTCAGTAGTTATTAGTTGAGTTATACTAGTAGTAATTTTTGATACTTCATGTTGGTGATTTTGCTCACATAAACAAAAATAGAGGTAAGAGGTCCACTAATAGTGCTTTGTCACGGAAATTTTCATATTTTAAATACCATCATTTCCTACATTGTAGCCTTCAGTACTTATACATCTTTAAATATAATCCTGAGGGGAATAAATCTAAGCCATGGTAAGATGGTATTTTAAAAACCATAAACCACAGTTCACTATTCACTGCGTTTTACGCTTATCGAGGCAATGCATTTTGTCTGTGTACCTGAGCAACCCGGGTCCGGTAGGCCAGCTGGTTGTATTTGTGTTATTAAATAAGAGTAATTTTAATAGTAAAAATATTTGTTTAAGGTATGTTATTATTTTTAGAAAATAATAATTGCGTGTTACATAATGATTAATTTTTTCAATTAGCACAAATTAGTTCTGTAATCGACTAATCGAATGTTCAATACATACATTTCTCTCGCATAAATCGCATATTTGTTACTGTTTTATATACCCTTATTTTTCAGACAAATGTAGCATCTTTTCCTGTTGCCACATGTGTCATTTCTTCACTTTTTCATTGTTGGACCTAACGCGAGGCGGGCTTGGCAGGTCCGTTTTACCGTAGAATGTGCCGATTATGTTTAAGTGTAAATCTTGGGCAATAAAATTAATATTTTACAACCCTCGGTAGAATAATTTATCGTGATATATTCTCAGAAATCGTGAAACGAGATTAAAATAAAATGAGTTTCAACAAAAATCTGAAAATTTAAAGTTGCACTCTGGTGATTCCGGCCTGTCAGGCAGCTTTTGATCCTATAAGGGGTTTAAATACCTTTCTAAGAAATTGTACTTATTTTGCCTTATTAAACGGAACCAGCAATTCTTCCTAAAATGTATATACCTGCCGCACCGGGATAGACGATTACCGGACATGATCATAAAAACATCGTAAGCCGATATTGAAGAATAATAATTTATGACAGGTTGCCGACAACAGACCTTCAGCATAGAATAATCATTTCCCGTATTCTTTTGAAATATTAATTTTAATGTTGGACATAATTATTAGATATACTCAAACACAATTTGGACACTGTAGTATGGGAATAAAAACAAAAAAAATATTCTTTTTAAGCGTACATAATAAATATTGCACAATTTGCGACACATCAAAGAGCGAAGCGATGGCCTATTTGCAGGAAAAAAGAAAATATTTTTCAGTCCTGAATAACCATGCTACAGTAAAATGTTTATTTTTTAAATTTAATACCACAGTCCCTTCTTTTGCACCTGTGGAACGGGTGTTTAGTAGCGGAAACCAAATTCTGACACCAAGAAGAAATAATTTAGGTGACAATACGTTCGAAATGTTAATTTTAAAAAATTCATTAAACAATACATAAAAAAATACATAAACATGTTTTCAGTTATTTTATTCGCCAAACCTTCAAAAAGTATCTGTTTTCTTGTATCTGTATCTAGATACATTTCGAAAAAATCGAAAACAATCTGTATCTAGATTCTTTTATCTTCCATATATCTGTATCTGTATCTAGATACTTTTAAAAGTATCTGTTCCCAACACTGATTGCAGTTGTAACACCTTAAAATTTCTACTGCATGAAATTCGTAACAGTAATCATAACCAATGAACAAATCTCCAGACTTTATAATGACATCGTATGTTTTACTGTCTACTTGAACAATCATTTGAAAAATTTTAGCGCGTTTTTTGGTTGACCACAATTTAATCAGTTTACACTCCGTGCTTAGGTTACCAGAATCATCATTAAGTTTGACAAATTGTTCGATGCAATTGAAAATTTCTTCCTCTGTATACTTTTCTGATAAACCAACTAGTTTAATTCTAAACTGAATGCTTTTAACTTCCAGTACATGATATTTGCCAGAGACTTTCAGACACATTTTTTTTTAACGAGCATTGTCGTCCTTGGAGGAGCAACCAACAAGAACACCACCATTTTTAATACTTTTTACTTTGGAAACCGACAATTGTGATTCTAAAGGATTAATTTTAGAGTTAAGGTCGAGTGTCCTTAGGTTTGACGATAATTGCCTGCTGAGTTTTGTTCTTGAGCATATTTGAGTATGTTAACACTGGGTTTTCTTCATGAGGCCACTCCTGAGATTTTAGTTTTTCATCAGCAATCAGCGAAAATTCAGATTTTAAATTCTCAAATAAACTATTCAATGATTCCCGCTTGATCAATTGTAAAGCATTGTGAAATCGCCTGCCACAAACTCCCGATGGCCCCCATACAGGTGCCACAGGGCACTAACATTATTGAAAAAGGATGAAGTAACTGCTCGTATTAAATTGATGCTAATACACTTACACCAATACCAATTAGGTTAATAAGAAGCAGCCACAGAAATTAAATTTGAATTAATGTTATTTAAAAATAAATAATAATTTAATGAATAAATCAACAATAAAGTAATTCGCCTCCGATCGGCAGCGCAGCCGACCGATAAGCGATACGTTATCTTATACAAAAACGCTAATCCCGATGTTCGATAAAACAAAATTTAATCAAATAAAACGCAACTACTCTTTTACACCTAATGAGATATCGTTTAAAAATCAAGCACCATTATGGCAAAAATTTGGTCTGCAGAACAGTACCAAATTCACCAATAAAAGACGAAAAAAACTAACCTTTAACAAGGAAAATCGCAGAGAGATGCACACACCACAACCAGCAAGGTTTTTTGTAACATTTCTTTTGATGAGTGAAAAAAATGGCTTTCCAATGATGATTTCAGAGTACAGACTAGCCATTATGACTCAGTAAAGATTATTATTCCACGATAACAACCAAAATAATTCTCTGGAGCAACAAAAATATTTCATGGGTTTTCACCACTTTTTGAACCTTTTTTTTTTCAAATATAATTTACCAAATATCTAATTATTATTAGTCAATGCCAATGCAGTCTTGTTATGATTGGCTTACGAAAATTTGGAGGTCTAGAAGTTAATCAGTTTCTAAAATTCTCACTTTTGTTTAAACTAAATAAAATCAGTATAAACAATAACTTGAAACATTGGAGTTACACATTAACAAACTTGCATTTTCACCTAATATATTCCGAGCGTAAGCTAAGGAAGTATTGTAATCGAGTCCATCGGCCGAATTGCGGCTTTGATATTTTATTTATTATATAAGAGTACGAAAAAATCGGTCATCCGTTTCCGTCTGTCTGTCTGTTTGTCAAATTTTATGTACATTATGCATATCATGTAGATGGCAAAATGCTAACAAAACTTTGTGTAAACATCCTCACCAATAATTTGATGACGTCGCCTCAAAACTAAACATAGGAAATAGGTTTTAAATTGTATAAATACCATAGACCTAAACGTGTAGTTTATGAACCCATGTTGAGTTATTTACCCGAAACATCCAGAAAAATATATAACAGCATTTTGCAATTTAATTTCTGATCTGCAAAACCGAATGCTTTGAAATCTTGCACATGTTTTAAAACTGCCATAAGCATTGTAATTTTTTTTAATATATTTGCTTCCCCCACCCCAAAATTGCTGACGTCAGCTCAAAATTTTGCCGAATAAATCCTATTTTAAGTGCGCAAAATATGATGAGTCTATACTTGTGAATTATCACTGCATAACATTTTAGCTTCCAGTCGACTCCATCACGCGACGGGCTACTTTGAAATTTTCTCGATGTGTTATGACTCATTGCACCTATACCTAGAGTACGAAAAAATAGGTCTTCCGTTTCCGTCTGTCTGTCTATCTGTGTCTCCGCTGTCTGTGACAATTTTAATCTCCGAAACTACTACACCGATTGTATAAATTGCGGTTCTAACTCTGGTCAGAGAATGAATGGACTGTATATTTCGCACAAGGAAGGTCACTTACCCCGGTTTCTTTGATAACTGTCTGGATGCGTGTGATGCAGTAGCCCACATGGGATGATATTGCGGGAAGCACGAACTTGCGGTGGTTGCAAAGTGTATGAAGATGCGGAAATTGTGGACGCGTGTACACACTGTAACCTGTCGCGTGTAGCGTTCAGCGCGAGCTTTGAGTCGCTTCTTCTTCGGACGGTTTTTTTCAGAATCCAAAAACGTTGAGGCAAAAAGAGACCTTCGCTTTAATAAATATAAAACTTAAAGAGTATTAAGGATTGAAACCTTGGCATGATATAAAAAAAAGGAAAAATCATAACTTTACAATGCTACCTCCATTCTAATAAATTAAACAATTAGAAATTATACTAATAACTTAAAGTTAAGAAAAAAAAAAATAATGCAAAGACGGAACATTACCGCCCACCAAAAATCGCATGGATTTTTCGGGAAAATTACGTTTCTATTGGAAGAGGACAAATCTTCACAACGGGACGTCTGACAAATCCTGCTTTGGTCTTAATAGTAACGACTCGAATAATTCCATCATTTCCAGGATGTACTTCGGTTATTCGACCAAGTCGCCAATGCAGGGGAGACATTACTTCATTTTTTATAACTACTAAAGTGCCTATGTTAATCGGTACAGAAGGATTAAACCACTTGGATCGCTGATGCAAGGTATGAAGATATTCATTAGACCATCGGGACCAGAGGTCTTGAAACTTCCTTTGAATGCGCTGAAATCGTTTAAGACGATTAAGAGGAAGATCTCTTAAATTTGGTTCCGGCAGAGCAACCAATGGCTCAAAGGTTAAGAAATGACTAGGTGATAGAGCTGACAGATCGTTAGGGTCATGACTGACATGAGTTAGAGGACGGGAATTAAGCATGGATTTAATCTGCACCAATAAAGTCATTAATTCTTCATATGTTAACAACTGGTCGCCGACTACGCGCATGAGATGCGTTTTGACAGACTTCACTCCCGCTTCGAACAAACCTCCAAAGTGAGGACTGGAAGGAGGATTGAAATGCCAAGAAATGGTTTCTTCATTTGCAGCGGTATGCATTAAATGTTGAAGTTGGTTACGACCACCAACAAAGTTGGTTCCACAGTCGGAATATAAATGTTGACATCGACCGCGTCTAGCAAGAAATCGACGAAGAGCTGCTAAAAAAATCTCAGTAGATAAGTCAGACGCGAGCTCGAGATGTAACGCTTTTGTGACATGACTTGCGAAAATACATAGATATGCTTCCAATTTTTTGGCTTCACGACCTTTTGACATGGTTGTGGTAAAAGGGCCTGCAAAATCTACACCGGTGTGTAAGAAAGGCTTCGCCTGAATTAACCCATAGGAGGCTGAACTGGAACTGGATTAGCTCGAAAACATTGAATACATTTAGACAATACTCGTTGAATGGCGAATGCGAGATTAGAAGATCAGTAAACCGGTGATTTGAAGGTAAGATAGCTGGGTGATTTTCCTCAAAAGAGAGTGGGGAATTTTTGAGACGACCACCAACGCGTAGGATATTATTGTTATCGATAAAGGGCGACAATTTTTGAAATGGTTTTGGAAGACGTTTATTACTGCTCATAGCTGACAATTCAGCTGAAAACTGAGTGGATTGAACGTGACGAACAATATCCAGAACGGCAGAATAAAGTTCAGAAGATTTCAAAGTCAGTCCCGTTTCTCTTTCTTGACGTTTTAGATTATAGAAAAAACGGCGTACGAAAGCTACACATCGTATTACTTTAATGAAGGACGAAAATTTATCAATAAGGGTATCGATAAAATGAGATTCGGCGGTTGTCATTAAAACGACCTTGCGTTCTTTTTCCAAAGCTAGGGGAGAAGGTTCTATAACCGAATCAGGGAAGCTTGTAGTAGATCGGAGGAAATCTGGTCCCGCCCATCAAAGCGAATTTTGCAATAGTTTAGAGGGTAGTAATCCACGAATACCAATATCAGCTGGATTATCTAAGGAAGGTAAATATAATTAGTGACACGATGGAAGCGTTTCTTGAATAAAAGACACTCGATTACTCACAAAGGTTTTTCAACGATGTGGAGGAGATTTAATCCACGACAAGACCACCTGCGAATCTTACCATGCACATATGCGACTAAATGTTATAATATCTTGATAGATACCACAAATATAATTGATCAGACGAGTTAACAAAACCGCAGCAGAGAGCTCCAAGCGTGGTATGGACAATCGTTTTAAAGGGGCTACTTTGCACTTAACGCAAACAAAGGAGGTAGTGATCTCTCCAGAAGGAAGAATAAATGCAAAGTAAACGAACGCGCAATATCCCTTTTCCGAACTATCTCCAAAACCATGTAATTGACACGACAAAAACGTATCAGGCATGATACGACCAGGTATTCGCAAATCTTGAAAACAGGGGAGATCATTTATAAAGGATTCCCATAGTCGAATGATTTCATTTGGAGGAGTGTCATCCCAATCCAGTTTGAGAATCCAGAATTGTTGTATTAAATGCTTGAGGATAAAGGTAACTGGACTTAACATCCCTAAAGGGTCAAAGATGCGGGCGAGATGTGATAATATTTGCCTTTTAGTACAAAGACGATTAAATGGCTGTGTATGAAAGTGAAAGCAATCGGACGAAGGTGTCCATTGTAATCCCAAAATTTTCAGAGTGGTTTCCTGATCGGTTTCAAACGATCGTGATTGATTGGCAAGGTGTGATTCAGGCAAATCATCCAGTAAAGCTGGCTCATTACTAGCCCATTTACGCAGTTCGAAAAAACCTTGTTTTAATAGGCATATCAATTGTGATTTTAATTCACGAGCAGCTTCTAAAGATGTCTTCGTTACGATAATGGGACTCAGAGTATAATCTTTCACAGAGTGCGTCATCAGGTGAAACGATTGTGGCAGGAGGAACTGTTTCGAATTCCCAAAATTTACACACAGTTTCTTCTAAAGAAGGGGTCCCGTCCGAAGTCATGACAAAGGTGCGAATAGGAGACTCACGAAGGGTAGTAACTGGGCCCGTAAGTACATAACCAAAGATAGTTTGAATTGCGTCTGGTTCACCAAGATGACCAGAAATTTTATTTCCCAGGAAAAAACTGGAAAAAACATCAGCTCCGAGTAACATGTCGATATGACCAGGATTGGCAAATTCTGGATCTGCGAGAGGTAAATTTGATTTTATGTGAGACCAGTGTTGAGAAGAAATATGAGTTGATGGTAGAGGATCACAAATTTTTGGTATAATGTAAGCGTCGACTTGTATTTCGGAAAATGTTTTATAAGTGGGTCGTATGGAAACGGTAGTTGCACCGTGCGGGGTTCGAGTAGAAATTGATCCTAATCCATGAACCAGTATGCTAGTTCGTTTCTTAGGAGTCCTAACTTGTGTAAAGCTTTGCTAGTAATGAAAGAGCTTTGCGATGCGGAGTCTAATAGAACTCGAAATATTTGAGGAAATCCTCTTGAAGAAAGTACTGCGATCCTAGCAGTAGAAAGCAGGACTGTGTTGGATACACATGACGATTTATGTAAGCGAGAAATATTGTTAGGATTTTGAGAAATCAACGTAGTGGTGGTAGGTTGCGTTTCTGAAGATGAGGGTGAATTCTTAGAGTTGTCAAAATGCAGAAGTGTATGATGTTTTTGACTGCACTTGGCAGTTTTGACTTGAGTTACAATTGATAGTGGAATGAAATTTGCTTAAGCAATTTAAGCAAAGACGTTTTGATTTTGCTATATTATAACGTTCATTGGAAGACTTAGAAATGAATTCAGAGCATTTGTAAATTAATGTTCATGATTACAAATGCTACATTGAATGGGAGTTGAGTTTAGAAGGAAGGAAGTGGTGGGATTAGTTGACTTGAATTTATTTTTATTATAAGACTCAACTTTTTTTGAACGAGGTTTGGGAATTGTATTGGCATTTTTTAAGGCCATTGTTGTTCTAAAAACTTTACAAGTTGTGCGTAGGTAGGAATATCCGAAGAATTATAATGATGTTCAAAACGTGGCACTAATGTTGAGTCTATTTTTTTAATCATCAAAGAAAATAAAAGAAAATCGGATAAATCTACAGGTAATGTAAAATTTTTAATAGCTTGAACATTTTTGGCAAAGTTATCAATAAGATCGCGGATATCTTGAGGATTATGAGCATTAACTCTTTTAGCTTTAGCCAGATATTGCCAATGTGCATTGAGAATTTGTCGATTGTTCTGATACCTTTGTATTAAGGCATTATATGCTACTGTATAATTGTCCGATGTAACAGGAATATGCTGAATAAATGCTAAAGCTTCACCTTTGAGAGATGCTAGTAAATAATTAATTTTTTCAATGTTAGTTAGCTCTGCGGATTTATGAATAAGTGATTGATACATTTCGATATAGGGTGTAAAAGTAATGATGTCTCCTGAAAAGGTAGGTAATTCGATTTTTGGAAGTTTGATTTTAGCACTTTTTTAGCAACATTTTTTTGTCTCATCATCGACTTGAGGCTGTCGATGATGAGACAAAAAAATGTTGTGATAAACGGACTTAACATGATAAAGAGTTGTTTCAAAATTTTTTCTTACTTCGTCTTCCACTTTGAATGCATCATCGACGTCCTCAATTAAGCCAATAATGGCATTATGTAATTTAAAAAATTTTGAATATCGTTAATGCTTTCCATGCGCATTTGAAACTCAAGGCGCCATGGTACATGATCTATTGATGCTAATGCAAGAGTGTTGAGTTCATTGAGACGATTAATCGCGGTTTGGCGATGTAACTTGTTCCTTTTCAATTTTTCAGAATGAGCCATTATCCCAAGATTTTAAACGAAATCGTAAACACGGTAATTAATCAAGGAGTGGAAACAAAAGAATTAGTCTTTTTATACCTCAATGTGATAGTGCGAATATGCGATAAAAACTGCTAATTGTAAAGTGCAAATTAAAATGCAACGATGTGCTAGCGTCCGTTGAGAAGATTTGAAAATAGCAGTATGGATAAAGTTAACTTGCTCGCTTTGTTTGAATACTGACAATATTGTAAATAAAGAGCTGTGTTTTTGCGTGAGTTTATCAATTGTGAGTGAAAATGCGAAAATGCTTCTTAATGATGAGGGTGAATAAGGTCTAACTGACCGTCAAGACACCAATAGATGATTCACGAACAAAAGCGTGTTAATTAGATTAATCGCCACGTGATTAATGATTTGAGGTAACAGTTATTAATAATGATCAATAAGTATCAAATGTTACAGGAATAATATCGACCTTTACAAGGCTTCAATCCGGCTCGAAGGACCAATGTATAAATTGCAGTTCTAACTCTGGTTAGAGAATGAATGGACTGTATATTTCGCACAAGGAAGGTCACTTACCCCGGTTTCTTTGATAACTGTCTGGATGCGTGTGATGCAGTAGCCCACATGGGATGATATTGCGGGGAGCACGAACATGCGGTGGTTGCAAGATGCGGAAATTGTGGATGCGTGTATACACTGTAACTTGTCGCGTGTAGCGTTCAGCGCGAGTTCTGACTCGCTTCTTCTTCGGACGGTTTTTTTTTTTCGGAATCCAAAAACGTTGAGGCAAAAAGAGACCTTCGCTTGTTTATAAGCCCGCGAATTTAATAAATATAAAACTTAAAGAATATTAAGGATTGAAACCTTGGCATGATATAAAAAAAGGAAAAATCATAACTTTACAATGCTACATCCATTCTAATAAATTAAACAATTAGAAATTATACTAATAACTTAAAGTTAAAAAAAAAAAAATTAATGCGAAGACGGAACACCGATTGTTGTCAAATTTTATATGTGTATGTCTTAAATTGACCTTGTTGACTTTTTATCCGAGACATCCAGATTTTGAAAAGGAAAATAAAATATTATTTTCATTAGTGTGGCACTGTACGTATAAAAATTTATATATACATATGTGTCGCTAACCCAAACATTCCCCTAAAATTTGACATGGTGAACAAAATTTTAAAACCTGTGTTTTCCTTTTTATGACGGAATGCGTTCAAATGGAAATTGGGAAACCCCAAGTTTGGAAAAGTGCACCGAAATCAACACAAATTATTGAAATAATCATTTATTCCTCCATTCTGGAGAGGTAAAAATAATTGCCAAAAGCCGGCCTTTAACATTTCCCGAATTGAAAAATCCTCTCAAACCTTCAACAGTGAAATTCTATGTTACGAATCAATGTGGGTGTATTTGGATATCACAAATTTAAAAAAAAAACAAAAAATAGAAGCCTGAATTAAAGCAAATGGATGCATAAACTTAAGTTATTACGAATTTGTGGCGGCATGACAGTCGAGAACCCAGCAAGCGAGCTACAACGGATGTTGTAACGAGAGCGGAATTTAAGTTCTTCGTCGTGGTCTGCCACCCTTCTTCGGTGATTCTGCTCTCCTCCCGCATATTATATTCTTCGAAAAACGGACCAGCTATGGATTATGGAACAAGCTACGCGTTTCACGCGAACTTGTCCCTTGTATTTTAAATAAAAAATAAATAATTGAATAAGTATTAAAACTGCAAAAATTAAATACTCCAGACTCCAGACTCAAGGATTTCCACCAACAAAGAATTTACATGATGTTAAATTACGTCACACTGCATCAACAACTTTAAACAACCAAAAATTTACATGATTAACTTACGTGTTCATTCAAGCTATTGATTATATCAAATTGCATTTATACAGAGGCAAATACCCCAACGGAAGGTCTCTAAGTAGAAAGGTGTTTCGTATATCAGAAGCAAACCTACGGTTAAGTTGAGCGCCTATTAAAAAACCGAGAGCTTTAACTGGAATACGTTATTTACAATTTATCCGAAACATCGTACCAGAATTGTTAGAAGAGTTGGGAAATGGCGTAAGACTCCACATGTGGTTTCAACAAGATGGAGCTCCACCCCATTTTCATCGCATTGGACGCAATTATGGTAGGTTTGAAGACAGGTGACAGCTCTCTGGACTCTTTTTTACGGGGATTCGTAAAGACAAGAGTTTATAAGACCTCTATAGAAAATTTAAATGACATGGAAAACCGAGAATGAGCCATGGATATAACGCCGTAAAACCCGACATTTTGAGACATGGTGAGAGATCTTTCCTGAACTGAACTTTTGGACCTCTAATTTGCTCTAAGAGTGTATTTTGGATTGTATAAACATTAAATCATCCTGTATAGCAAGATTTCTTAATAATACAATTAAAATTAGAAATAACCATTTTCAAAAAGTAGCCGTTAGTTGACTGTATTGTTGATAGTCACAAAAATGTAGCAAATTTAATAAGGAACATAAATTTTCTTTTATTTTATTAGGTATTACTTATAGCAAAAGCAGATAAGTCACAAGTTAGGATGGTAGTCAGAAATATTAAAATCATCAATTATTAATTAATTAATCATATACTTCACTAGCTGCTTTAAAAAGCGTCACGTATATTCAAATTCATTTAGCACAGCATGTTCAGTACCATGAAACAAAATCCACATCCCCAAATAGTCACGTGAAGATTTCAAAGTTTTAAACGCATTTTCATCAGTTCTCGCAACTAATGTAATTTCCGCTACAGTCTTTCCGACGGAGGATATAATCATCGTGTCTTCCTTACTGCTTTATTGAATTAAAATTTACGAAGTTTTTAAATACAGGTTGCAGCCGACTCTGTCGACGGCGAAAGGGGAAGTCAAACATTCGCATTAAATTCCAAAAATAACAGCAAAAGTAGCAGCATAAACGCGGCAAGATAAATAAGGTAGATTTAGCTAATATTTATCTCAAACAAGTGGTGTACGTCCAAAAATTCAGTAAAACCTATACAAGTCTCTAAGGTTGAAATTTTCTCTCTGTCTGTAAGAAACTTAGTCTTCTGCATACTAATAACATACGAAGGTCTGCAACTTTGACAACTAAAAACTAGAACAAAATTTAACACAATACTGTTTTATCTATTGAAGTTGCGGATTTCCATCATACACTACTTTGTTTAGTGACGCATGAAAGACGCCGCTAGTGACACAATACTGATGTCCTGTGCATCCTGTGTTATATCAAACGTTACAAATGATTCCCAACGTGGTCGATACTGACCATAAAAAATATAAAAAGAAAGATAAAAGTAAAAATGTAAAAGTTTTCTGCCGTCCAATAATGTGGTCGTCATTTCCGGTAGAGGTGGTTCAGGAACGTCATCGACGGTGAAAATTACTGAAACGAAAAATAACGTACAGAAATAATATAGCCCTCCGTTTAACAGCTGCAAAAGATCATTGTCTTCTGTGAAAATGTGTCAGTTTATAAGATTCCTTAAATAGCGGTCACTTTTCTCAGTTAACTGGTGAGTGGGACTTGTTCTACTACAAATAATGTATGAAAATAAAAAATAACAAACTCGAGGTTCTGCTTACATTAGCCGAATTTGTATAATGCAGCAGAATAAATCTCGTCCAATAATAATTAATTCGCCACGCACAATAATAACCTTCGTAAAAACAAACGAAAACTTTTCTCACGTTCAAAAGTAATAAATTATGTATACAGTCCTAGATTATATACAGGGCACGCTTTTCTATGGTCCCTAACTTTTCTTCTAAAACCGAGAGGTCTGCTAGAATAAAAAAATTTGTCGAAGATTTTTTCGACAGAACTTTCCTCGCCCATAAAGTATAGTTTCTCAAATCCAGCTCTTTGATAATGATAATGAATATTTGTTGATAATTTGCGCTAAAGCCTATATCTGGTCAGGAGTCGTCTTACACTTGTTGTTTCATGGATCCTAGAGTATGAGCAAGTAGCTCTCACATTTCCATGTGTCGTTTGTGGTTTATCACTTATCGTTTGATGACATCATTAGAACATTTTTTAAAATAAACCCTGTTTCGTACATATGTTTATGGTTGCGAAGGATAGGCAAGCAGCAATTCCTGTCCACCCCCTTATTGCCTACCCTTAACTACCACCCACCGATAATCCCCACCCACACAAGAAAGCCGCCCTCTGGGAGAGGAAAATTTAAAAATATTTGTAACGAATTTTCATCGTTGTTCGTTAACCGTCGAAGTGAGAACATCTCGTGGCGGCCCGTTGTTATTGTTGTTTGTTGTCTCATTTTCGTTGCTGCAAGAGGCCCCAGCGCCTTTTCTTCGTATCTACAAAAGGCCCAGGTGCCTTCAATCAAGAGAAATCGTCGAGGAAGATCGTTGCAATCAGGGTGAGTCCGTTGTCCATCTTCCTTATATTGTTGTTTGCTTTTATGACTTGCGTCGTAAACAAACCCTGTAAGGACAAAATATAAACACATGCGTTTTCGTAACATAATACGCTTGAATCAGAAGTGGCGTGGTGTGGGTTAATTAAAGGCACGCTGAAGTTAAAATTGCCTTCAATTTATTAATTACACAGTCGAACAATTTTAGAAAAATTTCTTGTTACAAGCATTCTGAAAATGTATTCTGAAAGATCATTTTGTGCTTAATAACTTTCTAATAAGACATTATGCCTACGTCGTCAAAAAAATTTTTTTGGAGATTGTTCATAAATGTTCCAGTTGAAGGTGTACTATTGTATAATGGGAATAAATATCTAGTACTGCCGACTGCATACTCCAGAGAAACTGCAGAAACATATGAGAATATTCAACACTTGTTAAACTGTATTAACGACAAAAAGTTTGAGTGCAATTTGATAGGCGATTTAAAAATTGTAGCTTTAGTAACTGGCTTCCAATCTGGATATACCAAGCATATGTGCTTCTTATGCAAGTGAAATACAAGAGAGAAAGCATTTCAACATCTGAAAACAATATTTCCTAAGCTTTCTGCTGCTAAAGTAAACCAAGGTAAAAACTAAAATATTACAATGAATTTCAGTTTTCATATTATGAACGTTTTCTATATTTAGGAATTTTCATTGGGCCTGAAATTCGAATGAAGGATCAAATGTTCCACGCCTATTTGAATGATACGGAAAAATTTACTTGGGAATCAATTAACTTAGTAATCAGTGAATTTTTAAGAAACAAACGTTCCACAAATTATGTCTCATTTAAATTTCTTTTGCTGATAATCTTTTTGTCGAGAACTCAAGAAAGTCGAGAAAGATTTAAAAGAAAGACCCAAGTATCCATTCCGAATTCATGAGAAATGATAAAAATAAAGAGTTAGATCCTTCTACATATTCTAGGCAGGTTAAATATTCCTAGACGTAATTAAATATCTGTCGACAGAAATCTGTGGAACATTCTTTTAATGCTTTAAGGACAAAGGACAAAGGACACAGGACAAAGGACAAAGGACAAAGGGCCCCGAGGACCGAGTGGTTTTTTTCCGTGGGCAGAGGCGAAAGGGCCCCGAGGACCGAGTGGTTTTTTTCCGTGGGCAGAGGCGAAAGGGCCCCGAGGACCGAGTGGGTTTTTTCCGTGGGCAGAGGCGAAAGGGCCCCGAGGACCGAGTGGTTTTTTTCCGTGGGCAGAGGCGAAAGGGCCCCGAGGACCGAGTGGTTTTTTTCCGTAGGCAGAACCCGAGGACCGAGTAGTTTTTTTCCGTGGGCAGAGGGGAAAGGGCCCCGAGGACCGAGTGGTTTTTTTCCGTAGGCAGATCCCGAGGACCGAGTAGTTTTTTTCCGTAGGCAGAAGCGAAAGGGCCCCGAGGACCGAGTAGTTTTTTTCGTAGGCAGAAGCGAAAGGGCCCCGAGGACCGAGTAGTTTTTTTCGTAGGCAGAACCCGAGGACCGAGTAGTTTTTTTCGTAGGCAGAAGCGAAAGGGCCCCGAGGACCGAGTAGTTTTTTTCGTAGGCAGAACCCGAGGACCGAGTAGTTTTTTTCGTAGGCAGAAGCGTAAGGGCCCCGAGGACCGAGTAGTTTTTTTCGTAGGCAGAACCCGAGGACCGAGTAGTTTTTTTCGTAGGCAGAAGCGAAAGGGCCCCGAGGACCGAGTAGTTTTTTTCGTAGGCAGAACCCGAGGACCGAGTAGTTTTTTTCGTAGGCAGAACCCGAGGACCGAGTAGTTTTTTTCGTAGGCAGAAGCGAAAGGGCCCCGAGGACCGAGTAGTTTTTTTCGTAGGCAGAACCCGAGGACCGAGTAGTTTTTTTCGTAGGCAGAAGCGAAAGGGCCCCGAGGACCGAGTAGTTTTTTTCGTAGGCAGAAGCGAAAGGGCCCCGAGGACCGAGTAGTTTTTTTCGTAGGCAGAACCCGAGGACCGAGTAGTTTTTTTCGTAGGCAGAACCCGAGGACCGAGTAGTTTTTTTCGTAGGCAGAACCCGAGGACCGAGTAGTTTTTTTCGTAGGCAGAACCCGAGGACCGAGTAGTTTTTTTCGTAGGCAGAAGCGAAAGGGCCCCGAGGACCGAGTAGTTTTTTTCGTAGGCAGAACCCGAGGACCGAGTAGTTTTTTTCGTAGGCAGAAGCGAAAGGGCCCCGAGGACCGAGTAGTTTTTTTCGTAGGCAGAATCCGAGGACCGAGTAGTTTTTTTCATAGGCAGAAGCGAAAGGGCCCCGAGGACCGAGTAGTTTTTTTCATAGGCAGAAGCGAAAGGGCCCCGAGGACCGAGTAGTTTTTTTCATATAGCGGGGCGAGTTTTATTTTTTAAAACTTTTTAATTTTTGTTAATGCTTTTTAGCAACTAGGCTTATGAGGTAACCTACACGCCTCTGGGGTGCTCGGGTGCCAGACACGTATCTCCAGATGGTCTAATGTGCGCTCGCGGAAACAGGAGATAAAATAAAAGATGGGAAAATTAATAATAAATTGAGTTTTTATTCCCTGCCACCGGTTACACAGCTAAAATAATGCACGGCTAAATTTACGAAAAACAAGTTACAATTCGGTTAACAACACAAGACAAAAAGAATAAAACGTTCAGCACAGCAACACAGCAACACTTGTTCACCATAAGCTTCATCTGAATCGTTTGACTTGTATGTGCGTTAGCTGGGTTTAACAAAGACACAATTTTTCTTTAAATTAGCAAATTTATTTTTTAAATAGATACAGTCTGTTATTCCCTATCTAGAAAGCCTGTACAAAATTCAGCAAAGGTATATACAAAAAATATCAAAACTGCGTACTCATACAAAAATGCTAAAACTATGACAGTGCAGACTTCAGGGTCATGATACACTCCAATCACAAAATCGAGAACTACTTTAGAATTCATTTTTTTGAGTTTTGATTCAAATTAAATATCATGGCACGATTCACACAAATACTAAAATTGGAGGCTGTTATACAAAAGGGAAATGAAATACATCACTATTTATTTCATGCATCACCTCGTACTGATAAATGCGTGATTTAAAGAAAGAAAAACGCAGGTTGGCGGAGCTTGTCACAGTTTTGTCTGAATGTTTAAAACGCATACAAAAATTTATAATCACCACATTTCAAGAATGCTAACGTCATAATTTTCAGTTAATTTATTCCGTATTTTATAAACACACTGTATAATTTTGGTGTTAAAGAATGTTGCTTGTTCATGAATTCTTTCTTTAAATCGGCACCTGTACGTAATTAAATTAAATGTCGGTACTGAAAAAGGAATAATACACTGTAAAGTCGTTTACTAATAGGTATAGAATAATTTGATAAACACAAATAAACTGACACTTATTAGCAGCTATTATTTATCCAGTGGTTCTATTTTTGCACAAATATTGAGTATATCGTTGTAATTAATATTGTTCAAAACACACACTAGGAAAGCATAATAGTTTATGCATTTTTAAACACCAAACACATCATTTGGCAATTTGAACTAAACCAAAAGTCTTGATATAAAAAATGAGCAGGTTGTTTTAGTTTGGTTATAGTTTCTTTTCCTACACTAGTTTGACAAAATAACAAAAAAATATATATACAACTCAGGATTAAAAACTTGGAACAGAGTACCATGCGTGAAGAAAAGAAATTATAAACAAACACGATCCTTCAATTCGCTATTTTAATAGTATCTTTGGGATTGTACAAAATTTATATTTTATAGTAACTCTACACAAACTATAAGTATTTCTTACGGCTATTATTGAACACTCACACGTTCAAACGATAATTTACAAATAAAAAAGACTAGCATAAGTTTTTATCAGTTTTCCTTCGTCTACGTAATATAAACGAAGAAAAGTCCGAATGAATAAGTTAAAATAAAATTAAAAAATACAAACGAGAATTCCTGTTCCCAGAAACAAAGGAAATTCTAGGGTAGCTAAAAGTAAATAAGTTATGATTGAGCATGTATGCCTAAAACAATATAATGGTATCACAGTTTAGTGAAAATAACACGGGGTCGTTCAGGTAACGCATCGAAAATTAAAGAACAGAACCTGATGACAAAAAAATTCCGTAAGTCGAGTATGGAATGATGCGTCACGTATCCGAATAATAATAATTAAAAATCAACTAAAACGCACTTGAAGAACTACCACCACACCGTACGTAAAAAATTTGATAAATGCAAGGACTTAACTACAAAAGTATTCATCAGTAATAATTAGAGTGGTCCTAACAGTCGAATACAAATGTATTTTTAATTTTTTAATAGGATAAAGTTTCTATCGAAACACTACATTCACCACGTCTTTGATGGTATTGTTGACCTCGTTGATGTACCTAGTGTTTTCGGTGCTATTGCGTGATCCGGCCGACCTAAGTTGTCTAGCTTGGGTTTCTAAACGGGTGAGCAGTTCGCGGAATTGAAACTTTGTATGAGCAGGAACTACGTTATCCGCATAGTCCATGCAAGAACCATGCAGCAGACCTATTTTATCCGATAACTGAAGCCAGGTGGTCGTCGACACAGAATCGTTTGATTTGATGCTTCTGAGAGTCGATTCCAACGCTTGAGATAATTCTAGGATGTTGTCCTTGCCAACTTTATCGCCCGAATCCTGCAATCATTATTTAGTTAATACATTAATTCCTTAAATAAACTTCTATTCTAATTTCATTACAATCGGTCCGCTAATTTTCTCTGTAATAAAAATCCGAACGAAAATAGCATTTAATATGGACAAATTTGAGATGACGTCGTCAAATTATTGGTAGGGACGTTTGGATAAATAATTCTAGCGAGCGTTTCACTACATGATATGCCTAAAGTACATATAAAATTTCACAATAGTCAGTGTGGTAGTTTTGAAGATTACTTGTCTAATAAAATCGCCAATACAGATTCAAACGGGAAACCTATTTTTTCATATTCCAGGGCTCTTGGAATGTCGACAAAACATGAAAGTAACCATTCGTCTAGCTTATGCTGGGGTAGTGAAAATACACCCTACTTTATTTGAAATAAAAAAGTTGATGCCATTCGCCGAAAAAACACCATAAACATAACGTTAAGATACAGTCATTTTATAAATGTATTTCTTATATCAATGTATCGTTACGAACTAAATCCATACGCTGCCCCAGTACGACGCCTATGGGTTTTCTAGTATGAACGGTCAGGACTCATCATCATCGACGGCGGCGCTCGAATAAAGAAAAGCCTAGAAGTGGAAGTCGCGATGGGCACTCCAGAATAATCTCGATCGCGAAATTCGTTTCTAGATATTTATCTAGAAACGAATGGCGGCTGTTTAAATAGGGATCACCGTCGGGAACGCCCAGTCGAATCCAGTCAATAAAAGTATATGAACTGATTTTAATTGTGTACATAAAGCATTTTAAAAACATACTCCATTCTAATTGAAAATAAAATATTGATGTCATCTCCGCATAAACCAAAATGATGGATTTTCTGTGTGATCACTTCCAATTTGCAAATATACAGCTGGTCTACGAGATATTATTGAAAATCTTTTTGAAGAAATCTGATCATTTTTTCAATAGTCCATGACCTGAGCACTGAGACACTGTATGCTGGAAGTTTTTTTTTTTTTTGAAAAAGTGTTATTTGAATTTTTTTAACCACTAGGATTTACGCATGGTATCAGTGCACGTAAATTAGTTAAAAAATGACTTACTTTCACATCTTCCTCTGGAGTCTTATTCTCTAAATTTGCAGGCTTCGCCATAATCGGTGGCTTATTTCCCGAACTAGGCGCTATCGGTGTTGCATAAATCGCCGACCCCGCCGGCCTACCAGCAATTATCGGTTTAACCGCTTTAACTGGAGGCTTAGTCGGTATAACCGGCTTTTCCTCAGTACTCGGAGGCCAGTTTTTCTTATCACTCTTCTTATCACCCTTCATCGAATCGTCCGAAGTATCCACCGGTGACACTTCACTAATCAATTCTTCGTTGTTTTTGCTTTTTAAAGTTAATTTTGGACTTAACTGTACGTTCCCTGGAACATCCGCGGCCTCTTTAGGTTCCCACAACTTCTTCAAACTACTAATACTTCCCGTGCTTTTCCTCTTATCGTCCGCCTCTTCGATTTTCAAATTACCACTATCTGAACTAGCCGTACTCTCGCGCTTACTCGTTTCCTGCGGAAAGAACGAATAAATTAGCGTTCCTACGATTACAAACGTAAAAATATTACTTGTTCGTTTTCATCCGTATTCGCCTCTTCCTGTTTTTTGTCCCCTCCGCTATCCACTTTCCGCAGTCTCGATTTGAAATCGATAATAGAATCGTTCGTTTCCGGTTTATCTTTAGCAGTCGGTTTTTTCGTAGGGTCGATTTTCTTGAGCTGTGATACGAAGCTGACTCCGTTGTTATTTTCAGTTCTCACGTTTCCTTGTGAATTTTTTCGAGTCGGTGGAGTCTTTTCTTGGTCTTTTTTATCCTTATCCAGGTTGAACGATTGAGACAATTCAGTCACTAGTTGAGCAACGGGATCGTGGCTGATGCCACTCACAGCCAACAACGGTTCTAACAACGGTGATTCTTTCAGGTTCTTGTTGCTCTTCTGTTGATCGGCGCGTTCTTTAATCTCGGTAACCAATTTCAGCTCCATTTCTTTGACGAGCTTGTTTTTGAACACTTTCTTGGATTTATTGTCATCTAATGGAGTTTCGTCGGTTTCTTTCTCTTTGTCAAGATCACATTCATCCGCTAAAAAACAAACGCACAATAGTCAATTAACTGCCAATTTTCGTTTTTAACGAAATGTTAGGTTACAAAGCAACCTTTCCTGAGAAGTTTTAGTTAATTTAGTAAGTAAGTGCTTAAAAATTATTAGCTTCCTCGGCGTTTCATAGCTCCTAGAACATGAAAAAGTAGGTCTTCTGTTTATACCTGCCTGTCGTCTGTTGGCGATTTTATTAAGATTGTGTGATTTTAGAAGTAAGAATATCGTGAGGCTATATGAGAAAACGTATACAAAATATGTTTGATCATCCCTAACAATAATGTGATGACGTCAAAAAAAAACTGCGAAATTCAACAACTTCTCAAAAAAAGTTACAGCTGTCCTACTCTACAACGAAAAACAAAAAATAATCAGTTGTACTACTCGACTCACCAACGATTTCTGGAAAACTTGGTGGTGGAGGCAGTGGTTCTAGCGGCGATCCTACCACAGGAACATCCGAATCGACACTCATCGGACTTCTCCCCTCTTGACTCGGACTCGTTAAACTAAGACTAGTTCGTTGAGGACTCTTCTCCTTAGCATCCTCCTTGTTATCCTTAAAACTACTACAACTGTCAGTCGACGGCTCTCTCTTCTTCAAACTAACCCCAAATCTCGAACTCGCTTCCTCGACAGAAGGCTGCAGCGTGCTAACATCACTATTTTCGTTACTTTCGTAGTCTCTAGGCAACTTTTTCGACGTAAGCGGCGAGATCGGGATCACCTTCTTCCTCAACTCCGCCGAAGAAGTCATAATACTAATACCATCCGGCATGTCGATCGGTCCGTCGAATTCTTCAGGAGGCGGAGGAAGATCGGTAGGGGGCGGCGGAAATTCCAGATCGGCCAAAGTCGGCTGGACCGATCTAGACGGGCTTCCGCCCCGAAAAGTGGTGTTCTGGCTGACCCTAAATGTACGAAGGCTGCTCCGAACGTCTCCGGTGTTGTTTCTCGAGATATTTCTAGTACGGGAGAGTTTCGAAGACGTGGGAGAACTTGGGGGATGAGTTGCGTGGAAGGTCGTAACGCCGCCGGAAGAATTGCTTCGGATCATTTGCGGTTGCGTACGGATGTTGGTTCTTGGTGATAACGATCTTGGTGTTGTTTCGGATTGTTCGATGGTGACTTGAGGTGGAATGTCTTCGTTTGTAGCCATTCCGCTTTGTTTCAAAGATTCAAGGTAAGCTCCGATGCGAGCACCTTTGGGAAGGGTGCCGTAGCGGCTGATGGCTTTTCGGACATTTTGCACTTCCAGGGCTGCAACCTGCACCTAAAGAAAAATTTTAAAAATGATATCGCGAGTTTGTATAACTTAAGTTGTGTGAAACAGTTCAATTTGTATTTTCATGTCTTTAGTGTTACGGAATATCTGTAAAAAGTAGAAGCTCTCACTTTTTTATAATTTCAGTGAATAAATAAGTAGTCACAACTTAAAAGTAATAAATCTATTGACTTGGAAGAAAGATGTTTGGTAACACAATGATTTGAAAAGTGGCAATTAGTTCTGGAGTTAAACTACGTTACGTAAACTTGGATTTCTAATAACGTTGTTACGTTAATTATGCGATGAACTGATCAATACAACGTAATTACGTAAACCAAATTCAAAAACGGCAACAAGTTTATTTAAAATGGTCTTCGTTAATTTTTATTGGTTTCTATCGAATGTCTTGTTGTTAGATTTTCTTTTAAATGTAGTATCTCATACAATAACAAGCAGACTAACAACTATGATTAGTGTCAAGACAAATTGAAGCCCTGACTGGGTTCATAACCACAAATCCTCTTAACTAGCAAACCACAAGCCCGAAAATGTAAAACTGGCAACAAGAACCACATTTCCGCCCTCGTTTCGCATGTTGTAAATCACATGTAGATTGGATGTAAATCTCTTCAGGCAGCTAATGTGGTTTGAGTTTTTTGTGAATTCGGTTCCGCCTTTTGTAAGTTCGTTGGTTTAAAGTTGTATTTTAAAATTTTGAATTCAAGCAAACGTTTCGTAATTTATTGCAAGTACAGCGAGAACACATACAAAGTAAACATGTTTGTATTCGGATAAGTGTTGTGCATTCAACTGTAAAGGTAATTATCACCCAAAGATGGACACGCAACGGTATCAGGATTTCCATCTGAGGAAACTTGACAGAAAATATTAAACATTCTAATCGTATTTACAAAGAATTTGCGCAAAGTGGTACTGCTTCCAGTCAGTGTACATAACAATTTCCTGTTTGACCAGAACAGGCAAATCGGAAAATTCAATTTCGAAAAAATAAAATCGTAGTGAAAGAACACTGATTTAACAATAAAATAATGATTGTATAGATTTGATTTACACTATTTTAGTAATTTAAATCGTGTATTATTGTTTTTCGTTTGTGAAATAAAAATTGAGAACTAAAGTCCCATGCATGCGACTGAAAATAAAATGACTTAGAGTTGGCTGGGTGACCAACTGTGTGGGTGGTACTACTGCACAACTGACACATCAGATCATTCTGTCATTTGTTAGTGTCAAAAATTAACACAAGCAACCTTAAATCGACGCCAACTCTAATTCGTCTTATTTTCGATTGCGCAGTAGAAGTGTAATTTCTATTAAAACGTGCGTTTCAGTGGGCGGGTAAACATATTTTTGAAGTTACACCAAAGTCCGCACTAAAAAAGGTAGATTCTGAGCTTAAGTTAATATATGTATGGATTGTTATAGTACAAGTAAAGGAGCATCGTATGCATATGTATCTAGTTAGTTTTTCTTATAAAAATTTGTTCATGACGTCATTAACATTTTGGCAAGGACACGTATATCAATTTTGACTAAGTGCAATGTAATACTATTAATAAGAGTACTGCATCTGCAAATTTTCAGGAAAATGAGATGGACAATAAAACATGTCGCCTTTTTTATTATTTTTTTTGAACCACTTGTATAAGCAGAAATTCTTCTGACGTGATCAACTTTCTTTCTCTAAAAATTCTACTCTTTTAAAAACATACATATTTCATATGGTAATTTCTTGTCGAGAAATGAGGATTTTGCAACTAATCTCCGCCCGTCAACTCACGGTGAATAAAGAATTCATCACAATTGAGAAGGGGTGGGTGGGCGGGGCTTATATTTGGTCCATTTTTTCTTAATAGACGAAGTCTTCTTTTCCCAACAAGAAACTGAAAACATGTTTAACTACCAGGATTTTCTAATTAAACTCCGCCCTTCAGCTTAATATTCATCACAATTGAGAAGGGGTAGGTGGGCGGGGCTTATATTTGGTCCATTTTTTCTTAATATGAGAAGTCTCCTTTTCCCAACAAAAAACTGAAAACATGTTTAACAATCCTGTTGTTGAAAGAAAATTCTATGCATTAAAAAAAAACAAAGATTAAGCCCCACCCACCCGCCCCGATCTCATTTGTGATGAATTTTTCATTCGTTGTTAGACCGAGGGGCGGAGCGTAATTACAAAATACATATTTCTCTATTGATTTGAATCAGTTTGTCTTCTCAAAACAGAGGACTAAAATTATTCATTAAACCACAATCGAACAAAATGTTATGAACATTATAATTCTTATTTTATTATTATTATACAAAGACATGCGTGTTCTCGCATTCTCGATAAAATTTGGTAACTGACTCGTTTTTAATTTAACCAATAAAAAATTTGTTAAGTTTAACTTAATCTTTTATAACCAAGCGATAGATAAAAGTAAAGCTATCAAAGGTTTAGAAAACAAAGAAACAAATATGGGAATGAAATAGTTTTAGGAACACAGAAAAGATATTTTAGCAATTTAGTGAAAAACAAAAATACGGAAAAACCGTAAAAAGTGATGGCTTTTGGCAAGATCTAGAAAAGGAAAATTAATACAAATTTTAAAATCTGAAATTAAAATTATATCAGTGATTAGAGTTATATTTTTAAAATCAAAAACTTTTCCTCAAGGAAATCACAAACAACATTTAAATCATCAAACAACGGAGTAGAAGGAGAACATACTACAAAAACAAAGAGAGAGAACGGGTGGGTAGGCGGTGCTAAGTTTAACTTTTTCCTACAAAGTCTTTTATAATTAAGCAATTGTTTATGCAACCGGCCCTTACTGTAAAAGTTGGAGATGACGTTACATCATTCGGAGTGGGGAATATTAGACAAATATTGGTTACACAATATTTCTAATAAACATAAAAAAATTGAAAACAATCGGTCTGGGAATTTGAGATTATCTGAAGAGTAAAAATGGACACAGATGCGAGCAGACGGCAAATAGACAGACGGAAACGTAGTATTCCAGGAGTCATGAAACGTCAAGAAAACATAAAAGTAGCAGTCGCCCGATGGAGTCGATTGCAATACTCCTTAGCTTACGCTTCACAAGTAAAAAATTGGCCGAAAGTTGTTTCGACTTTACACAATTTTGTGACCACCTCGTCAATATTTTTGCAAGGACACGTATATGAACTCGGATTGGGGCAGTGTAGTACTTGCGAAGATAAAGACTGATTGTGGCAAATTACATACCCCATAAGAAAATAGAGGGCGGGTGGACATAGCTAAATGGTATTTGTTAAAATGAGATTAATTTTGGTAAATGACTGAACAATATTAAGAGTAATCACTGGAATGAAGAGTGGGTGGGTGGGTGGGGCTATTGCTTGCTTATAAAAAAATCTGTATGAAAAAGTTAAACTTAGCCCCACCCACTAATCCGTTCTGTCATTTTTTCCTTTAGAAATAAGAAATAAATGTCCAAATAGTCCCCATTCTCACTTAACAAAAGAACCCATAATTCACCCCACCCACGCACCCTGCATCCATTTCAGTGATTCATTTTGTCTAATCCGAATGGTAGATCTTAACTGAAGATAAAATCGGTACAATGAGAACAGTGTGTGTGGGCGGGGCCAGTATCAGCTAACATAAGATTGATTTTGGTGAATGACATACCTTCTAAGAAAATAAAGGGTGGGTGGGTGGTAGGGGTAGTTAGCAAGATAAAAGTAACTGTGGCAAACGACATACCCTCTAATAAAATAGAGGGCGGATGAGCGGGGCTATTACTTGTTAAGATAAGATTGATTTTGGTAAATGATATCTTCTAAGAAAAAAAAGGGTGGGTGGGCGGGGCTAAAACTTGCTAAGCTATACAGGTTATCATAACAATATTATGAGTAATCACTGGAACGAAGAAGGGGTGGGTGGGCGGGGTTACTGCTTGCTCATAAAACTAGAAAAAAGCTAAATTTAGCCCCGCCTACCTTCTTTCTCCATTTCACTAACTTATTTTATTTAGTGTAAAACTGAAATTGAAAAATAAAAGTATTGTATGTACTTCCAAGGTTTTCTGAGAAAATTTTCATTTCCTCAATAATATAAATTGACTCATTCATTAATTTTTTGAAGCCACCTGTTTAAGCAAATCTAGTAAAACAATTTACCATGTTTACAATAACTCTAAAACGTCTGCAAGATTTCAAAGTATTCAGTTTTGCAATTCTTGATTTATTCAATAAAAGAAATTGACTGATCCATTTTTTTGTGTCACCTTGTATATATAGACTGATAATATTTTGCACATTTTAGATAGGATTTATTCGGCTAAATTTTGAGATGACGTCATCAATTTTTTGGGATTGCAAAATGTTGTTTTATAATTTTGATTTTTTTTTCCAAAAATCTGGACGTTTCGGGTAAAACTCAATACTCTACAATTTACACCCATTTACTATGTACAATTTTGAAGTGACGTCATCATATTATTGACGAGGATGATTAGACAAATTTTGGTTCGTGTTTTACCATCTACATAATATTCCTAATATAAATACAAAATTGGACAGTCGGCTCAGTACTTTCGGAGATTATATGTCTAATAAAAATCCGGGATGGCAGACAGACGGAAAGGGGAAGCCTATTTCTTCGTACTGTAGGTGTCATGAAAGGTCGAGAAAACGTAAAAGTAAAGGGTCGACCGACGGACTTGTTTACAATACGTCCTTAGCTTACGCTCGGGAAGTAAAAATTAAAGAACATAATAAAATAGAGTTTATATTTTTTTAATGAATAATTAAGATGAACATTTACTGGGTTCAGTGTAGATTATGAATTTTTAAAGTTAGTTACTACAAACCTTACCACAATAAAACACTTCAATTGCTGGTAAAATTTTATGTCTTAATGATTTACCTTTCGATTCGATTCAACCATTTTTGAAATTTGTGGATAAAATTATAACAATAAAAATAGCAATTACGTTTCCTTTACTTGCATGCTAATTTGTTACCTTGATAAACGTAAACTTTAAATACTTATAAAACAGACTTCTTGGTATTGTCATAGGAGTCCAGAGGATATATGACTATTTTTATGTTTTCTTGAGGTTTCATGTACTCTATAGTATGACAAAATAGGTCTCTTGTTTCAGTCTACCTCGCTGTCTTACTATGTGGATTTTTATCAGACAAATAATCCCCGAAATTACTGAACCGATTATTGTCAAATTTTATATACAAGGTGTCCTCATTTCTCTCTTGTTTAGAAACACCAAAAAATAAGTTAATTTATGTAAGAATCCTGCGGAAGAAACACCAGTAATGCTTGAAAACAGCGAAGGAAGCATTAAGAGACGAATACTTCGTCTTCGTCTGGCTTGATGCACATAGACGCTGTTTTGAACATTTTGAATATTTAATTTAATCTAATTTAGTAGACAAATCTACTTACAAATAATCTTTCCTTAAAAACCTTTGCATCTTGAATAATAGGACAACTGATTTAAATATAACAAATAAAAAATACACCCATTTTCCGCATTTACCCAACCTAGTTTTTCTGCGACAATTTTGAAACACCCCAGATATGTTAAGATAGACGGTCAAACGCTAACCAAAATTTGTCTAATCATCCCCACTAATACATTGATGACGTCACCTCAAAATAGTGTAGTAACTGTTTTTGAAATTTTATAAAATAACATACTCGTTACCTGTGGTTAATGAATCTACCTTGACTTTTTCCCTTATGCATCCAGACTTTTGCATTTTTTTATTTCGCTGACTGGTATTATTTTTTTTAATTTATAGTTTCTCATTAAAAAAAACTTCCCAAAATGAAATTTTATCATTTTTCAAAGAAACTAGATTTGTTGGATTATACTTCAGAGGCTACAGAAGTTGTGTCTAAATAGCCTTATTTTTTTGTATTTTCGGTAAGAAACGGCCAGAAGACAAAAAATCTTACTTTCCAAATTGTGGTTAAAGTTAAATTGAATTTCAAAAATAATAAACCAAGAAGATAGTACAAAAAAATAATACAATTAAGTATTTTAATAAAGAGAGTAGAATTTTGTAAGTGTATTTTTAGCTATATGACAAAGACTACACCCTATAAAAAATTACAATATGTATTAATGTAGTTCCAATTCTTCAAATATTGTATTAAATAAAACTCCAAATTCATTGTATCCACGTATAATATTCAAAAATAAAAGTTGGTGAGAAGTTGTTGCCTCGAGGCAGCATCAATTAAATAAAAATTTGGTTAGCAGAAATCTCTTACTGTGGCTCTGAAGACCCATAAAAATATTCCCAAGTCACTCACTACATTCAGGAATATTTTGGTAACTTAGGTAAACATAAAAATTTAAAATAACTATTAGCAAACTCAATTAAGCACAAAACAATTATTATTAAAAAAAAAAAAAATGGCATGTATGTTGGTGTACAGTTGATTTTGTACTTTTTTTGAATTTCTGTTTAAAATGGATATTTTTGGTCTTTACATATAATTTTTTCATGAAATTAATTGGACCACGTTAACCAAAAACGTACTAAGCGACAAAATTGCAATTCGAGTAATACTAGAGCAAACTTTCATTAAAAACTAAAAATTTGTATTAATGTCGGAATAAAATTTTTGCCTGAAGAATACATGACTTTATGAATGTAGTCTATTTTGTTAATGGCATCAAAAACACCCAGTCCTTTACAGTTTTAAGGAAGCATTTTGGCGCTTGGTTCTTTTCTGAGAAAACCATAATATCAAATTTATTATTCCGTAAAAAGGCACTAAGTAATTTTTTGAAAAATATTATATATATTTATATTAATTTAACGACCTGCTACAAAAAGGAACATATGCCATGAAACAAAAACAAAAATGATTAAGTTAAATTTGTTTCCCCTAATTCCAAATCGATATCATCTGAAAAACTCTCCACATCAAATTCACAGTTTATTCCCCGTAAGTTTTTGTAAAAGAGTTTTGCACCCTCGGGAATAAAAGGACAACTGCCAACTTTTTACCCGATATTGCTTTTCCATTGGGCCATAATGTAGACAATTTTCCAAAATTTTTAGAAGTCTTTTCCTTTTATGCATCAAAACTTCATTGTAGATTTTCCTGATTATTTGTCATAAAAATAGAAAGCGGTTTATCTTTAATAAGTTTAATCACTCTTGTCTTCAAGCGTCTAATTTTTTGTTCATGTATGCATGCCTTCTATTTGTGACACTAGACTCTAAATCGGCTTCACTACAAAAATGTTCTTTCTGCATAAACTAAACAATAAGTGGATTTTTCTTTCTACAATTTAACATAATATTGGCGTAATCTTGTGGTGTATATACCTACTTAATGACTCCAAAATCTTTGTCATTTGGTAAAACACTATCTTCCGAAACAAAAAATTTCAAATAAATCGTTTGTTAAGTAGAATGTTGCTATAAAATTGATTTTAGCATGAATACAGTATATTACTATTTTGACGCCCACAAGAGTCCGACCACAGAGGCAGTTTTATTATATCCTTTTTGGTAAAATTTTCAGTAGGTATTAAGCTCTTAAGACAAGATCCCACCTTTTGTGCGCCACGACCTATTTTCTTTTTTTCCAAATAAAATAGTGTCCTTTCCTTGTTTTACCGGAGTAAATACCCTCGTTATAAAGCCAAAATTGACGCTTATAAAACACTACGTTTGTAGGATAGTTATAAGGAAACAAAGCACTGGCCAACCAATTAAAAAAAGTGCTGTGTCGCTTGGTACCTTTTTGATTAAAACATAATCCCAGATTTATTAAAGGCGCATAGTTCTACCTCAAATTTTGGTATAAAAATAATTAAGACAAATAAAGGATTTTTATAAATTAGTTTTTGACATTAAATTCTGACTGTTAGGATGTTTAACTCATTTTTTGCGATTTGGCGCTTAGTACATTTTTGGTTAACATCGTTCAATTATAATTGTTGCAAGATTCTGCCTTCCGATTTACTAGCTAAAAACGATCCGGGTTTATACAAACAGATTGATAAATCCACATCATTTTGTCTTGAAAAGTTTACTTGTGACAGATTTGGCCTTTATAATATTGCATTAAAGTATATAAAAAATTTAGGACATTCTTAAACTTATGCTATAAAGTTGCAATATAATGAAGTAGCGATGGCATGGCGTAACCAAAATCTGGAACATTTCTGTATTTCAAGGTTTCAAGTTATGCAAGAAAGGCAAACTATATGGCAATACTTTTTAAAGGTTGCTCTGTTCCAGAGTTTAAACTGGAATTTAATCATGAAAAAATATAGAAATATATTCGATTTTAAATATACTAAAAATTCGTTTTAAATGTTTTATTGCACAGTTATTCAACTAGACATGAATTTCTTTTTGTGTAAATATTTAAGTGGTATGCAGGGTAAAATTCAGGATAAGCACCCTGCATGTATTAACTTTTAATGCTTTCATTTTAAATTGCTATAGTAAGAGCTCTAAGCGAAAAAGATTTTTCAAAGCATTTTTCGAAAAACAAAAAAAAAGTATCAAATAAAATTTTACTCAAATAACGTATTGTTAACTTCTCAGAATATGGATTTCTGAATGGTGTTTATTGTATTTTTTTAAGAGACATTGCAACACCATAAATAAAAAAAAACACAGTCGTAACGTGCTAATGGACGTTTTTATCAGCGTAAAAATAAAACCATTTTAAAATTAAATAAATACAAAACATCCATTGGCAGTTCTGACCCTACAACAGCCCAAAAATAAAACTTACAGGAGTGGTGTCTTTAGCCTTAGTCTTTTTCCCTCTCTGTTCTAAGCCCCTGTTGCCCATGATTGGAGCCCGTTTGAAGGAGCCAGTGGCGCACCCCAAACTACTTACTGACGACACCTCTGGATACGAATGCGCACCAGAATCGTCAGTATCTGGTGTTTGATCCTGTAGATCACTCTCACTATCACCTTTGGTACTGGCCGTCAAGTTCTGTAAATCTCTCGTCAAACCTAAATAAACCACACAAAAATTAATACCCTCGCCAACACACCCACAAACACAAAACAATATCCGTACATACATACAAACAATGAAATTATTTTATTACAATACGCTAAAGTTAGAGCTTCTCACATCACATGTCAGTTCTACAAAAAGGTTAGTCGATACGGAAACAGGTTATCAAAGCTCTTCCACATGCGTAAAAATGAACCAAAAAATACCTTTGAATCTTTTTTTAATACCGTTTAAATCAGATCCGTCTTCGGCGGCATTGTCGCCTTGTCCTTGGTCTTCGAATGTACTATCCCGGAACGAACTGCAAGAAGACAGCAAGCTGCAAACGAATTAAAATCACCACACGATTTGTTAGTGTTAGTAGATGAATGGATATTAGAATGATAAGTGAAATGGACACGATGATTACCTTGTACGTTTCGGAGGTGCCGGAGCTTGCTTGCCTCGCTTGTTCGTTGTACGCCTCATTTGAACCAAATTGTTTTTCGAACCACCCGTGAAAGTCGACAGCTTTGATGTTACACTCACGTTGTCACCTGAAGATGAAAAAATAACCCTTGATACATGATATAAATTAGTGTATATTTTAATATTAATTTACAATTAAGTTTTATGTCATTTAATAATGTCAAACGTGTTACACTTGTAGCAGCTTTCTTGGATTTTCTGGCCAAAATTAGAACGCATTAGAGTAAATTAGAATTTGTGAATTATTATTTCATTTTTTATTTTATTTTCACAATAAATCGTAATAACAAGAATATTTGTACTTTTTTTGCGTAATATTACTCACACACAACAATATTAATAACAATAATTATGTTGTTTGGTTGTAAAACAGATTTAATTATTTTATTACGGACGTCTCATCAAAATATCCAGCTTAGACGGCGTGAAATTACGAAATTCCAGTTCTTAATTTGATCGTAAATCGATACCGGCGCATTAAAAAGTAGTGTTAATTAATTAACTTCGGTCTCACAAAAACAAAGAAAGTTGTTTTCTTGAGTAAAGTAACCACAAGAGTGCAGTGTCTCTTCAACTTTCACAACCACAGCAGACAATATGAACAACAAAAAATTAACGAACTTTCCATTTTACTTTATTTTCGATAAAACTAATGACGATGAATCTTCAACAAAAAATAATCTAGACCGAATAACCGTTACGAAATAATGCCAACAGCAATTCATAAAAAGTGTAATAAATATATACTCCCCTACAGCGTTATCGTCTTGAAATTTGACAGCAACATACATTAAATTGTTTCATATGTATCCTGGAATTTTTTATCGTCCGACCACGAAATATCCGCATTCGTGTTTTCCACCGTTCACCTTTATCAACGCAGCGATTAATTAACTACCCAAAGTTGATATACATAATTCATTATACCCCTGGCAACCCTTTCAAGATTTAAAAACGCCAAACAAACAAATTAACCGAAACACCAACAATCTCACCTGGTTGATCGCCTAACCCCACTAAACCATGAATATTCCCCGTGCTTCCCGAATGTGATTTTTTATAGGACATGTGGGGCGTCCCTAAGGGCACGGCAGTCTCGTTTCCTTGTAACTGTTTTTCTACTTCTGTGGAGAACAACACAAGGGTTAAAAAATTAATATTGTGCTTCATTTTTACATTTACCTACCTTCGGTAATGCTGGATTCTTGAAACATATTTTCTAAAGAATTGTGGATTTCTTTGAACGTAGGCCGATCTTTGGTATGCCACTGCCAACACTGTCGCATCAGTTCGTAAATTTTGGGGGGACATCCTGGGGGACATTCCATCCTATATCCTTTTTCGAGCATGTGGTAAACGTCGGTTAAATCCACACCTACAATGGTATAAAGAGATTGAGACCGCAGTCTATCTAATGGTAAATGCTACTTAGTAAGCTGAATTCATACATTGTAATAAGATGAATCAGAGTTTTGGAATAAATTTGTTCCAATCTCTATGCCTGTAGTTTCTGAACATTCAGCTTGATGAATCTTACTTGGTAAAATTTCTAGTAAGTCGTCGATTATAATAAGTTGGAAGAATTTGGATGTCACTTTTTTCCGGTGAATGGGTAAAAATTTTATTGAGCTTTCAGGTCAAGTATAACAGTAAATTAAATCAGAAGCGCCACCCTTTTATTCAAAATAAATCCTACTTGAGGTCCCATGGTAGCACCTAGGACTCTCCGATTGTGCTTGACAGCTGTCGATATCATGCGGAAGGGACTATAAACGGTTCCTGTCTTGTATTTAGGTAAAGTAAAAGCTTTAACATAACACACAATACGACATCCTTCCTCCATTTACAGTACCTCCGTGATATACGGTTACCGAACTACAAAAATGTATGCTTTCCGTGTCCATTGGTCTAGTGTTGATATATGATTTGGTACATAATCTCAGAAACTACCAAGCCGATTATTTTGAAGTTTTAGGTGCGTATTAAGATTTGTAATTTTCTAAATTAATATAAAGCTATTACAATAGGTTTTATTTTTTTTTTACGTCATTTCGATTTGTGCCTAGTAATAAACATGAGAATTTGTAGTTGCAAGATTTAACGAATCAGACAATAAATTAATGAGTATTCAGTATAAAATATCCATATTTTTTTCTTCTATGGGATTTCTCCGTGCTTTGTTTGCTGTTAATTTTGACTCACTTCAAACCACAAAGATTTAAAAAAGTTTGTTTGGGATAACCTGAGGACAGTCCACGATATACACTCTCAAAGCTAATTGTTTTAAGTAACCAGTCACTTGGATCATGGCATAATTTAACATCATGTAAATTCTTTGTTGGAATCGTTGATAAAGTGTGGCATAATTTAACAGCATGTAAATTCTTTGTATGAATCGTTGATAAAGTCTGGCAAATATTAACCTCATGTAATTTTGTTAGTTTTGCAACTTTTCACCTCATGCAATTTTTCTCTATCTCACAATTTTAGCCTCAGTAATTTTTTTTGCTGCATAATTTAAATTGAACGTAAATTTTCATGCTCTGCAGTTCCTATCCTCACGTATTTTTTTTTGTCTGCACAAGTTTTAATTCACACCTGATCTTTTTTGTTTTTATAAATCTTTGCTAGTTATTTCTACCACGTAAATATTTTGTTGATTAAATTTTTAATCATAAAATTGTCTGATGTCAAATCTTAATTTCAGGTAATGTAAATAGAATAGGGGTAAATAACACAGAAACACGTGGCAGAAGCGGAGGGCGCGGTTCCTAGTCGAGCTGGCGGTCGCGCCATCTGCACAAAAGGATGCAGGCCTTGAACAGAAGTCAGGGAAGCGGTCGGTTCCTGGTTAGATAGAGGGGTGCTGGGCGGCAAGTGCTTGCCGATACAGTGGAATCACCGTCGTGGTGGGAGAACAGCCACAACCTGGAGCCCCAAACTCCGCTCGGGTTACAACGTCATCTATGGATAATTTTGCTGTGCTCTAAAATGAAATTGATATATTTCGATCGCCACACTCTTATAGCGCTCTGGTGCCGCTGTCGCTGTGCGCCTCGCTGCATAGAATTGTTCTTTGTTGACTGTCATATTTAAATTTGGTGCCACACGTCCATAATAACTTGTGTATTTGAATCCAGTTGCTTTAATTCAAATTTTTCTTTCCTTTTTTTTATTAAATTTGTGATATTCAGATATTTGTGTTGATTCAGAACGTTTAATTTTATTTCACCCAAAGTTAGGCAAGTTTTTTTGTAGCTGAGCACTGAGGTGTCTTCAAGGGGCACAACTTAGTCGCAGCTTTTTTTTCTTTTTTTTTTTTTGTCAGTGGAGGAATAAATGATTTTGTGTCCTCCATATATTTTGTGTTTTATTTAGCAGTACTTTTCCAACCTTGGGGTCCACCACTTTGCATCTAGAGCAAAGATCTAAATAGAGCACATACCTTAATTACAAGAATTTAAAAAAAAAGTAGATCATATTCACTTGATCTCTTAATTTTTTAGTAAACTTAAAATGTAGTTTGGTGCAGTTGTTCACCATTGGAAAATATTACTAATTTATGATCAATCATGTTAGTATTTCGGATGGATTATTGTCACTAAGCTCCTGAATATCTCATGACTTTGCCAAGACTTTTGACCGCATAGATCATCACATTCTATTAAATAAATTGTCAATTCTTGGTTTTTCGAAATCTCTTTCCAATTTGTTATATTCATACATGATTAATCGGCAACATTCAGTGAGATATCGGAATTTCTGGTCTGAATCATTTACTCCAACTTCGGGGATTCCTCAAGGTTCAAATTTAGGTCCTCTTCTATTTTTACTATTTGTCAATGATCTACCCGACTTTATCAATAACGATAAGTTACTCTTCGCAGATGATCTGAAAATGTTAAGATTAATTCAATCCTGGATTGTGACAGTTTACAGGCTGATCTATGTTCTTTATTTAGATGGTGTGTCCTAAATAAATTATATTTAAATATATTAAAATGTTTTGTTATATCATATACTAAAAAAAGAGTTTCTGTGTTGTATTCCTACAAGATCGATGGTGTCACTCTAAACAGATCCCACAAGATCAAAGATTTAGGTATAATTTTTGATGAATCTTTTACATTTGTGGACCATATTAACGACGCAGTACAAAATGCATTCAAATCATACGGCTTTATATGCCGAAATTGCAGAGATTTTTCGAATAGAAAAACCATTATCCTTCTTTATTATTCATTGGTAAGATCTAAATTGGAATACGGCAGTCTTATCTGGTACCCAATATATAATGTTCACATAAATAATATTGAATCAGTGCAAAGGAAGTTCTTGAAATTTATTAGTTTTTTAGAAGATGGTGTTTATCCTATTAGGGGTATAGACAACTCAATTTTACTCTCTAGATTTAATTTTAGTTCTTTGTCTACACGTAGGATATCATTTAGTATTAATTTTCTTCAGGGATTATTAAATAATAAAATTGATTGCTGTTGGTTATTAGCTAAATTAAATTTTCTTGTCCCAAGAATAAATTCACGATTACAGCACTCATTTTATTATGATTCAAATAGAACCAGCACACTTGTAAGATCACCAATTACGACCATGTCGTACAATTATAATAGAATATCGAATGAATTTGATGTTTATTTTCACTCACATAGAAATATTTTAAAATATGTTAATGCTGTGTTCGGTTTATAATAGCTATGCATTTTATTTTGTTACAGCCTATTCAGTTTTTATATGTAGAAGTTTACTTATGTTGTACCTTTATACTTTATGTTGTTATTATAATTTTCCTGTAATTGGGCTTGTCCCGTTGGAGAATAAACCTTATTATTATTATTATTATTCTTTTAAATGGTCAATAAAACAAGCGGTTAACTTTATATATACGACTCAATTGTGTTATACACGGTGATTATAAGAAATCGAGCATCCAGTTTCGTGAATTTGCCGCTTCGTTGTGATGATTGATGGATGACTAGTCGTCGCCTGTCATAAATATCAATCATAACCTAACTTTCTTAAGCTTTTTCTTATTTCCGTCGTTTTATTGTTATTAAAAAGTCGTTTTATGACTGCAATTTAATAAAGTCAACCTATCTACAGCAAATGATGAACTACAAATACAATGAACATAGTGTCAGATACGAAATCGAAAACATCTCAGCGAAATGACCACCTGTCACAAGAGTGTGGAGAAAACTTTAGACAAAATGATCGGGAGATATTATAAATGCCACGGACTTTCAGCAAGATGGGGGCACAGCTCATATTTGAATGTGAATAGCTTCACAGATTTTTTAAATCAAGCGATTGTTAATAACCAAACTTGATGTAACCTCTATTTAGCCCTACATGAAAATTTTTCAGACATGACACATGTTGGTATTTCTGGTCATTTAACATTTAAAACATATGAAAATGCTTATGGGACATAGTCCGGTATGGTCGAAACACATCTGGAACACACGACGAAATTACGAACGCGAATGTGAAAGATAACGGGGAATTAGAAAACAGCACGACTTGAAAAAAATCGTTGACAAATTATAGTAAATGGTGCTGTCAAAGTTACAGTTATAATAAAAAATTGGGGATGGCAGTGGAAAAGATGAAAAAACTTCGAGGAGTGATAATGAAAAATTCTATCAATATTATCTTTGCAACCGCTCGCGTGCTTTCGCTGACAAAAGTCAGCTTATTTTCATATTTTTAATGTTATTAACATTTGTTTACTAATATTTTAACCAGAAAAAAATGTAAAGTTATTTTATTTACTTTTGATTGAATAATTGCTTGAGATGACGTCATGAACTTTTGAGTGGGGATAAACATGATTTTTTGAGAATTATAGAAACAATTTCCTTACTTCCGTTTACTTACGAAAATAAAATTAAAGATTCCTAAATTATTCTATTGATATAGCCATCTATTGTACAGGACATAATAAAAGGCCTTTGATAAATTCACCCCAAACACATATTAGGGAAAATATCGGAATTTATATGACATTATTTCCAGCCATTATATATAAAATGGGTTTTGTCTGTAATAAACTAAAATTTACTCAAATTTATTGTAATAGCTACCCAAAAATTACACACCAATTTCTCAATCATTTTAATAAAACATTCGACAACAACAAAGTCGACGACGTATAATCCCATGCTCGCTTATTTTCACAACTGAATTATCATCCGACAAGAACGAATTACCAAGCATAAAAATGACTAACTCGATTTTTTTCATGAATGAATCAACATAAAGCGTTTTCCGAAAACAATTTCAACTTCCATTAAAAATCCACTCTTTCCATTCCTCGAGGCTCATTCATCGCATTACGTCATACTAATTACGCTATTTCGTACCTCATTAAGAGCAATTGTTCAAGACACTACAAACATAAACTTTGGCCAAATCCCGCAAAAAACTAGCCTCACCAACATGAAATACACACCTGGATACGGTGACATCCCGTATGTAGCGATCTCCCATAACAGGATCCCGAAAGCCCAAACGTCCGATTTCGTCGAAAATTTATTGTAGGCCAATCCTTCGGGAGCCGTCCATTTGATCGGAAATTTGGCACCGGCATGTGCAGTGTAGGTATCGTCACGCATCAGTCTTGCCAGCCCGAAATCGGCGACCTTGACTAGATGATTTTCACCAACCAGACAGTTTCTAGCCGCCAGATCCCTGTGGATGAAACTTCTACTTTCCAAGTAACTCATACCACTGGCTATTTGCGTAGCGATGTACATGAGCACGACGGCGTTGATTTGCTCTTTGTTGCCGTTTCGCAGGTAGTCGAGGAGGTTGCCTTTACTCATGAATTCGGTGATTATGTAAAACGGTGGTTCGCGGGTGCATACGCCCATTAGTTGAACGAGATTCGGGTGTTTCATCTCTTTCATGATGGCAGCTTCTTCGAGGAAATCCTTCAAGGCCATTGTGTCCTCCTTGAGGGTTTTTACAGCCACCGTCATGTTGTATCTGTAATTAAAGATTCAAGTATGACTTGCTTGATTATTAGTTTCTATCTTAAATTATACTTAATACTTTAAGTAAGATGTATGTGCTTCTTTTATTATACACCTCAGTACTAATGTTTATTTTTTGTCAGGTTGGCAATGGCAATATATTTAATTTCATGATGGCATACCTGATTGTTAAACTGACATTTAGGGTAGCGGTCATCTTCTACTCTCTACAATAATTCAAAACTTCCAACACACCTTTCGTAGAAAATACAGCAGACTATGAAGTCGCACTATTTATTGATGACACTACTTTTATTCTAATTTTGTGTCCCAGCGATTGTTATTAGAAAAAAATTAAAAAGCAACTATGTATTTTTGAATTGGTCCACTTCTGAAGTACGATTTACACAAAAATGTTTTCTGTTTAATTGAAAGTATGTTAAATTCAAACTTTCAATTTCATGGTAATTTAACAACACGAAAATCTTCAAAAATCCATAGCTGACGTGACCGTTTTTTTTTTTTTGCTCTTGTAAGTTATGAAAACGACTTCCTTGGAATTTTTCATGTGGTTAAATAAATCTCACTTGAAATATGAAAAATGACACGATCTTTACATGTGGTTGAATACACCACCATCCGGGTTTTTCCGAAAAATTAACCGTAGAGAATCAAAGTTTACAATTAATATCAAAAATTACGTAACATACTTCTTTGATATGACCGAACATTAATTAAAATTTATCACTTATCTTCATCACAAAGTTGAAAATAATCAAAACAATCAGGGTATTTGAAGATTATCATGAAGATAATAAAGTGCTAACCAAATGTCTGTTTATCCCCTCCAAAAAATATATATATACAATCTCATGATACATGACTAATGTATTTAAGTGTACTGCCTATCATACTCATCTGTTTTTGTTTGGTTCAGTAATTTTTTCGATTTTTAAGTAAACATGAACAGTTATCTAATAATTGAAAAAATATATGTATATATGTACATAAAACCGAGGTGGCGTTGAGATCTCCCATGTCTCGGTATTCCCAGTTCATCATGATGAAAATAAGAACTCAGTATTTTAATTGTCATTTAATTTAACGGTTTCATGAACACAAAGAAAAACATAAACAGTTTTCCTATGAATTATTTAGTATTAAAGCGTGTCAAACATAAAATGCAACAAATTAGCTCAAAAATTTTATCCGTAAAAAAGTGAAGTGTAGAGCTTGTTACTATGCAAAACAATAGAAACGAAGTTATAGATGCGTTGCTGTTTTACCTAACTAAGCACTATTCTACCGTGTGATTTTTTCGACCTTTCATGGCCCCTACAGTACGAAAGAATAGGTCTTCCGTTTCCGTCTGTCTGTCTGTCTATCGATTGTTGTCAACTTTTGTATTTATTTTCGGAATATCATGTAGATGGTAAAACGCTCACCGAAATTTGTCCAATTATCGCCACTAATAAATTGTACATAGTAAATGGGCTTTAAATTGGTATAAAATAACACAGTCCAACACATTTAGTTTATGACTCCGTTTTGAGTTTTTATTCGGAACGTTCAGATTTTTGGAAAAAAAAAAATCAAAAATATAAAACAATATTTTGCAATTTAATTTTGAATCTGCAAAACCAAATGCTTTGAAATCTTGCAAATATTTTAAAGTTATGATAAACATAATAAATTTTTAGTAAAATATATCTACTTATCTCCTCCAAAAAATTGATGACGTCAGCTCAAATTTTTGCCAAATAAATTCTATCTAAAATATCTAATATATGATGAGTCTATACTTGTGATTCGATTCATATTTTTTGGATTTGCATATACAGGGTGACTCAAAAAAATTAATGAATGCGTGAATTTATTTTATTGATTTAATCAGGAACTGCGAAACCGAATGCTTTGCAATCTTGGAAATGCTTTAAAGTTATCATAAGCATGGTAAATTTTTGATCAAAATGTATTTGTTCATCCTCCTTAATATATATTAATACATTATATTGACTAAATCAAGAATTGTAGAACTGAATACTTTAATCAAAAATTCATGACGTCATCTCAAAATTTTGTTGAACAGATCTTATCTAAAATGTGCAAAATATAATCAATATTTTTTAGATTTGCTTATACAGGGTGACTCAAAAAAATTAATGAATCAATCAATTTATTTTATTGAATAAATCAAGAAAATGAATACTTTGAAATCTTGGAATCTTTTAAAGTTATTATAAGCATGTAACCAAAATATATGTTTATTTCCCCCAAGAAATTGATAACGTCATCTCAAAATTTTGCCGAATAAATTCTACCCAAAATGTGCAAAATATGATGAGTTTTTACTTATGATTTATCATTGCATTCATATTTTTTAGATTTACTCTCCATTTTCTCACAGGATATGTCATTTGCCAAAGTTAGTCCTACCTTAGCAAGGACTAGCCCCGCCCACCCGCCTTCTATTTTCTTAGAGGGTATGGCATTTGCCAAAATCAGTTTTCTCTTAAGTACTAGCCCCGCCCACCCACCCTCTATTTTCTCAAAGAATTTTGTCATTTGCCAGAATCAACCTTATCTTAGCAAATATGTACTAGTATTTTGGCAAATGACATACATTATATATAATTTTACGAAAATAGAGGGCGGGTGAAAATAAATCTTTCATGCTAAGATAGGATTTATTTTGGGAAATGACATATCCTCTGACCAAATAGGGGGCGGGTGGGCGGGGCTACTACTTGTTAAGATAAGACTTATTTTGGCCAATAACATACCCTCTGAAAAAATAGAGGGCGGGTGGGCGGGGCTAGAACTTGTTAAGATGAGACTAATTTTGCCTCTATTTTATTAATCTTGTAAAAACTCATTCAATTTTAAAGGTGTTAAATTGCAAATTTCCATAGAAACGAGTTAAATTCACAAATCTGATTGGGTGTTTATTTTTTATGTTTCATTCTACTTCAGGAGCGAGGGAAGTTCTGTTTAAACAACTTTCGACCAATTTTTTTATTTGTGATCTAGTTTTCGTTGTTCATTATGTCACCAAATTACGTAGGTCGTCTCTTAGAATATACAACTTTTGTTGTGGTGGGTTGCCTATAATCTCGGGGCTTAACAACGTAAATCGTGCTTTATATTCATTTTCGCAAATTGACACAAGCAGAATTTTCATATCCAAAGATTATATTAAAAAAATCATGCTTGAATCTTACTTCCGTAACTAGTGAATGGTGAATGGGTGTATGAAGCCCGACCCCGTTTTCACGAATTTTTTCAAAAATTTTTGCTGAAACTTAAATTTCATTTCATTTTTCGAAAACAATAATTTGGACACATTTTTTCGAGGAGTCAGTTACAACTATGAGATATCAGAACATCCTACAGGAATTTTTTGACGAGCTTGATCCTGAAAAATTGCAGAATAGACATTTTCCGCATGACGAACGTTTAATTAGCTCCCATGCAGACTATATCTATCCACCTAGATCACCTGATTTGACACCTTGTGATTATTTCTTCTTTCCGACTCTGAAGAACACTATTTTTGCACAAGCTGGGCATAGAAAAGTGAGAATCATGCAAGAGTATGAATGTGTTTAGTCGGAAGTTGTTACTCGAGAAATTGAGTGTGAAACGCTAAGCCAATTTATGGGGGGGGTGTCAACATTTCCAGCAATTGTTGTAAACTCAATTGGATAAGTTATTTAATAAATAAATAATTTTAAATCCAATGAAGGTTTAATTTTTATTGACTCAGCGGTCGAAGTCCAGCCGCAGACAACATTCAGTGTAATGCACATTTTTAGGAACAAAGCGGATTATTTGCTGAATTCATTACAATAATGTTATAATTTTTTAAAACTAATTTGTTCTGTCAACAAATTTCACAAATAAAAAAGTACCCGGTAATTTATATCACTTGTCTAATGTTGGACAGAATTTATTATTTAAAAACACCAAGACTAGTTTCAATGCAAATTTTAAAAGAAAACAGAAATGTATTGTAAAAAATCTTATTTGCTACATACATTTTATTGCGACATAAATTTAAGTTTCATTGACATTAGATGAATGTAACCACTTGGTCATCTCGTAAAGTGTTTGTACGACCATGGCGCGAGATATTGATTTTTTTAAAGCAGAGCATCGTTTCCTTAGTTATGCCTTAACTCTGTCAAAATATGTATTGCTAATCCCTGTAGATAAGCTGATGTAAGATTGTATTACGCAATTATTCAAACCAATAACCGATAACACGAACATAATGGAAAAGTAGGGTTGGATAACTATAAAATTCTATGATACAATCATTAGTAAGACGTTTTAAAATATAATTATCCAAACAACTGATGGCGTTATCACAAAAAATATTTAAATATACTACAATCATATACAATTAAAAAATTGATTTTGTTAAATTTTATTTATAATAACCTCTATACATTAAAACAAATGTAGTAGTAGTATATAAGTAATACCATTAAAAGTGTGAAAAGCTAAATGGCCCTAGTGCAAATAGAACTGGCAGTTTCTCTACTAGGAGGAACCAATTCATAATCAAATTCAATTGCTCAATGCAGATCCAAAATTATCTCTCCATTGATTTTTTACTTTTTAATCACAGGTGATGGTTTTAATCCCTCAAAACGTTCCACGGTGTGCAGTTTGGTATAAAGCATATATCTGACTATTGTCAAAACAATGGCAGATGTCCTCCGAGTCCTGGGGATTATTCTGTTTACTTCCAACAGCCGGATACAAAGACTTTAATGATAATTTGACACCGTTGGTGTGGCAATCGTAGTATTGTGGAACTCACCCTTTGAGGTTGGCATATATCCAACAGAAACGTCGTAAAAGAGCTGTGCATTCAATAAGAGACAGTGGTTTGTTTTATTACTTGACCTGAGACACATTTACTAGGTGTTGCACAGGGAACTTTATTAAAGTAGAACAGTAACAATGATATATCTCTGTCCTTTAATTTTGTTCGTAAATGCAGAAATCAAGAAGAATAGCTTCAGCAATTTTTGTGGCAAAATTTAACATATTTTGAAAACACGCATGTAAATTTAAAAATACAAGTGAAAGGAAGCTTTAATGAACATAATTTCTGCGGTCGGTATTCAATTCAAAAACAGCTAAATAAAAGACAGTTATGTTTTTCAACTTTAATTTTCTCAGAAAGAGATTTGCAATGTAAATGACGGGGTAATGTTATCAGTGATTATTCGTCGAATCTCCTCGAGTGAGTTTCAATAATAATTTATTCAAAATAATTTCCAACACAAATGAAGAAATGTGAATGTGAATTTGCATCAGTCTCATACAATAGATGTTTCCCAATAGTGACGAGTTGTGCAAAACATTTGAAATGAACGACACTATCTGATTTATAAACAATGCAAATTCCTTTGCTGAATATTTTAAACGTTTAATACTTTACAGATAAACCAAATCTTAAATTTTGCAAACAAATCACTGAATCTTGATAAAATATTATCTTATCTTGCAAATTCATTCATACGACAACTGCAATCCACAATTACCTTCGCTGCTATTTATGGTAATCAAACTTAACTAAAGGACTTGTGATATATTCTACGGCACGCACATCTGTAACGTGTTAAAAATCTCCTCCTAAACGAATGTTTTTGAACGACGCCCCCACAGCAGCTGAATTGAAAGCTCTTGCCAACCGAACCACTTTCTTTTAATAAATACTTGATGTATTGCTTTGTGTTGCAAAAGACAGAACTTCCGCTGTTTCTTTTGTAAACCCAATTATATAATTTGATTTTAAAGTTGCCTGGATGGGACATAATTTGGAAGTGTTTACATCATCCAAGCTGAACATCCGCTACGACGCTGTTTTTGTGATTTGTTTTGTATATTGAAGTTTCCATATATCTGTTGTTTCGGATACAGAATCTTTGGGTTTTTATGTTTTTCAAAGTAATTTATGACGGTACTAACTTGAAGTGAAAAGTTTTCTTTAAAAATATGGGGGAAATTAATGTTCTCATCCTTTGTTTTGTGGCAGTAGTAATAACGAGTTAATTAACCCTAATTATAATATAACTGCTTTTCCAGAATTTCATAAAAATTAGATCTTTTCTAAGACAACAAAATACATAAATTGGTTGCTACATTATTTTGTCTGATAGTAATCTGTAGTAAATTCTTAAAAATAAAATAATAATATTTATTAGTGATAAACAAGTTAAACATACGTCAGGCTTTTATAACACAGATTAAAAGTATATACATAATACAAAAATAAAAGACAATTAAATACAGTACCATGAAATATTTATTACTAGAATTTCGATTAAACTCATGGGCAAGGTAGTAGGCTTTGTGTAGGAGTGTACTTTCAATTGTCTTGAAGAATTATCGACTGATTGTGCAGTTATTGTATCACGTAGCTTATTATAAAATTTGATATAACAATTACTACTTTTTTAGCCCAAAACAGGCATTGTTTGAATTCACTTTTAAGTTTTAACATGAGTAGATTTCGAAATATGTATCAGCTTTTATGTGAAGAGAAAACCCCCATATTTAAAAATTCCTTGCTCCATTATTTCTAAAGCTGAACACCGTAACACAAGTACGTATAAAAAATCCAACAATGTTTAAACTTAATTATAGAGTGTGATTAAATTTGCAAACTGTGAGTATGTGGAAGTTTTCAAGCGAGACACATAATTTTTTATTATTTCGAACTTTGGTTAACTTTCTTTCGATAGCAGTTTTGTTGAAATTTATCCTGACATTAATTCTAAAAAAAAATATTTCCACAAATTTGGTTTCAAAAGAAGTCTGATTTACATCACCGTCTATAAAAAAGTTAAAAGAATCTTCAACTTTACTTCCCGAGCTGAATGGCTACTTTCATGTTTTTCTTTCGAAGCTTCATGAATCTCAAAGTAGGAAAAAGTAGGTCTCGCGTTTTCGTGTGGCTGTCGTCTGTGTCGATTTTTCTGAGACAAATATTCTCCGAAACTACTGGACCGATTCGTCTCAAATTTTGTCTAATTATTTCCATCAACAATAGGATGACGTTATCTCTAAAATTTGCAATAATAAATGTTGTTACAATTTTATAGAATAAGATACTCCTGCACTTGTGGTGGCTTATGAATCCGTGTTGAGTCTTCACCCTACATATCCAGATTTTTGCAGAAAAACAAATGAAATTGTACAACATTTTGCGATTTAGCGTCGAAACTGCACAACTCAATGTCCCGAAATCTTGCAAACGTTTTAAGCGCAACCGTAAGCATAGTAATTCGTTAATCAAAATTTAGCCGTTTGTCCCTCCTAAAAAATGTATGACGTTATTTTAAACTTTATTATTATTTTTTACATAAAAATGTAAATATATTGAAAACCGTTGGTCAAAAAACCTTAGTGTCTGAAATAATTTTTCTCCCTTCTTAATAATGTATATTAAAATTCTAAAAATAACGACGGTATTACTTAAAAAAAAGGGTTAAAGAATTTTCTTAATAGTTAACAATACATCGTTTTCAACCAAATATGGTTATATCGATTTTATTTGTACAAATTTACTGTTTTCTAGAAAACCTTGTAGGCCCAAAGTAAAAAATTGGAACAAATTGTTGCTAGCTATAAAGCATACAACCCTGTATATTTTATGTAAAATATTTTTAATAAAATTTTCAGAAAATCTCAGTTGTTAAAATTTTGATTATTTAAAACATCCGAAATATGTATTTTGTAATATGAAATAAGTAAGAATAAATTACAATAACATTTTTAGTAAAATTTTTTAACGTAATCCATACCCATTCCAATAATGATTTTTTCAAAATCGTCGATCTTGCCGATTGCTGAAAATTTGAACATTCCACAAATTTCGAAATTTAGAAAAAGCTTCTTAATTTTGAATCAAAGATTCACTCTTAACGTCTTGAGTAAAGTATTTCTAAACATATTTGGAAACTGAGTTAATCACTTTTAGTCCCTGGTTAAGCTTCACCTGCCTACTATTGAGCTTAATGCCCAGAATTTTGACCTGCGGCGTGGGGCTTTGACACATTTATGGTAGAGGCATTTATATCTCAGTGAGGGTGCAATAAAAGTATTTAACTCTGTTTCCAAATATATTTAGAAACACTTTATCCAAAGCTCTGACAACTTCAGTGAGTTACGAGAACACAAATTTTGAAAATTTTTCCAGCTGTAAAATTTAAAATATTTAGAAAATCCGAAATATTTTGCAACGTGAAATAAACTTGATAATTTGCAATAATATTTTTAGTAAAAAATTTTGACGTAATCTTTCCAAGAATGTTTTTTTTTAGATCATCGATGTTGGCCATTACTGCGATTTTGATAATTTAAAAAATTTTGCAATTTAGGAAAATCTTCTTGGCTATAAAACAAAGATTCATTGTTACCGCCTTGGGTATCCAAAGCTCCCACAACTTCAGCGAATTACGAGAATACAAATTTTGAAAATTCTGAAAATCTTCTCAGTTGTAAAATTTTACATAATTTAAAAAATCCGAAATATTTTGGAATATGAAATAAACTTGATAATTTGCAATATCATTTTTAGTAACAAATTTTGACGTAATCTATACATTCCAAGAATGATTTTTCAAAACCATCGATTTTGGCCATTACTGAAATTTTAAAAACTCCGAAAATTTAGAAATTTTGAAAAACCTTAGCTACGAAGCTCGAGTTATGAGAATACAAATTTTGAAAATTCTGAAAATCTTCCCAGTTGTACAATTTTAAATATTTAAAAAAATCCAAAATACTCGTATTTTGCAACGTGAAATAAACTTCATAATTTACAATAACATTTTTAGTAAAAAATTTTGACGTAATCTATACACATTCCAAGAATGATTTTTTCAAAATCATCGATGTTGGCAATTACTGAAATTTTGAAAATTCCAAAAATTTAGAAATAGCTTCTTGGCTATATATCCAAATTCATTGTTAACGTGTTGGGTATCCAAAGTTCTGACAACTCACCGAATTACAAGAATACAAATTTTGAAAATTCTGAAAAACTTCCCAGTTGTAAAATTTTAAATATTCAAAAAACCCGAAGTACTTTGCAACGTGAAATAAACTGGAGAATTTGCAATAACATTTTTAGTAAAAAATGTTGACGTAATCTATACACGAGAATACAAATTTTGAAAATTTTGGAAATCTTTCCAGTTGTAAAATTTTAAATATTTAAAAGATCCGAAACATTTTTCAAGGTGAAATAAACTTGATAATCTGCAGTCATATTTTTAGTAAAAAAAAATTAATGTAATCTATATACACTCCAAGATTTTTTTTTCCAAATTATCCATGTTCGCCATTACTACAATTGTGAAAATTCCAAAAATTTTGCAATTTTTAAAAATCTTGGTTATAAATCAAATATTCATTGTTAACGTCTTGGGCTATCCAAAGCTCTGACAACTTCACCGATTTACGAGAACACAAATTTTGAAAATTCTGAAAATCTTCCCAGTTTTGTAAAATTTTAAAAATTTTAAAAAATCCGAAATACTTTGGAACGTGAAATAAACTGGAGAATTTGCAATAACATTTTTAGTAAAAAATTTTGACGTAATCTATACACGAGAATACAAATTTTGAAAATTCTGGAAATCTTTCCAGTTGTAAAATTTTAAATATTTAAAAAATCCGAAACATTTTTCAAGGTAAAATAAACTTGATAATCTGCAGTAATATTTTTAGTAAAATAAATTAATGTAATCTATACAGACTCCAAGAATTTTTTTTCAAAATTATCGATGTTCGCCAATACTACAATTGTGAAAATTCCAAAAATTTTGCAATTTTTAAAAATCTTGGTTTTAAATCAAACATTCATTGTTAACGTCTTGGGCTATCCAAAGCTCTGACAACTTCACCGATTTACGAGAACAAAAATTTTGAAAATTCTCAAAATCTTCCCAGTTTTGTAAAATTTTAAAAATTTAAAAAAATCCGAAATACTTTGCAACGTGAAATAAACTGGAGAATTTGCAATAACATTTTTAGTAAAAAAATTTGACGTAATCTATACACGAGAATACAAATTTTGAAAATTTTGGAGATCTTTCCAGTTGTAAAATTTTAAATATTTAAAAGATCCGAAACATTTTTCAAGGTGAAATAAACTTGATAATCTGCAGTAATATTTCTAGTAAAAAAAAATTAATGTAATCTATACAGACTCCAAGAATTTTTTTTCCAAATTATCCATGTTCGCCATTACTACAATTGTGAAAATTCCAAAAATTTTGCAATTTTGAAAAATCTTGGTTATAAATCAAACATTCATTGTTAACGTCTTGGGCTATCCAAAGCTCTGACAACTTCACCGATTTACGAGAACACAAATTTTGAAAATTCTCAAAATCTTCCCAGTTTTGTAAAATTTTAAAAATTTAAAAAAATCCGAAATACTTTGCAACGTGAAATAAACTGGAGAATTTGCAATAACATTTTTAGTAAAAAAATTTGACGTAATCTATACACGAGAATACAAATTTTGAAAATTTTGGAAATCTTTCCAGTTGTAAAATTTTAAATATTTAAAAGAACCGAAACATTTTTCAAGGTGAAATAAACTTGATAATCTGCAGTAATATTTTTAGTAAAAAAAATTAATGTAATCTATACAGACTCCAAGAATTTTTTTTCAAAATTATCGATGTTCGCCATTGCTACAATTGTGAAAATTCCAAAAATTTTGCAATTTTTAAAAATCTTGGTTATAAATCAAATATTCATTGTTAACGTCTTGGGCTATCCAAAGCTCTGACAACTTCACCGGTTTACGAGAACACAAATTTTGAAAATTCTCAAAATCTTCCCAGTTTTGTAAAATTTTAAAAATTTAAAAAAATCCGAAATATTTTGCAACGTGAAATAAACTTGATAATATCCAAGTTTCATTGTCAACGTCTTGGGGTATTCAACGCTCTAACTTCACCGAGTTACGAGAATACAAATTTTGAAAATTCTGAAAATCTTACCAGTTTTAAAATTCTAAATATATTGCAAGACAAAAAAACCCGGACATTTTAATATTTGTAACTTTCCGCTAATGTTCAGTGTAATGACTTGTTTTATTTTCTTTTTCTTTTTTCCACAAGTTTTAGCATAAATTTAGCCATATTTATATATTAATGTTTTGCATTTTAGATTTTTTTTTTATAAAACTTCCGACTAATCGTAACTAATCACAAAAATTCAAGTGTCGGGGTTTTTTGTCTGGCAGTGTATTTAAAAAAATCTGAAATATTTTGAAAAGTGAAATAAAGCAAGTTTATTATACGTTTCAAAATTTATATAATTTATGTAACATTTTTGGTAAAAAAAAAGTGTGTAAACAATGATGAAAATTAAAAGAGGGTAAGCATAAGTAAATGTCACATATTCTCCACTACAGGATTTTTAATAAACTTAAATTTAATAAGTACTAACTTTTTCGGGCGACGTCATCTGTTTTTCGGAAGAAATGTGTAAGTAAAATCTGGTTAATGTTCTCTAACTACTTTCATGTTTTCTTGACGTTTCATTAGCCCAAGAGTCCGAAAAAAAAAGGTCTCCGTTTCCGTCCGTTTGCTATCTGTCAATTTTTATTAGACAGATAATCATAGAAACTACCGGACCGATTGTTGTCAAATTTTATATGTATGTTAGACGTATCAATAGGTGGTAAAACGTAAACCAAAATTTGCTTCATTCCCAACAACAATATGACCATGTCCTCACAAAATTCTTCATAGTAAGTACTTGTGGTTTATGAATCCACCTTGACGTTTTTCCCGAGGCATCCAAATTTTTGCAAAAAAAAAAAAAAACGTTATTGGTCCGGTCATTGCTTAAGATTGCGCATGTTCGACTGGTGCTGCTATTACCTTTTTTTATTGATCAAAACAAGAATGGTACACCCCATTGTTTTAATATTAGTATTACATTGCACGTGTCGAAATTGACATACGTGTCCTTGCTGATATGTTGATAGGAACATTTTCAAATCGGAAAACTCACTATACATACAGCCATACATATTGCCTTTCGCAATTGTTAATCTGTTTCCAATTATTGATGGAGAAGTGCACTCCAGATCAAATATAAACAAGTTAACACAGTGTGTTTTCGTAACATAGTGCGTTCAAATTAAAGGCAGTGGCGGAGCATGGGTGATTAAAGTGTGATACATTACCGAATTGAAAAAAGTAAACTCTACAAGAATCTTTAGAAAGATGTATATAGGGTGTCATGAAAAAAGGTTGGATATAGTAGACAAATTAAAAAAAAATAAATAAAGCGTGTATAGAGGTTGATGATAATTTTTCAAAGAAGCGGGATTTGTTGGACTGTACTTTATGGACGAGAGAAACAATGAAATGATAAAATGCAAACATGAACTGTATTAGAAATCACTAAAATTATTCCACCACTTTAAATTAGCGTAATTACAAATGAATCAGACAAAATTATTCTTCTCATTGGGTTGGATTTATATTTTGTATTACACTTTGAATAAAGTATGATACAATATTGTATTCTATTTTTTTTTTAGGATTGCATAGTTGCATACAGTACAATAACAAAATTTATAACAAAAGCACAAAACCCTGTAATAATAATGAAAATCTAAAAAAATGAAAAACGATTAAAATTTAAATGCCAAAGCGGAGCAAAATTTTTTAATAAAGTCGCAATATTACAAACCGTAAAAGTAGGACAACAAAACAACATTAAAATACAAAATATGTTTTTAAAAACAAGTTATTCTGGCAGGCACCAGTAAACTCTACTGTAAAAATACGGGTCTGTTGAAGTATGGATTTGGGAATACATTGATAGCCGAGTTCGCACGGTTTGTTTCCACACGAGTTTAGTTTTTTACTTTGTCAGTTTTTTCGAAACCTTTCTACTAACATCTTTTAATTAACTATCCGTTATTCACATAACCACTCCGCTAAATCCACATTTCCCTTTGAACAGTTTGAACGCTTTATTTTCAGCGCGTAGATTTCAACAAAACCCACGAAATTAATTTCTCTTCCAATCAAACATCCAACTATCCTTACCTCTTCCAAACCGCTTCGTAAACATCCCCATACTGTCCCCCTCCCAATTTATGCTTCATCACGATGTCTGTCCTGTTGATCTCCCACTCGTCCGGCTCCGGACTCAACGGGAACACCGTCGGCTTGTTGTGTTTAGGTGCCGGATACAACAGTTGCGTTATTAATCCGTCCGCCAACATCGAATGGTGATGGACTAGCTCGGCCAAAGTATTGAACTTGCTCTCGGCCGTTACGAAAACTTTACCCTCCGCATCCTCGTTTATCCTGTAGTGGTAAACACGACCCTCGTAACGTAGGGATATGCTTCTTTGTCCGGGACTGCTTTCCGATTCGCGGACCAAGAAGCTACCGTTTATTCCCGAGCTTAGCAGATATTCGGCGGCGTTTCGCGAAATCGGGCCGTGGTACCACGAGTGCTTCTCGAGGGAGTTGACGGGGGTGACGTAGTTGGAGGGTACCCAGCCGATTTGGTTCGAGGTGGAGTGGGCTTCGCACCATTCGCCGCTCTTGTTGTAACTCAGGATGCGGACTTGTTCTCCTGAAAAAAAAAAGAAACATTTTAATACTGTTGTAGAATTTTTTAACATCGATGGAAAAATAGCATATAAATGAGGTTCTCCTAAATCAAATATGTAATTTATACCATTTAACATAGTTCTAAAATTATTGTATAATATATCTTAATTTGGGGAGGAACAGTGAAATACCAGTTGCATTCGATTTAAATGACCAATCCAATCACACATAATCTATAAATAATATTTGTATCTTATTAAAAAGCTATTTAGTTTCACAAATATGTATATATTTTACGAAGTCAGTTACTTGAAATTAGAATGTTATCTTCCTGTTCATTCCAAAAATTAGTGACGTCAATTAAGTATTAAATAAATCAACTTTTTTTTTTGAAGTAGATTAGAGCCACTTCCCTAAGCGCAACTGAAGAATACAAAGATTAACATATTTACAGTGATAATCTAAATACAATAGATATGATTTATATTCATACGTACGTAGAATCAAGAATTTTAAGAACATCAAAAAATAATTTAAAAAAACTAGTAACTTTGGTTTTGTATGTGGAATTCAGTTACAAATTGTGTTTACATATGTATCCAAATATGTGTATAAGTAATAAAAAGCTGTATACAAACATGACTATGTAATAACTCATTCGTGAATTATTTACTACCTCAAGTTGCATGAAAAATGACTTATAGTAAAGTTCCAAGTGAAATTTATTGAAAAATAATATGTAACGCAATATTTATTGTTTGAACGTCGCTAACATTTTTCAGCTTGCAATCGAGTCCATCTGCCGACTCCTTACTTTTATGTTTTCTCGACCTATCATGACCCCTAGACTACGAAGAAATAGGTCTCCCGTTTCCGTCTGTCCGTTTATCTGTCTGTCTGTCGTCTGTCCAGATTTTTATTAAACTGATAATCTCCGAAACTACGGGACAGATTGTTGTAAAGTTTTGTATGTATATTAAGAATATATATCATGTAGGTGGTAAAACGCCAACCAAAATTTGGCTAATCATCCCCACCACCAGTTGATGCCGTTATCTCCAAAATTTACAATAGTAAACTTGTTTTTATTTCCATAAAACGAGATACTCTTGTAACATTTTTCGAAAAATCTGGATTTATTTACCTTCGAGCAATTTTTGAAAGCACATTTTTTGATTTTTTCATTTTCTTTAATTTTTCAAATTTTCAATCTGTGGTTTTTCAATTCCTCGATTTTCTAAACTTAAAATTTTTCAATTTTGCAATTTTACAAAATTTAGGGACACTATATAATATTTTCACTGAGACCAAGTTAACCACGCATTTAACGAGGTGTCGTCTGTCAGTCACGTGGTACTTTAACGCCCTGTCAAAAATTTAATTGCGATCAAATATTTAATTGAGCTTCTTTTTGTAAACCGGATATTAGTTTTTTCGATTTTTAACTTTCTCAATTTTTAATCTTTAGATTTTTCACTTTTTCGTTTCTTCACTTTTTCAAATTTTTGATTTCTAATTTTTAGATTTTTCAAAGTTGTCGTTTTATACTTTTTTGTTTTTGCATTTTAGATTTTTCTCTTTTACAATTGTGCAATTTTTCTCTTTTACAATTGTGCAATTTTTCTGTTTTTTATTGGAAAATCAGAAAAATCGAAAAACTAAAAAATCGGAAAATCACGAAAAATCGAAAAATTGCAACATCGAAAAGGTGGAAAATCGAAGAACTGCAGAAACGAAAAATCGAGAAACCTAAAAATTGAAAAAAATTAATGAATCGAACAATTCCAAAGGAAAAAAAACGAATTCAATCGAAAAATTGGAAAATCCGAACACTGTAAAATCGAAAAATTAATGATCAAAAAATTGAAAAATCTAATAATGAAAAATGGTAAAAGGCAAACCGTAAAATTGAAGGAGTGAAAAAATTTAAAATAAAATTATTATTACAAACATATTCAAAATAAAAACTAGAAATTGCTAATCAAAAACTGAAGAACCGAAAAACTGGAAAATCGGGAAACTGAAAAATGTAAAAGTTGAAAAAATAAACATAATAAAAACTGAAAACTCCTGAAATTGCAAATCGAAAAATTGTAAACTCTAAAAATTAAAACATCGAAAAAGTTGGAAAATCGGAAAACTAAAAAATTTTAAAATGAAAACTCGAAGAGATGTATATTGTAAAACTAAAGACAAGAAAAAATAATACATCGAAAAATTGTAAATCGAAATATTGAAGCCCCGAAAAATTCAAAAAATTAAAATTGACAAAACAGGAAATTATAAAATTGGAGCATTGAAAAATCTAAAAATTGTAAAAATAAAGAAAAAAAAAACCGAAACCAAAAATTGCAAATCGGATAATTGAAGGCGCAAAAAATGAAAAATTGAAAAGCATAAATCGCATTGAAGAAACGAAAAATTGAAAAAATGAAAATAAAAACCGAAAAGAAAAATTTGATATCAAAAAATTGAAAATTTCAAAAGTTAAAAAACTAAAAATTTTAAACTTGAAAACTCGAAGAGATGTATATTGTAAAATTAAAGACACAAAAAAATGGTAAATCGAAAAATTGCAAATCGAAAAATTGAAGACACGAAAAATTCAAAAAATTGAAATTGAAAAAACACAAAATTATAAAATCGGGGCATTGAAAAACCGAAAAATTGTAAAAATAAAGAAAAAAAACCGAAACCAAAAATTGCAAATCGAAAATTTGAAGAAATGAAAAACTAAAGGATCGCAACATTGGAAAATCTAAAAGTTGAAGGCGCAAAAAAATGAAAAATTGAAAAGCACAAATCGCATTGAAGAAACGAAAAATTGAAAAATTAAAAATGAAAAAATGAAAATTAAAACCGAAAAGAAAAATTTGAGATCGAAAAATTGAAAAATTCAAAAGTTGAAAAACTGAAAATTTAAAACTTTAAAACTCGAAAAGACGTATATTGTAAAATTAAAAACACAAAAAAATGATAAATCGAAAAATTGAAGACACGAAAAATTAAAAAAATTTACATTGAAAACACACAAAATTATAAAATCGGAGCATTGAAAAATCGAATAATTGTAAAAATAACGAAAAAAAACCTGAAACCAAAAATTGCAAATCGAAAATTTGAAGAAATGAGAAACTAAAGAATAGAAAAATTGCAAAATCGAAAATTTGAAGAAATGAAAAACTAAAGAATCGAAAAATTGCAAAATCTATACATTGAAGGCGCAAAAAATTAAAATTTGAAAAATCACAAATCGCATTAAAGAAATGAAAAATTGAAAAAATGAAAAACTGAAAATTTTAAACTTCAAAAATCGGAGAGACGTATATTGTAAAAATAAAGAAAATAAAAATCCGAAACCAAAAAGTGCAAATCAAAGATTTGAGGAAATGAAAAACTAAAGAATCGAAAAATTGCAAAATCTAAAAATTGAAGGCGCAAAAAAATGAAAAATTGAAAAATCGCAAATCGCATTAAAGAAACGAAAAATTGAAAAATTAAAATTGAAAAAATGAAACTTAAAACCGAAAAGAAAAATTTGAGATCGAAAAATTGAAAAATTCAAAAGTTGAAACACTGAAAATTTTAAACTTTAAAACTCGAAGAGACGTATATTGCAAAAGTAAAGACACAAAAAATGATAAATCGAAAAATTGAAGACACGAAAAATAAAAAAAATTTACATTGAAAACACACAAAATTATAAAATCGGAGCATTGAAAAATCGAATAATTGTAAAAATAAAGATAAAACCCGAAACCAAAAATTGCAAATCGAAAATTTGAAGAAATGAAAGACTAAAGAATCGAAAAATTGCGAAATCAAAGATTTGAAAAAATGAAAAACTAAAGAATCGAAAAATTGCAAAATCTAAACATTGAAGGCGCAAAAAATTAAAATTTGAAAAATCGCAAATCGCATTGAAGAAAAGAAAAATTGAAAAAATGAAAAACTGAAAATTATAAGCATGAAAATTCGGAGAGACGTATATTGTAAAAATAAAGAAAATAAAAATCCGAAACCAAAAATTTGAGAAAATGAAAAACTAAAGAATCGAAAAATTGCAAAATCTAAAAACTGAAGGCGCAAAAAAATGAAAAATTGAAAAATCGCAAATCGCATTAAAGAAACGAAAAATTGAAAAATTAAAATTGAAAAAATGAAACTTAAAACCGAAAAGAAAAATTTGAGATCGAAAAATTGAAAAATTCAAAAGTTGAAAAACTGAAAATTTTAAACTTTAAAACTCGAAGAGACGTATATTGCAAAAGTAAAGACACAAAAAATGATAAATCGAAAAATTGAAGACACGAAAAAAATTTACATTGAAAACACAAAATTATAAAATCGGAGCATTGAAAAATCGAATAATTGTAAAAATAAAGAAAAAACCCGAAACCAAAAATTGCAAATCGAAAATTTGAAGAAATAAAAGACTAAAGAATCGCAAAATTGCAAAATCAAAGATTTGAAGAAATGAAAAACTAAAGAATCGAAAAATTGCAAAATCTAAACATTGAAGGCGCAAAAAATTAAAATTTGAAAAATCGCAAATCGCATTGAAGAAAAGAAAAATTGAAAAAATGAAAAACTGAAAATTATAAAACTTGAAAACTCGGAGAGACGTATATTGTAAAAATAAAGAACATAAAAATCCGAAACCAAAAATTGCAAATCAAAAATTTGAGAAAATGAAAAACTAAAGAATCAAAAAATTGCAAAATCTAAAAATTGCAGGCGCAAATAAATGAAAAATTGAAAAATCGCAAATCGCATTGAAGAAACGAAAAATTGAAAATGAAAATTAAAACCGAAAAGAAAAATTTGAGATTAAAAAATTGAAAAAGTGAAAAATTGAACTTGAAAACTCGAAAAATTACAAATCGAAAAACTGAAGAAACAAAAAAAAATTGAAGAATTGAGAAATTCAATTCAAAAAAGCTGCGGGAATATTATTTGCGCCACTGGTTTTTATTTTATAGAGGTTATCAGAAAACAAATATCGCAAACATTTTTTGTAATTTTTCAAAGAAGCAGGATTTATTGGGCTGTACTTCAGGAACGAGGAAGATTCTGTTGAAATAATCTTCGACCAATTTTTAGAATTATTTAGGGAGGGCTTCCTAACACGGATTGCTCTATTTTAAAAAAATATCTCAAGAAGAGCTCCTCAATTTTCCTAAAATTATAGAAGACGAGAACATTTACTATCATTAGTGTCGCATTGTACACATAAAAAAAACGGAGTGACTATTCGTACACACAGTATGTACGAATAGTACAAGAGCTATTGATACACACGGTGTGTACGAATAACTACAGCGCTAATCGTACATACAGTGTGTATGAATAGTACGCGCGCTGTTCATACTCACATGTAGGTACGTCCACATTACAAATGATACAAACATCTGTTCACACCATTTTACTCTCTTTACTGTGAATAATCTGTAGTTCGATTACGTTGAATATTTCATGATCATCAGATCATCAGATGGATAGAGATTTTGTATATAGGTATCACTCAGTAATTAGGCGTACTAACACAAGTTGAAAGGTTTTGGCGCCACAAATCTTCGATTTACCTTCAAACTCCAGTTCAAATTTAATGATTTTTACGACCGTTGTACGTCTTTTCTAAAACTATATAGTATACTTATGCTTTTACAAATCTGTGGCTATAAATCGCAAAATGGGTATAAGTGACAAAGAAGAAAAAGCTGTATTATGTCAAATACAAGCAAACCGTAACAGGCATTAGAAATAAATCCAAGAGACTAAGTGGTAGGTAGGGTGTTATTGAAAGGTACGTACAACAAAATTGACAGTTCTTCACGAAGTCTAAGAAGTCTAAAAAACTTATTTTGTGTTGTCAAAATTATAAGGGGAAAATCAACCCTTATCCAACCTTTTTAGACGCTACTGAAGGATAAATAGGTAAAATTAATTTATTTTAGTAAATCCTAGCAACTGTAACAATAAAACTTTTGTCAAGACTAAATGTTGCTATAGAAACGAGAGATGATCTTTTTATCAGAGGCGTACAACGAATTTGGACATAAATTTTAATAATTTTTATCTCTAAAAGGAGAACACTTTTACCTGAAATTTTTGTAACTTTTAGCACCCATACTTCGAGACCAACTGCCGATTTTATTTTGTACGTACCTTTCAATAACACTCTGTATATTAACATAAGAAACAAAACACAACAAAACAGTGCTAACAGACTTAACTTTTATTTTTTGTACTTTTTTTTTTCAAAAAAACTTTAAAACAAAACAATGGAACTATTTTTAAGAAGATTATAAGAACGAAAAAAAGATAGTTTAATAATAATTAATAGAACATCTCCAAGTGTTCAGTATCATACTAAAGATTCTCGCTTTCACTGTAAACAGTACAAAACCAATCACCTTTCAGTTTTCGATATTGGCACATTTCTTTAGTACTGATTCCATTCGACATCTTGTTACAAATTCTGCAGTGCAAGTTCTTGATTTTTTTCGCAGTTATCAAAAAACGAAGTAGAGCAGAATAACCGGGTGCTGCAAAATCTTTTTGGACTAAAGATACATGCACTTCATTTTAAAAAAATTCTGATTTGATTAATTTTGGCTCAGTAGGTAAATGGGAAGTAGTATATTTAATAGTGGATTCGTAAGATAAACCAATCCATTCAAAGATCAACTTCTTTTTTTCATAATCTGATTTTAAGCTGTATTTTACTGGAACCCCAAAAGTTTGTTTTTTTCTTTTTACTTCCACAGCCGTTGACATGTGACCTTTAGGGCGCCCACAACGAATCATTTTTTTAGGAAGTTTAGTTGCTTTTAATTCAAACAAAAATTCTTCATTTAGGTTGGTTTTGGATGATGAAACAATAGTTTTTTTTGCCGGAGTAGGCTCGTTCATTTTTTGTAAAGAGCAACTAGGTAAAATATGATATTTTTCACTTTGATTCTACGAGATGGTATTACTAGTAGATTTCTGTCTATAGACTTCACTGTTAGCAAATATTTTTGCAAACGTTAATTGAACAGCATTCCCTACAGCATCTTAGATGTGCCAATCACAGCCTTAATTTTGAGGGATTAGTTTTTCTATTCTTTCCTCATTTGTCTTTGTTGCAGTTTCTTGGTGTTCATTATCCTGATGTTTATTATGTACCACTGCATTTTTCATATTGGTTTCGAGTATTTTCTATTAGTTTTTTGTTGTTATTGTTTATTTCTTCCAATGAATTACTTTGATTCAAGTCTTCAACGTAAATAATCTATTCTTCCACATTTTTTCACAGTGTGATTAAACATTTTCCTCTGTGAAATTCATTTCAATTTCTTCAATACCTGTATCAAGCACTTCGTTTTGTTAGTGACTGCATTTTTAGACGAACTTGCCAGTTCACATATAAGTACCTCTATATTCATTTCGTAATAATTGAGAAGCAATTTGGCGTCTTGCATTTTTTGCTTATATTTTTCAGTCCCAAACTCGGATATAACAACAGCAAATCTGGAACATAATTTTGCTGCTTATTCATATTTTTTGTTAGCTCTAACAGCTGTAGGTGTTGGAGATGCGAAATCCAATATTGTTACTTGTTGGCATGCATCATTTGCATACAGATTTTCCATATTGCTTGACGCTCTGTGATAACTTAAATAAAAATTCTTCTTCCAACGATTAAGCATCAACTTTTCGTCAGACGGATTCAAACCCATTTTTTCTCTTAAAGCCAAAATGTGGCAACATAGCAATAGCATTTGGTTAGAAAGCTGCAGTCACATTTGTCATTTTTCGTTTAGTTCTAGGTTTTCCTTAATTTTGTATCTTACCATAAAAGAAAATTGCTGCAGTAAAGATTTCCAAGCAAAAGGAGTAATTAAGTTGTGATATTTCCATTGATAAGTATCCCGTTTAAATTTAATTATTTCCTACTTAAGGAGTAAATCGTGAACTTCTTTCTCTTTCAATTGGTAATGAAGAAAACACCTTCTTGAAGTCAGTGAAAAACTGGTCCAAAGAAGACAGTTTTTCAATACCTGCTTTCAGCATTTGATTAATATTTTCTAATCTACTGGTTGTATTGTTTCCAAATGTTAGGCAGTGATGACGATATGCACAGACCCACTGCTCCTTTATGTCGTGCCAATTTTTCTTATAATATGCCGTAACTTTGGGAAAATTGAAACTTATTCAATTCTAGTTCTATATACTCTCCGTCACTATGGCTGTATGTTATCCTCTGTATCAAATTCAGGCACTGTTCTTTGTGGGCAGACGAAATCTTCATTTTATCCACAGTAATTTTCCTGCGAAACGTCTTTAGAGTGTAGTATAAGCATAATAACAGCCTAGCATCTGGAAATTCCTGATTGAAAATGTGAAGGTCCTTCATATCCTTATCAGTGAAAGTAGTTTTTGTTGCCTCCCAGTTAGCATTTTCTTTTTTGAATAACTGAGTCACTTCGCCTAAAGTAATTTCGTCCTCATCAATCAACAAAAAAGAACATATAATTTCACTATGTCCATTTTCATCAACAGTGAGTACAACGACATTCTCAGGTTATTGAGTTTGTAGGTGCCATCGCATATTAATATTTCCGGAAAGTACTTGAACATTTGTTTCATTGTCTTACTTTGGTAGTAAATTGCTCTTAGATTTTTGTCGCCATTTCGGAAAATTTTTACTGAGTCTCCTTCTTGAATAAGTTTCGGGATAATCTCTTCGAGTTTGTGTTTAATAGTGCTTTAGCAATTGACTTTATATTTCTTTCAGGGTTACGATTTTGTTTGTTTTTGACATAATATAGTTTTGTGCGTCTTTCGAATTGGCTTTCATTTGCATAAGATGCACCATTTCTTCTTTGTCGCTTGGATCCAGTTTGCAATTTCTAGCCATAAATTTGTAAGAGGATTCTTCAAGTCTGTGATTATGCATTTCTGTAATGCATAACTGATGATTATCGTTAATACTTATTTTTATACTAGCTGGACAATTATCTTGCATCGTTTTGTGTCTTCTTTAATTTACTCTTAAAATGTTTACCTCTTTTGGCACATGCATAATCAATTTTATAATATTGCACGTCATCACTACAGTTAGCGGCCTGTTTCTTCTTTCCTTCGGAAATTGTTACACTAATTCTTTTGTAAAAATATATATAATTCATGTCTTCGTAATTTTTTAAAGTTAGCGCCACTCTTCGTAAGTTTCGAAAGTTTTTCCGACTGTTAACATATTGTAACTTTATTATCTTGTTATAGAAAAGATGTGCAGTACTTGTAAAAATTATTAAACTCGATCTGGAATGTCTGGAGTTTGAAGGTACGTTGGGAACATTTGTGGCGGCTAAAGTTTGAAGTTATGCTTATATCTGCAAAGCTATGATTGGACTTATGTTAGTACACGTAATTACTGAATGATACTGATATACATACACGTACCTTTTATCTATTTGATGATGGTCACTAAATATTTAACGAAATCAAACTGAAAAATAGGCACAGTCAGAATCATTCGTGTGTGGGCGTACAATTGTGTGTACGAATAGCGCTGTAGTTATTCGTACACACTGGATGTATGAATAGCTCTTGTACTATTCGTACATACTGTGTGTACGAATAGTCACTCCGTAAAAAAAATGTATATCCACTGTATATCTAGCGGTCTGTATATAAAACTTGCACCGATTTAAGTAAAAGATTCTGTTCATTTTTGCAGAATCTAAACTTTTAGCACAAAAGAGACAGTCTTAGAGAAATTCTTTTAAAAAAACTCAAAATTTTAAAATGTTTCAATAACTTACAAAGCAAATTAGACAAATTTAGTAACTTGATAAGTAGTATAAACAGGGGTGAAGAAAGTGTGACAAATATGAATGCGGCAGAATACTTTCTGCAACTGATTAAAAGATCAAACTATGTTGGTCCATAAACTAAAAATTACGACTGTACAAGCTGTTCCGTTTTAAACTTACATTCTCTTAATGAGTGTGGGTCATACATTTTTACATACTTGGAGATGCAACATATGGCAGACTGAGATTGCATACATTCAGTATTTAGATCTCTAATTAAATAGAAAGTTATCTTCAATAATTCTTATTTTTGAAGAATGTATGTTCGTTTTAGATAAAAACGTTTCTGTTGCATTATTTATTTATAGATCAATTATAAGCAACAATGTGACTAATAATTATCAATACATCAAACATAACTGATAAGTGATAAGTTTCAAAGAGATAAAAATACGGATCGGGCAATTAAAAAACATATAAAGATGATCTACTTTACGAAAAGTATTGTGTTTGTATGTATTGTCACATTTTTACCGTTGTTTTTTTAATTAAATGTCGTCAATTAATCCAAAATCTTTTTTAAGTGTTTTTTAGAAACTTATCTATCTATTAATAAATTTAGTTCAACGATCTATATCTATATATAGATATTAATACAAATTTCACATGCATAATGAATGACAAACACCACATCAAAGTGACCACATGAATTAAGAATAAGATGAACAAGAATCTTGAGATCCGGTTAATTATTTACTTATTTTTACAGTGCAGTTTTTACACTGAACTTTACATAAATTTAAGTTGTAAGTTTTTCAATAGTTTGACTTGCTGCAGAATAAATTCTCTAGTTTCAACAGGTAAATAACCTTTTTTTATTAGGCGATATTTTTTATTATACACCTTTCCGGCAGAACAACAGTTAATACTAATCACTAATTTTCTTCGGGTATTTACATTTTTAAAGCACACCCAAAATATATATACACAGACCGCATGGAACTGAGTGTGCTTTTAAACGAACATTAATTGAATAACTTTTGGGATGACTGTATAAACCTTGTCGTAGGTGTGAAAGTTAATGTTTATAGGTGCAATTAACACTAATCATAACATTACTGTGTTCCAGAATTACAGAAAATAAAAGCAACAGTTTCTGAAGTAACGATTTATTCAGTAATTTTTGAGATGATGTCATCAACTGGGGGAAATGAATAAATTAATTTTAATTAATTTTCGATAATCCCTAGATTACTGGTATATCATACTAACATTCCAAAATGTCAGTTATGAAAGTTCTGAGATAGAATAATGCCATTTTAATGGACTTTGAATGAGTTTGGCCTGTCTATAATTTAAACAATGTTCAAAATGGTCACATAAACGGACACAATCAGTTAAACAAGTCCCGTTTCTTGCGGAAACTATAAAACTTGAATTTCATTTCTTTGCTATGATAAAACAATAAGTTAAAATATAAAGATAGAAGGGTTCTTGAACTACTGGCAAAAAAGCCATTTGTATGCTTCGAGTGCGATTTTCTTAATACAACTTTGTGATGACGTAATCAGTTTTTGAATAGGTAGGTAGTGTAATATTAATAGCAACATTATGTTACCAACAGTTTAAGAAAATGATGTTTGATTTAATCAATGAAATAAATTGCCTCATTCATAAATTTTTTGAAATTGATTAACTTTTGTGAGATACCTGTACAAACAATTCAAAAAAAGCCATACTTGTCCAGAACATTTCAAATAAGATTGAATTTGCAAACCTTTGACATAAAATTTTGTAAGAAATGAACAGATTAATTCTGATTTGTGATAGCTTACGATCGGGAAACAAAAATCTGAAGACCAAAATATCCACTCCTAAGTAATATTGTAACAAAGATCATAATATTAAAGACTGAACTGCCATTAATAGCCACAGTAACCGAATTGGAATCGTAATCGCCGAAAGAAGAAAGGCAAAAAGTATGTTTTTAGTTTTTTCGTTGCTTGGTTGGCTTTCGTATAATGGAGTGCGCCAGGAATAAAATCTGACTGCCCTGTGTTTCGAGATATTATTTTCAATTTGACTGAAATCTAAGCTACAAATTTAGTGGTACGTCGAACAAAGCAGACAAACATCGACTCCTACTTGATATCATCTTTAATTACCGCACATTACTTTCACTGTTGTTAATTTTTTGTAGCTGTTTAAAATTATCTACAGAACTATTAATAATGACGAATGAAAACCAGGTTGTCTTGAAAAATTTTCCAAAGTACTATTTCAAATGGTAGGTAAAAATTTTCAGATACTTGATTGTTTTTTTAACGTTTAGCATTTCTTTTGCCTCCTTTACATTTTTTTTTATGTTGAAAGACTTGTCAACGCTGAAGGTGATGGGACTGATTTAAAAGTCCGCACATGTAAGATAAGATAAGATTAAATGAAAATATGTGTGGACTGTTAAAATACCGGTAAAAAACCATACAGTGGGTAAATCACACCCCCGCAGCCCCTGCACCACAGAGGGCGGAGTCCGCAAAGGCACCGACAATGTCAAATATACTTAAAGCAGAATGAAAATAACCAAGGGGAAAAATGTATTATCAGTACAAAATTAACTTCAATTGTTTATGTTTATTACCCCTGCTTTTCATTCATCTATGAGAACTTGCATTGCTTATCTTGTCCAGTTTTTTACTTCCCGAGCGTAAGCGACGAAAGTATTGTAATCAAGTTCATCGGACGAATGGCCACTATTATATTTTCTCGACGTTTCATGACCCCTAGAGTACGAAAAAAGTAGTTTCCCGTTTCCGTCTGTCTGGTGTCTGTGTCCATTTTTATTAGACACGTAATCTCCGAAAGTGCAGGACCGATTGTCAAATTTTGTATATATATTAGAAATATCACGTAGATGGTTAAATGCTAACCAAAATTTAGCTAATCAGCTCCACCAACAATTTGATTACGTCATTTCAAAGAATTCCACGTTTATTTGATTTAACTGTCACACAGCAACATAGTCCTAAAAGTGTGGTGTATGAATCCGAGTTTTTCCTTAACCGTTTAAATTTTTGCAAAATTTACCATCTTACCATTAGCGCAAGGCATCTCGGTCGTTGTCTAGTGATTAGGAGTCAGGAATGCGGACTGGACGTCGCGTGTTCGAATTCAAATTGCCCCTTCGTTTTTTGTTCTTTTTTTTTCTCTTGCATTGTGTATTATCTTTGTTTATGACGTCATAACAAATTTTTTATTGATGAAATTACCCCACTTTCTCGAAAAGGTGAGAATAGGCCCCACTTTATTTAAAAATCTAAATCTTCTCGGGGACGCCAAATGCCTTTTTTAAGAATGTGAAACCTTCTTGGGGATCCCAATTGTCTTTTTTAACAATGAAAAGCCTTCTCGGGGGCACCAAATGTCTTTTTTTAAAAATGTAAAAACTTCTCGGGGGCCTAAAATGGCTTTTTAAGAATATTAAATCTTCTCGGGGGTTCCAAATGTCTTTTTTTAAAATGTATACCCTTCTCGGGGCCCCCAATGTTTTTTTTTTAATGTGAAACCTTTTCGGGGGCCCCAAATGTCTTTTTTAAGGATGTGAAACCATTCTCGGGGGTCCCAACTGTCTTTTTTTAATGTGAAACCTTCTCGGGGTCTCCAAATGTCTTTTTTAGGAATGTGAAACCTTCTCGGGGGGTCCCAACTGTTTTTTTTTTAATGTGAAACCTTCTCGGGGGCCCCAAATCTCTTTTTTAAGAATGTGAAACCATTCTCGGGGGTCCCAACTGTCTTTTTTTAACGTGAAACCTTCTCGGTGTCTCCAAATGTCTTTTTTAGGAATGTGAAACTTTCTCGGGGGTCTCAACTGTCTTTTTTAAGAATGTAAAACCTTCTCGGGGGGTCCCAACTGTTTTTTTTTTAATGTGAAACCTTCCTGGGGGGGTCCCAACTGTTTTTTTTTAATGAGACACCTTCTCGGGGGCCCCAAATCTCTTTTTTAAGAAAGTGAAACCCTTCCCGAGGGGTCCCAACTCAACTGTCTTTTTTTAAGAATGTGAAACCTTCTCGGGGTCTCCAAATGTCTTTTTTAAGAATGTAAAACCTTTTCTGGGGTCCCAACTGTTTTTTTTTTAACGTGAAACCTTCTCGGGGGGCCCAAATCTCTTTTTTAAGAATGTGAAACCTAAAACCCTTCCCGAGGGGTCCCAACTGTCTTTTTTTAAGAATATGAAAGCTTCTCGGGACTCCCAACTGTCTTTTTTTAAGAAGGTGAAACTTAATTTTTTTCTATTACACTGTGACTACTTCCTTCTATATTGTTTTTGCTTCATAGAAAGTATCACGAAAAAGTAAAATTCCGCAAAGTCTAATTTTATAATTTTTCAGAAAAGCAAAATTTGTTGGGCTGTACTTCAGAAGCGAGAAGTTCTGTCGAAATAACTTTCGGCCAATTTTTTTTATAATACAGAACAACTTCTTCGAAAATTTATAAAATTTGATTTTGGGAATTTTTTTATGATGACCCCTATAAGTTAAGATAAAGATATACTAAACTCACTTGACATACACTTTGTAAAATTTTATGACTTAAGCGGCTTAAGCCAAACCACCTTTATAAGTCAAACTGGCTGTTGTAAGCTTTATGGACCCGAACCGCAAGGATTATTACTGTCCATTCGTTACCATAATGGAGCTGTAATGTTTTACTAGGTATATGTGAACTGAGTTAAGTTATACAACAGCCAGTTTGACTTGTAAGGGTGGTTTGGCTTAAGCCGCTTAAGTCATAAAAGTTTTACAAGGTGTATGTCAAGTGAGTTTATTATATGTGTGTAGTAAGGGTAGTAAGCCATTCGCATGTCAAGTGAATTTTTCTATTACATACAAAATTCTGTGATGACGTCATCAACATTCCAGCAAGGACGCGTAGGTACTTCAATTTGGATACGTGGAGTGTAATACTACCAATAACAGTGCATTTTCTGAAAAATTGGGTGGGTCATTTTTTATTAAATCAATAAAATAAATTGCCTCTTTTGATAAATTTTTTTTAGTCATTCTGCATAAGCAATTCTAAATAAGCTGTCACTCACGACAATCGCACACATCAATATCAAAGAAAACAATGAGTTGTTAACGGCTTCTCTGCTATCAAGGACTAGATTTTGCATCGACACATGTGCATTTTTCCAAGAAACCATAAACTCAGAACGGGAAGCTCAGACCACCGACGACCGCAATAATTATTTACGTTTGTTACTGCTCGATTCATAATTTGACTAATTTTTTTAATCTAAAACATTTTTCTTAGAATTTTGTAATTATAAAAAAGTGAGTTCTTAATAATAATAACAAAATGGTCTAAGGTTATTTCTACCCCCTGAAGTACAGTTCAACAATTTCAACCTTTTCCAAAAATTACAAAATTAAAATAACCTTTATAATTTACAGTAATATGTATGATCTCTGCACGCTTTATTCCTTGACTATTGCAATAGTATGCAATAGAAAACCGTATTATGTGTTTAAAGAACAAGACAGATTAGATAATAAAAATTAAATAAAAATAATCAAAACCAAGATAGAATCACAAACCACAAGTACAAGAGTATATTATTTCATAAAATTTGAAAACATGAAACTAGCAATTCGTCCCTTACGATTGGGAAGTAAAAAAAAATATGACCCATGAGTCAATCAAAGCAGCGACCTTCGCATTTTACGATACAACCACCCATTTTACCATACGTCAGTGATCTCATACTGGTTTAAAATGTGATGCAAAATCAAGGTAGATTCATAAACCTCAAGTATAGGATCATGTTATTTTACAATATCTAAATGGTGTTTAAAAAAAACAACACACAGACGACAAAATAGACGGAAACGGGAGACTTACTTTTTCGTACTCTAGAGGTCTTGAGAAAGCAGCCAGAAGGCCGATGGACCATTGTAATAGTACAATACTTGCTCGGGAAGTAAAAAGGTTGTAAAATGATCAGAATCAGGCAAATTACAAACGGGTTGTCAAGTGAAAAGTAGCTAAATTTTGCTAGATGTACCCGATGCGGTACAAAAACCTATCGAAGACACGATTTTGTAGCGTCTGCAGGCAACGAAACTCGATCAATTAATACCCTTAAGTATCTTTTCATCCTTTATGGCTTCAAAATATAGATTCCAGGTTAATTTTACGCAAGTTGGGTAAATTACAACTCAATATATTGTTTGCACTGTTTACAAATTACATTGTACATCAAACAAAACAATCGAAGTATGGAAAATAGTAAATATCCATAGACCTATACAGGGATATTTATTAAATCGAAAATAAATCTCACTTAAACAAAGTTAAGAATATCTCAAATAAACAAATAAATTGTCAGAATTGAGCAAAATTTTGTGGAATATGATTAGGTTTTAAATTACCAAATTTGTAGCAGGAGCTGACTTAGTGATTCGCAAATGTGATTGTTATATGTACCCTTGACTTAGTATAAAAAGAAAAGCCGACTTTATAATGTAGCGTAACGACCACACTTGGAGTGCATATATTTAACTATTGTCACACACACGGCTGTTGCGTCATTAAAAACTCCTTAGAAGAATAATTCTGCAGTATGTGCCATTCCCAAAGTTTCACTTCTATTCGAGTGCATTCATTTAGTAATTAGAAATCATTAATATTCGTTGACTAAAAAATGAAAACTTAATTTAATGAAAGTCAAAACAGTTTTAGTTTCTTTTAATTTAAATTTTGGTTGTTTATTATATTTCGCACCTTTCATAAACGTCAAGAAATTCTGTTGTTTCAATTCAACTTGTCCAGATCACCTGTCTCCAATAATTACCTTTTTTCAAACTAAGCTGATTCTCCCCTCCCGCTTGGAAATCGTACAAAGCCACGAACAGCTGCGGATCGTCCTCCTCCTGTGCCAAAAGGTTTTCCTTGGACGTCCATCTGTTCGCGGTTTCGAGCGACATCGGTGTTGACGGTGCGCCAGAACCGGACGAGCCCGACAAAGTGCCCATCCCACCGGATCCCAGCGTGTTGGTACTGAGAGATCCCGGAGGTTCCGTTTCAGGTAGGCTGGGTATATGCGGAAGAGGTCTACTTTGCAGCAGCGCCTCTGCAAGCAAAAGAACAAAATTAAAAAATTCGAAAAATGCGCGATAACGATAATCGCAACACCTACGTCCCATTAAAATCTCCCGTTCGACCTTAAAACAATGCAACAATTATTGTTTTCACGATCGTACAATGTTATCAGCGTAACCCAGATGTGGTCGGTCTGCCATGTAAAATGGCGATAATTGGTTGACTTATTCGCGGCGAACGATTAGGATAATGGCGGAAACCGTGGCAAAACGGATCGTTTCCGTAAAACTGTACAGAAAGAAAAGATTGTGTTGCATGAAAGTGGCTACTGTCTAATTGTTTCGATGTAATACGAGTGCATAGTGATCATGTAAAGGTCAGCGAGGCAAGTGTCACGTTTCCGTGTTGTAGAATACATGTCAAAACTAAATATTAAATTACCACGACCCTGGACTGAAAATATCCAGGAAAGCTTTTAGGGCTGCGTTGTTTCATGAATAAATTAGAGCCTTTTGCTTCCTACTTTACCTATAAGCCAAAAAGAGAATTACAGAAGGGACGTTGTAATTTTATTAAACAGTTTTTAACTCGCTATGCACTTTTTAACACTGAAGGCCTTAATTTCATCATCGTGCTAGGAAAAAAATGAAAAGCACCGCTGCACTCTTTACAACGGTGTATGCTTCACGATGTAATTCTACAAATCCATTACAAGTGACCTGAATCTAAACTCAATCGGTAAATACCGCGAATATGTTTAATACTTTGTAACATATGTGACATAAAATCATTGAATTTTTAACATATACCCATTGCATCATATTAAACTATATCATGTGTTCATTGTTGTGTCAAATGTGTGCTAGTCGAATCAACAGAGCTTGAAATCATTTACCACCCCCGTATTTTCTCGATTTATGACCCGGTTCTATGTGGTATTCATCGCAACAATGATTCTAAGTGAACCGGATAGTGATGGATGAGCTTCTTTACCAACTTCTGAGCTTGTACGTAACCGCAGGTGCGTTTTGAAAAGGATGTTCAATTTTGCATGAAATAATCTATGGTTACATTAACATTAACGACTTATAACTGCAGGTAAAAGTTACTGATCATCTTTTATTACTCCTCTTTTCGTAATCAATTTCTCTTTATAAAGGTTCCATTTGCAATTTAAATCAATTTTGTATGCATTGGTATGATATTTAAATTGATTTTTTTTAACATTTGTTGGTTCAAGACAACTCTCCAAACGATTGCATTTTTTTTTAATGTTGCTTATAGCAAAATCACAGCATCTATTGTTCCACAACATACACAAAAAGTCCCTGCCCTTGACAATGCGGAACAAACTGCTGACCAAAACACTTTTTCCAAACAAACTTATTTCATAATCACTTTAAAAGATTGCTAGTTCTGACATGAATGGTGAATTGATTTTGATACACACGACTTTTATACGTGAATCTGATGGATCGGGAAAAGAGTAGACGCTTCCACAACCACTCCTGGTCTTTCTACATCTTCATTTATTGCTATGAAAAATTAGATGTTTAAAAAAGCAGCGTAGTTACAACTTTCACTACACCAGTTAAACAATTTCAAATTTATTCCTTAAATGTAAACCAAGTTAACAAATTTAATTTAGGTATTTGCATTAACATTAACTTCTGAATTCTCTTATCCAACATGTTTTATAATTTACAGTATTTACCATTTGTGCCCAAACGAGACATTTTTGCAAATAAATCGCACGAATTTAAACTGGATATTTTAATGAATCGAAAAACTTTCGTATCTTTCACACGAAAGTGAAAGTAATTAGAATTCGGTTATCTCTAGCTAATTATTTATACAAGATTTAAAATTTGAATGAGAGTAAAATTTAATTTTTTTCTTAATTTTTTTAATTAAATGGTGACATAATAGTTACATCGTTAGGATTCGCAAGCTATAAATTTGTCGTTACGTTACTGGAAAACCACTAATATGTGGACTGCTTTCTTTTTACACGATCTTTGATAATAACAATCACGTCTACGTTTTGCCAACATTGTCACTGGTAAAAATGGTTTGTTGTTTTTTTTTTAATCACAACATTTATTAATATTAATAACAATTTATCCATTACCACTTACGCTAATTACTTTCCCAAAGTTAATGAAACGTTCCTGTGGTGTTCAACCAAGTTTCTCTACTATTCGTTAAACGACGAACGGTTTATCGATTTTCCTTGTGAATAAAGAACAACTCGGTCGTTTTCCTTAAAAAGGCCGTTACTTTTCTGTTTACGAATATCTAAATAAAATTAAGTTGTTTCAATCCATTGACCACGCGATAAATATTGTAGCTTCGCAACATACACAATGGCCAACTTCATCTGTAAGCGCTTCATGACTATCCCGATTAAAAATACTAATAAATCCACTGCAGCACCCCCATGTTCTCGACGAGTCATTCATATTTCCAAGACGAAATAATGTGAAACAGCGACATAACTCAAAGCAATAATTAATTAACGCACAGAAACAGTTAGACCCCACAAGTACCACCATGAAGTAAAACCATATCCCCTTTAAGCGCTGTTAAGTGTTATCCGCTCAATACAATTTTTCAGCCTACACTTCCTTTTAGTAAAACGCAAATATGTAATTTATTATTTGGAATCCACTTATGGGACAAAATTTCGTGATCCCATCTACTTACGACACGTGACTATAAAGTTTCAAATTTTTTATTGTTAATTTCAACATTACAAGACTTCAAGAAACATCATTTATGAACAGTATTCGTAGCTCCAGAATTGATGCAAGAAAATTCTGGATGACGGACTTCCAAACATTCTCTACTACCATTTGTAATGAACATTTGAAGAAACATACGACAAGAATGGGATGTCATATCCATCTGTGTAGTTGAAGTTGTGAAATTATGAACGTTGAGAACATGACTTCTGGTAGGTTTAGTTGTTATTTCACCGAGATCGATGTGGATGGAAGTAAAAGTTCGAGAACTGTGCTCGGCATGTGTGAAAATGGTTCTAACTTCTTGTTGCTATGTGGGTGTTCCTTTTGATATTGTAGCATTAATTATGATGATTTTCAAAAAGTCTCAGCAGCAGTTATTTGATCCATGCAAATGTCGTAAATAACTCGCGAAGTCGGGAAAAATATGTTATCAATAGGTGCTTAACTCGACTTTTTGTGTTTAAACATCAAAAGAATTCGACTATTAAGCACGTACAGATATGGTTGCCCAGAATAATCGGCGGCACATAAAAATATGCATTCGTGTTAAAAGAAAATGAACTTTGAGATATTTTGTCACTCTAAAACTAAGGAAAGGACTAATTATTATTATTGATTTTTTATTGAATGGGGAAAATATTTGTTTGGAATTATTTCAATTTCTCAAAAATAACTTGATAATACTGACTACAACTTTGTCGGAAATTAATTTCGAAATGTCAGTAATTAAAAATTGATTTGCTGAAAATTTAAACACACTCATTAATAATACAATGACACTTATATTGGCAGAGTCAGGATATTTATGTATATTTCCGAAAAAAAAAAAAGGAAATATACAGATTACGTCTTAAATATGACCTGATAAAACGTATTTTTTAAAAATACAAACATTCAAGAAAAATGTGATTTACAGTGAAATTTTAATGAATAAAACAGAATTTTAACTGCAATAGATGCCGAATGCAGACTCCATGACCAATTCGATATGATTCATCTACGGATTTTTGTAGGAATTAGGAAATCGATTCGTTTTTACCAATTGACAACACGGCCGCGAATTATCTCGTATAAAATGCACTGCTAATGAGTTTGCTACGGTTTTTTGATGTTACAATGGTTAGGTTTACAAACGAAAATAACATTTCAACAAAAATTAAATATAACAAAGATACTGGTCCGTATTATTTTCCTTTGATTAATATTTACAGACACTCGTTACATTTTTTCTCTTTATCTGATAGATGCTTTTATCGTATTATGTCACTCATTCTAACCAAAATTTTAGATAATGAATGACTTGACGAAACTAGAAACGAGACTTAAATAAATCTTTATGCGATTCCTTGAGGACCATACACTAAATTTAGTTTCAACAGTATAGAATGTTCTGTTTTTAAGGCACAACACGTAACTTAGTAAGTTTAGATACAAAAAGAGGTTTATTTTTAAAAAATGGTTGAACTTTATTTCGACAGAACTTCCATCGCCCATGATCCCATGAAGTACAGTTAATTAAAGCCGCTTTTTTAAAAAATTATAAAATTTGATTTGCCGTGAGGGCGCAAATTCCGAAAATGTGGACAATATAAAGTATATTATGCCAGATAACCAACGAGAATAATATATTCTTAGTAATTACATGCTCAACTTCAAGGGTTTATGTATATACTTCGAAGAAATTCAACTATAATCAAATCACGTTCATATTACAAGCATCAGCGAGCCCATGTATTTGTGTTAAATTTGATTGATTTTATATCCTTGAAACAGAGGAGAGGACTTATTAATTAAGCTACAATGTAGCAAAACGGTCCGAAGGGATTTTGGACTCTTTTAAGACAAGAAAAAATAGAGCAAGATGAAGTTATGGAAAACAAGGTGTTCTATTTAAAAAAAACTGAAACAACTAAATTTGAAAATTGTAACGTTTTCGATTTTTTAATAAATGAAGAATATTAGGCAGTGATTTAATTGATACCACAAGAAAGCGTACCTGATTATTATCTTTTCATAAAATATTGCAATAAAGATTTAAAAAAATTGGAATAATGTGGCAATCTATAAAACAGGCTGTTATAAATACAAACATACATTCAACAAAAATAAAAAAGTATTTTTCCACATACCTTTGGTTTTAACTCATCTCATTACATTAGTTATTTCTGAGGAGACACATACAGCAAAACATTCTATAATTTTTTTCACAACCGCACATGCACAAAAAGTTATGGTGGGTCTTATGTCTATTAAACTATCTATGAAAGTCTTTCATTTTGCCATAAACACTTTTGTTATAAATAATTTTTCACTACAATTTTATCGTCGTAAGACAGAGGACAATTTTTTATTATATTATATATTATATATTCAACCGAATTCATTGTTTTTATTTATTTCACTCGCGCAGGATGAAAATGAACTCCCGTAGTTGAGTTACTGCTGGCGGTCACTGTTTCAATGTGACCCAACTCCAGCCAAATACGGCGGTCAGGGGCGTGGTTTCAAAGGCGGCGAAGTAAACAAAAAGTCTAAATGAGTCATGATTTGGACTCCGCTTTTATTGAGGCCTTATGAACGATATATCCAAGATGTAAGTTTTGATACATTTGATACAAATGGGGCGGTATAAAAAAATAGTTTTGATATTTATGACACAAACTTCTGGATAATTGTTTGGATACTGAAAATTAATAAAGTAATAAAAATAAAAGGGTTTACCAAATCTTTTTTTAATACAATATATTTATTATTTTATTAAACATAACGTTATTCATGTTCAAAACTGCAAAAATTACTACATTCTTTGAATTTTTTATTTTAGTTTTCTCATTCATCAAAATGGTAAAAAAATGCTAAAAATAAAATAAATACCTCACGAGTGCACGCACAGTTATACACAGGGGTACATTATTATTACACTACAGCTTACTACATGACGTCATCAATTTTTGAAAAGGGAGAAGAGATCAATTTTGGCTAGTACCATGTAATTTTTTAAATTTGTGCTCTAGTTGACCATAATGCGTACGTTAGCAATGCGACTGAAATGACTAACGTAAGCGTCATGGCCAATTAGAGTAGAAATTTAAAAAATCACCCGATATTTTACCATTTTCCCGAGAATGTTTAGAACATTTCCAACCGACAAACGCCGAACGGAAACGTCAAACCTTCAAATCAGACAATGATCGTAACGGCTCTATTGCAATGCATACTTAATAACTTTGGCTTCCGTTCATAACAGATTGAATCCGAAAAAAATTGGCGTCATGTTACAATCAAACAAATTCATGAGGGGATCGAACTTGCGACCTTCACGTTATAGCACAACCAAATGAGAGAATAGCGAATGTTATACAGTTTTGATTTCTTTTTGTAAAAACCTGAATGTCGAAGTTAAAAAATCAAGGCGAATTCATAAACCACACGTACAGGAGTTCGGTATTCTCAAAAATTTAAACAGCATTTGCCAGGCAAAATTTTTGGTTAGATCATAAAATTGCTGGTGGTCAAACACGTTTTAGTTAAGCTTTTACAATTTACGCATTTCTAAAATACCTATAAAACTTGAGAACAAGATCTAACGACAGATGATAGAATGATAACATACGGAAACGGGAGACATATATTTTTTCATACTATAGGGGCCATGAAATTTTCGCAAATTATATACCCTCAAAGCAAACAAAGGGTGGGTGGGTGTGACTAGTATTTGTAAAGAAAAGACTGATTTTGGCCAATGACATACCCACTATGAAAACGCACGGCGGGTGGGTGGGGCTAGTATTTGTAAAGATAGGACTGATTTTGGCCAATGATATACCCACCATGAAAACTGTGGGCGGATGGGTGGGGCTAGTACTTCCTAAGATACGACTAATTTTAGCAAATCATATACCTTTAAAACAAATAAAGGGTGGGTGGGTGGGGCTAGTATTTGTAAAAAGAAGACTGATTTTGGCCAATGACATACCCACCATGAAAACGGAGGGCGGGTGGGTGGGGCTAGTACTCCCTAAGATACGACTGACTTTGACAAATGGCATACCATCTAAGAAAATAAAAGGGGGGTGGACTGGGCTAGTACTTGCTAAGATGACATACAGTAATACGATAATTTCTCTATTGTAAATGTATTTTCAAATCATGGGCGCTCGAAGTTTAGATCTATCAAATCAAATAAAACAATGAATCGTAAATTGGTTACCTAAATATTTATAAAATTATTTAATTACTGCAAAATGAAAATTATCGCTACAAAATGGTTGAAAATTAAGCATAGCCATTTTGATTATGAAGTTACCTTTGGATACACTTCATATCTACAAAATCCACTACATACACTCACATACAGGGTACAGGGTTGCTAAAAAGTAGGGACGCACCTGAATATCTCGGGAACGATTAGATGGATCTTCTTGAACGATATAACGAAACTGGTAATGTTAGAAATCGTCAAAGGACCGGAAAACCAACCAAAAATCCAAAAACTTCAGTAACGAAATCAATCAAACGAAATCGAATTTTGGGAAATTAATCGCACACAGACCAGAATAAAAAAAAAACACAGACTAAAGTTGTATCTACGGTTCTTTGAGTAACATACCCTAAAATTATATTTTGAACATACAAAGTAAATACGTACGTAGCGGAGCTTTCAAAGCGCTCCGCTAGTACCCTTTCGAGGGCGCTGTCCTCGGCAGCGCCGATATCAACCCCACCAAGCTCACCCCCACTGGAACGCACCCCACCTGAAGTTACTTCATTGTGCAGGTACTCCCACGCATCTCAACCCTGCCTATAAAAGGGCAACTCGGACGCTTTCCAGGCAGATGGAACTCCACCATCTCCACCTTAAGGGCTGCACTGTCTCGGTCCCCTTCTGGTGATCACCAGGGCTGCACTGTGTTACGGTCCCCTGCGCCGCTTCGATATTATTACCAGGGCTGCACTGTGTTACGGTCCCCTGCGCTGCTTCGAGATCTTCACCAGGGCTGCACTGTTTTACGGTCCCCTGCGCCGCTTCGAGATCTTCACCAGGGCTGCACTGTTTTACGGTCCCCCTGCGCCGCTTCTACGACGTCATCTCCAGGGTCGCACTGTCCAGGTCCCCTGTGCCGTATCGCCGACGTCGTCATCTCCAGGGTCGCACTCTCTAGGTCCCCTGTGCCGTATCGCCGACGTCGTCATCTCCAGGGTCGCACTCTCTAGGTCCCCTGTGCCGTATCGCCGACGTCGTCATCTCCAGGGTCGCACTCTCTAGGTCCCCTGTGCCGCATCGCCGACGTCGTCATCTCCAGGGTCGCATTCTCTAGGTCTCCTGTGCCGCACCGCCGACGTCGTCATCTCCAGGGTCGCACTGTCCAGGTGCCCTGTGCTACATACATCGCCGCCGTCATCCCCTACGACGCTCTGAGTCCCAGGAGCCGCCACCATCCCCGACGAGAATTGCCACCACTTCGATAACCCATACCCATATTTTGCTTTGTATTGTTTGCTTATTATCAATAAACCGCTGAGCTACCACAATCTGTCGCCCTCACGTGGGGCCGCGAACAAGGGAGGATACCACAAACTGGCGCCCAACTTAGTGGCTCGAAGGAGGCAACATTCTACAAATCTATCGCCCAACTTAGTGGGGCTCGAGGTAGGCAAAATACCACAAAACTGTCTACCAACGTCGCGGCTCGAAGAAGGCAAGATTCCACGGCAAAAAAAAAAGAACGGCATCACTCCCAGTCCGAAGAAGTCCTCGTAACTCCACAATGGCGGCTATACAGATGACACCAGAGCAGTTCCAGCAGCTCTTGGATAGGGTACAAGTTGTCCCACAACCGCAAGTGGTCAGGAACCGCCACTTTACCCACTGCCAGGCCCGTTTTGACGGAAAGCGCGCCCACGCTGCTGTAACGGAATTTATTACGGCTGCGAGTTTATACAAGGATATGGAAAATATCACGGACGAGGACGCCATAGCCGGCTTACCCCTACTATTGACTGAAGAAGCCAATCAATGGTGGAATGGCGTGAAAAATCAGATTCACACATGGAGAGAAGCGACGGAACTTCTACGAGAAGCTTTTGCCCCCAGACGACCTAACCATCGCCTTTTTTTGGACATTTTTAATAATCCCCAGGACGAAAAGACGCCAACCGATAAGTTCATAACCGTCCAACGAGAACGACTGGCACAAATGACGAGAGACTTGGACGAGGAATGGCAGTTAGACATAATCTACGGTCTGCTGAGATACCATATTCGGGATAAAATCGCCAGGTCCGACTGCAGGTCCTTCGCCGAACTTCTCGATCAGTCCCGAATCGTTGAGGAGAACGAGCGAGAAACGAGAGTTAGAAACCACGCACCAGAAACCCCAGAAAATGGCCAAACATTCCGACGGCAAGAATTCCCAAGAATCGACCGAAGACCACGGCCCAGGTGCGATTTCTGTAAGAACTTTGGCCACGAGACACAAGAATGCAGGAGAAAAACACAGGATCAGCGACGACCGGCCAATGACCAAGAGATCATTAGATGTTACGGATGCCAACGTCCCGGCGTTTTCCGCCGGAACTGTCCAAACTGCAATTCAGAGACACGACGGACAAACCTCTGTGCAGCGAGGATAAATTCTAGAGCGCAACCCACCATAGATCGCTCACAAGAAATCCTCCGAGATATGCAGGTACCGCCACTCACCGTACCGATGCAAATCGATGACATCCGGACCTTCTCCGCACCATCACCAGCCCGAGATTTTTCCGCGATGGAATACATGGGGGCTGACGCCCACTCCGCCATTGGGAATGAGAAATTCCCCGAAATTCCGCGCATCACGTTCTCCTCTTTGCAACTTCCAGCAGAGAAAGGACGGACCTTCCGCAAAGAAAAGATGTCCCGGCGTAAAGGGCGGAGGAAGATGAGGAAACCCTTTGTGCTAACGACAGATAGCAGCTACGTACGAGGAGTAGCTCCACTCCAGGGGGAGGCCACCAACGAACTCCCTGTAAAATACGGTAGCCGCTTGTTCACGAGCGCCGAAAGGAAATACACCGTCCAGTCGCGAAGACCCGCACACGAGTACCAACCCCGAGATCAAGTACTGGTAGTAACCCATCCACGAATCAACGCTCGAAAAGGAGTCAGCGCCCAAATTGCTCCTAAACGCGAGAGGCCTTACATTAGGCGCCCACAAGGACCTACGAGTTATAAGGTATACGACGCACAGCATCCCCAAGCATCCCTAGGTTTCTACCATACTCCGTTTCACGGGAGCACTACACCTACGCCAGCGCCAGTGGCCCCGCTACGAAAACGAGGCCGCCTCAGAAAGCAAGTTCAGGACCATAGTCGGGACGCCTTAATGGTCCTGAGGGGGAGATTGTAGCGGAGCTTTCAAAGCGCTCCGCTAGTACCCTTTCGAGGGCGCTGTCCTCGGCAGCGCCGATATCAACCCCACCAAGCTCACCCCCACTGGAACGCACCCCACCTGAAGTTACTTCATTGTGCAGGTACTCCCACGCATCTCAACCCTGCCTATAAAAGGGCAACTCGGACGCTTTCCAGGCAGATGGAACTCCACCATCTCCACCTTAAGGGCTGCACTGTCTCGGTCCCCTTCTGGTGATCACCAGGGCTGCACTGTGTTACGGTCCCCTGCGCCGCTTCGATATTATTACCAGGGCTGCACTGTGTTACGGTCCCCTGCGCTGCTTCGAGATCTTCACCAGGGCTGCACTGTTTTACGGTCCCCTGCGCCGCTTCGAGATCTTCACCAGGGCTGCACTGTTTTACGGTCCCCCTGCGCCGCTTCTACGACGTCATCTCCAGGGTCGCACTGTCCAGGTCCCCTGTGCCGTATCGCCGACGTCGTCATCTCCAGGGTCGCACTCTCTAGGTCCCCTGTGCCGTATCGCCGACGTCGTCATCTCCAGGGTCGCACTCTCTAGGTCCCCTGTGCCGTATCGCCGACGTCGTCATCTCCAGGGTCGCACTCTCTAGGTCCCCTGTGCCGCATCGCCGACGTCGTCATCTCCAGGGTCGCATTCTCTAGGTCTCCTGTGCCGCACCGCCGACGTCGTCATCTCCAGGGTCGCACTGTCCAGGTGCCCTGTGCTACATACATCGCCGCCGTCATCCCCTACGACGCTCTGAGTCCCAGGAGCCGCCACCATCCCCGACGAGAATTGCCACCACTTCGATAACCCATACCCATATTTTGCTTTGTATTGTTTGCTTATTATCAATAAACCGCTGAGCTACCACAATCTGTCGCCCTCACGTGGGGCCGCGAACAAGGGAGGATACCACACGTATATATTTTTATATATTTTCATTAGTCTCTTTCTAAGGTTTATAAAAGTAGTTGTATTTCCAATTATTTTCTTCTATGGAATGGGGGTGGAAAGTAATAAAATCTAGGATGTGAAAAAAGTAAAAAAAACCCAACCTTAATTTTTTTTATATACTATTTGCCACTGGAACAGTAAAAATTGTTACATTTCAATTTTCGAAGAAACGAATCTTAAAATGACTTCTAGATGTCGAAATCTACAAGAAAATGTCTAGCTAATTTTCGAAAATGGTTGAAAAATGGTCAAAAATGTCAAAATCAGTCATATCTTATAAAATCTAGGATGTGAAAAAAGTAAAAAAAAAAGCGCTAACCGTATTTCGTGCGTTCTCGATGTGACTCATGACCCCTTGAGTACGAAAAAAGTAGTTTTCCATTTCCGTCCGTCTGTCATCTGTCATCAGATAATCTCTGAAACTACAGGACCGATTGTTGTCAAATTTTGTATGTATATTAGGACTATCATATAGAATAAGCTAAACGAAATTTTGGCTAATCATCCCCACCACTAATTTACGATCGTAAATTTGTTTTTATTTTTATAAAATAAGATACCCCTGCTTGTGTGGTGTATGAATCTGTCTTGGGTTTTTACCCTAGACATTCAGATTTTTGGAAAAAATTCCAGATCGTATAACATTTTGCAATTTAGCTTTGAAACTGCAAAACCGAATGCTCTGAAATCTTTCAAACGTTTTTAGTAAACATAATCATGATAAATCGTTAATCAAAATTTATTCGTTAATCCCTTTCCCAAAAATTGATGACGTTTCTCAAAATTTTACGGAAGAAATCTTCTCTGAATCATGCAAAATATTATGAATCGATATTTGTGGTTTGCCAGTGCACTCATAGTTTTTAGAAATACTTATACAGGGTGTCTTCAATTTCTAATAATTATAATGAGATATCGAAGATCGTAAGTTTAGTGACTCACGCTGTATATTTTACAACAAATTTGATTTAAATTGTTTATTTACTTTTTTTGGGAATAAATCAATTTACAACAGTTTGGCGGAAAAATTTGAAAAAGTTATTCTGATTTATAGCGAATACATATTTAGTAACATCATAATTAATATTATTTATTAAACTATATAAAGGTGCTCCGAATATCGATAGTTTAGCTTTGTCAGTAAAAATGTTGGAAGTTCGTGTTTTAGTTGCAAGGCCCCATGTATATACAGGGTGTTTACTAAACATGTGGCAAAAATTTAGGTGTTATGGCCTAGGTTATTTTAATATTTTTTGTCCCTGAATGATTTTAGGACAAACCCTTGGTTTCAAAAATACTGCACATATAAAGGTCTCTGCACTGATTGAAATGGACCTCACTTATGGCCTTTTTATTTTTGAAACATTAGTGTACACGGCTCCAAAATTACTGAAAAATCAAGAAGGCTTTCGAAAACGGATAATTGTAGAGTGTATTGCAATAAGAAACAACTCAGGTATTTTTGAAAAAGTTCGGCAGCGAATATCGCATGCATGCATTTTAACTGGTAGTAATCATTTTCAGCAGTTTTTACAGATTAAGAATCTTGAAGTATGAAGTATGAAGTAATAAAATATCGTTTTTCTCGAAAAGCTTTTATCGCCCTGTATGTTCGAAAGCGTCTTTTACAAAAGCATCCAAAGACAAAAAGTAGTTAAATAGTGGGGGTCCTAGCTCAAGAAATCTGAGCTAGGAGCCCCACTACATTTTAGGATTGGTGGGCACATTGTAGGTCCCTTTATTAACAGAAATTTAACGTCTAACGAATACCTCCAACTTTTGCAACAAAGTGTTATTCCTCGACTTAGACAAATATCTCCCAACTATGGAAACCCAATCTACCTTCAGAGTCTAGATGATTCCAACAAGATGGAGCAAGACTTGAATGAAACTTTTCCTAGAAGGCGGATAGGGCGAAGGGGAGCAGCTGAGTGGCCAGCTAGGTCTCCCGATTTAACCCCACTTGACTTTTCTCTGTGAGGTTATGTTTATGTAAAAAATCGAGTTTATGTCAAGAAACTACAAAACATCAAAGAACTTCAAGAAAGAATATTAAATGTGATTGCTGATATTTTTTCTAATATTCTAACAGATTCATCTGAAAATTATTGTTTTATTTTATGTTAATTTGAACTTTTTTCAATAATATAATTTTTACTTCCCGAGCGTAAGCAAAGGAAGTATTGTAATCGAGTCCGTCGGCCGACTCTCTACTTTTACGTTTTCTCGATCTTTCATGACCCCTAGAAGACGAAGAAATAGGTCTCCCATTTCCGTCTGTCTGTCTGTCTGTCCGTCTGCCGTCCCGGATTTTTATTAGACAGATAATCTCCGAAAGTACTCGACCGATTGTTGTCAAATTTTGTACTTATATTAAGAATATCATGTAGATGGTAAAACGCTAACCAAAATTTGTCTAATCATCCCCACCGCTAATGCGATGACGTCACTTCAAAATTGTACATAGTAAATGGGTTTTCAATTGTATAAAAAAACATAGTCCTACACATGTAGTTTACAACTCCGAATTGACTTTTCACCCGAAACGTCCAGATTTTTGGAAAAAAAATCAAAATTATAAAACAACATTTTGAAATTTAATTTTTAATCTGCTAACCAGAATGCTTTGAAATGTTGCAGATGTTTTAAGGCTATAAAGAGCATTATAAATCTTTAGTCAAAAAATATTTGCTTATCCCCTCCAAAAACTTGATGACGTCAGCTCAAAAGTTTGTGGAATAAATCATATCTAAAATGTACAAAATATGATGAGTCTGTACTTGTGATCTATCACTCCATTCATAATTTTTGGATTTGCATATACAGGGTGACTCAAAAAAATTAATGAATGCGTAAATTTATTTTACTGATTTACTCAGAAACTACAAAACCGAATGCTTTGAAATCTTGCAGATGTTTTAAGGTTATAAAGAGCATAATAAATGTTTAGTCAAAATATATTTGCTTATCCCCTCCAAAAAATTGATGACGTCAGCTCGAAAGTTTGCCGAATAAATCCTATCAAAACTGTAAAAATATGATGAGTCTGTACTTGTAATTTATCACTCCATTCATATTTTTTGGATTTGCATATACAGGGTGACTCAAAAAAATTAATGAATGCGTAAATATATTTTATTGATTTAATCAGGAACTACAAAACCGAATGCTCTGAAATCTTGCAGATGTTTTAAGGTCATAAAGAGCATAATAAATGTTTAGTCAAGATATATTTGCTTATCCCCTCCAAAAACTTGATGACGTCAGCTCGAAAGTTTGCCGAATAAATCATATCTAAAATGTACAAAATATGATCAGTCTGTACTTGTAATTTATCACTCCATTCATATTTTTTGGATTTGCATATAGAGGGTGATTCAAAAAAATTAATGAAAGCGTAAATTTATTTTACTGATTTACTCAGGAACTACACAACCGAATGCTTTGAAATCTTGAAGATGTTTTAAGGTTATAAAGAGCATAATAAATGTTTAGTCAAAATTCATTTGCTTATCCCCTCCAAAAAATTGATGACGTCAGCTCAAAAGTTTGCCGAATAAATCCTATCTAAATTGTATAAAATATGATGAGTCTGTACTTGTGATTTATCACTCCATTGATTTTTTTTTTGGATTTGCATATATAGGGTGAATCAAAAAAATTAATGAATGCGTAAATTTATTTTATTGATTTACTCAGGAACTACAAAACCGAATTCTTTGAAATCCACTGCGAAAAAAAAACATAATAGGCATGCAGTCGTCACGTTTCCGACAGCGAGGGAAGTACTGTCGAAACTCTTTAGACCAATTTTTTATTTAAATTTTTCAAATAGCTTTCGAATCAATGCATTCAATTACAATCATTACATCGGAATATTGTTATTTCAAGAATATTTTGTAAATTATTTGGAAACGGCATTTAAATCAATGTGTTACCTTTATTTCAGAATGTACTACCGCTCTCGGAATGTTCAACTGTTTCCATACTTTTTAACGACGCTGTATATCCAAATAGTCATCCTCTAATAATTTGTACCAGAACCCCAATCAATGTATTTAGCGTCCTGCTAACTCATTAGAAACACAAAATTCAAGAAATAAAGCCAAAACAAGAAAAATATGTACGTTGTATCAGATATAGTAAAAACTGATAGAAATCTCTTTTTTTGAACATGTGACTAATGGTTACCCGAAAACGTGTACGTACGTATTTGCACAGGCATTCCGATGACGCGATAAACAAAATGCAAACCCGTCATATTTTTCCTACTGATTTATCCTGAATAATTCCGACAAGAATAACATAAATTTATGGTTTCAAAAAAGCGGTTATTTCCGCTATCTCCCCCATCGAAATAATATCCGTTGCATTCTAAAAAACAAAACCGATCATTTTACATAACTGGGAAAGTGCCCGAAGCGTAACATCTACAAATAACCGCGACTGCATTCTTCCTCGCATAATTTTCTAACGTCTAGAAAAGATCATTTTTGATATCCGAATCACGTTAATGGCATCTCTCGTTCAATACGTCTCATTATCAAGACCACAAACAACGTGGATCTTGCAATGATCGTTACGAGCGACCGTTAAAACTTCATTTTAATTACCGCACTTAACGACCTCGGCAGTCCGCGAACCGCCGAAGAGAAAACAATAGAGAGTTAACCAAATCGATTCAGAAATCCAACTTTCGCTTTTCGAATGCGTCCACCGCAACGAGATCGTAAAAAATAAGAGCAGCAACAATGGAACGAACGTCTTCTTCATCTCGGCGTGTCTTCTAAAACAGGAACGAAGAACCTTGCCAAGGTCTGGCTTCCGTAATTACCACCTTCGGAACGTCGCTGTCGTTCTGGGAACGTACGGCTGGAGAATAGACTAGAGGTTAGTGCACTTGACGAGATCATCATCTTGCGAAAAAAATCACCCACGGATTGTGTGGCTAATTGAGATTATTGCACATGGACGGTGACCTTCGCAAGGCCACACCCCGTCACTTCACCTCCTCATACCGGAGTTTGTGGAGCGAGACAGGCCCGGATTTCGCGGCCAAATTTTAATTAGAACTCGTCTACGTCGGCTTATCTTGACTTATTTAATTATGAATGCGTTCGTACCAAATACAAATTCGATTCGACTATTCGGAGAGGAGTCACTAAATTCTCTTGGGGATGAGGTGGTCTATCTTCTACGAAATCGACTGAATCTCCGTCGTCGGTAAATAATTTAAATTGTCCCAAACGGAAACTTTGTCGAAAATGGGAAAAGTTTAGAGATTTAGATGTTTGAATCTATTCAGCGAAGGGAACAACTATACAACTAAAGAATAAAAATCGACTACCCGCCTAATAAAAACTACATTCATCATCGATAGAAGTTATCCACACAAATATGTATGTGTACAAAATCATCACTTCTAGTAGGAGCAGAAGTCGTTAAAAATTGTATTTTGAATTGACATCATTCGATTGGGAAATTATGATCCGTTTCTGGGGTTATAGAGAAAATAAATCAGTTCGTCTATCATTCTAAAAAAACATTATTTCAGAAAACTTTTTTTTTATGAGGACTGTTCATACGGGAATTCTCCAAACGACAACTTTTATTTTAAGTTTGCTAATTTACGTATAATGTACATAGACCTGTTTGACTGATATACTTCAGAAGTGAGGGAAGTTCAGTGTAAAAGCATTCGACAATTTTTTTCTCAATAAAAGAAATTATAGATAAACCAGGTCATATCCCTCATAAATCCGAAATAATTTACGCCGCCCCGTCCACATGGGGAACCGCAATTTTTCCTTCAAACTTAAACATAAATTATTTCACAACACTGCAAACACCCAACCGTCTGTTCCGCACACTGGAAAAGCTGAATTCCATTCAACTTGTCTAATCAAGCATTCAGCTCGCAGTTACCTGTACAGTTACACTTCAACCGCACCAATTTCGTCGCTATATGGTACACATATAAACCTATTAGATTTATAACATCAATAAACCGTAGTGAGATGAATACAAAATAGCAATCCAGGTGCGCCGGCCATGTTTCCAAATATGACTTAACCAACCGTCTACGCTGTGAATGAAAATAACATTCCTGGATTCTCTCGCGTTCATATCCACAAAAAATGTTCTGGCACGATAACGATCATTCGTAGGCACGGAAGTTTTTTATGTGGAGGAAATGAAAGCAACACCCCAAATTGAATTAAAAGTCGATATGTCAAGATAGAAGTCATTTTTCTTTTAAATGATATTTTGTAGAGGAAAAGTAGTGGTGTAAGCAGTGGCGGCTCGAGGTAGTTTCACTAGGGAGTGCACCTTTTCAAATTAAAACATTCATAAATAAAATAGATACAAAAATACTTGTATGAAATTAAAAGCACGGAAATATTTATTGAATTTAGCTTAAAACTTGGATGTATGCTAACAATGGAGAGTATGTATGAAATAAATAAATTTCAAGTGTTACCATGATATTTATATAAAAATACAGGAGTCGTATGACTGTTCAAAAGCTCTTTCGATTTTAAATACGACTACCTACGTCATTTTTATGTGCCCTTCATTATTTTTTTTTTGTAATCGTAATAATAATAAAATTAGGATTAATAGCGATAAAAAATCTTTTACCTTGATCTCAATCCATTACCGATCCGACTCAAGTAAGTTAGGAGTATAAAACTAAACTTTAAAACAGAATTTTATTCCACATAATTTGGATAAGTATGAATTCTCTAGATGAACAATAATAGTAAGCTTATTGTCCAACTTTCTTCTTATATTTCCTTTTGGAAGAACAAAATTTACTCTTGATAACAACCACGGACAGTAAATGTGTCCAAAAATATTAAACAAATTACGACATAAAATTAAAAGTACTAAATAAAATAAAATGAATATGATTTGTGCCCTTTATACCACAACTACTTTAAAAATTTTCTGTGCAGCCCTTCTACAGTTGACTTATAGCAACCATAAAAAGGCACCAAAAATGATCCCGGTATAAATTCAAACGATTTAGTGTTGCGCAATACAAAAACTAATAAGGATGATGTACTTGGTACTAATTCTTGCATTTTTGTTGAAACATTTTTGCATCCAATTGTGTCTTCTAACCAGTCAATATATTTGAAAATCTTAACACATTGTCGACATAAAATAATATCTAACAATTAGATACCACCGAAAGAAGGTCATTTTAAAAACATCAAGGGACCAACGTTTGATCCTTGTGGTACTACTCAGGATGCTTGATACTGAGGCGAATTGAATTCGTTTTGACTAACTTTCTGTAATCTGCAAGCGGGGGAAAAATTTGAAAAAATCGCGTAGTGAATGACTTCAGCCAAACTGATACAATTATATAAAATTAATCCATGATGTTTGGCCACTTACTTTAATGAAGTCGATCAACTTCACTTTTTGAATTTAAAAATGATTTAAAAATGGGATACCTATTTCGAAAAACTCCAGATTTTATTACAGAATTAATTAAAGCCCGCAATTAAAAAGTTGGGAATATTGTCAACAACCGACGAAAAACTAGGGTTACGTTTTAGCGAAAATTTAATGTGGGGATATTTCAATCAATAGAACATGACTTGACTAGAGAACTGACTTTCATGTAGGTGTACTTAAGGGTCCTCAGTCGTCGCCCGCAAAATCGGTTTCAGTGAGAAGAATTATTTTTTGTATTTTAACTATGCAACTCAAAGTACCGATCCACGGCAGGTAGCGACCCAAGAGAGGAGAGATTATGGTCACTGTAGGGAGTCCGTCATAAAATGCAAATCGGTAAACAACGCCAGATAAGCTTGTTTATTTTCAAATGAAGGGTACAGGAAAATAACCATGGAAATCCATTTGTATGTATTTTGAAAGAAATTGAGTTGAAAGTTTAAAATGCTGCAGAAAATAGACTGAGAAACCCACAAGGTTCAGTCTAACAAAACTTTTTATTTTCTTTATAATGTTTTAAAAATATATAAAATAAATTATGTTCAAATATAACAGCAAAAAAAATTGGTGGAAAGTTGTTTCGACAGAACTTCCCTCGCGCCTAAAATACAAAGAAACATATCCAGCATTTTCGAGTTAAATTTTTACTTTAGGTACACAATTTTGTGATGAAATCATCAACATTTAGCAAGGACACGTAAATCAATGTTGATTAGACTAAAAATAACAGTATTCAAAAAAATTCTGGGAAAATGGAGTGAGTCGAGACTGATTTAATCAATAGAATAAATTGACTCATTCATTAATTTTTTTGAGTCACCTAGGTATATAAGCAAATCTAAAAAAATATAAAAAAATATAAATGCTTTGATAAATTACAAGTAAAAACTCATCATATTTTGCACATTTTTAGTAGAATTTATTCAGCAAAATTTTGAGATGACGTTATCAATTCTTTAGTAGCATAATCCTGAACTTGTGGTTTATAAATACATTATTGAGATTTTTCGGCTTTTCGGTTTTTCGATTTTCCAACTTCTGATGTTTTAATTTTTCAGAATTTTAATTTTTGACATTTTCAATTTTTCCATTCTTCAAATTTTCAAGTTCACCATTTTTTTATTTTTCGATTTCTCAATTGTCCGATATTTCACTGATACGATTTCGCAATTTTTAAATTTTTCGATATTTTAATTTTTCAATTTTTAAAATTCTAGATTTTTCATTTCTCGAGTTTCGGCTCTTCTATATTGCAATTTTTCAGTTTTCGGGAGTTTTAAACTTTTCGATTTTTCAATTTCTCGATTTCTAAATTTTAGATTTTCCAATTTTAATTTTTTTTATTTTTTCGTGTTTGGACTATTTATTATTGCTAAAAATAAAAGCAAAAAATAACTACCAAAATTGTGACTAAAAATATGTAAAAACTAATAGAAAATAGAACACATTGCTGCTAAAACATAGAAATAACTGTATTTTCCCAAAAAAATCTATTGCATGATTACTGTTCCACTAGTATTGCTAATTTAGGACGTTAGTATCAAACGCATTGAAAGTATTAATTCTTAGTTAAACAAAAAAATAGTTGAGTGTCAAAATCGAGTGAGACGTGTGTAAACAAAAGCATCTAAATAATAACTATTTCCCGCAGAATTTCTGGAGGCTTATAGAGTCGACATTGGCCTGAGCGCGCTCCGGTCTGTGGATCATACAAGTTCTCGGGCGACGATGTATCTAACGAGGCAGTTGAAATACCTGATATGTCACAGCCCAAAAAGTATTTCTCAAAAAACTTTCAAACGTTGATGTCTTTTTAATCGAACAAAACACAATTGGCGAACGCAATAATCCAGAATGGGGCGCAGAAAAATCCTTTAGACTAACCGAACATTATTTTGGTAAAATTTGCAAAATGAGAGAACAAGTAACACGGCTAATCCTACTGTACTGTGAAAAACATTTTACATCCCTGCAGATCTAGTTCAGCATGTACTCTTCCAAAATCTTTGCATAGAAAATGAAGCAAGGGCAACTGAAGCATTTTGCAGTAACACCAAACTGACAATAAGACAATGCGGTTTGTACATTTTTAGCGGCATCGCCAGACGGCTTAATAAACAAAAACGCTATCGTAGAAATATATAAAATGTCCAATTTAAATAATGCTTAATTCAACGAGATGATAAATTTTGGGAAAATAATATGATAGAGCCCTAGAAAATTTTTATTTATATGCCTTACTTCCGGAGAGAGTAGATTCTCGTTATAAAACAAGTCAACCCATTAGGACCCGGGGTGGGCTAGTTAGCATCATGCTTGCCCGCTACACCTTGGGTCGTGGGTTCGATTCCCGCCATGGCTCTGGGTGTAACGTGTATGTCCCGTTCCCCTGTAATTGGGCCTCAGTGCCTGTTGGGGGACGTAATTAAAAAAAAAAAAAAAAAATTAGACAAATTGTAAAGAAAAAATTATACAATTAAATTTTTTTATTTGCATTCGCGTCATGTGTAGTTCATATAAATCTTTTGCCCTTGTAGTATAAACACACACAGGAATAAATAGTAATATTGGAATAGGTTTACTGGAGATATCACGTAAAAAACGTGCCTATAATACTCTACCTCATAGGTGGTGCGGAAAAGAGTATGCAAAAATTAAATTTAAATAAAAATGATTGTTCAGGTAAATAAGTGGTTAGTGAAGTGATGAGAATCTAAATCTTGTCAGTTTTGTGTATAATTATTAATATATATATATAAAATGACAGATTAATAAAAGATATTTGAATAATTTTTTGAAAGAAAATATTTTAGTAGAATATATAAAACTAGCTGTTACCCGCAGCTCCGCTTGCGTGGATTTCGCAATTAGGACACATTATTTTTCATCCCCTGATTTATTTTTTGATTTCAATTTTATTACTTTTTAAGTTTGTGCAGTCTTCATTAATAACAATATATAAAAGTGTTTGTTCTCCGCCTGACAAATCAACATAACTACTGGAGCTACGAGTAGAAACACAAAATTTGGACAGAAGGTTCCTTTCGTAATGTAAGCATCCATTACCCCTAGGTGTATGAAATAAGGACTGAAAGTTTAGGTTTAGAGTTAGAGTCCCGTGAATTTTTAAATACGACGGAGAGGGGGGGGGTGATATAAGTGGCCATAAGGATTCCCATCTTAAATTTTATACCCCATGTTAACATGTTTGAGTAAAGATTTAAAATATTTAGATATTTTTGTCGCTAATAGCTGTAGGCAGCTATGGAAAAACAAACATTTACCTGACCTATTTAACTTGGTTGTAAATTTGATATTATTCTGTATTTAATAAACTTTCGTTGTACCTATAAAAGTATGTCATAGCTAATCTCTCTGAAATAGTCTCTGTTTTGTATGACTTCTTCACGTCTTACAGGCAAACCATAGTACTCTCAACATTGTCTTCCTAAAGACAGCACCGTGTCTGTAATGGAAATCAGACACTTGTTGTACACTTCATTTATAATCTGAACACTCTCTTGACACTCTGACTGAACTTGACAAACCCAAAGCTTTGCATAATGACTGGTATGTGAAATAAACGACACTATCAACAGTTTTTAAATCCGAGAATTATGTTGGCTCTCTCATTGCATGAAGAAGAGGATCAAGGTAGAAACATTCCGCGTTATTAGGGTGAACGGTGTACACTCTGCTCAAAGCTTGATCTCTTTTGACTCCCGGCGAACCATCAACATTGTTTCCACTTTTTCATCTTTCAAATTTGGTACTTTTCCACACATAGTATTAAGGTACTTCAACATAAAGAAAGATTTTTGCAAAAGTATCCGCTTTGCAAAGCTCAAAAAATCATAGAGGAGTAGTTTTCTGTGAATTATTTACCTTTTCAGTAACATTATTAAAGTCGTTAGGACTAAAATAGACAGCAGGCCATTTTCCAAGTGCACTGGGAGATGAAAAACCGCTGGAAATTGTTCATGTATAGGAAAGGCCAAGATTCTCCAGCTGCTAATATATCGACCACTTTCATATAATTGGACCTCATCATTGTGATTTTCAAGACCAAATAATCCTGGTTGGATCCTTTATTAACACATTTGCATATAAGTATATTTAATAGATTTTTTCTTTCAGGAGAATTCAAGGATATTTTTTGGTACAGCTACCTCATTTTATACACGGAAACACAAAATTAGAATACTTAAGAGAGAAATACTCTGACAATTCGTGACATAAAACACAACCGTCAACGCTGTGTGGCCTCACGCGTCCGACCGCAGACCGCGTTCGCGTCGCAGTCGCTTACTCGGTGACGTCGCGCCCTCCCCATTTCCATACAACTTCTTAAATTTCAAACGCTTAGGACTGATTTTTCCAATAATCCTACTACCTCTAATATGCGAAAAACATATTTAACTATTTTAAACTTTGATTTTTAACCACTTTTGGATTAATACTTAACTTCTCCTGTTTCTCACATTTCCACCCAAATTATATTCCGTTGGGGATGAATATCAAAACAAAAATTTTAATCAGTCAGTCAAGACCGTCGTCTTCGTTGATTCACTATTAAAGTCTCTCCAATCCCTTAAATGTGACATGTGAGGGCGCATACGTCGGGAGGGAAAGGAATCTGTAATGTCGGCTAAATGCTGTCGTGGTCTGACTTTTTGACACAATTTGACATCATGTATTTCAGTTTTTACTTGAAAAAGAGGCAAAATTTCGGTACCGGCACCAAAGTCACAACGCCATGGGCGTGGATGGTCTGCAAAGGGATATGCAGTAGGAAAGTTTTTCTTTGAGGTGTTTACATTGTTATCGGAATGTGTCTCAAGAATTATGAAGCTGCATTCTGGATCACGTTTAGTACTTGCTGGGGAGCTTGAAGAAGTAGGTAGTGGTGACTTGGAACCATGGAGGAACAAAGTAGGAACAGAGCCGGGTTTAAGTCTTTTATTTGCGTAATAACAACTTCTCTCAAAATGTTTACCACAAATGTATAAATTATTTGCAATATTATCACCTGAAATGGTTTTAATGGCTATACATTCCCTTAGGTAAAAGACTCATGTGGGGGTACCTACTTGTAGCATTAAAAACCTTTTTGCACCACAACCTTTTGTTCACAGTGTTTGAAGGGAATCTGTGCATTATTTTATGGTCTCTAGGATCCTTGATTACCTCACAAGCAGGCACAGAGCAATATTTTTTGGACATTTTGATAATATCAATTCAAGCACAAACTGTTTTGGCGCGTAACAAAACGGATTAATTACAGATTCCTGTAACTCCCGAAGGGAGTGACATCTTTTGATATTTTCCCTTTTGACAAGTCGGACGATTGTATTGTAATCAATTGGAGAGACTTTAATAGTGAATCAACGAAGACGACGGTCAAGACAAACAATTTCACATGATTACCAAATTTCAAGTAACAAATGTGTTGGAGGGTATTAATATAACATTTCAAGTAAACATCGCCATACAAATATTTTTTCTCATATAAACTTTGTCACATCATTTGATTTTCTTAGGGGTAGAATCTCAAAAACAGCTGAAATACGCGTTACATTATTTGTGTTGAAGAGCATTAATATCAAGTTCCACACAAAAATTTACAATAGAAATATTTTTCCCATACACAGTTAGTTACCACTTTTCACCCCCTTAGGGGTTGAATCTTGGAAAATGCTGAAATACGTGTTTCATTATATGTGTTGAAGAGCATTAAGACCAAGTTCCACGTGAAAATGTACAACAGAATTAGTTTTCCCCTGCAAACTTAGCCACCACTTTTTACCCCCTTAGGGGTTGAATTTCGGAAAATGGTGAAATATGTGTTTCGTTATTTGTGTTGAAAAGCACTAATACCAAATTTCACGTAAATATTAACAACAGAAGTGGTTAGAAAATAGTCTTCCTGTACAAACTTTACCACCCCTTTCCACCCTTTTAGGGGTGGAATTTCCTAAGTTCCTTTCTTAGTGGATGCTTACATCACAAAAGGAAACTACTGTCCAAATTTCATGTTTCTAGCTTCAGTAGTTTAGGCTCTGCGTTGATGAATCAGTCAGTCAGGACAAACAATTTTATATGTATAGATTATAAAAATTTGCATACTTTTAAATCAAATTATGTCAGCAATGAAAGAAGTAGACTTGTAAAAGAGTTTCAACAATGTTGGTCAGCTAAGAGTATTTATGAGTTTTATGACCTAAAGTACCTGGACTGATTACCTGGAAGTCGGTCGGCAAGGCTCCCTGCTGTGTAAAACTCAGCCATTTATTGAAACGGATCTTTGTAAAAAGGATTGCCTAGTTTCACTTTATTTTCATTAGTCAGTGTTTTTTTAAAAAGCAAATATTTTGATAAATATAAATTTTAAACAAAAATGACCGGGTCTTACCCATAGAGCTCAATGTTGTCTTTGCACTGATATAAAAGTTGAAGCGAAAAATGCTCTCTCCTCGTCTAAAAACGCAAATTCCTTCGAAGAATGAACGATTAATTAAACACTAAACAATCACTTATTTTAAAAAATATTGTGTCTTCCCCAGAGATTTAGACATAATCTATCAATTGAAATGTCGATCTTTTTTTCCAAGTTGAAATTACGCCCGTAAAATGAAAATCTATTTAGCTCATTTTTCGGCACCCTTAAGTAGCAAAAGAGTCAACAATTAGTTTAGGCCAGTGTAGTCTTGCTTGGTATTTTACTCCTTCATTTTTATGAACGGTGACACACAAACCTAATTTTTTGGGTTATTAGCAACAGACTTTTAAATTTTTACGAACATAAACACAGACTGAGAAAGCAATAAAAAACACGCTTAGAGACAGCTATGAATTTTGAAAGTTTGTCTTTGATCAAACTCAAACTCTAGCATTGACGATAATATGACAAGAAGACAAAACTTTCAAAATCCATGACTGATTTTGATCGTGTTTTTTTTATTGCTTTCTTAGTACAATAGGTATCACTAATTTAACGTATGATTAATTAGAATTTTTAACGTTTTAAAAATTTTGAGATCAGTTGCCGTCTATGGCGTTTATAATGTTGGATAAGTCTTCCACTTAGCTTTGATATAAAGGAACATTGATAAAGAATACGATCAGATGCCACAATATATTTGAATCTTCAATAAATTTTAATTGGGGCCAGTGCAAAACTATATATCATTACAAAAAGCAAGAAAATCACAAAATTTGCGGTTACAATTAGAGTTGAAAAAAGTCGGATTAAAAAAATCCTTTTTTTAGTTTTTCAATTATTTTTTCTAAAACTACAACGAAAAATCAAAAGTTATTAGTTTTAAATAAATTAGTTCAGTTTTTGATAGCGCTTTATATTTATTTAAATTTAATTTATATTTCATTTATTTTCGTATTCACGTATTTTAACAAACATTACAAATATGCATATTCGAATCGTATCTTTGCGAGTTTTGATCAATACGAGAATTTATTTTCATTTACATTGCGAAATAGTAATAGTTTTAGGTAAATATGTTTATTAATATTTTGTTGTACCTGCTCTTAAAATAAAAAAAGTCCAGGTTATTAGACTCAGCTTCCACCATTTTTGAAGTACACTCCAACAAATACGGCTTCGAAAAATTATAAAATTTAATTTTGCATTTTTTTATAAGTTAAAAATATCGCACAAATTAGGAACATGTTATTTTATAACTTTTAAATGGCATTTACTATGCAAAATTTGTGGTGCCGTCAACAAATTGTTGGTGGGGCTGATCAAATAAATTTAGGTTAGCGTTTTACCATCTACAACACATCTGTAAAACAATCAGACGGAAACGAGAGACCTATTTTTCATACTCCAGGAGTCATGAAACGTTGAGAAAACATGATAGTAGCCGCTTTTAAAACCCTCGCGAAGTAAAAAATCAAAAGAAAATTTGCCCTGTATTTTCTTGTAGATATTTTATTCCAGTCAGTGTCTAATTTACTTTGATTTAAAGTGCATTTAAAAATGCCGTAATATGAACTTTTTCGTAATTTGAAAAGAAAGTAATAAAAAATTAGTGATTTAAATCATGGTGATTACTAAAATGATTTTTATCGAGCTAACTGCGGTCGCAATTGAGGGTGCGTCTTTGTCAAAGCAGGGTGATGATTATCTTCTGTTCGTGGTTTATGGTGCATGATCACGAAATACCGTACATTTTAAATTAGAAAAAAAATTGGTCCAGGGCTTCCCTCCCACCTGAAGTCAAACATTCCAACAAATTCAATATATGTATTAGAAAAAAAAATCTGGACGAGCAAATTCGTTATACGTTTAATCCAAATATCATAAATGTGTCGCTCGTACCGAGATAATAACGAACATTTTTTGTAAAGTAACTAATATAAAAACCGAAGGCGAATTCATAAATCACAAGTACAGGAGTGTTAACAGTTGTTATGAAAAAAAAACTGCGGTTACGCCATTGAACTGTTCATGGGGACGATTAGACAAATTTTGATAAGTTTTCTTATGTATTATATAAAAAGTAATTACACAATTTTGATTTTTTATGGAAATCTGGATGGTTAGGATAAAGAATCAAGGCGGATTCATAAACCACGAGTACACGAATATGTTATCTTATAAAATTTAAATAGCATTTATAACCCAAAGAGAGAGAGGTCCTCAAAATGTTGATAGGACAATTAGATAAATTTTGGTTAGGTATTTACTATCTGCACGAAACCTCAAATTTAATAACAATCAGTGAAATAATTATCAACGCGGAGGACATATTGGCGACGGACAGGCGGCCGGAAACAGGACATCTTTTTTCTCGTAGATATTCCAGAAACGTCCTGAAAACATCAAAGAAGTCATTCGTCGGATGGACCTTATTACAGTACCTCCTTGGCTTACGCTCGGGAAATAAAAGCAAAAGAATTTATATTTCACTTCAAGCTCAAGGGATGTTAAATTCGTAAGTAGTGAAGATATCGATTTATTCTATAACCAGTAACACTATTCGGTTAAAACTAAATTAAATTCAGCGGTCTTAATATTTATTAGGTGTTAACCAGGTTTCAGTTAGATAAATGACATTAAATTCATCTTGACTTGAGGAAGTACAAAATTATTCAAATTTATTTTTTGGGGATGTACATTTTGATAATGGTGCTGAAGTTCTACACAGCAAGGCTTTACTTATTTAAAGATTTTGTGATCTAAGGTACTCCCTTTCCGTACATATTTAACGCAATACCATAATACGTTGCAGCATATTGCTTTTAAAATTTTTATAATATCACGTTGTAAAAGAATGCGATCGGGCGAACCAGGTATGTTCCTTCAGAAATATCCAGTAATAATTGAAACTGTTTGTCAAAAGGGCTTTTTTTTTATTTACGCATGAACCTGCACTCCTAATTGTCAAATGCGTGAAACTAAATTTCATAAATAATTTGGTTGGAGCCGGTCCTGGCTCGTATGTGACAGATCAATGTACGTGGCGACGTTTAATTTACAAGCAGACGACGCTCACCCACGTGAACATGTTGTAAAATACCACATTACACAGAGTATATATACACAAACTTTACGCACAACCGAGAGGAGAACCAGAAATTTGACAGTGGAGAATTTGAGGCGGATTTGCTGCTCTTTAAATAAAAAAATTTCGAGCGCATTACCAACCGTAATTTGATTGTTGCTAAATATAAGCTCTGAATTTTAAGATTGTGCATCCAAGTTGACAGAATTGTCGCAGACTATACATTAAGTAGCTAAAATCGCCACGGACGTAAAAACCCGACGCGCCCTTGGGTAAACAACTTTGAAAGCTGTAGGAGAAGCAGTGAAACTCTGTTTGGAGAGAAAATCGATGGAATTATCTTCGTCTGGCATTAACAAGAGAAAAATTCTACTTGGTTGGGGACTTATGTATTTTAAACACCTTACAGGTAATGGATCGACGGAAATGGATTTTTGTAATAAACCTCAAAAGAAAATTAACTAAGCGACAGCCGAGGAACTTTTACAATCACACCACCGTTTCACCTTCCTTTTAAAAATAAATCAAGCTCTTCTTTTATTCGAAGCAATAAAAGTGGAAAGTGTCGAGTTTTACTTGATGTATTACAGTTTCGATTTACATTTTTTCTTCTTGCTTTACTTGAACAGTTAGTATTTCAAGCAGAACCCACACGTATACGGTTGCCTTTTAATAAAAAAGATCGCAGCAAGTGGAACGAAATCGATTCACCTTTTTCCTTTATTACGTTGTATCTCACGGCCCGAGGGTGATTTTTTCAAAAATATTGGACGGCGGCAGTGACATATCAGGGGTAGATGCTGTAATTTGTATACGGATCAGTTTCTCACAGAAAAGCCAGCGGATAACTTGTTACTTGTCAAGGCATGCTGAAAATTTCATACAAGTTTCAGCGGCTAAACAGAAAGTTTGATCATAAAAAATTCCAGTACCTCGTTAGTTGAAAAAATATACACGTACAAACTTTAAAAAATCCGCACGACTATATTCACACAAAATAAATTATGAACGGTTGTCACATCTCGATGAATTGCAAGGATTTCAGTTTTAGAACAAACTTAAATAATTATGTTGTGTGCTACAAAAACAATAATGTATATGCAATAGTCTATCAAGCATGTTTGACTGCTGTTAGGTGTGAACATAAATGTCCACATCGTTTTTGCAGATCTGTTAGAAAAATTAACATGTGGTTATCAGAACACTTTACTGCCAATAAAAACTATTGTCAAAGATAAAGCATAAAGCCCGGCTTGACAGATGTCCTTATAAAAGAACATAAAAAAACTCCAATCGGGAGCAGTAACATACAAATATAGACTAGAAAGTATAGACATCAAATCAAACTGCAATAAATAAAAAATAATTTAATGTTATCAAAATGGATGATCCACTTCTCAATTCTCTAAATTGTTACTGATGATATTTCTGACGCTGCTATTAATCTCTCCTAACTTCAGCCAAGTGAGAGTCACTATTAATTACAGCTACTTTTATGGAATTGTTTTTTTATTATCTTCACTGAGCAGACAAACAAATCGTAACAATTATTTTACCAAACTTATACAAAGATGCAGTAATCCAGGGTCTGTTAAAATGTCGTTTTTTGGTTGTAAAACTGACAAAGTCGATCAAAATCCACAAAATCGACTTGCATATTTTACTGTTATTAGAAAGCGGCAAAGACTTGAACTCTGAATCAAACAAAAAATTTCCACATGCAAACAACATGAGAATTCTGTCCACTTCAATTAATAAAAACGAAAAGCAATTCACTTAGCACCCTAATAAAACAGCCATTTTCCCCATCGTCCAGCCGAAATAAAATATTCCATCCCCTATTAATTCCACGAGACAGAAAAAAGGAGACCAACAAAAAACGCACAAACCCGATCTCTCCACGCCCGAAAGCTCCAATAAATACAAAAAAAAAGTATTCGCACAGACAGGATCATGATAATCCATCGTGTAATAATCAGCCCTGCGTAATTATACGAGACAAGCTCGGATTTCGACGTCGAAAAAATCACGCAGGTCACAAACATACTTGTTTTGTGGGATTTGCGGAACGAACGGATTTTTTATGCGCCACGAAAAACCTCGAAAGCAATCAATTCAGGATGGACTTTTCAGACAAGAATGAAGACGCAGGAAGTCGAGGGATCATCTGAAACTCAAACAATTGGCGACTTTATTGCCTGTTTTCTTTAGCGAAAACAAAATAAAACCCCTCCTATCATTAAGATCTCGTTAGGAGCTCATGTTCCGAGTTTTTTTGTGATTTTCTTTTATCGTTGACGATATTAAAGAGTTTTCCAATATTTTCACATTTACAATAAGTGTCTGTCGAGGGATGCAAATCCTGTAAACATCGACGACTTGAGTTAGCTCCTTAGCCTAATCTAAAGCGCTTCTGCTGTAATTGCTAATCCGGTGTTTGAAGTTTGTTCCAGATCTCGATAAGATCTTAAAACTTTAGGGGATGCTCACATCAAAATCGCCTTTGTTTATGCTGCAAACTTGGTAACGTTAAAGACATTCTTCGCATTTTGTATTCGTTCCGGGTTGGATTTTATTTTGATACTTTCGACCGAAATATTGCGTCCTTCCGTGACAGTTGTTGCTGTTACCCTTTGTCCACTATGGTATGAACAGACGACAAAAAATATGTAAAAGTAGTCTTGGATTTCCCATTATCATGAGATCATTTTCTACCTATTCCGAAACATCCCAGTTATGTGCTAAATGTCTCAGAAACTCCTCAAACTTTAATGCGGCTCTGTAGTATTTTTGCGTAATGCGGATTTTCCACGACATCAATAGATGTTGCGGCACACGAAAATCTGAGGAAACAAGAATGCAAATACCACGGAACTCGGTAATTCTGCGAAAATTGCCGCGATTAGTTGAAAACCGCAATCAACTCATCATCCGCATGATTATCAAGAAGATAAACAACAATTTATTAAAAACGTGGGAAGCAATTCTTCGACGATCGAATTCCACTTTTACGCAGTAAAGTGATGATTAATTTTTCTCAAAAAGTGATACCTGTATTGGAATGTGCGATGGAAAATTCGTGTAAACAGGAATCTGCATAAAAGTGTAGTAAAAGGAGATTTTCTATTAAAAACGGTCTAAAAATTTCTTCTTTGTAAAAATTTAATTTAATTATTGCAAAGTTTATTGAACGCAAACGAATTAACTGTTATAAAAGAAGACGTTAGAAAAGTAGATGTTGTTATCCACAACATGAAAAGACAATTTCATCGATGTGAAAGCACTTAAGTCGTGGAGTTAGTTTACGGAAAATTACTATCACATTTGAACCACTGACTACCGAGAAAGTGAAAAAAGGAAAAAATTGTCGACAGCTCGTTAAAGCTGCTTTACACCAACTAGAATAGATGGACAAAAAAAATACATTTTATAGAGAAAACTAACATTCCAGACATAGTAGAAGTGCAATTTTTCAAAGTCAAGACAAACACTTACAGGCTTTACGAAAATCTCCCATCGAAACTATGATGATACTTAGTAGAGCTTGTCTAATGGGCAATAAAGGCAATAAAGCTACAGTTAGAGACATTGTCGAAGAATTTCCTCTGCTTAGGTATTTTAAAAATAAAGTTCCATTGGTCTCCCAGAAATACATATAACACAAAAAGAAAATGCAAAAAAATATTTTTTACGGAATAATTCCACAGGAGAAATGAATCAAAAACAATTACACATTGCTAAAAAAAGTTACTGTGTTACGGTTGTTGTTAAAATAGAACCTTTTTTGGACGATACCTTCAGGAAAACAAAAATGTAAACAAAATTAAAAACCTTTTACTTAGTGGATCCTACAATGTTTAATTTTTTTGTCTTTTGTTTGTGTTTATATTTTATGTACATCGACACATGTTACTGTTAAATTAATTAATTAGTTTAAGTAACTACACCCTTTCAATTAAATTAAAATTATTGATTTTTTTTCAAATTTCATAAGTAATTTATTTAGAACATTGCACACATAGGTCCCTTTAGCAGGGTGGTTGACTCGCGACTTTTTTTTTAATTACTAACAACAATTTAAAAAAGTTCTGGTAAAAATTAAGCATTTTACAGCGGATTCCTCTTAAAATTGAATACTTTGAAAAAAATGTTTACTTATTAGTCTCACAATAGGAGAAGGTTTTGGATTCCTGCGCTTGTTCGTAAAAATTACCATACGTTGAGTAAGAATTAAGCCCTAACTGTACTATATCTTTGGCAAAATATGCGGTTTTTTTTCCTGATCTTTTGTTAACTTTAATTATTTCTAATATAATTAAAAAAAATTGGGAAAAGTTTTGTTCAGGTTGGTTCAAACAATAATTAAAAAATAAAAATGTAACAAATAAATGTTTTTCAATTTACGTCAAAAATATCACTCTTATTAACTTATTATTAATTAAAGAATAATAATTACAATGCTGACATTAATTGCATTATTTATATTTATAACAGTGGCGGGTCGTGGCCTTTTGAAATGGAGGGATACAATTTGATCGGTGAGTTAAATTTGAAGACATAAAACATGCTGTTATTATCAATTAATAGACGAAATTGTGTGACGGAAATAAACACAAAAATACATTCAATAAAAGTAAAAAAGTATTTGTCCTCACACCTTTTGTTTTAACGCATTATTGAGAAGTCACACAAAACAATGTATTTTTTCACAACTGCACATCCACAAAAATTTATCATACGTGTTATTTCTATTAAAATATTTATGAACATCTCTCGTTTTGCCTTGAACATTTTTTTATCAATAAATCGGAGGTGGCTCTCCCTAAATTTTTCATTATAATTTTATCGTCGTAAGGCAGAGGACGATTTTCTATATATATTTAACTGAATTCATAATTTTTATTTAAAATCAAACAATTTCTCTCGCGCATAATGAAAATGAACTGAATTACTTCTAGGCGTTAGTGTTTCAAATGTGACCCGATTCCAGCCAAACACAGCGACTAGACGCGCGGTTTCCATGGCAACGGCGTAAACAAAAAGTCTAAATGGGTCATAATTGAGTGGCCGTTGTTATTATTTAACTTTTGATTTTTTTGCTACTTTTAGAGTCTTAATTTCGAATGCTTGAACAATTAAAAAAAAATCGTGAATCTAAAAAATAAATCATTGATTTTTTTAATCCGATTTTTTTCAATTCTGGTCTATACAACTCCAGGATATTATTCAGAAAGACCATAATTCATATAGCAATAGTTTTAGCGTCTGTACTGAAAATTGTGTTACGGATCTCGAAAACCACATCTAAAATTTTTTAATGCTTTCAAGAGACTGTCGAGTCCACGCATATTCGCAACTGCGGAAGGCGCCGCTTAGTGCAGCTTAAAGCTTCGTCGTGTACGTTTATAAAAAAAAAACATAACCGTACACTGGCCTCTCGTTTATTTCATTAGTCATTGTCATTAGCTATCTGCTCAAGGATTCTTGTTGCTGAAGGATTAAACCATGTTTATGCAAGGTGATTCAAGAGCAACAATGAGCCCCACAGAACTGGGAACACAACCCAAATACATTTCCAAAGGATTCGTAGATGTATTTATTTATTTAACAAAAACATAAACATAATCTCGGGTATTATCATAATTTTAATAAAAACATCACTTCCAGAGTTTACAACAAAAATGTATTTAGTTAATGTAACAATTGCTCAAAATGACATTTTCACCCCAAGATATATTGTTTGGCTTCTCCCTTTTTATTTTCTAAATATAACATCTAACGACTGAATTTTAGACTTCTGACAGCCCCCAGTCGATCCACCTGTTACGGAAGACTACATCAAAATAATCCCGCACCCTTCTATAATGCGCAGGGGCACCATCCTGTTGAAACCATATATTTAGAAAATCTTTCTAATCCATTGCGGGCTGTTTTGGCTGTATATTTCATCCGAAAAAAAGAATCACATCGTGAAACTGATGATTCAAATTTTTGTGTTCTGTTATGCTATAAACGAATGATCATGACCCTTCCATTACAGTTTTTAAAGCAGCTTTCAACTGAAATTTGCGCAAAATGTTGTTAAATAACCTGATATCAGTTTCACGTTATTTCATTTGGAAAGTAATAACGTTTAAAAAAACTACACAAAACAGGGTAGTCTCATTTAGACTTTCACTTGCGGCGAAAGCAGAGATGCCATTCCAAGTTTATAACCTTACTAAATATGTTTTTGTGTAATTATTAATTAGAACTCAATTAATTTAGTTCCTCCCAGGTAGTAGTGGTAGCCCTCAAGGAACTTTAATCGATCAGTTCACATGACACACCCTGCATCCGTATCGAATGATCGCGCTTTTGAAAACAAACAAGTTAAAACAAACGCACGGTCCGCCGATATTACAACCTCACTTGTTTTCTCATTACACCTGCACACAAATTACCCACTTTTATGAAGCATGCGAGTGTATCTAACCCAGATTATACAATATAAAAATATTTATTTATTTCAAGATCTTATGTGTGCCGTAAATTCGACGGTACTTTTCATACGTTACCGACCGCAGTAGTAAACACAGAAGCCGCGTGTTTGTTGTTTCAACACTGTTATTTTGTTGAAATGTTTTTTATCGACAATGGGACCATTTCGAATTTATTTGGGTTGGGAGTGTTTAAATCATTGTGAGAGCGCTCGCCAGCTTCCATTTCCAGTGAGTGAAAAAATGTACATCCGGAGGGACACTGTTTTCCACTTTAATGCGATTGTGAAAATTTAAAATTTACCATGCCATCGAAATTAGGCAGTTTGATTCATGATATGTATCTTTAACGCCTCGTTTCGACGAAGCCACTTTGCGATAAAAATAATGACGCTTCGTTTATCATAATTACTTTTATTGTATCTTCAATGCAACGCATTCAGGTCACTGATTTAAGATAATTATAAATGGTTAAGTACAAAAAAACCTTGACATAAATTATGGTTTATGAAAAAGAATAAATGGTTTCCGTATTATTAAGCAGAAAAATCATACGTTATTAATAATTCTTTTCCACGGGTAATTTTTCAATGATTTTGCTCTAGTTTTCTGTTGCATATAATGCACAAGTAGGAAAAAGCAAAACTGTTGTCCTGAAACATTAGTTTACCGTTATAACCACCCTCCGAATTATTATTGGACGATGTAGCTTCTTGACAAATGTTTTCAGGAAAAATAACATTATCATGAATGTAAATTCTAATTGGCGTGGGCCGGTATTTTCTGAAAGCTTGACACCGCAGGGGTAGAGTGATAATTCCAATAATGAGATTTTCACACAGATTATACTCCTTTTGAAACTTTGGTTAAGAAGTTACATCGATCATTATCTGTGGTAATTGCTTTATAGCACCTTCCCCGAAAATTTCAAAACTTTGTTGGCAAATGTAATTTCATCAATAAATTCGGCGTAAAATTAATATATTTGCGAAGAAAGTCACCGACGTAATCTAATATAATGTAATAAATCTGGTTTTCCTCGTCTCTGAAACACAATCGAACAAATTCAGTTTTTAGATCCATTATGAAAGTTAATCACCAATTTTTTCCAAAAAACTTCTTGTGAAAACAATGCCCAGCAATTATTTTCGAAATATACGTTATTTCTTTGATCAATATATTTGCCTACTTTTATAAATAATAAAACATTATCGAATGTTAGTAATTTCTAGGGATGTACCGACTAGTGGCCGACCGGTCGGATAAGCCGACTATTCGGCCGTTTTTCATCGTCGGCTGGCAGTCGGCGACTGGTCGGCTAAACAGCCGATCGGTCGGCTTTTTTTTATTAAAATGGAAATAGTATATAAAACAATTAAACCCGGTTTACAGAACCTCAATTAAATATTTAATTGCGATTTTATTCTTAACACATAGTTAAAGTACCATGGGACCGACTCTACGCCAATCAGACTTCGCTAATGGCCTTGTTAAACGCGTGTTCAACTTAATTTCAGTTAAAATATTGTATAAACTGGCCCTAAATTGTGTTATTCTTTATTTTTGTACTGAGTTACTACAAAAAAAAAAAATGTTAAAATTATCCAAACAAATTTAACACATTTTTTGGAAAACAAAGGAACTTTTATTAAAATAAAACAAATTTTTAAGGTACTCAGAGAAATAGAAAAAAAAGCACACTGTCTGTCGCATTTATAAACCGGTTTTAGCAAAGCCGAACAGTCGGCCGACTAGTCGGTTTTTACTGGCCGAACAATCGGCTAGTCGGTTAGTCGGCCAGACCTACAGTCGGTACATCCCTAGTAATTTCCAAAATATGATGAAGCAAATCAGTGTGCCAACCTTTGAAATTTGATGTTAAAAAAATTATATTGGTGACATCTCTCGTCTCTCTTAATTAATTTAACATTTACCATCCAGTTAAACAAAGTATCAAATAACTACAATGTCACCGTCACTATTTTAAAAATAAATTTCATGACTTACTAAACGACTTTTTTCGATGATATGGTATAACAAGATAAGCTTTTAATAAAATATGCGCTGTTATTTTTAGAACACAACTGGAAACGTTTAAAATAACAAAACAAAAAAGTTGACAGTGCTCAGTTTAATACTTAATTGGCTTTTAATTTATTCATTAGCCACATGGGTACAAAATTTTAATAATTGCATATTTTAACTTAAGAGAAAGTTTTCTAGGGATAATGCACCTTTAAAAAAACTGATTTCATTTGGATTTTATGTAAAAAAATAAATTTTGAAAAAGTAATCTGTCGGAAGAGAAAATATTTCACTCAAAATATGACATTCCTTCCAATGATCAGTTTTTTAGAAAAAATATATAGTCAAAGTACAAGAAAAAAATAAAGTGTTCTATGAGGGAATCGAACCCGCCACCTTCCTTTTATTATCAAAACGCTCTAATCAAACTGTAATTTACCAAACTGGTAAAATTTTCCACAATTTTAAAATATTTTTCCAAAATCCTAAACGATTTGTGTGTGCGTTTTTTTCCATTTGACACGATACACTTAACAATACCGCCATATTTTCGAAATGTTTGTGCCATCTAAATTAATAGCCCCATATTATTTTGGTTTTATTTTTATCCTCCGAGTTTCCTCTACTTTGGCTAGTTCTCCCTCTCGGAAACTGCACTACAAAACAAACAAAACGCCTGCAGCAGCCCCTGTTATATTAAGGGTCTCATTTGTCTGCTCCGCATTTAATTTTCGACCCCGTCTAACATCATAATTAAACGACATGATCGAACAAGAAGCACGGATGCCAACAATTAGGAAGTCGAGTGTCGAAACTTCGGGTAATTACTGGTGGAGTTGACGGCGGTTAGATTATTGATGGTAAAAGTTTCAAGTTCCTTATTCCTTTAAAACCGCCAAAATATTGTCAGAAACAGTGATTCAAATATGCTTACTATTTAATAACCAAGGCCGCCGTTAATAGGAATCATTATTGCTAAAAGTATGCCTGGAATTTCTGGGGAATCGCCAGTCGCTGTTAAAATTCGACTTGCTCGTAGTGAAATTTTTACGATTTATTAAGTAGAAAGGAAACGAATTGTTATTGAGATAAGATACCACCGATGTTGTATTGTTGCCGACTTGAGGTCAAAACACCACCATAATAACGAAATGAATGTGTGTATTGTTCGCATGAACAAAAACAGTTTCATACATGATATATCTTCGTGGTGGAACTTTATGGCCGCAAGCTGAAATTTTTCAAAAAGATAACTAAAAATAATGCAAATCGGTAACAGATTTCAAACACCAAGTTTGGGTTTTACTGCCGATTATTACAACCTGTTGATTTTGCCGCTCAACTAATTAATCCATCCAGAACCATGACTCACTTCCCGTAATTAAATGAGTTCTTAATCATTCAATAGCGATCAGCAGGTTACATTCAGGTTCTTGGTAGGTAAATTAATCAGCGATAACCTTGACTGTGTATGTTTTAACTCAAGACCGTACAGGATATTGCCAAAATGAAAAGGTTATCAGACTTCAATATCGCACCCTGAATAATGGTGGATTTAGCAGTAGGTGTGCGAAATAACGCATCTAATATCGTTAAGTGGTAGCTAGGGGTTTTACATTTCAACTTTGAGTACGTAATGTATATGTAAACAATATTATAGTCTGAATTCTAAGGAGTCGCTCGGGAAAAGTGTGCATGTTTCTATGGTACTTATTAAAGGTATGTAATTACATTATTAAAGTTTTGCATATTTAAACATTTTTTTGTACCCGTAATAACCACTCATAGCAGTTATGTGTGAAGTGTTTTTCTGCAACAGAGGTGCACAGTTATGTCTCTTTGGGCGAAATACACAAATGTCAAACGAATCGCAAGTTCAAACGCTGAATAAAATAATTTATTTTTAAAAGCTGTTTTGCCCACTGATTAATGATCATATGACAGGTTTTTTAGATGAGCTGTCTTTCCAAGCTTGGTGCAACTGCATTAAGGTATATTTACGCGTTTACAACATGCAATAATTTCATCAACCACACGTTATAAAAGTTAAGGTGAGATCGTGTTTTCAATTAACTTCTAAAATGTGTTCGTTTTACAACGCTGGTAGGTGAAAAAACAAACCGCAAACCTTGGCTATCCAATTTATTGTTCCCAAGTTTGCTTTACAAATGTGCAGCTATATAAGCGACACTTTATACAACATAGTTTCTAAATTTTAAGTTCTATCTTCCCATCGTTGTTACGGCATCAAGGTACTCTTGTGTTTTTAGAGTTTTGTTTATAGTCCCTTTAGCTTTAAAAATTACAAGCTAAAAACTGAAAGAATCAAGTCAAATATAAACTCTCACTAGAGTCGTCTTCTGTATTTTGATTACTGAAATATATCGGGTGATAAATATTGACTGGAATCGAGTCATCCTTGAAAGTGTATGTCGTTAGCTCAGGTACTAAGGGTAATTGTGGTGCACTTTTTATGAATCCGGCATCGTGGATATAAATTTAAATAAATGAAATTGTAATATTTTTCATAAAAAATCTATTGACGATAATAACTTTACGAATAACACATGGGCACTGCTGTAATTCAACTTAACCTCAAATTCTCACGTTTGCTTTTCCGCTTTGTTTTGGTGTTGCTTTGTGGTTTATGATCGATGATCGAATAGTAAAGAATAAAAATCAATCCTTTAACACTTTAGCTGTGGTAGTCTACAAACTGTAATATTATTATGGTACGGTCCTATTGTCACAAAGTTAAATACCCCGACAAAGACGGTCAGAATGAGGATAATAAAGACCATTCCGCACGGGTGGATCTTTGGGTTTGGGTATCGCACGAGTTTGGAGTGTGTAAACAGTAGTTTACTAATCCATTTCTAAGCACAAAAAATTCTAAAAAAAAAAACATCAGATTTATAAATTAGTCATAGAAGTTAAGAAGGTTTGCAGTATTCGAGAAATCTGTAGACAGCTCTCAACATTCTGTGACAAATTTTTTAGGTGACCATCAATGATAACCAAGACAAAAGACAACTAGCATCATATTCCATCCTTGAGGAAATACAAGCATAAACCATCAGCAAGAAGAAATTGTATTTGATCCCACAATGAAAATAAGATCCCTTTAAATACATACTAATATTTTACAACTTTAGTCAAAGAACCCAATCCGTAAAACTCTAAAACCATAAATTATACAGGTACGACCGCCAAAAACCGCACCGTCTGTTTGGGGCAACACAGGAAATTCTGCTAGCACGCGACCTGGCTTACAAGTTTACAAGGACCCTAATGCGAAAAGCCGATTCGACATTGTCAACCAAATGATCCTAATTATGGCATAAAGTTTTATTAGTATGCATTTAAAGTGATCTTACAATACTGATGAGGGCGAACAAAATGAAGCCGCCACAAATTTGAAAAAAAAATGGCTCCTCTGCATTAAAAATAGCAAGTGAATTGCTTCAGGTTCCTTATCCAAGTGTACCAACAGTTTTAGAAAAATTTCGAACTGTTATGATAACCTCAATGCATTAAAACAAATAAACATAAGTAATGCCAGTAACAGTGAAGAAGCTAAATAATATCCTATGAAAATGATCTGACAACTTATATTTTTTTCTGTATGTATCTACGACATCCAGCTTTCTTTTAATGGCATTATACATTTGCATTTTCCAGAGCTTGTTTTTCTGAATTCATTAACGTATCATACTTTAGTCACCCGTACGATCTATGAATCGAACGCATCATGTTACGAAAACACATTTGTTTATATTTGGTCTGAAGTGCAATTGTCCTTGTAAAAAATTGGTCTAAAGAGTTTAGACAGTACTTCCCTCGCTGTCGGGAACGTGACGACTGCAAGCCTATTATGTCTTTTTTCGTATTACATTTTTGTAATTCTTCATTTAATCAATAAAATTAATTGACTCAGTCATTAATTTATTTCAGACAACCTGTATAAGCAAATCTAAAAAATATTAATGCAGTGATAAATCACAAGTATAGACTCATCACTCATTATTATTTACACATTTAAGCATTTTTTCAGCAACATTTTGCGGTGGCGTCATCAAATTTTTACGGGGGATGAGCAAATACATTTTGATCCAAATTTTACCATGCTTATGATAATTTTAAAACATGTCCAAGATTTCAAAGCAATCGGTTTTGTAGTTCCTGATTAAATCAATAAAATAAATTCACGCATTCACTAATTTTTTTGAGTCACCCAGTATATGCAAATCCAAAAAATTGGTCTAAAGAGTTTAGACAGTACTTCCCTCGCTGTCGGAAACGTGACGATTGCATGCCTATTATGTTTTTTTTCGCAGTGGGTGTCAAAGAATTCGGTTTTGTAGTTCCTAAGTAAATCAATAAAATAAATTTACGCATTCATTAATTTTTTTAAGTCACCCTGTACATGCAAATCCAAAGAATATGAATGGAGTGATAGATCACAAGTACAGACTCATTATATTTTGTACATTTTAGATATGATTTATTCGGCAAACTTTTGAGCTGACGTCATCAAGTTTTTGGAGGGGATAAGCAAATGTATTTTGACTAAACATTTATTATGCTCTGTATTACCTTAAAACATCTGCAATATTTCAAAGCATTCGGTTTTGTAGTTCCTGATTAAATCAATAAAATAAATTTACGCATTCATTAATTTTTTTGAGTCACCCTGTATATGCAAATCCAAAAAATATCAATGGAGTGATAAATCACAAGTACAGACTCTTCATATTTTGTACAGTTTAGATAGGATTTATTCGGCAAACTTCATCAAACGTCATCAATTTTTTGGAGGGGATAAGCAAATGTATTTTGACTAAACGTTTATTATGCTCTTTATAACCTTAAAACATCTGCAAGATTTCAAAGCATTCGGTTTTGTAGTTCCTGATTAACTCAATAAAATAAATTCACGCATTCATTAATTTTTTGAGTCACTCTGTATACGCAAATCGAAAAAATTTGAATGGAATGATAAATCACAAGACGAGACTCACACATATTTTGTACATTTTAGATAGGATTTAATCAGCAAAATGTTGTGGTGACGTCATAAATTTGTTAGGGGGGACGACCAAATACATTTCGATCAAAAATTTACCATGCTTATGATAATTTTAAAATATCTTCAAGATTTCAAAGCATTCGGTTTTGTAGTTCCTGAGTAAATCAGTAAAATAAATTTACGCATTCATTATTTTTTTGAGTCACCCTGTATATGCAAATCCAAAAAATATGAATGGAGTGATAGATCACAAGTACAGACTCATCATATTTTGTACATTTTAGATATGAATTATTCGACAAACTTTTGAGCTGACGTCATCAATTTTTTGGAGGGGATAAGCAAATATATTTTGACTAAACAATTATTATGCTCTTTATAACCTTAAAACATCTGCAAGATTTCAAAGCATTCAGTTTTGTAGTTCCTGAGTAAATCAGTAAAATAAATTTACGCTTTCATTAATTTTTTTGAGTCACCCTGTATATGCAAATTCAAAAAATATTAATGGAGTGATAGATCACAAGTACAGACTCATCATATTTTGTACATTTTAGATATGATTTATTTGGCAAACTTTTGAGCTGACGTCATCAATTTTTTGGAGGGTATAAGTAAATATATTTTGATTAAAAATTTATCATGCTTGTCATAACTGTAAACCATCTGCAAGATTTCAAAGCATTCGGTTTTGCAGATTCAAAATTAAATTGCAAAATGTTATACATATATACAATTTAGATTTTTTTTTCAAAAATATGGACGTTTCAGGTAAAAACTCAATTCGGAGTCATACACTACATGTGTAGGTCACTGTTATTTCATACAATTTAAAACCCATTTACTATGTACAATTTTGAACTGACGTTATCGCATTAGTGGTGGGGATGATTAGACAAATTTTGGTTAGCGTTTTACCATATACATGATATTCCTAATATAAGTACAAAATTTCGCAGCAATCGGTCCAGTACTTTCGGAGATTATCTGTCTAATAAAAATCCGGGACTTCAGACAGATGGACAGACAGACGGAAACGGGAGACCTATTTCTTCGTCCTGTAGGGGTCTGCAATCCGAACTGAACTTGAACACATGCATCTACTTCCAAAAATGACGCAAGATCTTTCTGCATACATATGTTGTATGGAATATTTTGAAATTTTTTAAAATTGCGATATTTCAAAGCACTGAATTAATTAACTAATTCTGAAGAAACGGATGAAGTTATCGGAGACCCAAAATCTACAAGAAAAAGTATTTGGTTAAATGTCGAAAATCGTCGAAAATGGGTCGAAATTTGCATGAGAAAAATTTCATTTTTGAAAAATTTTCCTAAAAATTCTGAAAAAATTCAGGGATATATATCCCGACGTGCTGATTCCAAAAATAAACCATGTTTATGGTAACGGAGCAATATTTTCGGAAAATTCGCTGTGAAATTCGAATTTTTGTTGTGTATGAAGTTGTTATTCAATTCCCTTTCAGATTTTTGCGAAAATTGATGAACCGAACAAATCGTTAATCCGAACACACCTTTAATTAGGATTATCGAAGTTCTACTGTACACTATACGTGTAATGAAAAGAACCAAATGTCATCCATGTTATGTGAAAAAGAGTATACTAGCTAAAATTTTATAATTTTTTTTTTGTTTAGAACGAATTTCTGGTAGATAGGTCAAATCACACAAAAATTGACCCCCCTTGAACGAAAACCTGTATCCGCGCCTGATTTCATTAATTATAATATCATGCATTTCGAAAATATTTCCTTAATTTGTGTTGTTTATCATTAATTTCATTTTCTTTACAACGTTTCGAAGGTAAAAAATCAATATCAAGTTTACCATAAACTTTGTCAAAATAGACAAAAAATCCTATTTGCGATAAATTACATGCAATCCTTATTATAGTAATCAATCAAAAAAATTGGTCGAAGGTTACTTCGACAGAACTTCCCTCACCCTTGATGTACTGTACAGTTCAACAAATCGCGCTTCTTTGAAAAATTATACAAAAATTTTTGTTTTCTGATAACCTTTATATAGTAAAAACCAGTGGTGTAAACTGTAAATGACACCTCGAACCCCGTGCGCCGCAGGAGCGCAAATTCCAAGGGGATATGCAGACAATATGAAATGTATTCAAACCAAATAGCCAACGGAAAGAGTGTCTTATTACCAGTGTACTTGTTTAACTTTGATTGTTTATGTTTATACATCGGAAGAATGTCACGTAGAAATTTGTTTAATTTGAATGCGTTGTCTCCTCAAAACAGAAAACAAAAATTATTAATTAAACCACAATGGAACAAAATGTTTTGAATATGATTATTATTATTCTTATTTGATCATAATTAAATAAAAACGTGGAGATTCTCACATTTTCTAGAAAATGAGGTTCTTAATTTGATCAATAAAAAATTGGTCGAAAGCTACAAATATGTATAATTAAAAAAAAGCCTAAACTCTGTAAAATAAAAACCAGAGGAATAAGTAACACCCCTTGTCCTTCAGCACTAGGTAATAGCAATCTGAAGCTCAAGTGTTTATTTATGTTTATACATCGAAAGAATGTCACGTAGAAATTAGTTTGATTTGAATGACTTTTATCTTCTCAAAACAGGACTAAAATTATTAATTAAACCACAATCGCAGTAGTAGCGCAAGGTCGCCGTTCTCTCCGATACACCCACTGCCCCACGGAGACGTACAAACCGTGTTGGAAATAAAACGTTATTATACCTTGCAAATGCTTTACATATACATTATAAGTATATTAGTATATTTTTGTGTAACACTCATATCATTTTAAAATACCATGCACTAAAATGACGTCATCAAATTCTTGGTGGGGATGATTACCCGAATTTTGGACAGGATTTTGGATATTTAAAATTTTATGATGGTATACCTGACTGCCAATGTGCCATTTATAACACCAAGTCATTAGCTGTCATCGTCTCAACCAATCAACATGTTTGTTGAGTGCTCATGTCAAAATTGACAATAAATTGTAAACTAATTTATGTACTACCTATTTGCTAATAATTCAGAACAGCTAACACAAAAATTTACTTCAATCATCAATAGTCACTTTTAATCATACGATTAAAAGAAGACAGCTATGAAATTAATTATTCAGAGACTTTAGGCGATCTTTGAAACGGATTTGAGTGTTTGTCAAATAAGAAAATTTCAAGAAAATAAAAAAAATATTTCCTTGAATGAATCCAGGTTTGACAGTCATGACGTGAAGAAAATAGGTTTATCTGATAGCAGGAGGTACCGCTCTTTAGATACCCCTCCTTTGTAAATCATAATCCTCCAGGTTGGTGCCAAAAATATTCAAAAATGCTTCAGCGGACTACCACAAGGACATTCTTTTGGAGAACAGCTATCGACTTCTTTACCGCCAATGTCGGCTATTAATAGTTATGGACAATGCTACATACCCATTCAGGGCAAGTCGATAAAAAGCAAACACACCAACACGCAAAGATAACATAATTATTAAATACATTAAAGACAGCAATACCGATAATCCGGAAGGAAAAGTAACAAAAAATGACCTATCGAATATTGTCAAAGGATTAAAATTCCTCCTAAATATGTTATAGATAAATTCTATATAGCCGATATGGTACCATCTAAAAAGAAAAATAAGAAAAAATACTACAACGCCAAGATTAAGCAATAAAGTCATTGATCAGGCAAAAAGTGTTCAAAATTGGTCAAAACTTGTGGAAAACCTGCATTCGTCACCCAACTGAAGTTCAAAATTCTTATGTATCATCGGAGTTTCAAGAATTTATTTTTAATATGAATGATGACTAGCGACATTTTGAGGACGATTTTGATACTGCAAATAGTGACTTAGACTAGTATTTCAGTAATCTATTTAATTTTACATGAAACTTAAAGCCTTTATGGTTGCGGTAAACTTACGCACTTATCAGAAAGTGGAAGGTGTTTGGCAGTTTTCTGTTCATGAGACTTGGAATGAATTCCGTGAACAATTCCTGTTTATCTTGTGAACTGTGCATGTATAGAAAAAGAAAATTAAGTAGTAGATCGAAATTCAAGAGAAGTCCCGAAAATATTAAGAATATAAGACTTACTTGACAAGTTGGAATTAATCGATATCGAAAATAGAAGTATTTGCCACCAATTTTTGTTTGTGAACATCATTGGTGAACATCGAAGGTGAAAACCCATTTTGATATTTACAGTTGTCATTTTATTTGAAATGTCAGGACCATGCAGATTAAAAGTCAACGATGACTCGACTGAAATCATTTTTGATCACCCGATATATAAGTTAAAATGAGAAAATATTAAATTGACGGTGAGACGAGTTCACAGTTGCATAGCGAAACTGTACAGCTGTAGCGTGTTTACACTTTATAATTTATTCTTTTTTCTACTCTACAAGATTGAATAAATATTACTTACATTATTCATATGTGTTTAGGTGTAACACACTTATTTATACTACGTTGTATATATTTTCATTTGTGTAAACTGATTTTAAATACGCTGTGAACACTTCTAGTTATATCCAAGTTAACTAAAGTAGATATTATTGTACTCAGCCAGCGTCTCGTTGCCAGCAAACTCACACTAGTAAGAAATAAGGCTTTTATTCGAGTTGTAACGTAAATGACTATAATGCCCTCATCATCAGTCTGTTTAAACAATAAAAATACTAATTAAAAAACATTTTTACAACACCTACTATTCAATCTATTAAAATTTCACTACTACAACAACAACTTATACATAAGCGTAGATAAAAACTTCCTCTAAGCAATGGTGATTAAAATAACGATCTTTCAAGCTTAGTAAAGTTTAACTAATTGGTAATTAATAGTAATCCCTTCCAAGCCAAGTCAACAAAGCGAGTATAAATAGGCGTTCTAAAACCTTTGAACAGCAAAATTTTGCAGTGATGGCAATACATACGACTTGATTAACCCAGTGGGGTGTCCCATTTTCACCAGACTGCAGCAGCTGATTGTGATATCGGATATCCTAAATGAAAAACTGACTCATCATTATGTAAAGTAATTCTTATTATCGCTTAAAAACAGACCACTTTAAAGAAAATATCTCACAATTATGGAGACTCATCCTCGTTTTTCCTATGTACTTTTTATCCGAATAAGTGATCTTAAATAACGACTCCTATTAATTTCCTTCACATATCGTACTATTTAATCTCTAAATTATTCCTAAATTCAGGTGTTAATCACCAACAACGTGTAGTACCTGCAAGTTAACGTTATCTAATGATTTTAATTAACGTTAAAAGCCACGAAATTATAATTTATGTCCTCTTAATTAAAACCCATTTTTAACACAAACAAGTTTTGTTCTACCTGATCAAATAGCAAGCTATAAAGTTTACCTTCAGAATCCTTTCTAAGGTCTAAATGTGATACCACAAATATTTTCCAAGGGTGCTCCTAAATATTCGGGGGATAATCATGATGCACAATGACGCAATTTCCGGTTGTTTGACGTTGCAATTTAGAGCGAACGTTAAGACACAAACTCATTTACCTAAATTACGCCAAGCCATCATTTAAACATCCGCTCTCCCCATATTTTCACTAATGTTTGATTGTAACAATTTCCTCAAGAAATCAAGACCATTGTAAAATTTCTACCTGAATGGTCATAAATGCTAAACTTAATTCTATGGCAACTAAATCTTGGCACGAAAATTCAAGGAATTTATTTATTTATATATTCAAATAAAATGTGAAACACCCTGAATTTATATCGTTTATATGTAATACCAAAAAAATGTAAGAACTCAAACAGTACAAAATACCAAAAAATTATAAAATTTTCTTCTATAGTTTTGAATCTTTTTCATTTCGGCATGCATGTGGACTTATAAATTATATAGGCATATTATTTTACACATTTTAACCAAGCAAAATTTTCAGCTGACGTCATTAAAATTTTAGTGGGGACAACACACACATATTTGTTAGTGTTATAAAATATAAACTTCACAGTAATTTACTAATTTTGGCTCATATTAATTATAACTCTAAACAGCAAATAATGCGTTAAAATTTCACGTTGTTTAATAAAAGCCGTTGCATAATAACGCATGAAAAAATAATCCTTCTTTGGCTAATTTAGCAATTCGCCCACGGCCGTGTTCACCATAACTTTTAGATCTAATTTTCTATAATCGATTACAACCTAATCATTTATGGAAAACCTTTGAGACTTGAAGTAAATTGCAAAACGCCACCACATGGCCCCCAACACACTCTTACTAAGAAATATTATTTCCCCACGGACAACCAAAGAAACATTCAATTGGATTGCCAGTGCGTGACCCTAAAACACTCTCTGCACAAAAAATAATAAGAATCGAAACACCATATAATCACCTGCCACTTTCACTTAAAAAGCAATTCCGAACTAAACTTCCACTACTGCTTTAATGTCGAACTTCGGCAATTATGAACAAAATTCGAAACGTCAATACTTGGTCGGAAAGGAAATGAAGAAGTTACGCCCAAATTCCGCTACAAGACCGGTACATTTCCGTCAAAATTTAAACATAGACGCCCTCACATCAAGTTCGTTGACATGAAGCTTATTCAATGGACATTATTAATATTAGAACAGTTTCGTACAACGTTTTCAATCGAACGTTTTATTGTTGCGTCAAAGATATAAATTCTTAATGAAAATCGATAACATAACAATTAAAATATTCATGCAGATTGGTCCAAAGTCCACGATTAAAGACGGAAAGTAATCAATGCTGATAAAATATCTATAGTTATATGTAATGTACTAGTCGAAGAACGAAAATAAATTTCGTGTTACCTTTTTACGACACTCATATAATATACATAAGTGCCGCAGTGATTACTTAGAACAGTTTCTCAACTTTTTCGTCTGGCGTCGCTTCATCGACAATATTAATGGTTTCTTTCCTTCACTCAAGCTTTCAGAACGAATTTGACTCAGCTGAAATTTATTATCAAATGATTGCTTAGTTCTTGTAATAATGGCACCTTTCACGCTTGACATTTAGTTGTAAATCTGCCACCAAAATAACACTTTTTTTCTGGAATTAAAACAACAGCTTTACAAATATATGAGACAGGAAAACATATGATTTACGCTGTGATCGAAAATATAAGGAAACCATCCATTAGTTTTTTTTTTAACATACAAATTTGAAATTTTTAGGTTGAACCTCACAAATTGTAGTTTACAAAAAGATGGCACTCGTAAATTTTCCAGTGCTGCATGCTATCCTTGCCCAGAGTAATACACTGCATTGATCAATTCATTATTATTCTTCATTTCATTATATGAAAATGTTATCCTCTAGTTTTGATGAGATTTTTTTCGCATTACGACCCTTTATACATTCAGTCAAAACCGCAGCCTATATTGTCGTTAACCACAAACACAGTGGTCGGAGTCGACAATGCGGTATTTAAATACGTAAACGCATATGATAAATTAATGTCCATCGATTTGTGACCCTTCAATTAAATTGTGTTAGTTTTGAAAACCTGGTAGGATTTAAACCTGTTTTTCCTTTTAACAAAAGCATTTCACTATCAGTCGATGCTATCATAACTACGAAAACATGTATATTCAAAAAATTAAAAAATAATAAGGTGTATTTATTTCATTCTCAGTTGATAAAAAAACTGTATTAACTTAAAAAATGAAAATTAAATGAAATGAAGGGCTACCATCATTTTACGACATTTCAAACATTTCGCAGTCACCCTGTATACTAAAATAACTTCTTTTGAAACAGATCTTGTTGGTTATAAAGTAAAGTGTGACTGCGTTATTTCATTTTTTTATATTCATAATTTTATTTTTTTAATCAACTGTAAACGAAACATACATCTAAGTGTTACAAAAAAAAATGGGAATTTGCCTTCCCCACCGTAAGCAACGGAAGTATTACAATAGGGTCCATCCGACATTTTCGGGTTTTCTCGGACTCCGAGAGTACGAAAAAGTCGGTTTCGGGTTCCCTTCTTTACAGACAATCTCCGAAACTACTAGACCAATTGTAGTCAAATTTTATGTATATGAAAAGAATATCGTTCAGATGATACAACTCTAACTAAAATTAGTCTAATCATCTCTAGCAACAATGTGATCACGTCCGCTCACATTTTTTTTAGTAAAGGCCATTCAAATTTTATAAAATAACATACTCCTATACTTGTAGTTCATGAATTTGCCTTTTATTATCGGAATCCAGATTTTCGCACTATATCTAGTACAAACGGCACGTGAAACATTACCTGAGTAGGTTATAGGCTGGCTTCCCCAACTTGTAACCTGAAACTCGTGCGTCCCAACTGCTAATGTTTTTTTTTCTAAACCTGTAACTCTTATTACCTTGATTTTTTAATTTACAGAGGTTTTCACAAAAAAAGTTGTAATTTTTATAGAAGATCGGGACATTTTCCAATGGGAAAACTGACTCAATTGTGCCCTTTATCAATGCATTCATATTTTGGAGCAACTGTTTCACCAGATTTCCTTGCCCTTCGCGCCAGACCAAATTATAAATAAACGAGTTAACATAAAGTGTTCGAATCGAGAATGGTATGGATGATTAACATATGATAAAATAAAATTTAACAAAATAGAATTTTATAATCTTTCAAAGAAGCGGGATTTGTTGGACTGTACTTCAAGGATGAAAGAGTGCTGTCGAAATATAAATAAGTAAGTTCAACCGTTGTTTTTTTTTATTTTGTAGTTTAATTTTTAACAAACAATTATTTGTATAAATTAAATTTTATTAAAAGACGGTGTATTCAAAAACAAGCGATGAATTCAGAAAAAGTTTTATGAATTAAATTGACAAAAACTACTTCTTACTATAGATGTTTGACTATACCTATGTATTACAAAATTAAAATATATATATACACACAAGTCACATTTTCAGAATTCAAAAATAAAAAAACAAAAAAAAGTGTTTAGGTAATAGTTCCCTCGCCCTCAGAAGCGTGACCCAGTACAGGCTTTTTTCTCATTCTTTAATGATTTTATATATTCTCATGAAATATTTTTATAAAAAATATAGGTGGATTAATAGACCACATGTACAGGCGATGAACATTATTTTAAACATTTTAAACCAGATTTACTTAACAAACTTTGGAGGTGACGTCATCAAAATTTTGATGGGAATGGATAGGTCTGTTAGGCTGGTGATAATACCTTAGAGGTAAATTTCTAAGCAATTAGTTTAGCAGTTTCTAAGATATTTTGTAAAATTTTGTTTCCCAATTTTTTTTTTCAAAAAATGAAAAATTTTGCTTTACAATTTTTAATTTTTTCCAAAAATTTGCAAATGCTGGATTAAAACTTAGTTTAAAAAATGTTTCTCACGAAAAATAATTGTTAAAATGTTATGGTTAAAGTGTTGAAAAAAATTGGTCCAAAGTTGTTTCGACAAAACTTCCCTTGCGCATGAAGTACAATAAAATCTGTATTCCCAAAATTTTCTGGGGAAATGGAGTGAGTCATTCCTGATTTAATAAATTTTATTCGACAAAATTTTGAAATGACGTCAATTTTTTGGGGGAATATTCAGATATATTTTACACGTTTTTTATGCTAACAATAACTTTAAAACGTCTGCAAAATTTCAAGGTATTCAGTATTATAATTCTTGATTTTGTCATTAAACTAAATTGACTGATTCATTAATATTTTTGAGCCACCCTGTATAGCCAAATCTAAAAAATATGAATGAAATGATAAATTACAAGTACGGACCGATCATATTTTGCACATTTAGATAGGATTTATCCCGCAAAATTTTGAGATGACGTCATCAATTTTTTGAGATTGATAAACAGATACATTTTGGTTAAAAAGTTACCATGTTTACAACAACCTCAAAAAGGTCTGCAACATTTCAAAGTATTCAGTTTTGCAATTCTTGATTTAATCAATAAAATACAATGACTCAATCATTAATTTTTTGAGACACCCTGTATAACCAATCTAAAAGATATATGCAGTGATAATTCACAAGTATAAACTCATCATATTTTGCACATCTAAGATAGGATTTATTCAGCAATATTTTGAGATGACGTCCTCAATTAGGGGAGATGAGCAAAAACATTTTGATCAAAAATTTACAATGCTTATGATAACTTTAAAACATCTCCAAGATTTCAAAGTTTTGCAGTTCCTGATTAAATGAATAAAGTAAATTCACGCATTCAATTTTCACTTTTTTTAAGTCACCCTGTATAAGCGAATCCAAAAAATATCAATGAAATTATAAATCACAAGTCAAAACTCATCATACTCTGCACATTTTAGTTAGAATTTATGCGGAAAAAAATTTGAGTTGACGTCATCAATTTTTTGGAGGGGACAACCATATATTTTGACTAAAAATGTATTATGCTCTTCATAACTTTAAAACATCTGCAAGAATTCAAAGCATTTGGTTCGGCAGATTCAAAATTAAATTGCGAAATGTTGTCTATAATTTTGATTTTTTTTTTCCAAAAATCTGTACGTTTCGGGTAAAAACTCAATACGGATTAATAAACTACATGTGTAGGACTTTGTTGTTTTATACAATTTAAAACCAATTTACTATGTATAACTTTAAAGTGACGTCATCACATTATTGGTGGCGATGATTAGACAAATTTTGGTTGGCGTTTTACCATCTACATGATATTCCTAATATCAATACAAAATTCGAGCACAATAGGCCGAGTACTTTCGAAGATTACATATCTAATACAGACAGACAGACAGACGGACGGACAGATGGAAAAATATGATTCAAGTGAAAAAATTTTGATATTTGTATATTTTTAATTAGCCGGATCGGATGCCATGTCTACGACAACTCTAAAGCATTTACAAAACTTAAGAGCTAGAGTTAAATTTGTTAGGACACATTTTCAAATTTTCTGTGCAATTTAGATTTTTTCCATAAATTTAAATATGTGTAAGGTAAATAAGAGCATACATTTAAAACCATATAATATCATAAGTTCATAAAACGTACATATAATTTGCTTAGAAACGTTTTGAGATGACATTATCGAATTGCTGACAGAAATAAATACACAAATACTGTTTATTATTTAAATATCCACACGATAGCGGCAATTCTGAATCAAACTTGTTAAATTTAAAGGGTATTAAATTGCAAATTTCCATAGTAACCAGTTAAATTCGTAAATCTGATTGGCTGTTTATTTTTTAAAAACCTTTAAATTTTAACATGTTTGATTCAGAATTGACCCTGATAGCCTGAAAGTACACCAACTGACAGCAATCGGTCCAGCAGTTGCAGTGATTACATAACTAAAAAACTACTGTCAACAGACGACAGATAGAGGGAACCGGAGGACCTACTCTTTCATGTACTAGGGATTATGAAACGTGTAGAAAACATTCACTTACGATTGAGATGTAAAAGAACAAAAACAGAAGCAGTAAATAAAAAATAAGAATTAAATTTTATATAAAAAAAGAACAATTAACGCGTTTCTAATTTAAAATTAACAATAATTGTCAGGATAATTAAAGAAGTCGAAGTCTGGTTTAGACGAATAATAATAGAAATTCATTAATTTAATATATATTTTTTTAACATGCATACACAAACCTGTAATTCCTATAAAAAAATTCCGATTATTAAAGATTTTCACAATCACTCCACTTACTAATTAAAAAATGTAAAATAAAATATTAAAGTACATATATGTGTTTAGTATTGCAATAGGTAGTCACATGGTGAAATACTGAAAAATGCAAACACTGACACAGATAAATTCGACCAGACAACGTAAAAATTCACAATTTATTAATAGATAAGTTGATAAAAATGAAACGACTGGATAATCAATTTTTAATCGATCACCTCTTAAAAATACACTTCTCTAAATACGCCCGCCTGCTGTGAAATTTCCAGTCTGAATATTAATAGTGATAACATTTTTTATATCTTCATAATAATCAATTATCGATTTAGTTAAACTATTAATTTGTAAAAATATTGTCCAATATTGTCAAATGATACCAAATATTTCTACGATTAAAATAATTAAGTATTTGATTCCCTTGTTAACTCAGCTATCACGAGAACGATTTTTCTCTTCCACACTACACTATTTTCGCAAATTTATCGAACATTCTCTCATATAGCAACGTATTTTTTATTAACAACGCAGCAATTTGGAGCACGAAACTGAAACTACCCACCTCAAAGAAATTAAATCAAAGAATCGTGTGTGACAGAACAAAAGAAGCATGAAGAAGTGACCACATTCTTTACGACATAATCGATGGACACGAAACGAACCGCGAATAAACGGCAATGCCTAAAGACAAACATGCCTAAACCACGGGAGTGGTTGATACGATTTGGATAAAATAAAATAGAAAGGAAACCGACCCACAAAAAACCACGACACATATCGATCATCCCGCATAAACGCTAGCTTGAATAATTGTCGACCTCCTTGGAGGATTGAAAAAGGCAACATTCAAATGACAACATGAAAAGATCTCGACACTTCAATCTAAATACAGAGCGACACGGAACGGAAAAAAGATTCTTGAAGGATTTAATGATAAAAAATGACGACAAGACCACAAGTGCTTTTAACCGAGCGTATCAAGCATGAAATTAAAAAAATGGCCAAGGATGGAAATATTTAAGGCTTGTCCGCAAGATTCTGTACGGTTTATCAACGCAGTTATTTGTATTAGTATTACATAATAATTATGAAACTCGCTTAGATAAAGAAGAGAGTTTGCCCTGTACAATTCACTGCACTACAAATTCTGCACTGCTGCGCAAAAATTGCACACAAGGTAGCCGACTACAAGAGTCTCTTATAGTAACGAGAGATGAAATTCTTGTCAACTCTGGGTTTCTACACTTTGGTCCAACAAGCAACCCTTTTTTAAGAGAGTTCATCAAAGGGGACATACAGCTTACAGAAAATGCTTTTGTCGTCTTTAAAACAAGGCCTGGATTTTTTGCAAAATCTCGCATCCAATGTCCTTTAGGATTCGCGTATTTTGTCTAATTGTCTCATTTCTTTGATATTTCGATGTTAATGGTTGTTGCGAGTGACACCTTATTTAGAATTGCTTACAAAAAATGATCAAAAAAAGTAGAATATAGTACTGTTGCTGTTAGTATTACACTTCACCTCTTACAATTATTGTTACATGTTGGTGACGTCACTACAAAATTTTGTAATGGAAACATTCACTTGAAACATGCGAATAGCATGCTTCTTTATATTTACTTTACTACACAGATATCTTAATTTTAACTTATAGAGGTTATCATAAAAAATAAATAAAATTCGCAAAATCGAATTTAATATTTTCAAGCGTTTGGAGTATGAATCATTTTTACATTTTTTGATCACCCTGTATAACAAAAACCGAGCAATGTTTTCTGGGCCAAACTTGGCTGGTGTAAACGTCGATTTGCTTTATTTATTTGCAGACTATTTAAAAAACCTAAATCTTATTATAGTATACATCAACATGTTAGCACAGATTCGCCAGTGTTAAAGTCATTATCGTCTCATCATTACAACGCGTGCAACTCTGTCCAAATAAACTAAATGGAAGCAGACACAAGCAAGCCGCAAGCGCTCATAAAAATTCAAAGAGTGACCGCAAAACCAAATAAAAAAGGAAAAAATAAACGCCACATGAATTGCTTAAACTTAAAGACGTTTAGTACTTTTAAGGTCCTGGATGTGTTTGTGTCACTTTTAAATTGTCTATTCTTGTCTGTGCGTGTCTACAGACATAACTTACACGTCGAAAAATATTCAGTTTTACGAATTCTATCGACTAAAGCACACTATGAGATACATTCGCGACAGCAAATTGTGTTGAAAAATTAAAGAAACAATAAACACTTTTCGAAATAGTTGTTAACTAATCGTTCCAACACGATGTGCACATGCAACTGCACACTAATAAGTTACATAATATAAATTATTTTTTGTTAACAAACTGTTTTATTTCACAGAGTTTGGAATGTACCAATTGGGGCGAAAAAACTATGTAAACAATTTAATTTAAGGCATATACCTTGGCTATGTACAAAATACTTTCCTGTAGAAAAATTAATGAACGAAAAAAGTGCCACTATGGAACTTAAAATTGAGTACATTGCACTAAATATCGTGACCAATTTTTCCTGCTTTAGAAACAACTGCTTAAAAGCGAAATTTAATATTCATTTCCTGTGAAAGGTGCCTTCCACGCTATTTTACATTGAAAACAGGTGGGAAAATACAATGCGATTTGGGAACCGACCTCAAACAATTGATGGCAATTATAATTTTCAAATTCGTCGCCTTTCTACGTCCTATGTTTGATTCAAATGACTACACAAAATTCGCAGAAAACAATTTATGTCGAGTATTTGGCCACGAGGATTTTTCTCGCAGTATTTATTATGGTCTGAATTTTGACACCACATCAACAGAAAAAGTGTGATGAGAAACATGAAAATTCATGAGTTTTATCAGTTTGTGGATATATTACAAAAAAAAAGATAGGTACGTGTATGGCGCAGACATAAAAGTAAAATGGCTTTCGTAAACTTCTCTTGTAAAGCAAAACCAATTTTATATCTTATAGCGGACGGATTTTTACTTCCAGAGCGGATCTTATGAAAAACGTCATCAACTTTTTAATGCGGAAAACTGTTATTAGTTATCTACTACATTTAAAAAACAAAAATCATAGATTTATTGACCAGTTTATGCGATGGGTCAATTCATAATGTATGTATGATTTAACATTAAACATTAAGTTACCATAAAAAAATCATTCTATAATTACTTTGTATAATATCTCTCGTACATAAATTTTAAAACTGATTCATCATTTAAACACTATTATACGTCATCAATTTCTTGAAGATAATACCCCACTGCACCATGGAGATGTACAAACCGTGTCGGGAATAAAACGTTATTATACCTTGCAAATGTTTTTGCGAAAATTTGAACGTTTAGCGAAAAAACAAAGTGGATTCGTACACTATAAGTATATAACTATATTTTTGTGTAACATTCAAATCATTTTAGAATACCGTTCATTGAAATGACATCATCCAATCGTTGGTGGGGATGGTTAGCATTTAACCATCGACATGATATTTCTAATATACATACAAAATTTGACAACAATCGGTCCAGCAGTTTCGGAGATTACGTGTCTAATAAAAATGGATACACACAGACAGACAAACAGACAGACAGGCGGAAGCGAGAGACTACTTTTTTCGTACTGTAGGGGTCATGAAACGTCGAAAAAACATAAAAGTGGCAATTCGTCCGATGGATTCGCTTACGCTCGGGAAGTAAAAATTAAGACGGATTCATAAATCCCGGATGTAGGTGATGTATGTTATTTCATAAAATTTAAGTAGGATTTACTTTGCAAAATTTTGCCACCAAATTGTACGTGGGGATGATCAGCCAAATTTTCGTTAAATCTGAATCTACACCATATTCCTAAAATACATGTAATTTGCTTTAACTGGATATATCTGGTGAAACTAGATTCTACTTGTTTCGTTATATACATTTATTCATATATTCACAATAATCAGTTCAGTAGTTTCTGATATTACATATCTGTGTAATAAAATCCACAACATACGATAAACAAGCGACGGGAAACAACTTTTTAATACTCCTGAGGTTACGAAGCGTTGAAAAAACATGAAATTACAAAACTTAAATTTCAAAAGTCGTGAAAATAAAAGCAAAACACAAAATATGCAACATTACTTCTGCATATTAGGAAGATTTCATCTAGTATATTAAGAGCCCTCTGGTCACAACGTCTAACGGATTAATATCAACTTAAGAAATTATAAAGTAGTACACAGTAATGCAAAATCTTTGATCCAATAAGGCTGTAATGCATAATACATAAAACATTAAATTTTTTGTATTTCTGCAGCGAAGTATTTTAATTGTTGAATTTTTTTTTCTAGAGAACGTGATTTTTTAACACTTTTTATTTTAGTTATGTGTTATTTTCATATCGTCGGCAGCGAATAATTTTCAAAAAAAAATATTACAGAAAAAAAATTAAACCTTTAGTAGCACCTACGTTAGGTTTTTATATCATGAAAATTTATGACCTTTTGTAAATCGTGAAAATGATTAGGAAAATGGAGTTCATCGAAGGTCAATAATACTACCATTTATTACATGAACTTCACTAATAATAATGCTTTACTGTTTTCATACTGAATGTTTTGATCTTTTATTTATTACTAATGGATTTAATTTGACAAAATGTTTCACTCCAACATGTTATAAACCTGCTGAATTTTTAATATGTACTGGAAGTTTGGAACAAATATATATGACAAAATAAAAAAAAAACAAATATCTGCAAACAAAGGAACAGGTAATCCATAGGATTTAACGAAAAGCATTTATACCTCGAACTGCCGTCCCTTTGTCCCTTGTTCGGTGAATCTGCGACAAATTCTCGGAAACCCTACTCAATAGGTAACAAGATTCGACCTGTCATTTTGCTGACTCAAACGTCACCGAAACGTCAAATCCCATAACTTTTTATAGCCGATATCAATAGCATTTAAACAAACACTTGAAGTAATTTTTTTATTATCATGATCATTGTCAAACTTTCAAGCCGTTGTTAAAAAGAGGTTACAAAAGATGATTTCCAGTATCTTCTCTTTTATGTCTCTTTTATACGAACACAATGGAGGTCTAATCAAAATAAATAGACGAACAGGAGACATCAGGGCCAAAGTGATTAAACCAAAGTTGTTAACCTGTAATGACGTCATTAAAAAAACAATCCGCTGTGTATATTTATCCAAAGTTTGCTGAAACCAGCTCTGAATTTACTTAAAAAAAAAGACAACTAGACGACCTTTCACTCGACTGAAACCAATTGACCACTGGCAATTACATTAACTTTCGTGCATTTTTTCAGCGTCCGCGACCCCTAAGCCGTAATTTTCTTAATTGCACCAAGAAAGTAGAGAAAGAGAATCGGCTTTATTTATTAGAAATCGAGACGGCTGGGCTAGGGGAGACTCAGCGGGGGACAAAACGGCCGAGAATCGAGGACAGAGATGCACAATCGACATGAATGAACTCGCTCCGTCGGCCTTTGAACCACCGGAACTACCCCCGTAGACAGTTTTTTACGCCTCGCTCAAAAAAATCAAATCATCTCCTGTCAATTCTGTCAAGTTCGCAGCAAATCACCAATTTTCCTCACATCAAGTACGTTGCGATTTTGCCGAATGACAATCGGCAAACAAAGCCCACTACGATTAGTCGTGATAACACATGTCACACGACAACAATAATAAAAGTAACGAGATTTTCGGATGATTCATACCGCTGTGTTCTGTGAAAATGTTGGAGACAGTCTGCCGTCCATCTTTCACTATCCTGGGTCTGCTCCTGGCCGTCCTGATAGAATGGGTTCCAACGTTAACACTTCTTTCCTTGGTGTTCTGGGCGCCCATGTCTACTCATACCCTCCCAGATTGTCACTTAATCCCTCTCTGACGTATGAACACACACATAAATGCACACACTCACTCACCGAAGGGTGGCGAATTCGAAAACAAAACGTCGAACCTACATAATATTCAAACACATCAAGCACGGAACGTCAAAGAATAGTTTGTAAGTAATTCGACATTTTAATATTGATTAAGAACCGACGTTTTGCCAATTATTCGGTCTACATCAACCCCACTAACAGTCTAATCCGCCATATTTAAGAAGTTCGTCTGTCTTTTTCTAACTTCAACGCAGCCGTCTTTGTCTGACGTGTGCATTTCGATCGGGTAGTACGACATATCGACGGCAGAGGCAGCACTGAAGATTCACTCTTGCATTTAAGTAGAAACCGATAACACGAATTTAAAATAAATGATAAAAATTTCAAGTAAAAGTCATTTTCGTTTTTTAGATAAACCAAAATTAGCTTGTTTTAAAATTTTATTACTCAAGTTGTTCAATGTTGCTGGTAGGCAACCAGTTATACACAGGTTGTCAAGTAATCGAGTTTGCGCCGTAGGTTGACATTTAAAGTTTCTTTAAATTTAAAACTTGTGTTCGCGTGATCCGTTAGGTATAACCACGGTGGTAGTATAACAAAGTGAAAACGACGTTCGCCTAATTTGTGCAAAATGTACTGTGATAATTTAATGTTAAGGAATTGTTCGTATCTGCAGGCTCGGGATCCGAGCATATTATGATATAATCGACCTCAACTATCCGAAGTTAAAACAAATTAGCTGACGAATTTGGAGAAACATCCAAACAGCAGCCACAAAAAGATGAGGTAAAATTTTTTTAAAATGAATTATGAATCTGTGACGGTGACGGTGTGTGTGCTGTAAATTCTTCCTATTTCAGAGGTATTTCTGTTACTTTAATACATAATACTTTGCTCTGGTCATTTTCATAAGCGCCTTTTGTCGGTAAGGGTTGCGCTCTCACTGAGAAAACCGTGCTAACGCCATCAATTTGAACCAGGCGCGGATACAGGATTTCGTTCAGGGGGGGGGCAATTTTTGTGCAATTTTACCTATCTACCAGAAATTCGTTTTAAACAAAAAAATTTATAAAATTTTAGCTAGTATACTCTTTTTCACATAACATGGGTGACATTTGGTTCTTTTCATTACACGTATAGTGTACAGTGATAATCCTAATTAATTGGGAAAAAGGTGTGTTCGGATTAACGATTTGTTCGGATCAGCAATTTTCCCAAAAATCTGAAAGGGAATTGAATAACAACTTCATACACAACTGAAAACAAACTTCAAGAAATAAACCAAAATTTTATTAAACAAAAATTAAAGAATTCTTAAGCAACAATGGATGATAATAGATACATTTTAAATAGTACATTATGGAACTAGTGGATGAAGTTGAATTTCAACGGCGAGAGTGATTTTTTCACACGAGCGAGTGCAACGAGCGAGTGCGAAAAAGAAACTCGAGCCGTTGAAATTTCTTCATCCGCGAGTTGCATATACTATTTTTTCTAAGAAATTAGGAAATAACTAGCAGTATTAAACGTCAAACACTAACGGGTCGTCCAGCCTAGGCGTCATGATTTTCGAAGCGCGCGAAGCGGACGGTGCGGTCGGTGCAGGCGATACGCGACACGTTTCGCTAGCTGCGAAACGCTCAGGCTGGACGACCCGTTAAAATCGTAGACGGCCGAGTATTTTTCCACTAGAGGGTGAAATGAAATTTCATCCACTGCCAGCGATGGGAAAATGACAAACTTCAACCTTAATGAGTAGAAAAAAAATATTACTCTGTGACCATAAACACGCTATCTTTTGGAATAAACACCCTGGGATCTATACCCTGAAATTTTTCAGAATTTTTAGATGAATTTTTCAAAAATGAAATTTTCCATTATGTATTCGTATTACCTCCATTATGCAAATTTCGACCCATTCTCGACGATTTTCGAAATTTAACTAAATATTTTCTTGTAGATTTTGGACCTCAGAAGTCACTTCTGGCTTCATTTCTTCGATAACTTAAACCATTTTCCCGAATCGTTGAAATATCGCAATTTTTAAAAATTTTGAAAAATTCGAATTTCACAGCGAATTTTCCGAACATATTGCTCCGTTACCATAAACATGGTATATTTTTGGAATCAGCACGTCGGGATATATATCTCTGAATTTTTTCAGAATTTTTAGGAAATTTTTTCGAAAATGAAATTTTTCTCATGCAAATTTCGACCCATTTTCGACGATTTTCGAAATTTAACCAAATACTTTCTCTTGTAGATTTTGGGTCTCCGATAACTTCATCCGCTTTTCCAGAATTAGTTAATTAATTCAGTGCTTTGAAATATCGCAATTTTCAAAAATTTCAAAATATTCCATACAACATATGCAGAAAGATCTTGCGTCATTTTCGGAAGTAGATGCATGTTTTCAAGTTCAGATCGGATTGCAAAGTTTTTGTTCGGATTAAAGAGGCATCGACTTCAAATAGCCTCTGTTCGGATTACTGGATGTTGAGACAATCGTGAGTTCGGATTATAGAGGTTGTACTGTATTTACAAAATGAAATATGATTTCAAAATTTTGAAATTGGTCAAAATAAAGTACCTCGGTCGTGTGTCAGGGGGGGGCAATTGCACCCATTGCCCCCCCCTGGATCCGCGCCTGATTTGAACTACGAGGACCACTAAATATATTTTCTACCTGACGATGAAACAAAAGACACGATTATAAAACCGAAATGAATAATCCAAATTACCTCAAATTTTCGGTGCAGGGTTAGAATAAATGGTACTACATATTTGACATATTAACGACAACGGTGTCAATGGTTTTTTCATAGCTAGGTAGATAATATTTCTAGTTGCCCTCGTACAAACCTTGATAAATTTTCTTTGTTGTTGCTGTTTTTACTTTGGTGTTATCGCGCGTATTCGAATACTCCAAAAAAATAAATTCTTGTCGAAGCCAAATATGCCTCATGTGCAGTGTACTAAATTAAGCTTTTTCCCCCCTTCATGCGAAAAACAATGACGTTTACAGAATTTGAATATCTATTCATTCTCCAGATATTAGGTCGCGAACTTTTATTTAGGACTTTGTGTAGTAAGAATAGAGGTGGCCCAAGAACGGATCCTTGCAACACCCTATACATAATACTAGCATTAAATGAAAGTTGTCTGCATCGTTATTATCACTTTTTTGCTTACCGAGCGTAAGCTAAGGAAGTATTGTAATAGGATCCATACGACGAATTACGAGTTTAATATTTTCTGGACGTTTCGTGACTTCGAAACAATAGGTCCTGTCTATTTGTCTTCTATTTTGATTAGACAGATAATTTCCGAAACTTCAGGACCGATAAATAAAATTCCCCACAAACAATTAAACGAAGTAAACTCACTTTTTTCATTGTAACTCATTTACATTTTATAAAATAACATACTCCTGCACTTGTGATCTATGAATTCACCTTGAGCTTTTACCCTAAGTATCCAGACTTTTTTTCCTTGTAATGAAATACTTCTGAAAGATATTTCGCGCTTATGACAACTAATTATTCTATACTTGGTAAAAACGTAATTTTTAAAAATTTCTGTGGCTTCTACCGCTCCAGAAATATTATATATAATTTAAATAACCTAATTGTTCCCTTCGGATGCACTGATGTAAATCCAGAAACCCATGTTATATATACAGGATGTTCCAGCGACCTGACCGAAAAAGTACACATTCTGGTGAATTACTGAAAAAAATGTTTGATGATACGATTGACAGAATTCATTTAGGGATATATACATCATTCATGAGAAGCACCAAACCTAAAAAAGTCATTGTTTCCTATTAACTTATAAATTTTGTATTTTTCCTTAAATGTAGGTAGATAGTATTTTTAATCAGTTTTGTTTTCCCCTGAGCTTTTTATCTATAAATTTCTTCTATTTCGTCTTCTTCGTCCTCCACTCCTTTACTTTCTACCATTTTCGTCTGTGCCTCATTTGGGGCTAGGGTTTAAAACATAAAGGAAAACTTTAAAAATTAGTTACAAATTTTGACATAACATTTTTACAGATTTTAAATGCGTTAATCAAAGAGAAGAAAAATGATACCAGACATAAAGGCATTTTGACAGTTTTTAAACAAACTTCTGAACTATATTTTATTTATTAAAAAATTGTATAGTTGCTGAATATGATGTATATTTAAGTAAAAACAAATAATAATTGCATTATTCAGCCAAATCTAAAAACAAGTTGTGCAAAATATTATAAAAAAATTGGACGAAAGTTGTTTAGACAAAACTTCCTTCGCTCCTGAAATACAATTATATTTTTTTTGAGTCACCCTCTATACGCAAATCCAAAAAATATTAATGGAATGATAAATCATAAGTACAGACTCATCATATTTTGTACATTTTAGATAGGATTTATTCAGTAAAATTTTCGGGTGACGTCATCAATTTTTTAGGAGGAATGAGCAAATAATTTTCATATCTATTCATTCTCCAGATATTTGGTCGCGAAGTTTTATTTAGGACTCTGTGTAGTAAGAATAGAGCTGGCCCAAGAACGGATCTTTGCAACACCCTATACATAATACTAGCATTAAATGAAAGTTATCTGCATCGTTATTATCACTTTTTTGCTTACCGAGCGTAAGCTAAGGAAGTATTGTAATAGGATCTATACGACCAATTACGAGTTTAATATTTTCTAGACGTTTCATGACTTCGAAACAATAGGTCCTGTCTATTTGTCTTGTCTATTTTGATTAGACAGATAATTTCCGAAACTTCAGGACCGATAAATAAAATTCCCCACAAACAATTAAACGAAGTAAACTCACTTTTTTCATTGTAACTCATATTTACATTTTATAAAATAACATACTCCTGCACTTGTGATCTATGAATTCACCTTGAGCTTTTACCCTAAGTATCCAGACTTTTTTTTTGTAATGAAATACTTCTAAAAGATATTTCGCGCTTATGACAACTAATTATTCTATACTTGGTAAAAACGTAATTTTTAAAATTTCTGTGGCTTCTACCAGAAATATTTGTAAACATAATTTAAATAACCTAATTGTTCCCTTCGGATGCACTGATGTAAATCCAGAAACCCATGTTATATATACAGGATGTTCCAGCGACCTGACCGAAAAATTACACATTCTGGTGAATTACTGAAAAAAATGTTTGATGATACGATTGATAGAATTCATTTAGGGATATATACATCATTCATGAGAAGCACTAAACCTAAAAAAGTCAGTGTTTGTTTCCTATTACCTTATAAATTTTGTATTTCTTTCTTTAAAAGTAGGTAGATACGCATTTTTAATTAGTTCTGTTTTCGCCTGAGCTTTTTATCTATAAATTTCTTCTATTTCGTCTTATTCGTTCTCTACTCCTTTACTTCCTACCATTTTCGTCTGTGCCTCATTTGGGGCTAGGGTTTAAAAAATAAAGTAAAACCTTAAAAATTAATAATTTACAAATTTTAAATGCGTTATTCAAAGAGAAAAAAATAATACCGGACATAAAGGCATTTTGACAGTTTTTAAACAAACTTCTGAACTATATTTTATTTATTAAAGAATTGTATAGTTGCTGAATATGATGTATATTTAAGTAAAAACAAGTAATAATTGCATCATTCAGCCAAATCTAAAAACAAGCTGTGCAAAATATCATTAAAAAAATTGGTCTAAAGAGTTTAGACAGTACTTCCCTCGCTGTAGGAAACGTGACGACTGCATGCCTATTATGTTTTTTTTCGCAGTAGATTTCAAAGCATTCGGTTTTGTAGTTCCTGAGTAAATCAATAAAATAAATTTACGCATTCATTATTTTTTTTTTAGTCACCCGGTATATGCAAATTCAAAAAATATGAATGCAATGATAAATTACAAGTACAGACTCATCATATTTTGTACATTCTAGATAGGATTTATTCGGCAAACTTTTGAGCTGACGTCATCAGTTTTTTAGAGAAGATAACCAAATATATTTTGACTCCAAATTTATTATGCTCTTTATAATCTTAAAACATCTGTAAGATTTCAAAACATTCAGTTCTGTAGTTCCTGATTAAATCAATAAAATACATTTACGCATTCATTATTTTTTTTGGGTCACCCTGTATATGCAAATCGAAAAAATACGAACGGAATGATAAATCACAAGAAGAGACTCATCGTATTTTGTACATTTTGGATAGGATTTATTCAGCAAAATTTTGTGGTGACGTCATAAATCTTTTAGGGGGGATGAGCAAATACATTTTGATCAAAAACTTACCATGCTTATGATAATTTTAAAACATCTTCAAGATTTCAAAGCATTCGGTTTTGCAGTTTCTGAGTAAATCAATAAAATAAATTTACGCATTCATTAATTTTTTTGAGTCACCCTGTATATGCAAATCGAAAAAATTTGAATGGAGTTATAAATCACAAGTACAGACTCATCATATTTTGTACAGTTTAGATAGGATTTATTCGGCAAACTTTTTAGCTGACGTCATCAAGTTTTGGGAGTGGATAACCAAATATATTTTGACTAAAAATTTATGATGCTCTTCAGCATTAAAAGATCTGCAACATTTCAAAGCATTCGAGTTAGCAGATTCAAAATTAAATTGGAAAATGTTGTTTTATAATTTTAATTTTTTTTTTTTTCCAAAAATCTGTACATTTCGGGTAAAAACTCAATTCGGAGTCGTAAACTACATATGTAGGACTATGTTATTTTATACAATTTAAAACCCATTTACTATGTACAATTTTGAAGTGACGTCATCGCATTAGTGGTGGGGATGATTAGACAAATTTTGGTTAGCCTTTTACCATCTACATGATATTCCTAATATAAGTACAAAATTTCACAACAATCGATCCAGTACTTTCGGAGATTATCTGTCTATCTACCGGGACGGCAGACAGACGGAAATGGGAGACCTATTTCTTCGTCTTCTAGAGGTCATGAAAGATCAAGAAAACGTAAAAGTAGTGAGTCGGCCGACGGACTCGATTACAATACTTCCTTTGCTTACGCTCGGGAAGTAAAAATATAAAATATTGTATTTTATATTGGTAATCGGAATGTCAGCTGTGTTGCCACTTTTTGGTTTCAATTAACAAATCAGAATTTTTAGCAAATATATTGAAACGCAGTTTAAATTTAATAAAACAACGTATTTCCACACCTGTGGTTTATGAATCCGCCTTGATTGTAATTGTAATTCAGGGGCGAAGAAGTTCTGTCAAAATAACTTTAGACCAGTTTTCTCTTTTTTCTTAAAGTGTCAAATTTGCAAAAAAATATATAGGCTATTATATAAACAAGCCTAATATTCGATGCAGTTTTAATTCTTACTGTAATTAACATATTATATGCATCAGTTCATTTCATTTATTTATTTCTTCAGGCTCGAACCATTAACGTATATCTTCGAATTAAAAATGGCTACAACTTCGAAGGCCTCTACGAAATCGAGGACAATACACTCGTCTCAAAAATCCCCCAAGGTTCAAATTTTCTCCGCAACGCTAAAGACGGAGATTCCATGATTAGAAAATACTCCTTCACAAAAATATTTTCTCAAGAAACTGACCAAAGGGAGATTTTCAACTACATCGTAAAGCCAAAAATTCTAGATTTTATCAACGGACAAAATTCCACACTCATGACCTACGGTGCTTCAGGATCAGGTAAAACCCCTCAAACAAACATTAACAAAAACTAATTTTTAACTGATACAGGTAAAACCTTCACAGTTATAGGCACCGACAGAGACTTAGGGAATCAAACAATATAAACAGTTCTCTTTTGGTTCTGGGCAGGTGTATTTCTGCTGTGCGAAATATGCAAAAACAGAATGATAACAAATTAGTACCTTTCAGGGAATCGAAACTGACTCAGTTGTTTCAAAGGGCATTAAATGGCACTGAAGATATATCAATGATTGTTAATATAAGTGCCTCTAGAGATATGTTTGACGAAACTCAGCATGTCCTTAACTTCGCCGCTATTGCCAGGGACATAATCATCGAACAAAAGCCAGAACCGATCTTTAAGAAAAAAAACCGCTTTTCGCAACTAGTTGAACAAAGTTCAGATGATACTTTCAGTTCCCATAGCAGAGAAGATTTAAAAAATGCCATCCGTCACTTGACAGATGAGCTAGAGACTCAAAAAAGTGAGTATGAGACAGAGTATCAGGCACATATTCAGATGATAAGAGAGAAATACGAACAAGCTCTAGACGATTTAGAAGAAAATGCTAAGATAAGAATTAAAAAAGCTGAAAGTGCAGTGAGAATGATGTATGAAACGAAACTAGAGGCTATGAGAACAAAATATGAAAAACTGATTGAAGAAATAGAAATACAAAATGATGCAGACCAACAACTAGAAGAAAGGCAAATTGATGTAATCGAAATTCCAAGTTCAGATGATGAAGATGAAGAATGTTGGAAAACTGAAAAAGAGAGTTATATAAAAGAGATCAAAGAGTTAAGGTCCACTTTAGCTGAAGGAGTCAGCGACTATAAAGAGCTCCACAAAAAATACGTGCTACTTGAAAAAGAAAACGCTCGACTTCGGGGCAGATGCTTAGAATTAGAAAATGAAATCGAGCTTGGATTTCAACCTACGCAGAAAATATTTTGCGAGTCGGAATCTGATGATGAGAATGTGGAAGGTGAGTACTATATCATTTCTTGTATCGCTTACTTATTAAAATTTTCAGATTACAGATTATTAGTCTATGATGAATTTGAAGGGAAATGAGTGTCCAAATCTCCTTAAGTGTTCTATTTCTTCAATCAGTTTTTCATATTTTGTTCTCATAGCCTCTAGTTTCGTTTCATACATCATTCTCACTGCACTTTCAGCTTTTTTAATTCTTATCTTAGCATTTTCTTCTAAATCGTCTAGAGCTTGTTCGTATTTCTCTCTTATCATCTGAATATGTGCCTGATACTCTGTCTCATACTCACTTTTTTGAGTCTCTAGCTCATCTGTCAAGTGACGGATGGCATTTTTTAAATCTTCTCTGCTATGGGAACTGAAAGTATCATCTGAACTTTGTTCAACTAGTTGCGAAAAGCGGTTTTTTTTTTCTTAAAGATCGGTTCTGGCTTTTATTCGATGATTATGTCCCTGGCAATAGCGGCGAAGTTAAGGACATGCTGAGTTTCGTCAAACATATCTCTAGAGGCACTTATATTAACAATCATTGATATATCTTCAGTGCCATTTAATGCCCTTTGAAACAACTGAATATTTTAACTTGAATCAAACATATTTATTTACAGAAAATCCTTTTTCTGTAAATAAATATGTTTGATTCAAGTTAAAATATTCACTCCCTATCCATACATTTTCTAAAGGAACAACGATATTTCTTGTCTTGATATCCTATCAAGACAAGAAATATCGTTGTTCCTTATCAAATGGTGACTAAAATAAAAATAACAGAAAACATAAAATACTTTTTTAAACAAATGTGTCAATGTTTTCACATAAAAAACCCTCTTCTGGTCTTCCTCAATCATATGTTTGCAATATTTAAACTTCTCCATGATTAAGTTGATATCATTGATTCGTACATATATTTTCATACAGCCCATGGAGGTAGAATAATCATATTACCTCCATGATAGAAACCAATTTATTAGTAAATATTTTAGAAAACAGAAACGTAGTGTATATACCTTATATGTAAAACTCAGTTTTTGTATGCTGAAACCAATTTCACAAAAAAAGTGAAAGAAAACAACTCTTCGTGTTCTACAGTCATATTTTGGCGCCTAAGGTCTCCAGCAGCAGGTCTCCGATTTTCGGCCTGAATCTCATGCCTCCGTCCGGCGAAGTGAAATCTCGGATCGAAGAACTGGTAAAGCAATATTTGCGTATACATGGTCACTGGTCAATTTTTTATGTGACATGAGTTTGTTTCGAGTCACCAATTAGTAATGCTGATGTGAAGTTCTCCTTTTAGTAAAATGTGGTGACTTGGCATTCGTCACAATACATGTTACTGTTGTGCTGCTTCACATAAAATCTCCGGCTAAACTACAGGGTCGACCTCGCAACCGTATTGACACTTTGTGAAAGCACTTTAACGTCGTCAACAATTTTTTGCGACCAAAAACAACAGTTTTGCAAGTTGCAGAAGTTATAACAACCAATTTTACAGTATTTTAAAACATGTCAATAACAAATTTTGAACGTTTTATTCAATGTTACTTCGATTATTTATTACTTTGCTCCAATTATACGCAAACAATTATGAATCTTCTGTTAAAATACGCACAAGAAACAAGATTATTACTTGCAATGTAAAAAAAAGCATTTACAACTGTTTAGATTTACTGCTCAATGTTTATACATTTTTCTCATGTTTTAAACACTCGCATTTACAACTTTCAAACATAAATGAGCAAAAGCAAATTAATCCCTAAATTATTAATTAAAATACAGTATTCTAAAACAAGAACTGCAACACAAACTCTTATTAAACTACTTTGTTAGTTTTATAACAAATTTATGTACACACTTTCAACCTTCTAAGATCAATATTATAATAGTCAATACTAACTTCTGCTCTTGTGTAGTAGTTTAGCAAATTTTATATAATCATTGAAAACTACATGCAATAATGCACTGTATAAAAAAATTAATACAAACGTTACTTTCTTAAAACTTGTAAACTTTTCATTAACCAAACGATTTCAATATAATTCTTTGTAATATTGGTGCCTAGCTGACAGTAATCATTTAAGCTCAATATGCCCTGGCCAAAAGCCTTCTTACTGTTGGATATTGACAAAAAAATAAATACAAAAATCCAATTTACACAAAACATTTAGCACTGAACAAATTGTGTGATAAAATGATTACAAATTAAACCTGAACGAAAATGTGAAATATCCATCCTTTGAAGGAAACATAACATTTATACTTTTTATGCTATTTACCAATTCCTATAAGCGATGCTTTAAACTTTACTAAACTGATAGTATCAATTACATGAATGCATTTCTTCTTTGAGATTGATCGCTTTGGTTATTTTACCAACATTTCTTCACAAGAGTTTTCTGTGTTGAACGCTAAGCTTGTTACTTTTTTTCTGCTATGTTGGAACCTGTATTTCTGAAAGATACAATGGTTTAGTGCTTCGTTCCATTAAAACTGAATTACAAATTTTCCTCCCCAAGTAAATACCTGAAAAGGTCGTTATACAGACGTAGTATATGACACAGTCCTTAATTTCGGCGAATGAGGTATCGATCTCTAAAATTTCATCGATTTTCCAGTCTGTTTCATGAATTAATCCGTTTAGTCGAGTTTTTAAATGGTCGATGGCACGCGGTTCTTGATGTTTGTCTTGATAGGCTGTTCGTACGTCTTCTAATGTTAACAGCGTAATCGGCGCTTTATCTTCTGTTACAGAGCAGTTTCCATATTTTGGTGGTTTTAATAAAGAATAAACTGATAATAATTTATAGAGCTGTAGAAATGTCGGTGTAGCAGGATGATCATTTTGACCACCAGCCAGTCGAATAGGCCCAAAAAATTTCTGCAAATTTAAGTTTGAAGCATATACAATTATTTTTATTTCTTTATACCTCTAAAGAGTCTTGATTAATCTTGCCTGTAAGTAGATACGAGAAAGAATATTTTTCTGTGATATACAGGGTTAGTCACGAGAGAATTACTTCTGAAAATTATTTTTACGCAATCCAAAATACGAATACCATGTACCATTTGATACTAACTGAATTTAAAATGAAATGCTTAATCCATGATTGCTTTGAGTTTGGCAATCTCATTTTGACAATTGTGGAAAAGGAGGTTACGCGAGTGTCCATGGTGGTACCGCAGCCAGTCGGAAATCTCCTCCGGCGCCGCTAATAAATTTGTCAGTGTGCCTCTTGATCTTTTGCAACCGATTAATCACGAGAAAATTATTTCTAAAAATTCCTTTTACGGCATTTTATTCAAAGGTTACAACTCAAACTCAAACAAGTAAGTAAATAATTTAACTACTAATCTGTTAAAAATGTTGGGCATTTTGGGGGGATGCTACGGCTTTTTTGTAAATGGATGGCCGAAGAAGTCCAGAGGTTGCAGATTTGCACTTCGAAGAGGCTCTAGGTGACGCAGAGATGGCGAATTAACACATGCACATTAGCGGCGAACAACATTGGTAGAGCACTTACGGTTTCAGTACAGCCCAAATTGATCTGACTATATGTCGTCGATCCAATGGGGCTCTAGAGACGAGTCAACGATGAAAAAAAATGTTAAAAATTAATTAACGTCAAAGTGACACTGCCAAAGTCAAAGCAATCATGGATTAGGCATTTCATTTTAAATTTAGATAATATCAAGTGGTACAGGGTGTTAGTATTTTGGGTTGCGTAAAAATAATTTTCAGAAGTAATTCTCTCGTGACTAACCCTGTATACACAAAGATCCAAGGCTGAATGTAAAGTCACACGCAGTCCTTCAGCGGTGTTTTTTGTTAAAAATTCGGAAGAATCAATTTTTCCCGATTTGTAATTGTCCTCCCAGTCATTTAACCACCTAATGGAATCCTTAATAATTGTATAGTCTCTGGAACCAGGCCGTACTCCGTGGGCGGGAATTTTCCGATTCAAAGAGTCGAACATATTGTTAATTTTTAAGCAAAATTGACTTGTTGCTAAACAGTCTTGAAGTCTTGGTGTACCTTGCGTCATATATAACTTCAATCCATCGGCCACCGATTTACTGAATATCTAGAAGTAGAATCAATTAATAAATAGGTTGGTAATTGCGGACGTCTCTAATCATGAGGTAGGTATTGTATTGTAGTATGAATTGGTATCAATATATTTAAAGACAACCTTCTCGTCGTTTGAAACACAACCAGTTCTGTTTACATTGTTTATTAATTAATAAATGTTTCCTAAGAATGTAATATTTCAATTTTAATATATGTATATATTATATATACATATAACGAAGTTCAGAGCAGTCGAATGGAATTCTTTTGCATTTTTTTTTTATTTCACAAAAACATGCAAAAAAAAAGGAAGCTAATGTTTGTATTCGGTAATGAATTTATAAATACGCCGAAAATTACACATGCAATGTCTATTACACAATGTTGTTTGTTTAACTCTTTTGAAACAAAAGCCAAACTGAATGTGATTCATCCAGTTCAATTTCTAAAGTTTTAAATTGCATATCTAGTTAATTACATGATGACTGCATATACAACAGAAAAAAAGAAATAAATTCTGAAAAACAGATATTTTGACTCTCATGAATATGGTTTAGTTAGGTATCATGAAAAAAAAATATGTAGGTATCTCTTGAAAATTGTGATGTATGTTTATAATGTATACCTGTGTTGCTAATTTAACCCGCATCTTTCCCGTATTTGATAAATTAACGTGGTTATTAGTAATTTTTGGACATGCACGTAAGTTTGCGGGCAGTTTCAACTCCTCTTCGTGCATTACGCAGAAATGGTCCCATTTAATGCTGTCATCTTCTGGACTTATCTGAAGAAAAAATATATAGCAACCTAGTAGATGTTGTATGCTTTTACCCAAATTACTCTCAGAGCGCCATTATTGAACAGCCTATTTCTGATAGTTTTTATCAAATGAGGTGTATCAGAAAAGACAAACACTTTTCTTTCTGGGGTCAGAGGATGTTCAAAAGAGTTTCTGAACGAAACTTGATCCCCGTTAACACCTACAATTGACCAGGCTTTTCTGTTTGTTTGCGCTCCATCACAAACAAGTCCATGAATATATTCTCCTGCATTTTCAAGCAAAATAATTGCCTTTATGACCAACTGGGCAATAGTGGTTCCTTACAACAAATTAAAATTTGTTAAAAATTGATTGATTATTATCATTGATGATTTTGAAATAAGGCGTTAAATTTAATATCACATGAGAGAAGAAATCAAGACATCAAGTTATTGATTGTAAGATAATTGCGTTCACTGAAAACAATATATTGGTGGGGGCAGCTTCACAATCGCTACCCCGTGGAACGTAAGTTTCCGAGTAATTACACGTTCGATTTCCAGTTCTATGAACACTCTTATTTACCAAATCAACACTCTTAATTTTTTTCAGTAAGTTAGGTACTGTATTACAAAAATATTACTGTCAGCAGTTTTTACTGGGACATCCTGAAAGAATACTTTTTTATAACAACAACTTATAATGGTTCCAGTTTTGCTCCTAGTCTAACGATATGTAATTTACAGTGTGTTGGTTCTTTGTGCCACTATTTTCCAAAAATTCTAATGCCTATAATGAAATTAATGAAATTGCATCAAGTATTGTATTAAGTTAATTTGTGGTTGTGGCAATTCGCTAAGGATATAACAATAACAAAAAATTGTAATGTTTATGGAGTGAAGTTTATCGCTTTATTTCAAAATCTTCTAAATATGATCTAACATACCATCAACAGGTCCTTTGGAGGCAAACACACCAATAGGTTGGGTGTAACTATCCCCAATAGCCTGGATCATAAATACTAAAGCGTGTGAGGCCTTTTCATTAATAGTTGTAGCTTTTTTTTGTGTTCATCGTCTCCGAAATCGGCTAGTCCAATGTACGTTAGGTTTCGAGATTCTACTTCCACGCTTTCTCGCACCTGCATTTCGTCAAACAAAAGTACAGCATGCCTTTGAAGTGGTCTCTTTTTTTCCAGTTTCTTTTTTAATAACTGAAAAAAGTTTTTATCAAAGCCACATTTCGTATCGACTAACCGCAGATAGCTTCTTATTGTTTTCGGTGTGGGTAGAGGTAAAATATTCATATTTCTAATGAATTTGTAACCACCGGGAGATCTTATATGCATAAGTAAACACAGGAGCAACCAATGTTGCGAATATCGTCGACCTTTACTGTTTTTTACTTTCGAGGCTTTAATAAGTTCCTCCAAAGTGGTTTTTTCCTCTAATGTTAACTTGGTGTTCTCATAAATGGTTTTCAAAACCAAGGGACTTTCGGCTTTTTTCTTATAAGCGGTCATAGTTTTCGCTAGTTCTTTCAACCGGGACTGCTGTCTTTTGTTTCGAAACTTTAATTTGTTGCATCGATTTCGTAACAATGGCAGTGTTGGTCTTTTCCGTAAACTCTTTTTTACATTTGAACAAAAATAACACCCTCTGAGACAAGTTTCATGGAGAATAACAGGACAAAGTTTATGTCTGTACTTTCCACAGTTATCTTTGATAATTTTATGTCCATGTTCTGTTGGAGAGCTATTAATGTTTGTAATGCCTTTACATACGTTTAACGAATCGAATTTTAAAATTATGGTCTCCAATGATTCCGATGAACTCAAAGACGAGTCGAAGTTACCTAATAATGTTTTACCGAAACATTTATAACTTACTTCCCCTGTAACATTCACTCCAACCTCTTTAAATGGAACTATGCTATTTTCATTGTAATGAAAATTTGCAAAAACAATTGACGTTGAATTAACCGGAGTTATTTTCGCCCAGCATGGTGGAAGGGAAAATGGAATTTTGCTGGAGTACAGGTCATCTAATATATTGGAAACGGCGTTTTTTGAACAACTCGGTTCCAAAATATTTTCTTGTGTGGATTCGACAAAAAGGTTAGGGATAGCTTGGTCAGTAAGTCGGGGTCTTTTCAAAGGAACCTGCAAAATAAGAAAATTGTATTGTTTGATCTTTATTATTATTAATATTAACATGAAAAACTTCTATAAAAATAAAATAAGATATCTGTGGGGGTATATGTGCATATGCCAAAAAAAAAGAAATTTACCGACGCGCCCATAGAAAGCTGACCACTTTGACTGTTTTTTTTACATATTTTAATAGCAAAATTCAAATGAACGTGCTCCTAATTTGATAAATGGGCCAGTGACTTTGTTAAAATTATTTATTTGACATTAATTAAACCCTAAATTTTCTAAAAATTTGGAAGTGTGTCAAAACTAATGGTCATATTTTCTATAGCCGCGACTATACATCATATATCAGTCATGTAATATTGTTCTGTGAAGCCATGGACTAATACATAAAAAACAAATGAAACACCTTTAACTTAAAAAATATATAACAATCATTGTGGTGCCTATTTGTTTATATCTCTTAATAACAATTAGTAGCGGTTAGATGAAAAATCTGCATCTTAATTGGTGAAAAGATTGAGTTACGATTTTGATTTATTATAACAGTTGTTTTTTGGGGGCTTTAATCACAATTAATAAAGTGTGATACACAGATTTTACAATTTGACCAACAAGAAATGTACCTAGTGTATGACAATTATTTCATCTTCAATTTAAAACCCTTCCTAGTGACATATTCATCATATAAGTGTATTAAATAATGGACAACCTAATTTAGATCTTTGCTTGATATGCCAAAATCAAAAACTATAATAATCATACAGTACATGTTACATATACAACAATAGTACTCTAACATGCAAATGACAAACATAATGGCGATATTTTTGACACCATATTGCAAGAATAGCTATTTTCTAGATTAACAAAAATATATTGACATATACAGGCTGGTTATTTTATCTGTTCATACCTGAATACTTTCGTGTAGGCAACATTATACATATCATAAGCAACTTTGATCAATCTATTAATCTTTTTAAATTAGCAATCATAGTTAGTAAATGCAACACAAAAATCATGTCATAATGACAACAAAGACGTCCAGCAACTAATAATGGCAAAATATAAAGAAACCAACGTAATTTATTCGATCCCTAAAGGAATATAAATAAAATAAATAAATAGGTATAGTAAGTACAGAGTCATCAAAATTGATTGAGAGAGTTGGTAAACCTGAACTTGAATAATTTGGATTATTAAGTTGTATAAAAATATTAGCTGTCAGATTTGAAGTTTCAAGTTTCAAATTTCAAAACTCAGTGGCGTCTTTTTTCGACTTTTTTTTTTGTAAAAACATTAGTTGTCAGATTTGAAGTTTCTAATTTTTGTCACGCCACTGAATGCATTGCCATATAACCTTAAACAAATCTGTCATAAGGTTGGCAAACTTCACGACAAAAACAGGGGGTAACAACTCTCTCAATCAATTTTGATGACCCTGTACTCAAACTGTCCACCTTATCCTTCTTCGTAAGCACAGCAGTAACTGCGTTCAAAATTTCTACTTGGTCTAATTAGAATCTCGCGTGTTACATGAATATCTGTACGAAACCATGATCTTTTCCGCACAAATTATCGTTTTGAATTGGAAGGACTGAAATATCATGGGTGAAATCGGTTTACCCTCAGGATCTTAAAAACCTAATCTGCATTTGTCTTGTGATCTGCCGTTGACTCACTCTTCTATAATTTCAATCAGGGCAGCTTCGTTTACTGACGTTGTTACTGTAGGGCGTCCAACTTTAGTTTTCTTAAATTGATCAACTTCTCTTAATTTTTTTTTTTTAGTCTTCTGAATGCTTGGTCAGAAGGATTTGCATTTCCTGGCATATGGGCGAACGGCAACATCGAAATTTCCATCACACTTTCCGGAAGTTCAAAGCATATCGGTTTTTTTGGAATTCGAAAGCACTATTAGCAAACGTTGAAAATAATTTGACTGTTATAATTAATTAATTTAAAACGAAATCGTTTATGGAAAGTAAAATGTGTTGCCTATTCGGACTTATCCAGGCGTGAACAGATAAAATAATCAATATTAGAAGTAGATGTTCTGACATTGAAAACTTGGAGCTTTCAAAATAATGGTTACCAACCGTTTGAAGAATACTCTTATCCTGTCAATAGAAAATGTGTTCTTTTCTAATATCCTCCTTTTTGAAGTGCAATTCACAAACCATTTGTGTTTCACAAAGTGATATATCTAACGAATCTTCCCACAATTTTCGTTTTACTGCTGATTTTGGCACAGTGAAGAAAGACTGAGTCGACTGGTTTGGTGGGATACATCCAGGTACAGCACAACGCCTTCGTGACATCTGTTTAAGCAAAAAAACATTTAATTAGAAATTAATCACACGGTAGATTTTCCTTTCAACTATGTTTTCTTTACAAATTGCTCTCCTTATGATCAAATTACTATTTACACTTTACTATTTTATTTACTTTACTATTTATTTATTGTTCAACAAAAATTTTTTATTTCGTTACTAAATATGTACTAAATCCTTTTGTAAAACCCTAAACTCAAGGTAAAACTTATATTTACATACTTGAGATTTCCACTTTTTATCGTTTCGGCAAAATAGCACAGTGGTTAATGTAAACAATTACCCATTTACATTTCAAGTCACATTCATTTGAAATGGATTACGTCCCCCATTTTTGTCATGACTGCTTACCTTGGAAACAAATAAAAATACAACAGGCCCCAAAATGTTCACAATATGATTAAAAATGTCCACAAAAGTATAACAAACTTATTCACAACGAAAAGGTTATGATAAAAAATAACCACTACTTAAGCCTAATGTATTAAAATATATACCGGGCATTTTTTTTAAAACTGAACATATGCCTATGTTCGGTTTTAAAACGACGCAGTCAATTGCAACTGTAATGCAACCAACATTACAACAACTCCATCGTTTAAAAAAGTAGAATCAAATAGCATGCTTTGAAATGTTTTCTAAAATGTCAAAACTGCTTGCACACAATGTATTCGACAGAAGAAAAAATTCAAATACTGCAATGGTACCAAGCTGGTAGTAGCATGCGAATTGTAAGGGATTTATTTTCAATACAGTACCCTACTAGGTCAATTCCGTCTCTCGCAACAATTTGGAACATAATTAAAAATTTTAATGCAAGAGGATGTGTCGTCAATAGCCATCATCAAAGAAATAGGAGATGTCACATTTTAACCGAAGAGATGAAATTAAACGTATTATGCTACGCTGAAGAGGAACCAATATCCACCATAACGCAAATGAGTAACTACTTCGGTATTTCCAGATTCTCAATTCGAAAAGTTTTGAAGGAATGTCGATTTAAACCATATAAATTTAGGAATCATCAATACCTCACTGAAGAGGATAAAATTAGGAGGACGGATTTTTGTGAATTGATGTTTAACTCACTGAACACTAATGAACAACTTTTAGAAAACATTATGTTTACAGACGAGGCATCATTTAGTAAGAATGGCGAAGTTAATTCACAAAATTATCGGTCAGATTTTCTACAATTTTATTATTCAATGCTACCAATGCCAAAATGTTCTTATTACAGATACTGGGCCCGCACAAATCCTCATGTGCAAAATTTAATTCGCCATCAAGTACAAGAAAGACTAAATGTGTGGGCTGGCTTAATAAACAATAGGCTCATTGGACCATTTTTTATTGATGGCAGTTTAAATGCAAATAAATTTCTAAGACTTTTAAGGAACCATATTATTCCTGAAATTGAACCACTAAATATTGAGAATATTTGGTTCCAGATGGATGGTGCACCAGCACATTCGTGTAGAATAGTTACGAATTATTTAAATGATGTATTTGGTGAACGTTGGATAGGCAGATTTGGCTCTGTAGCTTGGCCTGCACGATCACCAGATCTTTCGCCAAATGATTTTTTTCTCTGGGGACACCTACATAATACAATTTATGATCACGTAGAAATTCAAACAATTCAGGAGTTACAGGAACGAATAGTCAGAGCTTGCCAAGAGTTGAATCCAAATTTCGTACGAAATGCAGTGCAAGGATTCCATCACAGACTTGGTTATTGCTTGGAACAGGGAGGCGGTCATTTCGAATATTTGTTGTTGTTATAAAATTTAGTTTTTGTTTTATAAAATTTTTGTCGTATTTATGGTTTTGTTTATTATTGAACATGTGCATAACACGCTGTAGTTTCGGTGAAAAAGCTCTGCTTTACTCAAACGATTTCTCGTGGTTATGCAACCAACAATGTTCCTGCATTGACAGCGTCGTTTTAAAACTGAACATAGGCCTATGTTCAGTTTTAAAAAAAATGCCCGGTATATAGTTTATATATAGCAACTAGCTAATTATTACATACTACAAACACCACAAAACAGAAAAATAATATGATAATGAGAAATTTAACAACGAAGTCAAAACACGAACAGGAAAAAACCACAAACAAAACACCAAAACTACTCTACAGTACGAAACACGTAAAACCACTACATATATAGTAGCCTGCATAGATATTGTAGCCGTCCATAGAGTCGAAATTTGCGAATAAAAATAAAATAAAACCGGTTCAAACGGAGCCGACGGTGGCTTTCAAAGTCTGACGTCACTCTGGCACACGTTGCACAGAGACGTATTTAATATTAAATGTCATTTTTTTCCGTTATGATATAATCTGTTTAATTTCTGAGCTGAATCTCGTCAATAAAATCGAAGCTTTGTTCACTGTACACAAGTTGTGGTATGGTATATTCATCGTTGCGGAGGCAGGTGGAGCGAAAAACCTAGTCATCTTAGCAGCAAACACGCCTATAAACTAGTCCACGTGGACTCTTTGTTTCCTGTCATATTTTACTTTGCTTGAACCAATTGTGTTGCACCAAACGGTTATTACACTTGTTGAAATAAATTTTCAAACTTCCATCTTTCTCTAGATCATCGGTTTCGTAGCTGTGTGACAAATCGTTTGTCGTAGATAGAAAATAGTAAGATTACAGTGACCCTAAGATTTTGTGCAAACAGCCTTAAATAGAGACCCTAGATATACTTTCCAAAGTATATCTAGGGTCTCTAGCCTTAAATACACCCCTGTGTGATATGACGCGTGCTGTAGTGACAGAACTTGCAAGCCGTCGTCGGCTCCGTTTGAGCCGGTTTTATTTTATTTTTATTCGCAAATCTCGACTCTATGGACGGCTACAATATCTATGCAGGCTACTATAGTTATCTACTACATTTAAAAAACAAAAATCATAAATTTATTGAGAAGTTTATGCGATGACGTCATAATTTTTTGGCAGGGGTCAGTTCATAATGTATGTATGATTTAACATTAAACATTAAATTACCATAAAAAACCATTCGATAATTACTTTGTATAATATCTCTCGTACATAAATTTTAAAACTGATTCATCATTTAAACACAATTATACGTCATCAATTTCTTGAAGATAATACACCCACTGCACCACGGAGATGTACACCGTGTCGGGAATAAAACGTTATTATACCTTGCAAATGTTTTTGCGAAAATTTGAACGTTTAGCGAAAAAACAAAGTGGATTCGTACACTATAAGTATATAAGTATATTTTTGTGTAACATTCAAATCATTTTAGAATACCGTTCATTGAAATGACATCATCCAATCGTTGGTGGGGATGGTTAGCCTTTAACCATCGACATGATATTTCTAATATACATACAAAATTTGACAACAATCGGTCCAGCAGTTTCGGAGATTACGTGTCTAATAAAAATGGATACAGACAGACAGACAGACAGACAGGCGGAAACGGGAGACTACTTTTTTCGTACTGTAGGGGTCATGAAACGTCGAGGAAACATAAAAGTGGCCAATCGTCCGATGGATTCGCTTACGCTCGGGAAGTAAAAATTAAGACGGATTCATAAATCCCGGATGTAGGTGATGTACCTATGTTATTTCATAAAATTTAAGTAGGTTTTACTTTGCAAAATTTTGCCACCAAATTGTACGTGGGGATGATCAGCCAAATTTTCGTTAAATCTGAATCTACACCATATTCCTAAAGTACATGTAATTTGCTTTAACTGGATATATCTGGTGAAACTAGATTTTACTTATTTCGTTATATACATTTATTCATATATTCACAATAATCAGTTCAGTAGTTTCTGATATTACATATCTGTGTAATAAAATCCACAACATACGATAAACAAGCGACGGGAAACAACTTTTTAATACTCCTGAGGTTACGAAGCGTCGAAAAAACATGAAATTACAAAACTTAAATTTCAAAAGTCGTGAAAATAAAAGCAAAACACAAAATAAGCAACATTATTTCTGCATATTAGAAAAATTTCATCTAGTATATTAAAAGCCCTCTGGTCACAACGTCTAACGGATTAATATCAACTTAAGAAATTATAAAGTAGTACACAGTAATGCAAAATCTTTGATCCAATAAGGCTGTGATGCATAATACATAAAACATTAAATTTTTTGTATTTCTGCAGCGAACTATTTTAATTGTTGAATTTTTTTTTCTAGAGAACGTGATTTTTTAACACTTTTTATTTTAGTTATGTGTTATTTTCATATCGTCGGCAGCGAATAATTTTCAAAAAAAATATTACAGAAAAAAAATTAAACCTTTAGTAGCACCTACGTTAGGTTTTTTGTACCATGAAAATTTATGACCTTTTGTTAATCGTGAAAATGACTAGGAAAATGGAGTTCATAGAAGGTCAATAATACTACCATTTATTACATGAACTTCAATGCTTTACTGTTTTCATGTTTTTTTTTCTTTTATTACTAATGGATTTAATTTGACAAAATGTTTCACTTCAACATGTTCTAACCTGCTGAATTTTTAATACTGAAAGTTTGGAACAAATACATATATATGACAAAATAAAAAAAAACAAATATCTGCAAACAAAGGAACAGGTAATCCATAGGAGGATTTAACGGGTACATGCTAGTTGGCTCCGGCGGACGGTATTTGACCCTCTGCCGAAAAATGGGTATAGGTAAATTAGCTCCGATGGTGCAAGGAAGGTAGATTTTATGGTACCTCCTACGGTGAGGGGATCATCTGCAGATACGTTATTTCCTGCTGTCGCAAGAGATGTGTTGTTTGAATTACAGGAACATATAATTCCATAGTCATCAAATTTCTATGTCTAGAAAGTGGTGGCGGTAAGGTAGTTACAAAGGGGTTTTCTGGTATTTCCCAGATTTGCGGGGTCTTTGAAGTAAGAGGATAACAATCGTTACGGTGAGAGTAAATATTTCTATACTTTTATTACTATCTGCACTGGTCGAAAATGCCCATTCAACACAAATACAAAATTTCCGGCCGAAAAATATCAGTTTTTTCTTAAACTTTCTTGTGCCCAAGCGCTTAAGATAATTGTTACAAAATGGACTGTTTGGACGAAATGATTAGTGAAAAAGGGAAAACAGTTCTGTTAATTAGGTAATAATTATAAATATAATTTTCATAAAGTGTTAGCTCAAAGTGTTATACGTTGGCAGTGTGTAAAACGTGGCTGTAAATCGTACATCAAGACGAATGCTTCGAATAATAGAACAAAGTGGTGAACATACTCACGAAGCGACTGAAACTTCAAAATTAAACAGACAGAAGCTCAGCAATTTTGTTTTGGTTTATATTTACCTTATCTTTTGCAGCAAAATACAATACTAACAAAAATAAAAAAATATATATTTACCAAGCAATAGTAAATAAATTGTTAAAATTATTAGGGGTAATAGTTCGAACATAAATGTGTTGTTTTTCTTAAATACTTATCGTTGCAATGATGAACGAATAAAATTATAAATAACAACTTTAAATGAAATTTAATTTTTCAGTTGGCATTAGATATTAGGTTTTGTGAAAACAACCACAGTTCTGCGTTACCCGTCATGCAGGCAGCAGGAGATGGGAGCCAACTAGTACTTGCATCTGGCGGGAGCCAATTTACCTGTTAGTCCGGAGCCAATTTACCTGTTGCTTAAGATTCAAAAGTAGCCGCCGGAGCCAACTAGTATGTTCGCGATTTAACGAAAAGCATTTATACCTCGAACTGCCGTCCCTTTGTCCCTTGTTCGGTGAATCTGCGACAAATTCTCGGAAACCCTACTCAATAGGTAACAAGATTCGACCTGTCATTTTGCTGACTCAAACGTCACCGAAACGTCAAATCCCATAACTTTTTATAGCCGATATCAATAGCATTTAAACAAACACTTGAAGTAATTTTTTTATTATCATGATCATTGTCAAACTTTCAAGCCGTTGTTAAAAAGAGGTTACAAAAGATGATTTCCAGTATCTTCTCTTTTATGTCTCTTTTATACGAACACAATGGAGGTCTAATCAAAATAAATAGACGAACAGGAGACATCAGGGCCAAAGTGATTAAACCAAAGTTGTTAACCTGTCATGACGTCATTAAAAAAACAATCCGCTGTGTATATTTATCCAAAGTTTGCTGAAACCAGCTCTGAATTTACTTAAAAAAAAAGACAACTAGACGACCTTTCACTCGACTGAAACCAATTGACCACTGGCAATTACATGAACTTTCGTGCATTTTTTCAGCGTCCGCGACCCCCAAGCCGTAATTTTCTTAATTGCACCAAGAAAGTAGAGAAAGAGAATCGGCTTTATTTATTAGAAATCGAGACGGCTGGGCTAGGGGAGACTCAGCGGGGGACAAAACGGCCGAGAATCGAGGACAGAGATGCACAATCGACATGAATGAACTCGCTCCGTCGGCCTTTGAACCACCGGAATTACCCCCGTAGACAGTTTTTTACGCCTCGCTCAAAAAAATCAAATCATCTCCTGTCAATTCTGTCAAGTTCGCAGCAAATCACCAATTTTCCTCACATCAAGTACGTTGCGATTTTGCCGAATGACAATCGGCAAACAAAGCCCACTACGATTAGTCGTGATAACACATGTCACACGACAACAATAATAAAAGTAACGAGATTTTCGGATGATTCATACCGCTGTGTTCTGTGAAAATGTTGGAGACAGTCTGCCGTCCATCTTTCACTATCCTGGGTCTGCTCCTGGCCGTCCTGATAGAATGGGTTCCAACGTTAACACTTCTTTCCTTGGTGTTCTGGGCGCCCATGTCTACTCATACCCTCCCAGATTGTCACTTAATCCCTCTCTGACGTATGAACACACACATAAATGCACACACTCACTCACCGAAGGGTGGCGAATTCGAAAACAAAACGTCGAACCTACATAATATTCAAACACATCAAGCACGGAACGTCAAAGAATAGTTTGTAAGTAATTCAACATTTTAATATTGATTAAGAACCGACGTTTTGCCAATTATTCGGTCTACATCAACCCCACTAACAGTCTAATCCGCCATATTTAAGAAGTTCGTCTGTCTTTTTCTAACTTGAACGCAGCCGTCTTTGTCTGACGTGGGCATTTCGATCGGGTAGTACGACATATCGACGGCAGAGGCAGCACTGAAGATTCACTCTTGCATTTAAGTAGAAACCGATAACACGAATTTAAAATAAATGATAAAAATTTCAAGTAAAAGTCATTTTCGTTTTTTAGATAAAGCAAAATTAGCTTGTTTTAAAATTTTATTACTCAAGTTATTCAATGTTGCTGGTAGGCAACCAGTTATACACAGGTTGTCAAGTAATCGAGTTTGCGCCGTAGGTTGACATTTAACGTTTCTTTAAATTTAAAACTTGTGTTCGCGTGATCCGTTAGGTATAACAAAGTGAAAACGACGTTCGCTTAATTTGTGCAAAATGTACTGTGATAATTTAATGTTAAGGAATTGTTCGTATCTACAGGCTCGGGATCCGAGCATATTATCATATAATCGACCTCAACTATCCGAAGTTAAAACAAATTTAGCTGACGAATTTGGAGAAACATCCAAACAGCAGCCACAAAAAGATGAGGTAAATTTTTTTTAAATAAATTGAATTATGAATCGCGATCCTCTAATTTTAAGTTGCTCATTTTTCTTTCTGTAACAACTTATAAAACCGAAATGAATAATCCAAATTACCTCAAATTTTCGGTGCAGGGTTAGAATAAATGGCACTATTTGACAGATTAACGACAACGGTGTCAATGGTTTTTTTCATAGCTAGGTAGATAATATTTCTAGTAGCCCTCGTAAAAACCTTGATAAGTTTTCTTTCTTGTTGCTGTTTTTACTTTGGTGTTGTCAAATTTTATGTGATTTAAGAATGTCGCGTAGATTATAAAACCTAAATAAAATTCCCCACAAACAATTAAACGAAGTAAAGTCACTTTTTTCATTGTAACTCATATTTACATTTTATAAATAACATACTCCTGCACTTGTGATCTATGAATTCACCTTGAGCTTTTACCCTAAGTATCCAGACTTTTTTTTTTGTAATGAAATACTTCTGAAAGATATTTCGCGCTTATGACAACTAATTATTATTCTATACTTGGTAGAAACGTAATTTTTAAAATCTCTGTGGCTTCTACCGCTCCAGAAATATTTGTAAACATAATTTAAATAACCTAATTGTTCCCTTTGAATGCACTGATGTAAATTCAGAAACTCATGTTATATATGTATACAGGATGTTCCAGCGACCTGACCGAAAAATTACACATTCTGGTGAATTACTGAAAAAAATGTTTGATGATACGATTGATGGAATTGATTTAGGGATATATACATCATTCATGAGAAGCACCAAACCTAAAAAAGTCATTTTTCCTATTAACTTAGAAATTTTGTATTTTTCTTTAAATGTAGGTAGATAGTATTTTTAATCAGTTTTGTTTTCCCCTGAGCTTTTTATCTATAAATTTCTTCTATTTCGTCTTCTTCGTTCTCTACTCCTTTACTTTCTACCATTTTCGCCTGTTCCTCATTTAATAATAATAATAATAATAATATGTTTATTGTGCAAATAAATGTGATACATTTTAGCACACGTCCATTACAATGCTGCTCTTAAAAGTAAAGAACTATATTAGTAAGTATAATAATTAAATCAACAACTAAAACAAAATAAACTAAATGTATACATACATGTAAACTTTAAAACTAATGGTTATTCTACAATGGAACTAAATTATGAACTACTATTCCTCAGTAAAATCATGATCCAGAAATTCTTCAGTTGAATAAAATGCCTTCGCTTTAAGATATGACTTGATTTTATTTAAAAGCGGTCTATGTTCTAAAAGTTTAAAACTGCGTGGAAGTTTGTTGAAGAATTTTATACAAAAGTGGTTAACTCCATCTTGTGATTTGGTTAGTCTTAAAGATTTATATAGTAGGTTATCCGTTCTGGTATAATACTGGTGGTACTGATTGAGCTTTGGATAATATTTAATATTGCAGACAATATGTTCAATGCATTTAAAAATATATAATGACGGAAGTGTTAGAATTTGTAGGGTAACAAAATTCTCTTTACAGTTTTGCCTATATCCAATATTTGAAATTATTCTAATGGCTCTACGCTGTAGTTTGAACAATCGTTTATTTACACTGGGATGTCCCCACACAAAAATTCCATATTCTAATTGACAATGTATTAAAGAATAATACACTGTCTTTAAGTACTGCAGTGACAGAGCGTTAGCTAGATGGCGTAGTAAATAAATATTTTTTGCTATTTTTGAAGCAACTTCTTCACTGTGTTTGTTCCAAGTAAGTTGTGAATCGATGTATATACCAAGATGCTTAATAAATGGGAGATCTAGTTCAGGTGCAGGTATTTTTTTAACGTGAATCTTAGTTCTTGAGATTTAGTCTTATTTAAAGTTAACTGGTTCGCAATAAACCAGTCCTCAGCCAAACAAGTAATCCTAAATTTTTTGTTATCAATGTCTTGCTTACTTACCTGTAGTACTTATTATAGTTTCGTTCGCATACAACGAAACATGTACATCTCTTAGATATTCAGGTAAATCATTAATGTATATTAAAAATAAAACTGGGCCCAAAATAGAACCTTGAGGAACCCCGTAGATGATTTAACACAATTAGATAATTCGTCACTAATTTTAACGTACTGTGTTCTGTTGCTCAAATAGGATAATATCAACCTAGTACTATCTGGATGAAAATTATAAAATAGTAACTTCCTTATTAATATCTCATGTGAAACACAATCAAACGCTTTACTTCAGTCTAAAAAATAACTAAAATAAATTTGTTTATGTTCGAAACAATCAATGATTTTATTAATTAAGTTTAATACAGCTGTTGTTGTTGAGTATCCTTTTCTAAAGCCACAAATATATTGTTTATTTCTAAAAAATGTAAAATTTGTCCAAGCAGCAATTTTTCAAACACCTTAGAAAGTATAGGTAGTAGCGAAATTGGTCTGTAGTTATTTTTTTCATTAACATCTCCTTTTTTATAAACTGGCAATACGGATGCAATTTTCAAACAATCAGGAAATGTTTTGTTATCAATACAAAAATTTATCAACTTTGTAAGCGGAGGAATGAATGTTTCTTTAACAGCTTTTAAAATTCCAATCGAAATGCCAAAAATATCCTTAGAATGACTATTTTTTAAACTATTAATAGCATTTCTTACATCAATCTGTGAAACATTTGTAAATAGAAATATATTTTTGCCACCTGTGTTATTTACTTTCATTATGTGAATCGGATCAAAATTTGGAGCTGGTAATTTACTTTTAATTTCGCTAGCTATAGTTGAGAAAAAGCTATTAAATTCATTGGAAGTTATTGCAGTTTTACTATTACAATTGGAGCTTTGAATAGACCGATTGCTATTTATTACTTTCCATAGGATTCTCGGATTAGCTTTATTAGCTTCAATGAATTTATCGTTAGCTTTTACTTTTGCTTCTCTAATGGCTAAATTATATTTTCTTTTAAACTGGTTAAGTAACATTTTTAGTTCTAATGTTCTATGTAGATGATAAGCGTCAGTTATAAATCTCAAAGTTTCTCTCATTTCTCTTAATTTAGAGTTAAACCATCTGTCACATAGGGCATTAGAACTCTTTGTTTATAATTTTTTTCAAAGGAAAAGATAAATTATAGTAATGTATTATTATACATAAAAATTGTTTAAACTTGAGCTGTACATCTAAATCTATATCAATAAAGGTGCAGTCGAAATTAATAAGATGCTGAAAATAATAAATTTTACCAATATTTGTAACAGGTCTCAATATCTTAATTATTTTAGAACATGTGTTATTATTGGTTAAAATATTTCGTATGTCAACAACAACTCCCCGATGATCGGCAATATTAAATTCTGTTGGAGTTGCGAAAATTGAATGCGATTCTATATTAGTAAATACATGATCAATACAGGCATTACCACGTGTAGGAAAATTAACTAAGTTATACATATTAAAACTAAAAAATAAATCTATCAATAATTGAGTAGATAAGTCATTAGTTTTTTCTAAATGCACATTAAAGTCGCCACCAACTACTATATGTTTGGTCTTATAATCTAACGCGTTAAGTAGTTTAGTCATTAACTCTAGAAACAAATTTATATCCCCGGAAGGTGTTCTGTAGATTACAATAAAGAATAAATCAAATTTGGGTAAAAACGAACCTGTTATTTCACATTGCAGTTCTACAGACAATTTTTTAATATGAGAGAGTATTTTATATTCAATATTCGGATTAAGAAATTGAATTATACCACCATAAACATGTGGCACTCTAGCAAAATAGTCCACTGTGATATAATTGTCCAATTTGATAGTTGCAGCCTCCTCTTCCTTGAACCAATGTTCACACACGCTTACTCCACTAAAATTATGGTCGATCAAACTTGCATCTAGAATGTTGACTTTATTTCGTAGACACTGAACATTTAGAAACAGCAATTTAAGGTCTCCTGTTTCCTTTTTATCATTTGATTGCTATATAGAATATCTCGTCTTGCTCTTGCTTATTTCGCATAATCGCTTGTACACTTCACAATCATAATCAAATCGAGAGTGATTAACTTTGAGATTTAATTTTTGATTTTTGTTCACTTTTAAACAGTTAACGCAAATTGAGTCATTTATGCAATCTGTTTCAGTGTGATCATCTCCTCCACAGTTTAAACATTTGGGTGGAATTTCAGTACATTTTTCAGACGTATGATTGTACCCTCCACATTTAAAACATCTGTACACCCTAATGTGCTCATAGATAGCACATTCGCATCATTGAATGAATGCAGTTTTTAGCCTCATTATTTCCGAAAAGGTTTTCGGATCTACTTCTATAATAGCTAGATATTTTTTTCTCATCCGTTTACATCTAATCAATTTGAAAGTTCCACTAATATCTTTAAATTATTTGGGGCTAGGGTTTAAAAAATAAAGTAAAACTTTAAAGATTAGTAGCAATTTTTTTTACATAACATTTTTACAAATTTTAAATGCGTTATTTAAAGAGAAAAAAAAAATACCGGACATAAAGGCATTTTGACAGTTTTTAAACAAACTTTTGAACTATATTTTGTTGATTAAAGAATTGTATAGTTGCTGAATATGATGTATATTTAAGTAAAAACAAGTAATAATTGCATTATTCAGCCAAATCTAAAAACAAGCTGTGCAAAATATCATAAAAAAATATAAAATATTGTATTTTATATTGGTAAGACTATCGGAATGTCAGCTGACTTGTCACTTTTTGTTTCCAATTAACAAATCAGAATTTTTAGCAAATATATTGAAACGCAGTTTAAATTTAATAAAACAACGTATTTCCACACCTGTGGTTTATGAATCTGCCTTGATTGTAATTGTAATTCAGAGTTCTGTCAAAATAACTTTAAACTAGTAAAGTGTCAAATTTGCAAAAAATATATAGGCTATTATATAAACAAGCCTAATATTCGATGCAGTTTTAATTCTTACTGTAATTAACATATTATATGCATCAGTTCATTTCATTTATTTATTTCTTCAGGCTCGCACCATTAACGTATATCTTCGAATTAAAAATGGCTACAACTTCGAAGGCCTCTACGAAATCGAGGACAATACTCTCGTCTCAAAAATCCCCCAAGGTTCAAATTTTCTCCGCAACGCTAAAGACGGAGATTCCATGATTAGAAAATATTCCTTCACAAAAATATTTTCTCAAGAAACTGACCAAAGGGAGATTTTCAATTACATCGTAAAGCCAAAAATTCTAGATTTTATCAACGGACAAAATTCCACACTCATGACCTACGGTGCTTCAGGATCAGGTAAAACCCCTCAAACAGACATTAACGAAAACTAATTTTTAACTGATACAGGTAAAACCTTCACAGTTATAGGCACCGACAGAGACCCTGGTATCGTGCCACGCTCGTTGGAATATTTGTTTCGTACCCTGCCTCAGCTGTCGAGGAAACCAATAGCGAAACCCTCCCCTACAGGAGACGACGTAACATTGTTGAACGAGGCTGCTTGTAAATGCGAAAAACAATTATGCAGGAGTTTACTGAACGCGTCTTCATCTTCATTGGATAGAACACATCATATTAAAATATACCAGTAATTATTTTGTCGTCGTTTCTTGTAGCTTTGTTCTACTACAACCATTTTTTAGAACAATGCAGCAGCGACTGAGCACCGAACCTGTTGCTGAACTGGAAGTGGACGAGAACGTTGCGATTGGTGTGTGGGTGTCATTTGCAGAAATTTACAACGAACACGTGTATGATTTACTACAGTTGGACCCACCTAGAGGGCAGCAAAGACCCAAACTGCGGCTAGGCATGGCGAAGGGACACGCATATATCAAAGGCTTGACCCACGTTAGTGTTACATCCGGCGAGGAAGCTTATCAAATTCTACAATATGGGATTCATAACTTAAATTATGCCCCTACTCAAGTGAACAGTCACTCTAGTCGATCGCATTCGATTTTTACTATTAAACTAGTTCAGGTTTCTAAATCCGATGGCGGTAGTTACGTTAGTTGTTTTAATTTTTGCGATCTGGCGGGCTCAGAGAGATCTAAGAAGACCCACAATATTGGCGATAGACTTAAGGAATCAAACAATATAAACAGTTCTCTTTTGGTTCTGGGCAGGTGTATTTCTGCTGTGCGAAATATGCAAAAACAGAATGATAACAAATTAGTACCTTTCAGGGAATCGAAACTGACTCAGTTGTTTCAAAGAGCATTAAATGGCACTGAAGATATATCAATGATTGTTAATATAAGTGCCTCTAGAGATATGTTTGACGAAACTCAGCATGTCCTTAACTTCGCCGCTATTGCCAGGGACATAATCATCGAGCAAAAGCCAGAACCTATCTTTAAGAAAAAAAACCGCTTTTCGCAACTAGTTGAACAAAGTTTAGATGATACTTTCAGTGCCCATAGCAGAGAAGATTTAAAAAATACCATCCGTCACTTGACAGATGAGCTAGAGACTCAAAAAAGTGAGTATGAGACAGAGTATCAGGCACATATTCAGATGATAAGAGAAAAATATGAACAAGCTCTAGACGACTTAGAAGAAAATGCTAAGATAAGAATTAAAAAAGCTGAAAGTGCAGTGAGAATGATGTATGAACGGAAACTAGAGGCTATGAAAACAAAATATGAAAAACTGATCGAAGAAATAGAAATACAAAATGATGCAGCCCAACAACTAGAAGAAAGGCAAATTGATGTAATTGAAATCCCAAGTTCAGATGATGAAGATGAAGAATGTTGGAAAACTGAAAAAGAGAGTTATATAAAAGAGATCGAAGAGTTAAAGTCCACTTTAGCTGAAGGAATCGACGACTATAAAGAGCTCCACGAAAAATACGTGCTTCTTGAAAAGGAAAACGCTCGACTTCGGGGCCGTTGCTTAGAACTAGAAAATGAAATCGAGCTTGGATTTCAACCTACGCAGAAAATATTTTGCGAGTCGGAATCTGATGATTGAATCAAACATATTTATGTACAGAAAAACTATCATGTTCAATTTAATAAAATATTAATTACAACTTGTATTATCAAAAAATAAATCAGCTTTGCATTGCTCAACAATTTAAGAACTAACTGCGCACAATGCGGTATTAATAGTTCAGGTTGACTAATTTCACCATTAGGATAGGTGCCACCAAGTCTATATGATAAATATTTCATGAAACGGCGATGAATTTCATCCATCCATCTTCCTCTAAACATGCACAAAATACTGTTTTATTAAAACAAAATCACAAGTACTTATGTTAAATTGATGCAAAAGAACCGTTAAAATGTTAAAAAGCCACACAGCCGAATCAAAAGCAAATACAAAATTGTCCATTTTTTCCTTTTTCTCAAACGGATGTCTATCAGATTACAGACTAAAAAAGAACAAAAAAATAAGATAATAAATCACTCATAAATAGAGTGAATAACAAAGAAGCTACAGGAGATCCTTGTGGCACTCGAAGGGTCTTTTGGAAATACGCAATAATGATATGTACACATAAACTAGATAAAACTGAGCAAAGTGAAGGTTTTAAAATACAAAAAATTGTAAGTTTTCGTAATAGAACACTGTGCTAAATTTTGTCGAAAGTGTTAGACAGGTACATGTCATACAAATATTATATGAAACCATTCCCACTATTATAAAAAATATGACAGGATTGATTTGTGATTAAAGTGAATTGGAATTACCTATATTATTATGAAGTACTTATGTCAGAAATTTACAGGCGTTCCAAGAAAACAACCTCGAAATTAAACTTAACTTTGATGTAAACACGTCTAAACTGAAAAGGGTGGCAACAGTTAAAAATACAGGTGTCCATAGAAGTCAGTTGTTCAGATTTGTTGGTTGCCTACGTTTGTTACCGTTTTACAATCACAAATAAGCGGTGCCCGTTACATCGCTTTTCCTATCGATGCTTTCGATATATGTAACTGACAGTCGAATAAAACTAGTTTTATTCAGTAAAACCTGCATTTTAGCCAAAAGTTCTGCTTAAAGTTAAAATAAAATAAAAGTGTATTTTATCCCTGTAATCAGAATCACCACCCCACTTGCACAACCGACAATTGCCGTTATGAAAAATTGGTCTAAATCATGGAGGTACCTCCATGGTTTAAATAAAGTTATTTATTGTTAGAGTTTGTCTCAGCCGTAACGTACTCCTACAAAATTGTACAAATTTAGTTCCTTAGATAAATTAGAAAATTTAATTTTGCGAATTTTAGTTTTGTTAATGATAACTTCGTACATAGTAATTGGGTTTTAAATTGTGTCAAATAACATAGTCTTGCACATGTAGTTTATGACTCCGAAATGAGTTTTTACCGGAAACGTCCAGATTTTTGGAAAAAAATCAAAATTTGGAAACAACATTTTGACATTTAATTTGAAATCTACAAAACCGAATGCTTTGAAATCTTGCAGATGGTTTACAGTTATGATAAACATGATACAATTTTAATCACAATATATTTAGTTATCCCCTCCAAAAAATTGATGACGTCACTCCAAAATTTTGCTGAATAAATCCTATCTAAAATTTACAAAATATGATGAGTCTCTTGTTGTGATTTATCAATCCATTCACATTTTTTGGATATGCATATACAGGGTGACCCAAAAAAAGCAATGAATGCGTGAATTTATTTTTTTTTATTTAATCAGGAACTACAGAACCGAATGCTTTGCGATCTTGCAAATGTTTTAAGGTTATAAAGAGCATAATAAATTTTTAGTCAAAATATATTTGCTTATCCCCTCCAAAAAATTGATGACGTCAGCTCAAAAGTTTGCCGAATAAATCCTATCTAGAATGTACAAAATATGATGAGTCTCTTCTTGTCATATATCATTCCATTCAAATTTTTTGGATTTGGATATACAGGGTGACCAAAAAAATTTAATGAATGCGCAAATTTATTTTATTGATTTAATCAAGAACTACAAAACCGAATGCGAAAAAAAACATAATAGGCATGCAGTCGTCACGTTTCCGACAGCGAGAGAAGTACTGTCTAAACTCTTTAGACCAATTTTTTTTTTAATTAGGATCTTAAATAGTTTTCATAATATTAATATTCGAATAATAATGAAAAACAAAAGATGCTATGATAACGTGAAAGGGTCATATTTGAATCCATTGACGCTTCGAGACACGTGTTGTTTAACCAATAGCAACGCTAGGTTTGTTGTTGGCGCTTGGCGCGTTGATCACGCGCTTTTATTACAACTTTGTTCGGTAATTATGTGTAGTATGTAGTGCAGCAGATGTGAGGTTATAAAGCGGCCCTGAATTCAACTGAAAGCTTCGTAAATTTGTACATACAAAGCTTAAAGCAATCAAACCATTGTGTACTTACTTGATGGTCAGGAGCACGCAGCCAATCGGCATCTGCCGTTTAAGGTAAATTTATTAGAACTTACAAATTGTGAAAAAGGTCTCAAAATTATAGGTAAACTTCTTCACAATCATGGTCCATTTATACATTTTAATTATGAATATGAAAAAACAAAAGACAAGTGCCATAGGTGAAGCGAAAAACGGAATCGATGTGCCCATTTGCGATATGTATTACTCACAACATTGTGAGAAGTTCTATTTGTAGATTATTGTTTGCTACATTAATCTTGGAAGCTTTATGTTTATATCTCAAATATATTGATCATGACACTATTGAGTTCCTTCGGAGATTATACAACGGATGGTTGCGAAATTACAGAACAACATCTTCACCTTATCCCCAATAATTATGAAATCAATCATCCTGAAATTTGGGAAGACTTACTTCGTTGTGATCTCTTCCGTATTTTCAAAAGATTGTTAAAAAAATATTCTGAAAAATACCCCCTATGATACGAGTATTTGTCCAACTCCATGACCGAATCACGAGTTATTGATTGTAATAATTACTTTTACGATTTAAATCCTTACAATGATACTCTTCCTTTGATGGTGCCTTTAAAATGACAATTTATCCATTAAACTGTAACATCAATATAACTTCTAAATTGCAAACAAAAATTTACTTAAAATAGCAACACAATGCGAACCCTCATCATTGTTTCAACAATTTCTTTTGTCGTCCCTTTTGAAACAATGCCTTATTAAACCATTATTAAATCTAAATCGGAAATTGCTGTAAACTGTCCATCACAAAATTTATTATTAATTTGTCATCGGTGTCCGGGTGTGGAATTAATTACGTTATCGTTTTTAGCGAAATCCAATAATACGTAAATCTAAGTTGTATTAACTCCGTAAATAAAATTATAAAAAATTACCAAAGGATGTTTCCCTAGATTTAAGAATGCTGTCGAGTCGATAACAAAGTTTGCTTTTTTGTTTACGTGTTTTCAGTGTCTGTCTGTTCGTCTGTCTGTTTGTCTGTCTGTCTATCCGTTCAACACTTTTCAATGTAATTTTTAAACTGCAAAACGAAATGCTTTGAAATCTTGCAAATGTCTTAAGGTTAGTGTAATCACACTAAATCGTTAATCAAAATTTATTCGTTTATCCCCGACCAAAAAATTAACGATGTCACCCAAAATCTTGCCAAATAAGTCAAATCTAAGCAATTAGTTTTTCATTACTAAAAAAAGCAATTCGGTTACAATATTGATCTACTCATGTTTGCATTACGTTTAATCTGTGTTACGAATCGTCTAAATACAGTTGAAAGGTCAATTCCGTGGTACGGCGAATTGCACATCTGTCAGGTGAACTTTTTCATACAGGTCTTTGTGTTCAGTTGCTCGAACTAAGCAAGACAATGCTATAGATGTCATTATTCTGACCTTAACCCCAAAAATTCTTATTTGTACATTGCAAGCGTAACTAAAATTCTGGGTATCAGGATTTTTGTGCATCATAACCCCTAAGAAATGCTTTTTCCTGTAGTTTAATGTTTTTTGGATTTTTAAAATTATTATAATAAATAATAATTGCTAACAATTTAGCAACAATTTTAAGGCATTTAGTAAAAATGAGAAGGGCAGATTGCCACATAAAACACAATTATTTCAATTTTCAAAAACTATATAGAAAATGATCTTTTATCCGTTCACGATCTTTACATAGTAGGGTTGGCCAAAAAAAAAAAAAAAATCTAGTGAGTTTGTTGGTATTCGATGCAGAATAATAAAAATTCCCTGAACTTTTTTCGTTAGGTTATGTTTTGTTACATTAAAGGTTAAAAAATATGCCAGAAATATAAACATTGTTGCCGATACTTTCAGTTTTCAGTAGCAATGACCAAGTTAACGGTATCCATTTCTTAGAAAGCATAAAATTTTACGCTATTTAAAACAGTTATTCGGCTTTTTTTAAGTGTTTATTTCATACGTAAGGAACAAACACTAAAATTTCACTTAAACATTGTTTTTATATGAATGGGGGTTCTACATACGACTATTGTCGCATGCCACATTTAGCATCTCATCTTTAATTCTCAATCATCAGTTCGTTCTGCTCGCCCACTCTTCTTGGAAATGGAAATTTCGACCTTTGTGAACAGCCTATTTCCATATCTTCCAACTTCTATTTCATTTTTCTAAAATTACTAAAAGGGTTGGTAAAAGACAACAACCTTGCTCTAGTGCTTTGATGGGTTTAGCTCTTCTGAAACATTTTTCCGGCCTTAAATTGAATGATTTATCTATATAGCTATTACTAGTGCTTACGTAAGTGCTCTTTATTTGCTTTTACTAAGTACTTTCAAACGCTTATTAATAAGAACGTTAATATACGCCTTCTCCAGGTCCATGAAGTTACAAAAAAAAAATGAAAATGCTTAAAATTTGGTGCAAAGTAATAACGTGGATGATCTAACTAAAATTATACTTATTTTGTTGTACGTCAAGTAGTTTTTCACACACTACCTTGGTAAATTTAGAACGAAATATGCGTAAAAATATCACCCCCCGACAAGCTACAATTCATTCCATTTCCATTATTTCGCTATGAAAATCTGTATCATCACCGTCATTTTCAAATTCAGATTCTCAATCAGATTCATAGAGCGCAGAGACCAGTTCAATCAATTAAAAACATATGGCTGAGAAATATCGTAAAAAAAGCACCATTGTATGTTTTCTTTTCAAGTTTTTTGAGTCATAACCATCATAGAATCGCTTGAAAATTCGCACATAGATAAAACATCATTTTTTACAGGGCGCAAAGTTATTAAATGTTTGTTAGTGGTACAATTTGTTTAAATAATAATGTGTTTATTAAAATCAAAATATATCACAAATTAATGCAAAATACGTCGAATAATTTTAACAGGAATATCAGAGGAAAATTAATGATCTATTGGTTAGCAGAGTTTTTAATAAAAACTAATAATCATTGAAAAAAATGGGTATCAATTCTACAGAATTTGAGCAGTTAGTTCAGAACTTTGCCGATAGGAGTGCCACTAAAATTTACGGAAGCGACTTTCCAGGTAAAACCCTTATCGCCTGCTCTACCATAAGCTGATTTTTAGAGTTCTCGACTGATTTTTACTTCCCGAGCGTAAGCAAAGGAAGTATTGTAATCGAGTCCGTCGGCCGACTCTCTACTTTTACGTTTTCTCGATCTTTCATGACCCCTAGAAGACGAAGAAATAGGTCTCCCATTTCCGTCTGTCTGTCCGTCTGTCCGTCTGTCCGTCTGTCCGTCTGTCCGTCCGTCTGTCCGTCTGTCCGTCTGTTGTCACGGATTTTTATTAGACAGATAATCTCCGAAAGTACTCGACCGATTGTTGTGAAATTTTGTACTTATATTAAGAATATCATGTAGATGGTAAAACGCTAACCAAAATTTGTCGAATCATCCCCACCACTAAAGCGATGACGTCACTTCAAAATTGTACATAGTAAATGGGTTTTCAATTGTATAAAATAACATAGTCCTACACATGTAGTTTACAACTCTGAATCGACTTTTCACCCGAAACGTCCAGATTTTTGGAAAAAAAATCAAAATTATAAAACAACATTTTGAAATTTAATTTTTAATCTGCTAACCAGAATGCTTTGAAATGTTGCAGATGTTTTAAGGCTATAAAGAGCATCATAAATCTTTAGTCAAAAAATATTTGCTTATCCCCTCCAAAAACTTGATGACGTCAGCTCAAAAGTTTGTGGAATAAATCATATCTAAAATGTACAAAATATGATGAGTCTGTACTTGTGAACTATCACTCCATTAATATTTTTTGGATTTGCATATACAGGGTGACTCAAAAAAATTAATGAATGCGTAAATATATTTTATTGATTTAATCAGGAACTACAAAACCGAATGCTCTGAAATCTTGCAGATGTTTTAAGGTCATAAAGAGCATAATAAATGTTTAGTCAAAATATATTTGCTTATCCCCTCCAAAAACTTGATGACGTCAGCTCGAAAGTTTGCCGAATAAATCATATCTAAAATGTACAAAATATGATGAGCCTGTACTTGTCATTTATCACTCCATTCATATTTTTTGGATTTGCATATACAGAGTGACTCAAAAAAATTAATGAATGCTTAAATTTATTTTATTGATTTAATCAGGAACTACAAAACCGAATGCTTTGAAATCTTGCAGATGTTTTAAGGTTATAAAGAGCATAATAAATTTTTAGTCAAAATATATTTGGTTATCTTCTACAAAAAACTGATGACGTCAGCTCAAAAGTTTTCCGAATAAATCGTATCTAAAATGTACAAAATATGATGAGTCTGTACTTGTGATTTATCATTCCATTCATATTTTTGGATTTGCATATGCAGGGTGACTCAAAAAAATTAATGAAGGCGTGAATTTATTTTATCGATTTAATCAGGAATTACAAAACCGAATGCTTTGAAATCTTGGGAATATTTTAAAGTTATTATAAGCATGGTAAACTTTGTCACCCTTAAATTTTGCTGAATAAATCCTATCTAAAATGCAAAAAATATGATGAGTTTGTACTTGTGATTTATCATTCCATTCATATTTTTTAGATTTTCTTAAGAGGTGGTTCAAAAAAATTAATGAAGTCAATTTATTTTATTGATTAAATTAAAGGCAACACTTATTATTAGTATTACACCCCAACCAACCCAATTTGGTAGACACAAAATTTGTTAAAGGAAAAACTCGGTTGAAACATAAGGGTAGCACGCTTATTTACATCGACTTTAACATTACAGACCTGCATTTGTTTTATGCGTTCACTTGATTCCGCGAATGTGAAATAGACATGTTTATAATCAACCAATTGTGAATTTCACCGTCAAGAATTAAAATAAAACCCAATGTTTTATATAATAAGCGGAAGTCGAAGCAATAAAACCGACGGTCGTTTTGTTTACAGTTTCTCTGTTTGGCTCTCACGTATGCTGTTACGCCTGTCATCTTAAATTAACAATGTTTATACATACACGATTTTCAGTTGCCTCTGATACGTAGGTATACGTGAGTAAATTGTTTCGTTATTTTATTGATTATTACAAATCAATATTCAAACGACCCAATTCATTTTCCCGAAAATTTGAGAATATAATAATTTTATTCTTAGTATTACACTACATCTATCCCAACTGATATACGTGTCCTTGCAAAAATGTTGATGACGTCATCGCAATTTTTTTTTAAATTCCCACTACAAAAATGTAATGAGAAAAAAACACAATAGGCATGCAGTCGTCAAGTTTCCGACAGCGAGGGAAGTACTGTCTAAACTCTTTAGACCAATTTTTCTAATTTATGGCAAGGAACTCAGTTTTATAACAAGCCGCCAGGACCGGCCGTAGTAATCTATTGTTAAGGAAATTAACTTTTACGCAATGAGGTACTATCAAAATAGCCGAATTATAACTGGGAAACTATAATATTTTTACTCCACTCAGGATCCTGAATTCAATACACATGATTACTAAAAATTCATTGTAATATTATTGTTAATATATATTTTGCTTTGTTAATTAATAAAATTAATAAACATATTTATAATAATAATAAAAAATATATAAAATGCAGCTTTTGTTTAGCACGTATAAGTAGCTAAGTGTATCTACTACTTATCCCAGAAAGGAGGTGTTTTAAAAAAGCTCTACGCCCAGTAACTTCTCCCTTCATTGTTTACTCGAAAAAAGTGCTCGTATATGTTTTCATTTGCCGAGAGATCATTTTCAAAATATATTTATAATAAAAATATGCAAATCTTGGTGATGAAAAATGTACTCCTAATAAATTATTAAAGTACATACATAAAAAAAAGAAACAAATTTTATTTATTTAAAAAAAGTCTCTCGTTCCTCTTTCTTCTTGAATCAATTATTTCGGGCAATAATGCGCCAAAGTAAAATCTGCCAAGTTTATATGCCATCTTTTTACATATTTCTTCGTCTTTATACATTTTTTTTATATTTATTCCTTTGGGTGTCCACACAACAAAATAAACTTGTGAAATACCCGTAACAAGCATTTGTCCCTGGACTCGAAAGTAGTAATCATGATTTTTTTTTAGTTTCAATTCTCTGTCTATCAATGTTCCAAATTGATTATTTTTTTTAACCGCTTCTTCGCGAGACAAATCTTGCGATTTTGAAGGGCATTTAATTTCGACTAATGCACTCCTATCCTCTAGAACCATGTCTGGACTAGCAGCCAAGTAAGGAAATTGTTTTGAAATAAACAAGCCACATCTGGTCTAAGTTCAAAAATAATTTTCTCAAAAAAACGTCTTTGGCTGTCACAAATGTTTTTACATCCATGACAGGATTTTCTAAAAAATATTTAAACCATAATCGCAGTCGGGACCAGCATACGTACATTTTTTTACGACATATTTTTTTACGAATACTTTGTCTAAGACGAGTTGTTTCATAGATGAACAATATTTTTTTGTTATTAAACCAGGACCGTTTTAATCACAATATATTTACTTATCCCCTCTAAAAAATTGATGACGACATCTCAAAATTTTGCTGAATAAATCCTATCTAAAATGTACAAAATTGCAATTTATCATTCCATTCATATTTTTTGGTTTCGGATATACAGGGTGACTCAAAAAATTTAATGAATGCGCAAATTTATTTTATTGATTTAATCAGGAACTACAAAACCGAATGCTTTGAAATCTAATGTGAAAAAAAAAACAAACATAATAGGCATGCAGTCGTCACGTTTCCGATAGCGAGGGAAGTACTGTCTAAACTCTTCAGACCAATTTTTTTTTATTTTCCCATTTCTCCATTTCTCAATTTTTCAATGTTTCAGCTTGGGATTTTTTCACTGTTTCGATTCTTTAATTTTTCTTCCATTTTTAGGTTTTTCAGTATTTCAGCTTTGGAATTTTGCAATATTTCGTTTCTTCAATTTTTCAAATTTTTGATATTGTGTTTTCTCGGTTTTTAAATTTTTCGATATTTTAATTTTTCAGTTTTTAAAACTTTAGGTTTTTAGGTTTCTTACTATCTCGACTTTTCGATTTTTCAGTTCCATGATTTTTCAATTTGTCGAATTTTTTAATTTTAGATTTTTTGTTGTCTTTGATGTTTTGAGTTCTCGATCATTCGATTTTCATAGTTTTCACGCTTAGATTTTTTTGTTGTTCAATTCTTGGATTTTTAAAATTTTGGTTTTTGAAATTTTCCTATTTATCAACTTACTGGGATTTCAATGTTTTGATTTTTTGATTGTTCAATTTCTCGATTTTTTGAAATTTTAGTTTTTGATACGATTTTTTTTTCAAAAATTTTCAGTTTTTCAATTTATTAACTTTACGATACTTCAGTTTTGCTCGATTTCGATTTCTCAATTTTTCGACGTATTACTATCGGGATTTTTCAATTTATCAATTCTTCGATTTTTCGATCTTCATATTTTCGGTTTCTCGAATTTTTTCATTTTTCGATTTCTCAATTTTCCGATATTTCAGTTTTACGATTTTTATTTTTTTTTTATTTTTCAGTTTTCAATTTTTGACGTTTCTAAATTTTTCGATTTTTCAATTTTTCGATTAACTGATTTTTTGATTTTCCCATTTCTCTATTTCTTGATTTTTCAATTCATTCTTCAATTGTGATTTTTCAATTTTTCGATTTCTGAATTTTTCAATGTTTCAGTTTTGGATTTTTTCACTTTTCCGATTTTTCAATTTTCTTTCCATTTTTCAGTTTTTCAAGATTTCAGTTTTGATTTTTTTCACTTTTTCGATTTTTCAATTTTCCTTACGTTTTTCAGTTTTTCAGTATTTCAGTTCTGGAATTTTGCAATGTTTCGGTTCTTCAATTTTTCCATTTTTTGATGTTTCGATTTCTCGGTTTTTCAATTTTTCGGTAGGTATTTTAATTTTTCAATTTTTAGGTTCTAGATTTTCCGTTAATTTTTTTGTTTTCCTTGATGTTTTGATTTCTCGATTATTCGATTTTTCAAGTTCTCGGTTTAGATTTTTTGGTTTTCTAATTCTTCGATTTTTAAATTGTTTAATTTTTAGATTGTTCAATTTCTCGATTTATAGATTTTTTTCCTTTGACTTCCAGATTTTTTAAAAAAAGATCAAAATTTTATAGCAAGATTTTAGGCAATAATAATAACAATTTAATTTTGAAACTGCAAAACCTGTTTGGGTTATATTTATCCGGTAGAATGTAGAAAGTATTGGCAAACGACACCCTTTCTGCAGAAGTTGACTTCACAGTGTGGCAGAAGGATCAACTCTTAGTCCTATTGTTTTCATCATTTTCATTAATGATTTACTAACACTTATAAACAGACCTTTTAACTGCTCAGCAATGTTATATGCTGACGACGCTAATTTCATTATTATAGATAATGATGCCACTCTGAGGTCATCAACAAGGCGGAAAATGTTTACGCATTAGTGTATAAATGGATCACTAAAAATAAACTATGTATTAATAAAGAGAAAATTGAAATTACGGTCTTTATCAATACCATAAGCTTTGATGAATTCACACTCAATCTATATAAAGCTACAATTACGTATTCACCCTCCATCTAACACTTAGCTGTCTCCTTTGATAATAATCATTTAAAAAAATGCTCATACTTAAATCATCTGTGCCCTAAATTAGCGTCCTAAGCCCCCACAATTATAGTGATACAATGCCTATTCAGCTTAGATTTAACGCCTTTAGATTTATTCTTGTGGTGACACATATAAAAGATTTGGTGTATTGCGACCTTTATGTGATTTATAATACTGCAATTTAAAAAATATAGATTTGCGTTGCTTTCCACTTTAACCTAAAAACAATGGCGTTCACATAATTAATATCACTATCCGTCAGTTTAGGTCATTTCTTAATAATTAATGTGTAATTCAATGCTTCAAAAGTACCCACAGTAGAATAAGTTATGCCGTTTCAAATGATCAAAATTTATTAGGATATTAAGAATAAAAGATTTACCACCTTCGAGTTATATCGTTTCTTCTCCACTCTCGACTGTTTCTCTTCTTATTAGTGAGTGGAGTTGTTAAAACCAAACCTTTTGTGCTACCTATCACGCAGAATTGTTTGTATAATATAAAGTTGCGGGCTATATTTTGGCAAGAATTTGACGAAATTTAAAGTGTTGTTAATTGTCTACCAAGTTTTAAATTGCCAGCTTGTTGTTGTTATTAAATTAATTTTTTTTTAAATTATTTCGGATTAGAATATGTCTTAAGAAAGAACAACGTAAAATAAAAAGCAAAATCTTAGAAAAACGGGGAGTTTAGAAATAAGAGATGCTTTGTTCATTGATAGTTTATTGCCCAATTCTTATTAGTTTGTAATATCGAAAATTGAAAAAAGCAGAAATTGAGAAGTTCCCAAAACTGATAATGTTGCAAAAACTGAGAAATCAAAAACGTGAAAAATCGGAAAGTCGAAAATTTTTTAAATCGAAAAACCAAGATGTCAGGAAATTGTAAAACCGCAAAATTGAATAATCCAAAAATCGAAGAATTGAAAAATAGAAATGTAGAGAGGAACTGAAACACTGAAAAATCGAAAAATCTGAAATTTAAAACATTGAAAAATTAAAATATCGAAAAATTGAAAAATCGAGAAATGAAACTCCGAAATTTAAAAAGCCGAAAAGTAAAAAATCGAAAAATCGAGAAATCGAAACATCCAAACATCGAAAAATTCAAAAACTGAGACATCGAGAAATAGAAAAATAAGAGGATCCAGAAATCGAGGAGTCGAAAAGTTGAGAAATAAAAAAATCGGAAAATTGAAAAATTTTTAAAAAGAAAAATTGGAAAATGGAAAATTTAAGAATTCGAAATTTTAAAAAATTGAAATATAGAAGAAATGAAAACTCGAAAAATTGCAAAATCTAGAATTTTAAAAATTGAAAAATTAAAATATTGAAAAGTTGAAAAATCGAAAATTCTAAAAACTGGAAAGTTGAAATATACTTCAAAAATCGAAAAACCAAGATGGTAACAAATCGAAACAAAAAAATCGTGAAACCGCAAAATTGAAAAATCGAAAAATTGCAAAATAGAAATTTGTATTGAAGAACTGAAAAATCGAAAAATGTAAAATTTAAAACATGGAAAAGTTTAATTTCGATATTGAACCGTTGAAAAATCGAGAAATCGAAACATCAAAAAAATACAAATTCGGATACCTAAAATTTAGAAATCGAAAAATCAAGAAACTGAGACTCAAAAATTGAAAAAATTGAAAAATTGAGAAATCGGTTAACTGAAAAATCGAAAAATCGAAAAGCCGAAAAATTCAAAAACTGAGACATCGAAGAGTCAAAGGATCGAGAAATATAGGAGTCGAAAAGTCGAAAAATCGAAAAATTAAGAAACCGAAATAGGTCAAACTCAAAAAGTCGAAAAGTAAAAAAATTGAAAAATTGATATATCAAGAAATTAAACAATCAAAACATCGAAATGTCCGAATCTCGATAAATCGAAAGATCAAAAATTTGAAAGATTAAAAATTTTAAAATTCGGAAAATTGAAAAATTTAAATATAGGAGAATTGAAACCTCGAGAAAACGCAAAATCCAAAATTTTAAAAAATGAAAAATTGAGAAAACGAAGTATAAAACAGTTGAAAAATTGAAAAATCTAAAATTTAAAAAACGAAAAATCGAAAGATTGGAAAATCGAAAAATCGAAAGATTGGAAAATCGAAAAATCGAAAAGCTGAAAAGTAAAAAATCGAAAAACCGAGAAATCCAAACATCCAAACATCGAAAAATTCAAAAACTGAGACAACGAGAAATAAAAAAATAAGAGGATCGAGAAATTGAGGAGTCGAAAAGTTGAGAAGTCGAAAATTCGAAAAACTGAGATAACGAAGTAGGCCAAACTCAAAAAATCGAAAAGTTAAAAATTGAAAAATCGAAAAATTTTAAAAAAGAAAAATTGTAAAATGGAAAATTTAAGAATTTGGAAATTTAAAGAATTGAAATTTAGAAGAAATGAAAACTCGAGAAATCGCAAAATCCAGAATTTTAAAAATTGAAAAATTGAAATATTGAAAAGTTGAAAAATCGAGAAATCTAAAAACTGAAAAGTTGAAGTATACTTCAAAAATCGAAAAACCAAGATGGCAAAAAATCTAAACATAAAAAAATCGTAAAACCGCAAAATTGAAAAACCGAAAAACCTAAAATTTAACATATTGAAACATTTAATTTCGATATTGAAAAATTGAAAAATCGAGAAATCCAAACATCAGAAAAACACAAATCCGGACATCTAAAATTTAGAAATCAAAAAACTGAAAAATCTAAAAATCAAGAAATTGAAACTCTAAAATTAAAAAAATTGAAAAGTTGAAAAATCGGATATCTGAAAAACGAAAACTCGAAAAATCGAAAAGTAAAAATTGAAAAATTGATAAATTGAGAAATTAAACAAGCAAAACATCGAAATGTCCGAATATAGATAAATCCAGACATCAAAAATTTGAAAAATTAAAAATTTAGAAATTGAAATATAGAAGAATTGAAAGCTAGAGAAAACGAAACATCCAGAATTTATAAGTATAAAACAGTCGAAAAATTGAAAAATCTAAAGTATAAAAAACGAAAAATTGGAAATTCAAAATGTACAAAATCGAGGAATCAAAAAACCCAGAAGCCAAAAATTCGAAAATTCGGATTATCGAAATAGTGAAATATGTCAAAATTGAAATATCGAAAAATGAAAAAATACAAGAAAAATTGAAGAATCGGAAAACTGAAAAATCCTAAAACTGGAAGAAATATCCAAAAATTGAGAAATTAAAAAATTGAAAGATCGAAATATTTTAAAACAGAAAAATTGAAATGTAGAAGAACTGAAAAGTCGAGACATCAAAGAATCTACAATTTTAAAAACTGAAAAATTAAATTATCGAAAAGTTGAAAAATTGAGAAATCGAATTATTAAACAGTTGAAAAACTGAAAATCCAAAAAGTAAAAAATCCAGAAGTCGAAAAATCGAAATGTCGAAGAATCGAAATATTAACAAATCCCAAATCAAAATTAAAACATAAAAGAAAAATTAAAGAATCGAAAAATTCAAAAATCCCATAAATGAAAGAAATCCAAAAATTGAGGAATTAAAAAAGTAAAAAATTTAGAAATCGAAATCAAGGGTGGGCGGGCGGGGCTACTACTTGCTAAGATAAGACTGATTTTGGCAAATGACCTATTCTCTAAGAAAATGAAGGGCGAGTGAATGGGGTTCGGACGTACTAAGATAAGACTGATTTTGCCAACTGACATACCCTCTAAGAAAATGAAGGATAGAGGATATATCATCTGGCAAAATCAGTCTTACCTTGGCAAGTATTGGCCCCGCCCACCCACCCTTTATTTTCTTCAAGGGTATGCCATTTGGAAATTTCAGTTTTATCCTAGCAAGTATTAGCCCCGCCCACCCACCCTCTCTTTACTTTGAGAATATGTCATCTGCCAAAATCGGTCTTATTTTGGCAAGTGCTAGCCGCGCCTACCCACTCTCTTTTTTCTTAAAGGGAATGTTATTTGTCAATAACATCCTTATCTTGGCAAGCACTAGCCCCGCGGATCCGCCCTTTATTTTCTTAGAGGGCTAGTACCTGCTAACATAAGACTGATTTTGGCTAATGAGATCCCTCTAAGAAAATCGGGGTTAGTACCTGCTAAGATAAGAGTGATTTTGGCAAATGACGTATCCTCTAAGATATTTAATTAAATTAATATAAGACACTAGAGGCTCTAAAGCACTTTCAAATTCTTTCCAAGCAGGAATACCTAGAACCTCAAGATTGTTTTAAATTTTCCAAAAAAAAACGGGGTCTCAAAATTAACTGAAAAACAGGTCAGGTCAGAATTTTCAAAAAAAAAAAAAAAAACTCCAAAGTCGCTCAAAATTATTTTAAATGATTTACAAAAAAATCTCCATGGGCTCCAAAAATAATACACCATGGGTAAGAGTCTCCCGAATGAAAAAAGACAAAACCATTGCGGCACTCAAGACTTTTTCAAATTCATAAAAAATAAAACACTAAAAGCCCAAAAATTTTCATCCAACAATAAAACACCAGATTTTTTTTACTATTTTTCCCAGACCCACCAGTTGATTGCTAAGAGCGTATCGGAGAGCTAATCCGCCATTTTCCAGACACCCGGCATAATAATGTTGAAGTTAAATGCGAAAATAATCTAAAATCTCCATTATTTAAATGTGGATTATTTTTTAACTTTATGTCGTCAAAAAATCCTGAAAGATCTAACACTAGTAAGAGGTCTCAGATAGAAGTATTAGAATATTTTAAAGATATTTAGGAAATATAATGTGTTACTCCGTCACCAGCGCCTGTTAAGAGGATTTTTAGTTCTGGTGGCAAAATCCTGATGCCATCAAGGAATAAATTAGATGACGAAAGTTTCGAGTCATTGTTATTTTTAAAACATAACAATGAGTTGTAATTAATATAAGATCTTTTAATGTTAATGAAGTTATTATATTTAGAATTTTATCTGTATTTTTATTAATGTATGTATATTTTAGCCAAGTACTGTTTATATTTATATTTACTTTACCTTACACAGAAAGTAAAAACGTTTTTTATTGCTTCTTAACTACTACGTAGTTAGAAATGTAGTTAACTTTCTTTTACTGAACCTATAGTTGAACTGTAGTTAAATGCATTTGATAGAAAGTAGTCTTGGTTGAAGTTAACTACTTATTTGAAACTAGTTTTAACAACACTGCCCCTTAATTTTTTATGGGGATATTTAAAAAGTCATGTTTACATAAACAGATCCGATAATTTAGAAGGCTGGAAAGCACGAATTTGTCATGAAAAATTTTCAAAAAGTAATAAAATTTTATCATTACTAATTGATTGTCGGTCGTGTTCATTTGATAAACAGGAGAAAAAGTGCACACCCTACAGTCCAAAATTTTATTAGTATCCCGTTACATGTAATTTGAAAACGATCCCTTGTGTACAACCCAATACTTCCTTAGCCCAACTGCGCGCCGCTAAATCCTTTCACGTTCCTCGACTCTGAAAACCGAATCCCCTCATTTCTTCGACACCAATAGCCCGTAACCCTTTCATGCAGCACATGCATTCCCGCTGCACTCATTGCTCCACTTCCCTCATTCATAAACCCCAGCAAAAAACCCGCACATCCGCACACCGGCCCTCCGCCGCCATGCGCACTGCTCCCCTACACAATATCGAGCCTCTAGTCCGCGGAGCAACCCCCGAAATGCAGCAGCCGCAGCCGTGCGCTGGCTCGCCGCGATCCGGTTCACCTTGGCAGTAAAGATGGCATCGGGGTGAAGGAGAATGCAGTGTGAGCTACCCCAGACATGGAGCCCTCCAGCTCGACGCCGAGCTCGCCGGGGAACGCCGATTCCACCTTCACCAGGTACGATCGATGCTTGTGCGTGAGGGTGCATCGGTGACAGGGGGCGATCCGCTGACCTATTTTTGCGGGGTGCACTTGTTGGGGTTTGATTGATCAATTGAGGAAGGGGCAGCGAAGTCGTGGTGATGGCACTCAGCTGATTAGTGTGGGCTTGAAATTAAATGTCTTGGGGTTGGTGGCGTGCGGTGGGGTAGTTGTTCCGGGTGCGTTTTTGTGGTTAGTAGTAGTTGCATGTTTTTGTTTACACTCTGGTTGTAGTGTTTTGAATGCAGGTAGGGTTAGGATAAGGTTTTAGATATCTACGGGTGGTTGGAAAGCACGTTGAGATTGTGAATTACGTTTGTTGGCTTCGGTTTCAGTGTATTAAAAATTCGTAGATTTTGTGGTCAATACGTTGTGATAATGTTTGGCATACCAACGATACATTGGAACAGAGTTATAAAATTCAGCTGGCACAGGTCGTAAATCAAAATTACGTAAGCCGGTGTGAAAAATCGTTAGAATGCAAAAGTATACATTAAACATTTATTCAGTCATATTGTTACATTTAAAAATCAAATTTTCCAACTTGAATCGAATAATAATAGTCCACTTTAAAACTGAAACATTTTAAAATCTGTAAATATACTGACAATAAAAATATGTATTTCAAAAATGTTTGTAACAGAAGCTTTTCCTAAAAAAAGAGACTACATGCGAGAATTTTTTTTTTTCCGGTGAATAGCAATGAACGTGTGCTTGAGGGTATAAAAGTATCCTTAAGAAGGGTTGGAAAATAAGAATATAATGCCTTGTTTTTAGTTCACAAAAAAGACACAAAAAATGTATCATTACTAATTTAGAAGGTTATGAATTAAATGATTTTAGAAAAACAACATACAATTTTCAGCTTAACAATAAGTAACAGCAGAAATTTAAATAAGAAATTAAAAAACTGATTGATGTTTATTTCGACAGAACTTCCCTCCCTTCTGAAGTACAAGTCCAACAAATCCCGCTTCTTTGAAAAATGATAAATTCAGATAACACCCTATAATTGCACAAATACGGACAATGTAATATGTTTAAAGTAGATAAGCAACGAGAAAAAATGGCCTCTCAGCAATAATAACAAGCTTTAATTCAAGTGTATGCTTATACGTCGGAAGAGGTACCGCGTCAATTCGTCGTGCACAATTCGTCGCGCGACAATTGATCGCAAACAACTGATCGCAGCGTCAATTGGTCGCAGCGACAACTGGTCGCAACGACAACTGATCGCAGTCACAATTGATCGCAACACAATTCGTCGCAAGTACAACTGGTCGCATGCGACAATTGATCGCAGGCGAAAAATGATAGCGTTTATAGAGAAATAAGTAATTGTTATGAATGAGGAAAATAAAATAATGTGCTATATTCTCAAAAATTTCATTATTTCTAAAAAAAGTGTCAAAATAAATACATACCAGTTCCATAAAAACAGTAACTAAGTATTAGGCTCATTTCCGACTAAATCAAAGTGCAAAAAAGTGAAAATATTGTAAAATATTTTTTTTAATGCTGACACATCTCGTCGGTATGCTACTGTAATGTTTATTTGGATTATTCGTCTTATTGATTAGACGCTCAAGTAAGTGATTCAAGCTTTTCTTCCCACAAGTTTAAAGTTTGTCAATTAAACGAGTTAAAAAAATAGCTTTCAAAACGTGTTAGACGTCATTTTTCTTTAATAAAAAATGGTTTTAAAATTATTACAACTATCAAATTAAAAAGTTATAGATAAATCGTGAAAAAACTCTCGTTACAGTTTTAAGTGAAAAAGTATTATTTTCATTACGTTTGATAGTTTAAAAAATTAAATATACAGGGTTAGTCACGAGAGAATTACTTCTGAAAATTATTTTTACGCAACCCAAAATACTAATATACTATTTCCAACGATAGATTGGAAAATTTTGAATTCACAATCGCCAACCAGAGCATCCAAAATATACTAACATTATACCTTAAAGCAGTTAAAAAGTTGTAGTTTAAGTTGGCAACCAACGTTCCTTTTCCCGCGCAACGAATTTCCTACGCCTCTATGCCTGCGCCAGTCGGCCGGTTTCGTTTAACCTGTGTTTTGGTCGATCAGCTAATTGACGTTAATTTAAAATTTTGGTTCAAAAAGTTAAAAAGTGTGTTTTTTGAGTTTAGTGTTTGTGTTTTTTTTATTTGTTTTGATTTGTTAGGTATGATATTATAGACCTTTGTGCTGTTTTTGGTATAGTGGCTGAAGTTTGGACATTTTAGGTTAAGTTGTTTGTGTCAAAAAACGTTTCAAATGGACCTCATGGAAGACATTACGAATAAAATTCATAATTACGCAAGAGTGACTTGTTGATTTATTCTGTGCAATCATTATATACCATTATATTTTGTAGCCCCCTTCAACCCGGTGTAGTATGACTGTTGTTGACAACATCGTGGCACAGAAAATGATTGCCAATGCGTATTCATTTTTCAAGAAGGAAAATTTTAATTTAAGATGCCCTACAGAGGTTGTTACTTCAATATAAAGTACGTAATGTTATTCGAAGTGTATGTTCCAGTATAGATAATATTGTCTGTTGGAAATAAATTGTGTTATTATGAAAAGTAATTTTACGTAGTTGAACATTATTTTCAAATCTCCTTATATTTCAAATAAAGCGCGTTTGGCACTACTTTTTATAGCGGTCTATTTGGTGACTTTTCTGTCAGCTAATCTATCGGTGGAAACACTATATACCCTATTATCTTATATATATAAAAATGGATGTTGGTATATATATCTGTGATCGATAGACTCCGAAATCGCTTGACCGATCACCATGAAATTTGGTACATGTAAGTGGTTTTTCATGGAGAAGGTTTTTGTGGTATACGCTTTGCTGTAACTAGCCACTAGATGGCGCTACAGCACATCAACTTCTAAAGTCACTAGATCTACTATTACTTTTAGAAAGTACGGCAAACTGCCTGTGGTCGGAATTCGACAGAGAGGAACCTAACCTATGTGTTAAACAAAGATAGCGCGAGGCTAGTAATTTTCGCTATCTGTCAACGAAAGGTTGATGTGTTTACGATTTGAGGTTACGACAGACTGTACTAGAATTATTGAGTTAACGGACCGGAAAGAACACTATTCCAGTCCCAAAGTAACTCCAGCCCTATTCAACGAGAAAGTGTCACCGGTAACCAGCAAACAGTCGTGGAAGACGTGTTACCACCAAGGCAATTGACGGCCTAATGACAGTAACAGGATCGCCATACTGGAAGCAAAAAATACCTGCTGTCGAAAAGACGGAGCATAACAAGGACACAGATATATTTCTATTTCATAAAAGTTACTAATTGCCACACATTTCAAGATCGAGTCACATTATCAACTTCTACACCGTTCAACCGATTCTCATAAAAATCGGTACACGTTGCCATTTGACTATGGAGAATATTTTCGCCCTATCCATTTTGCTGTAACTCGCCAGTAGATGGCGCTGCAACACATCAACTTCTGTACCAATCAACCGATCCTCATGAAAATTGATATACGTTGGTATTTGACCGTGGAGAATATTTTCGCGCTATCGATTTTGCTGTAACTTGCCACTAGATGGCACTGCAGCACATCAACCTCTCTGTTAAAGTATTATGAACTTAGAGAATCAGCGGCACCCATATATCTAATACTACAATATTGCTATCAGGCCTCAAAAGAGTCCGAAAACACAACGGCAGAGCAATATATCGGACCTCTTTGTCTCTCTATAGTACCAAACAGTACTGCTAATATACTCGTACTTGCTTGATTTTTAGTCGATAACGTGACTAGATGTGTTTTGACATTTCATACGTTCGCATCTATTTTGTGTACGTGCGCACAGACCCTCGGTACTTTTCTAGACAGAAAATAATATCTTCCGTCTCCCTTTGTCCGTGAACACCGTTTCTATGTTACTTCTGAAGAGTTAGCAAGTATTAGATATATGGCGGCACCAATGACAACATTGTTTTCGTTGGTATTACAACAAAAATCGTATTGAGCGCAAAAGAAAATAATTAGTGATGTTCACTGTCTACAATCCTCAGTAATAACAAAGAGTGAATTACTAGAGATTATTGAAAATGCCACCCAAAAAATCAAACTGATTCCGCGCATTCCAATGGTTCCTTCTGATTTGCCCTTTACATTCAAACGACTACAGTTTCCTGTGCGTCTTGCTTTCACGATGACAATCAACAAAGCCCAAGGGCAGTCTCTGCGCCTTACCGGATTAAATTTAGGAAATCCATGTTTTTCGCATGGTCAACTGTATGTTGCTTGCTCCAGAGTAGGAACTCCAAAAACTCTGTACGTCTATACACCAAATGGAAAAACCAAAAATATTGTTTACCCACTAGCGTTACGATAGATGTTAGTATTGATGTGTTCAAGTTGTTTCAGTTATATAGCGAATACAATAGTCAAAATTTTTGTTCATTCACGTGAATTAATAATACAAAAATGTGTACATTGTGTATACTAATGAAATTAAATGGAATAGCCTCAATATGAGTTATCTTATTATTCAGTTTTCTACAACGCATTCTGCGCTCTAGACCATACATTTATATCCACATATATACAAAGTAAATATATACACAAGCAGGACAACGTCTGTCGGGTTCCGCTAGTATTATCTAAATTTAAAATGAAATGCCTAATCCATGATTGCTTTGACTTCGACAGTGTCACTTTGACGTTAATTAATTTTTAACATTTTTTTTCATCGTTGACTCGCCTCTAGAGCCCCATTGGATCGACGACATACAGTCAGATCAATCTGGGCTATACTGAAGCCGTAAGTGCTCTACCAATGTTGTTCGCCGCTAATGTGCATGTGTTAATTCGCTATCTCTGCGTCACCTAGAGCCTCTTCGAAGTGCAAATCCGCAACCTCTGGACTTCTTCGGCCATCCATTTACAAAAAAGCCGTAGCATCCCCCCAAAATGCCCAACATTTTCAACAGATTAGTAGTTAAATTATTTACTTACTTGTTTGAGTTTGTGTTGTAACCTTTGAATAAAATGCCGTAAAAGGAATTTTTAGAAATAATTTTCTCTTGATTAATCGGTTGCAAAAGATCAAGAGGCACACTGACAAATTTATTAGCGGCGCCCGAGGAGATTTCCGACTGGCTGCGGTACCACCATGGACACTCGCGTAACCTCCTTTTGCACAATTGTCAAAATGAGATTGTCAAACTCAAAGCAATCATGGATTAAGCATTTCATTTTAAATTCAGTTAGTATCAAATGGTACATGGTATTCGTATTTTGGGTTGCGTAAAAATAATTTTCAGAAGTAATTCTCTCGTGACTAACCCTGTATATATTTTTTAATAAATTTATTGCAAAGAAATTTGAATTTATATATTAACAATTAATCTTGGAGTTTATTGCATTCTTTGCAGACAATTTTTTGCTCACTACAAATTAGTTCTGGATTATCTTTAATCCATGATAAAACCAAAGATGTTTTTTCATTCAGAACTTTTTTGAACGCTCACACTGTTAATAAGGCGCTTGTAGATACGAAATAATGAATAATTTATCTCGTTCCCTTTGCAAGTACCTACATACCAATCTCCACTTTTACGCCATTTCTGTAAACAAGATCGTAAAATATTAGTTTTGACCATGGAGCAAAGGAATATACTCATACTGGAGGAAGTACCAGACTTAAAATGATGGTTTCGAGCCAAACCGGTAAAGTGTCATAAACAGTACCCCCCATTACCCAGATAAGACTCCCGATGACAGTGACGTACAGTGTTTTTTTTTTGAAGCGGCTCATGGAATAAAATTTGTTGAATAAAACAACACACATAACAGATTTATATTTTCTATTAATTATTATTATTTAAAATATTTAAATCAATCAATACATCACGAGTAACAAGTAATACAAACAGTGAATACCGTTAAAAAGTAGAAACAATCAGGATGACGACGCCACTGAGTAGTGGTTATTCGCAATGGCGTGACTAATTTTTAGCTTGGGAAGTTTGAAAAGCTTATTGAGGGGCATTTCACTCGGAAGGCCGACTATTCATTCAGAATTATTTGCCTAATCTGCCGGACGTAGGTGGGCTTGTCCAGCCCATGTTGTAAATTTTTGTAGGATGCAAAGTGCGGAGAAGAATAATCAGGTAGCAGCCGTAGTAGGGTCATTCATGGAAAACTACGAACCAATTATTTCTTCCTTTTTTTTAGATCTGAGATCTGTTTTACACGTCACAGAGATATCTGTCGTAAAAGGAATTTTTAGAAATAATTTTCTCGTCATTAATCGGTTGCAAAAGATCAAGAGGCACTCGAAGCAAGCCCTGACAAACTTATTAGCGGCGCCAGCGGAGATCTCCAACTGGCTGCGGTCCCACCATGGACACTCGCGTAACCTCCTTCTCCAGAATTGTCAAAATGACATTGCCAAACTCAAAGCAATCATGAATTCAGCATTTCATTTTAAATTCAGTTAGTATCAAGTGGTACATGGTATTCGTATTTTGGGTTGCGTAAAAATAATTTTCAGAAATAATTTTCTCGTGACTAACCCTGTATATGTATTTTTTACACCCACATATGGTACAACTGAATTTTTCTTCAGTACAATACAAGTCACATAATAATAATTAAAAAGTAAGTTTTTAGTTGCATAAGTACATTTCTTAGATTTCCCGGTAACACAAAATTATGCTCGACGCTATTACAAAAGTTTTTGGAATATATATTTACAATACACGTAAATCTTTCTCAAACCCTGTAAAAGATCCGTTGCAATTTACAAGGGATTAAAATAAGTATTATATCCGTCCAGTGGAATTTACATTCGCTGCATATGGATACTCTAGATGTACTATTAGTTCATAAATTTTATTGTTTGGTGATATGTATAAAGACAAGAATAGACAATAGAGGCAATTCTGTATCAAAATGTGTTAAAATTTAAAGGTTATTAAAAATATGATTTTTTAAATAATTGTAATCTAGTTAAGAACAATAAACACTTGTTTTTATGTTGGGTACTTATTATAATGAAGCTAGTTCCTATAATATAATAGGTAAAATAAGCAACGAGATAAATAGTAACAATCTCTTAAAAAAAATAACCAAAATGACAATTTATTAATAAAAAATCTTATGTAACAAGATGTTTACGCTCGTATTTTTTAATTTTTAAAGTGCAACTACAAACTTCGTCACTTATCTATATTCAAATTGTTTTTAATTCGATATTTACGCCTTACCTGATTGCTAAATTTATTGCAACTTAAAATTCAGAATACAAAATATTTAGTTTTAATAAAAGAAAATACTTCCCGCTGCGATAAATTTACGTACGATCTATTGTCGCTGCGATCAATTTACGTGCGATCAATTGTCGCTGCGATCAATTGTCGCCGCGATCAATTGTCGCGTGCGACCAATTGTGCTGCGACGAGTTGCTTGCGATCAATTGTCGCACGATCAATTGTTTGCGACCAGTTGTCGTAGAATCGTTAGATGTCACGTAGAAATTTATTTGATTTGAATGAGTTTGTTGCCTCAAAACAGAACCAGCGTGATAGTCACTACTAATGTATATTATCGCAATGTACAACTACACTGTCTAATTGCATTTGGAAGTGATAACTTGGTTTATAAAAAAAATATATCATTTGATAGATATCGTTTATAAATTTGATGTACATCTTCAGCAAATATTAAGACTACCACCATATCACGCCGGTCTTAACCCTACAGAAAAAAATTGGGTAGTACAGTAAAGACTAGCGTCGTCAAAATATATCACTATACAGGGTGTTATTGAAAGGTACGTACAAGAAAATTGACAGTCCTTCGCGAAGTCTAAGAAGTCTGAAAAACTTATTTTGTGTTATCAAAATTGTAAGGAGAAAATTAACCCTTATGCAAACTTTTTAGACGCTACTGAAGGATAAATAGGTAAAATTATTTATTTTAGTAAATCCTAGCAACTGTAACAATAAAACTTTTGTCAAGATTAAATGTTGCTATAGAAACGAAAGATGATCTTTTTATCAAAGGCGTACAACAAATTTGGACATAAATCTCTAAAAAGAGACCACTTTTAACTGAACTTTTTTTACTTTTAGCACCCATACTGCGAGACCAATTGCCGATTTTATTTTGTACGTACCTTTCAATAACACGCTATATATATATGCATTTGTAGTGAATTTAATAAATTAATTTTTTTAAATATTTTGTTCTGTGCGATAAAATGAACTGAAATTGATTTACATAATACTAATTTAATTTTCTGTCAAATTTCATTTGAAAATCCCTGCCAGAAAACTCACTGACACGAACCAAAATTTTAGCACGGAATCCCTATGGCCAGCGTTAACAAAAGGTACAATCGAAGAAATACAATTTTTTCGCAAAATTATGAAAACTGATTTTCCAGATTTTTATTTACTTTATGATAACCCCAATAAATGAATAAAAATGGTCCAAATTTATTTAGAATGAACTTCCCTTGTCCCTTAAATACAATCGAACAAATCCAGTTTTTCTTTTAAATTATGAAATTTAATTTTCCAAAATTTATTTTGTTATGACAACCTTTATAAATAAAAAATATAGATAATATCAGTCAGAGTGTAAAAAGGCGGCACAGTATAGTGTACCAAGAAATATAGTGGTTTTACCACTTTGCACTAGATGCAAATTTATGACGCCATTCCAACCTTAAATAGCGGCTTTTTGTTTACACTTTGCTGGCACGCTTCTTCTGTCGCGGTATTAGTTTGAGAGCTTGGAAAGTCAAAATCATAAAAACACTAATCACTGGGCACACTGTACAACTTCGACAATTTGCCACATGAGACACGTGTAAAATATTGCGCAAAAAGAATGTTTGTAAAGTAATTGTGATAAAATACAAGGCGGAGTACAGAGTACAAGAGCATATCATATATATTTTATAGAATTTAAATAAACTTTACTACGTAAAATAATAAGGAGACGCTGTTAAATTTTGGTTAGAGTTATACCATTTATATGATATTATTAAATTATTAAATAAGTCGGAAATTATTTGTAATAAAAATCGACACGGACAGACGACAGACAGACGAAAAAACAACTAAACATAAAAATGTGTCACTCGGATGGAATAAATAAATCTTTATCTGTTATCAGTTGTTTAATTTGTTTGATAATGATTCATGATTGCGTAATTGTAAATAAAATTTTATCTTTTCTGAATTAAGGGCTGTCAGGTTTGCGAGATGAAAAAAATGAAAATCTGTGTTGTAAAGTAAGAATTACCCCAATTTGAACGATCGCTTTTTATGATAAAGTAAAGTAAGAAAAGTGAAAACAGATATTTTAAAATTTTGAACTAAAATTCATCACTGTAGAATAATAAAATACTATTTGAGAAATTTTCGAATGTACAGATATTAAGACAAATGGCATACTGTTTTTTACAATTAAATTTTTAAAATAGAAAATTAAATCTGATAAAATAGTTTTTGAAATTAAAGATTCAAACAAATTGCAACATTTAAACATTTAAATAATTTTAATGTAGAAACTTTTGAGATAACGTGTAGGCCTCATTCGAACTAGGAAATCTCAAGTTTTTCATATCTAGCGCTGTAACAGACACGTCCACGACGCATTTGGCAGTTGTGATTAAAACTCAGTGTGGATTCATAAACTACAAGTGTAGGATTATATTATTTTATAAAATTAAAAAAATGTTTAATCTACAATCTTTCTAATAAAAATCGACACACGCATGACAGACAAACGATAAGCAGATGACAGACAGACGACAGACATACGACAGATAGACGGAAACGAGAGATCACTTTTTCATATTTTCGTTGTCATGAAACGTCAAGAAACATGAAAGTAGCCCAGTGGACTCGATTACAATATGTATAGTTTTGGAAATTTCATTCTACCCTATAAAATTTTATTGGCAATACCGAGACGGACAGTAGTATGTACACACAATAGCAAAAGATATTTACAACTTAAATTTGTCGCGTGCTGGTAATTCCCAGATGTTAGAAAGCAGAATAATCCAGATCCGGACAGGAACCATCGTTATTTACGAACAAAAATGACCATTATTTTATTAGTACTACCTGCTAAATGTTCTCCTACAAATTCGGGTGAACTGGTGTGAGCCATAAATATTTCTTATTATTGTACTACTGTTCGTCTAGTTATTGTCAATAAAATTTTATAGGGTAGAATGAAATTTCCAAAACATACTTCCTGTGCTTTCGCTCGGGAAGTAAAAATTTTGTATCTTATCTTTATTTATATAGTTGGTAAAATCTAAGCAGTAGCCTACACTTGATTTTTCAAAAGTCTGAAACTGATGTGGATTTTTATATGTATTGTACTTGACACATTAACGTAAATTTTTACCACACGGAATTGTGGCGAAACCCACATCTACGTATCTATAATAATTTATAATATATGTATGAACCCCAAGATTTTTTACTCAAACGACTTTTCTTTCTCGTCGAGGTTTTTTTAGATGTCTACGGGTGTTTGGATTGGAACACACGTTGTGTTGTCAGTTTCATTGGCTGACTTGTGTTTTAGTGCACTAAACATTTATGAATTTTGTATTCAATACTTTGTGATAATGCTTGGCATACCAACAATTATACACTGGAACTGGCGTTATAAAATTCAACTGGCAGAGGTCGTAAATCAGCGTTACGTAAGCCGATGTGGAAAATCGGTAGTATGCAAAATTGTACATGAAACATTCAGGTTGTTCCATCCCAGCTGCATGATCAATTACTGCCTGTAAAGGAAATAAGTTTTACTTATACAGTATAGAGAATCCACAAAAAGTTTATTTAGGACCTGCATAAAATAGATTGTTTATTCTCAAAAAAAAGACTGTTTTTTGAACGGAGTACAATTCTGGTTAATTTACTTTTCAAAGGCTAGTAATGCGTAATTTCAGTTTACGGAAGTTTTGCAACTCGTATAATACGAAAATATTGATATTCAGTTTGTTAGTTAATTAGCAATACATTTAGATTAAAAAACTTACAACCATTGTATGTTGTATAATTTTGAAATAGAGCGTTTCGTATTTCTCCCACAAAGGCAGATCGCAACGTCTAGTGGAACACCGCTGGTTGTTTCTGTTATCGAAACAAGGATTCTTGCTTTTGTCCACAAAACAACAGATCACGAAAACATAGACTCGGTGATGTTTAACATCTTTGAAAATATAAATGTTGTTTAATATGACTCGAAATTACTTACTACGTTGCGAACAGCTTTTCTTGCTGCCAAAAAACTCTTCAGAGTTAGAACCAGGAGAGATAATTCCACTGAGTCACAGTCATTTTAACACAAAGTGAAACATTTAAAACACATTACTGTAATTGATTATTGTAAGAAAAAATAGAACTAAAACCAAAATCAAAATTTTATTTTTTACTTGTTTCGAAATTATTTCCTTTCCTAACTACTCGTATGTACTTCTACTAGCGTTGGCAGGCCTCATGGGCGATCCACATATTTCTAGTTCGTAGTTTTACACCCAGTTGCACTCTTATTCACTCCCCTACCTGTAGGCTGGTGTTGTATGTAACTGCCTTCAATGGACCCGTATCAGAGAAGATCGTAAACTTTCAGTTGGAGCGTTTAACACGAGCACCTATTCATCTCATTAGCTTTTGGGTTTATTTGAGCTTAGTTTAGCGCATAATGTGTTATATTTATAACATTTCTACAGTTTGTGTGTGCAATTTTATCTCACTCCCACTAATTAACAAAATAGATCCGTATTACATTCCGTCAAATATATATGAGGGTTTATTGTTTTAACTGGGATTTATAAATTTGCTGTTGACGTTGAAGTTCCCGTTGCAGTTGCTGTTTCCGCTGACGTTGCTTTTAAAGCTGAAAATTGTCATTTATAAACTGCGTTGGCAAGTTGCTGTTGATAATAACTTTGATCTTCAACTTTTGCCGTATTTAAAGTAATGTTTAAGGTAAAATGTAGCCCCGCCCACCCGCCCTATCTCAAGTGTGATGATTTTTTTTTATTCGTTGTGAGCCAAGAAGGCGGAGCTTAACTGCAAAATTCTTATTTCTCTACGAGAAATTAAAAACTTGTTTTTGAGTATTGTGTATGTGTTGTTTAACGAATACTATGTATATTAAGAAAAAAATAAAGCCAAAGATAAGGCCTCATCCATACCCGTCCCAATCTCAATTCTCAATTGTGATGAATTTTTCATTCGTTGTCAGATCGAGGGGCGGGGCTTAATTGCAAGATCCATATTTGTCTACGAGAATTTACCATTTTAAACATGTTTTAAGTTTTTTGTCCTGAAAAGACGACTACGTATATTAAGAAAAAAGGTCGCACACCCGCCATATCTCAATACTAATCATTTTTTTAAATCATCGACAGCCAAAGGAGCGGAATTTAATTGCAAAATTCTTACTATTTCTCTACAAGAAATTACGGAGTAAGACATGCTTTTGAATATAGTGTTATTCAAAGAATACTATGTATTTATATTAAGAAAAAATGAAAACCAAAGATTAAGCCCCACTCATACCTGCCCTGATCTATATAGTAATGAAGTTTTCATTTGTTGGCGACCTAGGGGCGAAGCCTAATTGCAAAATCCATATTTCCTTACAAAAATTTACCATTTTAAACGTCTTTCAAGTTTCTAAGACTAAAAGAAATCATCACAATTGAGGTGGGGTGGGTGGTCGGGGTTTATATTTTGCCTTTTGGTTTTAATATGTGTAGACTTCTTTCCACAACATGAAACTTTAAAGAAAATTTGTATAAGGAAATATTGATTTTGCAATTAAGCTCCGCCCCACAATGGCAAAATCCACATTCCTCGCAAAAATGTACCATGTTATAAGCTTCTTGTTGTGAAAAGATGGCTATGTATATTAAGAAAAAAAAAGCAAAGTATAAAAAAAGTATATTTTGCTTGTTTTCTTAATAACGTAGTCGTCTTTTCAGAACAACAAACAACATTTCTAAAATGGTAAATTCTTGTAAACAAATATGGATCTTGCAATTAAGCTCCGCCCCTCGATCTCACAACGAATGAAAAATTCATCGCAATTGAGAGTTGAGATCGGGGCGGCTATGGGTGGGGCCTAATCTTTGGCTTTGTCTTTTGCTTAAAGGCAAAATGTCAGCCCGCCCACCCGCCCTATCTCAACTGTGATGATTTTTTTTATTCGCCGTGAACCAAGGGGGCGGAGCTTAACTGCAAAATACTACATAGTATTCTTTGAACAACACGATATTCAAAAACATATTTTTAATTTCTCATACAAAAATAACGATTTTGCAGTTAAGCATCCGCCGTCTTGAGTCACGACGAATAAAAAAAATCATCAGAATTAAGACAGGGCGGGTGGGCGGGGCTTAAATTTTGCCTTTTTGTTCTTAATATACATAGCCATCTTTTCACAACAAGAAACTTAAGACATGGTTAAAATGGCTCCGGCCTATAATTGCAAAATCCATATTTCCCTATACAAATTTTCCATTTTAAACATGTTTTAAGTTTCATGTTATGAAAAGAAGTCTACACGCATTAAAACAAAAAGGAAAAATGTAAACCCGCCCGCCCGCCCGCCCTATGTCAATTGTGATGATTTTTTTTATTCGCCGTGAACAAAGCGGGCGGAGCTTAACTACAAAATACTTATTTCTTTACAAGAAAATAAAAATATGTTTTTGAGTATCGTGTTGTTCAAAGGATACAATGTATACTAAGAAAAAAAGGCAAAATATAAACCCCGCCCACCCACCCCATCTCAATTGTAATGATTTTTTTATCCCTAGAAACTTAAAACACGTTTAAAATGGTAAATTTTTGTAAGGAAATTTGGATTTTACAATTAGGGTCCGCCCCTAGGTCTGGGGCTTGATCTTTGGCTTTAATTTTTTGATTTTTTCATAATATACATAGTAACCTTTGAATACCACGTTAGTCAAAACATATCTTATATAGCAATTTCTTGTAGAGAAATAATAAGGATTTTGAAATTAAATTCCGTCCATTTGGCTTCCGACCATTAAAGAAAAATCATCACAATTGAGACAGGGCGGGTGGGCGGGGCTTATGTTTTTCCTTTTTTCTTAATTTTAATTTTAATACATTTCAAAATAATTATAAACGCTTAATCTTAAAATTTTAAATTATACATATGTATGTATATTGATTCGGCGACTTTAACTTATTATTTAATTAATTACATATTCATTTAGTTTTCATTGTTCTACAACTTAACATAATGTTTAAGAGATATTTGATTAAGTTGTCATGATGTATATACATAGTAAAAAACCAACTGTTATGTTATTCTTTACTTTGTGAGAAATCATTTTTGTTTATATTATATCCTATTTGGACCAATGGTCTGTTGGATGTCCATAAACATTATTATTATTATTATTATTAATAGTATTATTAATAACGTAGTCGTCATTTCAGAACAAGAAACTTAAAACATGTTTAAAATGGTAAATTCTGGTAGACAAATATGGATCTTGCAATTAAGCCCCGCCTCTCGTATTGACAACGAATAAAAAGTTCATCACAATTGAGAGTTGAGATCGGGGCGGCTATGGGTGGGGCCTAATCTTTGGCTTTATTTTTTCCTTAATATACACGATACTCAAAAACATGGTTTTAATTTCTCGTAGAGAAATAAAAGGATTTTGCAGTTAAGCTCCGCCCCCTTGGCTCACGACGAATAAAAAAGATCATCACAATTGCGATGGGGCGGGTGGGCGGGCTGACATTTTGCCTTTAAACAAAAGACAAAGCCAAAGATTAGGCCCCACCCATAGCCCGCCCGCCCTACCTCTATTCTGATGATTTTTTTTTATTCGTCGTAAAATATGTTCTTAAGCAATCGTGTTATACAAAGAAAACTAAATGTGTTAATTAAAAAAGAAAATCAAAAGAGAAGCCCCACCCATCCGTCTCGATCTCAATCGTGATGGATTTTTCATTCGTTGTCAGACCGAGGGGCGGAGCGTAATTGCAAAATCGATATTTCCCTATACAAATTTACCATTTTAAACATGTTTTAAATTTAGAATTTATTCATAATAAATAATTTAACATTTTATTTGCCGCTTTAGTTAAAAACGTGTATGCATGTGTTACAGTTCTGAATTTAGAAAACATTCTTTTATTCAAAAATTGACGATTTGACTAGTGGTGCTATTTAAAAAAATCAAGTTAGCCTTATATCTTTAAAACAAATGAATTTTAAGGTTTAAAAAAATACAGAAAATAGTTCAGTATTTTTAAATACAGCCTAAATTTCAAGAAAATCAGACTAACCGTTCCCGAGATATTCTACTGCTTTTTAGCAACCCTGTACACATACAAACTAAACAATTTTTTTTGTTTTCCTTTCATTAAATTGGCAGTTTCATCTTGAAATACTGTTAAAGTAACTTTACTTGGAATGACATTTTGTTTTACGTGATCAACCCGCCCACTCTTATTTTGAACTTTACACAAGGGATTAATTAAAAATACAATGGCTAAAATCATAAATTTTTGTAGTGTCTCAGACATTACGTGACGGCTTTCCTTGAAATCCTAACTTTATTTCCTTGGACGTCTTAAGCACACAAAAGCTTTTTCCATGATCAATGATATCAAAATCCAGCGACCTCTGGAATTTTATTGATTTTTTTGTCATTCCAACCTAACGAGTGACCACTAAAAACCCAAATTGTAGCGTTTCTTCAGTTCGCCAACATTAGTCAAAAAGACAATATTTAGTAATTACAGCTCGTGCATTCACCATCCAAGTTCGTGACTCTACTCCTGCTACTTTAATAACACCCTTTACCATTCATTAATTATTAATGAAGACAAAATTGTGTCACAAGGCTGAGTATTGTCTGCCACATAAAAGTTTTATAAATGTATGTTTCCGGCCTTATCGATCCGATACAATCAAGTTTGTTGTTGTGGAGTAATTCTGCGGAAAACCGAGTTTTGTTTTATGATCATAAATATTATTAAAAGATCTCTGACGGTGTAACAGAATAGCTCTTTAGTTTATATTACCTCGTTCTAGGGGGCTTTTATGTTATTTTACTGCACGCTTAAAATGTCTAATGGCGAAAGATTTATTATCGTGTACAAGAAGTACATTTTCATTATTCCTCTCTCATCGTTGCAGAATATTCATCGCAAAATATACCACAAACGTTTTTAATCTGGAAAATTACTTCATTGTGTTTCCTTTAGAAAACTTCATCAGCACGATGGATTTTTTGCAGAACAGTGATAAATTTATTTCGAGATTCAACCTCCTGACACTTGAGCATTCACATTACTCAGTGTCATAAGAATGCGTGACTGTCTAATGACGTCTCATCATCGCTTGATGTGCTTAATTCAAAACGGAAAAACTTGTATACGTGTATGCAGTGCAGTCAGTGTTAGATCCAAATGTTTTGATTATGCCAAACTTGTTGACCACACTTGTTTTGGCACTTCATCCATATCTGTACTTTAATTTTATAATTTTTCGAAGAATTTTTGACCAGTTTTTGGTAGCAAAAAAATCTCGTTTTTTCTTTAATTACAAAATGCCATGAACTATTTTTTGCATTCGGCCGTCCCCGGTTTCTGTTCTGAGTTAATAGTTTCTTAGAATAATGCGTTTGTATCAATGCAAAATCGAGTCTTCGATAGCAGTAACAATCCATCGTTTTCTTTGATATTTCGATGTGTATGGTTGTTGTGAGTGATACTTTACTTAAAATAGCTTGTACAGAATGACTCAAAAAATTATTGAATGAAGTAATCAAAAATTGTAAAGTAGCGTGTATCCAAGATTGTGTGCTTATAATTTTTTCTCTATTACAGTTTACCCTTATTTATAAGACGACCTCATAGCCTTTTTTGTTTTTGTACCAATTGTAAACTCATCACACATTGGTTGATTAACAAAGACATGAAAAAAACCTGATTTCGGTAAGTTAGTAAAGATTTTATCTATGAAATATTCAAGTTTCGTCCAATTTCTTGCAGTCACATTTAAATTAAATGTCAGTAGCAGATTACTGAATTTGCATTTGCATAAACTATGGCCAACAGATTAATATTGAAGTATAAATTTAAAATTATGTGCATGTTTGGTCTAAACTCCTAAACTATTAATTAATAGTTGAAAACAAAGCAATTGCACTAAGAGCCAAAGATGGGCAACCATGATAGTTTGATTTCAATCTGATAATTGACTGTCATCTGCTTGTCGTCTTTTGTAAGTGTATTAGGAGTCATGCAGATGGTAAAACGCTAATCAAAATTTAGTTAATCATTACCACCAATGATTTGATGACGTCATCTCAAAAGATTCTATAATTTCTATATTAAAATGATTAAATGTTATGGAGTAATATATTCCTACACTTACGGTGTATGAATCCGCTTTTCCCCTAGATATCCAAATTTTCGCAAAAAAATCCAAATTGTATGATCATCATTTGTACTAGTATAAGTAGCAGTCTAGTTATCTTTCTAGAGCAGTGTTGAATTCGTCTCCGCCTGTTAGAAGGTGAAGGTCTGTCTCGCGTTCGAAGCGCTGATTGGATTGTTTCTTTTTTTTATCTTAAACTGTGACTCTTATTGTGTATATTTTTACTTCCCAAGCGTAAAAGAAGGAAGTATTGTAATCGAGTCCGCCGGCCGACTTTCTACTTTTACGTTTTCTCGACTTTTCAGGGACCCCACAGTACGAAGGAATAGGTATCCCGTTTCCGTCTGTCTGTCTGTCTGTCTGTTTGTCCATCTGTTCGTCTGTCTGTCCGTCTGCCGTCCCGGATTTTTATTAGACAGATAATCTTCGAAAGTACTGGGTCGATTCTTGTCAAATTTTGTAGTTATATTAGGAATATCATAGATGGTAAAATACTCACCAAAATTAATCTAATTATTCCCACCAATAATGTGATGACGTCACTTCAAAATTGTACGTAGTAAATGGGTTTTAAATTGTATAAAATAACAGTCCTACACTTGAGTTTTTACCCGAAACGTCCTGATTTTTGGAAAAAAAAAACAAAAACATAAAACAACATTTTGTAGTTTAATTTTGAGTCTGTAAAACCAAATGCTTTGAAGTCTTGCAAATATTTTAGAGTTATGATAAACATAATAAATAGTATTTAACTTTACTAGCATGGTAAAAGGGTTTTCACTGGCGGACAGAAGGATATGACTTCACCTCCTAGAGCCAGTAAAAACCCGTTACCTTGGGTGTATTGTTCAATATTTTATTTGTTGCTCACTTGTAAATAACTATTATTAAAACCTCTAGAAGGTCCAATATTTGAAGAAACATCGTATGAGCTTTAGACGTATTGCCTTGGAAACGCACGTCAGCATGGCACTTGTCATTGTCTAGTCCTGTCATTTGGATTTTTCGATTTATCGTTTTCGCTGAAGCAGCAATTGTAAGTGAAAATTTACCCGAATCAATTTTGGCTGTCATTTCAACTTATGATAGTTTAAAATGTTTAAAATACATGGCGGAATGAACACGACCGGCTGTAAATATTTTACTGGCAGCCAGTAACATTTTTTACAGGTTATAGCCAGTTAAGTGGCATTTTCATGGTGAATACAGTGACTTGGTAAATTGATGTTTACAAGTGAGGAACAAGCAAATTTAATTTACTTATCCCCTCCAACAAATTGATGATGTCAGCTCAAATATTGCCGCATAAATCCTATTTAAAATATCCAAAATATAATGCGTCTATACTTGTGATTTATCATTCGATTCATATTTGTTGAATTTGCTTCAACAGGGTAACTCAAAAAAATTAATGAATGCGTGAAATTATTTTATTGATTTAATCAGGAACTGCAAAACCGAATGAATTTTGCAGACTTTTTCAAGATATTGTAAGCATAGTAACATTTAATCAAAATGTATCTGTTTATCAACATATCAACCCCAAAAAATTGGTCTCAAGAGTTTAGACAGCACTTCCCTCGCTGTCAGAAACGTGACGACTGCATGCCTTTTTTCGTATTACATTTTTGTAGCGGGATATTTTAAAATAAATTGAGTATTAATTTTTTCAATTTTGTCATTATTTAGCATTGACATGTTTGTCATTTTTTTGGTATTGCTATGATTGCTTATTAAAAAAAAAATAAATTGGACGAAGTCTTCTCTGGGGTGTATAATATGTTGTCTATGCAAAAATTGTCAGGTGTGAACAGATAAAATCCTGTATAGTACTTATATTTTAAGACAAATAGCCATAACACTTATCAACCCTTTAGACGTGACGGTGAAACACAAACTAAACTAAAACATGTTTTCTACGAATTGCAATAACGGATGACAATGCCGACGGTCCAGACTTTTTTACTGCTCTGACTTCCGTTTATTGAATAAAACACTACATTTTTTCGGTTTTTGGATGCTGTAATTCACATTTGGTTAATTATAACTTGTCTAGATCTAGGGGAGCATCCCCCTGCCTCCCTCTAGCTACGGCCTTGTCTAAGGGTTATGAAATATCCAGAAAATTTGAAAATAACAAATTGCCCAATGGACTCCATCACTGTACGTCCTTAGGTTATCCTCGATACGAAAAAAAAGTGTGTATGTTTATACATCGGAAGAACGTCACGTAGAAATTAGTTTGATTTATGATGAATTACAAGTAAAAACTCATCATATTTTGCACACTTTGGGTAGAATTTATTCAAAACAAAATTTTGAGATAAAGTCATCAATTTTTTGGGGGAAATAAACAGATTTATTTTGATTAACAACTTACCATGCTTACAATGACCTTAAAACGTCTGCAAGATTTCAAAGTATTCAGTTTTGCAATTCTTGATTAAATCAATAAAATAATTTCACGCATTCATTAATTTTTTTGAGTCACTCTGTATATGCAAATCCAAAAAATATGAATGGAATGATAAATCACAACTACAGACTCATCATATTTTGTACATTTAAGATAGAATTTATTTAGCAAACTTTTGAGCTGACGTCATCAATTTTTTGGAGGGATAAGTAAATATATTTTGATTAAAAATTTATCATGCTTATCATAACTGTAAACCAGCTGCAAGATTTGAAAGCATTCGATTTTGCAGATTCAAAATTAAATTTCAAAATGTTGTTTCATAATTTAAATTTGTTTTCCAAAAATCTGGACGTTTCGGGTAAAAACTTAAATCCGAGTCATAAACTACATGTGGAGGACTATATTATTTTATACAATTTAACGCTCATTTACTATGTACTGTTTTGAAGTGACGTCATCGCATTAGTGGTGGGGATGATTAGACAAATTTTGATTAGCATTTTACCATCTACATGATATTCCTAATATAAGTACAAAATTTCACAATAATCGGTTAAGTACTTTCTGAGATTATCTGTCCAATAAAAATCCGGGACAGCAGACAAACGGACAGACAGACGGAAACAGGAGCCCTATTTCTTCATCCTCCAGGGGTCATGAAAAGTCGAGAAAACGTAAAAGTAGAGACTCGGCCGACGGACTCGATTACAATACTTCTTTTGCTTACGCTCGGGAAGTAAAAATTGATGACGTCATCTCCATTTTGCCGAATAAATCCTATATAAAATGTGCAAAATATGATCAGTCTGTATTTGTAATTTATCAATGCATTTATATTTAAAAAAAAAAAATGTACAAAATATGATGAGTTTTTACTTGTGATTTACTTTAGATTTGCCCCCTATTTTCTCAGAGGATATGACATTTGCCAAAATTAGTCGTTTCTTAGCAAGGACTAGCAATGCCCACCCGCCCCCTACTTTCTCAGAGGATTATGTCATTTGCCAAAATCAGTTTTGTCTTAGTAAATACTAGCATTTTGGCAAATGACATACCTTTTAAGAAAATAGAGGACGGATGAGCGGGGCTAGTATTTGCTAATAAAATAAGACTTATTCTGGCAAATAACATATCCTCTGAGAAAACAGGGGGTGGGTGGGGGGTGGGCTAGTACTTGCTAGAATAAGACTGATTTTGCCTCTATTAGGGCCGGTTTATAGAACAGCGAGTTAAATATTTAATCCTGGATTAGTTTAACACAGAATTAAAATGTGGAATATGAGCCCGTGATTGGTTAAAATATGTGCGTTGCCTCCCAACGGGCCTCGGTTAAAAGTTAATCGCGAATTAACTTTAACTTCGCTTTCTATAAATCGGGTCTTAAATCTTGTAAAAACTTAAATTTAAAAGGTCTTAAACTGCAAATTTCCATAGTAACGAGTTAAATTCCCAAATCTGATTGGATGTTTATTTTTTACGTGTCATTCTACTTCAATTTTTTATTGATTAAATCAAGAATGGTTCACCCTATTTTTCTGGTGAGTAAATTTTAAGAACAGTATACCTCAGTGTTCTATTTTATTATTACTATTCCACTGCACGTGTCGAAATTGACGTACGTGCCCTTGCTGAAATGCTGATCGGAACATTTGCCAAACTCGCTAGAAATACAGACAAAACGTGTGCTTTCGTAACATAATACGTTGGAATCATATACAGTGGCGGAGTATGAGTAATTAACAAATTAAAGTATGATACGACAATGAATTCAGAAAAACAAGCTCTACAAGAATTCCGAAAATATACAGTGTTACTAAAAAAGTAGAATGTACACAACATCATTTAGCTTCTTACACTGTCACTCGTATTGCTTATTTATATTTGTTTTAATGTATAGAGGTTATCACGGTTGAAAGTTTGCAAAATCAAATTTTTTAATTTATCAAAGAAGCAAATCATGTCGAAATAACCTTCGACCAATTTTTTTTCAGAACTATTTATACGGCATATTTAAAAAATAAATTATCAACTGATTTTATTTTTCTTCTTTCCAAAAATCCCGAAAACACATTATTCTAATTTTTATTTTAATAAATAAACGTGATCACATCAGATTGTACTTTAGAAACGAGAAGGTCTTCTTTAAATAACTTTTGATTCTTTCAGTTTATTTACTAGTTCCTGGTAATGTAATTTTGTCTATGAAGAGGAGTCGTTGCGTGTAGTAAATCCATGATCATTATGGCTACATACGTGTTAGAAACACATTTAAGCTCAAAATGCAATTCCCTCGTCGACAATAGGATTTTCGACAATGACTATAAATTTTGCCGGAAAAGTTATACTAAACAAAGCCCAAATCACAAACCTTTTTATTTTAAATTACGACAGAACTCTTAGAAGTTTTCTGTTTACTAAATCAGAACTATTACCTCATTCATGGTATTTAAAAATGTTTAAGATGGTTTTTTCTTACCATCAGGGGAAGTGAAAAACTTCCATTATTTTGCTCTTCAACCTGTAGTACACCAAGAAATGTTAAAATTACACCGTCGTCGAATCACTCTGGAAATAAAAAATATACTCAATACCATCGTTCATTGTAAAGTAAAAGCACTTTCTGAGCGACAGGATCTAATCAGCGTTTATATAAAAAGAACAAAATTGTGTTTCCGAAGAAATTTCGTATTTCAGGAAAGCGCTCATTAGTGGAGCCGTCCTATTGTTAACCAGTCAGTCAATAATTTTAAGCCGTCTTTCAAAATTTGCTATGCTTATTTACAGTGTTCCAGCTTAATTGAAAGATTAAATTGAAAAAGATGAATACAGACACGCAAGAATAACAAGCCCATTAAAATAATCTTATTTAACGATGTGAACTCGACTTCAACAATGTACTTTTCGCACATTAGCTCTCCTAATTAAGTCGCCACATGCAACATTTTGGTGCGATTGACTTCTTTCTTTTCGTTTATCCAAATGTACGTTGGTTGAAATGCCCAAGTTGTTCATTCAGTTGAGAGTAATCATCAATCCTTTGTAAACAGAAGGGGTGAGCAATTTGATTAACGAGGAATGAATTAAAATTCATTGTATAAGAGCTTCTTAGTTAAATTTTAATTTGAGACGACCGAGTTGAATATGGCAGATATATACAGAGGCTTTACAGTCAATTTGTTGACTCTCACGAAAAATCTTGATTAGTGAAAGGAGTGATGCTTATCGTTGGCTGCATTCCTTGTGTACAGTACGATATAAACGTTTTAGTTGGTTGTAAAGTAATAAGCTAATTGGAGGAACCACTGAGCGCTGATCTCTACCGAAATAAACTCACGTAGAATAATTTTGGTTTTCGTTTTATGATAGTTATCAATGGAATTTTTTATTTTCAGCAATTTTTACTCGACTGTAATAGGTAGGTAGCTACATATTGCGGCAGTTGTTAAGATCAGATTTGGTAGCAAAGTTTCTGCTGGACACTTTGTGGCGTTGTAAACTGCAGAGAAGGTTTTATCAAGTGAATAACAGTAAGACGTAACTCCGAGGAACATCTACAATGGTCACAACAATATTTCACTACCGTTCACACGCAGTTGTTAGATAGAGACTGGTAATTCGGAGCGAATTAACATAAACATAATTAATAAACAAAATATAATAAGATTTTTTCAAGAAATAACTGATCTTGATCCCTTGGATAATTTTGTTTAAAGTCTGCGTCTGGTCGCCAATTTTAGCATTTGATAAAAGTCCAGACTAACGATTCGATTGTATTCTCAAATTTTCGGGAAAATGGAGTGAGTCGCCTTGAATAGTGAAAATCATTTATTATACAGTACTCGTAATTTAAGACAAATAGCGACAACGCTTATCAAGCTGTAGACGTGAGAGTTAAACAGAGAAACTAAACTAAAAGATGTTTTCTACAAATTGCAATAACCGGATCACAATGCCGACGGTTCAGACTTTTTTATTGCTCTGACTTCCGCTTATTGAATAAAACACTACTTTCTATTTTGATTTTCGATGTTGTAATTCATCCCCCAGCCTTCCCCTAACAACGACCTTGTCTAGGAGTTATAAAATATCAAGAAAATATGAAAGTACCAACTTGCCCGACGGACTCCATTACTGTACGTCCTTAGCTTATCCTCGATAAGAAAAACAACTTGAATGTGTTTATGTTTATGCATCGGAAGAATGTCACGTACAAATTAGTTTGAGTTGAATGAGTTCGTTCCCTCAAAACAGAGGATTAAAACTATTAAATAGTAAGCTACAGTCCACCAAAATGTTCTGAATATAATTATTATAATTCTTATTAAATAAAGACATTTGTATTTTCACATTTTCCAGAAAACAGTGTGACTCCTTCTTAATATGATCAATAAAAAATATTAATGTAATGATAATTCACAAGTAAAAACTCATCATATTCTGCACATCTTGCGTAGAATTTATTCGGCAAAATTGTGATGTGACATTATCATTTTTTAAGGGGCATGAGTAAATACATCTTGATCAAAAATTTACCATGCTTATGGTAACTTTGAAACATTTCCAATTTTTCACAGCATTCGGTTTTCTAGTTCCTGATTAAATCAATATATCAAATTCACGCATGCATTAATTTTTTTGAGTCGCCCTGTATAAGCAAATCCAAAAAATATGAATGGAATGATAAATCACACTTACAGACTCATTATATTTTGGACATTTGAGAAAGGGTTTATTCAGCAAAATTTTGAACTGACGTCATCAATTTTTTGGAGGGGATAAGCAAATATATTTTGATTGAAAATTTATCATGTTTATCATAACTTTAAAACATCTGCAAGATTTCAAAGCATTCGGTTTTGCAGATTCAAAATTAAATTGCAAAATGTTGTTTTAAAATTTTGATTTTTTTCCAAAAATCTGGACCTTTCGGGAAAAAATTCAATTCGGAGTTATAAACTACATGTGGAAGGCTATGTTATTTTATACAATTTAGAACCCATTTAGTATGTATAATTTTGAAGTGACGTCATCACATTATTGGTGGGGATAATTAGACAAATTTTGGTTACCGTTAAAATGTCTTCAATTTTTTTTTTCTAAATTTTAAATTTTCTCTCTTGGGCACCACTTATTATTTTTTACTTCTTGAGCGTAAGCTGAGCTGAGCTAGTATAGTAATCGAGTTCGTCGGACGAATGGCCACTTTTATGTTTTCTCGACCCCTAGAATACGAAAAAGTAGTCTCCCGTTTAAATCTGTCTGTCTGTCTGTCTGTGTCGATTTTTATTAGAGACGTAATATCCGAAACCACTGGGCCGATTGTTATCAAATTTTCTACGGATATTAGGAAATCATATAGTTGGTAAAACGCTAACCAAAATTTGGTTAATCATTCCCACCGACAATTTGATGAAATCATTTCAACAAATTATTTTTTTAAATTATTTAAAAATTATATAATAATATACTTGTGGTTTATGAATGGGCTTTGAGTTTTTTCCCTAAACGTCCAAATGTTCACCAAAAAATTAGCACACTATATTAACAGTTTACCATTAGCATATCCCGACCATGGCTCAGTGAGTACCAGCACGAAACGCGTGCTAGTGGTTTCATATTTGAAGCCAAATTTGGCCGTTTGTTTTTTTTCTCTTATTATCAGTGTCTATGACGTCGAATGAGAAATATAAAAAAATTTTTTTATTGATCTAATTATGAACGAGAATGAGAATACGTACGTCTTTATTTAATAGCAATAATAATAATATTCAGAACATTCTGTTCACGTGTGGCTTAATTAATAATTTCAGTCCCCGGTTTTGAGGCTATAAACTCATTCAAATCAAAGAAATGTCTACGTACATTTTGCCGATGTATAAACAAGCACATGAAATTAAAGCTTGTTATTACTGCTGAGAAGCCATTTTTCCCATTGATTTTCTGCGTTAAATATATTTTACAATCTCCGTACTTGCGCAATTGTGTTATCGCAAAACATTTATCTACAACAAATAATCCTATATCGTAATGCATATATTTTTTAAATAATGAAGTTATTTTTTATAGTGATGCCTTAGGGTCCCTAAAAGCTCCCAACCGACGCTGGGGACAGTCCAAATTTCAAAAAGATTCAACAACCCTGCTTTCATACTTTTTAGCGATCCTGTATACATACTCAGAAGTTAAGAACGTACGTACATTTTTGTTGTCTGAAAATAAGACATCACAAGTTCCTACAATTATCTGTTAGAACCATGAAGTTCAACTTTAAATTTATCTCTATGCAGTCCTACTGCTTTTCCCTAATCCTCTTGTCTTCTTTGCGTCAGTTAAAGTTTGATGAAAGATATACTAGTTTTACTAGTATGACTTCATAAGCATTTTACAGCGAATCCCTCATAAAATTCAATAAATGTAAGCAATGGCACATTACACAGATAGCTAGCTAGGTTACGTTCCCTATTAAAATAATTTTTATTATTATTGTTACAATATGATACTGACAAAATCGTAAAAATTAGCACACAAAATTTACCAAACTTACCTACCCAAAACGTGTCATTGACCTAACTGTAACAGTTTGGAAAATGATAAACCATATACAATCCAACGTAACACTTAACCAAGGACCACTACGCCATACTTGTGTGGGTATTAATGAAAAAGAACTGAAGTGAACTAGATAGAAAGTAAACTCAAAACAATATAACTGCACTTCACGACATTAAATTGTTAATATATTGCATAATGTATTCACGACCTCATCATCCTATTGAACTTTCCAAAGAACGTTGTATTGAAAGTGGAAACAAATTGTTAGCAGCGTTTTAAAAGTTGCCACAAATTCTATATTCTATAAGAGCCAGTTCAGGATATAGAGATCAGGTCGACATAATAAATAATTTTAAAATATGCCTGATGAAAATCTGGGTGTCTGATAAAAATGTTAAAACTAAATGAAAACTGTAGTAACATAAATTCATCATTTGATAGATCCTCCACGCAGACTATTAGAAGGTATTATAAAAATTTAAGTTTATGTAAAGGGGAGGATAATTTAGAGCTATAGAGAGAGATATACTAATGGGACATTTAAAATAAACAGATACTTCTGGAAATTAGGTTAAACCAAAAATCACTATCTATTAAAATATAAGAAACTTAGAGGTAAAAATTGAAAGCAAAAGAAGAAATCATCGAATCAAGCGACAAGGTGAACAATTTCAAGAACGAAGTTACTGAGTCATGTTGAATAAGTTAAGACATGAATAACAAAGCCTCTAATTTTTAAGATTAATATTACCTATATATATAATTTAGTTTCGATCTCACCCGATGTAAATCAGCGGAGCCGCAAAACAAAATAATTACAAACACTTTATACCAAATGAAAAATCAGTCAGTGTGAAACTAAGGTCTTTGGGTAAATGAAATAAAGTGAAGTGAAAGAACACTATTAAAAGCTAAGTTTCCAGGAGTCTCCAGTGACAAATTATCATCCAAACGTGAGGCACACAGGTAACTGTGGCTTCAGAATTACGGTTTATGAAGCAAATTTTGAAGTGGCAATGACAGGAGTGTAACCTCTTGGAATATACTACAATGTTTTTTTTTTTCGAAAAAGAAGCTCAACACTCTAACAACATAAGAAATATATCCCACCAGTACACCAAAGAATGTTTAGGAATTTGTTCTTGAATATTCGGTCCATCCTTAATACAAGGTGTGAATTAGAGAGCTTTTTAACTAACAAACTTGACAAATTCTCGACTATCTGTTTTAGTGAGCACTGATTACGTAACTCAGAATGTGATTGCCTATCAGTGAACAATTTCCAGCTTAACTCCTCCTTTTGCAGCTCTGAACGACGATATGGAGGCTTGGTGATTCTGGTAGAGAATTACATTGAATGCAGTGAAGTTCGCTCGGTGTTACATTTATCGAGGGAAAATACCTGTGAGGAATCAGCCATTCAATTGAACTGCCTCTAGATTGTCATCATCTCACTGCACTGACCACTATCCGACCAAACTGCTTTCGATTCAGGGAAAACTATTCTTGTAAAATACTATCGAAGGCTTTCGATTGTATGTCTCACATCACTTTTATTCGCAAGTTGGAGATTCCCCAAGGATCTACTCTTGGACCGCTATTATTCATTATTTTTGCAAACGATTTCGTGTCCTATTTGAAAGAGGGTGGAACTATTTTATACGCTGATAGATGACATTACTATGACTAACGGTGGTAATTGTTTATAAGAATCAGCAGAGACCCCTGACAGATCTTGATTAATTGCTTCTGATTGGTTCAACAGCAGCAGCTTTAGCAATCAACAAAAATAAATGTGTCAACATACATTTCACTCTAAAGCTCCTCGATGTTTGAACATTCGGTACATTTTTTGGGTCTAGTGCTGGATTCCAAATTACCTTGGCATTTTCACGGGGGTTACATAAATTGTATTTTATGAGCCGCAAAAATTTTAAGGAGGAGTCCTTACCTTTGTCTCATGGGATTTTCAATATCGATAATATTTTGTACGTCACGTATAGAGCTTTGTAAGCTGAAAACAGTGATGAAAACCGCATTCCGAAGACCCCATAAATAATTGAGATAGTGAATTTTAAAAATCATCGCAACTACACGGTCATACATAACTCAGTAATTTACTTAATTTAATCCAATTAAGTAACATATGTAGCTAATTATTTTAATTATATCTAATTGTTAGACTTAATTTATGTGGATATTAATGATTCTAAAGTGAATAAATGAAAATGTTGCCTAATGGAGAAAGATATATATCATTCTAAGAGAGGAATCAGTACGAGGGTTCACAAAAATCAAAATAATGTTATTTTTAAGATCCGCAATATTTTATGAAAAGATAAATAGAGGTGCGCGCTTTGTTGTGGAACCAATTAAATCAAATTTTAATATATTGAGTGTTTAGAAAAAATTCGAAAACGTTACAATCCTCAAGCTTCGGTATTTCAGTTTTTTCAAATAAACACCCTTTTTTTGACAGATTTGATATATAAATATTATAATAACAAAAGCTTTCTTATTTCGTGTTTCTGAAATGCATTCATTGAAAGTATTTCCACCAAATCAACCGTAAACAATTTTATTTTGTTAACCTTATAACTCTCATCCCCGATTTTACACTCGGGGGATGAATATTTAAACATTATAAAATACGTGCTTCGTCATTTTTACAGGGTGAGTTACTAATCGCGGGGTACTCGATATATTAATTATTATTATTATTATTAGAGATAAAAACAAGAAATCACAGACCAAAGTTGTAGGTTTTTTAACGACTATACTACAAAATTATTATTAACTATACAGAATGTTCTGTTTTTAATGGGTAACACAACTTAGTTTTTTTAAATGAAACAACCTACGTATTTTGACATATTCTCATTAGCCTCTTCTTAGGATTTATAACTACACTGATCTTTGAAATGCAAATGCGACGTTGCCATGTTACTCCAGTTTTCTTGAAATTTTTTGGCAATGGAAGGGTTCACAAAAAAATCGCAATAGGGTTATTTGTGAAGTATCTCTCTTTAATATACAGAGTGTAAAAAAAATCTGAAACTTTTCATAATTTTCAAAATCGATATTTTATATTCATTTACTTTACTGCGTGGAAGAAATTTAATCAACACTAAAATTATTCGTTGACCACACTGAGAGAAAAAGTGTAGTCAACGAAGCGTTTTGATATTGATCGATATTTTAGTTTTTGAAATGGGACACCTGTATTTTATTACTGTATCTTACCCCAGTTTTTGTTCTCATTCTTGTGATGGCGATGTGTCTCTTAACACAGTAAAAAATTGCTTTAAATTTAAAAAATACTTAAAAAAAAAGGTAAAGAATAAAAAATAGAATAAGATGTGAAAATAAAACATAGGGTGTGCTATTTCAAAAAACTGAAATATCGATATTTGAAAATCGTAATAATTTAAGATTTTTAATAAGTTATATTAGTAGAGAGATCTGAGTCTATTTTTTCGAAATAGTGTATTGCGGTCCATCCAGCGAACGGTTACTTTCATATTTTGTCGGCGTTTCATGACCCCTTGACCAGAATCCCAGGATTCTGAGTTGCAGGATTTTAAACCGTTGGATCTACCGTTCTGAATTATTAGATTCACAATGTAGCTTTTAAAAATAGTACATTTTTAGAAAAATTCATTATCTCAAAAAAATAAATCTTAAAGTTTAAAATTCTTGAAATCTTTGATCCAAAATTTTTAATACATACTACATTGTAAACTCCAAGTTTTAGTTTTGAAATTCTAAGATTGTAAATACTAAGAGTTTAGGTTCCAAAATTCTAAATTCTAATAAAATTCTGCATTACAGAGTTCTAGATTACAAGATTCCAGAGATTCTGAGATTCTTGACACCAAAATTCTAGATTCCAAGATTCTAAATTCTAAGATTCTAAATTCTAAGATTCTAAATTCTAAGATTCTAAATTCTAAGATTCTAAATTCTAAGATTCTAAATTCTAAGATTCTAAATTCTAAGATTCTAAATTCTAAGATTCTACACTGTTTGTTTTAAGTTCTACCGTTCTGAATTATCAGATCTAGAATTTTAAGCTTTTAAAAATATTTAACTTTCTGAAAAATGCGTTAATTAAAAAAAAAGTTAAACGTTTAGTTTCGAAATTCTACGATTCTTATATTCTGAATTCCAAGATTCTAGATGCCGAAAATCTAGAATTTGAGATTCTAGATTCCAAGATTCTGAATTCCAGGGTTCTGAATTCCGCGATTCTGAGTTCCAGGATTCTGAGTTCCAAGATTCCAAATTCTAATGTTCTAAATTGCGGACCGACATTTAAATTTTATGAAATAACATATTCCTTACTTGTAGTTTATGAATCCATGTTGAGTTTTACTCTAGACATCCAGATTTTCCTCAAAAAAAAATCAAGTTTTGATACTATAAGTATAAGAGTAAGTCAATCGTAACGCTCAATGGTGTGATGACGAACGAGTCGGACTAATAACGCCGACGTCACCGGTTGGATCCCCTCATTGCTCACTTTTTTCGTATATTGTGACTGATATTAGCTATATTTTTTAACATATAGGGATTATGATAAAATAAATAAAATGTTGCAAAATCAGATTTTAGAAGAAGCTGGATTTGATGACTGTACTACTTTGTTAGGGATGAGGAAAGTTCTGTCTAAATAACATTAAACCAATTTTTCCCTGTGTCGGTGTGTCTTTTAAAAGTAAAAAATTGTGGTAACTATAAACTTTAAACATAGAAAATACTTAACAACAAATAAACTAAACAAAATACCCGAGTAAGATGCAATAATAAAACATAGAGTGTTCTATCTGAAAAAACTAAAATAACTAATTGTAATATGTAATTAATTTTTACTTCCTGAGCGTAAGCAAAGGAAGTATTGTAATCGAGTCCGTCGGCCGACTCTCTACTTTTACGTTTTCTCGATGTTTCATGACTCCTAGAATACGAAGAAATAGGTCTCCCATTTCCGTCTGTCTGTCCGTTTGTCCGTCCGTCTGTCCGTCCGTCTGTCCGTCTGCCGTCCCGGATTTTTATTAGACAGATAATCTCCGAAAGTACTGGACCGATTGTTGTGAAATTTTGTAGTTATATTAGGAATATCATGTAGATGGTAAAACGCTAACCAAAATTTGTCTAATCATCCCCACCACTAATGCGATGACGTCACTTCAAAATTGTACATAGTAAATGGGTCTTAAATTGTATAAAATAACATAGTCCTACACATGTAGTTTACGACTCCGAATTCAGTTTTTACCCGAAATGTCCAGATTTTTGGAAAAAAAATCAAAATCATAAAACAATATTTTGCAATTTAATTTTGAATCTGCTAACCCGAATGTTTTAAAATGTTGCAGATGTTTTAAGGCTCTAAAGAGCATCATAAATCTTTAGTCAAAATATATTTGGTTATCCCCTCCTAAAAAATTTATGACGTCACCACAAAATTTTGCTGAATAAATCCTATCTAAAATGTACAAAATATGGTGAGTCTCTTCTTGTTTCAGGAATTACAGAACCGAATGCTTTGAAATCTTGGAGATGTTTGAAGTTATCATAAGCATGGTAAATTTTTTATCAAAATGTATTTGCTCATCCCCCTTAAAAAATTGATTACGTCACCCCAAAATTTTGCTGAATAAATCCTATCTAAAATGTACAAAATATGATGAGTCTGTACTTGTGATTTATCTTTCCATTCAAATTTTTTCGATTTGCATATACAGGGTGACTCAAAAAAATTAATGAATGCGTCAATTTATTTTATTGATTTAATCAGGAATTACAGAACCGAATGCTTTGAAATCTTGGAGATGTTTTAAAGTTATCATAAGCATGGTAAATTTTTTATCAAAATGTATTTGCTCACCCCCCCTAAAAAATTGATGACGTCACCCCAAAATTTTGCTGAATAAATCCTATCTAAAATGTACAAAATATGGTGAGTCTCTTCTTGTGATTTATCATTCCATTCAAATTTTTTCGATTTGCATATACAGGGTGACCGAAAAAAATTAATGAATGCGTCAATTTATTTTATTGATTTAATCAGGAATTACAGAACCGAATGCTTTGAAATCTTGGAGATGTTTTAAAGTTATCATAAGCATGGTAAATTTTTTATCAAAATGTATTTGCTCATCCCCCCTAAAAAAATGATGACGTCACCCCAAAATTTTGCTGAATAAATCCTATCTAAAATGTACAAAATATGATGAGTCTGTACTTGTGATTTATCATTCCATTCAAATTTTTTCGATTTGCATATACAGCGTGACTCAAAAAATTAATGAATGCGTGAATTTATTTTATTGAGTTAATCAGGAACTACAAAACCGAATGCTTTGAAACATAGGAGATGTATTAAAGTTATCATAAGCACGTTAACTTTTTTATCAAAATGTATTTGCTAATCCCCCCTCAAAAAATTTGATGACGTCAGCTCGAAAGTTTGCCGAATAAATCCTATCTAAAGCGTAAAAATATGATGAGTCTGTACTTGTGATTTATCACTTCATTCATATTTTTTAGATTTTCTTAAGAGGTGGCTCAAAAAAATTAATGAAGTCAATTTATTTTGTTGATTAAATTAAAGTTATTATTAGTATTACATTGGACCAACCCAATTTGGTAGACACAAAATTTTTTAAAGTAAAAACTCGGTTGAAACATAAGGGTAGCACGCTTATTTACATCGACTTTAACATTACAGACGTGTGCGCTGTCTAGGTTCCGCGAATGTGGAATAGACATGTTTATAATCAACCAATTGTGAATTCCACCGTCAAAAATTAAAATAAAACTCAATGTTTTATATAATAAGCGGAAGTCGAAGCAATAAAACCGATGGTCGTTTTGTTTACAGTTTCTCTGTTTGACTCTCACGTATGTCATCTTAAATTAAGAATGTTTATACATAAACGATTTTCAGTTGCCTCTGATATTACTAGACAGCGGATTTCTGCCAGGCTACGTCACGATTATAGGTAGGGACGCGATGGATCGCCGGGACTCAATAGCGGGTGATAGATAATCACTGAATTTAATCGGTACTAATTCCATAAATATAATTAACGATTTATTAATCAAACGGCTAAGTAAATGAGAACGGGAATTAACAGCAGAGTGCAACGAAATAGCGTCATTCTAATCTCAAATAAACGAAGTGCAGTCCGTAACCGCAATGAATTCGCATCCCGTACGAGCCGTACCGAGTTTGGCCTTGCCTAGCCCGACAGAAATCCGCTCTCTACTATTACACACCGGCGCCGTATACGTGAGTAAATTGTTTCGTTATTTTATTGATTATAACAAATCAATATTCAAAACGACCCAATTCATTTTGCCGAAAATTTGGGAATACAATAATTTTATTCTTAGTATTACACTACATCTATCCCAACTGATATACGTGTCCTTGCAAAAATGTTTTATGACGTCATCGCAATTTTTTTTTAAATTCCCAATACAAAAATGTAATGAGAAAAAAATACAATAGGCATGCAGTCGTCAAGTTTCTGACAGCGAGGGAAGTACTGTCTAAACTCTTTAGACCAATTTTTTTATAAACACTCTGTACATTAAAATTTCATTTTATGTATATCACAACAAATCTTGCACCTTTTATTTATCTTCCTACAAAATATTCTAACACAGATTTTACAAATACATATGTAACTTTATTACGGTTTGAACCCTTCCATTGTAAAAAAAAACAAGAAAATGGCAAGAACGTGGCAACGTCGCATTGGAATTTCGAAAATAAATTAAGTTGTGTGTTGCCCCTTAAAAACAGAACACTCCGTATAGTGAAAACTAATTCTAGCCTAGGATCTTCAAAAACCTTACAACTTTAACAAAATATCGATGAGTGTGGCCTCAGTGACCCATCCTGTATATGAAATTTTGACTTTTAGACAGGTTACGTTTTTTTTTAAATACAATAGCATTTATTTAGAACCATTTTCGCGTTCCATAGGGATCAAATCTAGGGAGGTTCTCTTTAGGTAATTTATTTTTAGGAAAAAAAGTAGTATTAACATTATTATTATCATCAAGCATATATTTACCAGTATTTCAGATTTTTATATAAATCCATTTATTTAGATTAGTATTAAGGTCTTCTTGTTAAGTAGGTTTGGAATATTTTGAATTTGCTGACCTAGTTATGCGATTAATTTATAATGCATATAAGGTAATTAATCAAATTCAGCACATCAATTGTCAAGGTCCAGCTTAATGCCGCATTGCAAATTTAATAAAGTTTCCATTGTTAATTTGTTTTTATAACTGCCTCTAAATCCATAAGTTGAACTTACTGTGATACAGATCCGGTTTATTGACCGAAACTGTCACTAATCGCAACATAATCGTACGTTTTAGAATGTCGGATTTTTTGGAAAATGAAATGAAACGAAACATTGTACATTCAATATTACATTTAACTTAACACCCACAGAATATATTCATATTTTCGGAGAAAGAAATTTGAATCCCAGAACACTATTCTTGACGTATAAGCACGTTATAGTTAAAAAGTTGAAGAGCCAAGCTTGTAATTCGTAAAATCAGTCGCCACGCAGTGAACAGAGGCGGATATGGACAGGAATTGAGGCCGTAATTTAGCAGTCAAAGGAGGTGAGGATATCTTTATAATTGGGGAGGATCTTTACTTGACTTGAAGGTGAAGGATAATTTGAATGCATGCCATATTGGAACAATATACTGTATCTTATTTGATGAACTGTTTTAAATTTTCTTAAGTTGTTTCAAAATGGTAAATATGGCGGTGTAAACGATATCCAGGAGTGGCAGTCGATTTCTTGTTCACTGTTTTACTTTTTATATAGTTCTCATCGTGATCAAAGAATTCCTAACTGGCCTTCTTTTTGTACAAAGTAATTTGATATTACTGTATTATATTCATACGGGCATGTAAAAAAGTATTCTTTTGGCCTCTACAATGTTTTTGAAGCCCTTTGTAAACGAACAGAATAAATAAATAAAGAACCTCTCATCAGTCAAGAAAATATACCCTTTGTAACTTAAAACGATAACATTTTCAGCGTTCAGTCTGCTGAAATTGTTAATAATACCCCTAATTATCACTGTCACTGCTTTCGCCAGTTATACAAATGATGTTTACGACTTACAGTTTTTCGCTTTATTCTTTCCTTTGTGCTCAGCTTAATTTGCGTAATTTTAAAATCTACGATCTCAGCTGCAGGTCTTTATGAAATTAGACACTTCTCTATTTATGCATGCAAACATGTGGAGAACGTAACCACTTCTGTCAGACAGAAAAAGTTGTCGTGCAGGTTACTGAAATAAAGATATTCAGTTGACAATGTGCTATGTGTGCGCAACAATTGCTTTATTTATTGCTTTGACGAACTAGAACCGGTAGCTTTTGTTCCCTTTGGCTGCCACAAGAGACACTACTGAAAAAATATTTCTATTAACATATGCTTGAGAATTCCTGCTAAAGGAACGCATATTACTTCCAGCACAATTCAATAGAATATAACCCATAAATAAAAACAACTAGTAACAATCGTTCAGATTTTCAACCGAGAGCACTTTGTCTATGGAATTTCCTAACGGTATAATTAAGGTAAGAACAGATGACCACCGGCGTCAAAAATTCGCAAATTAATTATAGTTTTCGCAACAACTATTCATCAAAGTCTTGGCGTTCTTTAACGAATGACTTTTTTATTTTCAGTGTCAAGCAAGAACCGACTTCAAATCCTGCCAGTCCTCTGGAGGCGTCGAGTCCGAACTCTATAGCACTCAGGAGCAGAGGTGAGTCTTTTTCGCAAAATCCATGAAACATTCCATCTAAATAACAACAAAGATACAAAGAATCGAATAATTAATATCCTGAAGGTGTAATTTAAAAATACGTGGACTCGCAATGGGATTTTTTCATTGTTTCGGCTAAATTATGACCACTAATTAGAGTGATGGCCGTATTTTGTGGCTGTCTTATATGTTCCGATGGACAGGAAGTACGCTGTATCGAAATGTTCCGTCATTACCGAGGAATTTTAAATATTCATACGACGACTTACAGGATGTTCGTAAATTAGATCTGCCATCAAAAATGAGATGTCGAGTTCACTGTATCTCCTCGAAGGAATGTTTAAAATTTTACATTCTCGAATAAACGAGATAATTTGGGAATTTATGTCGTTGGTTGTAAATTTTCAGAGTGGTTCTCTACCTAACGTAAAATTTTATTTCCACACACAAGCGGACTGTTATTAAATTTTAAAAGTGACTAGATATATGGAGGTATCTGGGTAATTACCGAACACTCGTATTACTTCGGGCGTTGCTCGGAGTTTTCTTCGAAGCATTTCTGTGACCAGGCGTATCTCGAGAAGATTGTTGAAATAATTTATTTAAAATAATTGCTCGAGGAAAGATGTACCATGAATATGTAAGTCTCGAGAAATGTGGGAGATATAAAACACAACCCACAACAAACCGAAAATTAAATCTGATGTTCCTCCATTCTGAGAGGGAAGTATTTTCGCTTTTGTTTTTTCTTTAATTAACGGAACTCGGAAAACAAAACAATTTAAATGCGGTATTTGAACCGTTGGTAGTTATTTCTTTGTTTTTTATGAACCATTCGTTTTAATAAAAGGTTCATTTAATGAAATTAATTGATATATTAGAAGTTTGCCACCTCGCGACGACACTAAGCCATAAGTCTAATAAAAAAAAATCAGAACGGTGAAAATGTTATTATTGAAATAAATTGTTTCACATGTCCGTGATTTTTGAAATTCCAGAAGGTAAGTTTTTGATGTACATTAAAGTTAATGGTAAAATATTGGTTCAAAATTATTTAGATAGGACTTTCTTCTACATAGAAGTACACTTAAATTTTGTATTTGCAAGATTCCAAAACAAACAAACGAAAAAAGTGGTCTCCCGTTTTCGTCTGTTTGTCTGTCTGTATCCATTAGACAGGTAATCTCCGAATCTGCTGGACCGATTGTTGTCAAATGTTGTACATATGTTAGAAATATCATCTAGATGGTTAAATACTAACCAGAATTTGGCTAATTATCCCCACCAACAATTTCCAAAATTTATAATTACATTTTTTTTAATTTTATAAAATAAGATACTCTTGTATTTGTGGTGTGTGAATCCGTGTCGAATTTTCACCCTAGACATCCAGAATTTTTAGAAAAAATTTAAAACTGAATACAAATATTTTGCAATATAACTTTGAAACTGCAAAAGCCGATTTCTCGGAAATCTTGTAAATATTTTAAAGTTATCGTAATCATGGTAAATCGTTAAGCAAAATTTACTCTTTACGCCCACGCAAAAAACTGAGGGCATGGCATTTGCCAAAATCAGTCTTATCTTAGCAAGTACTAGGCCCGCCCACCCGCCCGCTGTTTTCTCACAGCGTATGGCGTTTGCCAAAATCAGTCTTATCTGAGCAAGTACTAGCCCCGCCCACCCGCCCCTATTTACTCAGAGGATATGTCATTTGCCAGAATAAAACTTATCTTAGCAAGTACAATAGGAAGTACTACCCTCTGAGCTACTTGCTGACAAAAGTCTTGTTTTGGCGAATGACATATTCTCTGAGAAAATAGGGGGCGGGTGGGTGGTACTATAGTACTTGGTATGATAAGATTGATTTTGGCAAATGACATATACTCTGAGAAAATAGGGGGCGGGTGGGCGTTCCTAGTACTTGTTAAGATAAAACTGATTTTGCCCCTATTATGTGCAAAACATGATGAGTTTTTACTTGTGATTTATCATTGCATTCATATTTTTTAGATTTGCTTAAACAGGTGGTTCAAAAAAATTAATGAATGTGCCAATTTATTTTGTCTCCAAATTCCCAGAAAATTTGGGGAATACAATACTGTAGTATTACAGTGCACCAATTCAAGGTGTCTTTGCAAAAATGTTGATGACGTCATCACAAAATTTTGTAAAGTAAAAATTCAACTCAAAAATGCTGGATATGTTTCACTGTACTTTGGATGCGAGGGAAGTTCTGCCGAAACAGCTTCCGACCAACTTTTTTTTAAACCTAAATTTCATTTACAAACCACAAGAATGGAGGCATATTATTATACAGGGTGAGTCACTAAGTGCGCGGTCTTCGATATCTGAGTAATTATTAGAGATAGAGTAATATACACTAAAATTATTTTACACTATACAGAGTGTTTTTTTAAGGCACAGCACACAACTTAGGTTTTGTAAATAAAACACCCTGTAAATTTTTATAGATTCTCAGTCACTAGGCTCTTTCTAGGTCTTATTAGAACCATAGTTTATTTTTGAAATTCCGTTGCGACGTTGCCACGTTATCAAATTTTTTGGAATTGTTACTTCCCGAGCGTAAGCAAAGGAAGTATTGTAATCGAGTCCGTGGGCCAAATCTCTACTTTTACATTTTCTCGATATTTCATGACCCCTAGAAGACGAAGAAATAGGTCCGTCTGTCCGTCTGTCTGCCGTCCCGGATTTTTACTAGACAGATAATCTCCGAAAGTACTGGTGTAAAATTTTGTATTTATATTAGGAATATCATGTAGATGGTAAAACGCTAACTAAAATTTATCTAATCATCCCCACCACTGATGCCATGACGTCACTTCAAAATTGTACATAGCAAATGGGTTTTAAATTGTATAGAATAACATAGTCCTAAACATGTAGTTTGTAACTCCGAACAGAGTTTTTACACGAAACGTCCAGATTTTTGAAAAAAAAATCAAAATTATAAAACAACATTTTCCAATTTAATTTATTTTGAATCTATTAAACCAAATGTTTTGAAATCTTGCAGATATTTTAAGGTTATGAAGTGCATAATAAATTTTTAGTCAACATATATTTGCTTATCCCCTCCAAAAAATTGATGTCCTCAGCTCAAAAGTTTGTCGAATAAATCCTATCTAAAATGTACAAAATATGATGAGTCTGTAGTTGTAATTTATCATTCCATTAATATTTTTTGGATTTGCATATACAGGGTGACTCAAAAAATTAATGATTGCGTAAACTTATTTTATTGATTTAATCAGGAAGTACAAAACCGAATGCTTTGAAATTTTGGAGATGTTTTAAAGTTATCATAAGAATGGTAAATTTTTGATCAAAAAGTATTTGCTCATCCCCCCTAAAAAATTGATGACGTCACCCCAAAATTTTCCTGAATAAATCCTATCTAAAATGTACAAAATATGATGAATATGTACTTGTGATTTATGATTCCATTAATATTTTTTGGATTTGCGTATACAGGGTGACTAAAAAAAATATCATTTTATTACAGGAGCGAGGGAAGTTCTGTCGAAACAACTTTCGACCAATTTTTTTTAACATTGCAAGGATTCACAAAAAATCGCAATAATGTTATTTTTAAGATCCGTGTTAAAATATTTTAAGGACAGATAAAAAGGTACGCGTTTTATTGCGATATCCATAAAATAGATCTTTAATACACAGTGTTTATAAAACGAAGCAATATTAAAATATCGACTGTTTTAGTTAAAAAAACTGAGATATCGATATTTGAAAATTGTAACATTAACATTTTTTTTAACACTCTGTACACTTAAACAAAATTTTATATGTACCAAAGAAAGTGCGTACCTTTTTTTGCCTCAAAAAAATAAAATAAAAAATAAAAAATCGTAACACAGTCGTACAACTTTGCGATTTTAGTCACTCACCTGTAAATAAGAATTACCAAACACAATTTTAAATTGACATCAAATGGGGAAGATCAGAAAACATTAATTAGATTTTAACCATTTGTACGATAATCAAATAAAATTTGACAATTCAATTTAGTAATTTCGGAGATTATCGGTCTAGTAAAATTAAGGGCAGATGACAGATAAATGACAGATGACAAACAGATGAAAACGGGGAACCTACTTTTTCCTGCTGTACAAGTTATGAAACGTCGAGAAAAAATGAAATTAGCCATTCGTCAAAAGCACTCTACTACAATATTTTTTCTATGAATGCAAAATATTAAGAAAAATTGATTAATTAGACAGAACTTACTCAACTACCGTGTAACAGATTCAGTTTTCCGAAAAATGATAAAATTTGATTTTGCGAATGTCTGGGTGCTTATGATAAAATATCAAGACAGATTCATAAACTACACTTGTAGATCATGTTATTTTATAAAGTTTATCTAACATTTATTACGTACAATTTTAAAGTGATGTCATTACACTTCACACAGACGGTGGACAGACAGACAGACCAGACAGACAGGCAGACAGATAGAAAAAACATGACAGTAGCCAGACGTCCGATGGACACTATTACAAGTTTAATAATAATTTTAACTAAACAAATTATTACTAAAACCTATTTGGTTAAGTAAATTATAATATGTATGTACTAATACAAATTTAGATAGTAAATAACACAGTTAAATCTTGTGTGTTTTAACATTAAAACATTTTTCTTGTAAAAACTACAGACTCTTTTAAATATCCACTTATACAAGTACAACGTGGTCCAAAAACCAGTAAACATTTGGTATTTGTCAGCTTTCAAAAGTAGCAGTATCATTGCGTAAAAGCAACAAAGGCGAAGTCGCGAAATTTAACAAGTTAAGTAGTTTCAGCAAGGATATTTGGATATTTACCGTTGTCTGGGAAATAAAGGTACTAAATTATTAAAAAAAATGGTCCGAGGTTATTTCGATAGAACTTCCTTCTCCCCTGGAGTACAGTAAACTAGGTATAACCAACTTTTCCGAAAAATTATAAAATTTGATTTTGCGAATTGTTTTTTTTTATGAAAACCTCTGTACGTTATAATAAATATATATGTATGTAAAGTTAAAATAAATGTAAAGAAGCGTGCTACGCGTATGTTTCAAATGAGTTTTTCCTTTACAAAATTTTGTGATGAAGCCATCAACATTTTTTCAAGAATACGTATATCAATTTGGATAATACCAAAAGTGTAATACTAATAATGACAGTATTGTATTCCCAAAATTTCGGGAAAATGGGGTGAGCCGTTCCTGATATAATTAATAAAATAAACTGACTCATTTTTTTTGACTCAGCCTGTATAAGCAATTCTAAAAAATATAAATGCAATGATAAATCATAAATTATCATGTTTTGCACATTTGCGATAGGATTTATGCTGCAATATTTTTTGATAAAACATTTACTATGCTTACGATAACTTTAAAACATCTGCAAGATTTCAGAACATTGTTTTGCAGTTTCAAAATTAATTTAATTGTTACACAATTTTAATTTTTTTACGAAAATCTAGATGTCTTGGGTAAAAAATCAACCCGGATTCGTAAACTACACGGGTAGGACTATGTTATTTTATACAATTTAAAACTCATTTGCTATGTACATTATTGAGGTGACGTCATCACATTGTTGGTGGGGATGGTTAGACAAAGTTTGGTTAGCGTTTTACAATCTACATGTGATTCATAATACACATATGTATGTCATTTAACAACAATCGGTTTGGTAGTTTCACACATTATCTATGTAACAAAAATTCACACGGACGGCGGACAGACAGACAGACAGACAGACAGACAGAGAGAGAGAGAGAGAGAGAGACAGATAGCCAGATATTTTGTGTTTCACACTGTAGACTTGTCCTGTATGTATTAAATTTAAAATTCGGATACGGATTTTTTGGAAACCAACATTCAATATTTTCGTGGAGAACTGTAGGTATGCTAAAAGGAAAGAAATAATTACACTAAACTTCGAATGTGAGGGATAATTTTGAATTGAAAGATGTGAATGTTCTTATTCCACCTAAGTACTGAAAATTGTTTCAATAAATGTTAATTTATTATTTATGAGTTTGTGATAGGAGTAAACAACATGTTTTATACCTACTATTTTTTTTTAGTGCGGTGCGACAACAATAAAATTGTTCTAGTTATTTTAGCCTTTATTTTTTTTTAACTACATATCATATCAGGATATCTGTATGTTTTTCATCAACAATAACTTTGTTAGTCAATATTTAAATAGATAATAATTGCACGCAACGTGAGTGATAAAATATTTAAGTTAGACAATTAGTTTTGTTTGATGCGGAAAATGCGGACTTCGCTGACAAAATAACCAATTTGTTATTTTGCTGTCAGCTGTATATTCCTCTTCCAGCTTGAATTCCTTACTTAAATATTTAAATATGAGAAAATAATTGCATATATAATGCCCGACCAAATATTAAGCTGGGCAATATTTTTATTTAAAGCAAAAGATATTGACTTGGCTGAGAAATCCAAATTTCATCTAATTTAACGGATGTGGGCTACATTTATGATGTATCATATACAAGGCGTTTTGGAAAATTTTGGATGCAAATTGTGTAGTTAATATTAAAAAAAAAAAATAATATTTTTCTAAAAATTATTCCTTTTCATGCTGCCACTCTTTAGAATTTTACCTTCATTATTCAACGACTTGTATTATCTAAATTTTGTAAATCCATGGCGATGAACACAGGTGTTAACAGAAGAAGTGATTTTTAAAATTTTAAACACTGTGACATGGTTTATATGTAGAAAGCAAAATTAAAATTAATTCCCGATTAACTTTTAATTGAGGTGCGTTGCTAGGCAACGTGTATGTTTTAACCAATCACAGGCAGACACTCCACATTTTAATCCTCTGTTAAATTCATCGAGGATTAAATATTTAATTCGCTTTTCTATAAACCGGCTCTGTATGTTGTAAAATTAATTATCTTCAATTAAATCAGAGCTGCTTTGTTTTGTAGTGTTAGTTACAAAATTTCCATAGCTTTTTGGACTCTAATTATAAAAACTTCGGCACCATCGTCTGTAAAATTTCATATCGCCTTCGTTATAAGCATTTACACAATGCATTTTTTCAGGTGTTGAAGCAGGATTACATTGTTTTCCCAAAAGTATATCTCTTGTGCAAGTGTAGATTAAAAAGTTAAGTTCATCTTGAATGAAGCTTTCGTTAATTAAAACTTTAATTGTGTATAGGTAGGTATAAGTGTATCCTTTACGACTTTAAAAATGAAATAAATCGATCAAAGTAATTTCTCACCTTCGTATAAAAGTTAATTAATTTATTGCGTTTACTTATTACGTATTTATGCGAAGGCCAAAATTGCCTGAAATAGAAAACAAGTTTGAAATTCGCCCTATATTATTTAGTATGTTGATAATGTGAATAAGTAGATTATTATATTTTATGTACAATATCGCACGGAAGTTGTGAAAGTACAGTTAACTATTCTAAAACTAATACTAGAAAAGAGTCAAAATGATTAATCTTTGCGCAAAATAGCTTTATTACGGTAAAATGAATATTAAGAAGTCTTAAGTAACAGCCCGATTTATTGGCGCATTATGTATTCATTAATTAGCTCTTTAGAAACATTCCTGCTTCTGTTTTAAACTCAGCGAATATTGATTTGTCTACAGTTATACCAACAGAGATGAAGATAACGACCAAGTTTGTTCCTCATTATTATTCTTCTTGAAATTTTCCTGAGAATCATTCCCCGCATTATTAATTAGGCACTTAATTGCTTTTGCTGTAATCCACGAAAGATTTTCAGTTTTGTGCCTGAACATGCGCATCTCTTTACTTTATCTGGAAAACATTCCTCCAAACGTTCAATCTCGCCAAGTCGCTGAACATCATAAGAATTTTATAGCACATTTATTAAACCCGAAACGAGAAATATTCGTTTTTTGTACCTGAGGAAAAGACCGTGTTCTGCCAATTTTTTTCAGCCGAGGATGACTGCACTGGGATGGTTCGTCTTGATCTAACGACTAACCATTAACTGAATAAATTAGATGGGCGCAAAACTGGCTTGAAAGCAGATAAATTATAGTTCGGTTATTATAATTTAAATTGACCGTTAATAATAAATCGATGGGTTACGGAAATGTTGCAGTTACTCAATTTTTTCCCACATTAGAAACATTTCGGAATTTGAGGTTTGGACGGAGTGGCTTTGACCGGACCTCCTATTGAAATTACATCATGCAAGAAGAAATAAAATAGACAGTGAGTTTCTTCAATTAAGAATTTTAGTTCGATGTATTTATTTCAATAAAAATCAAGTAAATAATATACAGATATTAAACCGCTCAATAAAATAAATAAACAAAATATGAACTAAGAAGCAGCAGGTGGAAAACATCAAGTGATGACTATGTTAATGCATTATTTCTTGCTTGTGGGCAACAGAAGAGGAAACGTTTAGGTACGGTGTGAAAAATTAATGATTTGTTGATAAAAGGATAACTTAATTGACGTACTTAGTAATACCACTTGACGTCTAATTATTAGCCTGCAGGACGGATATAAATTAATAACAGGCAGGAATAAAACAAAAGCTGTAGAAAGTTTGAAAATTAATAAATGACACCTAAACATAATAAAATCTGTACGCGGCACTTGTCTTACTTCGTTTTTCTGGACATTGCAGCTAACTAACTGAAAATAATACAGTTTACAATAGTTATTTTTCCAAATAATGACCCACGTTACAAGGAGAAGAAATGTACGAAAAATGTGAAAACATTTCTTGATGAAATAAAAAATATCTAATTATTTATTCATTACAATATACACACATCATTTTGGATTATCAAGTAGTATCAAAAGTTCAACAAAAGACGTAATTTTGGTACCTACCTTATTTCCCCCACGCATAAACAAACCTCGATAAAATTGAGTACAACCCTTAATTTTACAATTATTGTTTTTTTAAGCACTATTTCAAACGAGGGGTAAGTTTTCCTTTTACGGAAATTATCATTGGTGAGGTACTACATTCAATACAATAGAAACAATGCATCAGTAGTTGTATTCCCATTTTGTTGTTTACCCAAAGTCATGAATATGTAACCAACAATACATTGCGTTACGAATCTTCGACACTCCTCTTTACTAATTACTACTCCATTTAATATAATTTAAACTTGTTTGATGTTTTATAATTCAGAATATTTTTAAACATACATATGTAGCAATAAAAGAAAGTGATCTACTTATTGTAACATATTTTTGAATTGTTAAAGAACAGTAAAAATTATTGTTTCCATAATCTGAATTGAATTTCCATTAGAACTTTTGTAATTTTGCAACAGAATCGATAAGTATATTTTTTAACACATTTACTGGAACATAATTAAAATTATTTACCATTAAAGATTAATGTTATAAAGTAATATTTAAAGTAATTCGTTGTTAACAATCACGACTTCTTGTTAACTCAGGGCTTCAGTAAAATAAAAAAAATGGTCTAAAGAGTTTAGACAATACTTCCCTCGCTGCCGGAAACGTGACGACTGCAAGCCTATTATGTTTTTTTTCGCATTAGATTTCAAAGCATTCGGTTTTGTAGTTCCTGATTAAATCAATAAAATAAATATGCGGATTTATTAAATTTTTTGGGTCACCCTGTATATGCAAATCCAAAAAATATGAATGGAATGATAAATTACAAGAAGAGACTGATCATATTTTGTCCATTTTAGATAGGATTATTCGGCAAATTTTGAGCTGACGTCATCAATTTTTTGGAGGAGATAGCAAATATATTTTAATTCAAAATTCCTGTAGTTCCTGATTAAATCAATAAAATAAATTCACGCATTCATTAATTCTTTTGGGTCACCTGTATATGCATATCCAAAAAATATGAATGGATTGATAATAATCACAAGAAGAGACTCATTAAATTTTGTACATTTTAGATAGGATTTATTCAGCAAAATTTTGGGGTGACGTCATCAATTTTTTGGAGGGGATAACTAAATATATTGTGATTAAAATTTTATCATGCTTATCATAACTGTAAACCATCTGCAAGATTTCAAAGCATTCGGTTTTGTAGATTTCAAATTAAATATCAAAATGTTGATTTTTTTTCCAAAAATCTGGACGTTTCGGGTAAAATCTCAATTCGGAGTCATAAACTACATGTGTAAGACTGTTATTTAATACAATTTAAAACCCAATTGTACAATTTTTAAGTGACGTCATCACATTAGTGGTGCGGATGATTAGACAAATTTTGGTTGGCGGTTGACCATCTACATGATATACCTAATATAAATACAAAATTTGACAATAATCGGCCCAGTACTTTCGGAGATTATCTGTCTAATAAAAATCCGGGACGGTAGACAGACGGAAACGGGAGACATATTTCTTCGTCTTCTACGGGTCATGAAAGATCGAGAAAATGTAAAAGTAGAGAATCGGCCGACGGACTTCATTGCAATAATACTTCCTTTGCTTACGCTTGGGAAGAAAAAATCGTTCAAAGTAGTTTAAACAGAATTTCCCTCACCCGCGAAGCCCATTTAAACAAGTCCAGTTTCTTAGGTAAATTACATAAGTTGATTTTGCATATACTGAAGCACATGTTTGACAAAAATTCTAAGACAAATCAAGTTTCGAGTTGACGTCAAGTTTTTTTGAAGAGATATTAAAATCTGATTAGCGACGTATCGTTCTCACGTTAATATAAAGCAGACGTAAAATTTCGAAGTAGTTTTGGGAATTATCATAAAATCAACAGTCGAAAACAGGATACCCACTTTCCGTATTTTAGATGGCATAAAAACATAAAATTAACTTTTCGCCAAATGGAAAAAATAAAGTTTATGATTTAGAAAATTTTGTCACTACAAACATGTCCTTACCGCAGCCTTTTTGATCTGTAAACAAAAAAACCGAATAACAATTAAGTCACCATCTCTCTGCCACCTCTACATAGGGCATTTTACGTTTGGTGAAACTCATTAATTTATAATTAAAAATTATTAATATTTGGATTTTTAACTTGTTTTCCTTGTTTCTACCAATAATTAAATTAAGAGTTGTGCTTCAGTATTTACACATAGGTCCCCGAGCGTAAGCAAAAGTATCGATTCGATGGTTCATGACCCTTAGAGTACGAAAAAAGTGGTCCCAAATTTCCGCCTAAAACGTTACTAAAATTTGTCTAACCATCTCTACCAGCAACCGCGTAGTTAAGGTTACCTAAAATGTGTGGTTTATTAATCTACTTTGATTTTGTTTATTATTGTTTAATCAGCCTTGTTCTTTAGACACATTATACGATCTCCCGCTACCACAGTAGTCTACGGATAACGCCTTCGCTTCATAGATGAGAGGTTCGCGGATCAAAGCTGGGCCGGGGATTTTTTTTACAATATAGCACTGTTATTATTAGTCTTACATTAAACTACATCTATTCAAATTGATATAAGAGTCAGTTTTAAAATGTTGATGACGTCACAACAAAATCTCGTTACGGAAAACTCACTTGAAACATCAGCATAACATCTTCCTGTACCTGTAGTTTAATAGTCCGCACATACTTTTATTCGCAAAATTATTTTTTTTGTTAATTTAGACATCAATTGATGCCTCCACAGCTGAAGTGATTATCATCAGAGGGAGAGTTACTTTACAGACATTGTTTAACAAAAAAAAAAAGAAATTTGTGACATTATTAAAGACGAATATCACATTAATCTAATTTCAGTGAAATCATTTGAGGTAACTTGTGTTGACAGGCATGGGTCAGTTGTGCGTCGCGATCAAAAAAATCTGCAAAAATCGCAGGACAATTGCGCGCAAACTGCTGAAAAGCAAGGGTCAGTTGCGCGCTGCGGTTAAAGATTCTCATATAATTTTAACGATTAATACCATAAACAGTTGGTGACTCTTCTGATAATTTATGTGGGTGTAAGATACGAAGTAGATGAAATCAAATATAGTTTCAGAGACACCATTGCTCACATATTTATTAATCATTACATATGTATATGTAGAGAGCTGAAATTGTTTTGTATTGTTCGTTAATTTTCTTCTAATAAGTTCATCTGGTAAAAAATAAAACAGTTTGTCAAGAAATTACTTTATCTTTTCACATATCCGTACAAAACACTTTATTTAAAAAAGCAAATTAGCTGATCTTGCTATTTTTATAGATATTAACTAAATTACTAATATATCATATACAGTACATCCCCGGACTGAGTTTACAAAAGGAAAAAAATATATATGGTTCTCTAAAAAAAATTTTGAAGCAACAAAAATTGTTGATTAGCTCGGTGTAATTAATTCCGCAATTAAAACAACAGAAGTATAAACATGTATTTAAAATAAACAACAAAAATTATTGTTTTTAATTAAATTGTCTGGATAACAAAATTGGTTTATTTAAAAAATCGTGTTGTAAATCCAATCCGGGACGTGCTGTATAATATATTAGTATGAAGTTCTATTAGAAATCTGAAGACTAAAACAGTTTTCGAATTTTTTCGTTCCTGTACTGTGAAATTGATGGAAGTGTAATGTAGCAGGGTCAATGGACTGCCGATTTTTTCTTATCAACTAGACACCTCTACGTAATAATAACCCTTATAATCCCATAGTTGCGACCTAATACCATGCGACCTTTTTGGGAATTAGATCAGCCCCTGACCACCGCGCGCAAGTGACCAGTCAGATGTATAAAAATATAAGTAAGTTATACCTGATAAAAGTGATTCAAGTTATACTTTATTAATTTATTATTATTGGAACCATAGTCTAGTTTTCGTTTATTCGATATTTCATAATCTCTAAAGTATGAAAAGCTAGCTCTCCTATTTCAGTCTGTTCCTCATTTATTAGTTTAATCTTCGAAACTGCTCGACCGATTGTTGTTAAATTTTTCATTTTTTTTTTAATATCATGTATGTAGCCATTTTTACCATTAAAACGTTAACCAAAATTTGATGACGTTATTTCAAAATTTTTCCAAGTGAATTAAGAATACAATTTTTTTTTTTTAGAAAATTTTAACTTTATATAAAATAACACACTTCTTATACCTGTGGTTTATGAGCCTGTCTTTATTTTTACTTCCCGAGCGTAAGCAAAGGAAGTATTGTAATCGAGTCCGTCGGCCGACTCTCTACTTTTACGTTTTCTCGATCTTTCATTACCCCTACAGGACGAAGAAATAGGTCTCCCGTTTCCGTCTGTCTGTCTGTCCGTGTGTCCGTCCGTGTGTCTGTCCGTCTGTCTGTCCGTCTGTCTGCCGTCACGTCATTTATGTTAGGAGTATCATGTAGATGGTAAAACGCTAACCAAAATGTCTCTAGTCATCCCCACCACTAATACAATGACCTCACTTCAAAATTGTACATAGTAAATGGGCTTTAAATTGTATAAAATAACATAGTCCTACACATGTAGTTTACGACTCCGAATTGAGTTTTTACCCGAAACCTCCAGATTTTTGGGAAAAAAATCAAAATTATAAAATAACATTTTGCAATTTAATTTTGAATCTGCTAATCCGAATGCTTTGAAATGTTGCAGATGTTTTAAGGCTCTAAAGAGCATCATGAATCTTTAGTCAAAATATATTTGGTTATCCTCTCCAAAAACTTGATGACGTCAGCTCAAAAGTTTGTCGAATAAATCCTATCTAGAATGTACAAAATATGATGAGTCTGTACTTGTGATCTACCACTCCATTCAAATTTTTTGGATTTGCATATACAGGTGACTCAAAAAAATTAATGAATGCGTGAATTTATTTTATTGAGTCAATCAGAAACTACAAAACCGAATGCTTTGAAATGTTGAAGATGTTTTAAATTATCATAAGGATAGTAAGTTTTTAATCAAAATGTATTTGCTCATCCCCGCCAAAAAAATTGTGACGTCACCCCAAAATTTTGCTGAATAAATCCTATCTAAAATGTACAGAATATGATAAGTCTCTTCTTGTGACTAATCATTCCATTAAAATTTTTTGGGTTTGCTTATACGGGGTGTCTCAAAAAAATAATGACTGAGTCAATTTATTTAATTGATTAAATCAAGAATTGCAAAACCGAATACTTTAAAATCTTCCACACGTTTTGAAGTTATTGTAAGAATCTTAACTTTTTAATCAAAATGTATCTGTTTATCAACAGCAAAAAGTTGGTTACGTCATCTCAGAATTTTGCCGAAAAAATTCTTTCGGGAATGTGCAAAATATGACCAGACTATACTTGTTTTATCATTCCATTCATAATTTTTAGATCTGCTTATACAGGGTGACTCAAAAAAATTAATGAAGTTATTATTGATCAAATTACGAAGGAGCCGTGACTTCCAGAGTGAAAGCGATTTTATTGAAATATCCCGTCACAGAACTCAATTAACAACATTTACAATTTAACTTAGGAACAGAATGCTCTGAAATCTTGTAAATGCTTTGAAATTATGGTACTCGTAAGCGTGATAAAACGTTTATCAAAATTTATTAGTGTATCTCCTCCAAAAACATAGTGACGTGTTCGAAAATGTGGAAAATATTATGAGTCTACATTTGTTATTTTATTCAGTAAGATCTAAAAATAGACTATGTAAAAATGCTAATTCGGTCTATTGTTATTTGTATCATTTGATATTGATACTATGAGTATGTCAACAAGTTTGAAATAAATCATTTACTTTTAGCAGGTTTAGTTCATCACAAAAATAAATGAAATTGAAATGACAACTATACCCACTATTGGTACATTCCGAAGCGACAGTAACTTAAAGAAATAAAAAATGGCTCCAAACTTACCAAATGTCAGAATTTTTAGCCATTCAAAATACTTTCGTGTTCGAACATAGCAATATGTTATTTATTTATTTTAAAATAATATAGTTCTACGCCTGTGGTTTATGAATCCGCCTTGATGTTGTAACGAAATGTTTTTATAGAATATTTACTTTAACATAGAGATGAAATACATTATTATTATTATTATTTTATATTATGGAAACCAATCAAAACAAAATTGATTAATTTTGTCTCCAAAATTAAAAATCGATTAAAACAAACTCCAACAAATGCAAATTCAGAACGAAATCTGCTTAAAGACGAGTTCAAAGCAAATTTGAGTTGTTAAACAAAAAGAAAAAACGGGGATTTTTAAAGCTAATATTTATTAAATTTATTAAAAATTTGTTAGAAAGTTTAATGTGAGGATAAAGACTATAGATATTTTTTTTATAAAAATACAGTTATGCTGAAAACTATTAAGCAGAAGTCATTAACGTTATACTGTTTTCTTTTCGTCTTCGTAAGGTATTCAAACATGCAATAATACATGAGTGTTCCATTTAAATAAGATATGCATCTTTGATATGTATTATATTAAGGGAACGCTTTGTATAATTTGGTGATCTTAGCTTCCGAGATGAATTCAATATAAATGTTAAACAGTAACGTACCTACACGGTAATGGAAAGAGTATGGTTCCATCAGACTGTGTCAAAACATACTTAGTTTTAATTGGTCTATAGGAATAATTAAATAATCTTTCATAACTTGAATTTTGGGACACCATATATATAATCTGCAAGCTTTCAAAACTGAAGATTGTTAGCTACCATTGAACATAAGCCGCAATAAATTGTTAATTGTTATGTTAAAATATTTTCTACTTTCTCGATTTTTGGGCAATCCTTTGACAAAGTATTAGGCGAGATATGCTGGCAGTGCATCGTATAAATCAAATCAAGCGAAAGCTCATAAATATATAACTAGTAATTTCATTTTTTCAAGTTCCAGAACGTTGTGTCTTCGGTTATTTTCATAAACGACCAAAATAATAACTATATCCTCACAGTGTCGCTGTTTGTTCTAATACACATCACAAACCAAACAGATTTGAAAGAAACCCATCTGTATAAGGTTTCTTCACACATCTATAAAGTCCCACAATCAAACACCTTAATAGGCGAGCCAACACGATCGTATATCAAGCCAACATTTATGACAATGGCCAAGAGTTGAGTCGTCAACGCTGACATACTTTTAATGTTTTGACACAACAAACAAATAATAACAGGACAAATTCGTCGGCGTCATCCTCAGCTGCTCGTCCATAAATCCCCTCGCCCGAAAAATCCCCGATCAGTTTTTCTCACGATTTATAATTACTCTTAGCGCGCTAATAATGCGCTTCCTAGTGATGTTGCTGATTCGATAGCACAATTCTCTTTTTGTGAATGCTCTGGCACTCGTCGGAGGTGAACGTCCGCGGTTATTCCTCTTTCTTGCGAGCCTCTGGCAGCGCTGCCAGCTATTACCGGTCGAGGCGAGCACTAGGTGCTCTCTTCTTGAATATTCAGCTGTGTTACGTCACGGAGGCATTGGCCTTTTTCGCCACAGCTGCCACTTTTTCGCTCGACGTCCATCCAATTCGGATGCTGCTAAAATACGAATAATTACTCTTGTGTTTATCAAACGAATGGAGTCTGTGAGCATCCGAGTGTGAATGAACTTTGACTACGAACCGGTTCTGGAGCTTTACACACGTGTACACGCTTTATCTCTTCGATTGGTGGATGGAAAAAGTGGACATCCCTGGGCCGATCTTCTCAATGTCGATGTACATACAATTGCTTTCACCGAAATCTGGACGCGAGGATTTGATTTCTGGTAGACGGGCTGTGTGAGATTGGATACGATTATTTTTCTTTCACGTGGGTTAAGAGAGAGAAAAAGGTATGTTTGGGTGAAAGTGGTGTCTTGTTGGAAATGTGATGTCCGTGTTTTATCGTCTATGTATTATGCATAAACTACGGATTCTTAGGTTGATAATTATTTTCTTTCTCTTTTTAAACCTCCAAATAACTGTGTTAATAAAATTTCAGGAAAAAGAAAATTCCTCTGAATTTAGACTTGTCAGCTTAGATCAGATTACTGAAATTATATCTAAATTTAAATCAAATGTCGTTGGTTATGAATATTATGATGGTATTTCACTAAAATAATAATGATAAATTTTGTCAAAAGCACTATTAATTAGTGAATTGCTAATTTGTCAATTGTCTAACCAAAGACCTTAAAAATAACTGCATCTGAATCGAGGGAGTTCATTGCACGAACAATGTTGTCGATATAGAATGAAAAATTACTCTAGTTGGTCTTGTGAAAGTTTAACATAAAAGTTTCAGTACTAGGCTTAGGTGACCTTGGTACTCTCAAGTGGAAAAAGTTGAAAAATTTGGTGCCATCAATCTTGTTATTGAGTAGTTTAAAACGAAAAGTGACGCCGGTTTTTACTTTCCTCGAGTCCAGAGCTTCGAGATCAGCTAACATTAACTTGATTTATATTTTTTATTAATTATTTTTAAATCATCCACGAACCCTAAATAACTGTAAGGTGAAAGATGGTGCGTTAAATCTTTGATAAATAGCGAAAACAATATAGATCCCAAATGACCACCCTGTGGTACCCCAGATGAAACGACAAAAAACGACTAGGAGGTCTATTGCCTAAAACCAATGAACCGAAGATGTTTTCGAGATTTGAGGGCAATTTGTCCATTGTGTCTAAAATATTGCAAAAATTGATTTACAATCAAGTATGTTGTATCTCAAAATATTATATTGAATAATCAATCAAGTTATCGTAAAGAAAAATGTACGTTATTTGAATTATTAGATTTTATTCTAAAGCATTTGATACTTTAGACTCAACGAAAAATATAGCTTAAGCCGAGGAAGTATTGTAATAATAATCTCCGAAACTATTGGAACGACTATTGTCAAGTTTCGTGTGTATATTAAGAATATCATGTAGATGGTAAAGCACTGACCAACATTTGATTGATCATCCCTACCAACAATTTGATGACGTTATTTAAAAAGTTTCTGTATTAACATTATTTAAATGTTCCACAGTAATAACTCCTATACTTGTGGTATATGAATCCGCTTTGAGTTTTGTTCCAGGCATGTAAATTTTCACAGAAAAAAAACAGAGTTTAGTTTACGATTCGATTTCAGTATGGGCCTTTCCTTATTTCTCTTACACTATGACTAGTATTATCTAAGTATATTGTTGTTATTATATCGAGGTAATCAAAAAAAAGTAGAATTTCGTAAAATCAAATTTTATAATTTTTCAATGAAGCAGGATTTATCATATTGTACTTCAGTGGCGAGGGAAGTTCTGTCAAAATAACTTTGGACCAATGTTTCCAATCACATTCAATGTACCGTGGTTGGAAGTGTCTCAAGGGTAAACGTTAGGAACTGTCTTATAATAACTATTTTGCATATTTCAGAGAGAATTGATTAGGCAAAATTTTGATAGACGTCATTAATTATTAGGAAGGGGATAAATGAATCAATTTTGAGTAATGATTTACCATGATTACGATAACCTAAAAACGTTTGCAAGATTTTACATCGTTTTTGAAGTTTCAAAGTTAAATTGCAAAATATCGTTATAAAATTTTGTTTTTTTTCCATAAATCTAGACGTCTAGGGTGAAAACTCAACACGGATTCATACATCACAAGTGCAGGAATATCTTATTTTATAAAATTAAAAAAACATATTACTGTAAATTTTGGAGATGACGTCATCAAACTATTGGAGGGGGTGCTTGGCCAAATTTTGGTTAGCCTTTTACCATCAATCGGTCCAGTAGTTTCGGAGATTATCTGTCTAATAAAATAAATATATTTCTTCATAGTCTAGGGTCATCAAAGATCGAGAAAACATAAAAGTAGGGAGTCAGCTGATTTCTTAAAATACAATACTTCCTTAGCTAATACTCGGGAAGTAACGATGGAAAGATTTGGCTGTCTCAATTTTGAATTTCCGACATAAAAAGTGGATATTGCGTCCCTTGTGGTTTTTAGAGTTTTGTAAGCTGAAAATAGTGGTGCAAACTGTGTTCCGAAATTTCCATAAATAATTGAGATATTGCTTTTTAAAGATACATGATGAGAAATTTTACCAAAATTTTAAAACGGAGATAATGATAAACGGTTTAAAAAATGCCCCTATATTATGTAGAAAAAGTTGTGGACAGGTTATATTTAAAATTTCATAACAATAAGTCTGAAAATGTCCCATGAGCGAAAGGTATCGTCTCATAAGAGATCTTTGTCCTACAATTGTGAAAAATAATTTAATTCAATAGATTTATTTTGGGCTAATTTTTCACTAAATAATTTTGGGAAAAAAATAAAAGAATTCTTTTATCTTTCGATTAATGCGCATTTTTTACCTACAACCCTACAACTCCGAAAATACCATCGACAATTTTTGTGACGTATGTAGTTACATAAATGCTTACCTTTTTTGTTATTTTTTGTTACCTGAGCAATATTTTTCTTACTATTTTTCTTTTGATATATATTTTTCTTTTATTTGTATTCAGACGGAGTTGAGAAAATATTGTAGAAAAAAATTATTATACAAAAAACAAAAAAACAATAATAATAACAGTACACGTTTATTCTGCAGGAAAGGGGATGAAGTTTAGATTTTACTTCGTCCCCTTTCCTGCAGAAGAAATAATTATTATTGTTTTTTTGTTTTTTGTATAATAATTTTTTTCTGACTTTTGGGCACGTTGCTTTAACGTAAATAAGAAAATTATCTTGAAAGTGTGATTTCCAACTCGACTCATTTTCTTTCAAGATTGCTGGTATCGAGATGTTATTATTTTAATTTCTACGGTGTGGTTATTGCCCTGTACGTAGTAGCATGTAGTAAACAACCATTAACTGGAAGTTATTCAGACTCTTCAGTTCGACTCGTGTTACTCGTGTTGTCTTGAGTTTTTACACGGCGGAGCAAAAAACATTATGTAAGCAATTTGCGGTTTATGAAATTAGAAAAACCGTGATTGTTAATTTCTCGACATGGAAGCTGCCCAAATATGTAAAACCAGGCTGATTTAAAAAAATTTATTTAGACAGAACTCCGCTCGTCCCTGAAGTACAGTACAACATATCTAGCTTTTTCGAAAAATTATAAAATCCTTGTGAATTTGATTTTTTAACCATTTCCTCTATAAATTAAAATACAGCAAATTTTAGTTAAAACACGGATCAGTATCAGTTTGGATAGGCGCAATGTAATACTAATAATAACAGTCTAGTGTATTGCAAAATTTTAGGAAAATAGGGTAAGCCATTCTTGATTTCGTCAATAAAATTAATTGCCTCATGCATAAATTTTAAAACCCGCGAAAAATTTAAAATCTGGCCTTGAACGGTGACCCTCAACAAAAGTGGAACCCTACGTTGTGTGTGTATTTTTTTTATGATGACAAAAATCGTTCATTGCTGCATTCTGGCGAGAAAGAAAAAAAACTGTGATTAAGTGCATTTTGGTCAGGTTGAAGACCCCTCAGTTCTAAACTGTCTAGCTTTCAAAATAAAATCAATACAAGTACATATTTGAATCTGAATTAAAGTAATTGGATGTAAATAGTCAAGTTATTATGTGGGGGCAAATTTAAATTATGACAGTCAAGAACTCAGTAAGCAAGATGCAGAAGACGTTGAAACGAGAGCACATTTCTATGCCCAAAAAAGCTGCCGCATATTATACTCCTTTTACCCCCTCTTCGAAAAACACCCAGCTATTGGGTCCAGCTGCGCGTTTCACGCTGACGCGGATCTCCCCATGGAGTCCCAATTTCAGTATCTATTTGGGCAATGACAAAACCGCAAACTTTAACTAGAAAACTTGTGCCCTTTTATTTCAGTTAAATTCAAATTCTGTCTCTGGAATTTCTTAAATTACTCAGTATTTCGACCAACAAACAATTTACATCTTGTTATAAATTATGCATTAATTTGCGTTAGTTACTGATCAAATCGTACGAAGTACTTCGAAAACGCGGTCTCAGAAAGCGTTCGAGATACTTCGAAATACTGCAAGAAAATAATTAGACCTTAGATCAGTTTAAATGCCATAAATGAATTATTATTAGCAATCTCGAGTGAGAGTTAAGAAGTGTGCTATAACGTAATACTGAAGTAAAAACATCCAGAAACTTTAGTTATAATTTAATAAATAAAAGAGTGAAGTTTGAATAAGTGAATTTCCTAACACGTCGTGGTTTATATGATCAGTTTCATGATTGTTAAACTATGTTAAAACCACGAACAGGAAATCTTAACAGGTACTGTGAATTTACACGTCTAGACGGTCTACAACCCTAACTGGAAACGGTTTTCTTAATTTAATTTTCATATTCAAATTATTCAAATGCGGTATCGCGGCGTTGTTTTCTTAGCGCGAAATTTTAATTCAAACTGGGACACCACAGTGTATAAGCAATTCTAACCAAAGTGTCACTTACAACAACAATGCAGATCGAAATATTAAAGGCAACAGTAGATTGTTAATAGTTTATATGCTATCAAGAGGTTCCAGGACCGGATTTTATCCCAAAATATTATAAACTCAGGACAACAGGAAGTGGAGATGGCGGAAAATTTACGATCGTTTCTGCTTGTTTGATAATTTGTTTAATTCTTTGATTGAAGAAGACACTTCTTAGCATTTTGCAATTAAACTAAAAACTAGATTTTTGATAAAATAATGTCGTCATTCCAAAATATATACAATGATATACTCTTTGACTGTACTTTAGATCTCTTCCGATCTCCCTAATTTTGAGTTTCATGACTAATTTTGGAATGTAGAAATCATTTCTGCCGTCAGTTGTTGAATCAATTCCGTTTCAATTGAAATCGCGTTTCAATTAAAATCTCAAAAAATATTTTTCGAGTTTCCGAGCTCTCCATTTCAAAACGGTTCAAGACCAGTCGATTCCCTGGAGTTTTCTAGTGGTGCATAATGATTTTTGAGCTGAATAAGTTATAATTTCTGACCCGAGGGACCGCTGAAGAAAAAACCTTAGTAAAACTGACTAAAGAATACTAAATATAATAATTAATTTACGATTTGCAAAGCTGATCACGTCATCATAAAGAGTAATGAAGTAACGTTAGGATTAGTTTAAATTCTTGATGTAATTAATACACAAAATGAATTTATGGAAAAATTCGCCATGAGAAAAAATTGGTCCAAGGTTACTTCGACAGAACTTCCCTCGCCCTTGAAGTACAATCCAACAAATTCCGCTTCTTTGAAAAATTATAGAAAATTTGTGTTTTCTGATAACCTTGATATAGTAGTAAAAACCAGTGGTGTAAATGACACCTCGAACCCCCTGCGCCGGAGGGGTGTAAATTTAGTGGAGGTGCCGTCCGCATATATACAGGCAATATGAAATGTATTAAAACCAAATATGCAACGGAAAAGAATGTATTATTTTCAGTGTACATGCTTAACTTCGATTGTTTATGTTTATACATCAAAAGAATGTCACGTAGAAATTTGTTTAATTTGAAAGAGTTGTCTCCACGAAACAGAAGACTAAAATTCTTACGTTTTGTAGAAACTGAGGTTCTTAATTTGATCCGTAATAAATTGGTCGAGGGCTGTAAATATAATCTGATAAATCCAGCTCCTTAAAAAAATATAAAATTTGATTTTACGATTTTTGTTTTGTGATAACCGCTGTAAAGTAAAAACCAGACGCTTTGTCCTTCAGCACTAAGTAACAGCAGTCTGAAGCTCAAGTGTTTATTTGTTTATACATCGAAAGAATGTCACGTAGAAACTAGTTAGATTTCAATGCGTTTGTCTTCTCCAAACAGAACTAAAAGTATTATTAAATCAAAATCAAACAAAATATTTTGAATATTATAATTTTTATTTTATCATTAATGTATAAACGGGTCCAGCAGTTTCAGAGATTACGTATCTAATAAAAATGGATACAGACACCAGACAGACAGACAGACGGAAACAAGAGACTGGTTTTTTCGTACTCTAGGGGTTATGAAACGTCGAGAAAACATAAAAATTACGATTTTTCTAAGACACGTTTTAGATTTTTTAATTATTGTGGTAAAACGTCAGCATTGGTTTGGAGATCACATAATATTTACAAACTTTATTCTCCCCTCCAAATAGCTGATGATGTACTTAGTCGGTACACAGAATAGCCTGCAAAGAATGTCTGAAAAAACTAATGTGTAAATCGATCCGGGAAGTCCGTAACGTTGTCATTAATGTTAAAAAAATATGTATTAAAAGCACGCCTTGAGCTCCATTCAGAACAGGTTACTTCTCTAACGCAAGGAAATTTCAATGTACATAACTTTAGAGTTTATGTTATGCAACAAACATATGGGAAAATCTAAACAAAAACTGTAAAAATAAAATGGACTCTGTAGGCTACTGTCTTTTTTCACAAAAATCAATGCAAAAAATTATCAGGAAAAATGTACTCAAAAAAGCAAGGTGAGGATTACTTCTTCTGTACCAGATATTTTAATTAATATTTTGTTATTTTACTCACATAGCTATCATCACAAATGTTTTCATGGAAATATTCTCCCTGATGGTACTGTTCGTACTAATAACAGAACTGATGAGGTATGTAATGTAGAAACAGCAAAACACTATAATTAGTGTAGGTAATTACAATCCACAAATTTTATTGATTCCTATAATTATTTTGTTTATTCAAAGTGGTAGACTATCGACAAATTCAAACACCTTCCCTTTTTCGTCCTCGAGCCCTCAAACAGTAAGGATCTAATAAAAATCTAAAAAGCATAACCGTCGCTATTTCTCAAATCACTAGAGAGCGGATTTATAAGCACAAAAAAATTAAGAATAAGCGCTTAAATAAGCACAACACTTTCAATAAAAAAGTTTTGTTTTAAGCAAAAAAGCATTAAATAAGCATAACACTTTCATTAAAAAAGTTTTATTTTAAGCAAAAAAGCATTAAAAACATAATCATATTACAAATCAAAGAACACTTCTTAGAACTTTGGATAAAATGTTATTACAATAGTCCTAGACTTTATATTTTACACACGTATTTCAGTTTTCTTTAAAACAATTTATGATTGTAATATGTTCTAAGTTGTCCACTGTAAAATTTTTTCGCCGATCATTTAAAATGTGTTTAAAATTGGAGAATGTGCGTTCAATATCCACACTCGTTGTTGACGCAAATTTGAATTTTGCAACTAAAGTTGAATCTAACTCCAAATTTTCCACCTTCTGGCCTTGTAAAACACGGGCAACGTCGGAAAGAACACCGAAACCTGCATTTTTATTTAACACTTCGTCAAGTTTTTGAGATACTCTAGTACCAATATCACCCCTTACTGCGTTTGCTTGTTGTTTAAATTCTTTCACTAAGTTTATGGCATCTACCAACAACATGTTGGGTTTTTCTAACTTTTCTATTACCTCACATACGAATTGATAATTGCTTCTTAGAAAAGCTAGATCTTGTCGCAAATCTTTGTCTTCCAAAATATTTATGCAATCTTTAATCGATTGAGAAGAATCTTCGCTAAACTCCGTAACTACTTCCTCAAATTCTTTGATATATTTTTCATAATAAAATGTGGCCTGTAACCATGTTCCCCACCTCGTTATAATCGGCTCTGGGGGCAATGGTATGTTTGGAAATTTTTCCTTAAAATGTTGCACTCTTAGTGGGGCTTTAACAAAAATCTTTTTACTATTTGCCACTAATTTATTAACAGTAGGAAACTGCAAACGTATTCCTTCAGCACTCTGTTTAAATCGTGGGCAATGCAAGTAGAGTGAATTAAATTGGGGTACAATATTTTTAGATTATTCCCTGCTTTCAACATATAACGAGCTGCATCCGAGATCATCAATAAAATTTTATTCGCCGGTACGGCATTTGGTAAGACTGTCATTTACAAATCTGGTAATCGTATTGCCATTTGTTTTATCTAACATTTTCAAACTTACTACATACCCTCGACTAGGGAAATTTTCATTTAAGATTCCAACAATTAAACTTGCCACGTATCTTCCACAACTATCGGTTGTTTCATCGACAGCGAACTATAAAAATAATTATCTCCAATCCGATGTTTAATTTCGTTGTAAACTTGCTGAAACACTGGACCTACATAATTTTTTCGGAGAGTACTTTCAACCGGAATATGTCGATTGCAGTGTTTTTCAAGGAATTGTTGAAGAGGGCCTTTCTCCAATTTTTAAAGGTATATTGGACTGGATCATCATTTTACATAAATCGAAATTAAACTGAAACTGCTCATCTTTTGTGGAAGTAGATGCAACAGATTCATGTATGGTCTGCTGTTTAATTTTAGAAACTTCAAACATTTTCTTTCTTTCTACATGAAGAGTCGTTCTGACATGTTGCGTCACGTTATATTTTTTATCACTTTGAATCTAAAACAACGTACATATACAGGATTAACAAAGGAAAATAGATAAAAAAAAATTAGTGGGCTTACGGTTTTCACACAAGCTCTGCAGAATATTTTGTTGTTTTCTAATTTTAATTCTGGAAAATCCCTTATCCACTCATCCGGCGTCGATTTTACTTTCGGCATTCTTTTAAAATATTAGTAATATTACCAAAAAGAACTCAACATGTAACAAGGGAGAACCACGTATAACACTGTACTACAACAGATGCGATAGACTGATGGTTGTGAAATAAACGGTTCATTTACATAAAAGTTTCCATTAAAAAAATTTTAAGGTAGGTAGTTGGGTACAATAATCCTTTTTTCTAGAAAATCTTCAACGGTCTTGCCGCAAAATGCCGAAAAAGAACATCGGGTTAAAAGCTTTAATTCATTATCAACAGAAGTAAGGATTTAAAGTCATAAAATCTATGGAGCATTTTTCCAATCCTATAATAAAATTTTATTACCCAAACGACCGGAACCTATTCACAGAAAGGGTCTTGAGTAAGTGTACTTCAATGGTCAAGTCCAGGTAAAATGCATACGATACGATACGCCTAACTAACAAGTATTTGTCATCCCGACAAGGCCGGCATTTGAACAAAATATGCATTAAAACTCATATTCGTCGAAAAAAGCATTAAATAAACATATAAGTTTTAATATGCATAAAATTGAAAAAAAAGCAAATAAGCATTAAAAAAAATTTGTCAAATGACTCCAAATTGTATCATAGTTACAGATATAAAAAAGTTTTGAAATGCTTACATTTTTCACAAAAATCATTAAACCTAGAAATCCGCTCTCTACAAATCACCAACGGTACACACATTGTTACGAAAAAGAAGATTACATATGCCTAAAAAAAGGCCAAATATAAGCCCCGCCCACCCGCCCTGTCGCAGTTGTGATGATTTTTTTTATTCGTCGTGAGCTGGGGGGTGGAGATTAAGTGCAAAATACAAAATTCTCTATTCTCAAATTTACCATTTTGAACATACTTTAAGTTTCTGGTTTTGAAATGAAAATTACATATATTAAAAAACAAGGCCAAATATAAGCCCGCCCACCTGCTGTATCGCAGTTGTGATATATCTACAATATAAGCATGAACTTCATTTGTGCTAATGTTGCTCTCCAGTAGCACCAAGAATTTGTTAAGTAGCATTATACTTAACAAATTCGAAAAACCAATATTATAATTTTGAAAAAGCTGGATGTTGTAGTTCACTTTAAAGGCGAGGAAACTTTTTTCGCGAGAATTTCAAAATCTCGGGAAAACTTCAATGAGATTTGATGGTCAAAATTTCGTGAATTGTGTACTCTAAAGATTGATTATTTGGGGGGCCAACTCATAACTTTAAAAGTAACCCGAGAATATTAAATCGTGTAAAGTGACATTTACCAATGTGCATTAATTTTTCAAACATTATTCTCTGTTTATAGCACCGCAATATCGATTAGAATAACTTTTGTGTGTCCTATTGAAGTAACCCTGTTTGAATTATTTTTCAGAGAGTCAAGAGCATACCACCAAAACCGAATTTGTTTTCAAATTTTTTAAAATTGCAGATGATCCATCATTTATGTATGACAACTACCACATTACTTATGAGTTATGGGACGGATCTATTAAGGATAATAGAACTAATAGTAACAATTTTTTAGCAAAACCAGAGTTCTGATACGTACAATGTGTCTCCTATTTTAGCAAAAAATAATAAATTGCAAATATTTTTGAAAACTTTCGCTTACTGAAGATTTAACGATTTATTAGAGGCAAGCCACAACGATTTGTCCGTCTGTAATTTGCAATTCGCTTCGCTTGAAAATCAAGCTGTATCTATTCCAAAACAAACTGAAATCTTTTTCCCTTTTCACAAACAACAATTAGCATCTCCCTGTAAAATTATCACATTGTCAGATTCCATCAAGTGCGGGTATGCTAATGTTGGAACTCTTGGAATAAGTGTAAATTTCCGCTAATTTGAATTTTTCGAAATTGTTTATTGAAAGAGCGAGAATTTTCCGCTTTGATGTAGAATAACCGTGACTCAGTTCGTACATTATCACTGTCCCTCGTGTCTAACACGTAAAGCACGACCGTGCGAACACGCTTTCCTGCCCGGATCAGCCCAGCACTCCTCGTTCTCTCCAATTTGGTGCTTTTCCTTCCACCGTTTTGCAGCGTTCGATGCGGAAGCGGATATGAAGACAAGGTATAAAACACAAAACGGTAGTTTTATGAAAACGATCGATCGAAAAACTGCGTACTTTCCCTTAAAAAACTGATAAATCTGTGTTTTCAAAATACGTAAACCAGAAAAACTAACAGAAGGAAAAATATAAACACTTTTTGATTAGAAAACATCCGACCATTTACTACATTTCCGTCACGGGAAAGTCCCCTTTATCTTGGAAGACAATGTAGCTCCATATGCTATACAGTTTTTCGGAAGTATTGACGTAACTGCAATGTCTTGGATTTACTTACGGTTGCTTGGCAGCAGAAATGGTGCTCTACATTTCCCCCTGTCATTTCAGGAGAAATTCGCTAATGTGTTCGAGAAGTTTGAAATTATCTGTTTTAACGCTGAAGAGATGATCCAATTTCAAACCTGCTTAGTTGAGTGACGGAGTGTGGGAGTGGTGAAGGATCCATTTACCATTAAAATTTCTGCCTTTAATAATGTATTCCATCTTTTAATTCTTTTAAGTGCTATAACTTGATGAATTACAATCTGCTGTCAATTTCAATATTGTTATTATGCGATAACTTTTGTTTAACATTTCTGAGATGTTTAGATTTTTATTTTTCGGGGAAGAAACAAGGGAAGTAATAATATTACAATATTGTAGAATTTTTGTCTTCTGCTATAAAAAATTTAACTCTACATATTATCCATTCACGATCTTTATATGGTAAAGTAGGCTTTGATATTTTTTCTTTAAGTTGGATAAACTGATTTGATGATTTAGTTTTTTCTCTGTCAGTAGTTTGATTGACATTTGCTTTGAGCTGCATTGCCACTTTTCTACTTCATTTATTAGACCAGAATTATTAGACGCAATTTTTTATCAAGCAAACAAATGTTTTAATTTTTTCAGCATAGATAATTTGTCATTGTGACAGATTCACAGATCATTGCAACATTATTTAAAAAGAAAATGCCTAAAATAGTTTTACTGCAATAAAAAGATGTTTTTGCAGTTTCGAAAAGACAGGCCCGATCTTTCTTTCGAAGTAACTATGAGGGTCTCGAACATATTTTCTGTAATGTTAAAATACGCTGTAAAATATATATATATTTTTTTTCTCATAGGTGGGAACATCAACTGTGGCGAAAATTTTATCAACAGGGGACCAAAATTTAAAAACATCACTATCTGGCAAGCGAAAACCAACGGATTTATTTACAAATTATATGTTTCGGAAAGACCTGCAACGACAAATTTGGCAACTTAATGAAAAAAACGAATTTTTTACTGTAGACACTCTTTTGGCATATTCTAGGGAACAGTTGGAATTTAAAGGGGGGCGAACCACATTATACAAAATTCTTAAGTCAATGGGTTATAAACACAGGGAAGTAAATGGCCGCAAAATTCTGAACAAAAACATGTCGTTGCAGCCAAAATTACTTTTTTGAGAACATATTTACAGTTTCTAAATTCTTGTGAAAATTTGACTTTCGTGTACTGGGATGAAACATGGATCTATCAAAATGGTTCGTCTATTTGTCGCTGGGTGCACGATACTGATCTAAAAAGCAATCCCACCAAAATTAAAAGTGAAAGATCAAGGTTTACTATTCTCCACGGGGTTCTTGGATGGTTGTAACAATTTTTTAAATTCAAAAAATAACGATAGGGACTATCATAAAACGATGGACGGGACAAATTTTTAAAATTGGGTGGTTACTCAGCTCATTCCTGCTTTGGAAAAGTTGAACCAAAAATGTGTGGTGGTTTTAGACAATCAGTGTCATTCGGTTCAGTTGGATAAACCACCCACTTTTTCTAGTAAAAAATGTGAAATGCAGGAATGGTTCTTTAAACATAGTGTTGAATTTGACAAAAAATTTCCGAAGAAACAGTGTGTACAACAAGCATATAAATTTTCAACCTTCATTAAAAAATAGGGTGGAGAATTTATGGCTTGAGGCACTTTCTAAATGTACTCCAAGCATGTGGCAAAATTTTTGTAAACATTGTGAAAAACTTATTTTGGCAGATTGGGAAAAAAATATGGGAAATCTTTCGTAGGAATCTATCCCTCCTTTCATTATTTCGCTAGGTGAATCTGAATTTGAAAATGACGGTGATGATACAGATTTTCATAGCGAAATAATGGAAATGGAGTGAATTGTAGCTTGTCGGGGGGTGATATTTTTTCGCATCTTTCGTTCTAAATTTACCAAGGTAGCATGTGAAAAACTACCTGACGTACAACAAAATAAGTATAATTTTAGTTAAATCATCCACGTTATTTCTTTGCACCAAATTTTAAGCATTTTCATTTTTTTTTGTAACTCTTCATGGACCTGGAGAAGGCGTATAGTAACGTTCTTAATAATAAGCGTTTGGAAGTACTTAGTAAAAGCAAATAAAGAGCATTTACGTAAGCATTAGTAATAGCTATATAGATAAATCATTCAATTTAAGGCCGGAAAAATGTTTCAGAAGAGCTAAACCCATCAAAGCACTAGAGCAAGGTTGTTGTCTTTTACCAACCCTTTTAGTAACCTTAGAAAAGTGAAAAGAGAAGTTGGAAGATATGGAAATAGGCTGTTCACAAAGGTCGAAATTTCCATTTCTAAGAAGAGTGAGCAAGCAGAACGAACTGATGATTGAGAATTAAAGATGAGATGCTAAATGTGGCATGCGACAATAGTCGTATGTAGAACCCCCATTCATATAAAAACAATGTTTAAGTGAAATTTTAGTGTTTGTTCCTTACATATGAAATAAACAGTTACAAAAATCCGAATAACTGTTATAAATAGCTTAAAGTTTTATGCTTTCTAAGAAATGGATACCGTTAACTTGGTCATTGCTATTGAAAACTGAAAGCATAGGCAACAATGTTTATATTTCTGGCATATTTTTTAACCTTTAATTTAATAAAACATAACCTAGCGAAAAAAATTCAGGGAATTTTTATTCTTCTGCATCGAATACCAACAAACTCACTAGATTTTCATGGCCAACCCTACTATATAAAGATCGTGAACGGATAATAGTCTTTCAGATTTAATATGAAAATGTGAATTAATAGAAACAGAATTATTATTTTCCTGGGATATCTATCGTTTGACAAATCAACATGCTCAAAAATGTGTACCGTCAGAAAAGTTTCATAGTAATGGAAGTTCTTAATTGTATATGTTTTAATAGTTGGTTATAATAGTTAATAGTGGTTCAAAAACGGAAACGAAAATAAACATTTTATCAGCTAAAAAGTTTCGGTGTCGTGGAGATAACAACGTGTTTATCGAGATTTAACGTAATGTATTTTCAATTTGTTAAGATTTTGTTCTAAAAAAGCCAATACTTATTTAATTTTAGGCATTAAATTTAAGTCGACTTGTTTGTTTATAAATGTACTCGTAGTGCGAAGTAAAACAGCTATGTTAAGTGAAATTGCTTATAGAAGTGTTAGCATAGAAGAACCAAACTTAAGAAATCTTAATAATATATAAATTCTATAAATGTCACAGAAGAAAAGTTTATTCCGCCTACAGGGGAGGCTGCAACACAAGTCAATAATTGACATACGAAGCTTGAAAAGGTTGTGTTCATTTTCGATATCCGAACGTTATTTTTGTCCTAAATGCGCAAGTGAATAGATGAAGTAATGAATAACCAGAAATTGTTTTTCAAGTTGAAGCACTTTAAGTTATCCTGCTTCACTGGTATCATGTGGTTGACGTCACAGGGATATGAAAAAAACTTCGCACAAACAAACGCTAAACGTTGATTGATATACAGGGTTTGGTTTTAAATTTCCACGTTTCGTCAGGTAAATATAGTCCATAAAGAATATAAATCTAATTGTCAGTTACTATAAGAATACAAAGAGTATTCTCATATTTAAAAGCCTCAAGCGAACGTGGTCTTTCACACTTTTTTATTAAAAAAATATACTTATATATTTTGGAGAATATTAACTAAATTTCAGCATTTAAATTGCTTTTCTATAGAACATAATATAAAACATAATACGTCTCCGTTGCACCGTAAAATACGTAAATTTCAGACGTCTTAGTTAATGCTGTTCACGTTAAACCTAAAAACATAATATGACCACCTTTTTTAATAGTGGTCTTATTTTAAAATCCAAAAAAGACTAGTTGCAAAGTCCAATGACTGTGCAACTTTATCCGGGTTATCTGGAACTCAAACTATTTTTGTACTATACCTTACGTCGGAAACTGTTAAAAATTTGCTTTTCATTTCTAATTTAAAAAACGGACATGTCACTTAATTCCACCTAATAAAATCATGGAACAAAACCACCAGGAAAAAGCAGAAAAAATTTGTTCCTAAAGCGGTATTTGTATGACAAGCATTGTAATTCGATCTGTTTTGTGAAAGTTCATTCATCTCGTTTTTTTATTAAATTTAATTTGTACACATTTTATGTGCACTGTAAGAAAAATACTAAAATAAAACCGAAGTTCCTGTATTTTGAAGTAAGTAACATGAGTGTTAGTTAAAGAAAGTTGAACAAAACTGTTTACCTAATATTTTTGGTTTTTAAAGGTTTGCAGATAATAACCTTCTTGTCAGTGTTTGTACCAGGAATGGTTGGAAACTAACCCTTACATTCAAAACATTAAAAAAATAAAGTAAAAACGAATAATGAATGACGATTGTGTAAAATATTTAGAAATTTTTGAAAATACAAAAGCAGCTTTACTGTTTCATGTTTTTTTTGACGAGTATTGTATGGATCGGACCTGTAAAATTCCTGTGTTATTATTAGTCTTGACTAATTCTCTGAGTTCTGAATTCTGAGTTCATAATTTCGAGTTGTTTCATAATTCATGAAACAGAAAATTTAGGTTTGCGTCTGTTGTCTGCTGACTTGCGATTTATTAACCCACTCTTATTGTTTACTTTAATCTTGTAAATTTTTGGAAAAAAAAAATCCTGCAGCAAAATTTTACAAATTATCCTAGAAACTACAAAACCACTTGCTTAAAAGACTCATATATTCAGCACTCGTTGAAAATATATTTTTTTTTAATTCAAGAATTTTGCCGCTTGTAAGAAAATATGCTTCTACGTGCAGTTTTATTTTACAATAAAAATTTAAGTAAGTCACAAAAAATGTTGAAAGTGACCTTCAACTTGCGATGTCTGAATAGGGAAGGGAAGTTCCGTCAATTTTTGCTGCTGAAACACCTTTCACTTTTTGTTGCCAATTTAAAAATATTTTTCTTTGCGAGAAAATAAAAGCCATGAAGCCTTACTACATACGTGTGTTTGCCACGTTTTGCTTTACAATAATGATTTCCTACAATTTATTGTAACTTAATTTATTCGTAATTCTAGTTAAAGCAAAAATATTAAGTCGTGATGTATGCACACGACTTAAACATTTTCCAGCGTATCTCATGCGTAAGTGGTTGTGTTGAACTCCGGAAGGACATTGACACATCTCTGGAGTAAATCTTAAACTTCCTGTAAACTAATGTGACAAATGCTGCGTTATGTCATTGACAAATAAGAATTATACGTTATCTTATGACTACAGAACGGATTCCAGCGTAACCCCTGAAACCGCCAACGTAATGGTGCGCCTGAACCTCCCGGCGGAGCGATTAATCTTCAAATGGCGTATGGTACAACCCGAATTTTAAACTCAGTTGTACAAAGGACAGTTTAAACAAAACAACAATTATTTATTGTTACAGCAGATAGCGTTAACTGAACTAGTTAAACTGCAATCGAACTACTTGAAGGTTACCCGCTCTCTGCTTATGAGCCTTATGACTATACTACTAATGTATCTGTGTTATTAAGGGTTTGTTCATTTAAAGACTTTATTATCTTCGCTGGCACCTTTTCCTATCACATTGGAAATATAATCACAGAAGCTTTCAAACAAAATCGTGCCTCTATAATTAGATATATACAACAGTTGTTTTAATAACATTAACATTGTAGGTAGTTTATTCTGTGCTACTCTTAGATTTAAATTAGAATATCCAAACATCGCGTGGGCTCCGTCATCTCAAATTCATGTTGATGCTCTTGAAATTCCGAGACGTTTTCTGAAATTTTTCACATACAAGGTTGTTCAGGTGTTTATCTTGTTAAAGAAACTACCTATCGAATCATCTTACTAATAATCTGATGACGTCACTTCAAAGTTGTACACAGTAAATGTGCTTTAAATTTTATAAAGTAGCATACTCTTAGGTGTGGTTTATGAATCGGTTTTGATTTTTTGCCCGAAACACACGGAAAAAAATCAAAAATGTATGACAAATTTTGAAATTTTATTTTGAAGCCGAATGCTCTAAAATTTTGCAAACGTTTTAAGGTTGTCATAAGCATGGTAAATCGTTAATCAAAATTTCTCCGTTTACCACCTCCCAAAAAATGAACCATTTTTTTTTTAATACCTGAATGTACTCGCTGCGCTCGCTTTCTAAAAAGTTCTTTCTTTACAATTTAGTTTCAGAAATATTCAAGAAAGTGTTTTAGTGAAATTGTTTGGGATCATTTATAATAATAATTTTGTAATTTTCGGAAACTCACCCTTAGAATACGAGCGCAGTGAGCACATTCAAGTCTTCTGATCATTAGCAATCACAATTGTTTTCGAGATACACTTTTTTGTAGGCGATAAATAAATTTTTTGCTATAATTTAGCTTCTCAGGGACAATAATGAAATTATTTTTAACAACGCCTACACATGCTCGCTGCGCTCGCATTCTAAGCGATTTCTTTTTGCATTTTAGTCTGATGAAAAATAAATATAAATGATATATTACTAAAATGATATTAAACCCGACTTAAAGAAATGAATACGGCTCCTAATGCAATGGAAGAAGTGTCAGTTTTTGAAATGAAAGTGTTATTTTGTGCCAAATTTGGATATTGTAAAATTGATGACTTTACTAAAGCATTTTACAATGTTTCAATCAATCAATCAATCAATTTTTTTAGGGGATAAGCAAATATTTTTTAATTAAAAATGTATCATGCTTATCATAACTTTAAAACATCTGCAAGATTTCAAAGCATTCGAACATTTTGCACATTCGAAATTAAATTGCAAAATGTTGTTTTATAATTTTGATTTTTTTTTCCAAAAATCGAAATATTTCTGGTCAAAACTCAATACGAATCATAAACTACTTGTGCGTAGGACTATGTTATTTCACGTCATGTAAAACCCATTTACCATATACAATTTTGAACTGAAGTCATCACATTATTGGTGGGGATGATTAGACAAATTTTGGTTATCGTTTTACCATCTACATGACATTCCTAATATAAATACAAATTGGTATGGTCGGAAAATGTAATAAACCAAGTTCCCTGTAGACACTGGGAAAATTATATTAAGAACACGGAAAAAATCATCCATTCGGCATAGCAAACGGAAAAGATTTTGGACAATTGTGAAATAAATCAAGTCATTATTAATGTTAATTACGTTTCAGATGATAGTGATAGTGAAGATGATGACATTAGTGTTGATGATTTTTAGAGTTGTGTTAAAAATTAAGAACTTCTGCAATTTGCATTGATATACTATAGCAAGTTATCCGTAACATACGGGAAAACACATACGTTTGGTCACTAAAAAAACGTCACAGTCTTTGAACAGGGATATTTCCACGACTTTAGATCGGTGGTGGGTCTAGAAATAACAACAGTAATAGTAATGATAACTTTGAATACTGTTCCAACAAATAAATATTTTATATTCACCGAACCTAAAAAATTTATAATATAATTTAAATAACATTAAATGCAGCGTGCTTGCTAGGAAAATTCTGTTTAATATTCTTTTTTTTTTGTGTTAAATTAACCACTACAAATTTTACCGCCTAAAAACCGTATCTTTCCTGTATTTAATAAGATCTTTCAAGGACTGTTGACTAAAGTATGTAGGTGCTTCGAAAGTCTATCAAACACGTCTTTAAGTTTGTGTTACTGAAAAAATGTAAATGTACCCTAAATCCTTGAATCCTGCGGTGCAACTCACACACATAAATTGCATGCATGCAGAAATGCCGTCGTTGCAACTTTTCGGATCGAGCGTGAATTTCATCTAGTAGTAATTTTTCGAGATCGTTTGTTGAAAGCCAAGGCGCGAACTTTCCGCTTTGATGTACAATAACCATGACTCACTCCGTACATTATCGCTCTTCCTCACCGCTAACTCGTAAAGCACGACCAGCGAGTGCGCTTTCCCGGCCGAGATCGACTCCTCGTCCTCGCACCTGGTGCTCCCTTCCGCCGGCCCGCAGGCTCCGACGCCGCCGCCTCGACGCCGCCGCCCGCCACCTCCGCCATCTCCTCCATTTGCATTCTTATCGTGATTTGGGCCCTCTCTCGCCTCCTCCTCTGCGGTCGTCGACCCCTAGCCGGTAGCAAGTCCACCTCTCCTCTTGGTTACCTGGCTCGGAACCCAGCAGCGATTAGTACGGGATTATACAACCTCGAGTGCCGATGGATCACGTGGCGATGCGTCGCGACGCGTGCGCGCCCCCAACCACCTGTCGCCGGGGATGTGAGTGAGCATGGATGTGTTTAAGATTGAACAGACCATCGGGGGCGGCGTCCCCGCCCCCGACAAGATAGCGCCGGAGGTGTCGTTCGACGCCGGATCAGAGTTCAACCTGAGTTTCTTCGACACGGACAGCAATCAGCAGGGCTTCAGCGATCCGGGCTCGGTGGGATCGACGTCGGCGAGCTCGCCGCCCCCACCGACGCCCGTGCCGGGCACGAGCGGCCCAGGGATGCTGTCGCCGCCGCCGACCGCCATCAAGCAAGGTACTGGGGACGGGACGACCATGAATGACAACGGTCAATGTCAAGTTTCATTGCGGTTTGAAAGGAGCTTTATCTCGGGATGTTTATCTGTGTTGTCAATGGTTAATTTGATGCTACTGGGAAGAAGGGAGCAAGCTGTTAAAGTGATAATGGCCATTCTGTTGATTGCTAAGCACCTGATGGTGCACTTTTTTTTTATTATGACTTGTACACATTTATTTTAAATTGGTGACTTGAGGACAGTAAAGTCCAAAACGACCTCTTCACAGTTTCAAAATAGGATATATAATTTAGACTTCCATCTGATAGAAATTGTTTAAAAAGTAATACCAACTTCATAAAAAAATATCGGTAAACTTTAAACACATTTCTCTAAATCATTTAAAATACAAAAACGTTTTTTTACGAGAAAGACAAGACGCTTATAACTCGAAAACCATGAAAATTCCCATTTAGAAAGATAAAAGTAGGGTTTAATCTCATTTCATAAAATCAACATTAAAAATCAAATTCAATAAAAAAGCAATATATCTGCACAGTTTTTTCACTTTAGAGGTCTTATAATTTTCAAAAATACCGCGTTAAAATTTTGTTTCTGACAGGACGAAAATTCTATCAAAGACAAATCTTCAAAAATGCATGGCTGTCTTTCATCGTGTTTTTATTGCTTTCTCGATATTGTTACTCTTTATGAAAAATAATCTTGTTGTATATCTTCACTTTACGCGAAAAATTAGTTTTCACATTCAACCCACTAAAGTTCTAAAATCTTGTAATACATCTTATAGCCCATAAAAATTATTTTGTAAAAGAAATCTAACTTTGAAATTTCATTTTAAGTCTTAGTATGTATCAAACAACAAAAATTTTCGTCTCCAAATCCTTGGTAACTTGCAGTTACCAAGGATTTAGAGTTGTCGGGGTAAGGTCGCATAATCTTATATGCATGTCTATGCATACAGACCGTTTCATCTCAGTCGATCGATTAAATTAATTCAAAACTACTATTTGTGTAGGACAGGAAAATTATAGACATACTCGTAGCACTTCCGTACTTTAATTTTAATTTATAGAGGTTACCCTAATAAACATACATTGCAGATTAATTTTGTAGAGTACCTGTCTAAGAATCTGGACTGGTTTAATTGAGTGTGCTTCCGAGGCGTGAAAAGTTCTGTCTAAATAACTTTAAACTACTTTATAAAAGAAAAAATTGTCTAGAATTCAATGGCGCTTAGCTTTTTTTCTGAACCTGAATTTGTTTTTTCGAAAAATACAAAAAATTTGTTATCATTTCTCAAACAATCATGACAAATGTGAAAAATGTATTAATTAACAGGGGCGAAAATTGTTTGATTAAATGGTACCGGAGCGAACTTAGCACAGGTTCAAGCTATTTTCATTACTAACATTTTTATTAAAGTAGATATTTGTAAAATTTAAAAGTAATATAAACTAGAGTGACAAAGTAAGTAAATTTCCACTTGCTTATTAAATTATTACTAACACACTTTGCCGATGTGTTAACTACTTCACTGGAAAAGTGCTGCTACCTCTATGTCAGAAAACAGTCTTTCAGATTTCGGATGTACTCAATTAGCGTCGCAGTAAATAGATAATAATAAGTTTATTCACCTCTGATGCCACGTATACATGAATAACTTAAACAAAAAACATACAGGTCGTGTATTTTGATCATTTGACTAATTCAACACATGATAATTAATTGTAAGCAAATTCTGCAATTGTGATTTATATTCTCAAAATAGCACAGTGCAGTACTGATCAGAGTTTCAATGCTAGTAAAAAGTTGTATGTATATGCATGTGATAAAACTAACTTTAGTGATATGCTGAGTTAGTTAGATGATGTCAAAAATTGCAGAAAAAAGTCAAAAAAGCATTCGAGAGTTTTTCCTTTTATTGCATTAATAACTAATAGAGAAGAACGCGATATAATAAAAGTTTTGTGATGGTTATTATTTTCAATGGAACTCAGTTCCAGATAATTGTGATGTTGTGGTACCGTGTTAAGCGTGGAATGAAATTCAATAGAAGCTGTGATAACAAAAGTGTGAATAATAAACAAAGACCACTAACAAGTACACGTATTTTCGATTACAAGTACTTCTAGATTTACTTTGTATGTACGTACATGCAACTGGTTTAGTTTATCGGTTAATCGGACTGATTCATGCTAATAACATTATAGTGTTAGCAAAGATAAATGATATTAATTGCTTTATAAATGTTACATCAGTACCCTTTCATTTTCATAATTACTATTGTAGAAACCTAACACAGAAATAGAACGTCGTAGCTAACTTCACGCATTTTTGCTGTAATGATAAGTCAAGTAAGATTATCATAATCTGTCGGTGCAACATAGTTGCATTTCAATTGTCTAACAATTTTTAGTCTTAAATTTACATTGAAGCTTATACAGCCTGTTATTGAAAGGTACGTACAAAATAAAATCGGCAATTGGTCTCGAAGTATGGGTGCTAAAAGTTAAAAAAAGTTCAGGTAAAAGTGTTCTCCTTTTAGAGATAAAAATTATTAAAATTTATGTCCAAATTTGTTGTACGCCTCTGATAAAAAGATCATCTTTCGTTTCTATAGCAACATTTAGTCTTGACAAAAGTTTTATTGTTACAGTTGCTAGGATTTACTAAAATAGATTAATTTTACCTATTTATCCTTCAGTAGCGTCTAAAAAGATTGGATAAGGGTTAATTTTCCCCTTAAAATTTTGATAAGACAACGTAAGTTTTTCCGACTTCTTAGACTTCGCGAAGAACTGTCCATTTTGTTGTACGTACCTTACAATAACACCCTGTATAGGGTGTCTTTTTTATTAGATATGAACCCTGTAATTGTTTATTTTAAAGATAAACCTGTAGTTGAAATACATATGTGGCTCATAGTAACCACACCCTTCCGATAGAACCGGAAATGACACAATTTCATTTTTTTAAATCGAACACTCGGTATATTGTTTTATAAATGGAAAGCTTGCTTTTTACTATAGAAAATCTATTTAATTCAAACCTAATTGCTTGAAAAAAGTGTTTTGTTAGCTTTTGTTGAAAATAGTGGATATTTTTTAACAGAAATATTTCAAGACCATTTGATGGGGAATAGAGGTCTCCAAAATCGCCTGATTTGAACCCCATTGATTATTTCCTTTAATGAATGGAGAGACAAAGATTTCTTGAAACAACGCGTCAGACAAATTTGGAAAACATTAAACCCACAGTTTATGGTGAATCCCACACAGGCGTGCGGAAATGTTTATCGAACAAAATGAAATCATTTTTGGAAATTTGTTGTACTCTTATTATTGTATTCAAATTTAATTCTTAGCCTGTCCTCTAAGTTTGAGCGTTTAAAAAAACACATTAGGAATATTCAAAAATTAAATTCTCGTTTTGAAATAGCTTGTATTTTATTCCTATTCATAAAAAAATGTTGTCGATTGAATAACTTACATACCTATTATTAATTTTAGAATATCAACTGATTTTGATTGTATGTGGTAAAAATTGCAAAATATCCATTTATTAAAAAATATACTAGTGTTCCATTTATAAATAAAAAGTTGATGTCATTTCCGGTGTTATCGGAAGGGAGAATTAAAGAATGTGTTTACTATCAAATAGATCTTCTAGTACGACACAAATTTGTCCAAAGAACATAGGACCTATATTCAAAAATAAAAAAGTTACAGGGGTTATATCAAATAAAAACGACACCTGTATTACTGTGCAATAAAAAAAAAAGATTCAAGTTGACTGCACTTTAACAGTTCAGGTGGTGCTCTTACTCTGTCAAATGTCACAATAAAAAACACGTCAGTCAGCCATGGTAGCCAATCAAAAGAAAAAACCATGGCCTACTAAAGTCTAAAAGGTCGTGAAATAACATAACGCTTTCCTAGCCATGAAATGAAAGTAAAGTTGTAATAGTAAAGGCGGTGCATTTATTTTAATCAAATTTAGAGATGATAAAAGCAGTTGATAAAGACAGACAAGTTTTAATAACTCCTCATAAATTGGTTGTACATGCACTTGTAAGTACAACGCAACTGGCCATCAAGTACTTAGTTCTCAATCAAGTTCACTGTTCATGCTGACGAGCTTGATGGTGTAACATTTATCAGTGTTGTCTATCAAATACACACTCTTTTAGTGGAAATATTTGCAAAAAATCTAGTAAATTATTCAAACCTATTATGTTGTCAAAGATATCTGATGCACTTCACATGATTTGATCGGATTTGACCGGTTTGACAAATAAGTAAGTACTTAGCTTATATCACATTTTAATATGTACATGAAATTGTGTGCATGTTTACGTAAAGCACAAATTAGGTTTATTTCAGGACACGAATTTTTAATGTATATTTCATTTTGACTATTTGTTTGATGTATGTAATCACAGTGAATTTTCCTTTACAACGAAGTGCTTTATGATTATTGTCAGAAACGACTACAATAATTCATTTTACGAACATTACTCACACACTTTACATGGAATACGAACTGTAATAAAAAACGGTAATAATGGCCTATAAATAATTTTTAATTTCCTTTAATCAGCCGACTGAATCACGACACTGTTTTTAATAACAGCTTACCTCGTCTACAACAAATACAACTAACAAATTTAATAAATAATCCCTGCATCCCGAAGAAGCCGACTTCAACCTGCAAAGTGTGTCGGAAGCCCGAGTTGACCATGAGTGACAACGTTCAATGTCAAGTTTGATTTCGTTTATTTATAAAGCTGCTTTCGAATGTTGAAGCTTTGACCGTGCATGGGGTCACCGAGTATGAATATATTTTCTCTTTCTTGTGAATTCTCAATTGGGTGCATCAATATTAAATTAGGATGGCGTTGACATACCTGTCCAGACTTACTTCACGTGTCTCGTATAACATTAAAATTAATTATTTTCTTCTTGCATAATTTGCTACGCTACGCGTAAATAAAAAAACGCGAGGTATTCGCGGTGAACTTTTTCTGATTTTACGCAAGAACAAGTTAAAACAATTGAATAATAACTGCGGAATGGGAGACAACGACCCTGTTGGTATTTACGTGGTGTATAGCAAATTTTTGGTTTTTGGGCGCAACTTATTGGTATTCATCTAAAGAGTGCACGGCATGGACATTTTTATTTCAGCCTTGTTTATGGACAGTGTTCTTGTTTTTATGGGTGTTATCAAAGTTTGCTTTTGGATTAAAGCTTTTGCTGTAAAAGATGCGAGGCAAAAAAGTAGATATTTTGAGTGTTATTTTTGTTTCACTAACACGGATATAAATGGTACTTTGTGAAAAGTTTGTATGAAAATATCGTTATGAAAAATTGGTCTAAAGTTACTTAAGTAGGACTTCCCTCGGTTCTGAAATACAGTTCAACAAATACAGCTTCTTAGAAAAATTATAAACTTTAATTTTGTGAATTTTTAGATAGGATTTATAAAGCAAAATTTTGAGATGACGTCATCAAGTTTTTGGAGGGAACAAATAGGTTACTTTCGATTAACGCTTTACTGTGCTTACGATCACCTTAAAACGTCTACAAGATTTCAGAGCATTCGGTTTTGCGGTTTCAAAGTTACATTGTAAAAGGTAATAGTTTTTTTTTTCCAAAAAATCCAGATGTCTATAGTAAAGAGTAAAGGCAGATTCATAAACCACAAGTATAGACATATGTATGTTATTTTATAAAATTTCAGTAGCATTTACTATGCAAAATTTTGAGATGACGTCAAATTTATCTGCCTTCTTGGTTCTGTTTTATGGGAAATAGGCGATGACAAAGACAGTGTGCTCATTCAGTGCCAAATGACGATTTTTTTTATTCGAAATTTATATTCCAAAATTAAGTTACACTTATCTCAACCAGGACACCCCAACAGGACATTATAACAAAAAGAGAAGAAAAAACGAGTCCTGGACACAAAAACAATAAGGAACACAAAACATGAACGCAAAATAACAAACAAATATAGGTCCAAGGGTACAAATGAACTTACAAGATACCTCTTCAAAAAGTTAGAAAATTTTCCTTTGAGAATTTAGTTTTTTTATGATGACCCTTATTAGCATCGTATGCATATATTTCTAGTTTTTTGAGTCACCTTGTATACGCAATTCTAAAAAATATTAATGTATTGATAAACTACAAGTATAGACTCTTAGGGCGAGCATCAACTCGGGTCTAAGGTCATATCATATACTGGTACCTGGAGTGCCTTAATTCCTCGCCTTAACTCCAGGCCAAATTGATAAGAGCATCGACTGTAAACTTTGCACAAATTTTAGTTCTCCCTTGTTAAATTCCAGTTTTAAAATCCAGGCAAATTGATACAAACCTGAAACTAAATAGGACAGAAAGCAGACGTGTAGTCATTAAGGAAGTTAGGCAATATAATGAAAACTAAATACGATTTTGTAAAATGTGTCTCATTTTTAACAAATTTCATTCCTCCATTAATGCTAATATTGTTTAAATGAACGATTTTTAAAATAATTTTTATTTCGCTTCCTAGTCCATAATGAATTATTGAATGTGTTCCGGCACTAAATAAGCATAGAGACAGGTAGATATTTCCCGGACCGGAGTTAATGCCGTACCCAAGGGGCGTAGCTGACGACGGACCGGAGTTAAGGTGCCGGATTAATAGTAAACACCCGATCCGGACCGGAGATGAGGTCCTCCGGACTCCAAATATTCTGTATACATATATATTAGATTTATTCGATAAAATTTCGAAGTGACACCAACTTTTTTGGTTAACGATTTACTATGTTTACGATTCGATTTTGCAATTTCAAAGTTAAATTGCAAAATGTCACATAGTTTTATAAAATTTAAATACAACTTATTCGGAAACACTGTAAGATGACGCAAACGGATAAATTTTGATTAACGATTTATCATGGTTCTAATAACTTTAACTTTAAACCGTTTGTAAGGTTTTGGAACTAAATTGTAAAACGTTATGTGATTTTGATTTTTTTTTACAAAAATCTAGAAAAGCCAACACGGATTCAGAAACTACAAGTGGAGGAGTATGTTATTTTCACGTTTACATTGTTGGTGGGGGTGATCAGACATACTTTGATTAACGTTTTCCATCTACATGATATACCTAATATACATATAAAATTTGAGAACAATCGGTCAAGTGGTTTTAGAGATTATCTGTGTAATAAAAAGCGATACAGTCGACAAACAGACAGACTTACAGACGACAGACAGACGGAAACGGGAGACCAATTTTTTTCGTACTTTAGGAGTCATGCAACCTCGATAAAACATAAAATTAGCCAGTTAGATGACAGCGTAGCTGTTGAAATACGTCGGCAGTTTGTTAAAAAATTTCAGGTTGAAGATTTCACATTTTTAAAGTCATATATTAGGAAACGATTGATAAAATAACAAAAAAATTGTGTGAAGGATGAAAGAAAAATAACGTGAAGGAGTAATGAAAGAACAAATATTTCTAAAGACAGAAAAAAGCCCAACTCATGTTCGAAATAGAAGGTTAAAATGAATGTGTATTAAAAAGAAATGGGCTAAAGTTATTTAGACAGAACTTCCCTGGCCGCTAAAGTACAGTCCGACAAATCTCGTTTCCCTAAAAATTATAGGGTAATATTTATTTTTGTTTGTGATAACGTTGAGAAAACATCAAAGTATCCAGTCGCCCGATGGGCTCGATTACAATATTTACGCTCGAGAAGCACAAAATCAGAAACGATTTTGACAAAAGAGGGGAAATATAGAGAATAATTTTCAAATAAAACAAAATGTGCACTTTATGTGGAAATTACTTGTGGAATATTTTCGATAATTTAAAAATTATTTTAAAAAAATAATATTTTTTTTGTACTAAAGCTAGATCCCATTTAAATATTTAGGAAACAAAAGCAACTAATTCTGGGCGATATTAAACCCAACTATGTAGAATTGTAAATATACACACACTTATTAAAATAGGTCAAGCTAAGTTTGATGAAAAAATTGTTAGTTACCGGTTTACCATTTATACGATATCTCCAAAATACATACAAAATATCACAATAATCACTTCAGACAGACAGACAGACATTAACAGATATAGACAGACAGACAGACGGGCGGACGACAGACGGAAACGGAAGTACTATTATTTTATACTCTAGGGGTCATGAAACGTCGGAAAAATTAGTCGTTCGCCGAATGGACCCCATTACAATATTTCCTTAGATTAGGCTATGAAAAAAAAATGACTGGCCAGTTTAATGTGGACATATTTTATTAAGCTTATATCGATGCCACCAAAAATTGAAAGACCAACATTTTCAATAGTAAAATGAATTATTTAGTAGATTTGTCTGAACCGATTGCTCATTTATGAAATTCGTTGTAGACAGAATTTCACTGTGTAAAGAAAACAACAATAAAACTTTCAAAAACATTATAGTAATGAAAGTTAATAACGAATTGTCTATAACAACAAATTATTGTTATTCGTAAAATGCGAACGTGACTGAGAGATTCATTCTTTATTTTGCCAGTTAACCCATGCATTATGCAAATAAAACCTCGTGTTAAAATAAAACCGTACTGATGAGAAAATCTGAGTCATTATGAATCAATAACCGCGATTTATTTTAATTCGCTACAATAGAAATGATTGATCTTTCTTTTTTCCCTCTCACAGTTATTAACTTTAATTACATGAGTGCTTACTTTGAACTTTGTTAAAGCGATCAACTGTTGCGAAACACAGTAATTAAGTTCGCCGTTTGTTTGTTCAAATGATTTGTCTTCAGTTTATTTTGTTTCGGGTGAAAGTTAGTTTTCACGTGGGCTAATGATATTGTCGTTGCTGAACACGTGGTCGTATGTAGGTGTATGTCCGGTACTATATTTGTCAGACAAGATGGTCAAGAGAAAACCTACTTGTGTTAAAATAGACTTGTCTCACTCGGAGAGCTTCCACATTGGTTGCTTTAATTTATATCGTTCCAGTTCTTAGATCTGTTCCAAATTAAGGAGGAGCAAAAGGTGCAAGAAAACCTACACGTTTAATTAAACCGAGAGAAGTGCTCTAGGGAGGCACTACTTCGAGACTTACAGTTACAATAGAAGCATAAATATTTTCTACGGTTTTAATATCTATTCTAAGCATACTTATAAAATTAGATTATTAAATTCATGAAGTCTGAAGTGCAAAGTTCTGTCACCGATCTACAATGACAAGGTTATCTGAAAGCTCGCTATTAGTGGCTGAACAACCACAGAATTAATAGAACGTTCTCTACAAATCCGTTTCATTGCATTTTATGCCATCATAGGGCTTAAGCGTACTTACAGCAGATTACTCCGGTCTTTCCTGTAACTTTCTTGTAAATGCAGCAAAAACGTTGCTACTACAAGAATTAACATCTCATTGCAGAGTCGTGCATATTAAACTGCGCGCTTAACATTTACACCATTGGAAAGTTCACTTATCTCAATTATAATTAAATGCCTCGACCAATCAGCGCTTCCATTATCCATCCTCTGAATACACCGATTTCCTGAAACTGAACATTCCGCCACATGACATTTACCATTAAACATTCACCGGACCGTCGACTTCGCACCGATAAATTGTCTGTAAACAGAGTAGCTATTGACATCTTCACCAAACTTGACTTTGGTCGTCTTAATTGACAAGTTGATGGATTTCTTGCTGAAAGAAAAAACATTTTAAACGGGTAATTAGGTGTTTGACAGGTGAGTCAGAATTAATTACGTATTTCGCTATCTAGAGGAAATCCGCTCAGACTGATTCGAGTGCTGACGTTTTTGAACAACATACAAGTGTTACGATAGTGTAAGTGCTTTCGTTTGCCAATCGATCAAATTATTGATGCGTCTTCTCTAAATTACAAATGTGATGGTGGAAAATTCAATTTCTGTATATACCTGCAGCAATTCCATTTTATTGCACAATTATTATCTTGTTTGGCCGATTACGTAAGATGAATCAAAGTAGAGGTAATTGCTTGCTAAACATGTTTCGGCCGGTTCGTGTGTTTCGGTAAATTTTCTATAATGACCGACCAGGTCCATTAAGTGATTCGTTTATCGTTTCTTCTGACTCTTAGAGAATGCAGATCGGGGATTTCATGTCAAAATTTTAATTGCATCCAGTTTTCTTGTCTCAGACATTCAGGTTTTATATCGGATGGGATGTGCAACTTGCGGTTTTGTTCTTATTCTCATGGAGATTTTGGTCCCTCTTGTGACCTGTTTTTCACTCACAGACCGGAATGAATTTACAAACTTTATACCTGTTGAACATTATATAATTTCTATAATTAACTTTGCACGGGACCGTTATGGGTTGTAATAACTTTATTTGGAATCTAAGTAATGCGAAAGATCGGAGATTATTTTGTGTAACATCATGTACTAAAAATATCTATATGAATCATTGTTTCGTTTGTCCAAAATGCCAAATGGGTTAACTATTTCAAATGATCTGATTCTAGCTTGAACTGTCACAGTAGGTTTGCTGCACGTATTGATTAAAAGCAGCGTTAATTAAGTTACAATGAGTAGCTTTTATGCATGGCTTCATTAATAACACGGTATTCACCATAATGGACTGAACAGGTAAACATAAAACAAATTAAGAATGTAGTTCAAAAGATAAAGTTTCGGAATCCATTCAGTTACTAAAATAGATTTAAAACAAGCATAAAATAACAAAAACCAATGGCCTTTGCATTTTAATATAGTAGCGAATACAGAATGCCTTATAATGCATCACTGAATCAGACTGGTTGTAACTTTTAATCGATATGCAGTGAATTCAGAACGCGGAATAGTCTCTTATGAACTTAGCATGCATACTAAATGACATACATTACTGTTCTAATTATAGTGAATTTTTTTGTTTTCTAGAGGCGTCTGCGACGCCAAATTTAGCTAACTGCTCCGCAATCTAATCGATTAAGCATAAAGGTTTCATATTCAATACGGTTGAGATGATTAACAATAATAAGACTGCTGCATGGGGTAAAAGTTGTTAGGTGAGTTCATGACTCAAGGGCTCACTTCAGTATGATTTTCAAAGAGAAAAGAGGAGTTCCCACCGAGAGAAGTATTGGAACTACTATAATGTTGAACTATTGTTTTACACGTCGCTCTTGTTATATCGAAAACAATAAAATAAAAGAAAAGAGTAGATTCGTATTACATAGAACTATGCATGAAGTGGATTCAGTCAATTTAGTATACTATTCGTGCTGAATATGTTGTAAAATAAATATCGTGAAAGTCAGTTGACTTAAGGGAACTTGAATTTTTCCTTATTGTTAATTTGATTATAAATATCTGTTAACAGTAATTTTTTGGCAATTGTTAATTAAAATATCACTTAGAACTATTAATTACGTCGATTTATTTTTTTTTTATCTTCTAGTTTGTATGCTACTTGAACTCTATGTCCAACAGAAGTCTCATTATATTCATCTGCTACATTGTTTCTCTTCAATTCACCATGTCTCTTTAAAGATTGACGTACGGCTCTGCTAGCATTGTAACAGAAGTTCTCCTAAAACAGTGGCCAGTGTAAGCGCAAGAATCTGGCAACTTCAAATGGTTAGCGATCTTTCGTGGTATGCTGTGAACATTGCCAACACTTTGTCTAGTACATTCCCCACTTCTGTATCAAAGCAAAAATCACGAACTTTTAACTGGCACAGGACGAAGAGATAAATATTTTGGTTCAAAGTAGACAAGTAAAACAAAAAAAATATATTTATTGCACAAATTTCTATTGCATTACTAATTCCTTTTATAAATCTTTCTAAATACAAAAAATCAGAAGCTAATGGTTCAAGACACTTACGCTAAAAATTCATGACAAATTGTGTATGTGAGGAAAAATAATCGTCATCGAAAAATTAAATTCTTCTACACCGTACACTTTGTTAGGGGAAAGTGGAACTAGACTAGACGCTTGGGATAATCCATACGACAGTCGTAATCCTTCTAGTAGCAATGATATTTTAATACATAGATACATTGGAATCGGAATATCTTCAGGGTACATGTTGTTTTAGGTCCACTGTTGGACAAGAGCAGTTATATTTGTCGTTGGACTAATTCAACATTAGAGATAGGAAAATGTTGCTTTTTTAATTTTTCACAAGAGAATTCGTAAATATTCCAATTTGATGTGTGTATATTTCTTTTTATAAACCGTATCCTAACACGTCTCTGTCATAGAACTACTTAAGTTTATTTTTACTTCCCGAGGGTAAGCGAAGGAAGTATTGTAATCGAGTTCATTGGACGATTTGTTACTGTCAGGTTTTCTCGACGTGTCATGACCCCTAGAGTACGAAAAAAATGGTCTCCCGTTTCCGTATGTCTCGTCTGTTTGTCGTCTGTGTCGATTTTAATTAGGTGGACAATTTCCGGAACTTCTGAACCAATTGTTGTAAAATTTTGTACGTATATCATGTAGGTGGTAAAACGCTAACCAAAATTTATCTTTATATTGCGTAATTAACATTATCTAAATTTTATGAAATCATATATATTCCTGTACGGATTTACCTTGATTTTTATTACGGCTCATTGGTAGCCCACTGCCTTCGCAGATTTTTTTTTTGGAAAATTTTGCAGTTTAGGGAAAAAACTCAAAGCGGATTTGGATACAACATGTACAGGAATATATTATTGTACAACATTTAAATCATTTTAATTTAGAATCCTTAAAGGTGACATCATCAAATTATTGAGGGAGATTATTAGCCAAATTTTGGTTAGCGTTCTACCATTTACATGATATTCCTAATACAGATAGAAAATCTGAAAACAATCGGTCAGTGGTTTCGAAGATAATCTGTCTAATAAATGGAGGAATTAAACATTTTGTAGAACTCGGGTTTTTGGGTTTTTCAAAAATCCTAAAAATTGCTAGAACCCTGTATAGTCCAAAAAATTATCATAACGTCACAACTACTTGTTTTCTGAATTAGTTGACGTATTAACAAAAAACATTTGATTTCGCAAAAATTTTATTTATGTAAGAAAAAAAGGTGATCCATTAGGGGCGTTATTAGCGCGACGCTTCACCAACTGAGCTATTTGGCCATAATTTTGCGTTCTTATTATACAATTTCGACTTTTTTGCAAAAATCTGGACACCTAAGATAACCAATCATGATGGATTCATAAAGCACAGGTACAGGAGTATGTGATTTAATTTTATAAAATTTGTCAACAGTCGGTTGAGTAGTTTTGGAAATTATCTGTCTAATAAAAATTAACACAGACGACAGAAAACGGGAGATCTATTTTTTCATACTCTCGGGGTCATGAAACGTCCAGAAACATGAAGGCAGCCAGTCGCCGAATGGACTCCATTTACAATATTATTATATCTAAGCACTACATAGATCTTTAGTGACACAATGTCGGTCACAAAATAAAATGTCCAAAGTAAGTGTTGGCTATTTTCCCTTTGCGGCATTTCTCAAATATGTTATTTTGATTAACTTTTTCGTGTCAGTTTCCAAAAAGGTTTTAATTAATACATTCATTACATAAAAAAATTTATAGCTTGTATTACGTTGTAATGTGCCTTATTTTACAAATCAAAATAATTATAAAAAAAATTGTTCTCTGATAACCTTTATATGGTAAAAACCAGTGCTGTACATGACATCTCGAACCTCTGCGCCGCGGGGGCACAATTTAAAAGGAGGCGCCATCCGTAGACACAGGAACAATATGAAATATGTATAATTCAAAGCAAATTACCAACGGAAAAGAGTATATTATTATCAGTGTACATGCTCAACTTCGATTATTTATGTTTACATTGAAAGAATGTCACGTAGAAATTAGTTTGATTTGAATGAGTTTGTTTTCTCAAAACAGAGGACTAAAATTATTAATTAAACCACAATCGAATAAAATGTTCTGAAAATTAGTCTTATTGGGGTGAATCGTTCTTAATTTGACCACCAAAAAATTTGTGATGACGTCATTAAGTTGTTGGTGGAGATGATTAGCTAAATTTTGGTTAGCATAAAAAAAGCAGTATTTAAGAAATATAGGGATAGACTGGGATAATATTTTTCCCTAACTATATTTAGTTTCCACTTTCAACTGCTAAAATTCCTTATGTTAAAGGCGCTGTAAAGACTGGTTTAAATAAGATTCCAACATGAATGCATGATTGATCGATTGTTCCACCTAATTGTAAGCTGCGTCACTAGCTCCAGAATGTATCATTAACATGTGCTAACTCACGTTTCGGCTTGTTCTAGTATTATTGTACAGGAAGAAACACAACATTAGTGCCACCGGATAAATTTGTCATTAACATGTGATAACTCACTTGTTCTAGTGTTATTGTAAGAAGCAACACAAAGGTTAGTCCCACCGGTGGTTCATTATCTGTGATAAATGAAAAGACAACCGTTCAACGTTTCATTCAGGATGACCCATAACACCATAAAACTAACATATGGTTGTATGCTGGTGGTTTGGCTCTTAGAGTCTAATCGATTTACACAAATTGACGTTTTAGGAAACCTTTTTTTTTGTATCTGAAATTTTCAAAATAGTTCGCTGAACTTCAAATGATGCAATTTTTAGCAACGTCACATAGACGTTTATGGCTAACACAAATCTTTTTAAAACGATGAAAGTTTTGTTACATAAAAATGTTTTAAAAATGTTTTCTGCACTATGCAATTATTGGTGAGAGCATTGGAGCGTTAAAATCCCATGAAGACCACCTTAGATGTCTCCTGAAATGTCGCAAAATCAACATTTTCTTTTCAATGGTGAACTTATCTTGAATTACTACAAATTAGTGAACAAATTTTGCGTACGATTGAATGCAGCTTTTTCACAACATCAACTACTTGGCAATAAAATTCCGTGTTATCAGCAAAGAAAGATATACCAGTAAAAAAATAAAGAAGTGTCTCCAAGAAAACTACAATAGTGAGAAAAACATGACTAAATCGTATATCATGTGGAGCTATTAGTATCATCTTAAATGTAATTGCTTCGTTCTTTAGAGCATGTACAGTAATAAGGAAATGTCCGCAAGACTATAAAACTACCATTCGCTAAACCACTCTTTGTTGCGACACGAGCTTGGTTTATTTGAAAACGCAAGATGCTTCTACTTCTTGTATTATAAAGTGAGTTGTGCCTTTGAAACATTACATTTATACTAGTTACAGTGATTCACAAAGAAAAATGATATGAAGCATCCTTTTGTAGTGCTATAGCAACTGTTTCCTTTCACGGATGGAACTGGAAAATAAGGATGCAATAAATGTTTTATTTATCTCCACAACCCTGAGTCTAACAAAAAATTTCTAAGAAACTTTTCATAGATAATTATATTAACTAACTTTTATTAACAACTTTTCGGGGTTACATTAATAATAAAAAAGTTATGAGTTGGAAAACTGAAAAACTAGGGCGAAAACAAGATGGATTTATTACTGGATTGAATAATTATGTTGTAAACTGGTTGGGAAGGGTGAAACGATAGCTAGGTAAAAAATAAGGCATTAAATTAATTAAAGTTCAGTTAGATAACGGGGACAACGGAAGATTTATGGGGGATGGAAATAGGACAAGAAGTAAGACGACTAATGGGCGAATTATGGTTATCTGTAAGAGCTAACAAAACACACACAAAGAAGTGTTCAGTTGTTCTGCCTCGACATTTGGTTGTCTTTCACTAGTTTGATTTAGCATTGTTGTATTGGCAATAATAATTTTCAAAATTTACCAAGAAGTGGTTTGAAATGCAATTTTGTACAAAAAAATTGTTTGGTTTAATATTTTGAACCTTTAAATTTTTTCCTAAGATTCCTAAGAAGGTTCCACACGTAGAAGATGTGAATGATATGGACAGAAACTTAAAGTTTTAATAATTTATATACAGGCTATTATATGATAAGGTAATGTACAAAATTCTTGAAAAACGCTGCATTTGTTAAAAAAAATGCAAAAATATGTCAAGCTTGTAATTTTACTCCATTTTTGACAAATGTCAAAAAAAATTACGTCAGTTTATCATAACCCTGTATAATATAATTAAAAATGTTGATACGGATTAGTAAAGTTAAAACTTAATTATTACTCATTCAAATGTGAATTTTAAATTTTGTTATATTGACTATGCTTATTAATTACTGAAAAAATAGTAGTTTACTTCAGTGCTTTGAATCGTAGTTATTGGAATGGAAGATAAAAGGCACAGAATTACTGCCAACAGTGTTAACAGCTTTGGTCAGATTTTCTAACCTTACATTAAAAGCAACTTAATCCAATCTCATAAATTTCATTTTTCATTAGGGATTTTTGAATATACGAAATTGGTTGCCAACTAAATTACTAGATTTACCTGGTCTAACTTACCGATCAAGTTACTAGATTTCCATAGCTTGCTACGGTCAAAAAACGTTCTAAATGAATTTATATATTGAACTCCCAAAAAATCTCCACCCAAAAGGCACGGTTGTCTATTTTTAACGCCGGATTGACTAGACAAAAGGTTATTACAAAAGCGTGAACATTATTATAAAATTAAATTAAATCTCTCTGAATAAAATATTCTGTTGTTTGTGTACACCAACCACACTCGAACTTCGTAATTACTGCCGTAAATTCTGCACAGTGCAGTTAGCATCGTTATTGATTCCAATAATTTTCATTAAGCCTTAATGAACGCCACTTATTTTGAAGTGACAGCCTTGCATCCAGATGCATGTTTCCATTAATTACCGAGCAAACGAAGACATTTTCAATTAAAACTCTATAGAAACAAATCGCACTCTAAAACTAGATAAAAGCTGAACGGAAAACTTTCCTCCTCACCAAAAAAAATATCAAACTTCGTAACTCGTCTGTAATTTTATAAAAATTCCGAACACGCAATCCTCATCCACTTGGACATGGCCCTGTCCTTGAAAGCACCAAGAGATTGAGTAACCAAAATGCTAATATGCCTCTTCCCTGTCCAAGAATAAGCTCGTGAGAGGCGCGCATTCGCCTCCGGCTCTCGTTTTTGGGGAAGACGGTTCATTGGCCGGTTTGGAATCGATGAAGGCCTAAGGCCATGATGTAAAAACCTGTTTCTATAACTAAATAGCACCATCATAGAGGTACTAACGTCATGTCCGGCAACTCGAGATTAACATCTCTTGGAGCCGAAACTGCCGAAAAAAGCAGAGCCGATTTTGAGCTGGTTCGGTTCGGAAATGGCAGTTAGACTGGATGTTTGAAGAGCTGCAATAGATTTTTTAGAGCTAACGGAACTTCTCACGTGAATGCAAAGAGCGAGATTGACTGGCGAGGTTTTGTAAAGGCGGTAATTGGACGGTCGATACCGGTTGTTTTATAACCATCCGCGTGGTATTATAGCCTGAATTGCGTAATCGAAATTGCTGGTCGAAGTAATAAACACCTTATTAATCCATTTTTGCTGAATTTGACAGGCTGTGAGCTTTGAGCGCAAATGTGGCAGCTTTTATTAAATTAATCGAGTGGAATGGGCGCAGCAATGACTTCTGTCACAGGGTGGAGCCGAGTTCTATTTAAAGGTTCGTAATCCGAGTACTAAAGGAGAATACGAATATTCTACAATTTAATTTACATTCTATATGATTTTTATGTGTAGTGTAAAATAGTCCAGAATATTATATGTTTCCATAATTTAGAAGACGTAAATCTTATAAAGAACTTGTATAAATATTAAAAAAAATAAATATAAATAATGAAATTCAACAGATTTAATTAATAATTTTCTGAGATCACTTCATCAGATCTTGGAGAGGATGATCCACGATTAAACTTTAGTTTCAATTCTGTAATCCTTGAATCAAAGTTTTTAACAATTTTTTGAGCTGACGTAGACGTCATAGATTTTCCGAAGATAATAATAATTAAGTTTTGATTAATGATGCATAGTCCATAAATCAATGTTACTGTTTTATTTTTGAGACAACATTAAAGGATTTTATAATGCTATGCTTAAGTGATATTTCCGTAATATTTGAGATGATCTTATACGATTTTTGAAGATGAACAAACTAATTTCGCTTATCGTTGTACTTGTAGCACATCCACGATCACTTAGACTATACTTAGAGTTTCAGAATAATCGGTTCTGAAGTTTATGCTATCTGTTTAAAAGCTCACCAACGAATACGACGAATAGACGGAGGGTAACGTGAAAGCAAGATTTTCGTTTTCTACATATGAGTTATTAAATGTCAAGAAAACATGAAATCAGATATTCGTCAAAATAATGGTCTTGCTATACTTGTAGCTAACTAATGACGAAATAATGGATCTACAGCTCGAATAACCACGGATTAGTAGCGATTTTAAAGGCAGTGAGTAATGCATTTCCATAACCTACTTATAACAGACGTTTTTCTTAAATTATTCAGAAAAGAAAAAAATCTTTTCCTACAATTATGCAAAACAATTTTTTTTTAAGTTAATTTTCAAACTTCTTCTCAACGCACTCCAGATCTGATTATTAGGATATTTATCAGTGGCGGCTCGTGACCTTTTGAAATGGGGGGACACAAGTTGATTGATGATATAAAACAGGCTGTTATAGACGAAATTATGTGACGGAAATAAATACAAAAATACATTCAAGAAAAGTAAAAAGTACTTGTCCACATACCTTTGGTTTTAAATCATTACTGAGAAGATAAACAAAACAAATTATTGTATTTTTTTACAACCGCACATCCACAAAAATTTACCATGCTTGTTATATATCTCTATTGAAATATTTATCAAAATCTCTCGTTTTTTCATGAACACTTTTTCACTAAAATTTTACTATTGTAATAGAGAAGACGATTTTTTATTAAATATTCAACTGAATTCATTATTTTTATTTAAAATTCAAACAATTTCACTCGCGCAGAATGAAAATGAAATCCCGCAACCGATTTACTGCTAGTGGTCACTGTTCGAGCAGGACCCGATTCCAGCTAAATACAGTGACTAGACGCACGGTTTCCATGGCAACGGCGTAAATAAAACGTTTAATGAGGCATGATTTGGTGTCCGCTTTTATCACCATTTCAGCAAAGTATCATATATCCAAGACACAACAAATGGAGCGAGTTAAAAAAATTGTTTTAATAATTATGACACAAATTTATTTACTATTTAAAGTTGGTGGAAAGTTTCATTCATCTGAATATGAGGATTTAGGAAATTAATTTTAGGTTAACAAAGAAGATTATAATTTTTAACGTTATATCGAGCTTGAAAATGTAACCTAATAAATCTTAAATTATAGGAAGTAAAATTTTTAGTTCTTATAAGGGTATGTTATAAGTTATAACATAACAAGTATTCATAGAAAAAGGCATCAAATTGGCGCTGTTTTTTTGATAGAAGAAAACATAGCGAAAAATGCATAGGTTTTATTAATCCACACTGCTGTGTATAATTGTCATCTACTAAATTTTACGTTTATCGTAGAAATACTTTACAATGTTCATAAAAAATTGGTCGAAAATTATTTCGACAGAATTTCCCTCACCCTTGAAATATAGTTCGAAAAATCCTTCTTTTTACGCAGTGGCGTAAATAACACCGTCGCGCCCCCTGCACCAAAATTCCAGGGGTGCGATCCGCACAATTATGGACAATATGACATATGACAAACGTAAAAATTTAAATATTCTCAATTTCTCAGTACTTGCTTAACTTCGACTGTTTATGTTTATACTTCGAAAGAATTCGACTATTAGTACATTTAGATTGCAAGCGTCAGCAGATAGAAAAAAATGAAATTTGATTGATTTTTGATTAAGTGATTCACCACATCCAATTTTTCCTAAAAACACTCGTAAATTTGAAGAACATTTATGACGGCCAAATTTTAATTAACGATTTACCATGCTTCCAATTAACTTGAAATATTTAATATAAGATTTCACAGCATTAATTTTTTAGAATTTGAAAGCTAAATTGTAGAGAATTTTTATTTTTTACCAAAAATCTGAATGTCCAAGGTAAAAAGTCAACACGGATTCATAAATCACACATGCAGGAGTATGTAATTCTATAAAATTTAAAGAACATTGATGACAAAAATTGTAAAATGACGTCATCTCGCTTTTTGAAGGAGGAGGGCATAAACGAAAAAATTTTGATCAATGATTTACCATGTTTACAGAAACGTTTGTACGATTTCAGAGCATTTGGTTTTGCAGTTTCAAAGTTAAATTCCAAACGTTATTATACAACTTTGATTTTTTTTCTAAAAATTTGAATGTCTAGAGTAAAACCCCAACACGGATTCATAAACCACATGTGCCGGAGTACCTTATTTTATAAAACTGAAATAATATTTTCTAATGCAAATTTGGAAATGACGTCATTCTATTGTTGGTGGGGATGATTAGCCAAATCTTGGTTAGCATTTTACTATCTACGATATTCACAATACATATATAAAATTTGATAACAATCAGTCCAGTAGTTTCGACAATTATCTATCTTATAAAAATCCGGAGAGAAGGCAGACAGACCGACAGACAGACATACACTCCAGGGATACTAAAACATCGAGAAAACATAAAAGTAGCCAGTCGTCCAATGAACTCGATTATAATTAGCCTTAGCTTACGCTCAGGAAATAAAAATCAAGGCCAACGTAATGGAATTTTCAATTGAATATTGACATATTTAACTTAATCAATCGTAGACAGCCATAACATAACAGAAACTAGGAAAATTCTAAACTTTTAAAGCGACTGTTCAGATGTTGTGTTTTAAATGTTTTCACTAACTTTAAATTTCTACTATTGATTTTATAACTTGAATTAATTTTTCGAAAACCTTAGGATTTTCAATGCATTTTCAGAACGTAATATTAACAGACATTGTTATGTAATTTTAATTATAACCCGTCCACAATTTTCTCTATATAACGTAATAGCAGTTTTTTTTTAATTGAAGGAAGTGTTCAGGTATCAGGTATCTTTAAAAATCAATATCTCAATTATTTATGGAAATTTTGGAACGCGGTTTCCCCTACTGTTATCAGCTTACAAAAATCTATAAGCTGCCTGAAAAACCTAATCAATTTTTTTGTCAGAAATGAAATACAACAAAAGTAGTTTTTTCAACACAAACTCACAATTTTCCTTTTACTATAAGTCATTTCTGACAAAAAAGCCGAACATGTTTCTTAGATATCTTGTAAGCTGAAAACAGTGGTGAAAACTGCGTTCCGAAATAACTGCGATATTGATTTTTAAACATACGCTATGAAAACTTTCACCCAAATGCTAAAAAGACATATTTCATCACATAAATATCCATATATTGTAGATGTAGATTTGGCAAATGGCTAATTTCATGTTTTCTTGAGGTTTTATAACTCCTAGAACATGAAACGGTAGATCTCCTGTTTCCATCTGGCCGTCGCTCTAGTGTGAAATTGTAGGAGCATTTTAACGACTAACCCCACGAAAAAATTTTCAACGTTAACTACAAATTTTGCTAAGTAAATCCTATTACCTAGAATATGTAGATTTTTAGGGAAAAAATCAAAAATATACAAAAAAAACATTACTATCTAACCTAAGTAATTACAAAACTGATCTAAAATTGTCTACACTCTTCACGGTTATCCGAAATATGATAAATCAATAATTAATCAGAATTCGTCTACTCGTTCCTCTCAAAACATGATGACGTCATCTTAAAGTTTTGATAAGTCAATCTCGCTTGAAATTTATAATTTATTATTATAACGGACTATGCTTTATATTACCTTTAAAAAATAAAATTTCTAAAAGCAAATTAACAGGGTCTCTTAGAATTTCTTGTGGAGATATCAACACTAATGTAATGATTGCAGAACAACGATTAAAATATCGTTCATCCCTTATAGGAATTAACTACAAAAAAAAGTTCTCAAAATTAGATACACAACACACACAATATTATTTCTTGTGGAAATTGACTACTTTCATGTTTTCTCGACGTTTCATGACCCTTAAGAGGATGAAAAAGTATTAGGAATATTGTGTAGATGGTAAAGAGCGTATTTTCGTAACATAACGCATTCGAATCAAAGGCAATGGCTGAGTATGACACAATTATAAATTCAAAAAAACAAGCTCTACAAGTGTTTTTATTACGCTGCGAGTAGTTTTTACTACATTCATTTTCTAAATGACTGGATTTATTTAAAACTGTGTACATTACTATAAAGTTTGAAATCTAAAACTGTACAAAAAAGGAATAAAAAAAAATGTTGTAAAATGCCCCTAAAGCGATGCGAGTATTGTATAGTTTGAATAAAATTTGGAAAGCCAAAAAATAGAGTGATACTAATCAATTCATTTCATTGATTTTTATTTAATTTTCTCAAATCAAGCAACATGGTTTGAACTACACTGTGCACATAAAAATCGGTATACGTAAAAAATGCATGAAGTACCTACTACTAAATTATGACCGTAGTAAATTCACATGCCTTTGACTCCTTACTTTATTTTATGTTCCTTGAATTTTATGAATTCTAATCACAGCGTGGCTTCAAAAAAGGTGATTACCAGGTATCCACTTTACCAGATAAAAAATCACCTTGCCAGCACGAACCTCCTCCTAATCAAATTACTTCCTCAGAGCTCGACCCAGACCACAGAGTTCAAGACTTATTTTCATAATATTGATCCAGCTAAAACTTGACAGTTCAATGAACAGGATGATTCATCAAAACAAAAACTTCTCGATTCAATAAAAAACGCGAAATATCCAACATCATCTTCTGCTAACACGTACAACAACGAAACCTCCTTTGAGTAAATTTGCGACAATTACTACTTGCGTAACAACTTTCCTCGCTCTCCCATTTCAACAATTTCATTCTATCTGCACTTATTGTAAAATCGAATTAAGTTATGTGTGCACCTTTTACCGACCAGGAAGTGTTTTCTCATAAGGTTATAGGAATTTCATAATTGCCTATTGGTATTCCTGAGCCGTACCGTCCAATTCACACGATGTTGAAAAGCGAAAAGGCCAGATGGCCGCGATGGATCGGTGGTGTGTTAACAAGAACGGAAAAAACTGTGTCTTCTTAAATATTGACACTCGATGGAACCGTCGCACTCGGGTTTTCAAGGACATTGTTATTGATAACTACCATTATGTGGTTGCAATGCTTTGCACGGACTGGAATTCGACAAGGAATCGATTAGCTTCGGTTTGATGTGCTCGAATAATGGATAGTGCAAAAGAATTCCTCAGAAATGTTAACAAAGTCGAGTTGAGTCAGTTCAAAAACGCCTTCTGTGTGTAAAATGGGTCTTCGTCATTCTCAGGTAGGGTGAGCTTTTTTTACTTTTGATCGCTTAGTCAGAAGAAAGTACATGCAAAATAAAACTTGTTCTGATCTATTTAAAAGAAGTATCTACAAGAACGAAACTATATAGCAGCATTAAAATTTATTTTGCAATTTATAAATTCTTTGTGATGACTGATCACAGCATCGATTGACTGCAGCGAATAAATAAATAAATTTTATTTAATGTTAGTTTACTTGATTATACGAGTACTGCACCTGCAATTTATAGCTGTGTTATGAAACGTAAATTATTTAATAAAGTCATTTTAATATGCACATGATTCCACCTATCGTCATAAAAATGATGTATTCGTATATTTGATTAGAGAGATTATGATATAAAACCCTAAATTTACATTACAAATAATCTAATATGTATAACAACGGCTCACAATGGCAACAATATTGTTCAGTGTGAACATCATACAAGTTTTTTGGAGATTTTGACTAAAATATGCGCAAATAGCTTCAAGATATTATGTTGTAAATGTTTGCACTCGAAAAAGCGTCAAAAAAATGATATAATTAATAATATTAAAAAGTGCATTTTGTATGTTTTTTATTTTTTTTCTGATCAATAAAGTTGATTATTAATATCATTTAGTAATCCAATTTTTTTGACGAAAATTATATTTGTTTACATTATATTAGAGAGGATATAATTAATATAAAATTTTTGTTTAAAAAATCATCACGTACTAAAAATATTAAAATAAACCAAAAAAAAAAAAAACAATTTTGTGAAAACGCACGCCCACATCACATAAATTTCCATTCGAGCTACACTCTATAAAAAAATCTTTTTTTTTCATTTATGACGGTATAAATAAAAAAACATGCTTTTCGAAATATAAAAGTCACATAGTAGTCGTTTTCCATTTACTTGGTCAAGTTTCCGAATCGTGATTATACAGATATGCTGAAATTTGATTTCAACAAAATGGTGCTTTACCTCATATGTTGTTGAGTTCGGCACTGTTTAGATTATATTTTACCGAATAAATGGATTAGGAGCCAGGGTTCCATAAGAGTTCAACCATATTTCCTAAATTAACACGGATGGACTTATTTTTACGCTGTTAATATAAGCCTCGCCCACCCGCCCTATCTCAATTGTGATGATTATTTCATTGGTTGACAGACCGAGGGACGGGGCGTAATTGCAAAATCAATATTTCCTTACAACAATTTATCCTAAAAAGATAAAAAGGATTCTCGGTTTGAATTTTTCGATTCGAGGTTTCATTTTTAAATTTTTCGGTTTTTCGATTTTCCAACTTTTGGATGGTTCATTTTTTTGATTTTGCAATTTTTCGATTTTTCAACTCTTTGATTATTGAATTTTTCGTTTCTCCAATACTTGATTTGAATTTGTTCTAGTTTTCTTTTTAAATCTGTAATGATAATTTTGAAAATTTTCACTTCAATTTTGTCATTTTTAATTTTTCGATTTTTCAACTTTTTGAATAAAAAAAGTAAAGATTGCAAAATTATAAAACTGAAAAATAAAAAAAATCTGAAAATTGTAAATCGAAATCTTGAAAATTGAAAAATCGGAAGACTAAAAATTGATGAAAAAAAAACAAAAAATTGAATAATTTTAATATGGAAAAATTTGCGAAACTGTAAGACTGAAAAATTTGAAAGTCGACAAACTGAAAAAATGAAAAAATTAAACTTGAAAGAACGAAAGACCCATTTTCGACGATTTTCGAAACTTAACTAAATATATTTTCTTGTAGATTTCGGGCGATATTTACCTACAAAAATTTACCGTTTTAAACATTTTTCAAGTTTCTTGTTATGAAAACAAGACTACGTATATTAAGAAAAAAATGTAAATGTTTCGTCGTAAGCCGAGGGGCGGAGTTTAATTGTAAAATCGTTATTTGCCAAATTGCCATGTGAAACATATTTTTAAGTAATGATGTTGTTCAAAGAAAACTATGTATTAGATACCAAAAATTAAGGCCCACCTATAACTGCCTCGATCTCAATTGCGAGGAATTTTTCATTGGTTGTCGCACCGAGGGGCGGAGCGTTTTTGCAAAAACCCATATTTACGTACAAAAATTTACCATTTCAAACATTTTTCAGGTTTCTTTTATGAAAACAAGACTTGGTATATGTATTAAGAAAAAAGGGTACATGTAATGATTATTTCATTCGTTGACAGACCGAGGGGCGGGGCGTAATTACAAAATCAGTATTTCCCTACAACAATTTATCCTAAAAGGATAAAAAAAATCTCGATTTGGAATTTTTCGATTCGATTTTGTGTTTTCTTTATTTTTTCATTATTTGATTTTTAATTTTCCGTTTCTTCGATTTACAACTCGTAGAGGTTCAATTTTAAAATTTTTCTGTTTTTCGATTTTCCACATTGTTGCAGTGGTTATAATCGAGTTTCGAGGTGCAAAATTATTTTGCAGACAAATTTATAATGTGATTAAAAAATGTTATTTAGGCGCTTTTTCACTCCAACAAATCCATCCCACTTCTTTGAAAAATAATAAAATTTTATATTTTTTGTATGGCAACTCGTACATGTTAAAAATATAGGCAATACCCGTTGCAGTGTAAGAAAAAAAGGCTTATCAGGGGATCGCACCCGCATTGAGATCGTTAGTAGTACAACGTTCCAAGCAACTGAGTTATAATAATACGATCGACGCGGTCAACAATCAAAGCGGATTCATAAATCACAGGTACAAGATTATGTTATTTTATAAAATTTAAACAACATTAACTACGAAAATTTTGAGATAACGTCCTCAAATCATTGGTGAGGATAATTAGACATATTTTGGTTAGCGTCTTACCATCTGCCTAACACATCTATAATTTGACAACAGTTGGTCTGGTAGATACAGGCGACTGACAACAAATGACAGACAGACGGGAATGGAAGACCTGTTTTTTCATACTGTAGGAGTCCAAAAAACATGAAAGTGGCTATTCACCGGATGGACCTTATTACAATAATTTTTTATCACATTTTGAATTAATATTTTGCTCTTCCTTATCTTTAGAACCTTAAATTTTCAGCATAAAAATAAAAAATGTTAGAGTACTGGACAATTTAAAAGTCCCTGTATTGTCTATCATATAATCGAAAAAAAGTCGTCTGGTAATCTTTTTGCTAAATAAAAAACTATATTGGCATACCAACGCGTTTGTTGTTCGTATTAATCAGATTGACATTGACTCAAAATTGTCAAACCACTGCAATGCCAACATTACATTTTAAAAATAAATTTTATGGCTTACTAGATGACTTTTTTCAATAGCAAATAGTAACGGGTGAGCAATTAATTCGTGATCGCAGTTGGCTGTGTTTCAAAAAACCCATCCAGTACTTTTTAAAATCTTAGGCTATGTATGTTTCTGCTGTAAAAAATTTGAATTTAAATTTTGACAACTTAATGACTTTTTACACAATCATCTCGATCAAAATTTTGTTTCCAGAACCTTCTGCTATTACAAATTATGTTCTACGCCCGGTACTAATAAAATAGAAATTGACATAATTCGTTGAAAACCGAAATATATATGCAAAATCGGTGTAAATATGCATGATTGCAACATGATTCAAAACCATGTGTTAAAAAATCGGTTTAAAGTTATTTATACAAAACTTCCCTCACTCCTGAGGTAGGTATAATCGAACAAACACAGATTCCTCGAAAAATTCCAAAACTTATTAATTTTGTCAATTTTATTTTGATAATGACAGCCCCGATAAGTTAAAATAAAGTGAGTTTTTCTATCATGAAATTTTGACGTCATCAACATGTTAGCAAACACATATACAGGGTGATTCTTTTATTTGATACAGCCCCGGTAGAACCGGAAATGACGTCAACTTTTTTTTTTTTCATGGAACACCAAGTATAATTTTTCATAAATGGAAAGACTAATTTTTTCTAAAAATCAGAAGCAACCATTATTCCAAAACCAATACTTAAAAAGCTTGAAAAATTGACACTCATGTCATTTATTCACATAAGTAATTTAGTAAGAACGTAGTATATCAGTTTGAATAGGTTGAATATAATATTAATAATAACAAATTTTCCTGAAAGGTGGGCCATCTAGTGATTGTTTAGTTAATTTTTTTTAATCACCCTGTATAAGTAATTGTCAAAAATATAAACCACAAGATATTTTGATGATATTTTACTGGCGAAATTTTGATTTGTTATCAGTTTTTTGGAAGGTGACAGACGAATAAATTTTGATTATCGACTTACCATGCCTATGATAACCTTAAAACGTTTCCAACATTTCAGAGCACTCGGTTTTGGAATTTCAAAATTAAATTGTAAAATTTAATACACTTTTGATTTTTTCCTTTTCAAAAATGTGGATGTCCAAAGTAAAAACTCAACACGGATTCACAAACGACATGTGCTTTTATAAAATTTAATCAAAATTTGACAACAATCGGTTTAGTAGTTTTGGAAATTATCTGTCTAATAAAGATCTACACAGGCGGCAGACAACAGACAGATGGAAACGAAAGACCTACTTTTTGTACTTTCGGGATCATGAAACGTCGAGGAAACATAAAAAAAGTAGCCGTCTGATTATAATATTTTCTATTACAATACTTAGATTTTTAGATCTAAAGGATCTAATTGCCTTGGTAATAATAACCGATAAGTAAATTGCATAATTATATTTTAGATTGTACCGACGAGATGTTAGACGTTTATCTGCGTGTTTTTTTCCCTTAAGATCTCATACATAACAATGAATATCATTTTTATTGAGAAATACAAGATCTTACAAAAACAAATTAATCCAAAACTAGTTTTTAACGTACATATATACGTATATTTCGGTGATTTATGGATCAGATAATATAGGGAATGTAAAGATTCATGACTTAACGTCAATTAAATATTTATCTAATAACCGCCTTCATAGTATCCGCTATAGTGCCATGTCATAATTTTGCTAAATAAATCTTGCTCGAAATTTATGTTGTGACATTCTTCTTTGCCTATGATTTATTAATGTACTCGTATTTTTTAACTATACGTAAGTATTTTGGGTTATCGTGAAAAAATAAAGTTTATTGAAAAAAAAAATAGTAATTTGATTTCGAACCCATATACTAACAGACTTTTTGAAATTTCAGCAGAACATCAACATTGATGTAATGAATATACAATATCGACAAAATTTAGGTATTTATTTATCCCTCCTAGAAAACCGATGACGCATTTTGAAAATTGAATAGAAAAATGTTCTAAAAAATACGCCGCTAGAGGCAGTGTTGTTTATGTCTTAATACTTAACACAGTTTTGTTTCAGAATTGTTTATAAAAATACAAAAAAGGAATAATTTACTTTATTCATTAAATCAAAAACATCTAATTTTTCTAGAATTTTGGGAATTTTGTTCGTTTAGTATCACACTGTGCTCATTTTCGTGTGGTTTAATATTCCACATCTTTTTTATTTTAGAACATATAGAATAGAGGTTCCCATCAAAAAATAAAATTAACAAAATAAGACTTTATAATCCATCTAAAAAACAGGACTTGTTTAAAATATTTGGTAAGACCTAACTAGCACTCTTCTAGTGATAACATCGATAACAGAATATTAACATAATTTTATTACTTGTTGATGTCGTAGCAAGGTTTTTAGTTTAAATGCTTTAACATGCTTGCAGAATTTACTGTGCTAATTTTTTTTCTTTGATTATTATTTTTCCATCAATACCCGGCTGGTGAATATTCAGTACTCAGCAACAACGGAAGAAAAAATAAAATAAATGTAGATCCCAAAGAAAACCAGACGTTGCGTAAAATTTATTTTTCCTAAAACTTTGCCTAAAGCGCCTATTTTGCAATTTTTCGGGCCTAAATCCCCCATTTTTATCGCCTATTTTGTTTTTTTTTTTTTTAGCTTAAAAGCCGCTCTTTATTTATCATTCAAAACATGAATACTATTTATCGATTAGCACCGAAATAAGCAACAATATAATAATAACACGGTGGCATGACTAGACACAATCAATCGCCGTCCATCAACCTAGCCTAACGTGTTTACAACGGTGCTAATACCCTACACACTCACGTAAAAACATTACGGGTATCCATATTTCCATCTCTCATCGTCATTTAGCAGCAAAAAACCACTGGCATCTCTTGGTATGCAAATCTCAGACGGGCAATTTGCTTTACGCTTCGACGCAGTGGTGTAGGTGTTCCACGTGGTTGTAAATACGTCGAAAGGTGGTACTCATTTAAACATCTCACCTAATATGCACGTGTCGCTAAAAGCTCCTCTAACAATGGTAAATAAAGCGCAAGAAGAGTGCCATTAAAACATAATAAAGCTTGCTCGGAGCGGTTGTTTCCCGTGAGAGTGTATGTGTGCAATTTATGCTTTGTACTATGGTACATAACTATCTACGGTACTGTATCTTACTTCACGACAGTGCAGTATGCGACGGGATCAATGCCTCAGATCAAGAACAGGAAGTAGGTGGTGATAGGGTGTAAGCGAGAAGTAGGATGTTGGGGATGTTGTAAAGATATGAAGGTTTATTAAATGTTAAGAGATAATTTTAGAGCGGGTCGAAAGTGTGATCTGGTGACATCGTAGAGGCGCTCTAAACGCCAAAAAAACGGGATCGAATATTTCAACATATAAATTCTTGATTAATTTAATATGATCCTTAACTTTTTGTTAAACAGGTTTTGAAGGGTTGTAGAATTACGAAAAACTTTTAGTTCAATAATGTAACAAGTCAGCAACTTTTTTTTACTGTGTGCGAGTACGCGGATGGCTGCTTTCATATATTTTCTACGTTTCATGACCCCAAGAGTATGAAAAAATAAGTCTTCCGTTTCCGGTTGTCTGTATGTCGTCTGCGTCGATTTTTATTAAACAGAAACTATCGAACGAATTGTTGTCAATTTTTATATGTAAGTATTTTAGGAGTGTGGTGTAGATGACAACAATTTGATGATGTCAATTTTGCATGGTATCTGCTGTATTGTAAAATAACATACTCTTGTACTTGAGGTTTATGAATCTGCCTTGAGTTTTCACCCTAGATATCTAAATTTTCGCAAAAAAAACAAAATTGTAATACAATTTTTTTCTACAAGACTGGATTGTTTGAGGTACGTGAGGGGCGAATATGAGAGCAAATTTTTATTCTCCAAATCAGGAAAACGAACCGTACAATCCATTAGAGGGAAGACACTTGGAAAACCTCCTTGGATTAATCCACTACACACTCTTTTGACTGATAGGTGTGTAAATATTACAAGTATCAAGCACCACGGAGGTTAGAAATCGGTCGCCGAAAGTTATATAGAATATTTTATAGGAACTAAAATTAATATAGCAAATTAAATACATACTGCAAAGCGCAAATAATGTCCAGAAACTGTTAATGTAATTAATATCTAGTAAGGAATCCTATTTCTTCAACTCTGAGTGTGAAAGTGTATCGTATACCGTTAATGTTGGTAATTGAACAGTTGAATTTGTAATTTTATTAGAAAAAACGACACAATGAAAATTCCCTAGGGAACGTCTTTTAATATTATCTCCATAGGGGGCTACTTTTATTTATTTCTGTTTGACCTTTATATGGAAAAATTTGACGAAAAATATTTTTAAAACGTCTTATAAAAATGTCTGAGAAAGTATAAAAAGTGCAGTTTGCAGAGTTAATGAAAAGAAGTCTCAAAAATTGGTCCCAAAATTTTGAAAATGACATTTTGGTATTTTGATTCTGCAAATTTGTTTTTCTTATTGAGGTCACATGTTAAAGTAAAAAATGCATAGGTAGCGATTTATCAAGTTTGAGATGACTTCAAAGCATGTGCCAGATTTTAGAGCAATTATTGATTCTAAATAAATTGCAAACTTTTGTTGTAGAATTTTTTACAATTTTCTAAAAATGTGCACACGCAGCGTTAAAAACGTGAATTCATTGATAAACCACCTGTATATAATTTTTTGCACATTTTGAATCAGTGTACCTACTACATGTAGAAAAATTTGGTGGTGACGTCATCTTCAAAATTTCTAAACGTCCAAGGCGCATTAATTAATAAACTAGGGGTCAGTTTATGGAATATTTTAATTGAAATTAAGTTAGTCACGCACTTAATGAGGCGTTTAGCGACGTCTGATTGGTGTAATGTCGGTCACGTGGTATTTTAATGCCGCATTAAAAATTTAATTACAATCAAATATTTAACTGGGCGTCTGTACACCGGCTCTTGAGGTTTAGAAATATATTATTCCATTAAATTTAAATATGATTTACCTGGCAAAATTTTGAGATGACGTCATCGGATTGTTGGTGGGGATCAACAAAGCTGGTTTAGTTAACTTTTAACTATCGACGAGATATTCTTAAATTACACCCTAAATTCCAAAGCAATAAGTAGCAGGCAACAGACAGACAGACAAATTTTGTGAATTTTATTTACTTTTAAGCCATAAAACGTTAAACCTGTAGTTCTTTGAGCAAAATTTGTATCATTTTAAAAGATCTATATGATGACAACCTCATATTTTTATTATCACTTTCGATAGAACCGAAAATGACGTCAATATTATTTTTTTTAATGGAACATTAGATATATTTTTGCTCATAACTGGAAAAATTGATTTTTTCTAAAAATCAAAAACGATCAATATTTTAAAATCAATATTTAAAAAGTTATTCAATAAAATAGACGAAAAATTCATACTTATTTATGACAATCTAGTAGCTTGAAAATTGACACAAATTTGCTCAAAGAACTATATGCTTATCCTTCAAAATAAAAAAGTTACAGGGGTTGTATCAAATAAAAGAAACACGTGGTATAGACGGGCGCGACATTACTGTATTTTGACATTTTCAAAAAAAATGGATGAATCGTGCTTGATTTAATCAATAAAAAAATCTAAATAATACAAGTCACATTGTAAAAAAAAACATTCGATGGAATTTGAAGAGATTTGATTTCAGACGAACAGAGCACAAATTGCCTAAACAGCTCGGTCACACAAGAAGAACACGTCGAAAATATTGCACAAAAAAAATTCGTAAAGTAACTGTGATAAAAAGCAAGGCGGATTCATAAACCACTAATACATACTTGGTAAGGTAATACTGATTTTGGCGAATAACATACCCTCGAAGGGAAGAGAGGGCGGGTGGGGTGGGGGGACTAGTGCTTACTTAGATTTTGGCAAAGGGTGTATCTTCTATTTTCTTAGAAGGTATCATTTGCCAAAATCACTCATATCTTAGCAGGTACTAGCCCCGCCCACCCACCCGTTATTTTCTTAGAAGGTATGTCGTTCTATATCCCAAAACTTTTTAGATAACTTCGCAAAAATATTATTGTGCATGGAATTTTTTACTTCCTTCGAACACCTGTGATAGCTTTTAAGAGAAAATCTTATGTTGATTTCGACCACCAGAAGTTGTTCTTGGTTACTTTTTTCCCAAAATTCCTAGAATTATGCAAGAATCTCCAAAATAAATTTTCTCAGTTGTTAGAATATATAGTAAAAGTTTGAATTTGAAACAGAATATTTAAAAAATTCGAATCCGGAACCATGCTTTTTTAGTACCCATCGTACGAAATTTTTGACCTTTCCCCGAACACGTTATAAACTTACCTAACAAGTTTTTTTTGTCAATTTCGACCTCCAGAAGTTGTTTTCGCATTTATTTCCCCTAATTTCTGGAATTTTCCAGAGTCGCCAAAATAAAATATGGCAATCTTTAAAATATTGTAAAAATTTGAATTTGAAATCGAATACTTCGAAAACTTTTGTCCGAAACCATCATCTTAGTATCTACTAAGATAAAACTGATCTTTTTAAAGGATATAACCTATAAGAAAACAGAGGGCGGGTGGGCGGGGCTAGTACTTGCTAAGATAAACCTGACTTTGGTTGATGACATACCTTCCAAGAAAAGAGAGGGTGGGTGGGCGGGGCTAGTACTTACTAAGATAAGACTGATTTCGGCAAATGATACATGTTTCTATTTTTTAGAATGTATCATTTACCAAAATGAAGCTTATCTTAGCAAGTACTAGCCCCGCCCACCCACCCTCTGTTTTCTTGGAGGATATATCATTTGAAAAATCTAATACTAGCCCCGCCCACCCGTCCTCTCTTTTTATAGAGGCCGTTTCATTTGCCAAAATCAGTCGTATCTTAGCAAGTGCTAACCCTGCTCACCTGTCCTTTATTTTTTTGAGGGCGGGTGGGCGGAGCTAGTATTTACTAAGATAAGGCTTCCTTTTTCAAATGATATAACCTATATGAAAATAGAGGGCGGGTGGGCGGGGCAAGTATTTGTTAAGGTGATACTGATTTTGGCGAATAACATACCCTAGAAGGAAAGCGAAGACGGGTGGGTGGGGCTAGTGCTTACTAAGATTTTGTCAAAGGGTGTATCTTGTATTTTCTTAGAAGGTATCATTTGCCAAAATCAGTCTTGCTTTAGCAAGTAGTAACCCCGCCCACCCACCCGTTATTTTTTTAAAGGGTATGTCAATTGCCAAAATCACTCTTATCTTAGCAGGTACTAGCCCCGCCCACCCACCGTTTCTTTCCTTAGAGGGTATGTCGTTCTATATCCCAAAACTTAGTGCATTTTTAGATAACTTCGCAAAAATATTAATTTTTCGATACCTCTGTGCATGGAATTTTTTCTTCCTTTGAGCATCTGTGATAGCTTTTAAATTCAGACAATCAATTCAATTTTTCTTATTTAACATTATCTGACAAATAGAGATACATATTTAATAAATGATTTTGAAATAAAATAAAATTTACTTGTCCCAAAATTTTCCCATAAAACTGTTTCACATTTTAAGAATTCTAGATACAAATTTCTATCAAAGTGCACGAAGTTACACAAGTTTGTAAAATTTTTCAAAAAACACTTAAATAATTCTCGTAAAAAGCATTCCAAGAAAGGGTATTATTTTCAATTCTATTCATCGATTAACGTTTTGTTAAATACTCGATATATAAAATTGTGTAATTTTAATTATAATTAACGGTTACAAAAATCAAAAGTGAAGAAATACGTTAAAAAGGAATAAGCAATTTTTTTAAGTTCTTTAAACAATTATTATTAATTTAATGACATAAAAACTAAGAAAATATTCATTTTGATGTGGAGTATATTAACATTTTAGTGTATTTAATAACAAAAAAAAACGGGCAAAACCTACGAATGTTCAGTATACACCATTCATGTTTCTCGTTTTTTGTGTAGACTCAAAACATTTCACATAAGTTCAGTATAAAATGAATTTAATTTTCACTTCGTAAACTATCCTTTATTTTGCTTTTGTGGTAAAGATGTAGTACTTCCACATGATCTGTCAGAAATAGAAAAAAATAAACAAGCGAATGAAATAAATAAAACATTTCATTTAAAATTGTTATTCCAAAAATAGCAAATATATTCAACTATTCAATCAATATGCATTACCAAAACTGAAGTCCTGAAATATGTCAGTCGCTTAAAACCGCAGGTCGCTCACATTTCAAGAGATTCATTATTTACAGCGATATCAAAATGTCAAAAGTTCTATATATTCTTTCTAATAATTGTTTTATTCAGTATTTCAGTGTGAAACTAGACTCGCTTTGGTTGTTGTGGTACAACCTAAAATTATATTTTTTTTGTTGATACAGTGCCTAAGCTGAATTCATTTATATCAAGATTCTGCAAAGAAAGACGCTAAAATACAGAACTATGATCACATCAATGTGTTAGTTTCTATGCTGTCTGTAGCTAAGATTTATATTCTGCATATTCCTCCAGTCACGGCCGCAGTTTCCAATAAACAAAAGAAAACTCCCCATTCGTTTTTACTAACGCCACCCTGGCTGTTGAGCATTTCCAATATAGCCAGCATTCTGCTTTATCCTTCCTAAAAAAGATGTTTTTTCATCGAACTCGATAGAACTCGCATCTAGACGTGCCATACCAACTCATTTTTATTTCCCCTGCAACGTAATCGATAAAGAACGACGTTCCAATTTTTTCTTTGCCAGAATTATCGACAGTTCTGAAACGACACAATTATTCACTGTAATGGAGGGAACTCGGTGACAAAAACGTCGCGCCGTACATCAGTGTCACTGGAAAATTTTGAGGTCACGGAAGCTTGGCTGAAACCGAGCCTGAATACTGATCTAGGCTACGGAAAATGTGTCGAGCTAGTCGTGTCAACCCTTCAGCACGCGAAGATTCAGGAAGTGAAGTTTTAAAAATAAATTAACCATTATAAGGGATGTTGGGGTCGGAATTTACTCAGACAAAAATTTTGTTGACCGAAGCCTAAATATGAGAAGACTTTTTTTAGTCAGTCGGTCTGCATAAATTTATGAGAGCAAAAAGGTAGTATCGAATACAGAGTATTCATTATCCTCCGAGATTCAAAGAGCTTGATATTCGTCCCAGGAAGCACCTGATTTTTGATACTGCGACCTTTGTGATGTGCTGCCGGTTTACGGACATGCAAGCTTCCTCTATTGTCGAAAGATTCGCCGTGAAAAGAATTCTTTAGTTCTGTTCTGTTGTACGTTGGATCAGATTCTTCAAATCTAAATTTTATAAAATAATATATTCCTACACTGGTGGTTTATGAATCTGTATTGATTTTTATCATAGACATTCAAACTTTTGGAAAAATCGTACGACAATATTTTACAATTCAAGTTTGCAACTGCAGAGCCGAATGCCCTGAAAATGTCTCAACAGTTTGCCGAATAAATCCAATTTAAAATGTACACAATATTTTTATTGAGTCGATCGCTTTTCAAATCAGTTTCGTAAGTTTGTAAATACGAAATAGTCGCGACTTCTGGTCTAGATAACAACTTGTAAATTGTAGGTCCAGTGTCCTTGTGTCAAGTAGCAGAAAATAAATAACGAAAACAGTAAATTCGGTCCTTCGAACCGGATGAGCTATGGAATATTTGGTCCATTCGAGCCGGATTAGGAAACAATTAAAAAGTAGTCGTTGCCGTCATGAAATTAACGAACCCTGAGTTCCACCCCGGACCAGATCTGAGACGGTTCAAGGTCAATAAATTTGGTCCTTCGAACTGGATAAACATTTTGGTTGTTAAGCTATAGAAAATAATGAATGAGGCACTTTATTTTACTGATCACACCAAGAAGGGTTTACACCCAGATGGTCGAATCTGGTCGGACCTGATAACGAATAAGTGAACAAAGTTCTTAACGACTTGGTACAGAATGTTCCCGATTGACAAAATTTACATTTCAAATTGTGTTATCAAATCGTAAAACACTCACTAAAATTTGTCACCAACAATGAAATGACGTAATCTCCAAATTTTATAAAAGTAGATGTAATTTAAATTTTACTTCCTCTTGTCTTGTTAAAGCTCGTTTACTGTCGTCTGAACTAACTCGGTAAATTAGCCTTTACACGCACCCTGCCTGTAAAGCGTTACCGTGGCAGCTTTACAGGCACCGTGCCTGTAAAACGTTGTCATGACAGCACCGGAATCAAACACACACTCGCTGCGTCGGCCTTTTTCTTAATCTCACTAAGACTGTGCTAATACTAACGTTAAAATCACCTTCAAACTTTTCATCTTCATCGAATTCCACAATTAACAGAGCTCAGAAACAAAATTAAACTATTTAAATTATTAATCGAATTTACAAATTGACAGTCCCGTTATTTTCAAACAATTCAATTTTCCATAGTTACCGGAGCAAACTATGAAAAATGACTATAATTTCTATGACTGTAATTTCAAGTAAAATTTCTAGAAATGCCAAAGTTGTTCATTTTCAGGATTTTCAGCAAGAGGAAGTAAAACGTTGTGCGCGGCTCGCTTGCAACTAGCCTTTACTGGGGTTCACCGGATTACAGGGCTCGCTCCTACGTCGCTCGCCCTGCAAACATTCCGGCTCGCCCGTAAAGGCCAATTTACTAAGCTTGCCACGTAAATAACTATTATATCCTGCGTTTACGGTTTATGAATCCGGGTTGAGTTTTTACCTGAGACCTAAATATTTTTGGAGAAAAAGCAACAGCATTTTCCAAACTATAGTTATTGGAAGCATGTTAAATCTTTAGTCACAATTTATCCGTTCATGCCCCCGGGAACTGATGATTACAATTTTGTCGAATAAATGTTATTTAAATCTTAAAAAGTAGCATTGAACTTGGCTTTGTTTTTTTTTTCAATTTCTCAATTTTCCGATGTTTCAATAATACGATTTCTCAATTTTTGTCCTCTTCAATTTTACGATTTTTCAATTTTTCAAATTCTGATGTTTCAAAATTTTCAGTTTTCCGATTTCTGAAACAATCTTTTTTATTTTCCCATTTCTCGACTTCTCAAAGTTTCGATTTTTCACTTCTTCAATTCTTCAATTTTTCGATTTTTTAAGGTTACCATTTTTCGAGCTTGTTTTTTAGTTTTCCAATTTTTTAATTTCTCTATTTTTTGGATATTTCTTTCAGTTTTGGGCTTTTTCAATAGTTCGATTTTGAAAGTTTAAAAAACGAAAAACTGAAAAGTCAAAAAGTAAAAAGTCAATAAATAGAAAAATCCAGAGCTCAAAAAATCGAAAAGTCGAAATACTAAAAAATCCAAAAACTGAAATATCGAAAAATTGAATAATAGGAGAAAAATGGAAGAATCGAAAAACTGAAAAATCACAAGATCGGGCGAAATGCCCAAAAATTGGGAAATTAAAAAATTGAAAAATTGAAAAATCGAAAAATTGAAGAAGTGGAGAACTGAAAAGTCGTAACTTTGGGAAGTCGAGAAATGGGAAAATACAAAAATAGAGTAATTGAGAAATCAGAAAACTGAAAATTCAGAAACGTCAAAATTTGAAAAATTAAAAAATATTGCAGAACTGAAAAATCGAAAAATCTAAGATTTAAAACACTGAAAAATTAAAATATAGTAAAATAGAAAAACGGGGAAATGCAAATATTAAAAATAAAAAACTAAAAAATTCAAAAATCTAAAATGTAAAAATCGAAAAACTGAAGATTCAATAAATCGAGAAATCGAAACTCGAAAAATTAAAAAATGGAAACGAAAAATCGGATAACTCAAAAATCTAAATACCAAAAATCGAAAAGCCAAAAAGTAAAAAATCGAAAAACCGACAAATCGAAAAATCGCAAACTTAAAAAATCGAAAATTTGAAAAATCAAAAACTTGAAAAATCGAAAAATTGAAGAAGTGAAGAACTGAAAAGTCGAAACTTTGGGAAGTCGAGAAATGGGAAAATACAAAAATACTTTAATGAGAAATCGGAAAACTGAAAATTCTGAAACGTCAAAATTTGAAAAATTAAACAATATTTAAGAACTGAAAAACTGAAAAATGGGAAAATGCAAACATCTAAAAATCAACAAAATAAATATTCGAAATTCTAAAATTTAAAAATCGAGTAACTGAAAACTCAAAAAATCGAGAAATCGAAACTCGGAAAATTAAAAAATGGCAAAGAAAAATCGGATAATTCAAAAATCCAAACACGAAAAATCGAAAAGCCGAGAAGTACAAAATCGGAAAACCGATAAATCGAAACATCGAAAAATTCAAAAACTGAGACATCCAGGAATCGAAAAATCAAAAAACTCAAGAAATTGCATGTCAAAATCGAATGAGACATGTGAGATGTATTTTTGTAAATAAAATCATCTAAATAATAACTATTTCCCGCAGAAATCTGAACGCTTAGAGTCGATATTGGCCTGAGCGCGCTCCGGTCTGTCGATCAAACAAGTTCTCAGGCTGTTATTATGATAATTCTTATTTTATTAATATTTAACATAGGGGGACGCCACATTACTTTATTCTCAAATTTTCGAGAAAATGGAGTTAATCGTTCTCCGGTCTGTCGATCAAACAAGTTCTCAGGCTGTTATTATAATAATTCTTATTTTATTAATATTTAACATAGGGGGGCGCCACATTACTGTATTCTCAAATATTCGAGAAAATGGAGTGAATCGTTCTTTATTAGATCACTACAAAAAACATTTTTACAGCACGGCCGGGTTTCACCGTACATAAGTGTTCTAATACTGGCATAAAATGTGAGGATGTAATTTGGATTTTTTGCGAAAATGTACACGCTTAGGGTAAAAAAATCAAGGCGGATTCATAAACCACATTACCATTAAATTGTTGGTGGAGGTGATTAACCAACCTTTGGTTAGTGTTTTACCATCTACACAATATTTCTAACATACCTAAATATAAAATTTTAAAACAATCGGTAAGATAGTTTTGGATCTAATAAAAATCGACACGGACCACAGACAGACGACAGACAGATAGACAGACAGGCAGACGGAAACGGAGACCTATTTTTTCAAACTCGAAGAGTCAAGAAAACATGAAAGTAGTGATTCGTAGCAAGCAGTAAAAGTTTTATCATGCCAACTGTAAGTTTAAAGATTCACTAAAAATACTTACAGCGTGCTTGAGAAAACTCAGAAGCCATCATCACTGGCCAAAAATTTATTTCAGGTACTAAGCGAAATCCTGACTTCAATTTAGCACTAAACTAAGACTAGGTGGCATTACAAATTAATGTATCTTTTTTAAAGATACCAAGTGTTCTAACTATAGAACACAAACCGTGTAAATTCAATATTTTGTCGTAGAATACAACTTCTTATCTGCGGTATGTATAGTTGATGACGCGATGGAATGAGATTTAGTCTTTTAGACTTGTAATAAGCAAACATTTAGCAGTGGATTATGACGTTTAAACAAGATTTATAGCCTTATTCTGCCGGCCTTTACCCGTATCTTCCGCGAATAAAAGGCTGCCAGCAGAACAAGGTTGTAAATATTATTCATACATTACGAACCGAAAGGAAACTTTAACCAATGACGAGTCTCAAAACCAAAAACCCATTTTCCGACGTTCGTTGTGGAGAAAGTATTGCATAATTTGAGACTCGTACTCGCAAAAACTGACACTCAAACCCAGCCTTCTATTAATATAAAGAATATGAAAACGGCATTCCATCCACAATAAGGCAAGAAAAAAAAACTACAATGATGTTTTTGTATGGACAGTTTTACCCGTCTTTTGAATAAAAATTTGTTTCCATCAAGAAAGTCATCTGAATTCCCGCAAACCTACGTTCTACCTACTACCAATATGAGTTCTGTAAAAAGTATTGGTGATATAATATCTACTTTAGTTATGATAAAACAAAAGAAAAAGTGTTATTAAAATTGTATTGTATAACATAATTACAAAAAAAAAACAATCTAGAAAACGAATTACGTGATAATTGGAACGTGTGACACTTACGTTCTTAAAGATTAAATCTTCGTGACACTTCATACCTGAAAAGTGAGAAGTATTTTTTTTATTAAATATTGTTAAATAAGTTAATTTAATACAGGAATGCTTGCCTCAATTAGTTGAAATTAAGCGACGTAACGGTGTTTTTTTTTTCGTCTGTTTATTAGATCATATGTTTTTCCTTGCCGACTAGTTTTTACAAAGTTTTCCTTTTTTTTAGTTATCGAGTTAATTAGCTATTATTTATGTCATTTACCGTTGTTAAAACCATTATTGCGTGAACCTTACATTTCACCTGCATAAGTATATTTGGTTGTTTTGTAAACGATTCATAATCACAATTAAAATTCTCCACGTGCAACAAAGTAAAACCCATAAGTTAATGTTATACAATTACTTTTTTAATTTCTCCGTTTCCTTATAACCCAATTAGTAACCGTTAATAATCGTAATGACCACTGAAATAAAATTGTAACTGTAGACCACCAACAAAAGTTGTTAAAAAAACAACAACAACAAATTTGTGTTTCATAGACATTCAAATCGTGTCTCTGCTATATTTTGATTAGCATAATTTTGCCAATGACACGAAAAGCGTTATGTAAAAGGTGTCGTTGACTTAATGACCTTCGATCATGGAAGAGTTTTCGTGGATTAGCCAATAAAAAATTGCATACACGTTTATAAATAAACCCGTTTGTTTAACATACGAATTAATAAGGAAACAATCCTAAATCCGGCAACCATGAGAACATTCCGTTGTGTAGCTTATGGAGACTTGTCTGCAGCACAGATAAACATCTGACGAAGATTAACAACGAGTTTATTGCACTTCAAAAGCGAATCTTCGTGAGGACAATCATCTTCCTAAAATTCAGCGCGGATCATCTTTCTGGAAACGCTATATCCTCCATCTTGGAGCCGCTTTTTTAACGGAAATTTAGCGTTTTATTACACGACTCAAACATCCTGTGAAATAAAATGATCGAACAAAAACCGGCAGATCATCGACATATCTGCACAGTGATCTTACCTATTCTTTGATCAACAAAAAAGCCACGCTTCTCACCGTAAAATAACAATTGCGGTTTGCCAGCTGCATAAGAAATAATTATGCAAAACAGACTGTTATGCAATAGAAATTATGTACTTCCTTTTAATCAGAAAAGCGTATAAACTGTATTTTAACAACAGGTTTACATTAATTCACGTCGTACCAAGTTTACAACGCATTGTCTCAACAAGAGTAGCAAAAAGAACGTGAGGTCGTAATTGTAGATACAAAGGTATTAATTAAATGTCCTATGAACTTTCCTGTTACGACTCAGACAGCTAAAGTGTTCTAATTTAACACCTACCAACCGCTTGATAATGATAATGATAAATATAGCGAACGTGTTCTAAGGAAAACATATTTTGGCAATATGTAATGGAAACAGTTGAAAGATTTTTTTTTTATTTTAAAATAATGACCAAATGCCAGATAACTATACATACTGATACTAAAATGACATATATGGCGGTAACCAGTAATGTCTTTCTCTTCTACTAGATCCATTTTAACCTTATTTATCTGTCAGTATTTTTATAATTAGCTTATTATGATGTCCCGAACACTAATAACGACTGAATGAACTTTAGAACCGTTATTAAAATACAGAAGTTTTTTTAGTTGGCTTAAACAACAAATTAGTTTACTCTTACTATATCATGGGTAGAAATATGGTATGTTAATGAAGTATTTAAAAGTTAATATTATGGTATTATGTCCAGTTGGATGGGTATAAAGTATAAAACTATAAAAGCTATACTTGTGTTACCGTCGCTTTTTGTGGTACAGAATAAATGAATACAAAGTAGAGATTTATTTTTTAATATCAGGCGTTCCACGAGATTAAAAACAGGGAATTACCATACGAAAATAGAGACAATGAAATTCTTATTTTAGTGTCGCCTTGTGAGGGAAGGAAATTCAGTTCGTATAATAAGAATTTCCTTATGTATTCTGAAGGGAATGGAGGAAATGAATGAAATGATGAAATTCAGTGGTAGTTTTGGAGATCAAATTTCACATTAGTAACTGCTGGCGTACAGTACTAAAGGAAATGTAATTGAAATTATCATTGTATTTATAAGATAAGTTAATTAGCACGAGCTATAGTGCTTTTCTATGTTTTGAGAAAATAAAGCATTTATTATAATGTTACCATACTGATACAGTCAAGACGGCTGTTTGAATGTCCTAAACGCAAAATTAACTCTAAACTGACCAACTAAATTTCTGTCTAAAAAAATAAGCACGACAGAAACTAGTGACCAAAAATTAAAGAGGCATAACAGATTGAAAAGTAGAAATATCGTTTGTTTAAAAATAACTTTAGAAAGGCTAATGAAAATTTTAAAATATCCCGTCACCATATAAAGACTAATACAAAATTCTAACTTTTATGGCTTCTTCTTCTGCTATTAGCGAGTCCCGTCTAATTCATCCACGAACCCACTGCAACAAACACCATTTTAATTAACTTAAACTTTCTTAACACTCATTGTTAAAAACGATGGAGAGCATCATTACAAAATTAGATTTATCAAATTGAATTAAAAAAAAAATGGCCTCAAGATATATTTAGACAGAATTTTTTTAACCCTAAGATACAACCAATTTAGAATATAATCTTTAAATAAATAAAAATTTTATAAATAAAAGTAAAGATGACTATTGTTATTATTATTCTTTAATAAAGATTTACTTTGTAATTTTTAGTAAGGATAATTATTTTAATTTAAACACAGGTAATGCAACGGTATTGATCATCGTAATTTTAAAAAATATGAAAATTCATGTAAAACTGAGATTTACAACTCCTATTATTAAAGAAAAAATTATAACCTTAAAAACGAATTTAGACATTCATGATGTTCATAATTTCCACTAAACTTATTTTGTGAAAATGTTTACTCATTTGTTAAATTTATTTCAATTGTACTTACCAACCAAGAAGTAACGTATTGTCAAATATTTCAAAATTTAAATATCATCAAAAAAAATAGCCTTAAAAAAAACAAAGTCAAGGTTTTCTGTCAACACTGGTGTTTCTGCTACTTTATTATTTATTTTTAAACATTTAATATTCATAAATGTTAAATATTTCAAATAATTGCAGTTAAGGCCAAATGTATTGTGCATTTATTAAAGTTACTCAAATTTGCTTAGTACACCCAATTCAATTTTCATTTTGTTACACACATATTTAAATAAAAAATCTGAACAACCCTACGACAAACAACAGAGGGATAAATAAGCGTAACATAAATATTTACCCTTTAAATCCGGATTTCCTATCCTTCCGTACTGATACCTGAAGATCTCTCACGACACGTTTTATTTTAGCACAGAGATAAATTATTTTTAACAAAATTAAACCGAATGAAAAAACTACGTTGCGAACCGATCACACACTCACCAAAGTTAAAAACGCACTGTGCCAAAACGCATTTAATTTCGTTGTGCAACGTGAAGTAACAAAAAATTTTCACCTCACTTCTTATCAGAGATTTTTTGTGGAACTTTTAATCGAGGCAGCATTGAGCAAATATGTGTCCGTTAAATTATTGCATACAATTCAAGACAGAACCCAAAACGCAGCTAAAACAATAATATTAAAAAACAATATATAGGTAGGTTGTAAACAGTATAAATAGAGTTCAACCAGGAATTAGTGTTTTTACATACTTAATTATTTTGGTCCTTTAAACCTAACATCATCAGATGCGACGTCGCAGTAGTCATCTGTAACCCAGCCTAAGCGTGCAATGCGACCTGACAATCTCAATTACACTTGAGTTAAAAAACTGCACTGCATAAATTCTGGTGTAATTTAAACTTGTTGAATGTGATTAAACGAATTCACAACTATGAAGAAACCGAAAAACAGTTTCTTGAGCTCTTAATTATAGATTTGTCAAAGAACACAAAAAGACTTTTTGCGAATGTTTGTGGGTTTGATAATTTGAATGCAAATAGCAAGCTTTTGGCTTTCGGAAAAGGATGTCTAGATAAATACGTTTTTAAGATGCGGAAGAGAATCGATACACATTCGAACATGGAAGTAACTACGACAGAACCAAGAAAATTGGGTTCGCGGTGAAATCGAATTTAAATCAGCTTTTTACTACTTTTTTATTTAAAATACCGACTAAAAACGTCTAGAATATACAGAAATATTCTTTTTTTGGTAAGTTGTTATTGGTGTGTCACCCGATGTGTCAGTGAAATTTTATTATGAGCTTCACGAGTCATGTGAAGTGAACATAAAGTCTGACTTTAATTTAAAATAGACAATTGGTTGAAGATTATTTAGACAGCTCCTTTGAAAAATGATAAAATTTCATATTATGATATCATCTAAATTAAAATAAATATGCTGATAATACCAGTCACAGTGTAAGAAAAAAACAACTGAGCCAACCACTACTAAGCGTTCCTCTTATCTAAAAGCAAAATGTTATAATACAATTAGGATTTTTTTGCGAAAATCTAGATGCCTAGGATAAGGACATTCAAGGCGGGTTCATAAACTACCAGTATAGCCGTACGTAATATCCCTAAAATATATACAAAATTTCAGGCATTACCTTCTATCTAATTAAAATATACATAGACAACATACTTTAGGGGTCACGAAATGTCAAAAAACATGAAAGTAGCCAGTAGCCTACAGTTTGTCGAATAAATTATAAAAAGTTGTTTTGTTATATTAAAATACAAAGTAGTACTGTGTTTCTAGTACTCGGAAATGGAAAAGAAAATTACAATCCCACTTTTTAATTAAATTTTTAAACATCCTATACAAGTGGTTTTAAAAAACAACAACACAATAGTTTTATGATGACGTTATGAGATTAATAGATACATTTTAATCGTTGATCTCTGATCAAAACTTAAAAAAAATCTTTTCGGAAATTTCAAGACACTTTGAATTTTGTTCTAAACATTTGATTCTTTTATAATTTAAAATGTAGTTAAATTGTTAAATCACAAATAAAGGACACAGACACTATAAATTTCAAGCGCAGTTGTCACAAATAAATTTTGAAATGACTTCTTAAATTTTTTTAAAGATGTGAATATAGGTATTCTCATTGGTCGTATGTAAACTGCGGCGTAATTAATCAGCTAATCAGCTCCAGTTCATGTTGTAAATTTTTATAGCATAATTGCGATGGATAATAAAACCGGGTGCAGATAATAAAATTATAAGGGTCACTAACTGTGAATTACTGGAAACCAGTTTCTTCTTGATCTCAGCACGCGTCGGATCTGTGATGGTTTTTCTGCAATGTAAATTTGTCTCGATTTTAGGGTAAAATTAAATTAAATTAAATTTCATTTCCAATTATTTTTCATTACTTAAAAAACAAAAACGTTGCATAACTGAACGTAAGCTAAGGAAGTATTGTAAAGAGGTACATCCGACGAATGGCGACTTTTATGTTTTCTCGACGTTTCATGACACCAAGAGTAAGAAAAAGTGGGTTTCGGGTTTTTGTCTGCATGTCGTCTGTCTGTCTGTGTCGATTTTTATTAGACAGATAACCCCCGAAACTACTGGACCAATTATTGTCAAATTTAACATGAATGCTAAGAATATCTTGTCTATGGTAAAACGCTAATCTAAATTTGTCTAATCATTTCCACCACAGTAGTAAATATTACTTACATTTTACATTCTTGTGGTTTCTGAATCCATGTTGAGTTTTTACCCTACACATTTAGATTTTTGGAAAAGAAATCACAGTTGCATAACAACATTGACAAGTTAACTTTGAAACTGCGAAACCAAATGCTCTCAAATCATGCAAACATTTTAGGGTTAATGTAAGCTCCCAAAAAATTGATGACGTCATCTCACAATTTGGCGGAAAAATCCTATCTAAAATACATATGCATAATATTTATTATGACTCTGTTCTTCTGATTTATCAATGCGTTCCTAGTTTAACAATTCATAGATCTCTTTATTTTACTTTATAAGGGTTATCAATGTTATAAAACATTCGCAAAATTTCATTTTATAATTTTTCAGCGAAGCTGTGATTGTTCGCTTGTATTTTCAAAATTTGGTCTCTTTATTAAATCGAACCTATGGAACACAAATACGCACTCAAAAGTGTTTAATGATACTATTTATGGCTCTCTCAAACTGAAACTATTGACGTTTCCGATCTGAAAATTAATTGCGACTAAAAAAGGCAAGGAATCGAGTGGCACAATGTTCGAAGCACTACATCTTCGCTTGTATTTTAGTGGCGATGCAATTCTGTCTAAATGAATTTAGACCATTTTTTTTTAGATCTAATCGGATCCGATAATACAAATAAAATTACTATAACCTTATTACAACGTAATGCTTTTAGACGAATCTATGTAAATCTTTAAATACAGCACTTAACACATCGAATCCAGCAACAGGGTACCTGCATACAGCTGCAGTTTACATAAATCTTAATTGAGACCTGTGAAAGATCCGCGGCAGTTTACATGTAGGGATTAAAATATTTTTCGATCGGCTACAATCTGTACTTGCCGATTCGATTTATAGCGATTTACTATGTTCAACAACCTTTAAATCTATATCATAATTGGTTTCATAGTTTCTAGTTTAAATTGTAAAATTTTGTTATACAATTTTGATTTTTTCCAAAAATTTACAACTATGTAGAATATTAAAAATAGGGGTATTTTATATAGAAATTACTTGGCGAAAACTTGAAACAACTTTTTCAAATTTTTGGTGCGGATGACCAGACAATTTTGATTGGAATTTGATTATCTACACGATATGCTTAAAAAAATTCCAGGAATCTATCCAGTAGTTTTTGAGATTACTTGTTCAATAAAATCTGAATATGTAGGAGAAAAACTCAACACAGATTCATAAATCACAAAATTTAAATAACATTTACTAATGTAAATTTTAGAGATTTTTTGGTGGAAATCATTAGACACATCGAGTAGTTTCGGAGATTATGTCTAATAAAAATTGACACAGACGTCAGACAAACAGACGGAAACTCGAGACCTACTTTTTCGCCCTCTAGGAGTCATGAAGCGTCAAGAAAACCATGCGGGTCTCCTTACGCTTACGCTCGAGAAATAAAAAATGTGTGTAATTTGTTTTTGCATAATTCAGAATATATTTAACACTTTTAAACACACGTACACACTTACGTGTTGCATGTTATGTCATAATTGATTTACGAGTCATTAGGTACTCCGTAATCTTTTAAAAAGAGTAGAAATAACGACCACCATAATTAATAGCAATCATGGATGTAATTACGTGGAAACTCTTTATTGACAGCGATTTTACGATTCTCCACATTCAATTTCTTATTTCGATTCTCATTTTTCACTGAAATTGACATCCGCTGAAGTTCCATAAATCCACTTCAAGTGGTGTATTAAAAAATAACATATATCAAAACACTGATTTGAAAAATTGTAGCAAAAATTATGACAGCTACATTAGCAACAAAAGAACTGTGTTTAGTATAGTCAGATAGTACGTATGTGCCTCTTTAAATAATTACAAACAATCTATAAATAGCAACTGAAGTGACAACAGCAACAGGACCCGCTGAATAATTACACCGACGTCACAGGAATTGCTAAAGCCAGATTTAGACGGTTAAATTAGCAATGACAGACGGTCGACAGCCTTGCAATACGTATGCTTACAGAACATAACAACTGCTCCTTTAAACACTACCATAATTTTAACCCGCTTTTTCCTGCCCTCTCACGTGTTGTTTGCAATTACGCATTCATACTCTATTATACTATAATAAATTTAACGCCCCCCACAAGCGCCGCCACTGTTTCGTCCTTTTTGGACACGATTCTCCATGTTTCCCCCGTATTGATCTTGTTTGCGGTTCGTTCAAAATTAATTCACATTCCGCTATTATTTAATCGTTGAATCACACGAAGTGAACTTGACCTTCTGGCCATTTTTATGCATGAAAGTGCCTACTTTCTCCACGAAGCTTCGCCTTGAAACAGAAAGTCAACACGTAACGATGCTTTTTAGGTTAATTTCACGTTATGAACTCGATTTAATTTCATAAACAATGGCGACTTTCGTATGGCAAAAAAGCGCATCTTTGGCGACCATCCGGAACGTGCAGATACTGCGGACCATGAAATTTTCCAAGGATTTTTGCCAAGGACAATCGGGGCTTTTTATTTGTAAAGAAGTATTGATATTTCATTAAGAAAGCCATGGAACGTTTTCCTTACGGCTAATGGCATTTGAGTTAATAATAAATTGCGAGCCCTCGGTTGGAAGAGATTAGTTCGATTTTGTCTTTTTCCGATGGTCAATAATATTAATTATTTTTGTATCGTTCGTGCATGTTTGAGATTGCTGTAGCCAGTAAAGGGTTGTCGATGTTCAGACTTGGTTGTCGTTATTTCTAGAATTTTACTCAAAATCAATTTGGAGTAGTCATTTTTGGTACGACCAGTTCTGAAGCATCTTCTGTCTAAATCATTCCAACTAGAGGAATAACCAATTCGATATTTTACATATATTAACATACAAGATTTGCATAGAAAATAAAAACACTACCTTCTACAAGCTAAAAACAAAACAAACAAGATGGTTTTCAGTTTTATTTGTGGTATCTGGTCTAAATTAAAACGTCAGTAAGTAATCTAAATATGAATCTATCACTTGCACGGGTCACGTTATATTCTCCTATATTGGATTTTTTTTTCAAATAACGATGTACCGTTTCAATTTATCATCTTTGAATCTCTTGACTGCATACTTGTACACATTTCGCACCTAACATTGTAAAAACTAGACACATTATCATAATAACTACTTGTAGTAAAAATATTCCCGCTTCATCACTTGTTTCAGTTTTGGGACACGCTATAGAGTGATTGGCTTTCATTAAATGAGTGTAATATTTACAGTTGTTTTTGCTTGTCTCAGTAATGATTATGAGGTGTTTGCATGTTTATTGCATTATGTGAGAGCTTTTAAAGATTTGTCATTGAGTAAATAATTTGTTTCCAAGGCTACAAAGAATAAATTAATTTAAAACAAAAGTTACATGTACGTACAAAGCTCGTAAAAGCTTAGGCACGCGAATTAATCATCAGTTCAAATGTGTCTATAATTTTAAGCTTAAAGTTTTTTATGTTACCCTAGACTTGTCAATACGTTACATATAATGTTTTCTTGTGATATTAAAAATCTTGTTAAATGTCATACAGCATGTGTAATTTTTCCCACGTATTCTAAAAGTAGGCTTTTGACCTAATGACATACGTCGGAAACTAATAGTAGATCTAAATACTTAAAAAGAAGTACAATAATAAATGTATTAATTTATTTACTTTCTTGCTTTATTGGGTTATACAAAAATTTAATAAATTCCTACAAAATTAAGCTAAATGTTATTTCCTTTTTGGACCCGAACCTTAGCACGGTGACACTTCGTTTAATAAATGCCCGTTTTCAATTTTCTTAGCGCTTTGCAGCTCAGAGAATATGTAAATTTATGTTCCCATTTCCGTCTGTTTGTCTGTCGACGGTCATTTCTCTCTGGTTTACTAGCAGTTTGTTAGACACATCATATCCGGATCGAGTTGATTGCTCCGAATTTTAAGTGCGCTTTAATATTATTATCAAGATGGTAAAACTCTACACAAAGTTGATTACTCAAAAAACTTGACTTTAAATAAGCGCCTTTTTTACTTCCCAAGCGTAAACTAAGAAAGTATTGTCCATCACTGTTTTAGGACTCGTAGATTATGAAAAAATGGGTTTCCTTCTGTCTGTCTTCTGCAGTCTATGTAAATTTTTATTAGACATTTAATCACCGAAACTACCGAACTGATTGGCGTCAAATTTTAGGTGTATTATATTATATTAAATTATATAATAAAATTTTAAGCAGTATAAGACGAACCGAACACGTGTTCGACTCTTCAAGAGCCATTCTTTTTTTCTTACACTGTGATGGGTGTTTTCTATATATTTTTTAACTTATATAAGTTATCATAAAAAAATAATAAACACACAGTATATCGTCATTTATTTTGTCGATTATATCAAATGTAATTCATGTAGTTTTCCTGAAGGTTCCTAACATGATTAGTGCATATTTTACATAAAGCTAATATATTTCTCTTCATTAAATATAAATACATTTTTATTGAAAAGTCTCCAAGTAACTTTAGCAATAACAATAGATATTGTGATTGTTTTCCTCATTATATATCTTTTTAAGAATACAACACTTATCAGTTTTCAAGTAGGTACATATATGCTTTTTTGTTGCTCTCTCTATCTTTCTCTCTTTTGTACATAAGTGGATTAAAGATTCGCTCAACACGATTGCAAATAAATATCACAGCCGCTGATGCACAGTTGAACATTTATTGTGATATAATAATAACTTAACTTAAAGTTGCTGTCTTATTATACTCTGCCTCTGAATACCAAACGCATGAAATTCGTTTCCCTAGAAATTAAAATGTTTCAATCTTGTATCTAGTATGTGAAATTAATTATACACATATCTAATAAAGGTGTGGTATTAAAAGAATTTTCAGCAGGCAAAATTTTGAGATGACGTCATCAATTTTTTGGAGGAAGATGACAATTAACGTTTACAAAATTTCAAAACATTCGGTTTTTCAGTTTCAAAGTTAAATTGTAATTTGATTTTTTTTTAATTAGGATATCTACACTAAAAAATTAAGACGACTTCATAAACCAAAAGTATAGGAGTATGTAATTTTAGAAAATTTAAGTAACATTTATTATGTAAAGTCACTTTTTTGGTGGAGAAATATATATAAAATTTTTCTATTTTTTCGTAGTCTATACAATACTTCTTACAATCGGGAACTAAAAATTCTTTTAGAGGTATTCGGTAGAACTTCCCTCGCCTCGGAGGCACAACCAGTGAAAATTGGATGATATTTTTTTATATAGATTTATTTAACAACTTGTAAAGGATACTTATCAATTTTAACGTGTATATTGTAGTACTATCGTTATTTTAAGAGTTTCGGACGAATTTATTTTTAACATCTACTTTTTTAACTTTCAACAATGACGTAAGCTTTTTTGAAGCAAGAAATAAATAAAAATAATTGTACTGTAAAATTAAGCAACAGTAACAAATAAATATAATTATTTATCAAAATTATGAGATAGCGTCATCAAGTTTTTCAAAATGGTAAATTTCTGACTAAAAATTTAACATGTTCACGATAACATTGTGAACATAAAATTTTGAATTTTATTTTAAAAATCTAGATGCATAGAGCTAAAATTACGTGAACGGATTATTTAAAATGATTTCGTCAGATTTTTCGTGAGGGCCATTAAACAAATTTTGGTTAATTTTTTACACTCTATACGATATTTAAAAAAATATCAAATTTCACAGTAATCACTCTGATATGGATAGCTTCACCACATTAATCAAACGTATGAGGGACCTATTTTTTTTATTTTTATTTTAGGAACACTAAAACGTCGAGAAAAACTTCCTAGCTTCCGTTCTCAAGTTAAAATTCTAGCATCATAATGAGGTTATTTCGGCATATCGAAGATTTTATTTAATATATATTCAAGCTTCTAATTAAATTTCCTTTAAAGTCTCTTGTCACGCTTTCCTGTTATCTTATTTGTAACGATTTATAGGTTTGACACATGACATTATTAACATTCTACAAAGGGCACGTTGATGTTACCATGGTTACATATGATTTTCGAAGCAATTTTAAAAGGTTTATTGAAAATCAGAAAATAGAACATTCCCTAATGCGAATGCTGTTAATAATAACAAATTGTTTTAAAAACTAAAAGTCTCACTATTTGTAATCTTTTAAAAATGATTACATGTATTTTAAAGTTATTTAAAAATATCTGGAATGCCATTATAAAATTTCGTGCAAAGTTCAGTCTAGACTAGACTTTCTTGAACAACAGTGAGATTTGTTCAATCTTACAGATAAATTAATATTTTTTCGTTAGTATTTGTCAAAGACAGAAGACAAAAAATGTGTCTAAAGTTGTTTAGACAGGACTTCCCTGGCACCTAAAGTCACTGGAAGCATTCAAATAAATTCAATGTATCAGAAAAAAAACCCACTAGTAGCTCGTTATTCCCGTAGGCCAAATATTGCACACAAACTTTTATAAAATAATTCAGATAAAAATCAAGGCAGATTCATAAATCACAAGTGCAATAATATGTGAATCACTTTGAAGGGACGTCATCACAATGTACAATCTAGACCATATTCGTAACATGCACGTAAAATTTAACGACAAAGTTTCCGAGATTCTAATAAAAATCGACACAAACAGGCGACGCTAGGGATTATTAAGCGTCGAGAAAACATGAAAATAACCAATCAGTACATAAATAAAAAATTCTATTACAACATATGCAACAGAAGCAAAATGGTTATTATTAGAAGGGTCAAACGATTTCATGACGTTCGACCTTCATTGTGATAGTCTTCTCATCCGAACACTCTTCTTGATTTAATTAGGTAGTAGTGCAATATAATTCCACACACGTTTTAAAGTGATCCTCTGAATCTGAACAACGATCTCATCTCCTATTTGTCACCATGTCGCCCCAGTTGGTCAATTGTTATTAAGTTTAAAGTAAATCTGTAACAATATTGGAAGGGGGCTTATCATTATTATTTTTATTATCATTATTAGGGCGACAGAAATGGAGTATTCTGATGAGACGATGTATTAATGGAAAACTCGGGTATGAAATTTACAAGAAAAAAAAACAACGGAATCTGCTTTTCACTTACACTTTCTGTGGCTCAAGTCCATATATTTCACAAGCCTTGGAATCTGTGAAAAATGCACGATATATGAATTTTTGTGACGTGTGCTGGATAAGCGCACGAGCGTATATGACAATTGACAGGTTGGGGCGACCTCTGGTGACAAATAGGAGATGAAATCGTTCTTCAGAGGCTGTGATCACTTTAAAATTTGTGGGTGAAACGAGTACGTTGCACTACTACCCTAATTAAATAACGAAGAGTATTCAGATGAGAAGACGTAGGACAATTAGAATGATAATTTGCATAAGTATATGTACAACCTTGAACGTTAACGTTATTAAATATTCACATCATTCAAAATATACAATTGAAATAGCTAAAAAACTACAACGTGATTTACAAATATTGTTTGAGTTGTCAATAGAATTTATCAATTGTGAGAAATTTTTCTTACGCTTGGCACTATATCAAATTTTAAAATAATAATCAATCACAAATTTTAATTATAGTTCAATGTCACTGTTAAATATGTCAATTCTGAGAACTAAAAGTCAAGTGTGATGGTAGTTCTACAAATTTCAAGCAAAATTTGTTGACACGAAGTTGATCAGCGTACCAAAAATTTGTTGTCTTCGCAAATTTGTTGCCAATAATAACCTTTCATCTCGTTTTGATTTATTGGTCAGTAATTTCATAAATGAAAAATTATGTATCTATTTTTATGTCTAACAAATTTATGTCGGTGAATAAAAGGTATCAAACCATTATTATATTGTACATTTCCATTTTTAGTTAACCTTAAGTGTGACAACAATATAAAATGAAACAATTATTGTAGAGCTTACTAAATCTGTAACTGATATGTTATTAACGAAATATAATACTTCCTTTTAAGTGTTACCCAATGTAATACGAGCAAGTTCAAACAACGATGAATATTTAAAAATTCTTCAAAGTTTAACTTCAAAGCCAACGAACTTCGTGAAAGATGCATAAAAAATCCGATCCAAACCACAAAAGGTAATAAAAATTCTTCACGCGTGTCTTCGTTTATCAGATTACTACGGAACAAAATTAAAATATCAAATAAAATCAATGCCGAAAGCTAATGTTAAAGGTTACATGTTCCTTTCAGAAATTCTCAGCGATGACAATAAATTAAATGTCTGCATGTTTTGAATTTTATCCGCCAGCTCTCCCACTGTATAAAAAAACCCATAAATATAAGAAAAGGACAAATCCGTGTGCAACAAATCAATAATTCTGTTCCACTGGAACTAATCGATTTTATGTTTTCAGGGTGGCACGCCTGTTTGAATGTAAATATTGACGACCGACGTGTTTATTGTGATGTTTATGTCCCATTACATCGTGTTACAACATGATTTATGATCATTGAATATGTTAGCTATTAAAAATAATCAAAAAGCTCAACTACTGCGCACGGTACCGACATGCAGTTTCAGTTTCCCCGTCAAAAAAGATCTATATTTCATTCTATTTAGATCAGCACAACTAGATGCTGAATTTGTCTTTAATTAATTACTTAAATTTATTTATAGCTTCGGTTGGTTGTTGCACGGAAAATACTTATTCCTCAGCCAAGAATGAAAGAAAATCGTGCAATAATATTTAAATTGTTCACTGTGTAAGCGTGGCCGAAGGTCAGGTACATAATTAAATTTATTTCCCATATAACAAGTGCTGAAGTGCCACAGACACCATAAAACACAAAAAGATCGGTATTTTAACAACAAGCGATATTATATTTTATTTATACTGGTTTTCCTGGTATCTATTTCAGGAATCTTCGACGTTCCTCATAACAGCAATGGAATTGTGTTATTTATGATGTAGCTTTTTGTGTTCTCTAGTTGTAATTCTAAGCTACGTTTTGAATTACGGTTACTTTGATGTATGTACGCATAGCGATTGCGAACGTGTGTAACGGGTTATTGAAAACTGCGACGACAGATTTTTGCAAAGTTATTTTATTTTATGTTACATAACATTATTCTTTATTGTTACAGAACAACATTATGTGGCGGCAGATTCAAACAGTTCATCGACAACCAAATCGTTCGTTCCTTGCAAAGTATGCGGTGACAAAGCTTCCGGCTACCATTATGGAGTGACGTCGTGCGAGGGCTGTAAGGTATACTTTTCATTATCTTTTTATCGAGTGGCGTAAAATTACAATCGGTGGCAGATCTTTGCGAAATTTACTGTCAAAATGACAAAGATATCGGATATCGGTAATTAGGAACGATGTGATTGTGGATTTGACTGTAGTTGTCCCAAAGATTTGACTCCGAGTGTAGATACCTTCATAACGTTTAATTTGTGTACATTACAGAAAAACTCACTTGTTTTATAAATCAGAAATTGAAATTTATAATTAGTTAATGATTAGTGAACGTGGAAAACATGTTCTGAAAATCTTTAACGTGTAAAATGTAAATAAATGTGGAGTAACATATTAGCAGTAAAATAATAAAATAATGGATAATTTCCGGTTTTCTCTATAATTCATTTTTGGCTTCATTTTTTTTAACTTGTGCATTGCATTAGCAACGAATGAATAATGAATTTTTTATTTCCGCTATGATTATTTTGTAAACAACGAGAAATACGAATCGCGCTAAAAATGCCATTCCAGTTATATGCCTACTATTAACCAACAAAATTTAGTTTTACGTTACGAGTGTAAGCTAAGGAAGTATTGTAATAGAGTCCATTGGGCAAATGAATACTTTCATGTTTTCTTAACGTTCCATGGCCTCTAGAGTACGAAAAAGTAGGTCTCCCGTTTGTCTGTCTGTCTGCCTGTGTCGATTTTTATTAGATACATATCTCCGAAATTACCAAAATTTGGTTAATAGTCCCCACCAACAATTTGATAATCTCCTCCCATTTTTTTTCAGTAAACACCATTTAAATTTTATAAAATAACATGCTGTTGTACTTGTGGTTAATGAAACCGCTTTGAGTTTTTACTCTAAAGATTGTACAAATTGTAAAAGATTGATGTTCATTGTCGTCCGATTACCAGCACTATTGCAGTCATGGCCACGTTTTCCACGTGGGGAATTCCTAATAACAATTACTACTTTTTCTAGGTTTTCCTCAGTTATACAAGTTCTGTCAGATGTTAAAATTGCTTTAAAAATTAAAAATTACTGTTCAACATCACAATTTTCGTGATGATCTTGATTAGATACAGGCGCGGATCCAGGGGGGGGGGGGGGGCAATGGATGCAATTGCCCTCTCCTGACACATGACCGAGGTACTTTATTTTGACCAATTTCAAAATTTTGAAATCGGATTTCATTTTGTAAATACAGTACAACCTCTATAATCCGAACTCACGATTATCTGAGCATCCAGTAATCCGAACAGAGGCTATTTGAAGTCGATGCCTCTTTAATCCGAACAAAAACTCTGCAATTCGAACTGAACTTGAAAACATGCATCTACTTCCAAAAATGACGCATGATTTTTCTGCATATGTTGTATGGAATATTTTGAAGTTTTTAAAAATTGCGATATTTTAGTGCACTGAATTAATTAACTAATTCTGGAAACAAGGATGAAGTTATCGAAGAAATGAGCCCCGAAATCTACAAGAGAAAGTATTTGGTTAAATTTCGAAAATCGTCGAAAAAGGGCCAAAATTTGCATGAGAAATTTCATTTTTGCAAAAGTTTCCTAAAAATTCTGAAAAAATTCAGGGATATATATCCAGACGTACTGATTCCAAAAATATATCATGTTTATGGCAACGGAGCAATATTTTCGGAAAATTCTCTGTGAAATTCGAGTTTTTAGAAATTTTTAAAAATTGCAATATTTTAACTGGACGCTTCTGGAAAAATGGTTTAATTTATCGAAGAAATGAAGCCAGAAGTGATTTCTGGGGCCCAAAATCTACAAGAAAATATATTTAGTTAAATTTCGAAAATCGTCGAGAATGGGTCGAAATTTGCATAATGGGGGTAATACGAATATATAATGGGAAATTTCATTTTTGAAAAATTCATCTAAAAATTCTGAAAAAATTCAGGGTATAGATCCCGGGGTGTTGATTCCAAAAAGAGTGTTTATGGTCACAGAGTAATATTTTTTTAGAATGTATCTATTATCCACTGTTGCTTAAGAATTCCTTAATTTTGTTTAATAAAATCTAGGTTTATTTCTTGAAGTTTGTTTTCAGTTGTGTATGAAGTTGTCATTCAATTCATTTTCAGATTTTTGGGAAAATCGCTGATCCGAACAAATCGTTAATCTGAACACACCTTTTTCCCAATTAATTAGGATTATCGAGGTTCTACTGTACACTATACGTGTAATGAAAAGAACCAAATGTCACCCATGGTATGTGAAAAAGAGTATACTAGCTAATATTTTATAATTTTTTTTGTTTAGAACGAACTTCCGGGAGATAGGTAAAATCGCACAAAAATGGGTTGGACTGTACTTCACACTAGAGGGAAATTCTGTCTAAATAATCTTAGACTTTTATTGTAACTTATAAGTTTTAATTTTCAAATACCTCATTTATTTTCGCCTTGAGATGCTTAAGATTAGCAAAGAATAAAACTGCCGGTATTTAAAATCCCTGACTTTTTAGTTCCCGAGCGTAAGCAGAGGAAATATTGAAATAGGATCCATCAGACGACTGCCTATTTTCACGTTTTTTGGACGTTTCACGACCCCTAGAATACGAAAAAAGTGGTCTCCCATTGCCGTCTATCTGTCGTCTGTGTAGATTTTTATTAGACCCATAATTTCCGAAACTGCTGAACTGATTGTTGTCAATTTTTGTATGTATATGAGAAATATCAACTAGATGATAAAACACAACGAAAATTTGGTCAATCACCCTAATTAAGAATTTGATGACATCATCTGAAAAGATTCTATGTTAAAATTATTTAAATGTTATACAATACTATATTTCTGTACGAATTGGCGTTGAGTTTTTCCCCTAGATATCCAAATTTTCCCAAAAAATCCAAATTGGATGATCATCCTTTCTACTAATATAAGCGGCAAATTAATTAGGTCTCCATAGAAGTAAGGAGACAATTCTGTACGTCTGTGACTCTTACTATCGATTTTTTTTTTTTATTAAGGAAATCTCATTTTCTCCTTAATTATAAAATGCTAAGAAATATTATTTTGCATTCAAAAATTTAAGCAAATTATCGTACAAGCAGAAACAATCGTAAATTATGACCTTCGGCCGTCTCCGGTTCCTGTTCTGAGTTAATGGTTTCTTGGAATAATGCGTTTGTATCAATGCAAAATTGAGTCCTCGAATGAGGAGCCGCATTTCACTGTTTCCTTTGATATTTCGATATGTATGGCCATGAATGACACCTTATTTAGATTTTTGCTCACACAGAATAATTAAAAAAATTCATGAATGAGGCAATTAAATAAAAAATGGCTTACCCAATTTTACAGAAAATTTAGGAATATATGTAGTACTGTTACTGTCAATATTACAAACAAATTATGTTAGAATGTACCTTTACTTTAGCCTCTAGCAGTTTCGGAGATTATCTGTCTGGTAAAAATTGACACAAATGACAACAAACAGACAGAGAAAAGGAAACGGGAGAGCAATTTTTTTATACTTTAGAGGTCATGAAACGTCGAGAAAACGTGAAAGGTGCCAGTTACCCCATGGACTTGATTACAATACTTCCGAGAATCTATCACCTAACCCACTCGATCGATAAACGAGATGTCGAGCAGATGAAACACATGAAAAATATTCCACAAATAAATTTCTATAAAGTAACTGTGATAAAAACACGGTAGATTCATAAAGCACGAGTACAAAACTATATGTTCTTTTATAAAATTTAGATTACTGACCTTTATACCTTTATTACGCAAATTGTGTTTGTGAATGATTAAATACATTTTGGTTAGCTTTTACAACCTATGCGATATTCCTAAAATACATATAAAATTTGTCAACAATCGGTCCAGTAGTTTCGGAGATTACCTATCTAATAAAGAAGAGGTCATGAAACGTTGAGAAAACATGAAAGTAGTCGTCGCCGGATGGAGCATATTACAATACTTTCTTAGATTACGCTCGAAAAGTAATAAAAATATTTTTACAACATTGGAAAATAGCATAATACAGTGTTATCGGAAAAAAAACTAAAACAAAGTGTTTCAAAAAATAAGTTATACAACATTTTGAGCATCATAGCTTAAAATTATTGTCTTCTATTCAAAGTTTTGTTTTGGGGGCAAAATAAAATTTAGTTTTTAATGGAACATCTTGTACATTTTTAGATGCCTTGATTAGTGTTTCTTTCAATGTTATTAGTATATTTTATTTTTTTAAATTTTGTTGTGACGTGGGCAAGTTATACTAATTTACTTAAAAAAAAAAATAAAGAAAATTCGGAAGTATCTTTAAAATTTCTGTAGCAATAATAATGTGCTATAGATGAAGAACGGCATGAGTTTTGTTGTAACATGATTGATAATGAAACAAAAATTATACAATTTGAATTTTTGCGAAAATATGGATGCCTCGGGTAAACAACCAAGGCAGATCCATAAACTACAAGTACAGGAGTATTTTATAAAATTGAAATAGTTTTTCCCATTCATAAATTTGAGGTGGCATTTAGGTTACATTTCGCCGCCTGCACGCTCCATTAATTTCGAAAATTACTTGTTTAATAAAATCACAAAGGGGCAGGCGACAGATGACATTCAGGCGGAAACAAGGGATTTATTTTTGCATATGCTAAGAGCTATGAAACCTTAACAAAACATTTTCAGTCATTCGTCAAATGGATTGTATTACAGTACAATACAGTTCTATTGTTAGAATGTCATAATACCATAAATAACAGATTTAAAATTAACAAAGCAAAACACAGTCAGCTCTGTAGAAACATTAATGGACATCCATTCGTAACTATGAAACCGCATTTATTGAATGCATCTATAGAGTGTGATTCTGCCTTTATTTCCACTATATTGATAAGTGCACAGTACTTCCGCAATTTGAAATATTTAATCCGAGATAGAATAGGAAGCAATAATAGTGTTATTAGAGTAATATGAATAAACTGTATTTGGACTCTGAATTAATTTTTAACTCTGACTCAATTTAGCGATGATTCCTATAATAGAATTATCTTTTCATTAGCTTCTCTAGAAATAGCCTAATCTAAAATTTGAACACACTTGCCGTAAAAAGCGTTTTTAGCGTAGTTTAAAACAGTCAAAAGATACTAATCAAATCACACAGTGTTGATAGTTCCCAATTTAAACGAAAATTTACAATTCAAATATAGCCGATTTACATACTCGCATATGAATAAAAACCAGAGTAAGACTTATTTCCATCAATTAATCACCATCAAGCCGGTCATTTCTCTTCTAATCTTCCATACGTTACGTTATGACAACGTCGTTATTTTCCTGACGATTACTCCATTATCAATACGTTCCGTGCACGTCCTCCCACACTCTACCATCTTGTCGTACAATTCGCAAGTAATGAGCCAAAGCTAATGGTAATTTAATTGGTTTCCGATGTGCATATTGTGGATTTCTCTTCTCCTCTCCAGCACCCAGTCTGCATTTTTGAGCATTGCCTCAAATGGGATTAATTAATAGCGGCCCCACCTAAAGCGTGTTACACAGGTTAACCAGTTTAGAGTAATGATTTAATCAAAACAACGTACCGTAACGGTCCACGATCAGCATTCGTAATGAGTTCTTTTTCAGTAATTAGCACAAGCAATATGCGTAAGGGTATAATTACGGGTGCTAAGTTGTGCTCACAGGCATGTGTACAACGCACATACATCAAATTATGGAGGTGTCTACGACCCACGGCCTTGTGTGGTCTGATGAGAAGGAATATAAAAAATTGTTCTAAAGGTATTTAGACGAAACTTCTCTAGCCCTTGAAGTACAACGAAACCGAGATTATTTGATAAATTGTACGTACAATTTGAGTTTGCGATTATTTTTATGTTACCCCTGTTAGTTAAAATAAAGATATGTGTAGACTGTTAAACTATTATATTAATAAAAAATTGGTTGCAGGTTATCTATTTCTACAAAACTTTCCTCGCCCCTGAAGTGCAGCCCAACAAACTCCGCTTCTTTGAAACATTATAAATTTTTTGCGATTTTTGTTTTTTGTTAACCTGAGGTATAAACTAAAAACCAGTGGCGTAAATATCACCTCCACAGCTTTTTTGACCTGAATTCTTTAATTTTTCATTTTTTTTTTTATTCTTCAGCTTTTTCGACTTTGCAAGTTTAAATTTTTCAGTTTTTACAACTATTGTTTCAGTTTTTAGATTTTGCAATTTTTCAATTTGCGTTAGTCGAGTTTTCAATTTTTAATGTTTCAATTATTCGATTTTTCAGTGTTTCGATTTTTTTTTATTTAATTTTTTTTAATTTTTCGTTGCTTAAATTTTTCTATTTGTAATTTTCCAATTTTTCATTTTTTTGTTTCTTCGATTTTACGATATGCATCTCTTCGAGTTTTCATTTGTAAATTTTTCGGTTTTTCGATTTTCTAACTTTTGGATGATTCAATTTTTTGGTTTTGCAATTTCACGAGTTTTCAATTTTTAATTTTTCAATTTTTAGATTTTTAGATTTTTATTTCTTCGATTTTTCGATTTGCAACTTTTCGTTTCAATTTTATATTTTCTTTATTTTTTTTACAATTTTTCCATTTTTCAGTGATCCGATTTTATAATTTTTTTGTTTTTCCAATTTCAATTTTTAATTTTCCATTTTACTGCCTTGCAATTTTTCGTTTCGGATTTTTAATTTCTTTATGTTTTCAATTATTCAATTTTTCGACTTTCAATGTTACAGTTTTTCGACTTCACAATTTTGAAGATTCTATAATTTTTGGACTTTGCAATTTTTGGGTTTCTCAATTTTTCGATTCGATTCGTTTATTTTTTCTTTTCAATTCTTCGATTCATTAATATTTTTCGATTTTTAAGCTTCCTGACTTTTAGTTTTTCAATGTTTTAATTTTTCGTTTCTTCAGTTCTTCGATTTACAATTTTTTGATTTTCCACTTTTTCGATTATGCAGTTTCTTGTTTTTTCTGCTTGCTTAATTTTTCGATATTTCAGTTTTGCGATTTTTTCAACTTTTTAAAATTTCTCGAGTTTTCAATTTTTTATTTTTCAATTTTTCTATTCTTTAATTTTTCATTTACTCTATTTTTTTAATTTTTCGATTTTTCGGTGCTCTGATTTTATCATTTTTCGTTTTTTAAATTTTACATTTTTCAGTTTCTCCATTTTACAATATTTCGTTTCTTCAATTTTTGATTTCCAAGTTTTCTAGTTTTCATTTTTAAGTAGGTCTGTATTATAATTTTAGAAATTTTTCACCTTTTCAATATTACGATTTTAGAATTTTTCCATTTCTCGATTATTTGATTCTAAAACTTATTTATTTATACGATTTTATCGATTTGTCAATGTTACATTTCTACAACTTTACAATTTTGACGATTCTATAATTTATCGATTTTGCAATTTTTCGATTCGATTCGTTTTTTTTTTCTTTCCAATTTTTCGATTTTTAATCTTCCCGATTTTTAGTTTTTCAGTGTTTCAATTTTTTGTTTCTTCAGTACTTTGATTTGTAATTTTTCGATTTTCCTCTTTTTCGATTTTGCAGTTTCCCGTTTTATCTGCTTGTTTAGTTTTTCGATTTTTAATTTGTCGTATTTTCATTTTTACGATTTTTTCAACTTTTCGAATCAATGGAAAAATTGTAAAATTGAAACATCAAAAATGAAATTACGAAAATGTATAAAATGCAAACTTTGAAAAATCTAAAAATTGGAAATTAAGTACTTGAAAAACTGAAGAAACGAAAAACTGAAAAATCGAAAGATTAAAAATTAAGAAACTTCAAAATATAAAAGGAGCAAATCTAATTTAAAAAATCGAAAAATTGGTTAATTGAGAAATCCAAAATTTGCAAAATTGAAAAATTTAGAAATTGGGAAATTGAGGAATTGAAAAATCAAGGATTGAAAATTTTTAGAATTGTATAAAAGAAAATGATAAAATCCAAAGAAACAATGAAAAATAAAGAAAATGAAAAAAACGAAAAATTGTGATACAAAATGGAGTAAATGAAAATTAAAAGTTCGGGAAAATGAAAAATAAAAACCAAGAACCTTAAAAATTGAGAACCGAAAAATTGAAAAATCAAAAAATTAAAAATTGAGAAACTGAAAAATTCAAAAATGAAAAATTGAAATATCCGAAGATTGATAAATTGAAAAATTGCAAATCGAGAAATTGAAGAAACAAAAAACTAAAAAATTTGAAAGGCAAGAAATTGAAAATTTGAAGAAATTAAAATTGCAAAAAACGAAAAATCATTAAACCGAAACATTGAAAAATGGTAAAAATGAAAAATTAAATTACCTTAAATGAAAAAATTAAAAATTGTGATATCAAAAAATTGGTCAAAGGTAAATAAATGTAGATTTTTCGAAAAACTATAAGGTTTTATTTTGTGAATTTTATTTTTTATACCGTATAAGTTAAAATAAAGATATGTATGTAATATTAAAGTAAATGTAAAGAAGCGTGCTATGTATTTGTTTCAAGTGAGTTTTTCCATTGCAAAATTTTGTGATAATTTCGTCAACATTTTTTAATATTACTAATTATTATTAATAATAGTACTGTATTTACAACTTTTCGGGAAAATGGACTAAGTCCTTCTTGATTTAATCAATACAATAAACTGCTTCATTCATTAATTTTTTTGAGTCATCTTGTATAAGTAATTCTAAAAACTACATTGATAAACCACATGTATAGAGTCATAATATTTTGCATAGTTTGCAGTTGTTGGTAGGAATGATTTGTCAATTTTTAGTTGGCGTGCTATCATCTAAATGACAAAATCCTAATATACATACCAAATTTGACAACAATCGGTCCAGTAGTTTGGAAGATTATCTGTGTAATAAAAATCCCGACGGACGGCAGACATACAGACAAACGGAATCCAGAGACCTATTTATTCGTGCTCTAGGAGTCATGAAAGGTCGAGAAAACACAAGAGTAGGGAGTCAGCTGATGGACTCGATTCAATACTTCCTTACGCTCGGGAAGTAAAACAGATACGTGTAGACTGTTAAACTTAATCAAAATTTTGTAATGACGACATCAACTTTTTGGCAAGGCCAGATTAATAGATATACATACTATAATAATAATAGTTGATTTCTTCTTAGAGTATTGATACAGCAAAATTTTCAGATGACATAATTAAGTTTTGAGAGGGAGAGGACATCAACAGCACTCGGTCTAAAAAAATCGCCAACAGACAGATAAACGACAGACAGACGGAAACTGGAGACCTACTTTTATATAATCTAGGAGTCATAAAACGTCGATCGAACGCTACAAACAAAATGATTTATTTTGTCTACATTATTTTTTTAATTGACAAAATTAATAACAATAGCAAAAATTATCTGACGAATTACAAATAAACGATATTGTTTCAATAATGATACATTACCTACATTTTTTATATACTTAATGTAGAGGTCACGTTTGACTGCGTTTAACTCACATTTGCCTGAAAAATTGGCGGAATTAAACCACAGCGATCAATCCTTCTCAAATTAATAAATGATTTAATTAATTTTCATGGCTATTACCTTCAGAATAAACATCATTAATAGTAGTGCCAAAAACTAATTATAGTTCTGTGAGCACAGAAAGACAAAGTTATGAGAATTTATACCTAGTTTTGTTTTATATTGCTTTAGTGTGCACGTGTTTAAAACGTCCCGTTTTTAGTATATAGCCTTTCAGATTTAGTCATTACAATATTTCATGTTTCGCTCACATGACCAAGTAGGGCGTTTAGTAAAGTGTTTAGTTAGTAACTAGATTTTCATCGTCGTAAGTGTCTGCAAACGAACCGTAGCGTCAGCTACATGATTAAGACAAAAACTTCCAGCTCTTAACATTGTGTTAATAGGGACAATTCAAGTAGCCCTTCAGAAGTTGTATTACAACTGGCATCTCATGCTGCTGCGCGAAAACTTACGAAAACTCTTTATAGTAGTGGGTACTCAAATTGAGCAATTTTCTTCGTTTATTCGGCAAAAGGTAATTGACCAGCGAAATGTAGAAAATCTTATAGAAGAATTGAAAACAATTTGTTATAAGTATAATTAAACAACGCATTTAAAATATGGAGATAGTATACACACTGCATGAAAAGAACCATAATATATATAAGACAGGTTTTTTGTTCTACAATTTAATTTTGAAACTGAAAAACCGAATTCTCTGAAATCTTGCAAACCTTTAAAAGTTATCATAAGTATGGTCAATTTTTAATCAAAATGTACCTATGTGTTTATCGGCTCCAAAAAACTGATTTTATATACGGTGACACAAAAAATGTTATCATTAAAAAGCTCAATTTGTTGCACTCTACTTCGGAGGCGAAGGAAGTTGTGTCTTATAACATGAAGCCAATTTTTTTCGACTACGTAGTTTCGTCAATTTAAGCTGCAAACAATCGATCAAAACGGTGCGCAGTGCGAAGGTGTCGCAGCCGGTCTTGTAAAAGATGTAAAAGAGATGTCGTCTTTAATATCATAAAGTGTAAATATTGTGAAAGTTCTTTTCATTCAAGTTGTGCAAAGCTTGTTAGTGGAGTTCAAGTGATTAACAGCCAAACGCGCATATGTTGTCAAACTATTCAGAATTTGGACACACGTCATACCAATGTTGATGACAAATTTTGAGACGCGGTTAATGAAGTTGTTAAGAATAACCTGATGGTGAACCCTATCCTATGTTACACCTTAAACCAAAAAGATCGACATATTTGTGAACTATTATCCATTCACGATCTTTACATAGTAAAGTAGACTTTGATATTGTTTCTTTAAGTTGGATAAACTGATTTGATGATTTAGTTTTTTGTCTATCAGTAGTCTGATTGACATTAGCTTTGAGCTGGATTGCCACTTTTCTACTTCATTTATTAGATCAGAATTATTAGACGCAATTTTTTAATCAAGCAAACAAATGTTTTAATTTTGTCAGCATAGATAATAATTTGTCATTGTGACAGATTCACAGATCATTGCGACATTATTTAAAAAGAAAATTCCTAAAATAGTTTTACTACAAAAAAAATTGCAATAAAAAGATGCTTTTTGCAGTTTCGAAAAGACAGGCTCGATCTTTCTTTCGAAGAAGTAACTATGAGGGTCTCGAACATATTTTCTGTAATGTAAAAATACGCTGTAATTTTTTTTTTTTTTCTCATAGGTGGAAACATCAACTGTGGCGAAAATTTTATCAACAGGGGACCAAAATTTAAAAACATCACTATCTGACAAGCGAAAACCAACGGATTTATTACAAATTATATGTTTCGAAAAGACCTGCAACGACAAATTTGACAAATTAATGAAAAAAACGAATATTTCACTGTATGTAGATACTTACTCTTTTGGCATATTCTAGAGAACAGTTGGAATTTAAAGGGAGGCGAACCACATTATACAAAATTCTTAAGTCAATGAGTTATAAACACAGGGAAGTAAATGGTCGCAAAATTCTATGTGAACAAAAACATGTCGTTGCAGCCAAAATTACTTTTTTGAGAACATATTTACAGTTTCTAAATTCTTGTGAAAATTTGACTTTCGTGTATATGGATGAAACATGGATCATTCAAAATGGTTTGTCCATTCGTCGCTGGGTGCACGATACTGATCTAAAAAGCAATCCCACCAAAATTAAAAGTGATGGATCAAGGTTTACTATTCTCCACGCGGGTTGTTCAACGGGGTTTTGGATGTTTGTAACAATTTTTTTAATTCAAAAAATAACCATAGAGACTATCATAAAACGATGGACGGGACAATTTTTCAAAATCGGGTGGTTAATCAGCTCATTCCTGCTTTGGCAAAGTTGAACCAAAAATGTGTGGTGGTTTTAGACAATGCACCGTATCATTCGGTTCAGTTGGATAAACGACCCACTTTTTGTAGTAAAAAATGTGAAATGCAGGAATCGCTCTTTAAACATAGTGTTGAATTTGACAAAAAAATTTCGAAGAAACAGTTGTGGGATTTAATAAAACACTTCAGAAACAATAGAAAAAAAATATATTTGGTAGACGAGACATTAAGAGAAAGTGGCCATGAAGTTCTTAGATTACCTCCGTACCATTGTCAATATAATCCAATTGAAATGGCGTGGAGATTTTGTAAGAACTATTACAACAAGCATATAAATTCTCAACCTTCATTAAAAAATAGGGTGGAGAATTTATGGCTTGAGGCGCTTTTTAAATGTACTCCAACCATGTGGCAAAATTTTTGTAAACATTGTGAAAAACTTATTTTGGCAGATTGGGAAAAAAATATGGGAAATCTTTGGTACGAATCTATACCTCCTTTCATTATTACGCTAGATGAATCTGATTCAGAATCTGAATTTGAAAATGACGGTGATGATACAGATTTTCATAGCGAAATAATGTAAATGGAGTGAATTGTAGCTTGTCGGGGGGTGATATTTTTACGCATCTTTCGTTCTAAATTTACCAAGGTAGTATGTGAAAAACTACCTGACGTACAACAAAATAAGTATAATTTTAGTTAGATCATCCACGTTGTTACTTTGCACCAAATTCTAAGCATTTTCATTTTTTTTTTGTAACTCTTCATGGACCTGGAGAAGGCATATAGTAACGTTCTTATTAATAAGCGTTTGGAAGTACTTAGTAAAAGCAAATAAAGAGCACTTACGTAAGCATTAGTAATAGCTACATAGATAAATCATTCAATTTAAGGCCGGAAAAATGTTTCAGAAGAGCTAAACCCATCAAAGCACTAGAGCAAGGTTGTTGTCTTTTACCAACCCTTTTAGTAATCTTAGAAAAGTGAAAAAAGAAGTTGGAAGATATGGAAATAGGCTGTTCACAAAGGTCGAAATTTCCATTTCTAAGAAGAGTGGGCGAGCAGAACGAACTGATGATTGAGAATTAAAGATGAGATGCTAAATGTGGCATGCGACAATAGTCGTATGTAGAACCCCATTCATATAAAAACAATATTTAAGTGAAATTTTAGTGTTTGTTCCTTACATATGAAATAAACACTTACAAAAAGCCGAATAACTCTTTTAAATAGCGTAAAATTTTATGCTTTCTAAGAAATGGATACCGTTAACTTGGTCATTGCTACTGAAAACTGAAACTATCGGCAACAATGTTTATATTTTTGGCATATTTTTTAACCCTTAATTTAATAAAACATAACCAAACGAAAAAAGTTCAGGGAATTTTTATTCTTCTGCATCGAATACCAACAAACTCACTAGATTTTCATGGCCAACCCTACTATATAAAGATCGTGAACGGATAATACGTGAAAAAATTTCATCGTTAAACGCGCAGGTTACAAAGAAAAAATGCACACAGATTACGAATCGTCTCAACTCGGTCGAAGTAAAAATTGGAAAAAAGTACAGGAAAACTTCTATATTGCTGTAAGCAGTTGGAATGGGCGCATCGACCAGTGAAATATATTAGACAATGTAATACATTTGGTGGATCTATTATTTATACAGCTAATTACTTACACTCACAAGTAGAAAAAGTACCTCCACTTGATTAACCAAACTCAGATCAATTCTTTGAACATTATGAATATTTGTAGAGAAGCTGCTAGTGATTCCAAAATGTTTTGTTTAAAACTTGCAAAAGTTTTACAGTTTACTTGTGGAAAGTTTAAATATCAAGTTATAACGAGTGATTTAAATGTTGATAAAATGATTCGGAACAATATAAAATTTTATGTGAGATATCTATTTTTAGCATTTGGATTTACTTCGCTAGTAAACCAAGCTACACATATTGCTGCATACGGCACTAAAGTCACCAGTAGTTCATTTGATTACATAAAAACAAATATTGCAGACAATGTCTAAGTAGAAAATTATGGTGTGTAAAATTTCAAGCAAGGTTTACTAAACAAAATTTTGACATAATATCATCAAGTTTTTGAAAGGGATGAACAGATAAATTCTTTAGCGATTTACCGTATCCACGGTATCAGTTTCAGAAATTAAAATATAGTTTATATAAGAAACTGAAGTTGATTAATTGACTATACTTCAGGGGCAAGGGAGCTTCTGTTTAAACAACCTTAAAGCCTTCTTATGAACAAAAAGTTTTAAAGCTCAAGGATTAAATAAAATACTACTTTTGACAAATAAGGAAAAATAAACTTGAAATATGCTCTACTTTACAATTAAAAGTTATATATGCCACCGGTATCGCATTAATTACTATTATTGTATATACAGCAAGTAAAAATAAACACAAAATACACACCAGTACACATCACATGATTTTTTTTTATGATTATTCAACCGCTTCATCATCAATTAGTCAACAAAGACAGATATTTCTAAATTTGTTTATTCAATCAAAGGTCGTTTGAATCGTTTTTAATTTTCGGAAAGCTATTTATTAATCATCGTGTACCGCAAATCAAAACAGTTAGACGCATTTCTAAATTACCTGATACAAAAAGTCGACGATTTTGTGTTAGTAATACTTTTTCAGTGTATTGTATTACTTTAAAGAATGAAATTTACATTGGCACTCAGTTAGCAGCGTTTAAAGCTTCAAGCAATGCATATGTCTCATGTGGGTGGAAAATTTATCTCTGTTTTCGGGAAAGAGGGTAAATTGGTCCCACACAATTTAGCACAGATTCTTGTCAGTCGAAAAAAAGTGTTATTTTTTTATTTTAATCTTTTGGCAGTAATGTGACGATATCACTTTTATCACCCGTCCAAAACATTTTTTAAAATTAAGAATTTTCAAACTATATGTACATACAGGTGTTTTTTTTTTATATTTGAAACAACCGTTGCAACTTTGTTTTAAAGATAAACCTGTAGTTCTTTGGGCAGATTTGTATCATTTTAAAATACCAACCTGTCTAAGCACATCTTCTTATTATCACTTCCGGTAGACTCCAAAATGACATCAACTTCATTTTTTAAAATGGGGCACTCGGTATATTTTCTATAAATGGAAAGCTCTCTTATTTTCAAAAATCGATTAGAAATAATATTAAAATTAGTAATTAAAAAGTTATTCAGTAAAATAAATCAAAAACTATCTATTTAATTCAAATCTAATTACTTGAAAAATAAGTGTTTGATATGTCAGTTTGTCATTTATAACAAACAGGTTAGTATTTATAGAGCTTTATCATTGTTGTAATCACTCAAAAGGAGTTCTGAAAAATTTCAATATTGTATGAGAAATGCAACAAAAGCGTGAATCACAGTTACCACAAGTTCAACGAATTATACCCGAATAAAAAAAATTGTATCGGAGATATTTGAAACAAATTATTATTGATAAAATTGTGTCGGAGATATTTGAAACAAATTATTGATAATTTAAGAAATAGAGGTCAGTTTACACTAAAAAAACGAAAATTCGTAAATATAACCGAAGATGGCATGGTGCGCAATATTTTGTTAGCTCTTGTTGAAAATAGAGACAAGATTCAGACAAGGGGAAACCACAGAGTTTGGAAAGTTAATGTATAGTAAATAATACCATAATTGGACAATACTTTTTTGATATCAACCTGAATGGCGAGCAATATCTACGTATTCTGCGGCAAACGGAAGATTATTTAGATACATTAATTAAAACATGTATTAAAAAATATACTGGGTGTACTACAAAATAAAGTTTTGTGTAATTTCCGATGTTACCGAAAACGAGACTTAAATAATGTGTTTGTGTTTACCATTAAATAGATCTTCTATTACGACACAAATTTGTCCAAAGAGCAAAGGAGATATCTTCAAAAAATAAAAAGCTTCGATTTTTCAGGTTTTTGATTTTTCGATTTGTTGATGTTTTGATTGCTCAATTTTTTAAATTTTCGATTTTTCGCCTTCACGATTTTAGATCATCACATTTTATACCAATATACGAGCACTGGTTTGTGAAGGACGCCGGGGCTCGAATATTTTAGAATACAGTAATGTTGCGCCCGTGTATATTTAATAATGATAAAATAAAAATTGTCATAATAACATCGACTTACCCAAAATAATATTCAGTTTTGCTGCATTGTAGCTTAATTAATAATTTTAATCGCTTTCTCTGTTTTGAGGAGACAATTTGCTGGATGCTTATTTGTCGCATTCTTTCGATGTATAAACATAAACAATTGAAATTAAGCATGTACTGATAATATATTTTTAGTTCAGAGGCGAGGGAAGATCTGTCTAAATAACTTTAGACCAATTGTTTGCGTTTAAGAGAGAAAGTTTTACTTTTAACAAATTTCGAGGATCCGTGGAGTTCTTTATTTGGAAAGAATTTTACAGAATCTTAGGGGCTCTTAGCGTCTTTTTTCTAAATATGTGATGTTTCGTTTTTGAAGGAGAAATCAAAATATTATCAAAACTGATCAATTGAAAAATCAAGAATTTTAAAAATCTAAAAAATCCAAAAATTCAAAAATTAAAATATTGAATAAATAAAAATGTTGAAAAATGTAATATTATAAAGCTCGCAAAATTCTGAAAAATCGAGTAAGTAAAAAACCAAAAAAAAAAAAACAGAAACTCGAAAAATTTAAAAATCGAAATCTTGAAAAATCTCAAAACTTAAACAGAGAAAAAAGAGAGAAATGATTTATCGTAAAACTGAGAAATCGAGAAATCGAAATCGAAAAGTTGAAAAAACGGAAAATCGAAACATCAAAAGATCGATAAGTGGAGAAGTCGAAAAATCGAAAATTGAGATATCCAAATAGCCAAAGATCTAAAAATGGGAAAATTTAAACTTAAAAATGAATTGAAAAATCTAAAAATCTAAAAATGAGAAGGCAAATATAGAAAGATTGAGAAATCGGAACACCAAAAAAGTGAAAAATTTAAAAATTCGAAAAATTGAAAATTTACAAAATCGAGAAATCAAAACATCAACGAATCGAAGAATTAAAAAAATTGAAAAATCGAAATATGTAAGATTTAAAAAGTCACAAAATTTTCAAAAATCGAATGAACAAAAAATCAAAGAAACAGAAAGTCGAAAAATCTAAAAATTAAAAATCGAAATACATATTGAAAAATCCTAAAACTTAAACATTGAAAATATGAGAAATCGGGAAATCGGTAAGGCGAAAAATCGAAAAGTCGAAAAGTTAAAAAAAACACTAATCGAGAAATTGAGAAATCGAAAAATCAAAAAATTTAGAAACGCCAAAAAATGAAAAATTGAAAAATCGAAAAATTTAAATACATACATAGCTAAATCCCAAAACTTAAACGCTGAAAAAATGGAAAAGTGAAAAATCGAAAAGATGAATTATCGAAAAACTGAAAAATCCAGAAATCGAACATCAAAAGATTAAGAAATGGAAGTGGATAAAAATCAAAAAATGGGAAAATTCAAAATTGAAAAATTTTAACTTAAAAAAACCGATAAACCGAAGAAGTGTAAAATCGAAATATCGAAAAACTGAAAAATTAATTGCGAAAAATTGAAAAATCGAAAAATTTAAAACGAGAAGGCAAAAATTCGAAAAATAGAAGATTTTAAAAATCGAGCACTCAAAACATCAACAAATAAAAGAACTCAAAAATCGAAAAATGTAAGATTTAAAAAGCGCAATATTTTGAAAAATGGAATAAGTTAAAAAAACGAATAAAATGCATACAGTTTAAAATAGCCTTCATCCACGGTTCTAATTAAAAAATTTCTACTAAAATTGTTTTCGAGTCACAGTACAAAGACATAAAATTGCATCCAGAATGTTTCTATAAACGCGTCGTGTGCCTTGGTGAAACTGGTAATTAAACTGGAAGCTTATTTGAATTGAACTAATTAAAAACAAATTTAGTTACTTTAAAATATACGAACATCTTCGCAATATAGACACCGTTTTATACTCAGGCTCGTAAAAACCCACAAGTAAATATTATATGGCTAATATAATTTTGAATAATCACTAAAACTATGTAGTTTTAATGAAAACTTGGTACTTAACGATCGTTAAGAAAGGCTTTGCATATTTTAGTTCGCTATTACTTACTAACTTGCAATAATAAAGGCACTCACGAAAATTAAAAGTTCATTAATCAATTGCTGCAATATCAATTATAATTTTTTACTACAAGCACAAACTTTGAAATCTCAAAAAAGTCTAATTTTATACTATTTTATTTCCCATTTAACCTAGATGTTTGCTTTAGTGTTAACATATGATCAGTACGCGGGAATTTGTTTTAACCGCTGCAATCCCCCAGTTGAAGTAAGGTGTATTTTACGGCGAGTAGCGGGGACGCCTTGATCTGGTCCACAAGGTCATAGCCAGTGCGTCGCTTGGAGTGTTTACAACTAGTAAAAAACTACTTCTATATTACTATATTACTTCAAATAATAATACTTGATGCCCTTTTTAATTTTTCAACCACAGGACCACAGATTTGTGATCTTGAAATGTTATATTATGTTAAAATAGCCCAAAAGAAAAATATATTTGTAATCAAACTATCGCCGCGACAGCACTGGTTCTAGCGTATGAGATACAATTCCGCCCGTTGCATATGATTAACTGATTTTACTATACAGGGTGATATATTACGTTACCGCAATCTTTCGAAAATATTACCGATAACGTTGCCAGTGTGTTTTCTCGGTTTATTCGAGTGTGAAATAATTTAAGGTGAGTTTCTTTAATTTTCATTGACATTAAACTTGTATTGTTTTGCGCATTACCATAGAAGGGTGTTGGATTGCCTTGAAGTGGTCGTTAGGGAAGATGGGGCAGGAAGCTGTCTGTTAACCCTTGACTTTCTAGAATGTATCTCAACCGACGGTTTAAATAATGCGGATGAAAATGTTACGTTGGTAAAGGAATAGATCACGTGAATTAAATTAAATCATTTTTTATTGTAAACTTCAAAAACGATGTTTTTGTGAAAATTATGATCTCCGAGATTATTAGATATGTTTAATGTTTTTGGTACACAAATAAATACGTCTACGAAGCCTTTATAAATACATTCTGAGTTTCGTTTCCAATTCTATCAGACTCATAATTACTCGTGAATCGCTCTGTATTAATAAGTAATTAAATCCAGTGGTGATTAGGCAAGATTTAGTTATGTGAGAATGCGGTTTCAATGGCTGTTAGCTTTCATTACATTAATTAAATTTGGCGCACTATCAGATTAACGGTGCATTATTTTAATTACTTGTTGGAGGAATACGTCGAACAAACATTTCAATCGGTTTATTTCAGCTCACATACACAAATTTGTATAAAGCAATTACACATCTCTACAATTCATTAGCTGGGATTAGCATCGGTGTTACACTCGGAGTTCGGATCCGCTCTTCCTTAGTGTATCAAATATACTTGTCAGTTTTAATTTTACAACATTAGTAATAGTTAACTGACGAAATTAGCAGATGTTGTAAACCTGATCTCTCTATTCCATTTATTTTTCGCCATCATCGACTGGTGAAATATAAGGATACTACTAAGATGTAACGAACCCGGTGTGTGTGATGCATTATTTAACATCTCTGGCTGGAGAAACTTTGGAATGTGTAACAGTTACTTAACGAAATAAAGAGTTTGTGAATGGATATCACATTGAATTAACCACTGGAAGTTTGAATTTGTTCAATTGTTTTAATCCTATTTCTACATTCGGCAAAAGTCGACGTTTATTTTCATATGTACGATAATCAAAGCAACCATATTATAGGTATTTTTTAGATTTTACAACTTTGATTCATTAAACCGTACAATAGTTTAACAATGACTGTATCAAGGTATAGTGTGCCAAGGAATAGAGCGATTTTTCGACTTTGTTGTATTTGGCTGTCACGCTTCTCTTAGACAGCACAAGCTTATCTTTAGCTGTGTTAGTCTAAGGCTTGAAAAATTCAAAATCAAAAAATCACTGTATTCATGGTCACACTATACTGTACTGGCTCCACAGTTGAAAGTGTATAAATTTCATTAAATTTCCGTAAATTATTAGCCGATATTAAAAAATTTTGTAACAGCGTAACTATTAAGTGCAAGAATCGTGCGGTTATGATATAAGAAACTATTTAAAGGAACAATATTATGTCGCATTTGTTACATAAATATGTAAACTACGATGGCGTTATCATGTGATACTAGAGCAACCATAAGAGAAATCACTCAACGATAAAAATGTCCATAGGTATAAAAAAGAATCAAATCATTAACCTCCTGAAATATAAGTCCAACAAATCCCGTTTCTGCGATGTTTGTTTTGTGATAACCTTATATCGCATAAATAACACCCCTGCATCCCCTGTGTCATGGGGCGCAAATTGCAAAAGACGGACAAAGTAAAATATACTTAAAGCAGATAACCAACGGGAAAAATGGCCTCTCAGCAATAATACCAAGCTTTAACTTCAAGCGTTTGTTTATACATCGGAAGAATGTCATGTAAAAATTTGTTTGATTTGCGAGTTCGTCACAGAGGTTAAAATTATTAATTAAACCACAGTTGAATACAATGGTCTGAATATTATTATTATTTCATTCTTATTAAATAAAGACGTGCGTATCCTCACCTTTTCAAGAAAATGGGGCGACTCGTTCTTAATTCGATCAATAAAAAATTGTTATGATAAACGTAGATAATACACAGCGCGAGAGAAAACGAGAAAAAAACAAATAGCGAGTATAACATCGAACGTGCGACCGTCGGACCGCGTGTTAACGCCTTATTAACCGCATGGCCACGGACGGTTATATCTTAAGCTAGTGATAAAATGTTACTATACTGTGTTAATATTTTTTGTGACCATTTGGCCATTTAGCGAAAAAACTCAAAGCGGATTCGTACACCACAAATATAGGAGTACATTATTGTACAACATTTAAATCATTTTAAACTAGAATTCTTTGAAATGACGTCACCAAATTGTTGGTGGGGATGATTAATCAAATTTGGGTTGGCGTTTAACCATCTACATATTATTCCTAAAAGTTACAAAATTTGTCAACAATTGGTCGAGTAGTATGGGAGATTATGGGTCTAATAAAAATCGACACGGACACCAGACAGACAGACACACGGGCATACTCTAGGGATCATGAAACGTCGCGAAATCATAAAAATGGCCATTCGTCCGATGGACTCGATTACTGTACTCACTTCTTTCTTTCTTTACTATACTTCTTTCAAATTATTTCATATTCTTTCAAATTCTTATAAAGTCTTTCAAATTCTTTCAGACTCTTTCAAAGAAGAGAAGCCCCGAAGATTTTTTAAATTTTTTTCAAAAATAAAACAGGATCACGAAGAAACTTCAAATTCGTTCTAAAATGAAATACCAGAAGCCCGTAAGATTTTCAGGTTCTTGAAATAGGCCACCAAATTTATGCAAAATTCTTAAAAAAATATATCAGGTGCCCTTCTTCAAAATTTTTTCAAAAAGGAAAGAACAGAAGTCTCCAAAATTCTTTCAAATTCGTAGCAAAGCAAAACACGACAGGCCAAAATTAGTAAAAAAAAAACAGAGTCCACCAAAATTCCTTCAAATTCTTTTAAAGTTGAAGCCCTGAAGATTCTTTTTTTTTTCGAAAATAAAAGAGCGAAAATCACCAAGCTTCTACAAAATTCGCTCTAAAACAAAATACCAGAGACCTACGATTTTTAAATTCTTAAAAATCATCAAAGGCCACCAAAATTCTTTAAAAAACAACAGACCAAGAACCCCCATGATTCTTCAAAATTCTTTCAAATTATTTCATATTCTTTCAAATTCTTTCAGGCTCCCTCAAAAACCAAACACGAAGCTCTGAATATGCTTTAAATTTTTTTCAAAAATAAAACAGACAGGGTCACGGAGAATATTTCAAATTAGTTCTAAAATGAAACACCAGAAGCCCCTAGGATTTGCAGATTCTTAAAAAACAGTAAAATTCTTAAAAATATATATCAGGTGTTCTTCAAAATTTTTTAAAAAATAAAAGAACAAGAGCCTCAAAAATTCTTTCAAATTCGTAGTAAAACAAAACGCCAGAGGTCAAAATTAGTAAAAAAAAACCAGAAGCCACCAAAATTCTTTCAAATTCGTTTAAAAACAAAACACCAGAGCCACCAAGATTTTTAAGTTCTTAAATACATCAGGGGCCACCAAAATTCTTTAAAAAACAAAAGAGCAGGAACCCACACGATTCTTCAAAATTCTTTCAAATTATTTCATATTCTTTCAAATTCTTATAAAGTCTTTCAAATTCTTTCAGGTTCTTTCAAAAATCAAACACCGAAGCCCTGAAGATACTTTAAATTTTTTTCAAAAATAAAACAGAGCCGGTCCCCAAGAATATTTCAAATTAATTCTAAAATGAAACACCAGAAGCCCCTAGGATTTGCAGATTCTTAAAAAACTGTAAAATTCTTAAAAATATTGCAGGTGCTCTTCTTCAAGATTCTTTAAAAAATAAAAGAACAAGAGCCTCAAAAATTGTTTCAAATTCGTAGTAAAACAAAACACCAGAGGTCAAAATTAGTAAAAAAACGGAGGCCACCAAAATTCTTTCAAATTCGTTTAAAAACAAAACGTCAAAGCCTTAAACATTCTTTTTTTTTTCGAAAATAATAGAGCGAATATCACCAAGTTTCTACAAAATTCGTTCTAAAACAAAAAAGCAGAGCGCCTAAGATTTTTAAATTCTTAAATATCACCAGAGGCCACCAAAATTCTTTAAAATTCTTTAAAAAACAAAAAAGCAGGAATCCACATGATTCTTCAAAATTCTTTCAAATTATTTCATATTCTTTCAAATTCTTATAAAGTCTTTCAAATTCTTTCAGGCTCTCTCAAAAATCAAACAACTCTAAGCCTTGCAGATTCTTTAAATTTTTCTCAAAAATAAAACAGAGACGGTCACCAAGAATATTTTAAATTCGTTCTAAAATGAAACACCAGAAGCCCCTAGGATTTGCAGATTCTTAAAAAACTGTAAAATTCTTTAAAAAATAAAAGAACAAGAGCCTCAAAAATTCTTTCAAATTCGTAGTAAAACAAAACGCCAGAGGTCAAAATTAGTAAAAAAAAACAGAGGCCACCAAAATTCTTTCAAATTCGTTTAAAAAAAAACGTAGAAGCCTTCAAAATTCTTTTTTTTCGAAAATAAAAGAGCGAAAATCACCAAGTTTCTACAAAATTCGTTCTAAAACAAAACACCAGAGCCCCCAAGATTTTTAAATTCTTAAATATCAGAGGCCACCAAAAATTCTTTAAAATTCTTAAAAAAAAGAGCAGGAACCCACATGATTCTTCAAAATTTTTTCAAATTATTTGATATTCTTTCAAATTCTTATAGATTTTCAAATTCTTTTAGGCTCTCTCAAAAATCAAACGCCGAAGCCCTGAAGATTCTTTAAATTTTTTTCAAAAATAAAACAGAGACGGTCCCCAAGAATATTTCAAATTCGTTCTAAAATAAAACACCAGAACCCCCTGGATTTGCAGATTCTTAAAAAACTGTAAAATTAAAAAAATATATATATCAGGTGCTCTTTTTCAAAATTCTTTAAAAAATAAAAGAACAAGAGCCTCAAAAATTCTTTCAAATTCGTAGTAAAACAAAACGCCAGAGGTCAAAATTAGTAAAAAAACCAGAGGCCACCAAAATTCTTTCAAATTCGTTTAAAAACAAAACGTCCAAGCCTTCAAAATTCTTTAAAATTCTTTAAAAAACAAAAGAGCAGGAACCCACATGATTCTTCAAAATTCTTTCAAATTATTTCATATTCTTTCAAATTCTTATAAAGTCTTTCAAATTCTTTAAGGCTCTCTCAAAAATCAAACACCGAAGCCCTGAAGATTCTTTACATTTTTTTCAAAAATAAAACAGAGACGGTCCCCAAGAATATTTCAAATTCGTCCTGAAATGAAACACCAGAACCCCCTAGGATTTGCAGATTCTTAAAAAACTGTAAGATTCTTAAAAAGATATATTAGGTCCCCTTGTTCAAAATTCTTTAAAAAAAATAAAAGAACAAGAGCCTCAAAAATTCTTTCAAATTCGTAGTAAAACAAAACGCCAGAGGTCAAAATTAGTAAAAAAAAACAGAGGCCACGAAAATATGTAGAAAAGCGAAAATCACCAAGTTTCCACAAAATTCGTTCTAAAACAAAATACCAGAGCCCCCAAGATTTTTAAATTCTTAAATATAATCAGAGGCCACCAAAATTCTTTAAAATTCTTTAAAAAACAAAAGAGCAGGAACCCACATGATTCTTCAAAATTCTTTCAAAAATGAAACACCAGACGCCTACAAGGTCCTTTTAAATTCTTTGACAAATAAAATAAAAAACACCACAAAGATTCATTACGCTCAGGATGTAAAAATCTATTTTTGAAAATATTTCTGAAAAAAATTGTTTGTATTTTAAAAATTTGTATTAGGAAAGAGTTAAAGCTTACCACAATTTGTCTTTTTTAAAGACAGTTGTATGAAAATATTTTTAGCCATCAGCGGATAAATCACGTTAAAAATAGTTGTCTACCATGGCAAAACTGGGCGTCAGATCTGTTTGATCTATTCCGAATGATAGTGTATGAGCTCTTTTAATAATTAAATGAAACACGGAACAAAAGATCAGAGGTCGTCAATGCACCAATCAATAACTTCCTGCTGCAAAATCCCCCACTTTTTCATAAATTACAGAAGCAAAAATCCAATTAGGCATCCCATCTGGTGTATTGATCCATCCATCTGAATTGCATAAATTAACACCTCGCGCAGCGTCGCTCTTCCAATTACACGAATTACCGGCAATCGAGCCGCCATCAAGCAACCCCAAGTAACGATTTCTTCAACACTAGAACCGCTATAGTGCAAACATCTTCGTAATTATGCACCGAGTCCACCGATAAGGTAATCGATACCCTCTAGAACAAGTCCCAGCATCGTTTCTCCAAACTAACGGTCCGTCGATCTCTTCCGCTTTAGCGAAACTTGTTTTTGCGCGCTAGACCGGCCATTCATCGGCGAAAGAACTCCTTCGGGGAACACACAAACAAGAAAACAAACATCGCTTCACTTTTCCTAAATGAATGTAATTCTTTCAGGGTTTCTTCAGGAGGAGCATACAGAAGCAGATCGAGTACAGATGTTTGCGTGACGGCAAATGCCTCGTTATACGTCTCAATAGGAATCGATGTCAGTACTGCAGGTTCAAAAAATGCCTCTCCGTTGGAATGTCCAGGGACTGTGAGTATAATGGACTCGATTTATTTGCCGTGCGCTGACAGCAGATGCTCTTTATGGCACCACGCGAACGACGTAATGGATGAACTTGAACGCGAAACTCCGGCTGGAAACAAAAGAGAACATAATTGGCTAAAAACAAGTACGACGTAGAAGTATTTCTACTCTCGTCTAATTTTATATCGTGTTTTAACGGTGTTCTGCCAGTAATATGCTTAGCGCTTATGTTAAATGATAAATGTAGGATAATAGTAGTTTCCTTTGCTTTATTAATCGGTCACTGCACGAACACAACACACTACACACACCCGCTACAAAAAATTTCAACCAAGTATAAACGTGTTTTACTAATTGTGTTGCATTTTCTTTGCACAAAAGGAACTACATTTAATGATCTTGCTGTTTAAATCCTAACTGTGTATGTATCTGTAGATCTAGCGAAAATAGGTAAAAATTCATAGAACCCGAAGAGAACAATTATTCATTTTTAGTCTACTCTGCAAATTTGAAAAGATTTAAGAACAGAGATTGAGTGCGCAACGCAGATGCCAGTCATATTTCTCGCTATTTCCTCGAAACCCCTCTAGAAAAGAGAAGTAGCGGAGTAGAAATTCAAATGTCATAATTATCCTTGACAGATGACATGTTAACCATGTTAAATTAAACTTTAAAAATGTCTCAGGTTGACAACTCTCGTGAAATATCAAATATATATATCAATCTCAAAACCAAGAATAGGTTATTCTTATCGCAAATTTAAAAAGTTTATAATAATACATTGTATTGGTACAGTTGAAATATTACCATTTACATCAACTTCAGATTTATTGCCACAAAAAGTTTGGCACTTTTTCATATTGGTCGTGCCATTAACATTTAAGTTCAGTTAGAGTTGAAGCTAAATAAAGTTTTTCAAAATCTTTATCTCGCACCCGCAGTTAAAATGTCAATATTTCAAAAATTACTAAACTATGTTTAAAAACTTGGACCTAAAATTAAGTGCTTTAGTTAAAAAATCCACTATAAATGCCACAAGTGTTTCCGCGTATCAGCCAAAAGTTTGTGCAGCTAAAATATTAATTTTTTTCATTATATTGCCAAATGAGTAGTTGTAGGTCTTCTCTGAATACAAAATCTAGAAAATTTCGGTTGGTTTACTTTTGCCAGAAGATGAAGTTGACAAGTTTTCGTCTTTGGTCACAAGAATTTTTGAGATAGTCGCATAGCTATATTCAATGTAACAAGTGTTATAAACACCTCTTTAGACACGAGTTTATTTAGGCACAAGCGGAGCGAGTGTTTAAAAAATAAGTGTCTACAGAGCTTTATAAATGCGGATCATTTATATTCTTTTTTCTATGACCTTAAGACCACAATGATCTAAATTCTGAAGATTATTAGATATCCTACAAAAAAATTGGTCGAAAGTTGTTTCCACAGAACTTCTCTCGCCCCTGCAGTACAATGAAACATATCCAGCATTTTCGAGTTGAGTTTTTTCTTTACACAATTTTGTGATGACGTCATCATTTTTGCAAGGACACGTCTGTCAACTTGGATTGGTTCAGTGTAATAATAAAAATAACAGTATTATATTCCAAAAATTTTCTGGGAAAATGGAGTGAGCCGTTCCTGATTTAATCAATAAAATAAATTCCCATTCATTAATTTTTTTGAGCCACCTGTTTAAGCAAATCTAGAAAATATAAATGCAATAATAAATCACAAGTACAAACCCATCATATTTTGCACATTTTGGGTAGAATTTATTCGGCAAAATTTTGAGATGACGTCATCAATTTTTTAGGGGCAATAAACACAAATTTATTATATAAAGTAAATTGATTGATTAATTTTTTGAAGTCACTCTGTATAAGCAGATCTAAAAAATATTAATGCAATGGTAAATTACAAGTATAGACTAATCATATTTTGCACATTTTAGATAGGATTTATTCGGCAAAATTTACCATGCTTACAATAACTTTCCATCGTCTCCAAAATTCCAAAGGATTCAGTTTTGCAATTCATTAATTTTTTGAAACATCCTGTATAAGCAAGTCTAAAAAAATATTAATGCAGTGATAAATCACAAGTATAGAAAAATATTTTGCACATTTAAGACAGGATTTATTCATCAATATTTTGAGGTGACGTCATCAATTTTTTAGAGAGAATGGATAAATAAATACATTTTGATCAAAAATTTACCATGTTTATGATAACTCTAAAACATCTCTAAGATTTCAAAGCATTCGGTTTTGCAGTTCCTGATTAAATAAATACAATATATTCACGCATTAATTGACTTTTTGTGACACCCTGTATAAGCAAATCCACAAAATATGAATGGAATGATAAATTACAAGCATATCATACTTTGGACATTTTAGATAGGATTTGTTCGGCAAAATTTTGAGCCAACGTCATCAATTTTTTGGAGAAGATAAGCAAATATATTTTGAATAAAAAATGTATAATGATTATAATAATTTTAAAACATGTACAAGATTTCAAAACATTCGGTTTTACAGACTGAAAATTAAATTTCAAATGTTTTATAATTTTGATTTTTTTCCAAAAATCTGGACGTTTCGGGTAAAAACTTAATTCGGAGTCGTAAACTACGTGTCTAGGACTATGTTATTTTATATAATTTAAAACGCATTTACTATGTACAATTTTGAAGTGACGACATCACATTATTTGTGGGGATGATTACACAAATTTTGGTTAGCGTTTTAACATCACTATATGATACCCATAATGCTTAAGTACAGAATTTGACAACAATCGACCCAGTACTTTCGGACATTATCTGTCTAATAAAAATCCGGGACGGCAGATAGACGGACAGACGGGCAGACGGACGGACGGACGGATACACGAACAGACGGACAGGCGGAAACGGGAGACCCACTTCTTCGTACTCTAGGGGTCGAGAAAATGTAAAAGTAGAGAGTCGACCGACGAACTCGATTACAATACTTCTTCGTTTACGTTCGGAAGTAAAAATGGTCGAACGTTATTTCGGCAGAACTTCCCTCGCTCTTAAAATATAATTCAAAAAATTTCGCTTCTTTCAAAAATAAAAAATCTGATTTTGCGATTTTTATTTTGTAATAACTTCTTAAAGTAAAAACCAGTGGTGTAAATTCCAACGGAGCACACGTGTGGACAATACTGAAAGGCGATAATAGGAAAAAATGTATTTTCGGTTTCCTAGTACATATGTTTAACTTCGACTGTTTATGTTTATACTTCGAAAGAATTCTATTTTTTTCTCCGAAAAACTAGATGTCTAACGTAAACACAAATTTGGAGAACATTTGTTCAGCAAAATTGTAAGATAACGTCAACATATTTTGGGGAGGCCATAAACGAATAAATTTTGATAACGATATATCACGCTTCCTACAACCTTGAATTATTTGCAATTAATCTCTAAAATGTTGTTATAAAATTTTGATTTTTTTCCCAAAAGTTTAGATGCCTACAGTAAAAACTGAACACGGATTCATAAATCGCACAAGCAGGATTATGTTATTCTATAAATTACAAGAAGCAGAATATTCAGCAAAATTATACGTCACCTTTTTTTGGGGGGCATAAACGAAAACATTTTGATTAAGTTCAATGAAAGTTAAATTGCAGTATGTTGTTTTAAAATTTAGATTTTTTTTTCAAAAATGCGAATGTCTAGACTCTAGAATAAAAACTCAACATGTATTCATAACCGCAAATGCAGGAGTATGTTACTTTATAAAATTTAAATAACATTTACTACTGTAAATTTTAAAGATGACGTCATCCCATTGTTGGTGGGGGTGATTAGACACATTCTGGTTAGCGTGTTACCATCTAAACGATATTTCTATAACACACAATCATATAAAATTTGAGTAGTTTCGAAGATTACCTGCCTAATAAAAATTGACAAAGATTGAGTTGGACAGACAGACAGACAGACGGACGGACGGAAACGGGAGACCTATTTTTCCTACTCTAGGGGTCATGGAACGTCAAGAAAACATGAAATAGCCAATCGCCCGATGGAGTCGATTCTGGTACCTAAAAAATTACTAAAACATGGCCTACTAACGTCTACAGAGATCGAGATATAATATATCAAATAATATTTTTACAATAAAATTTTTGTGATCACGTCATCTACTTTTTAATGCGCGTTCTATTTAATCAACACGTATAAATAATTCAAACAAATACGAATACCTATATTACTAAACTCTAAATAACGAGACATATGACATTCTAAATTCCAAGCAAAATGCATTTAATTAAACCGTGAAATAACGTAATCAAATTTTTGGAAGGGATGAACAAATGATTTTCGATTAGCAATGTTTGAAGCGTGTGCAAAACTTCAGAAAAATTGGTTTTGCACACTCTAGGTAAGTTAGATTGTAAAATTTTGTTTTACCATAATTTTCCCAAAGCCTGCACACGCAGTATTAAAAATATGATTCGCTAAATGACGAGTATACAGGAATATTATTTTTTAAGAAAAGGTTACTAGTACAATTTTTAATTTATTTCCAACAATATAGCTATCTAAGAAAAAGGTAGGCGTGGATTAATAAATTTCAAATATACAGGCATACTTTTTTGTAAAATTTAAATAGAATTTACTTATAATTGTAAAAAAATTCATTACTCATCCGCTTTTCGGGGAACTATTGTGTTTTTAACATTGCAAATATACCAAAAGATTCTTTTTTGTTAAAATCTGACAAAGAAAATATGTAATGGCTCCAATATCCTTTATATTACATTGTGTTAGATCGGATGATTTTTTAAATGTTTGCTCTAGTTACTCATGATACTTACATCAGCAGTGAAATTGAAACTGCTAACGTAACAGTTATATGTAACTAGAGCAGAAATTTAAAAAATCACCAAGTACTTTTTATGTGTAAATATGAAACTGAGTAAAGAAAAACATACGTTTAAAGTAATTTACCGCTATTAATATCCCAGAAAAAACAAATTTATACCAAAACTGCACAAATATAGAAAATACGTTGAGTTAAATTTAAAACCTCTCGTTATTTCTAAATGAAATAACAAGAGGTCGCCCACGTCGTGTATTTTCTCTACATAAAACCGAGTGTACTGTGCACTGAGCAATAAACTAAAACAACACTCGTTAGTACTAGAATAATAATAATTGAAGAGTCATTCCTCTTTCTGACATCACTCAGATGCTGAGATATTTACAAAACTTATACGGAAACAATAAGTAAAAGACATTATTTTTGTTGATGGTTATTCGAACACAGCAGAAGTTACTTCTGTTAAGTCCTTAAACGAATTTTATTGTAGACTTCATATGAGAATGGTAGATAGTATTGAGTAATGGGTAATAAAACCACACCACTGACAATAATAAATGATTGAATTTGCATTTTCATACTTACATCTAGGTTCACAATCTCTATTAGTGATAAACTGTGTAAGACGACAATCCAACCAATAATAAATAGTGGTAGCAGTCATCTAACTCGTTTCATTTGTCAAGAAATTTAAAAGGTTGCATAGCTTTGTTCGATAGCCATTAATTTAATGTATTCGTCACTTCAGACTCAGAATCATAATAAACAATTTTTGCAACAAGTGTTTAATTTTTGAATTCTGTGCTAGAAGCTGTTAACGTACAGAGTTAGGAGAAATTGAGTTTTTTTTATAGTGGCAGTGTGAGATCGGTATCAGACAGCGTCGTTCGGTTTTCCTCCACAAAAAAAAAATATGGTAATAGCAATAAATCATTGGGATTATCTGAAAGTGGAGGAAAACATGATTCACGCATGCTTCAATTTGAATCAATACAGTTTTGTTATAAATGCCTGATGTATAAATTTTGGATATTTTAATATTCGCTTTAAGTGCAATTTCATTGATTTGCTTGCTTGTCAGAGCTTTTGAATTAAGCCTTCGTCACCAAATAGTTGGTTTTTCCATTACTGATACATTTATATTCGCTTAAATCGGGCTTATAACTTACACATTTTTTCTTGTCATGTTGCGAGTTCTAGTCGATTGTGTAATTGTACGTTTATAGTTCAAAAAAACTTAGCAATCGATCTCCTTTCGTTGCAAAATTTCCTGATTTTCCTCGGGTATTAGCACTAAATCTATTTGTAACTGAGCAAATTCAGTAAATTAATAAGAGATCCCCCTGAGGTTTAAAGCTTGCAAAAGTTGTGAGATCATTAACTTGATCTACGACACTGCGATAAATTTCAGTTACAGTATTCACGCATTTGAGTTGGGTAACCAGTTAGATTACCGCACTACTTATTTTTAAATACAAAATTGAATAAAACAACCTTATATTGATTAACTGTCTAACTAAGTGTAACGAATTTGAATAACACAACTTGGCCAAACTCTGAAATCCAATGTATACAGACTTGAAGCACACCAATTCTTAACTTGAAATTATATACCCTTCGGGTAAGTTGAGTAGAATTTTTTCGGCTACATCCGCTATCACAACCACAAAACACTTCCCATCAGTATTAACTTTAGGGAATTCCCAAAGTAGATTAGAGCCGAAGTAATCAATAAATTTCGACTCAAGTGTCTATGTTGGTTTTATCTTGCTTTTTCTTTCACAACAGACTTTTCGAATTCTTACTTATTAATAGTCACCATTTACTTGGAGAATTAATATTTTCTCTGTAGCTTGACAACACTCTTACTAAACCTGAAAGGGGTTGGAACATTTTGAAAACCCTTGATGCCTAAAGTTCGCAAGCTGAAACGTATTCCCTTCAGACTTATTTCCTGAAATTCTCGGAAAACATTGCTGTCATAATTTAACATGAAATTCAAATGCAATAATGCTTAGATTACTTTTCAGGCCTTTGTTATAAAAAAGTAGAAACACACTTCAGAATTAATAACAGAAAGAGCAGCTCAGAAGAGAAAGGGACGACATAGGAGCTAAATCACTTCCGGTCTGACGAGTTTTCCTTGTTCTTGTTCTTTAGGTATATCTTGAAAAGATTTGCCTCTTCTGGTGAAAATGTCTTCCTGTTAAATAGAAACATCAATGTTTCCAATGAATTTCTTGCCAATATGACACCGCAAAAAACTTCCTGTAAAATTGTAATTCCAAGTTTGTGTTCACTTTTACCAACTTTGGCGCTACTTTACTTTACTTTGTACGGTATAATGGTAAACAAAAAATTGGTCTAGTGAAAATTTCCATCACATATCAAACAATTCCTGTTTCTTAGATAAATTATAAAAGTTGATTATTCAAATTTTATTACCTCCCAAGCATAAGCTAAGGAAGTATATGTGTATAGACAGACAGACGGAAGCGGGTTTTCGTCTGTCTGTCTTTTTGCCGTCTGTCCAAATTTTCATTAGGTAGAATCTCCGAAACGACTTGACCGATTATTATCAAATTTTAACTGTATGTTATGAGTGTCGTGTAGATTGTATAACGCTAACCAAAATAATAATAATAATAATAAATTTCGCAAAATAAAATTTTATAATTTTTTTAAAGAAGCGAGATTTGTTCTATTGTACTTCAGCGACGAGGTCAGTTATGTCGAATTAACTTTAGACCAAAGGCATAATCTCCTTGCCCCTTTAGACCATTTTTGTATGATAACACTATGCATTAAAATAAAAATTATATGTAGCTTAATAGACGCATATTATTCAATAAAATTTATGACTTGGTAAATTGATGTTTACAAGTGAGGAACAAATAAAAAATATGAAACCTACTTACACTATATTTTTCAAATTTAGATAACGTTTCTCTAGCAAAATTTTGAGATTACATCAAGAAGTTTTAAAGGGTTAAATAGATCCATTTTGATTAGCAATTTTCTACAATTTATGATAACTGAAATATTAGTAAAATTTCAGAGCGGTCAGTTTTTTTATTTTCTAAGATAAATTTTACAATTTTCTTATAATTAAAGTAATTTTGAATCTTTTCCAAAAATCTAAATATTTAAAGTAAAAAATAAAAAATAAATATCTTATTAAAATAAGTGAGGATTTATTTAGAAAAATCTTGAGATAACGACATGGTATCCATGAACGAAAAAATTTTGGTTAGCATTTAACTATCTAATCTACACTATAGTCTTAAAATTTAATAGTTTAAGACTTTACGTGTCCCTTAAATCGGCAAGACAAGACAACAGACGGACTAACGGGAGACCGAAATTTTCAAATAGAACAAGTCGTAAAACGCACAGAAAACATGAAATTAGTCATTCTCCAAATGAATCCTATTAAAATACTTCTCTAGCTTATGCTCTGGAAGTAAGATAATTTCCTAATCATAATAATGTTGAGTTGCTTATTAGAAAGAGTAATCATCCTGTATATAACAAAGTTTTCGCATCCACGCGAGGGAAGTTTTGCGAAACTTTTGACGCCTTGGGTAAAAAATTTGTACGGATTCATAAACCACAAGTACAGGAGTATGTTATTTTATAAAATTTAACTCGTGTTTACTGAAAAAAAAATGGGAGGACGTAATTACATTGTTGGTGGGGATAATTTCCAGCAGTAAATCGCTTAATAAGTAATGTTTAAAAATATTTGTAAAGTCACCTTTGCGGGTGCAAATATATAAACAAAAGTTGCCAAATTTTACACTACCACGTGAATTCGTTACTATCGGATAGGGTGCTTGGTTAAACGCCGTAATTTTTTACGCGGAATATTTCAAATAAATAAAAAATAAGTGATTTTAAAATTTTCAAATGACAATTGCATTGGCATCGCAATATGTCACCAAATTTTCAAAAAATATTCTTTACTGAACGAATTAGCGTTTAATAAAGCGAATTATCAATTAATATCTGTGACAGTTAAAAAATTAAAAACAGAGTGCCCTTAATTGAATCTGTGCATTTAATTAAAAATTTTCGAAGCAATACTTTGAATATTTCAGGAAAAATAGGTGATTCTGTAAATAAAAAGATAAAAGAGCTAATTAATAAAAAAAACTGGTTTCAAGCTCCTAGAAAACATTAGTTTAATTTTAAGTAGCGAATCACTAGATATTACTGTAGAATTAGGTTCCGACATTATTAGTGCGTTAAAGTGCAGCCCACTTACATATCTGATGTAGAAAAAAGTTTTTCTTTATACAAAATGTTATCGACAGATAGAACAGAATTTTACAATGGAAAATTTGAAAAAACGTCAGTGGTAATTATAAGAACAAAAAAAAAGTGTCGTGTTTTTAATTAACGAGCGTAAGCGAAGGAACTATTGCGATCGAGTCCATCGGACGAATGGCCACTTTTATGTTTCCCCGATGTTTCATGTCCCCTACAATATACAAAAGGTAATCTGTTGTTTCCGTCTGTCTGTCTGTCAGTCTGCCCGTCTGTCTGACTGCCTGTCTGTATCCATTTTTATTAGACACGTAATCTCCGAAACTGCTGAACCGATTGTTGTCAAATTGTATGTATATCAGAAATATCATGTAGATGGTTAAATGTAGCCATATACTTGTAGTGTATGAATCCACTTTCAGTTTGTCCTCTAAACATTCAAATTTTCGCAAAAACATTTGCAAGGTATAATAATGTTATATTCCCGACACGGTTTGAATGTCTCCGTGGCGCAGTGGGTGTATCGGAGATAATGGCGACGTGCGTTTGTGGTTCGATGGTGAACTTGGTCCTTTCTTTTTTTTTTCTTACATTGAATTGGTATAACGGTGTGACTACTTTTCTTTTATGCTATGACTAGAATTATCCATGTTGATGACATCATCGCAATTTTTTTATTGGTCAAATTAAGAACGAGTCACCTCCTTTTCTCGAAAATGTGAAGAATACGCACGTCTTTATATAATAATGATAAACTAAGAATTATAATATTCAGAACATTTTGTTCGATTGTGGTTTAATTAATATAATTTTACTCCTGTTTTGAGAAGACAAACTCATTCAAATCAAACTAACTCCTACGTGACATTATTTCGATGTATACACATAAATAAATACTTGAGCTTCACTTGCTATTACTTACTGCTGAAGGACAAGGGGTGTTATTTATGCCTCTGGTTTTTACTCTACAGCGGTTATTACAAAACGAAAATCGTAAAATCAAATTTTATAATTTTTTTAAACAGCTGGCTTTGTCGGATTATACTTATAGCCTTCGACCAATTTTTTATTGATCAAATTAAAAACCTCATTTTTTAGATCTGCTTATACAGGGACACTGAAAAAAAATTAATGAATGAGTCAATTTATTTTATTGAATAAATAAAGAATTGCAAAGCTGAATACTTTGAAATCTTACAGACATTTTAAAGTTATTGTAACCATGATAAATTGTTAATCAAAATCTATCTGTTCATTCCCTCCCAAAAAATTGAGGACGTCATCTCAAAATTTTGCCGAATAAATTCTACCCAAAATGTGCGAAATACACTTCACTAATCCAAGTTGATATAGGTGTTCTTGCAAAATGTTGATGACGTCATCACAAAGTTGTGTAAAGAAAAAACTCAACTCGAAAATGCTGGATATGTTTCAGTGTATCTCAGGAGCAGGGGAAGTTCTGTCGAAACAACTTTCGAGCAATTTTTTGTTTGTAGTTTATTGTTCTTTCTTTCCGGGTCACCGGAGATAAAGTGCATAATCTGTGCATAAAAATGTGCCTATTTTGCAAAAATTGTGCATATTTCCAAGGAATTTTGTGCATATATGTGCGAATATTTTAACAAATGTTTGTGCATCTAAAACCGCTCTTTAATTGCCACATAATTGGTATTAGGGTTTTATTGACTACACGTTACTTAAGATTACTTGTCTATCAAAATCGACAATTCGCCAGATGTTTTTACGATTAAAATTAATATTACTTTCCGAGGGTAAGCAGTGGAAGTACATATGTTTGGAAGTTGAATGTAATAGGGTCCATCAGGTACTTCAGGGGCGAGGAAAGTTCTGGTCATAACACGACACCAATAATTTTTGACGCTGGAGTTTCCATTTCTCCATGTCCACTCTAACACCATTAGTATAAATAAAAATTACTTTTAGAGCACAGGACGTCCAAAATATGTGTATTTTTTACAATTTCAGTTCTAGAATTTTTGTCGAATTTAGTTCAGATGTTACGAAAACATTCAATATTGACATAACATAAGTAATGCTCACAAATTTAACGATATCATTTTCGTTGTTACACACTAATTACACTTTTATTTTGACGATAGCATGAGCTTTGTAATAAATATTTCACAAAAATAACCAACAGTCTTAATGTTCATGCATCCGTTTGTATAACAAGTATATTCAAATCCGAACGGCTCCAAAGTCTGTGAAGTGGCAACTCCACGCTAAAGATGAAATTACTACGCGTTAGGCGGTGTCTGTTTTGCTACGGTGTGTGCCCTAATTTTCGTAATTAACCCGGACATAAAGCACACACACTTTACATAAATATTTAACCCTGCTGCGGCTTGTTTTTAAAACACGCGTTAAAAACAAGCCAAGTTTTTGCATCCTCGTGTTAGTTTTTTGTATCAGTAAAATTAATTAACTCAAGCTCCATTTTACCCAGAGACCCACTCAACTTTTACAACACTTTCATGCAGCATCTCACCCCGCACAATCTCATTATACTAAAGCGCAATTTTCCAGCACGTGATTATAGCCGGAGTATGCCACTTAGGAGGATCATGTATCATAATAAAACCGACATGACAACATTGTCACTGCGCCACACCGGAGCAGTAGCACGATGAATAATTCAACAAAATTATTCTTTGTTCTTTTGAATGAGAACCACAATCGACACTGTCACATATTTTCGTCGTGTGTAATCGATCTCATTTGTATGCCTCCGATAGGACAAGAATTACAACACGTCGTGAGATAAATGTCACCTCATTGCGCCCACGTGATTTATGGACGCCTTTCTCATTGGCTCTGTTAAATGTGGGATTTGTTTCTTTTGTTTTAAGCGGACGTGCATTGTGTGGCGCTGCTGCTAAATTTTAACAGCAAGTACAAAGTTTTTGGTTTGAGGAAGTGGTGTGTCGGTCTTCGGTGTAGCTGAGTGAGTGTTGGAAAACTTTTCTTCCGGGTTGTAAATTGAGTTACTTGTTCAAGTACTTTCTTGTTTAGTGCTTTGATTTTAAACATTTAAGTACAGAAATATTTGGATTAGTTTAAAAATGTATTTTAAAATGTAAGTATTAAAACGATATTATCTGGGCAGAGATGTAACATTGTCATCAAATCTGAGTGACAAATTAGTGATACAACTACACAAAAATAATAAACTGTGTGTTTGACACACAATTTTTTCGACTAGTGTGACATTGCAAATATGGTGGAGGCGCCGGGAAAATTATTAAATTTACAGCAAACTGGTATAAATACACAAGATAAGCCATTTTACTACTCGAAATATGACAGAAAAATATTAAATAAGCGTACTATATGATATTAAAATTACTCATATTATTAGAATTGATTCCGCAATTAAATTATTTTATTTTATTTTAAATTAATTACTATATTACTGTGTAGGGAGAATGTTCATTTGGAATGAAACATTACTGCCGGAAAATATCCATTGTCGATTCCCGTTGACATTTGATAAAATTGTTGATAGAATTACTTTTATTATAGGAACAAGTGAGGTTACGTTGTACCATTCTGCGTAGTCAGCTGTTATCGATTAAATTTTAGTTTTACTATAGACATCCATGAAATGGTTACAAAAATCAGGGTCAACTTGATGACTTTTTCAGTTCAACACCTGATATATACGTAATTATCACACAAAATGGCAGCTTTTGAACGTACAAAATACGGAATATTTCAGTGTATGTAGACCGATTATACTTGTTTATTCCAAAACATTAAGATGCTAAACTTTTCCATATATTGTAATATTTTTATAGCTATTTCTGTAGGTATTTGCTTTTTTATCTTACATTTACCTACAAAGAGCTCTCGACTACTTCAAAGAAAGTCGTCTATCGTGTTGAAAACACGCTTTATAAAATTTTATGCCTCATTTCTAGTAATTTTTTTACACTTTTATATAGATTGCGTGTTTGTGGATCTGCAAACAAAAAATAAACAACTTTTTTTATTCAATACGGCCAATTCGTTTGTATTGTTTTTCTCCTTCGAAGGAAAATGACATGTTTTCTTTTTGTATTTGTATTATTTTCGATATGGTTATAGCAACATATTCCCAAATATTTACTCGCATTATAATCTGTAAAATTATCTATTTATCCAGAATATTGACGAACACAATTTAACTTATTACTTTATTATTCATGGTAAAATTACTTGTTGCTTACCATGTCAACAACCAAGAAATTACGATGAAAACACAACTGAGAAATAATATGCACTAGCTATTAAAAATAAAAATTTACAATATCCAAATAACGAAAAATAAGGACAGTAGCTATTCAAAACATAGATTATTAGATAGGCAACCAATAATTCAGGCTGCACGATAGATTTGCTACATACATCCAGGAAATAGCAAATTCTTATTAAATTCACAGTGACAGATTTTCGAAAGCCAATTTGAATTACGATGTTATGTATCTAGGAGTCCTAAAGCAACCTTGGTCTCAACAAACTCTATACGAAGTACTGAATACCGTAGCCGATTGTTTCCTAGAGACAGCGTTTACATTTAGAAAGTTTACAAGGAAGAAAAAAAAAATTATATGGAAATGAACAGCAATAGATATTCTACAACATTTTCTCTGCATGTGGTTTCTCTCCGTGTATGTTTTCTATACGAATTGAATACTAAAACATTCTAGTGAGGTGTAGTAGTTGAATTTCCTCAATCCAAATTTACTTCCGTACCGTTAAGTTCAAAATAACAGGTGCCAGCTAAACAGACAAATGGACTGAAACGGGAGACTTTTTTTCTGGACTCGATTATAATAAATAAAAATATAGATATACCAGTTACAGTGTGAAAACAAAAAAAAATGCTGTTAAAGTAATCTTCGTAAAATCGCTTCGGTTACATTATTATTAAAAAGCATAAAACGTTATTATTCAATTTGGATTTTTTTGCGTAAATCTGGATGCCTAGGGGAAAACTCAAAGCGGAATCATTAACCACAAGTACAGTACAGTGTTTAGGGGGATGATTAGACAAATTCTACTTAGAGTTCCACCATCTACATGATATTCCTAAAACACATGTGAAATTTGACAATAATTGGTCCAGCAGTTTCGGTGATTATATGTCCAATAAAAATTGACACAAAAAGACGACAGGCACACAAATGAAAACAGGTGATTTATTTTTTCGTACTCTAGGAGTCATGGAACATCGAGAAACTATATTGCAGCCATTCGTCCTACGGAGACTATTACAGTACTTCCTTAGCTTTCGTTCGGAAAGTAAAAAAAAAAATTATTCTAAAGTTATTTAGACAAAACTTCCTGTCCTCTTTCCAGCTTCTTCAAAAATTATAAGATTTAATTTTGAGAATTTTATTTTGTTTATGATAACACCTAAGTTAAAATAAAGTTATTTATGTAATCTTAAAATAAAGGTAGAGAAGCATGGATTTGCAATCATTTTCAACTGATAGATAATTTTTTAATTGTTCCTTTTTTGCTTGATTTTTTAGTGTATGTTCCATTACCAAATTTTATAATGAAAAAGGACACGTATGTCAATTTGAACCGGTGCAACGTAATACTAGTAATAACAGCATTGTACTCCCAAATTTTCGAGAAAATAGAGTTCGTAATTTAATCAAAAAATAAACTTACCCATTCAATAATTTTTTTGAGTCACCCTGTATAAACAGTTCTAAAAAATATGAATGCAGTGCTAAATCCCAACCTATCATATTTTGCACATTTTAAACAGAATTTGTTCGGGAAAATTCTGAAATGACGTCATCAATTTTTGGGTGAGATTAACATCGATTTTGATTAAAAATTTACCATGCGTACAATAACCTTAAAAAAGATTATTTTGATTTCTTTTCCAAAAATCTGGATGTTTCCATAACCATTTAGTACTTGATAAGGTAACACTGATTTTGGCATTTTTGACGTTTTCGATAATTTTGCAATTATTTCCGAAAATTAGTTGAAGACATTTTCTTGCAAATTTCAATATCCAAAAGTCATTCTTGGCTTCGTTTCTTCGGAAATTCATACCGTTTTTCCAAAATCGCGAATTGAAATGTAGCAGTTTTTACAGTTTACTCAAAATAGCTCGTTATACTTAAATATTTTGTACCTAGATAGAAAAGGCAATTATTATTAATGTTCGTTTCACAAAATATAATTATTTTAAGAATGTACTTCGTGGTTTTTATACAAATATTCACAGAAATTTTTAAAATTTATTTATTTGAGACAATAGAGAAGTCAAGACAGGTCAGGTCAAGTCAGGTCAAGTGCATGAAATAAGAAATAAATTTTATAGCAATTAGTACAACAAAAAAAGTTACGATTAGCGCTTTTTTTACTTTTTACATCTTAGATTCTATTATTATTTTCTACTCTCATTCGGAAGAAGAACATAATTAGCTTCGCCCACCCACCCCGTCTCCTTTTTAGTGATAGATTTTATCCGATCCGACTGATTTTGGCAAATAACATATTATTATTATTATGTAGTAGTTCCGGTGAAAGATTGGGATTTCTTGACAGTTAACATGTAAGTTGGCAGTAACCCAACACTACAAAATACACTGAAATTCCTACGCTGTCGCTGTCTCTGTTACAAATGTAAACTTACTGAAAGTTCCATTACTGGGGTTAGGTCAGTTTTCTGTATAATGATAACAGACATCGTTTTCTGTTATTAAGAGACACTTTTGTAGCAAAAAATATCAACTCAAAGCCAGGAATTCATTTTCGTATCGTACAATTATGGCTCCTAAACGAAACTCACTACAAAAATTTTCGACTAATGTAAAACTTGTTTTTCATAGCGCTTGAGATTAGATTCATTTTGAAATTTCAAGTTTCGCGTAGATTTAGTGATTTTTCTGTCACTCAGTCTCTCACCCTACATAATTAACTTCATTTTCAAACACTTTTATTAGAACAGGTTCTATTTTTACGAACACAAAGTGGGCCATAACGACAATTCATGTATTATACGATGGACAATTATGTCTACAAATTTACTGCCACAATTCTAGCTATAATTGATGGTGTAAAACGGTTTTAAATCTTTTAAAATATGCAAAATAATATACCCCTAATTTATTAATTTATGTTCCTTAGTTTGTGGTTTCAGATTTTCTTAATGGATATAAGCCTTACCTTTTATAAAATAACATTTATAATACAGCATAAATTGACATTTCCAAAAAAAAAATTAATTTTGTTCATACAATTTTCATGGTTTACATAAAAACTGGATTTTTTTTATTATATTTTACGAAGGAGGAAAATTTTGTCTAAATAATTTAAAACCATTTTTTTTGCAAGAACGTCAATGCGTTTTGGTAATGACCTGACCTGACCTGACCATCAGACTCTTTTTTTTTCCGTCGATGATATTTGTCTGCTCTCATTGTTTATGATGATAAGTGTAATTACGAAAGAGAAAGAAGAATAAGACCAGCATCTGCATTGCACACTCTATTCTCTGTTTGCAAACATTTTTCTCAAAGGACATAATTGATTTGTATTTTGTCCAAATATTCGTTATAAACATTAACAATAAAATATATTTTACGGAAGTTTCATCACTGTAGCCTAATTCTTTCTGTATGCAGCATTTTTTTCGATCACTATTTTATATTCCTTAAACATTAACAAAACCATCTTACAAGTTAACAACGATTTCTGAGCGTTTTCGTTTATAAAGTTAAGTAATTAAACTTAAATTCAAGATCTTACTGTACTAAAATTACTCGCCGTAGTGCTAATTGTTTTAATTTTTTTCGAATCACAGATATTCAAACCATTTTTCTCTCTTCCAGCTGTACGATATGGTCGCGTACCCAAGAGGTCGCGCGAGCGCAGCACCGAAGAATCCTCCCGAGTCACGACCACCGATGCCGACCAGAGCGACACCGAAACAAAGCAGCTCGCAGTATACGACGTCATCCTCACCGTGTCCCAGGCCCACCACGCCAACTGCGGCTACACGGAGGAGCACACGCGCAACCTCGTCCGCAAGCCGGTGGTGCCGCCTCCGGCGAGTCCCGCCGACAGCGAGGTGGCCACCTCCACCGCCGAAGCCTTCGAGCAGGAGCGGTGTTGGTTGTGGCAGCAGTTCGCCGCCAACATCACGCCCAGCGTACAAAGGGTGGTGGAATTTGCCAAAAGGGTTCCCGGTTTCTGCGACCTGGGACAGGATGATCAGCTGATATTAATTAAAATAGGCTTTTTCGAGATATGGTTGAGTCATGTGGCTAGGCTGACCACGAATTCGGTGATGATGTTCGACGATGGGACGACGGTGACGAGGCAGCAGTTGGAAATTATGTACGATGTAAGTTGGTTCAATAACAAGTAATAATAAAGATTCACTTTTATTAAAAATATGGAAAGATTTAATTGATGTATATAATACACGAAATCCACAATTTTGTGACATTTTTTTCGTGAGGCTATTTTCTTAAGAGAACCCTTATATGTTAGTATAAAGAAGCGTGCTGCGCGTGTGTGTCAACTGAGTTTTTCCCGATTTTTGCTTAACAAAATTTTGTGATGACGTCATTAACATTTTTGCAAGGACACGTATTCCCACATTTTTGGAAAAATGAAATAATGATTTAATCAATAAAACAAATTGACTCATTCTCATAACCGTCTTCATGGAAAGATAGTTCAAATGTCAGAACTACTGTGACAAATCACACATTAATAATATTATTTAAAGCTTTAACAATGTCTACCATTACTAAAAAGCGGCAAATCTGCAACATTTTTAATTTTCATAGGTCACTGGATTGAAAAACATCAAAATTTATGCATTTGTCTTGATGACATCGTCACAACCCAGACAGCTTGGTAATAACATGATTCAGATTACACTATAAGCTCTGATAATTATCTAACTCCTATAAATTCCGAAGGATTTGCATTTAAACAGCTTACGTGATGCAATTCTACACATAAATAAGTCCAGTTGCACCAATGCATATGATATCAATATGCGAATATTAAAAACCCTAACAAACGTCACTGTCACACCCTTACCTACATATTTTAATAAATTTATAGCAGAAAAAACTTTTACAAAAATAGCACATGTGCCTTCAAACAGACTTCCGTCGAATACTATTTTCCCTCCGTGAGAATAATTTCCACAAACAACCTGTATTATCCCACTTTGTCCCACATGGAAATATCACGGTAACTATTTCCTGGGCAAATCGACAAAATGATACTCTTTTCACAAATTAAGTGAAACTGTCATGCCAAATCAAAATAACGGTTTCTTCCATATGGCATACTCATGTGGGTTCACTCACCTCATTGTAAAAAATTGTTTGCGCTTCTGAGGAAATGCATCAGGGTCATAGATGGACTTGGATACCGCGACAACTGCCAAGTTTACTTTGAAAAATTGAGAATTCTAACCGTTCCGTGCATCTTTATCTGGAGATGTCTAAAATACTTGAATGACCACATTTGAAAGTACATTTCCACAGAACATTTACACTACCAAAAGCAAACCGCTAGATACAACACAGTTTTAAAATTAACCAAGTCACACAATACTAACACAAGTTGTTACTATTCTACAATAAAAATATGCATTTAAAATATTCCTATAAGGATTTCATTATAAAATGTAGTACTCGTATCTCAAGTTTGGGGAGAGCAAAATCTGCATTTATAATCCGAAGATACATAAATTATTTTATACAAATAGAATTACCAAAATCAAAATTTACGGTTTCCGTAAATATTCTACTTTAATTAGGGAAAAACAAATATATATGACGCAGGGTAAAAATATAGACCCCGTCAAATATCTGGAAAAATCCCTAGAATATGAAAAAATGGGTCTCCCGTTTTGTTCTGTCTGTCGTCTGAGTCGATTTGGATTAGATAGATAATTTTTGAAACTAACGGATCGATTTTGTACAGACGTATAAAGGTATGTTAGAAATATCGTGTAGATGTTTACCAAGTTTAACTTTAGTTATAGAGTCTTTTATAAGCAAGCAATAGCTCCGCCCATCCACCACCTCTTCATTCCAATGATTACTCTTAATATTGTTCAGTCCTATCTTAGCAAGCTTTAGCCCCGCCCACCCACCCTTTTTCTCTTAGAGGATATATCATTTACCAAAATCAATCTTATCTTAACAAGTACTAGCGAAGATAAGCCTGATTTTGGCAATTGATTTACTTTCTAAGAAAATAAAGGGTGGGTGGGCGGCTTAGTATTTGCCAAGATAACACTGATTTTGGCAAATTATCTAGTCTCTAACTCCAAGTATTCTTTCGTTTTTTCCAGTATCCTTGTTTTCTCTGTTACTCTTTTTCCTTTCTTGTCGTTAATATCATGTACTCCTATTATTTTTAATATTCTTTAATGAGTTTTTCTTTCCTGGTCTGACATTCTTGGTACTACGGAAGTTTATTCCGACGAATAGATATGTTCATGTTTTCTCGATGTTTCATAGTCGAATATTTCATTTTTGGAAAAGTCGTCTAAAAATTCTCAAAAAATTCAAGGTTATGGATCTTGACGTGCTGATTCCAAAAATATAGTGTGTTCTGGAAAAACAGTTGAAGTAGTCGAAGAAATGAGGCCGGAAGTGACTTCTGCTGCCCGAAATCTACAAGAAAATGTGTTTAGTTGGATTTCGAAAATTTTTTTAAGTTTCTAGAGTTTTCAATTTCAGTTTTTCGTTTTCGTTTATTTTTTAAAATTTCTTTTTTCAATTATTAGATTTTTTAAAATTTCGATTTTATAATTTTTTGTATTTTAAATTTTGATTTTTTCAGTTTTTGGTTTACACACTAACCAAAATTTGTCAACGATGTGATGACTGATTTCAAAATTTTGATAGTAAAAATGTTATTTAAATTTTACAAAATAACATACTCGTAGTTTATGAATAAGCCTAATGTTTACTAATATTAGTATTATTATTTTTATTGTTTAATCTGTTTTTTTTAGACACGTAATACGAAGCTACGCAAGGGTGGTTTTTTATCAAATTAAGAACGATTCACCACATTGTGTCAAAAATTTGAGAATACAGTAATGTACTATCCGCCTATATTTAATAATAATAAAAGGATAAGTATCTTAACCAACAGCTACTTGTCCAAAATAATATTCAGAATGTTTTACTTCATTGTAGTTTAATTAGTAACACTGGACAACAAAATGTATTAGAATACAAAAAAAAAAATGGCGAAGGTTATTTTGGCAGAACTTCCCTCACCCCTGAAGAACCCGGTAGAAATTATCCGACTTTTTCGAAAATTTGGTTTTACGAATTTTATTTTTTCCTGATAAATTAAAATAATGATATTTATGTAGTAAAGCAAAAGTAAAAAGCATGCTATTCGCATGTTTGAACTGAATTTTTCTGTTCCAAATTTTATTACCAGTTTGGACAGGTGGAATGTAATAATAAACAATAGATAACAGTACAATAAATTTTAGTCATTCTGTATGAGCAATTCAAAATAAAAAAAAATAAAGGTATGTTTCACAACAACCATATACATCAAAGAAAACAGTCCAGGGGTGGGATTTAGTTTCTACCAATACGAAACGAAGCGACAAATGACAAGGACGAAAGTATAAATTTCAGATGCGAAAAAAAAGTCGACCACATTTTATCGGTACCGATATTTTATCGTTATAGAAACAAAATCCCACATCATGACTCGATTTTGCATCGACACAAACGCATTATTCTAAGAAACCACAAACTCAGAACGGGGAGCGGAGACGGTCGGCGGTCACAATTTACGATTGTTTCTGCTTGTTTGATAACTTACCTAATTTTTTGAACGCGAAAGATTGCTTGACATTTTGTAATTAAAGAAAAAACGAGATCTTAATATAAAAAAAAATAGTACAAACTAGAGATATGGACTGCTATTTAGTGCAGGTAAACAGTCATAGTGTAAGACAGAAAAATGGATATATCGGAAATCAAACCCAGGACCCTTAAGATGCAAAACCAACGCGCTTGCCACTGAGCCATGGCCTATATTTTGTATAGTTGGTATTATGTATTTAAAGACCAGCTTTACTGCGAAAAATATTGAATAATAAAAATTATAATAATAATGACAAACAAACGATCAATGCAACTTCATAAAATAAATACAAATACAAGGATATGTTATTTCATAAAATTTAGATACCCTTAACTACACAAAATGGTGAGGGGACGTCATCAAGTTTTTGATGGGAATGATTAGACAAATTTTGGTTAGTGCTATATATATATAAAATTTGATAATTGGTCCGATATTTTCGTAGATTATTATGGTCAAATGAAAATCGACACAGACGACAGGCACACGACAGACAGACGGAAACGCGAAAGTTATTTTTTCATACTCTTGGAGTCATTCGTTCGATGGAACCTAGTACAATAGTTAGCTTACGCCATCATTGGTTACGCTAAGAAAGTAAAAATACTTTGTTGACCTCTCTGTTTTGAGGATACAAAATCAATCAAATTTCATTTTCGTTTAAAACAAATGCATAATTTTTATCTGATGCCTCTTATTCTGGTCAACTAGCATCTAATTATTATATGTACGTGGTTAATGGTCGAACTCTTCCGATATATAAACATAAACAGTCGAAGTTAAACGTAATATATAATCTAATGATTATATATTTTTCCCGCTGCCGGTAATGTAAATAACATACATATATGTACATGCTTAGATACAAAACATGTAAATGATCAACAACATTCGTTTATTAATTTCTCTGAATTGCGGAATGGATAGTGTCATTTACATTCCTAGGAATATAATGAGAGTAAATAAGAAATTTGGTATTTTATTTTCATTCTTAATTATATATTAGTTATAATTTTTTGTCAAAGTTAAACACAAGATTTTCAACAATTGTGAACTTTCGTACGTCACTTTTGGAGTGCAGAATTGTTATAATTATGTATTTTCCATGGTCAGTAACATCAGCCATTTCTACTTTACAGAATTCGTCTGTCTAAAACAAATCAAAAAATCGAGTTTAATTTTAATAATAAAAAACCAAAAGACTTACCTTGATTAAAAGAGAAGTTTCATCCGCAGTCTTTTGTATGAATTTTAAAATTTCTTCTCTTGTTAATACTTGTGACTTCTTTGGTCGATAACCACTCCAAAAATTCCACTAGTTTTGAAAATTTCGAGATGTTGACAGCATTCTTGTAGTTCAACGTTGTTTTCAACATAGAATACTCGCACCATAAACTGGCTGATGATTTTAGCTGGTTCTTTCCAACATATAAGCCAGGATGACGTTTTCTGCCACAGGTTCCACACTTTTTTTGGCACACCACTTTTTAAAAGACTCGTACGTAAATTCGTACTTCGCTCTTGATTTATTAGGTAGCACACTCTGAGAAGCAATAATAGCAGCTTCATTAAGATCCATTTTTCGATTTGTGATGACACTTTTTGAATATTTTTGCTTTATTTGAAAATTTTGTATTTCACAATATCATTACGCGCACAGACAACTTAAAACAAAAAAGTTAGAAAAATTCATCACGGGTATGACAACAAACGTAATTGTATATAAGTATCACGGAATATACAAACATGTTAACATCCTCGGCAAGCGACAAACCTCGGCTTTACCTCGGCTCGTACTCGCTTACCTCGAATGTCAACACGTCTGTACATTCCTTATTACTTAAATAACTATTATTGTTGTCGAATAAAATCTTGCCGAGCACGGTCGGAACGGGACCGCAATCCAGTTGTATCAAGCGGCTATGACGTGTGGTTTCCATGGCAACGGTGTAAACAAAACATCTAAATCAGCCATGATTTGGTCTCTGTGCCCTGGTTTTATCAGCAATAACATATCATATATTCAAGACACACATCTTTAGATGCAAGTGGATGTAATTTTTGATCCATTTTATACAAGTTGAACGAGATAAAAAAGTTAATTTTAATAGTTATGGCACAAATTTCCGGATCATTTTTTAAATATTGAAAATTACTATTTTACCATGTCCAGTGTAATTACAATGAATGACCGAAATGCCACACTGCATGCTACTCCAAATTGAAATACCATAAAATAGTAAAATTGGCAATGTTGTGTTTATTTCGCTATATCAAAATAAATATGTATCGTAACTTTAACAATGAACTGGAAATAAAAGCTCAAAAATGGCATCAGGTAACAATTTTTACTTTGCTTTTTTTTGCAACGACAATTTAAAACCAGATTTCTGCACAAAAGTTAAAACAGTAAGCTACGGGGACCTATCTGATACCGTATCTTAATTTCATCAGCAGACACCATAAACAGCTATGTAAATAAAGGATCATCAGTTACAACGGCATAACTTTAATAACTAAAAAATCCAAACCTGTAACACGTGTCTCTAATAATGAAGATTTCTCAGATAAACTATAAATATTTGTTGTTGCCAACAACAATAAACATCAGCTGTAAAACTCAGACCGTTACTTCTCCCAAGTACCTATTTTACACTGTACACCGAAGAAATGTAATAAACACAACAAAAGGATTATCCAATTTTTAATCATGAAGAAACAAAGAAAATAAATGTGTAATGAGATGTATGTACGAAAAATACGTGTTTTAACGTAACGATGTGGTTTCGTCAGAATTCCGATATGCCATAAAATAAACAAAGATATGAAAACATGTGTTGTTGCTGCAATTTACAAGTTAGTAACTCAAATCGTGTTTTAAAACCCGACTACTGCGACAACAGTAAACCGCAAGTGCAACTACGAATCAAATGAGTCGGACCAAAGTAGCTGTTAGTCGAATTTGGCCATAAAATATTGTTAGACTTTGTGGTGACTTGAGCACTCTGATTTTTCATGCTTGTTAAAAGTAATTGTTCAGATACCATTATTGTCTTGGTCGTAGGTAGATACTGATTATTTCATCTCGACCTGACGATCAAATTCCTTTAGTATACGAAAATTTCTGGACAAGCATTATAAATAGTGTGATGTTAGGCGGAAGAAATTACCTTTCGTGTTTTTTCTTAAAAAATATAACCAAATCGATCAGATCGTGGGTTCATTCTACAGCTTATGCAAAATCTTAGTAATTTGTATAATTCATGACGAAGAGATAGAAGGTTTTTTAAGTTAAATTTGAATTGAAAAGGCTCACTGTCAGCAATAAATGGGTGCACAAAACCCTTCAGATACGAAATAGCAGTTCGTGAAAAAACCCTCAGGAATCTGAAAATTGGAAGTTCGTATGGCTGTGTATATTCCAGTAATCAACTAACGGAAGCGTTGTTAATAAGGGGCGTTTCCTGTTTGAAGAGTACGAAACTGCCGGTTTCCCGTTTCCGTCTCTTTGTAGTCTGTCATCTGTTGGTGATTTTTTATCCAGATTAATTTTTCTCACTACTAAATGAATAAATAAAAGCAGCCTTCGTGCGGGTTTGTGTTCTTGCTCTAAGCTTTAAAATGTGTCGTGAACAACGAATATCGAAAAAATGTAAAATTATTTTTAACTAAAATAAATAACCATTTTTTTTTATAAAAATGTAAGCCTCATTTTCTTGACGTAATGTAACTTACGTCCTTACTGTGAGACCGTGTAGAGAAATCCATTATAATGAGGAAAAAGTTTTTGTCATTTTTCACGTGGGAATCTCTCGTTGATGGTATACTACCGACCACACATTCGGAAAAAGGATCTAGCCAGTGTTTCTCACGGCTTTTCAGAAAACCACTACGCATCACTATGTATAATAATATATAAGGTATAAAAAAGAAAAGTAGATCCAGCTCAAATCCAGAATAGTCTATAAATTATTCCAAAATAAATATTCTTTATGCAAAACAAGAAAACATCTTGGATGCTTTCGATTCCCTTCTGTCACTCTTCATTGTGGAGTTTCATTTAAGGCAACTTTGAAAGTTTCAACAATTCATGAATTTTGACGGGAAAACTCGGATGTAAATTTGATCGCTCCGTCGTCAGTTTTGTGTGATATCGGTCTAACATTCTTCGATCCAACTTCTAAAATTGCCAGTCTTAGTAATGTTTCTGGATGAATTGGATAATCGAATTTCTGTTTGCGCTAAATAAGTACCACAATTTCTTTTAAAAAACAATGTTAAACTACCTAACAGGAAGTACTGTAGGCGACATTAAATGATCGGTAGTATGTGTAAAAGTAGCTTACATAGTATGTAATTGAACACCTATCCCTACCCATTAGTAGAAAATAAATAATAAAATTAAGTACTTAATGGTTAGCAGTACACCACCATATACGTCGAGTCATTAAAATGGATTAGTGTTGTTATTCTAAGTAAACTGGTAATTACTGTAGAAATAAAATGTTAACAAGACTTCCCTTTTAATAAAGTATCAGCATATTATCGAACAACTCGATTTATACACACAAACTCTTTCATCTCCTGACAGATATGTACATATAAATTAGTTAAAAATTATAACCTGCACGCAAAACAAACAACACAAAATCAGGAGATATTCTAATAACTGTTTCAACAGAAATTCCCTCACCCTTGAAGTACAGTTTTAGACAAAACATTTCTCTCCACTGACATACACTCAAATCCCGCTTCTTCGAAAAATTATAACATGTATAAGTTGAAAAATATAGATAATAACGTCACAATGTATTTTCCAAACAATTGAGTTGTACGATCGACCCGTTAGGTCTCTCTTACACTAGTGTAAAATTTTATTATGTAATAATCAAGTCGGAATCATAAATCACCACTACAAAAGTATGTTGCTTTATAAAATTCAATGTTGGTAGGGATAATTATAAAATTTGTCGGTCTGGTGGTTTCGGAGATTATCTGTCTAATAAAAATCAAGACGGATTCATAAACCACAAGTGTAGAAATATGTTATTTTATAATATTTAAAAAACATTTGCTATTGTAAAGTTCTTCGCAGCTTGAGCCCGCTATAAAACCAAAGTACTTTTTATGTTCGCAATCCAAGCCAGATTTATGTATATGAAAATGTTATGGAACCTAATCCATCTAATGACGCTGCACTTGGGAATTGATAATCGTTCCCATATGTTCATTTTCTTTTCAGCTAATAAATCATTCCGAGGAAATTTTATCGATCAGTTGACATGAAACACTTATTGAAATTGCTCGAAACAGTTTCATAATATGCTATAACAATGCAAATGTATGTTATTACTTATTTAACGGAATCTTATCACTTTTTCATTGACTTTAGTAACAGAAAATGTTTTCTATTTAATGTATGTTCAATATAATGACTAAATTGTCTTGTTGACAAATGAACTTTCTTTATTTGGGTCAGACTAAGACATTTTAGTAGATAGACATATTTAATAACAAACACACAGTTGTAAATGTATCTCATTAAACAATTATATGTTTTTATGTGGCAAAGTACAGTTACTATATGACTAAAATTTAAAATTACTCACAATACAGTGTGAGACAAAAACAAATAAGTTTTGAACGAGCTTCATGTAGTTGTACTGCTTTAAATAAAACAAGACCATTAAAAAAATTTAAATAATACGATCGTTAGCATAAGCCTGATCTCTTAATCCGCCTCTAGTGTGGAAAATTATATTCTGAATTTCATACGGTTGCTACTTTTATCTTTCGCATAATGAATACTCTTTAGAGAAAGAAACAGTGTGTTGTGGTGTACCCGACCGCTTTCTGATCCTGCACGTACTATGATTAATTGATTATTCTTTCACCTTTTAAAATTGATCCTTCAATATTACAAGAACTAGAACCGACACCGAACTTGCGCTGTATGCGTATGGTCCTGAACTCCGTTTAAATAAAAAATTGGTCTCGCTCATTCCTGTGGCTTATAAATAATTTCATTGTCGTTCTAGTCAGAAGGTGACTTTTTAATAACTCATACTTACTATGATGTATATCAATTACGAACTTTTGGATAAGGCCGTTTTTTAAATATGATTCAGTTTCAGGAGCACATTGTACGTATTTTCTATTATCTCCATTGCTTTCCATTTTTAACTCGATCTTGACTTGTAGTAGATGCGCTGGAGATGCATAAAACAACTTGAAACAATGTTTTCACCATTATCGACATGAAATTTCGCTGTTACATAACATTCAAGATCCGAATCTAAATTTACTACTGTCTACAAACATAGTGTCATAAAATTTTTGCATAAAATTGCTTTCCACGCCAAATGGCTTCCACGTGTTCGATTTAAGATAAGCAACGAAGTGAACAGTTCACACGCAAATACAGACGTGATCATTACTTGTCTGCTATATCCTCGTTAAACTTCCTTGATCTCTGTTGTTAGAAGTAGTAGAAAAAATAACTGCTTAAGTTCCAGCACTTCTTGGCAATTATCTCTCTAAATTCTAGACACTCATGTTTGCAAATAAAGCAAATGCGCGCTGTGAAATTTATACACACGACTTAGTAGTCTGTTGAAGATTTTATTAGACAGATATTACTGGACTGATTTTATATGCACTTTAAGAATGTCATGTAGGTAGAAAATACTTGTGGTTTATGAATCCGTCTTGATTTCCAGAATATATGTATTTTTATTTTCGTTCTTTAGTAATTTTCTTACTACATTTTGAATTTCTTTTTTGTAGGCTGACTTCATTTCGTCTGTTCTGCACTTCGCCAATACATTCAACGCACTGGCCCTGAATGATACGGAAGTCGGGCTTTTCTCCGCAGTCGTGTTGTTAACAGCGGACAGAAACGGAATCACGGATGTTAAATCCATAGAGCATCATCAGGATAAACTCATCGAAGCTCTGAAAGTTCAGGTAAATTTGTGTGATTTTTCACTGTCGTCATAAATTTGATAAAATTGACTGCAGGTCGGCCGGAACCACGCCAACGAACCACAGCTATTCTCGAGTCTGCTAATAAAACTGCCAGAACTGCGCAACCTGGGCGCTAAACACTCAGCACACCTAGACTGGTTCCGTATGAACTGGACGAAGTTGACTCTGCCGCCGCTCTTCGCCGAGATATTCGACATTCCTAAATCCGAAGACGATCTACAGTGACCTATGATAGACAAGAGACGATCGTAGTGTTCAGATTTTTTGGCTTATTGCAGTTTATTTCCTGACGAATTGTGATCGCCATGAATCTTGCTGTAATGTACGCGCTCGGACAGAGATAATGACGGCGGTCATCAACTCTGTCCAAGACTGTACATGCCTCTTCTTGCTCAAATCGCGCCAAGGCTGAAAGGAAACGACATCAATCCGTGATCGACAGGGTCTTCAGCTTGTTTAGTTTTTCGTTTCGAAATACGTAGTTCACTTGACGTATCGTTCATACATATCATTGTCAAGATTACTTCTGTGTTTAGCATATCTGTACATATTGTTGCAACTCTTTGGTTAATTTTGGTGTGGAGGGGCTTTTCGTGGAAGAGTCCGGGTTTAAAATAAAGTTAATGTTAGTAACGTATCTTTAATAAGTACAGGTGGCCCGAAGGAAGTAAAACACAGTTTTCTTTTGACAACTGACCTCGTAGTTCCAGTTTAAACTTACAAAATATTAGTAACAATCAATCGCTAAGAACTAATTTAGTACCACAAATACCTGGATGACAAAAACGTATACTTTTTTAGCGTTTAGATAGAATTCGTTTTAGTGTGTACATCAAATGAGCGTTTATGCAATATTATGTGACCAAATTTTGATCAATAGGCAAGTTGCAGCGAAAGAAAAATGTGATTTTGGGTCCCTGCGATCGATAATAGTAGTCATCTATTGTGCTTATAAAGTGAGTAACAATCATATCGCGGTATATCACTAACCCTAGTTGTACCTATTAGGGTGTTGTTATCTATTAGAGTACAAACGATTCTACTAGAGTGTAACTTTCGTTTCAGAATATGAAATTTTAGGTGTCTACAGAAATTCTTTGCATATCGATGGAATAGGATGTACCTACTACATATCCCTTATTTTGTTAAGGTGTGACTGAAGTTTCGTACTTACACATTTCGCGGTTAGTGACATTTATGTATATAATGAGGCTATAATTTTACGACTAATTATTAGTAGACATTAATTGGAAAAATGACATGACAAAAGACAATTAAATGTACCTAATTTTAATACTTAATCTGTACATAGTACATTTTATATTGTTAGAGAGTATTCTATTATTTATCGGTGTTTTTATCAATTTTCCACTGCCTTATCCATTTTTATCATGCCATTTCAATTTATTTATTTGCAAATTATATTTAAGAACTTTTCAATGTGCATAATTCATACACACCACCACACGCGCGCATTTTATCGATGTGTTTTTAATATTTATAATTGATATGTGCTCATATTTGACAACCTTTACCTATGAATGTTGAAATCGTTGTTATTACTCTTGTTTATTCTATTAAAGTTTATATGTAATAAGGTATTGTTTATGCACTAAATCTTTATTTTAATCTAAATGGTAGAAGTTTCATGTTATTATTATTATGCTATTTTGATATGTCAATATTTAGCATTTTGTTATGAAAGATTGTTTAATTTGATTAAATTGTATATTACGGATTAAATTTCTTGATTTTTTCTTTCCATTTCCGTCCAAGTTGTAACTGTCTCCTGTCAACCACTTACGGAGCTTTTTTTTTGTTTCTAATTCATTATAGTAAATGTACTGAATTTCTGCACGCTTAATAGATACGGATCAGCATTCAACAGATGTGTAAATTGCATGATGGTATTTTAATAGATTTCCGGTCATTGAACTGTTGTAAACGCACGGTTCAGAACAAAGCACCAAAAATCACTTTGAGAATATGAACAAATCCGCAACAGAACACATGGGCGTCTTAAATACTTAAGAAATGTTTATTTAATTCTTAAACCTACTACATTAACGCATGAAGACATCGTTTTTACTCTGCGAAAAAGGACTTTGAATAAAATTATGAAAAACCCAGGAAGCGACACGCAAAAAGAACCGATATTGAGAATATATACAATTTATTAAGTAAAAATCCATCTTGTTTGAGATGTAAAATCAATAAATATACAGTATTCATCATTATATTAAGTGTTGAATGATTATATGTATTTAATTTATTAAAAATTAGTACTCAGTTTATAATCATGACAAAAGTTCTGTTTCGGTTTTTGTTACAGCAGGGATCAACAAAACCGAACAGTTATAGCCATACCAGATGAACAATAATTACAGTATAAATTCACAATCATATCAATTAGAAAAAAACTCATTAATACTGGAAAAAAAACGCTTGCAATGAGTTCAAAATGCGAATAAATTGCTTTGTAACTGATCGTTAGTTAAATTTCTCAAATTATAATTGAGACCTGCAGGGCCGTCTTAAGCATCCTCTGCGCCGGGGTGCGAAAATCAGCGTTGCGCCCTCCTGTCAAAAATTAATTAACTCTGTTTTTTACAGAGTCTAGCGCCCCACATCAGAATCTAACGTTACGGGTGGTTAACTTAGAAGTAGTTAACCGTCACAATTCACTTAAATATTCTATTCAAATATGCCAAAAATCAAAAACATAATGATGGTTCATCTATTTATTATATAAACAACATGGCTAGGAAGTTCAAACGATGACAATCAGTACAATCTTATTACAATTATATAATTTACACAGTGCAGATGTCAGATCAGAATGATTAAACTTAAAACTATTCTGTGGCATTTCATACATCAAAGTCAATTTTTCTCGCTTTTGAGATTTCATTTTTTTTTATTATTTCGGCTATTTCAAAATCTATTTCTTTTGCAATGTTTATAATGGCCAGGCTAGTTAATCTATCTTGGGCCATGGTTGACCGCAGATAATTTTTTATTAACTTTAGCTTAGAAAATGATCTTTCGCTCTCAGCTACCGTCACTGGAAGGGTTAAATATATACGTAGAGATGTTGAAAGATTAGGAAATGCGGATAGTAAATTATTCGAATATATATAACTTAAAATATCAAGTGGAGTTGTGTACTTATTTATAAAAAATATTGGCAACAATTCTAACTCATGGAACAGACCTTCGCCATATGTTAATTTCTGTTGCAAGTTGACACATTGTGTTTTTTTTTGCTCTAGCTCCGATTTCCTCCAGTTTTCTATATTTTCTAAAAATAATTTTTTTTTATTCTGTTGTATTAACAATTCGAATCTTTCATTTATTTTTGCAATTGCCGTGTCGAATAAATAATAATAGAAATTGATTTTAAAATTTTGCTTTGGGTCTAAAATGAGCTCATCTGCAGTTTCGTAATTAAAATGTCTTTTTCGGGGACGTGGACGAACAGTTTGAACAAATTCAGTTTCATACTTTAATTCTTCAGCAATTGATACTGAGTCATGATCACCGTGATGTTGATCCGGAAAAAATACATAAATTTCCTGGACAATTGAAAAAAAAATCGTTATTTCTTGGTTTAAACGCAAATCAAAAATTAAACAATATATTATTTAGTTAGTATTTTTCACTTTTCACGGTTCACTATTTCTTCAGAGCACTTTTCACTATATTTTCAGAGAAGCAGACAACAACTCGCGACGGGTGTTGCAAAACCAATGAAAAAATTTGTATTTTGGGACAAAATATATTTTTTTCTTGAAAACAGATCATCAAAGAAAGTATTTACCGAAATAATGTTAACAACTACTAGCGCGGCGCCCTTTAACATTGCTCTAAGAGCGGTCAATTTCGCCCCACGCGTTTATGGCAGAATCAAAACATCATAAAAAAATAAAATAATACCTACATCTGCCAAATTCTTGGATTTCAACGCTATTTCGGCTTGCACATCATAACTAAGTTTTATTAAGATTTATAACGTGCGGACTATGGTCTAGATGTCATTGTAAAATAAATGCACAGGGTTCTTTTCCCACGCTCCGATGCTCACGTTAATTTTTATTACACTTAAGTGTAAGGCTGGCCGCTTGCGCCCCTAGGGCCTTGCACCCCTTGCACCCCCGGGTTAAGACGGCCCTGGAGACCTGCTTTGTCTTCAATTCTGTCGCTTAAGGCGTCCCCAAACTCGGAATAAATTTCGGATCTCCCGCTGTTTGAAAATTTGCCAAGCTTTATTCATTATCATGTTATCGACCCATGGAATATAGTGTCCATAAATCTATTTTTTAATACGGGGAATTTTTTCCATAATAAGTCCCTTTTGTTAGGGTTACAACACTTATTACTGGCTGACAAGTCTGACATCTGTAACAAAACCGAGTAAAAAACGCGTCCTTTGCGAAACATTAACAAAGATCTTCAAGATCATTCAACAAATTAACACCTACTTGACATTTCTGCTATGGATTTTCCAACACCATACCAAACTGAACATAAGATAATATATTATTTAGAAAAAAAGAAGCAGAAATAACGTTGTAGTGCTTCAATTTGAAAATTTACATTACGTAGCTTAAAAAACAACGTCGCGTAACCTCATTTGAAAAATAAAAAAATCATTCCATAACTTAGGCAATCACAAATGCATGGATAGAGGGTTGTAAATACGTGGTAAAATTGGGACGTGGTTTTGTTTGTAATTTCATCAAAGAGCAACTATTTAAACAAAAATGAATCAAATTCGACGCCACTTTCCCCTCCAACGAGTATAACTAGCGTAAAGTAAATTAATTGGCAATTTTCTAATCTGAAATGTTGTAAAACAATGACGAATTCGTCAAAAGTAGGATTATTCTTATTTAATTATATGTGTACTGTTCGTGGTCTATTTAAACTGACGTTAAACGGAGATCCATTTTTAGAAAGAAAACATTGAAATTTGTCATCTGTTAAATAAATATCTTCTTGGACTCGAATATTTTCTTACAGAAATTAATGATTTCTTAGAGCTTTAATAATGTCTTACAAATTGAATTAAATTTTGTTTAAAATTCTAGTACTCATCCAATTACAGCGGAACACATTTTGAAATTAAAACTGACGGTTTTTGTTACGTGTCCTTTGCCCGAACAGATGTTAAATTTTGTAAACGTTAATGGGAAATGGTAATAGGTGGCTATTTTGCGAAGGCAGGGTACAGCGTATTATATGCGGCAGGTTTTTTGCCATAAAGATGTGGTGTGTCAATAGGAGAAAATCATCGCCAAAGGGTGCTAAACTACGAAAAGGAACTCGAAAAGAAACTTCAATTTCGCTTTCGTTACAACATCCTCTGTTTGCTGATTTACAGACTGCCATAATTTAAAATTTGCTGCCAAACTATCGATATTATTATACCCAATTTATATTATTTATGAAATAAGAATTTTAATTAAAGACAGAAAGATGTGTTAAGTTTTGGACCCCAGGCAAGTATTAATGTGGAAACAAAAATGGGATAAATCAAGAATCGAAAAATTCTGGAAAATTTAAATCCAAAACGAGTTTATCATGACATCAGGGGCGGCTTGTCCTATGAGGCAGGTGAGGCAGTGCCTCACCAATGAATTTTACGCCTTATTAGGATTTTTACTATTTTTTAACGACATATTTCGGCCAATAATTTGTGTCTTTTTTCTAAAATTTTAAAAACAAATATGGAAAATTATATTCTTATTTTTATCTCAGTAGGTACTCGTTGCTCCCTTAATTAAACAGCGCGCTGAAACACTCGACACAACATGTATTTTGTGACGCGAATGAGGCAAACTCGGAGCTTGCCTCTACAGCGGATATAGAAATCATATCGTTAATAGGCAAGCAACCTGCAATACACTCATAAGCGGTATGAGTTGAAAAAAGAAAAAATTGAGGCTAGCCTCATTTCCGTGCTTGCAAAAGAGATGGACAACAATATTTGCGCGCAAAGAACGTGCGATTACAATGCAGATCATGAATGCAGTCTGCATTTGCAGAAGTATTCAAAATTAGGCCGTTGATTGTTTTGCCACAAATCTGTGTGTGTATAAATTGTTTCAAAATTTCGGTAACAGAATTTTGTCTTAAAAGTGCCTACGTTTGTGTGTGTCGCGTTAGTGCTTTGTGCTTGTCATAATTTGATTTCGGTAATCGTTATTTAAGATTACGAGTAAATCGGAATTTTTCTCTACTAACGTTAAATGACAATAGTAGTTCTGTTTTTTCTACTTTCACGTATGATGATAAATTGTATGTAGTTAAGGAATTAAAACGGCCGGTTCCTGATTTGAGTAAATCGTTAATTATTGATCTATAAAAAAGTTTAAAATAAATCCAGAGTATTTATGTTTTATATGTTTTTCGTTTTGTTTTTTGTTATAAATCAAATAGGTTTATTTTATGTTGTATTTGATTTTTTTCGATATGTTTTCTTTAAAGTTTATTTTAATTTTGTTTTTTTTTTAAGTTATACCTATTAGTTTTTTCTGCCCACGTTTCCCTTTTCTTTTGTCCTGTCATTCCCATCCTTTCCTTACAAGAGTTCCTTACACCTTCACGTTGGTTCCTGGTGGACAGTTAAATGAGTTTACAAATTTGTTTATTTGACTAAGTAGAAAATATTTAAGTAATCTTGATTTATTTATATTTTGGAGCGTATTGTGCTTTGCCTCATCAACTTTTCAAGTCATGAGCCGCCCCTGCATGACATAGTTTAGCATGTTAAAGAAGCAGTAGATCAAGTAAAATTAAAAGAATTCGATAATATTTAGTGTGAAAGAAATTCTTATTCAATTATCAATTTTTGTGTACATGAAAAGAAATTGATTCAAATATTCTTTGGAAAAAAATGAGAAAAAGGTCATTTTATTGTCTTACACGAAAAATCGAAAGGAAAAAATTGTCTAAACATGCGCACATAAGGGAAAGAGTGCATTAAAAATAAAATGCTTACAAAATAGGTAACAAAAAGAAATAAAGCAAAATTGATAAAACAAAATTACCAATCAAAACAGCCTTCAATAAAGATAAAAAAAAATGTAAAAAAAAAACAAAACCCAGTTTACAATTAATACAAAATTCTAACCTTTAGGCTTCTTCTTCTGCTACAATTGAGCGAATCCCGTCATCTTCATTTACGAACCCGCTGCAACAACTGCAATAACTGAAAAAATAATACATTGAATAATCAGAGACCGATATATAAAGCCCAATAGCAACACTTACACTTTAAATCCTGATTTGCTTTCCTTCCGCGCCGATCATTACAGACTCCTTCCTCATGGGCACATCACAACACTCGCCTTTCACTTTAAGTCCGAAACCAAATTATTTTTAACAAAAATAAACCATTTAATCTAATTTACACACCATAAACGCCGTCAAGAAAGTCAGAACCAGTCAGAACCGACTGCGACTGAACTCCTTTGCGTAACACGAAAAATGAACAAAAAATTCTCGCCGTTACCATATCAGACATTTTGTACAGAATTTGCATTCATTGATGACTAAGACATTACGATTTTCCATACGATTCGCCAAAAACAAATTTGAAAACTCGATTTAAATACGTCTTTCGAAAATATTTTATTTTGTGACCGTTAATGACTCAAAAGTTTTCACCATTTCTGTTAAAATACTCATGTAAAATAGATTCATACGAGATGTTCCAACCGTCAAAAGGAGGAAAATTAAACATTCTTCAACCCAATCTAATAAATTTATAATTTAAAAGTATTTTCAAGCATACAGAGTGTTCCGTTTAACTTATACAACAAAGCTGTATGTTTATTTTCGGAGCGAAAGTTAAAAAAGTATTGTCATAGAATGCATTTGGCTACATTCATATTTTATCGACGTTTCACAATCATAACTCCCAGAATATACAAAAATTGGTTGAAGTTTTTTCGGCAGAACTTTAATGAATAATTATCAAAAGTAATTTTTTTATCTCGCTCTACTTGTATAAAATGCATCAAAACTTACATCCACTTACATCTAAAGATATGTATCTTGAATATTGGATGTGTTATTGCTGACAAAAGCCGGGCACAGAGACCGAATCATGGCTGATTTAAACGTTTTGTGTACACTGTTGCCATGGAAACCACACGTCCTAGCCATTTCATTTAATGGGACTGCGGTCACTTTCTGACAGTGCTCGGCAGGAGTAACACAATCGCGGGTTTTAATTTTCATGCTGCGCATGACAGGCGTACAACAGGTATGATAAATATTCTTGGATAACCTCGGTGATACGGACGTTCGGAAACAACTAAACACCAGCTATATCCATACGTATATAATAAAGCTGAAGCTTTTGTTTATTTGAACACGTTTTAATCTCAGAAACTACTGGTTCAAATTCAAACAATCTTTTTGTGTTGGATAGTCAATGTATCATATCTACCATTGATTAAATACATATAGATAGACCCATGCTATTGTTTGGAGCGAACAGGCCAACGGCCGGCGAACAAGAGATGGCGCACCAACAGTCGGCCGTCAAACGCCGGCGAAAAGCTTGGACACCAATCGCGCGCGTAGATAACCCAAATCACAGCAACAATACATTTAATAAAGCTACCACTCGACAGAGGGCGACGAAAACAATGTGTAAAAATCTCTTAGTAACCATTTATATAATTTGCAACGTTGCCAGATGAGCCTAGCACAACTTTGCCGTTATTTCTAGTCGATTAGATTTTATTTCGTTTAAAAGTTTCTGGTGAATAAATGGAATTATTATAATGAATAAACAATACAAACAAATTATTACTTGTTATTTTAAATACTTGTTAGTGTTGATGAAAACATAAATGGTAATTAAAGTTATTCTAAATACGGTCCGGTCCGGTAGCTCAAATTTTACAGTACGAGTGATATGTTTCAGGACGAGTAGGTAGCCGAGTCTTTAATTTCGAAACGAGTACTGCGAAAATAGTTACCGGACGTATGTTGTTATCTATTTTATTTCATACTGTCAACATACTTTTTTATTCGATAAAATTATTATTATTTTGAGAAAAAATCCAAATCGAGTCACTTTTTCTGACATCGTTAGCAACCGCTCTTTGGTAAATGTTTTAATTTGTTTATTCGTGCAAATCAGCATCATATGTTTAAACACATAGTACTTATAACACTTTACAGGACTTATTGTTTTGTATAATCCGACTCGATGGACGAATGTTTTGTGCAATCCGTCTCGAAGGACCAATGTTTGTGCAATTCGGCTCGTCCTACCAGTATTTTTTGTAATCTGGTTGATACGACAATGTGATACCGAATTGCACTTTGATATTGCTCCAAGGACCTTTGTTTTCTTGCGTGCGAGATAATAGACAGCGTTCGGTTTCGATGTTTAATACAGGACGGTTACAGAAGTACTAAATTTACATTTGTATTTACAATAACAGGTAAAGCAAAAGAGACCCAAAAGGGTCAGTGGCCGCTTCCGGAAATGGAAAACTTGTCCTTTTTGGCCACGGAGGTAGAAGAGTGTCTCTTCTACCTCCGTGTTTTTGGCTCAATTTTATCGGACTTGTCCGTTTTTTTGATTTTACCGGAATAGTTCGATCCAGTAAAACGTCAAACTTGACATAGTATGAAGTAAAATAAATAAATTTTATGATGTAAATACAATTAAGTGTATCGATAATTCGCTACTGAAAATTTATTGAAATATAATTTGTGTTAAAAAAAGATTTTTGTGGTTTTATGGTTTATTAAATGTAATTAAAATAAATAATATCAAGAACTTGTATTATATATCAAAAACATTCATTGTAAATAAGAAAATTATGTAAATAAACCATAAAACCATACAAAATTTTCCTGCGACCTCTATTCAAAATCCCAGTTTACCAATAGGAATTAAGGCACAAAGATGTTTCACTGAATTTAATACCGATTTTTCAAGAAAAGTATGCTTATAAGCCTATAAGCGTCTAATGGATTAAAACAACAAATAATAATCACAATTTATTTGTTTTATGTGTTCATTACAATAATCCCATTTATTTACCAGAAACTTCTAAATTAAATAATATCTGGTTGACGAGAAATATCCGCAAATTTGTGTTAGGCTCATCTGGCAACGTTTTCGGTAGGTAGGTATCAATGGAACTAAAAGATTTGGTAATTTTCTTGGAAGAGTTTGTTTCTTCAATGAAAATTTATGGTTTTTAATTCTTCGGCCGCTTGAAAGTCTCGCCATGTGAAAATAGATTATTTGATAACCTGTTTCGTAATAATTGTAAATACGAACAAAAGCATATTTGCATATTCTAAACAACTGGCCATATCGATTCCAAACTTGTACAGATATGTTTTTTATTGTTTCTGTTTTCAATGAAATAAATTTTATTTGCAAAATACTTAATGTCTAACGACATATCACGCATACATACTACCCCATTTACTATATTTTCAATCTGTGCATTTTTCGCTTCATTCGTAGGAGCCAAGTAAGAAGTATCAGTGAGACCGGCGGTCTTTCAAAAGCTCGTAAATGAAAAGATTTAGTAAAGTTTCCTAGAACAGTCTGTCTCTTCATAAAAAAATTTAGACATTTTTACTATGAAATATTGGTACAATACGCTATATTCCACTGTTTGTTTTCTTTGAGATACGACTAGTTCTTGTGCCGAAGTGAAACACCAAAAAGTCTAAAGTCCGGAAATCAGAGTGAATTTTAAAACACATAAAACGACTTCTTTATTTATTTAAATATTGTCCTGTAACGTCCTGTGACGTGGAATGGAGTTTCTTAATGTACAAAAGTATGTTAGATAATAACCGAAAAATTTTCTTGATTAAAACTAAAGGAAACACAATTATTACTTGGAATAAAAATAAAGAATATCAAGAACTTGTGCTATGTATTAAAAATATTTAATTTCAAATAAGTAAATTATGTTAATAAACCATAAAACCACAAAAATCTTTTTTAACACAAATTATATTTCAATAAATTTTCAGTAGTGAATTATCGATATACTTAATTGTATTTACATCATAATAGTTATTTATTATATAAGCGGTTAAAGTGAATGTTTAATGAGCGGCCAGTTTAAGGCGAGAGCGGCGTATGCCGCGAGCGCCTTAAGACCACGAGTTACACATTCATTTTAACCGCGAGTGTAATACAAACTTTTATTCAATTTTGACAACCCCAAGTCCCAAATTGTGAAAAAATTGGTGATTCAAAGTTCACATTCGAGAAACGTCAGAATTGACAGCGACCAAATAAAAGTTTTATATGCGTAGAATTTAGGTTACAATATCAGGTGTGTGTGTGTAGTATGTGACTCTGGCGACGGTGTTTGTTTATTTTAAACAAACTAAAATTATCGAAAAATTGCAAAATCATGCAAGATTCCAACGGCAAAACTTGCTCCCAAAAAAGAGCAAATCAGAAAGTGTATCAAAAGTTCCTTAGATGGAAAGAGCAGCAAGACATTGGAGAAATTACAGAAATGGTAACCATGGTTTTAAAACAGCAAAATAAAAATTTTATTTCGCTAGCGGTTTAAAAATTTTATGGTGCTACCGGATAAACCAAAGCTTTAGTGGCCTACTGACGGCAAAATAAACGTTTGTTTACATGTCAAAATTGAATAAAATTTATTTATTTTACTTTATACTATGTCAAGTTTGACGTTTTACTGGATCGAACTATTCCGGTAAAATCAAAAAAACGGACAAGTCCGATAAAATTGAGCCAAAAAGGACAAGTGTTCCATTTCCGGAAGCGGCCACTGACCCTTTTGGGTCTCTTTTGCTTTACCTGTTATTGTAAATACAAATGTAAATTTAGTATTTCTGTAACCGTCCTGTATTAAACATCGAAACCGAACGCTGTCTATTATCTCGCACGCAATAAAACAAAAGTCATTGGAGCAATATCAAAGTACAATTCGGTATCACTTTGTCGTATCAACCAGATTACAAAAAATACTGGTAGGACGAGCCGAGTTGCACAAACATTGGTCCTTCGAGACGGATTGCACAAAACATTCGTCCATCGAGTCGGATTATACAAAACAATAAGTCCTGTAAAGTGTTATAAGTACTATGTGTTTAAACATATGATGCTGATTTGCACGAATAAACAAATTAAAACATTTACCAAAGAGCGGTTGCTAACGATGTCAGAAAAAGTGACTCGATTTGGATTTTTTCTCAAAATAATAATAATTTTATCGAATAAAAAAGTATGTTGACAGTATGAAATAAAATAGATAACAACATACGTCCGGTAACTATTTTCGCAGTACTCGTTTCGAAATTAAAGACTCGGCTACCTACTCGTCCTGAAACATATCACTCGTACTGTAAAATTTGAGCTACCGGACCGGACCGTATTTAGAATAACTTTAATTACCATTTATGTTTTCATCAACACTAACAAGTATTTAAAATAACAAGTAATAATTTGTTTGTATTGTTTATTCATTATAATAATTCCATTTATTCACCAGAAACTTTTAAACGAAATAAAATCTAATCGACTAGAAATAACGGCAAAGTTGTGCTAGGCTCATCTGGCAACGTTGCAAATTATATAAATGGTTACTAAGAGATTTTTACACATTGTTTTCGTCGCCCTCTGTCGAGTGGTAGCTTTATTAAATGTATTGTTGCTGTGATTTGGGTTATCTACGCGCGCGATTGGTGTCCAAGCTTTTCGCCGGCGTTTGACGGCCGACTGTTGGTGCGCCATCTCTTGTTCGCCGGCCGTTGGCCTGTTCGCTCCAAACAATAGCATGGGTCTATCTATATGTATTTAATCAATGTATCTACATATAGGCTATATAATATCACACTACGATCATTAGGAGCGAAGTAGCAATGAAAAATTCGGAAAAACTGGAAAATTATTCCTCCTTTGACAGCTTCCGTTGCTTACGCTGCTTAAACGGTTAAAGTTACGTAAAAATCATGTATGACGAAATTGTTCCCCTCTATAAAAGTTCTAAAGAAAAGTCCGCGACAGCATATGTTTATCTTTTAAGGTCGAGTCAGTATAACCTTTTTTATGGTAATGAAATTTGTTCTAAAATAATAATGCATTATGTATAAAATTTTCGCGTCACAGTGTTTGTAACCGAACTTCTCCGAAATGGGTTGACCGATTTGTATGAAATTTTTTATGTATATTCGGTAGGTCTGAGAATAGGTCGTAAACTATTTTTTAAACCCCTAAGTGATAAGGGTGGCCCACCCTAAAAAATTTTTGTCTATATTTTGGACAAAATTTTTTATTTTTATTTTTTTAAGAATTGGCATCAAAAAATACACATAACCCTAAATTTTCACCTTTCTACCACCAACCTCCATTTTTTAATCGTCTATATAATAAAAATCAATTGCTGTTCCTGTTAGTCTCGCTAAGCCTCAAAAACGGCTTGATCGATTTGAAGAATTTTTTATATTACGGGGATGGTTTATAAATAAAAAAAATAAGGAAAACTTAAAAGAACAGTTAAAAAATTAAAAAATTCTAAAAATTTTGTATGGGAATCGCCATCGCCACTTCGAATTAATTTCAATAGTTGACGTTTCTGTCGTCTAACTGACGTGTCATACAAAACTAATTCTTCCGTGCAATTGTGAAAAGTATATTGCATTTCAAATCGTTCTTTGTTTTTTCGTAAAAAAAAAAACGTAGTTTATTTTAAAAGTCTTGGTTAAAATGAATTTAATTACACATTGCGAAAGTTTCTTATTAATTTTAATCTGCCATTCTATTTACCTATATTCACTTTGTTGGTTTCGACAAAACCTCAAACTTTACCGTTATTCGAGGATTTAATTTGAAGTTTTCAATGTTTTAAAGTTCTCAAGACAAAATGTACAGATTTGACTGACTGTGAAAATAATTCTGTGTCGTTTTATGAAGTTCATTAAAATGCCGAGAAAACGACAACCTCACATAGGTCCACGAAGTCAATCAAATGTGCGACGAACTATCTCAGGTGCAAACCGCAATGATTTATTTCATGGGTAATTCGGATATGGAAGTTGATCAGCGTTGTGCTCATAATCAACATAATCAAACATTGAAGCGAGACATTGGGTGGTATGAATAAAACTGAGTAGAAACTAATATTCGAAGTACGAAGTACCTACTTCATTATTACTCTTATATACCTGAGCATCTACTCTATGTAGTGAGTACCTACTTGGAAACATTGTATATCCCCGGACACAAATTGAACATCTACCTACGCGTTTTGTGAGCATTTAATCTAAAAATGAGCATCGGTGGTGGCAAATGACTGAGCTGTCTGTAAAGCAGCTTAAAAAACGAGTAGGATCGTTGTAAGAGTGAATTTTGACTAAACATGGCGACTTTCATGAACGTGGAACGTCGTCAAAAGGTGCATTCAGTTTGAAAAACACATTAGGAGCAGGAATATCGAAAACTTTTCAGGTAATTAACTTTTATTTAAAATAAATTGTGCAGTGCATTTTTTATAACACTGACCATAGGGATTCCCATCTCAAGGTGTCTACCCCATACTAACTTATATTTTGGTGACTCGATTTTTGCTTTGATGGTTGAACACTGTCACTGTTGTCCTTTTTTGTTGTATCGAAATGCTACTTGGGCATTAACTGTTACCTACTGAAGTATTAATATCATCTAGAAAAACTAGAAATATTTGGTTTGATATTCGAGTAGATACTTCGTATTTCGAGTATGAGCATCTACTGAGTTTTATTTATTAAACCATTGTCAAAAAATTGTTCGAACGTTGTTTCGACAGAACTTCCTTCGCACCAAAAGCATAATGAAACATATTCAGCATTTTCGAGTTGAGTCTTTTCTTCACACAATTTGTGATGACCTAATCAACATTTACGATTAACACGTATACCACCTTGGATTGGTGCAGTGTAATACTTAAAATAACTGTATTGTATTCCCAAAATTATCTGCGAAAATCGAGTGAGCCGTTCCACCAATTTTTTGGGGGCAATAAATAAATATTCTTAACAATTTACCATGCTTACAATAACTTTAAAACGTCTGCAAGATCTCAAAGTATTCATTTTTGCAACTCTTGAGTTATTCACTAAAATAAATTGACTGATCCATATATTTTTTTGAGTCACTGTAAAAGCAAATTTAAAAAATATGAATGCAATGATAAATTACGAAAATATACTGATGATATTTTCTACATTTTAGATAGGATTTATTCGGCAAAATCTTGAGATGACGTCTTCAAGTTTTTGGGCTTGATAAACAGATATATTTTGATTGAAAACCTACCATGTCAAACAGTAACTTCAAAACCTCTGCAATATTTCAAAATTCAGTTTTGCAATTCTTGATTCAATCAATAAAATAAATTGACTCAGTGATTAATTTTTTTGAGACACCCCCTATAAGCAAAACTAAAAAATATGAATGGAATCACAAGTATAGTCTCATCCTATTTTGGACATTTTAGATAGGATTCATTTGGCAAAATTTTGGGCTGGCGTCATCAATTTTTTGGATGGAGTAAATATATTTTGAATAAAAATTTATTATGTTTATCATATGTTTAAAACATCTGCAAGATTTCAAAGCATTCGATTTTGCAGATTCAAAATTAAATTGTAGGTGAAACGAAGTTCACGGGGTCAGCTAGTTAATAATATTCGGGCACATAACGCAAAGGTCGACAAAAATCGCCGAATATTAGGCCGATTGATAATGTGCATAAAATTTTGTGGAGTGTTTGAACTTATTTTACGTGAACATGACGAAAGTAGGGAACCACAAAATCCAGGTATAATCAAGGTCTGATTGATTTTACGGCTGAATTGGACTCTGCTTTATCAAATCATATGAAAGGATCAACGGTTTTTAAAGGAAATCCTTTTTTGTATTTATTTCCGTCACACAATTTCGTCTATTAATTGGTAATAACAACCTTTTATATCTTCATATTTAAACTCATCAATCAAATTGTGTCTTCCCATTTCAAAAGGTCACGAGCCGCCACTGGAAAATATACTTAAACAAGATAACCAACGGGAAAATGAACTCTTAGTAAATACAATTAAAATTACATGGTTAACTTCGAGTATTTATGTTTATACTTCGAAAGAATTCGACTATAATCGCGTACAACGATCAGCGGCCGCATAAAAGAAAATTAAATTTGATTGATTTTGTCTCCTTAAACCGAGAAGTGGTAAAATGGTTGGAACATTATTTTGAGTGACCTGTTATTGTAATAATTAAAATATTTCTTAATTTGCTTAAAAAAAAACAGATGGAACGAGAATGAGATTCGAACTCATAGTGCAAACATTATTCGAAAGCAGACGGAAACGGGAGACTACTTTTTTCATACTCTAGGGGTCACAAAACGTCGAGAAAACATAAAAATGGCCATTCATCCAACGGACTCGATTACTATACTTCCTCGACTTACGCTCTGGAAGTAAAAAATTACATGTTTGCGTTACCATTTTTTTTAATCAAAAGGAAGACAACAGTTACACTTTTATATTAAAATATAATATCCTAAAATACAACATTTCGTATTAATAAATACATGAATATAGCACATCTTAAAATATATAATTTAAAAAATTAATAAAAACGTTAGCGAAGACACGTCGATTAATAAAAAAAGGACTGTCAGCAATTAATACAAGGCAATATCAAAGGCACACAACTACCGATATTAGTCGAACTTTATTTAATCAATTCCTATCCTTCAACGCTTCATTTTATCCAAAATAGGCACAATCATGTCGAACTTCGGCCTCTTCCCGGGATCCTCGTTCATGCAAATCTTAATCAACTTGGTCAAATGCGACGAAATCCCCGGTTTAATCGTAATCCTTAACCCTTCCAAGGCGATCTTCATTCCAGCTTCCATCGGATTTAAATCAGCAAAAGGCACTTCTCTCGTGGCTAACTCCCACAACAAAATCGCGAAACTCCACATATCCGAAGCCTCCCAGTTTCGATCGGTAATTTTCTTTTGCAAAGCCTCTGGTGACATCCACGCCGGATGATAAACCCTCCCTTTTTCCTGGAAGGAGAATTTCGCATCCGCCATGTTAATTCTAGCTGTCAAATCGTCGTCGATGATCACGTGACGACTGTTCAAGCGATACTCCGGTATAATACGTTCCAGGCTATGCAAGAACGCCATGCCTCTAGCAATATCGACGGCGAAACGTAAAGCTTGCGCGTTATCGACAACGACGCCGCTGCTTTCATGGAGAACGTTATAAAGCGATCCTAGCGACATGTACTGACTGATGACAACCAAATATGGCGGGCTGTTGCAGCATCCAATCACCGGTAAGATATTAGGATGCGAGAAAATCCTCAATTTGGGAAACTCATCGTTGAAATCGCGTGATATCCGTGAGGTGACTTCACGTACGGTTAATATTTTGGCGACAACGTCGTTCTTTTGCCAAGTGCCTCTGTAAGTTACACCGCTAGGTGTCGAAGCGATTTGTTCGCGGCGGTAAAGTTCTTTGATGTTGATGCCTTTATGACGGGATAATGTGGCATCACGTGAACGTGTTTTCAAGCCCAACCAGCTCTGGTCTTTAAATGTTATTTTTTTGAGGTCTTGACCTTGTTCCACAGCTATGTCGTGAAGACTTTTAGCTAAACTACCTATAAAAAAATAAAATGTTTGTAACTGGTTTTAGAATTTTCTAGGGTTGTAGTTACCCCTGGCTTTGTCTAGAGGGGTGTCACCGTACTTATTGGCAATGGATACTTTAGCATCGTGATGAACCAAATCCTCTGCGATTTCTTTATAGCCCCAGAAGCAGGCATAGTGGAGGGGAGTATTTCCGTGCTCGTTGGTGAAATTCAAGTCGGCTTTTTGACGCAACAACTTAAACAAAATGACAATTTTAAATATGATGTTAGGTAGGACTGAGATCGAGGGATAGCCAGTTTGATTGATAAAGGGCAAGACTTTTTAAAAATGTGGTGATCAGCATTATTTCAGCGAGGATACGTATGTCAATTTCGACACGTGCAGTGTAAAGCTAATAACAAAACACCGGGGTGTAGCGTTACCGAGATTTGATCAATCAAAAAATATATAATAATAGATAATCCGTTTTTCTGTGCCTTTTAGAATCTTCTAAATTATGAGTAACCGAAAACCCTAATAAAATGATATAAGGCAATAAAAAATATATTTTACTTTTTTTTTAAATATACGTAAATGAAACATGTTTTTCAGTATTGTGTTGTAAAAAAAAACTATATATGTACTAAAAAAAAAAAAAAACACAAAAATTAAGTTCATTTTAAGATTTTTAACTGTTCATGGTTCTAATTCAATTGAACTACCATATTGTAAATGTGGCAGGAAAGTCACTTAGTTATTTCAAAGTTCTGGATGCTTTTATTTAAGTTATTATATAATCCACATTCCATAACTTCTCACATTAAATTTAAAATAGTTAATTTATAGCATTTCAACTAATGTACAACGTTGATCCATTCTGAGAAAATGGACCTTGGAAATTATTATCTATGAAGTTAATATCATTGTGGGTTCAAAAAACGGGAGGGCTGTATTTTTTTACAGACTCAATTATAGTCAACTGCAAAAAGACATGTAGACGCGAAAGTGTCCCGTTAACATTTTTTTAATTTCGTTCCGGGTGAGAATCAGGATGCGAATCTTGCAACACAACGACATGCTAAAAACTGAGAAGGGCTCGATCGCCTTGATCATAGCCATCGATCCCGTCTTTCCATTTGTCATAAAAAAAAAAACATACAACGTAGGATTCGATTTTGTTAACAATCACAGTGCAAGGCCAAATTTTGGATGTTTCGCGGTTTTAATATTATATGCACATGTCTTAATTTTGGGGGATGTTTGGATTTTTATGGTTTAATTTACAATAAATAAAAACGAAATGAACATAAAATTCTATTTTTTATTTGTAATATAACAGAATTTTATGTTTAATGTTTAATAAATTTAAAAACTACTACAAACAAACTGAAGTAACTATGGTGTGTAACTTTCAAACAAAATACTCTGTTGTGTATTTGCAATCCAACAAGTCATTTAACATTGCGGTGACCAAATTTGAATTAAAATTTCGCGCTGAAAAAAAAAACAACGGCGCGAAATCGTATTTGAATAAGTTAAATTTGAAAAAAAATTTGATCAAGAAAATCGTTAAACATAGGCAACCATGCGCAAGTCTAGTTCTTTTCCTGGTAGTTGGTAACTCTTCTAGGGGAATTTGTGGACTAGTATCTAGTGAAAGGGTTGGTAGTGAAGTTCACTTGTTTGCTAGAGGGTGGTGACGCGGACTGTTGTTTGTTTGGTGTGAGTAAAAGCACGCGGTAAGAAAGCTAGATTAAGTTTAGTTGGTTTGGTGGTTAATTAAAGGGGGAGCCTTTGTATAACGAAAATTAATCGAACCAATGACGCCAACACGTGATGTAAATTTGATTTAATGGTAGTAAATACACAGTTCATGTTAGGATTTTAATCGTTACTGGTTCTAATACAATTTAACTGGAGGGAGAGGGAGATTTTATGAGATTCACTTAGTCAGGGGTGAGTCCTGACTAAGTGAATCTCATAAAAATTGTTTATCAAGTTATAAATAAGGTTTCTGGATGCTTATACTTAAGGATTACATTATAACGTAAGTATAAAGTGCGGTAGAATTCTTAATATCGTAGACTGAGGGACGGGGGGATTATTTTTCCCCTTAGGTAATTATCATCATCGAGACGGTATATCTCGCGACGTGGGAAATTACACCATCGAGACGTAATTCTCGCGACGAGGGATACATTTTGTGTTTACCTATCATGTGTTTGTTGGGATATCATCTAAGATGTGAAAAAAGTAAAAACAATAACGCTAATCGTAACATTTTCTTATCCTATTTGCTATAAAATTTGTGGTCTAAAATGTTAAAAGTGCTAAAACCAGTCTCATCTTATCAAGTACTAGCCCCACCCTCCCACCCTTTATTTTCTTAGAGGGTATGTCATTTGCCAAAATCAGTCTTATCTTAACAGGTACTAGCCCCGCCCACCCACCCTCTATTTCCTTGGAAGATATATCATTTGCCACAATTGATCTTTTCTTAACAAGTACTAGCTCCGCCCACCTCCCTGTTCTCTTTCTAATGACTATTTTATTTTTGTTCCGTATAAAATCATTCATGTCATTCAAATCGCATAAAATCAATCACTGAAAAGCAGACAGGGTGGGTGGGCGGGGCTAGTTATGTTTTTGTTTCGAGTAGGAGTGCAAACTAATAGAATTTAGGAGGTAAAATATAAAAAAAGCGCTAATCGTAACTTTTCTTCTTATACTATTTGCTATAAAATTTATGTTCGAAAAGGTTAAAAGTGCCAAAACCAGTCTCATCTTATCAAATACTAGCCCCACCCTCCCACCCTTTATTTTCTTAGAGGGTGTGTCATTTGCCAAAATCAGTCTTATCTTAGCAGGTACTAGCCCTGCCCACCCAGCCCCTATTTTCTTGGAAGGTATATCATTTGCCACAACCAAACTTTTCTTAACAAGCACTAGCTCCGCCCACCTCCCTCTTCTCATTCTAATGACTATTTATATTTCTGTTCAGTATAGAGATATGTTCTTCTGTCGAGTGGGAGGGGAAACGAATAATAGCATCTACAGGGCTTCCACACAGATGTTGTGTTAAAAAAAGCGAAAAAAGTGAGTTCGGCTGGGAAAATAGTAAAAAAAAGTGAGTGTTACAATTCAGCTAAAAATTTAACTCGAATTATATATATATAAATTTACGCTCGAATTTCTTCAAGAAGACGTTTTGATTTTTTTATTAAAAAAATTGGAAACAATTGTATTCTTTTTTGTAAAACTGAGAGTTTTTTTCACTTTCGCGTTCTTCCTCTCTAGGGACAAGGCTCCGTCAATAAGGGCCTGCACAATTCGTGCTTCCATGGTGTTATTTGCCGCCAAGGCAGCTTTTAGTCTAATATTGTTTTTATTCTTTTTTTATTTTTTCCTTTTAAACTTTATTTTTTTTTCTGTACCATCGTTTCATCTATTTCTTGCAAAGTCTTTTTCGGTTCTTTTACAAGCGCCTGTTGTTCAGCAGCTAATTTTCTTCTTTTTGCTGGATCCCCGTTCCTTTTCTTTCACTTTTTCCGCGTCCAAATAATCTTGATAAAGCCTTCTAGCTTGACCTGCTAGAAGGAAGAGTTCGTTTGCTATATAAACAGTCTCTGGTCTATTGTCGAAATACTTTAAAGCATCTGCGATAGTTAGCCTCGTATTTAAAGTTCTCACCGACATATTGGTTTTTTCTTCAGTTAGTATTAATTCAGAACCCTAAATCCCCTTTCCACGGAAGCATTCCCATGGCTTAAACAACATGCTGCTAGAAACATGCTTTTTACATTTTTTTTATTTTTCGACGTTCTTCACCCGTTCAAAAAATGTTATCCAGGAATTGTCAATTCTATCGGTCTTTTCTAATGTTGGTAAGGTTTAAAATTTTAATAACCTGTAATCTTCTACAGCGTTACCTGGCATGATAATATTTAATGTCTCACACAGTTTAGAAAAATATTCCAAAGCGTATTTTTTTTTTATTACTTGGGGATCAATGGATTTAAAATACTTCAGGTTTTTATTCGTTAAAAGACAAAAAGAAATAAATAAATTTGTAAATTGAAAACCAAAAAGATTTTACAGAGAAAAAGCGAAAAAAGTGAGTGAATTGAAAAAATAGTAAAAAAAGTGAGCATTCTTGGAAAAAGTGAGAAATAGTGAAAAAAGTGAGTCTGTGGAAGCCCTGGGATAAGCTGGGGACAATCCACGATATAAACTCTCAAAGTTAATTGTTTTAAGTAACCAGTCACTTGGATCAAGGTATAACTTAACATCGCGGAAATTTTTTCTTAAAATCTTTGATAAGGTGTGGCATAATTTAACATGATGTAAATTCTTTGTTTGAATCGTTGATAAAATGTGGCATAATTTAACATGATGTAAATTCTGTGTTTGAATCGTTGATAAAGTGTTAACATCATGTAAATTCTGTTTGGCATCGTTGATAAAGTGTGGCATAATTTAACATCATGTAAATTCTCTGTTTGATCGTTGATAAAGGGTGGCATAATTTAACATCATGTAAATTCTTTGTTTGAATCGTTGATTAAGTGTGGCACAATTTAACATCATGTAAATTCTGTGTTTGGAATCATTGATAAAGTGTGGCACAATTTAACATCATGTAAATTCTGTGTTTGGAATCATTGATAAAGTGTGGCATAATTTAACATCATGTAAATTATTTGTTTGAATCGTTGCAAAAGTGTGGCAAACATTAACCTTATGTAATTTTGTTAGCTTTGCAATTTTTGACCTCATGCAATTTTTCTCTATCTCACAATTTTAGTCTCAGTAATTTTTTTTGCTGTATAATTTTAAATTGAACGTAAATATTTTGTTCATTAATTCTTCTATCATATAAATTGTCTGATATCCAATCTTTATCTAAGATAAGAATTCTTTGCTGTTTAAAATTTCACGAGAGTGTGTGGCGAATTTAAATGTTGATTATTGCTTTTTTGAAACTTTAACACTTGTTCAGTTGTAGTTTAATATCAGTCATAGAATTTGATCATTTAAAATGAAATTGGGGTAAATAACACAGAAACACCTGGCGGAAGCGGAAGGCGCAGTTCCTAGTCAAGCTGGCGAATTTATCGCGCCACCTGCACAAAAGATGCAGATCTTGCAAAGAAGTCAGGGGAGCGGTCGGGATGACGTAACGCTCACGACTAGTTCCAATAGCAGGGATTTCCAACTACGAGTTTGCGACCCTAACGGCCTGTTGGCGTGCCACGTTTCTTCGTGCTATGAGCGGCATGTGCTTACCGATAGAATAGAATCACCATCGTGGTGGGAGAACAGCCACAACCAGGAGCCCCACTCTTATAGCGCTCTAGTGCCGCTGTCCCTGTGCGCCCCGCTGCATAGTTTTATTAAAATTTTGTTCTCTTGTTGACTGCCATAATTTTCAATTTGCCGCCACACGTCTGTAATAACTTGTGTATTTGCATCCAGTTACTTTACTTCAGATTTTTTCTTTTACTACATTAAAAACAAGTTAGACACGTTTTTTTTTTATAGCTGAGAACTAAGAGGTCTTCAAGTTTAGTCGCAGCTTTTTTTTCTTTTTTTTGTCAGAGGAGGAATAAATGATTTTGTGTCCTTCATAAACATATTTTGTGTTTTATTTGACGGTACTTTTCCAACCGTAGGGTCCATCATTTACATTTGAACGCATCCCGCCACAAAAACAACCAAACACAATATAGGGTTCCATTTTGTTAGACGATCACAGCCAAAGCCAATTTTTTGAATTTTTCGCGGGTTTTAAAATTTTGTTCACAAGTCAATTTAAGGCGGGATATTGGGTTATCCCAACATTAAATTTCAAATGTTGCTAGGTGACTTTTTTCTCGATCATAAAGTATTATTAGCTCAATTAGATAATAAAGTAAAGAGATAAAAAAACAGGGTTGAAAAAAAATAGAATTATGATTTTTTTACATCAGTTTTTCAATTATGTGGACTTAAAACTCTAAAAGTGGGAATCAAAATCTAAGCTCAGAAGTTTTAGTCATGTTTATTTAATTTTTGACAGCTCTCTATTTTAATTTGGTTAGACAATTTATTTTCATTTATGTTTGCAAAATTTACTAGAATATTTTTTATCAACGTTTTGTTACACCTTCCCCTTCTTTCTGAAATACACTCCAACATATACAACTTCTTCGAAAAATTATAAAATTTGATATTGTGATTTTTTATAACACTTAAAAAGATGGGGGCGGATTCATAAACCGCAAGTTTGGGATTCCACATGTTATTTTATAAAATTTAAATAGCAATTACTACGCAAACATTTTTAAGGGACGTTATCAAACTGTTGGTGGAAATGATCACATAAATTTTGGTTATCGTAAATCGAAAGACGAGAGACGAGAGACGACAGCCATTCAGAAGGAATCTAATCGTGTGAAAATATCGTATGTTAGATTTAGAAACAAATAACTTTCAAACGAAATACCCTACGTATTTGAAAATAATATTAAATTGCAGTGAAATTTATAAGACAACGCCAAAGGATTTTTTTGTATAATGCACAGGGAATGCGTAATCTTCCGCCGCCAGATTATTAAGACATCCTGTACAATTACATACTTGCATAAATGGAATACTAGTATCCGCTGGTACATCCTGCACAACTAGTAACTACATACATACATGAATGTTGATCTTACACATTGTGAATATCCTCAATAACAGAGCAATTAAGTACTTAACAAACAAAAATGATTTGCTGTATTATATTTATTGAAGGCTTGCGACTTTATAGGTGACTTTCTCCTCATCTCAGTCATTGTTTTACAAAATACCTCATTTTTAATTAATGTCTTTTATCTTCAGTGGGGCTAAAACAATACTCACCATAAGCACAATATCCCGATGTCCATGTGCAGCTGCCAAATGCAAGGGTGTGTCATCACCCCGATTAGTGGCATTAACTCGAGCCCCTCTCTGTAATAGCAGTTCCACGATTTTTGTATGGCCTCTTTTTGCAGCCCAGTGTAACGGACTGAAGCCATGGTCATCTCTAACAAAAATCAACACATCTGTAGTACAAACAAACCTACACAAAGCTTGAATTTAGCGCGTTCACATAAATCGCAATTATTTAAATTTTGACCTCGTGGAATTATTACCGCTCACTTGAAGCACATGTAACAGCATACAAACAATATCCCACTCTGCGAACCGAAAATTGTTACTCAATGGTTTTAGCGCTGACCAAATAAGGAAATATCAATAAAACTAACCTCAAATTTGTTACAAAGATTAAACTTACCCCTGATTCATGTCATGTTCGGTGTCGTCGAGCCACACTCTCACTTGTAGAGCGTTTCCGTCCCTGCACCACTGGAAAATATCTTCCATATTTTGTTAATAGCGAAAATTCGGATAGAAATAGTAACAAATGGGCGTTCACTCTGACACCATTTATGAGATTCTTTAGCGTTTTCACTTACGCACTGTTTATTTACTTAGGTTAATTGAAATGCTTACTAATGCGGAAATTATCAACCACAGTAGCTGATAAGATAAGAATTTTTCAGGAAATTATCACATCAACGAAATTATGTCACTGTCACTTAGCAGCCATTTTTTACAATAGTATTTGTATGTACTGCGCAGGCGCATGTGAATCATTTATATGGCGGGAAGATTCGGTTTAAATAATAAGTCGTTTAAAGCACATAGGTTTAATAAACTTTTTTTGTTATACACATTTTTGGAAGTAAATATATGTACAAGTCCTGTTAGCGAGACCAATTATAAAATACAAACTGCAATAAATAACAAAATTAGTGGGTAAATAATGATCTACCAACGTCTGCACCAAACTATTGTGAATTTGAAAGTAATAGGTGCGTATTAGAGAGCAACAGCGTAACATCAACATTTTTATCTTTTTTTTTCATAGACTTTCAATTCTACCAACTGCTCCACATACACGTCTGGACTGTTTCACAGTCGTATCTGATCGATATGTTTAGCACTGACTACACATACACTTCCACAAAAATCTATATTACTGTTACATTTTAGGGTTCTAAAACTGCCAAAAGTTGCTATTAGAAAAATAATTGTTCATTATGTGCTTCTCATATTCCTAAAATTTCGTTTCTTTCACAAAATGTACACTAACAAAAATTAAAACATTAGGTACCTAATTAGAGAAATTGCCTCACAAACCTGTATACTAATCACTACACATTTGTCTTGTACGCGAAAAATAAAAAAAAAGTGATCTCACTGACAGAATCAAGGGGAGGGTGTAAAAAGTGTAATTTATGTCCTCACAAAGCTATACAAAATAGTTCTTGATGGTGGTCAAGAATTACATTGTCTATAAATAAAAAAAAAAAACAAGTAAATAATAAAAGTATCACTTTGTAACAATAAACAAAAAATAACATATACACATAAATCTTCTGTTGTATTTAAAATGATAGCAAAATCGTTACATACAAAATTCCAAACACCCTCTTCTGTTCAATGCAAAATCACAAATAATTGGCAGTAGTTTTTCCTTACCCCATTTTGTACTAACAATTCGTCATCGATTATATTTACAATAAACCTACTCCAAATACAAGTTCTCACAATTAACGCTCCATTAAAAATATCAATGTAAATACAACAAAAGATACATAGCTTCTCACAGCTCAAAAGCAAACAGTGTAAAACTGCTTCAGACCTATAATACACAAAAAATTACTTATTTTTAGAAAATAACTCTACTAGATAGGTACAGTGAAGACGATAGAATCATGAGAGCACTCCTTCAAGAAAGGTATGTATGATTTTTCACGCATTATTTTTTTAAATTGTGGTTCATTTCCTAAAAATAAGTGCTCGTTTATAGCGATTAACTGCCGCTGCATTTTAAGCTATCATCGACGAAACAGTGGTGCTACATTATTTCTTTGTCGGAGTCCCTCTTTGCGTGAGACCTTCGAACCTCTTGAACGTGTAATTGATGAATACCCAGTCTTTGTAATTAACTTCTCCGTCCTGAGGCATAGGCGCAGAAGCTGAAAAAATAAACAGAATGTTTTACTTCTGTCGCAAAGAAAAAGTTAAAGAAAATTAATTTTCTCTGTGTAAACACAATTTAAAACAAGGGCTTCTACAAATGTCAACTGTGAAGGTCCTTTTTCGACGTTTTCTTTCGCACGTAGTCTGCTCCTGATTGCGCCAACGCAAACATGAATTCGCTCTTTTAAATCATGAGAGGGTACAACAAAAACGTTTTACCGTTTCTCCGGTAATAGAATAATTAATTAGCTCTTACCAAGTCCATTTTTAGATCATTTCCGTCATTTCAAGCATCGACGACTTTCTTTAATGAATTTGCTGACGTTCGAATTGTAAATAATACTGTTCTGAACGACTTCCAAGTTCAAACTTTTACGAGTGGAACACGAATTATCTAGTTCATCCCATTATACGAATTTAAATTATACATTTAAATGGTGACAGAAAATTAATCGCTATCAGATTCAGAAGTTTGGCGAGTCGGAGAACGAAAATAAGTAAATTTTCGTTTATTAGACAGTGCTTCATCTTTCGTTACACACAAATATTAAAATTTTCAACACTGTGAGTAATAAAACTTTTTTCGTGCCGCCTACCACTTCTGCGTAAACATGTATCAGATAATTAGAGACAAACTTTGCTTAAATTTCCCCAGGGATTTTATTGTGTCGTATTACCCCAAATTATCAGTTAAAATACAACTCCTACTTATGAAACATGAAACCCGTGTTTACTTACGAATTTCAAGCTTGACATCTGGAAAGTCATCAAAGTTTGACGTATCATCTATCGACCTAACTTCTACAGGTATCGCTGCCGGCCTTTCTCGTATATGCTCCCAGTCGACCCCCCTAAAGAACGGAATTATTTTCAAATCTTCTATACCCTTTTGTGAACCCAATCTTCTTTCGGCTTCACAGCAAAACCTTGAAAAGGCAAACAATGAGTTAAACTCAACAAGATTTTATAAGGGTACTTACTTAATAATAGTATCTTTGGCCTCTTCAGAGATCGGAACTTCAGCGGGAAATACCAGAGTTTCCCTCCAGTTCATCACTTTACGATAAGTGTCTTGAGGATTTTCAGAACAAAACGGGGGGTAACCGATAAGCATTTCGTACATGATGACGCCTAGCGACCACCAATCACACGCCGGCCCGTAACCAGTTTGGAGGAACACTTCGGGGGCGATGTAGTCGGGGGTGCCTACCGTACTATACGCTAAAGCTCTTCGGTTTTTCTTCCAACTTTCTGCTCGCCGTTTACTGTCCATCGGACTAGACGTGATTACTGAAAGAATGAATGAACACGTTATTTCTAAACAGTCTTCCTTATTATTTTTATAAAAATAAACCGCTGAAATTTATTAATAAAACATCGTTTATTAAAACAGAGTTTATTACTTCCATTCACAACTTAACGCACCGTGTGCAAAAAATTCGAAAAAATAAATGGTTTCCCATTCTCAGAAAATACTAAGCGTTCGCCTTTCCGAAAATATACAGTTCCGTGAAAAAATGGAAACATTTCGCTTTGTTATCCCAATAAAAAGTTCAATGACAAAATGAGTTAATATAATTAAGACGTAGTTTTGTGTGAGGATGTTTTGGCCAATTGCACGTGGCCCCTTTTTTTATTAATAGTGGGCACCAATTTAATAATGTCCGTTTACGATTGTATTATTTAAAGTAAATACACTGTAACCATCGTAGTACAAAATTTAAATTAATTAACTCAGGTGACGAAGTCCCCTGAAGGATTTTAAAAATAATTGGTCAAATAAAACTGGTTGTATTTGCTTCTAATTAATCTCTTCATTAAAAGGTCACTTTAGAACAATTTTTGCATTTCAATTAGGTACACAAGTCGCAATCTCTACGTAATACTTATAATTATACCTACTTCTGATCTTTCTTTGTGTGTGTTTTCTATTAGATTTTTCTTATTTACATCAAAATTAAATTCTTCAACCTGGTAAATTAAAACTAAGCACAGAGCAGAAATAAAATCCTCGTGTTTTGTCTACTAAATAAAACTGCACTACCGGCAAAAATACCGTCTTATTATTGAGGTGTTCCACCACCCAGACGGTTTCTGTTACCGAGCTAGAATTACCACATTATAGTCAGTTTCATTCACTCAGAGTGGAAAATCTCTGAAAGCAATTTTGTCACTGACTATTTCTTTGACCTTTTGCAACCTCATTAAAATTCTTGGTCTACACTATTAAAATTATATTGAAATAAAGAAGCAAATTTGTTGCGTGAATTAACAAGTTCGAATACTTTCAACATGGTTTCGCACATAATAATTCAAACGTTTGTTCCACATATTTTTTTCTATCTCGTGGAAACGTACACGCAAGCGCAACAATCATTTCAAAACTTCAAAATAACTGACCTTATTTAAATGTTATTTTAGGAAATTTACTGCATTTCAATGATATGTATTTAAAAACTGTGCTGAAAATACTTCTCGTGACAACTGCAAAAGAAGTTTGTCTGAATTCCTCGTTTGATTATTGCTCTCGACTTCGTCTCAGCTGTTGAATTTTAAGTAAAACTTTTTAAGTTCATTGCACCTAAACAAAAAACTATTTCGCCAAGACATTATTGTCATATTCCAATAGAATGGAAAATTTTGATGTTCGTTTTCGAATTTCACATTCTCCCCAGGTAGAAAATCCATGGAACAACTTTTACTTCAGCACGCTGTGCTACCACTTAACGTCATCTTGTGGAAGTGATGAAATAAATATTAATGTTATGTAATTAAATATATAATTTTAAAATATTTCATAGAATTCGGTTATCAATCGATCGACGTGAATTGTGTAAGAAAACTGTTAGCGGCATCTGTTAAAATTTCAATTATTTTAATTATCTTATCAGTTTTTAATTGTTTCAACTTTCCGAGCGTAAGTCAAGTAAAAAATTGCAACGGGGCCATTATGACAATATCTACGATTTCAATCTTCGCGACGTTTCACAACGAAAATATCAAAATCTCTGGTTTCCATTTATCTGCTAGCCGGTTTGAGTTTTTGTTTGCTTATAAAAGATTCTCGATGAAAAAGTTAAACTCAGGCCCGCCCACCCACCCGTTCTTTCATTTTTTTTCTTCAGAAATAAGAAATATACGTTATAGCAAATTAAGTAGTACAACAAAAAAATTATGATTGACGCTTCTTTTAAACAACCTACGTTCTATTAGTTGCCATTCTCACTTTATAAAAGAACATATAATTCACCCCGCCCACCCACCCAGTTTCCATTTGAGTGATTCATATTGTCTAGTCCGAATAAAAGGTGGATCTCAATTGAAGAGAGATAGAATCGTTAGAATGAGAACAGTGTGTGTGGGCGGGGCTACTGCTTGCTTATAAAAGATTCTGTAGAAAAAAGTTAAACTTACCCCCGCCCACCCACCCGTCCTCTCGTTTTTTTTTATATTATAAATATATTTTGATTAACAAATTACCATGCTTACAATAACATTAAAACGTCTGCAAGATTTCAAAGTATTCAATTTTGCAATTCTTGATTTAATCAATAACATAAATTGACTCTGACATTAATTTTTTTTTTAGACACCCAAGCAAATCTAAAAAATATTAATGCAGTGATAAATCACAAGTATAAACTGATCATATTTGGCACATTTAAGATAGGATTTATTCAGCAATATTTTGAAGTGACGTCATCAATTTTTTAGGGGGGATGAGCAAATACATTTTGACCAAACATTTTTTTGCAGTTCCCGATTATGCATTCATTAATTTTTTTTAATCACCCTATAGTATAAGTAAATCCAAAAAATATTAGTGGAATAGACTCATCATATTTTGAACATTTTAGATAAGATTTATTCGGAAAACTTTGAACTAACGGCATCAATTTTTTGGAGGAGATAAGTAAATATATTTTGATTAAAAATTTATCATGCCTATCATAACTTTAAAACATCTGAAAGATGCAAAGCATTTGGTTTTACAGATTTAAAATTAAGTTCCAAAATGTTGTTCTATAATTTTGATGTTTTTTCCAAAAATCTGGAAGTTCGAGTAAAAAACTCAACACGAAGTGATAAACTACATGTGTGGGGACTATGATATGTTATACAATTTAAAATCCATTTACTATGTACAATTTTGAAGTGACGTCATCACATTATTGGTGGGGATGATTAGACAAATTTTGGTGAGCGTTTTACCACCTACATGATATTCCTAATATAAATACAAAATTTCGCAACAATCGGCCCAGTACTTTCAGAGATTATCTGTCTAATAAAAATATAAAAATCCGGGACGCCAAACAGGCAGACAGACAAACAGACGGACAGGCAGACAGGCGGACAGACGGAAACGGAAGACCTATTTCTTCGTCCTCTAGGGGCCGTGAAAGGTCGAGAACACGTAAAAGTATAGAGTCGGCCGACGGATTCGATTACTATACTTCCTTTGCTTACGCTCGGGAAGTAAAACTGGTCCAAAGTTATTTAAACAGAACTTTCTTCGCCCCAGAAGTACAGTCCACTTCTTCGCAAATTATAAAATAATCTGACGAATCTTATTTTTTATAATAATCCTTATAAGTTAAAATAAATATATCTCTATACGGTTAAAATACAGGTAAAGAAACATGCTACCCAGAGGCGTCAATAATACCCACGCAACCAGTCTGCACTAGTGCGGACAATATGAAATGCATTTAAGTCAGATGACCAACTCAGCAAAAATGTATTCTCAATACATGTTTCACTTGGACTGTTTATGTTTATACTTCGAAAGAATTCGACTTTTAAGCACATACAGATAACAATTGTCAGCGGCGGCACTTGTGTTACAAGGAAATGACGTCTGATTTATTTTGTATCCTTGAAACAGAGAAAAGGAGTAATGAATTGATTCATTAAACTATAATGGAGGAAAAGGGTCCGAATATTATTTTGGATGGGTATGGCAATTATTTTATTAATATTATTAAATATAGACAGGCACGACATTACTGTACCGCTCTTGATTTGATCAATAAAACAAAATTGGAAATGCCTGGAAATTGATTTCGAAGTAAGCTCGCGATTAACTACTCTGAGACCCCCTTGTAGGACTTTTGTATTTTGTAAAAAGTACAGGAAGAATTAAACGATTATTAAAATTATAATAATAAACAAAAACAAGGTGGATTCATAAACCACAAAGTACAGGAGTACATAATTTCAAAAATTTTAAATATAAATATAAAATTGTTGGTAAGGATGCCTAGCGTTTTATATGTATACATATAAAATTTGACAACAATCGGTCCAGTAGTTTCGGAGATTATCTGTCTAATAAAAATTGACACCGACGATAAACAAAAGCAAAGAAAGACCAAATTATTCGTATCCTAGGATTCTAGTACAAAACTATCGCTCGGGAAGTAAAAAGTGGGTGGCTTAACAAAATTTCCTTCGTCTACACAACCAATTCAACAAGTCCAGTTTCTTAGAAAAAAAATAAAATTTGATTTCTGTTATAACCCCTCGAAATTAAAACAAAAATAGGTGTAGACTACAAAATTACTAGTAAAGAAGCATGATATGTCTTTTTTTAACGATATTTTTTTAATATGATTTTGTGATGACCCACCAACATTCATTTGGATAGCAGTATATGTAATATTAATAACAGTAGTACAATGTTTCAAGAAAATGGGGTAAGCTGTTTCTGAAAGCTTGGTCAGTTGCGCGCCACGGTCTGAAAAATATGCAAGTGGTCCTAATCCCACCGGACAGTTGCGTGCAATGCAAGAACAATTTGCATACAATTTTAGGTAATAATTAATTATTTATCAAATATGGATAGGTATAGAATATTTTCATTGGTCTTCAATTTTCTACCGATAGGTTCATCTTATAAAAAATAAAGCAACCCTTATCATCGCCTATTTGCACGCAAGTTTCCTATGACCTTTTTTGGAGATTAGATCTGCCACATGAGATAAACTAACCACGGCGCGCAAGTGACCAACACCCGTTTTGGATTCAGTAAAAAGAAATACATTACTTCATTAATTATTTTTTACACAATTCTAAAGAAATACGAGGAAGAATAAACTACAAATTCAGAAGCATGCATTTCTCAGCACTTCAAATAAGATCGAAGTGCCAAAATTTTGAGATGACGTCATCAAGTTTTTGGAAGGCATGCATAGATAAATTCTTATTACCAGTTTATTTGGGTCATAACAATGCAATGGATGATGTAGTTTCGAAGATAAAATTAAAAAATTGTTTTATAAGGCTGAATGCGTAACCTACAACAAACTGCAAGTATAGAAGCTTATTATCTCGCACATTTTAGGTATATTTTATTGATATCGTCGCTAGGCGACGGATACTTAGGCCGGAACGGGAGACCTACTTTTTCATATTGTACAAAGTATGAAACGACCAGAAAACACTAAATTAGAGTCAATATTAAAGTAGGTTCGAAAAGTAAAAAGGTAAGACACAGTTATATTTCACACATGTGTTGTCTTCCTTTTATGTTTTCCAGCAAATTTTATTTTAGAGAATTTCTTTATTGCTAAATTTATTCAGAATAATTAAATATCCTCAAACGAAATCGTATGAAACAAACAATACCGATGATTACGTTATAATTTTGACAGAACCAATGAAACAAAAAAAAAAAAAAGCCTTGTAAAATGTAACCGTGTAAATGTAGTGCATTTGTCAAACTGTATTCCTAAATTTTTTATCAAATTAAGGACCCACTTGTTTCCTTTCGTCACTGATAAAAAAAACCTCAAAGTATGTATTTAGTGAATTTGCTTAAACTAAGAGCAAAGTGTCAAAAAAAAATTAGATATTGTTGGAAAGACTAATTAGTTACCGTACAAATAGTGGCTTTTTAATCTTACTTGTTGCGACAAATAGGTACGATGCTCCAATAAAAAAAATGTGCAGCTGTTGGAAGTTTTCCCCCATAATTCGCTCGTTTGTCTTTTCAAAGATTTAATTAAAGAATGGCACATAATTTATACTAGAGGTACGAAAACCTACTGAGAAAGCAACATTAAAAAACTTTATTAATACTAAAACTTCCACGTTCAGTAATTAAAAATTTCAACATTTTCATTCCTGTATTCTAAAAGTCCGAAGAACATTACAATCGTGTTACCTAACATCACCCAATCACGTCCAAGACGGTAAAATTTTCATAAAACCCTTTAATAAAACAAAAATTGAACTTACTAAAGTCCGACGGCTTCGCTTGGCTCAGATCCCGATAAAAATCCGTCCTGTGTGACTTCTTCAAACCCGTACACAATCCAAAGTCGCTCAGCTTCAAATGTCCCTTCGCGTCCAATAATAAATTGTCCGGTTTGATATCCCTGTGTATAAATCCTAACTTATGTATCGAATCTATCGCCAGCGCCGTTTCGGCGATATAAAATTGCGTAAATTCCTCCGACAACGTGTCCTTCTTCATCAACAACGTCATCATATCACCTCCAGGTAAAAACTCCATAATCAAATAAAGATTAATGGGGTCTTGAAAACTATAATACATTTTGACCACCCACTGGTGGTCGGCTTCTACGAGGATGTCGCGTTCAGCGCGCACGTGCGCCACCTGCTCCTTCTCCAGCATATCGGCTTTCCGCAGGATCTTCATAGCGTACACGTGACCGGTATCTTTCTTCTGGACTAGACGGACTTCGCCGAAAGCTCCTCTGCCTATCACTTTCAAAGGCTCGAAGTCTTCGACGCCAAGGCGGGACCGCTTGAGGCGGAGGAACTCCGTCTCCTTTTGGGCGTGCTGGAGGCGTTTCTCATGTTTCTGCTCTTCGGAGAGGCTGTCGTCTTTCAGGGATTCTTCAAGTTTCGCTAACCTGCAAAAATATAACAGAGTTTGAATGAGGTCGAAAGGAAGAAAACAAGTGAATAGAGGCAAATCGATGGCCCACATTGTAACTTCTACGTAGAATAGGAAAGTTAACTGTTAATTTTACAATATGCAGGGTGATTCACGAGTAAAAATGAGCTTAACCAATGAGTTTCTAGCAAAGTATCCATAATTATAAAGAACGGCACATTTTTTACAAGTTGTATAAAATCTATATTAAAAAGGATTTGTAACTCGTACATTCATAGAACGTATGAAAACAGTTTCCTTAAGCCTCTCGACTTTATTAAGTATGTAATATTTTTGTAATAAATGTTCGTACATTGACAAGAAAATATACAGAAGTTCGAAACTACTGCGCAATATAAGTTTAAGGTACAATTACACAGTCGTAAGTTTGCTACATCGAGCATGGCAAATAATAAATCAAATCGACCGAGATTTACGACATGTCAACTGCCAGTTTTGTAAAGGTTAGTGACAGGTCGAATTTACTTGTAATGCTGAAAGGTGAAAGTTGTACGACAAATTTATTAAATGTTGGAAAGCCCACCAATCTCGCTTAATTCTTGAATTGCTAAATTATTCAAATTTTCACGTAGGTAGTGTTAACTTAAGGACTTTAGTTTGCCACAACTGATAACTAAGAAAATCACTTAAAAAAAGTTGCTAGTCTTTCCGTATCTTTAATGTATTTATTGTTTCATCACGCTTTACAATCCAGCAGAAATCTGTCGTTATCAAACTACTATAGAAACTTGATACCAGTTTCCATTGTTTACATTTTTTTCAGTTTATCACCAACTTCACCAAGGTTTGAGAAAAAAAAATCTGCATATGAATGCAGAAAATGAGGCTAAATGACATTCGTCAGCTCATTTTTGATAAGTACAAGGTTCTAGATGTCATCGCTAAAATTAGAAAATTGAACCTTTTCCAACTTAAAACATCATTTTCCAGTATTCTTAACTTCAACGTGTCTTCTTTCAAGTTACGTTGACGAAATAACTATAATGTTCAGCTATAGAACAAACTATCCCGAGCCATAAAAAGCAACACAATTTCATAAACCTTTTTACTTATTCAGTAACATTCCGATCCTCGTTAGATCTTCACAGAAGTTGCGGTGAACCCATTATAATGTATTGCCCCCAATAAAACTTTCATGGTTTCGTAGGTTTCCTTTAAATATATATGATATGTGTATTGCCGAATGAGCAACCGAAATATAAAGTTTTGAAGTTCTGTTTAAACTCCGCTGTGACGAATCAATAGAATCGTAATAGGACGGACTGTATTTGTTTTAGTTCATCAACGACGCCAGTCATATAAGAAAAGATCAAAGGACCATTAACTTCAAAACATAAATAGACTATAAGCCGTTACTCTGTATTATAACTAGCGAAATTTGGCGCCATGTTTCTGATTTTTTTTTAATAGTAATGCATGACAGGAAATGGTCTCGAACAAGATCATTTGATTAATTACTTCTTTCGCATATAAAAAATCACTGCCATGTTCTCCATCCACAAGGTAGTCGTGCCGCAGAGGTTGCACAATATACAATTTTGTTTTATTTTTTGCCGAAAACCCGGTAATAGTGACACAACAAAAATACCAGTCTCTGACTTTTGAGCTCGCGAACAGCCAAAAGCAATCACGATTTCCTTCAGTGCTCCCAATCTGGCAAAGATTTACATAGTATGTCAGGCGACCTTCCTAACAATAGAATGCAATTCGTACAACTTCTGAATTTGTTGTTATTGTAAATGTTAAGTTCTTGATGTAAAAAACTTGCAATGATGATGTTAGCGTCAATTTAGCTAAAAAATTTGGTCCTCGAGAAGCACTTTCTAACGAAGTGTAAACATTACAAGAACGCTGTGAAAAATGCAACACACTGACGAGTATTTTATTTCTGAAACAAGGAGTTGGACAATGTGTTGCTGGCTGCATTTAAAATTCATCAAGCTCATTATCTCTCATAAATAAATGATTTCCATAAATCATCACTTGCATTAGTGCTATTAACCCGAAAACGTTTCATACACCAACGTGTCAGACTTTGTCGGTGCTTAACATTATATTTTTCGCAATAAACCACAAATTTTTATTTGAGAACTACTTATAGCACAATTGCAGTTAATATCTTGGTTATTTTCCACACCTACAACCATTTTTCGTTAAAAGACTTGACCTGTGCCACTTGAGCGGGCTTTGATGAATTCCAAATGACTACTTTTGTAAGTGATAAAATATAACGTTGCTATTTAAAACAGCTTCTTGAATTTTAACCGTCACGCTCCTCGCTCTTGATCAATACACCATTATTTGTTGTCAGAGTTTGACATATGAATGAATTCATTAAGATTTAATGCATTTATACTTTCAATTATTCGAACAGTTAGCTCATCAATGATGCGATTTATCTATTATTATTGAATTTATTATTCAAAATAATGTTAAGCTTTCTACTTTTTGAATAATTAAAATAATTTATCCCGCGACACGTGCTAAAATTACAGTGATTTGTTCGCAAAATTTTTACACTCGAGTCATAGCAATCAATAAATCAGTCTTTGCATGACTACGAATCCGCAAGGTATTATTATATCGTAGACCAACAACCGTTCGATAATTACTTCATTTCACCTTATACTGCACGAAACTGCATTATCAATTCATATCCAATGTGTATTTTTGTGTATCCCTAATAAAAATTGACATTTAAGTGGGTGACAAATTTCAAATAACAGAAAGTTCCAAAGTTTGGAGATCACAACAGTCAAAATGAGTTTATTTAATGTCACAAAAAAGGTAGCAAAGACACTTCGAAATCTAGCCGGGTTTATTATGTGCACAAAATCGATGAGTTTTCAGCAGTTGTGGCTTTTGCGTTAGAACGCTGCGGCAGAGATGGTTTGCACAGGTCCTCGCCGCCGTCCGATCCAAAGCTGCTTTTGGTCCTATCGGCGCATCGTTATTACACCCTTTTTTTCGGCAAGCTAGACAATTAATTCAACAGTTTTACAGTTTTTGCAAAATTAAAGTTAATTAACGAAACTACAATTCAATACATATAATACGACATCTGAACGTCGCAGCCTTAACATTTTACGACTAGTTTTTATTATGTTTCAACAATCGCAAAAGTAATGTCAGAAAAAAACGCTTTTGGCACCTTTAAAAACACTATATATTTCGCTTTACTTACAACAAAAAAATCATTAAAAGCCCCGTTATGTGATGATTATACAAAAGGTAACTGATTTTATTTTATAAATTTTCAAAATTCTATTTTCTCCATCGTCGTCAATCCTTTTGAGTCTACAGAAGCAACATCGGGAGTTTTAAACTTTTCACTATTTTTTATTTAATCGGAAAACGCTATTCTCTCAACTTGTATTTCCATTTACGTTACCGGTTTCGAAGACCCCCATAAGATCAGAGATACCGTAGTTCACGAAGAAATGCCTAAAGGAAAACCTAGTTCCAAAGTTCGCGAGATGCACGCTACCCAACATTTTGAGCAAAAAAGTCAAATACAAAAGGAGGAAAATACTGAAATAAACTCATACGCCGCCCCGGTACGACGCCTATGGATTTTCTAGTATGTGCGGCGATGAGTTTTACCCAAGCCGATTTTTAATCACCAATCAACGTAAGACGTTATAAAACTCATTCAGCATACCAAACTTCTGATCAAAACAGAGGTGAAAACAAAGAAACTATTGAACAAACTAAATAGCTTGAGGAGAGAGGAGAGAACGTAAAGGATTCAAAGCCAGACACAACACATAAATTTCATGAAAGAATGAAAAACCTCACGAACAATTTACAGAATTGGAAATGAAAATGTTAAAAAACAAGCAAAAAAATGGAAACATCAAGGACTAACTGCTAGCAGTACACACCGACTTAGGGCCAGTTTGTAGAATATTTTATCTGAGGTTAGGTTAATCACGCATTTAACGAGGCGTTTAGCGACGTCTGATTGGCGTAGAGTCGGTCACTTTAATGCCGCCTTAAAAATTTAATCACAATCAAATATAATAACAATAATATATATTGAATGGTCCACAAAGGATTAAACAACACTTTACAATTAACATATGTTCATATACATATAATTACAAACTAATAATAACAATAATAACATTAGGTACGTACAGTTGATACCCATATATTACGCAGGGACATTATTAATTTTTAAGAGTTCTTACAGATATTAAATATTGGGGAATAAAAATGATAATTTGTACGGGAATGCGGAATTGAAAATACTAAAGAATGACGACTGTTCAACCGAGGTACATTGAAATTCAAATATGATAACAAATGACTGCAATTTGCCATGTAATGGTTTAACTTAAACATAAAAATATTGCAAGAAAGTTTTCTTCTGACCTCTAATGATTCCATACTGAAACGGTTGTATAAGGCACTTCTACAAAATACATTTATAATTAACTTATTTTCTATGCAACACCTATAAAATCTATTGACATCATTTTGCAGAGTTCGGCAATCCTCTAGTGAGATTATAGGTTTAACAATCTTGACATCATCAACATATGCTTAAATTTGACAGTGAAATAAATTAAGAGTTCTATTTACAAAAGCTAGGAATAAAATAGGACCCAGGTTAGATCCTTGAGTAACACCGCTGGGAGTTAAGAACTTATACGAACAGCAACTAGCATATTTCACATATTAAGATCTATTAAATAAAACGGATTGAAATAAATTAATAAGCTATCAAATTCATTACGTACTTGCTAAGATTCTACTGATTTTGGAAGATCTTTTATTGACAAATGACATATTCTCTAAGAAAATAGAGGTATTCCACTTGAAAAACACCTTATTTACAGGACTGGGATATAGTTCTCGATGTACTGATTCAAAAAAATAATGTGTTATGTGTTCAGGAGTAAAACTTTAGAAATATTTGGTTTTGTAGTAATTTTGTTTAAAAAATCTTAATAATTACATCTAATCTATTCGGAGTTTTTGAACAAATTGTAGAAGTTTTTGAAGAAATGAGGTCCAAACAAACTTCTCGAGGTCGAGATGTAAAAAAAAACTTCATGTAATTTTTGGATCTGGTCGAAAAAAAAAAAGAAAATTTTCAGATATCCCAGATTTTTTTGTGATTTTTTCTTATTGCTTGCCTATAAAAGACTCTAGAAAAAAGTTAAAATTAGCCCCGCCCACCCACCCGGTCTCTCATTGTTTTTCTTCTGAAATAAGAAATAAATCTTATAGCAAAAAGTACAACAAAAAAAAGTTACGATTAGAACTTGTTTTAATTTTTTTACAGTCCAAGTTCTATTAATTCCCAATTCCACTCTGCAAAAGAAAAAAATAATTAACCTAGAATATTTAGTGATTAATTTTATCTGCTCTGAATAAAACTTGTCGTTAAAATGACAAGAGGGCGGGTGGGTGGGGTTAGTACTTGTTAAGATACTACTGATTTTGGCAGATCTTATACTGACAAACGACATACTCTACGAAAATAGAGGTGTTTCACTTGAAAAACACCTTGTATACAGGGCTGGGATATAGTTCTCTGATTTTAAAAAATAATGTGTTAGTGTTTCTGTAGTCAAACTTTAGAAATATTTGGTTTTGTAGTCGATTTTTTTTACTAATTACTCCTAATTCATTCGGAGTTTTTGAACAAATTGTAGAAGTTTTTGAAGAAATGGGGTTTAAACTAACTTCTCGAGGTCGAAATCTAAAAGAAAAAAAACTTTAGGTAATTTTTGGATGTGGTCCAAAAAAATGTGAAATTTTCAGATATCCCAGATTTTTTTGTGATTTTTTTTATGGCTTGTCTATAAAAGACTCAAAAGTAAAAATTTTGGAAATATTTGGTTTTGTAAATTCAAGAAGATGCGTTACGGCAGATTTTTTCGCAGAAAACCGTATTGATTTTCATTGATAGAGCGTTCAATATGATTATACACATACTCTGCTGAGATTGATTCAAAAATTTTTCCAAAGTTTGACAAGATCGCTATCGGTCTATAATTCGTAACATCGTCTCTAACACTACACTTAAACACAGGAATTACTTTGGAAGTTTTCCAGACATCCGGAAAGACCGCAGTACTTAATATTAAATTAAATATGCAACAAAGAGGATGGCTTAAAACCTGAATACAATTTTTCATGAGAAACGATGGTACTTCATCAGGACCAGCTGTACATTTGTTTTTTAATTTTTTCACACTCTTTACGATATCTGCAAGAGTCTGATGAAACTTACGAAGAATATTTACATTATCACAGATGGGTGTAAAACAACATTCATAGTCAAATCTATATTCCACCTCCATTTTACCACGCACACTGTCACAGATCGTTGCAATATCAGAGTGGTCATTCTCAAAAACACTACTGAAGTAGAATGCAAAAGCCTCAACTATGTCTTGAGCCGTGTTCAGTTCAGAGCCGTATTAAATCAAGCTGCTATAAATCGGTTCCTAGGAATTGAAAACTTGAAAATAATATAGACAAAAACAGAGTTGGAATAGAATGCACAGAACCCATTCCAAAAGAAGCAATGAGATCGAAGAGATACAAAAAAAAAAAAACACTGTGAAATCACTAAGTGAAAAAAATCAAAGACAAACATCTAGTGATAGCGAAAACGGACAAAAGCAACACAATCGTGGTAATAGAGACAAGAGTACAACGAAAAAGTAGAGAAGTTTCTAGACAACATTAAGAGACAGAATTGGAAAATAAGATAACTTTGGTGTCGCTTCATATTCAAAACCTTTCACAAATATAAAAACAGAAGACGCACTACAACTGGCCTCTAAACTGATAAATAACTCCACTAGCAGACAAGATATAAAAAAAAGACAAGACGACAACAACTGAATTGCTTAGACCTCACGATCAAGAAAAAAGGAATCTAGTTGAAATATAGAATATACATAAAACCTACAAGTACGGTCACCACGATCAACAAGAACTCCAACCACCCACAGCAACACGAAGTGGCACCTTTTAAAGCCTTTCTAACTGAGTAGTCACTACACCAATGGGCACTGAAGGAAACACGGAAGAGCTAAACATTATAGAAAAAAGACACAACAACAAGAAGAAAAATAGACATGATTAAAGAACAAAGCAACAAGACCAAAAACAAGCTCAGGGTGACGGTGAATACGAAAAAACAAGGTCCAAGACCTCTTCAACGGTAAAGACAAAATCCCCCACAGAAGAAGAAGCTAGGGTCTACAAACCTATAAACAAGAATAAAAGAACACCTTAATTCGAAATAAATAACACTTAATTAAAATTAAATTCAATCACAACTTAGACAAAGAAAAGACGAAGTTCCTACACCTACAAGATGAAGGGTGAAATATTAGATGTGAAATAAAAATACCGACAGCAATAGAAGTAGAACAACAGGCGCTTTAGCCACTTTCATAATTTGATAAAATTCATTTAAATACATATTGTAGAATGTTGGAGGCCGTCTGATGAAGGACATTAAGACCCGAAACCGGTAACGTAAACTGAAATTAATATGGAGAGAAAAACGTATCCACAAGGGATTAACATAACCTCAAAAATATTTTCACTACTCATTTATTCATACTTGTTTTGTCTGCCTCTTGCAAGTCTGCACGAAACAAAGAAATTAGAAAAATTAAAGGATTCTCGGAAACCATATTTGCATTCAATCAATCTCTCCTAGTCGATAAAATGTATGCAAAGAGTGTTAGAACGTTCAGAATCAATCAGTTGTCCATAGCAAAATCCGACGAACACATTTACTGGATTCCTACATATACTTTTTTTTGTTTTTTATTTAGAAAACAATATCTTTCCTAAAAAATAAATAGAACGATTGTCCAATTAAGGGAAAAACGTCTATGGTCCGAAACTTTGTAGATCCTTTATGATTACGCATTTTTTAAGCCAGTAGCACTTTTGAGCAATTTTGACGTCTATATTTTTAAAACGTATATCGATGTGTTAATTAATGATAAACAGTAATGGGTAAAAAACACTTTATGTATGCTAGACATATAAATTAAAAACTTACCAAACATAAATTTAAAAATGTTGTTTTCATACTTTGATAACTTAGTGTCAAATTGTTGATATCTTACTACTGATAAATTTACACCAGTTATTTTCCAAATGGTGTGTCAGTGTCACGCCACATTGATGGAAACAAGTTGAAGAGGATATTCCAATAGGACTTCAAATTCATACACCTCAGAGGACTACAAAAGTGGTCCCAGATGTCCAGTAAATAAAAAAAATGATCTAAAGCTATTTAGACAGAATTTTCAGCTCCCTTGAGGCACAATCAATCGCTAAAATTAATTGATACATGAAGAATTGTAAATGCATATTATTTTACACATTTACGGTCAAAATTCCAGAGCAACCGATCCAGTAGTTCGGAGATCAAGTTTCTAACAAAATTGCCACAAAGAGATGAAAACGGAAAACGTGTAACCAACATATTTCAAAAAATTACTATAGTAGAATCATATCTAATAATAATTGAAATTATGATTGATGAAATCTCTGAATAATAGTAAAAAATAAGCACCTGTCAATCAAACAAAACTATTTTTAAATAACGGTAAAGCAATAAACCTTATTTGTTCCGTAACTTCGGAATTTATGAACATGACATTATTTTGATACACCCATTAACTAGCAACAGTTTATTCTATTGTTGTTCACACATTAATTTTAATGTTCATATAAAATGACAAATATGAAATGCATTGAGATGTGTTGAACCAAATAGAAACAACATTAATTGAAACAATCGGATCGCCAGTTCTTTCAAAAGTCTGATCAAACTTCCGTCACAACTTACACTTATTCAAAAAACAATTATAGTTACTTTTATCACGTCTCACCGTTGTACCTGTCAGCTTGTTTGATAGTGCTTAGCGACTAATTATTCTGCATTAAGGATAATCGCATCAAAACATTTTGAATAATTGAATCAGATATTATTAACTGGTTAGGAAAAGTCACGTCACCCGTAAAGCAAGGCTATATACTATATACCCACAAGCCGTCATCTCGTTATGTTTACGAAATCATAAAAATAAATCCCTCGAGCCAGAAACCATCACGAAATATTTACATTTCGTTTATTTTCAATGAACAAATCGATTTGCCTCGATGACGGCCGTCCAATCAACCCCACATTTTCGCCCGAATTCGATAAAGTCGATTTGATAATAATGTAATCAATCCTTACCTTTGTTTCCGCTCCACGTGTTGAGCTATAAGATTTGAGTAATAATTTTCTAGGGTTACTTTAGCTTTGGTGGCTTTGTCCAGGGTGTGGACACTGAAACGGATTGTGTTCTCCGTGGCAGTCATGTCCAGGACCCCTGTAACAAAAAGAGAAAGAATGTTAATCGAAGCCGTAGTTGTGACAGCACAAATGCTTTTAACAGTTCCGAGCGCACTTCACTCTTTCAAGATTTGCGAAACAAAAAAGAACACTGAAGGATTACGTCGTCGTCGTTTGCTACTTCAGGTGAAAATGTGTACGAAATCAGCGTTGTAGGCTGACAAAGAGAATTACAACCAGTGGACCGTTGTTGATGCTGAAGACAAACAAACAGGTACGATTATTTCATTAAACAAACGAATTCATAGACACCGTTTACACTGAGCTCTCTCCACTGTTTCCATGTTTGAAGTAGACTATTTGCTCTACACGAGTAGACAGAAAGGGCAACGCCGGGGCTCCGAGTTATACATTCCCACGTATTTTGGTGTGACCCTTTTTAGGCGATAATATTACATAAAACATACTCCAGAGCAGCAGAATTGCTTTCATTGAATCTTTTACAACGTGTCTGAATGTATGTACATGCGTTCGAACACCTTGCATTGAATTATTCATTAAAGCAAATGCACTCATTCGGTGCATATCAAGATACAGATTTGCAATTTTATTCGTCAAGTATTAACAAAAGTCTAGCTGCCTAGGATAAAATCTCAAGACGGATTCATAAACTACAAGTACAAGGATATATTTTACGAAATTTGAATGCCATTTACCATGCAAAATTCTGAGGTGACGTTATACAGTTAGTCAAGTTCCATTTCCTGATAAATTATAAAATTTGCAAATTTCGGTTTCCAGTTTCTACTTCTTCATATTCTAGGAACTATGAAACGTTGAGAGAACATTAATGACTGTGACGTGCTTACGAAAAACTAAGTACGGTGGTATAAATACTCGTTTTTGTACTTCCACTATTAACAATTATTATTGAAAACAAAGTGGTTTTCAAAAAGTCGCAGTTCCCAATAGAACGCTTTGTTAACAGCATATTTCAATATTTTAGGTAAACAATACTATAAACACGGTCAACCATTTTGACGCTTTGAAATAATTGAGTTATTATTTCGATAAACTTCTCTAATTGTTGTCCACAACCTTGTTGTCATCATTTTTCATATCCCAGGCGCGTTTTTTTTTCCAAAATTTATTTTGCTATCTATAAAACCTCGGAAAAACTTAACACCATGAACATTGAAATAATGTAAATGTAGGTAAGCAAATTCGTGAAAAAATTGGCCGAAAGTTATCTCGACAGTACTTCCCTCGTCCCTCAAGTACAGTAGAACAAATCCTGCTTCTTTAAAAAATTATAAAAAATGTTTGCAATTTTTGTTTTCAGATATCCTTTACAAAGTAAATAATACTCCCGCAGCCCCTGCACCTGGGGGCGCAAATTCCAAGGGTCCGTACATGTGCAGACCATATGAAATATATTTAAGGCAAATAATCCTAGTATCGATAAAACGAGATATAAAAAAACTTGAAAAATCGAAAAACTGAAAAGTCAAAAAATCAAGTACATATTTTAAAAAATCAAAAATCCGAAAAGTTAAAATATCGGATAATTGAGAAATTCAGAAGCTGAAATGTTGAAAAATTGAGAAATCGAAAAATTAAAGTAGGTAAAAATTAAAAAATCGAAAAATGTAAAAATTTAAAACGTGGAAAAATTGGAAAACTGAAGGAACGAAAACCTGAAAAATTGTGAAACTGAAAAGAGAAAAATTGGAAGATCGAAATCGAAAAGCCGAAAAGTCAAAAATCGAAAAACCGGAAAAACGGAAAATCCATGTATTTAAAAAATTGAAACAACAAAAAATCGAAAAGTCGAGAAATTGAGACGTTGAGCAATCGAAACTTCGGAAAGTGGAGAAATCGAGAAATGGGAAAATAAAAAAAATCGAGAAATCGAAAAGTCGAAAAATCGATTAATCAGAAAATCTCAGATTCAAAAGCTCCAAAAATTGAAAAATCCGATAGAATTCACAACGTGCTATTCGAACATTTCTGAAAATTGACGAAAGAATTTTTTTTTTATACATTTCGATTTCCAGAAGTTTTCGTCTTCATTTTCTGGAAAATTTTCACCATTTTTCAATAATTTACAATATGAAATAAAACATTTTTTTAGAATTTGAATATTCACAACGAATAACATCATTACAATTATTGAGATGGTAGTAGGAAGGTGGAGCTTAAATTTTGCCTTTTGCCTGATATACAATCTTTTCACGAATATACCTAAAAAACGTTTAAAATGATGAATTTTTGTCGGAAAACATCGATTTTACAATTAAGCTCCACCCCTCAGTCTGACAACGAAGGAATAATTCATCACAATTGAGATTGGGGTGGGTGGGCGGGGTTTATATTTTGCCCTTTTTTTTTCATAACATCCGTATGTACTTCTTTTCACAAGAAACTGAAAACATGTTTAAAATGGTAAATTTGCAGAGAAGTGTATGGGATAAAATTTACCATTTTAAACAAGTTTTCACTTTCTTGTTATGGAGAAAAAACAATTGTTGCAAAAAGAACACTACGAATATTAAGGAAAAAAAAAAACAAAATATAAGGTCCGCCCACCCACCCCATCTCAATTGTGATGACTTTTTTTATTCATCGTGAGCCACGAGGGTGGAGCTTAAAATCCTTATTTCTCTACAAGAAATTATCATGTAAACATGCTTTTGAGTATCGTGTTGTTCAAAGAATACTATATATATTAAATAAAAATAAAGCCAAAGATTAAGCCCCACTTACACTCATCTCCACCCAAAAAAAAAAAAAACTAATAATCTTTAATAAACTCATGGATAAAAGATTATCTTGAACTGATTTAATTGACGATAACGTTTTTCTGCTCCTTTATAATAGTATAAAATTTGATTTTGCTATTTTCGCTTTTGTGATAACAACGGAAAACTTGGAAAAACATCTGGAATGGACTCAATTACAATACTTCCTTAGCTCACGCTCGGGAAGTAAAAATGAATCGAATCATATTTAAAAAAAAAAAATTCTTCGTTATATTACCACGTACGATTATTGGCAAAAAAATCATGACAAACTGATTTTTGACTGTCTAAAGGAAATCTTACTTATCTATGTATAAGCAAAACACCAAACCCAACTTACGTGGATTCGTCTGTTAAATGTATTCACGTACAATATTGATTTCAACGAAATTTTATTACTGTGGAAATGGCGGATTTTTATTGCCTAGCAATACATTTATCTTATCTCCTCGCACAGATATCAATGATTATGGTACAGGCGTGCCTTATTCACACTGTTTAAAATGAAGCATAGCTAACCGCATTTAAAAGAATTCTATATCAATGCATAGAAAAAATATTTAATCGTTATTTTACAACAAATATTGAGTGTACACCACTATTTGAGTGCTATCGTAATCGTCGAAATTCCATTAATATATTCAAAATCTACAGAAATTTTTTAATTAGAATTGCACTCGTAACTCAGCCAAACATATATATAATCCAGAAATTGTATCTACAATAAAACATGTAATATACCATAACTCGTGAAGTGGCAGTTTTCAATCTCTTTAATTTAACATTACAGCCTTTTTATTGGTCTTCATATTTTAATAACTATTTAAATTTACGACGCCGGTTCCAAGGCATTAAAAAGCCATAAACTAACCAAAATTTAAACGGCACTCCGAGAATAAAACGGTGGCTTTATGCAAGAATTCCCGATGAGTAAGAAGAAACCTTTCGTTGCGATTTCACAACGTTGAGTTTTATTGCACACCTTACGAAACATCAAAATCGAACACCAACGCGTTTTTTGTAACAAAAATCGCATAAATTTGCCCTCAACCCCGTAAACGTCCGCGCACTTAACACCCACCTAAACAACAATAGAAACAAATATCCAACAATAAACTACACGTAATTCATCGCCGCTAATAGTCCGTACTCGTTCAAAAACAATAGGACAATTTGAAATACCTCGCTGGTGATGATGATGATGATTGCGACTCAACGACCGCTCTTTTCCTGCCGCTTATGGATTTTCCTCATCTTCGAGCGCGAAGCCACGAAAGAACCAACTCGCAGACAATACAGCACTGAACAGGTATTTTACGTCGTCGACTTTGCCGAAAACTTTTATCAAAATACCGAGAATCGCCCGACCGGCTGGGCTTGTAAAACCAACAAAAGCAACGGAGTGTTAGAATGGGCGAGTGTGTGCGCGTATGGATGATGATGATGACCGATTGTCCGTTCAACGGCCGTGAAAAACCACCATATCGCAAGAGAGAATGGTCGGTAATGAGCAGTCGACCAAGATAAACTTTTTCCTTGCGGATTAGCCACAAATTACCAAAGGGTGAAAAAATTATTAAAGTTCCAGCAGGCTTCGTCGCCAGAAAAAAAAATTACCCAGTCACCAAGTGCCAACGACGCGTGAAAACCACTTACGGAATACATTCATCCTTTTATTTTCAACTGTGTAATATTTGATTTTTTGTGTATTCTTGGGTGTAGGGATTCAAAATTAATCTAAATCTTCGAAAACAACTTTCTAAAACCACTATCCACTTAAAGTTAACACGGTACACGCTACCGCCCGATGCTCCAGACAGATGACCATTGTAAACGCACCTTAAGACTACATTCATGTACCATTTAAAAGCAAAAAAAATTCGAAAGTTCCGGGAGGGTTATCCGTGGAAAACTAAACAGGTAGTGAATTCTCGGAATTTGGGATTTTTGCAACCATCTACAATAATAGGTTACGTCTTTTTCAGGTGGCCGACATTGTAAATTATGGCTTGGTCTGTGGGGCGTCTCATTGACTGGCGACTTTCTGTTTGGAGATAAAAGGATAAGCATTGTACAAAACAAAAAATCAAAACGTTTTTAAAATACAAAGGTCGGTAACAGTAATAAATTTATTTATTCTGTGTTGTGTTTTTATGAGGCTTATTTTATTTGCGCCGATTTTATTTACGGCATGATTTATTGTTATGGAATTAACGTGGTGCTGTAAAGGTACGCCTACACTGACGCAATTCGGGCGATTTTTGGCGAACTTAAGCTTTGAAACAACTCATTCCAAAAGGGCAATGTTTCATTAATAATATTCCGCCAAGGAATTTGTATAGTTCTGGACTTACAACATTTGTGAAACTGATATAAATGACTTCCGACAAGTTTATTTGAAAATGCTGATAAACAGCTGTGGGAAACTTTTATTCCTCAAGGCACGAGGCACCACAATCCTTTGTAGATAAACACAAACAAATCATTTGGCAGGAGTCCATTAACTCGAGTCATCTAAAGGAAAGCCCAAATCAGACACTATTAAATAGTTATAAGTTGTTACGTCTGTTCCGGTTTTAAAATTTAAACATTATTTTTGGCAAAGTTATGTAAAACACGTTGTATTTTCGCACATTTTGATTCTCTACCGTAAAAACACAACGTAGGTGCTATGATATTGGAATAATAGGGAAAACACAACAAATATTTCGAATTTGTTTTTCTTCATACTCTGTAACTTGAATTTGAGTTACCTATTTACGTGTATGTTATTACTTATTAGACTTACATGAAGTGATGTACTTAAAATAAACTTTTAGTGTCGGTGATTCATATTGGTTTGAACAATGGAAAGAATACAAATTAAAATTTAAGCTTTTTATGACCATTTAGTATGTCGGGGTAATTGCTTTAAAATGAGGATCTATTAACCTTTTAATTATTTTTGTTCAATAAAATATATTATTTGTTAAGTCATTCACACTGAATCTTCCTCGCCTCTAAAACTCATTTTAATTTATTTAAGAAATAATTAATTTTGGCACGACCTACCATTAATTATTAAGACAACAGTACAAATTTATTTGGAAACGTGTGAACTGCTTCACATTTTTCGGAGATTATGTCATTAACAGGGAGCTATATATATAGGCTGATTCAAAAATGGCGCCCTAATCTATGAGCCTATGACACGTTATAAGGGCTGTTTATTCAGCAAAAAAAAGATAATATAATTTAAAAAATGTAGAAGACATAGGCCTTCAAAGTTTAATTTCTCCTCTCGATATTACAACTGAAAATAATTTTCTTTCTTTCATAGTTTTGTTCATTTTAAAATGTATTACAAAAAAACTTCAAAATTGTTCAGGTGAACTTAATTATGTACCGTTCAGTTGGTGCGCCATTTTTGAATCGCCTGTATATTTATTTTGTTATACAGGTGAGTTACGCAGCGCACTTACAAGATTTTATTTTACAAATTTTATTTTTAAATGATAAGTCCTGCATGCTATGCGTATGTTGCAAGTGAGTTTGGCCATAATAAAATTTGGGATAATCAACATTTTATCAAAAATACGTCTATCAATTTAATAGGTGCAGTGTAATATTAATACTAACAATACTCTAAACTCACATTTTCGGAAAAATAGGGTGAGTCGTTCTTGATTTGATAAAAAAAATAATTTCCTAATTGATTAATAGTTTTGTGTCACCCTACAAATATTAATTAAATCAAATATATATATTAATGTAATATTAAGAACTATGAATACTTTGATAAACCACAAGGAAAGATTTTAATATGTTCCATATTTTAGACAGAACTTAACTCAGCAAAATTTTGGGATGACGTCATCAATTTTTTTGGGAAGGGGAAACCGATAAATTTTGAAAATTTTGATTAAAGATTGACTACACTTGCAAGAATCGTAACGTGTTTGCAAGATTTGAGAGCATTCAGTTTTGCAATTTGAGTGAAATTGTAAAAATACTGCTATTTAATTTTGATTTTTTTCCCAAAAATCTGGATGTGCAACACAATTCATAAACCACAAAGACAGGAGTATCTCACTTTATAAAATGTAAATACTTCTTATTGAAAACTTTGAAAATGACGTTTAGGTTATCCCAATATTGGTGGGAAAATTAGACAATTTCTGGATAGCGTTTCACAATCGATCCAGTGGTTTCCAGATTATCTGTCCCATATAAATTGACATAGACGGTAAACAGACAGAAAGGGGGACCTACTTTTTCGTCCCCTAGGGATCATAAAACGTCGAGAAAAACCTGAAAGCAGCGATTTGTCAGATGGACCCTATGTGCTTCCTTCGTTTACGCCCAGGAAGTAAAAGGTCAGAATTATACGATTCTTTAAGTAGCATATGCTAAAATATACAGTGTGTTCAGTTTTTGAAGCTTAATACATAGCTTAGTGTCTTTAAATAGAACACTCGATCTATTTTTACCTCTTCCTAGACTTAATAACCATACATGCGACCACGTTACGTTATACAAATTTTCTTGTACATTTTAGCAAGGGTTTAGAAAAAAATCCAAAATCTTTCTGACATATGAGAAATTTCAAAAATCTATGTAAATTTCAATTGTTTCAAATAGAAAAAATGTATTTTATTGTTTTCCTTTTTGTCAAAGGAACATATCCACAGAGTATTCTATTTGAAAAAATTTAAATATCGATATTTGAAAATTGCAACGTTTCATTAAAAAAAAGTTGTGTTACACTCTAAAATCAAGACACTTTTTATAGTTGGAAATATGTAGTTCAAGCGTATGTTCTTCAAAAAATCATACAACTGTAATATTTAACTTTTTTTAATCTCTAATCAATAATTAATGAGATATCGAAGCCCGCGCGCTTAGTAACACACCCTGTATATATAATGAAGAACTAATCAAAACATTTTTATTGTCTTAAAATTTCAAGGAAACACAGGAGCCACTTCCGAATTAATTGCTCACTCCGTTTCACATTTTTCACTTTCCGGGCGTAAGCGAAGTTTCAGGACCCCTCTCCGAAACTACTGGACTGATTGTTGTCAAATTTTATATGTACATTTAGAATATCATGTTGATACGAGCGGTCCAGGGATCAAAACCGAGGCCGGCCCTCATACCTTTTTCATTGGTCAAATAAGGAACGATGCATCCTATTTTCCAAAAATTTGAGAAGACAGTGCTGTTATTGTAAATAGTAGACTGCACGTGAACAAAATTTTGTTATGGAAAACTGACTTAAAATATACACATAGGTAACGTACTTTTGGAACGTTAGCTTAATTATGCACGCGTAAATTTATTTTAACCCAAAGGCGTTATTATAAAAAATAAATAAATTTTATAATATTTCGAAGACGCTGCAATCGTTCGACTTTACTTCAGAAGCAAGGAAAGTTCTGAAGAATGGACAAATCACCACAGTTGCAAAGTGCACGTCAACTTTCATTATAATGGATTCGGTATTTCAGAGATTACCTATCTTAACAGATCTCCCACAATCACGCTCTAGACAATCGACAGACAAACAGACAGACAGACGGCTATGGGAAAGTACGGTAGTTTGATACTATCTTTGAAAGAATTTCACAGACGCATGATTGTTTCTTGGAAAATTTCAAACAAAGACGGACTGAGATATTCCACAAGTAGTGAAACATCCCTTAACTATCGCACAGAAAGTGACAAGCGCGCGCTATAAACACCTTAATTTTTCCGTTGTTATTGGAATATCGTATTTTTAAAGTTCAACTCAATAAATCACTGACAAGTTTACATTTTCAGTTGTTTTGTTTTCGTACGTTACTTTCATAAACAGCGAAATTTTCATAAACAAAACTTCGTTTATTTTAAGGCTTCAGTACGTAACAATTTTCCATAATCCGGAAACGCTCCATTACATTTCCAACCATTTTCATAATCCCGTCATGGGTATGAACTACGAAGTACACTTGAAAACACGCCCGTGGGCAGACAACTCTTCAGCCTCATCCATAATGGAAACTGTTCGACTTTCCCTCCACTTTTTGGCACACAAGTACCACTTTCACTTTTTCTCATCTCGACGCACTCAGAAAATTCACGACTTTCGAAGGCGCCATCTTCACAAGAAAAAAACGCGGTTCGAACCGGGGTAAACACAAAACACGAGTAACTGACCGATCATCCTCCATCCAAGGTTACCGCGACTTACCTACGAGTTATTGTTGGAATGTTTATTTCGATAATTAGATCTCGATTTTGCGCTTTCCAGTTTGCAAAAGCAATTATTACGCGCGAACATCGGTTGCACATCAGTTTTTTCACTTTACCGCATAAACAAATAGATCGTGAAATGTTTAAATCATTGCCGAGCTCTATTTTTCCTTCACAATACAATACACACCTATTACGGTATGAATCACTACGATGACTGGCTTGGCTTTTAATGAAAGTTCACAATCTTGAACTTTTCGATGACATAAACATAAAAACAAACAACTTCCGTCGATGGTGTGGAAAGCCCTTACCAACACGTTAAAAAAAAGGTATAGGGAAACATAGTAAGACGCAAAATAGATTTAACATTGACCTTTGTCAATTAATAATGCGACGAGTGGGCTTCAGGGTTAAGTAGTTCCATATTAACCAAAGGTGAAGAATGTAATGTTTACTTTTAATAAAACATGAACCCAATTGCACCACTTAAAACCATTATTTTTGACTTATGCATAATGATACAATAGAACTGGACTGATTGTTGCGAAGTTGCATATGTATCTGTGCTAGAATATCACAAAATTTTGCATAGTAAATGCTATTCAAATTTTATAAAATAACAAATATAATTCTGCATCATTGAACGAAATCAAACTATTTTTAACAGTATAATCACAACTACTTGCTTTTTCTCAATCAAAGTTCTTTTCCCAACAATAACTACAACATTGCAATTCAGAGTTCGCCCGCCTTCCAATCTTCCCAACGCCCAAAATCACATCCCACAGGAACCAACTTCGCCGACCAAAGGTCAGTTTAATAACGTGCTCGTGCCTTATCCAGTATTAGTTAACCCCATCGATCGCCGAACCCATCCCACTTTCCTCATGTCCAGACGCTTTTAAATATTGATCGTGTAAAGTTTCACGTCTGGATAGGGTTGAAGGGTTGACGTACGCCCCTTTTATGCCTCTGACGATGATTCAAAGGGTTGCACGCGAGCATGATTATAGTACTTAGTCATTTCTTGCCAACGACAACGGAAACGCCACGTTACTCTTCCACCACATATTCTCTTCCCAATTAAACGCTCCCGTGGCTGTCGAAATCGTCCAACGATGAAAATTAAAGACGTCGACCGCGGGGTGAAAGGTCGCAACGGTTGCCACGAGGAAGGAGTTGAAGCTCGTTACGTCAACAAACACGAGAAAAAATGTGTACGTTCACATCCTTATGAAATGAGGGGCTTGCGTACTTCGAATAAGCGCGGGTTCGTGAATGATGATCGAAATCGTCGATCATCCTGAGACGTTCACTTTCGTACGATGCACCGCTGGAAACTTTGAAGCCGCTGAAAAGCGTGCACTTGCAAGCTTTGTGTTCAATTTGTGGCGTTTTTCGGTGGAGATATTGTAAGATAGAGTAGTAAAATCTGTCCGGGGTCTATTTCCCATCGGCGATACAAAACCGGCAATAAACAGAAAGAAATGAGGAACTTTATGGCTTTTCATATTCATTCGTCAACATCCTCGGGCAATTCAAGCTTACAAAGTGCAGCCATGCCGAAATTTTGCCCTAGAATCGCCCACGGAACAGAAATTAATAAACATTCGATATTCTTCCAGGGAAAATATGCAACAAAAAAACTATACCGTCTGTAAAACACACCATGCACAAAAATTCATAAACGAGTAAAAGATAGTGAAGTGGTAATAAAGTCGTGAACTCTTTTGTTTTGTTTTAGGACTCAGTTTTTGTGTATAGGGCACCTTTTCAGAAAAACTCTTTGTACCCATACAATTATGTATATATTTATCGTATTTGTGAATCAATTAAAATGGTGATATTTCCGGCCCAAAAAAACTCACTGTCACATGATCACATTTTAACCTATTTGCACTCGACCTCAGAGTGTTAAAATTTTAAGCTTCTACGATTTTAATTATTGCATGTTATAACATTTTTTCCCGCATCTGAGTTAAAATCTTTCTGTTAGAAGATAAAAGGTTTGTTAGGAATTTTTCTAAAAATATGTGGGACGTTTCATTAAAATGGTTGTTTACTCTTGTTAAGTCTAAAAATAAACTACGTTGAAAGTTGTATCATTAAGTGGACACGAATATTGAGTCTAATTGGACATCAAAAATGTACTACATTCATAAGTTAAAAATAAAACGCAGAAAAGGCAAATTATAAGAAAGGTTTTTACGGGTTATAGGTAAACGACGACATATCCTGTCTAATTTGCACATCTGTGTCAACATAAAAGTCCCAACAATTCAAAAAATAGTGAAGAAACAGCTTCAAGAAGAAACGTGTTTGTATACAGACCCTCTGTAATTTTCACAAAAAAGTGACAGTTGCTATTGTCAACAGAAACGTCTTACAATAATAATTTCACTGTGGAAAAGGAATAAATACGTAAATGACTACATATTGTTACGAAATAAACCCATATGCCGCCCCGGTACGACGCCTATGAGTTTTCTAGTATGTGCGGCGATAATGGGTGACTCATCGTCGGTGACGGCGGCCAGGCGGCGTTGGTTAAAGAAAAGCCTGGAAGCGGAAATCGCGATGGGTATTCCAGAAAGACCTCGATTACGGAACCTCTAGAAGGGGAATATCGGTTTAAATGGAAACCATACATAATCGCTGTGTAATTAGTCGTGCAAATTCGAGCTACTAAGAAATAAATTGTTAGTTTTACCCACCCCGAATTTTAATTACCGATCATCGTAACAATATTTTAAGAAATTGAAAAGAAAAATAAAAAAAACTAGTTATTTGTAACATCCTGTACTTCAAGACACAATTTGATCTGTCAGACCGCATTTTTTACTAAAAATTTTGTTTGCTTCTTTTAATGGCGGTATCAAGCTTTTAATGGATATAAATACGAGAGTATTAGTCATTTTGAAAATATTTATTTCACAATTTCTGGAAGTTTTTGTATAGGATCAATAAAATAATTCATTTTCTTTCTTTGGAGGAATATGTAGTATACATAATTTAAGTAATTACGGTACACAAATGCTAGATAATAAACCGACGTTATCGTATTCTACAAGCTGTGAATCAGGGACATCCCATTCATCACATTTTATTATGAATTGAAGGTATAAAGCATATTATGGACTTTTTAAATGCAGTTTAAATCAAAATAAATTGAACTTTGCGCAGAACAAAAAATTCGTCAAAGGTTATGTAAACAGAACTTCCCTTGCCCCAAAAGTTGGACAAATTAAATTGCATTTATTTATTTTTTTTGATAACCTCTATAAGTTAAAATAAAGTATGTGTGCACTGATGAACTACAGGTAAAGAAACATGTTATGCTTATGTTTCAAGTGAGTTTTTCATACAAAATTTTATTTTGACCCCATCAACATTGTAGCAAGACCACTTTAATTTGAACACGATACTCCTAAAATACATATACATTTGATAGCAATCGGGCCAGTAGTTTCGGACAAGACAGATGGAAATGTTTTCAAATTCTAGGGGTGAAATTTTCTTTTCATTTTTGAAAAAATTGGTCTTCCATTTTCGTCAATCTGTCTGCTTCTCCTCTCGCGTCTGTGTCGATTTTATTAAACGATTATCTCCAAAACTATTAGGTTGATTGTTGTCAAATTTTGTATATGTATTAAGAATATCGTGTAGGCGGTAAAACGCTAACCAAAATTTGTCAGATCGTCCCCACTAATAATTTATTGAAATAATCATAAACCTGTGGTACATGAATCCACCAAGATTTATTTAATTTATAAAAAAAATTCAAATTTTATATTTTTTCGAAGAAGTTGTATTTGTTGGATCATACTTCAGGAGCGAAGGAAATTCTGTTTACTACCTTGGACCAATTTTTTATATGAAAAACAGGTACAACAAAACATTAATTAACAATATCGGAGTAAACATCGTAAACATAAATAACACTATTTAGCAATGTAAATGAAAATATTTAAATTCTCTTTATTGGTCGAAACTCGCGGAACACACGATTCAAAGGTAACACGGAGTCGCATACTTGTGAACGTGTGTCGAAATACGTGGAAAATGAAAATTACAATAACTAAATAAAAGATGAAGCGCAATCACAAGTTGAGTAAACACGATAAAGTCTCATAACGTTTCACTTTTCTTACTGCTTTTAGTTTAAATTGCAAACTAAAAATAATTTTAAAAAATCCTGATTTTCTTTGATCCGATTTTTTACAACCTTGCGTGATATATCGAGAAATTGCCAACCTAAGTGACGAGAAATTTGAATAATAGTGGGCGGACTGTTATGTAAATAAATATTTTTAATTCTTTTGGAAAAAAATCGACACTTTTAGCTCTTTCCACATTTAAAATAAAAATAGAACACGCCATTCCAAGATCGTCGTCCTAAAATTTACAAAGCGTTCACAATTTCCACTGATTCGTAAATTTTAAATTGGCCGAAAATAGCTTTTTCAGAGAAAAATAGCGGCAAACTATTTCTGGCCCCTCGTCGCCTTTAAACGTTATTGTTATTACGTTTATTTCTAAACATAATTTTTACAAAGAAACTATCAATTATTGTTAAAACATGCACGTACAAGAAGTTTACATTTTAATTTAGTTTCAAGTTAATCTAAGGGCTGTAGAAAAAGATAACTCTCGTAGAAGTGGTAAAAACTACCAATCAAGGGAATTATGTAAAATATATTAGTTTCCACAACCAATATGTTACAAATGCTATTTTCAAGAAACGTTCTGTAAAATCGACGCACGACTATTTTTCTACCAAATTCCTAAAGCACTATTGAAATTATTTCCAAATTACCTTATCGTATTATCACGAAACTCTGATAGATCACCAGATAATCTTTCGGTAGATGTATAGTGGTCACATTTATTCCACAACATTAAAATATCGTTATATTTCTTGTGCAAATTAAAATATCATAGATAAAGCCTAAGAAACTTTGGGAACCAAATTACTTTTTAAACACTCTTACTTTATTGAACAGTTAAAATTTGCCGCTGTTCACAATTTTCTCCTTAAAAGAATGAATCTCTTGTCGTAAGAAATCATACACACAAAGTACATTGCTCTCTAATTTATTAAAATAGCAATTGCACCATCACAAGGTTCTTCCACACACACAAAAAAGCCAACTCTTACAAAAGCTAGATGTTATCGTAGCAGAACTAATTTCAGCGTGTTGGTGAGCGTGCTGCTAATTATCGCACCCGATGTGATTTGGGGAGGTCATTCGGTAATAATGGTACGGGTTCGACCAGCGTGACCGTGTATGTGTGTGGCTGTACGCTTTGTAGATTCCATCTCTTAACCAGAAAAAAAGCCAATTACCGAAGCAAAAACAATAAATAATCATACCATACGTGGGATCGGGTTTTAGTCCTTTTGATTATCCCCGATAACGCGGAAATTATTGATTGATTTCATAATAATTCACCTTAATTGGGACTCCCTCCTGTTTTGTTTTTACTAAAAACCTGATGGTGGAAGTGAACCGAGCTTTTTCCATGTTTTTACGAGCTTAACTGGGTCGTAAAGTGAAAAAGCGGCTTGGTTTTTCCTCTGCAGTCACTCCATTAGCGGAACCGTATTATGACTAGAATTAACGTTTTTAGCATTCATTGAGATAAAAATGATTTTCACCGTTTTGCAGTAAAAAACCAAACTCGACTACTTTTACAGTAAAAAAACAAACTCCGTCTACGCAATCTTATCATTTGGATAATAAATCCGATGAGTAATCGTTCAAAATTAACCTTCGTTGTAATGCGCTTAAACAGACTTACTGTCTCCAGGAGGTTTTTCTTATCGGTCGTTCCATAACTACGTGATTGGTAAGCGCTGTATCTCCTCGAAATAATACAGGCATCATTAATAAAGTAACGTCATCCCTTACGAATACGCACCATCATCCCCTTATCTCTTCATCCCGACGGCCGCAATGCGGATTTGAGCATTTGTTTAAATTTCTGAGTTGCCGGAGCAATACATCATTTGTGTAGTTTGAGGTTAAGTTCGTGTTCCGGGGACCGGGAGAAAGTTCAAGGTTCCGGGTGTTTCAACCGGATTGAAATTAAAACGCAACTACACACGCAGCGCCAAGGGAGAGGCCTCCACGGCTATTCATTCTGCGGAAACGGAAACTGTGCCGACTCCCCGGATCAACTGAAATGTTTATTAACCCGGCGATAAAAACCGTTTCAATTGATTAAATGTTACAGCCGCCACCAGAAAAAGACTAATAAAAACACCGATGAAAAATTATGGGCGGCAATAAATGAAGCAGATGCCGACTACGCCAAAAAAAGAAAATTCGCAACGGATGGAGCACGAGCTAAATTCCCGAGTTAATTTAAATTATTTTTTCAAGTCGAGGCACAAACACAGCACCGATCTTCGATTAAATTAAAATTTATAGGTATACTTCGTAAGAATACGAAGCGGATTTCGGGTCCGCTACATATCACATTAAACTAATAAAAATTATTCCCATCATTGACTGCACGAATTAGGGCTAGTCTACATTTTACCAATTTCTGAATACATACCTCGAAAGAATTCGACTATTAAGCACGTACAGATAACTAGCATCAATGGCGACAGTATACATCTTTGTTAAAATAAAATGACATTTGATTGTCTCCTCAAAACAGAGGACAAGATTAATTAATTATGCTACAATGGAGCAAAACGATCCGAATATCATTTTGGGTGAGCTGTTATTATAATTATTTTATTATCATAAAATATAGGCAGGCACATTACTTCGAGAAAATGGGCTGAACCGTTTTTGATTTGGGGCTCTCGCATTATGTATCCAAAGTACAGGAAGACTTAAATAATAAAAATTATAATAATAACAAAATCAAGGTGGATTCATAAACTACAAGTGTAGGAGTACATTGTTCTATAAATTTAAGTATCCTTCCCAGGTAAAGGGATTTTTTACAACCCATTGTGATGAACTCGTAAAAATTACCGGAAGTTGAGTAATAATAAAGCCATAACTGCACTATATCTTCCGTTGAACTTTACTTCCTTACTTCCTAACTTATGACGTTTCCTCAGTAAAATCTTTCTGGTTACTTGCATCAAATTAATTCGGCACCTTACGACAATAGCACTCACAATTTCGACACAACAGTTGAGCATAATGACTCAACACGTAGTCCAACTACTCTTTAGTTATTTTTAGTGGCCTTCACGTCTTCTGTTGCTACACCTGTGGTATTAATGATATTAATGCATGCTGTATCTCGAACTCGCACCGTGATTCCCAGTACTACAAAGTGAATAATAAAACCGGGGATTACTCGAAACTCATTACCGTGTCTACATGACTTAGTTCATGGTGAATTTTATTTTAATCAAAGTAAAACTGAGATATTAGCTGCTTTATTAACAAAATATCCGAAATTATCCGGCGTTTAAAATGATTTGCACAGATCCGCAATTCGGACAATTATCCACCATTGGAAACTCTGACTACGACAAACAACAACTGTTATATGACACCAACTTTTCAAATTGTAGGCAAATCTTTCTGACCGCTGCGCGCAACTGACCCATGCCTCAAGACAAAAACGTTTTCTCTATTATATAATAAATACATTTTTAACTGCACTTACTCTTTGTCACTTTTATTTTAAAAGAATAAGTACTTATACACAGACATGAAGTTATAAATGACTGCTATTCCATTCATATTTTTAACGTTTTCTTATAAGTAGATGCTTTTATTCAGGTTAACACAATCATTTTATCAAAATGTAAAGGATAATTTCATGGTTTACGTTAGTGAAGATATTTATTGGATACGGATTAAAAAAATATGACAAAAGAAAATCGAAACATAAAGAACTACAAAACGAGCAAATTGAAAAATCTGCGGATTGAAAACTTGCAGCAATTTTAACGTGTGCAGCGTTTGCTTTTTGCTCGTCTAGTATCAATTGTACAATATTTATTGAAAAACAGTTTTATCTAATCTGTTAAGAAAGGTCCATTGTACGTCCCTCTTTGTGTAATTTTGTTCGTATCACAATGTGAACGTTGTAAGCGCAATGTAAATGTCGTCAATTTTTGCATGTTTCCATTTTTTTTTTTTTGACAGAAAATGAGTTTAAAATTAAATTTTAATAAAACACGGACACAATATGTTTAGTAAGGATTCTTAAGGAAAAAAATTGTCCTTTTAAGTCAATTTCCCTCAAAAATGTATGCAAGTTTTACAATCGCTGCTCTGTTTGGACTGGAGCCAAGGCGAGGGATGAAGGTACTCCAGGTACCTTGATAGAAGACATGAGACGCTACAGCATTCAATACAACGCACGTGTACATACACTTTCTAATAATCCATACGGGATATATAGTGGGTTGTTTCAAAATTTACAACTTCAAAAATAACTAGTGTTCAATTGAAAGTCATTAAATTGGCGTTGGGTCCAAAGTCCCGCGGCACAGCGATTATGTGAGTTAAGCAACGCTTCCCCAAAACTTGGATGGGTGACCAACTAGGCTTGGATGACGCGTCTGCCTGTGCTCGGTTTGTCACTAGCACACATGTAATAACGCGTTACTACGCCGCGCAAAATGATTTTTTATTTTTGTTGTAGAAAAAACTCGACCGAATTTTTACGACTGTAGTTTTTTTTAGTCCGATTGAAAATTAACCCACACTGTAATAAAACGAACAGATAAATCGATGATTTACCGAGTCGTATAAGTTTAATTTACCACATACTCGGTACATTTTTGCTTCAAACTGTGCTAACGCTGCCATATAATATATGAGTATATCTGCATTGTATTTTCATTTATTCACACGCAAGTTGTATAAAACGTCGCTAGAGCGTACTGGGTTTTTATGTTCCCACAAAATGCATAACCTAGAGCCAGTTTTGCTTCTACGCCGTCTCAAATTCATATCATAGGGTCACGAGCGGTGCCCTGAGGAGCTTCCCAAAGACATTCCCGTTACGATTATTGCTTTTTTTGCGTGCGGTAACAGAATGCAACAACACAATGAAAATATTTCTTCAGATCTTATTGCATTTGCGCGAATTATTTAATTTTATCACGATCACGTCGCAGTAACGGCATGAAAATTGCACGAAATTACACAGTATCGGCGAAACAACGAGACACGTAGACGTCTCTTCTAAAATTAAACCGTGGACAACGACAAGGGCCTCTTAAAGCATAAAATACGCGAATATGTCACGGGTCGTTAACACCACACTTACATTGTTGTGCATTATCGTTCCATTTCGTCCCGCTCGTAGTAACAAAATGGTAGTGTCCCGAATGTCTCATTTGGAAATTTCGTCGGGTTAACGATCGAAACATAACCGTAACCTGCTTTTATTTCGGATCGATTCTGAGATCGGATAATGTGTTGTGTGCTGGTGCAGCAATCTGTTACAGGTTACATCCTTATTGCCGCGATACACCTCGACAGCTGTTGACCGTGATGACGCAAGTGTGCGTGCGTCATGTGTTTGCTTTCTTTCTTTGACGACTCCATTAGCGTTGTTTGGATTTTGCTCTTGCCTCGGTGGAGGTGAAGCTGGGAGTTTTGCAATCTTCGACGGAGCGATTTTTCTTTGCGAGCGAGGATTTCGGGAGCAAATTAGGCGGGTTGGTGATTCGCCTTGACACAGACGGAAATCGTTTCCACTTTGAAGGAAAGAAATACATATGATCCGTTTGATTTAAGGATTTCCTTTACCTCCCCAATTCCGACTGTGATAAATAGGCAACCAGCAGTTCGAGACCTGTTCATTTTAACGGGCAACAACACGCCGCTAATCCAGGTCCTGATAAAACGCGGTGAGTTATTGGCCTCCACTAATAAAAACACAAATGCAAATAAAGCTTTCCATTTTCTTTGAGGTTATACGTCTGGGTAATTTAAAGGTTAAAGTTGCAAAGTTTCCTGTTTTCGTTTAAAACCGCATAAAATTAAATAAAGAAAAACAGAAATTTACACCAAAAACAAATTCTTCGAGAGTTCAAGAATACAAACATCGTGGCGGAATCGCTAGTTTCCCTGGCTGTAACTTCTTGAAATTTAGACGCTTTTTTTCTTGTACTGCATTATTTTACCAATTGCGTAATTTAATTATTTTACAATGACTTGAATTTCTCCTTATTGTGTCTTCGCAATCTCATTCCTCCGTTTTTGAACAAACTGTTTCAGCATTTTCAACACTCGTTTAAATTTAGAAGGACAAATCGGATTCAGCTTGGATTGGATCTACTTTCTTTCATGGTTTTCAACGTTTCATGACCCCCTGGAGTACGAAAAAATAAGTATTCCGTTTCCGTCTATCTCAAATAAAAACTATTACTATTAAAGTTTAGTTGTCAGATTGCTCAAACGATGGCTTTTTTCTATTTTTATTCTATGGACCAAGTTTACCGAAAAATGTATTAAATTCTTTTGCTGATACCTAATAACAAATTATTAACACTGTAATCATTCCTGGTTACACCTTTTTGTTGAGTACGAAGCAACATCATTAAAATTAACTGTATAGTTACAAACAAAAATTGTTATCTAACAATATTACTCGTGTTGACAGTTTTACAAAGGATGCATTCTTGTACCTAATACATATAATTTAACTTTGATAATAACAGTCATTTAGTACGCGTGTTTAGCTACACTTATTAGACTTCCTAAGGTGGCTCGGACTACGAATATTTTGGCCTCACGGAGAAACACGGGTTGCATTTAAAAACTGCAATTTAGTTTGTCCTGAAATTTTTGTCAAACACGTCTTGAACATTCTAGAAGATCATATTACAATCTCGTAGATTTCTACCAATTTCTGGGATCAATATTTTCATCCTCTTTGGGCGGTCAGACATCTAACGTCAGTGAAACAAAAAATACATTTGTGGAGCCACCTTAAGGCACAATTGTACAGCTGCAGGTCTGGCCAGTACGGCTCGGTAAATAATCAAGTGCATCACGTTTCACATATGTGACAATTTCGTCGACCACCAATGTACAAATCACAACATGGCCTTGTTTTTTAATCAGTTCTCACGCTGCAACGTGTTTGTTTTACACTGCATATAATTAGCGAAATGTAGGTACCGGCGTATTTGATTTATTATTTCCCAAGCTTGATTGCGAAATGTACAACTGTATAAATGTCACTTTAGGACAACTGCATTTATGTCAATTACCAAATGTCGCGAAATGTTCATGTCTAGAATCATTCTTTAGCACTGGTGGTCACTGCTACACTAAAAATTCATCTAAATAATGTGATCGTAACTAGGTTATTTCGCACATACCGTAATGGAACCATTACACGCCGCAACAGCAATTACCATTTATGCCCGCCTGTCAAGCAAATCTTAATTTGGGTCATCCAAACATCAAGTGACACATGAACATTCTTCGCGTTCGTCGTCCCAAAAAAGCTATTTTTAACCATCGTCCCAGGCAGGGAGGAAATTTAAAACAGCGTTGCTGTCGGGACCAGCCGAATCGATAAATAATTGCCACCTTCGAGATGATCCGGCAAAATGAAGGACGTACCCAAGGACGAATCAATTTTCGCTTGGGCCAAGTGACGGCGCGAAAAAATCAAATATGGCGTGTGAACGCTATTTCCGGAGATACATTCATCACGTCATGTTAACAGAATCGGTTTTTTATTCACCCTTTATTCAATTTCGTCACGTCGAAGTCAATTATCGGCATTTTTTCACGTTTTCGGGGCAAGAGATGCGTGAATCCGGTTGGATACTTTTCGAGGAAAAAAATCCGCAACAAGTGCTAAATGTGTGAATTTATCTTCCGGTTTTGATAAGGAAGTTGTGTTTATCGTCTGGAGCGGGGCCAAGTCTTTAGGGGTTGTTAGCAATTTGTGTATTACGCGGTGGGCGGGATACACAAATTGATTCACACGTATTATGATAAGATAAGTGGCGGGTGCAATAACCCCAGGAAGTCGTGCCAAGTCTTTGTTAAAACACCTTTAATTAGAGTGTTTAATGTCAAGAAACGCGCTATTAATGAAGTTTGAAACTTAGCATTCCGAACAACTAAAACAAAGCAATAACCTCTGAATACCACGAAGAAAAAACAACGTAATTGTTTGTTATTGGAAAGTTCAAACGAAGTTCATTACATTTATTGAACTTTTACATTGGTAATGGTCGCGTTACGCGACTTCAACGAGCGTGAAATTACTATCACGAGTTTTACGCTATATTTTCTAGTAATGTAACCGACATGATAACACCGCTAGTGAAAGGATGTGGGGAGAAAGTGCGAGTTTTTTCTAATTAGCGAAACTCCCTCTTACGTCCTGAAGAACAAGCGCAACACGTCATGCTACGAATTTTGTAATTTCGGTAAAAACGCGAATTTCTTAATGGAAAAACAATAAAAAAATACAAAAAACGTTCTGCAATTCGGAGCAGCTCGAATACCCAATGATTACGTATTCCCAATGCGAAACAGATTGAAAAAATGTGATGGCGTCAACGAATTTATCGGCCGAGTTGTAAAGAAGTTATCTTCTACCAAGCCAAACAAAAATTGTCATCGCCCAACTTCCAAAGTAAATGAGGCATTGTCTAGTCACGTAATAGAGCCCTGGAAATAGAAGTGTTACGAAAGCCTGGTGGTTTCCGTTTTTACGAATAAAAATATAACAAAGCTATTATGTGCACGGTATGGTTGATAAAAATGAGTGGATATTAATTTGGCGAGTTAGATTATGATCTGCAACATGATCGACGATCAAGATATATATAGGTCGTATATAAGTACATATTTACATTTCTCCTCCGCGCTATTTCGTTTCAACATTTATCTTAGCAAGAAATCACTTTTCAACAACTTGCAGAACCATCAAAATATTTGATCTGACATTTTCATGGTTTTCTTTCGATGCTTTGGTAAAATGGCAAAGTTCCAGCAATACCAAGATATTTATATAAACAATCGATAACTTGCAGTGAATATATTTTCGTACCAGCGAATTCACGTTGCTACCGTCTACCCCTTCCTTGCAAGGAACATCAAGATTCACGTCCCATTTCGCCTCTGAATCAGTAGGACATATGCAAATGAAACAAATGACAAACAGTAATGACGGTAATTAAGATTAGTTCCAGATTAAAATCTCTTCTCATTTACATTTTAATGTTGTATTATAATAACCGCAGTCTCTGCGGAGGAACATATGCACAATTTTTAACCAATTAACGCGCTGCAGAAGAACGTAATGAGTTAATGACGCGTCCTACATCAAACTCAGCCACAATTAAAACAAATACCAGTTTTTTCCCGAATTAAAATGTCCATGTAATTCCACTAATTTGATAGAGCATTTTTCGTAGAAATTATTGTTTGATTTATGTAACGCAAACGGGTAAACATCCTGCCGGTGTTACTTTTAATCGGGACTGGGCCGTATTTCTCAGTTTGAAAGTATGTTCGTGTGCAAATTTAAAGCAAGCTTAAAGCTGGAAGTTCGCCGGCAATAAAAGTAGCAGTTGGGTGCAATATTTATAAGACGGAGATAAGTGTACATTCGAAAATGCAAATGTGCACTGCGCTACGTTAAAAAGTCACTTTACGATGGCCCTCACGGCTATAATTTCTGTGACTCGACCGCGGATCGATGGCTTTCTACATTAAATATAAGATCTCTGCCAAATGGGAAAAGGGGAAAGTAGCTTGGGAAATTAGTTTTTCCATTTCGAATGATAACAATGCAATCGTCGCGTCCTTTTTAATTTTTTTTTAATTAGGGGTATAGAAGCATCAAATTTTATCAAAGTAGGTGTCAGACAGGACAAATGTGTGGATTAAATTATTTCGTGAAACTGGTAGCAATTAAGAGGAAATCAGGAAGTCGCACATTAACAAAACGACCTCCCGAGGCTGTTGAAAATGCCCGAGAGGTTAGGATAATTACCCTAGACGTCTTCAAAAAAGCTTTCACAGCAAGTTGACTTTACACATTCAACTCATCGGAAATTTGTTAAAAAGGACCTGATGTTTCACCTGATGTTTCCCTGCAAAATCTAGGTGTTTTAAGAAGTTAAACAACCTAATTATGAAAAGAGAATGATTTATTGCAACTGGTTTAATCAAACAATGAACTTCTCGATATAACATTTTTTAGTGATGAATTTTGGTATTCTGATATGTACACTCGGAAAATATGAGGATGTGGAGTGCAGAAAATCATCATCATTTTTAACTACCGCCATTACACCACAACTGATGTTAGATTTGCCATTTTTCGAAGACGACTACTTGGGCCCATTTTCTTTGAAGCGTCAGATATTAGAACAAACTGCAAGAATTTATTGACCAGCTTGACCCTGGAGAATTGCAGAATGAATATTTTCAGCATGACGATGCAACAGCCCAAACAAGTTAGAACTTTCTAAGGGAATTTTATAATGACCGTTTAAATTAACTTCCACACAGATTATATCTGCCCACCTCGATTACCTGATTTGACACCTTTGGATTATTTCTTGCATGGGATTTTGAAAAACTATTTTTAAACAATCAGTGGATACATCTGAAGATCTAAATTCAATTGAATGTTCCTTATCATAAATAAATCATTTTAACTCTAACGAGGGTTTAATTCTTGTTGACATAACATAACCTAGCTTTCCAAGTTCAGTCAGAGACATATTTCAGGTTGTGTAGTGAAATTGCGAAATCATCGCAACAATAATGTACATTTAAAAAAAAAAAGTGAGATACGTGCCAAATTCGTTGAAATTTTGTTATTATATTTTTTAAATAGAAACTATACCAACTTTGCGACCGAATTTATTCTGTCAACAAATTCTAAGTCAATTACAAATAAAAAAAATCACCCGGTATATTCTAATCGGCCTCTGGAGTTATACCAATATTCCGCTTCTAAAATTCCGATGTTACATTGCGTTGTTAAAGCAATTTTCTTCAAATTGCTTTATTAATGTAGAAGTTCACAAAAAAATTTTTGATTTATAATATACAGGATGTTCCTCGATATGGATGTTGGTCACTTGCGTACCACAGTTAGTTTATCCAAAAAGATCATACCACACTTGTGCACAAATAAGCGATTATAAGGGTTGTAAAATTAAAAAAAAATCTCAAACTTTTATTTTTTACAAGATTTGTAGAAAATTTAAGAGCGATAAAAATATTTACCCATATGCCATTGCAATTACCGATATTACTCAAGTTAATTCATGGTTTAATATAAGTAAAATTGGCGTTTAAATCGATCCGCACAAGATTCGCTGTAAGAAAATTATTCGCGATTCGGACAATTTTCCGCCAATTGGCAACTCTGACCATGGCCGACTAGTATAAAGATTATGGCCTGTCCAAAGGAATGCCAAAGGTACCATACGTGCTGCCATCTATTAATAATTCAAAATCGACAAAAGAATTATTAACACCTTTTGAAAGGCACAAAGGCATTCATACCCAAACAAACCACCATTACACGTTTTGAAGTCCCATAATGTCAAGTCAAATTAAAATTTTGCTAAATTATTAAGTGTAATTATTAATAGATGGCAACACGTATCGTACCTCTTGGACAGGCCATAATCTTTATACTAGTCGGCCATGCTCTGACTACGACAGGCAACAACTGTTTATGGTATTAATTTCTGACCGCTGCGTGCAACTGTCCCTTCCCTGTCAGGTAGGTTGGGCGCAACTGAAAAATGCCCGTCGATATCTCCGAATTATTGAAAATCATAAAAAAAAGGAATAGAGAACTTGCGTGGTTCTTCGAGTAGCATACATTAAAATCATTTTCAACTATACAGAATGTTCTGTTTTTGAGAAATCACATACAGCTTGGTTTTAAAAGTAGAAAAACCCTATGTATTTTAACATATTCTCATTGACCTCTTCCCAAGGCTTTTTTAAAAACTTTGACAATTTTTCTACAAAGCAAGGCTCGCAAAAAAAAACGCAATAGTGTTATTTTTAAAATGTATGGTACATTATTTTGTGGAGAGGTAAACAAAGTGGTGTACATGAAATTGAGTCTTGATATACAGAGTATTTATAAAAGTAATTTAAAATTTTACAATAAAAGATTTTAGATTTTTTTATGAACAATTTAACAGATATATAAAAAGTATATTGTAACACAGATGATCAATATAAACCCTATTGTGATTGTTTTGCATTGCTAAAAAATTCAAGAAATTTGGAATAACGTAGCAACGTCGCACTAGTAAAATACAGGCTGCTTTATTTGGAGAAACTGAAATACTGGCATTTGAAAATCATATATGTATATTTTTTATGAACACTGTATGTTATTGATAGCATAACGAAGAACATACCTTATCTTTGGATGAAATGTTATGAACATTGCTTGTGAACCTTGCGTAATTAAAAGGTTTTAAGAAAATTGGAATAACATGGCAACGTCTCATCGGCTGATCGGAATTTCAAAAATAAACTATGAGTAAAGCATAGAACGAGAAGTCAAAAAATGTAAAAATACACGGGGATGTTCAATTTTAAAGACGAATTTGTGTGTTATGCCCCAAAAAACAACACTCTGAATAATAATAAAAAAAAACTGCAACTATGGTACCGTTATACAAAAACTGAAAATCTGTCATTGGTACAACTATTTTCTGTTACAGTCTACACCAGATCTTTTTGTAAAAAAAAAATTCCAACGTTATGCACTTGATATACTCCGCACTCAATGGAATATTTAGAGGGTTCATTTTCGATAATTAGACTCCTTTGCAACTGGGATAAAGGAACGTATCAACACAATTACGTTTTCGATTATAGCTAAAGAAAAACACATAGCGAAGAAAACGTTTTCATGTGCTGACATTTGTCCATATGGTATAACACCATTTCATTATTAACCGTGCCAATTAGTAAGACCATCACGTGGCCATCACACTACATATTAATTCACTGTAAACAGTTTTACGTACACAAAATTTCGTCGAAAACACTTTTCTACAACCTCACTACCTCAGTATGGTTATGCAAGTTACGCCAACGCTAAACTGTTATTATAATTTGGAAAATTCACAAAAATAACCACCCAAGTCCACCTGGCTAAAAATATCTAACTCTACATCATCGAGTAAACAATGAAGTGCTGATCCAAAATTAGGTACCAAAAAACTTTCCAAAAAGAGAGACGTTATTATCAACCCGTCCGATAAGAACAACCCAAAAATAACAGTGGAATATGTCATACTACGTAATTTAAATTATCACTAATAAACTACGCATCCACACATAACTTTTTTTTCCAAAATTCAGTTAGAAACAACACTTCCATAAGTTCCAACTATTGTTTTAACCTTCTCGAATCAGCTGACACGCGCTATAACCCCATCTCTCTCGTTCATTAATTTCCGGAAAAACAGCCGCCACAAACACCTACAGCCAGCGCACGTCTCGAAATAAAACAATTTTCCCTTCAAAGCCAACATCAAAATTCTGACCTTTTCCGCACCAGCTGTTTGCTCCAGTTGCGTTTATCTCGTTCCGGCCGCTCCACGTGTTCACCAAGTCATTTTAGAGAGAGACTGCTAGCGAACAGCTGACGTCCGAGCGTCGAGCCAAGAACGACGTCGACGTCGCCAGGGACGGTCGCGAACCGACTGAGAAGATGGTGGTGGCGGTGGTGGCGGCGACGACGACGACGTGTGTTTGGTGAATGGCGCAGGATGCGCGACGTTGCCACATAAATCAATGTTGTGTGTAATGCCGTGGGCCTGTTGACCCGGAATGTGGGTCAAGATTAAATCCCGGTGGCATGATTCGATCAAGCAAACGGCAACTACGTTCGCTCTCGTTACGTAGGTTAAGGGCTACCGGGACTATTGTTTTTATCGCGGTTTCGTTTCCGGTGATTATTAGGTGAGTTTCGTGGACTGGGTCAAGGAGAAGCTCGAGAAATGGGAGGAAGGGCGACGTGGACTTCCGTTGGAAAGGCGCTATTGTGAAACGATAAAAATTGAGAGCTGAACATGATTTGACTTTAATGGTAAAAATGACCTACACCAACGAGAGAAATTAAAAAACGAAACTCGAATATTACCAAAATGAGTATCTTTTTTTCGATAAAGGCGAAAACAAAAATTCCATTCCGTAAGATTTAGTACCTGTTCAGAATTTTGACAATATTTTGAAATATACATACATATTTCAGACTAGACGGAAGCTTTACGAGATTTCGAAGTGTTTGTTCTCTGAAAGCATATCACTTTCGGTAATTTCCAAATCATCTTTGACATTCTTTGCGAGTATACTATTCTAGCGCCCACTTCTAGGTGTGGAAACCAAATAGAGCTAGAGATTGTTCTTGATACGCAAAAATGAAACGATGGCCCAACGTACTGAAATTTTTATTCAGTTGTTCAGCGTAACAGAACTTCAGGTAGCGCCATATCGACAGCGTCCAACACGTAAGTCCCAGGAGAAAACGTCTGAACTCAAACAAAATTACAGTTTTGTATGAACCACAGCTGGCCCCTTGAACAAAATCCTCCGTTACTTTTACGTAATTAAATTCAGCCATTGAGAAGCACAGTATTTATATCCTGCCTTCAAAAACCATCATTTTAAAAATACATATATTTTCCGCTTTATTTCTCGTGGTTAAGCATTAATCGAAATAGATAACATTGCTTCGAAGTTATACAGAGTGTTTACTAAGCATGCAGCAAAAATTTAGGGGGTTATTCCTTGGATCATTTTAAGACTTTTTTTGTCCTTGGATGATTTTCGGGAAGATACAGTAAAATAAAATTACGGCGTACTATAGGTAAAGTTTTGGAAATTTCATTCTACCCTATAAAATTCAATTGGCAATAACGAGACGGACAGTAGTACAACAGCAAAAGATATTTACAACTTAACGTTGTCGCGTGCCGGTAATCCCCAGATGTTAGAAAGCAGAATACTCCAGGTTCGGACAGGGACCATCATTACTCATGAACGAAAATGACCATTATTTTATAAGTACAATTACCTGCTAAATGTTCTCAGACAAATTCGAGTGAACTGGTGTAAGCTACAAATATTTCTTACCATTGTACGACTGTCCGTCTCGTTATCGTCAATAAAATTTTATCGGGCATAATGAAATTTCCAAAACTATAATAGGATTTTTATTTATGACACCATTTATAACATTAGTGTACACTACTCCTAGAAAGTTTTCAGCAGTTTTTGTAAATAATCTCTACATCTAATATTCATTACTAAAACATTGTTAGTATTTCGAAAAGCCTTTATTGCCCTGCATCCAAGAACAAAAAGTAATAATCCACGGAATAGATAGAACTTCCCTTGCCCTGGAAGTATAATCCAGTCCAGTTTTTGAAATAAATTTGGTTCTACAGTTTTTTTTAATAATATATTTTTATTCCAAGTAATATACATGGTGATGAGACACAAAGCGCGCGTTTCTCGATATCGCATGAATTAATAGATATAGAAAAAAAGTCCAAGATTAAAATTGTAGAGTTCTTTGAGGGGATCGAAGTACCAAAGTATTTTCGGCTATACAGTGTTCTGTTTTAAGGTGTACATATAACTGAAGTTTTTTCAAAATGTACCTTCTGATGGACCTCCTCTTCGTCTTTATAACCATAATTTATTTCTGAAATTTCATTGCGACGTTGCCACGTTATCCAATTTTCTTTAAATTTTTAGCGAATGGAATGTCAAAAAAAATTAAAACAGTTATTTACAAAACCTGAGTTACAATATTTTATGGAGTGATAAAAATAACTAATGATGTGCACTTTATTGCATTATAAATAAAATTGGATTTAACATAATGTTTATGGAAAAAATTTAAATTTCAACAATTTTCAAATTCAGATATTTTTTCAGTTTTTTAAAATTAAACACAATGTATTCTATTTATGTCAAGTATTTTCTACATTTGAAATTGTTGACATATTTTACTTTTTTTTATGAACACATCAACATATTGAAAGAAAAAAAGCAAAAAATAGAGGAAGATGTAGTAATAAAATACTGCTATACTACTTGAAAAATTGAAATATCCATATTTTGAAAGTTGTTGAGTTTAATTTTTATATAACCCTCTGTATAATGAAATTTTATTTAATTGATACCATAACATAGCCGGCACATCCGTTTATCTCTATATAAAATATGTTAATCTTAAAAGTAACATTACTGCAATTTTTTGTGAACTCTTGCATCGGAATGTGAAAAATAAACTATAGCTCAAAAGCCTAGGAAAAAGCAAGAATATGTAAAACATGTAGGATATTCTATTTAAAAAATAAACTGCGCTCTTACTGATTCACCCTGTATATAAAAATAGAGATGGCATTATCAAACTACCGATAAAAAAACAAAAGGTGTTGTATGTTTCAGGTGAGATTTTCGTGACACAATTTATAATGACGTCATTAATTTATCACTGGGTCTTGTATCTTGAGAATGGATAGAAATATTAAAATTTTGTAAACGCCATTGTTATTAGCTTAAAGAGAGTGACTGAAGAGGAGTTACTACGTTAGGTTCTGATGGCGTTATCTATATATTTTTAGAATGTAAACAGTTTATCATATATTTGTTTTCAGTTTTTGCATCATGTATTTTTAAAAATATCTCAATTATTTACGAAAATTTCAAAACGCGGTTTCCACCACTGTTTTCATTTCGAGAAACTCTATTTAATTAAGAAACTACAGGTACAGAATTATTCTGCACTTGCCACGCAAAAATTTGGCATGACTTCAACAAATTTTTTGAAGGGGTGAAAAGCAGGTAAACTAGTTATAATCAGTAATTTATCAGGTTCACGATAATCTTAAAACGTACGTAAAATTCAGCGGCATTCGGTTTGTAAAAACAAAAATTGGTCGAAAGTTGTTTCAACAGAATTTTCCTCACCCCTGAAGTAGAATGAAACATTCAAAATAAATACCCAATCAGATTTAGGAATTTAACTCATTACAATGGAAATTTGCAATGTAACACCTTTTAAATTTAACAAGTTTTTACAAGATTAATAGATACAGGCAAAATCAGTCTTACTTAGCAAAAACTAGCCCCGCTCACCCGCCACCTATTTTCTCACAGGGTATGTTATTTTCCAAAATAAGTCTTACCTTACAAGTATTAACCCCGCCCACCCGCCCCCTATTTTCTCAGCCAATATGTCATTTGCCAAAATAATAATCTTATCTCTTAGGAAGTACTAGTCCCGTTCACCAGCCCTCTATTTTCTTAAAAGCTATGTCATTTGCGAAAACGCTAGTATTTGCTAAGATAAGACTGATTTTGGCAATAATATAATAATCTTGAGAAAATAGGGGGTGGGTGGGCGGGGCTAGTACTTGCTAAGATAAAGCTGATTTTGGCAAATGACATACCCTCTCAGAAAATGGGTGGGTGGGCGGGGCTAGTAGCTGCCAAGATAAGACTGATTTTGGCAAATAACATACCTTGTGAGAAAAGAGGGGGCGGGTGGGCGGGGCTAGTACTTGCTAAGATATAACTGATTTTGGCAAATGCCATACCCTCTAAGAAAATAGAGGGCGAATGTAAAAAATATGAATGCATTGATAGATTATAAATATAGACTGATCTGAGAAAGATCCGCCACAGTTTACATGTAAGGATTAAAACATTTTCTCCGTCCGTCGTAATTTACTTTTACCGAACCATCCTCAACTAATGTGTACGAAAGTTTGTTTGTTTGTCCATATTAGCACATTTAAAACCGAAAGTACAGAGCTTGACTCTAAATTCCTGCAGTCCTTAATAGGTAGGCTCCAGATACACAAAAGACAAATAAGACTATAGGCGACAAACCTGCATTTTCGTAGTTTACGAGCAACGAAACGCCACGTGCACATGAAATTAGATATTCATCAAAATTACTCTACTGCAATACCTCCCTTACAATTGTTTGCGAAGTAGTGACATCATGAAGGCCCGGATCAGATTAAAACGAAGGTTATAGTTTTTTAATTTAAAATTAGCTGCACTTGATGCTTGATCCGTAACCGACTTTTTTTGGGTTTATGCTCATATGACGTGTTCATGGCGCAGACAAACAGATAACAGTGTAAACACACGTACGTGCAATCCGAATCGCATTGTTTGATGTATTAACCGTGTTTTGACTAGTTTCGGCAAGCTTTACAAGAATTTTGTAACACGCCGCCGCAGGGACAAACAAAACAAGGTGACTGATCATGTATTTTATCGATGAGGAATCACTTCTACGAGAGTTGAGCCGTATTTAGATACTTTTAGCGAGTGGAATACCACTCCAATGCCGTTATCTTCAAATATGTATCCAGCTAATCCACACACCTTATGTTCATGATCATAAAGTTATGAAGAGCCAAGTATTTCATTTCTGGCTCTTGTTCACTAGCTAAACAAAAGGAAAAATGTATACGAACAGAATTATGATAGAATTTTTTTAATTTTGGCAAGGTGTTGTAAAACACACTGGATTTATGCAAGTATACGTACATACCAGATGTGAATTCTGCTATAAAAGAAAGTTTCAAAATTATTTAAGATGGAATTTACTGATTATAAACTTGAGTTAATGTACAATGGTACAAATATAGAAAAACACATCCCACATTCGCCTTGAAAAAATAGAAACCACAACCAGATATGGGTAGATAGATAATCATGTGGCAACAATTTTGCCAACAATTTTGATTATTTTATAATTAAATAATCGCCTCGTATATATAGCAATCTTAACCGATACGTGGAACACGTGCTGGCCTTACGGAAAAGCCAAACTAACCTCAAATATGGCGTCGGTCCAAAACAAAACCAAACAAAATGATTAAGCTACCCTTTATGGCATAAAAATAAGCGATCAAACGATACTTTGTTACAAATGTTTGGGCGGCTTGTTCTCAGAACAAGTACACGATAATATGCTTTGAGATTTCTTATCGCAGTCTTTTATCTGTTGTTTACACGGCCAAATATGGCGCTTATTAAAATCTTCCTATAGCACTGGTCCGGTTAAAAATACAAACAAGCGCGTTTCTATACGAATCTCGTCATCGCGTAGCGCTTATGACAATGTGGGTGTAGTTACGTAAATTAGATCGTTCGCATTCATCGTACGATCACATCAGAAACGGAACAATTCGCTATACCGTAAAGAGACCTGAATTTCACGGTAATTAATCGAGGTTAAGTGGTGGTTGATAGTTAGACAGGACAATACTTCTTGTCAAAACAAAAGACAATTACGATCGCGTGTCTACGTTTCAAACATACAAAATTATGTATTTGCTTGTTTTTAGACCATGACTTTTATTGTCGCGAAATCGATGCACTTTAATTAATCAAAGAGGCGGAAAAAAGAACCTTGTTGTAAATTCATCGATCCGGTCAAGGCTGAAGCTGAATCGACTGAATAATTAAAATTAGAATGGGGAAAAAGTGGTGATTCACGGCATTTAAGATGCAGATTACAAAATTTCGTAACGGCGAGCAACTAAACCAAGCTTTGTGGTTTCTTTGTCACTGGTGCTTTTGTTTCCACTAATGAAATGGTCGCGTTGTTGTGTCGCCACTTTCTACCAATGAATTTATGAGTGATTTAAAATTGAACATGGTGTATGACTAAGTCCACAATAACCGTTGCAACCGATGACTTATTCTAACGACATTTTTTAAATGTTACCAGTCATTTCGAAAAGCTCATTGTCGATGCTCGAGGGAATGTTGGTGTACGACAATAGATAATTTAATGAGGATTAAATAGTACAGTGCATCCCAATTACTACCGCTTGTCTTTGGTGTCTTTCTAAATGTCCCTACGTCTTATGTTTATCTAAAAAGAAAAATTGAAACAGGCGAATATTTGAAAATACGTTCAAACAGTTAATTTATTAGTAATATATCGATCAACAATGATCGATCAATTATTAAAATGGAATGTTTATTGTGAAAACGTACTTGTTATCTTACTTCCGGAAGCACTCCACCATTATGAAACACTACCGTAAGCAAATGAAAACTGATAAGATTATGTTGAAGTGTTTTCAACTTTTTAGAAGTTACTTGAATTGTATTATTAATGAAAAAATTCTTACAAAGACAACAAATCTACAAACCACGAAAGCGCAAACATTTTCAAAGTGTACTATTTTATTAAAAGCCATTACGTTCATGAATAATATAAAAATAAAATAACAACAGATGTTTCTGTTGCGACATCAAAATTCATCACGTTATGTTTTGACGTTAGTAGAGACTGAGATAATTTTAGGCAATAAAAATTTCATATAAGCTATGGCATGACTTTAATTGAAGCGATATGATTCACAACAATATAACTATTTCGTAGTTTATCGACAAGGTCTTAAAATAATTGTAACAAGAGATATCTACATAAGATAACAAATCGCTTATACGATCAAGTTTTCGTAATTCTCTGATCTTATCTCCGTGTTTATCCCAGTTCGTGGAAAACGAATGTGCTAACTACAGTCGATCAATTGAATTAAAATACAAGAGGATCTGAACACAATTTTCGCAATTGGTGATCTCAAGACGACCATAACCCCGCATTTTTCGCCGAAATCCCTGTGCGCAAATATGATCATTTATTTACGTAGGCGCAAACTGCCATATCGATAACTGCGTAAGGCGCAAACTGTTTGTTTTTGCATCACACGCTGTTTACATTTCGTGAATCACATCCTTCAAAATCCACCCAATCCTCCACCTTGCACAACTACTCCACTATCACTGCCATTATTACAAAATCAAAAGCGGGATCCTTCGTCCAATGTCATTCTTACTACGACTACACACCAGGAGAATGAACAATCAAAAATTACAATAAAGTAGATAAGTGGCCTGCTGATTCACTCCGCACTTAAATTCGGTCGTAAGCGACTTCTGGGTCATCGAGTACCGTTCATCCTAGTTTCACCTACACAAAGACTCTCGTCCTCAAACCGTGAAATTTTGCCAAGGTTCCCTGTTGTGTTCATCACACCTCGACAATCGATAATGTACCGCGGAGTTACGTAACGCAGCACTAGCGCAAAAAATCGGAGAACGGGTATGTTATCCCTCGACGCGAAAGAAATTATCGCGGATACGAGGGCCAGGGGATTTAAGCGACGATAAATTTTTGAAAAAAGCGCTTGTTTGAAAACGCGAGTCCGGGGTGTATTATTTAATGCAAACGGATGAAAATGGCCAAGATTTTGAAAATTTAATGCGGAAAGTCGCGAATTGTAACTGGTATTTTCAAGGAACATTTCAAAATTAACGCGTACAAAAAACATTTCAATTACCAGTTAAAGCTAAGCGATCTCCAAGTAGTGCAGACATACGTCACATCTTGCTCTCATAGACATAGTAAAATACATTTGCATTATTTACGCAACCACGAATCGTCATCAACATGCACTTACGCTGATGTTTACACACTCTTGATTAAGCGCTCCATTCCACATTTATAACGTGTCAATCTGCAAGTTTTTGGGTGTTCTGCAGGGTGAACAAGCTCAAATGTATGGTTATGTAAACTATAACTCAGCTATTTCGGTACATTTCCAGGGAATTGATGACAGGCTCAGAATTACACTAACAACGTGATTCACGTTGCAAATCCTAATAATTAAAAAATACCCATTTATAACACAAACACGTAAGAACGATTTTCACTTTTTACAATAACAATTATAAATTTTAGAACAAACAGCTCAAACCGAATTTCGCACAATAATAAATAATTCGACCTGAACACTGCTCCAATCGCGTGCATTTTCAAGGTTGTTAAATATCACAGGTCACATTAATTTGACAGGAGCAAGAGGGAATTAATCGATCCGGAAGCGGGGTTTTATCGATCAGGAAGCGGGCATTTATCGCCTAAAATTTGATTTAATCGTCGCGCGATAATCAAAATAATGGAAATGATCACCTCGGTCCTTCTGGGACACGTTCTGGAGAAGGACTCTGCAAGGGTACCACATCCTGAGAAAGGTCACATCTAAGCACATCACACGCATTCACTGCCACACTGTTTGTGTTTCTCTTTTCGTTCGAGTTTGGCGATGGAAAAGGGCAAAATCACGACACTCCGGACGATAGGTACGTTCGAACGGAAATCGATTTGATAACCCGCTACAACAGCGACTAAGTCATGTCCGTGCGACGTCCGTTTGTCAACTAGAATCACTTATCGAGGATGTAATAATAGATTCCTTATTAAAGCGGTTCGCTAAACTTCGTCACCTGCCAATACTATTTATCGCTGATAACGATGATAACAGTGCAACGTGTGCCGAACGAGAGCAAAATGAAAACGTAGGCTTACGGTGTGATTTTATGCCGGTTTCAACGATGAGCTGTTTCGCTTTAATATTAACAATTTATCGAAAAATGATTACTGTCAATAATAGATGTGATGCGAAGCTGAACATTATTTAATTAACGCTCTGGCGATGACTGAAAAAGGTTAGCTTGCTTGGAATACGTTAATATTAAGGTACACGGTCGGCCAAAAGTCATGTATCAGAGTTGAATCTAATCTGTCTTATTGATTTTCGAAACAAGTCGGCGAACAAACCGAGTTCGTGAGCAGACATTTGGATTCATATTATTTTTACATCACCGTGACACAGGACGAACGAAACGAACATTTCCATCAAAAAATAATCTGTTAGTGCCTTGCACTATTTCGACAACCGCTAAACTATTTTAGGGTTTTCCCCCGAATTAAAAAAACACTTCAATTTCGTTGCTGCAGCAATCCTTTTTGTAATAAGCTTATTTCTTCTACTACTTCAGATATGGATTCGTTTCATCCTCTTCTCCAATTTTTTCCTCTTAGTTTCAACATTTTTTATACCGCAATCCCAACATTTGTCATTCGCTTTGTTTATATTACTTTCATCAAGATAAATTTGTATCTGCAAGATCCTCTTCATTAATAACACAAATACCATCTCCGAACTTTTACGACCGTCATTCGTTTAAGTTGATTATTTAAAACACACTTCAGAAAGATTTGACACAATTTTAAAAATACGATAACGGAAAAAACATTAGTCGAACTTTACCATCCGGAATAAGCAGTGAACGTATCATGTATAATGAAACACCCATTGCCCAACGAAAAGTGAGAGGGCGCAGCGGTTATTTCGAAGGTGCTGTTATTATTAAATTAAAATGCGAGAATGTTATATTAAATTCGTTTTAGAACGAGTTCTACAACGCTCAAATTACTATCGGTGCCACAACAATAAACGAAATCCTGTTGAGTAACACCTTGCAGTATTAGTAATTTAGTAACCAAATGAAACCCACCAGTTTCAATAACGCAACAGCAGGAAGAGCCGAGTGGACCCTTTTTCCGGTCCGACACATCGGGGAGGGTCCGATTTAATTAACTTGACTACATGGAATAGTCAAATGACAGTCTAAAAAGAATCAATTCCTTTTGGTTTTCCCCTAAATCAAACAAAATTATCAATCAAGGTTAGACCTGACTGAGTAAAATCGTCACCAAGGACAAGGTCGCACCCACTTGACACATCAGACAAGCGCTCCAATTTTGAATAAGTCTAAAAAACTGGCAAAATTGCGTGTCTAATGAACTTCCAACACTTTTTTTTCGTTCAATCAAGGACGGACTCGATCAGGAGATAATCACCAGGTGGAAATATAGCAATTAACCAGCGCTTCCAGTCTTTGATGACCATATTCATCTCTGCGCTTCTTTTATAGACGCAAAACAAATCAGAAATTACTGGCACGTCACTGGATCCTCACGTACACATCGAATAGCGGATTTTACAAGATCAGAATATCAAATTAAAGCGAACTTGGACTTGAGCTGCCGCAGACGCATAAACCGTTGCATAAATCTATCTGTTACTAATTGGCACAGATACACGGAAAACGGTCGATTTATCAATCAACTTTCCTGGTCCACTCTCGTTCGGCTACACGCTGATTCTCTGTCATAATTTCATAATAGAACATCTGTTCCGGGCCACCGTTAATTTAACGATGATTACATTAACGAATCGGTTAATTAGCTCTTTTTCTTTTGCACTATTCGTCTGTTGGTAAATTTCGTCATTTCGTCATCTGGTCATGAACTGCGCCGATATTTTTAACTGTTCTAATTCACTTTACAGCTAGGAAGCGTTGCTTCGATGTGTAATCGGAGACACGGTGTACGTAACGGTAAAATATCGTCTTTTCCTTCGATTTCGTTCCAAATACGCGTATTCTGCGATGCATTCACTCGAATGATGCGGTTTCTAACTAGAGGAACGTTCTATAGCGGATCGACCGCACGAGCAATTTCCGCACCATATGTTGTTTGTTCATTAGGAAACTGGCGGCTGGTAACGAGGACTTATTGGTAAATCAATGATGATGTGAAATGAAAGATTCGAGAACGTCACGCACAAAGCGAGAGGATAGACAGTGAAAAAAGGTGGCAGTTATTCAAAGATTAAAATAACTGGAAAGAAGCCTTCGCACTACTTACTATTCGACGAATCAGTTTTAAGAATATTAAAAGAAGTAACAGAAGACCGAAACGTAACTGCAAACCTTCTAATTTTGCTGGAAAACTTTAATAGTGGTAATAAAAAATTGACTTATGGGTATGTAGAGCGTGTTCCACAATTATTAACAGCTATTTCAATGCATCAGATGGTGGGAAACAAGAAAATTTAGAGCAAATTTTCTTACGGTTTTCTTGAGCAAGCTTTCTCCAAAAGTTTTGGTTGATCAACTTGGATATCAACGAATTTGTAAAGTTTTCATTCAATTTACAAAACTAGAAGTATCAGCTTCAGCATGACAGTAGCAAGTGTGATTTCCTCTAAAGCAATAATTGAATTGCTATGTAACCAAGCTTTCAGTGATACCTTTCAGGTATTGAACTTAAAATAAATTAATAAATAACTAAGTCCACGGTAACTACATTTCGCTTGGGAACAGCTGCTGTCAGCGCTCCACAAGAAAAACAAATTGAGGTTAAGTTTCCACAATATTTCATCACAGGAAGTGTAAAATTCGTCTATGTGGTCAAAATTGAGGCCGCTGAGTTTGGTGAAGAACAATATACGAAAGTTTCATTTTTTCATCTGTCATCCACTTGGTTCCACAACACAACGTCAATTATCATAAAATACACAATTCATGAATTCTATGGACAGCAACCGATTCTAGTCCCGAAGGCCTTAATTCTAGGAACTGCACTCAGTGACCAACTTTATGTCAGTGCGTACAATTAGTGTAGGGGTGCTCAACTTGGCCCTAATTTGCATCTGCGATGGTGACAGTAACATCTACTGCTACGGCTCACTTCTAGATACCGTCCAGAGGACAAGATTTGAAGAAGACTCCAAAACTTTCGTCGACATGAAACTGAAGCACCCACCCGAAGAAACCCTCGCCAAATTCAACGAATTCTTGGCCAAGCATAGAAATAAACCCCAGAAACCCGCCATCAGAAATTTCGTCAAAGCCACTTTCGACCCAGAAGGACAAGAATTCGAAGACTGACGCCCCAAAGACTAGGTCGAGAAACCGAAATTTTTGGAGAGGATCGAAGACAAGTACTACAGAAAGTGGGCGTCAGATTTGAATTCCTATTGGCACAATGTTGGGAAGGAAGATAAAGAGAGTCGTCGAAGTGAACAAGCATTATATGGGTACCAAATCCTGTTATAGTACCCGATGGGAGGTTCCGTGAGTTTTCCTACTGGGATTCGTACTGGATCGTGCAGGGACTCTTGTTGTCGAAGATCCACACAACCATCAAGGGAATGCTCGAGAATTTCTTCTACATTGTGAAGACCTATGGCCACATACCGACTACAGCACATAGTGATAGTGGGTTTGAGCAACACGGGCGATCCCGATGCCCAAAAAATTGCCTTCGAAATCGCAGAAAAGTGGGTGCGCTCGAACTACAAGGCATACATATTTTCTAACGTCATGTACGAGAAGTATGATATGACCAATCCAGGAGGGCGTGGTGGCGGCGGCGAGTACGATAACCAAATAGGTTTCGGCTGGACCAACGGAATCATTTTGGAGCTTTTGTACAAGTACTATGACAAACTCACAGCAGGCCATCTTTCATCAGAGAATCTGAAGAAGGGTTCGACTATCGGTAGTTTTCACCAAATTTCACCCGTACTGATACCTTTGATGGTCTCTTTAGCGGCAGGATTCGTAGGGTGAGGACTTCCTTTGGGCTTTTTTTATAAGAAAATGATCCGTTTATGACTACGTCCGTGATGTTTATATTCTCGTCTGAGCGGAACTTGACAACTATCTCTACAATGTGCTCGCTGCAGTATTTAAAAGATTCGGAACAGGAAACGTGCATGTTCGAATTCGCCTTGTTTCAGCCTCAAGTGTTTAATCTAAAAAAGTATTATCTTCAGTTCTTCATAAATGTTAACTACTTAAGAATTTGTGAAACCAGATATTGACCTGCAGTTGTGACTTTTTTGTTATTAACTAATTGTTTAGGACTTGTACAGCGAAATAGGTCCTCCAAGGGCATGCTCTATAACTTGTGATATAATGTAACTGTAATCTTTAATAAAAACAAAAACATGACAAATTTATTAATTTTTATCCAAAGAACATTCTGCCAAAGCTTTGATCAACTTGGGTATGGACAACTTGTAAAGTTTGCCTTCAATTTACAGGAAATCATTAATGTTGTATGTGTAAAGTAGTCTGGCTAATAAGCAGGGAGTATAAAAAATCTACTTAACTGCACACCATGAGTAAACGAAAAATGCTCCAGGAAATTTCAAATTTAAACACGTAATTTTTCGACGATTTTCACTTCCTGGGTGTAAGCCGAGGAAAAAAGTAGTTTCCCGTTTCCGTCTGTCTGTCGCCTGTGTCGATTTTTATTAAACACGTAATGTTCGAAACTATTGGATTGATTATTGTCCAATTTTGTATGTAGTTATAAAGAATATCATTTAGATGGTAAAACGCCAAATAAGATTTCGTTGATCATCCTCACCATCAATTTTATGATGTCATTTCAAAGAATTCCTTTTAAAATTATTTAAATGTTATACAATAATATACTCCTATACTTGTGGAGTCCGAATCATCTTTGAGTATTTTTCTCTTTTTCTCTCGCGTTATGCATTATATTATATTATTATGTTATTAGAAAATTGAGTCACCCTATGTTCTCAAAAATGGTGAGAATACGCACGTCTTTATTTAATAAGAATTACAATAATATTCAGAACATTCTGTTCGACTTTGGCTTAATAATTTTAGTCCTATATTCAAATCACACAAATTTCTACGTGACATTCTTCCGATATATAAACAACACTTAAAGTTAAAGCTTGTTATTATTGTTGAGAAGCCATTTTCCCGGTGGTTATCTGCTTTAAATATATTTTACATTGTCCGTACTTGTGCATTTTGCACAATCCCTTGCAATTTGGGGTTGCGGGGATGTTATTTAAGCCGAAAAAATTTCAATCACTGTAGCAAACGTATTAGATTTTGGCCTTATTGGGAGTCTGAAAGCTCTGCAAAATGACTGTAGCGACATCTGGTCAGCACAGTCAAAAATACCGTTGACCTAAACTAAAATATAAACAAATAAGACTTTAAGCAGCGACGTACTATTACTTAGTTGCAAGCAATGAGACAATCAACGCAATTTCACACAACTACGTTAAACACAGTATTTTAGCTAGCTCGGAGGATTTACGGACCTCCACATCGCCTCGCCTTTGTCGGCCCACAGACTTACGCACCTCAACACGCCCTTACGCACATTTCATGCTTAAACAGCGGATCAGTTAACATAATAATTGTGGCCTTCCCCACACATGAAAACGCACCGAACTCTGTACAATGCCTGCAGCTCCACCTGCTGAGTCACGCCAGAAGCACATAATAACAACTAAAATGTTACTTGCGCTCACTGACTATTTTCGTTTTATTTAGCCGAATTGTCAAAAATTATTCTTGATTCAAGTCAAATACACAAAATTCTAATTTTAGTCGCTATTAATCAATAAACAATAAATCTGAAGCTAGCAAAATTAAAATCCGCCTACGTCCATTCAAGAAACGAAATAAATTTTCAGTTGCACATTAATGTTTGTTATTACATCTCTATTTCGTTTCGTTTCGCTATGAACAAAAACAAATTTCGGTTCAACACTTAAATTAATGGGATTTGCAACCTCGAGAAAGCGATCGGTCCAGAACACGGTACCTATAATTTTGTCCAATAAATGCCAAGAGAACTATTAGTTCAGCGCCAATTAAAATAGTGCAATTGATCTCTGATACTAGGTTATCGAAGGCCGTTTAAATTGGCAACAATGAAAGCGTGTAAATATTTTACAAAGGGTAACAATAACTAACATAACGAATGTTTAAAATAAAGCCACACACAGTTTCCGTAGAAAAACTACTAGCATGCAACAGATACGTTATTAACAACCCAGATTAAGTTATATCATGTACGTGTACCCAATTACCTTGATAATAATCGTCAAGACATAACTGAATATGATAATGAACTCTGTAATAATTCATTGTCTTGACAAATAATAAATACATACCGTGAGTAAAACCATAAAAGTCTACTCATTAACGCAGCTCTTGCGAAAGCCAAGAAAAAGACTGGTGTTACGTAAATCCACACACAAATGCCAACAACAATTTAAGCATTAATTAAATAATCGTTGCTCAGGGTATCGCTTGCGCAAAAAACACGATTCTTTTGTTAACGCTTTCGTAACTTTTTCCGGAACCTAAGCAAATCCGGAAATGGAACAGCCGCGACCGGAACATGCAGGACTACCAACCTTTCGATAGTTATATTTAACCAGATTTGGGGACATAATGCGGGCGGATAACGAGGTTAATGACTGCTCGAGTGGACGACACGCGCATTTCCGGCGTATGCACCTCTTGCAGTTTTCCGACCGCATGTGAAAATGAAAAGCACATGTGACCAGGAAGAAAATAAGTTTAGAATTAGCATTAAAAATAGAAAACGGATTTGCTGTAACGGAAAAACACAGAACGGAAAATAGTAAAGGTGCGATTACATTAATTTTGCACGCCCCTTTAACAGAAAACGAACAAATATGTACGTTATAGCGTCTCGACGTAATTTCAGCTTGCTCAAGTCTTGACTGAAGTAATTATCTGCACATAAATATCGTAGCAACATATGCGATATACCCTTAATTAGATTAACTCGTATGTCCATATATTATCACCGCTTTAAAATCCGTTTCAAGCCATCTCGACTTGTACTAACCATCACGTATACAACTGGAACAAAATCGTGATTCTCTGAGGAGGTAAATCAACCGCACGAAACTCTCACGTTGTGCCTTTTATTTACAGGAAAAAAGCACATAGTACTTACGAGCGAGTAATCGTTGAGCGTGTCCGTTCATCTCTCGATTTCCCAACAAATCATAACGAAATGTGAAAGCCATGAGGGATATGCGCTCTATTTCTATGATTAAGTGAAAGTGGTCGCGAAAAATTACGTAAGTGTACACATCATGCCTTTGTAAACTATATTAAAAAAAGTGGAAAACTAAACACCTTGGAATAATTCATGCACTGACGGTACCAAGGTAAATCTCCATTTAGCTTTATTTGGTTCAATGGTTACTTTGTTTTCTATTTTTCCGTAATTAAAAAAACGACCATGAAACCAACGCATTGAAAAATATCACGCAGATAACCCGGCTTGTCGGAATAACTTTATCGCGTGGAAATTAGAAACGGGACACTTTCCACACTAGACCAAGGTAAAACGAAGAAAATTAAGTATATACCATGAACGCGAATATTACGTCATTAAAAATTCTTAATGACACTTACGCAACATGGAGCAGCTGCCACCTCCTTCGCAACCTATTAGTGCAAAACCGTATGGTTATATAAGATTTATGCGACGATACGTCGATCTACATTATTGAGCTAATAACACGAAAGACGTGGGCAACAGATAGTCTAGGGAGATAATTCCGTCAACTATTTTCAAGTAGTCTACCATCGCAACATTAAAACACACCCAGCAGTCTCTAGTAACGATCGATTTTCAAATATTCCTGAACAAAAAACTCGTACAATTTTTAACTCAACATTTTGAGTAATAGCTTGCAAACTGTTCGCAGTCCCAATTCTTTCAGTTAAGAATTTAGCACCTGCCCAAGCAAAACACACTTTCTCCACACCAAGCAGCTTTTTCTGACAAAAATATTTTACATTAGTTTAAATTATGCTTTCCTTTTTAAAAAATATTTTCGAAATTAATGATGTAATAATTTCGAATTTTTAGGATTTATAGTCACAAAGTTGAACCGATCGCTATCAGCATCCACGAATTAAATTTGGATTAAATAACATTTCCGTTCTCAAATTGAGAGAGGTGTCTGAACACCGTATACGCAAAACGCAATTAATTAGTGAAAATATAGTTAAATAACTTTTGTGTCGCCGGAAATTTGTCAACCAATTAAAACAGAATTAAATTATAATCCCCAGCCATTCAACATGTAGATTGGTTCTCAGGTTCTCCGCGACTCCTTTCCTTTTCTCCATTTGATTTTCCAATCTGAAAACTTAGCACCTCATAACTCAATTATGTAATTAAATCCATCATAATTCATTATGACACCGCTGACATTGTGAAATCCGATCGCAACACTCTCAGCTAATTTTATTACTCAGATCCTTGAAGTGAAACGTCTTGAGATCCGAAACCTGTCCATGCATCGCAAAAATCTGACCTTGCACGTAGAAAACAAATCTAATTTCGTCCAAATCTAAATTTTCCAACTAGACGACACAGAAAAAAAGTTTTGTCAAAACCGAAGGTCTCTGTTGTTTACTACGAAATTAATAAACCTTTTTTTTTCACTTAACACGATCGATCGCCTTGATTCCACTTCCGTATTCTCTGGCGAGACAAATCTTGTCGTTTTATGGCGAAACTTCTACGCAGGAAACGGAAACGTTGAAAGTGTGTGCTAGCGAGGATGTTGAACAATAAGGAACTGCGGTTGAAAATCCGGACAGGATGAAATGTCACAATTTGCATTTTTCACGAATCGATAATAACGTGCCTGGAGGCAATAAAATCGAGCAGATTTTCACGATTTCGTGCATTTTGCAGAAGGACTTTCGCCCATGTGAAATAATACGCACCGCTGCTGCATAAGCGGATCCGATTTTCCGGTAGCGCGTGCAGATTTTCCGGGACCTACCGGATTCTGAATATCGTAAATGGCGAAAGATTCCGAAGGAGTTGAAGGAGAATTGCGATATTCACACGAAGACAGACTTCGGAAATTAAATATTCGAGTTTTCGGGGTACACAGAAATTCCCCACTGGAGACATCGCAGATTATTCTTTAAAATTTATTTCGGTTTTCATTGAAAATTATTTATTTGGAATCTTTTTCAAAAGTAATAGTGTAATAGAGAACTTAATAAATGGCGAACTGTCAGATGGGGAATCCCACTAACAAAAAACCGGAGTGGGTAGCAGCAATTCGAAAGTTGTTTACCCTTTAAGGAGTATTTGCCCTACTTAAGAACATTTTGAGTATTTTACACTTCAATTTGTAGCGAGTTTAGAGATCCTGCAGTCAGACGCTTTTGATGTTTGCATCTTGTCCTACATATTCATTCCAAATCCACTCTGTAGAAAATCCTGATCACCATTTTGCAAATTAAAAATTTTCCCTGTTTCTATGAACTCCAAAATGGTATAATTTTATTCAAAAATCGCTCAATAATGTGCGTCCAAACCTGTCAGTAGCATTTAAAAGTAATTTGAGACAAATAATACCTTATTAAAAATCATCGCCGCTAAGGGTAACAGCACTAATAAAGCGAAAAACTGCCAATTTTTCCCCGAAACATAATTATATACGCTAACGTTAGGTTATGTATGCAAGCTTGCGTCTTTTTTCGGACGAATTTTAGATTATGCTAATCGATTCGAGAGCCATTAAAAACCGGATTCATCAGTTATCCAACTTCATATTCACTTTTAGACTGCTATATGCGGATTATATTAACCCACTGACATGTATTTAAGTATGGATGAATCGAGAGTTTGTGGGAAGGTGTGTACCGTTGCTGCATCGGTGATCAATGGAGCGTTGTGGGCAGATTCAGAAACTTGATTTAATTAAAAATTTGGAGATGTCAGCCCGAGGCTTTACTCCGAAAGTGCAATAACAAGGTAAATTTTGTGTTAATCTCTCAAACACAAAGCAGCTTTGCGTCGTTAAGTAGACAATTGAATCCTACATAAATACGGTGATATCATTAGATCGCTTTAGGTTGTTTGTCACTCATACAAAGGGAAATTAAAAGCAGATAAAACATTCTATTACATCATGATTTTAACAAAACACAGGCTAGACTTGTTAAAAAATGAGAAACAAGTGCAATATTTATAATTAATATCTTTTTTTTTTTATTGTATTTAAATATAAGCTAAACGGTGATATCATCAATTTTCAAACACCTTAAACCGACGTGTGTATTAATCTACTGTTACTACCTGTAATTCAAATTTATCATTAGTATGTATCATGAAATTATCACCTTCCTACAAATCAAATTCAAATACAAATTTGCAATTTATTACGTGCCAGTTTCTAGGTAGTGATTGATGGAATTAATTTTGGATGCCGCCTACATGTAATTTTGATCTTTGAATCTGAAGTAATTATGTAACATTCTGTCTTGATCGTTGAAAAATTTAGGTCAACTTTGTCATTTTATATACAACTTTTTCTATTAAAATTGACGGCACTGACAAGAGAATGAAGAGTGGTTAAGAATATCAAAGTCAAAATGAGGCACAACATGTGCTCGAAAAAGGTGTACGGTGGGTGGCTAAAATCCTATTGATCATAATAATATGATATTAGACTATCAATCATCTTAGGAGTTTAATTTCGACTTTGACGTGTATAGCTTCATGATATCTAACATCTACACCATGTTAGATAAGAACAAAACATGTAACTTCAACAGTGGTTCTTATCGCCTCCTAATTGTTATTAGAGAGACAAGTACATTTTTGAAATTCCACGTCTCTATTTTAGGATGTGTTTTTAAATAAAAAGTTTCTTTCCAAAAATGACTTTTAATCAAAAAACGACCCCAATAAAAACGAGACAAACGCCTATTACAATAAACAAACAATGCTACTTAATGCTCAGTCTTAATCACTTATTTTATCAATTATCGAAAAGACCTCGTCAGGTTTCAAACATAATCGCATCTTGTTTACAACCCGTTAAATACTTGGAAGAATACCTTAATACAAGTGTTGACTTTCTCTTCTAATTCGACTTTTCAATTCTCCCATGTTTCAAAGATTGGCCTAAAGTTATTTAAATACACCTTCCCTCGTTCCCGAAGTACATTCGAACAAATACCGTTTATTCGAAAAATAAAAAAATCATTTCCCGAATTCTATTAATTTATGACTTTTTTTATGACTTGAAATAAAGATTTGATAATGTCAAATATATTCAAAGCAGATAACTAACGCAAAAAATATATTATCAATATATGCTTAACTTCGACAGAAACAGAAGGAATGCGACGATTAAGCATCATGTTGTCTCCTCAAAACAGAGGCGGCTTTCTATATTCCACGGTTATTTTTGCAACTTTATTATAATTTTTTTGCGATTTTTGTTTTCTGACAATATATATAAAGTAAATAACGCTGCCACAGTCCCTGTGCCACTGGAGAGCAAGTTTCTAGCAGATAATCAACGGAAAAATGCTTTTCGAAAAATCGAAAATATCGAGAATTTGAAAATTTTAAAAATCGAAAAATTGAAAAATCCAAATACTGAAAAACCAAAATATCGAAATCAGAAAAGTCGAAAAATAGAAAGATGGAGCAGTCGAAACATTAAAAAAAATCGAAAATTCTAACTTAAAACTACAAAATTAAAAAAATTCCTAAAACTGAAACGAAAAATTAAAAAGCTGAAAAATCGAGAAAATGATAAGATACCAAAACTGAAATCTCAAAAAACTGGGATATGGAAATAATTTAAAAATCAAAACATCGACAAATTGAAAGAGCAATAAATCGTAAAAAAGAAAAATCGAAAACCTAGGAAGCGAAAAACTGAAATATCGAGAAATCGAAACATCAAAAAATCGAGAAATCAAAACATCAAAAAATCCAAAAATCGAAAAGTACAGACGTCGAAAAACCAAAAATCGAGAATAGCATGAAATTGAAAAATGGAAAATTTTTAAAGTTAACAAAATCGAAAAATCTAAAAATGGAAAAATCCGAAAATTTAACAATCGAAACATCGAAATCTCAATTAAGCCATAATTCGAAAAATTGAAAAATCGAAAAATCAAAAACCGAGAAATTTAAAATTAAAACATTTGCAAATTTGACTACAAAAATCGAAAACTGAAAAACCGAGAAATCTAAAAATCCAAAATGTTAAAAAAAATTAAAAATCCAAACTTTAAAAAAAGTCGAAAAAATAAAATGTCGAAAAACTGAAGAATCGAAAAATTGAAAAATCGAATAAAAAAAATCAAAAATCGGAAAATTGAAAAATCGTAAAGGTTAAAAAAAGAGAAAACGAAAATTCGAAAAATGAGAGTTGAAATGTTGGAAAATCTCAAAACTGAAATAAGGAAAAAATTGATAAATCGAAAAATCGAAAAATGGAAAGATCGATAAATCGAAAACCGGAAAATTTTAAAAATCGAAAAATTTTAAAATGAAAAACCTGAAAAATTGGAGAATTGAAAAACTGCAAAATGGAGACGTCGAGCAATCAAAACATCGAAAAGTCCAAAAATGGAGAAATGGGAAAATCAAAATATCGAAAATCCAGAAATTGAAATATTCGAAAATGAAGTAGAAAAAATGAGGTAATCCAAAAATTGAAAATCGAGAAATTGAAAAATTGAAAAACCCAAAATTCGAACAATTGTTATACAGTTTTGACTTTTTCCCCAAAAATTTAGGTTTCTAGGATAAAAATTCAACACTCATTCATAAACCACAAGTTTAGGACTACATTGCTTTTTAACATTTAAATAACATCTATTCACAAAATTGTATCAATTCCTGAGTGGGAGCATGAATGAATGAATTTTGATTAACGATTTACCATATTTCCCATACCTTTAGAACGTTTCCAAGATTTCAAAGCAATCGATCTTGCAATTTCTACAATGTTCTTTTGCTACTTTTATTTTTTTTCCCAAAAATCTGGATGCGTTATTTTATAAAATTTGGAAATGACGTTAAACTTTGTCTAATCGTCCCAATCAACGTGTAATGACGCCACCTCAAAATTGTTCATAGTAAATGGGTTTTAAATTGTATCAAATAACAGTCTTATACGTGTTGTTTATGAACCCGGGTTGAATTTCTACCCGAGATATCCAGATTTTTGAAAAAAAAAATCAAAATTGTGTAACAACATATTACAATTTAATTTTAAAACTGCAAAACCGATGCTCTGAAATCTTGCAGATGTGTTAAGGTTATTGTGAGCATGATTAAATTTTTAATCAAAATATATCTGTTTACTCACTCAAAAAAATTATCAGAAAATTTTGTGAAGGAAAAAATCTTTTGAAACGTACATTACATTACATACATGTTTTTATATTCACTTAAAGTGTTCTGATAAAAAAAATAAAATTCGGAAAATCAAATATTATAATTATTCGAAAAAGCTGGATTTTATTGTAGTTCTGTCGAAATAATCCTCGTGGAATTTTTTTCCTTGTCGTTTAATAATATCGTTCAAGATCTGCAAATCCACTTAGTCCCTCCTCAACGAAAAACAAAATACCCTTCGCATTTCAGGTTATAACAGTAAATTTATATTTTCAGCAATCCATAAAACACAAAAACCAAGAATTTCATTAAACGCTAAATTCCTCTGCCGACCATCAAATCAACGACAAATTGATTAGAATGCTTCTCTCATAACCCGGAATTTTCCAGTTCGGTTTGTTCCAGTCATCAAAACCCTTACTTTTATAAAGAATTTTTCGCTCATTCGTAAAATTTTATGTCCGTTCAACATGGAAAAGTCAAGGGAACCGTAAATGTCGCCAAACTTTCTAGTCGATACGACTAACAACATAATAATAGTACAACATTCAGCTTGATTTACGACAGGTACGACGTCCTCTGCCCTGCACCCGAATTTTCAATAGTCACAATACGCTTCGCACTGAATGGGCCATTATTCAAAACTCAAATTATACAGAGTTCACGGCCAAGACACACTAACGTCTCCGTTAAACCCGAAAAACCAGAGGCGTGCCTCAATTACGTACGCACAACGACATTACTGTTACGTTTGCGTATGCGACAAGTCACGTGCGATAGAGAGGGAGACCGCCGCAACTTAAAAAACAACCTTTTGTGTTTGGAAAAGAAGTGAGTCACGACGGTCACGTTATTTTCAACTTGGATAACCCATTTTCCTTAAATCGAGTTTAACAGTGTCGCATGGCTGTGACTAACGTCGATATTACACTATTTTCCGTGTGCACGTGTTAATGTTTTAATTGCCATTTGATCGATTCGCCCTAGTTTTTAAGCGAACGACGAATCAGGAAGGAGGACTGTGATTGTTGTCAATTAATATTGCGTGTTTTCGAGTTGTGATTGGTTGCGTCATGCGTGCAATTGCGTTACGATTAAATCGAAAATGCTGTGACTGCCGTTTAATGTCGGTTATGGTCAGGATTTTAAATTTCAACGTTGGAAATGGAAAATCGAAAGTGCGGTATTTAAATGAGTTACGCTATTGGGACACGGTTCCATTTGAAGTGCAACTCTGTCGTAGTAATTCGAATTATGTACGCGTCTACCTATTTGGTCATGCGGTACTGTTAGGTCATTATTGTAGCGGCAGAGATAAACGTTTTAAATTGACTGCAATTATCGAATGATGCTTCCGACAGATTTAACATGGAGGAATAAAATCGACAAAAATCATTACGGAAAAGTATTGCCATAACCATTCATCGAGGGTATTTTTTCGTGAAATTGAGATTTCACAACGAACAAATATGTCAAACTTTTGAAATGTACTTTGTATTTTTGAAAAGGTAATATTAATTTTTTCCATAGACAGAGGAAATTGAAAGAAGGTACAACAACCGCAAAATTTCTACTGAGACAGCTATCACTTTACTCTGAAAACGTGCCGCTGTATATAAGAATGGTGTATACCAACAATGTTTATTTGTTTCCTAATCTCCGTGATTTTCTTTTATAATTCTTATTGTTACCATAAAATACGTACTTATTTTAGAACGACCCGTTTTTCTGTTGTACCACGAGTAAAAATATCCGTAAAACAGATCAACAGTAATCTGCCAACCAACCGCTTAGGATTATTACCAGAAAGGAACAAAGGTTCTATGAATCGTATATGCCCGTTCACATTTTTGGTTACAATGGACACCGACGTCCGATTTCCAAGACAAACAACCCAGAAGCTTCATTATTTAGAGGACTATATTTTAAATTTGTTATGTGGATCGTGACGAATTCAATTTTATTTATCGTGTCTAAATTATTAAATGCTTGTTAAGTAGTTCGTCAATTTAGCACAATAGCAGTGTATGATAAATGTATACTACTTCATTAAAATGCATGTAACCTTAAAGCGTAAAAGTCATAAAAATGAACAATGCCAGCAATGCATAAAAAGAAAACTAGCCTATTCAATTGTTTTCGTAAAATTAACTAGCAATATAGGTTGCAACTTTAATAATGAAAGATACCCATAAAGATTAACGTTATTAAACAACTGTAAAATAGACAAATTTTGATTTTCCATGTTGTCTATTGGCGACTTTTCTGAATTTTTCGATTAATGTATACGTAAACACTCATTAAAATTAGTCTGTACAAACACTGCAAAAGAATGATTAGGTTATCTAAAAGTATTATTTAATAAATCGCAGTTTATGTTGCTTATCTGTGGTTATCAATTCATCTGTTCTCAAAATAATATATGCAGGTCTAAAATTCGGTCCAAGGTTATTTCGGGAAAAAATGTTTTTCGAAAAATCGAAAAACTGAATAGAACAAAAACGAAACATTATAAAATTTCGAATACCTAATCGACAAATCGAAGAAGCACTTTTTTTAAACCGAAAAATTGAAGAACCAAAAAATCGAAATTAGAAAAGTCAAAAAATCAAAACATCAAAAACTTGAAAAATTAAAATATCAAAATATTGTAAAATCCAGAAATGGGAAATTTTCCCAAAATGAAAATGTTGAAAAACTGAGAAATCGAAAACTTGACAAATCCAAGTCGAAAAATTTTAAAAACCGAAAATCAGATTTCACGAATCGAAAAACTGAAAAGCCGAACAGATGAAAAATCGACAAACCGAGAAGTTGAAAAATCGAGAAATCCAAAAATACAACATTAGTAATCGAAAAATTAAAAAGTCGGAAAATTGAAGAATCGAAAAACTGAAAAATTCCAAAACTGGAATGACGAAAAAAAAAAATCAGAACATCGAATAAATGAAAATTCGAAAAATCGAAACAGCCCAAAATAAAAGTCTATTGAAAAATTTTAAAATGCAATATTAAAAAAAAACAAATTGAAAAATTGGACAATCTAAAAATCAAACATTGCAATCCGATAAATTGGGAAATCGAAAAATTTAAAAATCGAAGGACTGAAAACTGGAAAAATTCAAAAACTGAAAAAACGAAAAACCAAAAATTGTAAAAATCGAAAAATTAAAAAACCAACTATATCCAAAACCGAGAAGTCGAAAAATCGAGAAATCAAAAAACTTATAAAATCTAAAATTTAAAAATTCGAAAACTGAAAAACAATAAAAAAATAGAATTTTAAAAATTGAAAAATTAAAAAATCGAAGAAATGAAGAATCGAAAAATCATAAATCGAAACATCGAAAAATCGAAATATTGAAAAACCTGAAATGTAAAAATTGAAATATTGAAAAATTCCAAATCTTAAATGACGAAAAACTGGGAAATCGATGAATTGAAAAATCGGAACATTGAACACATGAAAATTCGAAAAACCGAGAAATCGAAACATCAAGAATCGAGAAATCGAAATATCCCAAAATAAAGTTCATAACTGAAAAAAATCGAAACATCGCAATCCGATAAATCGAAAAATTGAAAAATCCAACTGAAAAATTGGAAAATATCAAAAAATTGAAATGAAAAACCGAAAATTGTAAAAATCGAAAAGTTAAAAAAACGAACACTCCAAAACCGAGAAGTCGAAAAAACGAAAAATCAAAACCTCAAAAAACTTACAAAATCTAAAATTTAAAAATTCGAAAACTGATAACAGAAATTAAAAAATCTAGAATTTTAAAAATTGAAAAATTAAAAAATCGAAAAAATGAATCGCAAAACTTGAAAATCGACAAATCGAAATACTGAAAAACTTGAAATTTATAAATTGAAATATTGAAAAATACCAAAACTGAGACATCGAAAAGTCTAAAAATCAAAAATTTTTAAAATCGAAAAATCAACAACCTGGAAAATCGAAACATCGAGAAATCGAAACATTAAAAAGTCGACAAATCCAGAAATGGGAAAATTAAAAAATGGAAAAGTCGAAACGTCGAAAAATTGAAGAATCAAAAAATTGAAAAAAACACTGAGACATCGGAAAATTGAGAAGTCAAAAAATGAAAGAATTCGATAAATTGAAAAATCGAAAAATCCTAACATTGAAACATCGAAAAATCAAGAAATTGAAAAATAGAGAAGAGGAAAAATCGAAATATCCCAAAATAAAGTTCATAACTGAAAAACACAATATTAAAAAAAAATCGAAAAAAATCGAAACATCATAATCCGATAAATCGAAAAATCGAACTGAAAAATTGGAAAATTTAAAAAAATTGCAATGAAAAACCAAAAATTGTAAAAACCGAACACTTCAAAACCGAGAAGCCGAGAAGTCGAAAAATCGAAACCTAAAAAAAACTTACAAAATCTAAAATTTAAAAATTCGAAAACTGATGAACAGAAATAAAAAAATCTAGAATTTTAAAAATTGAAAAATTAAAAAAATCGAAAAAATGAATCGAAAAACGTGAAAATCGACAAATCGAAATACTGAAAAACTTGAAATTTAAAAATTGAAATATTGAAAAATTCGAAAACTGAGACATCGAAAAATTGAGAAATCGACATATCGGAAAGTCTAAAAATCAAAAATTTCAAAAATCGAAAAATCAACAAACTGGAAAATCGAAAAATCGGAACATTAAAAAGTCGACAAATGGGAAAATAAAAAACACACATCGGAAAATTGAGAAATAAAAAAATTAAAGAATTCGATAAATTGAAAAATCGAAAAATTCCAACTGAAACATCGAAACATTAAGAAACCGGGAAATTTGAAAATCCAGAAACTGAAAAATCCCAAAACTTAACCAAGGAAAAACAGAAGTCGAAAGTTGAGAAATCCAAAAGCCGAAAAATCAAAAAAAATTTGATTTTTGTACAAAAATATAGAATATAGACAGGTAAAAACTCAACACGAACTCATAAACCACTAATGAAGGAGTACGATATTTTATAAAATGGATACAAAATTTGACAACAAAAAATTAGGACATACGGCAGACAAACAGACGGAAACGGGGACCTATTTTTTCGTACTCTAGGAATCACGAAACGTCGAGAGGCATGAGAGTAACCAGTCGATTGCAATTCAGTTTCGACAGCTTATTTCAAAGACTCATCAAATTTCTTTGTTATTATTTTGAATTTTAATGGCATTAAGATCGACTTGAGTATTACAAAAAATACAGCATTTACGCACCCCCGGAAGGAAATTAATGACGCCATTTTAAAAATTCATTAATTTATCTACGAACACAATGACACGATTTTCTTAAATAAGTTGCTCTTAAATTGTGAAGTTTGTCATGGTTCTTTATATAAAACAACAAATTTCTTCGTTTCGAAAATAAACCAATTTCGTCCGCCTTTTTCCAGAGCAAAATAGAAACTAAACGTCCACAAACTATTACGCAAAGACGAAACCAACAAGAAAAAGTAACCCAACGAGCACGAACCACAAGCTGCAATTACCTTCGCTATTCTAAGCCAGCACATCCCCATTTACTCTTTTTTCCTTCAAACGTAAATACAACATTGCAGCTACATTTCATCACCGTCACCTCTCCAGAATAATGTGAATCATTATGAAAACAAAAAGAAGCACACGTCACGTATGACCCAGCAAAGATTTCAAAATCATAGTGCCACTTAGTTTTATCAACACAAAACAAATATTTCCAACTTTAAATAGCCAAACATTACACAAGAATTTATTAACGTAGGTGTTTGCATTTTCCGATAATAACAGCATGCAGCACGTGGGTGAGAAACCTCTATGAGAGAAAAAAATTGGAAAGAACGTTAACATTTAGGAAAAATGCCAAGACTCAAGTTTTAAATAGTCGAAGTGCTAAATTAACTACGATAATGGTCGAAGAAATACGCGTCTGCTTGCCTTCTGTTCGTTTTAATTACTCGATTAGAGGAGCTATTTATTTATATAAATTAAGATTTAACAGACACGTGTGATGTTGGTGCAATGCCGACGTGGGAAATGTTAGAAGTACTTGGCCGTAATTTCAAACGATACTATGACCATTTTCGTCACACCTGGATTACACAAGTTATGCTGAAACTCTTTGGAATTCTGGTAAAAAAAAATGTGGGGGCAAGTTCAAGGTGATCCGTCAGTAATTCTGTCAATTTGTTTAAACTAATACACGTTGAAATAAAATAATCAATTCTCGCTTCTTTGAAATTAGGCAATAAAAACCAAAAAAACAAGCCAAGATCACTATTTATAATTACTTTATAACGCTAAGTGTTAAAACGTTGGAACAAGGTGCATATTCTAGAAGACAAGTTTATCATTAAAATTGGGAGATTTACGTCAACTATCACGCAAAGCCCACACACTCTATAGTAATGTACACATCGTGACGATGGAAATCGTTTTTAAAAATGTAACAATGACAAACAAATCTACTTTTTTTAAGTTGAGCGTCATCTTTATCATTTTATAAATAGTTTCAAAACCCTGGCACTGCCACCATTGCCATAAACAATTCTGAATGAATTCACATATTTGCAGATTGTTAGGAAACAAATGCGAAAACGTCATTTCCAAGTAAATATTAAAAAACGCACGTTTACAGAACAATACCAAGAAGCAGCATCGTTTTTATTGCAAAATCAAGAACAAAAATTTTTCCTCACGTGCCAAATTCCCGATATAATTTTGAAAGAGAACCGTTTTTTAAACGAGACTTCCTGACTGATTTGCGTCAGTGTTGACAAAATTAGCGTCTTACATTGAGCTTGGAATTTATATTTTTAAATAAATCGTTCAAAATATGTCAAAAGTGATTTGGACATCGGTCATTCACAAGTTCGCAGTTGCTTGCAAAATCCGCTTTGTGTAGTGAAGGACGCAATTTATTTTATCAGCGACCAATATCCGACCCGAACAGGAAAAACTAGATTTTCTGTGAATACTGAAGCGCATCAACCGGTATGAATAATAATAATAATAATTAGTAACTTACGCACGTATTATAGCGAAGGTTAAACAAGATGTTCCAAAGCTAGTGCAATGTTCAGGGGTTTTTCAACTTGAAGGTACTATTCGATGTAAATGAAAATGAAGCCAGAAATTTGTTGGAAACGCATTTTCAGTGACATCTAACACACTACTAAAATAATTTGAATAACTTGGACTTACCACGAACATTTTTAGATGTTGACAAAAAACTGACAAATGGTGGGTAGTCATATTCAGATGATTTTTTAACCAGAGAAGAGTACTAAATGATTACCACACTTCGATGTAACAATTTACCTTTGTTTTCAAAAATATTTACGGAAACTTTAAATTGAGGTCGCAAACCTCATATATACATTTTTTTGTTAGTTACAATCGCTTTCTCAAAACAGTGACAATTAACTGAAAAGAATACATAAAATAGTGTGCCAAGGTTAATTCCCTTCTAAAGCAAATGCATTTTTTTGCTCAATTTATAGTACCAGAACCAACAATTTTTTATGGAAGAGGTTGTTTTCTCCGCAATTTCATATACTCTGTTGTTCAGGGGCAAATTTTTAAACGAACTACGTCTATCTACTCTATCACAAAAAAATAAAATCCAAATCAGTCCTTTCATGTATATTTCTGTATCCATACACATCATGGACCATCAACAATTCCGGTCCAAGTACAAATCTGGTTACACTGGTATCTGGAGTGCCTTAATCCCTCGCCTAAATTTTGCATAGATTTTAGCTCTTCTTTTTGAAATTCCAATTTTAAAATCCATACACATAGAAACAAACTAAATAAGACAGAAAGTAGACGTGCAGCACATAAAGAAGTTAGACAACAAGAAAATTTTATATGGCAAAAAATTTTTCAATACATAGTGTAAAACCCGTAAGCAATGCATTTTATATAGGAGAATTCGCGACGGTGTTATCAGTTATCAAAAATCTACCGATTCTGAGGGCTTCTATCAATGTTAAAATTTGATTTTTATGTACTAAAATCTCATAGCAAACCGAGTTATTTCTTAAATTTTCATTATTTTGAAACTGCCTTTTTTGGTTCTTTATCACGTCATATTTCAAAAAAAACGGTATATTAAAAAACTATGGCAGAATTTGAAGTAGATTTTAAATATGTGATGAATGCAGAAAAATGAAATTTTAAAAAGGTGAACATTCAAGACAAAATTTATATACGTACAACGAAAGAGTTGGTACTTGAATTTGGGAAATGTCTTTAATTCCGCATTAATTAGTGCTATATGCGATTTTTTTTTAATTTCGTTGAGGTGAATTTTTCCTGAATTTTCATATTTCTAAATCTTCATTTTTTTGTTACTTATCGCTTCATATTTTAAAATTTACTTTAAGTTTTGCCTTAGATTTTTAACGGTAATAATCTAATCACCGTACTGAATCTAACATTGTAAATGACGTGATAAAAACCAAAAATTGCGATTTTAAAATTAAGAAAATTAAAGAAGATTTACTATGAAATTTTATTATATAAAATTCAAATTTTTAACACTAATAGATGCGGAACGACAAAAATATTGTTTTTGAGAAGCTTACCGAAATTTTCCCCCCGACTTTCAAACTTCCAATTACGACTTCGTAACTGAGAATTCAAGCTTTACAACTGAAAATTTTGACTTTTAACTCGAAATTTTAAGTGCAGAAATCGGATTTCCCACTCAGAATTGCTTAAATTAATTACTAGAATTTTTATAAAACGGGCTCCGGAAAATTTAGTATTCTATTCTTATTGTTTACGTTTCTATTAAGCATTAAGAACAACTTTTGTAAAATCAAATCAAGTAGAAATCATTGGGACTCAATAATGATAAAAAGTAAAACAAGCTATATACTACAAATAAAATGATTGACTTTGTACTGTTGACTTGATCAGTTGACATACAATTTCTTTACTTTAAGGAAAATCTTCCTTTTTGTTTATCTCAACTTTGAGCTACAATAAACTTTATGTACTTACCGAGTTATCTACACCGTCACAGTACAGCAAACAAAGCTGAATGACGGCAAAATAACGTTATGCAAAATACTAAATATAGATTCTGGCAAATTTAAGCCTGAAAAATTTAGTTCATCAACGCCACTACTTTCCAAAAATACACCCATTTATACATTATTTAAACTTATGCATGTTGAAGATATTAAAATTGATAGATCAATGTTTGAACACATGCTTCATATAAACTCGAAGTCAGAATGTCCAAAGCTTGAGTTGAAAACCCACAATTCCAGGTATCGAAGTTGTAAGCTTCGAAGCCATGAGGTTGACCTGTGGGATTCCCAGTTGCAAAGTTCGGAATTCTTGACAAAATGCAGACTGGCACTTTGTAAAATCCCACAATCAGTGTCAATTAAACGTCGCATGAAACTGCAACAACGCTAAATATATTCCACCCATTTAATTACCATGAACCACGACACCTAAACTCGTTTTTTCCACCAAGTCGCACTCTGCGATTGACACCAAAACCCTCGATCCATTTCCCAGACATATACCCAAGAAAAACATAATGAACCTTCACCGGAACTCATTTTTCCATCGAACCGCAGCATCTCCGGAAACCGGGCCACTATACCATTTAATTTCAACACGAAGATAAAGTCTAGTGAACTCAGACCTGCATTCTGCAGCTTCGAACTAGGCCAAACGTACAAAGCCTGACGCAACGACCATATATCTCCGAGAAAAAGCCACCTTACATAACCGAACTTAACCTTTCAGAAAACTCAAGGATCCTTTCCGTGCCTCACCTAAAGTCTGTTTGTTGACCGGCTGCGGACTCAGTTTAGATATCCATCTCAGGAACCTGCAGGCGCTCGGCGGCGTCTGGCGGCATCCCGGCGGCGTCTGCAGCACTGAAATCCCGTCAGAACCCGGCAACGGCCGGTACCGACTGTACGGTGACATCAAAGCGCCAACTTCACATCACAGAAAAAACGGGAAAGAGCACTCGAAAATCCGCACAAGTGAGAGATGCACAACGTCACACTGGGAGAAGGTCGGCACGTTTATCTCCTCCGACGACCGCAGCACATGTTTCACCTGTTGCACGCCAAACAACCTACCAACCGAAGACTGGCGAATCGTCGACTGCTGGCGGTTGTCCGATTAGCGGTACCGTGTTCCATTCTCTCACACCATTGCCCCACGACCACGCGATGGTAGGAGGCGCAGGCGCCGCTCTACCAGGTACACGGGACGACGTAACCGGACGGTGGTTTATTGTTCGCACTATTATTAGACGGAACGGCGAGGGTGACGTCAATGGCAAACGGGCAGGTGGCAACCCCTGCAGGATCGGGCACATCGCATGCCAGGAAGTTCGGAATTTTTACGCAAGGCGAGGATGTGGTGATCAAAGCGCTTTTCGTGTGGAAACTTATTGGGTTTTGGGGGCGGGGAAAAGGTGGTATACTGGCCAGGTGGAAACTGTAGCAACTACTTTTTTTATACTCGCTCCAATTCCGACGAGGGACGGTATTTTTTGGCTGACACATGTTTTGAAGGGATGACATTTGGTGATGGAAGAAAATGATGTGTGCTTTTCAATTTAACCGTTTCAACTCCACAACATAATAAAACAATACCTTCCTTTCTATACCCGTAATTCGTTAAGCAATATTTGCACGACTACAAACACCGCGGAAAAATTTAATCTCGAGGGTCAGACATTTCAAATTTTTATTCATAACGCTTAAATTTGCAGGGCGCTGAATTCATCAGCTGACACTCCTGAGACCTTGCGTGTCAAGAAAACGACTTCATTTGAATTAAATTTTTGCTAATTTATGGCGACTAATCGTGAATATTTTTCGTACGAAAAAAACTGAAATTGGCCATTTACAAGAATTTCTATAACTTCTTCATTTCTGGTACTTTAAAGCAGTATTTTTTTAATGAACATCATACTGTTTTTCCACATTTTGGAAAAATGAAAATATTCTGTTTTGATGCACCATTTCGACACTACATTGTTTTGCTTTTTTACTTCCTTCATGTGGTAGAAATTTGTATTTTTGATTCTTTTGTAGAAATATTGTAACAAAAAAAAAAAAACCCCTATCACATTCTTTGGGGTTAAGCTTGAAAAGCAAAAATTAGAATCCTATTTTTATAATAAATCTATATCTATACTGCGTTCCATTTTGAGTTGACAGCGTGGAAAAAAAACATGAACAATACATTTTATATCAGTGAATTCTTGACTCTTTTGTTGGTTAACAAAAATGTATCCATTTTCTGAAGCTTTGTCATTTCGCATCTATTCCTGTCAAAATTTAACTGCAAAACTTTTACTTGAAGCTAATTTTCAAGGATACTCAGTTATGTGATAAAATTATTTCATAAGGCTTGAAGAATTATGAGGAAATCAGGAAGTCGCATATGAACAAAATGAATTCCCGAGGTTGTTGAAAATGTCTGACAGGTTATGGGTGATAATCCCCACACATCTTTAAGAAGAATTTAACTTATTCGAAAATTATTAAAAAAGACCTGATGTTCTTTCCTTACAAAATGCACGTTTTCAAACCACCTGATCACAAAAAAAAGAATGATTTATTGTAACTGGGTTAATCAAACAATGAACTATTTTCTCGATATAACATTTTTCTGTGATAAAATCTGGTTTAATATAGCAGGCTATGTAAACTCGCAAAATGTCGGGATCTGGAATGCGGAAAATTCTTATTTTTTCGAAGAAACGCCATTACACCCACAAAAAACTGGAATTTGGAGGAGTCAGTTACAGCTGCGAGATACCAGAACATGCTGCAGGAATTTATTGACCCGCTTGATCTTGAAGAATTGCAGAACGGATATTTTCAGCATGATGGCGCAACAGCTCAAACAGCTCCAATAAATTTAATTTAAAATTGATGACGACCGTTTAATGAGCTCCCACACAGACCCGATCTACCCACCTCGATGAGCTGACTTGACACCTTTAGATTATTTCTTGTTTCCGACTTTGAAAAACGATTTTTAGACAATCAGTGGATACAATTGAAGACCTAAAAGTGAAAATCAAACAAGGGTGTGAAAGTTTCACCGGAAGTTCTTCCTATTAGTTACGTATTTGAGAATATGAAACCACCGAAAAACATTATTTTTAAAAAATATGAACAATCGAAGAGCACACGGTTTGAAAATTCAAATATTGCTCAGCATAACTTGGGAATCATCATAGAATAGGCGTAGAATGTTTCAAAATCAGTCAACTGTGCTAATAATTGTAAATTTCTAGACATTCACGACTGTCTAAAAACATTCAAAAATAAAAATTATGCAATAAATTCAGATCGTCATATTTTTTTTGTCATTTTTCATGTAATAGTAAAAATAACGTTCGCAAAGTTTCGCAAATTAGTGAGTTGTTTCTGAGAAGAACGATAAATAAATCGATTCCTACATTCATTTTTTTTAACATTCTGTGTAAACAATTCTCTAAAATAGAATATTATTACTTTAAAGCACAAACAATAGCACATCTCAAGGTAACGAAGATTTATTTAATATTTTTATTAGATAATCAAACACCACATTGTTTAATAATTTTTTGAAACAACGTTATCAACTTCCTAAATGGATAAACAAATAAATTTTAATTGATATTGTAAATCAACATTTGTAATTTACCTATTTTCGAAGAAATTCATTACGTAATTTTTTTTAGTTTAAAATTAAAAAATAAGGTGGGCCGTTAGATACAAGTAAAATAACTGTACCTTCTAGCAAATTTCAACAGAAGAACAGACAAAACAACGGAGACATGAAACCTCCACATCAAATGTAACGCACGGAAAATAAACAACAGCAAACCTTCACGCTTAGAAATTTTTAAAAAATAATCATTCTGTACCAGCAATTGTGTTACACTGAAAAGCTGCAGTTTTTTTTTTCGAAATCTTTTCCGAAATAAATTTTTGGTTTTAGATTACAATCAAAATAAAAAAAAAAAAGTTAGCCGTGTACCCATCGTTCTACATATTAATTAAATATTGCTACAAAACATTAACAGTTTTGTTTAAATATAGCTTTGACACAAATTCATAACCTTTGGAAACTAAATCTTTAATTTTCTCTGTTAATGTGACACCCATGACCCGCCCATCACCGGTCATTTTTTTGAATATCAATGGAAAGGTGCAATTCAGTTTTTCAGAGAATCTGATTTGTGTTTACCAGAAACGTGAGTTCGGCGAGGACACCAAGAAAGTTGCGGCTTTTACGTTGGCTGTGCAATCTTTTAAGCACGATTCTCTGAAATGATAATTGCTTGATAAACCCCGAGTGTTGTCCAAGTACTAAGTAAGTATATGTAAAGTTTGTGTAGAATTATAAGAATTTTATGGACCCCTAAAGTTAATTCGTTTTACAGCCCTTTGGTCAATTTTATTGTACAGCTAAAAGAGCCTGTCAGAGGAAAGCCGATGTTTACTGGCCCGCGCCGGGCAGTCTGCCAGGCAGGTACAAATTTCTTGGAAAAGGTACGGTTCGAAAATGGCTATAAAACGAATTAACTCAGGGAGCCCATAAAATTCTTATAATTCTAGACAAACGTTTCAAAAAGTATGACAAACTCTTATAAACACGTCAAAATTCGGGTTGGTCATTACTTAGTGACTTTCTTTTTCCAAACGGAACCCTTCAATAAACCGCTTAGGACTATGATAATGATAATTTACAGTCCTGACTTTCTCTCGGATTGCTAGTGTGGAAGGAACAAAGGTACTATGAGTCAGACGTGAATGAAAACATTTTAGCACGCAAGCGTGTTTTAATTTTATTATTATTAGGAAAGCGAACGCAAATTTTATTGTTATTTAACACTGATATAACAATTTAGAGAAGTCAGCAAAACATTTCTATTTTATTCTACATTGTATACTGTCGCAGATTCCATCCACAATAAAAACCTAATAAGGAGTGTTCATTTTATTAAACGGACACCTTTAAAGTAACGCCACTTTTCTAATTTTTAATCTAAATTATTCTAGTTTTTATATATGAAAGCTTTAAGTTGTATCTATTAAATGCCATTTTTGTTTTCAAAATAACGTTATTTCTTTTTAAAATGAAGCGAATCGCCATTGGGGCAAGAAAATTATCTTTGCAAAAGTGAAGCTACGAAAAATTTCCGTTGGGGGGACTGCCTAAAATAACTAAATGTTCAAAATCAGCAGTGTTCCAAATAATCAAAAAGTTTGGGGAGTTTAATACTTTAGAAGATTTGCTCAAATCCAGACCGAGAAAAGGCCCGCTTAACGAAAATATTGAGGAAAACATTATTAAACTGCTAAAATTAAAGAAATGTATGTCTGTGTGGGAAATACCGAAAAAGCAAGGTGTTACCGTAGGTACTGTACAAAATATAAAGACTCGGAATCACATTAGAACGTATTAAAGCAAAAAATCCCAAAAAGAAGCGAAAAGCAGCGCACAAAGTTAAAAAAAAAAGCAGGAAGTTATAAACACTTTTGGTCAGGAACAAAAATCGTTGTGTTTTGATGGACAACGAAACGAAGGTTAAAATGGACTGCAATACACTACCCGGCTCCCAGTTTTATAATGCAGTCGTAGGGGAAGATGTCCTCGATGACATGAAAACAAAAAAAAATTGAAAAGTTTGGGAAAAAAGTCTTAGTGTGGCAACCGATTTGTTCTTGTGGGCTAAAAAGTTTTAGTTTTTTTTTACGATTGGAACAATTCGGGGCGATGATTACAGGAAAGAATGTATACAAACGCGATTATCGCCTGTTTATTGCAAACATCATACCCCCCATTGTTTTGGCCAGATTTGGCTTCGGTTCACTACGGTGGTGCCACTCAGGAGCTTCTTAATGCCAATAATGTACAGTTTTTAAAAAAGGAAGATAAACCACCCAACTGTCCTGAGCTTCGTCCACTTGGGCGATAGTGGGCAAATATGAAATCAGTGTTAAGAAAAGATGGCCGAACAACATCATTAGTTGGAGAATTTAAAAAAATGTGGCCTCCTGCTATGAAGAAAATCACAAACAAACCTGTGCAAACAGTGATTGGCGGTATTCGCGGAATAGTTAGAAAATTTTATAGTTTCTGAATATAATTGATTAGAGAATAAGAATAATTATTTCATTTAACATTGCTAAACATTTTTATAACAAAAAAAATTAAATTAGCCCAAAGTACTCGAATTAGTAGCAATTTTTCAATGTCCGCTTTATAAAATGAACATTCCTTACCTATTACTCCTACTTTATGGCAGTGACGGCAAACTCAAACTATCAAGCAATTCACATCGTACATAAAAATTTTACGAACGACAGTAATTTATGCACACAGATCGATTATTTTGATGTTTAAAATGAAACTGTAATTTCCGAAATTAGGCTTCCAAAAATATTTTTAGTGGTACTTGAAAAACATCACACATTCCAAAACAAAACACGATCTTTTCACGAGTATCATTCGGATAATTTTATTCCAGGTGCTTAACAAAATTTTCATCTATATTTATTTACAAAATATCTAGAATTCATTCTATTTTAAAATAAATTTTCTTTAACATGTGAAATAATAACACTGCTACTAAGAAATTCTAACCTAACATAAAATAGAAATCTAATTACATCGGCGATCTTGGAGACTCCAGTCTGGAAAGAACCTGATAGTTGTGCAACGAACAATTCAAACAAATAACGAGAACGTCTAATTCGCTTAGCGAACTCAAAATGGAACTACTCACACGAATATTGGATATCTGCGTCCAAATAATCGAATCGCGTGAGATCCAAGCATTCTCCAACATCTAGCTCAATAATAAATCAAATTCGAGAAAGATATAGCTAATACAAGATATCCATTACAAGCATGACACATGCAAAAATGCCTCAAGAACCCATTAACAAAATAACGATGATACGCAAGATGAAAGTATCACTTTCTATTGACGTTTTTCGTTAAAAAATTTCAGCTGTGCATGAAAGTGATTTTTTTTCGGGTCCATTATAATTACTAGATTTTGCCCAAGGATAATGCCATAATTTCACACTGATTTACATACATGTCGAATGAGGGATTCGTTCCACACTTGCAGCTTTCTGATTTTTTACCAACAAAAATCATTACAGGTAAAGTTAATTAAAAAAGACATCAAATGTTTGCACGTTTAGTTGAAACAACAAGGTGAACAACATCGACAGAATGAAATTTTCCACAATCTGTCGACTCTTCAAGATAAATGAATAAAATATGAGTACCTTTTGCGACAAAATATTTACTCAGCCCACCCGAAAACAAGGAAGTCGTTGATCGTCCGACGCACAAAAACAATTAATTTCGCACAAAAACTCGTTTTTAAAAACGAACTTAATACCTCCCACGGACTGATGGAAATTAATTAAATTCTATTTTTTCGCTGGAATTTTCACCGAATCCTTTCGTTTTCGTCGCGGGTTGCGCACAAAGAAAGTGCCAATTTAAAATTGTGTATCTACCTTTTTTTAGATCACAGAGGGAATGTCCCACAGTCGCACAAAACGATAAAAACAATACTTCACATACACAAACAAAACAAAGGAAGTGTGCTTATCACATCGAGGAAAGAAAACCACAAAACGGTTCACGGTTTGTAGATTTCGAATCTTTTAGTTTCACAACGCATCTGATCTGCCAACTTCAATCAATGCTAGGCTTTATATCCTGGAACTGCGTAGGTGTGTATTGTTTGTTGCGGCTAAAGAGAAGTAATTTTTACCCTGATTGCTAGCTGTTAAAAATGTTATTACTCTGACATAAAGCCAAAGATTGAATTACGAAGCGCCCACATTGTGTCTTTTACTTGTAACAAATGAGGGCGCATTGCTCCTTAAAGACGTCAAATCGGTGAAAATACCAAAAATGTTAAAAGGAATCATCACTGAGACGTAAATGTTGCTTTCTAGCGATGTTTGTTGGGTAATTTACGATGGTAATATTCGGCAAAAATGAAATGTAACGATGATGCAATCTCACTAACGATTTATTATGTAAAAAAAAGTAGAATATTCATTATTTATCGTAATGGTTAGTAAAAAAGTAATTTATTTATTGTTTAAGTGTTGTTATAAATAGGCTATAAAGCGTAATGATTGTATATGCTCATCGTTTTCATAATAAGCTGTGTTCTGCAACTTTTTCTGTGTATTAAGCAAACAGTAAACATGTAATTATTGTGTAAAACCCGTCAAAACATTTAAACCTATCAACACTAATTGTCGAGGTCACCCTGCAAAATCTTCATATGTACATAAATTAATCGAGTTTTACAAACACGGTGACATTTTTGTCAAACCAGTTAAAACACCATTCACGGGAAAACTTTGTTTTATTAAACCACGTTACAACTGTTTCAAAATTTTCTTCAAAAGTGGTCGAATTATGAGATCGTAAACGCGCAGAAAAACATACGTCAAAGGCGGTATTTAATTAAAATATAATCGCTATAAAAATATTCAATAATGAACTCGGCTTCATAAACCATTGTATCAACCCAAAATTATTACTTCAATAAAGCATCAATAAAATTCTAATAATAATAATTTTACGATAACGACAACAAACTTATCGACCTGGTACATGCCCACCAGTTCGTAAAACTTTATGGATGCTATTAATGACCATTCGCATTTTAAAATTAAAAAATCCTAAAAATTTCACAAGCATGTAGTTGCATCAAACAAACTCAAAGTTCCAACGTCGGAAAAATATTTCCTCAATATCAATCATCTTCCACGCCGTTGTGAAATAACGATTTGCTCTAGTTACTCCAAGAATGAAATATTCATCCATCAAGGCCTCAAAAACGTTATTAAAATTCAGAATTAGATTTTTCAACAATACGATCGCTCAAAAATCATTAATTCAGACAACTAACCCCATTCTGCAGAACAATAAAATAACCAATTTCGTCCTAGAGTCAATCGTCACATAAAAACCCGCAAACAATGCGCCATTATTCTGCTATGCTACATCTTCCTCGTAAATTCAGCCAAATGACTTCCAATTTCGTTCACACATGCAATTCGATACACAAACAAATTTCACTACACCACTGTCTATAAATTTTATTTACTAACGTGAATTGTGCGTGAATTGTTCGTCGACTTTTAATAATGTTTGTACTAGTTTCGACTAAAATACTGTTACCTTTTTATTATAAAATACAGGAAAAAAAAAAGTCCTTCGAGCCGGATTTGAACCAGCGACCTATGGATATCAGCTTTTGCCACCTCTACAGTCCACCGCTCTACCAACTGAGCTATCGAAGGCTACGAGCCCAGCGACGATATTTCGCAAGTCAATGTACGCTCTGTGTATATTGTTTTTCAACGTCGAAAACAGGTTACTGAATTAATTCTACTTTATTGTTGTCGTTTAAAAAAATGAATCCCGCCGAAAGGTAATTTAAATGTCACGCAAATAACATTTCGATTCACGTCATCGTAATCGTCTATAAAAAAAGTGCGATCTATACTCCAATTCACATCTAGTTACACGCGTTTCGAACCCATACGAAGTATTGCCAATTCGTTCAAATCACCCAGAATTCGCGAAGAAAAAAGGTAAACAACACTAAACGCTATCAATCAATTTTTTTTACTCACTTGGATTGAGGCTGATAGGTGTTAAAAAAAAAGTGGTGAAAATGAATTAATTACGTACGTCCTTGTGTAATAGGCTTGTTAGCATAACAAAACGTGTTAGGTTAATTTTATTATCCAAGTAGGTTAAATTTTAATTTTTGGTGTTCAAAAACCTTGGACACTTTAAAGTATTTTGTGTGAAATTTATACACAGATAGTGAATGAATGAATTAAAAAAATAGCCAGTCATTGTGGAAGTTTAAAATTGTAACGACAGATTTTATCCAAATTAACCGTAGTTCTTTGTGTGAAACATAAAAAAAAATGTAATAACTAATAATAGAACATTGAAAAATCCAGATACTTTACTTAAATATTTTGTAGCTGTTTCTTTTTTTTTGTATAATTACCAGGGACCGACGCGACGCTATGAGGGACCTTCAAGTAGTCCATAGGCTTGTGATGATCTTTGTGCAGTATGACTGCCGCTGGATATGCGTTAATTTCAAAGAAAAACTAACCCTTTTTTGCATCGTACAGTTAGCCGCCTGAAGGTTAATTGCTCCGACGCGACATTCAGGAGCATCATTGCATTGGAGGTTTGCCGCCTTACCCGGAAGAGTCCGCTCGCTGGTAATTGCCAATAATTAGTCCTGGCGCAAAATAAAGTTACATGAAGTATGTTTGATTAAAATTCAAGATCAAGGTGAGTGGTTGGTCAAGTCCAACCAAAACAAATCCATTTTAACTAAGCGAATCATGATGAATCCAGGTATTTTTTTCGTTGACCTCAAGCCTTATGTCAAAATAAAACTAATACTCACGAGTGGAGTACATGTAGTGGAGTTCACCTACAACCTACAACTTACTTCAGGAGGTTTTAAAATCAACTGAAATATAAAAATGCAGTAATGATCTATTTATCTAATTCAAATAATAAATCGAGAAAGTTAAATTTATCGCACTGTCGGAATAAAATTTATTACAAAAATTTCCACAAATTTTACACGCCCTGACGTGTTAATCCATTTTATCAAGTTACGAGAAATAGATTCATCTCGTTTCATGTTAACATTTTTCCGTTATAGAAATTCTGATTTTAGAACCTTATAGAAACATATCTACTCAAAATCTTATAATTAATTTAGCGAATAACCAATTTCATCTGTTCTTGAAGTTTCATAATTCCCAGAATGGAAAAAAAAGGTCCCACTTTTCCTTCTGCATGTCTGGTCTATTAGCGATTTTATTTGAAAAATAATAACCCAAACTATTGAACAGATCATTAGGATCTTTTTAAACTATCGCATAGAAGGTTAAACGCTAAAGAAAATTTGACTCCAAATTATACTAAACGAATCAGATACAAGTTCTTGAAAAAAATTGAAAAAAGTTCAACAAAATTTTTACTCAAAATTTGTCCATATTTTACCATTTCAATTAGAATGTACAAAGGTATGGTTGTGTTTGTTTTTTTTTTAATTCGGGAGACTCTTGGATACCCATGGTGTATTATTTTGTAAGCCCATGGAGATTTTTTTTGTAAATTACATATTTAGCACAATTTTGGGGAACTTTGGTGTTCTATTTTTGGAAAATTCTGACCTGACCTGTTTCTGAGTTAATTTTGGGACCCCGTTTTTGTTTTTGAAAATTATATTTTGCTTTTTTTTTTCTTAATATACATAGTCATCTTTTCACAACAACAAACTAAAAACATGTTTAAATGGTAAATTTGTATAGGGGAATATCGATTTTGCAATTACGCTCCGCCCCTCGGTCTGACAACGAATGAAAAATTCGTCACGATTACTTAAGAACATATTTCACATGGTAATTTCTCGTAGAAAAATAAGAATTTTACAATTAAGCTCCACCCCTCGGCTTACGACGAATAAAAAAAATCATCAGAATTTAGGCAGGGAGGGCGGGCGGGGCTTATACAGCGTGTTATTGAAAGATACGTACAAAATAAAATCGGCAATTGGTCTCGAAGTATGGGGGCTAAAAGTAAAAAAAAGTTCAGGTAAAAGTATTCTCCTTTTAGAGATAAACATTATTAAAATTTATGTCCAAATTCGTTGTACGCCTCTGATAAAAAGAACATCTTTCGTTTCTATAGCAACATTTAGTCTTGACAAAAGTTTTATTGTTACAGTTGCTAGGATTTATTAAAATAAATTAATTTTACCTATTTATTCTTCAGTAGCGTCTAAAAAGGTTGGATAAGAGTTAATTTTCCCCTTATAATTTTGATAACAGAAACTAAGTTTTTCAGACTTCTTAGACTTCGCGAAGAACTGTCACTTTTGTTGTACGTACCTTTCAATAACACCCTGTATTGTGCCTTTTTTTTTCTTAAATGTAAATTAAGAAAAAGTCAAAATATAAACCCCGCCCACCCACCCCATCTCAATTGTAATGATTTTTTTCTTCGAAATTTAAAACACATTGAAAATGGTGGGCAAGAAATTAAAAACATGTTTTTAATTTCTCGTACAGAAACAAGGATTTGGCAGTTAAATTCCGTCCCCTTGGCTCACGACGAATAAAAAAAAATCACCACAATGGAGATAGGGTGGGTGGGCGGGGCTACATTTTGCCTTTGTTTCTTAGCCATCTTTTCACAACAAGAATTTAAAACATGGTTAAAATGGTACATTTTTGCGAATAAATATGGATTTTGCAATTATGGGGCGGAGCCTAATTGCAAAATCGATATTTCCTTATACAAATTTTCCATTTTAAACAAGTTGTAAGTTTCATGTTGTGAAAAGAAGTCTACACACATTAAAACAAAAAGGCAAAATGTAAGCCCGCCCACCCGCCCCATCTCAATTGTGATGATTTTTTTTTCTCGCCGTGAACCAAGGGGGCGGAACTTAACGTCAAAATACTTATTTCTTTACAAAAAGATTACATATTTTTGAGTATCGTGTTGTTCAAATAATACTATGTATATTAGGAAAAAAGACAAGATATAAACCCCGCTCACCCACCTCTCTCAAGTGTGATGATTTTTTTTATTCTTAGAAAGTTAAAACACGAAGATGGTGAATTTTTATGAGGAAATATGGTTTTGCAATTAGGCTCCGTTCCTAGGTCTGCCAATGGATAAAACCTTCATTATTATTGAGATCAGGGCAGGTATGGGTGGAGCTTAATCTTTGGCTTAAATTTTTGAGGTTCTAGGTACATATTTCTGTTTGGAAAGAATTTGAACGTGTTTTGGAGCCTCCAGTGTTTCTTACAACAATTTAATTAAATTTCTAAGAGGATACGTCATTTGCTAAAATCAGTCTTATCATGGCAGGTACTAGACCCACCCGCCCGCGGTTCTCATTTTAACGATTTTATTTTTGTTCAGTAAAAGATCTTTCATTCGGAGCAGATAAAACGGATCACTGAAATGCAGGTGGGGTGGGTGGGCGGGGTTAACCTGTCTTTACACGTACTAGCCGCGCCCACCCACCCTCTATTTTCTTAAAGGGTACCTCATTTGCCAAAATCAGTCTTACCTTAGCAGCTGGTAGCACGCCCACCCACCCTTTCTTTTCTTAGGGGGTATGTCATTTGCCAAAATCAGTTTTATCTTAGCAAGTACTGATGACCAACTTTTACAAAATTCTTATCTTATTTGTAAAAGTTAGAAAAGTTAAACGATATCTTTGTAGATTCTAAATGAAATGGTAATAAAACATGGTCATGGGCGTGAGAAATATTAACTAAATGTTTTATTACTGCTTATTGTGATAATGAATATATTGTTTAGTTGTTAAGCGTAGCAAAAAAACAATTTTAAAATCATTATAATTTCGCCAAAATGTATGAAGGATTTTTTTTTTTATATTTTTCCCAGACTCACCATTTAATTGTTAAGAGCGTAGCTGAGACTTAATCCGCCATTTTCCAGAGACCCGGTATAGATGCCTAAAAATTTTATAGAATGAAGTTTTTAAAAAGTAGAACTCCCGAACAATTTACAACCATACCTTAATAAACACAAATTATTTTAAAAAGTCGAATAAATTGTGTAAAGTTCTGGGTGCTCTTAACGAATGGGCAACACCTTCGCAAAAACTCATAAAACACCTGGTTTATGTCTTTTATACGCCGCCCACTAGACGTGAAGTGTGCTAGGGGGTGAATAAACGAAAACCAGAACACCGAATACCCACAAAATTTCCCAATAACAGCGTTATTGCTAAATGTAATTAATCTTAACGGCTCGAAAATATCCACCAGTGTTTTGACACGAGTTTTTTCAGAGGAACAATAAATTGTGTGCACAAGGCGCCAGCGTAGGTGTCAGCCGCATTGCGTAAGAATAATTAAGCTCCCAAAGAGGGTCATCAGTATCCTGAATAGGGACAAGCGTCTTTTTCATTAATTTTCCAAAAACAGGTTAATTTGAATTTAATGAACTTTCGCTCCCCATCCACCAAAAGTGTGATCGTGTAAAAAAAATTAGACATCCGTCATTCACATCATGTCCGCATTGTCAAAAACTCCATCTAAAAATACAACTTTCTTTTACGACACTTGCTTTTATTATTTTTTGTTTTATAGGTGCTTTTATATTCCCTTTTACGCTCACCCTCAGGGAGAGTAATTTTTCATTTTTGTCGGACTTGTTTCGAACCAGGGCAATCTGCCGTTAGAAAATCGTAATCGCTTTCCTTTTTTTTTTCAGATCATCCGGAAAAGTCTACACTTAATTAATCACATCTTCCCTCTAATGAGAAATATTGACTGAACTCGATAAAATAACTGTAACCGACACTAATTGAAAAGCAAATTGGAGCAAATCATGCACAAGCGTCGCCCATCATCACCGTAAACAGCAATAAGCAAGAAAAAAGCTACAATGGCCTCCACCGAAGTAAACAGCAAGGATTTCCAACTGAATCACCATCTCGACTTTAATTAGATTATGTTGGAAGGCGCCAACTTCGGAAATTGTTTCCATTAAATCGTCTCTGATAAATTAAACCTTAACGAAACATCTAATGACTTTTCAAAGTCACTACTCTTGCAGTTAATTCTCTTTAAAAAAAACAAACGTCATCGCCAGGTGTTACAAAACATTGCTACAAAAGTAAAAACCCAACACCGATTGGCGACTTTCAGCTACAATCGTTACAAAAAATCTAGCGACGCCCCATATACAATCGATCGCAAATGGCAAGAGTTCTTGACCGATGATGAGAAAGAACAGTTCTTGCGCGGCTAAAACATCTGTATGAACTACAAATTTATTGCAAGCGACAATTTAATTGGAATTGTCTTAACGGGAATGATAACGTGTCGCATTCTAACCCTGTAATGGATGTTAAAACAAAAAAGTTGTCGTTGAAGAAGTGTACACCGAGAGGTCACTTACTTCGAGCAAAGCGGCTCTCTATCAGGTTTAATTCCCACATTTACGGTAGCACAAGACTTAATTGGCTTCGTATGTTGGAAACGATCGAAGAAGTCTAATTAGCTTACGACGTAATTAAGAGAGATACTACTCGGGTTAGTTCACCATGAACGAAGAACGATGAATTTAATTCGATTTGTACCACAGATGTTAAGGTTTTTAAGAAAATTATTCGGTTGATTGTGTTCACATTAACCTAGAGTTACTGACACTATTTGTGATTAACTTGTTAGAAGACAATTTATGTTAGAATGATTCTAAATTATAGAACTAGCCCAAAATAAGGGTCACCTAAATTGCAACTTGTAGCAAAACTTCTAGAAGCAAGGACTTTTAATATCAAAAGTTGTTAAAAAAGAAACTGACAGACTCAACATCAAAATAACATGAATTTTTGACAAAGAAATTAATTTAATTTTTACCACAACTTTCTAACAAAAATGACATCATAGTACATCCATGAATTACGAAAAAAATCTGTAGAAGAATCTCTAAAAAATATATACAGTGTCTTTAAAAAAAACATAAGTTGAAGCTCGCAGACAGAAACGAATGACTATTAATAACCATTAACTTTTCAAATCGGATCACACTATATTTAAGACCATTAAATTTAATTTGCCAAAAAATAAAAGCAACAAACACACGATATCAACTTTTACGCTTGGATGTGTCGGACGAACAAAATAGCCTTGGGCCGGACAGGCCCTGAAACCAAGTGAAAGCTTTATCGAAACATTCGAACAGAAACCGCAACTAAACCATATAAAAACTCGCTGACTTTGCTCGGATAATAAATCCTGTCAGATTTTCCAAGCACTTTAATTGCTTTTTTAAATTAAACTAAAAAACTATTCCTAAACGTCAGTGTTTTGTTTGTTTTTCATAGTCGTGCATATCTTGGCCGTTTTCAAACGATAAAATTTTCTCGGAACATTTAAAAACGCTTTCAAAGAATCCTGAACGCCTTATCTTTGGAAAGTTTCGCCTTCGTATTTTTAGATTCTATTGACTAACTACTTAAAACTTCGTTAATTTTTTTTATTAAGCACATGATTTTTTATGAAAAACCTACCATTCGCACGTAAATTTCAGTGAGTGGAAATTTTTTCATGGAATACCTGTACATCTATATCGAGCAGAATCAGCGGTTATGAGTCACATCAAAAGTTAATTATTACCTTGGCAACGTGAATAGTCCACAGGTACTATTTTCACACTCACAATTTCAAATTTCTTTTTGTTACGAAACATTTTCAAAGCGTGACAACAAGCCACAAATAAAGTGTCAGATTAAACAAAATATAAAAATTGTTGTATCTCTTTTCCTATTGATAATGGTTTCAGGAAACCTGGTATATCGTGGTTTTTCGTGTGGAAGACACCAAGATTGTCTATCTCTATCTACAGTTTTTCTTCGTTGGAAGCACGTTCATCAACTACTCTCACAATTATTATCTTTTTTTTCTTCGTGAAACTAGACAATAGTAGGAATACTATAATAAAGTTAGTGTTCTTGTAATCCAGGATGACTGTAGTGATCAGCTCCGAAATTTTGTTTTGTTATTTTGAATGTCGTTTGGTACAAAAGTGTAATAAACATAATTACACAATTTTAATTAGTAACGGGATTTGATCTTGATATGGCACAAAATGACCATTTCGCCTACTTATCCTCATAAAGAGGCGTACTGTATGTGAAACAGCTATTACACGGTCGTAGAAAAGTCGAGTTATTTTTCTTAATTATAGAATTTTAGTCTCATTCATCAAGACTATCATACATACCCATTATTATTATTAATACGACAACCAAGTCTCTTGAAATTAGCACAAATAGAATAATTATGAGCAACAAACTGCATATTTAAAACTGACACTTCAAAAAATTGGTACAGGGTTATTTCGACAGAACTTCCTTCGCCCCTGAAGTGCAGCCCCACAAATCCTGCCTCTTTCAAAAATTTATAAAAATTGTTTGCGTTTTTTGTTTTCTTATAACCCCTATAAAGTAAAAAACAGTGGGGTAAAAAACACTCCTACAGCTTTTATGACTCCAATTTTGCAGCTCCCCAATTTTTCATTTTTTTTTTTGTTTCACCATATCTCGATTTGCAATTTTTCGACTTTTTGAGATTAAATTTTTCAGTTTGAGTTTCTGCGGTTTTCATTTTTTTAATTTTTCGAATTGAATTTTTTGGTTTCACTTTTCTATTTTGTTTATTTTTTCGGTTTCTCGTTTCAATTTTTCATTTTTTGGTTTCTTCAATTTTCACATTTTGCAATTTTTCGATTTAAAATTTCTCGAATTTTCAATTTTTAAGTTTCCAATATTTCATTTCTTCAAAATTTCGATTTAAATTCTTTCGTTTCCGTTTTTTATTTTCACTTTGTTTCTACAATTTTTTGATTTTTCAATGTTCCGATTTTAGATATGTTTTTTATTACAATTTTTTTAACCTTTCGTTTGCTCAATTTTTCAGTTTGCAATTCTTCAATTTTTCATTTTTTTTATTTCTTTAATGTTTCGGTTTTCAATTTTTCATTTCTCGATACATATTTAATTTTTTAATTGTTCGATCTGTCACTGTTACAGTTTTGCCTACTTTACAATTTTGACGATTCTATAATTTCTCGATTTTAGTTTTTCGATTTTTCAATTTTTCGGATTTTTTTTGTTTTTCGATTTTTCAATTTTTCATCTTCGAATCAAAAAATGGAAAAATTGAAAAATTTAATCAAAAATGAAATGAAATGAAAACTTCGAAAAATCTAAAAATTCAAAATTAAGAACTTGAAAAATTGAAAAATTAAAAACCGAGAAATTAAAAACCGGGAAATTTAAAACCGAAATATTGAAAATTAAAGAAATCGGAAAATATAATTATTGGAAATCAAAAAAAATGCAAAATTCCAATGTTTCACTTTTTAAATTTCACAATTGTTCGATTTGCAATTTTTCGTTTCCGTTTTTTTTTTTCAATTTTTCAGTTTTTCAATGTTCTGATTTTATAATTTTTCAATTTCTCGATATTTGATTTTTCAATTTTTTTATCTGTCAATGTTACAGTTTTGCCTACTTTACAATTTTGACGATTCTACAATTTTTTGGTTTCTCAATTTTTGGGGTTCCCAATTTTTTAATTCAGTAATTTTTTTCGAAATTTACATTTCTTCGATTTGCAATTACATATTCGGTTTTTAGTTTTTCGATTTTTCAATTTTTCGATTTTTCAATTTTTCTACTTTCCGAATCAAAAATGAGAAAATATGAAATCAAACTTTGAAAAATCTAAAAATTCAAAATCGAGAACTTAAAAAATTGAAGAAACAAAAATTGAAAAATCGAAAAAGTGCTAAATCGAAAAAACGAAATATGTATTGTAAAATCGAAATATTTAAAATTAAAGAAATCGGAAAATATAATAATTGGAAATCCAAAATTTGCAATTTTCCATTTTTTTTATTATTGTACGACAAGCAACTCTTTCAGTTTTATCGGTTTTACAACTGTTGGATGTTTCAATTTTTAGATTTCACAATTTTTCGATTTGCAATTTCACGAGTTTTCGATTTGCAATTTCACGAGTTTTCATTTTTTTCAATTTCTCTATTTTTCATTTCTTCAATTTTCAATGCGCAATTTTTCGTTTCCGATTTTTATTTTCTTTTTTTTTTCAATTTTTCAGTTTTTCAATGTTGTGACTTTATTTTTCAATTTGCAATTTTCGATTTTCAATTTTTCAATTTCTCGATATTTAATTTTTCACGATTTTTATGTCAATTTTGACGATTCTATAATTTTTCTATTTTACAATTTTTGGGTGTCCCAATGTTTCGATTGAATTTGTTTTTTCTCGTTCCCAATTTTTTAATTCAATTATTTTTTTCGATATTTACAATTTTGATTTTTAGTTTTTCAATATTTCAGTTTTACGTTTTCCAGTTCTTCAATTTGCAATTATTCGATTTTTCGATTTTCCAACATTCGGATGTTTCAATTTTTAGATTTCACAAGTTTTCGATTTGGAATGTTTCGTTTCCTTTTTTGTATTTACATTGTTTTTTTCGATTTTTCAATTCTACAATTTTTCGATTCAATACGTTTATCTTTCTTTCCCGTTTTTTCATTAATTATTAGTTTCTTAGATTAAGTTTTTCGATTTTTAGTTTTTCAATATTTCAATTTTTCGTTTCTTCAGTTCTTCGATTTTCAATTTTTCGATCTTCCACTTCTTCGATTTTGCAATTTTTCCTTTTTTCAGTGTTTCGATTTTTCAGTTTTCTTCGATTTTTAATTTTTTCGATTTTTTAACTTTTCGAATAAAAAAATGGAAAAATTACAAAATTTAAAAATCAAAAAGGAAGAAACGAAAAAGTATAAAATGCAAATTTTTAAAAACATTCAATCGAAAAATTGGAAAATCGACAGACTAAAAATTGAGAAACCTAAAAATCGAGAATGTGCAAAATCGTAAAAATGAAATACTTATTGTAAAATTAAGGAAATCGGAAAATCGACAAATCCAAAAATTGGAAAGTGGAAAAATTACAAAAATGGATATCGAAGAATTGAAAAATTGATTAAACCAAAAATTATAAAATCGAAAGAAACACTGAAAACTAAAGATAATGCAGAAACGAAAAATTGGGATACAAAATCCAGGAAATGAAAAATCGTGAAAATGAAAAATAAAAAATTTGAAAAATCAAGGAAATGTATAATGAAAAATCGAAAAATTAAAAATTTCGAAGTAAAGAATTGAAAAATTGAACAAAATTAAGTTGGAAAAACGAAAAATTTGAAAAAATTAATTGAATTTTATTTCTATGATAACCCTTATAAATTAAAATAAAGTTATGTTTGTAATATTAGAGTAAATATTGAGAAGCGTGCTACGCATTCGTTTCAAGTGAGTTTTTCCATTAGAAAATTTTGTGATGACGTCATCAACAATGTTGCAAGGACGCGTGTATCAATTTCGATAAGATGCAATGCCTAATTCATTAATTTTTTTTGAGTAACCCTGTAAAAATAATTCTAAACACTATGAGTACATCGATAAACCACAAGTATAAAATATATTTTGCATATTTCAGAGAGGATTTATTAGACAAAATTTTAAGTTAGTGTCATCAATTTTTGAAGGGGGTTAAACCAATAAGTTTGGTTAACGATTTACCACGATTACGATAATCTCAAAACGTTTGCAGGACTTCGGAGTATTCGTTTCTGCAGTTTCAAAGCTAAATTGCAAAATGTTGTTATACAATTTTGATTTTTTTCTCAAAAATCTGATGTGAAAACTCAACACGGATTCATACACCACAAGTGCAGGAGCATCTTATGTTATAAAAAGAAAAAGAAATTTACTATACATACAAAATTTGTCAACAATCGGTCTCGGAGATTATCTGTTTTACAGAAATCGACACAGACAAACGGAATCGGGAGACCACTTTTTTTCGTACTTTACAGGTCATGAAACGTCGAAAAAACATGAAAAACTTAGTGTGCGCTCAGAAAGTAAATTAAATTCTCGCCAGATTCGATTGTACTTAAAACACGTTAACGTCTTCAATAAGAATTCAGTTATCAAGGCTGCAACTTGTATAACCAAATAAACTTTATTATCGTCATCTACGTTTTTTCGTGGGGCGACTTGAAGATTTGATATTTAAATCCATGAAATCATGAATACCCACTTTGAACTTTACGACCTTCACATTAAACTAAGAAATTAGACATCCGTCAAAATGTATACTATACCCTTAATTGTTTTTGTATATTTGCATACTTATACCTAATTATAAGGGCCCCATCCTCAAAATAAATACGATATACTAGTAGTACTGACCCAATTCAAACCATTAGTTTGCACTTTACTTCGGAAAACAGGCACGGTTTGTTGGACGAAGATCGCTTCAGGTCTTTTAATAACGCTATCACTATTGTTGGCTTATTAATCAATTACGTTCTGCATTTAAAATGAGTGAATGTTAGCTGCACTTTAGGCAAGTAAATATGTATTAGTGCCTCTTGAAGTGAAACTAATAGTTATAACAGATCCTAGAATGTTATGTTATAATTTATTATTTTTAATCTCCACTTGACCCCTTCAGAGACAACCTAAGTAAATTTCCATCACTTGTAAACTACTTCGGCGTTTACACAACTTTGCACTTTTCATACTCACTCCACTGAAAACACGCCAAACGAAAGATCAACATTTCATATTTATTTTCCTTCTTTCCATTCGATCTATATCTACACAGGAAAACTTTAAAATCTTCTTCGATTCTCAAACTCATAAATCGCACGTCTAAAAAAAAGCTAATACCTGGAATTAATTAAACCGAGCGCTTGAACGTGGGCGTTTTCTATTAATACAATGGGAAATTCTTTGGAAAGCAGAAATTTCGACGACCGCCGCTTCGTCAACAAAAACGGCAAATTAAAGCGATAAATATCAGGCACATTTTAATAGATCATTGTTCTTGTTGCCTCGAGTAGGCACGTAACTGTTTTGTCTGCACTTGCCCAACTCGTGACACTTGAGAGGAAATTTTTTTTGTTTTCGAACACGAGAGAGAATTTCTTGCAACCTCAGTTCCGACTTTGACCTAAATCCTAATCGACGGTGGAATCGCACGTTTTATCAAATTATATTGAAAACAGTGGGATTTATTGGCGTTTCCTGCAAAACATACCCGACCAAAACACATTTCGGAATGTTATTGGTTTCAGAAACTGTCGTGTGATAGACGAGCTTACCTTGAATTTTGCGTTTTAAGAACACTTCTGACTTCGTTGAATGGAAGTTCCACTACATTTGTAAGAACGGACGGGCACTGGACAAGTTAATAAATTTATTATCGTTCCTGTAATAGCATTTACATGGCAAATAATTATTGTTTAATCGTATGGTAGTGTAAACAATAGATACTGAAACCAGTAGCGGCTCGCGACTATTTGAGTCGGTGAGGCTCATCCAAGATGGTTATTGGGGTACCGCCGAATACTATTTAATATATAGGTATTCCTACATTATTATAATTTGTCGCGATCAATTGAGGCTTTTAACAATTAAAGTAACTAATAATAAATTAATTCGGAACTGTTGTTGAAAACTTAATTTTTGTATATTAAATCTATACGTCTATCTTTTAATGTGGCATATTTATTTATGATTTCGTCATAAAAGTCAGGTCTTCTGCTCAATTCATTTACTAAGCATTTTTCTATTGACATTAGTGCGAGTCCAGATAAACGTTCTTGTGACATGGTGCTTCTCAAATAAGTTTTAATACGTTTTAGACAGGAAAAATTTCTTTCTGCAACTACGCTGGTTGCTGGAATTGTTACTATTAAAGATAGCAGTTTATTAACTTCAGGAAAAACGTCTTCGAACTCTTTATTAATAATATTTAAACTACGTTGTATATCACTATTTTGGAATTGATCATCATAATATATATTTGATAATTCATTTAATAAACGATCTTTTTGAAAAATTTTTGGATAAGTTTTCATTAATGAGTTCAGTGCTTCATACGGAAACTCGTTGCGATAATCTGTATATTTGGCAGAATCCACAAGAGACAAAAATTCTAATTTATTTAGGTCTGTAAATCGCACGTCTAACTGAAATGTGATACAATCTAAAATTTCATAAAATAAAATGCGGTAAGTTGTAATTAACTCTGCTTCATCAGTTACTTTCCCACGTTTGTTTGGAATACCAGTCCTCAACTTAGCACACTCAAAAATTGTTGTAAAAGTTATCTCGTTCCTCAGTGATTTAATGCGTGAAACAGCCATATTTATCTGAGAAAAACAGTATTTCACATCTAAAACTTTTTTCTGCAGAATTCTGAACAAGGGATCAGTTATTATAAAAATGTTATTATAAATTACAGTGAAAATAGCAAAATCAAAGTCCTCAAAACATTTCAAGAAACCCTGAGCCTTTGTAATAGACTCTATTCCAGAGGACTTGTCATTAACAATCGTTTCAAAAACAACCTTAAGCTTATCCCACTCTTGATGAACCAAGTTAACAACTTTTGAACGTGTGCACCAACGGGTTTCATTAGCCTGTGGTATACTTCTTTTTAAAATGTTATTTAAAGTAAATGTTCTTTTTGGAGATTGATTAAAAAAAGCCGGAATACCTAAAACTGTTGCAAAAAAAATTCTAGCTTTGGAAATTCCATTAGTCCCTTGCTGCAACACTAAATTTAATCTATGGGCCGCACAGTGAGTAAACAAAGCCGAAGGAACCAGAGATTTAATTTTACTTTGGAGACCGTTTAATTCACCCGACATCACACTAGCTCCATCATAACATTGAGCAATTAATTTATTTTCAAAATCAAATGGTTTCAAAACGTTTATTAACAGTTCAAATAAAGCATTGGCCGTCCGGTCAGCACTTACATCATGGAATCCTAAAAACCGTTCTTTTAATTCGCCATTACAATTAACAAATCGCAGAGTAATTGAACACTGGGACTTTTCAGATATATCTGTAGTATCATCAGCTATTACAGCAAAAAATTTGGAATTATTTATTTCTTTTTTGATAAAATCATTCAAATATTCTTCACAACATGAAATTAATTCATTCTGAATAGTTTTCGATTGACCGGTAAAAATGTGACCAACTTTTTTCGCATGTTCACTTAATTCCGAGTTACGTTTAATCATGCAGTCAAAAATTTCTCTGAAGTTACCGCGATTAGCCGAATGGGTGGATTCATCATGTCCACGAAATGACAGTTCTTGTTTTCCTAATAGCAAAGTTACATCAATTAGGTAAGTTAGCAGCTGCCGATTTTTCCTAACGTTTTCGTTGTATAAAATTTTATTTATGCTTGCATGTTCTTGCAAAGCATCGGATATTGTCGACGTGTTTCGTTCCACGCGCTTAAGGCCCATACAATTTTTAATGTGCTCTTTGGAATCATTATGCAGCTTTGTACTTCGCGAGATGTTTTTTAAATCAAAATAACCAGTGGTATTCCATACATTTTTAACATTACCTAATAATAAACAAGGCCAACAGTACAGTCTGTTAGTGCATCTACTACCGCATAACCACTTGTGGCTTTCGTACCATGAAAGCTGAAATGTTCGGCAATAGGTACGTTTTTGAGTTGCGTTTTTCTCTGGACAATTAATTTCGATCTTATGCGTGGGCCGATACTGTAAAATTTCCCGTTTCTCACTTTCACTTCGCCTTGAAAAAGGCGTTTCGAGCAGAGACATAACAATGTCGTATTGGGGATTCATTTCAAAGTAAACGAATAGTATACACTGGAAAGATCCTACCTTTGGTTTAAATGCCTTGACTTTGGACAACCTGTATCTACCTGAGTACACCGTTCACCTGTGTAAACCTGTTAGTTCGAAAATAGCGACCAACACACGCACAGCACCGTAAAATAAGCGGGAGAATGCTTCAGAATCTTGCAAAGATGCAACTTGCTCGTGATAATCACGAATGGTTTTAGAACTGACGATGGAGTGGCCGAACATTTCCGAACAAGTTTTATCTTGTTTTTAAGCTCAAAGACGACAGCCTCATTTCAGCTTACTAAAACATATCTGCGCGTGCGTCACCAATGTACGCTGCATGCTAAAATAAAGGTAGAACTGAACCGCAAAATTCTGAGCCTCTCGTATCAATAATTTCGAATTTGCGGGACAAAAATCAGTGAAAAATATATATTTTTTTGTACAATACGTGACTTTATTAATATTACGAAGCTGTATCTGAATTTTGGATACTGATAATTATGATGTCTTGTTGCATAGGTGAGGCTCAGCCTCACTTGCCTCACCTGGCGAGCCGCCTCTGACTGAAACGACTTTGTTCCAACTAATGTCGTGCTTCGAGATGTTCATACGATTTCTTATGTTACCTGTCACAACTCAAACCTACAATTTTTAGCAACAGTGTTATAAAAAACCCAATTATCAAGAATTTTCTTTTCCAGATTTAAACTAATGGTCACGAATTTTTAAAGCGCTTTCACTGTAAGCAAAAATTACTTTTACTTTATTCATATATACCTAAAATGTGTAAAACAGAGATTTTCACCGTTTTGTAGGCGAAAATTGGAGATAAATAATCATAATTTCGTAATTTCGATTTTGCTAAAAATAAATAATGTGAGTGAAAATATTACAACAAATATTTTAAAAATTTAAGATTCAAATTAAAACAGACTTTGAACTTCACAAATCAGTAATAAACATGATGCGTGAAATTTAATAACAAATAATCTTTACCGTAACCCGTCCATGAGGTCAACCTAACAACAAAAATTTGGTTGAAGGTTGTTTCAAAAGAACTTGCCTGGTCCCTGAAGAATAAAGTAAAAACCAGCGGCGTAAATAGCACTCCCGCAGTTTTTTCAACTTGAATTTTTAATTTTTAATTATTTTCTTTTTTTTTTTTTTTTTCAGATTTTCGATTTGCAAGTTTACGAGTTTTCAAGTTTAAGGGCCGGTTTATAGAACAGCGAGTTAAATATTTAATCCTCGATTAGTTTAACAGAGAATTAAAATGTGGAATATGAGCCCGTGATTGGTCCAAACATGCGCGTTGCCTCGCAACGGACCTCAATTAAAAGTTAATCGCGAATTAACTTTAACTTCGCTTTCTATAAATCGGGTCTAAATTTTTCAGTTTTTCAATTTTCCAATATTTGAATTTTTCAATTTTTGGATTTTACAATTTTTCGATTTGGAGTTCTTGAGTTTGCATTTTTCGGTTCAGTTTTTTGTTTTCTTTATTTTTTCAATTATTCCATTTTTCAATGTTAATTTTTTCAATTTTTCGATTCCTTCAATTTTCCATTCCTTCATATTTTCGATTTGCAATTTTTCGTTTCGGTTTTTAATTTCCTGCAGTATTTTTCAATTTTAATTTTTCGTTTGTTCCATTTTTCGGTTTGAATTTTACAATTTTTCATTTTTTTTTTGTTTCTTCAATTCTACGAGATGCAAGTTTTCATTTTTAATTTTTCAGTTTTCCTTTTTCAACCTTTTGGATGTTTCAATTTTTCGATTTGCAATTTTTCCTTTTGTGAATTTTTGTGAAAATGAAGTGAGCCATTCCTGATTTAACCACTAAAATAAACTGACTCATTCATTAATTTTTTTGAGCCACCTGTTTAACTAAGCAAATCTAAAAAATATTACTGGAATGATAAATCACAACTAAAAACTCATAATATTTTGCCCATTTTGGGTTGAATTTATTCGACAAAGTTTTTACAAGACGTCATCAATGGGGGGGGGGGGGGGAATAAACAGACATATATTAATTAACAATGTACTATGTTTACAATAACTTTAACCCGTCTGCAAGATTTTAAAGTATGTATTCAGTTTTGCAATTCTTGATTTATTTAATAAAATAAATTGACTGATTCATTAATTTTTTTGAGTCACCCTGTATACGCACCTCTAAAAAATATAAATGCAATGATAAATTACAAGCATAGATTGATTACATTTTGCACATTTTAGATAGGATTTATTCCGCAAAATTTTGAGATGACGTCATCAATTTTTTGGGGTTGATAAACAGATACATTTTGATTAAAAAGTTACCATACTTACGATAACTTCAAAACGTCTGGAAGCTTTGCAATTCTCTATTTAACCAATAAAATAAATTGACTCAGTCATTAATTTTTTTAAGACACCCGGTATAAGCAAATCTAAAAAATATTAATGGAATGATAAATGGCAATATTATATTTTGGACATTTTAGATAGGATTTATTCGGCAAAATTTTGCGCCAACGTCATCAACAATTTTGCAAGTACACATGTATTAATTTGGATAGATGCATCTGTGTAATTCATAAATGTTTTTGAGTAACCCGGTATAAGTAATTCTAAATACTATGAGCACAAGTATAAATTCATTTTTAATTTTTTTTGTTTCTTCATATTTCCGATTTGCAAATTTTCAAGTTTAAACTTTTTAGTTTTCAATTTTCCAACTTTTGGATTGTCCAATTTTTGGATTTTCGGTTCGGTTTTTTATTTTCTTTATTTTTTCAATTATTCCATTTTTCAATGTTTCGATTTAATTTTTTGTTTTTTCAATTTTTCGATTCTTCAGATTTTTGATTTGCGATTTTTTAATTTTTCAAGTTTCTTGTTACTTCAATTTTAAAATTTCTTTCCAATTTTTCGAATTAAAATTTCTCGAATTTTCAATTTTTCGGTTCCTTCATTTTTCATATCATCATATTTTTGATTCGCAATTTTTCGTTTCGGTTTTTAATTGCCTTCACTGTTATAATTTTTCAATTTCCCAATGTTTCGATTTTATAATTTTCTCTCTTTTTCATTTTAATTTTTCGTTTCTTCCATTTTTCGATTTGCAATTTTTCAATTTTTCATTTTTTTGTTTCTCCAATTTTACAAGATGCAAGTATTTATTCTTAAAATTTTTCAGTTTTCGTGCTTCAACCCTTTACATGTTTCAATTTTTTGATTTTGCATTTTTTCGGTTTTTAAATTTTTCATATCATCAATTTTTCCATTTGTAATTTTTCGTTTCGGTTTTTTATTTTCTTTATTTTTTCAATTTTTTGATTTTTCGGCGTTGTTTTTTAAACTTTTCTTTTTTCAATGTAAAATATTCCAATTATTGTTTTTTTTAATTTTTCGGTTTTCAATTATTCGATTCTTCATGTTTCAGGTTTTTTAATTTTTCGTTTGTTCAATTTTTGATTTGCGATTTTTCTAGTTTTCATTTTAAATATATAATAATTAAAATTTTTCCATTTTTTAATTATTGGATTTAAAAATTTGTTAATTTATTAATTTTTTCAATTTCCCGATCTTTCAATGTTAGAATGTTTCGACAATTATTTTTCAATTTTTGGATTTCTCAATTTTTCCATTCGATTCGTTTTTTTTTCTTTGGAACTTCTGATTCATTAATTTTTTTTTATTTTTACATTTCTCGATTTTTACCTTTTCAATATTTCAATTTTTCGTTTCTTCAGTTCATCGATTTACAATTATCGATTTTTCAGTTTTTCGGATTTTTCGATTTTTCAATTTTTTAACTTTTGAAAAATCTAAAATTGGAAATCATGAACTTGAAAAATTGAAGAAACGACAAATTTAAAACTGAGCAACTTAAAATCGAAAAAATACAAAATCGAAAAAAGAGAATATGTATGGTAAAATTAAAGAAATCGGAAAATATAATAATTGGAAATCCAAAAATTGCTAAACTGAAAAAGAAAAAAATTTAAAATCGAAAGAACATTGAAAAAACAAAAGAAATAAAAAACGATAAATTGTGATATAAAAAGAAGAAAATAAAAAAATCGAGAAAATGAAAAATAAAAATTAAAATCTTGAAAAATTGAGGAAACGAAAAACTGAAAAATCGAGAAAATTAGAAATTGAGAAACTGAAAAATCGAAAAATGAAAAATTGTAATATCGAAAAATTGCAAAATTGAAAAACTGCAAATCGAAAAATTGAAACATTTATAAGTCGAGAAATTTAAAAATTGAAAAAAATTAAAGTTGACAGAAGGCAATAATTATGAAACCAAAATAATGAAATAAAGAAAAAATTTTGTAAATAAAAAAATGAAAAAACAAAAAAATGGTCGAAGGTAAATAAATCCAGATTTTTCTAAATACCATATGATTTGATTTTGCGAATTTTAGTTTTCATGATAACCCTTCTAAGTTGAAATAAAGATATGTATGTAATGTTAAAGTATATGTGAAGAAACGTGCTATGCATTTGACTGAGTTTTTCCATTACAAAATTTTGTGATCAACTGTTTGCAAGGACACGTACACTATCCAAATTTTCGGGAAAATGGAATGAGTCGTTCTTCATTTAATGAATACGATAAACTGCCCCAGTCATTAATTTTGTGAGTCCCCTATGTAAATAATTCTAAAAACTATATAAGTGCATTCATAAACCACAAGTATACAGTCATAACAGTATATACAGTATTTTTGGGAGGGGATAAACGAATAAATTTTTATTAACGATTTACTGTAATAACGACAATCTTAAAACGTTTGCAATATTTCAGAGCATTCGGTTTTGCAGTTTCAAAGTTAAATTGCAAAATGCTATAATAGAATTTTGATTTTTTTGTGTAAAAATGTAAATATCTAGGATAAAAACCCAACACGAATTCATACACAGACATGTACGAGTGCTTTATTTTATTAAAATAAAAAAATATCTATATTATTGTAAATTTTGGAGTTGACGGCATCCAATGGGTGGTGGGGATGACTGGCCAAATTTTGGTTAGCGGTTAAGGATACGACATAGATACAAAAGTTGACAACAAAATTGATACAGAGGATAGAGACGCATACGGAAACGGGAGACCATTTTTTCGAGGTTATGAAACGTCAAGAAAACATGAAAGCGGTAAGTCGCCCGATGGGATAGAAAACGATAAAGCAACAAAATATACAAATTTCTTTGCGATATGTACGTTTGTGTTTTATGTATTCCACAGTCAACCGACGTCACGTTTTTTTTAATCACATCGTAACGCTTTGAGCTTAAATTAACCGTTAGTATAAGCTCATAAATCACACAAATGCATACAAAGTCTACAAATAGATGTTCAGTGTTAAAAATACGCAACGATTTAAAAATCTGAAGGTGATCGAAAAATACGTTTTTTAAAACAGTGATTACACATGTCATGATTATAAATACACACTTAATGCACTGATAAAATGATTATCCGCTTAAATAATTACAAACTCACTTGGTCTTAGTTCCACTTCTTTCACTTTGATCACGTTTTTATTCGAAAACGAAAATAGAAAACTCATTCTTACAAATTTTCTTAAACGTCTGCCACCCAAATTCGCTCAAAAATACACTCACTTATCGATCAGCCGATTCATTTCTGGATTATATTTTTCTATCGCTGTGTAAAATCAGTTTCGTTATTTTATCTTCGTTTTGATTGCAAGGAAAATATCGCTGTGACGTATAAATGATTAGGTAAATAACAAACAACATTTATGGGGTCATTCTAGTCAGGTGCGATATTTTTTCGCACAAGTTATTTTAAAGCTAGCAGACGAAATAATTTTCGCCTATCAGTCCATCAACCCAAAATCTCTAGGCGAAACGAGCCAACAATGGGTTTACTGCAATTAATGAACTTAGACCTTGTACCCATAACGGTGTTTCGTGGATAAAATAAATGAATAATTCCCAGTGAAAAAATAAAACGTTGATTAGTCGGATTATAACTCCGCTAATTACGCGAAATGAGTTACGAATTATGCGGTCATCCTTAAAACTTGTAATACATCTTCCCAACTAAGAATGTACAAATTTTATAAATTCTTTTAATTTCTTACAGACAAATAAGTGCATGTACTCGAGTTTATTAGTTAAATAGGCTAGCCCACGACCGCTAGCGCCGCAATAATGCATGCCACGGTCCCAACCAACACAATCCACTCTCCACATTATCCTGCAATTTAGATTTATAAGGTGTCACGAAAATTATTTAAACGGTGAATATAAATGGATTTATAATTATTCATCCTAGAATTAGTGAAGTGAAAGTACTGTCATTTGTTGGTTTAGAATAATGGTCCACCGGAAAAAAGAACGTATCATTAATGGAAAACCTGCAATTGTTGGAAGATGTCGAAACTAAAACAAACGGGATCTCCACAACCTTCATGATACAGATGATTACTGTTTGGAGAAAGACGAAATTTCGTCATCGATTTTCTTTACAATTCTAAGTGTGTTTCAATATGGGGGAAAGCGTTTATCGATTCGATAATACTGTTGACACTGACATTGAGGGTAATCCGACAATGACATCGAATTCTATCTCAATATAAACAATGCGCTATGAGATTTTATTCGTATTCAATAACTTTTCAACGCAACATTTAAAGACATATGTAGTTGGATTCATTACTTAAAACACAGGCATCAAATTACATAATACGCCGTGATGAAGTTTTCCTAACTTTAACAACATGTTGCCAACTTTTTTCTGTGACCATTTAACTAATAGAAAGATCTATCACAATTAAAACGAAATCCTTGCTGACGTCACTGTGCAAAAACACCTATTTACAAAAATACATTTCTGTTCTGAATATAACCATAACTTACAACTGATTATACAAATTACGCACGATTAATAACACAATGATTCCATTAGGATAAGACAGCAACATCATGAATAAAAACACTTACTTTATTGTTAACTCTTTAACGGTAATTGTGATTCCTGAGTTTTTATTATTTGCTTATTTTTAAAATTAACGGCGAATTCAAATATGCACCCAAAACGTTCGAGAACAAACCTGTCCAAATTGCGGTGCATCTCAAATCCGTGACCGAACTGCGGTGCAAAATTTTGTTACTACCTGATACTTTATACGAGACTACGGTAAAATTCTCAGTTCGGGGTTAAGTACTCGAAATTCTGAATAAAAAACTTACTAAATATTTTGTAAATAACATATCTATATATGTACTATATATTCTATTATTTTTAAATTTACTGTCAATAAATCCACTTTGTTAACTTTTCAATCATGTTGTGTATGAAAAACGAACCGTTGATCAAATACATAAATATTAATAAATTGCAGTGATGGTAGATGTTATTGTTAGTGATCTAATTCCGAAAGATATGATTATGATAATAAAATCAATACAATAAAGTCATCATAACTGTTTGAGAACAGAAAATATTGTATTACATATAAGATGCATACAGTATCTTATAAACTAAAATTATGATATGACTAGTAACAGAAAATTTGTAGGCGACACATTTCACAAAATTATATCCAAAAATTGCATGATTTTTATAGTGGGCAATTTTTGATTGAATGAACATCTGTCTATGAAGCAGTCTTTTTCAATACTTATCGAAATATGGTTTTTCGTTTTTATGCAAAAATTTCAATTATTTTTCTGATTTCCCTCAAGATTTAAACATTTATACAATAGTTTTAAAAACCCCTACTGTTTCAGAACGAACCGCAATTCGAAATATTTGAGCAAAATTTACACCGCAGTTCGGATACGACCGGACAAACTCTTAATTTAAACAAACATTTTAAAATTTGTTTCACGAGTGAATAGAATTTTATATGTTTAATGACTGTTGTGGGTAAGTTCGTATAAGAAATTACCTTAATTTAGTTTTCAATGATAAACACAAAGAATGAATATTGTAAATAGACTGTATATACCGTGTGAGAGCAATAAAAAACACGATGAAAGACAACCATGTTTGAAAATTTGTTTTTATAGAATATTCGTCTCGTCAGATTACCGTCAATGTGAAAGTTTGAGTTAAAAATGCAGCTATCATAGACAAACTTTCAAAAATCCAAGGCTGTCTTTGATCGTATTTTTTATTGCTCTCTTGGTATGTAATTGAATAAAAAGTGACATTTTATTAAATTATCCTACAACGAGAATTTTCAAGTTTCTTACAATTATTTAGAAAGAGAGAAAGCAAAAAAATTGGTCGATGACTTCGACAGAACTTCCCTCGCCCATGAAGTGCAGCCAAATAAATCCCACTTCTCTGAAAAATTATCTTTTTTTTTGCGATTTTTGTTTTCTGATAAGCTCTATAAAGTAAAAACCAGTGGCGTAAATAACGCTCCTTCAGCTAATTTGACCTGGATTTTTTCTTCAATTTTTCATTTTTTTGTTCCTCCATTTTTTCGATTTGCATTTTTACTTTTCAAGCTTCAGCTCATGATGAATAAAACATTCATCACAATTGAGAAGGGGTGGGTGGGTGGGGCTTATATTTTGTCCATTTTTCTTAATATACGAAGTCTTCTTCTCCCAACAAGAAACTGATAACATGTTTAACTATCCTGTTGTTGAAAGAGAACTCCATATATTAAAAAAAAAAAAAAATAAGGACCACCCACCCGCCCCGATCTCAATTGTGATGAATTTTTCATTCCTAATCAGACCGAAGGGCGGAGTTTAACTGCAAAATCCTCATTTCTCTACAAGAAATTATCATATAAAATATGTTTTTACATCAATATTACTCTAAAAAATTCTACCCTTTTAAAAACAAATTTCATATGGCAATTTCTTGTAGAGAAATGATGATTTTGCAAACTAAACTCCGTCCTTCATCTCATAATGAATAAAACATTCATCACAATTGAGAAGGGGTGGGTGGGCGAAGATTTGAACCTTAAACGAAAAAACTGAAAGCGGATTCGTATACTACAAGTGTGTGGGAGTATTTTTGCATAGCATTCAACGCATTTTAAAATAAGGTTCATTGAGATGACGTCATCAAATTGTTGGTGGGGATAATTAGCCAAATTTTGGCTAGCATTTAACCATCTATATGATATTTCTAACATTCTAACATACAAAATTTGACAACAATCGGTCCAACAGTTTCGGAGATTATATGCCTAATAAAAATGGATACAGACAGACAGACAGACAGACAGACAGACAGACAGACAGACAGACTACTTTTTTCGTACTGTAGGGGTCATGAAAAGTAGAGAAAATATAAAAGTGGCAATTCGTCCGATCGACTCGATTACTATACTTCCTTAGCTTACCCTCGGGAAGTATAGTAATGGTTTCGCATTTTTTTATGTTTTCCGCTTCCAAAGTTAAATTCTCTCCCAACACGGATTCATAAATCGCCAGGTCCAGGAGTATGTTATTTTATAAAATTTAAAGAACGTTCTTTGTAAGATGACGTAATCAATTTTTGGGGGACCGTAAACGGATAAACTTTGATTAACGATTTATCATGCTTCCGATAACGTTAAAACGTTTGAAAGATTTCGGTGCATTCGGTTTTGCAATTTCAAAGTTAAATTCTAAAATGTCGTTATACAATTTTGATTTTATTTCCAAAAATCTGGATGCCTGGCGTAAAAACTCAACACGGACTCATAAACTACAAGTGGAGGAGTAAGTTATTTTATAAAATTTAAATAACATTTTCATTTACTACAACAGAAGTGGAGATGATGTCATGACGTTGGTGGTGGTGATAAGACACATTTTGCTTCCGTTCTACCGTCTACACGATATTCCCAATGTACACATAAAATTTGATAGCAATCGGTCTGGTAGTTTCCAAGATTGTCTAATAAAACTTGACACAACTGTTAAACAAGCAGACGGAAACGGGGACCTATTTTTTCGTACTTTTGGGATCATGAAACGTCATGAAATCCATAAAAACAGCCAGTCGCCTGATGGACCCTTTTACAATACTTCCTTACGTTACGCGCGGAAAATAAAGACACGATCAAAGACGGCCATGGATTTTTGGAGATTTGTCTTTGATTTTCAAATCAAGCTTTCAAATTGGCAGTAATCTGACAAGAGAAAAATTCTATCAAACATAGTCTTTGATCATTTGATTTTTGTGAAATTTTTACTTCAAGATCAATATCTCAATTATTGACGGAAACTTCGAAACGCGGTTTTCAGCACTGTTTTCAGCTTACAAAACTCTAGAAATCATACTAGATGCGTTGTCGACTTTTTGGTTGAAAATGTGTCGTAGAAGTTGCTACAAGCTTTTTATTGTACCTCACTTCCAACAAAAAAAATGCGATTTCAAAAATTTTCGAAGCTACTAAATTTCCATAATAAATAAATCAGACTGTGATTTTTAGAAATACGTGATGCAAAAATTTCAACAAAATTTAAAAATGTATACGATAATAAATTGTTTTAAAAAACTGCATTATTATAGTGAAAGTTGTGGACAGATTATATATAATATTTCAAAAAAAAAAAATCGTTAGATAATGGAGATCTTACATTCTGAAAATGTACTGAAAATCTGAAAACGTAGCAACTTGCCTTAAGCTATTAAAGCAAACCGGGAGATGTCAACGATGTCAACAGTGTCAACGTATTAGAATGTACAGAACACAAAGTAAATTGGTAATGAATAAACAGAGGGTGGCACAGGGAACAATTAAAATTTGTAAAATACACAAAATGAATATTTTAGTAGTATGCTCTCTGAAAATGGTTAAAAAAATTCAAAGATAAAAATTCCAACCTGATTTACTAAGTTTTGAAACACAAAATATTTTTGCTATTTTATTATAATCCGAAATTCTGTAAAATTTTCGCTGTTTTTTGATTATGTTAACATTTTCCTAACGGCAACCCTTTAAAACTTTCAAATAACAATTACGGTGGTTTATACGCGCTTGGTAAATTTTCTTTCTCAATAAGAGACAAAGACAAAAAATACCTACAAAATAAGTAAGATAACAATTAATTTTCGTCTTTCCACTCCACGAGATTGATTTTTTTTTTTAGATTTTCCCCATTACGTAAAACTTAAAAAGGCGTCAAGTTTACAGACCGTTTGTTCGCCTTTTAATCATCACGCCTAGGGAAGAAACTGGAAGTGATGAAAGAAAATTATCCGCGATCCCTCCAGCATAACGCTCCAATTTCCAAGTTTCAATTTTGAAAAAAGAGTGATTATAATAGCTACAGCGTTCCATTTTTAATCGTCCATACTTCGGTCTTTCCGCTAGCGTTTTCGTTGTTCATTTCACTAATGGTATACTTATCAACACCTCGCAATCTTTCTGCCTTAATTAAACAGTTCACCTATGAGCTATAATAAGTAATTTAGTCCAAATTTGGCAAATTTCATTGTCTTAAAAATGATTGCGTGAGTTCTGGTAAATTACCCACCAATCCACAATTCTTTGCGGAAATAATTGTCAAAAAAAGAAGTCCTACTTATGCATGAACATAATAATACACCTGAACTTACCTTCTTGATTTAGCGGGGTAATGGTGGTGGTTGAAGTAGGAGCCAGTGCAAGAAAATTGGGGCACAACTAGCCCCATCCAACGCTTTAAGGCCCCCTGATGGATGTCGGCGAACACCTGCACAAAAAATTGATGTAAATCCATGAATAATGCTTTTCCAAGCGTTCACTGGACATAACGGGTTTTCCAACACAATGCACAACGTAGGTGGAAAAGACATAAAGCCTACGATTTAATTTCTGGCTATTCGTGCACACTCAAAACAATCATCAAAGCCAAAATGAGGCAAAAACGACCCCCGTAAACGCGCCAAGGGGGCTTTTTTACCCCCATTTTGGCCAGTTTGACAGTTGTCGTTGCAGCAAACAAAAGCCTCCAACTGTGACACTTACGATGTGATTTTGTTGCAGAATTCGGCTGGATATCACACTAGAACATGGTGCAAGTCGAAAAAGAGCGCAAAAAACGACAATAAACAACAACGAGGGTCAATTAACTGGTCCCGAATAAAACAACGAAAAAAATGAGTTTGTCTGGCGGTTACACGACGGGATGAACCGGGCACTTTATCACAATTTTCTATCACTGCAAATGATTGATCAGATTTGAGTTAATCTCATGTTTTCATTAACTTTGCTTTATTTTCGGCACAATAAACAAAATTATTGTCAAGTATGAACGTGATATATTGACTGGAATTTGACACTAGCGCCGCGGCGGAACCAATGGCAACCAAGCGGCAATACCACCTGTCACCGGCAGGGGGCATACGAGTACGAAAGCTGACAAAAGCTGTCAAGTTTGTGTAATGTCAACATAACCCTAATTCGAGTGTAAGGGTGCATTTTTTTACAAATAGGACGTTTGCTGAATCATTATCGCAAACAAAATTCAACAATCAGAACGCCTGAAAACAAACTAAAACGTAGTAAGTGAAAATGGACATCTTCAGCAAGACTGTTGAATCTAGGAGTAACACCCCGAAAACCTATGAATCTGATGACGACTCCAACTCAAATACTACAGCGGATCACAACGTCAAACAAGAACAAGATCTAACTGAAACCGACCATATGGACATAAGTCATCAACTCACGTCTGAAATTCACATTAAAGATGAACATACCTCATACCTAGATTCGGATATAATTATGCCAGAAGCGTTACACAACAGCAGTTCCCAGTCCAGGAAAAAGGAAATAAAGACTAGAAAAGAAATGGAGGAGGAGGAGCGTGAAAAAATGCAGTAAGTAACGACACTAAAACCTGATTATAAAGTAAACAATGAATTTGCTAGAGTTTTAGTGTCTAATTTTACTGAAGACCAGTTAGATCGCTATGAGATGTACAGACGGTCTGCGTTTCCAAAGGCCGCAATTAAAAGGTTAATGCAGACCATTACTGGTTGCTCTGTTTCACAAAATGTTGTTATCGCAATGGCAGGTATTGCGAAGGTGTTTGTTGGAGAAGTTGTAGAAGAAGGTAAGAGCTTTATATTTTCGTTTCGCATCATCGTTATTTTAAAACGAAAGATAAACCTCAAAATTTAGTACAGCTTTTTTGAATTATTGATCACAGAACATTTTAAAACGGAAAAGTTAGGCGGCACGCGAGGTCTATGATGCAGTCTATCTACAATACGGGAAGTCGTGTCTGAAGGCAGTAAAAAGTTTTTGTTTTTTATGTCATAAAACTTTTTCATTTAAGAAATTCAAGTTTTTGGTCATGTCGTAACTTTAATTATTCAAAAGTTGTGGCAGCGAATCCGTTGTTTGAAAGATTAAAACAAACTTTTTACGCTTATTTTGAGGTAACTGTCACCGTACTTTGTGTAGCATAGTCATTTGTAACAATTTGAGTCCAAGTAAGACCACAGAATGGTAACTCCTGTTCCTCATTTTTCATCGCAAAACCCTACACCTTTTCCAATGCATTATTTATTATGGCTTCTAAACTTTTTACAATTAAAATGAACACTCGTGCACCTGATCACGAAATTTTCGTAGATCCCAGGCAATATTGATCTAATATAAATTGTCCGTATATCTTCTACCGTGGCTAACAGTTTGGTTGCTGTCTCTGTGTATGACACTTTTTACGGCATTATTAAGCTCGTTATGCCTAATGTACTTTTATTATAGTAGAGTCATTAAAAGCAGAAATCTCTTGCAATTGACCATGAATTTGAAAAACAATAAAAGATCGCTTCATAAATATCTATACATGAAGTATGTCATAAAAATGACCAAGACTAATCCGGATAAGAAAGAAAGCATCAATGTGAAATTTAAATTACGTTTCCGGCGAAGTGAATCAAAATCGCGGCCCAATCCGAGAAAAATTTTATATGAGCCATTATTTTTAGGTGAATAACGTGATCATGCTAATCCTTGTAAAATTAATTTTGAAAATTAGATGAAAACGAGTAATCAAAAAGTTTTTAGATTAGAGTTGGCCAGGAAAATATTTGTCATGTCTTTGATTAAAGTGCAAATGTCAAAAATCCAAATTATTGAAATACAAATGAGGTTATGCATGACACTTGCAGTTTAAGGCCAGTCGCTACGTTTTCGGTCTATTTTCAAAATTTAATATCTTCGTTATTAACAGACCTACGATTAGGAAATTTTAAATATATGTTGTCCCTAACTTTCGTTATATAACGCAAGGGCAATTTTGTTAAAAATAGTTTGTGATAATATTTTTCTTTTAGTTTTAGTGAAATTTTTGCATAACGTATTTTTAAAAATCAATATCTCAATTATTAAAGGAAATTTCAGAACACGGTTTTCAACACTGTTTTCAGCTTACAAAACTCCAGAAATCATACCATATTCAACTATTTTTGTTTGAAACGATACACAGCAAAAAAAAGCTTGTGTCATAGAAGTTGCTAACTTTTATTTTTACTATATCTCAGTCCCTACAAATAAAGTCAAAAATAGACCTAGTACGATTTCTAAAGTTTCAAAATTTCCATAAATAACTGAACTATTGATTTTTTAAAATAAAATTTAAAAAATGTATGATAATAAATTGTTTAAAAAAAACAGCCCTCACAGTTATGTAGTGAAAGTTGTGGACAAGTTACACTTAAAATTTCATAACCATATGTGTGTTAATAATGGAGATACTACATTCTGAAAACATATTGACAACACCACAAAAGCCAAACGTAGCGACTCCTCTTAATCAAAAATATGATAAATATTTCCATGGCCAACTCTAATCTAAAAACTTGTTGATCACCCGTTACAAATATATTCAGTTCAGAACTCGTATAAATTTGATTTTTATGCGATGTTGAGTATTAGAAAGCTTGTCGAAAATGCAGTTTTAAGTTTTGGATTTGATGTGAATTTTTAAAATTTAGAAGTACATTAGCCACCTGTTACCTTGTATTTTTTCCTTTGAATTAGTTCATACTGCTTGCGACGGTGTGTGTAATTTCCGAATAATAATCTGAGCCAAATTTAACAATTTTATTTTTTAATAATTAACAGTTAGGTTTCAACTATTGAGTCTATTTTACCATGGTTCCTGTGAGCTCCCGAATCCGCTAACTTCTGATACGTTTCTTGTTAACTGAAACTTTTTTATTATTATTATTTTGACTAATTTCATAGTTTGAAAATTTTATGGAATCCGTTTCCATCTCTTACCGACTTCATTAGACAGATAATCCGAATTCACTGAACTCTTGGTTTGAAATTTTAGAATTACTTTAAGATTATGGAATCTATGATAAAACACTATTCAACGTTTATTTACCTATTCTCGCTGAAAATTGATCACTTCACATCATTATTTTGTTAAACAATCCCATATGATCGAAAAAAGTTGGTTAGTCAGCCATGGAATTAATTTCAAAAAATTGTGTTGGCAAAATCTGCGCTGTCACTCTATTCGTTTTTGAGGTTACGGGAAATTGTTGGCAAAATTTTCTTGTTGGATAATCAAAAGTTGCAACGACCTGTACACTAACAACACAAATGTCAAACTGACAGGCAACTTCAATGGAAAACAAAAGTATTGTTACCACAGTTTAAAAAAAATTATATGGCTAACTAGACGACGTTTTTTTTTCGATTATATGGTATTTAAATCTATTAATATTTTTTAACTTTGGCATACAGTATATCCTAAAAACATACAGTTTGCAGAACACAATTTTACAATTTATTTTAGGACCAACATGTGAAAATTTATTTATTTACCCCTTTAGAAAATACTATATGATTTGCAAACGTCTTCTGAAAAAATATTAAATAAGTGTTTGTAAACAATATAACATAACACGTGTGTGTTTTATTTTTTAGAGCAGCTTGTACAAAGTGTTTCAAAAAAATTAGACAGAACTTCCAGCACCTCTGCAGTACAGTAGAACAAATACAGCGTCTCCGAAAAATTATAAAATTTAATTTTACGAATTTTATTTTTTATGATAACTCCAAAATAACGACATGTGTCGTCTGTTCGAGGACAGTTACAAAATCATGCTAATTTTTAGATGACGTCATCAATTTGCTGAGAGGGGGAGATGTGTTAAACGGATACATTTTGATTAAACATTTACCATCCTTACGATAACTGCAAAACGTTTACAAGATTTCTGAGCATTCGGTGTTGCCGTTTCGAAGTTAATTCTGGATATTTTGGGTAAAAACTCAACACGGATTCATAAATCGCAAGTCTAGGAGTATGTTATTTTATAAAATTTAAATAACATTTGGAGGCTTTAAACATTTTATTAAATCCAGTTATTAATGAACTTGTAACGTCAACGAACAATGTTATTTGTTCTCAAAGTCCCCAAGCTGTATAAAAAAAAAATGAGTCAAGTATTTCTATAACTCTTTTGGTCTCTCTATCTTGTTAACGTTAATAAATATCAAGTTATCTCTGTGGCGGCGTAATAATAGGTTAGTAAGCGAAGAAAGATAAACCGCTCTGTAGTCTAGTGGTCAGGGCACCCACCCGACAAGCAGGAAACGTCATCCCATTATTTTTGATGGGGATGATCAGACACATTTTGGTTAACGTTGTACCATCTACACGATGTTCCAAATATACATATAAAGTTGGACAGCAATCGTGCTGCAGTTTCTAATGTGTCTAAGAAAAATAGACACAGGCAGACAGATGAAAACGAGAAAACATGAAAGTAACCAGTCACGTAAACATTAAAAATAAATGAATAAGTACATCAGAAATGAAACGGTTTCCCAATTTTTATCTGTATACAAGAATTGAAACTGATTTTAGTGAGATTTTATTACCCTTAAACTGATGAATTTTTGTTACTTAACATTGACTTCAATTGCTTATTCCACAAGTAACATTTTAAGAAAACATTGTAATTAATCCATTGCTATGGTAATCATAACTCGCTCTATATAATTTACGCAGTGTAGGCAGTTTAATTAGCCAGCACTGTAATTATTGTGTTATCAAAAGTGAGATATTTACCCTCGCGGAAAATTTAATAACGACATCACAAGATTTTAATGAATAAATCTAAATTGAAACATGTAGCAGAACGTGTAATCCACCTCTATATTTATTTTATTGGTTGCTCGTTTTTGTGATTCCAAATATTACTAATTTGTAATTAACTGATTTTTAATAAACCGTTTTCGCAGAGTTCTTTAAATTTCAAAAATGAAAGGGCGAATAATTGACTCCTTTTGAATTTGTGATCACTAATTAATATTCAGTAATTGTAAGAGATTAAAAGAAGTTTTTTTTATTCATCTTCAAAAAACTGATAACGTCACTTCAAAAACTTGTCTAATACAGGTGATCAAAAAATGGCGCACTAAATCTATCACTCGTTCTTAAGCACTGTTTATTGAACAAAGAAAAAACAATTTAAAAATTCATTATTCAAAATAATTTTGGTGTTGTATTTTTTCCATCGTTCTCTCCATTTTAAAATACACAAAAAACCTTCAAAATTGTTCAGAATGAATCTGACAACAGTGCCTAATTTTTTCACTTTTAAATCTAAATCGGTATTTCGTTTGAACGTCAAATGAGGTATTTGAAGCAAAGTGATCTTTCTGGGAATTTGACTCGTACGGTTGAGTTAGTGCGCCATTTTTTGATCATCCTGTATATGTTACCGAAAAATATGCGTTGGAACACAATCTGGCTTGTCATTTTTATTTTCCCAGTTACTTGCCCCCAATGTCGTAGTTCATGAGTATTTTTTTATTTATTTAAAGGTATAGATAACAATTACATTGTCTATATCAGAATTAACATGTTTACACCTACCAAAAACTTATTATGATCTTACATAACCAAGAGATTTTTTAATAATTATCAATATCAGTTGGTATTATTGCTTGTCATTTTTCATTGACAAGAGAGTTATCTGTAATTAAGCAAAGCTTCTCTAATTTTGGAGCTAGAATACTCAATTTAAGATAACTTAAAATATGTACACCTTATTTTAAAAATAAATAAAATAAATATCGTACGTAATATAAAAATGCGAACTCGCGGTTCTCAGTCGTCGGGGCTACAAAAAAATCATCACACCCAAACATTTTTTACGAATACCTAGTTTCTGGCCTTGCAAATGAAATAATAAATTCAACGAACTTATTCTTACTATGGATAAAATTTTATGTTCTTGGAGCATGTTCAAAGAGACCCAGTTAAATAATAATGAACAGCCAAGAGTAGCTACGCAAAGAATTATCTCAATTTCGGTTTCATCACCAGAAAAATTTTATTTTGGAACATAATTTGACATTAATAGGTGTTGTAATATTAAAGAAATAAAAGCAAAAACACACTTTGTCTTATTGTTGCATCCAGTTACACTTACAAAGAGTAAGAAAATATTTTTCCTCTTTTTAGATTGTCATGGATCTAAAACTCATACACTGGTAACAGAAAATATTAACTCGAGAGACAAGAACTTGGATCTTCGTCAAATGATCGACAAATCTACAAACACTCTCATTACAGGAGATTATTTTCCTTTAAATACAAGTATGTTAGATCCGCCAGAACTCCCTCATATTAAAGAGGAGCCTCACAGCGCATACGTTTTTGAATATCTCCCTCCCAAGTCTCCACGTTGTGAAGACACCAACCCAAATGTAAAAACCTCACCTGTGCAACCTGACATTTTGACTATTCAACTACCGGAACAAAAACCAAAACCCGAAAGAACAGCCTCTTCAAGTGTGCCATTTTTTGAAGACCAGCCAAAGAAAGAAGACAAAGGACCAAATCTAGAAAACGACACGAAAAATTTATGCCGACGCCAACCAGACTTTTGTATTTACTGTGAAACCGATGTGTTAAATTTCGCCCGTCATCTTAGAAGAATCCATGGGTGTGAACCTGAAGTTATTAAAATACTCTCGGTGCCAGCGAGTTCTCCCGAAAGGAAGCACTTAATTTCCGAGTTAAGGAAAAGGGGCAATTTTGTCAAAAATTCACACATGTGCCTGAAACCCGTGAAAAGCGGAAAAATGGGAAATGGGGTCAGATATGTACCGTGTAAACACTGTTTGGGCTTCTATTCCTCTAAACAATTATATCGCCATGTGAAAACGTGTAGATCGAGAGAAACCGTTCGGACTGTGTACTCACACTTAACTGATGCACAAAACGTGCTGCTGAGGCACAAACAGATAGATAAAGATTTAGTGAACATCGTTTTTCCAAAAATGCTTGCAGACGACATATCAATGGAAGCAAAATCGGATCCGTTAATTTGCATGTTTGGTGCGAGATATATTAAGTGTCACAGGGAGAGACATTTTGTTAATATCTGCTCGAGAAAAATGAGAGAACTGTCGAGGTTGCTAATTGAAATCAAGAAGCAGAAACCTTTGATTCAATCTTTGTTTGAAGCGCTGCGCCCGGAAAATTTTCAGTTATTCGTTCAAGCCACAAAAGTCATTGCAAAGTATGATCCAGAGACAGATAAATTTGAGACACCGACGTACGCATTGAATATTCAAAGTTCGTTAAAACAGTGTTGCGACATAGCAATTTTAACAGTTTCAAAAGATAGCAGTGTTTGTGATATAGAAGCGGAGGAAGAGTATAAAGCCTTTAAACAATTACTCGAAGATGCCTGGAAGTTTGAAATTTCGGCTAAATTTACTGTTAGCAACAACACTCAAAAATTTAATAAAGTTCCCTTAATTCCATTGGTCGAAGATTTGAAGGCTTTGACAGACTATCTGGAACAAGAAGGCGAAAAAACCTATTTAGATCTAGAAAGTAACCGAGATTTACTCTCTTATAAAACCCTTTCAGAAATTGTATTTTGTCGTTTGTTATTGTTAAATAGGATGAAAATTGGAGAATTGGAAAAAACACGTTTATCAATTTATGTGTCTGAAGACACCACCCAAAACGATGATTTGTCGCATTTCGTTACACTGTGCGAAAGAATATTATTAAAAAAATTCAAAAACATAGTTTTAAGAGACAGTCAGTGTAGAGACATACCGGTCCTGTTCAGTTCAGAACTTCAAAAATACACAGATAAGTTAATTGAACTGCGGACTAACTTTATTAGAACTGAAAATGTCTATTTATTTGCCGACATATATACAAATAATCCCATTGAAGCCCACAAAATATTTAGAACCCACGCCCTCAAATCAGGCGTCAAAAATTGTAATGCCTTAATATCCATACGTTTAAGGAAGCATTTGGCCACTGTAGCTCAATTACTTACCATGTCAAACTACGATCTAGAACAACTTCAAACTTTTATGGGACATAACCAAGATACTGAAAGACCATTTTATGTGCAACCTCTTGACATACACCAGGTTGCTAAACTTTCAAAAACACTGTTATTCAAAGAGAGAGGTAAGACTGGGGAGTTAAAAATCAAAACTTTAAGTGAAATTGATATGGAGATCGACTCCGAAAACGACGAAACAGATAATGAAGCGCAAGAGGATCTTGAAATTTTATGTGAATATAGTTCTTCACGCAACAAACCAAATAAAATTCCTCGGAAACTGATCCCATGGACCGTTGAACAAAAAGCCGCTGCGAGAAGTTTTTTTGCGGAGAATATTGCAAATAAAAAACCGCCGAAGAAAAATGATGTTGAACAGTTACGAATAAGATACAACAGCTTATTTGATAATAAATCTTGGCCACAAATAAAGGTTTTCGTGCAGAATATTTACAAGAAAAACACATAAGTGTGCATTTCACTCAAAAATTTTATATTTACGCTGTTTTCCTGATTTTTGAATCAGGGTTAAGTGTTTTTGTGTGTTGTTTTTTATGTAAAATCGTGTTATTTAAATAAAGATTATTTTTTTGTTACTAGTTTCCAGTTAGAATTGAAAATAACTATAGAATATTCATCATACTTTTACATGGTTTTAATTATATTCAAAAAAGACAATATATGATCTATTATATAGTCAAAAATAAGAGTCATAAGGAAACTTGTATATTTTATACTTTGTGATATAAATTTAAGGACTCTATGAAAACCTTGCAAATATTTAGGTTAATATTTTCCAATGCAACTCAAAAATATTACAAAATATCAGCCCCTCTATAAAAAAAAAATCCTTCAGAAGTTCCAAAAGCATACAATAATTAATAATAGACGAACTGATTGATAAATTGTATGAAAATCTTACGCTTACTGTGATATCTAGTAGTATTACAACGTTTCTGTTTCCATTATTTATTTTCCAGAAAAAAAGTGCAAGTGCTGATTTAGTCACCGTGAATCGACAAATTTTAGTTTATCTTTTATCTATGACCTTCAATCCAGCAAATTCAATCTCTGTTTATGTAATTACAGAATATGAAATGCGGGATTCCCCTACCATCCAAGTGTAGTATTCTAAGCATTATCTTGGTCAGTTAATTTGTGCATCCTGTACGTGAACATCGTTATTTAATTGATTAATTAATTCAAAGAAGAATTTTTGCTCCCTGAAAACAGAACTTACAGTTGTGAATTTGTTGTTAAATGTGAGAACAGTTATTTACCATATATGAAGAAAGTGTGCTCCGTGAACATCAGTTATTGTCTTGGTATAGTTTTTTCGTGATAAACTTTGTGATGAAACCTGGATGAAATATTCGCCGAGTCCCAACGAAAGGACGCTATTCTATCACACTTTTTGTCAAGTGTTGTCGTTTGTAAGTGATAAAAATCATAGAAAATCATGTGATCGTATTTTTTTATAATTTAAATATTGGTAGAAATAATAAGACTTTGGCTAAATTTTTACATGCAGATTGAAAAAAAAATGGTTGGAAGTTATTTCGCTAAAACTTCCCTCGCTTCTAGAATACAGTGGAACAAATGCAGACTTGAAAAATGATAAAATTTAAGTTTGAGATTTTTTCTATGATCATCTCTATGAGCTGAAATTAATATAAATGTGAATTGTTAAAGTACGGGTAAAGACGCATAGTGTGCACAGGTTTCTAGTGAGTTTTTCCATATAAAAACTTTTTGATGACGATAATTTTTCTGAGAAGCTATAAACGGATAAGTTTCACTATGATTACAATAACCGCAAAACGTTTGGAAGATTTCAGAGCATTCGGTTTCGCAGTTTCAAAGTTAAATTGCAAAATGTGATTATACAATTTTGATTTTTTTTTAATCTGAATGTCCAGGGTAGAAACTCACCACAAGTGCAGCAATGTTTTATTTTATAAAATTAAAAACAAATTTACTATTGACGTCATCCGATTGGTGGTGGGGAAGATTAGCCAAGTTTTGATTAGCGTTCTACCTTCTACAATCGATCGATAGTTTCGGAGATTATCTGTCTAATAAAAATCGACACAGACAGACAGACGGAAACGGGAGACCACTTTTTTCTACTCTAGAGGTCATGAAACGTCCAGAAATTATGAAAAAAGCTGACGCTCAGAAAGTAACAATTTTTTTGTGTTATCTTTGACCGGAGAAAAACTAGTACGTTTAGTTGATAGGAAAAGTATCTTTCTGAACTTCTAGTAGTTCTTTAGACTTAGCTGTCGCCTTGGCCGGAACTTCTACCAGTGTCCGGAAATATTAAACTTTCGTACTAATTACGCAATGTACTATTCTTGCCCAAAAATTTTAAACCAATTTATGTAATATGCACTTACAAATTGTACTAGGTTTAATTTATTTTTGTTACAAAAACTTTTGAAGCCTTCTCCTGGAATTTTTGGTGTTCCCTGGACACTACGGGCCTGAAAATACAAAAAAACCTTCAAATTTTAGCTAGAAATGATATTTTAGTCGAAATTTATGAGTTCTGAGCTACATTTCGGCTTGTTTTGACGATTCTGAACATCTTGAGGCACTTATTTATGCAAAATCAATTTATTTTCAAGATTCTGTTGAAAAATTTCAGAGCCGTCTCTTTTGATTTCTAACGCTTTTTGTCGCCGACAGTGATCTTTTGGCGATTATTAAATAAAAATCTGAGCGGGATTTAGAAGTTGAAATTAGCTTCGAACTAATAAATAGAATTATGTCTATTTCTTTTTTTTTACCCTATAATGCTACTTGAAGTTTTTATCCAAAGGAATTTTCAGTATATCCTTCTGCAACACGACCTAAAACAATCAAACATTACAATATTTATTTAATGTAAAGATTCATTACCTTCGATCCCATTGTTCGCTTCTTTTAAAAATGTTTCTACTTTTGATCTTGTGAGAACGTTAGATTTCTTAGACTGATGTTCTGTTGTTACAAGATTCACTTTTTTTTTCACAAAATATTTTACGTCACCAAAGTGAAATATTTTTTCAGGCATTCGTAGAAAAAATCATGTGTGCAGCACTATTGGAAAATCACGTTTTCTATCTTATTAAACCAACTGCAGGGAGTGAGAAACCCAAGGCATACGAATTTATTTAATAATTCACAACTTCAAGTTCAGCTTAGTTTAATTTTATTGCTTTATTAGATGACAACAAATACACAAAGACGACGTTAGTCCAACGTGGCACCATTTTTTTCTTTTTTTATCGTCATATTCCAAAGTTACATTACATTACATTATATACACTCATAGAATCTTGGAAATTATCATCTGTTAAATTAATACCATTGTGGACTCAAAATGGTAAATGTATTTTATGTTAATATTGCCTTGTGCTATTTTCTTACGAGCCCAATTATTTTCTCACAGCTTGAATTTGAACATTTATTCTGAAAATACTATTTTAATTAAATCATTCACTTGTCATTATTAATAATTTAATATCATGTACAGTCAAGCAAAATGTAAAAAAATTGACCCTGACAATTAACAATCTTCGTGAACAAACTAAATTCTGATAATTCAAAATTCCACTTTTTGTTGAAAAGCCGCAATAAAAATAAAAAAGGACGACGCTAATTAAACTCTAATTCTATGCAAAGTTTATATATCTAAGTTTTTGTAAATTAACATAAATTATTCATCCATTTTAACAAAAAAAAAATACATATTTTAAATGGCTGACTTTTATACAAGTCATTATTTTAAAATTGCAACGTATTCTACGTACTTCCAAATTTTTGAAGAAAACAAATTATAATTTATGTTAAGACAGTCGACCTTTTTAAATTTTAAATTGTAGTATTAATGAATAACATCTACCTTTTATCTCAAACTTAAGAAAATTATTCGCTGGAATAAAGGGGCGGGTGGGCGGGGCTAATTACAAAAGGCATGATCATAAAATTCAAAGAATTTCGTGGCTCCTGGACCCGATTTATAGAAAGCGAAGTTAAAGTTAATTCGCGATTAACTTTTAACTGAGGTCCGTTGCCAGGCAACGCACATATTTTAACCAATCACGGGCTCATATTCCACATTTTAATTCTCTGTTAAACTAATCGAGGATTAAATATTTAACTCGATGTTCTATAAACCGGCCCCTGGTGTCTTATTTTTGAAAGAATCTTTAAATGTTAAAGAATCTCGGGGGTCCCTAATGTTTCATTTTCGAAACAATCTGTAAAAATCTCAGCCGCCCCTAGTGTTTGATTTTTGAAAGAATTCGAAAGAATCTTTAGGGCCTCTAGTCTTTTAAATTTTAAAGACCTCGGAGGCCCCTAATGTTTTATTCTCGAAAGAGTCTGTAAAAATTTCGGCGGCTGCTGGTGTTTTAAGTTTTAAAAAATCTCGGGGGTCCTAAGTTTTCCATTTTCGAAAGAGTCTGTAAAAACTTCGGGGGGGGGGGGGGGGGGGGGCTGGTGTTATATTTTAGAAAAAAAAATAAGAATCTCGGGGCCCCCCAAAAATGTTTTTCTTTAATGTGCAAGAATGTCCAGAAGTCCTGGTGTTTTGTTTTAGAAGAAAATTTAAAGAATCTCGTGGCTCCTGGTGTCTTTATTTTTTAAAGAATTTAAAAGAATCTTGGGACCCCTATTTTTTCTTAACATGCAAGAATCTTGAGGGCCCCTGGTGTTTTAAATGTTAAAGATTCTCGGGGGTCCCAAGTGTTTGATTTTCGAAAGAATCTGTAAAAATCTTTGGAGCCCCTGGTGCTTTATTTTGGAAAAAAAGTAAAAAATCTCGAGGGCTCCTGGTGTTTGGTTTTTGAGAGAATTCGAAACAATCTTTAGGGCCTCTAGTGTTTTAAATTTTAAAGAATCTAGGTGGCCAGCTAGTGTTTTAAATTTTAAAGAATCTCGGGGGTCCCTACTGTTTTAAATTTTGAAGAATCTCGGGGGTCCCAAGTGTCCCATTTTCGAATGTCTGTAAAAATCTTGGGCGCCCCTGGTGTCTTGTTTTAGAAAAAAAATCTTTAAGGCCTTTAGTGTTTTAAATTTTAAAGAATTTCGAGGGTTCCTAGTGCTTGGTTTTTGAAAGAATTCGAAAGAATCTTGAGGACCCCTAGTGTTTTAAATGTTAAAGAATCTCGGGGGTCTCTGGTGTTTAATTTTTGAAAGAGTGCGTGAAAATCTCAGGGGCTCCTGCTATTTTAAATTTAAAAGAATCTCGGGAGTCCCAAAATGTTCATTTTTGAAAGAGGCTGTAAAAATCTCAGGGACTCCTGGTGTTTGGTTTTTGAAAGAATTCGAAACAACCTGTAGGGCATGTAGTCTTTAAAAATTTTAAAGAATCTCGGAGGTCAAAAGTGTTTCATTTTCGAAAGTTTGTAAAAATCTTGGGGGCCTCTGGTGTCTTAGTTTAGAAGAAATGTAAAGAATCTCGGGGATTCCTACTGCTTGGTTTTTGAAAGAATTCGAAAGAATCTTGAGGGTCCCTAGTGTTCTAAATTTTAAAGATCTCGGAGGTTCCTAGTGTTTCATTTTTTAAAGAGTCTGTAAAAATCTCAGAGGCTCCTGCTATTTTAAATTTAAAAGAATCTCGGGGGCCCAAGTGTTTCATTTTTGAAAGAGGCTGTAAAAATCTCAGGGACTCCTGGTGTTTGGTTTTGAAAGAATTCGAAAGAATCTTTAGGGCCTCTGGTGTTTTAAATTTTAAAGAATCTAGGTGGTCAGCTAGTGTTTTAAATTTTAAAGAATGTCGGGGGTCCCTACTGTTTTAAATTTTGAAGAATCTCGGGCGTCCCAAGTGTCTCATTTTCGAAAGTCTGTAAAAATCTTGGGCGTCTCTGGTGTCTTGTTTTAGAAAAAAAATCTTTAAAGCCTCTAGTGTTTTAAATTTTAAAGAATTTCGGGGGTCCCTAGTGCTTGGTTTTTGAAAGAATTCGAAAGAATCGTAAGGGCCCCAAGTGTTTTAAATGTTAAAGAATCTCGGGGGTCCCTGGTGTTTGGTTTTTGAAAGAATTCGAAACAACGTGTAGGACCTCTAGTGTTTTATATTTTAAAGAATCTCGGGGCTCCCTAGTGTTTTAAATTTTTTAAAATCTCGGGGGTCCCTGGTGTTTTAAATTTTGAAGAATCTCGGGGGTCAAAAGTGTTTCATTTTCGAAAGTCTGTAAAAATCTTGGGGGCTCCTACTGCTTGTTTTTTGAAAGAATACGAAAGAATCTTGAGGGTCCCTAGTGTTCTAATAAATTTTAAAGATCTCGGAGGTTCCAAGTGTTCCATTTTCGAAAGAGTCTGTAAAAATCTTTGGGGCCCTGGTGCTTTATTTTAGAAAAAAATATAACGTAAAGAATCTCGGGGGCCTTTAGTGCTTGGTTTTTGAAAGAATTGGAAAGAATCTTGAGGGCCCCAAGTGTTTTAAATTTTTAAGAATCGCGAGGGTCCCTAGTGTTTCATTTTCGAAAGAGTCTGTAAAAATTTTGGGGGTCCCTGGTGTTTCATTTTTGAAAGAGTCTGTGAAATTCTCAGGGGCTCCTGGTATTTTAAATTTTAAAGAACCTCGGGGATCCCAAGTGTTTCATTTTTGAAAGGGCCTCTAGTGTTTTAAATTTCAAAGAATCTCGGGGGTCCCTAGTGTTTTCTATTTTGAACAATCTCTCATTTTCGAAAGTCTGTAAAAATCTTGGGCGCCCCTGGTGTCTTATTTTAGAAAAAAAATCTTTAAGGCCTCTAGGGGCCGGTTTATAGAAACGCGAATTAAATATTTAATCCTCGATTAATTTAACACTGGATTAAAATGTGGAATGGGAGCTCGTGATTGGTTAAAACATGCACGTCGTAAAAATCTTGGGGGCCTCTGATGCCTTATTTTAGATTAAAAAATGTAAAGAATCTCGGGGGCTCCTAGTGCTTGATTTTTGAAAGAACAGTAGTATTTAATTTTTTTCCATGATTGAAACGTGTAGAGTCACACCGTGTGATTTTATAAATTTCTGCTATAGTTGACCATGACAAAACTTCAAATCAACAGTATCATGGCCAACTAGAGCAGAAATTTAAAAAATAACCCGAATTAATAAAACACGTAATCAAAAAACCGCCAATATGTATGTCGTTATTAACAAACATATTCGATTCGACTTATTTACTGACTTTATTTATACTTTATAAATTGGTACAAATATTCATCTTCTTTTAGACATCCTTAATGGACCATTGTAAAATTAAAAACATAAATAAAACACCACAATCATACATATCAATACAAATTGGTAATTGTTTGGAACGGGTTATTATTTTATCATTTTCACAATAATTTTACTAAACTAATCACGGAAGAGATGGAAACGGGAAATTTTCATTGTCTGTGAAACGCCAAGAAAACAACAAGAAATTTGTTATATCGAGCGATCAACATAATTTGTTACCGAGTCATCCTTGGAAAGAATGACAAAATGTGAAAGAAAAATGACAGACACACATAATAAAATGTTTAGTGAAATACGTGTGAAGTTACAAGGAAAATAGGTACAAGAATAATTATTTTTATTAAATAAATTAAATTACAATAAATGCTGAAAATATTTTGTTGTAAGCATAAATAAGCTCCTCGTTGAACTTATTTGATTTCTTCTGTTATTCTTAACTTGAATTCCTCAAAATTATTGATAGGTGTTCGATAAATAGCGTTCTTTAAAAAAAGTCACAAAAAAATCTGCAGGAGTAAGATCACAAGATATTCTCTGTATGATTCGGCTGGCAAAAAAATCCTACTTAGCTGTAGCCCCATCTTGTTCAAAATAATCTAGTTCCATTTCATCGTTGTGAAATTGTAAAATAAAATCTGACAAAATTTCTCGCTGATATCTAACAGCAGTTAGGTTAACTTGACGAGGATTACATAAATAAGCTAATTAATCTCAGAGCTAGTTATTCGGAAAGTATAGAACGATATAATTTCGCAGTCATTTCCAAAAATTGTTTATTACCAAATTCACACCTAAAACTACGAAATGCGCATATTTGTCTTCGAGATTGTTTCATAACTCAAACGTCAATATTCGGTATCAGTTACCTCACCCTGACCCTGAAAAGTACACATTATCCAGCCGAAATCGAATATACTCAGCGGTTTCGCAACCGCAAACATTCGACGCCGGCTTCAAATATCCACTATTTTGCAGCATTAGACGTAATGGAGGAGCAAGGAGACACCGGCCCCCTTCAGCCGAAGCATCTGCGGGAAGCGGTGAGGAGGATGCGCTTACAGGGTGCGATTCCCAGCGGAAGAGACTACAGGTCACATTTCCGACTCTAGATTTACGACTGTAAAGTTTTATGTTCTGTATACAATGTAGCATAATAAAATCTTTTCTATTTTGATCGTGTTTCACTAAAGAACAAGAACGTCATTATCAGTGTAATTGAAGAGAGTGGGAAGCAGAGGCCAACGACTTTCTTATCACAAGAGGAAAGGCATCTTAGTTACTGTAAAGAATTTCTGGTGGTTATATGGTTGGTTCTAGTGCTGGGTTATCTTGATTTAGACTGGTTGTGGACGTAGGTTAAAATGCTAATAAAAATTATTGTTGTGGTTATTCTAGGTGAGTAGGTCGTTTGAAGGGTTACTTTACATGCTGCTCAAAGGGTTTTATTTGAAAATATTGAATTTAAACAAGGGTTGTCGGGTAATTTTTAAATTTAATTAGTAGTGCTCTTCTGATTTTATTAGAACTTGAATTAGTTGCTATTATTTGTGAATGTTTGAGGGTAAATGAACTTTTCGGCTGTTGCTTCATTTGATGATATCCGATATCGTCTTTGATCCAGGAAGAAAAATGTATTCTTTTATCAATTAATTGTTAGTTTCAATGCCATGTTTATTTGGAAATAAACATTCTGATTATAGTTTTTTCAGAACGTTTTATGTATTTATGTTATTATTCCATTCATTTCTGTTATCTTTGGGTAATAGATTAAAGTCTAAGTTCGTTGTTAATCGGAGTGTCACTGTATTTATCCAATAAATCAGTACAAATATAGAACAAAAAATAGTTATACGAAAAGTTGTGATATAATTCGTCTGTGTGTCCAAATTAATGAGTATTAAAAGGGATTAAACACACAACTAAGATTACGTTTGCACCTAGTCGCAAAATAACAAAATTTAACTAGTTTTCGTCATAAATTTTAAAGTTCGAGTGAAATTAAATTTGCTTTAAAATAATAATAAAATTGTGTTGCAAATTACACCTTTGTTTTTTGAACAAACATTCACTTTAAATTATATCTTATTGTAAGAATTAAAGAGATTTTTATAAAAGTTATTACAAATTACAAACATAACATAAGAGATATATTTGACTGAAAATAAAATAAATTGTAACTAGTTGGCGTTGACTGTCAAGCTTTACCCTTTCACTGTATGGCGAACGCAACTTTACATACATTTGTCATGCGAAAGTCTGTAACCCAAATTTCTAGTTACCTTGTCTAGGCAAACGTGTATATACCGGGTGACTACTAATGACTGAAACAAATTTTTGGGTTGGCAGTTCTGAATTATTGGCAGCATGTGAGTTCACAGTTGTCAATTTTGACATGAGCGCGCCTGAAAGCCAATGAGAAGATGGCAGTTACTGAATTGGTGTCCAAAATTTGATTAACATCAGGTGTGCCATCATAAAGCGTCAAATATCTGCCAACCTGACAAAAAAATCATAAACATTAATAGTCACTCGGTATTTAAACAATGTTAGAACTTATTTACATAGGATGATTAAATTTGCTGCAATTCTGTCAATGCAATATTTTTCATTAGAAAAAACGCTTAATTTTCCAAAATTAGATTGTTAAAATGATAATTAAAATTTAAAAATATGTAATAATGAGAGAAAGGTACAAGTTTTTCGGTGTTGCTCACAATTGAATGCTATTACAGAGTAATTTTTTAGGTCTAGAACTATGCACAGCCTGTGATATGGATCAAACCAAACAAGGCTGTCGTATCCAAAACAAAGCTTGCTCTTGCGGTTTCGGCTGCATTTCAGAATACCGCTATGACACGATGGCAGAGTGCCAAAACGCCCTTCGAGGTACGCAAACACCGCTAACTCTAAACATTCGTAATTTGGCAAGCTTCCAGGCAAACGACGAGACATATGCAACCCCAACCCCTGTCTCCACGGTGGTTCGTGCATACAGATATCCCAGCGGCCTAAATACAAGTGTCGATGCGAAGGAACTGGATATTTTGGTCTACGATGTAGCAGAGGTATCGTTATCGAAAGATAACCCTTGACACTGCACAACAATCAGTTCGTATAAACCAAACTGTTCAATTTTTCAGTTTTGATAGTGATTTCGCCTTAAAAATGATTAAACTTGATAGTATTTATACGCAACCAGAGATATGGTTTTTTGAGATTTGAAGGTCTTTGCGAAATTACAACGTTGCTATAACTTGAAACAACTTCTTTCCCGCTTTGTGTTTTATTAAGTGAGCAAATCCTAAAAAAATATATATGTATACCTTCATTCTTTTTTTTGTGTCTTAACGAGAATTTGTTATTCTGTGCCCACGCCTCATTTGAATATTATTTTTTTCTTTTTAAACCTTCTAATATCCTCCTCTTTGAATCGTTTTAGAAAAGCTTCCACATCAATCTGTCAACAGTGCTATAATAACAATTAATAATACCGTAATAATGATACAAAGTAATTATAGTTGACTGTGATCTTTAAATAGTATCACATCTTTCAACATGTTTCAATGAGCCCGCTAACCTCTGGTGATAATTAACACAATTAACATTGTCCCCCATAGACACCAGCTAAAGAGAAATTTTTCAGTTAAAAATACAGTAGGATTAAGGTACAGGTTCAGTTAAAAAAATGTCACGATATATCAATTATATCATATTCCATACCTACGATAAAAAAAAACTCGTCTAGTAGACCGTGCAATTAATTTTTAAAATAATTATGTTGGCAACACCGAAGCGGTTCCTACTCAATTTGACAGTTACGGTCAAACAACTGTCAAATAAAGGGTTAAATTGCTGCAATGCCAACGTTATTATTTTAAAAATAAACTGCTCGGCCTACGAGTTTTTCTTTTTTTTTTTTTCCTAAATCAAGAAGGTTGACGTAACATTCGCCCAATGCACTGATGTGTTTTTTAAAATTGAACATAGGGATTTAGGCGATACTAGTTTTTATAACTTTATAACTGGTTACTGGAACAAACCGAAATATAACTTTTGACCAGCTTTATGTTTACTTCTGCTTTAGTGCGTTTCCCAGTTTAGAACTCATTTTGTGTCTAAAAACTGTCTAGTTATACATATAATATATAGAGTGGGTCACTAAGCACTCGCTCCTCAATATCACATTAATTATTAGAAATAAAAAAAAAGTCAAAGACCAAAGTTGCACGGTTCTTTGGGGACCACCATACATTAAAATTATTTTCAATTATACTAGGTGTTCAGTTTAATTTTGAAATTCGGATGCGACGTTGACGCGTTATTCCAATTTCCTTGAAATATTTTGGCGATGAAAGGGTTTACAAAAAAATCGCAATAAGGTTAATTTTTAAAATTTTCTAAGGAGATAAGGCTTTGTTGTGTCATAATGAAGCCTTAATATGCAGTGTTCATAAAAAAAATCTAAAATATTCCAATTTTCAAATATCAATATTTCAGTTTTTCGAATAGAACACCGGTATTTTCTTATTATATCTTATTCAGTCTCTTGTACTCTGTTATTTGTTAAGTATTTTCTATTTTTAAAGTTTATAGGTACTGCGATTTTTAATCTTTTTAATAGACACAGCCACATTTTGGAAGAGAACAAAAATAAAATAAGATGGAGTAATAAAATACAGGACGTTCTAGTTTTATAACATAAATTTTAAAATTTAAAAGCAACCCCTTTTGCGAGTTTTTTGTGAACGCTTATATTGCTAAGAATTTCAAGAAAATTGGAATAACGTGGCTATCTCACATTGGAATTTCAAAAGTAAACTATGGTTATAAAGCCTAAGAAAAGACTAATCAGAATATTTAAAAATATACGAGGTGTTCTATTAAAAAAAAGTTGTCTGTTATGCCTCAAAAACAAAACAGTCGAAAATAATTTTAATGTAGGCTACCCAGTGAACAATACACACTTCAGTCCGTGACTTTTTTATCTCGAATAATAATTAATAACACATCGAGGATCAGCCGCTTAATGACTCACCCTGTATATTGAAAATGGACAAAAGCTTAAATTATTTTATGTTTAATGTTTTATTGCAATTTTTTAACGTTTTAAAGTTTCAAAATTAAAAATGAAAAAAAAAGTACAAATGAAGTCGGTTTAAATAGCCACGTCATCTTCAACTGAATTTACATGTACTCGATCAAGTAGTTTTCGTATTTACCTTTGATTTGATTTATTATGTACTAGCTTTTCGCCCACGGCTTCGTTCGCGTAGACGTTTCATTGTGTTGAAAAGCGTTATTACCAAGCTTCAGTAAAAAAATGTGTTGAAGGGCATTAATACAAACTTTCCAATAAAAATTGACATACAAATATTTTTTCTCATACAAACTTTGTCAACCCCTTTCATCTTCTTAGGGGTGGAATCTCGAAAAAACCTGAAATACGTGTTTCATTATTTGGGTCGAAGGGTACTAATACCAAATTCCACGGAAGTATTTTTCCCCTGCAAATTTCGCCACCACTATTCACCCCCTTAGGGGTTGAATCTCGGAAAACGCTTAAATACGTGTTTCATTATGCATTAGTACTAAATACGACGTCAAAAATTTACAATAGAAATATTTTTTGCATACAAACTTAGCCACACCACTTTTCACCCCCTTAGGGGTTGAATCTCGGAAAATGCTCAGATACGTGTTTCATTATTTGTGTTGAAGACAATTAATAGATACAAAGTTTCAGGTAAAAATTAAAATTTACAACAGAAATATTTTTCCCACACAAATATAGCCACCACTTTTCGCCCCCTTGGGGGTTGAATTTCGGGAAATCCTTAAATACGTGTTTCATTATTTGTGTTGAAGAGCATTAATACCAAGTTTTAAGTAAACATTACCATAAAAATATTATTTCCCATACATTACCCCTTTTCACCCCCTTAGGGGTTGAATCTCTAAAAATGCTGAAATACGTGTTTCATTATTTGTGTAAAGACCATTAATACCAAGTTTCACGTAAAAATGTAAATTTACAGTAGAAATATTGGCCCTATACAAATTTACCAACTCTTCTCACCCCTTTAGAGGATGAATTTCTAGAAATCCCTTCTTAAACCATGCCTCCAGTATAAAATGAACATCCTCTACAAATTTCAAATTTCTATCATTAGCGGTTTGGGCTGGGAATTGATACGTCAGCCGCAACATTGCCTTTTATATACAGGTGTTTCTTCTATTTGATACAACCCCTGTAACTGTTTTATTCTTAAAGATAAACCTGTAGTTCTTGGAGCAAATTTGTGTCATTTTAAAAGATCTATGTGATGGCAACCTCACATTTTCATTATCGCTTCCGGTAGAACCGGAAATAACGTTAACTTAATTTTTTTTAATCGAACACTTGGTATATTTTTTCATAAAAAAGTTACCCGACTGCAGCGAATTTCTTAATCACCCAATGTGAGGGTGCGGCACCCTTTTGTGAAGCCGAGTCTTATATAATTATAGTTTGTAAAAATTTGGACTTGAGACTGTCAACATCGTACAAATATACACATTCAAGCGCCACCGTATTTTTATTGTATTTATTACAATTGGTCCTTGGAGTTATCGCAACACAATATGTTTTAAATATCTTGTGAAAAGAAGATTACGTATCTACAGGAAAGAAAAGAATAAACTTAGGCCCCGCCTCTCCTGACTCACGACAAATAAAGAAAAATCATCACAATTGGGATAGGGTGGGTGGGTGGTTGGGGCTTACATTTTGCACTTTTTTTTTTCTTAATTGCATAGTCTTCTTTTCACAACCAAAAATTCAAAACATGTAGAAAATGGTAAATCTTATGCCCCACTCTTCTCTATAATTTACCATTTTTACGCATATTTTGAGTTTCTTATCCTGAAAAGAAAACTACGAACACATTTTAGGAAGAAAAGCAAAATACAAACCCCGCCCACCCGCCCTCATCTCGATTGTAACGACCATTTTTATTCGTCGTGAGCCGAGGGGTGGAGCTTAATTGCAAAATGCTGATTTCTCTACAAGAATCTACCATGTGAAACATGTTTTTAAGTGTCATGTTGAAAAAAAACTATATATGACACGAAAAAAAAGTAAAAAAATAAGGCCCACCCGCCCGCCCCAACCTCAAATGTGATGAATTTTTCATTCGTTGTCAGAACGAGGGGCGGAGCTTAATTGTAAAATCAGTATTTCCCGACGAAAAATTACCATCTTCAATATGTTTTAAATATCTTGTGAAAAGAAGATTACGTATCCACAGAAAAAAAACTAAGCTTAAGACCCGCCCCTCCTGACTCACGGCAAATAAGGAAAAATCGTCACAATTGGGATCGGGTGGGTGGGCGGGGCTTACATTTTGCTGTATAAAATGGTAAATTTTATCCCACACTCTTCTCTACACATTTACAATTTTTACACATATTTTCAGTTTCTTATCATGAAAAGAAAACTACGTATATCAGGGAAAAAAAGCAAAATACTAAAAACTCCCTAACCAATATTCTAAAATCAATACTTAAAAAGTTATTCAATAAAACAGACGATAAATTCATATTTATTAATGACAATCTAGTAGCTTGAAAAATTGACACTCATGTCATTTATTCACATAAGTGATCTTTTAAAACGATACAAATTTGCTCAAAGAACTACACATGTTTATCGTTAAAAATAAAAAAATTACAGGGGTTGTACAAAATAAAAAAAACACGTGGTATATATGTAGATTTAGAACATAACAACTTCGGCACTGCTTACCAAGAAAGAATTTACAGCTGGTCCCAAGTACGTTATATTATTAACAACGTCCTTGGCTGGTCTTGAAAAGTTCGTTTGAAGCAGGTAAATGTCAGATGGACATCTTGTATAATATAATAAGTAATAACAGGATGATAAAATTTTCTTGGTATTTTTTTAAATCATTTGAAACTCAATAAAACACACGGCCAACGAATCGGTTTTTTTCTATTTTAGCTTATTTATAGTCTTAGCAATGATTTTATTAGTTATAACCATTACAGATGGCTCCAGAAAAAAACGGGAACTGAATTTTTGTACAATGTAAAATGGACCTATCCCTTACTTGTCAATTTGACAAATCTGTTACATATTTGTCAACGTTTGGACACAAACTTTTTACAAGGTCATTATTGTTCTAACCTGTTTGAGAATAGTCCCGTTCCCCGTTTAAACTAGAAAAATTCACACAGTAATCTGTCATGCTAACTTTTGACAGTTTCCGTTTTTTTCTGGAGCCAACTGCACAAAAATTAAGGTACCAAGTACGGTGAACGGCATAGTTGCGGTTTTAGTACAAAATTAAATTTAAATTTCTGCTTAAATAATCTCAATGGTCAGCATTCCAATTCACAATGGAAACCGAAAACAATGGACCTCTTCCTTTCCTCAATGATGTGTTAGCTAAACGCTTATCCAATCCGTCTATCAAAAAGCCTCAAACATATACAGACCACTTCTTCATGCTGAATCTAATCACCATCTGTCCCAAAAATCTTTTGTCATAAATTCCAATAACTCATACGGCATTCACGATTTCAATACAAACTCGACAAGCCGATAGTGAAACATCTCCTGCCACCTGTAAAGTAACCGACTTTCTGCTTTCCAACGACCAACTTCTAGTCATCAAACGGTATTTATCGTGCTTCTGTTCATGTGGTATAGTTTACATAGGTAAAACTGGATGGAAACTCGGGCACCGCGCTGACACCCAAACGTGCGTAACTGCGTCAATCAGTCTTAGAATGCGTTTGTAGTCACAGATAATTTATCAATTTGTTGTAATTAATGTATAAAAATTCCGAGAGTCAGTTAAAACTTCAGTTTTACCCAAGATTAAGGTCATAATTTTTCGATATATCACCATTTTTCTTTTTGAAGCGACGAATAAAATATTGATTGTGAATAATAATTTGTTACAAAAATACACAATGTTAAGTATTTTTCTATAATTACTTTAATTTGTTCTGCATTCCCTCATAAAAACTCGAATCATCTTAGTAAATTAGATATACTTCATTTATCCCAGAACTAACTGCTACTTAACTTGCGGCTGCACTAAATCCGCTTTCTTGGGAACACCTTCTGCTACTGCAAGATTGACAAATAAAAAATATTTTAATAGGACACGTAGTGTACCTAATTGTCTGTGTAATGGTGAATTTTATAAAAGAAAGGACCCGTTGAAAAATGCTAATGAAGTCAAGTCGTACTGTAGATGGCGTGGGTTTTAGTCACTTTTAGACGGAAAAATATGAACTCCTGCGCATGGGCGGCTTTTAACCCCACTTGAGGCACACTGTAGCGAGCCGACCTTGTATACAAAATAACTCGTCCAACTGTGGTATTTATTCCCGCGCTGTCTTTTAATCCAGGTTTGCTCACACTTAATGTAACACAACTTTCTCTTTCCTGTTGGATTCAATGTGCGAATCAGTTGTCTTCTTGGTTACAAAATTAAAAAGTGACGATGACCTTTTGTTACAGCATGTCCGACGCCCGGAGTAGGTCCTGCCGACACCATATTCCCTTACGAATGCATAGTGATATGAATGAGAGGACCAGTGTTGAATTTACTCTACTTGCCATGTACTTTGGCGTTTACGAATAAAAGACGTTTTTTAATAGTATTACTTAGTATATTCCTTTTGAAATTAAAACAATAATTTACAAATAGAAAGATAATCCACATTTAATATTGTAGTTAATTTGAAAAACTGCATCACAGTACCCACATCAACATTTGTAAAAAAATTCACACCCAAGTTTTAAAAAAATAACGCAAAAACATAAATAACTGAAAAAAACTGCGCAAAATTTAGGCACTATAATAATTAAGAACGAACAACTACTTTGGTTAACGACGAGATTTGTGATTATCACAGAAGAAAAGCGAAGAATGAAGGCGGAGAGACATTGACAACTATATCCATTACAAATATGGGATGTTGCGGGTACTGCAGAGACTGCAAACTAACATTACACCTAAATGGAGTTTAAATAAAAGTTACAAAAGGTCTTATAATGTAGAGTTTACTTATCGATGCAGTCTTCTCTAGTTCATAATCTAATACCTTAACTCTGTATCCTAATAATAAATTCATTGTATCATATTTGTCAATGGATTATCAATTTTTTTTTAATTTTTTTGGTTTGTAAGCAGTGTTTTAAGCACAGTAAAACTGCGAACGACTTTGTTCAATTCAACATGTATGAACATAGCTACGACTAATATTGGTGTGTAATACAACCGAAAAGGTTTTTCCTTGCCCTAGTTTAGACATCATTTTTTTGTTATCATAACAATTTTGCAATTCGTCAATAATTTAATAAATATTGTTCAACCATACGTAGTAGGACTTATATAAAATACAGTATAGCCAACTCCACTGCTAAGACAAGAGTAAGTTAGTTGCTACGGTAGAATGACATGAATGAGAATGACTTAATCAATGACTATTTCTCGTTATTCGACAACGATCCCCGGCAGACGTACCACACGTGCTTCTGATGAAAAACCTTTAGACCCATCGGGCCCTTTCGGCTGACGAACCACCATCAATCTGGGACCAGTGTCGTCCAAGGATACTGTGCGTAGCCTGCTGATGAGACGTTCCGGTCTAGCTTGGACGTCACTGAAAAACACCCTTTCTTGACAATTCTGCGGTTATATCAAGCCACATCGAACGAATTGGCATCCAAATTCGTGGATTTGTATTATCAGAAATGGACTGAGCTTGTGGAAGAGATATTTTAAATATATTAAAACGGCAACGAAAAACGATAAAAAAATTATAACAGCTGTTAATACGAAAAGTTTAGGACTTCAACACAGGGAAAAACCACGACATTCACAAAAAATCCTTTGTGTACCTGCCTGAATTGGTACTTATTTAATTTTTCAGACACTGAAACGATGAACCAACAGAAACGTAGACGCGGAACATCCTCAATAAATTTACCCAAGTATATATTTCCTGTTTCTAATACCTGTTAAAAATAGTATTATGCATTAAACAACTGAAATTACATTACCTTAACATGGTTACCTACCTGTACTGAGAACGTCATTTTGTTCTTGTTGTTTGTTTCATTTATTCATCCCTTCCAGTGCGCATTACTACATTTTGTTACATTAAAATAGTTTCTTAACATATATCTTGTTTTCTGGTTAACAATCGTTTTACATTTTAATTACGACCTACTTTCGCGCTTATAAAAGCTTACAAACCCATGCTCTGTCCACTTCTGAGTGCCTCGAATTATAGATATAGTGACTTCTAGTCAGGGTTCCAAATTGTTATAAAATAACTCGCAAAGAAAACAAAAACTTGTGTAAGATTCACATATGGTAGGTTTTTGGATAACTAACAACACTGCAGCGAATTCTCCCATTTAAAATGCATTACGGTACGACGCCTGTGGGTTTTCTAGTATGTGCGGCGATGATGGGTGACTCCAGAATAAGCCTAGAAGCGGTGACGGCGACTATTTAAGAAGAACCGCGTGGCTCTTTAAATGGAAACAACCATGTTTTCAGCTTGTGGTGTCATAATCACATAAAAAAAATAAATAACGTTCTGGATACATTAGCTTGTAGTTTGCTCCACGAGTAATTTTACAACAGTTTGCACTCTCACATCTCACCAAATTTTCTCCTACAATGAAACCTACCTGACTTTGACAACACTGCAGGCAGACGACTTTCCGCTTCTATGATTTGTCACCAATACAAACTCTACAGTGTCGCCAACTTGCAAATTGACATTATCTTTAACTTCCGTCATATGAAAGAACAATTTCTTCCCTTCCTCCACTTCGTACGCCAAAAAACCGAAATGACCCTTAATGGCGTCCACTGTAGCTCTCAATTTTTTCCTAACTGCCACGATATTGGCGGCCCTGCCGGTCGAATCCACCTGCAATTGCACATGGTCGCCCATTTGCAGCAATTCCCGTTTGTTCACCAAGCCCATGATGCCGAACTCGTACTCCATCGGTTTTTCTTCCGGATCTTCGGTTTTGATGCGGATCAGTCCGGAATATTCCGTCTGGTCGGGATTGACCGAACGCAGAGGTCGCACTACAGTGCCGTCGAGAACGTCGCCCATGACAGGGGGTAGGTTGATCGTTCCTTTGGGGATGATTTTGACATTTTCGGCTGAAGAACAGGTGCCCGAGTTACCGCGGCTGCCCAAGTTGTACTCGACCTCTTGGCCCAGTTCGAGGCTGTTCGGGTCGCCTTCGAAGTTACTGAAGTGGAAAAAGACTTCTTTATCATGTTGAATAGTTTCAATGAAACCAAAGCCATCCTTCAACGCTGCTACAAAACCTTGATACATCTGACAGTTATTACTATTTCTATGTTTAATCCCGTTTGTTTGCGTAGCCTGTTGCACCACTTGAATGTCAACTGCTATTAACTCTTTGTTTCTCTTGACTTGATTAATATTAAATTCGATCTGAAACAAGGGAGATGTGAAATGAGCGACTTACGATTTACGGTGGTCGTTACCTTGTCCCCAAGTCTCGGGTAATGCTTCATATCACAATCTTTCGAGTAGAAAGCAATGGTCTTTTTGACGCCGTTTACTTGATAAGATATTAAACCAGATTCGGGAGTGTGTTCGCCGTTTTGGTTTTTGGTTGGACTTCGGTTGAGCCACATAGTAGGAGGTATTTCTTTCAACACGGTCCCTGTTAAGCTGTTCTCTACTCTCGTCTCAAACTGCACCGTTCCGTGCGGCAACCACTTCATTCTAATGGCACTTTGTCGACTATTGGAAAACGTACTCGTTTGGTCTTGAACCACGGTAAATTCGTATTCATCATTGACCGCCACCTCTCTGTCCACGTCCAGTATCTCATTGAAATGGAAAAATAATCTAAAAGAGAAGAAAAAAACAATGAGCGTTTTTAAAGATAAAAGAAATAATTAATAAGCAATGTCGGAAAACCAACAATGTATATAAAAAGTGGTTTAATTTACAATTATACAAATCCAGTCTTCGGTAATTTATACAATTTCATTTTGAGAATTTTAATTTTTATGACAGCCCCGCCCATCTGCCCTCTCTTTTCTTAGAGGGTATCTCATTTGGCGAAATCAGTCCTATCTTAGCAGGTACAAGCCCCGCCCACCCACCCTCTCTTTTCTTAGAAGATATATCATTTGCCAAAATCAGTCTTCTTTAGCAGCCAGTAGCCCCCCCCCCCCCCCCTCTTTCGTCAGAAGGTATTTCATTTGTCAAAATAAGTCGTATATTAGAAGCTACTCACGAAATTTATCCCATTCGCTCACTACGCTCGCTCATTCTTGTACAATAAGTAATTATTTTTGGTATATTTGTTAATGAAAAATAAGAGCTTGTTTTATTAATAATAACGATTAATGACTGCTGGTTATGGTTATTGTCCTAAAAAATTTCAAAAGTATTGTTTTATTTTTCTGTACGAATCGTTTACGTGTCCTGTTGGGATTATGATACCTGGTTGGTCCCCACCAAGAGAATAAAATTTTATTTTCGTATTGTATTGAGCGTAAAATTGATGAAGTGCGACAGTACAGTATTCCAGAATGTCTTGAAAATTTAAGGAAGCAATTTCCTGAAACTGTTTCCAATTACAGGCTCCTTTCATGAGAAAAACTGAGGATAACAAATATGAAAAATTTATTTTTTTGGATGCTTCACTTCCAATCGGCAGCCATTAGATTTCTGAAGTTGTGCCATTTTCAAACTCTCTTATTAATTTTATTTTACTGTCCAAGAAGGGTGCTTTCAATAATAAATGTAAGTACTCTATCCGAATAAGTACCAGTGGGTTACTAAAACTTCGTTATACTTTGCCGATTTTCGCGACTTTCAGCTGTCTCCTGAGTCAACGCTATTGACCTGAGAAAGTTTTTTTTTTCCAGGCAGTTAGTACTTACACTATAGAAATAACGGAAGTTTTAGGTTCCTAGACTATCATTTTCTTGTATTTATAAATTTGTAAACTTTCAAATATAGTCAATTTTGGCACCTGGAATTAGGTTGAGGAAAGAATACAAATTTGAAACTTTGAATAGGTACTTTCAACCAGATGGAGCAACAGCTCACTCTACACAACAAAATTTGAATGTTCTCTGAATTTTTTGGAGAACGAATTATGTGTAAGTTAAATGTGCCTGTCAATTGTCCATCGAAATAGATAAGTGATTTAATTCCCTATGATTTATTGTCTTTGTAGTCTTAAAAAAAAATCAATGTTTCGACAACGAATCGAAAATTTAGATGAACTTCCACAACAAATAAATGAAAACATGTTTGAAGCATCCACAACTGCTTCAGAATGTTTTTAAGGGCGGGTCAAGAAATATTGAGAATCCGATGGTGGGCATTTGCATAATTTGTTGTAAATTAATTAACTTTGTTATAATCTCACATTTTTAAACATAAATGGGGCATACGTTTTAGTGACAAAAAATGATCAACAAGTAGCTAGGTCTTTTTTGATAACTCGATACTGATAACGGTTCTGTATTCTCACAATTTCAGGAAAACAAGTTAAGCCGTTTTTAATTAATCACATTATTTTACCCTATTTTCTTGAAATACGTATAATCATCTTGTCACAACAAGGAGGTTTAAAATGGTAAATTTTTGGGAAATATGGATTTTGCAATTATGCTCCGCCCCTCAGTCTGACAACGAATGAAAACTTCATCACTGTTGAGGTGGGGGAGGTATAAAATCCTTATTTCTTTACAAGAAATTATCATGTAAGACATGTTTTTGAGTATCGTGTTGTTCAAAGAATAATAATAAAGACAAAATACGGATTTTGCAATTAAGCTCCGCCCTCTTGACTCACGATGAATATAAAAAATCATCACAATTGAGATAGGGTGGGTGGGCGGGGCTTATATTATACCCTGTTTTGTTGAAATACGTATAATCATCTTGTCACAACAAGAAAGTTTAAAATGGTAAATTTTTGGGAAATATGGATTTTGCAATTATGCTCCGCCCCTCCGTCTGACAACGAATGAAAACTTCATCACTGTTGAGGTGGGGGAGCCATAAAATCCTTATTTCTCTACAAGAAATTATCATGTAAGACATGTTTTTGAGTATCGTGTTGTTCAAAGAATAATAATAAAAACAAAATACGGATTTTGCAATTAAGCTCCGCCCTCTTGACTCACGATGAATATAAAAAATCATCACAATTGAGATAGGGTGGGTGGGCGGCGCTTATACATATTTTGCACTTAATATACGTAGCCATCTTTTCACAACAAAAATTTAAAACATGTGTAAAATGTAATTTTTGTAGGGAAATACGAACTTTGCAGTTATGCTCCGCCCCTCAGTCTGACAACGAATGAAAGCTTCATCACTGTTGAGGTGGGGGAAGATATAAAATCCTTATTCGTCTACAAGAAATTACCATGTAAGACATGCTTTTGAGTATCGTGTTGCTCAAAGAATAATAATAAAAAAATAAGGATTTTGCAATTAATTAAAAGGTCCCGTATAAGCAATTTTTAAAAATATAAATGTATTGACAAACCACAAGTGTAGATTCGTAACATTCGACACATTTTTTCCAAAAAGCTGGATGTTTAGGATACAAAATAAGGGTGGATTAATAAACCACACGTACCGAAAATAACATTAAGGACATTTAATTGCGATTACAAAAAATTCGAAGTACCCGTCAAGCTGTGACATTTTGAAAACCAATTTCATGCCGACCATAAATTAATTCACATTACCGTGTTTACGCAACAAAATCAACTTTGTAAATGTGGCGATAAATGAACACAGATTGCTGAATTAATTTTAGTAAAATTGGTAAATAGCACTCCAGTACACACGAATTGATAACAAAATTTAGTTATTTTGTAAGAACCATCTACATTTATGGAAGTATTAAGCAGTTCACATTCGTCAAAATTGACTGTGAATCAAGTGGAATTTTTCTATTTAGTTTAAATTAGTGTCTCATGGTTTTATACCGACAATACTCAAGCATTTCACTCTTCAACATGAAAATTTGTCAGAGTATACAAGTTTAGAAGAATATATGCATCTTATAACAGTGATTTTGCTAATATTTATTAACCACATTTGAATAATTTTCAAATCAACAACGCGCAAGATTAAAAACTTATTTGATCGTTTTTAAAATGTGACAAATTCCATTTTACATGCTACTCAAAAATTTAATAAGATTTTGTCAAAAGTGACATTGAGGTCAATACGAAATTATGTATGTTTTTAAAAACAGTAATGTATTTTTTAAGTACGGTTTGCCAATTAACAATGGTTACAGACGGAAACGTTAAGAATTATGCAACAAATTCTTTATGCTTGATTTAAAAAGTGTGACTTAATTTAAACCCTAACATTTTTAAATGCGGCATACAATCGCAATAGAAGCTTGATTAAAGCAATTATTACCAAATTAAAAAAAAAGTATATAGTGTGGGTACTAATCAAACAAAAAATAACTGTAAACTCGGAACGTTATTTTTGCATCCACAAAAAACTTTTTACTTTGTATTATCATGAGTCATTTTACGATCACCACTAACGCTGCAATTTAACTTCCGACGTACTTCAAGGTTCAGTAAATGGTGTATTTAATGATTTAAAAAAAACCTGAAGCGCTGACGACACCAATACAAGTATTTTTTAATTCAACCTAACAAATTTGAAACTAAAACAATTAAACTGTTGTCACCGTCAAGGAATGGTTTAGTGCCAATAAACTAATTGAACCTCAATAATTGATAAGGAAAACATGTGGTATTTTCTTTTAAACAAGTTGCTAAAACTGACTGGACTTTCTTGGAATTTATATTGCTTCACCTTTTGTTATGGCAAACATGGTGATCATTACAAAAACAATATAATCTCAAATAAAATGCATATTATAGGACTTGCAAAACAACGCATCTATGCAATACTTAAACAATCGTCTTCCTGACACAAGTTACGAAGAACTGCGATAAGGTTAATAACATTTAAAATAAAAAGATTAAAACTTCCTTAGTTAATAATATGAATTTTTTACTCCTATTTTGGTTTTCTCTGGCGTTCTGTTTTTATTATTAATTGATTATTCACAATTTATTACTTATGGATGATGTATTAATTTGGAATAAACAATTTATTTTTATAAATTTATTCCAACATAACATGTGCATAATTAATAAAATTATATACATACTGTTATTAATAGCTGGATCATCTATAATGTTTTGATTTTTTTTCCGCTGACAATGTGATTAATAAAACGTTTTAATAAACTGAAAAACCATTCCCGTGTAAAACCAGTAATTTTGGTCTTTATTCACCTGGCAAACTTTTAATCTACCTATTAAACTTATTTAAATCTCTAGAATTCTGTCAGTTACTCCTAAAATCATGAAAGGAAAAATGTAGATTACATAGTGTGACGGTCGCCTTCGGCTCTTGAATTAACTGCCATCCTCGGCAGAAGTGGGTACATGAACATGAAGTTCGTAATTAGAACGCTACCTAGAAAGATAAGCTGACGGCAATTAAATTTTAACTCTTCAGAAACAACAATGGAGTAGATTAAATTACGTAACAGTCGGTGCGAAGTCATTCCCTGATTATGGGAGCGTGACATACAGTCCACAAAGTACGTAGAGCCCAATTTGACTGAAAATGTGTACTTGACGCAACACGATTATGTCATTAACGATTTGTTTTCAATAACATCCAACATCATTAGAATTTACAAGTATAATCAACAAAAACCGTTTTCTAATGGATGATTAGCGGTTTTTTCATCCCCATCACTAGAGGTTGATTTTTTTCATCGCACCTTCAGCTACAGGAAAAATGTCGAAAAGTGTCACAAAAACTGCTGAACCAACTAAATTACAGGTGTTTCATTTTGAAGGAAAAGTTCATATTCAACAAGCTCGTTTGTTTGGCAAACAGTTTATCGCAACACGTACTCGAAACATCCTTGAACTAATTTTTTAATGCATTGAATTAAATTGAGTAACTTTAATAACCGTAGCTATACAGTAATTGCGTTGTTTTTGCACATCAAAAATTTTAAGTACACAATAAAACCTGTGTAAATTGTGTGAAGTATTGGTGTTCTGAATATGATCTTTATGTTCAGCTATTTTTTAATTCAAACGGTGATGGTAGGCGTTGATATAAATATATAATACAGTAGAATTCTTTAAATTTTGGCGAGGTGTTGTAAAACTGGAATGTTTCTATCTTCGTCAGACACACTGTATTTATGCAGACCAAGAATGCACACACTTCTCAGCATTTATTTTAGGGACCGAAACATATACTGTGTAAATACAATAATTAAAAGAATTCTACTATAAAATCACAGACCACTAAAAGCATGTTTAAAGAGTTAAATCAGTCGGTCCGTAGTTTCCGAAATTATAAGCCTAATAAAAATCAATAGAGACGATAGAGAGACAGACGGAAACAGGAGCCGTATTTTTTCACTCTCTTGGGGGTCATGAAACGTCGAGAAAAAATGAAACTAACCATTCGCCGAGTGGACCCTACTACAATATTAGTAGTAAAAAAGTAAAAAGGAATTGTGGTAACAGATCGATCGATAAAGGCTAGTGCCGAAATTGTTCCAAACAATATTCTTTTCATTTAATAAAGAAAAATTCCGCACAGTAAAAACGTGATAGTAAAAAATGGGATCAACTAACCTGGCCTCTCGCTCTACGCATTTTAAAAATCCAAATCCCTCCTTCACTGATGCCACCACTCCTTGCTCTCTCTTCTCGCCCGACACCAGGAAGCTCTCGTCCAACAACGAGATGTGAGTGGCTCTGTTAAGTCCATCTCGACGATCAGTAGCGACTTTAAACTGCACCCAATCACCATGGCGCAATGTAAAATCGCCCCTTTGGTCTTTATCGCCAAACGATATTTCCACTTCTGAATGATCAGGGGCACGGTAACGAATACGCCCAGGTAAAGCGTCGGTCTGATGACGCGCATTCGGACCTCGGTCTAATGGTTTCAATACTTGGCCTTTGAGAACTTCCGGTTTGAGGTCCTCGAAGATCACCGTGCCGGGTGGTAAGCGGGTTATGTTGCAGGCTACTTCTTTACCCTAAACAACAATAGCATATCGTGTAACATAAAATGATATTTAATGCGTGTTACACAGTATCATTTTTCTACGATCAGCAACCGTCATTGAACACTCCGAGTCGTAGAAAAATGATGTTTGTACGTAGAGGTCGTTACTTACGTTACGAGTTTGAATGGTGAACTCGACGTCATCCCCTAACCGCAATTCCTCTTTGGTTTTGGCTTCGGAAAAGTGGAAGAATATCTCTTTGACAACATCGGCCCTCTCAATGAACCCAAAACTCTCCTTCATCGAACAGACAACACCTTGGTATTTTACAGGATGTGCGGGATTTTCAAGTCGAACATGGCACGCTCCCAAATTACCCCTAAAATTAACGATACATTGTCTATACTTCTCCAAATGAGAATCAAACGATCTTTTTTAAACTAAATGTGATCATGAACATCAGAAATTTTTGCTTTATTGGTTTTCTGGGTTAAAACTAGAGTTTTAGTTTAGTGAATACTTTGATTTATTGGCTGCAAGAAGGTCGTTATATATTAAAATATTAAACTATATAACGAAACTAATAATCCCACTTACAGAAACTTCGATGTATGTAAACGATATTTCGAGGTTATCCGTCACAATCGTTAATAATAATTAATGGAAAAAAATCGCATAACCATACAACCTGACCAAACTTAGTAAATATTTAAAAATCTTATAGCTTAGCAAAACCTTGGAATATTGTATTACCTTTTGTAATGTTTTAAATTATTGCCATATTCAGAAAAATAAGTACTCGTAAAGTATGTAAACAATTTCGACCCCTCTACATCACACATTTGAAATGAGTTAGAAAAAACGAAAACCGAAAGTGTGAAAGTTTTTATATACCAGACTAGCTATTCATGGTATATAAAGTGAGAAAGAAGTGTCAGTTACCAGAGTCACAAAAATTTCTTATTTTGTTATCAATGTTAGTTATTACAAAAGTTTGCAAAGTGTTAAATTTCTGTGGAAAAAAATATGCCATAAGATAATTATACACTTATACAGAACTAAGACAATTCTCAAAGTCGGTTGTTTTTAGATATGCCGGATCCCATTGAACTATGAGAAAGTTTTTGCATAAAATTACTCTAAAAATAACTCTTAATTTACTGTTGTGATAAATATTGCGCATGCGCGTTAGTTTTACTCACACCGTGCTACAAACGGACTTAGGATATGCTATCTTGCGTATTGATGTTACTTTTTATAATTTCCTCAAAGGTTAAAAGGCCAACATGCATCAAGTTGAAATTTATCTTCTTACGAAAGTGTTTTATTCTTTCGATAATTTTTTTAATAAAAGTATGTCGACGTCGTAACGTAAATAAATGATATTATCATGAATTAAGCGATATTCTTGAAGAAACTGTTTAATATGTGGGTGCTGTTAGTAACAAAAATAAGAAAAAAACACTATTTACTGTCAAAATGTAATTTACGTAGCATTGTTAAAAATTAATGTTTATACAATAAATTATTGTTACATATTTTTTAAACTGCGCTAAGTGGCGTGTGCCCGTGCATGCTAATACAGACAGATGATTACTATTATTAGTGTGCCATAGATTCATGCTACTACACAAGTTGTGCAGGCGATAAGATTTTTGTACTATTATTAAAATAAATCTACATGTTTTTTTAACCATGAAATATATCTTCTTCACGCAACAAAAAAGGACAAGCAATCGTCAGAGGAATTTATAAAAAATATACCAAAAAATAGGCAGTGTGTTGTTTTTTTTAAATATATTAATAAAACCCTTGTAACTTTTTTTATTTTTAAAGATAAACCTAGTTCTTTGAGAAGATCTGTATCATTTAAAAATATATGTCTGAAGGTAAGCTCACCCTCTTGTTATCAGCTCCACTAGAACCGGAAATGACACCAACTTAAATCTTTTTGTATAGAACACTCGGTATATTTTTTTAAAAATGGAAAACTTGCTTTTTACTTCCCGAGCGTAAGCAAATGAAGTATTGTAATCGAGTCCGTCGACCGACTCTCTACTTTTACATTTTCTCGACCTTTCATGACCCCAAGAAGACGAAGAAATAGGTCTCCCGTCTCCGTCTGTCCGTCTGTCTACCGTCCGGGATTTTTATTAGACAAAAGTACTGGGCCGATTCTTGTCAAATTTTGTATTTATATTAGGAATATCAATGTGATCAAAATTGTACATAGTAAATCGGTTTTAAAACAAATAACATAGTCCTACACATGTAGTTTATGATTCTGAATTGAATTTTTACCCGAAACGTCCAGATGTTTGGAAAAAAAATTAACATTTTGCAATTTAATTTAGAATCTACAAAACTGAATGCTTTGAAATCTTGCAGATGGTTTACAGTTATGATAAGAATGATATATGTTCAATCAAAGTATATTTACTTGTCCCCTCCAAAAAAATGATATCGTCAGCTCAAAAGTTTGCCAAATAAATCTTACCTAAAATGTACAAAATATGATGATGATAAGTCTGTGCTTGTAATTTATCATTCCATTCATATTTTTTGGATTAGCATATACAGGATAACTTAAAAAATTAATGAATGCGTGAATTTATTTTATTGATTTAATCAGGAACTACAAAACCGAATGCTTTTAAATCTTGGAGATGTTTTAAAGTTATCATAAGCATGGTAAATTTTTGATCAAAATGTATTTGCCATCCCCGCTAAAAAATTGGTGACGTCACCCCTAAATTTTGCTGAATATGTCCTATCTAAAATGTATGATGAACGTATACTTGTGATCAATCACTGCATTAATATTTTTTAGATTTGCTTATACCGGGTGTCTGAAAAAAATTAATGAATCAGTCAATTTATTAAAGAAAGTGAAACCAGAAGCGATGGAAATTCTGTCGAAATGACTTTCCACCAATTTTTTTTACTACAGGAAATCCAACAGATATGCGGAAATGTGTATCAAACAAAATGCAGATATTTTTGAAAATTTGTTGTGAGAAATACTCGTACTTTTGTTGTTGTATTCAAATTTACTTATTCTTTTACATCTATTTTAATGCGGCATATACAAAAAATAATTCTCGTTTTGAATTTATTTAATGATGATTTCTATAGTTCAAAAGATTTTTTTTTTTTTCATTTAAATTCAATGAAATTATGCGAATAAAATCATACTTTTTCAGATTACTAGATTTTCATAAAGAAATATTAATTTTTCATATGTTTTACTGAATAACTGCAAACGATTCATTTATTAAGAAATATTCTGGATGATTCATTTATTAAAAAATATTCTGGATGTTCCATTTAAAAATATAAAGTTGATGTCATTTCCAGTGTTACCGGAAGCGAGAATTAAAGAAATGTGTTTAGCATCAAATGGATCTTCTGGTACAGTACAAATTTGTCCAAACGAAAGACCTATCTTCAAAAATAAAAAAGTTACAGGAGTTGTATGAAATAAAAAGGAAAACCAAATTAATATCCTTCATTTTGTTAAAAAAAAAAAAAAAATCCCAAAAAATTGTTATATATGCTAGAAATTAAAAATTCAAGCACATTCGGGTACACCTGGAGTCCACTCAAAAATATCACCTAAACGGTCTACTAAACCCAACAAAGATTTTCTCCAAAAACCACTTTGGTTGTCTATTTCGTTCAAAGCGACGAAGAATGTGTATTATTAATTCATGTATCTAGTTTGATCATAGGTAATGAGACATTGTCTAGTGGTAATTACTCTGCTTATTTTATGCTATTAAATTCCTAACTACGTGTCATTAGTTGCTATTAGTATTATCATCCATGTCCATGACAATTTTATGTTATCTATTGTACTGTAGTGTTTTATCATAAAAACGAAATATAATCTGAAAGTATTCACATTGCAACTGTTATTATTTAACCTCAATAAAACCATAACTCCTGAGCCCAAGTACAACAAAACGCACTGTACCGTACAGAAAATAAAGGACACGTGAAACGCTTTTGCGTATCAATAACAGTACTGACGTCACACATTCCAACAGCAACTTTGGTTTATAAACACACTCCTGAGCCTCTGAAGAGTACCAATATTGATAAATTCGACAAAAGCTATAATATACAGAGAAGTAAATGAAAAAGTTATGACGCGTTGAAATTTTGTTCGAAGTTTCTTACAACTCAGTTGTGACTGAAATATATTTAAACCTGACCGCAGCGCTTCAAGAACTACTCATACAACTTCAGAAGTTTCCCACAAGATTCAAACTTACGCGTGTACATTCAATCTCTTAGTCCGAATTGTCTATACTTGACTATATTAACCTACCTATTGTTCGTCGCTATTTGAAAACTGACTTTGTCCCCCGATCTCAGCGTCACATTCCCTTCCACATCGTCTTTGGTGTAGGGTAAAAAGAAACACTCCCCTCTGTTCTCGTAACTGATCCTGCCTGTGGTGTCGCCCCCTGAACCTTCACCTCTCACTTCGGTTGTTACTGTTCCCGTTACTCTTTCTTCACTCATCACCTGATCGACAACATTGCTATTTTAACAAGAAACGATCGAAATTTGAGTACTTACCACTTCTGGTGCTATTTTCGTCACAGCACTAGCTATTGGTTTGCCGGTCCGTCTGTCGTATGTCATTTCGAATTCAACGGGATCGCCGATTTTCAAATGTTCTATGTTACCGCTGAACTGACTAAAGTGGAAAAAGAGACGGGCCTGCCTTTCACAGCACTGAATGAATCCGTAAGAGTGCTGCGGAAGAACAATTAAATTACCGTTTTGTTCGTAAGGTGGAGGTCTCACAATTATCGTAATTAAATAAAATTCGTCTCACTTAACCAAAAGATTACCAACAGAAGATTTCTTTTATCTGGATGTATAAATACGTTACAGAAACAACCTGTGTGTTAAGACTTTTAATGTTTTCGAGATGACTTAAGTCATTTTTGGTGGGGATAAAAATATTCATTTGGATATATAAAATGTAACACTAACACGTGCAACTACAAGTTGTGCACTTCTAAAACAAATAAAATTCGCACAATTTGTATTTGTTGAAAAATTAATTAATACTATTAACAGTTAAGATTCCTTAATTTATAAATCGATATTAATATCACACCACTTTGAACTATCTTGTATGCATGTTGAGATAAACCATAAAAATGGATGGTCCACTTGCAAAGTTAAAAATGGTGTGGAGTGCTGAAATACACTTCTACTTTGGTTATTTTTACGACCACTTAAGGTCCACTCAAAATTTCAAAGTATATCAATCACAGAACCTTGCATTGTTGTATCCTTCGGGCGACAGGAAAATACCAAACTAGAAATTCGTAAAAATGATTCCAAAAATATTTATAACTTAATAAAATAAAATTTTAATCATGAACCACGCAAATAATTTCCATTAAAAGTATATTTTATGATGATCGAGTATAGTACACAACTGTGTTACACAAGAATTTAAACGATCTTATTTATCAGAGAAAACAATCGTTTTAATCTAATAAGTTAATCTTTTTGCTTCCCGATCAACAATAAGAATATGAAAAAACAGGTGTCTCTTCATCCCCACCAACAATTTGACGACGTCATCTCCAAATGTTGCTAAATAAATCCTATCTAAAAAACATGCAAAATAATGAGCTTTTAAATTTATTAATACAGCTTTATTTCATCATCCTCTGCGTAGGTTTTCCGAAAAACGATCAAAATTATTCAACAAAATTTGCAATTTATCTTTGAAATTACAAAACCGATTGCTCTTCAATGATGCACAAGCTTTAAAATTATCGTGAACACGATAAACCAATAATCAGAATTTGTCTGGTTCATTAAATCACCACTGCCAGGATGTTCAACTTTTAATAACTTTAAGCGGAATGTTCTTTAGTTTTGTATTGTATCGTAGTGTTCTGAGTTTGTTTTATGTTACATTATTATCATTATTTTTTCTATTATTATCCCTTCTAAAAACTTAATGACGTCATCGCAAATTTTGCAAAGTCAATATCATGAAATGTTAATAGCGTGCTTCTACGGGGTGATGAAAAAATGACGAATATATTTTTACGGATTTAATTTATTTTTTATGCAGTGGCGTCAATTACACCTCCGCAGCCCCTACGTCACTTCGATTGTTTATGCTTATGAATCTAAAAATGCAGCGATAAAGCATGTAGCAAGCTACCTGATTTGAATGATTAAAGTCTTCTTCAACTCTTATTTTATTATCATTAAATATAGGCGGGCACAACATTATTATTCTCAACTTTTCTGGAAAATAGGGTAAATCGTTTAATTGATTGATAAAGTTTCCAGGACGAAAGAAGTTAGTTCTAAACAACTTTTAGGGCAACTTTTTCAATATATTTTTCGTTTAGGTATGTGAAAAATTTGGTCTTTATATTAAAAAAAAGTATATCCAATTTACACAGATGGTAAATAATTTATGCATATTCTTTCCAAGACTGACAATTATATTTTTCGATTCTTGTTATTGTATAACTATTGTATTCACTTTGAAATTACTTACGGTATACTTTTTTTTGTTAATTTTCAACACTGGCCATTTAATAATATAAACAATTGCAAAGAGATATGCGTCAGACAAACAAAAAGAGGTCGAATTTCGTTTTACACAAGCTATGGCGAGAACACAAAATATAGAAATTCGTCAAAATGACTTTAATTATTACGATACGTTGCAATATTCAGCTTCTTCTCCAGAAAATGTCAATAAAGCAAAAAAAGAAAACTCATTAAAACAAATTCGTCCTCGAAATAATTTTAATCTTGGATACAACGAGCTGGAGGGTAAATAAAAGAGACCGTTTTGGAGTCTTCTGAAAATAGAATTAATATTCTAGAAAACAACGCTTGCACTGTCGTAAACAAAGTATAAACAGACATTTTCTAACACATAATATTTAAAAGCGTTTAGCTGTAAATTTTCTACATAATAAACTAAATACAACAAGAATTATGACTTGTTTTCCAGTTGAATATACTTTTCCATATTTTGAATATACTTGATAAACGAAGAGAATAAATTGAAACGTTGTTACATTAACAATACTTCAATTAAAATGCATGTTTCTAATTAGAACTGCAATTGAATAACAAAAAGAAAAAAAAAACCGTGTCACTAGATATGAACTCACCATGAACTCATTATTCGAGTGTTGTAATAATGGCAAATTTTGACACTTAAATCCCTAATTAGCCAATACAATACATTATTAGACAAATCAAAATCGGTCAAGCATTTAAACCCAAAAACACGCCAGATAAATCACCCTTTAACGATAAATCTGGTAGAAAATTCGTGTGAAACTCCACATTAACCAAATCCACGTCAGTCGACGGCGCTATGATAAATCAACTTATAAAACCACTTAATTCGTATTAAAACGAAACAGCACTTACAGTAACCAACTGGCAGATTATAATCGCGATAAAAAAGAAATACGAACGTGAACAAGCCGAGAGGACTTTTATACAAACGATATTTCTGGCAGCTTATCGGTGGTTTGCTTTTACGCAGAGTTTTGTGTATCTGAACACGATCCAGTAAATTATCATAAAAGACGTTTGGGGAAGCTGCGATTTATTTGCTCTCAGACTATTCCGAGGGTCTGGAATCGTTTATTTGAAACTGCTTTAAAGTGCCACTAACCACATTGGTATGGAAATTTTGACAGTGATGGTGAAATATCGATTGGGACCGGTTTTCAATGAGGGGCGGTCAGCGGAGTTCAATCCGATGTCATATTTTATAGCCGAGTTTAACTCTTAACTGATGTGGGAACAAACAGAAGTTTTCCCTTTTTTCGCTTCCCTACGTAGATATGCGTGTTATAAAGTCACTGGGATGAATATTTAACTTCGAGTTCTGTGGGCAACTGAAGAATCCATTATTTTAAAAATGTACAGATATTACAACGGTAGCCAAAATTTCTTACGTGCTTCCCCTGTACAAAAGTGGAGACGTCATGTTGAACTGCTTTTAAGTAAAACACAACTAAAATGTGCAGTGTGGCATATGCTTTTCCCTGGGGTGTAATAACCTCTCGCTTTAATGGTGTGCACATTAGAGTAATGTGTTTGTTCAGTGTTACATTGTAAGTCTTAAAATTAATGTATTTATCCCCACGAAAAGTTGTTGACGTCATTTCAACAGGTCATGATAAATCGTTTCAAATGCATATTTATTCATCACTTAATATTCCGCTGTTGTTTTTTAAATGCGACCACAGACGTTAAAAAAACAATACTTATCATGAAATATTTTAATGTATCAAAATCTGCTCATTCGATCGTCATGGAAATTTTGAGTCAAAATCAATTTGTAGACAATTTACTCAAATTTAACAAAAGCATTTTCAAAATACATATATAAATTGTGGCATTTTTTTTAATTGCGATGTTTCAATGTCATGTCGCAAACTTGTGTCACCGAATTACTCTGATAATTACTAGCAAAATTAATGTGTTTTCCACATATTTTACCACGCGACTTCTTGTCGAGTTTTGAGCAATAAAGGGAATTTATTTTCATTTATGTTGCTAAATAGTGATAATGTTGTTTAGTTTACAATGTTTACTCGAATATTTTTAATTAATGTTTTGTTATACCTATTCTTAAAACTAAAATTTTTTTTGACCTCTTAAATTAAAAAAATCGAGGCGGATCCACAAACCGCAAGACAGGAAATATGTTATTTTATAAAATGTAAATAGCATTTACTATGCAAAATTTATAGGTGACGCCATCAAATTATTGGTGGGGATTATCAGACAAATTTGGTTAATGTTTTACCATCTACACAATACAATAGACCTAAAATACAAATAACACTTGACAACAATCAGTAACTTCGGAGATTCTCTGTTTAATAAAATCGACACAAACGAGAGACAACAGACGACAGCAAGATAGACGAAAACAAGACCTATTTCTACATACTCTGCAGAGAAATCTAAAAACGTGAAAGTGGCCGTTCACCGGAAAATAGCAACAATGTATAATATTCATTTGGGAAGTAAAAAAAATAAAAAAATTATAATTCAGCGTTTTATTTTGTTGGAAATATTTTATTCCAATTCGTATTTTTTTTTTTGTTTTGTTTTTAAAACTGTAATCAAAAGGTCGTAATATGCATCAAATTTTCGTGATTAAAAAAAATTTTCTGAAAAAAATCATTTGATTAAAATTATTTCAATTGGGACAACACTAATAAATAAAAATATATTGCTTAGATTTGCAAATAATAAGATGTGCTCAAATTAATGAGCGTTTAACTAAAAACTCCGCCGCTCAATTTTCCAAATAAATATAGAAATATTGAAATTCTGTAAACGCCATTATTTTCAGCTTGAAGGGGGAAGGTTAATTTTGTACTCTGCAATATAACGCATGTACAGCGTAGGAGTAAATGATACATTATGTAAACGAAGAGATCTAGTTGCCATTATTGTCATGAAACAAACTTTTTTACCACTGCTAAATTTTTGTCAGTATGGTAGTCCATACTGTTTTGCGATCTGGGAAAAAATCTTTACTTTCCGAGCGTAAACTAAGAAAGTATTGTAATAGAGTTTTGTTTCAACCACAGGATAGTTAAACACGTTTTCAGTTTATTGTTGACAAAAGAAAACTTCGAACATTAAGAAAAACTGGACAATATATAAGCCCCGCCCACCCACCCCTTCTCAATTGTGATGAATGTTTTATTCATAGTGAGCAAAAGGGCGGAATTTACTTGCAAATCCTCATTTTTCTGCAAAAAATTACCATATGAAATTCATCACAATTGAGATTGGAGCGGGTGGGTGGGGCTTAATCTTTGTTTTTTTTTAATGCATAGAGTTTTCTTTCAACAACACGAAAAACACTGAAAACACGTTTTCAGTTTACTGTTGGCAAAAGAAGACTTCGTATATTAAGAAAAAATGGACAAATTAATTAATTAATTAATCGCCGTACGATACTGGAATTTCAATGATAATGAGTGGACGAAATATTCCAGGGTTCGACCTAATTTTGCATATCTCTAGTTATGAATATCGTGATATTAAACGTTAACAAAAATTTGTCTAATCACCCCCACCAACGATGGGATGACGTCATCTTCAAAATTTACAATAGTATGTGTTATTAAAATTTCATAAAATAACATACCCCTACATTTGCTTTATGAACCCGTGTTGGGTTTTTACCCTTGACATTCATATTTTTGGAAAAAAAAATTAAAATTTTGTAACATTTTGCAAACTACAAAACCCAATGCTTTGAAATCTTGTTAACGTTTTAAGATCATCGCAAGCTTGGTGAATCGTTAATCAAAATTTACCCGTTTATCTAGTAAATTCAAAATCAAAATTGTATAACAATATTTTAGAGTTTAATTTTGAAATTGCAAAACCGAATGCTGTGAAATGTTGTACGCGTTCTAAGGTTATCGGAAGCTAATTGTGAATTATTATCTCGAAATTTCGACTCGCTAGTGCACTTGGAACGTACATATTTTATACTAAAATTTCGATTTAGTTGTTTCGCAATTTTGATATGGTGTCCTAACATTTTCACTTCATTAACTCAAAATTTTATAATTCTTAGCTGAAAATTATGGTTTTATTATTTCAAACTTTCGATTTGCTACTTTGTAATTTTGACTTATTTTTTTACTATTGTATTTGACTAATGAAGATCTCATTCTACAATTTCGACTTGGTTATTCAAAAATTTTAACTTTTTATTTCTATATTCCCCCATTATGAACTTTTGGGCCGTTTTTGACAACTTTCGAAAATTTTCCAAAGGGATCTTTTAGTAAATTCTGACATCTCGAAGTCATTTTCGATTTCATTTCATTAGAAATTCCTGTTACTTTTCCACAATCGCCAAATAAAATATGGAAAATTTTAGAATGTTTGCAAAATTAGAATTTGAGACCAAATATTTTGAAAATCTTAGTTCGAAAAAACAAACTACACGCTATACTGTTAGAATTAGCAGATCGAGATCTACATCCTAGAAATGTTTGTGAATTTTTTGTCAATTTTTCCAGAATCTGTATTTTTCAATACTCCTGTCCTATGAAATTTTAGATCATTTTTTAACGATTTTTGAAAATTACCCAAAGGTTTTTTTTGTAGATTCCGATTTCTAGAAGTTATTTTCGGTTTCAGTTCTTTAAAAACTCCTACCACTTTTGCAGACCGAGTATTTTGAAAATCTTGCTCTCAGATCTCAAGCACGCTATATTTTTAGAATTACCATGTTGAAAATTCTATTCCAGAATTTTTTGTAGATTTTTAGGCAACATTTCCAAAATCTCGAGTTTTCAATACCCTAATGAAATTTTCAATCGCTTTTGACCATTTTCGAAAATTACCTAAAGGGATTTTTTTATAGATTCCGAACTCTAGAAGTCATGACCGGCTTCAGTTCTTTAGAAGTTCCTACCACTTTTCCAGAATCGCCAAATGAAATATGGCCATTTTTCGAATTTTTAAAAATTCCGAATTAGAGACCGAATATTTGGAAAATCTAAAACTATCTAAAATTGTATTTATTTTTTTCAAATTTTTATCAGTATCTCTAATTTCAATTTACATATTATCTCGACATTTTAATATAATTAACTCGAAATGTCAACTTACTAATGTTGAAGTTTTACGTTAATTAAGTAAAAATTATGACCAGATTCCGTTTTGCTATTTCGAAATATTAATTTTTTTTAGTAGAATCATATTTCCTCAGAATTTTTATAAATTACAAGTTCACTGGACAGAACTTTTCTTTATATATTTCGTGCGTCTTTTTGAATCAATATCCCGACATTTCCACAGGATTGTGCTCTTGAAATTTGCACATTTTGTACTAAAATTTCGACTTTGTTGTCTGGAAATTTTGATTTGTTATTCTAAAATCTTCATTTTGTTAACTCAAAATTCGTAATTATTATTAAAATTTGATTTTTCATTTCAAGACATGCATGCTTATTATTATTTTTTTTTATAATTTCCGAAAAAACTGACTGGACTTAAATTGAATTAATTTTTAGTTAATACTTTTGCACTTGTGGTTTATGAATCCCGGAATTTTTACAATAGAAGATGTTTAGAAAAAAAATCGAAATTGCATCACAGACATTTTTTTTTCCCATCCAAAATGTGCAAAACATTTTGAGTCTATTCTTGTGATTTATTAATGCATTCATTTTTTTTTTTTTTTAATTTATAGAGGTTATCACAAAAAAATCACAGAATTTTATCATTTTTCAAAAAAACAAAATTTGTTGGACTGTACTTCAGGGGCAAGAAAAGTTCTGCCGAAATAATATATGACCAATTTTTTAATTGAAAAAAAAAATTGAACCGGGTGCTCGGTGACCAGCTTGCAACCCAGATTTGAAGCCTTTAAATTCAATTTTGTGGTGATACACAAAGGATTTTACGTGTATTTGCAACATTTGCGTGATTTATAGATTAAAAAAAATTGAACTAGGCCTATTTGTGCCTCTTGTTAACACGTGATAGCTCCTCCAGGGAGACAAATTGTGAACTAATAAAAAGTTTTGTGTTCAGTGTGAATGGTGACAATTACAACATATGTATGCTTAAATGACTGTTTTTGAAAAAGATCTTACCAATTGTTTGCAAAATAAAAGTGAATTTATTAATGTCAAACCTTCCGCTTTTAAAAATTGTTCGTTGGCAGCAAAAACTTGGTTTAGTAAGAAAATAAAATTTGAAAAAAATGTCTGAAAAATTTACCAGCAGCTTTTCGATGATGCCCGTCTCTCTCGTGCCCAGATTCGACGAATTGGAGTCGTTGTAGCTACTGTTGTTACCATTGGAGAAAACGTTGTTGGTGAGTGTGCTGTCCCCGCTACTATTGAACATGTTGTTCGAGTCTAGGGAGAACGTGCCGATGGGGAAACGAGAATTTGTGTGTGTTGTACTCGATGATCCGTACAGACCGTTGCTGAATGAAGACGACTTGTCCTGCAGCAAAGGAAAGTCTTGCCCGAACCGTGAATTTGTCGTGGAGCGATTTGTAAAATTAAATGCTTGAGATGATTTGCCTGAAATAATAAACAATTAATTCTCGCCTTGGCGGTTTTCGCGCCGTACTACCGTTGCTGGTCATAGGTTTGAAATCGATGATGGCAGAATCTTGACTCATGGTGTCGGGCGGCTGGAAGGATTTCCACTGAGGATTGGTGGACATAGTCTATCAGTACAATGATTTATCTTTTCACTTCTTATCGTTTCTTAAGTGTAGTGAATATCACAGAATGGTTAGTGGTATATGTAAATACCCCACAAAGTCAATTATGGCAGCCGAGACCGTACTAATAAAATTATCACTCCTACTTTGAAACCAAGTCACAAAGGTACAATATGATCAACAAACTTCACAATAATATATTGTTATACAATGTTACTAGAAAAACAATCCAATATGTATAAAAATTACTATCCACAGTCACTCAAAATTTAATTATAACAGAAATATAAATAAAAAAATCCTCAGATGTCTTCAATGCGTGCTGGGTGCGTATTGTGCTGTTATGCTCATAATTTGTCAAGGCCAGTGGTTGCGCTGATACTGGTTTACTTTAAATTTTCTATGCTAATTTTGAAGGTTTCCTTAGTTACACAAGCTGAAAAGAAAATTAATGCTGTTAAAATACAATCCAAAAATTACTCCCTTCACATAAATACACACACAAAGCAGCCCGTACGACCCTGACATCGATTTCTTCCGGAGGTAAAATGTCTATGTATTGCAGAGACCCGGTAGGAAGTCCCTTTATTAAATATAAAGAGAAAACCTCTCGCGACGTCAGTTCAAGAAGCAAGTCTAGATTTACCGTTCCGTTCTTTTACGTAAAAAATTCACTCAAATATACATCATTAATAAAATCCAAATGTGACTTTCTGTTCCCATTAAATATTCAACAATTGTTTAAAAAATCCTCAAATGTTTTGCGACTACTCGACAGCCGTTTCGGCTTCGCGAAGATTCATTTCTGGCCCTGTCTCACAAATAACCGTTAATTCAAATTGTAAATTATATATTTTAGTGAACACAATTCGCTTATTGAGTGTGAAAACGAAGCCTGGTAAGCATCGACATGTATCATTTCAATGTTTAATCGATTTTATTAATTTGAATTATTTATATCTGTTTAAAAAGCAACCGTCGTCCAATGACAAACAAAAAGCCCATAATAGATTAGAAACGACTAGTTAACACTATCTGTTACTTAGTACTCTATTAAAATGTGACAACTACTATTGATTAACTACTTTAAACACTGTCAAAACTTCTAAACATTTTAAACTCGATCTTAGTACCCTGGACGTATTCCAATAAATTATAAATTTAGGATAAGGTCAAGAGCATACTCTATGTAAACAATAGAAAGCAGACCACCACCATAGAATTATTTGAAAAAGATGTTCACTCGGTGAGATATTGACAATTTATTCCAACAACCGAGACTAAACGTCATAAAGTCGGAAATTACCTAGGAAGTAGTAACTATTAAATAAAGTCAAATAAAAGAAAATGGAGCTTCTCGGAGCACTTCTACCTCAAAGCTTCATTTTCTTTCGCGTCAATGATTTTATACATTATATCAAATGAAACCAACTTCCTACGACACGTCGTAGACAGGACGTTGCGTACTCGATTAGATAATTAAAAAAGAAAGAAAGTAATTGCAATAGAAAGAAAAGTTGAGATGTTTTTAAATTATGAATGGATTTACCGTTCTTTACAAACTAGATAAATCTCACAGTACAATCTTTTTAGCAGAAAAGCAGCACATCGCATAAATCACGGGGTTTGCCAGTTCCAAAGAAAAATCACAACAAACTACTACATCAATAGTTGTTTTAGCTTGGGTAGAGTCCGAGTGAAGCAATGTAAATAAATACAGTAATAATAGGCTTAATTTCCTCCTTGAACTACGGAATCGGAAATTCTAGTAGTCGTGTTAATATTACTTAGATAGGTTAGGTTGCAATTTTCTTCTATTATTCAAAGGCAAGGACAGAAGGCAAAAATAGGTAATCAGTCTATGACGTCAACTTCGTTTAAAATTTACAGAATTTTAATTGAAAAACTTGAAGGTACACACGGAATCAACAAATATTTAAACGACCAAGTATCGAGTATTATTAGAGCTATGCTGATAATAGTAATATTGATACTAAAACAACACAAGTGTGCTCCAGGAAAATGAGATATTTTTTTAGGTTTTTTTCTTGTGAAAAACAATTTTTGTGCAGACTGAAAATTACATTGTTGCCATAAATATAGTCCATTAGCCAAACACGAAGTTTCTAATGTTTCCTGTGAACTGATTTTACCTTTTATCATTGTGTTTACACATATGGTTTATTGTTTATTTATTGTATCAAAATTTTGGTTATATAATACCGGTACTACTGATTATTTGTAAATTAACAATGGAAAATAGTATAAATAAACTCAACATTAGATTTGTAGGGTCAATAACTGCAAATCTAAACATGTATTGTCTATTGAGTAACTGATAGCAATGATTTGTGTAATGTTATGGCAGATAGAAATACAATAATCGTATCTTTGAAATTAAAATATAACGATCATTTCTGTAACCTGCAATGAAATATTGTATTTCTTGTTGATACTGTAGGCACTGGTGAAGTTCGTTACGAATGGTCGGTTCTTCAGCTCACCCTTGAGACCATAATATAACAAAGCTACCCACAAAATAAATGTAACCATCCTTCCAGAGGGACCTCGAACATTAAACGTTGAATTTTTTACGCAGAAAACCGAGCTATAAATTATTTCCCCTAAAATAACCGTATCCACAACAATACAAAAAACGAAGATTGAAAATCGAATTCTTGTAAATGTCGAACACAATCATAAACAACGAAAATCGCCGATTCGCAAACTCATTCTTGTTTATTGTTTAATCAAAAAAAGGAAACTCTAAACATCGTCACTTAGTGTTTATGTTCGCGATTATTAAATCAACATTTCCCGACTGAAAACCAATGCGGTTTTTACGGTTTGTTTTGGACAATGTGCAAACACGTCAAAAAATTAAACTCATCAAACACTAAAAACCGCAACGTAAAAATAAATCTTGTTCAATTATTAAGCGTGGCTTGGGTTAATTCAACCAATTGGATGTTCCACCGACATTATTTTCTGTTCGGTTCAATTTCTAAAGTGGTCTGGCGCTCATGTTTAGCGGAAAATGTAAATAAAACAACATTATAGTGTTAATAAATACAGATGCTGGTTTTTAATGATATTGGGGAATATGAGCTTATTTATTACTGTGGTTATTATCGTCATCACTGTTAATGAAAAAAGAGTTCGTAAGATATAAACTTTTTTTTCAACGTGCTTTTGCTCTTTCCAATATGAATAAGAGTTTGAAACGTTGCCAAAACACGCTGCAACTCTGTAAATTTTACAAACATTAGCCAGTGATTGCATTCACGCTTTTGACACTTTTAGAACTTTATTTATTATTCAAATCAAGCCATGACAGCTGAATTATCGCCAAGCCTCACATCTGAATAAAACAGAAATTTCGTTCGGCTTTTGTACACAGCGCAGAGATTATCTCTGGAAATGGTGAAAATTTTCAATAAAGCGGACCGTAGACTGTACTGTGGCATTATTAAAAATATCAAAGCTTTGCTAAACACAAACTACCACAGAGGGGAAAATGGCTTGAAGCAGGGTACGACAAAGTCAATTAAATGACATTTAAATGACTTTTATCCTGTCCAAAATGAGGTGAATATCACGCACTTCACAACGTACAATTTATTCCAAGCACCTGCCAATTTAAGTATCATTTTTTTATGTTGTGGAGAACGTAATTTGTTTTGTTGCCGTTGGCAATGGGAAAACATCAACATTTCAATTCGGTGTAATTAATACATAAACATCTAGGCTGCAGTTTATCTACATTTTCACCAAGTGGATGGAGTAGTAGATATAAAAATAAACAATGTTGAGTTAATTTTTACAATGTACAATAATTTAAGATTTTCACTGGATAACTTGTGATAACGTAAATTATCTGTTATCTTCCTTGACAAACATTATAATATTCGTGTTATCCCAAGTTATAAATTTCAATAAAACATCACACTACAAGCACTCTTTTCCCATGTCTTATTAAATTTTCAACAATTTCTTCGAGGTCATCATTACAAACCGATTTTTTCTCTCTCAATATAAATTCCTGTTTCTAGGTTAATTTTACGCTCGACAGGGTCTGATTGTTAAAACGAATTGTAACCGTCGTCGATTCCAAACGAAAGAAATTCGTATAATTTGTGAATCTTGCAACGATAACCTTATTATCAACTGCGACAGTGTCATCACTGAATACTGTTATGGAGTATTTTTACCGAGTACAGTAAAATAGAAGAAATGAAGCATGATGTCCTAAAAAGCGATGGAATTTTCTGATACGTCTCTGAACACTAAAAATAAATTTTCCGTCTTATTTCCGAAATTAATCAAATTTGTAATAGACGACGGCGAAAATTAAAATAATACAATAGAAGAATTGAGTAAATGGGAAACTGCTTCGCAATAATTTAAAGCGTGGGTAGAGGACTGTCACATTTTCAGCTTTTTTTCGATTTCTATTACAATGACCGAAGAAATTGGATATTCAAACAATATTAACCATAAGTAATAGCAATTTTATGTATCCGTCAATTATTTTAAATGTAAAATGACGTATATTATCCGTGAACCGGTGACTCGCGTAACACTGATGTCCTCTACGTTTGCAGAGCTAATTTAAAATCGCATTTCCCTATCACACTCTATCAAATCATTTATCCACTTATTATGTAACCACTACGAATAAATTAATGGCTTTGAATATTTAGAAACAAAACAATTCGAGAAAGTCGGAGCAACAAAAACAGTCGAGGTCTGCAAAATCATTTGGAATCCCACCGGCAACGAACACAGACTCTGTTGTATCTGGGTGAATTATTACGCTTTTAGAACAAAAATTAGGTCTAATTAGAGAAAACAATAGTTCCGACCTACGTTCCGTCTCTATTTTGTTATTTAATCAGCTTGATGGTGATTGCGAGATTGGCGCAAATTATGGAATCTTTATGTTTTGCGGTCACAATGGGCGTACTGATGAGCGAAACAATGACTTAAATCAATTGGTTGTATGTTGACGGAAAATATGGCATTTGAAGAAAAATCCAAAGTAATTTGTACTGCATTGTGGTTGTTTTCTGGCGATGTAAACAACAGCACAATCGAGAAAAAAATCTCGAGTGAGATGCACCTTTGTTCTGGCGGCTTTTCACGATGAAGTGTCCCACAATAAAAACTTCAATTAGCAACGGGGCCGTACGTTAATAAAAGAAGCACCCATTAGCTAATGGCCAAATAAAATTGTTCCGAATTTAGAAACATGTGCATTTGGGGCAAGGGGTAAAACAACGGTCAAATTATTGATTTGCTTACAATGGAACCGTTCAAGTTATCAACAACCGAACGGAGATGGATCTGAGAGAGCCGAGGGCCCCAAATCGGAGCGTCCCGACATCGAGACACCGCAAACCCGTCATTTACTGCGTAGATTCTGCGGCACAAAAGATATAAGAAGTTAGGGTTAGAGACGTCGCGAGACTGGCAAGTCGGGCGCAAAAAGTGCGCTTTAAGCCGCCAAAACTGACAATATTTAACGCATCGGTGGTAGTGAAGTAGATTACGTACTTTTTGGGGTGGTTTTGCTGTTAATAATACGAAAATTTACAAAAATTTCAACTCACCACGACACAGCACAGCACTGACGACATGCCGCCATGTTGAATGTCAACATGATCGGGAAAAACAAAACCAACCAAAAACGATGCGTTCTGATTGGTCCGCGTGATCACTTTTCATTTTTATTTAGTTGTCGAACTGTCAATTGCGTTTTTGGAAAATTTTACAATTTTTTATTTTCAGAACGCGGTTAATTCGCCAAATTCGACCGAGTTCGAAGGCATTTTTTCTACCTCGTTAACGTATCGGAACATCACGAAAAGCCTAAAATAATTATGACACGTTCAGCCAAAACACAGTACTTAACCTGATCTATTTTTAACCGAATTTTTTATGGATTACTCGTTCGAAAATCACCCAGTTTAGTCATGGACTCGATTTTTCACGAAAAGGTAAACCCTGAACGCGTTTGGGCGCTTCATAACCTCAAAGTTTGCAGCAAGAGGGTTCCCTCTGCGCCCAACACTGCCTCAACTCCCTCCTCCAAGGGCCCTACTTTACGGCTGTCGATTTGAGTGTTTGGGGCGAAAAGCTCGACGAAGAAGAGCGCGTTAGGATGGCCGAGTCGGGTGAAGAGAGTGAAGAATACCGCAACTTCCTTAAACAGCCATCGGGCAACATGGATGACAGCGGTTACTTTTCCATCCAAGTGATCAGCAAAGCCCTCCAAGTATGGGGGCTGGAAATAGTGCCTTACACCAGCGCCGACGAGCGCGTCAAAGACTGTGACCCAAGTAAAATGCAAGCGTTCATTTGTAACTATCAGAACCACTGGTTCACCATTCGAAAGATTGGTAATCAGTGGTTCAACCTCAACTCTCTACTCGCCAGACCTGTCTTGATATCGGACACGTATTTGGCTCTGTTTCTAGCTCAATTAAAGAATGAGGGCTATTCCATTTTTGTAGTGTTTGGTGAACTGCCCCCTTGCACTGCCGATGAAGTTATTAGACTTAATCCTGTTGTGCCACCTATAAATAATACTCCTTCGTGCGAGGAAGATCCTGAACTGCAAGCAGCATTAAAGTTAAGTTTAAGTCAAGAGTTTGAAGAGCCTGCCAATTCGGAAGAAGAAGAACTACAAAGGGCACTTATGTTAAGTTTGTCATGTGATAATGACGAAGAATCAAACTTGAGAAAGGCGCTGTTGATGAGTATGGACAATGCATGACGAGACGCAGTGTAGGTTGTTGTAGGTGATAATTTGAAAAAAAGTCATGTCACACGAGACTGTAGGTGTATTCAGTTTTTACTAACACACTGATGCATGGATTATGTCGTAGATGGAGAATTTTTTTCTAATAAAACTAATCGCAAGAGCTGTTGTTATTGACCAGAGTTTATTATTATTTTTTTAATATATTATGGAACTTCATTTTATGTTTAATGTTTAAAATGTATTTTTCAACTGTTTTATTTCTACTTGCTTATATGTTTATATGTAAAATGATGTACCTGCATTATATATTTTTAAGTTTTGGTGTTTTGTCATGTTTTATATGTTATATAATGATTCATGTGACATCTATTATGTACTTAATTAAATTATTTTGTTATCACTATTTGTGTCATTGCACTAATTAGCAAAATGAAAAAGCACTTCGTGTAGTTTGAGTTACATTGAATTAGTTTGAGGTGAAATAAGAGTTCATTAGTTTAATACTCTGTGGCTACAAATTATTTTTAATTTTAGTTTATGTACTCGTACATATGTTAACAAAATAACTTGTTGAAATTAATAATAGACATCACTTGTGTTACTTCTTTTTGTTCCTTTACAAAATTACAATACCAGAGTGAAGATGGGAAAAGTTGTAAGTATGTGGAGGAATAAACAGCAACACACAAGACAAGCAAATGTTTATTTTTTGTTTTATCACAAAATTGAACCCTAAATATAGACAATATAATAAATTGCGAAAAGTTGCAACAATTAAACAAAAGTTTTACGCTTGTTTCTGAATTCTCATTGTTTAAGTGCATTCAGTCAAGTCGTAGAATTGTTTGCACAATAGTAGCTAATTAATTTATCACTCCAGCGTTATCTGATGTGTAGCTATATTAATATCATATACAATTTTTTGTTAATGTGAAAGTAGGCAACCAATATTGCACGATAATATCAGTAACAAAATAACAAAGCTACAACCAGGGAGGAAAGAAATTATTTTCATTCATCCATGGCTACAACATACCCCAAAAATAACTACGTATACATATTCTTGTATTTCATACCGTGTACCGGAAGTTTGAGATTATTTTTTAATCTTTTATCAATGATATCTGCAACTACTTAAGATATTTACGGCACGTTGTGACGTGTATCAATATGACCTTCCAAGGTAATATTTTACCGTAAGAGAAATCAACAACATAATACAAAAATATTTATATATTTATATATAGATTTATACTTCATTCTGAATTTTTCTAGCGGAATATGTTTTTCTTAAATAAACAGCACGTACAATATTTTTTCATTTTCAAAACTCGTTAATTAAAATAATAATAAGTCATTACACATTACATTAGAGAATATGCCTTTAGTAGGTATTATTAGAGATTTTTATCTACCCTACCACGTTTAATAAACTGAAAAAAATAGAAGAAAAGCGTCTAAAAGTATGTCAAAACAAAATGCAAATTCATCATAAGATTTATTAAAAAATATATACACAGAGTGAGTCACTAAGCGCAAAGTTCTCGATAGCTCATTTAATTATTACTAGAGATAAAAAAAAAAAGGCACAGACCAAAATTGTACGGTTATTTGAGTAGTTTACATTAAAATTAGTTTCGATTTTACACAATTTTTTTTTAATAGAACACCTTATATATTTTTACGTGCATATTCTCATTAGCATCTGCCTACGCTTTATAACCATTATATTTTTTAAATTGCGATGCGACGTTGCCACATCGTTTTTAAAATTTTTTTCGCTTACGCTCAGGAAGTATTGTAATCGAGTTTGTCGATCGACTCTCTACTTTTACGTTTTCTCGACTTTTCATGACTCCTACAGTACGAAGAAATAGGTCTCCCGTTTCCGTCTGTCTGTCTGTCTGTCTGTAAACAATGAAAGGATCAACAAAAAATTGCAACAATGTTATTTTTTAAATCTGTGTTGCAACATTTTATGGAGGTATAAACTGAGGTACGCACTTTGTGTTACTCAATTAAATCAAATTTTAATCGATAGAGTATTTATGTATAAAACAATTTTAAAACGATGCAATTTTGAAATATCAATATTTCAGTTTTTCAAATAAAACACCCTGTATTTTATTACCGTATCGTACTCTATTTTTTGAACTTGAAATATAGAAAATATTTAACACAAAAAAAAAACGAACAAAAAAGAGTTGCAGTACTAAAATACGAGGTGTTCTCTTTGAAAAAACTGAAGTATCGATATTTAAAAATTGCAATTATTTAAAAAAATTACAAACACTTTGTATATTAAGGCTCAATGTTATTTATATCGTAACAAAGCAGGTACTTTTATTTTTTATCTCTCCACAATATATTATAGCACAGATTTGAAAAATAACCCAACGGTGATTTTTTTGTGAATCTTTCCACTGCTAAAAAATTCTATAAAATGGGAATAAAGTGGCAACGTCGCATTGGAATTTTAATAATAAACCCAATTAGAATATGTAAAAATAAAACATGCAGGGTGTTTCTTTTAATTTATGCAACCCCTGTAACTATTTTATTCTTAAAGATAAACCTATAGTTCTTTGGGCAAATTTGTATCATTTTAACAGATCCATGTGATGGGAAGGATGGAAATGACGTCAATTTTTTTTCCTGGAACACCAAGTATATTTTTTCATAAATAGAAATATTGATTTTTCTAAAAAATCAAAAGGAACCAATATTCTAGAATCAATATAATAGACGAAAAATTCATATTTATTGATGACGATCTAGTAACTTAAAAAATTGACACTCATGTCATTTATTCACATAAGTGATCTTTTAAAATGATATAAATTTGTTCAAAGAACTAGATGTTTATCTTTAAAAATAAAAAAGTTACAGGGGTTGTATCAATTAAAAGAAACTCGTGGTATATTGGATATTTCATGTGATAGAAGATGACTTGGTATCCTAAGTTTTATTTTGAAAATCAGGCCAACATAAAATTTTAAATATGTTACCAACCTGATAAAAAATCACAATCGTTAATAGTCACTCAGTATTTCTAATAATCAATCATATATCGTGCGTCTTTGACTCACATTGTACATTTTTTTTTTTTTTATTTAAAACTGCATTATTTCAAAAACAATATATTACAATTTTACGGTTTTAAAGGCCGATTCCAAATTTTCTTTGAACCTATAAACGGGTTCATTAGGGCTTTTATTTTGGTAAAACATGTTTTATCAGAAACTTTAACGAACAACATTTTTTTTAACTACAATTTTTCTGTGCTGATTTGATTTTTTCGTAAAAATATTGTTACGTTGAACGGGTAATTAAAATCGGCATGGCTAAAACTCAACAATCTATTTCTTAGTAACTCGAATTTACACGACTAATTACACAGCGATTATGTACAAAATAATTCCGGCGCAACTTGACTGGCGTTTCTCAACATTCGCTGGACTCGACTCGACTGGATAATATTCTCCTCTATTTAAATCCATACTTCCTTCTAGATGTTCGGTGATCGGGGTCTTTCTCGAATACCCATCGCGAGTTCCGCTTCCAGGCTTTTCTTTAGCGATCGTCGCCCGACCGCCGTCACCGACGATGAGTCACCCATCATCGCCGTACATACTAGAACCCATAGGCGTCGTACCGGGGCGGCGTATAGGTTTATTTCGTAACAATATTTATTGTTAAAATTCCCACCAAATTTAAATAATACGTGAAAACTGAAAACATTACATTATGCAAGAAGTCTAGTAAAATTTTATTAAATAACGCCGTAGATAAGGAATTCTAAATAATCTTAGAATCTCAATTTTATATTTATTATTTGATAAAAATAACACACCGTATGGTGACGTTTTAATTTAATATTCTGTATACAATAGCTACCCTGTTGTACCAGAATTTGTATCCTTGTCAAAGGGTGACAAAAATATTTGTAATCACTGATGAAAACTTAAAAAAAAATCTGTACCTATACTAATAAGAAATATGTAAATTTACATTTTGTGTTCAATTCAAGAATATTATTTGACTGAAGTACTCAGACAACAAGTCTAAGGATCATCACAAAGTTCATGGTGACCTTATTTTTTTTTATTATTTTATCAGTCTAATGAACGTTACGAGGATGCAAATTATTAAAACTTTAGATAACTTCTATTGACTATTTTTTTATTCTTTTTGAAATATAAACAACATTATAAAAATAAATATTAAAGCGACCTTTTTAAATCATGGTCACCTTGCAACGTTGAAGAGGTCACTTTTATTTAAAACGTAAACCGTATTTTCAATCTTTGACTAATTTAATTGCTTTTTGCTTGTATTTGTCTCCTCTTTCATTATTTTTTAGTGGCTGGTTTATCGTAGGCGAATTAAATATTTAATCGTAATTCAATTGTTAATAAAGTCATTGTTTAATTTTAGACATCATCAACCCTTAATTTAACATAAAATTAAAGTTTGATTGAAATTCACTTCCATTGCGAATTCATCTCAAATTTAATTTTTGATTAGTGGTTAAAACACCCAATTTTTAGTCGAATCAAGATTAATGGTAGAGTCAGTGCTACTAAAAATGTGGCAGCATCACTAAAAAATTTCCAGATTTGCTGTTAAAGTTGAAGACCATTCATTCATTTAACGTGTCGAAGCTCAGCAAGATTGTAAAGAAAAAAAACTCAGTCGTTTTCATTTTACAAATTATATGTTGCATGAAACATTATTTCGAAATAATAACATTCATCCTACGAAGTTTTAATTAATATTTTATGCCACAGATAGTTTTATGCACTTCAAAACAGTCCCACCGGTTAAAGGTTTCGATATGTGGTATCTTTAAAATTACTGCGAGACTCCGTAATAAAAAGTTTTACTGTTTTAATATCTTGACAAGCCCAGCATGGTTATTATAACGATGATGAGTTCTGTCAAATAAAGAATTTATTGTTCACATCACAATACTCCCATTTTTATAGGTACTTAATTTTATTACTCGTAAATCATAAAAAACAATGCATCAAACACATATATATGTAGGTACGTGGGTTTACGACTTTATTAGAATCTTAACAACCATCAACTTTGTCCAGCTTTTACAACTTAGATCTTTAGTAAAGTCATAGATGTCTTTAAATACTATTGGTTAAGCTAAGTCTGGAAATCTACAGATGCGCAAATATACGTCTACTTATCTTCAACGACTTTACAAAGGTATAAAAATCGCCAGGCAAAAGGTAATTTTTTAGCGCAGCTTTAGGAAGATTGACAAACCGAAAAGTAACATAAATGTTAAAGAACTAAACAAATATCTTAGCAAAATTAAAAAAATCCTTCAGTGTTTTGCAAAGATTGTACGAGTATTTCAAAAATAATTTTTGTGGTGTTATTTCGTTTGAACTTTTATAGCGTCAACAATAACTTTAATTTTTATTTGAACGGATTCAAGTGTCATTTTAGTGATCGGTGCACTGATAGATAAATGACGGATTAAATGCCGAGCGACAGCGAGGCGAATTAAGTCCATTCGAGTCACACAAAGTTACTTAAACTCCGAATAAAATACAATATTTTATCTTCAAACGATTAACTTTTTTGAAATGATTATTATTTCCTGTCTCCTGCTTCACTAAAAAATTGCCTTTCCATTGACTACCGTGGTTACTATGGTTGACAACCACGATGATTTTCACATAAAATTAATTTATTGTCAACATAATTCTGTTTTATATAACAACTAATTAATGTGAATTTCTTTTAGGACAAAAATATATTTTGGTTTATTTACATAAATATAAAATAAAATAAAATAATTCACAAAAGCGACACTATAATTTTAAATGCACATAAACATAATTATTATTACTTATGTTATAGTTATATGTAGTGTTAAAACTAGTGATTATTGTCTGTCTTTCTACACCTAAATACCTCATCGTATGTTATTTTAAATATTACTAAAATATATTATATTTGCTAAAATTTTGAACTCTGTGGTGACCAAATTTGAATTTGAATAATTTGAATTTGAAAAAAAAAAAATTAAGAAAATCGTTAAACATAGACAACCAAGTGCAAGTTTAGTTCTTTTCTGGTAGTGGGTAGCTCTCCTAGGGAATTTCTGGGTAGTATCTAGTGAGAGAGTCGGTAGAAGTTGGTTTGCTTGGTAGAGAGTGGAGATGCATCACTATGTTCTGTGGCCTGTGGCGTCACTGTTGTTTGTTTGGTGTGAGTGAAAGGACGCCGTAAGATAGCTAGATTAAGTTTAGTTGGTTTGGTAGTTAAAAAAAAAGGGGGAAGTTTTTGTTTAACGAAAATTAATCGTATCGATGACGACGCCACAGTTTCTCCGACACGCGTACTTATCTAATTCTTGCGGTTTTTCCAAGCGGAAATATGGGAATTTTCAACCGACGCCACCACGTGGTGTAAATTTGAATTATTGTTTGTAGATTCACAGTTCAGGTTAGGATTTTAATCGTTAACTAGTTCTAACACAATCTAACAGTCATGATATTGTTCAGATAAAGCACTTGCTAACCTTTGTTTGCCAAGTTATAAATAAAGTTTCTGGATGCTTATGCTTAAGTTTTACATTATAACACTTCTTAATTCCTCCCACAAGATTGCTAATAGTTTATTTACGGCAGTTAAATTAACCTAACGTTGTCCCACTCCGGGAAAAGGGACCGTGGAAAGTGCGGTAGAAATCATAATATCGTGGATTGAAGTACGGGAGGATTAAAAATTTCCCCCCTTTGGCAGTTATCATCATCAACATTATTACATCATTGAGACACAATTCTCGCAACGTTGCGTATTGCTGACAGTTCATACCACAACTAAATGCTTTCGGATCTAGGCGAATTAGGTAAATAGGAATTGATTGACGCATATTAAATTTTGCATATTTTGCATATATCAAGATTTTTCACATATTTTCGTATTTTTTGCATATTTTCACAGATTTTGACAATTTTTAGATTTTCAAAGCATAACGCGAACTTTTTTTTGCAAGTGTCGACGTTTTTAACTTCTAAAGGTCGAAATCTACAAGACAATGTATTTGGTTAAATTTCGAAAATTGTCAAAAACAATCGAAAATTTCAAAATGGGGTGCATTGAAAAACTGAGTTTTTGAAAAAGTTGCTTGAAAAATCCCAAACAATTCTGAGATATATACAGGGTGTTATTGAAAGGTACGTACAACAAAATGGACAGTTCTTCGCAAAATCTAAGAAGTCGGAAAAACTTATTTTGTGTTATCAAAATTATAAGGGGAAAATTAACCCTTATCCAACCTTTTTAGACGCTACTGAAGGATAAATAGGTAAAATTAATTTATTTTAGTAAATCCTAGCAACTGTCACAATAAAACTTTTGTCAAGACTAAATGTTGCTATAGAAACGAAAGATGATCTTTTTATCAGAAGCGTACAACGAATTTGGACATAAATTTTAATAATTTTTATCTCTAAAAGGAGTACACTTTTACCTGAACTTTTTTTAACTTTTAGCACCCATACTTCGAGACCAATTACCGATTTTATTTTGTACGTACCTTTCAATAACAGGCTGTATTTTGACATGCCAATTGGAAAATTGTAGCGTGTTTATGATACTGTATCGAGATTTTAGAAATATCCGGTGTATTTTTTTTTTTTTTTTAATAATCCTCAAAGTAAAATTGCCACATTTCAATTGGTGACTCTGGAAAAATGGTGGAAGTTACATTTGCCAAAATCGGCCTTATTTTAACAGGTACTAGCCCCGCCCACCCACCCTCTCTTTTATTAGAGGGCATGTCGTACGCCAAAATCAGTTTTATCTTAGCAGGTACTAGCCCCGCCCACCCGCCCTCTCTTTTCTTCGTGGTATCTCATTTGCCAAAATCAGTTTTATCTTAGCAGATACTAGCCCCGCCCACCCACCCTCTCTTTTTTTTAGAGGGTATGTCATTTGCTAAAATCGATCTTACTTTAGCAGATACTAACCCCGCCCACCCACCTTCTATTTTATTAGAGCGATCACATTTGCCAAAATCAGTCTTATCTTAGCAACTACTAAATTTAACTTTTTCTTACTTAGTTCTAACTTAGCAGATGCTAACCCCGCCTACCGGCGCTGTTCTCATTCTAACTCTTTGTTTTTGTTGAATATAATATAATTCCAAACAAACATTAAAAAAGTAAAAGGAAAAATAGGACAACTTATAAATAAAAAGTTTAAGGAAGCACTAGATAAGAATCAAGGTTACATTTTGTTATCAAAGGTAGCTAAAATACATAATGGACATTCTAGTAGTGAGGTTAACATAGAACTAAATTTAATTAGCGCTCTTAAGTATGCACCCATTACATTAGTGGATGTAGTAATTTTGTCTGATGGGCGATGTAATTTTTTAATTGAAAACATTGAGAACCATATATAGTTGCAAGTTATAACATTAATGCAGACATTTAAGTGTTCTTTGATGACAAATATTTGTTATTTAGTTGTGTTTTTTTTTTTTGTAAAATAAAGTTTTTAAAATATGGCATAATATTGTTTTAAATTAAACCTATGGACACACTACCAATTTATTGTACGCTCAATAAAAAAAAGTACAAAATATATTTTATAAAAATTTTGCATATTTTCGTAAAATTAAAACATATTTTCTTATTTTTTCTGCATATATATGCACATATTCCAAATTTCGTGCATAAAATTCCGGACTCTAATTATGTGTTTATTTGGGATAAGCCGGAAACAGTGCACGATGTAAACTCTCAAAGCTAATTGTTTTAAGTAACCAATCACTTAGATCAAAGCATAATTTAACATCATGTAAATTCTTTGTTTGAATCGTTGATAAAGTGTGGTATATTTTAACATCGTGTAAATTCTTTGTCTGAATCGCTCGTAAAGTGTGGCATAATTTAACATCATATAAATTCTTTGTTTGGATCGTTGATAAAGTGTAGCGTAATTTAATATCATGTAAATTCTTTGTTTGAACCGTTGATAAACTGTGGCATCATTTAACATAATGTAAATTCTTTCTTTGAATCGTTGATAAAGTGTGGTATATTTTAACAGCATCTAAATTCTTTGTCTGAATCGCTGGTAAAGTGTGGCATAATTTAACATCATTTAAATTCTTTGTTTGCATCATTGAAAAAGTGAAACATAATTTAATATCATGTAAATTCTTTGTTTGAAGCGTTGATAAAGTGTAGCATCATTTAACGTCATGTAAATTCTTTGTTTCAACCGTGGATAAAGTGTGGCAAATACTAACGTCATGCAATTTGGTTAGCTTTGCAATTTTTCACCTAATGCAATTTTTCTCTATCTCACAATTTTAGCCTCAGTAATTTTCTTTGCTGTATAATTTAAATTGAACGTAAATTTTCATGCCCTGTAGTTCCTAACCTCATGTAATTTTTTTTTGTCTGCACAAGTTTTACTTCACACCAGACCTTTTTTGTTTTTATAAATCTTTGCTAGTTTTTCTGACCACGTAAATATTTTGTTGATAAATGCTTCTATTATATAAATTGTCTGATGTCCAGTCTTAATCTCAGATAATAACTCTTTGATGTTTCAAATTTCAGGAGAATGTATGACCAATTTAAATGTTGTTTATTGGTCTTTTTGAAACTTTAATAATTGTTCGGTTGTAGTTTAATATCGGAGTTATAGGAATTGAACAGCAGAAGCGGAGGGCGCGGTTCCTAGTCGAGCTGGCGGGATTTATCGCGCCATCTGCACAAAAGACACGGATCCTGAATAGAAGTCAGGGGAGCGGTCTGGATGCCGTGACGCTCGCGGCTTATCTATAGCCGGGATTTCCAACCACGAGTTTGCGACCGTAATAATCGACGACTATTCCAATCTTCAAGCTAATATCAAATGTTTACTTACGTTAAAATAACATTATCTTACGTTTGATAAACTTTTGAAAGATATAAAATAAAGTCAACTTTGTTGATATGATGTTAAACTATCAAAATATGTTACCTAAGTTTGATTTTAGCAGTTATTCTCATGATTCAGGATAACAGGAAACATTAGCGGATGAGTACCTACCTACTATTTTGTTTTCTTATTCAGGATGCGAATGTCTAAAATTGACTAGTACACATTTCGTAAGAGATTCTCTGTAAGTATAAAATAAACATAAGTATATCGAACCACGTCCACACCCAGGGACAAGATTCCCATAATCAACTATAACGACCCTAAAACTCAGAACGTCTTCAACATAATCGTAACTTTGCTATAGAAGTGTAACATAAGAGTATTTCATTACAGCTGCTTAACAGTATACCAGAGAACTTGTCCTATAATTGGGTTTCCGTTCTCAGGAAAAATAACGTTTTTATATACCTAACTATAATAAAGCCACATAATTTTTATACTTATCTACGTTGTGTCTATCTATCTTAACCATTTTTAGTAAATTAGTTCAACAGTTTGGCAAATTATCTCTTCTAATATAATTTTCACCAGATGACGAACAGACAGTTGACTGACGATAAACGACAAACATTCGGAAACGGAGGACCGTCATTTTCGTATTCTACAAACAGTCAAACGTTGAGAAAACATGAACTTATATACATATGTACATTAAAATTACTATTAGAAAGTCCAGTACGATCACTGAAAATACATATTAATAAAATTTGAGATTACCGATATGTAGATTATCTGCAAAAATGTAAAATCTTAAGAGAAGAATGAGTTATTTTAGTGGTGTGAATCAGTGAACCACTTGTTGATTGTAAATTTGGCAATGTTCTAACTAAAAATCGTTCACAATGAAGCGAAAGCTGTTACCAAGTGTTAAATTTTTATCAATATCAACAGGTGATGTTTCAGTAGAAATGGTAAAGACAATGGAGAACTTATCACATGCTATCACCTTTTTTTATTGCTGACTATGCAATTTGCACCGAGTGTATTGTATTTCAAATACGTTCCGGTTGGTAACTTTCGCAGGTAACTAGTGAAATGTGACTCTCCCAGGTTGTCAGACACGAGACAAACAGACAACTTGTTTAGACGTCTGTCATGTTTTGTGTCAATTATGTCACCCACATGTAAACATCTGGTGATATTCAATTAAAAAAAGAGAAATAAATGCCAGCAAACATAAAGAATTTAACGACTGTACACAGCTTCCTTATCGCTTCGACCATTATTGTATAAATCTGTGTATAATTACTATTCAGTACAGTTAGTGAACGGAGTGAGTGACGTGTAGCGGACATAACCTAAAACCGACAACATGAAAGTGTTCGCGAAATTGTGTCTCGTCGCCGTTATTTTCGCCCTTTCGGCGCGTCTAGTCTTTAGTGCTTCCCTCTCTATTTACGAACAAAAGAAATACAAACAGTTCCTCGAAGGACAAGGGCTTTATAATCCCGAAGACGACGTGATCGTCCTCACGGTGCACAACTTCAAGTCTCAGGTGATGAACAGCCCCCAAGCGTGGCTCGTAGAATTTTATAACAGCTGGTGCGGGTTCTGCCAGCGCTTCGCCCCCTCGTGGAAGGCTCTGGCGACTGACGTCAAGGGGTGGAGCGACCTGGTGAAAGTTGCCGCCATTGATTGCTCAGAGGACGAAAATACCCCAATTTGTAGAGAGTACGAGATCATGGGGTACCCCACGTTGCGGTACTTCCACGAGGGGTACCAGCCGGGGCCGCAGAACGTGGGGGTGGCCGTACAAAAAGGCGAAGACGTGATGGAACACCGACGGTTTTTGATCGATCGGCTTATCACAGAGCAGAAGGAACGTAGGGGGGCGCAGTACCCGAATTTACTGCCGTACACGCATAACGCGCTGACGTATCTATTCGAAGGTGCACCCAATACAGTCGAGTATGCTTTTTTGGTGGTCGACAGACCAGGGAGTTATTTGGGGGCAGCTGTGGCTTTAGATTTACACAAGACGCATACTATTGTGGTGAGATATGTTAACAGTAATCAGACGAATTTGGCAAATTTGGGGGTTACCGTTGTCCCTACGGTTATTGCCATGGATAGGAATCATCGAAGTGAGATGTTTACTATTGTTGAAAGTAGAGACGAAATCCGAAATTCGATTAGCAGGTTTTTGAATAATAAGCGCGTTCAAGTCACTGATGATACCCCCAGACAAGAAATTTTCACCGGAAAGTGGCTGGATGTAAAAGTTCCTGATATGGCTACGTTAATACAGGAGCGTTCAAGACAGGCTTTGAAAGAACGGATTAAACGTATGGGGGATGTTGTGTTCCAGATGGATTTGGAAACAGCTTTAAGATACTCCCTCAAACACGAAGTAGCCACCACTAAGCTAATCACAGGTGAAAAATTGCGAGTTTTACGAGCTTACCTCGGCGTTTTACGCAAATACTTTCCTTTCGGGCGAGGGGGGCAACTTTTCTTAACCGAACTCGCTATGAAATTGTCTGAAGATCCAGTCCAAGGTTCAACGTTAGCTGAAGTGATTCAAAGAGCCGAACAAGAGGACAGTTTGGTATTTTCTTCCCCGCAGCAGTGGTTAGCTTGTAGGGGTAGCTCCCCTACGCTCCGCGGCTACCCTTGTGGCTTATGGAAACTCTTCCATTACTTGACAGTAAACTCAGCTGAGCAGAATATTAACGACCACCACGCGAACCCCCTTGAAGTCTTGGACGTGATGCACGGCTACGTCAAAAACTTCTTCGGTTGCTACGATTGCAGCCAACATTTCCAGGATATGGCCGCACGGAGGGAAATGAGGAACGTGTCTTCGCTCGATTCCTCGGTTTTGTGGCTGTGGATGGCGCACAATGAAGTAAACAAACGTCTTTCGGGCGATCAGACTGAAGATCCCGAGTTTCCTAAAGTTCAGTTTCCTTTGAAAGAGAGGTGTCCTGTTTGTCGTAACGGCGACAACACGTGGAATTTAGTGGAGGTGCTGCGGTACGTGAAACACGTGTACAGTAGTATAAACGTGAGGTACATCGGTGCGGACACTACAATTTTACACGTGGGATTGGAAGGGAGACCCGCCACTAGTGGATCCACCAGCATTTTTAGAGCTTTAGATATGAGTATGTGCTTTATTTTATATGTGTGTTCTTTTTTTTTACTAGCTATACTAATACGTATGTTTCTAAAGCGAGGATATAGGAAAAAGCCGTACGTCCATGACCTATTGGGTAAGGTGTGACAGTGGCACGCCCCTCCAACTAAGACAACGACGTCACATGTGATTTAGTTTAAGTTCCTTTTTGTTTTTGTTAATTATTTTACATCACATTTGTAAAAAAATGTTTTTATTTAACAAATTTGATATATTGCCAGAGGTGATCAATTTATCATCTAATTTATGTAAATATAGAAGTTATTTTCGGTTTTTTCGTAGTCTTATTTGTTAAATTATAAGTACAAATAATGAAACCAGTTATTTGTGTTGATGATTCCGTGATTCGGTGAAAAACGTGATAAGGTTAACTATCGACTGATACTTGTAAAATTATAAAGTAATGTCAAAGCTTGCTCTTTTCATGTTAATTTACCAGGGCAATTCACTGACAACTACTTCATACTGTAATCTACTTTTTTTATCATGTTTATAATATATTTTATTAGAAATTGAATGTTTTATGCATTTGTTACCTGTACATAATAAAATTCCATCTGCAGGCAATTTGTTTCTTAGAACTTCCTTTTATCCCAAATTTGACAAACATCAACACATTACATAAGTGGTGTTGTGCAAGTGTTTATAGTCCGTGCGATAAATAATAAACACATGATCAAGTTCGCTATTAAAATAACATAAGGTCGTAACTGCAAATTCCGTACTTGGGAGATAAAAACGTTCCAAGATTTAGCCATCATACTCATACAATATTTTTTCTATACAACAATATTGTTTTTATCATTTTCATTAAAAGTATAAATTATTGTTGGTTTCCGGTGGGAATTAAAAACAATACGATATCTTTTTAAGAATACATACTATAAAAGTTGTTCAGTCAAACAAGTGAAAAATGTGGACGCCGGTAATAAAAATCACGCTGATTTACGTATCGCATTGTGACGACAGAGTTGCGGCGGCTGCATTAATTAAATGATGTCCCCATTCAATGAACGCTTATTTGAAATTTACCCACGTTTCTCCTACTCAAATTTTTGCTTCATTTGTTGTTAATTATATTGCTTTGTTTCGGTAAAACCGGCTATAAGTTGGTTGCAATAAAGATAAGATTTCAAAGCCTTTGTTTGTAGCATTCAATAAATATGGATAGCATTCAATAAATATGGATTATTGCATATTTATTACATGTTAAGTCACTTGTAGAATATTTTTTACAGGGTGTTTTAAAATGAGTGATTGATATAAATAGCATAATTTGGTTAAGTTTAGTGTATGTCGCAAACATTTAGTAAAAAATTGACGACGTGAACTGATTAGATAAAAACAATTAAACGGTGTTATGGTGGAGGCGCCGGGGTAAATGTTGAATTGTAAATTTAAAAAACGAGCACACTTTTGTACCAGCGTACACAGTAAATGTACCTATAATCGTAAATCATTGAAGCTATTTTTTCGCCATTTGGTTTTTTATGGAATACACAGTTTTTATCACGTTTTAACGTGTGTCACAGTAAGATCAGGGTCAAACAAAAAATGTTGATAATTAGGTCTAACATTAACACACTTTTATTAAATCCTAAATTGCGACAGTGCAATTACTCACCAGCTAAATCCAAATTTTGTCAGACAATGCTATAATAAGGTTATCTCATACAGATAAAACAAGTAGCTGTGGTGTCATTTTATAACAATGGATCAACACAGATGGATCGTATAAATTAGAATATTTTTAAATTTGACAAACTTTTTACTTCCCGAGCGTAAGCCTGTCTGTATATCCGTCTGTCTGTCTGTTCGTCTGTATGTCTGTCCCTCTGGCGTCACGGATTTTTATTAGACAGATAATATCATGTAGATGGTAAAACGCTAACCAAATTTTGTCTACTCACCCCCCACCAACAATGTGATGACGTCAGTTGTATAAAATACCTAGTCCTACACATGTAGTTTACGACTCCGTGTTGAGTTTTTACTCGAAACGTCCAGATTTTTGAAAAAAAAAGTCAAAATTATAAAACAACATTTTGCAATTTAATTTTGAATCTGCAAAACCGAATGTTTTGAAATCTTGCAGATGTTTTAAGGTTATGATAGACATGATAAATTTTTAAGCAAAATATATTTACTTATCCCCTCCAAAAAATTGATGACGTCAGCTCAAAAGTTTGCCGAATAAATGCTATCTAAAATGTAGAAAATATGAAGAGTCTGTACTTGTGATTTATCATTCCATTCATATTTTTTGGATTTACATATACAGGCTGACTCAAAAAAATTAATGAATGCGTAAATTTATTTTATTGATTTAATCAGGAACTACAAAGCCGAAAGCTTTGAAATCTTGGAAATGTTTTAAAGTTATCATAAGCATGGTAAATTTTCTTCCCCCCTAAAAAATTGATGACGTCACCTCAAAATTTTGCTGAATAAATCCTGTCTTAAATGTGCAAAGTCTATACTTGTGATTTATCACTGCATTCATATTTTTTAGATTTGCTTATGCGGGGTGTCTTAAAAAAATTAGTGACTGAGTCAGTTTATTTTATTGATTTAATCAACAATTGCAAAACTGAATACTTTGAAATCTTGCCGACGGTTTGAAGTTGTAAGTATGGTAACTTTTTAATCAAAATGTATTTGTTTATCAACCCCAAAAAATTGATTACGTCATCTCAAAATTTTGCCGAATAAATCCTTTCGAAAATGTGCAAAATATGATCAGACTATACTTATAATTTATCCATTGCACTCAATTTTTTTAGATTTGCTTATACAGGATGACTGAAAAAAATTAATGAATCAGTCAATTTATTATTGATCAAATTAAGAACGAAGCACCCCATGTTCTCAAAAATGTGAGAATACGCTCGTCTTTATAACAATAATATAATGATAAGGTAAGAATTATAATAATAACATTCAGAATATTTTGTTCAATTGAGGCTTATGAATAATTTTAGTCATTTCTTTTTAGGCGATAAACTCATTCAGATAAAACAAATGTCTGCGTGACATCGGCGTGGTTAAACTCAACAATTTATTTCTTACTAACTCGAACTTACACGACTAATTACACAGCGATTATGTACAAAATATTTCCGGCGCAACATTCACTGGGTTTTTTCGACACTCGTTGGACTCGACTTGTTAACTGAATTCAGCTCTTGTTGTCCGGACAACATTAACTGTGCGTCACCGCTTGTAGACTTCTCTGGAGCACCCATTCGCGACTTCCGTTTCCAGGCTCTTCTCCGGCCGCCGTCACGGATAATGAGTCATCGTCGCCGTATACAGGGTGACTGCGAAATAAGTGCAAATATTTTAACCACGGCATCCCCCACCCTAGTAGAGCCGAAATATAGAAAAAAGAAATTAAAAATCGAATGGGGCAAAACCCCCATGAACCACCCTCGATACGAAGGCACTGAGCCACCTTGTAAACAGAGTTGGAAAAACGTTTGAATAAAAACGACCTAAACACTTTCAATTTCAATTAAAAGTAAAACCGACTTTTTGCTGCTTATCATTCCTTCATTCATTTACTCATTCATCGTTAAAGGTCAGTGTGAAAGTTTTTTGGTAATTTTGATTCTGACGGATGTTTGGTCCTTGTCACAACGATTTTACGTTGTTTATTGGAACAGAAATAAGAGCAACTTAGAATGCTACTACCTTTTTACAAGAAATGTTGAAAATGTTGTCCTTGACTAGCAATACAGGCGTCAGAGCGTCGCAAGAGGTTTGTTGATAGGTAAAAAAACACCGGAGTAGCGGGTGTCACTTTCACTTGTTGAAGCTCTTCGATAATTTCTGGACACTGTTGATTTCCACAAACGAACTGTTTCATCCAACTGATACACATTTATCGAAAACCGTCTCTTGAAATCGTACTTGTTGACGACTACGTGGAGTTCCATCGGACAAAAAGTGAGTTACACAAGGTGGACAATCAGCGGGCTCCAAACCCTGTACTTTGTCAACATGGTATGGATGTGGCCGTATTCTTTTAATGTAGGATGCACTACAAGCTGTGAAAATCCAACTTCTTCTTTCTGTCCTATCACGGCCACGATCGTGAGTTTGAGGTTGAAGGTACCATGATCTCGGAGATGCTGTACCACTGATGCACCCATTACCATATCGACACAATCTGCATGGGAAAACTGCACCATAAACCGATTTCACCGACCGCTCGATGCTAACTGGCCCTTTTCGTGTTTTTCACGTTGCGATTAAAAAAGTGCCTGATAAAGTAACTTTTTTGGTTCTTTAACCGACTCGCTCTGTTCCATTCATTGTAGTAATTATGTAGGTCACAAAACAGTCCAGCGGCGCGTACAACAATTTACATTGAATTTCAAATAATTTTTTCTAGACACTGCTACTACTTAGGACCGTGAATTTTACCCAGTGACATAATCATATTGTGAGCTATTCCCCATTTTTTTTTTTGCATGTATTTCGCAGTCACCTTGTATACTAAAATCCATAGACGTCGTACCAGGGGGCAGTTTATACGGATATGTTTGTGGTGCTGAACCATCAGGCACCCGAAAACCCCTTCTGGTCTAAATGTAACGGAAAATAAAATTTATTTCTTTTTAATTCGGTTATTATAAAAATACGATTTCGTCTTCGACTGACCATTTGTTGACACATATGTTCTCGAGATTATGCAAAATGCAAAATTGGCCACTTCCGGGCGTTTCACTAATTTATGACTTGCAGCCAGGCATCCACCTGCACAAAGAGCTGCCGCCTGCAGTATTGTTTTTCATTCTATTTTGCTTTTTTTATCGTTCAAATTTAAAACTTTTGAAATTATTGCATTTGCATTCATATTTTTTCGATTTGCTTATACAGGGTGATGCAAAAAAATAATGACTCAATTTATTTTATTGATTAAATCAAGAACTGCAAAACCGAATGCAGACGTTTTGAAGTTATTACAGGCATGGTAAATTTTTAATCAAAATATATCGCTTTATCCCCCAAAAAATTGATGACGTCATGTCATAATTGTGCCCAAAAAAATACTACCTAAATTGGCAAAAATTGATGGGTCTGTTCGGTCCAGTCAGGTAGACCGAAGGAGATGGGGTGCAGCAGACTCCACCCTCTCACCCACCACCACCACTTGTAATTATGTAAATTTAAATAGTAGTAGATTCGAATAAACCGTGAAGCAGAAAGGTTCGTGTCTCACTGAAACTATATTTATAGTTTCAACAACATCATTTTGGTCATCCATTGTGACCACTTAATTTTTTGGTCATCCATTGTGACCAACATTTGTGGTCACCCATTTGGTCCTCCGAGCCGAATCGTCACAATTTTCGTCAGGTCACCCACTTATGACCTAAGATTTGGTCCTTCGAGCCGGATCGTCACAATTTCCGTCAGGTCACCTACTTATGACCTAACATTTGGTCCTTCGAGCCGGATCGTCACAATTTCCGTCAGGTCACCCACTTATGACCTAACAGGGTCTATACTTGTAATTTATCATTACATTAACATTTTTTACATTTGCCCAAATAGATTAATTTATTTTATTGATTAAATCAGGAACGGCTGACTCCATTTTATTTTTATATAATTGGTTATTATTAGTATTACTGCATCAACCTAAGTTGAAATACGTGTTCTTGCAAAAATGATGATTGACGTCATCACAAAATTTTGTAAAGTAAAAACTTATTTAAAACCTACTCGTAGCATGCTTCTTTACATTTACTTTAGCATTACATATTTACATGTGTTTATTTCAAATTACAGGGGTTCCTAAAAAATATAAAATCCGCAAAATCAAATTTTATAATTTCGCGAAAATGCTGGATATGTTTCAGTGTACTTCAGGAGCGAGGTAAGTTCTGTTCAAACAACTTTCCACCAATTTTTTTACACCTATAGCCTATACATACTACCATATGATTGAAAAAAAGTCGTCTACTAAACTATGAAATTTATTTTTACAATAATGATGGTGGTATTGCAGTGATATAACCGTATTTGTCTAAACAAGCAAGGGACGCGTTGGTGTTGTCAACATCATTATTTTAAAAATAAATTTCATGGTTTATTAGAGAACTTTTTTCAATCATATGGTATTGACATTGACAATGGAGAATCTAATTTACTGAGAACAATTTCTCTTATGACTGTTTGGGTTCGTTAAGCACTTTTATTTATATATACAGTTCGCATCATTGGTTAGAGCTTTCAGAAATACAATCTTTTGCTGTTTGAAGGTAAACGAAGAAAAATGTTGCTGCCTCGGTGGGAATCGAACCACACGCCCCCCGCTTGCCGGGAAGGTATCCTGACCACTTGTTATTGTGCCGCCACAGGTTTAAGTCCGAAGCTGTTAAGCGTTTAAAACCTCTGCTTCATTCATTAATTTTTTTAAGTTAAGTATTTGAAAGGTATTTTTCTACATGCAGAATGTAAAACATTAGGCTGTATTAATAGACGACTGGCATAGAAGCATATTATTTTACACATTTTAGATGAGATTTATTTATTAAAATATTTTTAGATGACGTTATCCCAACGGACGATCTAATTTTTCATATCTAGGAGCTATAAACCGTCAAGAAAAGGCGGAGTTAGCTATTCGCCAAATGGGTACCGATTGGATATACAGATGATAATACAAAAAAAGTTAAAAACTAAAGTTGTACGGTAACTTAGATTTTTTTTATAGAACACCACATTTTTACATACTCTCATTAGTATCATTACATTAACCTCCTCCTGAGTTTTATAATCACCGTTTATTTTTGAAATTCTAATGCGACGTTGCCACATTATTCCATTATTGTGGTTTTTTTTTAGTAATGGAAGGATTTGCAAAACAAATCGCAATCATGTTATTTTTAAGATCTGCGTTGGAAAAAAAATTAATATACAGAATGTTTGTGATATGTCGGTGTGTCTCTTAAAAACCGCAATAACTTGCAACTTTAAATACAGAAATACCATACAAAAGAGAAAGAGAACAAAAAACAAAAGAAGATGCAGTAACAAAGTACAGATATTCTGTTTGAGGAAACTGAAATATCGATGTTTGTAGATTGTAATAGATTTTTTATAAACACTGTATATTAAGACGAAATTTTGTGACTCACTCTGTATATCAACAATCATAGAGAAATAGTGTAAGTACCTCTTAAAATTTTTAAATAATTTAATAATAATCTATTCAAGGTAAGTAATAACATTACACAGGAATAATGTATATGTAGATAAACAGTTTATTACTACCTCTAAGTACATTTTCAAATTAACTTTGTGAAAATGGGTGTCATAAAAATAGAGCTCTCCCACTCGCAAAATGGAAAAAGAAAGCCGCAAAAAGAAAAGGAGAGATGAAGCCACTAGCAAAATCTTATCACCGAGTTTTGAAAAAGGAAAAATTTGGGCAAATTTTTATAAACATCAAAAAAAATAATTCATTATTCATTAGTTCAAATTCAGTTTAAAAATGAAGTAAAAAAGTAGAATATATTAACCATAAAAGTTTTAAATTTGGACGTCTATTGCGAATTATCTCGGAAAACATGAACATACACTTTTTTAGTTTTTTTAACTACAGTTTTGGTGATTTGTAATCAGAATTATTGTTTAACATTTTTATAATGCATAAAAATTAAAATTATGATGACGAATACTTACTGGATTTTATTATAAGTTTTATACAGATTCTAAAGTTGACGTTGATATACGAGTACATACAATTAATCCAGTGGGAAACAGTTTTTATTAATCACTCTGTTTATACATCTTGGGATTATTCTTCGATAACTGTCGATTTTAGTGCCCATTAAAAAAACTATTTTGCAAAACAATTTGTGTTCCATTATAACAGTGGAATAACCATGAGGTTTTAGATGGCATTAAAATTAAACATTACTTACGTTGCGAGAGAAATCCAAGCGAATTGTGTGTCCGATTACAAATGCTACACTGTAACTATTAATAAAAAAATTAGTCGAAAGTTATTTTGACAGAACTTTCCTCTCCCTTGAAGTACAGTCCAACAAATCCAGTTTCTTTGAAAAATTTCAAAATCGATTTTGTTTACACACATAAAATTTCACATAATCAGACAGACAGACAGACGGAAACGGGAGACCTTTTTTCATACGCTCGGAAGGTAGGTAAAACGGTGTCTCATAATAACAACATTTTAATCTATTTAACAATTTTTGTTAGCTAAGTACCTACTATTTTACGCTTCATAAATTTTCACCTACTGCCACCCATCTACACATTGGTTAATTAAAAACTTCCATTTATATTTCAAAACGTTTTCATTATTGCTAAATTCTCAAATGACTGGATTTTCCACGCTGAGAATATCGCATTAGATTGAATAACACAACGAAGTAATCACGAAACACTTAAGTTTTTTACACGATATAGATTTTTAAACATTTGTTCATTTTCTGAAAGGTATGATTTCAGTAAAAATTTTGTTTTTTAAACTGACAAGATGGAAATTCCATCAAAGACAAATCTTCAAAAAACTATTGCTGCCTTTGCTTTGAACTTTTATCAAATAAAAAAAATCATTATAAAAACACTTCCTAAAATGCTTTAGCAGTATTGTTTTCTGGGTTACAATTGCTGACACAGCACACAAAAAATTAATACATAAGCCTTTCAGAACTTGGAAATAAAGTATCTAACTTTATGATTAAATGATTTTATGCCATGTTACACATATCATAATTAAAATATACCTTTACTGAATAATATTTATGAATGCAATAACGACAAAATTTACGAGCGTATTGTTTATTTGGCGATACAAAGTGAAATACTTTTTCTTATGTTCTGCCTCAACAACTTTCCACTTAATTACGTAAGAACCAATAAAATGTTTCATTTCATTCCTGGTTCACATACACCCTTCGCAGTTTATCACAGAATCCTTGGCATTCTTACAAAAGACGTTGTTAGTTAAAATTTGAAGTGGGGTCCGGGGTGAATAGCTATTTTCATGTTTTTACTTTCGTCTGTCTGTTGTCGTTAAATTTTAGATTGTGTTAGAAATATTGTGTAGATGGTGAAACACTAACCAAAATTTGTCTAAATATCCCCACTGACAATTTGATAACGTCATCGCAAAATTTTTCATAGTAAAGGCTATTTAAATTAACTTATTAACGAATTATGATAAAAGAATAAAATTTCGCAAAATCAAATATTATAATATAATTAAATATATATTATATAAATATATTATATAATTATGGTTTCTGTCAGCGTTCAAATAAACCTAGATATACAACACACAAAGGAATATATGCACACGATAATCACCTAGAGGCCATTATCAATTAGTAATGGTGCTTTATGTTTACAATACGTTACCCACAATATGTTTGACACACTATAAAGTAAATGTTTTAATTTCCATAAGACACCACGTCAATTTGTTTAAAACGATCCATGATATTGAAATTATTTGTAGAAAATAATATTACATAAATACCTAACTTTGCATTTATTTGGGTATTTAGTCCTAAATCTACTTTTGTACTGTCGAAATTATTAACTAACTCACATGAATGTAGCTGTTTAAGTTCATGGAAATCAGAATACATATATTAACATCTCTATATGTATTTATTTACATGGTCATTTACGTTAAATTTATCTCAATAATTTAATATTAACACTTAAAATTAAATATGGAATACACTTTCTATGTTATAATTTAATCACAAAACATTCTAATCTAAACCTGGAAATATTACACTCGTATCTGAACCAATATATCTAACATTAAATCTTCCGTACATTCTTTTTAGATATGCCAACACCTGACTTCTCTCCCAGAAGCCATATTCAGCGTAACACTCTGGACAGTTGTGTCTAGTTGGAAACTGCACTTTCAGATATTCTGGATCTTCAGTCGGATCTCCTTTCAGACGTTCATTAACAACATTATGACTCTCCCATAACCATAAGACCGAATCCTCCAGAGATGAAACGTTCATCATATTTCGTTTAGTAGCCATATCTTGAAAATGTAAACTACAGGCTTTACAACCAAAGAAATTTTTAACATAACTGTGCACAGTTTCCAAAATTTCTCTAGGATTGACGTTACGGTTGTCAGCATTGGCATCAGCAAAATTAACTGTTAGATAATGAAAAAGAGTCCACAATGAACAGGGGTATCCTCTAAAGGACGGCGAACTTCCTAAACATCCAATAAAACGTCGTGGTGAAGAAAATAAGTTATTTTCCTCTGCTTCTTTAACTAAATCTTGTATCTGGTTACCTCTAACTTCCTTCGCTTGTGATGTGACATTGATCAACAGACTTATTAAAGAGGAGCTTCTGTAACCAAAAGGAAAATATTTGTTAATAACGCTCAAGTAGTCTTTGAGGGTCTTTAGTTTTTCGTCTTTAATTACTTCTACTGATGACACTTCTTGTTGGAGTGAATATCGCAGAGCTGCTTCTAAGTCTGCCTGAAAGACGACGTCCCCCATTTTTCTGATATGTTGACGAAGCAGAGTTACAGGAAGACGATCTAAATGCAGATCTGTGTTATTTGAGGTTGTATTATCTTCACTAAGATTCATTTCCAAATTAATACCTTTACTTTGCAAAAAATCACTAACTGTACTTTTAATTTCATCACTAGTGGTGGCATTTTTGAAAATTTCTGACTTGTTATTTTTATCCAAAACAAGGACAGTAGGATAGTTTTCTATACCTAAATTTGTTTTTAGGATGGAATTGTTAACTGACGAGTATCTAACAGCAACAGCAGGAATTTTGTGTAAATCTAATGCCAGTTCAGCACCTAAGTATCCAGTGTCTGCTATCACCAAGAAAATGAACTCGACGTTGTCTGCAGCGTCGTCATATAAATGTTCAAGATGCTCATGATTATATGGTAATAAATTAGGATAATTGTTACGTCTTCCTTCATGAACTTCTCTTATCAAATATTTAAGAACTTTTTCTTTTATAGAAGGGTCTGTATCGTCGTCATGAACCAAGTCTACACCTACATTACGCGAACTTACTTGGTAATTTTCGTGGAAATATTTCACTGTTGGATACTTAAAAATTCCCATTTCTCTGCATAAAGGGGTGTTAATTTCATCAGAACATGCCACTGCACCTACTTGCACTATGTCTCTCCAGTCTAATACATCATTGGCGAAATCTTTCCATTTAGGGGCAAATCTTTGACAATCACCACACCAACTCGCGTAGAATTCCACTAACCAAGCACTAGTGGAGTTTTCAACTTTTTCCTTAAAATTACTAACGTCGAGGATCTTGATATTATCTGCAGGGGTATAAAGACTGACTGGTGTGGGTTTAACCTTAGATATCAGACAGATAAAAAAGAAAGTGACTGTTTTTTCCATTGTTATAGAACAGTAGATCACTGCTAGATGTCTAATACGTTAATGCGTCGAGGAAATTACTGTAATGTGACTTCATTTGAAAGTCAATGAATAAATTTACAGTCATAAGGAGCAATAATAAAAACGACGATGACTCATAGAGAACTGGGAGCACACTCGCTGAAAATGCGTTGGTTTTCATTATGTGTAAATGAGACTTGTATTTATAAAGAGAGAGAGAGAGAGAGAGAAAAAAAAAGAATTATGTGTTGCGTTTTTTATAATACGTAAAAGCAACATTTAAAATGGAATTACTACTCAGTTTTAATTATAATTATTTGATAACATACAAAATTATAAATTGTGTAAACATTGAAACAATTTATGCTGTCTATTAGTAAACAGTTCCAATTATTAGCAAATTAAGGTAGATTAATTTAAATAGACATTAATAAAATGTAAACTTTAAAGTTATGACCATCACATAAGTGTGGCTCTACGTATTAATGATTCATAAATTGTATCTTTTTTTAATTATACTGGTTTTGAAGTGTTTAGAAGCCTTTATTTTTTGTAAAATTGTGTCAAATTTACAAAAAAAAATATATAATCTGATTTTCCTTCCTAAGTCATTTCAATGCAGATTTGTAATTGATTCCAACATATTTTTTCATTGTTGATTAATTGGAAATAATGCCATCTGGGCAGTAACTCTTGAAAAATGTTTGAAATATAGGCGAGTCCAATTTACAAATATGAGAACAACAAAAAGCTTACATAAACCGCTTTAAAAATTGTTTTCAAATGATGGTTCAACTGAAATGCCTAATTTATTATTTTGTACCCAACACGAACATGTAATATGGAAAAAAAGTAAAATGATCTTTTTGTACAATGCCAGTACACATCACATGATTTTTCAGACGGAATGCATATTAAGAACACAAAGGATTTTTGCCCATACGTAATTATTGTAAAAACTAAAATTACTTTTTCAGAAAATATCGATGATTTATGAACTGAACAACTTGACGATGCCTTAGCTGCAAATAGGACTCAAAAGCATCATTTCTGGATAGCAAATACGTACTCAATTTGAGTATTTAATATAATTTCATCTGTTTACTAAAATTTGGGTTAAAAAGTCCGCCTTAAATGAAATTTTACTGTCTTACATATAACGCATGATTGAAAAAAATAATATTCTCACGAAATAAACCTAAGGACCGCGTTGATGTGCCACCCATGCCCGGTCCAGTACATTGCTGCGATGACTCATAAAGCCGCCGATAGCGTTTCGGGATGTTCGAGAAAAGAAAAGCCTAGAAGTGGTTTTCTGGAAGTGTCTAATGTTAATTGGTTTAAACAGGAAGCATCGTCGGAAGCGCGTCAGTCCACTCAATTAAAGAATCCAACTCGAATCATTCGAGCACGTTACAAGACAGGAGAATTAGTCGCTGCAGTTATCGCTATTAGTGGCGTATTGTATTACCCACCATGAAATAAATTAATGAGTTTTTACCCACGCCGATTTTAATCCCCGTAAATCGTAACATTGGTGTCAGGAGTGGGATTCAAGATTAACAATTGGCTTTACGAAGATTTACGGGCAGGTTGGACAAGAATTCTAAAGATTTGTGCCTACAGCAATGGAAGAACAAGTAAAGCAGATGATAGGTACGGTTGCACAAATGGACCCAAGAAACTAAGAATTGTACGGAAAAAGTGAAAAAAAAAAACGGTTTTCTGAAAGTGTCTAGCACCATCGTCGAATCGAGTACAAACACATTACTAAAACAGAAGAATTATTTATTATTAGTTGCTATATACGTACTACTTAACAGCTATTAGTTGTGTATTGTATTACCTACCAAGAAATAAATCGTTGGGTTTTTACACAGATTTTAACTCTCGCATACTTATACTGAACTTAACAGTAATTGTTATAAGAAGGCGTAGGCCTAATGCTGCAGTACCTATAATAAATTTCAAACGTTAACACCAACTGAAGACGTTTACAGCAGCTACTAAGTGTATGAAAGAAGATGCTTTTTAAAACGCCAGGTGGGAATGTTTAGATTTGGTTAAGAAGTACATGAGACTATTTTGATAGAGTACTACAAATAACAGTGCTTAAGAGAGCTACGCTTTTTACCCATTAGAAATCAAAATGTAACAACTAATTAAAATTCTGCTGTTATCTAAACTACTTCACGGTGAACGTTTGGTGAACTTGCGCTCGATGCAAAATTTATGATTCATTAATATAGTATAGTAGCTAGCGTAATTTCTAGTTAAGGCTGGCGTCTGAAGGCAAATTATCTGCCTGGTCAAAGTGAGAATAACACGACCTGGGAGATGTTGCCCTCTGTTAGTGAGTTGCGAAAATATGATCCGTAGAATTCTACTTTTTATTGTACAGAAATAAGTTTTGGTACAAAAGCCGGCTACCTGACTTTACCCTTGACCGTTCAAAACTGGAAAGATGTGAAACTCACTGATTCAATTTCCTATTTTGGCTACAGTTAATTCTTTCCAGTTATTTGTTTTGTTTCCATATTAATTATATGTAAATATTGTGACTCCTACTATCGAGGGATCATCTGTAGATATGTGAATTATTCCTATCAAGGATGTGTTGTTTGTCTGAATTACAGGAACATCATGTGCTGATTCATAAAATTTATATACGTAAAAATTGGTGGTGGTAAGGTACTTATACAAAAGGGAGGGATTTTCCCCTGGGGCGTTCTAGCACAAGTGGAGTTTGGGGCTACCGGTCGGGTCCCCCCACGACGGTGATTCTATCTTTCGCAAGCCTACCGCCAAGCACATCTCCATGACGAACATGCCGACGAGACTAGGCCGTTACTATCGCCGATCCGCAGTCTCGACTATTGGTCCAAAGAGACAGCGTTGCAACACCGGCGACCGCCCCTGACTCTATACAAACCTGCGGCCTTGTGCAGGGGACGCGATAAATCTCGCCAGCTCGACTAGGAACCGCACTTCGCTTCTGCCACGTTTTCTGTGTTATTTAACCTCGATTCCATTTTTTTTATGTTCAATTCCTTATAAATGATATTAACAACAACTGAACAAGTGTTAAAATTTCAAACGAGCAATAAACAATATTTAAATTCGCCATACAATGTTGTGAAATTTTAAACAACAAATAATTCTTATGTGAGATTAAAATTGGACATCAAATAATTGATACGGTGAATACATTCATCAACAAAATATTTACAAAACAAAACTTAGCAAAGATTTATGAAACAAAAGATCTGGTGTGAATAAACTTGTGCAAATAAAAATATTATGTGAGGTTAAAACTGCAGTTGAAACCCGCATCATTGTCATATCCATATTCTAAGAAAACTGGGGTGTTGGTGAATATTTAAAGTGAAAAGTAATATTTTCTCTGAGTTCCTTATGAACATTTGGATAAAATAACTACATGTTTTAGTATGCACAACGGGAATTTTTGTTTATCTTTGAGATAATCACAATGTCAGAATTGTTATTTATACACTAGTAAATAAGAGTATTTGTTGAATCAAAGTGATTACAAAGTGCTGAATTGTTTGTTTCTTGTCCCCATCACATTCCGTGATAAGAGCTTCTATTTTCCGCAATCTGGAATTAAAATCACATGTAGTATTACAAATAAGAAATATTTTTATTCTTACATACTTAAAAATTCACAAAAGGATTTGCCAAAAATTAAAACCAGTTAGTCTAAACCAGGAAATAGGACGTTCGTGTCAGATCCAATGTATCGCACGTTGTAATTGCCATACATCCTTTTCAAATATTTCAATACTTCACTTCTTATCCAGGACCCATCTTCCCCATAACATTCCCTACACCTAAGTTTGGTCGGAAATTGTTCCTTCGGATACTCAGGATCTTCGGTCTCATCTCCACTCAAACGCGCGTTAACAACATTGTGTGCCTCCCAAAGCCAGAAAACAGACTCTTCTAGAGAGGCAACACTTCCCAAATTTCTTTCGGCGGCCATCTTTTGGAAATGCTGGCTGCAGTGTTGGCAACTGAAGAAGTTCTTTACGTAACCGTGCATAGCATCTAATACTTCCCTCGGATTGGCCTTCTTGTTGTTAACGTTGTACAAAAGAGAGTTGACTGTTAAGAAATGGAATAAGCGCCATAAACTGCAGGGGTAACCTCTGTATCTCGAAGAACTGCCAAGACAACCTATGAACCTCTGAGGTGAAGAAAACTCTCGATTTTCTTCTGCTTTTTGTACCAAAAGTTGAATCTGGGGGCCTTCTATTTCTGTAGAAGTTGATGTTAAATTTGCCAGTTTGTCAATAAGAGAAGAACCGTTGTAACCGAACGGGAAATATTTCTTTATGACTTTCACGTAAGCGTTAAGAGCTTGCAGTTGTTCGTCTTTGATTAGTTGTATAGTTGAAACTTCTTGTTGAAGAGAGTACCTCAAAGCAGCTTCCAAGTCTCTCTGGAAAACTACATCTCCCATTTTTTTCACGTACTGACGTAAGATCGTTCTGGAGCGCTGATTCGGATCCGGGTCAACAGAAGAATTCTGAAGCTTAGAAGGTACAATTTCAATTAACTTAATACCTTTGTCTTTCAGGAAAGTACCAATCGTTTCTTTCAACTCAGTCCTCGTTTTAATCCCTTCCGTGAAAATTTTCGCGTTATTGCTTCGGTCCACGGCATACAACGAAGGAAAAGTTTCGACTTTCAAGTTGTTGATTAGTTCCGTGTTGTTTTGAAGTGAGTAGGTGACAGCAATTTCGGATGTTCTGTGTAAATCCATAGCTACTTCACCTCCTAAGTAACTATTTTCTTCAAATACGAGAAAAGCAAACTTAGCTTTTTGACTCGCATTGCTAAAAAGGTCTTTTAAGTCTGGATAACCGTAGGGTAACAAGTGTGGGTAAATCTGTCCGCGACCTTGGTATTGTTCAGCAATAAATGTTTCAATGGCGCTCTTCTTGTTGTCTTCCAAACTATACACACTTGCGTGAGGTACAATTACTCCAGAATGATTAAGGCCTGTGTGGTAATTTTCGTGGAAATACCTCACCGTTGGGTACTTAGTGATTCCAAAATCTCGACAAAGGTTTATGTTTTGCTCATCTGAACACTCCACCACTCCTATTCTAACTATGTCTCTCCATGAAGCAGCTTCCGTTGCGAATTCTTTCCATGATGGAGCGAATCTCTGGCAATATCCGCACCAGCTGGCATAAAATTCTATTGTCCACGCATTTGTTGAATTTTCAACGAATTTCTTGAAGTTGTTGCCGTTGAGAATTTCTACGTCATCGTCAGGGAGGTACAAACCACCAATAGGTGCAGTTTGAATATTGGCGATGAACAAAGTTAGTACTACAAACACTATAATTTTCATTGTTGGTTATAACACAGTTGGTTACTTACTAGACGGACATCGTTTGATGGCAGCTTTTATCAAATGTCTTGCCCATTAAGGATAGATAAAGAAATGGTAAATGTGGTTTACAGTCATTTGTGAGTGCAGACATAAATCGTGGCTTAGGAGAGGTACTGCACATGATTAGATACATTTATATCCTCAAGGTATACACTGACCACACGAGGTGTGCTGAGCATGTTTATCAGACGCTGTTACGCCATTTTAATTTTGTGTCCCATTTCGTTGTTATTAAGCTGCGACTAAATGTGTTGTATTTACCGCGTAATTACCAGCGTTAATTATAAAAAAAAATTCCACTGACGAAACTAGTGATTTGTTCGGCTCTGGGAAAACGTATTTGAAAGATAAAAAACATGTTCATAATAAAATATCGTTTATTCGTTTAAGCTAAAACTTTACAGTGATTCGCATAATCTTTTGGCGTTGTGACAATAATAAATCAACAATCAAGATTCCACATCAATACTCTAAAATTACCACTGCGTTTAACCACTTTTTACAATATTAAGTATAAATATCATACAGGAAATAATTATCGAGCCCGGCCTTGATTACTGGACAACTTGTGCTTTACAAACAGAATGAACACCACGTGAACAGTATCATTAGAGAAGGTACTTTCATTATAATAACTAATAGATTCACGGAAAACTGCGTGAATTATAATAGGTTTAACAATGTTTTAGAAATAATTACATACAAGTGATTCCAAAACATGACCTTCATATAAGCCGTTTACTGTATGTGATAATATTATTATTCTTCTTATTATATTATTACAAAGAATACGTCATTGTCGAGAATCTCCTTGTACGCAGGTAAAAGTTGTACACACTAAAATCACATACATGGCATACAAAAAATATACATTTACACATATGAAACGTTTATAAGGCTTGACCTGATTTATAATCTCGGAACAACTGCAGATTCATAAGCTACAACATCGTCAATCTTTTGAAGGCGTTTGCTAGATGTTAAAATTGGTCCTCAAGCCCCGGACGTCGTTGTCCTATACGGCATGGATGTTCTGGAAAATAAAAGTACATATATCATACTATTTTGAGGTTAAGTCGTAGCTTTATTCCAGAGGTTTAGTTCAAACGTGGAGTGATACAGCGTGACCAACTATTTCAGTTGGTATGAACAACTTTTGCTTGAAATTGGTAGACCTGTCACCCAACCTTACTTCCTGTTGTCAAAACGGGCTTGATTGACAGTAACAATTAATTTACATCAAAATATAGCGCCAATCATGTTAAATTTGATTTTGTGAAATTTTACGATTTTATAATTCATTGCTCGGCGTTACTTATAAGCTGTTACAAAATGCTATTACATATATAATTTTGATTTTTTTGTGAAAATCTGGATACTTTCGGTAAAAAATCAAAGCGGATTCATAAATCACAGATTCAGAAGTTTCGTATTTTAAAAAATTTAATTAGCAGTTGTCATTTTTTATTTCCTAAAATAAGCTATGAAATGTCGAGAAAAATAAACCAAATAAAGTTTATTAAACAGAAAACCGAAATTACAGATTGCGTGTAGATAGGCGCAAAACAATTTAAACAACAATGAAAGTGTAATCACTGACTAACAAGCTAATAATGTGAAATCAAATGGGATAGGTTTTTTTTGAATTTATGGTTTTAAATTTTAAAAGTGGTAAACAAATTAAGACGGAAGGAAACAAGTGAAATCAAAAGATTAATCTCTAAAAGAATTTTTTGCTGATTTTTACTAGAAAGTATCTCTACTTTTTTAAGGTTAAGGAAATTTTGTAACATGCCGACATTATTGAAAAATCACGTGTGATCATCATATGTTGTTATTACCTACCACAGAAATTTCAAATTGCTCAAAAATAATTGCATATCACAAAAAATGACCCCAGCCATTTCTCCATTTCAAGCTACCACTACCATCCGAAGTTAAAACAACTGATGAACATTTGATAAAAATAAATCAGAAAAGTCAATAATTTCTAGGTTCGAATTAAATATATATCAGTGAAATGAGTATGTAGCAACAAAATTTTTCAACTTGTAGGTAGGCCAAGAAAAATGTTGCTTCTCCGGTGGGAATCGAACCGCACGTTTACCGCTTGCCGGGCGGGTGCCCTTACCACTAGACTATAGAGGAGCTTATCTTTCTTCGCTTACTACTACGTATTATTGTGTCGCCACAAACTGTTCCTGGTTCTAAAGTGGGATTTATAAACTTGCTGTTGACGTTGAAGTTGCCGCTGCAGTTGCTGTTCCCGCTGACGTTGCTGCTAGAGCAAGGTTTCAAAGCATTCGGTTTTGCAGATTTAAAATTAAATTGCAAAATATTGTTTCATAATTTTTTGATTTTTTTTCCAACAATCTGGACGTTTCGGGTAAAAACTCAATTTGGAGTCATAAACTACATGTGTAGGACTATGTTATTTTATACAATTTAAAACCCATTTATTATGTACAATTTTGAACTGACGTCATCGCATTAGTGGTGGGGATGATTAGACAAATTTTGGTTAGCGTTTTACCATCTAGATGATAGTCCTAATATAAATACAAAATTTCACAACAATCGGTCCAGTACTTTCGGAGATTACCTATCTGTCTAATAAAAATCCGGGACGGCAGACAGACGGACAGACAGACGGAAATGGGAGACCTATTTCTTCGTCTTCTAGGGGTCATGAAAGATCGAGAAAACGTAAAAGTAGAGAGTCGGCCGACGGACTCGATTACAATACTTCCTTTGCTTACGCTCGGGAAGTAAAAAATCAATAACAAAAGGAATAAGATGAAGTTCCTTGGTCAACTGCGGCAATGTTAGCAGGGGGGATTTTAGCTCGAGTTTGCCTGACGACAATCCACGTGGAATACGGTCAATTATGGGAAACAGTCTTGCACCATGAGGATGGGTATTGTGGCTGGAAAATCTCACAACACAATGTAAAGCTGGAAATGAGGAGTTCCATCACCTAGATCAGAGCCGTCGATCTCGGTAACGGTGATATGCGATTTGGATTTTTTTTTAATTTAAATTTGCCATTTTTTTAAATTGTAACATTCAAATATTTGCATTGATTCAGAACATTTGTTTTGATTTAATTTTGAGAGCTAGGCAGTTGAGAATAGAGGTCTTCAATTGGCCCAAAGCTTTTTTTTTGGATACAATTTTAAAATGTGTATGAACACATTTTTTTGCTTTAAAATTCTGTTCATCAAGTCGCATTAATCAATTCCTGGAAAATTTGACCACCTTTGTGTACTTGCCGTAATGTTAATTAACTGCATGTCACACAAATTAATTTCATGAATAATTTACAATCAAATAATAGCTTTGCAAAATACCACCACGTCACGAATTCCAATACAGGAGAAGTGATACGTCATGGCTATGGGAAAGTTAATAATCGTAACAAAGTGCATCATTGATTTTTTAAATTAATACTGAAACAACCTAATCTCAATTTAGTCAGATGTGTAAAAGGATATTTGAGATTTTATAGTGGGTGAACCAGCTGTGGGTAGTTTTTACGTAAGTCTAGGCGACCTGTTTGGTCAATTTGTTTTAACGTCTAAGATTTTTATTTCTCTAAGTTTTTGTTCATATTTGTGTGACAAAATCAAAATTCTCCATTTTTCTGTGATTTACGACCAATAAAATGTTGTTTACGGTTTGTCGCTTTCATAATTAAGTTTTATGTGTAGTGGTATCAACATTAAACATTGTTCGTTACGATTATCGACAAAGCAGAATCATTCATTAAACTATTGGATCGAATTAAACTTTTCCTCTGCTGTTTTACTCAATTTAGTTTTTAATTGGTAAAAAAAATAACACTTACTTTGGCGATATCCACTCCGGTTAAATTTTTGACGAGTTGGGGGACTTTGTTGACGATTTCTAGTACTTCTCCTGTAAGTTTGGCAGCTCCGACTTCCCCTGTGCCAGTCGACACCATCGTAATTTTCTTAGTTTGTGATATCGGGGCAGCAACTTCAGCCGCAATCTATAATAAAAAAAAATTAGTCTTCACTTGCGTGTTAACCGTATAGGCACCTTACTTTTGGCAGTACTTCCAAAAACATGTCGATCATAGCAGCTTCCTTGTATTCCCTCCATGCGTCAGCCTTCTTTGCCATCTGCTCGGCTTCCGCCTTCGCTTTGGCTTCAATCGCAAAAGCTTCGGCTTCACCTCTCAATCTAACGGCTTCCGCTTCAGCTTCAGCTTCCAAGATAACTCTATTGTGATTGGCTTCCGCTAATTTCTCTAACCTGTATTTTTCAGCGGTTGCTGGCTGACGAACGGTCGCTTCCAACTCCCTCTCCCGCCTTTGTATTTCCTGCTCCTGGACTGCGATCTGTTGCGTTCTCTCCACCACCACGATCTGCATTTGTTCCTCCTTGATCCTCTGCTTCGTCTTCGCCGCCTGCAGCTCGTACGCCATTTCTGCTTCGGCGTTCTTCGTTTGGACTTCGACGTCGTAGGCTGCCTTCTTCAGCTCGAAATCGCGCTTGGCTTTGGCGATGTCGGTGTCGTTGAGGAACACCGAAGCCATCCTTTGCTCCTCGGCGATGGCTTCTTTGATTGTGGCGTCGCATCGGGCTTCGGCTTCGCCGATTCGGGCGTCGCGTTTTACTTCTGCGGTACGAGCCATTCCGAGACTTTTCAAGTAGCCCTAGACGGATGGTGCAGGGGTGAAAATGAACGAGCAAGACAGCGATTGAAATCATAGAATGAAGCGGTTTCTTAGTGCCAATGCGGCGGCTTTTTTTGGGTTGGTTGAAAACACTCAACGCCATGCATGTGATGGTTTTGCAAACGAGAAGAAGCATTGGATTATGTTCTGACGGTTGGCAAAACTTAACAAAAAATGAAGCCTGACAATTTTTGGGGTCTCTTATTTTGGAAGGTGTGGAGTGTAATTACCGTTCGGATTTTTCGTATGGTCATCGTCTTCACAACAACACGTTGTGGCGAGGATTTGTTCCCCTCGTTCACAACTTGCTTTTTAGGCATGTAGATCCACTGAAAAAGGACAGACATACTTTTAGCATTTTATGCATGCCTCGGGGATGGACTTTGTCGGATCTAAAGAAATGAGGAGGAACGTAAATGTCAGAGCGTGTTTTTGAAATATATTGTGGTTTCATTTCTTTTCAATCACACCCATTACAGTCAAAATTTTGTCAGTATGAAGAATCTCGAGGGAGTATATATTTCAAAAAACACCAAATACCTTGAACGAAAATATGAGAAGCACTGGAATGCGTGTCAAGTTTTGCCACCGTGTGGAAGAAAATAATCCCTCGCTTCGATATAACACTACCACAACTAAAAATTCCATAAACGTACCTTGGCACCCTTTTGTTGCAAATTAAAAAAACAATAATAAATAGATAAAGTAAATAAATAAAAACTAGCTACGCTTTTATAAAAAAGAAATTACCTCTTCATCTCTAATGTCTTTCAAAGTGTACGAAACTACGGTGATTCCCATATTAACTAAATCGGAAGAAGCTACTTCGAATACTTGTTTGCTGAATTTTTTACGATCTTTGTAGATTTCCTCGACAGTCATGGAACCCATAATGGCTCTCTGGTGACCTTCTAATGTAACTAAGGCAATGTGTTGGATTTCATTCTGTGATTTCCCTAGGAACTGCTCGCAGGCCGCCAACAACATTTCTTCGTTCTGACCTTGAATTTTTACCTATAAACCACATTAAAACCACAAAATATTAGATCTGGTTTTATTTAGTCAACATAAATCATAATTAAACACATTCACTAGAATCGTACCTGCGCAATTCCTGTGACGGAAATTGGAACTCCCTGACTTGTATATACCGTCGGACTGTCCACAATTAAGGTCATAGTATTTAGGCATATTCTGAAAATTCAACAGCAATTACAAGTGTGTTAATTAATACTTATAATAATTAATACAACTGGGTGATTTTTTAAATTTCTGCTCTAGTTACTCATGAAAAACACCATCTTTAACCCTGCGCCTAAAGCTACGTCGTGGAAAAGATTTGAAGAAAATTAGTTCTAATTAATTGCAATTTTGTAAATCTAATATTTGAAATAGACGCTCTAAAAAGCAAAGATGAATTTATGGGAGAATTGAAAGGGTTTTATAGAAGATTTCCATACCTAAGGGCAAGGGAAATTTATTGTTACTGGCTATTTTTGTTTAATGATACCAAGTTCAGCCTCAAAGACTTCATGACTTAGGGGAATGTGGAATAATTTACAGAATAAAGAAGTAAATGCTGCGAATTTATGCATGAGGGGTGAAAAAAACACCAAGGTAGGTGGTATCAGTATTGTAGGTTTTCTATAAATGTGATAAGAAAATAAATGATTGGACATGTTTTTTGTAATACGTAGTAAGACTAAAAATGTGACTTTTATTGAAGGAAAGATACAACTGATAACATTTAGGAAAGAATTTTCAAAAGAACCTTGAAAGAGATAAGATATCATCTGCGTAATGTTTGTTTGTATACCATACATTGTTCTTAAAATTTTCTGTTAGAAATGGAGATCGGGAAGATGCCATTGCTAAACCAGTACGTTGTTCATGAAAAGGATTGTTAAACATACAGAAACTTTGTTTCAAAACTAACTCACATAATAGGATCAGGTTATGGATATGCATAATACGCAAGTCTGATTCACATAAAACGTCACTAATTAATTTAACGGGTTCGGAAGGTGGAAACGAAGGAAAGAGATTAGAAATGTCAAAAGAAACAAGGGATCAACTTGAAGGGATGATTACATGTTTCCATTTTTCAACTAGGTCAAAATTATTTTTGATGACATTGTCGAAATACACTAAAAAACTAAAATCCTTATAAATTTTAACTTTGGTTTAAATTTTACGTCAATTTATTAATCAATTTCGCTGTGACTTTAACTTCTGAAATTCTGACCTTACTTTTCTTGTTTTCTTGCTTATTGGAGACGATAATTTTTATATTAAAAACAGTTCTTCTCCAAATTTTATTTGCATATTTACGTATTCAGTCAAAAATTGAATGTGTCTGCCATTTTTACTTTTACATTTGTGACATTTATCAGTGTGGTTTAATCACCGACATGCTATATTTTTCCAAGGATCACAAAAATTATGGTGCCTGTCTATGGCAAACCAGCTCAAAGTAAATGGCGGGTTAATTATGTCAGACGACTGAGAGTGACAGACAAAAATTATACCATCAAATCAGTTTGTCCAACATGAAGAAAACATACCAATGCCTACTTTACTTCGAAAATATTGCGAATTAAAAATTTCGCGTTATAATTAATTGCTACGTATAGGCGTGTGTTAAGAACATCTATTTAATTTCAATTAACCCTCATTACATAAGTATTACGTAAGTATACCTTTGTATCCTTTGAATCGCCGGCCATACAAACGCTCTCCCTCCCGGTATCAATAACGGTTTGCCGTAACAACATCCTGTAAAAGAAAAAAGTCATAAAAATGTGTCAGTTGGGGCTATCGTTAGCAGCCAGAATAATCTTTTCTACACTTGTAGAAAGCAGCTGGGTCGATACTAACTTAATTAATTAAAGCAAATTATCGCAATCAAGTTGAATCTGGTTAAGTAAATTGGTACAAAAGGTAGCGACTTAATTTTTTCGTCTTTTTAAAAAAAGCAATTGCTTGTAGTTTATGTTATCAGTCAGAAATGGCACCACATCTGTTGATGTCATAGACTTGGTATGCATTTCGACGGTGACGAATCAAATACAGCTGCTTGTTTGAACAATCAGCCAACGTTCGAAAGAAAGAAAGAAAAATCCTTATCCAAAATATTTCTTACTATGAATAATAAATATGCTTTCATATGTATTTTTCCAGGAGCTGCATTTTCGACGTAACAAATTTACCTTGCATATTCTTTGTAAACATCATAGCAGATTCTGCAACAACGCACTTCAAAGGAATGTTATTTAGTGCTCACACAGGACCGATACAAAGACATAATCTTTCGTCAAGCTTTGAATACGTTATTTTATTTCAAAAACTGTTTGCAATAGATAGATATTTCTCTCAGATGGCGCTTCACTAATTCCAGGCATAATAATTAATAGTGCAGAATTATTACAGTGCTCGGTTGCCTTGTCTAAGCTTTAGCTTTTTTAATTAATAGGTAAAATGTTAGTAAATAACACTTTAGCCCTACAAATTTGAAGTCAACAGAAAACAATAAGCAACCCAAATTTTACTTTTACCTTTCTATATCCAAGACCTGTGACTAGCTGAAGGAACTAAAAAAACTATTGTTGCTGGTTCTAAAAAAATTTCTTAGTAGTACCTTCTTCAAAGAAGACAATTCACACTCAAGTACTGCCTTCAGATTTATTGTCTGTAAGATATTAAAAATTGTTTTATACATGCTACTGAGGCAATTTAGCAGTTGGTAGTACGCATTTTTTTTTGTGTCAAATGTTATCCATGTAAACGTTCTTTTCAAAGCCGTTTGTTTCTACATCGTATTCTGGGTGTAACCGGAAATTAGACCTAAAACCGATTTGTTTCTTTTCATCAGGTCACGTTTCATTGATTCAAAGAATGCAAATTAATTGTACACAAACTGTACAATTCAGATCGATTGTTATAATTTGAGTCTATGAAAATCAGCAACATTTTAGTGCTGTTAATTTACTTTATCAAATTAAACCAACTGTAGTTACTAGCCAGTTTCCCATTATTTTAATTATAGATGCAAAACTGCTATCGGAATAGGGAATTAGCTAGATAACAGAGAATTAATCCACAAAATAAAAAGGGAACATCAACTACATCGATGTATTTTATTCAATTTCACTCTAAAAAACAATATAGAGACATACGTAAAACGTTATGACTAGTTCTGCTTTGGATATTACCAATCAATTTTGAATTTCCTTGCGAAGCTCTGGACACAGATTAAAAAATCAAGGCGGATTCATAAACCACAAATACAAGAATATGCTATTTAATTACATTTAAACATTAATGCGGTTGTATTAGATTACTACACTCATTTCCATTATTTAAATTGTTTTTTTGCCCTGCCTTATTTGTAATTGACATTTTATGTTGGCGTAAAATACAAACGAGGCATTTAAGCTTTGAAAACATAAATTGATTATCACAGATCCATTACTAGTAATTGATAATCATACCTCTAATGTTATTATAACAAAAAGTGGTTCGAAATATTAAAAAAAGTGCTAATTAAATTGTAATTTTAAATAGGGTAATTTGTTGATCAAAATTTGGGTTGGTACCAATTTGACACTTGACACTCTTGGCAGTTACGTTATGATTGATTGTTAGTAGTTTTTGTTAATTAAAAAAAGCCGTTTAAATTTTATTTAATGATGTTATTCAGAGTGTTCGCGACCTCACGAAGAATCATAATAACCACAAGACAATTGTATTGCGAGAAAACCTATTTATTGAATTGTACAACAAGAAAATGTAAACTAAACATCTCCAGGTAAGAACTAAACCACATTACCTACTTACTTTTTAGAATCGAATACGTTATCCACAGTGTGGAGCCTTTCATCATTTCCGATCTAATTTGGAAATAAGCCAAGAGCGTCGTCTCTGAAAATTCGCTTATTTCATTTTCTTCGCACCACTTGATAAATTTTTGGTATTCCACTTCATATCGACCAGCGAATTTTGCAGCCAACAAATTTGCAGTTGCTTTATCTAGAATTTTTTCAATATGTGCAGAAATTTCCGTCTCTTAAATTCAACTATGAATTTCAAAGCGGGCTCTAACAAATCGACAACTGACTAATTTCGGTTAAGTAATATTTATTTTTTTAGCGATTAAAAAATATTATTTTTCGCCAGCCGTCTTAAAAGATGTCACTTTTAACGTCAATTTTGGACGGAAAACTTGACGTTTTTGTGAGAGTAAAAAAAAGTTGCGTTACTAAAGTAACAACGTCATTTTTGCCTTTTTAATCCTAGCATTAATTTTTTTTTTTAATCCTAGCCTTAAAAAGTTAAAATTTTTTTGAGATTTACTTTTTGGCTGGCGAAAAAGTAGTATGTTTCATTCGGATTAAAAGTCAGTTTTTGACTCGCAATTTTGCATCCGCTCGGCTTCGCTTCGCTCCGCCTCGCAAATGCAAAATTTGCTCGTCGCAAAAAATGGCACTTTTAATCCTAATAAAACAATCTACTATTTTTCAAAAAGGCAGCGCAAAAAATATTGTATGTTATTCGTGTGAAAACTCCACTGTATGAGGAACGGGAATACGGCGCGAGACGCAGTCGAGCGCTATGTAAGTGACCGTTTTCAACACTATTAAACATATTATACTCCTTCATGGAATAACTCACTTACTATTACCACCTTCGTAAGGTAATATTATGTATGTAAATAACTGTTGCAATTCCATTTTATTACAAATATGCAATTCCAATTATGTTTTAATGTTATACATCAAGAATGTTTCACCTCCAAATCACTGGAAAATATCCGTAAAATTTCAATTATACTAAAGTCCCAGTCGAAAAATAAATTGGCATTAACTTGATATTATCAAGCTAACAAAAGCCAATATTGAGACCACACCTGACGAATTTCCACGTCACTTTCAGCTTATCGTGCTCAGACTTTGCATTTACTTTAAAATACGAACAATTATGTGCAAAATAAATTAACGCAAGTCGATTAGGAATTTTTGAAATCACGCTAAAAATATGTCAAAGAACTGATGGTATGTACTAATTAGTTAATTAGCTTACGTCTCTGGAATTATTCCAATTAGCATTGTAAGTTAAATTGTTGCTTTGATTGTTTTGAATTCTTGAGTAAGAGATTTGGTATTATTCTGTAAAGGTCTGTATTGTGGTACTCAAGAACAGTTTTTGTGCGATCTACAAAATTCTCACATTTATTTAAAGTAACCTCATTTGACATACACCTGTTAAAACTTTTATGACTTAAGCGGCTTAAGCCAAACCACCCTTATAAGTCAAACTGGCTATTGTATTACTTAACTCAGTTCACAGCTACATTATGCCAACAATGGACAGTCATAATTTTGCGGTTCGGGTCCACAGAGCTTACAATAGCCAGTTTGACTGACAGGGGTGGTTTGGGTTAAGTCGCTTAAGTCATAAAAGTTTTAACAGGTGTATGTCAAATGAGGTTTGTGTAGTTGGATGCAAAAATCTACAAAAAATCCTTGTGATTCCTTGGATCTGGTTTTGAAGACTGTCAGTACTTACTTCTAGAGCTGAAAACTACAACTACTTAAATTGAGACAGTGGGACAGTAATACCGCACAAAAAATGTATAGACTCACTGAATACTTAATTTGATTTGAGGAACTGACGATTTTCGTGAACTTATGGAATTACTAGACTGTGGACAAATAATGTAATCGAGTTATCAGGCTTGAGTAAAAAGTGTAATCTTCAACATTTTCAAATCGCCCATGCGTACAATTTATCATTGTGTTGTGTATGGAATCTTATTAAACGTGTTTATAAATAATAATACTTTTTTAGACGCTCCATGAACACCACCCCATTGCCATCGGTAGGTAGGTACTTATTTTCCCATGTTTTTCTACGTGGAACTGGTGACACTACAAGAACAAAAATTTGCTCTAAAGTTTTTAGATAGAACTTCCCTCGCTTCTGAAGTACAGGTGAAGAAATAAATACAGATTCTACGAAAAATTATAGATTAAATTTTAACAGAACTGTATATTTAAATTTTCTGGAAAATGGGGCCGTCATTTTTGATTTGATCAATAAAATAAATTTCCTCATTCATTAATTTTTTCTCTGTATAAGTATTTCTAAAAAATATCAATGCATTGGTAAACCATAAGTATAGATTCATAATATTTTGCATATTTTAGATAGGATTTATTAGGCAAAATTTGAGATGACTTCATCATTTTTTTGGGAGGGATAAACGGATAAATTTTGATTAACGATGTACCATGCTTACGATAACCTTAAAACCTATGCAAGATTTCAGAGCTATATCGGTTTTGCAGTTTCAAAGTTAAATTGCAAAATGTTGATTTTTTTAAAAATCTAGACGTCTAAGGTAAAAACTCGCACGGATTCATAAACCACAAGTACATCAATCTTATTATATAAATCTTATTAAATGTATATAGACATAATCTTATTACATAAAATTTAATCAAGATTCATTGTTGTAAATTTTGGAGATGACGTCATTCCGTTGTTGGTGGGGATGATTAGCCAAATTTTGATTAGAGTTTTACCATCTAACACGATATTCCTAACCCGAATGCAAAATTGTCTTGTTGTTTCGAAGATTAGCTATCTAATAAAATCGACAAGACAGACGGAAACAGGAGACTTACTTTTTAGTACTCTATGAGTTTTGAAACGTCAAGAAAACATACAAGTAGCCAGTCAGCCGATGGACTCGATTACAATACTTCCTTAGCTTACGCCCGGGAAGTAAAAATTGATCGAAAGAGTTTAAACAGCACTTCCCCCGCTCTCAGAATCGTGATTCAAGGGTTTCTTTTCACCAGATTTCTGTGATGGGACTTTTTAATACAATGGAGTCATTAAATGCATGTGTAGGATTATGTTATTTTATTCAATTTAAAACCCATTTACTATGTACGATTTTAAAGTGACGTCATCACAATATTGGTGGGGATGATCGGACAATTTTGGTTAGCGTTTTACCACTTCCATGGTATTCCTAACATAAATACAAAATCGGCCCCGGGACGGCAGACAGACGGACAGATAGAAGGGCAGACGGACAGATAGACGAACGGAAATGGGGGACCTAGTTCTTCGTACTCTGGGGGTCACGAAAGGTCGAGCAAACGTAAAATAGAGAGTCGGCCGACGGACTCGACAACAATACTTCCTTCGCTTACTCTCGGGAAGTAAAAATTGGAAACGCCACTGAGGATCGAAACAATTAAAACACGGCGGATTCATAAATCACAAGTATATTGTTTCATAAAATTGAAATGGCGTTTACTAAGCAAAATTTTAAGGTGACAGTGTGGGTGTGGATGATCAGACAAATTTTGGTTGGCGTTTTGTAATCTAACAGCAGCCAGGCAGACAAACCGAAACGGCAGACCTATTTTTTCGTACTCTCGAGGCCATGAAACGTCGCGTCAAGAAAACATGGAAGCAGTCATTCCTACGATATACTCTATTAAAGTTTGTCTAGAATTATAAGAATTTTATGGATACCCAGAGGGAGTTAATTCGTTTTTCAGCCCTTTTCGAACCGCAGCTTTTCCAAGAAATTTGTACCTGCCTGCCAGACTGCCCGGTGCGGGGCGAGCTTGGGTGCAGTAAACATCGGCTTCCCCTGACAGGCTCTTTAGCTGTACAATAAAATTGACTACAGGGCTATAAAAAGAATTAACTTTGGGAGTCCATAAAATTCTTATAATTCGAGACAAACTTTACAGTACTTCCTTAGCATAGGGAAGTAAAAATTCAAAATAGCATAACGAAATTTTATAAAGTATATACTAAAGTTTGCCCCGAAGTGGTTCTACCGCCAATTTTAAATTAAACCTAGGGTACAGGTGGCTTACTAATATTGCTTTACACCCTCCACGAACTTAATGACGTTATTTCCAAAAATTATTAACTAAATGTGTATTATGAGTACCTACAGGATGTATCGGTTGAAACTCCTTACCAAATTTTCCTCAAATTTTAAGAGAACAGTGTCTTGTTTGAAATGCATATTCAGGGGTAGGATCTTGTTTCTACCGATACGATACGAAGCGTTAAATGATAAGGACGAAAATATAAATTTCAGACGCGAAAGAAAAAGACGACCATATTTTATCGGTACCGATATTTTATCGTTACAGAAACAAAATCCCACCTCAGAACTATAAATTTACTATGTTTCTTCACACCAAACAAACTGACGTCATCATCTTAGAATTTTATTATGAAAAGCTCACCCGCACACCCGTATGTTACTTTTTAACAAATAGATGTAAAGTTTGTCCAGAATTATAAGAATTTTATGGACTCCCCACGTTAATTCGTTTTACAGCCCTGTCGTCAACTCTTTTGTACAGGTAAAGAGCCTGTCAGGAGAAAGCCGATGTTTATTGTACCTGAGTTCGCCCCGCTCTTCAGCTGTACAATAAAATTGACAACAGGGCTGTAAAACGAATTAACTTTGGGAGTCCATAAAATTCTTATAATTCTAGACAAACTTTACACAAATACGAAAGTAAGAACTAGGGTCCCTAAAATTCTGGCAATGACTAGTACTAACTGTAGTCTGTAGTAGTGATATACAGTGTCTAAATGCACGGTATATTAAAAATAACAACGTTAATTTTTGGAATTATTAAAATTTCAGACAACAAAAACAGGAAAACATCACTTGACCACAGATTATCGTTATATTTTTCTTAAAAAATCTTTAATACCATGAACTGATTAGCGTTGACATATGGAATAAATCCATAATCCGTATCTGACGCATATAGTCAAAACCAGAAATAACGAGTTACCCCATTTACATTTTACGTAGAAATTATGGAATTGGAATATCATCTCGTCTCCAGAATTTTATGTAGTGAATTTGTTTCATGAAAATTCCTTCTTTCTCTTCCGCTTATTGTAAATTCTTGAGCTTTCGTCAGTGTAATTGTGGTTTTGTAAAATAATGTGCTGGATAATGTCACTTTTGACATTTTATGCAATACAGCTGCTTGTAACCTGGATGTGTTTGTTTCAATTTTAGACGCCGGCGTCCAGGAACTAAATTAATTCTTAAGTTTAAGTGAATAAGTCAAAGGATGGCACAATTTACATAACAAAAATAACCGTACGATATTCTATACTTATTTCGATCCCATGGGCGTTCTAATTATTACGCCATTTGTGATAATCATAGCTTTCCAATATATTTTTAATGTTGTTATACCTAACATTATTGTTTTGTTAATTGGTTGTAAAATTTTCCAAATAGTGGAAAGAATTGTTGATTTTTCATGGATTTTATTCATGTTTCAAACGTCAATTACAATTTTATTTTATACATAGTGACGTCACGACTGACACATAAGCACCACGCGAATAAGTATCAAGTAAATTTGTTTAATTTTTTTCTGGGAATACCATTGACTGCTGAATGCTTTAATAAAATGGGATTCCCAGTAGAGAATAGAATTCTTGACAATTACATTTTAATATGTAAATTTAAATTTTAATTACGTTTTTAAGTTATAACATCACTTTTGAGTCAACCTATAAACGTCCATAAAATTTCAACTCTACTTAGTTCATCCCAGTCATAACTTTAATTGACACTAATAAGAGCCGATCAATATTATCTCCATTGACCGACAAAAAATCCGCACAAACACTACTTATTCACTGACCATGACCCACACGCCCTCCCCACCAAAAACGAAATCACCTATAAATACCCGTCCCCACGCGATATAATTACTAAATTTACGCAACGCCTCAGTTCCGATAAACAAATTTCGAATTTCGCGCCCCCGCTGTCGCATGCGTGTCACATAAACTTTGTGTTTTCGAGGCGTACCGTTCAGGTGCGTCAAAAACAGTAGCACCGCGATTCCGTCACTCAAACTTTCGCGAATTTGCCAAAACAGAAATTTACCTGAAATGACGAGAGCCTCGTTGGGGCCACACGTGACAAATCCCCACGTCATCTTCAGCGTCAGTCTAGTTGGAAAGGCCGCGGCGGCACAAACACACGCTTTTCCGACACAAATTTCTAGCGATGGGCTCGGTTTTGGGATCCGCATGCGCTGTCACGGCGAATCCTACCATCGCACACATTGCTGCATTGATTGATAAGGCGAAGGGAGCAGGTCGGCGCTTCGGTGGCGCCAACAGCGAGGGATGGGCGGTGGGAAAATGGGGCGACGGCATCGGGACTGCGGTCGTCGCGGCGGGATGGGGCTCTGGGTGTCAAGTGCTGGGTAAACAGCAGCCGCACGCGTTGGGTTGTGTTTGGAGATGTAATTCGAGGTGGAATTAACACATGTAAAAGAGCGGTAAACGTGTAGGAAATTTACGCGCGGAAATACGATAAGGGAATGCCGCCCACCCACACTGGTTGCGTAGTTGGGTTGGAATTTAGTGGCTTCTTTAGTGCTTTTGACTGGAATTGGGTCATTTCGATAAATGTGTTATTTCGGGTTTTCTTGATGTTTCGTTCGAAGCTAGAAGAATATGAAAATTTGTCTGTTGACGATTTTGTGCAAAATAATTCTTCCTGAAAACTGCCCCTCTACCTTCAGTATGTGCTCAATTTTTTGAATGGTTTAAAAGCCTTCATTTTTTTTTATAAAATCTTGTCAAAAAAATTGATCGAAGCTTAATTCGACAGAACTTCCTTCGCGCTTGAAATAGAGTCCAACAAATCCCGCTTCCTCGAAAAATTATAAAGCTGATTTTGTGATTTTTGTTTTGTGATAACCATTATAAAGTAAAACTCAGCTGTACAAATAACCCCCCACAGCTCCTGTGCCTAGGGACAATGTATAATATATTTAAAACAGATAACCAAGGGGAAAAATATTCTCTCAGTAATAATAACATCGAGTGTTTATGTTTAATTTCCAATAAACTCGACAATTAGGACGGTCAGATAGCGAGCGATAGTGAGATGGTTCAGCAGCAAAATTTTATTATGACATCATCAAGATAGATAAGACTAGTCACAAAGCATCAGCAGTGCAAGAGAAAAACCAGCGGCATAAATAACACTCCCGCAGCCTTTGCGCCATGGGGGCGCAGATTCCAAAGGGACGTGGTAGTATTTTTAAAGCAGATAAGTAACGGGAAAAATGTCCTTTCAGCATTAATAACATGATTAACGATTAACTTCGATTGTGTTTATGTTTATACAGGGACAGAATATCACGTAGAAATCTGTTTGATTTGAATGGGTTTGTCTTCTCAAAATAGAGTATTAAAAATTATTAAATAAGCCATAATCGAACAAAATGTTCTGAATAGTATTATTATTCTTATTTGTTCATTATTAAATGAAGAAAATAGGGCGACTCGTTCTTAATTTGATCAATAATAAAAAGAAGCGGCCAAGTTTGGCATCGAACGTCGACATTCTCCTAAATAACCAATAGCTTTACAAAAGCGTGTATCGCTTGTTATTAGTAAAATGTTATTATATTTCGCAAATGTTCTTTCGAAAATTTGGACGCGTAGGGAAAAAACTCAAAGCGGATTCGTACATGAATATATTGTTGCATAACATAAATAATTTTAAAATATAATTCTTTGAAATGACACCATCTAATTGTTGATGGGAATGATTGGTCAAATTTTGGTTAACGTTTTATCATCTAGTTGATGTTCCTAATACTGATACAAAATTTGACAACAATCGGTCCAGTAATTTGGGATATTCTTTGCCTAATAAAATACGAGACAGACCCCAGACAGATCGACAGACGACAGACAGATGGAAACGAGAGAGCACTTTTCTAGGGGGCATGGAACGTCGAGAAAACATGAAAGTGGCAAATCGTCTGATGGATTTCATTACTATACTACCTTAGCAACCGCTCAGGAAATAATAATCTACCTAGCTAAAAAATAGTGTCTAGGTTAGCCTTCAATACATTTTCAGATTGTAATATGGGCGTTACGTACAGATTATTTTGCAATTTGAAAGATAAGCTGTCTACTGTCAACAACTTCTTCTAAACACCATGGTACAAGAAGACATCTTCTTTTGCCATGCTAAATACATACCGAAACAACAAACATTGTAAGTATATCAAAGTATGTATTTTAGCAAAATCGTGTAGATCATAAAACGCCAACCTACGATTTGATGATGTCCCTTTCAATTTTTACTTCCCGAACATAAGCTAAGCAAGTATTGTAATCAAGCCCATCGGGTGATTCGCTACTTTTATGTTTTCTCGACGTTTCATGACCCTGGGAATACGAAAACATAGGTCTCTCGTTTCCGTCGGTCCGTCGGTCTGTGTGTCGTCTGTCGTCTGTCCTCGTCTTTAATTGTTGTCAAAATTTTGTATGCATATCAGGAATATCGTATAGATAGTAAAACGCTAATCAAAACTTCTCTGATATCCCACCAATGATGATATGACGTCATCTCCAACTTTTACAATAGTAAATGTTATTTAAATTTTATAAAATAACATACTCTTCCACTTGTAGTTTCTAAATCAGTGTTGAATTTTTACCCTAGACATCCAGATTTTTGTAAAAAAATCCAAATTGTATAACATTTTACAATTTCACTTTGAAATTGCAAAACCGAATGCTCTGAAACCTTGAAAAAGTTTTAAGGTTATTGGAAACGTGGAAAATGGTTAATCAAAATGTATCGGTTTACGACTCTCCTAAAAATTGATGACGTAATCTCAAAATATTGCCAAATAAATCCTATCTAAAATGTACAAAATATGATGAGTGAATACTGGTGATTTATCATTCTATTCGTATTTTTTTAGAATTACTTATACAAGTTGACGCAAACAATTACTGAATGAGAGAATTATTTTATTGATCAAATCAGAAACTGCAAAACCGAATGCTGTGAAATCTTACAGACATCTTATAGTTATTGCAAACATTTTAATGAAAATGTATCTGTGTATCCCTACAAAAAATTGATTTGTAAAGGAAAAACTCATTTGAAACATACGCGTAGCACCCTTCTTTAGATTTACTTTAACATTACATACATATATTAATTTTAACATATGAAGTTCTATCGAAATAACCTTCGATTATTTCTTTTAGTTCAGTAAACGCTTACGTCGGGAAGTAAAAATGTATAAATTTTGTCCATTTTTCTGTGTCGTTAACGCATAATTCTTTCAGTTTTTAATTTTCTTGAACCTATTATTTTTACTATGATTACTGTTCGAAATGTTAATCTTTTGTTAAATAATGAAAATAAAATTCAATACTTTCGCTCTTTTTTACTTCTCGAGTATGTTCATATTTTTTCGACATTTTATGACACCTAGAGTACGAAAAAGTAGGTTTCTCATTTCCATCTGCCTGTCTGCAGTCTGTCGTCTGTTGCCTGCTGTCTGTCTTTGTGTATGTATGATTTTTATTTTGCAATACTAAAGGCTATTCAAATTTTATAAAAATAACATTCTACTCCACTTGTAGTTTATAAATCCTTGTTGAGTTTCTACCTCAAGCATTCAGAGTCTTATATGTATAAAAAAAAATTAAAATTGTGTAACAACATTTTACAATTTAACTTTGAAATTGCAAAACCGAATGCTCTGAAATCTTGAAAACATTTTAAGTTTATGGGACTCTTGGTAAATCGTTAAATTACGCAAAAAATTGGAACTCTATGGACTCAGAGGATGGATGTCATAAATTCGTAAATTCAGTTCTCTGAAATGAATTTCGGGTACTATGGGGTGTGATTTTTAGAAAATGCGATGATATTTTATTATTCCATAATATGAAAAGAATCACTGACTTTTTTTGCATAATTATTCACTTTTTAAGGTTTATTAAAAACCTTAAAAGCAGGTTTCATTTTTTTTTATTCATTTGCACCAAAATTTTGATTTTGTAGTACCAAAATATTCCGATAAGTAGATCTTGGTTCAAATTTGTATGGCGTCGTACCTCTTTATTTGTTGTTATAATAATGTGTCCACATTCTTAACCTTAAAGGTACCTATTCCTAAAAACAATAAAATTTGTAAAATGAAACTTGCAGTTTGTCTTGGAACATGTAGAACGAACTTTTTTATTTTCATTTTCATCTGAACAAGTGAACAATAATCCGTATGGAATATGAAAGTAAGTGTTTGCCAGATGGATCCTATTACAATACTTCCCTAGCACCCTAGCTTACGCTCGGGAAGTAAATTTTGATTTTTCGATAATCTGTGTGTATCATTGGGCGTTCTTCAAGGTTCAGTAATTGGTATAGGTGTAGCAGATTTAGGATATTTGCAAATAACTTAAAATCTACGGAATCATTAAGGAAAATAATGAAATATTGATGTTGCAATGAAACTTTTAAATTGTTAATAAAGCTAAAAAAAAATACCTCCGGTATGCACGTGATATTGTTTAGGTATTAGAGGGTAAGCGACGTCTCATCTAGACTTTTTAGACCAGTTTTTTATTAATAATGTTTGTCTGGAACAGAAGATGTAGATCTCGTAGATAATATTTATTAAAAGTAGCGGTGGTTGATAAAGAAAATAGAACTGCGATATAAACATTATATGTATTTAGGGCGTAATTTCTGGGGCTTCTGTCGTACTTGCTACTGCAGATATTTTACAGCAGAAAATTTAGCAAGAAAGAGAATCCTGAATGGTATAGAACGGATTCGTAACAATCCTTGAGTTAGCCTGAATCAGCAACCCCGTTAGGGCGAACAAAGTCGTCTATTCCACTAAATGATCACCATTTAGAACATGGACTTTAATGAGCTTGTTTTGTGTCTTTGCTGCTTTGTTTTTTTTTATATACCTGTGTTTATAATTAAACTTCTGTTTTTATTCTCGTTACCCACGCTCGGAAAATAAAAATGTTGTTTAATTTTCCCATTCCATTTTATAATTTAACTTTTCAGAAAATTAGAAACTTCAAAGTGTACAAAACACAAGAAAAATAAATGTTTCATTAGATTGGTCTGTCTGATGTCCATTTTCAGGGAGCATTTTTTTTAATTCGATAAATATGCCGTTAAAACTATGTTTCAGAAATCAAGGCGAGTAAGCTGTTAAAAGCGTTGTTAAGAAAGTCATTTTCTTCTTATCTAATCTCTAGAGCGTACCTAAGGCCCATTAATGTCCTAATGGATCCTAATAATTTCCACTAACATCAGTCCATCAGTGTGCCGACCTAAAATTGTGGCATTGGATAATAGATGGCGCAGGAGTGTTGTTTTCAGATTTAAAATTTCTGGCTGCTATATACAACCAGTAATACGTTTATAATACGTAGACTGGTCAATCTCATGTAGTCTATTCCAGAAAAAGATTAGAGGACGACTACTTAATCTATTTTTTTAGTAGAGCTTCAAATGATTTCAGCATTAAAAGAATTAATTATATTTCGTTGCTGTTTAAATTTTCAACTGTCAAAGTACTTGTAATTAACAACTGAAAGTGGATACGAATCAAAATAAGTGCGAACTATTAAGCCAGAACATAGTTCATATCTTAAATGTCTTTATTAAAAAAGATATTTTGTGGTATCCTAGGCTCTACAGCAATATACCCACATTTTACAGCACAGTAACCACCTCCCGTCAACAAACTACGATCTACATTTTAATTATTATTAAAAAATTCTTTAACTTATGGAAAAAAGTTAAATTAAATGCGAATATTTCTAATGATAATTAGAATTATTTGTTTCATATTTTTCAATTCTTTAACGATAGACAACTTGTTCAGGTGAACTTTTCATGAAGTGATTATAACTTATTAACATTAATTTATTTATGAAAGGATTATTTATTCCATTATTCGCTAAATGTATGACCTTAGTTGAAACTATTGTTTTATTAAATTAATAGTTTGTGAATTTTTATTTCTGAAGTGGAGTGAATATGTTAAACACCCAGGATTATTCGAAGAAAGCAGAAATTATGGTTGTCTTAAATTTAATCTTTCTCAAGTTAAGATCGTTATACAATAATTTACATTTTCACCCTTTAATGACATTGGTTCGTGATTTATAGTACTATGACACTGAAGTGAGCGAAATTGTGCTACTTCGTAATTGTTTAAAAAATTTGAACTAAGAGCTTAAATATTTAAATATTTTAAAGTTCTGTACTTAAATTAATTATTACTACACTTATTCACACAATTTTTCAAATTATTTTGAGACAGTGGCGTCACCATTTTATTAACACTGTGAAAACCGAAACGTCTCACCAAAATAAGCTATGTGCACAAAATTACAAAACCCGCGAAAATTTAAAATTTGGCCTAGAGCCGTGATCGTCCACAAAATGGAACCCTACGTTGTGTTTTGAAAATGTAAAGTGGCAAACACCAAGGGTGGAAAAGTGATTTTAAACAAATTGCAAAATATGGAGAGCATACAGTTTGTTTCTCCTTCCTTGGGAGGAAAAAACTGTGAAATTAAATTAAATATCACAAATTTACACATACAAAGAAAGAGAGAAATCTTAAATAGAATAAAAAATGGTAATATGCAAGTTATTATGATGGTGGATTTAAATACAAACAAAACTAAAGGCTATATTGGGAGTCTAAAGCATAGATAACGGTTACGAGATCGGGGTCTCTGATCAAGGCGATCGAGCTGCCAGGTTGAAAGACGGAACGGTATTTAAAAAAATAACTTGCTCTAAAATGCCCTCTACGTACAGTGTTGCGATTGACAGATGAACTTCTAATTGTTTATTTAATCCTAAATGATAAAAAATCCCGCAACGGGATACGTTAAGATAAAATCAGAAAACGGTCCACGTTAATATCCCTTTCATATTAGTGATTAACATTATTGAAACTGCAAAAATTTTCTTACACCACACTATAACAAGATCTTCAAACAACAAAGAAATTACACGTGATATTAAATTATATGTTAACTCATGGTTACTGATTAAATCAAAATGAGTTCATTAAGATTACATCGTGGCAGAATCCCCACATCACATAAAACAAAGTACATTTGAAATAAACACAACAGACACATTTTAAATACGGTCAAAATCAGAATAAGGTGTCCTTCTGGAATAAATGTTCAAATTCAGGCTGTAAAAAATAATACATAAATGTTATTGCAAAATAAATATAAAATTCCTCTTCCGTTTCGCATTCACGATTATATTAATTTATTTTTAATAAAATATTCATAACTTTTAAAGTTCGTGCTCTCAAAATGGATGAGTATTTAAGATTAGGTCAAATGCTGCTCACTACTGAACTATTTTAAATCTCGATTGAGAAGTTATGAATGTGAATAATATAATAACTTTGGTTAAAACAAACCAAAGCTTTAAATATCGTTACTGAAATGAGTTAAGCTTGAATAAGTGAATTTTCTGCCATAAACATTTACATTCTTGTCGCAAAATTTAAAAATTCTTACGTGAAGTGTGCGTTCTCCAATTTTCTCCATGGTTGCCCACGTTATTTGTCAAATGTTGTTTTTTCGGCGCGAAATGTAATCTTGTAAATTGGGACTCTGAGTACATTATTATATAAAAATTTTTCATTTCGTAATACCCGTCCCACCCTCCCCCTTAAACCAGCTTTTCTGATTTTAAAAACTGTTTAACGGATACATAGCTTTAAACCTTTGATTTCAGGAATAAGCACATGCTCTTGTTTGTTTTATTCTCTGCAGTCACGCGTTCATAGGAAAAATCTCTTATTAACCAAAGAAATACGATTGCACACGATTTATCTTTAAATTAAATGCCGTTACTTCCTCGACATCTAACAGAACTAAAATGGTTAATGAGCGCTTTCTTATTCGTGTGCGTTTTCACTGAAACCTAAATTACCTATTAATTAATTTCCTACTGACTTAATTAATCGTATCTACATGTATCAAAAAGCAATACATCTTGCTTTGCTTGTTTAATTTACAAAATGTGGTAATTTAATTGCAGTTCTTTGGTTTATCCGTAATAAAATTATTCTGTGTTGGCGCCTAACTATAATGACTAAAACAAGTCAAACAAGCGTTTACATTTTTTCTAAAATAAAATACAGTCATTAATTTAGATTAATGGATTTAAAATTTCATTACAAAAGATTTTTTCTTACGGGATGGCTATGTTGTGAGGAAACTCCGCGCCTACAATTTCGTGTTTCTAGATCCAAGTAAACAGACGTTTCACCCTACCTCCCTGCCCAGTTGTCACTGGTTTAACAATTATTATTGTCGTTAGGTGTCGTCCTCTTCGGAACCGGGGATGTACAAAAATGAAGAATAGCTTTGGGAGTTCCGGTTTAGGGAGTTACGCGCGGTAACGATGCGCTTTTTTGTGTTGTTTTCGGGTTAGTACCTTGTCCTATATTAAGCTTAATTGTGATAAGAGGGATTCGCGAAGTTGTATGTCGAGTTGGTAAGCCATGAATAGGATTATCTATTTAACGACCACCGAGTTCGGTCGTTTATATCTTTTCACAGAGAGTTTACTCTTATCAAAGAACTGGGGCACTGTTTCAGCAGGTGGCGATGTTATTGACGCTTTTTTATTTATATACCTACTATTTATATTAATAAACAGGTTTGTTTTTGTGTTTCTGACAAATCGTTAACAGACCAATCACAAGCAGATCTCGCTTGCTGACATGTTTACGTGAATTTAGTTAGAGGGATGTCAAGGTGAAACTTAAGCTTTGTTCTGGACACATAGGGGCTAAATTCAAACACGTGGATGGTGTAAAATGTCTCACTCCTTGAAGGAGTAATTTCATCGTATTTTGATAATAAATACTCCAAATGTGGCTTTATTCAATGGCTTGTATATTTTAGAACTCATTATATTTTGGATTATTCGAACTTATAAACGTGTTTGCAGTTTTCTATTTCTGTTTTATATACTGAATAACTAATACTCCTAATGAATATGAAAAGGAGAACAGTGTAGCATTTCGGGTTTGTCAAAATATAAATAATGTTATCGAAGTCATTTTTACGAAAATTCTTGTATGGTCTCTGGTCGACTCTCCACATCTTCACGCTCCATAAAGAATGTCAGGATGTTCGTTATAATTCTTGCATTAACTTATTTTGTTATTTCCCGAGCGTAAGCTAAATAAGTATTGTAATAATGTATTATAATAATTGTCCATCCGGCGAATGAACTTTCATGTTTTCTCGACGTCCCATGACCCCTGGAGTATGAAAAAATAGGTCTTCCGTTTCCGTCTGGCTGTCGTCTATGTCGACTTTTATTAGATAAATATTCTTCGAAACTACCAGATCGATTGAAATCAAATTTTATGTATATTTTAAGAATTAAAATTAAATAGGACAAACCGCTAACTAAAATTTGTCTAATCATCCCACCAACAATTTAATGACGTCACCTCAAAATTTTGTATGGTAAATACTATTTAAATTTTATTGAGAAACATACTCCTGTATTAATGGTTTTTGAATCCGCCTTGAGTTTTTATCCTACCCAAATTAATATTAATAATGTTTTATAGTAATATAAGAGCCAACGTTCAACTTTTAATTGAACAAAACATTTCCACTACAATCTAGGTTATGTTTATATTACAAAAATTAGTAACAATAGGGGGGCAGATAGAGTTGTTGAAAATAATAATGGACAACTACTAACCACATTCATCAAGATCAGTTAAAAACAAAATCCCATTGTAGAGTTAGTACAACAACAAACAAATGTCAATGTAAAAATAAGCAATTTATTCACTTAATCTTTATACCGGGTGTCTCTTTTATTTGATACAACCGCTGCAAATTTTGTATTCTTAAAGATAATCCTGTAGTTGTAGGAACAAATTTGTATCATTTTAAAAGATCTATCTGATGGCAACAATTTTTCAATTGTTTTTCAAGCAACTAGTTTTTGAATTAAATGAAAATTTTTTGAGATATTTTACTAAATAGCATGTTTGTTGTTGATTTTACAAAATTGGTTTCTTTCCATTTATGAAAAAATATACCTAGTGTTCCGTTAAATGTGTGGTTATTATCACATAGATCGTTTAAAATGATACAAATTTGCTCAAAGAAGTACAGGTTAATCTTTAAGAATAAAAAAGTTACAGGGGTCGTATCAAATAAAAGAGACACCCTGTATATAAAAGGCAATGTCTCGACTGACCTATCAACGCCCAGCCCAAACCGCTAATGCTAGAAACTTGAAATTTGGAGAGATTTGTTCATTTTATACCGGAGGCATCGTTTAAGAAGGGATTTCTCGAAATTCATCCCCTAAGGGGGTGAAAAGGGGTGATAAAATTTGTACAGGATCAATATGTCTACTGCAAATTTACATCGTTACGTGAAACCTGATACATTTTAATTCTCTTCAATACAAATAAGGAAACACGTATTTAAGCATTTTCGGAGATTCGACCCCTAAGGGGGTGAAAAGTGGTGTCAAAGTTTGGGCGGCTAAGTTTGTATAGAAACAATATTTCTACTATAAATTGAAATTTTTACGTGAAACTTGGTATTAATGTTCTTCAACACAAGTAATGAAACACGTATTTGAACATTTTCCGAGATTCAACCCCTAAGAGGGTGAAAAGTGGTGACTAACTTTATATCGGAAAATTATTTCTATTGTAAATTTTTGACATGGAATTTAGTATTAATGCATAGTGGAACACGTAATTAAGCATTTTTCGAGATTCAACCCCTATGGGGGTGAAAAGTAGGTACTGGTTAAGTTTGTATAGAAAAGTATTTCTATTGTAAATTTAAATTTTTGCGTGAAACTTGATATTAAATTAATGCTCTTCAGCACAAATAATGAAATACGTATTTAAATATTTTCTGAGATTCAACCCCTAAGGGGGTAAAAAAGGGCTAAGTTTGTATGAGAAAAATATTTTTATGGTGATGTTTACTTAAAACTTGGTATGAATGCTCTTCAGCACAAATAATAAAACACGTATTTAAGCATTTTTCCAGATTCAACCCCTAAGTGGGCGAAATATGGTGGCTAGATTTGTGTGGGAATATTTCTATTGTAAATTTAAATTTTTACGTGAAACTTGGCATTAATTGTCTCCAACATATATAATGAAACACGTATTTAAGCATTTTCCGAAATTCAACCCCTAAGGGGGTGAAAAGCGGTGGCTAAGATTGTATGGGAAAAATATTTGTAAATTTAAATTTCTACGTGAAACTTGGTATTAATACTCTTCAATACAAATAATGAAGCACGTATTTAATTATTTTCCGAGATTCAACCTCTAAGGGGATGAAAAGTGGTGGAAGTTTGTATGGGAAAAATATTTTTACTGTAAATTTAAATTTTTACGGGGAACTTGGTATTAATACTCTTCAACACAAATAATGAAACACGTATTTCAGATTGTGTCGAGATTTCACCCCTAAGAAGATGAAAGGGGGTGACAAAGTTTTTGTGAGCAAACGTTTTTTATGTCGATTTTTACTGGAAATTGTATTAATGTCCTTCAACACATTTTTTTACTTGAAGGTTGATAATAATGCTCTTCAACACAACGAATCGTCTACGCGAGCGAATCGGCGAGCGAAAAGCTAGTATAAATATAAAATAAATCAGTGTTACCAATCGGAGGATAATTTTTATATCATCTGACGTTGCAACACTGGGGAAAACAAAATATTTACACATCTGGTTCATTCATGTTCTGAAAGGTCGTCCTCTAGGCTCTAGTTTGTTTTATTTTACGTAATAATCATTTCATAATCTGTTCATTCGTATTTAATTCTAACACAGGATTTAGTAGCAGGAAAGTACTATTGCTATTCTATGTTCCCTGTGTTGTGATATCCCGGTTTGAACTAAAATTTCGCCCTCAGAATCAAGCTTGTGGAAATGCAGATAGATTTTTGGGAAGCTCAGGCACATACCCTTTGGGCGCGTCGACGTCATTTGTGGTGCAACAGAGCTAGACTTGTTGTTTTGTGCTGTTAGTGAAAATGATGTTTTAAAAATTGACAGGTTAAATTTAGTTTTAAATTTCATAAAAAGGGCCAAGAATGAATCACATTTGACGTTATAGTCTACCTGTTAGTTTTGCAGTTTCAGTAACTCATTTCATTATCATCAGAACTTCGAGAGTACAAATTTCAGATTAATGCGGTTACCTACCTGTAAAAAGAGGTGTCGACAGTTTTCTGAGTTGTTTTTAACCCAAAGCATGTCAGAACTTTTAAATCAACAACAAAAGGAACGAAGCATCGTGAGGATGAGTATGTATTATAGTTCATGAATTTCGCAAGACAACGTAATGCTGAAAACTGAGGAGAGCTTGATCGTCTCGATCAGAACCATCGATTCTATAGCCGTGATCTGTGTTTTGGATTCCCGACATAGATTTTGGTTTTGGTTCACGTTAATATAAATTAAACCGGTTTGAGGTGATTTACATGGATCTTGTGAAGGTTTTTGCCCTATTGATCATAGTATTGTCACAGTTAGCAACAAATTGCAAAACCGTTTTGCCCTCAAAGAGTAAGTTTGACTGTTGCCAGGTATTTCGTAAAGAAACGACGAAATGCTTGGGCCAGCAATGTGGACTTGAAGAGTAGCAAATGGAGGACAATTATTAGACAATTGAAGGTATAGAAGGCTTGACGAAAGGGTGAGACGGTGATAGTGCGTGTCCCTTCAAGACTCTCGTACAATAAGAGAATGAGTATGTAAGTATGAAAGTCAGTATATTACTTTTGTACTTAGGTTAAATAATAACTCTTAGAATAGGAGATAAAGGTTTTGATTACAACACCCTCTACAGTCACAGGACGTTGCAGTATCCTGTAGATAAATTGAAATCTTTTCGATTTTCGAACAAGTTGACTGCGGTCCTTAAATCATAAGTTGTCCAGTACAATGGTTTCATATCGTCAAGGTATAAACAATCTTGAGGTGTTCCTCAGGGTTCAGTTTTGGGTCCCCTCCTCTTCATATGTTGATTAAGGACATAATAAGTGTCCAATATTTAATTTTTGCTGACGTTTTAAAAATATTTTCAAATATAATTAGCATCGTGTATTATGAAATACAATATTTGGCTGTGGTGCATCACAAATAGAAATAATCTATCATTGAACAAATCAAAATATTTTGTAATGTCGTTTTCGAAATGAATGGATATTCTAGTGTTCAATAACACCATGGATAACACGGATTTGTTGAAACTGGAAACCTACAAAGATCTGGGAGTAATTTTTGATAGCGAACTAAATTTTCGTAAACATATTGATGCAACAATTGCAGCGGCTTACAAGTGGTTAGGTTTGATTATTAGGAATGCCAAATATTTTTCTGCAACGCTGATTTGTTAAAACTGTCAGTGTTCATATTGTTCAGTACTTTTCTTATACTAAGATGATCACAATTACATTCGACGTTCCAGCATTTAATAAAAGAGAACATTCTGTGTTTTATAAATATAAAGTTCGAGCAAATATTCTTGAACGATCGCCTTTTCATCAAATGTTTCGGAATTACTGATGTGTGCATTTATTGACTTTTTTACTTTACTTTTATTTATTTTTCGTTTTCGCTTTTCTGGTTGCCTCTTAATTGGATATACCCCTTAAGGCAGCGTAATTAATAATGATACTAATAATTAAAGAGCCGATTCTGGGGCAAATACCTTTTCATTTTGGTTGTGGCCAAATACATGAAAGTTGTATATAAATGTGTATCTGAGAAAATCCTTTTATTTGAGCTTTATTTGTTATTTTGTTCTAAAATCTGAATTTGCTATACCCCTAAGCACAAACTTCTTGTGAAGGTCACATTTAATATTTCCGGTAGTATAAAGAAAGATAATCCAACCCGAGTTTTCGGTAAAAGGGTCGGGGAAATTCCGTTAGCAAAATGCCGACAGGAACCCAAATCTGTTTTTCTGGGTAAACCATCAAAGAACAAATTTTATTGCACAACTAACTACGTAGGTAGGTTTTAAAATAATTAAAACACCCATTTACAGATCTCGACACAAGTTGTCTCTTGCTTTTCTAGGAAGAGCTTTGATGTGTTAAATACACCAAGCCCTCCTACAACTTTCTTTTCGAGTTCTCTTCCTGTATCAATTAGTTCGTGTTGGATTTTCGTAAAGTGTAAAAGTGTTTTAAAAATTCTTTATCATCTAGTATTTTGTGCCATTTTACTTCCCGAGCGTAAGCAAAGGAAGTATTGTAATCGAGTCCGTCGGCCGACTCTCTACTTTTACGTTTTCTCGATCTTTCGTGACCCCTAGAAGACGAAGAAATAGGTCTCCCATTTCCGTCTGTCTGTCCGTCTGTCCGTCTGTCCGTCTGTCCGTCTGTCCGTCTGTCCGTCCGTCTGTCCGTCTGCCGTCCCGGATTTTTATTAGACAGATAATCTCCGAAAGTACTCGACCGATTGTTGTGAAATTTTGTACTTATATTAAGAATATCATGTAGATGGTAAAACGCTAACCAAAATTTGTCTAATCATCCCCACCACTAATGCGATGACGTCACTTCAAAATTGTACATAGTAAATGGGTTTTCAATTGTATAAAATAACATAGTCCTACACATGTAGTTTACAACTCTGAATCGACTTTTCACCCGAAACGTCCAGATTTTTGGAAAAAAAATCAAAATTATAAAACAATATTTTGAAATTTAATTTTTAATCTGCTAACCAGAATGCTTTGAAATGTTGCAGATGTATTAAGGCTATAAAGAGCATCATAAATCTTTAGTCAAAAAATATTTGCTTATCCCCTCCAAAAACTTGATGACGTCAGCTCAAAAGTTTGTGGAATAAATCATATCTAAAATGTACAAAATATGATGAGTCTGTACTTGTGATCTATCACTCCATTCATATTTTTTGGATTTGCATATACAGGGTGACTCAAAAAAATTAATGAATGCGTAAATATATTTTATTGATTTAATCAGGAACTACAAAACCGAATGCTCCGAAATCTTGCAGATGTTTTAAGGCTATAAAGAGCATCATAAATCTTTAGTCAAAAAATATTTGCTTATCCCCTCCAAAAACTTGATGACTTCAGCTCAAAAGTTTGTGGAATAAATCATATCTAAAATGTACAAAATATGATGAGTCTGTACTTGTGATCTATCACTCCATTCATATTTTTTGGATTTGCATATACAGGGTGACTCAAAAAAATTAATGAATGCGTAAATATATTTTATTGATTTAATCAAGAACTACAAAACCGAATGCTCTGAAATCTTGCAGATGTTTTAAGGTCATAAAGAGCATAATAAATGTTTAGTCAAAATATATTTGCTTGTCCCCTCCAAAAACTTGATGACGTCAGCTCGAAAGTTTGCCGAATAAATCATATCTAAAATCTACAAAATATGATGAACCTGTACTTGTCATTTATCACTCCATTCATATTTTTTGGATTTGCATATACAGAGTGACTCAAAAAAATTAATGAATGCGTAAATATATTTTATTGATTTAATCAGGAACTACAAAACGGAATGCTCTGACATCTTGCAGATGCTTTAAGGTTATAAAGAGCATAATAAATGTTTAGTCAAAATATATTTGCTTATCCCCTCCAAAAACTTCATGACGTCAGCTCGAAAATTTGCCGAATAAATCATATCTAAAATGTACAAAATATGATCAGTCTGTACTTGTGATCTATCACTCCATTCATATTTTTTGGATTTGCATATACAGGGTGATTCAAGAAAATAAATGAAAGCGTAAATTTATTTTACTGATTTACTCAGGAACTACAAAACCAAATGCTTCGAAATCTTGAAGATATTTTAAAATTATCATAAGCATGGTAAATTTTTGATCAAAACGTATTTGGTCGTCCCCCCTAAAAAATTTATGATGTCACCACAAAATTTTGCTGAAAAAATCCTATCTAAAATGTACAAAATATGGTGAGTCTCTTCTTGTGATTTATCATTCCATTCAAATTTTTTCGATTTGCATATACAGGGTGACTCAAAAAAATTAATGAATGCGTAAATTTATTTTATTGATTTAATCAGGAACTACAAAACCGAATGCTTTGAAATCTTGCAGATGTTTTAAGGTTATAAAGAGCATAATAAATTTTTAGTCAAAATATATTTGGTTATCTTCTACAAAAAACTGATGACGTCAGCTCAAAAGTTTGCCGAATAAATCGTATGTAAAATGTACAAAATATGATGAGTCTGTACTTGTGATTTATCATTCCATTCATATTTTTGGATTTGCATATGCAGGGTGACTCAAAAAATTAATGAAGGCGTGAATTTATTTTATCGATTTAATCAGGAATTACAAAACCGAATGCTTTGAAATCTTGGGAATATTTTAAAGTTATTATAAGCATGGTAAACTTTTGTTCAAAATGTATTTGTTCATCCCTCCTAAAAAACTTGATGACGTCACCCTTAAATTTTGCTGAATAAATCTTATCTAAAATGCAAAAAATATGATGAGTTTGTACTTGTGATTTATCATTCCATTCATATTTTTTAGATTTTCTTAAGAGGTGGTTCAAAAAAATTAATGAAGTCAATTTATTTTATTGATTAAATTAAAGGCAACACTTATTATTAGTATTACACCCCAACCAACCCAATTTGGTAGACACAAAATTTGTTAAAGGAAAAACTCGGTTGAAACATAAGAGTAGCACGCTTATTTACATCGACTTTAACATTACAGACCTGCATTTGTTTTATGCGGTCACTTGGTTCCGCGAATGCGAAATAGACATGTTTATAATCAACCAATTGTGAATTTCACCGTCAAGAATTAAAATAAAACGCAATGTTTTGTATAATAAGCGGAAGTCGAAGCAATAAAACCGATGGTCGTTTTGTTTACAGTTTCTCTGTTTGGCTCTCACGTATGCTGTTACGCTTGTCATCTTAAATTAAGAATGTTTATACATAAACGATTTTCAGTTGCCCCTCATGTTACTAGACAGCGGATTTCTGTCGGGCTACGTCACGATTATAGGGGGGACGTGCTGGATTCCATAAATATAATTAACGATTTATTAATCAAACGGCTAAGTAAATGAGAACGGGAATTAACAGCAGAGTGCAACGAAACAACGTTATTCTAATCTCAAATAAACGAAGTGCAGTCTGCAACGGCAATGAATTCGCATCCCGTGCGAGCCGTACCGAGTTTGGCCTTGCCTAGCCCGACAGAAATCCGCTCTCTAGATATTACACACCGGCGCCGTATACGTGAGTAAATTGTTTCGTTATTTTACTGATTATAAGAAATCAATATTCAAAACGACCCAATTCATTTTCCCGAAAATTTGGGAACACAATAATTTTATTATTATTATTATTATTATTATTATTATTGAAAACGTTGGGTAGAGGCAGAGCCTATTATGCCCATCCGCCGAAAACAATTTTCCAGCAACTACAATTTATTACTGCTTCTCACATAGGAAGAGTTCCGGTGTCAGATGGGTGTTAAGATGACTGGTACAAATATATACCCAGTTTGTTTTTAAAGGAAGCAGTTGTAGTTGCTTCAACGATTTCTACGGCTAAGCCGTTCCAGATCTGGAAGACTCGGTTGGTCAGAAAATTTTGACGCCATTTAGTTTTATAATTTTCATGGTATAATTTCAACGAGTGTCCCCGGAGACGGGAAATATCCGACAGAACAAAGATGTCGGCAAGGCTGAAACTAAATTTATTGGAGAGGATGTTATAAGTACAAACCAAATCATTGAAGAGACGCCGTTTTTCGAGGGTAGGGAGTTTCAGTGTCGAAAGTCTATCTTCATAAGATTTATTTCTGAGAGATTGGCCGTACTTAGAGAAACGACGCTGGACTTTCTCAATTAATTGCTTATCTTTTACTAGGGCAGGAGACCAGATTACACTCGCGTATTCTACGATAGGACGAATGTACGATACAAAAAGTGTTTTTAACAGAACTTCGTCCGGATTGGTAAACGTCTTTTGCAACAGATAACTTCTGACATTGGCTTTTTTTACAATGTGAACGGTATGCTCCGAAAAAGATAGCTCTTTGTCAAGTATGACACCTAAATCGTTGATCTGCTGAACGGATTCTAAAACATAGTTGTTCAGAGTGTATGCAATGTTGGGGTTGTTTTTACCCAAGCGAAGTACAAAACATTTTTGGAGATTTAGAGGCATTAACCATACGTGCGTCCAAGTATACATAGTATGAAGATCTTGTTGGATGATTCGTGAAGATGAAAAGGAATTACCGTATATCCGACCATCGTCAGCGTAAAAAGCGTGATGTGAGTTGAGTGAAGTTAGCAGGTCAGATATATAGACAAGAAACAATACAGGGCCCAAGACCGACCCTTGCGGCACACCAGACAGTACGTCTTTTTTATTTGAAAAAGCTGAGCCTACTTTTACTTTAAAATTGCGACCACAAAGGAATGCTTTAATCCATTGCAATAGGAGCCCACGAATTCCGCTGTTTTCAAGTTTGTGTATAAGACGACGATGGGGAACTCTATCGAAAGCTTTTGCGAAATCTAAATAAATTATATCAACTGGAATATTTTTTTCTAAAGACAACGTCCATTCATTAAGACATTGAAGTAGGCAAGTGACAGTGGACCTTTTAGGCAAGAAGCCATGTTGATTTAATGTAATAATGTCGTGATCATATAAAAATCGGAGAAGATGTCTCCAAATTATTCGTTCCATAACTTTACAACAGGTTGATGTCAGACTAATGGGTCGATAATTCTCCGCCATTGTTTTATCACCTTTTTTGTACACCGGTGTAATATGGGCTTGAAGCCATACTGGTGGAAGTTTTGATGTTTGAAATGAACGCTCCATGATATGTGATAGCGGACGAGCTAGATTACTACTACATCGCCTGAGAACATGTGATGTGATGCCGTCTGGACCAGGCGAACTTTTATCAGGAAGGTTATCAAGTTCCTTCAGAACTATTTCATCAGTGAAATCAATATTTGGTAACGAAGCTTCTGCACGAGGTGCAGGACATGCTGGTAAATTTCCTTTGGGTTCACTAGTAAATACACTCCCAAAGAAATCTGCTAGAAAGTTGGCTGACTCTTGTTCATTTTTTGCAAATAAGTTGTTGCTGCAGATAATAGGGACCGAAACTTTCGACAGAATTTTATTTCTCATAAATTTGTACACGGCTTTGGGACCGCTCTTCACCACGTTATTCTCAAAACGACTTTTTGCTAATCTCAAGTCACTTTTTAACATATTGGAAAAATTGCGGTGTAGGTCGTAATCCTCTTGAGCACCCGACATTCTGTATTTATTCCATAGTTTGTTTTTTATTTTTGCACGTTTTATAAAGGTCTGGGTAATCCAGGGTTTTGTACGATTGCACTTGACTTTATATGTAGTCGTATGTTTAGAAACCAGGTCACACAGTACATTCCTAAATATGTTCCACGCTTCGGTACAACAACTTGTGCTATATAGAGAAGTCCAATCGGTATTGGTCAGATCTGAATTTAACCCTTCAAAATTAATTTTGGAGTGCTTGCGAAAATGATGCTTTTGCAACGAAGATGAGTGGTACTGTAAAGTGGTTTCAATTACACAATGATCTGAAATGCCAATGGGAGCACAATGCCTGATCTCCCCTAAGAGATTGAGATCAGTTGTTAAGACTAGATCAAGTAAAGATGGTTCTTGTCCAACGCGAAAACGAGTGGGGGCAGCGACAAGTTGTGTTAGGTTTGTTTCATGGAGCATATCAATAAATTGTGCTGTAGAGTCATCGTTGGTCTGCGATTGAACGTTTTGCCAGGAAATATTTGGAAAATTAAAATCGCCAAGTATGATTAAGTTGGAACGAAGGTGACATAATCTTTTAATTTCATCGTACAGCAATTCATCATCAACTAGGGGACTTCCAGGCGGTCGGTAAACACATACTAATGAAAAATTTTGAGAGTTGTGACTACAGTCCACACTAACCAATTCAGTATTCCCATATCTTTTGCTGTTACATATTACAGAAAATTGATTAAATAACGCTTGTTTTAATAAGATGCAAGCACCTCCCCCTCGCGACGTTCGATCGGTGCGGTATAAAGTGTATTCATTAAGCCCAATCAAGGAATCGGAGATATCAGAAGACAACCATGTTTCCGTTAGTAGAATACAATCAGGTTTATTATCTTCGATATAGAGAGTCATAGAGTCAAGTTTTGCTAGGAGAGAGGCGATGTTAGTGTACATTACTGAAAACTGTATTATTTTGGCAGGGTGGTCTTGCATATATGTGTTACAGCCTAGAGACTCCTGGCCCATATGCTATGCTGAAAGAATTTCAGCTTTGAGCTTATCAAAAGCTGATTTATACACCGGGCAGCAGTGATCCCATACTGCATGATTAGTGTCGACAAGACTGTTGTTTTTTTCATTTAGACGAACGCAATTGATACACTTCAAATGTTCTGATGTGCAGTTTCTGAGTTCGTGTTCGCAGCTGCATTTGGGACATGTTACTTTATTTTTACAAACACGAGAAGAGTGACCGAAGTTGTTGCAATTGAAGCATCTATTTGCTTCTAAGCCTTCAAACGCCGAACAGTAATCGTAACCAGCAAACAAGCCACCAGCAGCCATTAATCTATCATACGAAGTTTTGTCAATTTGCAGGAGGGCTTGATATACTTTCGGTTTTTTTTTAGTGGGCCAGAATTTCAGAATTTCGCATGTTGACTTAGGGTTAAAGATAGAGCTATTTACCTTTATCATGTGGTCAGCAAGGTTATTCCACTCAGCTTCCTCAAATGCCTGTGAGAAACCAACTAGTTTAACTCGGGGGGAGACTCCTTTGATTTCTCTTATTACATAAGTTTCCGCAAGTTTTTCTTGGGCTAACAGTTTGAAACGGGAGTTTTGCTCAACTGAAGAACATCCGACAAGTATACCTCCGTTTTTTGTGCTCAGAACTTTTTCTAACTGAATATTCGCGTTGAGAGGGTCTATGTTGGATGCAATGTCGGACTTAGTTTTGTTGAAATCTTGTTCTGGATTTTTTGGCTGAATAACTATTGCTGGCTTTGTTTTGTTTTTTTAAAATTGCAGAAAAAGAAGGTACAGGTGGTTTACATTCCGGAAGTGTATCCTTTATCTGACGCTCAGCGCTCTCAATTAACTCCGTTTTTAAATTCGAAAATATATCTTTTAGATTGCCGACTAATTCGTCAAATTTTGCTCCGAGAAATTCATTTAGCGAATCCGAGTCAAGACAGAAACACTTTTTGACACATTCCGGACATTTCCAGTTTAGGCCAGGAACAGATTGAAGATGCTCGTGCAGACTTTCCGGAACATCAGCACATTTATAATGATACTGCTTGCCGCATGTGCCGGAACAAGTTAGGTAACACAGTGAAACCAGCCGACCGCTTTTGATGGCCGCATGGCACTTTCCACAAATGGGCAGCATGATATTGCTGAAGTCTTAGGGAAAAAGAAAACAGAATGTTTGGACTTAAAAGATTTGTTTTTGGTGGGTCAGCGAGCCGCCTACACAAGCGAAGACCGGCTGCTGGCCATAAAAAAAAGAAAAAAAAGCAGAAAAGAACCGACAATTCAGTTGATAAGGGGCCGAAAAAGATTAAGAACTTTAAAATTTAACGTAGTAATAAGGAAAGATCTTACCAAATTTGCAATAGGAATTTGAAAATTTGTCTCTCTGGTTGGTTGCCAAACCTAAAGAGGAATTCAGCAGTTCCCAGGATTTAATTGAGCCTATAAACTCACAAAAACACTAGTAAACCAGAAGCACGATACGAACACTCGCGTACTCAAGTACCTCTCAATTATTCTTAGTATTACACTACATCTATCCCAACTGATATACGTGTCCTTGCAAAAATGTTGATGACGTCATCACAATTTTTTTTTAAATTCCCACTACAAAAATGTAATGAGAAAAAAAAACATAATAGGCATGCAGTCGTCAAGTTTCCGACAGCGAGGGAAGTACTGTCTAAACTCTTTAGACCAATTTTTTAAAAATATAATTTCCAAAGAAAGTATTTCTTAAAGCTCATTTGAGGATCCAAGCGTTCCGGGAAGCCTTACCGAATTGTCCATTGCCTCCAGAACTTGTTCTGACAGGATGAGGTTCATGGATAGAAGCGGCAATATATTATTGCGATCATTTTGACAATATAAAAAAAATCCTGGGTACCAAGAACTTAAACTTGTGGGCAAAGTAGTACAACGCGAAAACGTAGAAAAAGATTTAAAAATGCAACTCACTGATATTTCTGATTTAAATATTCTCCTTTAACATCGTATGATGTTAAGAGATTCTTCTGTATGTATAAAAATATCGTAACAGATAAAAGAAAGAATTTTAGCGAAGACTAGGATCTCTGAATATGTAAAATAATAAAATAAATGTAGATCTCAAAGAAAACCAGACGTTGCGTAAAATTATTTTCCTAAAACTTGCTTAAAACACCTATTTTGCTGTTTTCGGGCCTAATCCGCCTATTTTAGAGGCTACTTTGACTTTTTTTTTTAGTTTAAAATCCGCTCTTTACTAATAATAATAAAGTCGCCCGAGGGATTCCATCACTATACTTCCTTATCTTACGCCCAGGAAGTAAAAATCTTACTCCTATTTTTATTTTACCTTGTAGGAGGTCGTAAAAAAGTACAATGTGCACAATCAAATTTTACGGTTTGTCTAAGAAACTAAGTTGCTTCAATCGATTGTCCTCAGGGGCGAGAGAAGTTCAGTCCAAATAATTTCAGATGAATATCTCTATTCAAGCATAATTTTTGGAACAATGCAATTCTTATAAATGAAATTTTTATTATCTCACTATTATTATTAGTCAAGAGTGGCACTCAGTGAAAATTTAAATTTTTAAACCTTATTTCTCCAAGCTTTTGCATTTTGTATCTCAGAGAGCATAGTTAAATGCTTTTTACGCCTTTTAAATATTTACACAAGCTTCTTTCAAGCCCCGAAGCTGCTTTCTTTATCAGTATCACTGAACAATCCATTGCAAACAGGCAATCGACCGCACGATGCAGAAGGTCGCTGCCGTCAGTCCGGACCGTTCCACATTCACAATTCCGGAGTATTCCGGAGGGCCTGACCTAGGTCACCTTCGATCAGCCAGCGGCACCCTTTGCGGTGGGAAAACACGTCGTAATCGTTTTTCAGCTCGTCCCTTAGTTCTCAGCCTGCGTTGCAGCATCCTCAGGACCATCGCCTTGATGGATCGATAAAATAAATGGGGAGGGTATTGCGCACCAGTCGAAGTCGACTCCTAACCTACTAGAAGGAAAAGTGGTGTAGGCTGAATGTGGGTCATGCGTGGAAAAGCATCCGAGCGTCGCTCGAGAAAATTTATTTAACTGACAACACACTCTCTGTTTTCTTTATAACATGGAGGAAATTTTCTGCCTGCGTACGCGTCGAGGACGTCGAACGAAAGGAAAATTGCTTTTTCCCTGTATCCGGTCGTGTTTACCGGTGGTTTATTGGGCTCAGGAGGACTGCTGCTTGCGAGAAGGAGATTAATATTTTTAAATTGGGAAGTTGCAGTGTGTTTTTACGGGAAGACAGCAATGTCGAAGTTCTTTGGAAGAAATTAGAGGATTGTTGGAAATTTATTAGATAATAAAATCGAGTGGCAATATAGGAAACAATTAAAAGGGGGATCAATCATGGAGAAGATTACTTTTTACGTGCGTTTATTGAATGGAGGCCGATCTAATTTTGGTCAATCATTATTTGTCAAATAATTTAAGATGATTTTGTAATGGAGTCCGTTGGTCGACCCTCTACTTGTACGTTTTCTTGACCTTTCATAACCCCTAGAGTACGAAGAAATAAGTCACCCTTTTCCTTCTGTCTGTCTGTTTGTCTGTCCGTCTGTCTGTCGGTCTATCTGTCTGTCTGTCCGTCTGTCGTCCCCATTTTCATTAGATTAGTGAAATATTAGTGTATTTTTCCTACCACAATCATAAGGTTCTAACTTTGATGAGTTCAAAGATATATTTACAATTAAAGATCGAAAAATATAAGTCAAAATTATTTTTTTATGTTTTCGGTAATGTAGTATTTGATATCCAACTCATTTGGTAATCGTCTGTAAAATGCTTATGAAGTCAAAGTCGTAGACGCTCAATATCTTTCGTCGAACTTTACTAGCTTACTATGTGAGCCAAGTTTCCGCACAATTTCCTTTAAAGGTTTTTTTATTTTTAATCCCATTCAACACTGTAACATGGGAACAATTTATCAGCCACCTACACATTAAGTTTAACTTAAAACTACACGTAAATAACTCGTATTGTATTTATTTATTTTTAAGCACATAGTCATTCACTGCAACTTCTTTTCTTGCAAAAATATGTTTGATTTCTATTTCTTTCATATTTTGTAAGCATTCGCCTTTTTCTTTTGTCCCTTTTCGTACTTTTTTTCTGAACTTCAATTAAGTAACAACCTTAATCCTTATCTGTTTTATACTTGGCGAGCGTACACTCAGGAAGTATTGTAACAAGTTCCATCCGACGCTAACCAAACTCTGTCTACATTTTATGACGCTATCTTTTTATCGAATAACAAACACGTGTGAATCGTTTCATGCCAAGTTTAATTTACTTTTTTATTCAAAACATACGAATACCGAGAGAGTAATAAAAACACGATCAAAGACAGTCACGGATTTTTGAAAATTTATCTCTGATAGAATTTTCGTCTTGTCAGATTCCTATCAATTTCAAGATTTTACTTGAAAATCTAATAATCAAAGACAAATCTTCAAAAATCCATGGCCTTATTTAATCGGATTTTTTATTGCTCTCTCGGTATATACGTTTGATACGTATATAAAATTCGCAGTTCAACTGCAATAAAAAAATCAATAAAATAAGCTCAATCAAAATACAGTAACAAAATTTTTAATTTGTAAAAATGTATTTAGAAACGAGTGAAAAATAAATAATATTTAATTTTATTTTGATCCATTATTTACTTTATATTTGCAACAAATTAAAATAGCAACGAAAATAAGATATAAATTTACCAATAATTTGTTGAACACATTACCCGTCGGGGTCCAAAAGTGACCGCAGGAGCCAACTAGAATGCATATAATGTAGGTATTCGATATTTGTGGTTTATGACTCCACCTTGATTTGGATTATTATTATTATTATCAAGAATGTTTCACCTTATTTTCCCGAAAATTTGAGAAAACAGTATTGTTATTATTAGTATTACACTGAACCCATTCAAATTGGTATACCTATGTCTAGGTAAAGTGTTCATGACATCAAGTATCGTAATCGAGTCCGTCGGCCGACTCTCTATTTTTGCATTTTCTCGACCTATGATGACCCCTAGAAGACGAAGAAATAGGTCTCCCGTTTCCGTCTGTCTGTCCGTCTGTCTGCCGTCCCGGATTTTTATTAGACAGATAATCTCCGAAAGCACTGGGCCAATTGTTGTCAAACTTTGTATTTATATTAGGTATATCATGTAGATGGTAACCAAAATTTGTCTAATCATCCCCACCACTAATGTGATGACGTCACTTCAAAATTGTACATAGTAAATGGATTTTAAATTGTATCAAATAACATAGTCTTAGATATGTAGTTTATGACTCCGAATTGAAATTTTACCCGAAACGTCTAGATTTTTGGAAAAATCAAAATTAGGAAACAACATTTTGACATTTAATTTGGAATCTGCAAAACTTAATGCTTTGAAATCTTGCAGGTGGTTTACAGTTATGATAAGCATGATGAGTTTATACTCAAAATATATTTACTTGTCCTCTCCAAAAAATTGATGACGTCACCTGAAAAGTTTGCCGAATAAATCCTATCTAAAATGTAGAAAATATGATGAGTCTGTACTTGTAATTTATCATTCCATTCATATTTTTTTGGGATTGGATTTGCATATACAGGGTACGCAACAAAATTAATGAATACGTGAATATATTTTATTTATAATCAGGAACTACAAAACCGAATGCTTTGAAATCTTGGAGATGTTTTAAAGTTATCATAGGCATGGTAAATTTTTGATCAAAATATATGTGCTCATCCCCCCCCTAAAAAATTGATCACGCCACCCCAAAATTTTTCCGAAAAAATGCTATGCTAAATGTGCATTGTGCAAAGTATCATGAGTCCATGATTGTGATCTATGACTGCAAAAATATTTTTTAGATTTGCTTATACGGGGTGTGTGAAAAAAATTAATGACTGTGTCAATTTATTTTATTGGTTAAATCAAGAATTGCAAAACTGAATACTTTGAAATCTTGACGTTTTGAAGTTATTGTAAGCATGGTAACTTTTCAATGAAAATGTATCTGCCGAATAAATTCTTTCGCAAATGTGCAAAATATGAACAGATTTTTAATCATTGCATTCAAATTTTTTAAATTTGCCTAAACAGGTGACTCAAAAATATTAATGAATCAGCCAATTTATTATTGATCAAATTAAGAACGAGCCATCCCATTTTCTGGAAAATGTGAGAATACGCTCGTCTTTATAATAATAAAACAATGATAAGGTAAGAATTATAATAATAACATTCAGAATATTTTTTCAATGGAGGGTTATTAATAATTTTAGTCATCTGTTTTGGGGCGATAAGCTCATTCAAATCAAACAAATATCTACGTGACATTCTTCCGATGTAATGTATTCCCGTTGATAATGTACTGTAAATAAATTGTTTGCACTCATAACCTTTTTTGGTGACCTTGGCGCATTTCACATCACGCACAGATGCGTTTAAATAAAGCTGGCCGGTCGAAATTTATTCATCCTATCTACCCGTCTGAAGTGCGGCCGGTGCATCCTTGCCTTACTCGCTTTTCGCTTTCCAATTGTGCATCATTTTTAATAATTTACAGAAATAGTTTTATTTTCAGCCAGACCGACACTTGAAAATTATTAAAAATATTATTATTACTATGTCGTGGATATGGATTTTAAAATCATCAACTGACGTTCAGTTAACGTTAGTTTTCTCATAATTTTCTTCGCGATGCGTAACTTCGGTTGCGAGCCACTGGTCTGCCGTGGTCCATACACAGTGCATAAATTTCAACCGCCTAGCCCTATTTTTTTTTTTAGTATTATACTACATCTATTCAAACTGATCCGCTACAAAAATGTAAAGAGAAAAAAACATAATAGGCATGCCGTCGTCACGTTTCCGACAGCGAGGGAAGTTCTGTCTAAACTCTTTAGAGCTTTAGACCAATTTTTTTATACTGTGAAAATCTCGTTTTCTGTTTAATTTCAAAATGCTAAGAAATATTTTTTGCATTCAAAGGATTATGCAATTTATCATTTATCATACAAGCAAAGACAATCGTAAATTGTGACTATTCGTCCTCTCCGCTTCCTGTTGTTCTGAGTTTATGGTTTTGTAGAATAATGCATTAGTATCCATGCAAATTCAGGTTCTCGAACCTCCAGCAGAGATCCAAAATAATTCATGAAAAGCAAATCAAAAATGGCTCTTCCTATTTTTGTCTCCTGTCCAAATTGATTTACTTAGTATTTTCATTAAAATATTGATGAGGCAATCACAAAATTTTGTAATTGTCAAACTCGCTCGAAACATACATTCTTTGCCTTTATTTTAACACTACACATTTATTTTTATTTTAACTTATAGGGGTTTGAACCGCTAATTCCAGGCTTTCTTGAAGTTTAGTCGTAGCTCCTAGAATCTGAAAAAGTGGGTCCCTCATTTCCTGGTACAAAACTGAATGTGATGAAGTGGTAAATCGTGGTAAATCGTAATTAAAAGTCATTTCAAAATTTTGCCAAGTTAATCTCATTTAAAATGTGTAAAATAATATGCGTTTGTACCTGTAATTTATTAATACACTCCATCTAAGTTAAAAAATTAAAATTTTACATAAAAATTCTCTTTCATAATAATGTTTTTGGTGTATTTGTATTTGTACCAATTACATTTTAATTTATTTGTATTAAAAAGGAGTAGTAACCACACACAAGAACAAGTAAAATTTACAATAATGAAAATCAAATCTTGACTTTTTACCAAAATCTAGTATGCAACAGGAGAATTAAAATTGGGGAAACTTTTACTACTGTTGTAAAATTGATAACATATCTTTCCAAGTAGCTGTTTCTGATATATTAACATTTGGCAACTACAAAAAGACTTTTTTATTAATATTAAGAGACAATAAAGTGAAAACGGATAAAATCTTATGTATCAGTTCTGGCAAATAGCCACAGAAATGGAAAGAAATTTATCGTCACCATACAAAGATGAAATATTGTACCTACGTATAATTTTTCCAAGAACTTACATACAGACATTGACCTAGGGAGCATAGTGGAGCATCTTATTTATACAGGTTGGTGGTAGAATTGACCCTTTTGAGTCCTTCGATACAAAAATAATAATTTATTGCCTATAAATTTTCCACCGTTGTCAACTATAAATTTTGTTTTTCTCCATATCAAACCTACAATATAATCTCCTTTACCTGAGATAAGTTAGTAATTTAAAAAATAAGCATTAACCGTAACACGTTACTTAATGCAATTTAAGAACATACATACCCTTACTTCAAATATAGTATTATTTCGAGTGAAAATGGTTGTAAATGGATCTTTAATAACTAGAGAGCGGATTTATAAGCACAAAAAAATTAAGAATAAGCGCTTAAATAAGCACAACATTTTCAATAAAAAAGTTTTATTTTATGCAAAACAGCATTAAAAACATAATCATATTACAAATCAAAGAACACTTCTTAGAACTTTGGATAAAATATTATTACAATAATCCTAGACTTTATATTTTACACACGTATTTCAGTTTTCTTTAAAACAATTTATGATTGTAAATATGTTCCAAGTTGTCCACTGTAAAATTTTTTCGCCGATCATTTAAAATGTGTTTAAAATTGGAGAATGTGCGTTCAACATCCACACTCGTTGTTGGCGCAAATTTGAATTTTGTAACTAATGTTGAATCTAACTCCATATTTTCCACCTTCTGGCCTTGTAAAACACGAGCAACGTCGGAAAGAACACCGGAACCTGCATTTTTATTTAACACTTCGTCAAGTTTTTGAGATACTCTAGTACCAATATCATCTCTTACTGCGTTTGCTTGTTGTTTAAATTCTTTCACTAAGTTTATGGCATCTACCAACAACATGTTGGGTTTTTCTAACTTTTCTATTACCTCACATACGAATTGATAATTGCTTCTTAGAAAAGCTAGATCTTGTCGCAAATCTTTATTTTCCAAAATATTTATGCAATCTTTAATCGATTGAGAAGAATCTCCGCTAAACTCCGTAACTACTTCCTCAAATTCTTTGATATATTTGTCATAATAAAATGTGGCCTGTAACCATGTTCCCCACCTCGTTATAATCGGCTCTGGGGGCAATGGTATGTTTGGAAATTTTTCCTTAAAATGTTGCACTCTTAGTGGGGCTTTAACAAAAATCCTTTTTCCATTTGCCACTAAATAATTTATTAACAGTAGGAAACTGCAAACGTATTCCTTCAGCCACTCTGTTCAAACCGTGGGCAATGCAAGTAGAGTGAATTAAATTGGGGTACAATATTTTAAGATTATTCCCTGCTTTCAACATATAACGAACTGCATCCGAGAGATCAATAAAATTTTATTCGCCGGTACGGCATTTGGCAAAAATAGTGACGTAAGACTGTCATTTACAAATCTGTGGTAATCGTATTGCCATTTGTTTTACCTAACATTTTCAAACTTACTACATACCCTCGACTAGGGAAATTTTCATTTAAGATTCCAACAATTAAACTTGCCACGTATCTTCCACAACTATCGGTTGTTTCATCGACAGCGAACCATAAATAATAATTATCTCCAATGCGATGTTTAATTTCGTTGTAAACTTGCTGAAACACTGGGCCTACATAATTTTTTCGGAGAGTACTTTCAACCGGAATATGTCGATTGCAGTGTTTTTCAAGGAATTCTTGAAGAGGGCCTTTCTCCAATTTTTTTAAAGGTATATTGGACTGGATCATCATTTTACATAAATCGAAATTAAACTGAAACTGCTCATCTTTTGTGGAAGTAGATGCAACAGATTCATGTATGGTCTGCTGTTTAATTTTAGAAACTTCAAACATTTTCTTCCTTTCTACATGAAGAGTTGTTCTGACATGTTGCGTCACGTTATTTTTTATCACTTTGAATCTAAAACAACGTACATATACAGAATTAACAAAGGAAAATAGATTAAAACAAATAGTGGGCTTACGGTTTACGGTTTTCACACAAGCTCTGCAGAATATTTTGTTGTTTTCTAATTTTAATTCTGGAAAATCCCTTATCCACTCATCCGGCGTCGATTTTACTTTCGGCATTCTTTTAAAATATCAGTAATATTACCAAAAAGAACTCAACATGTAACAAGGGAGAACCACGTATAACACTATATATACTACGACAGATGCGATAGACTGATGGTTGTGAAATAAACGGTTCATTTAGGTACTTAAAAGTTTCCATTAGAAAAATTTTAAGGTAGGTAGTTGGGTACAATAATCCTTTTTTCTAGAAAATCTTCAACGGTCTTGCCGCAAAATGCCGAAAAAAAACATCTGGTTAAAAGCTTTAATTCATTATCAACGGAAGTAAGGATTTAAAGTCATAAAATCTGTGGAGTATTTTTCCAATCCTATAATAAAATTTTATTACCCAAACGACCGGAACCTAGTCACAGAAAGGGTCTTGAGTAAGTGTACTTCAATGGTCAAGTCCAGGTAAAATGCATACGATACGAAACGGCTAACTAACAAGTATTTGTCATCCCGACAAGGCCGGCATTTGAACAAAACATGCATGAAAACTGATATTCGTCGAAAAAAGCATTAAATAAGCATATAAGTTTTAATATGCATAAAATTGAAAAAAAAGCAAATAAGCATTAAAAAAATGGGTCAAATGACTCCAAATTGTATCATAGTTATAGATATAAAAAAGTTTTGAAGTGCTTACATTTTTCACAAAAAGCATTAAACCTAGAAATTCGCTCTCTATTAATAACCTTAGCTGAACGCTTTCTATATTCTTTTAACTCTGTGAGGGGAAAATCTGATCTTACGAAACAAATTTGTCTGTATTTGAAAAAGACAGACCTCTAGGATATCATCACGGGTTTAAGTCTTTTAATAAAAAAGTAGTTTTACACTAAATATATGATTTTACTGTGTCAGTTTAAGATTACAGTAGAAGCAACTTAAAACCTTATACTTTAATGCTATAAGTAATTGTTAAGCGATACTCAGACAGAAGTGTTTTAATATTAATCTTTACGGTTTAGCCATCAGACACATATGTAATCAGTTGATCATTAATGTGTTATATAAATCACTGTAGGTTTAATTTCGTTCTTAATAATCTTATAAGTGCAAGACCGATAGACATATATTAAATTCAGCCACATTTTTTATGTTCTTGTATGTGTTAGCAATTACAATTGACATAACTGTCTGCCATCAATATTTTGCTGCAGTTATACAATGTGTATCTATGTCAGTGTAAAAACAGTCATGTTATCATATCACACATGGACTGTTATTCCATTACTGACACTAATTAACCGTTCGCTAAGTGTTCTGGTAAATGTTGCAGTTTGGCCTGCATGCCACATTCTGATTATCAATAAATATTCATCACACGCAGGCCCTATTTCAAGCATAACAAAATATAATTCCATCCGTCACAACAAGCAGATTCTGTTCCTATTAATAAATAATCAGATTTCTGTGATGACCTTATCACGGACAGCAAAACCGAACAACCTTCTAGCAGTGGAACGATATAACATATAGGTAAAGGTTTACGCGAGGATTATATTATTTAAAACCACAGTTTTCTTATTCACCTACTTTGTTTTTCAGTTGACATTGGTAAGAAGTGTGGTACCGTAATTGCTAGTATGGTTAGATTTGTGTCGCGTAACTGATATTTTTTATTATTACATTTTTCAAAGTATGATGAAATTTTTCTAGGTTGAATAAATTCAAGAAAATAAACTTTTTTTTTTGGGACAATGGCAAAAAATATAACGTTTTTGGGTTAGATATTTATTAATTTTATTAGTCCTTTTCAAATATTAGAGAATAATGAGTGACTCAGACAATATTATAAATAATAATATTCAATTAATAAATGGTTAATTAGCGTCATTCAGCAATGTCAGCTGCGAGTAATTGCCTATTACAATACACTATTCATTGGAAAATAACTTTTTATGTAGCAACAATTATTTTAATAAAGTGGAAACGGAAACTAATTATGTGCACCGTTTTGCCAAGGTATATCTAGCCCTGCAGCAAACTTATTCTTGAAAGAACTTGCTAAGCGAATAAAAATTGAAATTTTCTCTTTATTTCCCGCACGTGACTTATTTTAATTATTCATGTGTATAAATAACAATCGCTTTCAAAATAAACTTGTTTAGTGCATTTATGCTTATGCATACTTTAGTAACTTATAATAAAAATAGGTTATAAGGAATTTTATACAATATTTGTTGTTTCATTAAATTAATTATGAAGACTAATAAAAAAATTAACAGGTTGAATTCTGCACTTTTAATAATATATCTGGATAATAACTGTAATATAGTTTGTCACATTAATCATTAATCTATTACGTATATGTATATTGCTATTTATCAATTATCATACATTAGAACGAATAAAAGTGATCTACGTTCAAGTTTTAACGCGATTATTATCTTTAATAATATAGAATTGTTTACTATAGAAATAGTCTCAATAATGGCTTTTAACGCAGTTTAATCGTCGATTAAAACTGAATTATAATGGGCACTGAATGATTTTAGAAGGAAGTTTAGAGTTGATATTAATAATAGTAATAATAATTAAAATCACATAATTTTTTTAATTAAATTTTTTTGAAAATAAAATTAATTAAGTTTGTTGGTTATTAGTAGTAGTACCTATATTATAATCCTTCACTCTGTACATGTTTGATGTAATGTTGGAAAAAGATGTTTAGAAAGGTTTAATAAAAGACGTTCCGCCACAGATCTACTCGGTTTAGAGCTGGAATTTTATTCTCGTCCACATCAAATATCCTTTTGATGAGGAAATGTTCGCTAGATTTGGTAATTCGAATGATAAGCGTTGATTTTTGTTTGAGGTAAAGACGAACTCACAGAAATTCAGACAGCAAAGATATTGAAAGAATCAGACATAGCTGATTTGGAACTGATATTTACTCGTATCTCCTGTTTAATAACGAATTCAAGGAAATTTTTATTTCTGTATTATATTACAAAATATCTTGCAAGTTTGTACCTGTTATCATTTCCGTTCTATCTTTTGAGCAAGTCTATTTTATATGTTTAATAATGTATGGGATTTTTAATTTAATTTTATTTGTGCACACATTTATCTGATAAACTTAAGCATAACCCAGAGTTGTTTTATCTGATGTTAGTAACCACTTTTATTATTTTTGACAAAATTTGGTGCTTATATTAAAAAAAAATGTTAAAAAATTATAAGCTTCACACGTTTTTATGAGAAATAAAAATTATTTAGATATAACTTTTCTCGTCTTTGAAGTGCAATCCAATAAATCCCACTTCTTTAAAAATAATACATTTTTTGTGATAACCAATTAGAAAAAAAAACAAAGTCTCATGAGCGGTTCGAACGCCGACTTTGCGTTACAAGTCGAGGATGCCACCAAAATATAAGGTTATTCCACAATCCGTATTTTTTTTGCGAAAATTGGGTGCCAAGTGTAAGAACGCAAGGCGGATTCATAAACCACAAGTGCAAGAGTATGTTATTTTAGAAAATTCAAGTGGTATTCACAAAAAAAATTCAGGGGACGTCATTAAATTGTTGGTGGAGACCATCAGACAAATATATATTACAGACAGACGAAAACCCGAGACCAATGGCGGCGTAAAGGGGGGGGCGGTGGGGGCGGTCAACTCACTCGCATAGCCAGAGAAATTTAATTTTTTTTGGCTTGTTTTTTTCGTAATATACAGTTGGCAAAGGCAAAATATAAGCCCCGCCCACCCGCCCTATCTCAATTCTGATGATTTTTTTTATTCGTCGTAAGCTGAAGGACGGATCTTAATTGTAAAATCCTTATTTTTCTACGAGAAATTATCATGTGAAATATATTCTTAAGCAATCGTGCTATACAAAGAAAACTCAATGTATTAATTAAAAACGAAAACCAAAAGAACAAGCCAAAAATTAAGCCCCACCCATGTCCATCTCAAGCTCAATTGTATGAATTTTTCATTCGTTGTCAGACCGAGGGGCGGGGCCTAATTGCGAAATCCATATTTCCTTTTTTGCTCCGCCCCCTTGAGTCACAATAAATATAAATTTTTGTAGTAATCAACTTAAATCCTCCACTTTTCTTCTACAACCCCTTTCAATACGGCAAAAGTGGAACATCAAAGTTACTATCAATGGCAACTTGGCAAGGGAGTTTATAAATGACAGTTGCGAACGTCAGCGGGAAGTTCAGTGTCAACAACAAGTTTATAAATCTCACTTTAGGCGCATACTAATAACTTGATTTTATGACCCCTATACTACGAAAAAATAGATCTCCAGTTTTTTATTTTCTTGTAGAGAAATAAGGATTTTGCAAATAAGCTCCTCCCCTTGGCTCAAAACGAATAAAAAAATCATCACAATTGAGATAGGGCGGGTGGGCGGGGCTTACATGTTGCCTTTTTTTTCTTAATATCTGTAGTCATATTTTCACAACAAGAAACTTAAAACATGTTTCAAGTGGTAAAGTTGTATAGGAAAATATCGATTTTGCAATTACGCTCTGCCCCTCAATCTGACAAAGAATGAAAAATTTATTACGGTTGAGATCGAGATGGATGGGTGCGACTTCTCTTTTGGTTTTCTTTTTTAATTAATACATTTAGTTTTCTTTGTATAACACGATTACTTAAACACATATTTCACATGGTAACTTCTCGTAGAAAAATAAGGAATTTACAATTAAGCTCCGCCCCTCGGCTTACGATGAATACAAAAATTTATCAGAATTGAGATAGGGCGGGTGGGCGGGGGTTATATTTTGCCTTTTTTTTTCTTAATATACACAGCCATCTTTTCATAACAAGTAAAATAAAACATGGTTGAAATGGTTTTTGCAAGGAAACATGGATTTTGCAATCTTGGACAAAACCGATATTTCCTTATACAAATTTTCTATTTTAAACATGTTTTAAGTTTCATGTTGTGAAAAGAAGTCTACACATAGTAAAACAAAAAGACAAAATCTAAGCCCGCCCACCCGCCCTATCTCAATTTTGATGAATTTTTTATTTGCCGTTAATCAGACGGAAGAAGCATTATCAGCAAAATACTTATTTCTTTACAAGAAATTAAAAATGAGTATCGTATTGTTCAAAGAATACTATGCATATGAAGAAAAAAAGGCAAATATAAATTACTACAAAAGAAATTGTAGTAATCAACTTAAATCCTCCACTTTTCTTCTACAGGGTTTCTACAAATGATGGGTCGCAGTAGGCCATGTAAACGTGCCGCCTCTCAGATTTAACTGTACTTTTTTTTTGCGAAAATCTGGATGGCTAGGGTACAAATCAAGGCAGAGTAATAAACCACAAGTGTACATACACATAAAATTTAACAATTCATTCAGTAGTTTTGGAAATTATCCGACAAAAATCGACACAGACGACAGACATACGACATACACATGGAAAAGGGAGACCTATTTTTTCATACTGTGGAGTAATGAAACGTCGAGAAAGTGTGAAAGTACGCTATTCGCTTCCTTAGTTTTAAGGAAAAAAATCTGTGGCAGTCAAGCGTTAAATTTTCGATGCTTCAGTTATCTATATAGTGTTCGTAAAGTCAGTTGAATGAAAAATTAGAAAATATTCAATTGTCATAGACAAAAAGTACGTGCATGGTTAAATTGTATAGCAAGTAGATGTTGATACACTACATCTGCAGGTGATAACAGAAAAATACTGAACGGCTTTATGCTTTATGTATTAACAAGAGTCAGCTTGGAAAAATTAACATTAGAAAAAAAATCTAGTTATTTAAACAAAACATCGTCCGTCTTTGAAGCACAATCAGACAAACCCAGTTTCCTAGACAGATTACGAAATTTGATTCTGCGAATTTTGATTGTTTTTATACCTACCTCTTATGAGTTCACGGTTTTCTTTTTTTTTTTTAAATTTTGTGATGACCCCATCAACTTTTTCTAAGTAGTTTCGAAAATTAGTTGACAATCGATAGACAGAAACGGGAGACCTACTTTTTCATATTCTAGGATCTACAATATTTTTACAATATTTTAGTTTGGAAGGGTACAAAAGACCGGTTGAGTAATTTTGAAAAACTCAAAAAATTTTTTAGGTAATCTGTAACTAGTTTTGCGCCGTTGTTTTAAAGTAACAATAATTAAACAAAAGTCCTCTTTATTACAACCGAAACAGGAAAAACTGTAAAGAAAATATTTTGTAGTACTTTTTAGTTTTTCTAGAGAAAAGAAAATTTTGATTAAACATTTGAGATGAAACACTTTGTAGATATTACTCGCATTCAAAACTTTACATCACAATAATTTACAGTTATATCCTATAAATAGTTTGAATTTCAATATTAATTTCGTAATTTTTAATTTACTGACGGTCATCTACAAAATTCCGTTATTAGTTCTTTCACTTTTTGATGCTTCTTAACGTTGCATAAAAAAGTCACACACTAAATAAAAGTCGACGTTCCCAAAACCTTCTAAAAACGTTCCAATGATTTATGAAAACCACGAAAATTTCATGGTCAATTTACAAACAAAAACTACATCCAAGGTCGTGAATTGAACTACTAATTGACGAAAGATGTTTACTCGAATTTCAACTGGAAGGCTCGTTAGGAACATCCCTTTTCGTCTCGAATTTAAATAATTAAATGGCGCTGATTTAGCTAATAACAAGGAGAATCGATACTAACTAAGCTTCTGTAGATGGAATCGACACGATGATGATGCTGTTAGCTTGTACGTTTCAACAAACGAGACAATTAAGATAATTCGTGCGATTTTTACTCGCTGTTGGAATCACGTTTCACTGTAATACGATTACGAAGATGGTTAAAATAAACAGAAGTTTGTGTTGAGTTGACTGTGTTGTTTAACGAAAAAAGACAATGCGAAAATTGCAGAACACGGAAGTAGTTAGACGCTCGATCGCTTCGTAATTAACTAAATAGCCGGTCACGTTTGATAAATAATCACATTTACGTCCTAATTTACGTAAGAGTGATATAAATAAAATTAGAAACATTTTTGGCTCAAGGTTCTGAAATTTTTATTTCTAAACTTGGTGCACGACGGGATTATTTTAAAGCGGAGAGGAAATGGAGCAGGCACATTCTAATCAACGATCGATTTCAGCAAAACTCTCCTGAAACTTTATATTGGTCAAGTTTCGCTCAGATTTTCTTAGGTTTCCGTTATTACTGTCAGAATTATTTTTCTTGACTATGTTTTGCGAAGTTTTCTTGTTTTGCCCATTTCCCCGCACCGAACGATTCATACCAAACAAACAAAATCAAATGTGCAAGCAAACAATCTTTTATTTGTTAACAGGATATGCCAAAGGCATCAACAATCAGAATTTTATCTGGATGTAATTGTGAGAAAATATTTAAAATTTATTCAGGTAAATTCCAAGCGTTGAGGATGTTGTTTGTAGTCATGGTTCTCTGCATCATTCCCTGGTAATAATGTTACATCCATCTAATCAGATCACTCAAGCAGATACATATTTATTAGCTACTATTGTATGGAATATCAAATTATTAAGATATTTGCTTCGGAGTTGCGCATTTGTCTCGGTTTAAGGCATTTAAAAGGTTGTTTTTACGACCACATTGGTTAGTTCCTCACTGTCTTACTGTTATTACTACGTGGAAATATTTATGCATGTATCTGCACGTTTGTAGTAAAACAGCATTTATCACTAGGGAAACTTTAAAACATCAAGAGAGAGAATAACTCAACTAGAAGAATAATGTTCCTTAAACAAAGAAATTAAACTCAATGTTAACTTTTGTTTTTTCTTGGTAGTAATTTAATTAATATAATATAAAAATTGGCATTGAGTGATGGTCAATTAACGAACCTCATTTTCTTAGAAAAAATATAAACTTTGATGGTGCGTTCATTAATTTTTTTAGTCATCCTGTATAAACAATTCCAAAAAGAGAAGAAGAGCAGAGAATTCATGTATGGAAGAAGTATCCTAGTCTACACAATTTAACTGAGATTAAGTTCGCAAAGTTTTGAGGTGACGTCTTCAAGTTTTTGAAAGAAATAAACCTTAGTTATGGTGAATTTAAAATACTATTGAATATAAAAAAAAAAATAACATTAAATTAGTTAGACAACGAAGATAAAAATTATCTGTCTTACATAAAAAAAAACTTTCAAGTAACTAATGCCAAGAACTTAAAAATTTTGGAACAAGACACTTGCAGCAAGTGAGAACTAATTTCAGTACACATACCTGTTATACCTGGATCTGATTAATGGGAAATATTTTCTCTCCCAATTATTTCACGATAAACTTGTAATAAGAAAGTTGTACAGGATTAAAAACGCTTTCAAAACCACTTTTGGTTTTTTTCTTAATTTGTTTCCTAAATCTGGAAAGAATACAACTTTTCGTAGTTAATTTATTGGCTTTATCTGAAACTATAAATTGTTACACAACAAAATTTATTAGTCAATGATGCTTAGATGGAATTTACTTGAGATAATCTCTAGAGATATTCTGTACATTTTATCTCAAAATAATTGCGGTAAAAGAGATTTTCTACTCTCGAAAAGTTAAAAAGTGATCGTACTTTTAACAGATTGCTCAATAAGCGGTCATTTTATAATATTGGTTTTCTTACTTTAATAATATATAACAAAATAAAATATTTATTATTAGGAAATGAAAAAAGAAACATACAAAAATACTTCCAGGAGCATTATATTATGAAATTTTAAATTCCAAATTAAATTTCATTATCAGAATAATAGTGTAGAAATTTGGCTCCAACATGTCAGGCACGGATCCAGGGGGAGGGCAATGGGTGACACCTCCCCCCCCCCCCGATACACGACCGAGGTACTTTATTTTGACCAACCTCAAAATTTTGAAATCGCTTTTCATTTTGTAAATACAGTACAACCTCTATAATCCGAATTCACGATTATCCGAACATCCAGTAATCCGAACGGAGGCTATTTGAAGTCGATGCTTCTTTAATCCGAACAAAAACTCCGAGCTGAACTTGGAAACACGCACCTACTTGCTAAAATAACGCAAAATTTTTCTGCATATGTTGTATGGAATATTTTGAAATTTTTAAAAATTCTCATATTTCAATGCACTGAATTAATTAACTAATTCTGGAAAAAAGGTTGAAGTTATCGAAGAAATGATGATCTACAAGAAAAAGTATTTAGTTAAATTTCGAAAATCGTCGAAAATGGGTCAAAATTTGCATGAGGAAAATTTCATTTTTGAAAAAGTTTCCTAAAAATTCTGAAAAAATTCAGGGATATATGTATATCCCGACATGCTGATTCCAAAAATATAGCATGTTAATGGTAACCGAGCAATATTTTCGGAAAATTTGGTGTGGAATTCGATTTTTTGGAAATTTTTAAAATCGAGCTATTTCAACTGGATGAATCTGAAAAAATGGTTTAAGTTATCGAAGAAATGAAGCCAGAAGTGACATCTGAGGCCCAAAATCTACAAGAAAATGTATTTAGTTAAATTTCGAAAATCGTCGAGAATGGGTCGAAATTTGTATAATGGAGGTAATACATAATGGAAAATTTAATTTTTGAAAAATTCATCACAAAATTCTGAAAAAATTCAGGGTATAGATCCCGGCGTGTTGATTTCAAAAAGATAGCGTGTTTATGGTCACGGAGTAATATTTTTTTATAATGTATCTATTATCCATTGTTGCTTAAGAATTCTTTAATTTTGTTTAATAAAATTAAGGTTTATTTCTTGAAGTTTGTTTTCAACTGTGTATGAAGTTGTTATTCAATTCCCTTTTTTGATTTCTGGGAAAATCGCTTATCCAAACAAATCGTTAATCCGAACACACGTTTTTTCCAATTAATTCGGATTATCGAGGTTCTACTGTATACTATACGTGTAACGAAAACAACCAAATGTCACCCATGTTATGTGAAAAGGAGTATACTAGCTAAAATTTTATTGATTTTTTTTTTTTTAGAACGAATTTCTGGGAGATTAGTAAAATCGCACAAAAATTGCCCCCCCCCCCCCCCCCCTTAACGAAATCCTGTATCCGTGCCTGCAACATGTACTTCACCTACTTTTGCTAAGAAGAATTTGAAAAAGTAGGTCTTCCTTTTCCACCTCCTGGGTTTGTTTGTGGTCTGCTAGTGATTCTATTGGACGAATAATCTCCAAAACTATTGGAGAGATTTGTTTTAAGAAAGTGACTTCAAATTTAACGTGCTTACGATAACTTTAAAATGTAGTTTCAAAATTAAATGGCAAAATGTTGGTATACAATTTTAATTTTTTTCCCAAAAATCTTGATCTCTTAGGTTAGAAAGATTAAACAATAAGGGAGGATTTATAAACGAGCTTTATGTTATTTCATAAAATTTAAATAACATTTATCACACAAAATTTTGAGGTGGGGACGAGTAAACAAATTTTTGTTTTAGTTTTATCATGTACATGGTATTCCTAACATACACAGAAAACTTGACACTAATCGGACCAGTAGTTTCAGAAGTCATCTGACTAATAAAGTTGACGCAGACGACAATAGACAGACGATAGTGGACGACAGACGACAGACAGGAAAGAAACAGGAGACCTATTTTTTCATATACTCTAGAGGTCATGAAACGTCGCGAAAACTTAAAAGTAGGCATTCGCCAGGTGAACCTTATTAGTTATTACAATACTTCCTTAGGTTACGCCCGGGAAGTGAAAATGAACAAACTTAGATTATTTTTTTTAACCAAATCAATGCATTTTTTTCACTAAAATCGTAAATTGAAGGAATAAGAGTTTTTGTGTACTTAATTAAAATGCCAATGTCTTAAACCTCTCATTGCGAACTTTTTATTGCTATTACTTCCCGAGCGTAAGTTAAGAAAGATCAGCTACCTTCATGTTTTCTGGATGTTTCATGACCCCTAGAGTACGAAACATTAGGTTTTCTATTTCGGTTTGTCTATCGGTTTGTTTATTAGTCAGATAACATCCGAAACACCAGAACGACTGCTGTTAAATTTTTCATCTATATATGTTATCCTCTGGATGGTAAAATGCCAACCAAAATTTGTCTGGCATTTCCACCTACACTGATGACGTCACTTTAAAATTTTGCTTAGCAAATACCATTTCAATTTTGTGCTTTATGAGTCTGTCTTGTTTTTGTTTATTATTATTATTATTGTTATAATTTTTATGGTTTAAACTAGAGGCGGATGAAACCTGCCGATCCACTGTGAAAAAAATTTAGAGCGGCCCCCTATAGGGTCGAAATGGGGTATTTCTGGACGCTGGTACCGGTCGATTCCCGATTTCCTGATAGTTTCATCCGCACCTAGTTTAAATCGTCTTTTTCTTTAGCAACATAATCCGTATCTGCGTTAGCCATTAGCGATTTTTTTTAGATTTAAAAATCGTTACCGTTAGTTAAAATTATTGCCAAAATAGAACAAGTGACAAACCACTGCTACAAATCTTTCTTTTTTAATGCAGCAGCTAAAATTTCAGCAGTACTTGCCAAGATAAAACTGATTTTGGCAAATGATCTACTCTATAAGAAAAAAAAAAAAGGCGGGTGGGCGGGGCTAGAACCTGCAAAGATACAACTGATTTTGTCAAATGACATACTCTCTGAGAAAATAAAGGGCAGCTGGGCGGGGCTAGTACTTGCAAAGATACAACTGATTTTGGCAAAGGACGTACTCTCTAAGAAAATAAAAGGCGGATGGGCGGGGCTAGTACTTGCCAAGATATGATTGATTTTGCCAAAGGATATATCTTCTAAGAAAATAAACGGCGGGTGGGCGGGGTTAGTACTTGAATTTTAAAGAGCATGTTTCGAAAATCTTGGTCTGGGATCACAGCACCTCTGGAAATTACCAAAAGAGATTCTTTTATTGATTTTGATTTCCAGAATTTTTTGGGGGGCGTTTATTTCTTCGAAAATTCCTACGACCTTTGAAGAATCTCAAAAATGATTGAAATAAGGCAAATTTTGACATACGTATTTCAATAATTTCAATTTGCAACAGAATATTTCGAAAATTTTGACCCTTCTGAAATTTTCAAAGACATTTTTTTGTTGGTTTCAACTTCCAGAATTTTTTTCGGCTTCATTTATTCGAAAATGCCTTCTATTTTTCAAGAATTACCAAAATGATATAAGGCAATTTTTGAAATATTTTAAAATTTGAATTTCAAACAGAATATTTTGAAAATCTTGGTCTGAGGACATTCAGAAATTACCAATAGAGATTCTTTTGTTAATTTTGACTTCCATAATTGTTTTTGGGTTGTCTCTTGGACAATTATTACCATTTTTCTACAATTTCCAAAATGAATGAAAAAGTAAATTTTGGGACATTTAAATTTGAACAGAATATTTCGAAAATGATCTAGAACCATAGCACATTTGGAAATTACCAAAGACATTTTTTTTATTGACCTCGAATTCCAGATTTATTTTGGCTTCATTTCTTTCAAAGTCCTACCATTTTTTTTCAATTACAATTAATCATCTGTTTCGAGTATGGATAATTAAAGTATGAAATATTTATAATTTAGAAAAACAAATTATACAATTATACTGCGATTGGCATTATTGATCTTGTTTTTCCAAAATAAATGCAGGTATTTAATTGAACTGCAAGCGCAAGGAAAGTTTTGTCTAATAACATAGAACCAATTTTTTAATGTTTGTTAATTACAGTATCCACTTTTAGCTTTAAACAAAGCAGAGAGAACAATGTAATGTAGGAACAATGGTCACGACTTTTGTTTGGTCTGAAAACAAAATGATGAAAACGATATATAAAAAAATAATACTAAATAAGAAGACTAAAATAATAAAAAATAAACAGCTAATTTATATATTTAGAGTCAGTTTATTTTGTATGTTGACGATTATGAAACTACATCTTTAAAAATGAGTATTGTGTTTAGGTTCTCAGATAATTATACTAAAACAACAATGTAAAATAGTAGTGGCAAAAGGCTTATGGGAAGTTAACAGTTGTGCTACTATCGAAATTTCCATAAAATAAAAAAAAAACACATTAAAGTTACTTTGGAAACTCACGTTTTATCGTGAATATTAAGTGCTATAAAACCACAAATAAAAAAATATAATCACAGTACATTAATTTTAAACAAAATGACTTCCAAGGTTTCTCAAACACCTGATTTGTTACTATATTAAAAGCGTGCTGGTTATTTTTTAATATTGTGAATTAGAAAAATGAGTCTGAAACAAAAGTAAACTTGATGGCCTTACATTTCACCGAAACTATGAACTAGTAGTTTTACATTATTTTGGCTCATATAATTATTTATCTAAAAAAAATATATATAAATTATTGGCAAAATAGAACAGTGACAAATTATTGCCACCAACCTTCCTTTTTTAATACACCAGCTAAAATTTCAACAGATTTGATTAATTGTTTTCACATACAATTAATCATCTGTTTCCACCAATTCTGATGTTCATTATGTGTGGAACATGCATTACTACTTAGTACTGTGCAGCCATGTAGTAATTTCGCTCGAAACATCAAACGTTTGCACGTGTTTGTACTGACCATAAATTAAATGTGTTACAGACCAAAGCTTTGAAGTTGACATATCTATATAATTCGAGCCATTCCGGTCAAATTCGCTATAGATATTCCTTCTGTTGTTATCATTTATGCAATCGCTGTCGACCTCACGCGGCGTCTAACATTTGTAGAAATCTAGACTCTGATTGGTTAAATGGTTAATTCAAGGTTACTTTAAAGCAACCAATTACTCAGCTGTTGTGTTACTCGTGACAGCATGTTGACGTCAGCTTTGGCTGTTCAACGTGCGGAAACCAGACCTAAGCGTGCTGGCAAAGGTTGTGACGAATATAAATAATAAAACATGCTTCGATTATTTTCCAGGAGTGAGAGATGGTGCTGAAGTTGATTTGGAAACCGTTGACCGATTGCAACTACGCAAATTTGATTAGAATAATTATTTTCTGTCAACAACACTCAACATTTATTTCACTTACCTACATCTTTTTTTCTCTACATTTTATTGTGCCACAGATATAATCTATTCCTTAGGGGACTAAATTTGTTTCTTCGTTAGGGTTTTGTCGGTCATTTAATTACGTTTCTTGTTCCTTTATGGGTATGTTCCTACCTGGAATTATTTTCTTTAATTAAATTTTTGTCCTTATTTATATGTTTTTTTATCATTATTTTCTGTAAATATCACATCATAATAGCTGCGAAGAGGGACACTAAGTTCTCTCATCTCTTATTGGAGTCTCGTTATTCCATTAAAAAATGAAAATCTCTTAGTATATTAATGTTTTACTGAACACAATAGTGCGTGGATTTTTCGCCAGCAATTAAGTAGAATAAACAAACCAGATAAGTATTATTATATTATAATAGTACAAATAAAATTCATTCGCACAATAAACGTTGACACTGTACATTTTTTTTGTGATAAGACGAAATCAATGTGGTGAATTTATTTTTTATTTTGTTTCTGTATTAAAATTTTCAAAATTGAGTGTCGGTGATAAAGTGTTTTTCTTTACAGTAAAGTTATTTATGTGAAACTTCCGCTGCTGCTGATTTCATGACATCATGAGTTGTTGATGAAAATGAATATCTAGATTTTCTGAAGGTAATGTAGATAGTAAGGTCAGATGAGCTTTTGTAGATAGAGATTATTCATAAAATTATTATATATTATTTACTACTACACAGACACTCCTTTTTATTGGAGACTTTCTTTAGCTAATCTTTACGTACCATTTTCATACCAATCAACGACATGTAGGTAAAATTTGGAAAAACTATCAACCACCAATTTGAACTTCATATGGTAGATTTTCTTGTCTTGTTGACTCATTTCTTAACCATAGAAATGCAAGAAAAAATGCAGGGTTTCCATATGTAATTATAGGGTCGAAGTAGATCATAGACGTGTGCCGCCTATTACTTTATGCGAATTTTACTAAATGCCCAAAGACTCACGATACCGCACACATCTGTATAACTGGTTGCCTAAATGCTTCATATCTTATAAAAAATAAAACTAATTCATTACAATAAAAGAAACAAATTTATTGTGGTTAAACGTCACAAGACACATATTCACTCTCTTTTTAATTTAAAAAATGTTCTGTAACATCCTTTCGTTAATACTTTGGACCCATTGTTCACTTCATGTTGTAACAGGAACTCCTGACTGCTGAGACAATCTTGTCAAAGATGTTTGCGGATTCTGCTCGAGTCATCTCAAATGATCAACAACTACCTTAGATGCTGAAGGTCTTGCAGGAGATTTCTCTTTGTTGAGACTGGCAGTTCAAATAAATCTGTTGATTCCATCTCTAATGTTAGCTTCTAACGATGTTTCTTGAATTTTCAAATCAGGCTATTTGGCCTTATATTCTTGCTTACAAGCGATTACAGAATACACCCACTCTCCGTTTACGAATGTCCCATTACGATAATAATGTCACAGTCACATTCTTTACCCCGCTCTACCAACCCCTTAGAACACCTCAGTCGTGACAATAAGATATAACAATGAAGGTGCCGTATTCACGGTCTTCGTTTCCAAGCAAAAAAATAAAATTTTCGTACGCAAGCACAGAGTTTTGAAAATTACTCTTTTGTTGTTTTGAGCTTGGATAAACGATAATTACTGTAATTCGCACTTGAAAAACGTTAAAAGGAGGTATCATTTCAGCGAAGCCGGATTTTTGAAATCCATGGTGAACTACGCCCTTATAATGATTTATAAAAACCCTGTATATCTTAAACTTAACACTTGAATATGATTTTCAACTATTGGAATATTACAACAGTTAAAAATTTGGTGTACCGTTATTCAGACACAGCTTCCCTCGCCTATGAAGTACAGTCGTATAACACAATTTATAATAACTTAAAGTACAAATAAAGAAGCACGCTATGTGTTTTCTCAAGTGACTTATTCTTAACAAAATTTTGCGATTATTTCATCAATTTCGGGGGGATTAAGAGACATATTTTGATTAACGATTTGCCATGATTACGATAACTTTAAAACTTTTGGAAGATTTCAGAGCATTCGCTTTTGCAGTTCGCTCGGATAGGAGTATTATTATTTTAAGAAATTTAAAGAAAATTTACAATACAAAAATTTTGAAGTGATGCTATTGCATTGTTAGTGGGAATGATTAGACAAATTTTGGTTAGTGTTTTAGTATTTGCACAGTATTCCGCAACAATTGATCCAGTCGTTTCGGAGATTATTATCTGTCTAACTAAAATCGACACAGACAGACGGACGAAAACGAGAGGACTATTATTCCGTGCTCTAGGGTTTAGGAGATGCCCAGATAAAATGAAAGTAGCAATTCGTCCAATGTACCCTATTACAATACTTCCTTACGTCCTGGAACGCCTAATGAACTACACCTGCGTAATCCCCTCTTTAAATAGTAAAAGTAACTGAATTTTGACATAATCGTGTAATGTAAATTCCCAGTGAATAAAGAAATCTGTACTCAGACATTTGTAAGAGATGTTTGCAATTATGCATATGAAATTTTATTGTTTTTGTAAATTAAGAAAGTCATAGTAATGCCACAAAATAGACAAAATAAATTTATTCAGGTTTTTGGACCAATACGATTTTTGATGTAAGGACTACGTTATGAATAATTTTGATTTTTTTTTATTATAACTGGTAAACGTTATTTTTGTGCATATTTTACTGCAAATATAACATCAATTTTATCATTTCTACAACTCCTCTGATTTTTGTTGTTAATTTAACATTCACAATTAAACAGATCAAACGATTTTATAACGTTCGACCTTGATTGTGCTGGCCTTCTCGTTCGAACACTCTTTCTTTGTCTAACTAGGTAGAGTAATGCTGCGTACTCGTTTCCACGCACAATTTTCAAAGTGATCACATCCTCTGAACAACGATCTTATCTCACTTTATCACCAGAAGTCGTTCCAATCTGTCAATTGTCTTTAAATTTAAAGTAAATTTGCAATAATATTTGAAGGGCTTGTCATCCGTGTGGGGGGTGTTGGGAACCGAGTATTTGGATAGGAAAACAATCAAACGTCATAAAATCGTTTGACTTGTTTGAATGTGCATCGGCTTCTCATCTAAACACACTTTCTTTATCTAGCTAGGTAGATGTTTAAAGAAATATTTTTGCAGATGTAAAAAATATATATGAAAAATATATGCTATCTATAATCTAGACAGAATTAGTTACCAAGAAGCGGCAGATGCTAAATCAGACGCCGATACTACAATTTTGCAAGATCTTAGAAAGATACTGACAATCAAAAAGCTGGAGCGATCTCTCGTGACAAATAGCAGATGAGATCGTTGTTCAGAGGGTCTGGTCACTTTACAAATTGTACATGGAAACGAGTACGAAACGTTACTACCTAGTTAGATAAAGAAAGAGTGTTTGGATGGGAAGACGAGGCACAATAAAAATTTTCAGGAATTAAATGTAGTTTACGTAAAAATGTTTTGTGAAAAAGAAATTCTGTTGTTTTTAGATAAAAATTACCTCGGTTTTACAAACCACAAGTGCAGGCGCATCGTATTTTATAAAAAGGCATAACATTTACTAATGCCAATTTTTCTGATGATGTTATCCTTTTGTTAGTTGGGGATGATTAGCCAAATTTTGTGTAGCTTTTTACAATCTAGACGATGTTCCTAACATACATACAAAATTTGACAACAATCGGGCCAGTAGTTTCAGAGATTAACTGTTTCATAATAAATCGGAAAAACATATTGGTCTAAAGTTATTGGCACAGAACTTTCTTCGCCCCTGAAGTCAAACAAACAAATTTAATGTCTTAGAAAAAAATGTTGACTAGCATGGGATTTGAACTCACGCGTATAGAGCACCAGTTGCTTAAATTCAACAGCTCAGATCACCCGACCATGACCCACTTGTTTCTTACTTGCGTGAGAATTATACGAAACATGAGCAAATTTGCACAAACATCTTTGTAAAGTAATTGTGATTCAAAAATCAAGGTGGATTCATAAATCACAACTGTAGGAGTATACTATTTATAAAATTTAGTTCGTGTTTAATGTACAAAATTTGATGATGTCATTAAAGTGTTTTACACACGATATTTATAACATACATTTTAAACTTGACAACAATTCGCTCAGTAGTTTCCGAGAATATTTCGCTAATACAAATTGACACAGACGACAGACAGACGGAAACAGGTAACCCAATTTTTTTGGGTATTTTCGGGGCATGAAACATGAAGGTAGCCAGCCGTTCATTTGATGTTAAAAATTATCGATAAACTAAAAATTTTGCCAACAGCAAACAATATTTGTAAAAATTATGTCTGTTTTAACATTTAGCAAACAAACTGACATCTTCATTTTAGAAACGGAATAATATATGCATTAATTTATTTTTCCTATAGATGCGTTTGCATATAAAGAAATTTGTGTAATTTACATAGTTAGTGTTAATATTATCAAGATGGAGAATTAAATTCAAGAATTGAAATAACCGTCTAATTAATATTTCTAAAATTAACATCGTTAAATAATACACAGTATTATAAAAGTGAAAAGCTCTAATTGAAAGTAGTTATATTTTTAGAAATATTAATCAAATCTACAGTCATTATTTGAAATAACAGGACACAAAACACTCAAATTGTAGTTGCCTTGACCTTGTTCCTAATAAATACAACTTGGGTTAACAAATTTTAAAATTTGTTTCAGAGTGCGTAACACTTCTTCGAATTTTGATAAGACATTAATATTAGTATACTAGTACTAAAATGTATTGCTCATGTCCTCTAGAAAGTTGATGACATCGCTCTAAAAGCTCAGAAACTCCGAAAATTGGACACTGCTATCCTTTAATGATTCAGAAATACTTTTACAACGAAATTATTGTTAATTATAAAGTGCATCTTTTTTAAAAGTGGCCATAGGGATTTCCATGTTAAATTTTAGACCTCATGTTAAGTTTTGCTAGGGTGAAAATCCAGAAATGATTTTTTCGGTAAACATAGCCTTAGGGTTCTACTTTAATTTCCACTACCACTTTTTGCAGTAAATTACTTATTAATTTGTGCTTTAAAAAATTAAAATTATTTTGATTAAAAAATTTTGGTACTTTATAGAAGGTTTTGACTTATCACTTTAATTTGTCGTTCTTGACAGCATAATTTTAATTTAGTCATTAATGATATATTAAAGAACGAGTTTCATAAGGAAAATATTAAGGCACGAATTCAAGTTCATAGAACAAGTGGCGAAGCCACGAGTTATATAAAAGATGAGTGTCACAATGGCCTTATGAACGAGTTATTTATACTATTTTTTCTACCGCGCACGTTTTTTGGCGAAATTTGAGTTTTTTTAAATTTGGGGAATTTTGTCGTGGTTGATGATGGGTTGGTCTGACGCTAACCACGAAATATTTGAAGTTCGAATTTTCACAACACCTGTAATTCGAATCAATTCGAGTTTTTGTAAGTCAAAATTGGTTAAAATGTCTTATGAAGAAGTTAGTGAAGTCCTTATGCCTTCCGAAATACGGGAAATTTTAATTTGACATTTGCCACTGATATTCACCTGACATTTCTCGTCATGGCTACCAATCTTACCGATCTAAATTACACCAGATCTATTGGAGAATCCCTTTCCGCTATTAACGAACCGCTTTTGCGTGCTTTAATAGCTCTATTAGAAAACCAAAAAACGTGCGCGGTAGAAACATACCTTTATTGCAGTTTTTAGAAAAGAAACAGAATAATGGCATTCAAACATAAATGAAGGAAATAAAAGAAAAATTTACTGAAATTGCGTTTTTGATGTCCAACGATAGTGATAACCTGTGTTTATAAATCTGGCATAAAATTTTTAAATTGTGCTCTTACCGGGTATAGGACGATGTGGGTATGCTGTAGCAAAATTTTGCGCAAGTTCTCTGTTGTCGATAAGCCTTTAATGTATCTATCAGTGAGCATTTTCACTTTTTCTTTAATTGTGTACTGCGGCAATTTGACGAATTTCGGTCACTAAAAACCAGTATCGAACGAGTAATCAAATTTTAGAAACGTTAGGTAAATGTCTGTTTTTACATGGCTGCCTACAATATTACAGACAAAAATACCCACATATTTTTTTTTTTTTAAGAAATATGCTTTAATTTAAAGCGTTACCTTTAATAAAATCGACACAAGATGACCAAAATTACATCCAGTAAAGATTTCAATTTTGATTCTTTACTCAAACATGAGTTAACACGGGGTATAAAATTTAATTTAGGAATCCCTATGACCACTTTTAAAAAAGATGCACTGTATGTAATTGCACGCTAAACAAAACTGATGCATGTTAATTATTGAAAAAGATGAGTACATAAATAGAAGCGATTAACACTATTAAAAAAGATTATTATATTTTGTTTAAAAAGTTTCATGTCAGTTATTTTCTTTCACTACTTGATTCATAAAACAAATACAATTAAAATTAATTAAAAACTAAAAGTAAAAGTCGAAACTTTAAACATAAATCTGAAAGAAGATAAAGTATGGAAATATGAAAAAATAATAAATGAAATTTTTTATAAATATGATTATATAAAACTTGATGAAAAGCACTTTTCACTCTTTTAACACAACTGAAAGCAAATGTAAGTCTGTGTGAAAAAACGAAAAACTCCTTGAAAGGGTTTCAAATCTAAGAATGCGTCATTAATATTCTTGGTTGAATCTTCGCAATATTTTATAAAGGAAGCTCCCAACTAGTGAATCCTCGTCCCCTTTGGGAATAAATTGACGACCATTTGATCGAAGACCTATTGAAGGAAAAAATCCGCAGAGAATTCCACATGCGGATTCGATAATATTGAGTTAACAGCCATAAAGATTTTATTTTCATTGGAGAACATGTGATTTATTCCGGATTCAAATTCGTTCCATCAGCGAAAATGCTCTTTAAGTATTTTTCCTTTGGAAGTCCAATTCGAAGAAATCAGAGACGAGCAATAATTATTTACTGTTAGGCGGAATTCGAAAAAACTCATTCAGGTGTCAGATTTTATTTGCACTTTTATTGCTCGATAATTCCGTCTAAATGGAGTGAAGAACAACAAAAAGTCGCTTTCACCACTTCTTCAGTTTAAGTAGAAATAGCTGTTATGATTTTTCGACGTGGAAAAAATTTTTCGCCGACAACGTGGTTGCACTTTCCAAATGAAAAACGTGAAAGATTCTAGTAGCAGTGTTCCATGATTAATGATTATTTTAGGAGGAAAGTGTGTTTCTAGAATTACTCTCTGATTTGGTCACGAGCTGAGGATAATTTCACGTGCATAGTTGACATCCTTGCTGTTTATGTTTGCGGTATGATAATGTAACAATCAAGTACGTTAGGTCAACCTTGGTCAACTTGGTTACTTTTGTCATGGTCGTTGACACCAACGAATTCTAAACACGTAATAGTGCTTCGGTTTTTCGTTAACAAATCGAGAAAAATAAATTAAATGTGCCGGAGGTATTTCGTGTGGAATTTGACAAATTATTTGGCAACACTTTCTTCAATTGAGCCTCCAGGCCTGTATTCCACATTACGCGCTGTTATTGTGTAAAAGTAAATAAGGCGTTTTTCTCACTTTTACTTTCTTCATTGTTTTTGTTAAGGAGGTGTTTTTGAGATTATTTTTAGACGGATTGCATTCATTTGTTTATAAATTGTATCAAAGCGACACAGATACTGGTAGTTTTGCGTAAACTAGCCCAAATTACTCAACATAGCACACTGCTTCTTATCCACTAAAAAGTTCACTTTCTAATTAAATATATCACACATTCGTAGTGACTTTTCAAATTCCGTTCTAGTGTAACATTTTCACATGAATTTTAATGGCACATTTTAATAAGCAGTGAAGTTATTTTTCAGAACTGATAACAATACTGGTTCATTAGGTTTAATTACTCACATAATGATGTCATCAAAATGTTTTTCCACAAGTGATCATCACATAAATTATTTGATAAAATTCAAAGTGTTGGTGAATATAAAATCTTTTTTATTTATAATGCAGTTATACGTTTTCTTCCCTGCTAGTAGCTAACTAAAACACAAAAAAAATGGGTTACTGATATTGTAGATGATAGAATGCCAATGAAATTTTGGCAATTCGTTTCCTTCAAAATATTGATGACCTCATTTCGAAATAAATTGTAAGTTAGAAAAATATTCAGCCGGTAAGAAAATAACTTTCAAGGAAATGAGGACTCAATTTTTTAACAGACATCTAAGTTTGCATTAAGAGTGGTGTTTCTAAAATACAAAATATCAGGAATAAATAATCTCACTAAAAAATAAAAATTATCTTTGTTTTTAGAAAAATGTATCTTACGCGCTAAAATTCAAACTTGTCAAACTAAATTTCGTGTGTTTATTTTCCTAGCATAAGCTAGTCGATTTTATATTTTGTTGACGTTTTGTAGCTCCTTTATTGTGACCTCTTAAGACTCCAATAATAATAGTAATAATTATAATAATAATGATTAGTGACGTAAAACATTATTTATTTATAGTTCTGTTATTCTGGTTGATTAGCAATACAATTTTTCCTATTAATCCGTCATTGTAGAGACTAAAGCAAAAAGTAACATGGTCCTATTCGGAATCGACAAAGTTTTTAAATGAGTGTTATTCGATATCGGTTGCTATTTTTCGTTAAGGTGACGTACATCTTGCCAATTAAAATCTAAAAACGTTTGATGCCGTTAAAATGAAGTAATTTTTTATTAGCTGATCAAGCTGACATGTTCTGCTAAAATATTCACTAATTTAAAAATTAGACCGGAGTGGAGTAGACCGTTGTATAAATGTGTAATTGTTGAAATTTGTGCCGGAAAAATTGATTCTATTGTGTGAAAGTAAATAAATCTATAATCTTGGAAAGCACCTACTTAGGCAAACAAGAAAGGAATATCAGAGTTACACTTTGCACACATAATACATACAAATGTGATTTTGTAAGTCTCGATTTTCAAACTACTGCTGTTACGAGTATGTCCCAGGTTACGTAATTCTTTAGACAAAAGGGTTTTAAAAAGTCGCTTTCAAAACAATGGCCTCGCTTCATTAAAACAACAAAAAATAGGAAAGAAAACAGTATCGACTAAGTGCTGAATCTTGTTCCTTGGTTGTTTAGTTACATTATTTAAAGAACTTTACCCTGTATTTTTATTTCGTAAATTTATCTAAATGACGAGTGTCTGCGAGATAATATTATAAAAAGCTACAAACGTGATTATTTAAACGTGGAAAATAATTATTCCACTGCACTTTTAAAATCCACTTGTTTAAATTAACAAATTGGCAAATTAATGTCGTAAAAATTTCGTCGAGTCCACAGAGAATATTTTAATCTACTAGCGTCTTTATGGAACATTTTTCCTTAATTTAATATGCATTATCTGATCAAAATTCAAGCGATTTTTCCATGTAATTTGAATTCGGGATATTTCAAACAGTAAACACAAGTGTTGCGACGTTGATAAAAAATCTTTTATTTTTTGTAAGCAAGAATGATTTTTCTAGAGCAGTTTTACCAAAATAAGCCAAAAAAAAAATCATCTTACTATTTGTAGTCAAATCATATTTTACGTGTTTAAAAGACAATACTTTTTAGTGTTTTTTTTTTCTGATGATACATTGTTGACTTCGCGAGTGGATTACTCTTGTAATTTGGTTACGATGTCTAATGCCAGGTTGTCGTGACGTTTCAGACTTGTAGGATGCGATATGTGGGTCTCCCATTTCCGCCTGTCTGTCGTTTGTCTATCTGCTAATGATTTAATTAGGCTGATAATTTTCGTAGCTATTAGAGTGATTACTGTGAAATGTTAGATGTTCATTAAGCTGTTTATTTTTACAACTAGCGTGCAAAGAGGTCGTCGTTAGTTCGTGGAAATATCGAAGTCATGGAATACGTAAGCTTTCTGAGGACCTTAAGTTCTAGGACGTAGCGTAGTAACGTTTTCATTAGTGATTCTAATAAAAACGTTGTTACGAAAAAATAATGCGATATTTCTTATAAAAGTTTCTTTGACAGGAAATCTTTACGGAAAAAATATACTCATATACGGGGTATTGATTACACTTATTAAGAGGACGAAGAAAGTGGGTAGTGGATGAAAATTTTAGATACATTTTTGAGGGATAAATAGACTAATTTTAATAACGTTATCATTTTTTTGATGATCTATATTTAAAAATTACATGACGTTCCTGATATACATACTTACAAAATTTGACAATATTCAGTCCAGTAGTTTCGGAGATTATCTGTATAACAGACGATAGATGATAAACCATAGCGGACTGCGGGATTCTCCTTGTAAGATGCTTCTTCTGAGGATCATTGCCTCTGTCTGAATTGTTTGATCATTTATTACTATTATTATTATCAATATTAATATTATTTTTAGACCCAACACTGACCCGGAAATGACTGGCAGTCAGGCAAGACTTCTATCATGACTAGTACTAAGGGTAAGTTGATATGAATTGACTTTATTATTGTTATTTTAATTATAATATCTCTTTATTTAAAAAAATATTATAGAAATAGAAAAATATGTCGTTATAAACAACTAAAATCACATTAACACTTGATACTAGCTACAATTAAATTTACTTTAATTTATTGATGGAAAAAAACCCAATTTACAATGATGAAAACCATAGAAATAAAAAGAAATGTCTGGAAATACAAAAGACAACTAAAAAAAATAAATAAAAAATATAAACCATTCCATAAAATTTGAAGTGTGAGTATTCAGGTCTAATGGAAATTTTCAATTCAATCATCAACAGATTGAATAGTCCTGAATAATTTCCGATCATCAGAGTGCTGAAATGTAGATATCTAATCGTGGATGAAAATTTTTGAAACAATCTAGGTCCATAATGTGAACCTTGCGGTACACCGGAAAATGCAAAGTATTGAGAAGACAAATGATTACCAATTTTTACTTGAATCTCTTAGATAAAAACGATGTTAACCAATTGACAGTCTTCCCGCTAAAACGTAATTTATAGTCATCTTAAAAACATGTCACCTATGGTTGACTTTGTCGAATGTCTTCTACAAATCTGTGTAAGGTGAGTCTATTTGTCGTTTTTCAGAGAAAGCTTCATTAAGATAACAGTATGATAGTGAAATGGAAAAAACACAGTTCTTTAGTAGAATACTAGGCAGTACGTCGGGATCAGGATTGCAAGGAGTTTTTTTTATATATTTTTTAATCCATCAATATTCGTAAATTGCTTTATATTGCGCGATATAAAACTTAAGATTTATATCAGACGGCCAAGCTTTTTTAAATAAGACCTTGTTAAATGATGTTATCGTTGTTGTAATTAAAGACAACATATTGATTCTTCCTTGTGAAGGTCACAAATCTGCATTTATTAATATTAAGAGACAACTTATTCCATAAACACCAGTCAAGTAGAGCAACAAGACATGCTTGCAATCGAGATATAAAATAATCTCACATTTATTAACTATCGTAGGTGGTAGGTCATTTAAGAAGATGAGAGCTGTTTCTCAAACAGGGGTGTTTTAGGTGAGAGGGACAGTTTTCAAAACCTAGACGATACAATTTAGGAAGAATACTTTTCATGATGAATTTGTTCAAAGACCAAAATTGTGAAAACAGTATAGTTTACACCAACATATATTTGACGGTTCTTCAAGATTGAAAGATTTACGTTTTAATTAAAGTTTCAAGAAATTCAGAATACAGATGAAACTTCTTGTATCGTTTAAAAACGTTAAATGTTAGTAATAATCATGGGAGTAAACTAAGGCGGATCAGTAGGTACACATGTATTTTTTAAATGTGACATATGTTTGTCAAAAATTGAATAAAGCTTTGCATAGAAATGTTCATACATTGTTATAATGTTGTCAAATGCGTTGAAACCGGACCAATCGGTACTAAGAAGCTCATTATCATTATAAAGCATCAAAAAATTCGATTTGCGGAAATTATACATTTTGAAGGCGTTACCAGAAGAAAAATTAGGATACAAATTACAATAAAGGTCGATGGTACTACAGTCTGCAACGTGATGATTATCCTCTACAGCTAATGGCTCAGAATCATGAAATATAGTGCATTCACCCGTAGCTAACACCAAATCAAGCAATGTATTACTAAAATTTAGAATGTTATTATTTTGTTTTACGTCTAAAAGGTAACATAAATTAGTAAGACAACCAACGACGATATCGCAAGGATTATTAACAAAATTTGGAAGATCGAGATCACCAAACAAGAGAAAATATAAACTGGATTTAATATCAGCAAATCTAGATCTTTCTTTCACATTCTTACGTGGAGAGTCTTTAGAAAGTCTGTTTTAAAAGCAGTACAGAATGTTTGTGGAGTGTTCAAGAAGTCTAGAAATCAGACATCGTGGTGGAAGGAAGAGGTAAAATCAGAGATCAAGCTGAAGAAGATTTGGCAAAGATATTGATTAACAAAAGAACAGAAGACTCATGAAAAATGTAAAAGTTAAAGACAGAAGATGAAAGAAAATGTAAAAAAATGTAAGACAGCATCCTGGGAAAGATTTAGAGGGGGGGGGGTGGAAAATAGTTATTAAGACAAGAAAAACACAAGAAGTCTGCTGGATAAAAGATAACAATGGAAAGTAACTAAAAATAAAACAGAAATAGACGGAGTATGGAAGGAAAATTTTTGTAAATTTTTTGAAGGCAGAAAGACGACGGGAAACTGCAAATATGAAAACACAAAATATGAAATATAAATGAGAGACGAACATGATGGATAAATTACAAAAGTGAAGTTAAAGAAGCGTTAAGATCGTCTAAAAATGGTAAAACCGCAGTAATCGACGGGATTAAACCGAAAATGTTAAAGTATGTGCGAGAAGGAAAGGCTGTTCTAAGGAATATGTTGAATAAAATCTGGAAAACCAGGTTTTTGGAAAAAAACATTTTGAATTTTAATTTTGAAACTGTTAAACCGAATGCTCTAAAATCTTTTACATGTTTTAAAGTTATCGTAAGCATGGTCAATTTTTAATCAAAATATATCTACACTTGCGAGGATTGAAATCGGGCCACTATTCACATCTGACTTTGAATAAAATTTTCCACCGAACTATATTGCACTTAAAGAAACTCAAAAAGCCATTAGAAAGATCAGATTTTTGTCTTTAAAACAGAGTTACGAAAAACTTCATGAAATTGTTTTGCAATATTCTTTTTGGGTCAAAAAAAGAAAATTGTTCAAAAACGAAATTTTTTATGTTAACAAAATCAACAATTTAAAGAAGAAAATGATGTTAATATTCGGTGTTGCCACCCCTAGCTCATAATAACCGCTCGCATTCGTCTAAGGTGACGACAACTTCTTGCTGGATTGTCCATTCTTCTTCAATGGCTATTCGGAGCACTTGAAGTGACCCAGGAGCCGATATCCTATCTCTAATTCTTCGTTTCAGTTCATCCCACAGATGTTCTATAGGATTCATATCCGGGCCACGTGCTGGCCAGTATTTGAATAGTCCTAAAATATTGATGACGTCATCTCAATTTTGAGCAGTAAATCTAATCTAAAATGTGCAAGTCTATACTTGTGATTTATGATTTTCTTCATATTGTTTAGAAATGCTTATACAATTAATTAGTCAATTTATTTTATTTATTAAATCAGGAATGGCTTTCGTTTTTCCGAAAATTTGGGAATACAATACTGTTATTAATAGTATTACAGTACACATATCGTGTTCTTGCAAAAATGTTGACGATGTCATCCCAAAATTTTGCAGTTTAAACACTCATTTGAAACACACACATAGCATGCTCTTTTACTTTAGAATTACATACATATCTTTTTTTAACTTATAGGGATTTTCATAAAAAAATAAAATTCGCAAAATTAAATATTATACTTAATTTTTCTAAAAAGTTGGTTGGAAGCATGAAATTGAATATGAAGGCTTATGGTTAGAAATTAACATTTACCTGTTCGTGCGATTTTGGAAATTTCACTCCTAAAGAGGTAAAACAGGGAACGAAATATTGTATGGAAGTTGCATTTACTTAAAGAAATACTTAGTGCTTCTCTAAGATAGTTTATTTCACAAATGAAGAGTTGTGGTATCCCCTGGTGGATGTTATTTAGTTAGTTAGTTAGTTAGTTAGTCACTTAGTTTACTCCTTAATAGGTATATACAGAGTGAATCATTAACTCATTAAGCACGCATTCCTCGATAGTTTATTAATTATTATTATTAGAAATATAAAAAAGCGCAAAGACCAAAATTCTTTGAGGGCTATACTCTAAAAATATTTTTAAATGTACAGTGTTTTTAAGGCATAATACATAAATTAGTTTTTCTGAATGATATATCTTTACATATTTTAATTGACTTCTTTTAAGGCTTTGCAACCACGGTGAATTTTTGAAATTACGATGCGAGGTTGCCACGTTATTCCATTTTCCTTGAAATTTTTTTAGCAACGGAAGGGTTTACAAAAAATCACAGTATGGTTATTTTAAAATTTGTAATACATTTTGTGGAGAGAGAAAAAGATATGCGCTTTGTTGTGGTGTAAATGAGATTAATTTTTCATATACAGAGTGTACATAAAAAATTAACTTTACAATTTTCAAATATCGATATTTCGGTGTATTCAAATGGAATACCCCGTGTTTTATTACTGTGTCTTACTTTTTTAAAAGTCACATGGACATATTAGAAGAATGAGAACAAAAAATCGTTTACGATATAGTAATAAAATACGTTCTATTTGAAAAAACTGAAATATCGGTAGCTGAAAATTGTAAAGTTTATCTAAATATTTTTTTATATATATTCTGTATTTTAAAATTTGATTTAATTGATACCACGAGAAAGCGCGTATCTTTATTTATTCTTCCACAAAATAATGTAACATAGATTACCTTGTTACGACTTTTTTGTAAAGCGCTGCTAAACGAAAACGTCTCAACGGAATTTCAAAAGTAAATTATGGTTATAAACCCTGGGAAGCGGCTAATGAGAATATCTAACAATGTATAGAGTATTTCATTTAAAAAAACTTCATTGCGTGTTACGTCTGAAAAACAGAACTCTCTGTATACTTAAAAATTATAGTATAGTCCTCAAAGAATCAATCGTACAACTTTGGTGTTTGACTTCTTTTCTACCTCTAATAAATAAGTAATGAGATATCGAGAACCGCATGCTTAGTGACTCACCATGTATAGTATTTATATAATTATCATCAGTCATCAGTCATCACACTACTGGTTCCCTACGGGGTAGGCCGTGACGAAAGAGTGCCATTGACTCCTATCTTTGCACACCTCTTCGTCGACTATCATAGAGTTCTCTTTAACGGTGGACCTAAATTGAGGGTCGTATACGAATTGCGGTGCAAATTTTGCTGAAATATCAGGCAACCAGGTATATGGATAATTTTGACAGAATTGCGGTAAAAATTTTGCTCAAGTATCAGGTAGTCAGGTACAGTTGACCGAACTGCGGTACATTTCCGTTCGGGGTTAGCCGGGCACAACTACACCAATAGTATACTAGTATAATCTTGGTAATTATAAATAATTATAAATATAAAAATAAATTCTGTCCATGAAAACGAAAAACGGTATATAGCAAAAGGTGTACTTCGTAGACATATGCTTATAGAATTTAAAATTGTTCAATTCAAAAATAATGAAATTTCAAGGTATCGTATAATTTTGTGAAATGTGTCAGCTACAAGTTTGTTAATATCATGTCATAATTGTACATAATACACATTTACATAGTTATATTTTAGCTTAGATTACGGTGATTTTATTTAACAATTTCAAAAATTATATTATTTGGGACAGCATAGATTAATAACAAATAAAGCTACAATCGTTTTAATTTACTAACTAATAAACATTAACTAGTGATTATACAAATCTATGTAAGTATGTGATCTAGAGGTTGTTTTTCAGTAAATATTTAAAAAGAACGAAAAGTAAAGCAAGTGAAGTTATTTGAAAATTCATATACATAATTCTATGTTACGTATTGTTTAAATTTTTATTCAGTTCTTGAAAACCCTACAGTTCGGTCAGGGATTACAAGGCATCAGGTAAGTACAAAATTTTGCACGGCAATTCGGTTAGTGTCTATGAGATACCAGGTATAGTAGCTGTCACAATAAGCTGAACGCCTCAAGCGCTCAATAAACCCCTATCCACAGCTTATAGATGCCATAAATTTGGGCCGAATGCCGCGTACCATTCAGTTAGTACTTAAGGGTGCCCAGTAGCAGACCGAAAAATGAGCTAAATAGATTTTTATTTTACGGGCGTAATTTCAACTTTGAAAAAAAGATCGACATTTCAATTGATAGATTATGTCTAAATCTCTGGGGAACACACAATATTTTTTAAAATAAGTGATTGTTTAGTGTTTAATTAATCGTTCATTCTTCGAAGGAATTTGCAGTTTTAGACGAGGAGAGAGCATTTTTAGCTTCAGCTTTTATATCAGTGCAAAGACAACATTGAGCTCTATGGGGAAGACCCGGTCTTTTTTGTTTAAAATTTATATTTATCAAAATATTTGCCTTTTAAAAAAATACTGAATAATGAAATTAAATTTTAAACTAGGCAACTCTATTTACAAAGGATTCGTTTCCATAAATGGTTGAGTTTGACACAGCTCAGGGAGCCTTGCCGACCGACCCTTTCAGGTAATCCGTCCAGGTACTTTCATAAACCGTCATGTCATAAAACTCATAAATACTTTTAGCTTAGGAACATTGTAAAATAAAATTTTTCTCTCTATCTATTTCGCTCTATCATATTATTTTCCCAAAATTTATCATCTCGTTGAATTAAGCATTATTTAACTTGGACATTTTATATATTTCTAAGATAGCGTTTTTGTTTATTAAGCCGTCTGGCGATGCCGGTAAAAATGTACAAACCGCATTGTCTTACTGTCAGTTTGGTGTTACTGCAAAATGCTTCAGTTGCCCTTGCTTCATTTTCTATGCAAAGATTTTGGGAGAGTACATGCCGAACTAGATTTGCAGGGATGTAAAATGTTCTTCACAGTACAGTAAGATTAGCCGTGTTACTTGTTCTCTCATTTTGCAAATTTTACCAAAATAACGTTCGGTTAGTCTAAAGGATTTTTCTGCGCACCATTCTGGATTATTGCGCTCGCAAATTGTGTTTTGTTCGATTAAAAAGACATCAAGGTTTGAAAGTTTTTTGAGAAATACTTTTTGCGCTGTGACATATCAGGTATTTCAACTGCCTCGTTATTAGATACATCGTCGCCCGAGAACTTGTATGATCCACAGACCGGAGCGCGCTCAGGCCAATGTCGACTCTATACTTAAGCCTCCAGAAATTCTGCGGGAAATAGTTATTATTTAGATGCTTTTGTTTACACACGTCTCACATGTTTCACTCGACTTTGACACTCAACTATTTTTTTTGTTTAACTAAGAATTAATACTTTCACTGCGTTTGATACTAACGTCCTAAATTAGCAATACTAGTGGAACAGTAATCAAGCAATAGATTTTTTTGGGAAAGTACAGTTAATTTTTATGTTTTAGCAGCAATGTGTTCTATTTTCTATTAATTTTTAGGTACATATTTTTAGTCACAATTTTGGTAGTTATTTTTTACTTTTATTTTTAGCAATAATAAATAGTCCAAACATGAAAAAATAAAAAAAAATTAAAATCGGAAAATCTAAAATTTAGAAATCGAGAAATTGAACAATCGTATAATTGAAAACTCGAAACATCGAAAAACTGGAAAATCGAAAAATTAAAAAAAAATGGAAAATCAGAAATATAATGAATTCCGAAAATTGAAAAACTGAAATATGCATAGAAGAACTGGAAACTGGAGAAATCGAAAAATCTAGAATTTTAAAAATTGAAAAATTAAAATATCGAAAAGTTGAAAAATTGCGAAATCGTATCAGTAAAACATCGGACAATTGAGAAATCGAAAAATAAGAAAATGGAGAAATCGAAAATTTGAAGAATGGAAAAATTGAAAATGTCAAAAATTAAAATACTGAAAAATTGAAACATCAAAAGTTGAAAAATCGAAAAACCGAAAAGTCGAAAAATCTCAATAATTATCTCAGGATTATGCTACTAAAAAATTGATAACATCATCTCAAAATTTTGCTGAATAAATTCTACTAAAAATGGGCAAAATATGATGAGTTTTTACTTGTAATTTATCATTGCATTCATATTTTTTTAGATTTGCTTATTATATATCTAGGTGGCTCAAAAAAATTAATGAATGAGTCAATTTATTCTATTGATTAAATCAGTCTCGACTCACTTCATTTTCCCAGAAATTTTTGGAATACTGTTATTTTTAGTCTAATCCACATTGATTTACGTGTCCTTGAAAAATGTTGATGATTTCATCACAAAATTGTGTACCTAAAGTAAAAATTTAACTCGAAAATGCTGGATATGTTTCATTGTATTTTAGGTGCGGGGGAAGTTCTGTCGAAACAACTTTCCACCAATTTTTCTTGCTGTTATATTTGAACATAAACAGTTTATTTTATATATTTTTAAAACATTATAAAGAAAATAAAAAGTTGTTTTAGACTGCACCTTGTGGGTTTCTCAATTTATTTTCCGCAGCATTTTAAACTTTCAAATCAATTTCTTTCAAAATAGATAGAAATTAGAATTGGATTTCGATGGTTATTTCCCTGTACCCTTCATTTCAAAATAAATAAGCTTATCTGGTGTTATTTACCGATTTGCATTTTATGACGGACTCCCTACAGTGACCATAATCTCTCCTCTCTTGGGTCGCTACCTGCCGTGCATCCGTACTTTGGGTTGCATAGTTACAAAAAATAATTCTTCTCACTGAACACGATTTTGCGGGCGACGACTGGGGACCCTTAAATAAGAGATATGCTGTGCCCAAACAGTGGAGAGGAATAAAAATTACAACCATCCTAATCACTTCAATGAATGGCAGCACGACCGTGCCCCAGGCAGCATTCGGTGTAATTTGACGGCCACAATAGTCCAAAAATTTTGAAGGGCAATTCGGTCCAGGATTAAAAATCCACCGTAGTTGGGACAGGCCGAAATTGAGGACCAGCTTTGCAGGGGTCGTTAAGCCGATCCATGAATTGCGGACCAAGCAAGGGATTAGTATCTTACACCGCGGGGGTCATTAGGTACCTATCTAGGAAGCGTAAGGACATCGACTACAGACACTATTGGATGATATTAATGTTTTTACTTTCTAACTTCTGTATATAAATAATTATCGCTAATGCTAAAAAATAAAAATTCCCCAAAATGGAAATTCCCATACAATCTTCTCAAAACTAAAAATATGAAAAAAATAGTGGACAACGATAGTGCTAATTTGTGCGTTTTAAAAATTACTACCTACATGCCCCGAGTTCTAATTGATACCAAAATTTTGGATGGACCCACCACATGGTACTAGGTAGTTACCATGAACAGAATTATGTTAGATTGTATATACTTATAATATTTTTGTTTTTATTTTAATAAATAATTTTTAAAGAGCTAAAAATTTTATTTACCTATAATGATAAATACAAATGATTTCCGGGTAGAAATTGAAGGATAGTAAGGTGGTAATAAGTATAAACCTTCTGTCGTCTTCTTGGCAGGTAAAAGATGTGCGAAAAGCGAAAAGGATTAAAAGATTACTGGTTCTCAATTTATGTATACTCACTCTTTAGTCCTGCTCTTTGTATTACATAATTTTTAACAACTCTCTATTTCCGTTGTGAAAATCAGAAGTTGATACTTCCAGAGATAGAACATCCAAATTCAAAGGAAGTTAGTTCTAACTACTACAGTTATAAGAAGATAACCACGGTAATAACCCTAAACAGTTGGCAGAAGCTAGTACGAATATAAATATAAATAAAATTGAAATAATGTGTATAGGAATAGAAGATGTGAAGATGAAATAAGGATTGAACAAATCGAAAAAGTAAAATATCTAGACTCAGTTCTGAAGGTGAAAAAATGAACAAATATGAACTATTAGGGATGGAATCATTAGAAAAGAAAATCAAAAGAAAATGGCTTGGATGGCGGAGTCATGATAAGAAAGCCAAGTGAAAGGAAAACAGAAGGAGTATGGGAAACCAAAGTTAAAAACAGTGGAAGAGGAGGGCCAAGGAAAACGTGGAATTAAATGATATCAAATGTGATAAAATGTGCGAGTACTTAGTGTCTGAAAAAGTACGGCATGTCTAGCAAAAGGATAGGAAAATGTGATACTGCAAGGTATGTAGAAGAGGGACTGGACAAGTAAGGAAGAATCTAAAAGATGTAATTTAGTATGGTAACATGAACTGTGCGAAAAGCGAAAAGTACAAAATAAAAACAAAACATGTTTTAAAATCTAGTTTATACTTTACAAAAGATTTCAGACATTCGAATTCAATTAAAAATTTAGGCAGGTCAATTATTATTGTCATTACACTGTGTGCATCAAAAGTAATATATTAAATTTGTCTCTACTAACAGGTTACGAGGTCATTACAAGGGTCATAGCAGACTCCCGTGGGACTTGTCATAAAACACAAATTTTATAGAGTTTAATTTGTTTAACTGACTGTACGTTAGGGGCAAGGTAAATTCGGTTTAAATATCTCAGCGCTCAGACCAGTTTAGATTTTTGCGCCAAAACATGTGACGTAACATTTTCTTCCACTCACTACCATTCAACAAAACGAAAAAACCCGCCACTTCTCCACGTCCAGCGTTTTCTCTCGTTCGCGCGCCCCTCCGCCGCGACCTCGTGCACCGTGCACCTGCAATTTTCCCAAAAAGTGCATCTGAAGAGCGATTGATTCGGCCGGCAGCAGCTACTCTTGGGGCAAGCGTGTTTCAGGTGGCCCCAACTCAATCCACTTTGCGGCTTCTTGCTCGTGTGGACCGACACAGTTCTGCTTTGGCCGCGCAGCGCGCCGCACCGAAAGCACACTTCACACTTGTCCGATGTGATTCGTGCCAGTGTGAACCACATCAACCCTCCGGACACGTTCCGTCACACTTTTCTTCGAGTGCAAGAATATTTGTGCCGAGAACGGTTTCGCTGTGTGGCGTCGACAACCCCCGACTCGAGGGGTGGGTTTGCATAGTGAGTGATAAAAAGAGGAAGCATGGAGAGGACGGAACACCCCCAGTAAAACGTGAGTGGTTAATGGGAGGAATTAATTGATTTTTTAACAGACTGTAAATATTGGCACTAGTTCAAGCGTCAGAAACAGCGGTGCATAATTCACTTTTCTTTACGTGTTTTTGCTGTGTTTGTGTTTCTTTGCTGGCGGTCTTTGATGTATCGATGGCTTATGAATAATTCGAGCTTTCAGTTTGATTTGTCATCTTTTTTAGTCGCGGGGGAAATTAATTTTTTGAGGAAAGGGGTATGCAGTTTCCAGGAACAACTTTAATGTCACTGAAAATTTGTTTACATTAAGAATTTTTTAATGTCGCAAAATCAGAATTCATTATTATATTTTTATTGTTAATTTAGTTACAGTTTAAACCAGTGCTACGAATAATTTAGTAAATTGTGTCAACGAGATATAGACACAATTTTTTGTTGGTCGTAGGAATGATAATAATCCTACAGTTTCATTGTCATATGAATTTCGTTTTTCGTTGCTTGTATAAAACATCCTTACAAATTGCTTCATTTAATATTTTTCATTTGAAACAAGACACTTCAGAAAAATTACGTTGGTATTGTACTGACAATGTTAAAAGAAATTGTTGCATTTTGCCAAGCAAATGTTGATATAATAAAGTTACTTTTTTAACATGTTTTGTAAAAGAAATTAGAACGTAAGTTACCACCATACTTTTAATTTTCCGTCTTACGTATTTCTGTTTGAAGACATATCGACAATAGTTGATTGATTCGATTCCTGGAATATTGCACACGTACAGTGTCATACATCTTTTAAACTATCCTCAAGAAGGAATATTGCATTATTTAAAGCCTTCTTTTTCTAAAATTTTTAGTTCTATAAAATATCACGGAAGGAAAAACCTGGAGGATTATGATTAGGTCTCCTATAAACATTATAAAGCTCCGAAAAGTTTGGACATAACTGTAACCAAAATCGTGTTAATTTCAAGTAAAAAATTAAATAACAATGTTTTAAAGACTCTGTAAGGTTTAGAAAGTGAATAAAACCAGTTCTAAAAGTTTATATTCCAAATTTATAATTTAAGGGAGCGGTATATTTAGACCCTTGTGATGATGTGGGTGTTACTACCGCTTTGTGAGCTTTAGAGCATATTTTGAACATTATTAAAATAAAACTTAATCCAACAAGATTATTTTAGAAGTTATTTTAAAGTGAAATCGATTGATCCTTTGACAAGTCTAAAACTCTGGATGGGTGTTTTTGTTTTATTATACAAGGTTGCTAAAAAGTATGGAAGCAGTTGAATATCTCGGGAACGGTTAATTGGATCTTCTTGAAATTTGGGCTATACTTAAAAATACTCAAGCTCCATTTTCTGTAATTGAAACTTTTTCTGGAAGTGGATAGGACGAAAGGGAGCAGTTGACTGGCCAGTTAGGTCACCTGATTTAGTCCTACTTGACTTTTTTCCTCCTAATATTGGAACAGATTTATTTGAAAACTTTGTACATACAACGTATTCACTATTGCCAGGAAGTAAATGGAAAACATTTCGAACATTTATTGTAAAATTATTGTTTTTTAAATGTTAATTTGATCTTTGTTCAATAATGTATTTTTTTTTAATTTTTCAAAAAGTGTTCATAACAATGTATTTACTATTTACAATCAATAAATCGGGATATTGTTATTTCTGGAATATTTTGTAAATTATTTGGAAACAGATTTAAATCAATTTACGTTGGCACCTTTGTTTCAGTTTATGTACTCTCAGTTCTATAATTTTTACAATGATTGAGTACTAGTATAATTTTTGGATAAAGTGTCCTACGCCAAGACTGTGGCAGGTGATAGTATTGTCAAGGTTAGCTACTGTTCGCGAAAAACGATTTTCCGATTTTCAGTATTTTGATTTGACAATTTAGAATTCAGAAAAAATGCACTATTTAAAAATGGAACTTTTGACTACGAGTGCTATTTAAAAAAAACAAGTTACCCCTTGCAGACTGTAAGGTTTATTAAGTGAGTAAAATCATTGCTAAAAATTTATATTCCAAAGTTATAATTTAAGAGAGCGGTATATTTAGACTCTTGTGATGATGTGGGTGTTACCGTTTTCTGAGCCTTCTAGTATATTTTGAACATTATTAAAATAAAACTTAATCCAACAAGATTATTTTAGGAGCTATTTTAAAGTGAAATCCAGTGATCCTTTGACAAGTCTAAAACTCTGGGTGGGTATTTTTGTTTTGTTATACTTATATTTAGTGATAAAAATGATACAACGTTCATAAGTCACTAAACTGAAACGTAATAGGTTCCAGAAAATAATAAAATAAATTGATAAACACTTCATATTTATTTTATACTTTCAAGAACACATTTTCTGATAACTGTAATAGACGGAGAATATACAGGAAACGCTGCAATAATAGCTCTAAATTCTTCTTGAAAATATGGAATGGTGGGTGAAACGTGTGTTCTAGAGATTTAAAACAAACTTCTTAGGCATATTTTTGGGATGATTTATCCATATTTTTTTGTTGTTGATGTCCGTTTTCATAACTTCTGTGACCTGTTGAATTCAGCCATATCGACATGTAAATCATAGACTAACTTAGAAGTGCGGTAAAAGTATTAAGTCCTCGGGCCTGTGTTCCACCCCTGAAAACAGTGAAAATAAGTACATATTTACAAATTTAATAAGTATATTATTGTATTTACATTTTTTGTAAGTGTAAAAAGAAAACGATGTCGTGTCCGACAGATGTTCGGTATATTTTAGGTTTAGTAGAGTTCGGGAAAATGGACACCTGACTCTCCGTTTTCAAAAATGGTTATTGGAAACCCTCAGTAAATCGCTTGGGATTAAGGTAAGGGTAATTTACAGCCCTGACCTTGTCTGCGGTTGCTTACCTGAAAGGAACAAAGGTTCTATGAAGCAGACAAGCTATAAAATGCCTTCTGTTTAAGATATTTTTAGAACAAACAAAACATAGGTAAAATTAATTCAGTTTATTTTTCACAGCGAAAGATCACTTGAAATTGTATAATTGTAAGAGATTTTTAAAAATAGAAAGGATCGGGAATTTTTCTATAAATCTCTTCCATAAACACCGTTAGATTCACTGTTGTTATTGTAATCTTTAATGGTCAAAGACCTCCGGTTCGGAAAACCCTTGATCCTTTGGGACAAGCAACCCAAAAGCAGACAACCGTTGTAAATCATCCCTACTGTTATTATCCTAAGCAGTTCATTGAGGGCTCCCAATAAATATTTTTGGAAACAGAAAGTCAGTGTTCACGATTTTCCGAACTCTACTCCTTTTTCAAAAGTATTAAGTATTTAAAACATGAAAAGTTGGGAAATCTGATTAAGTCCAGAACTTATTTTTAAACTGTGCTGCGATAATATATAATTAGGAGTATATTATAATTTTTCCATAAATCTCTTCCATAAACATCGTTAGGTTCACTGTTGATATTGTAATCTTTAATGGTCAAAGACCTCCGGTTCGGAAAACCCTTGATCCTTTGGGACAAGGTAACCCAAAAGCAGGCAACCGTTGTAAATCATCCCTACCATTATTATTCTAAGCAGTTCATTGAGGGCTTCTAATAAATATTTTTGGAAACAGAAAGTCAGTGTTCACGATTTTCCGAACTCTACTCCTTTTTGAAAAGTATTAAGTATTTAAAACATGAAAAGTTGGGAAATCTGATTAAGTCCAGAACTTATTTTTAAACTGTGCTGCGATAATATCCATTGTTTTAAATAATTATTAATATTGTAACAATTGTATTTTCAAGGTAATATCCCACAATATAGCGAATAATAATATTATAATAACTTGTAACACACCTCAAAAACTTAAATTTAATATTTATGAACGGAGGGCTTTTTGTTCGATATCATAAATTAGACGGTTTTGTCTGCTAAAGGGTGGTAATTTACTGAGTCCAGTGCTAGATTCAGCACAACGGGATTGCGATAAGTTTGTTAGGAACAGATGCTGCTGCATTTCCGACCGCTTAGACCCTAGTTTATTGAAATGTTGCCCAAGCCGCTGTAGACTCCACATCACCAAAAAATCGTAAATAGCGATAAATGACCCTCGAACTGTCGCCCACTTTCGTATTTTATTTTTTGGTGGTGTGATTTGCAAAATGAGATTGAAAAAAATCTCTAAATAGGAAAAAGATAGACATGTGATATTTATGTTCGTTATTTAAATATTAAATACAATCATCGACAAAATCGATTTTAAATCCGAGTAGATGCTGCAGATTCCTTGGTCAATAAGTACGTCTCTGTTTTGTACTAAACCCTTGTCCCGTTTGTAATTTCAAGGCAAACTTAAGGGCACCTATGGAGTTTGTCCGCAGTCAAGGTCCACCGTAAAATTTGATGGTTTAAATTTATTTTTCTTAGAACGTCTGAATTTGTATAATTAAAATATATTTCAACTGTCATCAATTTTTTGAAAGGGATGAATAGGTAAATTTATTAATAATGTCAAAATAATTCGCTGTTCTGCAGTTTCGGTGATTATGACTATGAGTATCGATATAGATAAGAGCATTGGCAATTATGAAATAAATTTGTCCAGTTTCCGAAAGCACGTTGGTTGGTAATAGCCAATACAGTCAATTAAAGATATCAGTGTCCAAAGGTTACACGCTTGGAACATGTTTTTTAATTCAAACCGAATTTAGTTGTTAAAGATCGCTTGTAAAGCTATAACTAAACAGGTCTGCCATGATGCGATATTCATCGTAGAATTTTTTAGTTTTAGATTATCTTGTAATCTGCATCGTTTAGGTAGTAGTTTTTTTTAACAGGCTGTGTGATACTTTTTCTCATGTTCACAACCTAATCGTTTAGAATTTACATCAGTTTTCTACTACATTTTTCTTCTTTTTTATACGTCAGAGAGAGTTAATTTGATCTGAGTATTTAATGGTTAAGGGGGCATCTAGCACTTTAGGAAAGTTTTTTCGAAAGGTCCCTGGTGTGAGTTACTGAAAATAAAATTGTACGTTCGTCACAATCACCCAGTTACAGTGGTTACTTCGCTTAGCTATTGCTCGGAAACAAATGTGTTTTGGCAAAAACATGCTTTCTATTTATTTATGGTAATCTAGTTTTGCTAACACTAATTTGAAAAAACGTAAACCATGAGTCGACCACTTTCAACCTGACAATTTTTCTGTTTCGTGGTGTTTTGTTAACTTGTTGGTGATGTAAAAGTGATTGCAGAGCCCCCATTTATCTATAAACTGACAAGTTTTTGAGAGGAATTGTCAGGAGTATGTTTTAATATAAAATGTGACATGAGTAGTAAGTACTCCTATCGATCCGTCTTTGTCTAGTTTTTTCAGATTTACATTGTGCCGCGTCTAAAAAATGTCTGAAGCCTGAATTTTTGCAATAGTCTATGTCGGAATGAGAAACTACTTGGATTCGTTTCCAGTTTTCATTTTTTGCTTAGGTTGGCGAGTGCGTAAATACGACTCTCGACACAATTGCCCAATCATGCCATAACCTACTCTTGACGAATTGCAAAAGAAATAATTGTAAAGTAAGAGCAACAATACAATTAACATGTTTGACTATTCGCAGAATTACTAAAAGCATTTAATTTTTTCCCACGAGTGTGATGAGCCAATCTCGGTGCTTACACGGAGTGAGGAAATTGATTCGGCTGACACTAGGATTAGCTACCTATGCTTTAGCAATTAGTGGCTTTAAGATTCGATGGCGCCTGCTGTTATGTGTGAAAAAGATAATTTCACCAAGATGACTCCACTTTTCTTTTAATAAAAGATTTTAATTTCGGCGGATTTTTCAAAAAGCGCGGTGAATTTTGTGGAACAAATTTTAATCCGAAGCAGAAAAAGCACAATAACGCGAGGCTTTCGGTGTGAATGGACGAAAAAACAAACTTGAAAAGATACGCTTTATGTATCGGCCACAATATTTTTTCAGCTTGATCATACAGGTTTTGAAGCGGTGTACATTTCATCACATCTCACTTACACGCAATAATGAAAAAATCTTGCGTGTACGATCTAGAATTGAGATCAATTCTATGCAGAATTTTAAAAAAGGTTATTATTTCTCGGAGGAATTTTTGTGTCAGAGATATAGTGTCCGGTTTCCAGCACAATATAAAATATTGCAACAATTTATCGGCAGGGAAAAGTAGTAAAACTGGATGGATAACTGGCGCTATTACGCTAAATATTTTATAAGAATTCACGCGACACATCTGAAACTGGCGCTGAAAGTTATTATGTTGTTGTGAGCCGGATGAAGTTCTCTTGCGCTAAATTTTAATAATGTATTTTTAATATCTCTGAAAAAATGTTGTAAACGCTTATTTTTTTTTACTGTTTTTTTTTAACAAATCAGCTTTTATATATTTTATAACAAAATGAATATATTTATGATTTTCGTTAAATAATCCAATTTGTTAATTAATTTGTTACAATTTAGAAAAGGACTCGTGTTACACAGTTTATTCCATTTTTATGGATGCAAACAAAAATATGTAAAATTCTATTTTAAGAGAAACTGTTCGTTACGTAATCGGATCATACGTTTTAATTTAATTATTTTTACAATCTTCTCTTTATTTAACGTAATCGTAATTCTTTTTGAATTTACAAGAATTCTTTTGAAACATCGGGAATTTATTACGAAGAAGTGTAATTTTTAGAAACCAACAAAAATTGCAGAATTTGTTGTAATCGTTGTAATTATTTTGCTATTAATTGCTAAAATAGTATCTTATAATTGGAATAATTTATTATTAATCAGCCACTTTACACATGTTACAAATGGCTGCACTGCTAACACTTGTCACAAGTAAAACTGAAGTGGATGTCAAATTAGTTGCAAATCTTGATCAAACTGAGTTCCGTTATATTAAGGGCCGGTTGCATAAACGCAAATCAAAAATTTGATTATTGTTAAATCCAGTTAACAATCATCAAGTCACATAATGCGTTGCTCAAACGCCAATCAGTTGATGTTCATCAAATTTTTTGATGACAATCAAATCCATACGTCAAATACAGAAATCACCAATCATCCGTTGCATAAACGCCAATCAAGGACTTGATTAGCATCAAAACGCATTTTGATTAACGATTAGTTAATTATCCGAAAAGCAGTAATTAAAGTTTGACAGCTGGCGGTTTTACAGCAATTCGACTCCTAAAAACCGAAAATAAATACAAAAAAGGTTCAATTAAATTTTATTCAGGTAATTTTAAATACATGTGAAATATACTTTTTGTTGTAACAGCTGTAAATTGTAGTTTACCTCAAAATGTCCGTGTCCTTAACGTTAACGTCCTCCAGTTCCTCTGACGATTCCGATGTTCCTGTTCCTAGAAGACCTCGAATTTTTCGAGACAGGTCCGACCCTTTCGATAGGTACGACGATATCGACTTTAAGCAAAGGTATCGGTTTTCAAAAAATAGCGTGGTGGAAATTTTAAATCAGATTGGAGACCGGTTAGATCCCTTGACAAACCGTAACAAGGCTCTAAACAGTAGAGAACAACTCTTGATTTGTCTCAGATTCTATGCAACAGGAGCGTTTCAACAATTAATTGGGGACTCTGTTTTGGTACATAAATCAACAATTTCAAGAATAATCTACAAGGTCTCCAAGGAAATACTGCGATTGAAGGGCGACGTGTTGAAAATGCCTACCTTGCAGGAAATACCAACAATACATAGAAAATTCTTCGAAATCCGGGGTTTTCCGTGTGTCATAGGGGCAATAGACGGTACGCATATACCAATCCAATCGCCAGGTGGACACTTGGCTGAAACTTATAGATGCCGAAAAGGTTTTTTTTCGCTCAATGTCCAAGTAGTTTGTGACGCGGAGCTTCAAATACGACATATCATAGCTCGCTGGCCAGGATCTGTCCACGATTCCACCATTTTTAATGACTGTCCGTTACCTCCTGAATTAGAACGAGGCATGTATGGCGCTGGATATCTTCTTGGAGACAGTGGCTACGCATGCAAAAGATATCTTTTGACGCCCTTCATTAATCCAAGAAACAGGGCTGAGGAAGCATATAATGCTTCCCACAAAGCGACCAGAAACACAGTTGAAAGGTGTTTTGGAGTTTTGAAACGTCGCTTTCCAGCTTTGTCTATGGGATTGCGACTAAAAATGAAAACTAATATGATGGCAATCGTCGCCTGTGCAATTTTGCATAACCTGGCAATTATTTTTAAAGATGACTGGCCAGAAGATCACCTTGAAATTGAGGAAGACGATGAAGTCATAGGTGGTGACCCCATGGAAGGAAATTTTGCTATGAGAACTCACCTTGTAAATACTATATTTGCAGAAAGAGTTTAACAAAAATGTTTAATAATGATTATTATAAAACTAAAAAAAAACTCTTCGATTTCCAATTATTGAATTTGAATTTTCCAATTCGATTTCTACTTTTTTAATCTGCAAATATTTTAATTGTAAGCCTTTTTGAAAGTTTTTGTTTGTGTTTATTTTGCAAATTCACTAAAAATTATTTTCATTTGTATATTTTTTATTTTTTATTACACTGTTTTTCTTGGAAAGGGGGATTTTATTTTTCTCGTTCGGAATGGAGGAGGCAGGGCTATGAGGTTCAGGATTTCCTGGAAAAAAAATGCGTTAAAAACAAGTAAAGTTATTGAAAATATATCTCGTTATGAGAGGTCAGATTTATAAGATCATGTATGCATGACGATTTGTCCTAGTATACAAACCGAAGTATTGTGCTGTATCTGTTTTTTTTCACCTTTTTTTTGTAAAAAATCAAATCTTCATCTATTATATTTATTTGTCATTTCCAGCTCACCATCACCCACGTCTGCACTCATACCTTCATCCCTGTTGTCTGTTTTAATAGAAATAAACGCTTCCTTCTAAAAATTAATAACCACATTGTATAAAAATATTGTAGATCCAGCTTGTAACTTAATTTTTTCAGCCCTTTCCTTTTTTAAGTTTTGTGTCGAATTTTGATAGTCTGAACATCCCTAGGCCCCTCAATGATGGTAACATTGAATTCGTCTTACATGATCTCTCAGCAACATTCTCTTCTTGTACAGAAACTGCATCTGTTTTCTAATATATGGGCATATCTACAAAAGAGGAAACCGGATAAGAACAGGCAGGCACGAGAGAAAAGATTTTCCGTTGATAAAAGTGAAATTTATGCTTTGATAACGCGGTCTAACCAATTTTACTAGTAACTTATGTGTTTTTAAACGTACTTAAAAACTTACCTCAGAATTATTTGTACTGAGTTTTTTGATGGGCTGTGAAATTTTTCGACCTTTCCATAACTTTGGTACTATCCATCGTGAACAATTTTCAGAGGAACAATAGCCCAAGAACAACAACAAACTTTAACTTCCACCATTAACGATCACAAATATTTAACATAATCTCAAGATGTGACGCAAATATTTCGCCACATGCTAGTCCGTTGGCCAGGATCTGTCCATGATGAATTAAAACAGGATATCTTCTTGGAGATAGTGGTTACACCTGCAAGAGATACCTTCTCACATCTTTCGTTAACTCTAGAAATCGAGCTGAGGAAACATCACAAAGTTATCAGAAACACAATTGAAAGGTGCTATTGAGTTTTAAACTGGCGATTTCCAACATTGTCGATAGTAACCAATATGATGATCTGCATTTGATGATGGTGAGTGCGCGGAATTATATCTTACTGCTGCAGTCCCCCAGTTGAAGTAAGGTGTGTTTTACGGCGAGCAGTGGGGACTCTTTGATGTGGTCCATCACCAGTGCGTCGCGTAAGGAGTATTCACAGCTGATAATAATACTACTTTTGCAGTACTATATTACTTCAAATAATAATACTCGGTGTCCTTTTTAATTTTTCAACCACAGTTATCTTGAAATGTTATATTATGTTGATATAGTCCAAAAGGAAAATATATTTGTCGACGCGGCAGCACTGGGTCGAGCGCCTGAGACTTTATTCCGCGCCTGGATGATGATGAAAATATCATGGCGACCTGGAAAACAAATTTACGATGAAAACTAATCTTGTAAATACGGTATTTTCTGAAAGTTTAATGAAGAAGTTTAATAAGTATTGATTCTAAGAATTTATATTTAAACTAAAATTAAAACTAAAAACACCCTATCTATTGATTAATTACTATTAACAAGTTTTTCTAATTCTAATTCTGCCTTCCTAATTTGTAAATTTTTTAATTTTAAATCCTTCTGAAAAAGTCTTTGCTTCTGACGAATTTCTAAATTGACCAAAAATAATTTTCGTTCGTAAATTTTCTGTTTAATATTTGAACCGCTTCTCTTTGGAACTCGGAATTTTTTTCGGCGGATTGGAATGGAGGAGGAAGGATTTTGGGGTTCGCTGTTGTTAACGTTTCCTGGAAAAAAATCTGTTGTAAAACTAAATGATTTTTTTTAAATCAATCTCAATATCATAAAAGATCATATTAAAAAGATGCATGACCATTTGTTCCAGTATACAAACCAAAATATTGTGCCCCATCATCAAAACTGTTTTCTAACGGCTGGAGTTGATCCGCCAACAACTCTCCCAAAATTGCGTCAGCTCCTGTTGGCAAAATGGGGCTGTAACTTCCACCTCCTGTTTTTTTTGTCTTTTTCTGTAATATTTCGAGTGTCATCTATACTCTAGATATACCTACAATATGGTAACCCATACCTTTTCTATTGTTTCCAGGACCTGTAAAGCTTCCGTAATTTCCATTTCTGGTTCACCTGTGTCCTGGGAGGTTCCCTCACCTCTGTTGTCCAGCTTATTTTCCAGGATTGAAATATATGTTTCTTTCTAGAAATTATTAATTGTGTTGTAAATACTAAAATATTGTACATTCCATTTGTATTTTACATTCTTTTCAGCCCGTTCCTTTTTCAAACTTCTCTTGGTATTCTGGTAAAAAGTCTTGAGCGACTGAACATCCCTAGGTCCCTCTGTAGTGACTGCGTTAAATTCGGTTTTTATTTCCTCCCAACAATTCAGTTTTTGTTTGACGGAAACGGCGTCGGTCTTCTTGTTTTCTATTATATGGGCATATCTATAATAGATGAAACGGGATAGGACCAGGTACGGGAGAACGGAGTTTTCGTAGCTTTATTAATAAAAGTGGAAGAGGTTTAATAAAGGAATATATGTATAAATGGGATCGGGAAACCTCATTGTTTGAGATCCATTATAAAAATAACTTCAAAGACTTTTCAGTATAAAAAATGAATGCAAGACACTGTTTGCTAACTGTTTAATAATAATCAAACTCATTTGCTATTAACTAACCGCTGTTAACCACTTTTACTAGAAACTTCGGTGTTTTTTAACATACCTACCTAAAAACTTACCTTTGAATTATTTGGGTTAATTCGCTTTTCTCGTGCCCGGTGAAATTTTTCGATCTCTTAGGTGCTTTTGAACTGGAGCTGCTCATCTTGAATGTTTTTAAGAGATAACACACCTCAAAAACACCGACGAAGGCCGCACCAATTCACCACAAAACAACGAATCAAAACGTAAATTTTTAACATAACCTCAAAATATCACGCAAATGCCATTTTATGCTGCGTTGCCGGTTGGTGCGCGCTATCAAATAGCGACTTGATGATAATCAGTTAACAAAGGCTTAATTATTGTTTCAGCAACCCAATCAAAGTTGATGATAATTAAATATTTGATGACAATCAGTTGATTGGAGATTTGATTTGCGTTTATGCAACCGGCCCTAAATGGAATCCCGTTCAAATGAGACCCTTAATTATCAAAACTTCAGCAGTAAACTGAGCACAGTGTTAGGCTCTGTTGTATGTTAATATGTAGTTAAAATTGACTAGATTCTCACTGTCAAATATATGACAAAAACGAAACAAAGTACGAATTATAAAAAGTTATGTATATACGGGGTGTTTGTTAAAAATACGGCAAACGATCAGGGGGTTATTCCTTAGATTATTTTAAGATTTTTGACCTTGGATGATTTTCGGAAAGACGCGTTGCTTCGAAGATACTGTGTGATAAAAGTAAAGTAAAAGTACGGTATATAAGAGACTTGGATTTTTAATTTGAAAACATAAGTGTACACGACTCAGATATAGAGGTATATAATGAAATAAGAAACAACCTGGAAGTTTTAAAAAAGTTCGGCAGGCCATGAGGAGATTAAGGATCTTTACATTTAATATGAAAATATAGAAATTTAACAAACAGTTTACGTTATTTTTACGGATTTTTTCATGAATTCATAAAATGTTTTTGTTTTCGAAAAACTTTTGTCGCCTTGTTCTTTCGAAATGAAGCGTCTTTCAAAAAATCCTTAAAATAACGCAAAGAGTAACTCTCTAAATTTTTGTCGTCTGTTTAATAGACACCCTGTATATTTAGAGGCTAAATTTGGTTAGTCATCCGACACAAGTAGGTCGTTTGCATGTCTTAGAGAATCCTAAAACTCTTCTTTTTGAGTCAGATCTGTGTAAATAATCTGTTAATCTAAGAGTGAAAATTGAAAAGGTACCACAAAAGTCTGTAGCGACATAGACAATTCATCAAAAGGAAAATATATGATCGTAAAAAAACTCTTGTAGTAGGGTGTGCAATTTATTTTTTAAAATAATGATGTTGGCATGTCAACAACAACAAAAAAAATTTCAACATAATTATTTTAAAAATAAATTGCACATCCTATTAGAGAAGTTTTTTTCGATCATGTCTTGATTGTTTCTATATTATTGTAGCTATAATTATTACTCAAAAAATTGGTCAAAAGTTCTTAATACAGAACTTCCCTCTGACAGCTTTTTCGAAAAATTATAAGATTTAATTTTGGGAATTTATTTTCTTTAATAATAACCCCTATAACTTAAAGCAAAGGTAAAGAGTTCCAATAATAAATTTAGGTGCAGTGTAATACTAATAATAAATAACAGTACTGTATTGCCAAATTTTTGGGAAAATGAATTAAACTGTTCCTGATTTAATCAATTAATTTTTGGGGGATAAACAGATATATTGTGATTAAAAATTAACCACGCTAAGTTTAAAACGTCTGCAAGATTTCAAAGCATTCGGTTTTTCAGTTTCAAAAATTGAATTCCAAAATATTATACAATTTTGATTTTTTTTTAAAAGATCTGGATGTCTTTGGTACAAAGTCAACACTATACACACGTAAGAATATGTTATTTTATAAAACTTAAAACCCATTTACTACGCCTAATTTTGAGGTGACGTCAACACATTCGTGCGAGGATGATTATAAAAGTTTGGGTAGCAATTTATCATCTACACGATATCCATAAGACATATAAAATTTGATAACAATCCGTCCAGTAGTTTCGGAGATCATATGTCTAATTAAAATTGGCATAGACGACAGACAGGCAGAGTGAAACGGGAGACCACTTTTTTGTACTCTAGAGAGTCTTGAAACGTCGAAAAAATATGAAAGTGGCAAATCACCCGATGGACTCGATTGCAACATTTCTTTCGCTTATGTTTGGGAAGTAAAAATGAAAGTGAATTAAGAGAAAAAAGTCAAATTCAAAATGTCTTCCAAACATGGACAATTTTTTTAAGATAAAGGTATTGTGAAACAATGATCAGAGGGAGAATTTCAAACTGTTTTTTTTTTTGGAAAAGCCACCAAATTCATTTTCGTTGTAAAAACTTGTGACCTTTCGGAAGTTCTGGCTTCCTCGTGAGCAATGATGCGCCAGACTTTGGGATGAAACATTCGGTCGGGTAAACTCGGTCTGAGAATCGAGCGAATCGGGGCAAATAATCAGCTGTGCATCGCTCCACAGTTTGGATACAAGGTCGTTGCGTACGGCAATGATGCAACTGAACCTCGCGTAAGAGAGATTAACCGTCTACGGTACGAAAAAGTGTTTTCTTTAAATTTACGCATACTCAGCGGCCTTCATTGAATTATTTATATGCGAAATTACCTGTTAATAGATGGATAATCGAAATATTATTTAAATTGTTTTCTATATGAATCGATATCGTCCAAATCTATCGAAATTAGTAACTACAATAGTCAGATGCAGTTCTAGATTTTACTGAAAATATTTTTGCTTTAAGTTGGACACCAAATTCATCTGATAGATTTTGTAAGTGATTAATAGTGGTACTTCGTTCGATTGGGCCCCACGTCTCTGGGGACTAGTGGTGGGAGTCAATAATTTATTTTCACTAATTTTAGTAATAATTGTTGTTCGGAGTGATTCAGTGATTGTGTATGTAAGTCACTTTTTGTATTTCATATACCTATATATTTGGTGCGAGAGAATAAATAATATTTAAAATTTGAAAGCATTTTTTTTCTTCTGGGCAGTGAATAATTCTGATCGGTCAGGTTTTGTAATGAAATGCTAATTCGGGTAAACTCGGGTTGGGAAGACGAGCGAACGAGACAGAAACAGTCAGATGTGCTTGCTTGAGTATATTAATTTAAACATGTCAAATATAAATATGTTTTTGTTTGATATTTAGACAGATATTGTTGTTTCTTTCTTAGATTAATATAATATAATGTTGACGAAAATATTGATCTACAAATTGCATTAGGTGTGCTTCAGAAGCGAAGGAAATTCTCAGGGTGTAAATAACTCACAGATTTTTATTTTTTGCCTTCCAAAAAAACTCAACGTACTCTGCTTTTATTTTAGGCAATTTACTCGTACGTTGCTTTTAAATAAATGAAGCGGTGTTTTTTGCCAGCCGAGCGCTTAAAAAATAAATGAGTTTAATTCACAGTCCGGTCCTTTCTTTTTTTTGGAAAACCCGTGGCCCCATATTTATTTAACAGCATGGCACTCAGGTGACACTGGTCGTTTGTCACATTGGCAGACATTTTGTTGGACACTTGTTTTATTAACGGTTACACCTGCAGCTTGGAAAATTTTTCTTCATCCAATTTGTGTCTGTATCAGTTAATTTTTGTGGCTTCCAATTAGGAAACTGCTATACCGAAACTTTTAATTGGACACTAAGTGCCGCCACCACTCAAAGAAAATAAATAGCATCCAAACCCTTTGTAATTTTTCACAAAACGTGTAGCAGCATAATAAATGTAATTCGTCTTCCACCACAATTTTGATTCAATAAAATATCAATTTCTGGCGGTCTCAGCAACTCTGATCAGTTCGCACGACAAAAGCGTCCAACTTCTTAACACTGCGAACTTTTCCGGAAGTTCTTTAATTAGTTCAGTACATGACAGGCGCACGTCCTCTGCGACATCCCGAGAAAAATAAATCCGAACTAAGGTTTTTATTGTGGATCTTTATATTAGAACTTGCCAGCGGGTTGTCTAGAATAACACGGGGAAAATTCCCTCGACCGACAGGAAAATACCTGTGGCTTCTATTATTAGCAATCCATGTTTTCAAAGTGTTGCTGAAAAGGTCGATGGTCAAATAGATTAGGTAATTCGAGTGTAAATGTCAGCGTGAGTTAATTCATCAAATTAAATTTTGAAAAGGTGTAAATCAGTGATTGGAAACTTTCGTTGCTTGGGGTGACGTGACCGGACAATGACAGCGGTTTTACTGTATGTTCATCACACGTACAAAGGAGTTTTATTGGTGACAAAAACGACAAGTTTCTGCTAGAACGTTGGGAGAAAATTTGTCTCGCTATGAGGTTTTGTCACTTAGATAGAAGACGCAGATTTTTCTAGATTTATGCAGTGAATCAGTTTTTAACCACGAAGACTACTCAACAATATTTTCCCGTGAAACGATAAGAGTTGAGTTGTCGGTGTTGGGAAGGAAAAACCTCTGGAATTCTCACGTTTACGTTAACAAAGGAATTTCACACCTGTCCTTTGGAGGGACGGTTAAAAATTACCTGGGCTGGGGGATGAACAGGTATTGTTGATCGTACGCTGAACTAAATAAAATTCTAGGCATACCTAAACAAGGCAAGTCATCGTCCTTCCATAATATCGAGTATTACTTGTGTACACAGCGTTTCACCAGTGGCAGAAGCATTAATATATTTTGTGTGTCAAGTTTAATTGCTCGAGTTATTTATGTCTCGTAGATTATCTCATTTTAATAATAATTAATTCCAGACGTTTCGCATGATACATTGCATTGCATTTGCTCGCACCGTGGGTTATTTTTCCAATTTACCACTAATCCCCTCACACTACGCAAAAACTTGAATGCTGACCTAAAATCCAAATGCGAAGCCGCATATTAATCACGAAAATTTTTACAGAAAACAGGACAATTACATAACGGTGTAATCGTAGCCAGTTTCTGCGAAGTCTTGAAATTATCGTTTAGAAGTTTATGGTCTTGTTTAAATAACATCTTGGTTTATCTGTTTTGCGAACGTTTTTGCCTTTAATTGCAAAGTGAGCCTTAATGAAAATTCATTTGCTTGAGTTAGCACTCGTCCGATGACAGTGTTCGTAGCTTTAGCGCTAATTTCCACTAATTACGTTAATTGTTCCCATTAAGATCTTTGAAAATTTCCGAACTATGACATAACGAATTTTTCGGCTTATTGTTTGTACATGCAAGAGAAGAAAATTGCAATTTTTATAACAAGATTATGTTGTAATGTGTTGTTATTCGTCATGCATCACGTAATTGGTCGTTTCCTTGTTATTATTTTTCCATATAAATCTGTCATTAACGTGTAATTAGAGCTACACAATGGATTCTTAGACGATTCCGGATTTTTTAATTTAAACAATTCGGTTTTGGTATGCACCTAGAGAAAAAAAATTGTATCATATTTTACGAGCATGTCTAAAAATAATTATGTTATATGGTGCAGTGGATTTGAATGAAGGACAATAACCACGTTTCTAATTCTAGACAATCTTAATTAACTAGTTTCAACAGAACTGGGAATAATGAACAACGCTTTTCCAGCTGAAGGGCGTTGGTTTCTTAGAAAGAACTACTCAAATGTTATTAAAACCCTTTTCTCTAATAAGTTAACAAGTCCGCAGAAACACTAAACTCAACCTAGAATATAATCAAATTTGTTTCATCACTTCACAGTTGTTGAGTTAGGAACCTCAGCTTATACCTCGAATGTCAACAGTCATATTTGTGAGTAAAGATTGTAACGTAAGTTACCTAAAGTTGAGTCACCATTCTCCAGTCGTCTTTTGGTAAAATCTGAAACTTATGTCATGTCATGTTTGTGTAATATTAATGGTACAATAACAGATATCAGTACACGCACAGAATTCCTTCTGTTTAGCTCTTCGTTTTCGTGCAAGAGAAATTGTATTAAAATTGTAAAATCTTCAACTTTCAACCAGCGTTCTCTGTACCTCCAATCAGTAAACTCAACCGCCACTTTGAGCGACATCAGTGCCGTGTTTTTTGTAACATGAGAAAAAATTGGTAAAACGAAATTAGAATCAATGGTTATTTGTATGTACAACGAGGGCGTAAACTGATCCTTTGGCGTTCGAAACAGAAAGTTGACACGCGACGTGAAGCAGAGCGCGACAATCTCTTTAGAGCGACAAAGACACTTGCACCTCGTGATAAACAATATTTTTTCTACAACGTGGAAACTAGGATTGTATAGGATGATGAGGGCGTATCTTCGATAATATGTTGTTTTCAAATGGATCACTTAATAAGATAATAAGTGATAACGTTAACTTCTGAACCATGAGTTTGCTGATCTCTCGATACCCATATTCGAAGTCCTGGATCTGGTCTGAAATAAAGCTGTGGTTCTGGTGTGTACTGATGATACAATGGGTCTAGACACAGTATCACTACTTACTGATTTTACTACCTTTTCCCATCAGGCTAGAATGGATCAAATTTTTGTAGGTTCGTTCATCCGACTCGAAGGACCAATTTTAAGTTGGGATGTTTCGAGGGCATTGAAAGATAGAAACTGATTTCATCGTTTTTTATTATGTATAAGGTGATTACCTCGGTGAGGATTCGTCGATTACTTGCGCATAACCGGTATATAATAATTACGATGAATAATATGAGATAAGTGCTCATTTTATTTAAGTTTAATTTAAATTTATCTAGTATTTTGTTTATTCTTCCTTGACAAATGTCGTCTTTGTGTTGCCTACGGTAATATTGTCAATTTGACAGTTTCAAATTTTTTTTGATTACGAAACTTTTTATATGCGCTGATACTAGACCAGTCTGACTAAAAATAGATATCGAATAGTTAACTCAAGATAGTAGTTTTCCTTTGGTTTCAATTACAAAAACCGATAAGTCAAGGAATGTTCTAATCGATAAAATGGAGGAGTTGAATTTAATCACTATTTGTTTTGTTTAGAAACCATTGAACTTTAATGTAAAAAATTATACTGGCAATACTAACGTATTCCTTGTCACAGTCAAGTAATTGTCGAATAGCTGCAATACCAATATAATTTTAAAAATAAATTTCATGGCGCACCAGATGACTTTTTTTTATCATAAGGTATCAGTGTTAGTACTTACAATATTTTGTTCCTTAGAGTTAAAAATCTTGTTCTTGTCAGTTTTGTTTAAACATCACGTCCTGAGGAAAGATTTTCTGTATTCACGTAAGAGCCTTAACACTGAATTAAACATGTTAGAGTGTCTCTGCATTTTAACGTGATTTAAAAGAATCTTTTTTTGTTTGACTGGTAAATCAGTCAAACAAAACCTGGATCAGTGAGATATTACTTGATTAGATAGTGTTAAGGGGATGTTTATAGGTCAGGTGTATGTAATTAAGGTAAATTAAATTAATTATTGTGGAAGTTTCAACTGAAATGGTAGTATTTCGTGGGAAACAGGTGGATGTAGCCCATTTTTCATACCCATCCGGTTGGAGCATTATAGGTCTATTTATTATTATTGATCCTCTAATTTATTTCAGAGTTTGGTACAATTACTTTAGTAATAGACAGTGTGCCCCAGTTTCTTGTTCCATTCGAGTATCTCTGTTATCTGAAAAGGTTGAAATTTGAAATTTGGAAAAATTAATTGACAATAAAATCTGCGAAGTGAATGATATCGCTCTTGTCTCTACTTCCCTTACATTACGAAAAAATAAGTCTGTCTGTCGTCTGTCTGTGTCGATTGTTATTATACAGATAATCCTCGAAATCACGGACCGTCTGTTGTAAAATTTTATGTAATTTAAAAATATCGTGGAGATGGTACAACGCTAACCAAAGTTTACCTAACCATCAGTAATTTTATGACGTCCCCTCGTTATTTTCCGTAGTAAAAGTTATCTAAAGTTTATAAAACAATATACTTGTGGTTTATGAATCCGCTTTGATTTATTTGTGCAATATTTTTGACATGTTTCATGACATTCATGTAGCCACCATTTCGCCCATGGATCAAATACCTTGTGGGCGAGTTGGTTAACTGGCGGATTGTCGAACTTGTGCTCTTTTACACTGTGACTGGTATTATCAATATATAGTAGTAGTTTACATACAGGGGTTATCATAAAATAAATAAAATTTTGAAACATCCAATTGTACATTTTTTCAAAAAATTGTATTTAAGCGACGAAGGTAGTTCTGTCTTAATAATGTTGGACTAATTTTTTAGTTCAATCTACATGCTCCACTTTAATGTCATATGAATTTAAAAAACTAAAAGTTTGTAAAGATTAATTGTGGTTTTCTTTTTTAATAATAACTTTTATTATCAAAATTTTTTATTTTTTAATCTCAATCTCAATATGGAGGAAGTAGACTTATTATTTCTAGGTTTTTGTTTCATAAAATGAAGCAAATATGTTTAAATTAACTCATTTCTTTTGCAGTATAAAACTTTATGTAATCGAAATTTTGACTACTTTGTTCTTTTTCAGTTTCTAGGAATTGACGCTATAAACTTTTCCATTGATTTTCATATGAAATTTTCATGTAGAATTTGCTTTACTTCGCTCTTGTTTCCAAAAATATTGTTCATTTGTCAAATTTTAATTCTTTTGATCTCGAAACATGAAAGACATTTGTTGGGAACTCCTTCAAGTTTCTTTGTATTCGTTCGCTGCGTAATTTAATTTAAAAATAAAAATTTCAAAATTTCTCAATTTCCATTTTTTTTTAATTAAAAATAAATGTTTCGGGAAAATGTTCGTTAGTTTGTAAGTAATGTTGTCAAATATTGACCAATTTTTGTTGAAGAAGATTAATTCTGGCTTTTCTTGTTTATAATGACTTTTTTATTAAAAGTTTTATTTTTTAGTCTCAAAAATTGACGATAAGGTTATTTTACACAAAATCAAATTTGGAGGAAGTATATTATTTCTAGTTTGTTTTTTTTTTTTATTAAATGGTGCTGAGTTGTAGTCATGAAATAACACAAAAATGTTTAAATTAATTTCTTTTCAGTATTAAATTTTATATAATCGAAATTTTGACTACTTTGTTCTTTTCGATTTTCTAGGAATTGTTGCTATAAAAGTTTGGATTGATTTTATTATAAAAGGTGTTCAAATTTTCATGTAGAATTTATTTTACTTCGCTCACGTTTCAAAAATATTGTTAATTTTGCAAATTTTAATTTTATTGAACTCAAAACATGAAGAAAATTTTTGGAAACTCCTTCAAGTTCACTTTTTTAAGTTTAAGTTGTTTTTTCGTCATTTATGGTTTCATTGTGTTTGTTTAAAAAAATAAGTGTCAAAATTGTTCAATTTCCAATTTTTAAAAATTAAAAATAAATGTTTCGGGAAAATGTTCGTCAGTTTGTAATTAACGACAACAAATCTTGGCCATTTTTTGTAGAAGAAGATTAATTGTGGTTTTGCTTATTTATAATAACTTTTGTTATCGAAATTTTTGCTTTTTCAAGAAAGTCAAATTTTGAGAAAATATATTTTTTCTAGTTTTTTTTTTTTTTTAACAGTGCTAAGTGAGTTGTAATTATAAACTTTATGTAATCGAAATTTTAACGACTTAAATGGTAAATTTGCACAAAAAACCATGTAAGTCCAATATACTTTGATTGTTAGATCACGTTTGTTTTTTCCAGAAATGACTTTAATTCTTTCTTCAAAAAGGATGTGGTACAATGTGTTGTGAGCGTATTAATTAAAATATGTACACCCATATCTATAGAAAGCTTTTTTATTTTTTTTTATTGCTGTAATACTTGATACGAATTTGTTTGAAAACATTTGCGACCTAACCACCATAGATTCTAAATTATACCGAGTGTCTCTCATCAGAACAGATAGAGATATTGAAACGCCGTTGTTTTTATCTTGAAGGGGGAATCATTCAACGGGAGAGATCGTTAAATAGTGGTAGTTGTTTATTTCACTCACCTTTCGTTTTTTTTATATTTATAAATTTTATTTTTTATCAACTGAAAATGAAATAAATATCAAAGTGTCTATGTCACTGCAATCGCAATTTAACGGTATACTAGAATTCGTTAAAAAATTAATATGTTGCAATTTATAAAAATATAGGTTTGCATCATATTTTCAATGCACCAGATTAAGATTCTCTCTTCAAGTTAAAAACAATGGCGTTTACAGAATTTCAATATTTTTTCAAATATATGAGGTTCTAGAATTGAACTGATAAACTGGGTTGTTGTCATTCTAGCATTTCTTCCAACATTAAACCACATTGGATTCGCGAGGGTCACTTAAGTCGCCCATTGGTTCGCGTCCTTGCTGCATTTATTAGTGTGAATTAGAATGCAGTTTAAGTAACTACGGCTGAATTAATGATGAATTTGTAATGCGATGATCTTGGCATTTTATATCTAATGTCTTGTATGAACGCCGCCTGATAGGTGTGAATTTGAAGGAAAATTAACCCTTTTTTTGTACCGTATAGTTACTAACTATTAGTTAGCTACCTGAAGTTTAGTGGCTCCGACGTGAGGTTCAGGTGCATTTTTGCACTAGTCATTTGCCACATTACCCGCAAGGGTTTGTATCTTGTAAATTAGTTACTTATCACGTGGTACACCGTTGAAAAAATATTACATTTAAGGCAGTTGGAACACATACACTATTCTGTTTGAAAAAAAGTTGATGCTAAAAAACTAGGGTCTATTTTTTTTAGGTTTATTTCTGCAATAATTAATTGTTCTAAATTTCAATCTTCTGTATTTTCAAATAAGTGTGATTATTTTTACTGATTTTTATTTAAATCCTTTACGTTTGATACTTATAAAATAAAAATAATATTATCCATCTGATTGGTGATTGTTTATGAGTTGGTCACAGTGGAGTCTAAAGATAGTCAGTCATTCTTCCCAGCGGAAATTCACAACCTTACATTCCTATTGCTCATTCCGTGTAAAGGAAACTTACCACAACATGAAAACATATACAATGTGTACTGGCAAAACATCTGTGGAGCGACTAATTCGGGTGCTACTGAAGGATATTATTTCCGTGGCAAATCTGACTAATGCAGAACGAATTTCTTGGGTAAAGAAAATTTTTTTCATTTAAGTGATGGTATCCATAAACTTTTTTTTTCGGTAAACCTATGAAGTCAGCGAACCTTTATTAATGTTGATGTTTGGCAATAATGTCACCATCGTGTTTATAGTCAATTGTACAAAGCGAAAGAATCTTTAGGTGAATAATGTTTATGTGGAAATTTGTGGTTATTAATTTATTCTTCATCTTTAACGAGTAAGCTTGTGTTACGTAAACACATGTAAGTTCGAAGTTATGTAGATCTTTTTTCCACAAGCACAGATTATTAAATATATTTTTCAGTTATAATTATAAAGTTTAGGGTAATAGGGAAAATACGTGACAGCTATTAAAATAATATTTTGGGATATTATACTTCTGCTGTGTTATAAGGAAAACAAGCGAAAGCGGAAGCAAAATTAGGACGCAAACTAACCTACATAAGAAAAATTTGCCTTACCGATGTTCCTTTCATTTCTTATTGATATGATATTCGAGTTAACCCTTGTCGATATTAATTTCTGTTGTTTTCGTGTAAGTGTGCAGTCACGAACTTAGTGTTTCCCGTTGCGGTCTAGTTTGCATTATGTAGAACGTAATCAGTGATTAAATGTTAATCAGGAAAAACATTTCATCAAAGTTCAAATATAGATCCGCCGATTAGAGCGTATTGTTTATGGCATTCTCTGGTAAAATTTCCCATCACAATTACCTAACAAGAGACTCATTCCATCTCAACACTGCAAGATATATTAACATATTATGCCAACCTACTGCGAGAGAAAGCATCCCACCGTGTAATTTCTGACATTGTTTATTTTACAACCCTCTCAGCATCACGAAATGGCTAAGGGCACCTTTACGCCGCGTTAAACACCGTCAATTTTTGTATTTTTCGCTCGTTTTTGATTCTCAGCTTCACGCAATATCGCAAGATTAATTTGTTAGTAGTCAAGAGTTGCATTTCGTTGTGACCACTGGTTCGGTGAAGCATTGCCTCCAAGATTATTATTATTAGTTTAAAGCGTGACCTTCATATTATTCTTATCATTTTCGTTCGTGATCACGTATTTTATTGGAGGCGATCGTATGCGGCTCATCTTCACATTCTCGATCGGGTGTTGTTATTATTATAACTGAAAAAATCCACGTTACAGTTGCATTTAAATTACTTTTCTCTGAAACACGTCATAATAACGTTTCTAGCCATCAATTTTAACAGTTTCGGCTTGTTATAAACTGCAACAATGAAAGAGATATTTATCGAACGTCGGAGAAAAAGTACGTTGAAAGAAAGAAAAAGGGAGACCGCCGCGCCGCTGTATCTCTTTTATTCGATTCGAAATTAATTATCCCAGTTGTTTACAATGTTAACATCATTAAATAACTTTATTGCATACTTCCATTGAAGATTATGTCTCCTTGTGCGCCTCCCATGCTGTTTAGTGTCGGAGATAATCGACTGGATATATGATGCACACGTTTTACAGGGCCGTAATTAGGAGACAGTATGAAAGAGAAAGGTACAAGGTTAAGCAATAAGAAGCAGGCAAGAAAAATGGCACGGACGTGAAGAGTGTAAAGTTTATGAAATTACAGAAAACTGGGAATACTGAAAGTGTACCAATGATCGATCGCTTATGAACTGCCAGTTAATGTTGAGAAATATTACTATAAGACAGGAAGAATTATTAGTATTATGAAAGAGTGCAGTCTTTAATATGAGCAATTAAGTTTTATTCTTGCTAGTTGTGAGAAACATTTAATTACTGCTCTTGTATTTTTATTTCTTCCTATAAAATACATAGAAAATGAGATTTGGGGACTACTTAATTAACGAGGAAAAATCTGTGTCAATGCGAAAAAAAAGCATCTTACAATAATTTTATGAATGAAAACTAGAATTCTTTAAATATTTTGACGATGTGTTCTAGAAATGAGTAGTCAAGTTAATATTAAATGATTAGTACTATTAATGGTGCTTCGGAATTTTTGAAAAAACAACATAGTTATGTATTTGAAAGCTATATTTTGTGGAATGAAGGAAAAAAAGCAAAAACAAAACAAAAACTGCATCAGCATTCGTTCTTAAATCTGTTTCTTTTGTTTTTATAAAAAATTATATTTTATCATTTAAAGACACATTAATAAAATTTAGTTAGTCGAAATCACTTCTTTTCAGTTATTCAAGAGAAAAAAACGCTATTTCTTCTGATTTGTTGTTACCATGAGTACCATGACCACATACGGTACATGACAATTTTTGAGAAAATAAACAAATTAGCTATTAAACTATTAATGATTTTAATGGTTAAATAATGGTTTCCGTGTATTTCAAGAAGTAAAAGGCTTCATATGGACATAAAATGTAGAAGTGATGCTTGTTTCATTGTAAGTTTGCATTTTATTAGTAATAAATTATTATTGAATTTAAAACAAACAAATATATGTGGTAGTACTCGGTACCAAAAGACTTTGAAATGATTCCTGTTATTTTTTACCGAAAATTAAAAAAAATTATTTTGCTAAATTTATTTTTATAGTAACCCATGCATAATAAGTTAAAACACATATTAGTGTGAACTTTTAAAGCACAGGTAAAGAAGCATGCTATGTGTATATCTCAAGTGAGTTAGTTTTTCCATAACAAAATTTTGTGAAGACTTCATCAATATTTTATCAAGGAGACGTATATCAATCTGGTTAGGTGCTGTGAAATACTACTAATAATAGTACTGTATGGTTAAATTATCGGGAAAAACGGGTGAGCCGTTGTTGACACTTTGTATAAGTAATTCTAAAAAATATGAAGGCATTGACCACACGTATAAACTGATAATATTTTGTATATTTTAGGTAGGATTTGTCGGCAAAATTTTGGGATGACGTTTTCATTAATGATTTAGAGTTTCGATTTTGCAGTTTCAAAGTTAAATTGCTAAATGCTATTATACAATTTTGATTTTATAATTCCCGAGCGTAAGTGAAATAATTGTAATCAAGTCTGTCGGCCGACTTTCTATTTTTACGTTTTCTCGACCTTTCATGACCCCTAGAGTACGAAAAAATAGGTCTCCCGTTTCCGTCTGTCTGTGTGTCTGTCTGTCGGTCTGTTTGCCACCCAGATTTATATTAGATAGATCCGATTCTTGTTAAACTTTGTATTAACATTATGAATATCATGTAGATGGCAAAACGCTAAACAGACTTTGTCTAACCATCCTCACCAATAAAGTAATGACGTCACTTCAAAATTGTACATAGTAAATGGGTTTTAAATTGTATAAAATAACATAGTCCTACGCACGCAGTTTATGACTCCGTATTGAGTTTTTACCTAGATTTTTGGGAAAAAAATCAAAGTTCTAAAACAATATTTTGCAATTTAGTTTTGAATCTGCAAAACCGAATGCTTTGAAATCTTGCAGATGTTTTAAAGTTCTGACAAGCATTATAAATGTTTAATAAAAATATATTTGCTTATCTCCTCCAAAAAATTGATGACGTCACTTCAAAATTTTGCCGAATAAATTATATCTAAAATGTACAAAATATGGTGAGTTGGTACATGTGATTTATCATTCCATTCATATTTTTTTATTTGCTTATATAGGATGACTAAAAAAATTAATGAATGCGTGAATTTATTTTATTGATTTAATCAGGAATTACAAAACCGATTGCTTTGAAATATCATATATTTGTTCATTCCCCCTAAAAAATGTAACTGAATAAATCGTATCTTAAATATGCAAAGTATGATGAGCATTAACATTTTTTAGAGATTATACAGGGTGCATAAAAAAATAATAATTGAGTCAATTTATTTTATTAATTAAATCAAAAATTGTAAAACCACCCCATTTTCCCAGAAAAATTTTCAATCTCCATTTTACACTAAATAAAGTAAGTCAGTGAAATGGAGAAAGGAGGTGGGCAGGGCTAAATTTAGCTTTTTTCTAGTTTTATGAGCAAGCAGCCCCTTCTTCGCTCCAGTGACCACTCTGTTCAGTCCTAGATTAGCAAGTTTTAACCCCGCCCACCCACCCTTTTTTTTCTTAGAGGGTATGTTATTTACCAAAATCAATTTTATCTTAGCAGGTACTAGTCCCGCCCACGCATGGTGTTCTCATTCTAACGATTTTATCTCTCTTCAATTGAGATCCACCTTTCATTCGCAGTAAATCAAATGAATCATTGAAATAGAGGCCGGGTGGGTGGGCGGGGTGAATTATATGTTTTCTTATAAAGTGGGAATGGGAACTAATAGAACGTAAGCTGTTAAAAAAAGCGTTCGTCGTATTTTTTTTTTTTTTTTTTGTTATACTACTTATTCGCTATAAATTTATTTCTTATTTCTGAAGTAGAGAAATTAGAGAACGGGTGGGTGGGTGGGGCCAAGTTTAACTTTTTCCTACAGAATCTTTTATAAGAAAGCAATAGCCCCGCCCACCCACCCCCTTTTCATTCCAGTCACTACTTTTAATATCGTTCATCATTTAGCAAAATCAATCTTATGTTAACAAATACTAGCTCCGCCCACCCGTCCTCTATTTTCTTACGGGGTATGTAATTTGCTACAACCAGTCTTATCTTGGCAAGTACTGTACTGCCCCAATCCAGGTTCATATACATGTCCTTGCGAAAATGTTGACGGCATCACAAAATTGTGTAAAGTAAAAACTGAAATTGAAAATGCTGAATTTGATGTTTCATTGTACTTTCGGTGCGAGGGAAGTTCTGTCGAAACAACTTTCAACCAATTACATTGTCCTATCATTGGTTGGCGTTTTACCATCTACAGGACATTTCTAACAATCGATCAATTAGTTTCGGCGTTACCTATTTAATAGAAATTAACACAGACGCCAGACAAATGGAAATGCGGTACCTACTTTTCCGTACTCTAGGGTTAATGAAACATCGAGAAAACATGAAAGTAACCATTTGTTTAACATGCCTTATTACAATACTTCCTTACCTTACGCTCGGGAAGTAAACATGGAAAGTAAGCGAAAGTATTAAAAGAGGAATGAAAGGACAGGAAGAATATGGAGAGGGGTAATTAAAAACAGAATTTGAGTTTGATACTACACAGTAAGTAAAAAGCAAGATATCGTTTGCAGTGGTTCATTAAAATTTTATATTAAATTATATTGTCGTTAAAATGTAAAAAAGATTTTTTTAATTTCCTTAGTTTAAAATGGCTGAAAAAAATCTACCATATGTTATAAGCAGCTGAACCTCACGTCGGAGTAATTAACTTTCACTCTACAAAAAGGGTTAATTTTTCTTTCAATTTTTGGCATACAGCTAATCAAAAGCAAGATCAAATTCATAAGATGCTGATAAAACTTTGACAACTCTTAAAGGCAAGTTTTGAAAATGTCATGAATTTTAAACGGAAATAATTTCTAACAATGCATAGGTATACAGTGCTTACAGTAATTTTCAGTAATAAAATTTAAAAAATTGTTATCTTTTAGTTGTACAGGTTTCATGGTTAGTTCAAACAAACTTTCAATAGATCGGGAAATTTTTTGCAAATATTAAAAATATTTTACACTTTAAGACGATTAAGTTGTGTTTAAAAAAGAATATTTTAGCGAAAAATTTGGTCTTCAAAGTTTCTTGCTACTACAGATATAGAAAGATTATGAATATAACAAATAATACCGGGTGAATAATTGAAGCAAATATTTGGGTTGGCAACTCTGAAATATTGGTAACAGTGTTAACATGCCAAACCACGGTTGTCAACTTTGACATGAACGCGCCTAAAAATCAATGAAAAGGTGACAGCAACTGAATTGGTGCCGAAAATTTCATTCTAAAATCAACTATGCCATCATAAAATTTTAAGTATGTTGCCAACCTGACAAAAAAATCACAAGTGTTAATAGTCACTCGAAATTTAACAGCTCAACTATCCACGTTCTTAGCAAAAGTAACCTGAAACGTCTAAATTTAAATAATTTCCATATTTGAAATATTTCTTTACATCATTGTAACAACTAACGATTAGTATAATTTTTTTGTTTTAACAAAGTGTTATTGTGAAACAAACATTTCTGTTGAATATTAGATGTGATAAGTAAGTGTGACCCGCTACAAATAAGGCAAATAACTGTGAACATTGACAACCGTTAACAAAGAATTTGTAAAAATTTTTCGCTGCCTTGTATAATTCAGATTCCTGCAATTTTACCATTTGTCTAAGAAACTACACAATGGAGTTCTTTGTTTACTAATGCGTATTTAAATTTGACGAGACGATAGATGAGTTCCAAACAGTAATAAAGGATGAAATTTGGTATCTGACGAATGAATTTAGCGTGGCATTCACAAAAAAAAAATCGAAATTGAACTTGACTCTCTTCCCTGAATATCATTTTGTGTAATCGTTTAGTTTCGGAGTTAAAATTACTTGACATTTTTGACATAAATGTAACAGATGGCGTGCCAGTATATCAACTAATTGTATTCTGAGAGAATATTTAATTAGTAGAAATTATAATTAAGATTTTAAAATTATAGCCAACTCGAGTTCCCTGTCTTTCTGTAGCTTGGTATTTAGCTCACGAAAGCTCTAATTGGTCAACTGTTGTTATGCTTGTTGTAGTAAATCCATTTTCCAAGAAAAATTTTACGTTTGTTTAATTTAGTTAAATTCGGTCCTTCAGGTAATCACACCTTCGGGTGGACTTACCATGTAAAATTTCTTTTTATTAAAAAAGATATTTGTCTAAATTCGATAAAGCTGGAAACATATACTATTGCCTCAAATTTGAATGCCTTAAGTAGCTCAACATCTCAAGAAACCGTTGATCGATTTCCAATTTCCTTTCGCGAACACGGCAAATATTCGCATGCATTTCCGCTTCCATGCAAGCGAATCGTCGGCTGAAAACCATCGTGTTTCAGTTAGACAATATGAATTTCTCTCTTTTCATTTCCATGCCATTACAGTCGGCGGCCTCCATAAAAACGCCTTTATCACCCACTTACCGCCGCCTATGAAACGAAATTTTACGGTGTTTTCTGCCATTAGATACAGATGACACTTGACGTTTGGCGAAGGTCCTTTTCAATTACACGTCCAGACAAAAATAAACTTCGCTAACGAAACGCTAATTACTATACTTACCCGCGCACACGAAAACGCAACCTTACCACGACACCTGCCGGATCCGAGTCCAATTGCGTGCTCGTTGGAACGAGCAAAAAGTTTCTTGTTTCGCCATTAGTTGGAGCTTTTTAGAAGTTTCATATTTCAGAAGCTTTTTAATTTAATGGAACGCACTTTCAGTCTTTCCATTATGGCGAGTACTTCACTGCAAAAGGGTAAACATTTCCCGGTTTAGACGGGGTCAGTTTTACCGGAAACGCCTTCCCGCGGGATTAAATTCCAGGATTTACTTAATCTTTTGACGCATTGAGGTTAATTTAATGGGTTGATTATTTTTTGCGCAAGTTTAATCCGTGTTTCCGGGTCTTCGTCGCGTCGCTTTTGGGTCAATTTAATAAAACATTTTCCCGCACATCCGAGCCGACTAAATTACTGAATTAAACATAAATTGAGTTTTATCGAGTTAAATAATTATGTGGGTTTTAAATGATCTGAAATGTTTCCGATGCGAACAGCAATAGCAGGAATCAAAGGTCGCTAATAGCACAGATTAAGCAATATCGACTGATGATTATCGAGAAGGGCGGGACGTTACAAAATAAAAAATTCCAGTACACCTTACACAACCGATTCGATGCCAGTGAACTTCCTCCGGTTAAATACGACCGTAATCATTGATAAAACGATAATTACGGGCAAATTAATAATCTCATATCGTACGAACGTACGGTTGTTTTAATTTGCGAAAATAGGGAAGTAATATGTTTCAGTCTTATGTGAGAATGTTTAATGCACAAGTAAGTTCAATGAGCTTTTAAAGACAAAACGATTCTACTACATAACTTGTATTAATCTGCGATAAAGGAGAACATGACGTCACGATCTAATCGACACGCCCCTTGCTGCTTAGCCGTGAAAATCGAACAAATTCTTGAATATTATCTGTTACGTAAGATAAGTTGATGTAGCATCTAGACGCTTAAATGCCAGTAGATCTCGCGGATCAAAAATTAAAAACCATTCTGCGCAGCTTTGACTTTAATTCGGTGGACTGCGCAGTCGCATTATAATAATATTAATAATGATGATGATGATCCATACATACATCTAAGAATTTTTTATCATGAAAATTAACAAATTTAATAATGAAAGTAGAGAATACGGAAGCTACTGTATTTTTAAATGTTGCAGATAATGATTAAAATGTGTTTTCTGTGCTATACACTAATGTCCAAAAAGTGAAATTCTGTTGCGCGAACGTTAAATCATCTGTTATAAAAGTCTTAGCCACTTATTAACAAAAACTTGTTAAATAAGAAAGTGTCTTCAGTTTCGTTTGCTTTTAGAGGAATAAACTTAAATTTCTAGTTTTAATTGCCTTCGTGTAGATTACAAAAGATATGCCCAAACAATGAAAGTGTTACTCTTCTGTATATTAAAACATAGTTAGATTAAGCTACAAATTTGTGTATATTCAAACTGTTTACCTATAATTTTGACATTCTATCTGACTTTTTACTCTTTTAGACAAAATTTGTTTTGACATATTTTAAACGCGATAAATATTATGCCTTTATACATCTAAATTAGTAAAGACATCTCAGTGCATCAGAGTGACCAGGTAAATATGCTGTTTCTTTTTCTCTATTTTCATCCTTGTCATTGCTGCTTCATTTAATGATTTCATACCAGCGTAAATTATCAAAGGTCGGAAACGAGAAAATGATATCGTAATAAGATTAAATATATTTCGTGTGCACGAATCCAGCAACGTAATGGTAATTTTGCCATTTAATCTGTGCTACTAATGGTATAGAATTTATCACTTGAACACGAAACAACCAAACTAGTTACTCTAAGCAGAAATCTGCGGTTTGAATTTTTTTTGATGGGATTGTTTGTTGTTTGTTTCACACGAGGCGTTAATATCGTAATTACAAAGAGCCAACATAATTTGAAAATTTTCCCATCTTATTTTCACCTTGAAGTATACGTTTTATCGAAAAGCTAAACAGTAAGGTCATTGTGTAAGTGATATTTTAACGTCGTTGTAAACAATTTGAAACTGTATTTCCTTTTGTATATTCGAGAACAATTACACATATAAAATGCCACAGGGACTTCAACAGGGACGGTTACTCGGCCGTCAGCTCCCTCTCCGGAGAGTAAGCACCTGGGATACTCTAGCCTAGCTGGAAAAACGGATCTCCAGTGTGTATCATAAGCCGTGATGCAAGCTAGAAGTAACGTAAAACTAACTAAAAAAAACTCGCAGAAACTAAAAAGAAATTAAACCCTTTCAAGGTCTACTACGGTTCCTTGGGAGGCGGCAATATTCAAATATCTAGACGCTCAAATATAACATAAAAGGAGCCCACAAAAATTTTTTAGAGTCTCTTTTTTCTCACGACGGCGCGGCGCGGTTTTCAGGTTTATCGGTACAACCTGTTATCTGATATAAGACGAACGCAATGGAGCGGCATATATCTCTGTTGGTCAGAGGGTGTCGTAATAAAGCGAAGGTCATGAGTCCGACCCTGTCCCGGGCTCGTTTCCCTCATGGACCACTAAGTATTTTCTTATATGGTTATTGGTATTATCTACATATTTTTTCTAAAACAGTGGATTTGTTTGATTGCATTTCAGGGGCGAGAGAAGTTCTGTCTAATAACATAAGACCTTTTTTTTTTAAATTGTGAATGGTTTTGGAGAAGGCCTGTGAAGTTAAAAACTTAGTTTGGAAAGAATATTTCTACGCTTTTTTAATAGAAATTTTTCATTTTCTTTCGTTTAAATGTTTCACTTTAAATGGTGTTATTTTTGTTTTACGCCTTCTTAAATTATCATAAAATATTTTTATTTCTGTGTTTTTCATAAATACAGAAACATATATTTACAATTAAAGTAATTTCATTGGTGATATTTAAATCTGATTATGAATTAAGAAGAAGCGACAAAATAGCCTTTCTAAAGTAGCATCAGCATTGACTAATTTCGTTTCTTGCAAAAAGTCATATAAATTTCTTAGACATTTGGCCAAGATACTAACGTTGATTTTTTACAAATTCATTTATTTGTCGCCTTTAGAAAGTTTATGCCACGATCTTCAAAGAAATTATTAAAAATTGGTAGAAAGTCCAAGAAATCCCGTTTCTTTGAAAAATTAGAAAATTTGATTCAGCGATTTTATTTTGTGATAACTTCTATAAAAACCAGTGGCATAACCAACGGGAAAAATGCCCTCTCAGTAGTTATAACATGCTAACTTCGAGTGTTTATGTTTATGCATCTAAAGAATATCACGTAGAAATTTGTTCGATTTGAAAAAGTCTTTTCAAAACAGAGGACTAAAATTGTTAATTAAGCCACAATCAAACAAAATGTTCTGAATATTTTTATTATAACTCTTATTTTATCATTACTAAATAAAGACATGCGTGCTTAAAATGGGGTAACTAGTTCTTAATTTAGGGAAAATCTCAAAGCGAATTCGTACACCACAATAACATTTAAATCATTTTAAGATAAAAACCTTTGAGATGACGTCATTAAATTGTTGGTAGAGATGATTAGCAAATTTTAGTTGACGTTTTATCATCCACATATGCCTAATATATACAGGGTGCTGAAAAAATGGCGCACCAACTCAACACTACATTATTATTAAATACACAAGTCTAAGTTTAGGAAAAATCATTAAAAGATTTCTTACGTCAATTTGGCGTTCACTTGCAGAAACACAATATCGATTTAGACTGATTAATCAAAAACTCTAAAAATTAGCCTCCCTTATCCAATTCATTCTGAACAATTTTTAAGTTTTTTGTTATATTGTAAAATGAAGAAAACTAAAAATTAACAAAATTACTTTGAATAATGGAACTCTAATTGATTTCATGTATCCCACACTAAGTGGTGATTTAGAATATGGTGAAATATTGAAAATAAAAGTTAAATCTTTCATATCTGGACCCAAAAATGTTTTAAATGATTTTTTCTCTGTTCCATAGACAGTTCTCAACAACGTGTAATAGAGTTGGTACGCCATTTTTTCAGCATCCTGTATACAAAATATGACAATAATCGGTCCAGTAGTTTCGGACATTGTCTAATAAAAAGCGACACATAGAAGGAAACGGGGGACCGCTTCTTTCGTACTATAGGCGACATAAAATGTCGAGAAAACATGAAAGTGGCCCGATAGACTTCATGACTACTATACTTCCTCAGCTTACGCTCAGGCAGTAAAAATTGATGTTATTCTGCTATATACAAAAAATATTTATATATTATTTATTATAATAATAATAAACCATATTAAAACTACTTCCTGCGACACGATTTTTTTTGTTTAAAATATGTTTAAAATATTTAAACTCTGAAGACACTGTTAATAGTAAGTAATTGACATTAATATAAAATAAAGTTGAAGTACTTACTGATCTCTACAACAAAATAATGATTTCAAAACATTATTAAATGGATTAGAAGTAGTAGAAATTTTTTATAAGAATTACACAGATTTTGTACATTTGGTATACAGTGTGAGTCATGAAAAGCGCGGTTCTCGATATCGATCTCGAAATAGAAAAAATAAATATTTAAATAAAGACTAAACTTGTACGGTTATGAGTATGAACATATATTAAATTTACTTTCAACTGTATCGTTTTTAAGACGTAACACCCAACTTTATTTTTTTAATAGAGTAACCTATACATTTGTATATGTTCTTCATAGTCCATTTTTTAAATTTTGGTTCTTTTTAAAATTTTTCGGACAATATTTCGTGAAGATATAAATAAAGGTATGCACTTTGTTCAATTTCAAATATCGATTTTTCAGTTTTCTCAAATGGAACACCCAGTATTTTATTACTGCGTCTACTCTGTTTTTTGGTCTCTTTTTTTTTTTGTTAAGTATTTTCTATGTTTAAACTTGATAGCTGTCCGATTTTTTACTTTTTTAAGAGACACATCGACATATTGAAAGAAAGAGATAAAATAGAATAAGATGTCGTAATAAAGTGCAGGATGTACTGTTGTAACGTTATAATTTTTATAAACACACTGTATATTAAAAATTGATTCGATTGATAGCATAACAAAGCGCGAACTTCTCTTTATCACTAAATCCAAGATTGCAACACAAATCTTAAAAAAACTTAATTACATTTTTTTTGTGAATTCTTGCATTCAAGAAAATTGGAATAACGTGGCAACGTCGCACTGGAATTTTAAATGTAAGCTATGTTATAAAGTCTAGGAAGAGACTAATGAATGAGAATATGTAAAAATATATGGGGTGTTTTATTAAAAAAAAACTAAGTTGTGTACTATGCCTCTTAAAATAAAACACTCTGTATAGTCGAAAGTAGTTTTGGTGTATGGTGTTCAAAGAACGTTACAACTTTAGTTTCGGAGGAAACATCGAGGACCGTGCTCTATTATGGAGAATTGTTAAAGATTTAAGAAAAAAGTGGGTCTAAGTGATGCCAGAGTACATATCTTACATACTCGTATGAAGTCAATTTTACTTGAGGCATTTGTTTAAACAAACATAAAACACAATAAAAAAATACGTTAAAATTTATTTATTAAGCCTTGTAGGTGTTTTTTTTTTAACTTAAGACGGCTTTAAACAAAAATTATGACCTTGATATTCAGCAACTCATGTCACTAAAACGGATTTCGGAATTCGTTTGTCTTTGTTTATTACACATATGATTTGGTTGAGTTCGATTTAACAGTAGGTGAAACAATATCCAATATAAAACTATTAAAAAAAGACAGTAGTAAAAAACTTGAATTAAGGTGGCAAATACTGACAGTACTTTTTAAAGATCCGGAACGACCAGCTCAGGTGAATATATTTTTCATTTGAAGTCTTTGAATACCTATTATTTCGTCTCAAGATTTGAAGAGTGCTCTGGTTCTGCTTTATATAGTACTCATTCAACGCTCCTTTAGCTGCAAATAAAAGCTCCGGTTTCCAGGAAGCAAGAAAAAAATGCTGAACAAATGCCCATTTCAGTGCACGTCCAGGTACTCAACAAAGGTATTTCCCAGCTTACAATAGAACAATCTGGGTGCAGTGCACCTTTATCTTGGTAAAGTGTACGATTCGGAATCACGTTCCAAACACACGCCCAAAACATTTAACTGCTATTCCAATTACCAACTTTATACCTGGAGCTCTAAGTAACGTCTTGTTGCGCACACTCAAGTTTCTTAGTTTTAATTAAGTATGTACACCTTAATTAAGCGGGTGTAGTGGAGAAATTTCCATGAGAACAGATCGACCGAGAGTGAGTGGAGAAGGCCTTCTCTGAAACGTGAAAACTTCGCATTCCATCGAAGATGGCGATTATCTGGATATTTATTTTCCGGAAAATAATCGAGAATTGATTTGCTGTGGATTTTTGTCGGGGGAAAAATAGCAGACGTAAGTGATGTTTCGTAAGGCCGAAGTTATTACCATGAACCGTGAAGAACTCGAATTAAATTGTAAACTTACATCACTTTATATATTTGTATGTTGTGAATTCAGGACGACCTTCGATGTGGTTACCTTGTTAAACGTCGTTTTATCATGGTGTTATCTACTGTGGGTGTTTTTTTCCTATTGTCCTTAGGAATATAATGACAGTAATAATGGTGGAAGACGCAAACAGTATACAGTAATAACATACATTTAAAGAAAAGTTTTGCGTGTCGACTAGGGGGAAAAGTTAAATGAGGGCTGAAGTGCTGAAATGTGTACATGCGGACTTGATGTATCTTCGACTAAAGAAACATGAGTATTTGAAGTTCAGCCGGAAGGGGCATTTGTTAAAGTTTAATGACGGTCATCTGAGAGTTTGGCAATTTTTATTAAAAGTTTAGCGTCTATAAACCACAAGCAATAAGTGTGTGTGCTTTTTAAGATTATCTTCTATAAAAATAAAATGATACCGAAAACTGAAAGAGAAATTAAATGCAGTTTTTACACACGAAAAATTAATAAATGGAAAGTTATGTTTCCAAATACGTATTGTTTTCTCAGAACTACGGACCATTACAAAAGTTTGTACTGAATACATATCGACTAAAAAAGTTCACACGATATCAGATTTGGCTGATATGGATGACGAAACAATTCATCTTTTTTCCGAATTATTTAAATTGCGCTACGGGAACCTTGCGAAAATTTGAATCATTCTTATAACATTTTCTAACTTGTTCATAATTACTATCAGTTTTTTCTGTTTCAGTTTGAATTTTCTTTCGTAATACTTGAATAAATTTTGCTTTTTTATAGCTTGTGTAGCAAAATTTTAATTCAGTATTTTGGAAATATTGAAAAACAAATTAAATTAAACAAAAGAAGTAGGATTTAAATTCTGTGACTTCTATCAACTCAAGAATTTTCAGATTCTGTAGAAGTATTTGTGCAAATCTTTAAAAATTCTAAGATTATGATTGAAGAATTATTTTAATCATCGGTGATTTTGAAAATTTTAAATGATATTTTTAAAATCTTAAGATATTTAATTCTCACTTTTAGAATTTAGAGTCTTGGGGGGTCTAAAATCGTTTTAGAATCATCGTAAACAGTCTTGGAAATATTTTATATCTTTGATACATTTACGTTCTTTGGAGACGTATTATAAAATATGAAATTTTAGGTTTCTCTGGAAATATTTATTTCGCTTATAATTCTAAGATCTCTTTAGAATCGTCAAGAAATTCATAAGATTCAAAATGTGTGAAAATTTTAAATTATTAAAGTAAATTTCTGAAATTCGAGTATTTTGGAAATATTAAAAAATAAATTAAACAAAAACAGGAAGAATTGCAATTGTATAACTCCTACCAACTTAAGGACTTTCAAATTCTGTGAAAGTCTTCGTGCAATTTTTTAAAGATTCAAAAATTATTGAAGATCTTAAAAATTTTAAACTCTCAATTTTATTTTTCTGAAAATTTGAGAATACAGAAAGTTTTGTTTTGGAAAACATTTTTTTTCTTTACACTGTGACTGGTTTACTTGTAGTTTAGCAATCCATACATATTTCTACTTTTAATTTTATAATTTTTGAGTCGAAACTGTTCGACTGTACTTCAGATGTAAATAATCTTTGACCAACAACTCGTTTTTCTTTAATTACGAGATGTTAATTTTTTTTTTGTATTTAAGAAATTAGGCAAGTTATCAAACAAGTAGAAGCAATCGTAAATAATTGTGATCTTCGGCCGTCTCCGGTTCCTGTTCTGAGTTTATGGTTTCTTGGAAAAATGCGTTTGTGTCTATACAAAATCTAGTCCTCGATAGCAGAAGACCCGTTAACGATTCACCGTTTTCTCTGAATGAAGCAGTTTATTTTATTGATTAAATCAAGAGTGGTTCACCCAATTTTCTGGAAAATTTGCGAATATATTATTTTATCGTTAGTATTACACTCCGTCTATCTCATCATAAAATTTTGTTATTGAAAATTCACTTGAAACATGTGAACGACTTACACATTTTACCACACACATATATTTAATTTAACTTATAAGGGTTATCACAAAAAAATACAAAATTAAAATTTTACAAATTTTTGAAAAAGTTGTGTAAGTTGTAAAGTTCTGTCGAAATAAACAAATTTTTTTTAGTTAGAATATTTCATAGATGACATTACAACATTCACGTGTTTATTCATTCCTTTATGGTTATTCATTATTGAACTGTGTTATTATGCTAGAAATAATTATGCTGAAAAATATTTGTTGCATTACAACAATAATTACAGTTACATTTTAGATAAAATTATCTGAAGGATCGAATTCCAGGATGCAAATATTTTTGTAAAGTATTTATTTTTTTTTATGAAACGCCGTTAAAGCAACACGTAGAAAGCTTTAAATTTTAGGCTGTTACTTACTTAACGCTAATGTTGTTACATTACTTTAGTATGCTGATTTAAACAAAAAATATCTACCTCACTAAATTCGTAACAACAATTTATTTAATATCATTTTAATTTTGGATTACTCATGCAGTATGTAACTAGAGCGATTTCACTATTTTTTCGATTTTACAGTAAATTATGCATAATGGAGGTAAAAGTAAATTCATTAATCGCGTACTGATTGTACTCATCAATTCCGCTTCGCAGTGTGCATACTTCAACAGCTTCGAAAATTGGAAATAATGCAATTAAAATAAAATCATTATCCGGTATCCAATTTTAAATTGACAATTATATATATAGACTTCCGAAATGTAAAAAAAGAAAATAATGCATCTGTAATGAAATCCTGTTACGTTTTTTCAGTTACTTGTCACAAAGCCACGTAAAAAAAGGTAAGGGGAAGTCAAGAAATGAGAAAGTATGGAAAAGTAGCGGCAATTACAAGCGATAGGTAATTAAATTAAAATTATGTATAAAAAAATTCTAACACAACAGAAAGCGATAGCGTTTCATTTATTAATATAGCAAAAACAAATTAAGTATGAAAATTAAAAGAACGGAGACTGTTCGAAGCACCTTTTATTTAGTCTTTGTAGTTTAATTTCGAACGCAAAAAATTTGTCTGATCATCCCCACCAACAATCTGATGACGTCACCTGAAACTTTTTTGTACTTTTCCGGAAAACACATTGACTCTGGTTGTAGTGGTTGTCAATGATGAAATGTAGGCGTCATGTTTCAAACTGTAAGTGCTACCATAAATTTTATGGTGTCCTCAACTGGATTTTATGTTCTGGATCCTCCGCCTTATTTAATTCGTGATGTGAAAGAACTATGTAGTAAAATTACACATTGACTTGATTTGTTAAAGTTTCATGGTGGATCGCTCGGAAACAGTAAAAAGTATTGGACTTTATTTCTTGACCCGTGGCACTACGTTCTCCTAGAAATTATAGTGTACATGGACGAAGAATACCAATTAAAAGTTCCCATACGAAAACATTAAACACAGAAATCCCATTCGGTCGATACCGTATACTTATTTATTATATTTTTAGATTTTGTTGAATAGACTAGCACCGCTGAAATTCCTTGCAACGTCTGGTATCAAAATTTCTGAAAAAAGTCACCATTTCTGTGTCAAAGTAGTTCTAAACTGTCATAAACAAACCGATATAAGTGCCATAAGACAAGTTGAGGTTTTTTTTTGAAAACTTCTGTTACATCCAGCGCGAGTGCCAGATGCCCACCCTAAAAACTAAACACTCTCTACAGAATTTTAATTCCGGTGCTTTCCAAGACTAATCGTCATGCACCGCTGCACCATCGGAATTGGATCAAATTCTGCAATTTAGATAGCGCTTATTATTAATAAAATGATCGTTCTGGATGTTCGTCCTGCCGCTTCTTAGTTGCGAATCCCACACACGCACCTCTGCAACTTTCAATTTCCACAACACAACGAGCGATAGCAAGAGTGTAATTAGCCGCATAATTTATTCCGCACATACTCGAAGGTTATTAATGTTGATGTTTGCATGTATGCCAAAGTCACAGGACGAGAAAAGAAAAGAAAACGCTGGAAAACACCAGTCCTAAGATAATGCCAAATAATGGTGGAGATAGCGCAGTCACGACGTTAGATAATCCGAGCGAGTATATGTTGTGAAAAAAACCTCTGTACACATTACAGGTTCTAGTGCACACAGAAAAAAAGGATAATAAGTTTTCACCTGTTGAATTGACGTGACTGCAGCTGATAAGCATAATGACTCGCTGTATTGAGTGGTGGGTAAAAATCGCCCAAGGCCGCATTTTTCCTTATCATCTTGCGATTTTTATTATTGCTCGATGTGTGTTTACTCTGTGTCGTCTTTTTGCGAAGACGGACACAATGCATTTTTCCTTATCATCTTGAGATTTTTATTATTGCTCGATGTATGCTTCTATGTCTTCTTTTTGCGAAGACGGACACAATGACCGACGGATCTATTATTAGCGCCACCATGTTTATTCGCGAAATGATGATACGAGCAAGTGTTGCTGAAAAATGCACAGGCCATGGTAATTGAAACAGAAATGAACCAATAAAAGTGGCGCCTTTACAACGTACACATTAACCACATGCCGCATTCGCACAACAAACCCTTTTTCATTTCATCATCATCAAGTCGACACGAAGCAGCCGAGCCGACCGATGAAAGATCATTTTATTCACTCAACTGTACGCTAGAAGAGTTGAAGAGTGGAAGTTGCATCTGGCGACTGCGTCCTCCGGATTGAATTCCTGTAGTTTGTAGGAAGAAACAGATTTTTTTTAATGGAATGAAAATACTATTGATAGCGTTACATGGTGACTATTGCAAAAGCAATGTGTTTTACTTACATAAATTGCCAAATTTTGCATTAATACCATTCTGTACGCTCCACGGCGCGTGACATTGCTAGATGATTTTGAATGTGTTCAAGTTAAACACTACCTCACGATTTTCACGCAGTTTAGTATGTTAGTGTTATTATCAGGATTAATAGTGCTACCATCTATGGTATTTTTTTAAATTTTGAAGAGGCTATTGCACCTTGACACAACACATGGATTATCAATCTCATCATGTTTTTCTCTTGTAGTCTTATTCTTTATTATTGCAAATAAAATTTTAAACCTGTGAGTCCATATTTCTAGATTTCAATTGGAGTTTCCGTTATTTACGTTACTGCAATTTGCTCCATTTACCTTGGGTGCTTGAGCCAACTGTGCCAATTGGGCTCACCTTAGCGTAATATTAATTTATTCCATGCTGGCTTGTATCCAGAACTAATTAACTGATAAGCTTTCCTCGTACAATTTCATTTCGTTAACTGCAAAGTGACGTGTATTGTTACAATTCGCAGAATTTTGGGTGAATATTTACCAGTTATGGCCAACATTTCAAACTTTGACAACTTTAAAACAACACCAATTGTCAATTTTTTCTTCTTCGTTTGTTTGCCGTTTGTCACGCAATTTCTGTTTCTTATTCTTCGTCGATCACCCTCCATTTTGTGTAATGGTCGCCCCAAATCTGTTCGTGTTGATGTTGTTCTTAAGAGTACAGTTTAATTTTATCTGTCGTCGACTTCTTTTGCAACTTTCTACACTTTCCAATAGTGGTTGATAGTAGATTTATTTTTACAAAACTCGTCATGTTATTTACTATGCGTTCTTCTGAGTCTGGAATAACTAATACAAACACCTTTTTTATTTAACAAGCGTCAGTCTGTCCAGTTCTCAGCGAAATTCGTTCTTTTATTCATGTTTATCTCTTTTGTCGCGATAAAGTAGGGTCCTCCAAAGAGTGACCATTGATTTTCTGTTGGTTGCAGTAAACAGAATCTCAGTGTTCACTATTTCGCAGAATCTACTTTACCTCTTCATTCTTAAATTAGTGTGGTTGTCATGTCTTTCTGTATGTCTGGTTTTTATATTATTCGTATTTTAACTTCTCTACTCGCTTTTCCATTCCTGACATGATTTCCGAAGTGTTTTATTTCTAAAATTTAAGTCTAGAAGTATAAAACATTCTTCTTCAAATTGTTAATTTCGTTCCATAGCTCCTAGAATATAAAAATGAAGTGCTTTTCCTTTCCAACGATCGGTCGTCTGTTAATGATTTTATTAGACAGGTAATCTCCGAAACTAATGGACAGGTTGTTTGTCAAATTATTTATGTGTATTTTAGGAATATCGTGTTGATGTTAAAAGTCCGTCGACCGACTCTCTACTTTTGCGTTTTCTCGACCTTTCTTGACCCCTACAGTACGAAGGAATAGGTCTCCCGTTTCCATCTGTCTGTCCGTTTGCCTGTCTGTCTGTCTGTCGTCTCGGATTTTTATTAAACAGATAATCTCCAAAAGTACTGGGCCGATTGTTGTCAAATTTTGTATTTATATTAAGAATATCATGTAGGTGGTAAAACGCTAACCAAAATTTGTCTAATCATCCCTACCAATAATGTGATGACGTTACTTCAAAATTGTACACAGTAAATGGGTTTCAAATTGTATAAAATAACATAGTGCTACACATGTAGTTTATGATTCCGTAATGAGTTTTTACTCGAAGCGTTCAAATTTTTGAAAAAAAAAAACCCAAAGGCATAAAACAACATTTTGTGATTTCATTTTGAATCTGCTAAACCGAATCTGCTGGAATCTTGCAAATATTTTAAGGTTATGATAGGCATGATAAATTTTTTGATTAAAATATTTTTGCTTATCCCCTCCAAAAGATTGATCACGTCAGCTCAAAATTTTGCCGAAATAATCCTATCTAAAATGTACAAAATATGAGTCTCTACTTGCGATTTATCGTTCCATTCATATTTTTTGGATTTGCGTATACAGGGTGACTGAAAAAAATTAGAGTATCATTGTATTTCAGGAGCGAGGGAAGTTCTGTCGCAACAACTTTCAACCATTTTTTTTTATTTATTAAACCAAGAAAAATCACCTCATTTTCTGGAACTCCTAGTTGTCTTGATCATGACAAATTGCTAATCAAAAACTTGATGACGCCAACTCAACAATTTGTAAAATTAATCTTATTTGAAATTAGGACTACAACATGCCTCTGTATATTTATTTTCTTTATTCGGTTTATTGTAGTATCGTACGAATCGCCACTTTCATGTTTTCTCGATATTTCATGGTTCCTAGAGGATAAAAAAGTAGGTTTCGCGTCTCCGGCTCTCTGTCGCCTGCCTCGATTTTTAATAAACAGAGAATTACTGTACCGACTGAAAATTTGTATGTGTTAGGAATATCGTCAAGATGTTAAAACGCTAAACAAAGTTTGTCTAATTCTTCTCACCAACACTTTGATGACGTTCCCTAACATTTTCTTCGGTAAACGTAATTTAAATGTTATAAAATAACATAATCCTATACTTGTGGTTTATGAATCCGCCTTGATTTTTTACTTTAGGCATCCAGAATTTGGCAAATAAATTCAAATTGTATAATAACCTTTTATACCAGTTGCACGCGATTAAGTCAATAGCTTACAAACCGGCGTCCCAACTTGCAACCGGAAGATGAAAAAGCTCATCGAGTTATTTTTCCGTAAACTGTAACTCTTATTATCTGTATTTGTTTAATTTATATTGTATCATAAAAAACCTTTAGCACCCTATTTATTTTTAGATATTTAGGTTGACTTCTTTTTAGGCTTTACAGCCACACTTTATTTTTCAAATTCCGATGTGACTGCCAATTTTCTTGAAATTTTTTAGTAATAAAATATGTGCAACAATGTTTTGTGAAGAGATGATAACACGCATGTTGTTATCTTAGCAAGTACTAGCCCCGCCCACCTGCCCTTTATTTTCTTAGAGGCTATGCCATTTGGCAATATCAGTCTTATCTTATCTTGTGGTATAAATTAAATGAAATTTTCATCTACAGAGTGTTTTAAAAAGGTTTTTAATTATTACAGTTTTCAAATATCGATATTTCAGTTTTTTTCAAACTGGACACCGTATTTGGATCTACTTTTGGTTTTCTTTCTTTTTTGTAAAGTATTAAAGTTGATAGTTACTGCGGTTTTTTACTTTTTTAAGAGACACATCGACAGATTAGAAGAATGAGGACAAAAATGGAGTACAATACAGTAATAAAATACAGGCTGTTCTATTTGAAAAAAATTAAATATCGATATTTGAAATTTGTAGAGTTTTAGAATTTCTTATAAACACTCTCTTATCCCAATTTGATTTAATTGATACCACAAGAACCTTTATTTATTCTTCCCTAGAATATTGTAACACAGATTTTAAAAAGAACTGTATTGAGAATTATTTTGTGATTTTTTTTTTAAACAGAAATTTCAAAAATAAACTACAGTTATAAAGCCTAGAAAGAGGCTGATGAGAATTCGTAAAAATATATCTAGGTTGCTTCATTTTAAAAACCTAAGGACACTCTGTATAGTTAAAAATAATTTTAGAACATAGAGAGTGAGATATCGAGGAACGCGCGCTTGGTGACTCACCCTGTATATATAGTTTTCAAATGAGCGAGATTTGTTTTGAAATGTACTTCAGGGGCAAGAAAAGTTCTATCTAAAAATAACCTTAAACCAATTTATTAGGGTTGCCTATGCAGATAACTTAAAAACATATCTTATCGATTAAATTAAAAAACGGCGTTTCCCATTTTTTTTAATTCTGGGAACACGGTATTGTTATGATTAGTATTACATTAAGAATTGATCACGTCATGTGAGAACTTCGATCTGAATAACGTTGAACAAGTTTTTGGATTTATCTGACTGTTATAGAAATATACTAGGACTCTTTTTCGAATCTAATTTTTATGAAGCAATTGTTCTGTGGTTTCGATTTGATTTGTTGCTGTTTTATCCCCGTAAAACTTATATTTTTGATTGTTCATTAAATGGCTTGCAAGATCCAAAATTCTTTCTTGATTCTTGCTGTCCTCAAAATTTGCTTACTGTTGAACAAAACCTTCTAGCGCCTTCTGGGTGCATTTTTTATGTCTCTGATCTTACCGCAAAGTTCAAATATTTTCGTTTCTGTCCGCTTCCAAATGGAATTCTTTAATACCCCTTCAAATTCCTGAATATTCTAAAATGTTATGAAAACTTAGCCGCTTTTTCTAGTAATTCCTTTAATTTTTACCATGACATTTTTACTTCCCGGGCGTAGGCTAAAAAACTATTGCATAGAGTCCATCCGATGAATGGCTACATGTTTTCTCGACGTTTCATGACCCCTAGAGTATGAAAAAATAGGTCTCCCTTTTCCGTCTGTCTGTCTATCTGGTCGTATGTCGTCTGTCTGTGCCGATTTTTTTAAACAGATAATCTCCGAAATTACCGGACCGACTGTTATCAAACTTAATAAGTATGTTAGGTATATCGTCTAGATAGTAAAACGCCGACCAAAATATGTCTAACTGAAATGTGGTAAACACCGTTTATATTTTAAACATAACATACTTCTGTACTTGTGGGTTATGAATGCGCTTTGATTTTTAATCACTATTACTTTACAAAAATGTTTCTGCAATATTTTCCCCGTGTTTCATGTAATCGATCGGTTTTTAAGTTGTAGGGGTTGTATTATTTATAATTTGTCGAAGCGTATGTCCATTTTTTTTAAATTTCAGTTTATTGTTCGAACCAAATTTGTAGATCTATTTCAGTTTTCACACAGAAACTTCTCTCGTCATTCTACACTATGAAGGACCAAGAGCCAATAAAATTATACACTCAGTAAAATTACTACACTTCTTTTCTTAACTACCAGTCGGACAGTAAAAATCAAAACAACTTCCTTTGCTTCTGAAGTATAACAAAATCTTACAAGCAATATCAGAAACGTGTTTTTTATTTTTGTTGAAATAAATTACTATTATAATATTATTTGATTAAAATATTTGTAAAATTCCCGAAATACGAAAAAAATCCGATCTTTAATAATTTCCGGAATAAATTACAGTATTTGTCCGTGCGTAAATTGAAAAGAAAGAGGCAATAATCTTGATTCATATTCCAAATGAAACCAATTTCGGTCGGCGATAACGCCGAGACACTTCAAGTGTCTCTTTATTTCAGGATAATCGGTTCAGTAATTTCGGAGGTTGCCTGTCTAATAAATTTCCTATAGATGACAGACAGACGGAAATGAGAAAGCTACATTTTCGTATTTCATGAGTTATGAAACTCCAACAAAAGTGAAATTCGTCAAAATAATCCCTCTCAATTGTTATTCCCTTCGCTATGGCTCGTAAAGTAAAAATAAAAGTGTTATTCAAGAAAATTTTATTATTGCAACATAATGTTATAATAGCTCATGGGTTGTAACAAATTTTTAGTACCGCAATTAGTAATAAGTAATGAATAAAAACCGTTTGAAACTGCTATAATATCTAAAAGGCGAAAGTCGCCGGTGAAAAGACCGTTCGTGCCATGTGTGCTGTATGGATTAATAATTATTTTCTCCAGTCTCCTTGGTTAATTTTTTCCGGCACAGAGATTGATGCAGTTTCGGTTATGTCGCTACGTTCAGCTACGAGATTTGTTTCCTTTTGTAAAGCGTGCCCGGAATTTTTCTCAGCAGCGACATTATGTGTGTTGAGTTTAATCTTATCACATATTTCGATGCATTGTTAAAAGCGCATTAATTTATCACTAGCTATTACTATGCTGCTGGTGTCTTCCGTAACTAAACAGGATACGTCTGCATGACATCTCCTGATGCATCTTCGGCCATAAAGAACACTTTTTCTACATTCTTCTGCAGAGATCTTGGCAATTTAGTTAACAACGTAATTATGAAGCGAAAGGCCAGTTTAAAAAATGCGCTGAATTCTTGAAAAAGTGGATTTTTTGTCGATGGATTGTCGCTGAAGCGTATTATGCGCAACAAGCGGTAAGCTACAGGTCGATATTAAACTGTTTAATTATAATTTCGTCTAATAACCTCCATAGATAAAAATCGAAACCAGTCGAAAAGGACGAAATGGAGCAAGATAAACACTAATTGCCATTGACCCACAATGCAATATTTCCACTCGCCCATTATTTTGCCTGTAATGCGATTAAAGTCTGTAGCTTCAGGTGTATTTAGTTCAGTACTGAGAGAAGTCGATTCAAATTAGATCGTGCCACAATCGCATTATGGCATCAAGCAGTCTCTTTAGTTCTTGAAACACTAATTTCATGTAAATTGAGACGCCAATCATAACAGAATTACGATTTTACGAAAGGAAAGTGTATTTTCGACAATGGAACAGCTGTTGGAAGAGAAATGTGAAGATCTCTAGTAATTATTTTACAAGAAGATGGTGATTTAGAAGCACCTCCGTTAGAGCCAACATGGATAAATATCATAAAACCGGTAATTGTGAACGTTTCAGGCAGAAATACATTCACTTTCAGCATAATTAATCGCATAAACTGAACTAAGGATACTTTTTTCAGGAATGTTTCGTCGATTGAGCAATTTTAGAACTTTATCGCTTCATTGACACCAGCCAATTGTGGATTTATTAATGCACCTGTTATAGAGAGCAAGGTCTGAGGGGACTTGGCTGAATGCAATTATCACTGAACGTTAACAATTATTCACGGGTTTAGTACGCACGCAAAAAGAGAAAATGTGACTAATAACAACATTCGCGGACTCATGAAAAATGTTAAACATGTTAACGGTACAAGTCGTAAATTTTATAGCGAAAATTCCTTGGATTCATTTTTTAAACAGATAAACGGATTAGCCAGACGTGCAATTTTACGCCTTGAAGAGTACGCTTTAACAATTCGGATATTCTCTAGTGTTTTTTGTAGACGAAGAATAATTCAAAGCGATCGATGGGACTTATCGGCTGTCAAGAATGGTATAAATGGGCGTGGGTGTGGAATTAATTGGTGATGAAGCCTGGGAACTGCTTATTAAATATTGAAAGAAACGAGCCAAACAACATTAATTATTTTTCTCCCGGCAAAAATCCGTCACACTAGTTATGCCTGGCATTTTTCACTTGCTTACAAAACAACGTCGTACATTATTATAGGGCTTTATGTTACCGTTATCGATATTTTATATGAATATATGAATAGTTTTGCGACCTTGAGATCATAAACATGCAATGGCGTACGTTCAGTTTTAATTCGAATTTAAATTCACCGACATTTATGTCTTGTTTATCACTGGCGTGTTTTGACATTTTTGCGATTTTTTGCAACGTATCTGATCGAACGAAAAAAATGACCTGATTTTCTTATGGGTTATTAAATTATATTAACACCGAATAAAAACAGTAATTAGCCGCAGATGTCGTTCAGTATTAGCATAATACCACTGACTAGGTTAGTTAACAGGTTTCGTTTTGTTAAAAAAGTGACAGGCTGAAGATTTTTTGAGCAAATTTTTGCACCTTCACTTAAAAAATGTCACCAACGCGGTACTATATTTCAGGTCATTGTAACTGTAGGTAGCGTCGATACAAAAACATTGTTGAGACATGTGAACGCATTACGAATTAAGAACCGTCAATTACGAATTTGATGACCTGAATACTTGCAAATTAATGCTACAAAAATGTAAATTTTCACTTTTAATTAATGGGCTCAAAACTTGCTCTATTACACATCGGTAGTTAATGAGAGGCGCGTTCATTTAATGTAATTATTAATTAATAAAACAACAACGAAAAAATTAAACGAAAGTTCCATATTTTACGATTTTATGATAAAGATGACGTTTTTATGGTTGCCATTTAACAAGCTGGCATTTAACGTAATAATTGCATAAGAAAATTCATGAGATTTCTTCCACATTCTTGTCTTCATTTACACCCAAACAAATAGGTGTTGTTTTCCTACACCAGTAAAGTCCGGGAGAAATTTCAGTAATTACCAATTTCGCACGTTTTCTATCAATTGGTATCTGCATGAAAAACTCTAAAATACACTTTCTTCCCGTTCTCCATCCTCATTATTATTATTATTAAATTCTGAAATTAATTATTCTCGTAGTCTCCCCTCGCCGCGCCATGATTTCGCTCCCCCACCTCCTTAACAAGACAATACAACTGACTAACTCGTCGAACATTTCCTGAATGAACTAAGCGTGCGGTTAATTTGTTTTTGATTCTAGTCAACAATAAAGAACAGATCGGAAGATCATTGTTGCTTAACTGTGACGAAGAAGCGCACTTCGTAATTACTCCGGATTAGAACTGACGTCACCAAATTTTCCCTCTCGTCGTTCTGCTATTTTTTTAATACATCCTCGTTAAGAATAATCTAAAGGGTTAACGATTTCATTGTCTCCACTCTCTAGAGAAATGCACCAGTAAAGAAGGTCATTATGTGCGAAGTAGCCCCGTCATTATTTTTAAATTTAGACCTAAAACCACGAAATTATCGAATTACGCTTTCGTTTGTTTTTGTTTCAAAATTAAATCATTAAGGGGTAATACCGCTCGGAACATGTACCAGATGTGTCAGAATTATTAAATAATTTCTCAGTTTGCTGTCGGCCTGTTTTTATTAACTTCGTTCGCCGCTAAATAAACCTGTCGAAATGGTGTTTTCGAGTCGATTTTCGCGATAAGAGAAATTAAGGGCCGGTTTATAGAACAGCGAGTTAAATATTTAATCCTCGATTAGTTTAACAGAGAATTAAAATGTGGAATATGAGCCCGTGATTGGTTGAAACATGCACGTTTCCTAGCAACGGACCTTAGTTAAAAGTTAATCGCGAATTAACTTTAAGTTCGCTTTCTATAAATCGGGTCTAAATCCGGTAGTAGATGGTGATGATTAATAAAGGAATTGCTTGAAATGGAAGCGGGGATCGCCTCTACAGGTAAAATAAACACTGATTTGCTAACAAATTAAATTACTGTTTTTCGTTCGATGTTAAAAGCATGTTGGCCTTTTCACTAAGAAAATGGTGCTGTTTATGGGTTAGAATTGGATTAGCACGATCCTTAGGGAAAGGTCACCCACCTGTAAGCACGACTCATTTTTCACGGCTCACCATACATATTTATGAATGGGATAAAAAATGATTTCCAGATGGCTCTACTTCCTTGAAACAATTGAAAAGATCAGTGGCGTACGGGATATTGTGGTTTCGTATGTTTGTTGTTATGCTTGATTGTTATTAATAGTTGTTAATTCCCGTGATGTGCATGATGAGCACTTTTGCGGTACGTAGTCATTGTGAATACAGTCGAACTTCTGTCAAGCGAAATTGACGATCTACATCATTTGGAGAGTTCAGTTAGACATGACCAAATGAACCCCATAATAACGTCCTATTCTGGTAGTGCATTTTTTTAAAATAAAAGTTCACCAATTTAGTCAGCACAGTTTGATCAGTGTATCTAAAAAAACAGAAATGTGCGATTTTTCAGTTTTGCCGCTAACCTTTACAATGACATTCACCGCACATAATTTTGTACGTACCCTTGTGAAATCAAAGGAAGCGGAAATAACAAATTAAGAATAATTAAATTGCTCTTTGTACAAAAAAAATGCCAATCTGCCATCTTGATTGTAGTGCCTCTTTCAACGAGGCGGCAAAACTTAACGCTCGCTTTTGCGCCAACGGTGATTTTTAGTCACATCCTAAATTTATTTAAATAACGCTGCGCCTGTGGTAGGAATGAGAATTATTTATGTCATTATATGTACGTCAATTATAAAATTGAGTATGTTACAAATAACTTTATTACTTAACGATAAATATTATTTAACACACTTATTGTGCAGAATGTATGTATATTTATTATACAGTGTGTAAACTACTTACGGAATATCAAATTTATTTTTTTAAATGTGCTCTTATTTAACTTTTTGTGGATTTTTAAGGTATTGCCTAATTTAGGCGTTATGCAGCTATATTTTGGGCAATATAATAGGCAGAAAATGGGTGGGTATAAAGATAACCTTAGCCTCCAATCTAAATACTTTGTAATAAATACACAGTTTCACTTCATAGGTAGAAAACAATAAGCCATTCTGACGATTTTACTGTAAAAATCCCTATTTCAACGAGGCGGCAAAACTGAGCTAACTAACCTTTGAAATCTCTGGAAACTGTGACTCTCTAGATTCTGTGGAATCTTTATAATGTTTCAAACCGTTAGAATCCTTGGAAACATTCGAAACCTTGACATATTTGGAATTGTTAGAATTTCTAGAATCTCTAAAATCTGTGGCATCTCTAAAATTTCTAGTACCTGCAGAATATAGGGAAGTTTTAGAATCTTTAAGATCTGTAGATTCTTTTAATAGCTCTCTCGATTTACTACAATCTCTGGAAACTTTATGACGTATGAAATCTATAGAGACTTTGGAATCTCCGAAAACTCTGAATCCCTAGATTCTTTAGAATCTTTGAATCCCCTGGAGCCTTTAGTATTTTTTTTGGAATCCTAGAATTTTTGGACTTTAAAGTAAATCCCGAAATACATACGCTACATCCTCTGTAGAGTGTCTGATAAGACCTCTATACTCTTTAGATTCGTTACAGACTCTTTAATCTCTAGAATCTGTAGAATGTATATACGTTAGATACTAAAATTGGCTTAATCTCTAGAAATTTAAAATGATCTAGAATCGTTTATAACCATTAGAATTTCTGGAAACTCTGACCTTCTAGATTCTGTGGAATGTTTATAATGTTTGAAACCGTTCGAATCTTTGGATTTTTTTTTAAATTTGGAGATTCCAAAAATTTGTGGAATTTTGGAACTCTTTGGAATATCTGGAATATCTGGAATCTTTGGAAGCCTTGGAAACGTTCTAAACTTTAACATCTTTGGAATCTTTGGAATTCTTAGAATCTTTAGAATCTTTAAAATTTCTAAAACTACTAGAATCTTTAGAACTTCTTGAATCTCTAGTATCTGTACTAATCTGCAGAATGTATAGAAGTTTTAGAATTTTTAGAACCCCTAGAGTCTTTTGAATAGCTGAATCGTTCGACACTAAAATTGGTTTATTCTCTAGAAATTTTAAATTCTCTATAAACCTTATAACCTCTTATATCTCTAACTCTCTAGATTCTGTGGAATGTTTATAACAGTTATAGTGTTTAAAACATTTGGAATCTTTGCAATTTTTTTAAATTTAGAGATTCCAAAAATTCTTGGAAACGTTCGAAACTTTAACATATTTGGAATTCTTAGAATCTTTACAATCTCTAAAATCTGTAGCATCTCTAAAATTTCTAAAACTACTAGAATCTTTAGAACTTGTTGAATATCTAGTATCTGCAGAACGTATAGAAATTTTTGGAATCTTTAAGATCTGTAGATTCTTTTAAATAGTTTTCTCGAATTACTAGAATCTTTGAACCCTCTGGAGCCTTTAAAATTTTGAAATCTCTTGAATTTTTGGCGTTTAAGTAAATCTGGAGATTCCAAAAATTTGCAAAATGCTGTAATCTTGGGATGTCTAGAATCGCAACATCGTCTTTAGAGTATCTAATAAAATCTCTATACACTTCAGATTCGTTATGACCTCTTTAATCTCTAGGATCTGTAGAATGTATAGAATCTTTCGAATCTCTAGAATCTTCTGAAACGCTGAATCGTTAGGTACTAAAATTGGTTTAATCTCTAGAAATTTCAAATTCTCTAGAATCTCCGGAAACTCTGATTCTTTAGATTCTGTGGAATGTTCATAATGTTTGAAACTGTTGGAATCTTTGGATTTTTTTTAAATTTCGAGATTCCGAAAATTTGTGGAATTCTGGGACTCTTTGGAATATATAGAATCTCTGCAATTTTTTATTGTTCTGAAATCTCTAATATTTTTTAAATAGAAGAGTCTGCGTGCTGTATACCTCATACTAAATCTCAAGTTTATTGCGAAAATTACATCACATTTTGAAATTTTTGATAATGAGAAACTTAAAGTCAGTTTGTAACTTGAAAATAGTGAAAAAATCCAATAATTACATTGTAGCGTACTGTGACTTTAAATATATTTTGTTCAAAAAATTAAATTGCTCTAAAGCGACCTGACTTGACCTGACCTGATTTGATCTGTCCCGATCTGACCTAACCTGACTTGACCTGACCCGATCTGACTTAATCTGATCCAACTTGACTAAATATTTTGCTCCAAACTACCTGTAAAGTACATTTGTATGTATATATTTTAAAACCAATAAAATTCATCAGCAATGAAAACTTAGCCTGAAAAATGTAGGAAAACATATATATAAATCCATTGATTTATTAAATTTTATCCTTTAAACACCTCCGACGAGTCCGAGGGACTGGTTTTATTTTAAAAATTCAGTGAGTATTATTAAATTAATGTAAAATGCGAAATCACAAAATCAGCAAAACCACACAAACACAAAATCAATTATTTATAACCTAAAATATGTTCATGCAAATCTCATTCATAAAATCTTTGTTCCTTTCAGGTAAGCAATCGGAGAGGAGGGCAGGGCTGCTTGTTATTATTAGCATAATCCTAGGAGCTTTATTGGTGGCTTCTAGTCAACAGAACGTGAGTGTTCACTATTTGGCGGACTCTACCTTAATTGAATTTATTTGACAAAAAACATGAAATGGCAGAATAATATATTGTGACAGTACAACCAGGTACAGTATTTACACTATAGTAACACTTAGTTTAGTTTTTTCTCAAACACCGAGATTTAGAATGAATCTTATTAGAATTTCTTTATTTAGTTAACGTTGATGTAAAAACTTAACAGTTAAGGAAGATTCAGAATCTCCACATTACTAATTGCAGCCATTGCATAGATTGAGTTTAATTATAGATGAAGCAGCAAACAGTGGACATCATCGTCACAGTAATTACTACTAGTTATGACATTCTAAGTCTAAATAAACACAATCTTTTTCTTTGCGCACATGTTTGTTAGTTACAGTTGTGCGCGTGTTTAAGATGTTGGTATTTGTCTATTCGCATAATATCGTCTCATATCCAATAAATTGTGACTCAAAAATTTAAACAAAATTTTATCACAATGTTTGATGGATGAAAATCCATAAAGTGCCGAAAACTTATCAGCTGTGTAAAATTCGATCTAAAATCGATAAAGTAAACATTGCCTGTAAAAATTTGTGTATTTTGTTTGTTCTAAATAATGGCGGATGGAGGAGAGGTTCGGATAAATTGAGGTTATCACATGACAGCAACTCGGCCGCCTTTGATAGTTCTACGAACGATTACGATTCAGTCTTTTACAGGTTCGCGTACCTGTTATTTGTTCGATGAGCAATATAATGGCGATCGGAGGAGAGGTACGATTAATTGAGGTTATCACACAACAATAACAGCTTGGCCGCCTTTGATAATTCCACGTTCCGAACAATTTAATTCCCCAACAGCCAGAGTAACCTTATTAGGGCGAATGATTTGCACGGAATTAACAAGTTTGGTTATAAATTCATCACCGGGGAGTTTAATACGTTGAACTTATAAATTTCAGAGGGGCCGTAATGATAATAAAATTTTAACGATGATAAAACATGAATGGAATAATAATTGGTGCCTATTAAAGCCGCAGGTATGAGGAGTGTATCGCGGCGAGTTGGTTGTTTTGTCATTTCAACATTAACATCCTCTTCTGAGAGGTGAATCATTCCTTCAGTAGAATTTAACTCATCTAAAATTCAATTCTGACGTGCTCTTGTGGGTCACGTTTAATAATTCAATGGAGGTTAATTGATCGTGGTGTCTAATTTGTGCGAACTTTTCTTCGTAGGGAAAGAATATGAATAAAGATTTCGTTAAAACGGTCGGGTTGTTTTTCTTTCTTATTTTTTAACGATGATGAGTTTCATTTTTATGGTCCTGCAGGTTTTTCGTTCTTCCTTTTTGATTAATTTATATTTTGTGAGGTGAATGCTAAATCGATATGCCTTTGGCGTGCTCAATAAGAGCAGCTTTTGTTCCTGTTCTTGTAACATACAATCAGTCTACTATGTCAGGTGTTTATTATGGAAAATTATCCGCTGGAAGTCCTGGAACAGGATAATAAAAATACATACATCATCCGAATCTCTCGGTTCTTTGCAGTTTATGAGACTGCAGTGGTGAGCATTTAAATAGTTCCCACTTGCACGGACTCCATTAGGCTATAAACTCAGTATGCGTTAGATATATTTTAATACAGTCCTTGTTATTAAAGGGATAATTTATGTTTCCATGGCGACCGTAAAATGGCCGTACATTCATCCAGAATCAAGAAAAAGCATCATCGTTTATTCGAAAAAATATCATTGTCTACCACACTGAAAAAAACTGTAATAGCTCCAAGCCGGAGCTGATACCACTAAAGATAATGTAATGTAGGCAAAAGGCTGGCTGTAAACACTGTTGTGATGATATCAAAAATGCAGGTCATTTGGACGTATGTTGACCTCAGGCTAAATTCGCCGGCTACAAGATCAATAGCGAATAACTCTGACTTGATAGACGTCGAGTTCAGGAGACAATCAAGTTTCAACTCCATTCGTTTCATTATGCGCTTCCCAAATCCTTTGCCGAAATTATTTACGGCATTCTGAATTTGCATTTAAATCGGATCAGCTCAGCATATGGTTCATAACAAATTTAAATTTTCTGCATTATCCATCTGGCGTTTAGTTTTTCGGCTGAAAAAATGAACAAGAATAGCGGTAGTTCGTGGCAGCGAAGGCGTTACTTCAATTTCTGACGACTTGAACACTCTTTTGTAATTTGGGAAAGATATATGTGCGGTCTGAGTACGGGATGACAAAAATAAATTATATACACTCCAGTTCATGAAAGAGTGGAATTATGTCATACGTCATGTGGTATATGTCTGCAAATAATGCTACTATGGAGCCTCAGCGAGATACTGATTCAAACGATTATTATCAATGTCATAATTTTGACTATGACGTCTGTGGCAAAAGCATGCGGAAATGTATTAATATCGTAGCGAACAAATAATATAAGCACTTAATATACGTAAAATATCTTTTAATCATATGCTGGTTAAATCTAAGCGTCAGTTTGTAAAAGTCAAATTAAAAATTAACGCATTATTAAGTATTTAACGACGCATTAAGGCTTGACCCAAAGAATCTGATTCGTTGAATTTCATCACATGATCAAATTAATAGTCTAATCCTATAAATATGTCAACAACACAAACATTTCTGAAAATATCGTTTGTACATAAATATTTCAGTATTCGATGGTGGGATGCGAAAGTCGGTTTTCACATTACTACAAGATATAACTTTGTTACCCGAATTTCTGTCTGCACCAATACGCGAATTGTAACAGTGTGCTTAATTATGATAATATGATCATATTTTAGCCAGTTTTAGATCAATTTTCCGAACTGTGTAAATTGAGTCCTGTAGTTGTGATTTATGAATCTGTCTTAATTGTTTACCCTAGCCATCCAGATTTTCGAAAAAAAAAAATCAAATTGATCGCGGATTTGATCCCCTCATGTGCTACTTTTTATTTAACTGGAATTGTTTGGTTGTGCTTCGGGGGCTATGTTAGGTAGATGGGTACTGCAGTGTAATAATAACAGCGACTGTAATAACACTTTATTTATTGATTTGAATTTCATGATATTTGCTTAGCAAAAATTTGCGATGACGTCATCAAGTTTTTTGAAGGGATGAAAAGATAAATTCTTATTAGTGATTTCCCATGTTCATAATCTTAAAGCGTGAGCAAAATTTTAAGCAATCAGTTCTTCAGTTAAGTTGTTGAGTGTATGGGTGAGTGGAAAAAAATGTTAGGTTATTTATGTTTTGTTGCAAAAACTAAAAATTGATGTGATGTTGAACTGTAAGTCAAATTTCTTAGTTAACTTGATTTTGCGATTTTGTTTTAAAAATATGAATGGATTATTAAATTACAGGTGAAGTAACATATGCTGTATGTTTAAAGTGAGATCTTATAAAAAATTGTAATGGCGTCATTAACTATTTAAAAGCAATAGTATGTAATTAGTTCCTGGAACTCCGAGAAAATTAGAGAAGCCTTTTAATCAATACAACAGTAAAATGCTTTATTCATTCATTTTTTGAGGCATCATGTATAAATAGTCCTAATATGTAGGAATGGATCAGTAAACAGGGTGAGTCATTAAGCGGACGGGCCTCAGTATCTCATTAATTATTATTATTACATATACATAGAAAAAAGTAAGCGATTATAAGAGATTTAAAAAGTTGGATTCTTTGAGTAGCATAATCAAAATTATTTTCGACTATACAGAATGTTTTTTTTTAATAGAGCATCGGAGCACCTTATGTGTATTTTTACATATATTTATTAGTCTTTTCGTAGGATTTATGACTATAGTTTATTTTGGAAATTCCGGTGCGACGTTGTCACGTTATTCCAATTTTGTTGTTGGTATTCAGCAATCAATACAAAAGCTCACAAAAACTCGCAATGATGTTATTATTAAGATCTGTGTTGCATTATTTTATGGAGAGATAAACAGAGGTATGCCCATTTTTGTAGTAGCAATTAAATCAAATTTTAATGTACAGAGTGTTTATAAAAAAGTATAAAACTATTTTCAGATACTGATTTCTGTTTTCTCAAGTAGCATATCCTGTCTTTTAGTACTGCATCCTACTTATTTTTTGTCCTTTTTCAATATTTCTGTGTGCCTTTCAAAAAAAGTAAAGTCGAAAAAACCATCAATGAAATCTGTATCCTAAAATTTTTGGGGAATTTTTTTGGTAACTTTTTCTATTTGAAAAACTAAAACATCGATAATTGAAAATTGTAATGATAAAAAAATACACAGTATGTCCCCGGATTGAGTTCACATGAGGAAAAAAAACTGTATTTTCTATTTTACAAAAAAATTACATAGGAATAACATTTTTGCTTAATTCAAAACGAATAAATCTAAAATTTTAATATTATCAGGCTGTGTCCTTGAGATCGAAAAAAACTAAAAGTAACGAAGAGCTAGAAATATGAAAAAATTAATTTTAAGAGTACAGACCAGGAATAGTGAAGTTTTAATTGCAGATTTATTCGTTTTGAATTAAGCAAAAAATGTTATTCCTATGTCATTTTTTTGTAAAATAGAAAATACAGTTTTTTTCCTCTTGTGAAATCAATGCGGGGACATACTGTATATACGTACACTCTATCTATTAAGATTCGGTTTTATTTATACCACAACAAAGCGCGTACCTTTATGTATCTCTCCACAAAATATTGTAACACAGATTTTCGAAATAATTCTATTGCAACTTTTTTGTTGTGAACTTTTAAAAAATTTAAAGAAAACATGAACAACGTGGCAACGTCGGATCTTAATGAGATAACGAAAAGGGCGCCCTTAGTGACTCATCCTATATATAGCGAGCGCGCTTCTCGATATCTAATTAATTATTAGAAATAAAAAGGTCAAGGACCAAAGTTGTGCGGTTCTTTGAGGATTGTGCTCAAAAATATTTTTTACTATATAATAGTTTTATGCTTTTAAGGCATACCACACAACTTTTTTTTTAAGCAACATTCTATATATTTTTACATATGTATTTTGATTGACTTCTTAGGCTTTACAACCACAGTTTATTTTTGAAATTCCGCTGCGATGTTGCCACGTTATTCCAATTTTCTCAATTTTTTTTAACAACTGAAGGGTTCCAAAAAACTTCAGTATTGTTATTTTTTAAATCTGTGTTACACTATTTTGTGGAGAGATAAATAAAGGTTCACGTTTCGTTGCGATGTAATTAAAATAATTTTTTTTTCTACAGAGTGTTTATAAAAAGGTGTTATTACAATTTTCAAATATCGCATTTCAGAACGTCCTATGTTTTCTTTCTTTTTTGTTTTCTATATTTAAAGTGAAGAATTTCTGCATTTTTTACTTTTTTAATAGACACATCGACATATTAGAAAATTCAAAACATAAAAAAGAGTAAAATACAGTAATAAAATACAGGTGTTCTATTTGAAATAAATTGAAATATCGATATTTGAAAATTCTAAAATTAAAAAAAATATAAACACTCTGTATATTAGAAATTGATTTAATTGATACCACAACAAAATGCGCATTTTTATTTCCATAGAATATTATAACACAGATTTTAAAAATAACCCTATTGTGAATTTTTTGTGAAGCTTTCCATTGCTAAAAAAATTTAAGATACTTGGAATAACATCGCAACCTCACACTGGAATTTCAAAAATAAACTACAGTTCTAAAGCATAGGAAAAAACTAATGAGAATTCGTAAAAATATATATTGTTTTATTAAAAAAAAAAAAAAAATGAATTTGTCTGGAACGTCTTAAAAACAGAACATTCTGTATAATTAAAAATAATTTTAGAGCTGTACAACTTTGGGTTTTAGTGGCAATTTTCGATAATTTTCTAAATATAGCTGAAGATATTTTGTTATAGGTTTCAAAGAGGAAAGACAACAGAAAACAGAATAAGAAGCATTAATAAAATACAGGATGTTCTGTTTGATATTAATAAGATAACGATAACCCTTAGTGACTCATCTTGTATACAGCGTGCGCTTCTCGATATCTCATTAATTATTAGAAATAGAAAAAGTGTTAAAGACCAAAGTTGTGCGCTTCTTTCACGACTGCGTTCTAAAATATTTTTTAGTGTATACATAGAGAGTGTACATATGTATTTTCATTGACTTCTTCTTAGGCTTTACAACCATAGTTTATTTTTAAAATTCCGCTGCGACGTTGCTATGTTATTCCAATTTTAAAAGTATTTTCTATATTTAGAGTTGATAGGTACTACGATTTTTTATTTCTTTATTAAGAGACACATCGACATATTAGGAGAATGGGCCAACTTATAAGATCAAAAAATTTCAAGACAACTGGAATAACGTGGCAACGTCGCATGGATTTTCAAAAATAATCTGTAGTATAAAGCTTAGGAAGAGGCTAATGAGGAAATGCAAAAATATATAGCGTGTTTCGTTTAAAAGTCCTAAGTTGTGTGTTACGCTTTAAAATCTGTCTGTCTAGTTAGGATAATTTTAGAGTAGAGTCCTCAAAGAACTGTACAATTTTGTTCTTTGACATTTTTTTTCTTTATCAGATAATAGACAGGAGAGATTAGTGACTCACCCTGTATATACATTTTTATTTCCTTACTTTTTATAAAAATGCATATAATATGTCGTAATAATAATTCCCATGTATGCAACAGTCTTTGGAACAGGTGAAAAACAGACCAATAATGGATTTTTTTCTCAAATATCGATTATATAACTAAAGAAAAACTAACACAGAAGACAATTAGCGATGAAAGAATAAATAACAAAAGTACATAATTTAGCTATTGTTACACACGATCATGGTTAAATGTTCACTTTTTTAACAATTTTTTTCTTCGCAAATTAAGGTATCAAGTCTAATGCATTACTGAAAATTCATGATTTTTGTAGACAAAGGTAAGACAAAAAATCATTACTGGGCCTACGTTTCGGCAGTTTAAGACTATAAAAGGTACGAGATAAATTTATGAGGAAGAATAAAACAACGCTAATATTATTCGCTCGATAAAACATATTTCCTCTGCTGCTGTCACTCCAAGGCTAGTCATCATTTTAACTGGAAAACAGATAAGTAGAAACCTTAGAAGAAAGAATATTGTTGATATGATTCGTATAAAGTAACAATAACGGAAATAAATATTACAAATTATACAATCGTTTAAAATATTTTTGGTTTAATGAGTAAAGTTTTCTTATCTTCAACTGTTAGTTGAAACCAAGAAGCAAATAACCTGTTTCGGTATCAATAAAGGAAAATGATCAAAAAAAAAAAAGTATACAAATTGTAGACAAGAATCTGTCAATACAGTGTTGTTCTCTTCCTAAAATTTGTTCAGATATTCCTTCATTGTGCAATCCCGCACGGCTTTTCAAGATCTTAATCCATAAAAGTTGCCACAAGAATCGAAGAAAAAAATCCGAAGCAAAACTTCCCCGGAAGTTTTTCCCATACACAGCTTTAATCCATCGAGACATTTATCAGATTCTTTAAAAATCGCCTCATATGAAACCCCCGTTCACGCATTACTAACGCTCTCTCAAGAAAACTCCACTGTAATCTTCTCGTAGCGCTGCAAACACTCCGGCCCCGAAGCGTGCATCTACAGATTACTAACTTTCGCTACAAGTCCGGGAGTTTCTCCGGGAACAAAAGCCGTAATCCGGGAAATAATGAATCCGCCGTCGTCGACCCAGAAAACGCTTTTTAACAACGATTTTTGGACACTGAATGGACACCGCATGTTCGCACACGACCCAGATAATTCCGGCCAAGAGCTCCGGGCTGAAGAGAGACGCCCTATTATTAGACTCGTTACCATGAATCGGTTATCGATTCAACAAGGATACAATCCGTGACACAACATAGTGAAAAAACGTCACATACTATGAGACATGAGCGTGCCGAAAGGGGGTTAGAAGGCTGGGTCGCTTTTGTGTGCCTTAGGGTCTTTTCATACGTGAGACTTAGGCGAAGCGTTCAATCTTGACCAGTGGAATGAAAAACGAATTTGGTGATCTACGAGCTTGTCAATGTCAGGAGGGAAGATTTGGATTTAGAACTAACTCTTTACGAGAATTAAGTGTTACCTACCAATAATCAAATTCTGTCTGTCTGTCGTCTATCCAAATTTTTGTCTTAAACCAATAATAGGACGTCATCTCCAAAAGTTACATTAATAAATATTATTTAAAAATTATAAAATAAGATATTCCTTTACATGTGATTTATGAATCCGTGTTCAGTTTTTACCCTTGTCATCCTAATTTTTGGGAAAAAGATCAAAATTGTATAACAACATATTGCAATTTAACTTTGAAACTGCAAAACCAAATGCTCTCAAATTTTACAAACGTTTTAAGGTTATCGTAATCATGGTAAATCGACTTTAGAATTACGTATACAGGGTGAATCAATAAAATTAATGAATGAGGCAATTCATTGTATTGATTAAAATCAAAAACGACCCACTCCGTTTTTCCGACAATTTGGGAGTACATACTGTTATCATTAGTATCACACTGCGTTAATCCAAATTGTTATACGTGCCCTTGCAAAAATGTTGATGACGTCAATACAAAATTTTGATTTAACATTACGTATATATCTTTATTTTAACTTATAAGGGTTATCTCAAAAAAATAAAAGTCGCAAAATCAAATTTTTTAATTTCACGAAATTTGGAATTGAATTGGATTTATTTACCTTCGACCACTTTTCTGATATCATAATTTTTCAATTTTTACATTTTTTACTGTTTCGGTTTCATAATTTTCCGTTTTTCAGTTTTTCGCATCTTGATTTTTTCGATTTGAAATTTTTCAATATTAGAATTTTTTATTTTTTCGCTTTCACAATTTTTCAAGTTCTTGATTTTTATTTTTCCTATTTATTTATTTTCATTTTCTAGGTTTTTATATCACAGTTTTTCGTTTTTACATTCCCTTTATTTTTTCAATGTTTCTTATGATTTTATAATTTTTCGTTTATTTAGTTTTTCAAATGTTCAATTTTTCATTTGTCAGTTCCTCGATTTTCTAAATTTTTAATTTTCAAGTTTGCAATTTTTAGATTTTTCAATTGTGTGTGTTACATTAAAAAAAAAACTCAAAACTATACTTATTATGTTTTTACAGTTTTGAGGATTATCTTCGGTAGTTTATTGATTTGATTTTTTGTCTTTGACTTGGGTAAAACTGGATTTGTAAGTTTTTAACACCAATAAAGTATTTATTGATACAATATTTTGTTTTTTCGATTTTTAAGTTTCTCAATTTTTAATTTTTCGATTTTTCAGTTTTTGATTTATTCAATTTTTCAACTTCTGGATATTCAATTTTTAGGTTTTTCAAAAAGTTCATTTTATACTTTTTCGTTTTTTCATTTTTGATCTTTCAATTTTAAGATTTTGCAGTTTTTCCATTTGATTCGAAAAGTTAAAAAATCCAAAAATTGTAAAATCGAAAATTATAGAAAGTCAAAAAGCCGTAGCATTGAAAGATCGAAAAATTGAAAAATTAAATATCGAGAAATTGAAAAATTCAAAATTGAATGACTTTAATTAATTTAATTTAAAAATCTACAATTGCAAAATAGGAAAAGTTAAAAAAAAATAAAAAATACAATTGTTATTACATATTGAAAATGAAAACTAGAAAAATTACAATTCAAAAATTGAAGAATTCGAAATTGAAAAATCGAGAAACTGAAAAACACGACTGGAAAAACGAAAAATTGAAAATTTCACAGTGAAAAGAAGAAAAATTATAAAATTAGAACTTGAAAAACTGAAAAATTGAAAAAAGAAAGAAAACGAAAAACTACTAAATCTAAAAACTGAAACATCCAAAAGTTGGAAAGTCGAAAAGTTAACAGATTTAAAAATGAAAACTCGAAGAGAGAAAAATTGTAAAAATAAAGAAAAGCAAAAATCGAAACGAGAAATTGCAAATCAAAATTTGAAAAAACGAAAAATTGAAACACCGAAAAACTAAAAATCGCGAAACTTAAAAATCGAAAGAAGGTTCATTAACCGAAAAGGAAACAAATTGAATCGAATTTGAAAAATTTGAAAACCCAAAAATTGTAAAATCCAAAAATTATAGAATCGGTCAAAATTGTTAAGTCAAAAAATTGAAAAATGAAATATCGAGAAATTAAAACATTAAAAAAATAGAAAAATTGAAAAATCGAGACAGTGAAAAATCTAAAATTGAAAAAAGGAAAAATTGACAATTGAAAAGAAGAAAAATTATAAAAATAAAATAATATTGAAGAACCGAAAAATTGAAAAAATAAAGAAAAAAAACTAAACGAAAAACTGCAAATCGAAAAACTGAAGAAACCAAAAGTTAAAAAAACGAAAAATTGAAATCTCGTGAAATTGCAAATAAAAAAATTACTAAATAAATCTAAAAAGTGAAACATCCAAAAGTTGGAAAATCGAAAATTTAACAATGACAACTCGAAGGGTTGCATGTCTTAAAATTGAAGAAAAAAAAATAAAAATTGTAAAAATAAAGAAAATGAAAAACCGACACAAGAAATTGCTAATTCGAAGAAGTGAACAATTGAAGAGTCGAAAAATTGAAAAATTAAATATCGAAAAATTGAAAAATTAAAAATTAAAAATTGAAAAAGCGAAAAATTTTAAAAATTATAATTGTTATTTAAGAATAAGAATAAGTTTATTGCACAACTAGAGCAGCGTACAAAAAGTTAGAATGCAGGCTAACCCTATTTATTACACATTTAAATGAAAACTAGAAATATTGTAAATCAAAAATTCAAGACACGAAAAATTGAAAACCGGAAAAATTGAAAATTTCACATTGAAAAGAAGAAAACTTATAAAAGTGAAATAATATTGAAAATCCGAAAAATTGAAAAAATAAGGAAGAAAACCGAAACGAAAAAAAGGAAAAGTTGAAATCTCGTGAAATTGCAAATCTAAAAACTGAAACATCCAAAAGTTGGAAAATTGAAAAGTTAACAATGAAAACTCGAAGAGTTGCATGTCTTAAAATTGAAGAAAAATTGAGAAATTTGAAAATCAGAATTTTGAAAAATCGAAAAATTCAATTTTTAAAATTGTAAAAATAAAGAAAATGAAAAACCGAGACAAAAAATTGCAAATCGAAAATTCGAAGAAATGAACATTTGAAGAGTCGAAAAATTGAAAAATTAAAAATCGAATAAATGAAAAAGTTAAAATCCAATAATTGAAAACTGGAAAATTTCTGAAATCGTAAAATTGAAAAGGTGAGAATTTTTTAAAAATATTATTACATATTTAAAATGAAAACTAAAAAAAAATTTTAAACTGAAAAACACAAAATTAAAAAAATCTAAATATTGAAAAATCGAAAGTTTGAAAACCGAAAAATTGAAAAGTCAAAAAATTGAAGAAATTCACATTGAATAAAGCAAACTTATAAAATCAGAATACATTGAAAAATTGACAAAATAAAGAAAATAAAAACCGAAATGAAAAACTGCAAAATAGAAAAAATTAAGAAATAAAAAATTGCAAAATCAAAAACATTGAAATATTGAAAAATTAGTAAATCGAAAAAACGAAAATTTTTAGAACGAAAACTGGAAATTACAGATCATACAATTGAAAAAAAAAAGAAAAATTGAAAAATTGGAAATCGAAATATTGAAAACATTGAAATCGAAAAAACAAAAAATTGTAATTCTGGACGTGGAAAAATCGATAAATTGGAAAATCTAAAAACTGGAAAATTCGAAAGTAAACTAAACTGAAAAAGCTGCGGGAATGTTATTTACGCCACTGACTCTAACTTTGAGGAGTTTATTAGAACACAAAAATCGCAAAATTCAAAGAAGCGGGATTTGTTCGGCTGCAGTTTAAGGACGAAGGGAATAGCGTTCGACCAAGTTTTATTGCACACAATGTTGTACATTTTGGATTTTGGATAAGTCAGCTTGCGATTTATCAAACTCCACATATGATGTAACCGATGCTTAGCAAATAGTGGGAGCGAATGAAGCTCTCGACTGCATTATCTTAGTTGAAAATGTGTAAATATGACCGCAGCGAGCGTAACGACCTATTAAGAGACAGCGAAGGTTGAGACTGTGTTAAATTCGCTGCCGCTCCAGCAAGTGAGCTGTCTTGGCTAATTAAACTCAAATTCCGTGAGTTCATGTACACAAAATGTGGGATAATATTAACATATTTTAATAATTTGAATAATTCAGACGGAGTGGTAGTCGCACAATTGTAGATATTTAGCAAGCGCAAAAAGCATGACGAGCGAGCGAAGCTCACTACTGCCTCAAATACGCACCAATTCGGCTTCATGTTCGCAAAATTGATCGCATTTATTTAAGTCATTACAAAAATAAATAAAAACATGGTTTTTATGAAACTAACATGTTTTTTTTGCTTCCGAAGGCGCAATAATCCTTTATCTACGCCACTGGCAGTCCATATACGTTAGAATACAAGCGCGGAACGAATTAATAAGGAATATGTCATGCTGCATGACTCCACTAACACAAATTACAAGCTGAACGTAGCAGGTGTGGCTTATATTCTTCCAACGAAAGTGAAATGGAATTTGAGAAAATGAAGCATTAGACTCGATGTTATTATTACGTCCGATGTGTAATCTAATATGATATTGCGGCACAATTTCCAACAGGTTACTCTTTTAATATGAAATTCTGGTCTGCATTCATTCTTTTTTTTTACCGATGTTATTATTTTCTTGTTAATTCTGCAACGTAGCTTCACGGATAATTAGAGGGGAAAATTGGGTTTTAATTGTAATAAATCACTTCCGCTTGCGCAATGCTCTATGATTTTTCTTTGAATGATAATACGACGGAATCACTTAAAAACACGTCTGCTGGAGTTATTTTTTTAATAAAAATTTTAATGGGTTTGTCAGAGTTAGGGGAAGGTGAAATAAAGCGGAAGATAAATTTATATGTATATTTGTTCTTTGATGATTATTGTACTTAATTAACTGAAGCTATATTAAAAAAATCTGCAAATAATTGTACAGTTTTTTCTTTCTTTAGACAACGCAGAAAATTTTTATCGAATAATATTAAAAACGTATAATCAAGAATTAATGCGGGTATACGATATACTCCACTGCTTAAGGCTATTTAATTGTGTCTTTACAGTTTTAACGATGTCGAGTAAACCATTTTATTTTTGTGAGAGATGGTTATTCGGAAAGTTAAAAGCAATGCTACGATATTAAATTACAACTAATACGGCCTTTAACAACGCATTTATACAGCATTTACTTGCTTATTAAATTCTTGCTGAGAAAATAGTTAATATAAAGTCGTCAGGCTTCGGAATGAAACGCTGATTCGGGTAAACTCGGGAAAATGCAATGCAATGATGCACCTGAACCTCGCATCGGAACGACTAATAGGTGGCGGATCTTTATTACTTAAATCTTTCGAAACCAGTTACCATACCAAAGAAAATAAATTATTTTATTTTATAATTTATGCCTTCTTCCTGATTCGTCCAAGGAATTGCATCCATAATATTAATTCCATTAATGTTAACCTTCAATAAAAAAGCCGTATTTCTATATTAAACGCAGGTCATTAAAATAATATATATCTAAATAAATCTACAGGGTGTTAATAAATGATTTACATCTATAGGCCCCTGAACGGCATAGGTTCAGTATTGCCATTCTCTACCAATTTCTTGGCCAAATCGAAAATAGACTTTGATAATAAATTTATGTTCTTCTAGAGTCCACATTTTTCCCTATCCTTTATGATTTAAAGAAATAAACATTAAAATTTGATTCAAAGGTCGACAACTAATTGACAGATTAATTAATTTAGCAAAGCGTCAAATCAAGCGGCACATTAATAAATTAATTTCATGGCCCACTAGATGTAAATCATTTATTAACACCTGTATTATTGGTGTGGAAATTAATAATTCGTCTTAATTGCAGCACTTTTTTGTTTCTTATGTCATTACTGTTAATCGCATTTTCAGGAAAAATTGGTTGTTGTGAAAACGAAAATACAGTTTAACAAATGTACAGGGTGAATCATTAAGCGCGCGTTTCTCAATATCCCAGTAATTATTACAAATAGAAAAAGTCACTGATTAATATTATACGCTTTCGTGCTTTGAGGACTATCCTGTAAAATTATTTTTAACTATACAGTGTTCTGTTTTAAAGCCGTAAGATACAACTTAGTTTTTTGAAATAGAACACCCTATATTTTATTACTGCATCTTATTAATTTTTTTCTTTTTCTTTTTCGTTAAGTATTTCCTATCTATAAAGTTTAATAGTGCGATTTTTTTACTTTTTTAAGGGACACATCGACATATTAGAATGAAAACAAAAAATGGAGTAAGATACAATAATAATATTATATAATACTCCTTTTAATTATATAAAACATTGTATAGTAGAATCTTTTTGTAGTTTAGTTTTGATTTTCGGTACTTCAGAAATTAAAATCGAAACATCGAAAAATTGAAAACCCGAAAAATAATAAACTTGAGACATCGCGAAATCGATAAATGAAAAGTCCGAGAAACAGAGAAATCCAAAAATCGAGAAATTGGGAAATTTAATTGACGAATAATAGAAACGTCGAAATTTCGATAAATCAAGAAATCGAAATACATATTGGAAAATGAAAAATCGAAAAATCATATATTAAAAACAAAAATTTAAAAATCGAAAGAGCGAGAAATCGAAACATCAAAAAATTGATAATTTAAAATCTAAAACTTTGAAAAATTGAAACATCCAGAAATGGAAGAACTGAAAGGTCGAAAAATTGAGAAATCGAAAAATTCTAGAAACCGAGAAACCGAAACCTCAAAAAAACGAACAACTGACAAATTTAAAATCGAAAAATCTAAAATTTGAAAAATGGAAAAATCAAAATAAAAAAAAACGAAAAAACGAAACATTTGAAATCGAAAAATCTAAATTTAAAAAAATCGATAAATTGAAAAATCGAAAACCTGAGAAATCGAAAAATTGGAAAATTGAAAAATCGAAAAATTGAATTGAAAAATCGAGAAGTCGAGAAATCGAAACATCGAAAAAAGTTGAGAAATGGGAAAAACAAAAAAACGAAAAATTGAAAAATCGATGGAGCAGATTTGAAGAACTGGAAAGTGAAGAATCAAAAAATTGAAACATTGTAAAACTGAAATATGGGAAAATTTGAAAAATGGAGTCATTGAGTAACCGAAAAATTGAAAATCTAAAAATCGAAAAACTGAAAAATCAAATACATATACATATTAAAAAAAAAATTAAACCCAAGAACTCGGAAAATTGAAAGATCGAGAAATCGAAACATCAAAATATTGAAAAATTTAAAATTTAAAATTTTGAAAAATTGAAACATTGAGAAATGGAAAAACGGAAAATCGTGAAATAGAAACATCAAAAAAACGAAAAATTGAAAAATCGAATTATCAAATATTTTAAAAATCGAAAAATTGAAAAAAAAAGTAAACCCAAGAACTCGAAAAATGCGAAGATCGAGAAATCGAAAAATCTAAAATTAAAAAAATCCAAAAATTGAAAAATCAAAAGCCCGAGAAATCGAAAAATTAGAAAATTGAAAAATCGAGAAATTGAATTGAAAAATCAAGAAGTCGAGAAATCGAAACATTGAAAAATCTGAAAGTTGAGAAATGGGAACAACAAACAATCTAAAAGTTGAAAAATCAATGGATCAAAATTGAAAACTAAAAATCGAAGAATAAAAAAAATGAAAAATTGCAAAACTGAAATATCGAAAAATTAAGAAATCGAAAAATCTAAAATTTGAAAAATCTAGTAATTGTGTTAACCGAAAAATTGAAAATTTCGAAGTTCAAAAATCAAAAAATTGAAAATCTAAAAATCGAAAAACTGAAAAATCAAATACATATATTAAAAAAAAAAAATAAACCCAAGAACTCGGAAAATTGAAAGATCGAGAAATCGAAACATCAAAAAATTGAAAAATTTAAAATTTAAAACTTTGAAAAATTGAAACATTGAGAAATGGAAAAACGGAAACTCGTGAAATTGAAACATCAAAAAAACGAAAAATTGAAAAATCGAATTATCAAATATTTTAAAAATCTAAAAATTGAAAAAAATAAACCTAAGAACTCGAAAAATGCGAAGATCGAGAAATCGAAAAATCTAAAATTAAAAAAATCAAAAAATTGAAAAATCAAAAACCTGCGAAATCGAAAAATTAGAAAATTGAAAAATCAAGAAATCGAGAAGTCGAGAAATCAAAACATTGAAAAATCTGAAAGTTGAGAAATGGGAAAAACAAACAATCTAAAAGTCGAAAAATCAATGGATCAAAATTGATGAAGTAAAAATCGAAGAATCAAAAAAAATGAAAAATTGCAAAACTGAAATATCGAAAAATTAAGAAATCGAAACAAAAAAAATCGAAAAATCTAAAATTTGAAAAATCGAGTCATTGTGTAACCGAAAAATTGAAAAATCGAAAAATTAAATCAAAAAACCAAAAACTGAAACTTCGGATTGAGAAATCGAAGTTGAAAAATCAAGAAATCAAAAAATTAAAAACCGTAAATCGAAAATTCAAAAACCAAAGAAATCGAAAAACTGTTGGACAGAAAATGTCGATGTCTAAGATAGAAATTCAACACGGGTTCATAATAAAAATGTGAATGCTTAGCGTTTAAACTCAACTCGAATTCATAAACAACAAATGGAGGAGTATTTCCTATAATTGAATGTAAAAAAAAATGTGTTGGAAATAAAGACATTATTGTTATTATTGTTAATAATAAAATACAGGGTGTTCTATTTGAAAAAGCTGATACCGATATTTGAAAACTACAAAGTTTTAGAATTTTTTAATTGGCATCACAACAAAGCGCGTTCATTCTTCCACAAAATATTGTAACACTTTTGTTATAAAGCCTAGGAAGATGCTGATGAGAATATGTAAAAATATATGGGTGTTTCGTTTAGTCACTCACTCTGTATATTAATATGGACCACGCAGTCTACTTTAAAGTGTTTTTTTATAATTCCTCTAAATTTATGACTTTATTTAAGATTACGAAAAGAATAAATTTTGAAGTATGAAATGGAAACAAAGGACTTAGGTATATTTAAGTAAGAAATTTGTGGCGTTTTTATCAGTGAAGCAATTTGAACAAGAAATCACTTAGGGCCAGTTTATACAATATTTTAACTGAGATTAAGTTAATGCACTTAACGGCCTTTAGCGACGTCTGATTGGCGTAGAGTCTGTCACATGGTACTTTAACGCCGTGTAAACCGGGCCTTAGTGTTCTTACTTAAGACGAAATAATTACTGGACGCTAATGCAATGACATCACGATACAATTTAAAAGCGGATAATTCTCCTTAACGACTTTACCATTCCTATTAGAAATTTATATTAAAAAATTATACTTTGAAAGATTTTCGGTACTATGTTTCGTATTAATGAAAATCACCCAATCGAGCAAGATGCAGTATTTTTTAAACCAAAACTGTACCAAAAAACCAGTTGTTTGTAAAAAATGCACGACTTTTGTTAATTAATTAAGAATAGATCTTAAGTAAACTGTTCACAACTAACAATTGTCATATGATGTAATTACAAAAATTTGTGTTTTTAGCGCAACTAAAGAAAGGAAATGGTCATATTTAAGTTGTAGCAAAAATTTTACTTTGATATAGTGTGAAGGCGGGTTAATATACAGAAAAGGTGTATCACAGTCTGTTGGAAGCTCTCCGGAAATGAAAACTGTTTTTTCTATATACGTAGATGTAGAAGTTTTTTTGTGATTTAAATCTTGCATCAATTTTTCCGAAAACAGGAAATTTCACATACTGAAACTACTTTGTATATTTCTAGGGTGTCTTTGGCAAGTTAAAAGAACAAAAGAATTTCAGATAATAAGTACTTTAAACCCAGTCATTCTTTTTTCGTAACAATTCATCTTTGTCTGTAACTGCTGTTTAACTATAATTAATGTTTCCGATACAATTTGTTCTCGTTTTGGCGTTGCACTTTTTTCAGCTGTAATTTTTATTAAAAAAAAATGTGTCATACAAAATAATCACGAGCAAATAGAAACAAGTCCCTTAAAAGTACTACAAATATTTATTTTTATTTTTCAACAATTATTCATTTAGACAAATAAAAATTTGCACAGTGTGGAGCTGTGGATTTAGTCGATAAATATAAACAATAATTATCTCGCCTTTAAGCAGACAATTTAGGTTCTACATATTGATGTTACAAACACCCAGCCACAATTACACTATTCCGTGAGAATTTCCAAGCAACTGCAGCAAAAAAGGTCATATCCTGCACATTTAACAGTCATCCAGTATTTGTTTAACCACATTGTGAAGACGTAAAATTAACGGTTTGCATCAAGCGTTGGATGACATTGAATTTAAAAATAATTGGTTTGTGAATGAGTGGCTACCAAGGAGTAATTTTCATATAATAGGTAGCTCTTGAGAACTCGTTGAAATGAACGAACGAAAAAAAATGGCGAAAACAAGACAAATTGTCGAGACGTCATTACTCAGCCATAAAGAAGATTCGCTAAGAATTAATAGATACCTGTGAGTGTGTACATGACAATAAGAAGGTTACTTCAGTTTTTCACCTGCGACCTTGCCTGCATCAATAGTCGCTACTGTTCGCTAATTATAGCTAAATAAATATTTTCAACAAAAAATATTTATTGGAGATGTTAGTGGGTGAAGTAATTTGACGGCAGTGTTGTTTTAGTGTTCGAGTTTGGTTCCATATTTTTGATGTGATTGTCTGGTGAGTTAGATTTTGTTGGTGATGTTGTTAAAAGTGCTGAAGCGTCCTCATTTTACGACAACCGTATAATTTTAAATATATTTTGTTCGTTTATTGTTACAACCTGGGAATCGTCAAATGAGTTTCAAATAAATGTGTTTAAAGACGGGTCAGACTGCCGTGTACTTTTATTACAGGGACATGTGACAACATAACACGTGATATTGATTCAAAATAATAAAAAAAAAACGCTTTGAAATTTAAGTTAAGTTTTCGGGTTGTATTTAAAAAAAAATGTTTATCGGATTTACTCATTAATTACTACGTTGCTATACATGCAAACAAAAGCAAATTAGTGTTATCATTGTAGTCGACTTTACTTAAATTCAATAGAGATACGTCCCTGTTCAGCGTATAGCGACTGACAATCTAACCTTTGTAATTTACGATCTTACAATACATTTATTTCGATCTGTAAAATAATTGTCTAAAGTGAGAACAAAGTATAGTTTAGCTTTCCTTAGTTGGCGTTTTATTTGAAAATAATAATAAACTGGTTTGAATGTCTGAGTTTAGCTATTTTATTTTGCTCACGTAGACGAGAAAAATCAGGTGGAATGTAACAGTACTGCAACTTATTAACTTTCACTCTTTTTTCTGTATTTCTGTATGTTGTAAACCTTATCAACGTCTAGCCGTCTGTTCCCGCCGACAAAAATAAAATTATTAATTACAGAATTAATTAAGGAAATTCCAAATCTGTTCGTTTCCGCTCGATAAGGAGATTCTTTCAATCATCGACCACGAGCCTTTACAGACACCTCGCTTAAGCACAAGAGCGGATTATTAATAAACAAACAGGAAGGCGTTCAAAATGCAAATAGATTTCCGTAAAATCAAACTTAATTAATATAGTTTGTAGTAGATGGGAAAAGACAAATCAATATGGCGTCCGCTCGTAAACCAGTAACTGTATATCAGCGCAACAAATTCCTACAGAATGCAAATAATAGGAATACGCTGTATAGCGCGACACATCAACGGCTTTAATTACGAACGCTTCCACTCCTTTTGAGCTTTGCGATTTTAATGAAGTCAGTTTGAAGTTGGAATGAATAATGAAAGAACTTCATAGGAAACGACCGGAGGGACGAATAATTCAATGGTTTTTCTGTTTACTACATTTTCATTGAATTAAAAATTTATGCCACGCTGAAGAAATACCGCTTTTATGAAACATTTTGTATCAGCAATGTATTCACGGACATCTCCAGTGTCGATTTACGGGAAAATTCAAATTTTTTTCCAAATGCGAAACGTCCTTCACTGTCTACGTTTATTCTTGGGAAACTTCACGTTTTTTGTGTTGTATGTTTATCACGAGATCCTCTACAAACACTAAAAATAAAATAGACGACACCATTGGACTTCGGACGTGGGAAAAAGGATGGAAACAATTCGTGTGACTGTAATTCCGGACCGGTAATTTTTGACTAGAAAGGAAATAATCTTGTCTTTAATTTACCTTAAATTGCACGTTTTATCTGATTATGTAAGGTCTCGACCTTGAACTTGGTGCCGTCTCTATCGTTCTGGTCATGACATTGCCGGATTTAAACTTGTTTTTTGTACGTATTTTTTTAATTAGCTTTAAAATCGCAGGAATTCACTCAAAGAAAATTCTTCCGTTGGTGCAAAAACGAACAATTCGATAAACAGAAAACCCTTGCTAATTTTACGCGGTTGCTTTTTGTGTCATTGTTGGCATTTTCAAAAGTCTCGATACGAGTGAACGTCGACTAATGAAAATTGTTTACGATTGTGAATCATATATTTTAATCTAAAATCTTTCGGTATTAAATTAACATTGAAAAAGCAAGATTAAAAATATATATTTTTTTTAAATAAAACGTAACCGACAAAGTGATGACTCAAGTTTCAGAGATAACTGCAATTATAAAATAAACACGAACTGTAGAAATTTGTTAGATGTGAACATCAAAGCAGCACCCCCTCAAATTATCCTTTGCGTATTGTGCCGCTCATTTGGGAAATTGTTTTATCTTGTAGGGTTTAAGGAAGCCATATTTTTAAATACAGTTTTCAACGGATTTTTGTACAATGTATTTTGAACATTCTTTCTATTTCAACAACACTAAAATATTGTATTTATTTGCAAACTATGTAAAATGTATAACATTTAACCGCAAAGTATGCATATTTACCCCCATTAATAACAGAATCGGATGTGGTTGTGTATTTATTTTTCGATATTATTATTTATTTAATCATCCTGCACTGTTAAAAATATTTAACCATATTTATACAGAACCGCCTCCAAAATCCTACGCACAACTTTGGTTACATTCGTTTTGGTATGTTAAATCTATTTTTAATCGTAACTGTGTTTGTAGAATTTTATTTTAATTGAAAGGGCGAATTTTTCGTCAAAGATTTATTTCATATTTTCTTGCGATGACACCATCAGCATTTCACAGGGGATTTGATTAATATGTCGTTATTATACATTGAGCTGTTCAAAAATTTCAGAGGAAATAGTTGCCAAGTTTTTAAAACACGGAATAGGATAAATTTGTCCATGCAGTTCGTTCTTTTGAAACATCCTGAATAAGCAGTTTAAAAAATAAAAACAGTGCCGCATCTGTATGACAAAGAAATGCTAGTTAATGCTCTAAAACGTCCTCAATTTTTCGATAAACACACAATTTTTTCTTATTATGGAGTAGGAAAAAGTCAGTCTGACGCCATAAATGAACAGCCTCTCGTTTTGGAAAAATTTTCATGTTCTTTTCCTTGACGTATAAACTTAGATAGACTTAGGTAAACCTAAAGACCTTTTTTTAGGATTGTCGTCGATCTTTTATTTACTTTTTTATTCTCTGGGAGGGCGTCGTAAAGTGCATAAGGATCCCACATTCAATTTAAGTTTTATGAAGAATTAACAAAACATTGACGATTATGTTGAAAATTGCACGTTTTTATAAAAAAAGGTTTTAGTATGTAAGAGTGCCCACAACGAATATTTTAGGAATCTTATACCTTAATTTTCGGGTATTTTGGGTGACTTTCTTTTAATAGAGGCTTGAATAGTATTTAAAGGAAACATAACTATTATTATTATTAACAAATGTAATTTCATTCAACAAATGATGACTTAAAACACGTGTTCAACAATTACTCTTTCAGTTAGTATCAACAAATTTGAAATTGGTAGACCTGTCACCCCACATTACTTCCAGTTGTCAAAACTGACTTGATTGACAGTGACATTTAATTTACATCAAAATATGCTATTGCTTATTATTCAAACATCATAATCTAACTTTCTTGAGCGGTTAAGCATTTGAATCAGGTTTAGCAATAGCAGCGCTAGAATTTTTTTTCAGAATTGGTTGATTCTATTGCCAACTCAAATAATACTTGTATGCTGTAGAATGTAATATTTGTTATCGTTTATAAATAAAGTAGTACATATTATATAATTGAGAAAAAAGTCGTCGATAGTAACCATTGAAATTTAATGTAAAAAAATATGTTGGCAACATCTACGCGTTCTTTATTCGGTTGAACAGTTACGGACAAATGACTGTCAAATCACCTGTCAAATAACTGCAATGCCAACTTTATTGTTTTAAAAATAAAATTTCATGGCCTACTAGACACCTTTTGACTTCCCGAGCGTAAGCTAAGGAAGTATAGTAATCGACTTCGTCGGGCGAAGTGCCAAATTCATATTTTCTCGAAGTGTCATGATCTCTAAGTACGAAAAACGTGGTGTCCAGTTTCCGTCTGTCTGTCTAGTGTCTGTATCCATTTATATTAGACACGTAATCTCCGAAACTACCAGACCGGTTGTTGTTGCAATATCGTGTAGATGGTTAAATGCTAACTAAAATTTGGCTGATTATCCCCACCACCAATGGCATGACATCATCTCCAAAATTAATAACAACATTTTTTTAAATTTTATAAAATAAGATACTCCTGCATTTGTGGTGTGTGGATCCGTGTTGAGTTTTCACTCTAGACATCCAGATTTTTGGAAAATAAATCAAAATTGTATAACAACATTTTACAATTTAACTTTGAATCTTTAAAACCGAATGTTTTTTGAAATCTTGCAGACCTTTAAAAGTTATCGTAAGCATGGGGAATCTATAATCAAAATATATTCATTTATCCTCCCAAAAAATTGTGCCATATAAATCATAACTAAATTGTGCAATATATGGTCAGCCTGTGCCTGTAATTTATCATTGCATTAATATTTTTTAAAATTGCTTATACAGAGTGACTCAAAAAAATTAATCAATGAGTCAGTTTATTTTCTTGATTAAATCAGGAACTGCAAAACTGAATGCCTTGAAATTTTGAAAACTTCTTAGAATAAATTCTATTTAAAATCTGGAAAATATGGTGTATCATCTATATTTGTGATTTATCACTGTGTTCATATTTTTTTAGAATTGTTTATACAGGGTGACTAAAAAAATATTGAGAGTTTAGTTATTTTATCGATTAATTAATCACAAAATGTTGCAAAGGAAAACTCATTTGAAACATACACGTAGCATGCTTCTTTACATTTACATTAACATTACATACATGTCTTTATTTTAACTTGTAGGGGTTTTCTTAAAAAAAAAAATAAATTCGCACAATCAAAATTTATAATGTTTCGAAGAAGTTGGAAATCTTTTTTTGTGCTTTAAGGGCGAGAGAAGTTCGGTCCAATTTTTTAGATCATAGGGTAGTTTATTTTATGCAACTTTATAAAACGTTTTTAATTAGTCGTGTAATGCGACTAATTTATATTTAACTACTGCAATATGTATGACAATATATTCAAAACAAAAATGTGGACGTTCTAAATTAGAGTGCTAAAATTAACAAATACTTATTAGAAATATGAAAATAAAAAAAATCCAAGGTTATTTAGAGAAAATTTCCCTTGTACCCAATCAAACAAGACCATCTTCTTAAATTATAGAAGTTGATTTTACAAATTTCATTTTATTGTAGTTGGGTCCATCAGGCAAGTAGCTACTTTAATGTTTTCTCAACTTTTCATGACACCTAGAGTAAGAAAAAAAATGGTCTCTCGTTTCCGTCCGTCAGTTGTCTGTCGTCTGTAGTCTGTGTGAATTTTTATTGACAAGATAATCTCCGAAACTACTAGACCGATTGTTGTAATTTTTATATATATTAGGAATGTCAGGTTGATGGTAAGACACTAACTAAAACTTGTCTAATCATCCCCACCAAGGACGGGATCGTGTCAACTCCAGAATAGTAAATTTTCATTAAATTTTGCAAAAGAAGATACTCCAGTATTTGTGGTTCATGAATCCGTGTATAGTTTTTACCCTAAGTATCCAGATTTTTGAAAAAAAAATCAAAGTAGTGTGACAACATTTTACACTTTCACTCTGAAGCTGTAAAACCGAATGCTCTGGAATCTTCCAAACGTGTTAAAGTTATCCGAAGCAGGGTAAATCGTTAATCAAAATTTATCCGTCCTTACCCTCCCAAAAATTGATAAAATTTTTCGCTATATATCCTATCTAAAATATGAAACATTATGAATTTTTACTCGTGGTTTATCAGCGCAATTTTTTTAAATGTTTCCTGAAATGTTTGAGAAATTAGGCAAACTATTGTTCATTTAATTAGGAAAATTAGGTGAGTCATATATTGTGTTCTAAACATTCTCTATAAACAGTGTTGAAAACATATGGTTCTAAGTGCAAATAACATTTCTTAACAAAGATTTATTTAATACATGTTTATGACGATGTCATTAACATTCAAGAGGTGATGAATAAATAAATTTGAATCATTGCAACGTAATCCTTAATTTAATTTTAGCATTTTGCCAAAATAAAAAAAGTTGCATTAGTTCTAATATAAACTGTAATATTAAACCACAAGCAATATGTCACACAATAAATCTCAATCAAGGTTTACTTAACAAAATTTCGAAATCATAAAATTTACCTTAAGGAGTATGTAAATTTCAAAGTAACCAGTTGTAAAAGGTTATACAATTTTGATTTTTTTCTAAAACTTTTACATAGAAAAAGTTAAAAATATCTACATCAGAAGTAAGGCCGGATTTATAAACCACACGTTCAGCGACGTACAATTTGACCACTTTGTAATAGGATTACTAAGTAAAATTTTGAGATGACATCACCGGATTTTTGGTGAGGATGATTAGGAAAATTATGATTAACGTTTTACCATCTATATGAATACGACAGACAGCAGTCAGACGGAAACGGAAAACTTTTTTAATTTTCCAAAATAACATAACTTTTCTTGCATCGAAAAACAACCAGTATCTTTGTACTTAAATATAAGACAGCAGTCAGAAGACGAATAACGTGTGTCTAGAACACTTTCTGGATCGTGAAAAAAAAATTGGTCTAAAATTCTTTATAATAAATAAATCCACTGTTTTCGAAAAACTATAATATTTGATTTTGCAAAATTTAAATTATTTTATGATAACCCTTATTACAAAAAAAATATCGATGATAGCAGTCACAATGTAAGAAAAAACACTCCATCTGGACGGCAGAATATCACCCAACTTGCCCGCGAGATATGGGCAAGTATATCGGCTGCATGTAACACGTGGAAAATATTGAACAAAAAAAAAAACTGGAAAGTAATTGTGATAAAAATCAAGACAGATTCATAAACTACGAGTACAGAAGTATATTAATTTATGAAATTTAGATAACCTGTGCTACGCAAAATGATTAGACAAATTTTGGTTAACGTTTTACCATTTATTATTTGAAATGAAGTAGAAGTAAAAGAGTACAAAAGACGTCACAAATCATTAAAAAAACGTTTCATTAAATTTTTTATATTTACGAGTTGATTCATCTTCCCAAAATAATGTTTTTTTTAATCAAAAATTTAATTGGTTTTAATTAAACCGCAACACGGTGCTTTTGATGTCGCTTTGATTAGCACTGTGAATTTTGCTGCTGTAAGCTTAATTATCAAATTAAACGTACCTCGTTGTCTTAATGCATAACATTATAGATATAAAATAATCGCTAAAGAATTTTTAAAACAAAAATAAATTCAATGTAGGAAAGATCTAACTCTAAAGCTGTTTACCGTTCCATATTCAGCCCGATTATTTAAATCGTCTTATGCGCTATTAACTCGGAAAACCAGGAGGCAGAGAATGGATGTTATTGCAGGTATTTCAAAAAGATGTGCTTGGAAATACAAACATCTCAAACCAACGCAACGTTTTCGGAGTTTATTAATTATCGCAACAGGAAATGGCGAGAGCCGCCATAAATATCCATCCTAGGGTGTATTTTTCCGGTTTTTTCCATTTATCCTAACCATTTTTCAGCTTAAACCTGTTATCGATGTGGGAGGACGATGTGAATGATTAGTCGATGTAAGGACTTCGTGCATTCGCTAATGGAAACCATTCACTATACTAAATGCATGCGTGTCTAAAGCAAAAGATTTCTGAAAAGTGACTAGCAAAGATTAATCTTTTCTTTTATCCATAATAGAATTAGACGTACGTTTATTCTCTGTGTCAACCGAAATCTGTAAACGCCCAAAACCTTTTCAATTTTAGCACTTCCAGTGGACATAATCCCCGGACGTGATCTATTTATTTTAATACAACGAGGGCAGTTCTCCAGAAAGTAGACCGTAAGTGCCACTTGGCTTTGTTCTTTCATCGAAGGGAGAACAGAAGGTCAACCGAGATTGAGAACTGGGTCCGTTTATGATAAGACAAATCTGCCGTGCGTCTCGAAGGGAGTAATCAGTCGGGAGATTTGAGTCCTGCGAGGATTGTGTTTAATTACTGCTTAATTAAAAATTAGTTGAGATAAATAAAACGCGTTTTTTAATTAAGAGGGCTGTCGGATAATCCTGTAAACAGCGTTAAAGGTTTATCCAGAGCTTTTTACGGAAAATTTCAGGATGGTGTGCGCAGAGGATAAGGATAAAAAGTGGAACGCATGTAACGTGCCGGGATTTAATTTATGCGCTTAATTTAACGTTGGTTATTTAATTAATACACACAGAAGGAACTCACACTTGGACTAATTTTATTTCTGGAACAAATAGCGACGGAAAAACAAGAAAAGCCTGAATCAGTAAAGATACTGGATACGTAAATAGTGAATGTTGAGTAATTGTTTTTACGGTAAATTAATGCGACACATTGCAGGTCTTTCATATTTAGAACTGTAACGTTGCAGTTTATTAATTGATGGTATCAACTGTTAGTTAATAAGGAATTTGATTGCGTTACCAAAATTAATCAAGAAGTGAAGGGAGTATGTTGTGGATTATTTTTTATTAGGAATGCGGAAAAAATCTTATGTTTCTTAATATTTAAAAAAATATATTATGGAGTAATACGTTACTTCATTTTGTCTTTTTTTTGTGTTAAAATGTTTCCAATAGAGTTCGTGCCGCAAGTTTTAAAGTACGGATAATACAGTTTTCCGATTCGGGACTAGAAGAAATGAAAGAATCAGCAACGCTTAGAGACCTCATTTTGAACTTACGAAGTTCTATTATAAAATATATTTGAAAATGAGTGTTGGAGTATCTGATTAAAATTATTGATAAAAATATGTATAAAACGGAAAAAGTAATCAAGCTACTTTTTTTTTACTTCTTAAACGTAAGTTAAGAAATGATTACTTTCATATTTTATTGACGTTTTATGACCACTAGATTATGAAAAAATAGGTCTCCTGCTTCCGTCTGTTTGTCGTCTTTGTCGATTTTTTAGACAGATAATAATCAGGCGCGGTTGTGATCGTCTGGAAATCGGGAATATTTCAGAGGTGCCAGGTACACCAGGCGCCAGTGCCCGAATTCAAATTTTATATTATATACATTTAAATGAAAAAAAAATTCGGCCTTTCAGGCCTCGGTCTAAATTTTTCTGGCGCCAGTTCAGTTCCTGATCATGGAACTCCGAGGATTTTTTAAATTTATATCGAAAACCTGACAAGGAATCCCCAAGATTCTTTCAAACTGCTAAAAAACAAATTGAAAGAGGTCCTGATATTCTTTCAAACCACTTCAAAAACAACAAAAAAGGTCCTCGAAATTCTTTCAAACTAATTCAAAACCCAAACACAAGTGGTCCCGAGATTCGTTCAAACTATTACAAAAACAAGGCGAAAGGAATCTCCCAGATCCTTCAGATAAACAGAAAAACAAGACAAAAGGGGTCGCCGAGAGTCTTTCAAACTAATTCAAACCTAAAACAAGGATCTCTGAAATTTTATGAAAAACTACATCAAAACACAGCAGGTCCCCGATATTCTTTAAAATTACTTCTAAAACATGACAAGGGATCCCGGCGATTTTTTTAAACTACTTCAAAAATAAAACAAAAGGGGTTCTGAAATTCTTTCAAACTACTTCAAAAACCAGATGCAAGTGATCTCTGGGATTCTTTCAAACTACAAAAAGAAAACACAAAGGGTTCCGGAGATTCTTTCAAATTACTTCAAAAATCCGGTAAGGATCCCTAAGACTCGTTGAAACTACTTCAAAAACAAAACAAAAGTTATCCCCGACATCCTTCAAACTATACTTAAAAAACCAAATACAAGGGGTTTCCGAGATTCTTTCAAAATACTTCAAAAACTAGATAAGGAATACCCAAGATTCGTTCAAACTATTTCAAAAACCAGACAGATACAAGGGGTCTCCGCGATTCTTTCAGGCTATTTCAAAAACAAGACAAAAGGCGTCGCCGAGAGTCTTTCAAACTAATTCAAACATAAAGCAAGGATCTCTGAAATTTTTTCAAACTACTTCAAAAACAGAACAGAGAAGATCCCCGAGATTCTTTAAAATTACTTCTAAAACATGACAAGGGATCCTCGAAATTTTTTTAAACTACTTCAAAAATAAAACAAAGGGGGTTCCGAGATTCTTTCAAAATACTTCAAAAACCAAACACAAGTGGTTCCGAGATTCTTTCAAACTACATACTTCAAAAACTAGATAAGGAATACCCAAGATTCGTTCAAACTACTTCAAAAAACAGATAGATAGATTAAAATTATTTCTAAAACATAATAAGGGATCCCCGAGATTCTTTTAAACTACTTCAAAAATAAAACAAAGGGGGTTCCGAGATTCTTTCAAATTACTTCAAAAACCAGATGTAAGTGATCTCTGAGATCCTTTCAAACTACAACAACAAAACACAAAGGGTTCCGGAGATTCTTTCAAATTACTTCAAAAACCAGATACAAGGGATGTCCGAGATTCTTTAAGCGTACTTCAAAAACAACACAAAAGGGGTTTCCGATAGTCTTTCAAACTAATTCAAAAATAAAACTCGAGATCTCAGAAATTTTTTCAAACTACTTCAAAAACATGACAAGGGATCCTGGAGATTCTTCTAATCTACTTCAAAAACCAAAAGCAAGTGATCTCTGAGATTCTTTCAAACAAAACTACAAAAACTAAATACAAGGGGTTCCCAAGATTCTGTCAAATTACTTCACAAACCAGATACAAGGAGTCGGCGAGATTCTTTCAAACTACTTCAAAAACAAAACACAGAGGGTCCTTGAGATTCTTTTACTTCTAAAATATGACCAGGGATCCCGAAATTCTTTCAAACAGCTTCAAAAATAAAACTAAAGGGCTCCTCGAGATTCTTTCATATTATTTGAAAGACATTCTAAATATATTTAAGGAAACAAGATAATTGTAGAAATATTTAGTGTTTCCTTGACGTTTGGTAGCTCATAAACACAGGCTTGTGTTGGCATTTTGTTATAGAGACACTTTCCGAAACTACCGAACCGATTGCTGTGATTTTTTTTGTTAGAAAAATTTTAATATTTAACTTTAAATGTAGGTACATGCTTCTTCACCTGTGGGTTAATTATCCAGCTGTATGTGCAGTTTTTGTTTTGCCCCCCAAAAATTCTATTTCTAAAATTTTTGTAAGATTCAAGTCTAATTATATGTAGATTCGATAATATTATTTAAAATGTATTCTCTTACTTCTTTAGAGAGTTTAGGAAGTTGTTTAAATATGTATTAGACAAGACGTTATATTATTTCAGTACTGTGTTTTTATTTTTTTATTTTTTGCATAAACCGTTATATTTAATTGGTGTTAGAAATGTTTCTTCAAATCTTCATAGGATTTTTTTAAGACATCTATGTCACGATTATTGTTACATCATACGTAGCAAATTTAATTTTCAAAAAATATTTAGATGACATCCTAAAAAAAATTACTTAAGTACTTAAATCTTAAAAAGAATGCACTTTAATATGGATGCATGAAATTCTGTGAATACTTGTTTTCAATCTTTTTATGATTCATCATTAAAATTGGAATTATTGCGGTTCTAATACTTCTAGCGTTTCATTCGTAAAAGGAGATAAAGATAATCTAATATAAGAAAACGAAATTAACCACAAAAATCGATATAAAGTTATTTAGAGAGAACTTCTTAGATAAAGTATACAATTTGATTTATTTTTACTTCCCAAGCGTCTGTCGTTTGTCGTCTGTGTCGATGTTTATTAGGCAGATAATCTTTGAAATTACTGAACCGATTGTTGTTTAATTTTGTATATATGTTAGGAATCTCATGTAAATGGTAAAACCCTAATCAAAATTTAGCTCATCATCTCCACAAACCCTTCCATATTGTGGATAATTAAGATTATCTAAATTTTATGAAATAATATACAAATTTGGTACAACATCCTGTTTCGCAGAATTATTTTTAATTGACCAAAGAATTAAAGAAGGCCTTACTTTTTTTTTTGGTTTCATAGCTTCATAGTTTCAGTAAAATCGATTTGTATGGATATATATTGTCACTGTACGAGAATCTAGAATTGTTTCTAAAATTTGTGAATGTAAGAAATTTAAAAGCTTAATTTTCGACTGATTAAATAACTGTATGCAAATTTCAGATGTCACAATTTTTCACATTGTAACTTGTGGCGAAATGTTTTTAGATACACATTTGTTTGTTAATGTCATATTGCATCCGTTATCGGAATGTTAAAATAATAATTTTTTTTTGCTCTAACGAAGAACATGATTAACTTTAAAAAAGATCATTAAAAGAATAACGGTGTTTTGACAACCGAAATTGACATATAGTCGATTTTTCTCATTTCGACTTATTTCTGTAGTGGTTTTTATGTTACGGCATTACTTTCTACTCCAAATGCCATCCAAAATTTTATAAATCAGCATTTTCTATGTTTTTACGACGTGTTTTTCCGTACTCACTAACCTCATGAAGATAAATTCACATTTTAGCAAACGCTTTTTCGCTGTAACGCTCACTAATGAATTATGATCTGCGTGGGTACACTAAATTGGACGGTGACAAAGAGCTAGTGCAACCAACGGACAAACTTTTTATCCGTCAAAGGAAACGCTGATTCTGCACGTGTAACACATACCGCGCTCATTTTTCGACCACTCGAAGACTGCCTCATTCCCAAGTAAGAGCTTGTCAGATATAATCACAAAACAAGATGAAAGCCCCAATTTCACTTTAATTTTCATCCGACGAACAATGCCCATTCGTCATATATTCAGATTTAAGCCCCACAACAAAGCTCATAATCGCAGCAAGCTCTCGCGTATAATGAACACGGAGACCTTAAATTTATCTCCTATCTGCACGGCAAATTGAACAGTTAATATTCACGTCATGCAGGCCGAAATTTTGTCATAATATTTCTCTTTTAATGAACGTCTCGGCTGGACATTGGCAGGGGCACCATATAATTTTAAATATTCCCCGATCCGTTGGACGCGGCGAATTTGCACGGAAAAAAAAGGACAAGGAACTGCTCTTCATAAAGCGTTCATGAAAAATGCAAAATTACGTCGGGTTTATGCAGCAGACTTGCTTTTTATGCGGAATATACACGGTGAATATTTTCCCACTGTGCTGTGTTGGCAGACTCTCCCACAGATTATACAATTAGCGTAATACTCGAGCCATTGTTTTGGTCAATATTGCGTTAAGTACTACAAGAATCGGGTTTGTTACGTAATATTTACATGGGAAACACCGACTGGGAGTGCTGGCGAGCGCATGTGTCGGCAGAAGCAAACACCAGACTGTGATTAGCTTATCACATCTGTTGAAAATTAAAACCAGTTATTGTTTTGCATATTTAATATATCAATAAAAAAAAATGTCGGGAAAGGCGTTTGGTATCACGTAGTAAGGATGCAGAGATCAAGAAGTCAAATTCTATAGCCGAAATATCTGAAACTATAATATAGATTCAGAGATTTCGTAGATATCTTTTTCAAACAGTCTGCGCTTGTGGTTTATGAATCTGTGTTGAGTTTATACCCGAAAAAAAACCACATACATAGTTTACTACGAATCATAAACACAGAAATAGCTATTATTGGGAAACTGAACAATAACTTGAAAAAAAAACGAGGATCACAAAAACATTCCTTGAAAAATTACGCGAATAATGGTTTACAAGGCACCATTTATTTCGCCCGCTGATTGAAAAGGAAATCAATTAAGTACAGATAATAGAAACAATCGTCCAATATTTTATTTCCTGCACAAAGCGTTATTCTCTGCTCTGAGGTGTACGTTCGTAATCAAATTTTCATTTATTTAAAGAACGTTAACAAGGAGAATCCCTAGCTAACATTTCATGCGGTCTGTGGATTGTTAAATGCGTCCTTGTTCATAGATCATCATTTTAGTAGAACGCTCCCGAGATGTCAAAGCCCGAAAATTAACGACAACGTGTCGTCCTGTACCATTTAACCCCATTGTTCACTTTACATAATAACCATTGTCGACCTCTCATTTACACGAATCAAAGAAACTCGATTGTGCTAAACATCCGACAACATAGATTCAGTTTTGATCTAACGGTAGCATTTAACAGCGCAATAATGTTTGTTATTTATATTAATTACCATTATTACGTGCAGACCTTAAATGCCACTCCGGCTTTACATCCTCAATAAACGTAAATTTCAACCCAATATAAACGTCACTCTTACGATCCCATTTTAAAAGAAAACTAATATAAATTGGAACAACTAATACGTAACAGTGTCACAACAATTTCAACATTTTTGTATAAAATTTGATGTGGAAACTTATAACTAACTCAATCAAACTTTTCCATTGTCTTTAACAAAAGTCGCCATAAATTGTAGCCGCGACAAAGTGAGTTCGTTTTATAAATGCGCTTCATTATTTCCACGGTAAAAAGTTATGAAATTGTAATTTCATCACTGGATTTATGACGTTAAGAGTTTCTGCAACAGCGACCACTAATGGGTGGAGTTCAACCGAATTTAGGAGGAAGTTGGGAACTTTCGGAACGTAAAACATAAACTCGTGAGCTACGTGTTTTTTCATGGGGGGACTTCACACATAATGTACAAGATGAAACGAGGCCTTTACATTAATAATTTAGGCTTAATCCGTAATCACGCCACAGTTTGTAACATAACGTATCATTTCATTTAAAACGTTAATTCAACTCCTTTTATTAATTTCAACAAGCTTGATTCATAGGGTTCTAATACACCAACACTGAATGAAGCAAATTTTTACGTTAAGTTAAAGTCTCCGGGGCAGGTTGATGTGGTTTTCAGCAAAATGTCGGTCTCTGTGTCACGTGAAACCTTTCTCCAACCGCAAGTAAAAAACAGCAAATTAGATATATGTAAAACATATATCAATGTTTCCGTTTGACTGGCTTTCGGTAATAATAGGTGAATGGGTGTAAGAACTCAAACATCATTATACAGGTGATTGACGAGTAACAATGAGCCCGATGGAATTGGAAACGCAACTCAGAATATACATATTTCCAAGGGAGGAAAATTGATACCTTTTTGAAATTTTGGTTAGCGTTTTACCATCTGCACGATATTCTTTGAGTATATATACAAAATTTGATAACAACCGGTCCATTAGTTTCGGAGATTATCTGTCTAATAAAAATCGACAAACAAAAAAATTGGTCGAAAGTTGTTCCGACAGAACTTCCCTCGCTACTAAAGTACAATGAAAAATATCCAGCATTTTCGAGTTGAGTTTTTCCTTTACACAATTTTGTGATGACTTCATCAACATTTTTGCAACAACACGTATATCAACTGGAATAACAGTATTCTATTCCCAAAATTTTCTGAGAAAATGCAGTGAGCCTTTCCCGATTTAATCAATCAAATAATCTGACTCATTCATTCATTTTTTGAGCCATCTGTTTAAGCAATTCTAAAAAATATTAATGCAATGATAAATCAAAAGTAAAAACTCATCACATTTTGCACATTTTGGGTAGAATTTATTCGGCAAAATAAACAGATATATTTTGATTAACAATTTACCATGCTTACAATAGCTTTAAAACGTCTGCAAGATTTCAAAATATTCAGTTTTTCAATTCTTGATTAATCCAGAATATAAATTGCGAGCGATTAATTTTTTTGAGACACCCTGTATAAGCATAACTAAAAAATATCAATGCAATGATAAATTATAGTACCTGCTAAAATAAGACCGATTTTGGCAAATGGCATACCCTCTAAGAAAATAGAGGGGGGGGGGGGGGGGAGGGGCGAGTAGTACTTGCTACTATAATACTAAACATTGCTAAGAGTTGTCACTAGGGTGGGCGGTATTAAGTTTAACTTTTTCCAAGAGAGTCTTTTATAAAAAAAACAGTAGGCCCGCCCACCCACCCGTTCTCTCTTTTTTTTTTCTTCTGAAATAAGAAATAGATCTAATAACAAATAGTACAACAAAAAGGTTACGATTGGCGCTTTTTTTACAGCCTAGTTTCAGTTACTTACCACTCCCACTCTGCAGAAGAACATATAATAAACCCCGCCCACCCATCTGCCTCCATTTCGGTGATTAATTTTATATAAAAAAAAAGTACTACCCCAATTGAAGAGAAAAAAAAAATGAAACTTAAAACATGTATAAAATAGTAAATTTTGTAGAAAAACATGGATTTTGCAATTAAACTCCGCCCATGTATCTGGCAACGAATAAAAAATTCATCAAAATCGAGAGGGGGCGGATGGGTGGTGCTTAATTATTGGCCCCTTTTTCTTAATATATACCTATTTTCAACAACACCAAATACCATTTGATCCTTTAAGTATTTTATTATTGAAAGAAGACTGTATGTACTAAGAAAATCGAAGGATAAATCACACCCAGCCGCTCCATCTCAATTGTGATTATTCTTTTTATTCGTCTTGTGGCGGAGAGCGAAGAGAAGACAATTACCCTTTTTTTCGGAAAGAAAGTTTAAGGCGTCCAAATTAGAAAATCGGTTCCCCTTTCAAAATTTGTGAAGTACTTATTCTGTAAAATCCTTTCTTATGTATCTTTAAAATTATACTTTGAGGTACATTTTGATCAAGAAGATTTCGTCTACGATATAAAGTTAAAAGAGAACGCTGTACCTAAATATTTTAAAGCGCAAGATTTCAAATATAAAGCTCCATTTAAAATTATCAATCCAGAAAACACAGTTACTGAAAAAATATCAAGATTCAAAATTTGGTGTCCTACCAAAATTTATTGCTACTGAAAGAAAACGAAATTTATTGTTTAAAAGAAAAAATTAACAGTTTAAATTTAAAGAATTTAAAAATTAATAACAAACTGTCCAAATTGTTGGTTGGTTTAGATTATTTACGTTTATATTTTATATTTTCCTTATTACACATTCTATTTTTTGTATTTTTATCTGATGTGCCATTAACCCACGTTTTATATAATTGTAATATGGCGAATAAAACATCAGTATCAGTATCACTATAAACGAAGAAAAAACCCTTGAAATAGAAGATATCAATTTATCTATTTTTAATAACAGTATTAAGAGTAGTCGCCAGAATGAAGAGGGGGTGGGTGGGCGGTCCAACTGCTTGCCTATAAAAGACACTCTAGGAAAAAGTTAAACTTGACCCCGCCCACCCACTCGTTCTCAAATATGAATTTTGCAATTAAATTTCGCCCCAACGAAGAAAAAATTCATCCATCACAACTGAGATAGGGGCGGGTGAGTAAGGCTTAATTATTGGCTTCTTTTTCTTAGTGTATACCTATTTTCAACAAAACGATATTTAAAACATAATTCTAACCTCAAATTTACCATTTGATATTTAAAGTATTTTTATTATAAGCCCCATCCATAGTTTACACATTTTAGACAGGATACATTCGGCAAAATTTTGAGCTGACATCATCAATTTTTTGGAGGGGATAAATAAATATATTTATCATGCTTATCATAACTTTAAAACATTTGCAAGATTCCAAGGCATTCGGTTTTGCAGATTCAAAATTAAATTGCAAAGTGTTGTTTTATAATTTTGATTTATTTTCTAAAAATCGGGACGTTTCGGGTAAAAACTCAATACGGAATCATAAACTACATGTGTAAGACTATGTTATTTGATACAATTTAAAACCCATTTACTATGTACAAATTTGAAGTGACGTCATCACATTAGTGGTGGGGATGATTAGACAAATTTTGGTTAGCGTTGTACCATCTACATGATATTATATAATCAATATAAATATAAAATTTGACGACAATCAGCTCAGCACTTTCGGAGATTATATTATGTCTAATAAAAATCCGAGACGGTAGGCAGACGGACAGACAGACAGACAGACAGATAGACAGAAACGGGAGACCTATTTTTTCGTACTTTAGGGGTCATGCAAGGTCGGAAAAACGTAAAAGTAGAGAGTCGGCCTCTATTACAATACCTCCTTTGCTTACCCTCGAGAAGTAAAAATTGGTCGACAGTTGTTTCCACAGAACTAACTTCTGAATTTTCTTAATTACTTGGAAGTGTTTATCCCTTTAGGGGTAGATAACTCAGTGTTGTTTTCTAGGTTTACTTCTAGTTCTTTTGCTAACTCAGTCCGTGGGACATCAGTTAGTACAATTTTTCTTCTAGGTTTATTAAATAATAAATTTCATTATTGTTGCTTCTTATCTAAATTAAATATTTTTGTTCCAAGAATAAACTCACCGCTAAAGTGCCCGTTTTATTGTGACTCAAATAGAATTAACACACTAGCAAGATCACCGATCACTGTTATCTCACATATTTATAAATTATAATTATAACAGACCACCAAATAAATCTGACATTTTTTTCAATCTTCTAGAAATCTTAAAAAGTGTGAGTGAAGAGTTGTTAATGTTAAGAACTCTTCACTGATTCGACCTACTAAAGTGAAAGTTTTGTTCGAGAATACAGTGGTTATCGTAATAATCAGATCCATTTTAGGCTATTCCTTTATGTTCAAATTATGTTTTTAACATTTTCCATAACTAAACCTCTACAGTCTAGCAAATTTGCTGTTGTTCTTCTGCTAGTTACTAGCAAATTATTTTCGGAAAACTGTTTCCCATTTTCTCAAAAGGTGGGTCTCATTTCGTCGCGGTATATTCGAAGTGGTGGCGCTTGCGTTGGTGACGGTTTCCATGGAGCTATTGAATTGTGTCTATAAAAGGAACTGCTGCTAGTGGGGTCAGTTAGTTTATAAATAATAACATAATTTTGCTAAACTGTTCTTCAATTTGTCGTGAATAGGTGTTTTTTGGGAGACTTTATTTGTTCCGTGCTTGATTTAGAATAATAGCTACCTACAGAATATAGGCTTTTTCGAAAAAAAAAACCATTTTGTTCTAGGGGAAATTCTGACAGCTGGTTTGTGCATTTTACCCATTTGCTGTAATCTTCACTATAATCATCTAGGACTTCTTTGAAAAAAACTTTAACAGTCTTCTTTGGTTTTCTGGTACTTTTAATCAGACGGAAAGAAGGGCTCACTTTTACTTTTAAGCTTTTGATTCCTTGTTCATGATTTATTGTCAAACCTCCAAAATAAATTTTTCACCCCCGACAGGTAGCAGGCGTTATCTTAATAATAATTTATATACTAAATCTAGACATTTAGGTTACTGCTTATAATACATATAATTCTTGTTAGTTTTTCCTTATGCATTTGTAACTGGATGTTTTATTGTGGCAGTTTAATCTGCCCCGTCTTTCATTGATCCTCTCTAGAATGTTGCGATGGGTTTAAGAATAAAAAATCACCCTACATCAATAACCCGAAAAACCCTGAATGCCTCTATATTTCATTTTTCTTAATCCTTAATAGACTAATGATAAGATTTTAATATTTAAGAAACAATAATAATATCTCGTACACTGCTTTATTGAACACCATAAATCTCCTGTGTTCCTCACTTAAGATAACTTCTCACATCAATATAACTGCCAAACCTTAATGAGTGATTGATCAGATTTCTTCCTTTTCACTTTATATACCCCACACTGTACTTTTGTTTCGTTACTTGCAGTGTTTATTCCCCTCCTTTTCTGCCATTTTGGTTAATTCAGACTTTTTCCAACTACTAGTCATGAACTTACCCACAAGTTATCCCACGGGGAAATATTCTTCGAGTTCCTTCATGTTTTCCTCTTTGAGTGCCCATTTAATTCATATTAATAAATATTTTAGCAACTAACTTTGTTAATATAACTTATAAACTTAATGCCGCTGCTCCACTTAACTCGAGCAATAATTTCTTGATTCGTATTTGCCTGTTTCCAAATTCAGTTCATGTTTAATAAATAACCTACTCGCTTTCATTTTCGTGAAAGTGTAAAGCTTCATTATTTGAATTAATTTCGCTTATTTGTTGCCTTCCCAAAAGAACGTCTTTGTTGCTGATAGCTGTGGTTAAAGTCACGCGTACGGCACAACGTCCCGTTTCATCATCGCCACAATAGACGGCGTTTACGTGTCCGACTATCACTTAAAGGAAATTGAAGTTTTATAGAATTGTTAACTGTTCAAACAGCAATCATTCATCCGATAAGATATAGAGCGAAGATGACTGGAATATGAATGGATATGCAGGAAGACCTTTTTTTATAAAATTCTATTGCTTTTTAGATGTATTTAGTCGTTCTGCAGCTGAACATCATAACTGGAAGTAGATGAAAATAAGCATATAAATTTGAAAAAGTGTTAAACACTACCCATTGTTGCTATAAAGAGATGCCGTTACATCCAATGTTACAAAACACACTTATGAAATATTGTAAAATCGAAAAGCAATAAATTTTTTATGTAGTGTTATTTATTGTAGCAACAGCCTTAAGTGGTTCGTCAGGGTTGCGACTAAACATAGCTTTTTCTAAGATTAGTATTTTAACTATTAAGTTCATTGTTTGAAAATAAATTTGAACCTCACCCTGTATTCTGACGTATTTGATATGATTTTTAAATTCGTGTTCTAGAAGCAACAACAATAACAACAAATTTATGAGGTGCAGATATCATCTAGAATTTTCTTGTAAGAGTTCATATTTTTTCATTGTTGCACCGTCAAAATAAATCAATTTAAGCAAACATGAGGTATCCAGAGTATTATTTACGTCTTCCTTTGTTTCAAGTTCAAGGCATTTCGTTAATGTTTTCCCTTTTAAAAATTAGAACAATGGTGTGATTGTGGTTGATAAATTTAACATAGCATTGTGCTAATCTCAGTCATCAATGTTTGGACAAAAAAGATAATAAATTGTTTTTCCTTCTCGAAATTTACAACTCAAGTCCCGACTTTCTAGGGTTCTTGTTTTTTCTAATTTTAACTGTATCTTATAAAATATTTATCATTTCGGTGTTAAGCGTACAGTGTACAGATCAACTGGTTTTGAAATTAATGAGACAAACAATATTTAAGACAACACTTTTTAAGGTTCTAAAATTTTAAAAATATTAGATACATACAGGGGCGGCTTGTCCTATGAGGCAGGTGAGGCAGTGCCTCACCAATGAATTTTACGCCTTATTAGGATTTTTACTATTTTTTAACGACACATTTCGGCCAATAATTTGTGTCTTTTTTCTAAAATTTTAAAAATAAATATGGAAAATTATATTCTTATTTTTATCTCAGTAGGTACTCGTTGCTCCCTTAATTAAACAGCGCGCTGAAACACTCGACACAACATGTATTTTGTGACGCGAATGAGGCAAACTCGGAGCTTGCCTCTACAGCGGATATAGAAATCATATCGTTAATAGGCAAGCAACCTGCAATACACTCATAAGCGGTATGAGTTGAAAAAAGACAAAATTGAGGCTAGCCTCATTTCCGTGCTTGCAAAAGAGATGGACAACAATATTTGCGCGCGGAGAACGTGCGATTACAATGCAGTCTGCATTTGCAGGAGTATTCAAAATTAGGCCGTTGATTGTTTTGCCACAAATCTGTGTGTGTATAAATTAATTCAAAATTTCGGTAACAGAATTTTGTCTTAAAAGTGCCTACGTTTGTGTGTGTCGCGTTAGTGCTTTGTGCTTGTCATAATTTGATTTCGGTAATCGTTATTTAAGATTACGAGTAAATCGGAATTTTTCTCTACTAACGTTAAATGACAATAGCAGTTCTGTTTTTTCTACTTTCACGTATGATGATAAATTGTATGTAGTTAAGGAATTAAAACGGCCGGTTCCTGATTTGAGTAAATCGTTAATTATTGATCTATAAAAAAGTTTAAAATAAATCCAGAGTATTTATGTTTTATATGTTTTTCGTTTTGTTTTTTGTTATAAATCAAATAGGTTTATTTTATGTTGTATTTGATTTTTTTCGATATGTTTTTTTTAAAGTTTATTTTAATTTTGTTTTTTTTTTTTTAAGTTATATTAGTTTTTTCTGACCACGTTTCCCTTTCCTTTCCTTACAAGAGTTCCTTACACCTTCACGTTGGTTCTTGGTGGACAGTTAAATGAGTTTACAAATTTGTTTATTTGACCAAGTAGAAAATATTTAAGTAATCTTGATTTATTTATATTTTGGAGCGTATTGTGCTTTGCCTCATCAACTTTTCAAGTCATGAGCCGCCCCTGGATACATATATATATATATATATATTTATCTAGTAGTTCAGATTTTTTTTGCCCAGGCGGCCATAATTAATTGATGTTATACCAACAAGATGTGAAAAATTAGGCTTGAGAGTTGCTGTTAACAGCAACTTTAAGGTCTAACTAGGAAATGAAATACAAAAGTAAATTAAAGACATTGAGGACCAGTTTATACAATATTTTAACTGAGATTTAGTTAATCACGCATTTAACGAGGCGTTTAGCGATATCTGATTGGCGTAGAGTCAGTCACGTGGTACTGCAATTTAGTCGCAATTAAATATTTAATTAACCTTTTGTAAACCGAGTCCTAACGAATGTTCTAGAACTAAAAAGGTAATTGGCGCCATCTATCAAGTGTTCTAGACGTCATTTGTCGAGTATTCTATCTACAAATAGCCAGTAAGAAAATGTATGAAGTTATTAAAAGATTAAAAATGTCACTTAAAAAACAAAAACCAAGCCTAAAGCAATTGAGAAGAGAAAAAAACCAGACGTGGAGTGGACCGTAACATAGAAAGACTTAAGAAATAAGTAGGAAGAAAGAAAGGAAAGGAGATTGAAACCAGTTTGTTGATTCACACAAGTTCGTTTGGGATCTTTAATTTTTAATTGGTAAACGCCCGAACGAGAGAAAATAGGGATAGGGTCTTTATTTTTTAAAAAAGAAAGGTTAGAAGAAGACTAAGGGCCGGTTGCATAAACGTAAATCAAATTTAATCTCTGATTAACTCCATAGTAACGATTGTTATTATCATAGTTACAATTGTTCTTAATCAGAGATTAAATTTGATTTGCGTTTATGCAACCGGCTCTTAATCTAGTTTTTTGAAAATTTTGAAAATGTACAGAGAAGGAAAACCAAAGAAAGAAATTAGAGAGCAAAGCTGGGAATTGATATGACTTTGATTGGAAATTGGTATTAATTTAAGGAAGAGTTTATGTTGATATAGGGTTTTATAGAAGATTTTCATAACTAGATGTAAGATCGCGAAATTTATTAGAAATAGCAATTTGTTTAGTTATACCAAGTTCACTCTTAAAAGTTTGATGACTTTGGTGAATGCGGAATATAGTCAAAAGCTAAAGAATTAAATGCTGCGAATTTATGGAATGAGGGGTGAAAAGAAGGCCAAGGTATGATGGTGTCAGCGAAGGTAGGTTTTCTATAAATATTATAAAGAAAATGAATGATTGGACTGGATTGGAATTATTATCATTTTCGATTTCGTATGTGAATTTTATTGACGGATGGACATATTTGATAAAATTTAGAACAGACTTAAGATCGTCAAGATAACCTTGAAAAAGTGATACTCGTAAGATGTCATCTACGTAACGGCCCCATAACCATAATAAGTTAAAATAAAGATATATATATAAGGGTATATGACCATCATAAAAGTAGTTGACCGCACTAAGCTTACCGGTTGGCAATAAATCGTCTTCTAAACATATCTTGCTTAGATTTAGATATTTAGTGAAAGCCGCCCCTGAACGAAACGACAACAGCCGGTCGAACTGCACTAGACACGTTATTTACGACCCTAAAACCTTTTCTATTGTAAACAACTTAACTTCGACACAATGGGATAATTTTATGAGAGCCATATAACCTTCTAGTTCTTGGACTACTATACATAAATGTAAAGAAGCATGTTACGCCTATATTTCAAATGACTTTTCCCTTAACAAAAGTTTGTGATAACGTCATCAACATTTTTGCAGAAACACGTACATCACTTTGGATAGGTGTAGCGTAATACTAATGATAACAGTATTGTATACCGAAATCTTTGGGAAAACGGAGTGAGCCATTCCCGATTTAATGAATCAAATAAATTGACTCTTTCATTAATTTTTATGAGTCACTCACAAGTATAGACTCGTTATATTTTGCACATTTTGGATAGGATTTATTCGGTAAAATTTTAAGATGATGTCATCAATTTTTTGGGAAGGGATAGACGAATAAATTTTACTTAACGTTTTACCATGTTTACGATAACCTTAAAATATTTACAAGATTTCAGAGCAATCGGTTTTGCAGTTTCAAAGTTATATTGCAAAATATTTTTTCCAAACATTCTGGATGTCGAAGGTGAAGCTTCGACACCACAAGTGCAAGAGTATCTTATTTTATAAAATTTAAAAGACCTTTTTATTATAAATTTTGGAGATGACGTCATCTCATTGGTGGTGGGGATGATTATCTAAATTTTAATTAGCATTTAAGCATCTACGTACATGATATTCCTAATATACAAAATGTGACAACAATCGGTCCAGTAGGTGCGGAGATTATTTGTTTAATAAAAATGGATACAGACATCAGACAGACAGACGGAAATGGGAGACTACTTTTTTTCGTATTCCAGAGATCAAAGTGGCAATTCGACCGATGGACTCGAATACTATACTTCTTTAGCTTACGCTCGGAAGTATTTCAAAATTCACTTACATAATGTGATCAGGTTAAAATATGCGTAAGAGATAAATTTGATTCAAATAAAAGGTCACTAATTAATTTAAGGGATTCGGAAGGGGGACCGAAGGAAAAAGATTAGAAACGTCAAAATAGGTAAGGAAAGAACCTGTGTATGAACTATGTCAGATTTATTTTTGATGGCATATTTGTTGTCAAATGTGGGCAACTCTTCTTAACGTTAACATAAGCCATTCAGAAAGATGGTAAAATGGAAGAGTTACAAAAGAAACTATCGGTCTAATGAGGCTATCAGGTGTATGAATTTTGGGAGGCCAAACAGAAGAATGTTGAAGAATTTAGATATATATTTAGTATTGTACTTTGCTACATTTTTGTCCGCTCTCCCCTAGCAGACGTCGTTAGAAAATAACCCGCCACTTAACGAACGAACTACCGGCCATCGTCGTGAAGAAGTATCTGCAAAGATAATTTTTTGTTAATTGCGTTTTTAAACGTGGAATTAATGGCTCTATTATCGCAGATTTATAACGGTGAATCGGCTAGTGGAATGTGTTTGTAATGGCACAGTTCTTTGTCAAGGTGAGAAACGACATAAAAATAAATTTCATTCGGTCGCAACGCGAAAGTAACGTTGTTGTTGTTACGTAACGATCGCAAAAGCGTTGCGGAATCTATCGAACAGGTGGTAATTAAGGTCACGTGCAAGGAATTGTCGAAAAGTACACGTGTGGAAAAACAGTCGGTTCCCATAACCTCCAGATGCGTATAAATCTTATTTTTGTGCATGCTTTTGTCATAATCTCGATGGCTTTAAAATGATATATTATTACAAGTACACGGTTACGCACCTGCTTTCGAGATAAGTAACGTTAGCGTTGAGGTAAACAGCGAAAAAGTGCGCCTTCGAATAGTAATTTGGAAAAATCTCATCTTGATGGTCACGTTGAGGAAATTAGAAATTTCTGCAGGCTTATAACATAACCATCTGCGCTTTCTGTGAAAGTTATCGAGATCTTTTGTATGAAAAATTCTAACCCCGTCGTTATGCGACTACAAAAGGTTCCGGCTATATATTTTTCTTTTGGTGGAAACAGATTTAGCAAACAACCAGAAAATTGGTATAGTGTAACGTACGATACACGCACGAAGAGAAATTTTTAAATTTCACGATTTATTTGGTCGGGTCGTGTGTGGTTTCTAATCGGAAATTGCAGTTAAATGTTAAATGACAATCGAAGTTGCTGGAATTAATTGTTTTTTCTCAATAAACAATGTGCAGTATAATACTTTATTGATTTTATTCGATGTAACCTTCCATCAATGGAGGTCAAAACGTGTTAACCTGATAAACAGTTAAAAGTTAATTTTGTCAGCATTCGTTCCCAATGTTCGTCGAATTAAGCCGTCTAATTACGCTAATTGAACTGAAGTGCGGACATCTTGTTTGATTTGTCCCTTTGCGGTGTTTTTGTTTGCTTTTACAAGCTCGTTTTTGAGTGACTTATTACCTGCAAATTTTAGCAGCGAGGGAAATTTCCAGCTTCTTGTAATTTCTTTGTAATTAATTCGGTCAAATCTGTAATAATAATGCGCAGAACCATCCAAGAATTCTTCTTATTTTTTAAACGGCTTTTGTGGCGGATATTTGCCACTCTACGTTATTATTTTCAAGGAAAATTTGACGTAAATTTATGAAATATTGCACAAAATTTAATAAACGCGGCATTTAATTTTGTTTACAAATACCAAGAAACGAAGAATATGAAGAAATTATCTCTAAACAAAAATGTATCCAAAAGCTTATACAAAAAACACTTTCCTGTGTTTAGTGCTTTCTATGGTCTGCTAACGGTCAAAAAATAAACTTCGACATTATTAACTTAAACTTCAAAACTTTATTAAAAGAAATACTTCAGGCTGACCAAGACGCTTTTTCAGTTTGTTTTGATTCTGTTCCCAAAATAAGTGAATTAGTAATTATTTTTTAAACAAAAATGGAATAATAAGTTTCCTTCAGAGTCGACGTGTTACTTGTGCAGCTACATTGAGACCAAACCTACACACTAAAAAATATATTAGAGTTGGTAAAGTATCGTAGGACAAAAGTTTGTTTCACCTTCAGAGCTAGGGTGCTGCAACTAAGTCGATATTATACACGCATCGAATAGAACAAATTCTTTATGCGGAAAAATACAAACAAAAGTTATAGAAACCCAACAAATGTATTACCAACTTCAATAGTTGTGACGGCGTAACATTTTTTAAACAGAACCATGATACTCGGCTCGTAAACTCGAACTTTATTTTGTTCTTAATTTTAGTTTCCAGTGGTAGAGAAACAAATAAATAACCCTTTGTGTGGTATCCTCGGCTTAGGAACTTTCACGAAATTAACCAAGACCGATATGCATAACGAGACACTTTTTGATTTTTAAGCAACACCAATGTGTAGGAATTATTTTTGATTCGATTCATTTAAATTACCATAAATTAATATTAAGTATATTTCTTATGGTTATGCTGTCCGATTCTTTTTAAATCAAATATAATAACCTAATTTTCTTTATGTTGACTTTCCCTAATCATTCAATAATGTTACAGGAATTTTTTGACAACGTGGATCAGATGTCGCTAAAGGTCATTAAATGCACGATGATTAACTTAATTGGTCCGTAATAAAATTTAATTAATCTTGCACCGATTTTCCTTGCAAATTCATACTTAAGTACTTATTTTCGTAAAAATCTTAATAAAAACTGTCCGTTATTTTTGCTTTTACGTCTGTATTTTTTTTTTAATTATAGTAATTACCGACATGCTAAATCCTTTCCAAAAATGCCTCGATTACAAATTATGTTGTTCATCCGATATATAAATTATGATTTTGGAGATTTCAAAATTTTTTAAAACTTGACAAATAGATCTATATACCGGGTGTATGGAAAATGGCGGATTAACTCTCCGGTGCACTTTTAACAATCAACTGGTGAGTCTGGAAAAAATAGTAAAAAAATTACTAATAACAAAACTTTTAGTTATTTGGCCCAAGACCAAGTTTAGTTATCATTTCAGTTAGAATGTACAAAGATATGATTGTGTTGTTTTTGTCATAATTTGATAAAATTCCATTTGACAAAAAACAATGTTTGCCTGATATAAAGCAAAGGTACAAATCAACAAAAATCGAGTGAGCAGTTAAAAATGTTTGACGTACCAAAAATTGTCAAGGTTTTCAAAATCAGCCTTATCTTAGCAGGTGCTAATAACGCCCACCCACCCTCTCTTTTCTTAGAAGGTATCTCATTAACCAAAATCAGTATTATCTTAGCAGCTACTAACCCCGCCCACCCACCCTCCATTTTCTTAGAGTGTATACCATTTGCCAAAATCAGTTTTAGCTTAGCAAGTACTGCTGACTAATTTTTTTAATCCATTTTCCAGACACCGGTATTAACATGCTTTTTTTTAAAGGGAATTAAAACGGTTTACTTCAGTTATATTTGCTATATAAAATATCGTTTCATCAACTACCTGCTTATATATTACTTAAAGATTTTAAATTAATAGCAATATTTCATAAATATATGTAGTGCTTTATATATATTTACGTGATGTCTCACACGTCATTATATACATATAAATATGACGAATTAATATGTACCGGTGATTATTAATTATTTAAGCAAATGTTTATATTGGCAGTTCTGAATTATTGGCAGCAATGCTAATATGTTATTTGACAGTTGTTACTTTTGACATGAGACGCGTAACAAATGCGATGAGAATCTGAGGAGCGATTAAATATACCTCCAAGTACCGATGTTGCCAAATTGTGCCCTGCATGTTGTACCTACATTACTGTCAACTGTAAATATAGTAGATAATTAACGGCCGTACATTTGAAAAAGTCATCAGGTGGGCTTTGCTTTTTTCATAGGAAAAAACCTAGCAAAAAACGTATATGTTTTATTAATACATACTGTTGTGCATAATTGACACTTTCGCGTTTTCAGCTATCATCGAATAAATATTAGGTTTATTGTAGGCAACTTTGTAATGTTTCCAAAAAATCAAAGCCAGCTTGATAACTTTTTCAATTGAACACACCTAATGTATACTTCAGGGGAATCCCTATACTTTTTTTTACTCGTTCAATGTTCAATATATTGTCAAAATGTAGTATCTCCATTCCTAACAGACTTATTTCTACGAAATTTTAAATATAAGTTGCCCACAAATTTCTGTCCCTATACTCAGCGGCATTTTTTTTAAACAGTTGATCATCATTATTATTTTAAAATTTTTGCTGAAATTTTTCATTGTGTATTTTTTAAAATTCATATCTCATTATTTTTGGAAATTTCGGAAGACGGTTGTCACCACTGTTTTTAGCTTATAAACTCTGTACGTTACATGGAAAACATTGTCGATTTCTTTTGGTAAAAATGAGATACAGGAAAAGCAGCTTGTTTTTGGTGTATCTCCTTTTCGACAAAAAAATAACGTATAGAATTCTGTAAGCTGAAAACAGTGGTATAAACTACTTTACGAAATTTCGATAAATAATAGACATACTGATTTTTAAAAATACGCGATGAAAAATTTCACCAAGATCCTAAAAAGAAGATGACGATAAAGTGTTCGAAATTTCATAACAATAAGTATGTTCTTTTAATAACGGAGGTATTACATCCTCTTAAGTAGAAACATGGAACGTAAATACAGAGTGTCTCACCTAAAACTGACTATTATCTTGAGAACGGATAGACATTAAGATTCTGTAAATGCCATTGTTTTTAAGTTGAAGCGAGGGGCTTAATAAAAAAATAAAATTTATATAGTAACATAAAAAATGAAAGTTGAATGAAATAAAGCACATGAACTTTATAATCAACAAGATCTGTTTCAAAAGGAGTTATTTTAGCATTTGTTCGAACTGTCGTAATATAGTGGTACCTAGTTCTTTATTTCACTTAACCTTCATTTTTTATGTCTATAAATTTTATTTTTTATAAAGTGAATATGAAATTAATATCCAAGTGTTTATATCATTGTGACCGTGATTTAAGAGTCTACCAGAATTCGTGAAAAAATATATATATATACATTGCAATTTATTTTCAGTGTACATTAAGGTTCTCTCTTCAAGCTCACAATAATGGTGTTTACAGAATTTCAATATCTCCATCCGTTCTCAAGATATCAGGCCATGAAGTCTTAGCTGAGACATTCTGTATGCTTAAGGCGTTAGCATTTTGTTTATTTTTTGTTCAAAGCACAAAAAATGCAAGTTATAGTAATTTGTAATTAAATCAAAATAAAATACATTTAAGTAATTGTAATTTTTAGATCTGAAATGTTTCTTTATATTTTGCTGGTTTTTCAAACAGCAAAATAGCATTCAAAGTAGTATTGATTGACCGTATGATTTTTTTTTTTAATTTGACGTAAGTGGAGACTATGAAAACAAAAGATATGAAAGACGTAAGACCTAGTTTACTTATTTTTAATGTAAATGCCACTCTCATTGTCACAAATTGAGGTTAAGCTACGCCCTACGTCTTCCACACCTTTTGTTTTCAGGGGTGCGATTTTGTTCCTCGATCGAAAAAAACTCGATAGCGATAAAATCTCGTTTGCTGATTGGTTGAGAGGCTGAGTTGGTGAGACATTTCTGTCACATTTCTCGATTCTGTCACGAAATCAAGTCTTCATGGAGTGATATTTTCTCGATAGCTCTGAATGAAGTGATAAATTTCGGAGACATAACCTCGAAATTTATGTCAAAATAGAAGTTCAAAATCGTAATTCTGAGTTATAAGTTCTTAAAACTAAGGTAATTGTAAACTTTTGAGCATTTAATAAGCTTATATGCAAAGAATAAATGCAAACTTTGCATTTAAAAGCTACGCAATGACATTTATCGCAAGTGATAATTTATCACTTCGATCAAGAAACAAAATCCCACCCCAGGTCTCTCCTTATTGCTTTAAATTTTTCCAGTATTGTTGGTTGCATGCGTCTTTTATTTTAAAGTGTGTACAAGTTGTATGTACAACTTCACTACGTCGGTATTTGTCAATCGTATGTGCCATCCCAAATTTTTAATGTGTTGCCAACCTGACAAAAAAAAACAAATATTAATAGTTACTCGGTATTTGTTGTACCTCCAGAGCTAACGATATTTTTAGCTTCAAGAGTTTAGTCAGCAAGAGAGTTGGGTTATTTCAGATTTTCTGGGTTTATCGAAAGTTTAAATTCAATTTGTAGAATCCAAGTTGATAAATTATTACCGAAGAAGTTCGCTTTCGGTAAAGTCTTTGACAAGATAAATATAGAAATGAGTGTTTCGTGTTTTACAGTTTCGCACTGCTTTTAACGACTCTAGAGTCATGAACAAAACTTAAACATAATTAATTTTCTAGCTTTTTCCCGATTTATTTGTGGCATTTGAGTGACAATTAAGAAAGTTTTGTAATTGTAATTTCCATGGCGTCTCGCAGTTGGAAAATGCACGTTTATGACTTTTATCTACGGTCGCTTTGTTCATCTTTCAATTGATTGTTAATTTGATTGTCCTAAAATGTAGTCAGTTTAATAAATATGTATAAAATAATACCAGTCACAGTGTAAGAAAAAATCTGGCCAGTGGAGCAGTTGCTAACAGTTAATATTACTATAAAATGTTGTAATGTAATGACTTTTTGAAAACAGTCGGTCTACTAGTTTCGGAGATTATCTGTTTAATAAAAGTGGACACTAATTACACAAGAGACAGACAGACGGAAATGGGAGATAGAGATTAGTTTAGATATTGTAGAGTAGAACATAAATAAAAATATATTTAAGCATCCAGTTATTTCAACCAGTTTATTGGAGATCTATGTTGAAAAATATGACCTGACATGTCATGTGATATTTGTTGTTTGTCTTCCTTCTAAAATACAATCAAAGCCATGCCTTCAGGAGTATTGTTCTTTCAATATTTTTAATATTGAATGATTCCTAAAATGATGTTAGTGTTAATTTTGAAGACGGTTGGTATTTTGAGTGAGATTCATTTAACAAATTTTGAATTCAAATGTTACAAGTTCTGCTGAATAAAATTATGTACATAGGTATAAGTCAGTAAGTACAATCTTGGTATGCGCTTGACTAACACAGTTGTATATAAGTACACATATATTTATGTATGATAATGCAACAAATTTACAATTTGTAAATTATCTTCACATTTTTTATGGCAAACTATATTTGTTTAACAAATAGGTAGTTATAAAGCACTAATCTCACGTATTCTTTAAGTAAACTTCCTTCACTTAAGCTGCTTTTGCTTCTATTTTTATAATTTGCTCATTTTTGTATCGCGCTTCAGACCGAATTGAATAGTTTCCAGTATTTCAATATTTTTTTGCTTGTTTCAGGACGTAATGTGCCCTGGCTGTGGAAGACTTTGGACGGCTCTGCAAGTAGTATGGAGTACGGTGTATGTGGTTTGTGGAGCTGCCCAACTAATTTCTGGGATATTTTTCATGATATCCATCCCGGCTCTTCACTTAAGCTGTAACATATGGACAGGATCGTGGGTGTGTACTTTTATTTCAATTACGTAAATCGACACATAAAACCACTCATTACGACATCGGAAAAGTAATTTGAACATTTTTTTTCAACAGCGTTTAATCTCTCAAATTTTTTATTCTGGCTTAATACTCGTGTGGTGGGCGAATTATTTCGAAAAGCTTATCTGAAGTTTAATTAAACTGGGTCAGATGAAATTAGTATTTGCAAAAGTGGTTCTATCTGTCCACGATTAATTAATGTACTGTTAGTGCAACAAAAATACACACTTCGTAGAAAGGGGGTGCTTGAAGGTAAACTTAATTAGTTTCCTGTAAACGTTTCATGTTTTACCAGAGATGAAACATTTTTGTGCTTTTCCAGTTAATGGAAGGAATCTTCCGTTGGTGAATCGTATAACTAAGTAGCTTGAAGGAAACTCGAAACTATCAAAATACTTATACAAGAAAGTGGAGCTTTTTGCAGATTTCAAAAATTCATCCCTAAAACTCAACTTACCAAACACTCTATGACGTATCGTTTGCGTAGCTCGATTGCTTACAGTCATTTGGACCATAATCGGTCAATTATTTCATCGATGATTAAAATGCTACCACTTTAAGATATTGTTACCGTTATTACTCTAAGGAATAAACAATTAATCGTGATACACTTTTGTAGCACGCCACGAACTAGCCTAAGGTCCGCATTTTTTCATCACTATGTACATAATGCAAATTTCTCAGCTTCCTTGCTGTACGGTTTCCACAACCGGTTAATAAAAACCAAATTTTATTGTTCGCTTTTGCGTCATTATACTCAAAATTACACGATTCTGTCCAGCTTATCGTTCCAATTTTTTTTCGTTTTATATAATTGGATTGAAAGTGAGATTGATTAAATGGGTTTTTCAACATGGAATGTAACCGTGGGTTGCAGATTTTGAGATATGAAGGTTTTTTTTTAATCTTCATTTCATTACGCAGTCGAGAGCTTTTGTTTTATCCCAAACGGAAAGCACCAATAAAACAGCAGTCAAGAAATTTACAGTAACAATACCTTCGAGATTCTTGCAACACTACAATAAAAAAAGTTAATACCGGATCAGACTCCGGTTGTTTCCAGACGATCGATCTTCTTTATCGTCTGTTTGATTCCCAATCGTCCGTAATAGACGTAGATAGTTTGGCGATCGTTAAAAGTTGCCCTGGTTTTTTGCTGGTACGGTGTTGTCAAACAATTAAATTACGTTTAGCATGATAATGGTACAGTTAGCGTCACAAGCAATGGACAAATTCTCTCTTTTGCTTTTATGTCTTCATGGCGGAGACTTTTCTGCCGGAAACCGGGATTTTCTTATCAGTGTACACGCGTGTATGGCAATAAAGAGCTTTTACGAGCTCAGAGCTTTCTTTCGTCCGCTGTTAAAAGTGAAGTAGGAAACCACAGAAAAATGGTTTAATAAAATCGAGGGATTTGGACGACCACTTTGACTCGAATGTGGGGTTTGCATACCAATTAAGCCAGTTATTTAACCGTGCAGGACCTTTTAAAATTTTCGTTCGTTGTGGAATTTGAATCGAGAGAAACTTAACGCAAACAACAAATAAACTAAATTTAAACCGGTGTACGTGCCCAATTTTCAAACTGAATATTTGCAAACTGCGTTTTTAATGGAGTTATAGTCGTTTTCCATATTGCAGAAATCTGATCAATACATTGGTTGATTATTTTAGTGGTTTTCCTATTGTGTATTGATAGGTATTAAAACATTTGTGTTTCTGCATTTAGCGAACATATTGATACAGGAGTAGAATATCTAGCTTAACATTTTATTTGTTTGATACTTATTATAATAAGTTTACAATTTATCTGCCACCCTTGTGATGCAAGGTGCATTTTTTTCCAGAACTATTAGACGTGTTATCTGAAACTACATTCTAGCACACTTGGACAAACATAAATCCGGTAATAATGAGTAAATAAACAAGTAAATAAGTATAACTATCTTCAAAGGATGATAAATCCCAATTACAGGTATTTATAACTTCTAGAAAATTATACAGCATTATTTAGTGCTTACGGCTACTTAATTAAATATATTATGTGAAAGTGATAAAGTTAAATCTAATCAACAAGTCGGAATGGTTGAAGTCAGAAAAATTTTCCATAAAAACTAAGATTTGAGAAAACTTGTCAGTACAGTCTCGAAATTGAGACAAAACTGAATGGTAAATAAGGGCTACATATTCGAATCTGGATCTGACAAGAGAACAGAATAACATCTTTAAAGCCTATTTATTTATTATTATTTATTTAATTTTGCAATCATATCAGCATTTGGTCCCTGCATAAAAACACATCCATAAACTCATTTATGAAGGACAGAAATAAAACAGGCCTAGATTTGACCCATGAGGTGCCTGCACATGAAACAAAGGACTTCGGAAGAAAATTTGTTATTTTAACAGATATTTTAACTTAGAACGATGATTTATTAATAGACTACTTCAATCATAAACCAAGTAAGAAAATACTAACGATGATCGACGAAAGGGAATAGAAACCGCTAAATCAAGCAGTAAGGAGGAAGATGTTTTAAAGAAAAGCAGAAAAGTAGGGAAGTCACCAAGGATCAATCAAAACTAGAAGAAAATGTGCAATGGGAGAGAAAAATAAACGAGAATTGAGAAAAAATTAAGACAGCTCTTCAGCAAATAGGAGAGTAGATGATGTAGAAAATGAAAAACAAATGAATAATATTGTCCTCTGGACTAGAAATAGATATAAAATATGAAGAGAAATGTTAAAGAATGAGATAGAAAATTTTATGAACAAAGTATTAAATGTAAAGGTACGAATTACAAGTACCTTAAAAAAGGAGAAAAAGCATGTCTGGTAAAACAGACATAAACAAATCCGGGATAGAGCAAATAAAGAATGAAATAAGGGAGAAGCAGTTAATATGGGATAGAGGAAACTGTACATAAGAACGGGAGAATGGAAATGGACAGAAAGAAAGAGACACTGAAGAAAATAAACAAAATTAAGGTTTTAAAAAATTCATAAAAACAAACACAAATAGTAACAATAACCATTATAAACCTGACCAGGTGAAGAAAGTGGAAGGGACTATAATAATAAAGAACCATATATTTATGAATAGTGGAGCGGACGATAAAAGATTAGGGGCAGTGGAGCTTAAAGTATTCTTAGAAAGAATGTACCGTATGAGAATAAGAGGCAAGTATCAAAAAATATCATGAATAACGGGTGATCAAAAAGTTTTCAGGTTAGAGTTGGCTATGGAAATAATTGTTATGTCTTTGATTAAACTGTAAAAATCATATATAACCTTTTTTTAAAGACATAACAAATATTTCCATGGCCAACTCTAATCAGAAAACTTTTTGAACACTCTTTACATATGCGTCTACTGAAAAAGCCACAATAGACACAAACGAAGAGTTCTATAGCAAATTAGATGACAAAATGTTTAAAAATACTGAAGTACGATATTTAGTTAGTCATAGGAGATACCAATGCTAAGATTAGTAAAGACAATATATTGAGGGCAACCATAGAAAAACATAGTAAACACGAAGACAGAAATGAAGACGGGCAAATTCTTATAGACTTTCCAAAAGATAAAGTAATGATTATTAAGAGCACTTATTTTGAGAAAAAAAGAAATATAAATAGATAGATAGGAATAGAAGAAAAAGATAGATAAATATAATCAGTTAAGATTAAGGGACGAAGAAAAGAGAAAGAGATCTTGAAATAAGTTGAACGCAAATTGTGAAACCGTTAATATTGAGAAAGATAAAAAAGTCATGGGCAGCTGTGAGATATAAAATTTTTCAAATATCAAGTGCTTTAAAGAAAAAAAACGAATTCGATAATGAACGATAAGGAAAGGAAAAATGCAAAAAAAATCATACGACAAAAGAAAAAAAAAGACACATTGAGAATGTAATACGAGAATTTGAAGAAAACTATAGGAATAAAGAAATAATAAAACTGTACAGGGATTAAACAAGGGAAGAAAAGGGTGTCAGCCCAAAATGACAATATTTAAAAAGAAAATAGAAGAACTAGTAGGAAGAGAATAAGAAATTTTAAAACTGTGGAAAAACTATTTCAAAGAACTATTGAATGGAGCAGAAAACCAATATGATGAGGAAGAAAAGGGTGAACAAAATATACAAGAAATTGTAGAAGAAATAGACGGAAACCCTACAACACTAACGGAAATTGAAAAAATTATTATAAAACTGAAAAAGGACAAAAGCCCTGGACAAGATATGGTGAAATCAGAATTACTGAAGTTTGAAGGTGGCGAGCTGGTCAGACTTACACAAAGAGTTAATGGATGAAATAGTAGAAATAATACCCATATACAAAAATTGGTCGAAGGTTATTCCGAGAGAATTTCTCTCGCTCTTAAAGTACAGTCCCGCACATCCCGCGTCTTTGAAAAATTATACAATTTGGTTTTGCACAGACAGACAAACAGATAGACGACAGACAGACGGAAACAGGGGACCACATTTTTCGTACTTCAGGGGTCATGAAACGTCGAGACAATACGAAAATAGCAATTCACTCGAAGAGAAAGAATAGACTGCTCTAATTATAGGGAGATAGCACTATTGAATCTCAAGTACAAGGTGTTGGCGACGGCAATCGAGAATAAAATAAAACCAAAGATGGAAAGAATAAATGGGGGAATATCAGAGTGGATTTAGGAGTGGAAGATCAGTAGTGGACCAAATATTCACCATACCGGAAATTCAAGCTGAAAGTCAGGAGTAGAAACTTGCGACGTTTGTAGCTTTTATTGACTTCCGGCTAGTAAAATAAAACGGGGTGCGCTACACAGAGGAATTACAGAATTGGGGGTTAAGGTAAAATTGCTGAGATTAACAAAAACAAACAGATGCACGGCGTTGAGTAAGTCAGCATCGCTGGCGGTATCGGGCGGCGTTCCATAAAGGCAAGTCTGGAGTGGCTTACCGGAAGTCTCGATTGTGAACCCAGAAGACCCTCGAAGCGGCGTTCTCGATCTATCGAGAAGAATGTTAGGTTTAAAATAGAGGCCACCGTCGGGAACGATTATTATTCATTTGATTCAGTCAGCGAGTGAACGAATTCAGTCAAGTTGCGCCGAAATTATTTTGTACATAGTCACTGTGTAAATTTGAGTTATTAAAAAATAACTTGTTGAGTTTGACCTACGCCGATTTTATTCGCCCGCTCAACGTAACAATGTCTAAAATGCGAGGGATCATGTTCACAATGAATATTTCTAATAACGAGCACAACTAGTTAAGACAGATTAAAAAATTAGCTGACCAATCAGAGCAGTGAGTCTGTTTTGGATAGAGCAAGTTATAATTTCCTTCAATTTGAAAAAGTTTTTTCCACAAAAAATAATCAATATTTTCGGGAGAGTTATAAAAAACAATTATCAGAAAAAGAAAACACGGCCATCAAGTACTTTTTTTGGGAATTTAACCAGTTAGAAATGATTTGGAGTATCCTGAATGGAAGAGCAGTGATATCAGTCCAAAATTTAATCATCGAACAATTACTATACTTCTAGTGTCACAGTATCTAGTAGTAATTGTACACAAAATGTAAAAGGCTTTAATTTTTACATTGGAGTCGTTTGAAGTTGTAATTAATTATTAATTATAAAAATAAATAATAAAATGCTTCTTTAAATTTGCTTAAACAAGTTGCATTTTTTCAAGTCTAGCACTGACTTTTGGGGGCACAAACTTTTTCAGGAGTTTGTGGTTACTCATGCTATAAACGATCATAAAACTGAATTCAGATCATACATATTTTGTTAGTTAACCACAACCAAAGATAAACTTAAACTTTCGCGTAAACATCATATTTTGTTGATATTTATTATACATTCAAAATTCGTCTGTTATTAAACTTAATTGAAGGAAAATTGCTATGAGAAGCCAACGCGTTATGCAAAGAACCGATATAAAAACATTATAAACAAATAAAATAAACATAACAGTTTATAACTGAAATCCGAAACCTTCACCAGAAAAGGTAACAGTAATTAAATTACAAATATTTTTTGTGTACTTACACTAATAATAATAGTAAATCCACTTTTAATAATGATTCTTAAAATAATAATAAAACTTTCGTGAAAGGATGTTAAACCCACTTCACATTTTAACAGCCACCAACGTATCAATTTTACTCCAAACAAAATTTGGCAACGTTACAGTGGTAAAGTGTTGCTGTCGAGCACCTCCCACAGTTAAACAGTTACCATTTTATCTTTTATAGGACAACTCTTTACAGATAGGGAGCAAATTTGGTTGTTTTCCTTGCTTTTGTTCTAGTGGGCTTATCTACCAATTAAAATTTAAACTAATTTTTAAAACGCGGACATAATAATGTTGGTTTTAGTCCGTTTAAGTAAAATACTGAGCAATTTTAAAATAAATTTTTATATCGATCTTCCCCATTGTAACACGGTTGATGTGCTTACGTTATATTAAATATGGTTCCATATAGTAGAACTGACACTCCTAAACTAAAATAAAAACAAGATTTATGCCAGTTTTGCCTTGTTTCTCCAACTTCTAGTTTTTAGGAAAAAGAGAGCAATGACTCTGCGATTTATACACTATAGGACACCAGTAAGATCGTTGTCAACCGTGTAACATGTTATTGACTTTTAAATTATTTACAATATATCGTACCTCCGCTAATAAGTGGAATGTAGCCTGTTGAACAAACTCTGCAACACCAGATAGACATTGATAAATTTAACTTGCTTTCACACTGCTTCTTTCAACTTCTTCCAACTTGCAGATCCACAAAAACTTTTCACTTAAACCCGTGAACATCAATCAGGCGCCAAATGAAGCAACCTAAAATAATGAAAATTCGAAAAAACCCGTCAAACACGTCTCTGCTGCACCGGAAAAACTGCAACTTTTTTCCGCTATAAATTGAAAGCGATTAGCTTACAAAACTCGGACTGATAGCAAAAACCTGTCTATTACTACGTCGACGGTGGCATTCTTCGTTTCCGCTATAAAAGTAAAAGTGATAAAAAGCTCTCCGTTGCAGGGTCCTAATTTTTTCCTTCGTCCCAATCGATACGTCCACTGTGGCGTAACATCTTGATTCACTTTTAACAACGCGTCTTCATGGGCGACTCACCTTCTATAAAATTAAAACATCCGTTGGTGCGCCAGAGAACCGTTCCGTCGTTATCGGGAGAACGTTTTCGAATTTCAATACAGTAGCGCGGATGTTACGCACGGATTGCTTTTACGATTATTTCTCGAAATGTCTCTGAGAGATTTTTATGTTTCATTTTTATGCTTTCCCTGTGAAATTATTAGTATGTGGAGGCGGGACAAAAGGGATCTAAACTAAAAAGGCCGCTCTCGAAGGTTGCCAACTCAAAGGATTTTTCGTGTTTTTCGTGTTTAATTTGCAGTGCGTCCAGTGAGGAGCTGGACGTGCTTCTGGCGAGTCTTTTTTGTGTTTTGTTAGAACAGGAAATGCTGTAATTCGTAGCGGTATGTGATTATACTGTCAAAATATTTATAAACACGTTATTTATTGAGTTTTTATTTTAAAACCCATTTTTTAAATACATAAATGGTAATTGGTAGTTTTGAGTAGAATATTCGCTTTTTACGTCTCGAACATTAGTTGAAGGAATTATAGTAAGAAGGTCACTTTGACGTATGTAGACATTTTAAAAGTATCTTGTGGATAGTAAAACTGTAACCAAAATTTATTCTTTCATTCTTTTGAGCAATTGGTGGCTTCATTTTAGCGTTTACAATAATAAATTAATTTTTTTCTTCTTCTTCGAAAATATGACTACGGAAAAATCCTATTCGAATAGTTTGTTAGTTTTTTATTGGAAGGGTTTTTTTTTATCGAATTTTTTCATATTTAGTGTAGTGTTAATGACAAATTTTTGCATTGTTCAAAAACCCCGCCAAAGAAACATACATATTTTTGACATTCTGTATAACAAAATAATAATTAATAAGTCATATATGTGCTCATATTTGTGTGGATTATTGAACTAAATATAAAAAATTGTAATGAAGATAATAAATTGCGGAATTTAAAAACCGCAACAGGTTACATAAATACTTTTGTAATAACAAAACTGGTATACACAACCCGTGTGTGATTACAACAGTGTCGTTTAACTCCAGAGGCACGCTTTTCCAGCCTAGTTCTGTGGTAACCTCTTCACGTTAATTTATCATACCAGATGTACTTGAAGATTTATTCCAGCAAAAATTTCAAAGTCAGTGCAGACATACACATAGTCGTAGAAATTTATTTCGCTTGTTTTCCCAGCAATAAATAATGCCATTTGCGAGAAGTTGGCAATTTTAATGGACGGCAACCATTGCGTTGTCCTTTTATGCCTTTCATTAATATGAATTAAGGAACGCAACATTTTTCATTGCCTCTCTTAATGTCTTTGAACGTTAAACGGGCGTCTATCTGACTGGACGTCATCGGCTCGATGGTGGATGAAATCAGGATATATTTCATTCTACTGCTTTTTTATTTCACTTGTAGATTTTTCGCTGGTGTATGCAACCAACTATGCTCCCGCGCATAATAACCTGCTTACCATCTGTGACGAATCTGACACGGTTCGCTTTCACGGAATTTGCGTGCTGTTGAGATTCTACGATGACATCCGGTTCTTATTATTCCGGCACCTCCACCAAAATTTCAGTTTCAATATTGTCGCATTCATCTTCTCGCTTCGACAAGTTTATATTTATTAAGGTCACGCGCTTGCACAACACAAGATTGTTTATATCTGCCCACCTGGGTGCTGTGTAGATGTTCGGCTTGTTTAAGAGTTTTTTAATTTATGCCGTGGCAAATATGTGACATTTTTATCAGTGCCGAAACGAAAGAATATTTAGGTATAGTCGAACCTTGCGTTAGGCGCCCCTCCTCGACACATAAAAATGCAATTTTACAGAACAGTTTTATTTATATTTTTTAATAAGTACGCAAAACAGATACTATGATCAAATATAAAAAAAGAAAAAAAAATCGAGTTTATACATATAGATATATAATATGTATAAATATTATATTATATAAGTTCAAAATAAAATCAACATTAAAAAACCTGTCGCACCGGTTACATGTTTCTGAGTTTCCGTTCAAAATAAAAAAAGATTAATATGACATAATTCTTGGTATAGTTTTGGAAATTTCATTCTACCCTATAAAATTTTATTGACGATAACGAGACGGACAGTACTACAATGGTAAGAAATATTTATGGCTCACGCCAGTTCACTCGAATTTGTTTAGAACATTTGCCAGGTAGTTGTACTCATAAAATAATGGTCATTTCTGTTCATAAGTAAAGATGGTCCCTGCCCGGACCTGGATTATTCTGGTTTCTAACATCTGGGAATTATCGGCACGCGACAACTTAAGTTGTAAATATCTCTTGCTATTGTACTACTGTCCATCTCGTTATTGCCAATAAAATTTTATAGGGTACAATAAAATTTCCAAAACTATAGAACATAATTTTTGGACGAATTTGGCGCCCCTTGTCGTTGGCGCCCCTAGGCAAGGGCCTACTCGGCCTATAGCTGGTTTCGGCACTGATTTTTATTTTATGATGCATAAAATAAACGTAAAATTTTGTTTCCTGGGTTTAAGACGAAATTTCTGAAGGTACCGAGGCGAAAGTTGTTTTTAGTATTTTTTGGATGACTCTTCTGTAAATAAAAATGCCGGACTTTGTACAAGTATTTTAAAAACATCGCAATTAATTAAGCTTTATTCCACTAGACACTTTAAAAGCGTTGTTTAACGATCAATCACGTCTTAATTTGTTTTGTTTTATCAGTTTAAAAACTTAAAGGTATGTAGTTTGGTGTTTACGCAAACACTGAATATAGTACATATTTGAATTTAATTATTCCAGATCAGTTGATAAGGTTATTAATAATTAAAGCAGGCCATTTTATACAATTTTATTGTATAAGCTGTAAAACTGAAAAAGAATGTGGTTCCATTGCAAAAATACCTGGTTAAAGGTATTTCATGTGATAGTTCGTAATTTTAAAAATGAGGTACATAAAAAGCGTTTTATGGCAAAAAATGCTGGTTGTTTCATGGCAGCGGTAAACGCTGTAACACTTTTGATCCTAGTTTTATGTGTCACTCAACTTATCATTAAATTCAGCTTTATCACCTGCCAGTATTCCAAATTATAATGGACCTATTGCTCGGAAAGAAATTTACGGCATTCGGTATGTGTTTTTCTTTTTTAATAGCTCTTTTGTAGTTTTATTTTATATTGACTTTATGTCAGTGTTTCTGTAATATTTTTGTTGATTGACGTATTTTTCAAGTTAAATTATGGTGCCTGAACTGGCAAGTTAGTGAGTTTATGTGAATACTTGAGTGGTACAACGACTACAGAAACAGATATCTTGCTTTTAAAACATGTGAAATTTTAGGCTTATTATTATTTATTATCTGATTTTATTTTATTAATTTACGAATTTTTCAAATTTCTGTGCCTGTTAGAAAAAATCTGTCTTGTTTTCTTCCTGGTTTCACTAAAAAAATTAACATTTTTCATGTTTTGTGCTACAGTTGGAAACACTGCGCCATTTAAGAATTTGATCCTGAATAGTTTTTTTGGAATTATTTATGTCAAAGTTAAATTTATCTTTCTATCTGTCTGTCTGTCGTCTGTGTTAGTTTTCATGAGACAGATAATCTTCGAAACTACTGCACCGATTGTTTGTATGTATGTTAGGAATTTTATTTTGATGGTAAAAAGCTGCCCCAGCATCCCCACCAACAATGGGGAGACGTCGTCTCCAAATTTTGCAACAGTAAATCTAAATACAAAATAACATATTTCTGCACTTGTGGTTTATGAATCCGTGTTGGGTTTTTTATCCTAGACATCCAGATTTTTGGGGAAAAATCGAAATTATGTAACATTTTACGATCGATATAATTTTGACATTGCAAAACTAAATGTTCTGAAATCTTGCAAAAGTTTTAAAATGGTTAGCGAAAGCAAGTACTTGCTAATAAGATAAGAGTGACTGTGGCAAATTACATACACTCTAACGAAAGTAGAGGGCGGTTTTGAGGGGGGCTAGTATTAACAAATACTAACCCCCCCCCCCAAATTGATTTTACTATTATTATACTCTCGTCCATTACATTTTTCCAATTGGGATACGTGGATATTAAAAAAGATAGATATGTTCTAAGTATGTCGACAGTTTCGGCGTTTATTTAAAGTTTCTTCGGGACATTCTAAAAACCCAAAATCTTTTTAAGACGAATTACAATTTGCGTCTTACAATTAAAAAGCAGTCAAGTTTTAAGACGCAAATTGTACTTCGCCTCAAAAAAGTTTTGGGTTTTTAAAATGTCCTGAAAAAGCTGTAAATAAACGGCCAAACCGTCCATATAGAACATATCTTTTATGTCCACGTGTCCCGAAAAAGCAGATAAAACAAGATTGATTTTGGTAAATGACTGAACAATATTAAGAGTAATCACTGGAATGAATAGAGTGTGGGTGGGCGGGGCTATTGCTTGTTTATAAAAGACTCAGTATGAAAAGGTTAAACTTAGCCCTACCCACCCACCCGCTCTTTGATTTTTTTCTGAAATAATAAATAAATCTTATAGCAAATAGTAAAAAAAAACGATTAGCGCTTTTTGTCTTTTTTTTTAACAGCATACATCTATTAGTTCCCATTCCCGCTCTACAAAATAATATATAATTAACTCCGTCCACCCACCCCGCCTCTATTTCAATAATTCATTCTATCTAATCCGAATGAAAAGTGGATCTCATATTGAACAGAAATAAAATCGTTAGAATGAGAACAACGCCGCTGGGTGGGGCTAGTACCTGCTAAAATAAGACTGATTTCGATAAATGACATACGTATATTAATAGTAGTCACTGGAATGAAGAAGGGATAGGTGGCTTAGTCATAAAAGTAGAAGAAAGCTAAACTTAGCTCCACCCACCTCCCTTCTGTAAAATGGGAATTGATTTCTAGTTTGACAAGCGGAAGAATCTACGATTTAAAACAAAGTAATTAGTGACTTGACGTGTTGACTTTTAACTGTAGAGATCCAGATTTTTGTAAAACAAATTCAAAATTGTATAACATTTTACAATTTAACTTTGGAAGCAAGATATCGAATGCCTCCAAATTTCGAAAAATTTAACATTATCGAAAGCATGGTAGATCGATAATGAATCTCCTCCCTCCCCCAAATTGATGACGTATGCAGCAGTCTACACTTAAGGTTTATCAATGCATTCATATTTTTTTATTTTGTAGAAGTTATCACAAAAAATAATAACAAATTTCGTCAATCAAAAAAAATAGTATCAAAAACCTGTTTTATAGGGTCATTGTCACACTGCGACTATTTTCTTTCTAAGCGTAAGATAGGGGAAAAATTGTTAAGTCCATATCTATCAAACTACCAATTTCATTTTTTCTCGAAGTTTCATTGCACCTAGAATATGACAAAGTAGGACTTTCATTTCCAGTCTCCTGTTGTCTATTGACGGGTTCATTAGGCAAATAAATTTTCATAACTACTCCACTAATTCTTGCGAAATTTTAAGTGTATTTTAAGAATATCCTGGATATGCGAAGCAAACAAAAATTTATCTAAACTAAATCTAAAAAAAATCTCATGGCGCTATTTCAAAATTTTGCTAGTAAATCCTCTTTGGAAAATATAAAGATAATATAATTCTATACTTGTGATTTATTGCTCCACCTTCTTTTTGAACCTTAGGCAGTTAGACTTTTGGGAAAAAAATAAACAAACCAGAATTTACATGTTCACTCCTGCCAAGGAGTTCAAAATTCTCAAAATTTTGTAAAGTAAGCTTCGCCTGGAATTTCTATTTAATATTTTGTCCACATTATCCCTTTTATAGGATGCTTCAAAGAAATTAGTGAATGAAAAAATGTAGGAGTATTTTATTTATTGAATCAGAAAATCAGCATGCATATATTTTTGATATTGGTATCAATTGATCACTGATGGATCAAGCTCTGCAGTAGTAATGTAAAAAAAACAGAATTAGTTCATTTTATTGCCAACTTAAACAATATTTGGTGTCCACAGTGAAACTATCAAAAGTTATTATTATTCGTAAATAATTATTAAAGAGCGTACGTTTTAGTAATACTCAGTAAAATAAATACCTGTGACTATTAATGTTTGTGAGCGTTTTTTTGTCAGGTTGGCAACATTTTAAAAATTTTATGATGGCATACCTGATGTTCAATTGAAATTTGACCACCAATTCAGTAGCTGACATCTTCTCAATATTTTTTAGGCGCGCTCATGTCAAAATTGACAACCGTGAACTGATATGACAACATTGTTGCCAATAATTCAGAATTGCCAACCCTAAAATTTGCTTCAACCATTAATAGTGACCTCGCGTGGAATTTTTACTCTTTAGAATTTTGTATGATAATATGAAAGCATATAACGGTTTTCTTTGAAGTTTATTTATTCTTCCCCTCTCGAAAGTTGATAATGTTGTTTAAAAAAATATAAAATCTTTCAAAAATAGTTCCTGAAATGTGGTACTATTACAGTACCTACCTTGACTTTATTTTGTTGATAAGTCAGGTTGTATGATTTATTTCCTATGCAGACAATAGTTTTCAAGTACTTTTGACAAATCGATTGTAATGAAACCGTCTAGATAAACGATCCCTTTCATGTCAAGGGTTCGATCCCACTTTTTTTTCCTTACACTGTGATTCGCATTATCTAGTTTTTTTTATGTATAAGGTTATGATTAGAGAGCCGATTTCTAGGTTTAACTTATATGCTTATTTAATGCTTTTTTCGACGAATATGAGTTTTAATGCATATTTTGTTCAAATGCCGGCCTTGTCGGGATGACAAATACTTGTTAGTTAGCCGTATAGTATCGTATGCATTTTACCTGGACTTGACCATTGAAGTACATTTACTCAAGACCCTTTCTGTGAATAGGTTCCGGTCGTTTGGGTAATAAAATTTTATTATAGGATTGGAAAAATACTCCATAGATTTTATGACTTTAAATCCTTACTTCCGTTGATAATGAATTAAAGCTTTTAATCAGATCTTCTTTTTCGGCATTTTGCGGCAAGACCGTTGAAGATTTTCTAGAAAAAAGGATTATTGTACCCAACTATCTACCTTAAAATTTTTCTAATGGAAACTTTTAAGTAAATGAACCGTTTATTTCACAACCTATCTATCTATCGCATCTGTCGTAGTACAGTGTTATACGTGGTTCTCCCTTGTTACATGTTGAGTTCTTTTTGGTAATATTACTAATATTTTAAAAGAATGCCGAAAGTAAAATCGACGCCGGATGAGTGGATAAGGGATTTTCCAGAATTAAAATTAGAAAACAACAAAATATTCTGCAGAGCTTGTGTGAAAACCGTAAGCCCACTAATTTTTTTTTATCTATTTTCCTTTGTTAATCCTGTATATATACGTTGTTTTAGATTCAAAGTGATAAAAAATATAACGTGACGCAACATGTCAGAACGACTCTTCATGTAGAAATGAAGAAAATGTTTGAAGTTTCTAAAATTAAACAGCAGACCATACATGAATCTGTTGCATCTACTTCCACAAAAGATGAGCAGTTTCAGTTTAATTTCGATTTATGTAAAATGATGATCCAATCCAATATACCTTTAAAAAAATTGGAGAAAGGCCCTCTTCAAGAATTCCTTGAAAAACACTGCAATCGACATATTCCGGTTGAAAGTACTTTCCGAAAAAATTATATGTTGAAAGCAGGGAATAATCTAAAAATATTGTACCCCAATTTAATTCACTCTACTTGCATTGCCCACGGTTTAAACAGCGTGGCTGAAGGAATACGTTTGCAGTTTCCTACTGTTAATAAATTAGTGGCAAATGGTAAAAAGATTTTTGTTAAAGCCCCACTAAGAGTGCAACATTTTAAGGAAAAATTTCCAAACATACCATTGCCCCAAGAGCCGATTATAAAGAGGTGGGGAACATGGTTACAGGCCACATTTTATTATGACAAATATATCAAAGAATTTGAGGAAGTAGTTACGGAGTTTAGCGAAGATTCTTCCCAATCGATTAAAGATTGCATAAATATTTTGGAAAACAAAGATTTGCGACAAGATCTAGCTTTTCTAAGAAGCAATTATCAATTCGTATGTGAGGTAATAGAAAAGTTAGAAAAACCCAACATGTTGTTGGTAGATTCCATAAACTTAGTGAAAGAATTTAAACATCAAGCAAACACAGTAAGGGGTGATATTGGTACTAGAGTATCTCAAAAACTTGATGAAGTGTTAAATAAAAATGCAGGTTTCGGTGTTCTTTCCGACGTTGCTCGTGTTTTACAAGGCCAGAAGGTGGAAAATTTGGAGTTAGATTCAACATTAGTTGCAAAATTCAAATTTGCGCCAACAACGAGTGTGGATGTTGAACGCACATTCTCCAATTTTAAACACATTTTAAATGATCGGCGAAAAAATTTTACAGTGGACAACTTGGAACATATTACAATCATAAATTGTTTAAAGAAAACTGAAATACGTGTGTAAAATATAAAGTCTAGGATTATTGTAATAATATTTTATCCAAAGTTCAAAGAAGTGTTCTTTGATTTGTAATATGATTATGTTTTTAATGCTTTTTTGCTTAAAATAAAACTTTCTTAATGAAAGTGTTATGCTTATTTAATGCTTTTTTGCTTAAAATAAAACTTTTTTATTGAAAATGTTGTGCTTATTTAAGCGCTTATTCTTAATTTTATTGTGCTTATAAATCCGCTCTCTAGTTATGATAAAATAAATAAAATTTCACAAAATCAGATTTTATCATTTTTAGAAGAAGCGGAATTTATCGGACTATTTGTACATCTCTTTCTAAATAAACTTAGACCAATTTCTATATTATGTGACCATTGATAAATTGATAAGAATTAAAATACTTATGTTTAAGAATATATATTTAATGTGTAGCTTATAAACGAAACATTCCTTAGAACGACAAATATGTACTCGTATATTTGTTACCTAAACGAGTTCCGTAAAAATACTACACGAAAAGATTTATTTTACTTGCAGAAAACGAGTAATTTACTCAATTTCCGCACCTCTAATCAATTATTATTATCAAAGTACTAGGGATTTCTGCCAATTACCGCACACATAATACGTGCTGTTAATCATATTGCCAATATATGCGTTATCATTAACATCCGTACCCAGCGGGACTGTTGAATTTGCATAAATCTTTCGGGAGACGTTCTGATTAAAACAAACAGCAATTACAGCGGCCAAATTATGCACATGTACACAATATTTGCATGCAAACCTAATTGGCACCTCCGTCCGTACTGTAAAGCGTAAAGCGTTGTCAAAACATCTGTTTCATTTTCGCAACAACCAGTTATACCTACCGTATTTTTTTAAAATGGTCGAAATTCCCGCATCGCGATAATGTCAAATCGACACACGTTAAATTCCGTTTTATTGCCAAATCGATCGTAAATCATGACGCGGATACGATATTAACATTAATTATTATTTTTTATTATGGCACGTTTGTTCAGTAGGTATGTAATTAATTAATTGTTATTAATCAATTCCTTCAACAGTGCTTATTATTGGGAAAGGACTCCAACGTGGTTTTCTGCAAAAATCTGATCCGGGCCCATTTACATACATTAACTCTTTAAGTGTGTACTTTGGTTGTAAAAGCCGACGTGTGATTATGTCATTCGTTACGAGCAATTACAGAATAGGGAAAGTGTTTTAGGTTGGATAACCCAGTGAAAATCTCCTAACGAATAAATAAAAAATGTCATCGATTCTATTATTGCGAAAATGTCATTGTTAAAGATTCTTGCGGAAACAGTGAAGAGCTGGAATGCTCGTTTACATATAGGAGAGTCTTTCCTGAATAACACAATAGATTTAAAAGTATACCGAAGGTTTCGTATAAAATGTAACTTTCTTGTTTATAAAAAATTGGTTTTCAAATCCAGAATACCTGTTTATATTTAAATTACATTTAAAACGTTTTTTTAAGTTTTCTCGACATTTCATGAGTATGAAAAATAGGTCGTTGTCAAATTTTATACCTATTTTGCGAATATCGTACAGATAAAATAACATACTCGTACACCTGCAGTTCATGAATCCGCCTTTATTTTTTATCCTAGGCATATCCAGATTTTCACAAAAAAAAAACAGTTAACCTATTTCTCTGTCAGAAACTTTTTTGCACAATCGTATTGATCATGTATGAAGACTCAAAATCTCGTTCCTACAGTCCCTACAAATGCAGGTTTTGACATGGTGGTCAAAAAATTACACCAATAGTAGCTTCGGAAGCAATCAGAAATCACTCTTTTTCATTTCAGCGTTGATTGCAATTTGTTTCTAATCTCTTGTGTGTAATTACAGTTAACTTTAGACACTTCCTTTCGATAACTTATTCGTCATCGGTAATGCACTAACCCATTAACATGTAAATTGTAGACCCTAATTAATGTCAATTCATGTTATCTTATCCAGATATAGAGTTACATATGAGAGGGTGTCCCAATGACCTAGCAGCGGAAGATTACGCGTTTTCCATGAAATATATTTTGAGTCTATGAACAATTATTTAGGGCTAAGTACAATTTCAAATTATTTTTAAATATACAAGTTGTTTTATTTGAAGTTACATATTTACATTATATATAGTAGAATTCTATACTACTTAGATACTTTCATGTTTTTTCGACGTTTCATAATTCCTAGAGTACGAGGTGTCCCGTTTCCGTCTTTCTGTCGTCTGTCTGTGTCAATTTTTATTAGACAGGTAATTTTCGAAACTACTTGGCCGATTCTTGTCAAATTTTATATGAATGTTAGCAGTATTGCGTAGACGGTAAAATATTAACCAACATTTGTCTAATCATCCTCACCAACAATTTGATGGCGCCATTTCAAGACTGTGTTTATAAATGCTATTTAAATTTTATGAAATAACATAATCATGTACTTGTGGTTTATGAATCCGCCTTGAGATAGGGTCTATCGGACGAATGGGTACTTTCAAGTTTTCCCGACGTTTTAGGACCCTTAGAGTGCGAAACAATAGGTCTCCCATTTCTGTCTGTCTGTGGTCTGCCTGTCTGTATCCATTTTTATTATAAATATAATCTCCGAAACTACCGCAACAACTTTAATTAGAAATTGCATCCTTATAGATCAATTCTATTAGGCTGCGTCAAAGACGTGTTTCAATGGCAGGTACACCTGCAACCATTAAAAACGTATGTAAAAAAAATAACTTTAGCTTTTAAGGGATAACAATTTTAGAATAGTAGCATGCTACCACTATCAAAGTCAGTATTAAAAACTCGCTACGTTTGAAATTATACTATTGCCTAGTTCCTCGCATCGTGAGTCGCATTTAAATTTTTTAATCGTTTTGAGATTGATATCTCAAAAACTCATTACTAACATTAATGTTGTTAGTTTGAATTGATTTTTCCACAAGTCATGTAAACAACACATCTACTTAAATTTCACTTAAATAGTTTCGTAAGTGCATCGTCGATACAATCTTCAAATATTTTAAATTTTGTAGACATTTGGTTGATAAACTGACGCCAATAAATTACTTTTAAAATGTAACGAACTTTATACATTAAAGTAAACTTATGATCTTGCTAAAATTGTAACATGAAAAAAAACATGTATGTCTTGGGCAAATCAAACTGTTTTTTTTTTCAGTTTAATTGTTATTATGTCTTAGAGAAATGTTCATAACGCACTTTTTTTTTTTTTTTTGTTAAAAATCCACCATCTGTTGCTTCGTGTTGGTAACGTAAGATTTTGTACAATGGCAGTAGCAGAAGTGCAGACTGTTGATGACACCTTTATCAAAATTCAAAATTTAAACATGTCTCCCAAAAAGAAAATGGTTCTAGTACCAGGACTTCGGTTAATGAAAGTCTTCAAACCACAGATTTTAAGGTAAAAAATTGGTCCAAGGTTACTTCGACCGAACTTTGTTTTCTGATAACTTTTATATATTAAAAACCAGTGGTTCGAACCACCTGCAGCGTGGAGGCGCAAATTCCAAGGAAGTGCCGTCCACAGACATACGGACAATATGAAATCTATTCAAAAGCAAATAACCAACGGAAAATAGTGCAGTATTATCAGTGTACATGCTTAACTTCGATTGTTTATGTTTATACATCGAAAGAATGTCACGTAGGAATTTGTCAAATTTGAATGAGTTGTCGCCTCAAAACAGAGAACTAAAATTATTAATTAAGCCACAATGGAACAAAATGTTTAGAATATCATTATTATTATTCTTATTTGATCATAATTAAATAAAAACGTGGATATTCTCATATTTTCTGGGAAATGAGGTTCTTAATTTGATCAGTAAATAATTGCTCGAAGGCAAAAAAAAGCCGACAAATGCAGGTCTTTAAAAAAATAATAAAATTTGTTTTTACGATTTTCGTTTTGTAATAACCGCAGGCATAAATAACACCCCTTGTCCTTCAGCACTAGGTAATACAAATTTGAAGCTCAAGTGTTTATTTATGTTTATACATTGAAAGAATTTCACGTAGAAATTAGTTTGATTTGAATGAGTTTGTTTTCTCAAAGCAGAGGACAAAATTATTAATTAAACCACAACCGAACAAAATGTTCTGAATATTATAATTGAAAACATAGCTCCGCCTGTCGGATTGAAACCCGAAATTTGACAGAGGTTTTCAGACAGTTATGTATTGTTGCAGGCTTTATAATAATTTATAATATACAACAAACAAAAAAAAAGTGAGCAGAACGTGTTCTGGAAATTAAACATAACACTAACTTAAAATTTACATTTCATCTGTTTCATTAAACATCTCGTTTTCAAGTTCAGCAGTTTTTTGTTTGAGAACTTCTGCTTTGTACGAACGTTCCTGTAGATCTCTAGAACCGTCCCTAAAATGTTAGGCAATACCAATCTCAACCACAATGAGACAAAAACAGTAACGTTTTAGAAGTATGATTTGTTACTGTTTTACAAGACTATGAGATTTTTAAAACAGACGTACTGGACCTACAGGTATAGGAATATATTTGTGTACAACATTCAACTCATTTTAAGCATCTACATGATATTTCTAACACATACAAAATTTGACAACAATCGGTCCAGCAGTCGGAGTCTAATAAAAGTGGATACAGGCAGACAGACAGACAGACAGACAGACAGACGGAAACGGAAGACTACTTTTTTCGTACTGTAGGGGTCATGAAACGTCGAGAAAACATAAATGTTAACCGAATGTTTTTAGTACATATTAAATTGTTATGATGACAGTTTAATGTGACAATCTGACTAAACACAGGAAATGACAACGTGCAACCTCCGGTGGTTATCCTTTTTTGTCAAGAAACGTATCTAATGTACATTTGAAACTTTTATTGACGGAGGATAGTTTAGAAAAATTTTCAGTTATTATTTTAATGGTTTCCAACATTTAAAAAATAGTGAAAAAGTGAATCGGGATTTTTTTTAATCACAATAGATGGGTAATTCTAAATTTATTAATGAACTTTTTTCAAATTTGACTTTCAGAAATTCACAAATAGGAGCTGATAATTTAAATTGTGCCACCTTTCCGAAAAGCTTCATGTAGGTACTACGGTAAAAAAATACCAAGAAAAAGTGGTTACAGGTTTTAATTTGTATTCATTGGAAAATGGAGTTAATGTGATATTTACAAGTATCTAGCAGCCATAAAACTTAATGCTAATAAATAATAAAGATTTTCAAAATTTTAGAAATAGAATTCCAATTTTAGAATAATGCTGAACTGTAGGTACTGAATAAAATAACACAGGTTTTTTAATTTAACCAATCTTGTATTGGTGGTTCTGTCATGACCACACTAGTGATGTGAATTCTAAAAATGAAACTGAAATGTACCAAAATTTTCGCGAAAAATCGATCAGTGTTGTATCATTATCACATTTGCCATGTGACCGATTTTGGCGCAAATTTCAAAATAAGTTGTCAGAAAAATAGTGTCGGACAGCTTTTTCAAAAAATATTTAAAGACTTCCTTCAGTTACTTATATACTACTTTTATATTCCATTTATGTATGTAAGTTTTTCTTGTGATGAATGATAAAGTCTGCATATAGATTTTTTCACTAAGATAAAAATATCATGCTTCATTGAAGTCAAGTTTAACTTACATATTCAGACATACATTACTCCCCCTTTTAAAAGCTGCAGTTTAATAACAAAAATAGTTAAAATATAGGAGTACACATCTTGTACATTACCCTTCAAAAGTTGTCTGCGCTGCTAAGTAAAAGTTTAAATTATGGATATTACCCGTGTAGAGACATTTAAGCATCATCCACCATTAGACGACATTTGTTCTTTAGCCAAACTAAAATGTGAGCTTAAAATGCGCATTTTTTATCAAAGGATGTTTTTCCAACGACGCATTAATAGCAATTTCATACTTAAATGGTTTTTATCATTCTGGCAAAAACATAAGGACGCAACGATTATCATCGGTTGCGTGTGAAATTAATGTGGCTTGAATGACAAATAGGTCGTTTGTCGCACGGTATTCTGTTTAATGTTTCTTAGGATTTAATTGTAAGTAAGTGGCACAGATAAATATCGATCAGTATGTTACACGATATGGTTTGAATGTGGGTTTGTTTTAATCGACTTTAATACGACAGACTAGGTGTGATTGATTTTATTATTCTGATCTTTATTTGCATGAAATTAGATATAACTGACATTTGTGCAAAATAATACCAAATTTGCCGTTTCCGTTCTATATCCAGAATTTTCTAAATATTTTAGTACTAAAATTATCCCGAATTTAATTTATTATACTTACTTTGGTAGAGTGGCTTTTAACTAATATTTGCCTTCCCTTATTCGCTGTATGTGGCTTAGCTACATAAACCGAAGCAGTAAAATTATAACTGATGCTTAATAAGGTTTTCGTTCCTGGTTAGTAATGCATGATTGCCCCGCAATCGATGTCAAATTAAATTGACGTTTAAGTTATTTTTAAACTGAATTTACAATTAGCAATTCTACAACAACAAACACATTTAATAACACAAAATTTCATACAGTCCAGAAATTTTATTAAATTAAATTTTAATAAAGATCACAACATGTGGAAGCCCCAGATCAGAATTTTCTAAATGATTTACTCTTGTTCCGTCCAAATATGATATGAAAGGATGTTAAATTAATTTGGTCCGAGCCTGCTTAAAGCACGGAGGATTTCATAAATCCCTGAGTAATCCTCCATGGATTTCAACCTTTATTATTAACTTCTTTTTAGTGTCCGAACGAGGCTAGACGTTGGCGATAAAATTGACTTATCGGGTCAAACCATTTTATAAATTTCTCTTTGAGTTAAGTACGCTTTCAGTTCTTCGTTTCATCGAGAAGAGCTTAAAGGAGTTTTGTCACAGCCATTTTTCTAGTTAAAATCTTCTTGGAAAGATTTCTACTCTCCGATTAATAGTTGATATACTTACTTCTTCCTCTTGTATCAATTACGATTCGAGAAAGTCTATTTATGGCACAGTTCAGACGACTGTAGCAAATTTTAAATAGAACTAACTATAAAGGTCATTTAGTAGTTGCAATTGTTTCAACTGGCGGAAAAAAATCAGTTCAGATTAAGTTTTTATGGTCTCCATTGTGATTCATGTTCTACACGGATAATAAAGTGCAGTCAACAAAAAAGTTCTCTAGTTGGCACTGCACGAGCAAGCTGTCATTCTCATCGCCTACTACATTTTCACTGATAGCACGTATCAATAATATTTTGAAGTGATAATAAGCTGTTAATAAATGTATTCATCGTATTCTGCTGTAAATAATATAAACGTTAAATTACAAACTGAATTTGTATTTAATTTATAAAACGCGTTGGTATCTCCTGTCACTTATTGAGCGAAAGCCCTAGAAGCTATTTTAATATATGTGAATTTTATACTTCGGCACTTTACAGGTTCTATAATACAAAAATGCAAATTTACACCATAGTGTATATCTATCATTTGTTTAAAAATTCTGCGCAATTCTTTCATGTAGGTTTAGAATAAAAAAATATTTGTACATATTACGAAACATAAATAAGACTTCTGAAACACTACTCTAAACTGTTAATATAACGTAAACAAAATGTGTTTTGTGGTTTTAATGATACGTCTCTTTAATTGTTAATTAATGTGTTACTAGTCAGCACACATTTTACATTCATTAATTATACTAATTTGTCATTGATTTCCATGCAGTGGTAGAGTCTGGATGCAAATGTTTCTCGCACATTGCACAAAGCTGTCATTTACCAACACTCCTAAATGATTATTTCCTTTATTTCTTCCAAATATTCTGATTTGAAGTTCTAAACAAAATCAAATGAAATGAGATCTGGCCGTTCTACAGGACATCATCTGCTAATCCACCAAATAATGAATTTAATACTAGTCGACAGTAACTAACTCTGTAAAAAGTGGTAACTTTTGATACTAACGACAAAATTTATAAAAATCATTTTCTACAAGGGGACAACGTGGCAAGGTCAAGTTTGACATGAAAATATGTCCCCCTTAAAAAGAAAACAGCAAATTATTTATTTAGAATGACTTTTTCATTAAAATGCCGTATTAAATATTCAGGATATTCATTTTTATATTCCATAAAAGTAATATTACATCTACTTAACGATCTTAACACTAAACGGTCCCAAGTTAACATCGGTCGTCTCGTGGGTAAACTAACTTCAGTAGTGAACGCAGCCCCAATTCCAGTCATTTAAGATTCTCTTAAATGACAACTCAGAAAATCTTTAGTTACACAGAATTTTAACAAACAAATATCATTTTAAATAAACAAGCTGGCTTTATTATTTCACAATTGGAAAATCACAATTGTTGGTTTAATTACCGCTCCCGGAATTTGTCAACTCGGTTTATATTCTGAACGTCAAAATAACAATGGAGTTAAGATTACTTTTTAGAAGTTGCTTGGAATTAATGTTTTATCCCGTGTTTCAATTTAAACTTTATTTGCTCACCGAAGTGATCTGGCGCAACATCCAAGACTGTATTTAATTAACCGCCATGGTCCCAGTTAGTCCGTACTTTTTCTAATCCAATAATCTTGAATTTGTACCAAGTGCGATCGATGTCATGGCGAGTAAGTTAATGATTTTTTAGCTTTGGTTTCTGCCAGTTCCTGTTTATTTAAGCAAATTCGTGTTGTTTACCAAAGAACTTTGCAGGAATTAGTTTGTTACAACAAACTGTTTCAAAACTAAGCTTTTTAGTTTTAATATTCTGCAAGACTACTCAACGGAAGAGAAAAATAACAACAATGCTTATAATTATTGTTTCATTATTTTCTTGAAGCTAGAAAGGCGAAGGTGAAAGTTAACAGTTGTGTTTACGTATTGATCTTTAAGAATCACAGTCTTATTTACTTTTGTAATAATTTAAATTGTATTTGTTCGTTGTCACTATCACGATTCAAAAATTCAGCCTCTAGTGTTTGCTTTAGAAGATTTTCCAATGCATTTCTTTAACAGCTTATTTATTTACAATGAGAATTTCTGAAGCCGAACCCCGACCCGACTTTATCAAGATCGTTTTACTCAGCAAACAAGAAAGAAATAAAAATCCCAATTTATTTACGACCGTTTTTCTCCAGACGTGACTTTTTAGAAGATATAGAACAAACCAATTTTGTTAATATTATATTAATATTACTAAATCGGTGGAAGTGAGTTACTGAAAATGTTTAGTTAATCATAATTTCTGACATAAGATTGTACATTTCCATCCTTTTATTTTTTAGGATAACCCTTTATCTTAAGAAAAAATAAAGGTGGATTGTTAAATCACTGGCAAGATTATGTCTTCGACTAATCCTATATTCTTATATATTTTAAGATCATTAGCAAATACAATGGACCGTAACACAGTTTTTGGGGAACACCTGATGACACTACAATTGACTCAGATATGAAGTTATCAAATTTCACATGCTGAAAACGATTTCAACCAAAACTTTTAACCAGTTGATATTCTTCTTCTTCTTAATCCTATGCTTTTTTACCGTTGGGTAGGATTTCGATTTTTGTTTCTTTGGCTATTTCCTTTTTCTTAGCAATGTTGTTCCCATCTTGTTAAACATTTTCCCTGTTTTCCTCAGTCTTTCATTTATTTCTAGATCTATTTTTCCGTTGCTGTGTATTATTGTTCCCAAATATTTGTAACTTTGCACGTGTCTTATTACGTTTTGTTGGAGTTTTATTTTATGCATTTTCATTTCCTCAAAGATTATCATAGTTTTGGTTTCTTCGAGGTTTGTCTTCATATTTATTTTTTGTATATCTCCCGATTCTTATTTTTCTGGTTTATTGTCGTTTTCCCCCTTTGTATTTATTGCACATATTTTCCAACTATCTTTTTTCTCTTTAATTATTTGTTTTATTACTGCGGTCCCCCACCCTGTCCGTTTGCCTTTTTTTGCCGTAAACTAAGGAAGTATTGTAATAGGGTCCCTCCAACGAATCGCTGCTTTCAGGTTGTCCAGACTTTTATTGACCCCTAAAGTACGGAAAAATAGATCTCCCATTTGCGTCTGTCGTTTGTCGTCTGTCTCAATTTTTATTACGCTGATATTCTCCGGAACTACTGGATCGTTCGTTATGACATTTTATATGTAAATTAGAAATATCGTGTATTTGGTAGAACGCTAACTAAAATTGTCTAGTTATTCCCACGATCAATGGAATGACGTCATCTCCAAAATTTACTACATAAATATATTTAAATTTTATAAAATAAGATACTCCTGTACCTAGTGGTTTATCCTAGACATCCAGATTTTGGAAAAAAAAAATCAAAATTGATTTATTTAACCTTATCGTAAGCATCGTGAATTCTTAATCAAAACGTATCCGTTTACCCCCTTCTAAAAATTTATGACGTCATGTCAAAATTTTGTAGAAGCAATCCTATCTAAAATAAGCAAAATAAACTCTTTCCTTGTAGTTTTAATAGTATTACACTGCACATGTTCAAACTGATGTACCTATTCTGCAAAATTAACTTTTATAATTTTTCAAAGAAACTATACTGCCGTGCTAAACCAAAACAACGTATCTGCATTCGCGCCGTTTTCGAGATAATGGCGTTTGAAAATTGGGTTACCTCTTTGAATTACTAATTATGCAATTATTAAATAAAAAATAGCTTAGAATTTAATAATTATATACCTGGACAATCCTTGAAACTTGTTTAATTTAAAAATACCACAAACTCAAAATCGCCCAAAATTGCAGTTACGTTGTTTTTGTTTAGCACGGCAGTATATTTGTTCGACTATTCTTTATAGGCGAAGAAAGTTCTGTAGAAAAAACTTTCGACCAATGTTTTGTTATTTTTGTTGTTCCACCTCTCGTTCTTACTGCATCCAACATGCTATTTTTGAATTAGTTCCACTTTTCTTCTATTCCAAGTCTTTTTTGATTTTTTTAACTTTGCATTTAGTGTTTTTTGATATTTTTCTTGATATTTTCTTTGTAACTATTCATCTTTTGTTTCATTCTGTCTTCTTTTTCAGAATTATTCTTAATTTATCTTCGTCATGTCTATTTTTAGTAAATTATTATTATTATTTTATTATTATTTTAATATTATTATTGTTTTCGATTTTTCAATTTTGCCATATTTTAATTGTTCAGTGTTTTAAATCTGAGATTTTTTAGATGTCTCAATTTTTCAATACATATTTCAATTTTGGGCTTTTTCAATTTTTCTATTTTTCAAATTTTTTATTTTTTTATTTTTCGATTTCTCAATATTCCTGTTTCAATGATATGGTTTCTCAGTTTTTGACCACTTCAATTTTTCAAATTTTGACGTTTCTAAATTTTCAGTTTTCCGATTTCTGAAGTCATCTTTTTTTATTTTCCCATTCTTGGACTTCCCATTGTTTCGATTTTTCAATTCTTCAATTTTTCTATTTTTCAGAGTTTTGATATTTTAAGCTTACGATTTTTCGACTGCTTTTTTAATTTTTCAATGTCTCAATTTACCTTTTTTTTCAATTTCTCAGTTTTTTTTGGATATTTCTTTCATTTTTGGGATTTTTCAATAATTAGATTTTTTGATTTTCGCTTTTTGGTCCCCTGGAGTTTTTCATTTCTCTTTCTTTTACTTTTTGGATTTTCAATTTTTCAACCGTTTTAAATTTCGATATCTTAATTTTTCAACTTTTCGATACTTTAATTGTTCAATTTTTAAAATTCTAAGTTTTTTGATTTCTCGAGTTTCAGTTCTTCTTTATTTCAATTTTTCAATTTTCCGAATTTTTAAATTTTCGATTTTCCAATTTTTCTTGTTTAAAATTTTTCGACTTTCCAATTTTTTGATTTCTCAATTAATCAAATTCAGATGCTTCGATGTTTTGATTGTTCAATTTCTCGATTCATCATTTTTTCAATTTTTAATTTTTCTTCTCCGCTTTCGACTGCTAAATCTCTCGATCCTCTGATTTTTCGATTTCTCGATGTCTCAGTTTTTGATTTTTCGATGTTTCGATTTTTGGATTTCTCGTTTTTTTTTTACTTTTGGGCTTTTCGATTTTTCGATGTTTCGATTTTTCACTTATCCGATTTTTCAATTTTTTAAATTCTGGGATTTCGATTTCTCGATTTGTCGATTTTTCAGTTTTTCGATTTTTAAATTTTAAAATTTCGAATTTTTATTTTTTGATTTTTCAGTTCTTCAGTATTTCTATTTTTCAAATTCTTCAAATTTTGACGTTGCTAAATTTTGAGTTTTCCGAGTTCTCAATTAATCTATTTTTGATTTTCCCGTTTCTTGACTGCTCAAAGTTTCGATTTTTCAGTTGTTCAATTCTTCAATTTTTCGACTTTACTTTTTTGATTTCTCGGTTTCTCAATTTTCCAATTTTTTAATTTCTCAATTTTTGGATGTTTCTTTCAGTTTTGGGATTTTTAAATATTTCGATTCTTCGACTTTTCAATTTTTTATTTTTTGGATTTTCAGTTTTTCGTTTTTTAAACTTTAGATTTTTCAATTTTTCGACTGTTTTATATTTCGATTTCTCACTTTTTCAACTTTTCGATATTGTAATTTTTCAATTTTTAAAATTCTACATTTTTCGATTTCTTCAAATTTCAGTTCTTCTATACATATTTTAATCTTTCGATTTTCCGAATTTTTATATTTTCGATTTTTCAATTTTTTGAGATCTCGATTTATCGAGATTTGGATGTTTCGATGTTTTGATTGTTCACTCACTCGATTTATCAATTTTTCCATTTTTAACTTTTCGATTTCGCGATTCTGGCCTATTTATAACGACCGTTGAAATAAAAACGACGTCAAGGTGGCTTTGGAAATGTGAACGAATTATTCACTAAGCCCTAAATTCACATTTACAAAGCCAGCTTGACGTCGTTTTTATATGAACGCTCGTTATTTCGAAACATCGAAAAATTAAAAAATAAATTGGAAAATCGAAAATTTAAAAATTCTGAATATTGAAAAATTGAAATATAGAAGAACTGAAAACTCAACAAATCTAAAAATCCAGAACTCAAAAAATCTAAAAGTCGAAATACTAAAATATCCCAAAACTGAAATATCGAAAAATAGAAGAAAAATTGGAGAATCGAAAAAATAAAAAAAATCACAACATTGAACCAAAAACTGGGAAATTAAGAAACTGAAAAATTGAGAAATCGAAAAGTCAAAAAAGCAAAGCTGAAAAATCACGAACTTAAAAAATCTAAAAACTGAAAAATCTAAACTTTGGGAAGTCGAGAAATGGAAAAATAAAAGAATAGATTAATTGAGAAATCGAAAAACTGAAAATTCAGAAACGTCAAAATTTGAAAATTTAACAAATATTGAAGAACTGAAAAATCGAAAAATCCAAAATTTAAAACATTGAAAAATTAAAATATCGTGAAATTGAAAAATGGCGAAATCCAAACATCAAAAAAATTGAAAAATCGAATAATTCAAAAATCGAAAAGATGAAAAGTAAAAAATTCAAAAACCGACAAATCGAAAAACCGAAACATCGAAAAATTCAAAAACTGAGACATCGCGAAATCGAAAAATCAAAAGATCGAGAAATTGAGGAGTCGAAAAGTTGAGAAGTCGAAAAATCGAAAGTATGGAAACATAACCACCAAAATTGTGACTAAAAATATGTAAGAATTGAACAAAAATGAAAGAATTGATTCTTAGTTAAAAAAAATATTTGTTGCTTGTCAAAATCGCTTGAAACATATGAGATGTGATTTTATGTTTGTAAATAAAAGCACAGAAATTCTCAACACTTAGAGTCGACATTGGCCTGAGTGTACTTCGATCTGTGGATCAAACAAGTTCTCAGGCGACGATATTTCTTCTTTGTTAATTCGTTATTTATATAAAATATAGTAATCTTTTTTCCCATTTTCTTGAATTTATTATTGTTTGCCATTATCTCGCGTTTCTTCTGCATATTTTCTATTTCAATCTTGCACGTTTTCAGTCCTAACTTAATTTAATATCGTAGATATCCGACATAATTTGTAATCGAGTCGTCCATGGAATTGAATCCGTATATTTTCTCTGAAATATAGGTTTAATGCTGCATCTAATGTTATGTCATAGAAAAGTTTTTGTAATTTTGTAAACCTGATATTTGACATAGATGCCTAAAAAGGCAAAAACTAAAATCATTATAAATTGATTTTTAGTTTTGTTTAAATTTTACATTAATTTATTAACCAATATAGCTGTGACTTTAACAACTGTTGCTTCCTGGAGAAATAATAATTACATCGTCGACTTCCAGAAAATATTGAAAGTGGAATAATGCTATATATTTCATTAAAAATCTTATAAAAAGTGCCATTTTTTGATATTTATCAGCGTGGTTTTATCACCGACATGTTAAATCCTTTTCAAACATTCATCAAATACTTTTTAGCAGTAAAAAATGAACGCTGATACTGAAAAAATTGGGAAACCTCTGTGTAAATAACTTCACAGACTTTTTCATTCAATTTATTTACCCACAATTTGTTTTTAATTTCGAAACTGCCACCTGTTTCATTACGCCAACGATCATATAACAAATTAATTTCCCATTACAGTATTACCAACCGACGAGTCTGCAATGTAATCACCTGCTTTAACCCGCGGGTATCTTTGAAATGACATAACACCCGGATTTCTCTCGCATGACTCCGGGGTCGAGGCAGTGACGTCCTCCGTCCTTCGACCCAATCTATCTAATCCGCTTTTTGTTTCAGAACGTGATAATCGGCATCGTCGGAGGGATGCTGGCGTGTCTGGGACGCCTGTCGCCGCGACGCCAGGAGTTCATCCTCTACATGGCCGTCTCGATACTGACAGTCAACAGCGTCAACGTCGTCCTCAGCGAGTGGGGGCTCTACTTCTCCGATATGTCGGAGCTGTTGAAGAACCATCCTAATCACATGCTCATTGACTACGGTAACGTTGGTGTGAGAGTGTTGCGGTGTGAATGTGAGTGACAGGTCGAGGGTGGCGTGGGAATATACGGTGAATATTCTTTCTTTGGAATAGTTGTGATAACTTCTAAGATGCTTGGAAATTTTAAATATGAGTGATCGCTCGCAAATTGAGTGCTACGGAATGTGTTTTACGACGACGTTGTAGATGGATGCGATGATAATCCATAAAGTTTATGACTTTGTGTAAAATTGAGGGTTTTAGGAGAATCCAATTTTTGCTAACAAGGTTATAGTGGTTTTTGACGGCGAGATGATGTATGGTGTGACAAAAATTAAGAAAATTTACTTAATAGTTTTTTAATTTTTGTTAAAGCTTGAAAGTGACGCGTTTTACAACAAGTGTAGTGATTGTCTGGAACTTGTTTAAGTACATACATTTTAGTTGTTTTGTTTAAAAAATATTGTTATGAAATGTGAGTTTAGAAAGTACACGGCGCTGATAAAAACGCGAAGTAAGAAAAAATTACTTTCACTGATAAAAGTGATTTCGTATGGAATTCTAAACGGAAGCAAGAGCAAAATTTTACTTATATGGTGACATTAAGAAAAAAAGTTTCTCTTCTTGATGAAAAAAATTATTCTGATTTATAAGTCTTCGAAAATGATGTTTTATTATTACGCATTAAAGATTCACCTAACCAGGACACAAGATGATTAATGCTAATTATCATAATCATCGAGAATTGATTGTCAAGGTCATTGACAGTGACGTATACATTATTTATAAATAATTAACTCTTATTGCTCGTGGCTCGTGTCAATTATACTAATTCGAGACGGAACAGGACCGTACTAGTTTTTTAAGACTTGGTTACTAAGGCGTTATTTTTACATTTTAATCGTTTTCCACACTGGATACAGACGAATTGTTTCACTACGGTCTTAAATTTAATTCAAACTCTAACTAAAATTATATTACTCTATTTATTTACTGTCCATCCTTAACTGCAGACCACATATGTATACCGTAATTGGTAATTTCTGTGTTTGTTTTTTCAACCAAGAATCTGTAATTTATGCTTTTAGAGCTTAGGTTCTTTATTTTTTATTAATACACAAAAATTATGTGTTTGCTACACCAACAATGGGATTTTCGTTATTTGCTTTTTTTTTAATTTACACTCCTGAAAAATGTTCCTTAGAGATAATGTCGGAAACTACAGAAATCATACTTTTAAATTTTTGATGTATTTTAAGATATCATGTGGATGGTAAAACACTAACCACAAAAAAGATGTAATTAAAAATTTTGTTCAGCAATTCAGAAAATTTTAGCATAATATACTTGTTTTCATGTGGTTTAGTAATGTATCCGTATGAGTACGAATTATTGCTAAATAAATAAAATTTGCCGATTAAAATTTTATGGTGTCTTCTTTAAAATTTTCGAAAGACACTAACATTGGTTTAGCAACAAAATATCGACTAAGATTTCAAAAAATCGATGACATCATGTCAGACTGTTAAAATTGTTGTTGTTTGTGCTGTGGTAATAGATTTAGTTTTTAGAATTGCTTATACAACATGATTCAAAGAAATTAATGAATGAAATGTTTGTGGTGTTGTTAATAATATTTTACCGCAGATTTCAAAATTAATATATTTGTCCCCACTAGAAAGCTGATGACGACATCAAAGATATTATTTAAAAAAGTCTCAGTTTAAACATGCCTCTTAATTGTGTGTTGGCGGAGTTAAAGTTTATAATTTTCCTTACAACTATGTTATACTACATTAACAAGTTAAAGTTATATAAAAATATGCTATTTGGAATATGGAACATACATTTCATTTATTTCTTATTTGACACGCAGGACGTTTTCGTAAATATAGTCCATTTAATAAAAATCTACCGAATCCTCAGCAAAATTTTTATCATAACAAAGCACGTCCTTCAAAAGTGCAAGTAATTTAGCTTAAAGGAAGTATTATTATTTGACCTATTGAAAGCAGTTTGAATTTCACAACATAACGAGAAAGTCAGTTACAAAAAAATATGGATACCTCAAACTATGAAACCAAGAATAAGTCTTTATGATTTTAAGTATTTGAGCTGTGTTGGTCTATAATACTGGCATATTTGAAATACAATTTTTATTGATTTAAGGAAAAATTAGTTAGTTTCTATTTATATTAAACTGATAATTTTGCAAAAATAGATGACGTAATAATTGAAAAAATGGCATAGTAGAGAGAGCAAAAATTTGAAAGAGTCACGACATAGTTTTCAACATAACCAGAACTCATGTAATTTCATAAACCGACATTTATAATTATTATTAAATTCTTGGTACAAACGTGTTATAAACTTTCCATAAGAACCCGCATTGTACTTCGAAGTTTGTGTACAATTAATTATCAAGCCTTGAATTACTAAACTGTCGTCTTATGAACAAAAGTGTATTTTAATTCTCTGGCTTTTAACGATCCCGGTTACAACGTGGCAGCCGAAGAATCTTTTCATACACAAGGTTAGAATGATCTTAACCTTCATTAAATATAAAAGTGTTTATACTAAATATAAATATAATTTTCAACGAAAAACTTTCTCGACTCAGTTTTAATCACAAGAATTTTCTTTCGTTTTCAGCAGAAGTGAGAGTATTTTTCAGCTAATTAAATGAGTTTAAAAATTTACAGTTTATTTGATATTTTGTGAAAAACTCCTTTATATATAACATGAAAAGCTTAGATAGCTTAATATAGAATAAAATGACTTTGACGAATGTCTAATTTCATCGTTTCTTGGCGCTTTGCACTTTATAGAACTCGACAATGTATGTCTTCCATTTATTTCTGTCTGTTGAAATTTATTAGACAAGTTTGCTCTCAAATTTTAATTACCCCTTCACATTGTGGTGGAAATGATAAAACACTAACAAAAAATCGATAACGCCATCTCAAACAAAGGTTACATAAAATATACATCGCAACATATACCTACCTATGCTTAGAAAACAATTCTAACTACTGAATTATGCAACAAAGAACAGTTTTAGCTATACAAAATTCATATTTCATTCTCTGAATTTAAAATTTTCTGTAAAATTTAAAAAATGGAGCGTTAATTGTATTGCATCGAATCGATCGTCGTAGCTCTTGGCGACCAATGGTCCATGAATAATTATTATGTTGATTGATTATTTTATGGTAGCGCTGATAAAGCACTAAAACATTAACCTGCTTCACAAAACGAGAGTAATTTTGTCGTAAATTAAGTTCGGACCCTTAAAATTTACAATTTATTTCAGAGCTTACAAGGCAGGCTTCTTCGAAATTTTAATGAAAAGACAACATTAATTTAAGGGTTGTAGAATATCAACTGAATTCATCGAGTTATTTCATAAATGGTTTTAATAGTTCTTTGCTGAAAGATTCTCGAATCACAATAACATAACAATGACCGCCGAAAAAAATTATGCTGTTAACTCAAATTGTAGAACAATATGACGATTCTGAAAACCTATAAAATGGGTCTAGCGCTAAATGAAAATATTTAAAAGTTTTTCAGAGACACGAATACTGTACAAAATTTTTTGATACTTTGAAAAATAAGTAAAACTGCGATTGTTTTTGTACCGAGTGTGGCATATTTTAATGCCGAAATTTTACCAGCAAATACTTGAAAAATATACATTTAGCTTAAATTACATTAAACTTAATAAGAAAATCGTGCACTAAAGACGATCTTTTGGGTGTTGTTTTTTTATGGATAACTTTTAACCACAACCTACTGAAATTTTGTGGTAGTAACAAGCTCTTGATAAGGCTAGTTTTACAAAGTTCCCGCAAAACTTCAACACGAAGAATTTTATGCTTTTCAACTTCTGGAATGTTAAACTTGCAAGGAAAACGTAAAACAACGAAGATCAAAATTTTCGTTATATGTATAGCAAAGTTTTGCTATTGTTTGTACTTTTTACAAAAAAACGTCCTATTCAAATATTAAGTTGAAACATTTTACAGAATATGATGGAGAAGTAAAAATAATTTGGATTTGTTTGTGATTTATTATTTAAGTATTAGATGACCGAATATACGACAGTTTTAACGCATTTCGCTTTTTTCTTGTTTTGCACAAAGTTTCGACATGTTACTGAAAAAAAAAAAGACAGCTTCCAGTAACAACGTAGAATGTACAAAAAAAACTTAAATTATTATTCCGGTGGTAAATCACAGATTACTTATGCTTCAAAAAGTCCTTACTTATTTGACATCCAACAAGTTGGAGAATTCCACATTTCCCTTGTATTTTTTTATATAAAAAATTTAGGACCTATGGTAATGTCTCGCACCAGAAAATGCAACGTACAGTAGATCCCATTTATGGTGCGATAAATTTTTATTGAGCGAAATAGGGCATTTGTTTATTAAACAAAAGCGTGTCAAATATAATGGGTTTTAATTGGCCACCAATTCGGATGTCAGTATGACATCTTGCACTAAGAATTTCGCTCTACTTTAAATTGCTAAATCCAATTTTAGCAACACAAATTGCGATCTTGATTATGATTCTTAATTGTTTTGTGTTCTTTAATAGAAGCTCCAATTATGTGAATTTTGAGAGTTCTAACAAAACTATTCAAACAATTAGATGCATTTTTGTGGTACAATTATTTTTAACGGAGTTGTTTTAAACTGAAACCTCTATGCATGTTGTACATATCCTGATTCAACAAAACAAGAACAAAACACACAGAAATTTTAATGGAGGATCGCCCTTATTAACCCACGCTGTACAAATAGAATTACGAATATCCCTCAAAAAACAAAGAGCTAATTGCAATGAAGTACTGACGATAAATACAATTTTTTATAAGTATTTATTTACAGTCAAAAGATACATTAAACACATATGATGGCATAGTGGCAATGAGCTGCATTCTTGTGTATTTATTACCACAAAAACCTCGCAGGAGGTATTGAACAAGGATTAATTTCAATTAAAATTTTACGAGGTTTTTATTCCAGCCATTTTTTGGTTTTTAACTATTTCTCATGGTAGTATTGGAAAATCAAATTAAATGTAACAAACAGCATTGTAATATGTGATAAAGAGAAAATAAATTATAAACTTTTATGGTCATAGTGTCTCTTTACTAAAGGTATCTAGAGTGTAATAATGTCATTTTAACGAATATCTAATTCCATGTTTTCTCGACGTTTCAGGCCTTATATAATACGTAAATGTCGATCTCTCGTTTCCGTCTGCCGTCTGTTCGTTGGCAATTTTGGTATAATAATTTCCTAAACCATTACGTCAATACTATGAACATTTAAGCCTGCTTTAAAATTATCGTTAAAACTATAACCAAAATTTTTCTCAATATTTTGCCAAATAAATCCACTTGAAATTTAATTGTTGCTTTACATGTGGCTTAATAATTATAAATTATATTATTAATAATAATGTACTCATATCTCTGTGCTGATGCATGAGTTATCGTAAAGAAATAAATTTTGATTCTCGACACATCCATTATCTTTATTATTTTAAAAACGACCATTCATAGAACAAAGTAAGTATTTGTACATATCCAAAAAAATTGGCGATTTTATTAAACACATAATAATTTGTTTTTGTTTGTATTTGAGAAACATTTATCTTATCATCACTACCAAAAAACGTTATTTCAAAATTTTGCACAGTAAATGCTTGATAAATTTTATAAAATAACATATTTCTATAACTGTGGTTTATGAGTCCACTTTGATTTTTTGCCGCAAAACTTTAGGTTAAAAAAATTAGTCGAAAACTGTTTCGACAGAACTTCCCTCTCACCTAAAGTACAGTGAAACATATTCAGCAATTTTAAGTTGAGTTTTTATTTTACAGAATTTTGTGATGACGTCATCAACATTTTTGCAAGGACACGTATGTCAGCTTGGATTGGTATACTGTAACACTAAAAATTACAGTATTGTATTCCCAAAATTTTCTGAGAAAATGGAGTGAGCCGTTCCTGATTTAATCAATAAATTTACATATTCATCAATTTTTTTGAGCTACCTGTATACACAAATGTAAAAAATATGAATGCAATGAAAAATCACGAGTAAAAACTCATCATATTTTGCAATTAGGGGTAGACATAGGAAGTTAACTCGTTACTATGGAATTTTGCAATTTAACACCTTTAAATTTCACAAGTTTTTACAAGATTAGTAGGGACAAAATCATTTATCTTAACAAATACTAGGCCCGCCCACCCGCCCTCTATTTTCCCAGAGGAAATATAATGTCATTTGCCGAAATAAGTATTATCTTAACAAGTTACTAGCCCGGCCCACCCACCCTTAGTTTCTTAGAGGGTATGTCATTTGCCAAATCAGTCTTTTCTTAACAAGTACTAGCCCCGCCCACCCGGCCCCTATTTCGTCAGAGGATATGTCATTTGCCAAAATAAGACTTATGTTAGCAAGTACTAGCCCCGCCCACCCGCCCTTTATTTTCTCAGAGGGTAGTACTTGCTAGTACTTGCTAAGATAAGTCTTATTTTGGCAAATGACATAACCTCTGAGAAAATAGGGGTGGGTGGGCGGGGCTAGCACTTGCTCAGAGAAGACTGATTTTGGCAAACATCATACCCTCTGAGAAAATAGAGGACGAGTGGGCGGAGCTAGCACTTGCTAAGATAAGACTGATTTGGCAAATGCCATAAACTCTGAGAAAATAGAGGGTGGGTGGGTTGGGCTAGTACTTGCAAAGGTAAAAATTATTTTGACAAATGACATAAACTCTGAGAAAGTAGGGGGGGGGGGGCTAGCACTTGCTAAGATAAGACTGATTGTGCCCTTATTAAACTTGTGAAAACTTGTTAAATTTAAAAGGTGTTAAATTGCAGATTTCCATAGTAACGAATTAAATTCCTAAATCTGATTGGATATTTATTTTTTAACAACTTAGTCATTAATTTTTCTGAGACACCCTGGGTAAGCTGTTTTTTTTTTATTAAAAAACATTAATTATATATTAAAAATAAATTACAAGTATAGACTTATCATATTTTGCACATTTAAGATATATTCAGCAATATTTTGAGGTGACCTCATCAGTTTTTTAGGGGGGATGAGCACATTTTAGGTAGGATATTTATTAATCATAAACTACATGTGTAGGACTATGTTATTTTATACAATTTAAAATCCATATTCTATGTACGATGTCGCGATGATTAGACAAACTTTGGTTAGCGATTTACCATCTATATGATGTTCCTAATATAAATACAAAATTTGACAACAATTGGCCCAGTACTTTCGGAGATTATGATGTGTCTCATCAAAATTAAGATGGCAGACAGACGGACAGACAGACGGAAACGGGAGACCTATTTCTTCGTACTCTAGGGGTCATGAAAGATCGAGAAAACGTAAAAGTAAAGAGTCGGCTGACGGACTCGATTACAATACTTCCCAAGCCTAAGCGAAATCAAAATTTTATATGAACATAAAAACATAAACAACCTAAAAACTGCAAAATCTATTGCCCTAGAATATTACAAACTATCCTCTGTAAAATATCTATTGTGAGTCTACACTTGTTCTCGTTCAATATCTTTCTAAAATCGTCTATACAGAAATTTCTTAGGTATTAGTACCATGTCGTTTTTTATCTGATTTTTTTCAATTTTTATCTAACATTTCTTTTTTGCAGCCATTTCTTGTTTAGTCAGTGTTTTTTTCATTCTTTCGTTTTCCTGTTTTATCAGCTTTATTTCCTTCAGGAAGTCTTCTTGATTATATTTTCTATATTTACTTACCGAGCGTAAGCGAAAGAAGTATTGTAATCGAGTCCATCGGGCGACTCGCTACTTTCATGTTTTCTCCACGTTTTATGGCCCGAGGAGTATGAAAAAAATGGTCTCGCGTCTGTCTATTGTCAGTGATCTGTGTCTATGATTTTTGTTAGACAGATAATTTCAAAAACTACTGGACCAATTGTTGTCAAATTTTGAACGTACCTATATTAAGAATAATGGTAAAACGCTAGCCAAAATTTGGTTAATCATCCCCATCAACAACAGGATGACATCTTCTCCAAAATTTAGAATAGTAAATCTTATTTAAATTTTGTAAAATGAGAGACTCCTGTACTTGCGGGTTTCAAGTCCGTGTTGAGTTTTTACCCTCAACATCCAAAGTTTTGAGGAAAAAATCAAAATTGTGACAATATTTTGCAACGAAATGCTCTGGTATCTTGCAGACATTTTAAGGTGATCGTAGCATTGTAAATTTTTAATCAGAATTTATTCGTTTATTCTCCCCCAAAGAGTGGACAACGCCATCTCAAAATTTTGTCGAAAATTTGAGTACACAGTACCCATATTATTAGCATTACTCTGTATCTATTTAAATTGATATACATATCGGGTGTTCAATTGAAAAAGTCATCAACTTGCCTTGATTTTTTGTAAACATTGTGACGTATATCTACAATAAACCTAAAATCTACTCGATTATAGCTGACAGTGCAAACATGTTAATTATACACAACAGTATGAATTAAAAAAACACATGCGTTCCTCGCCACCTTTTCTTCTATCAACAAAACAACGCCAACTAGATGATTTTTTTCAGTTGAATACCGGATATGTGCCTTTTTAAAATGTTGATGACGTCATCACAAAATTTGGTATCGTAAAACTCACTTGAAATGTACGCATAGAATGCTTCTTTACCTGTACTTCCAGACATATCTTAATTTTAACTTGCACATGTTATCAAATATCATAGAAAAATAAAATTCGCCAAATTTATAATTTTTCGAAGAATCTGTATTTGGTCACCTGACCTTCAAGGTCGAAGGAAGTTCTGTCCAAGTAACTTTAGACCAATTTTTTAAACTATGTTTTGTATTCAAGTTATTTCATGTTGCGTTTTTGCTCGTGTTTTTCTAAAAACATTTACAAAGTAAACCATCTCTATGGAAAATAAAATATATTGAAAAATGAAAATCGCACAGAGAGATGCTTAAAAAAGAAGGAACAATAAAAGAAAAACAGAAAGAAGGAAATCCAAAGAACTAAAAGACAACAAAAACAAAGATATCTTGGCAAAGAAAATAGACAACGTAAAACACACTGGCTTTAGGAACATAAGAGGGATAAACGGAGATGAGCTAGAATTCATCAAAGAAATATAGAAAACAAAAGTTGAAATATTAGTCCTCTCAGAAACAAAAAAAAAAAGAGAAAGGAATTAAAGATGAACATTTATTAATATTTAGTGGAGTTAAAGAAAGAGCGAAATGAGGAGTGGCCTGCTTAATAAAGAAAAGCAACATGAACGCAATTAGAGAATGGGAAAATATCAATTAAAGATAAATGAAAGTACAACTAGAAATAACAAAAAACGAAATCACAAACCTGATAATATGCCACGGTTCAGAGGAAGGTGCTAGAAGTAAAAAAAAAGAATTTTGGGAAAAACTACAAGAAACAATAGAAACATGTAAAGGAAAGGTAATTACAGCAGGTGACATAAGGACAACAGTAGACAATAAACCAAAAAGATGGAATAATGTGATAGGGCAATACGGAAAAGAGCATATAAAAAAGAATGGAATAACGACAATAACACGATAATTACTAACACCTTAAGTAAGATCAATAGTAATAGACCACACGATAGTCCACAAACCAGAAAAATATCGAATCAGAGATGTTAGATTGAAAAGGATATGCGACAGGTAGTGATTGCTTGGTTCTGTAAACTAAAAATTACGTAAAAATAACACTACTAAAGAAACTACAGAGAATAAAAATACATAAATTAAGAAATACTGAAATAAAACGAAAGTGTATAGAAAAGGTGGATGATAAAATCGGACAAAAAGAAATGACATAAGGAAACTCAGAATAAAAGTGTTTTTTTTTTTAAAGACACCCTTATCAACTCTGCAAAAGAAATACGTGGCGTAAATTGAGGAAAATGATATAATAAAATAATGAGTTAAAAAAATTACGTTGCAATTTAAAAAAAATTATAGGTTTGCCGACGCCTTCAAGCTAAAAACAGTAGTGTCTATAGAGTTTCAATATTTCTATCCGTGATCAAAATACTAGACCGCGGAATTTTATCTGGAACACCTGTATATAATAAGCAACATTTCTACGAAGCAGCAAAAAATTGGCAAACACATATTTTGTAAGCAAAATTGATCCTCAAAATTGTTTCTTTGGTTATCAATGCTAAAATTAGTATCTTTACTAAGTAGAGATAATCTTGCTGATAACGTGTTTACCACATAGACAGATCGACGACAGATGGACATACAAAAACGTGGGACCCACATCTGCATATTTTACAGCCTTTTAGAAACGTCGATTAAACATGAAATTAGACATTCGTCATGACCCTATTACAGTGCTCGCTCTGGAAGTAAAACTTTTGTTCATACTCTTAAATTATACAACAACAAAACAGGGTAAGAACTCACGCTATTGTCCGATTTAATCAAGTCCTCAAAATTTATAAACGCACATTTCGTAAAAATATAATACCTAGACGTAGCCGGGAACAGATGCAGCATCGTGTCGTTTACCTCAACTTTCAAAACCTCGTCTCGTTCCTCGAAACTCCAGAAAAAGCAGCGGCGATTTTTGCAACTTTAAAAACCCATCCGCTGCTAGATTATCACTTAAATTGCACCTTGACGTCATCAGATCTCGAGCCGCACTACCATCGTCAGAAAATACATATTAATTAATGGGACCAGTTCCACTGCAGCAGCCTCACCAACGGTTTAACCCAAACCAAGCATCGACTTTTCGCTCTACCATCAATAATTCATTTTCTCATTTCAGCATGTTTCGCTACTCGAATCGCCACAGCAGCCGTCATCGTAGTCTCGTTCTTGGACAGCCAGTTTGCGTTTTGTTCCATGCAGATTGCGCCGCCAAAAAAGGATAAGAAGAAGTTGCACGGATCGCACGAACAAGTGTCAGACATTGAGTACATCATTCCTAGGGTGAGTTATAAATCGTTTTTGTAATAATAGTCAACTGGACGAGAGGCTTTAGATCGGGGAAGGTGATTTATTGCTTGCGGAATCCTTGCATGACCCTTTGTTTCAGTGGTTTAGTAAATCTGCGGTATTTGTGTGTCGTTCTGAAATTTATCAATACAGGAGGCATATTTGCGTTTAATTTAGGTGATGCGTAAACAATGGGACACAGACAAGCCCTAGATTTAAGTTTTGTTTGAATTATGGAAATCATGTGGATTTATTGTGTGTGTAAGTACGGACGATTCTCTTTGGGTAAAGTAATTACAGTGTGTGAATACTGTATGTGCGGAATATACCTACGTCGACGTAAACATACACACACTTGGTTAACTTGGTAAAAGTGCGACAATTTCAGTTAAAAGTTTCAGCGACCGCAACCAGTTCAGAATTATCTTTGTAACTATGCAAGTTCAATTGCACTTCAAAGTTCGCAAAAATTTCCAATCGAGTTAGCTACAACTGACAGGAAATTAAACGCAGTCAGTGAAAACTTTGTAAAATATAGACCGGCAGTTGCACGTCATTGTGCACTGAAATTAATGTTTTTAATATGCGTGGTGTTCATCTAACAATAACTTTATCGGAACACTTATATTTATTATTAATTTAATAACAATTATTTATACTACAGTTGGCATAAAAGCTTCGATCGAAGTTTTGTTCATGAGACGTTAGCCGAGTTACGTATTTTGGCGGAATAATAGTAATAATGATAATAATGTAGTAGCCTTGGGTAAAGTTGTGATATGGAATTTTGTTATAAAGTTTAATATATAGTCCCGCAATAATTTAGTTTGTGTCATTTCTGGATTTGGATAATTTTAACATGTACCGGCGTTTAATAACTACAAGATGTGGGATCGGTTGTAATATATTCTAAGCATTTACCATATGATCGGCAAAAAAGTCGTCTAGTAGGTCATGGCCATGAAAGTTATTTTTAAAATAATGATGTTGGCATGGCAGCTGTTGACAGTTATTTGACAATTATTTGACCACAACTGTCAACAAGGAACGCGGTTGTGTTGCCAACATAAATTTTTTAACCTTAAATTTCAATAATTTTTGAATTATTCCGGGCAATAATCTCTATACTTTAAGTTTGCTACAACTCTGCTTGCCTCTACAACTTTTAATTAATCATGTTACAATTTCATTAATCTAGAGAAGAATGTATTAAAGTAAAATAGGCGATTCTTAGTCAATACATTAGAAATTATACGTAATAAAAAATTTAATCATCAATGTATAGACCCAGATATTTAAATGATGTGGTATCTCAATTACAAACATTTTTTAAACTAAACAAAATAATTTTCGTTTTGATCTTATTCAAATTTAAACTACTTTCGACACCAACATTGAGCTCCATTTGACAAGACATCACTTTCTGTTTTAAATTGTTGTAATGTAGAAACTGCCTTGCTTACAGTGGGGTCATCGTTAATATAAAGGAAAAATAGTAACGACCCAAGAAGGGACCTTTGCGGCACACCATTAGTACCACACCTTGAGAAAATTTTGAGTTAATATGCACACGTTTTAGTTAAATACATACGATAAAAAGAACTTGGTGATACAAAGATAAACGTCACACTAATAACACAAAAGCTTTATAGTTTTTAAATGGAATACCTAGTATATAATAAATGCATCGTTAGTATTTTTTACCACAAAATACCAAAAGTAACCAATATTCTAAAATTAATAATATTAAGTTTTTATGAAAATCTAGTGGCCTCAAAAATTAACAACCACGTTTTCATTCGCATTCGAAATATTCGATCGGGTTGAAATCAAGTGATCTTGGAGGCCATCTTACTGGGCTTCTATTCCTCAGTCACTGGTCTTGAAACATTTCTATTAGAAAAATGTCTACGTTTCTCACATTGTGAGGTGGCACCCCATGTTGTTGGAAATAGAAGTTTTCGAAAAATAGTTGTACTTCTTGGCTTCTTATTAGTAAAAAATTCCTGTTGTCTAGAAAAATCACCTGCTTTAAGAGATTGATGCTTCGTATATTTAAACGGACGCCGACGATTTTTCTTTAAAATACGATTAGTACTGCACCGGGAAATACCAAAATTTGATTCAAGCTGTCAGATAGCAATGTCTCTATTTTAAATAACAAGTAACAAAAGTAACAAAACTTTTTGATTATTGATTTTAGAATATTGGTTTTATTTGTTTTTTTTTTTAATAAAAGAGCAAGCTTTCCATTATTTATGAAAAAATATACTGAGTGTTCTATTTAAAAAAATTAAGTTCTTAATCAGAGAGATATTTTAAATTGGTACAAATCTACTCAATTTATCTTTAAATGTAAAAAAGCTACAGGGGTTGTATTAAATAAAAATGATACCCTGTACATAAGCAAACGGTGTACAGTTCAGAAAAATGTGAAATAGTTGTCCTGGAGCTATTTTTTCCAAATGCGACCTGATTATATGCTAATAGACTGTTTTTATCCAAGAATTATTTTAAGAAGTGCCACAAAAGTAATTTCATAAAGATTTTAGGGAAAATTGGTAATAATGATACTAGACGATAGTCTGCACCGTCATGATCACCTTTTTGTAAATTCGAATAATTAGAAAATAAATCTGATAATCTAATATTAGGGCTTAAGTTATTTTATTTTATCCCACTGACTGTCTTAAATTAAAAAAGAATATTATAGTATTATTAAATATACCGTGTGACCAAAATCATTCTTTAAAAACTTTTGAACTAAATTTTCGTTATGTTAAAATCGTTATCATTTCGCTTCGCTTGAAAGACAATGTGAAATTATTACAACCGTGTTTGTGTCGTATGTTGAAGAAGAAGAAAAATTGTTTCGAACACGATAAGAGTTTAATTAAACGCTTTTCAGGTTCATTTTAATTAAAACTTTGAAATTTGAAAGCAGTTTGTCTAGGATAATCAAATAAGGGACCAAACAAATTTACTTTTAAATGCCATCGAAAATAAAATAAAATCGAGTTACGATGCTTGTTTTGGGTTTTGGAGAAAATGACTGTCAACGATTACATATCAGAACACGTAACGATGAAAAAATCCGATCTGCTGCACGTGTTTAATTTTAGGCATTGACATATGATCAAACTTTCAGCTGACAATGATGGAATGTGTCAGTTGGGTAGTAGTACCACCTGTACAATTGGTCTCGACACCAACCGTAATTCGTTTTATTTTCGATCGCACGATATAAATAAAAAAGGAAACTCCGGACAAGATGATGCTAAGGTGATTAATTTTGTCTTTGGGTATCTAAGAGGCGAATTATTCCGTTATTTTTAATACTTGTTTTCCTTAACTTGCCAGGGTCGATAATTTTAACTAATTTCAAAAAGACGTTCGGATAATTTATTAATTATTTATTATTCAATACATTCTAAAAGGTTAGCACATAAATTATGGCACCTACAGCGCCAGCTCTTTTCAAAAGCAATCTGAGAATAAGTGAAGAATTTAAAGACAAAAATAATTAATTTAAAAAACGGACAGGTTTTGAGAATTACCACAAAAGTGTCTCAAATAAATTAAAAAATATTAAAATTTTCTGTAATTTTTAAGTCATTGACATGATTCATTCATCAATATGCATTGAAATAAATTACACTAGTTTACAAATTTAAACTTTTTTTCGTATCCAAAAATAAAAAAAATATTTTTTACTTCTAAATTACTTACTGATAACAAATCCAAAAACGGATTATCCTTATCACAGCAGATTTTTCATAAATCAAAAATAATGAACTTAGCTCTTACCTTCACGTTAGTGTCAAACTGATTCATGTTAATGCACCATTGTCGCATAAAAAATGTCTTCGAGATCGTGCAAAGTAAGTGCAAATCAGTTTTGATACGTTTATAGTAAAATTATAGTATCTAAAGCAAGACCTGTTCAAATATGCTTAAAAAGAAGGTATCAAGGATTTTGGGACGAAAATGTGTAACTGTTGGTCTATTATAAGGGAAACTGTCAGTACTGTCAATAAAAGAAACGCTACTGTTTATCATTTTTAATTTTCAATCATAATGTTTATAATATATACTGGGTGTTGCTTTTATTTGATACAACCCCTGTAACTTCTTTATTCTTAAAGATAAACCTGTATTTCTTTGAGCAAATTTGTATCATTTTAAAAGATCTTTGTGAGGCCAACCTCACATTTTTATTATCACTTCCCGTAGAAAAATCAAAAGCAACCAATTGTTCTAAAATCAATACTTGAAAAATTTTAAATAAAACATTGATGACAATCTAGTAGCTTGAAAAATTGACACTCATGTTATTTATTTACGTAAATGATCTTTTAAAATGATATAAATTTGCTCAAAGAACTATATGTTCATATATATTTAAAAATAAAAACGTTACAAGAGTTGTGTAAAAGAAAAGAAATACGGGGTATGTTTATATAAATATCTCAAAAACCTGACGTGATAGATTTTTTCTGCTTTCAGATTTGAATTTCCCGAACCCAAATCCTTTAGATTCAACTATTTTTGTCTTTGGATATAAAACCTTGTAAACTAGTGTTATTTTTTAATATCTTGATATATCATTTAAAATAACACATTGATTTTAAAAAATATGTTAATCTGTTATTTTGGATCTGCAGTTTTTACAAAACACTGTTTAAAATATAATCAATGGCATCTTCTTGGTAAACGCAAAGCCTCACTTTGGGAGTATTACTAATTGTAAACAACTTCAAGCTTCTTACAAGAGTATTAAAACAATTACCTTATGAAATTGCTTGGACGGTTAATGCAAATAGTATCCCTTGAGTAATAAACTTCTAACTCCTTCGTCGCCGCCATTTAAACGTCTAGTCACTGATACAATGAGTTGCACAAAATCCATAGTTTAGATTATTTTGCTAACAAATAAAAGTTTCTAGGGGGTTATTAAATATTAAAAAAAAAAATTCAAGTATCTCGTACACCAAAAATATACTAGCCAAGAGAACGTGTGCTTACAAGAAACTTAGGAAAACACTAGCAGTTTGGGTATTTTTGACTTGCGAACCTTCTCTGTAGTTAAATGTTTTTTTTAACGAATCAGTTTAATCAGTTGACAGTTTTACATTTATTTTTTCCAAACTAAAATTTTTTTGTAAACAAAAACTGCGAAAACACAAATAAATGGAAGCAGCAAATACCACTTAAACGAAGCAATATATTGCTTTTACCATCACTTGTTATGCGTTACGTAATACAATAAAGTTAAAATACAGTTGAGATGTACATTTCATCCCTTATAAAGCAAGCAACTACATTCCAGCTTTTAATAAATCCGTTCAAACAAATAAGATTTTTGTCTTTGCGTAGGAATCAGCTACAAATCTTATAAAAACTATATTAAAACGTACGACGTGTTTTCTCTATCGTTGTAAAAGTTTGAGTGCATAATTCAGCAAGTAAGCTTTGAGATTTTAAAAAAGACGGCGAATTTAATTGTAGAAATTATTCACTTATGTGATTTTTCCAATTCGTAAGCTCTTCTCGTTGTGATCAGAATCTTCATTGAAATATTTATGGTGGCAGGGACACTTTTTTTATACATCTTTGTCACAGGAATCAATCGTCTCTCCTTTTTTGAGTAGTTATGAACAATTTCATGCAACATAGCGTGTAAAATTGAAGTAAATTGAGTGACACTATTGTGTCCACTGGAATATTTCAGTGAGTCTTATACTTGAAGATGTCGATCCTTATAGTTAATTACTTTTTATAATTTGCATAAGCTTTTGTCCGTCTTATAACAATTAGATCCATACAAATTTCTGACAATTAAAAAATGTAGGGCACTTCTGTTTACGAAAAATGGAATACGTAATGGACATGAGCATTGTTTTATCGTGCCACATGCCCCTAGTTACAATAAAGTTTAAAAGTTTCCTCTGTAAATAAACGTGTAAAATATAGAAGTGATCTCATGCACTGTGTCAAATTCCGTAATTTCTAACTCTACGCTTTTATATTTTCAGCCAAAATCCGCCAAACCTCACACCACCGTCTACAACGCCTATTCCCAGAGCTGGGTCTTCGACTCCGACAGTGCCAGCTGTTCCAACAACGCCGAATCGCCTTACCTAAAAATCCTCGAAAACGGCACCACCCCCAAAAGTCGCTCAAAAAAACTGCAAAATGGCATAGTTAACGACACGACCCACCTCATCGACAATCCCGTCGTTCACATCGAGGAAGCTTCGGACGACAGCAACAGCAACAGCGACCGAAAACTGTGCCACATGAGGAGTTTCTCCCGTTCGGCTTCCCCGGTTCACTTGTCAGCCAGTTCTTCACATATCAATTTGCACCAGAGCGGCAATCCGCCGATCTACGACTGCCTGGAGACCATCTACCGGGCCAGACTCAACACGGGCCCCAGAGACGAGCCTCACTATCAAACTCCTCAGAACATGGTGATGCGACGGGTGGAGTCCGTCAGTCCGCACGCGGAGAAGGTCCAGTACGCGTCGCTGATGAAGGAGCTGCAACGGGCCATCGTCAACAAGAAAGAGGCCTCGGTGACGTCGCCCAGCGACAGCGCCACTGTCTCCGAGAAGACCCAGACCGACTCCAAGAGCAGCAGTCGCCACGAGTCGTCGTGCAAGAGCAGCGACGCGGAGTTCTCCAAGGAGCTGGAGGCCGCCCTCCAGCTGATCCAAGACCTGGAGAGCCCGAACACCATCGAGACGCCCTCGGAGCCGAAGAGCGACAACAGGGAGGCGCGCCCTCTGGCGGTCTGGAGGAACAGTGAGAGTGAGAGTGAAAAGACGTTGAGTGCCGTGGGGTCTTTGGCCGAGATCGCCTCACCTCTCGCAGAGTGCCAACCGGAACTGTACACGTTCAAGCCTCCGGCGAACGGTAAGGGCTCCAGCGTCATAATCCACCACTATCCCGACTCCCAGAGCACCTCGGGGTACAGCTCCCCCACCCATCCCACCCCCAGCTGGTCCACGACGTCGTCCCTCAACGGCAGCAGTAACGACATGGCCTATTCGATACATAACGCTAATTCCGGCACGATAATCTCCCTCTACTCCCAAGTTAACCCCCCATCCAAAGGCAAATCAGTAACACTAGTCAACATAAGCGGCACCACCCAAAATCGAGATGATAACGCGGTGGCAAACAGTAAGGACAAGGACAAAGCGAACGTCTGGAGCGTCAAGTCGTTGTTGAGGAAGAAAAAGCAAGCGTCGTTGCCTAAGCTATGTCCGGAGTTAGAGGGCGCTATCATTAAGTCAGAGAGCCTAGCCTACTTGACTGAGCACGAGTTGCTGGCGAGGCACCAGCGAAATAAAGAGATACATAGGGTAAGGAAACGAAGGGCTGGTGCTGGTTTATCGGGTGCTCTTACTAACATTATGGTGGAGGCTTATTAACACTAACACACTTCATTGCTTCTCATTTCATTTTTTTTTTAATTTATTTAACTTCTTGTAGATTTTTCATTAATTACTCTTTCGATCGTCTTACATTTGCGGTGGAGGAACGGGACAAGACTTATTTCATTGTTGTTCGTTTACAGGAAATAGAAGAAAGAGTAATCCAACAGCTGGGTGCTCCAAGGACTGAGTCGAACTGCTGATCGTTCTCTATTATTGTAACTTTAGCACAAGTTTAAATGAAACCCCCGACTCTATCTCAGCTGCGGGTCAGCGACGTCCATTTTTTCGACTTTCAATTTCAACAATAATTTATATTTTCGATATTTGTATGTAACGTATGTGTACATATTGTTGTTATAGTTATATAGTTTATATTATAATTCTATTGTACATATTATAATAAAAATCCCTTTTATAATGTACCTTTTTTCTTTTGATATAGTGTTATTTATAAGTGCAAAGAATAAATAAAACACTTAAATTTCTAATTTTTAGCATTATTTACTCTAACCCTGTAGTGTTACACAAACATAACTTAAGAATATTTTTCGGCAGCTGACACTAAAACTTTCATTTTACTGACGTTTATAGTTCAAGTTCATCAAATACTGGAGTGTCGTAATCATATAAAAAATTGCAAACTCAATATTAGCATATGCAAAATTTTCTCACTTGTTTTATGGATGTGCATTGTCAAATTAGCTAATCCTGATAGAACAGAAAATTTTAGTAATAGTCAAATTACAAAAAAAAATTGACGAACAATTTTATCTAAATCCGAGATAAAAAGAGAAATAAGTCATTTCATAAACATAAAACAAAAAAGTCAAATAAAAATCATAGTGATAACATTATTTCTGTAGTCTGATATGATTCAAGTGCGCAGCTTTGAATTTGCACCAAATGGAATTAAACGCATGGAGACTACATTAATTTTGCTTTATTTTTAAAAATTAAAAATTAGGCGGCTTCATTTAGTTTAACAAGTACTCTGATATCAAATGCCTAATAGCGGTGGACTGAACTTAAAATTTTGTCACTTAAATGTCAGAAAAAGTAGGAAAAAATCAATCAACTAACTTATCCATGAATTTCTAACCATTTAGTGTGTAATACTGGTTGCATAAAACCAAATAATACCAGTCATTGAGCAAGTGTATTTTTTATTATTATTATTTAAGAAAGAGTATCAGTTATAAAACTTATTTTCTCGTAGATTATTTACCACACTTTGTATAGCGTTGCCGAATAGACGGTATTTCTTAAAAGTATAACTCCTAATCCACTTCCCCCACTTTTGAACAAAGATTGCAGACCAACGACATTTTATGTAAATAAACTAAGTACACATTGTAATACAAAAAAGAAACAGAAAGATTTAAAATATTTTTAAAGGATACACGTGTGGAAAGGGACAAACGGTGCCCTTCTTTCATTTTATCATCTGTTCGAAATTTATTACCTAACTCGGTAAACTATCAAGCTTGGACTGAAATTTTGAGGGTACTAACCAAAGATGGCAATAAATTAATAAGTATTATTACATAAGTATATGCAATTCCAGATGCCCCTGGAAGCGCTATAGTGAACAGATAATGTGAAACAGAATTTAAGCAGTTTAAGTTTCTCCGTAAATCTGTGACACATGTTTCTCTATCTATGCTTTAGTAACTTGGTCGTATTTTTTATTTTATTCTACAGGTTGTTTAAAAACAAGTACCCGGTCTTGTCTTAGTAATCTGTTTTGTCCTAGATTTCCCTACTAATCTGCCGAGTTAATTGTTAAACACCGTCTGGTTGAATATTTCGATAAATTGAAATATCGTTATAAAAGTGTACTTTTATTTCTGCTAAACAACTTAACGCTAAATTTAACGCAATCTGTCTTAAGAGAATTAAATACTTCAAACTTTGAAATTATTATTATTGTTGAGGCTGTCATCAGAATTGCACATAAAGATCACCACTACCTCAGCTTGCTCACAGTAATGTGAGACATACCTACTGTTTAGTGTTACAGTTACAAGCAAAATAAAAATTTACAACATAACCTTTTAAAAGAACATAATTAACTTTTTGGTGGGAATACGCAACCTGTGTAAGAAAACCACTGGCTGGGGCAGAAGCAATTCCACAACTGGAAACATATTTTCCATAAAATTTTATTTAATTTTTGTTTGAAATAGCATCATGAAATTTCCCCAGGGGATGTATTCATCCCCTTGTACAAATATCAATTCGTGTATTAAAAAATATTTTAATCAACTAATGTTTTATAATAACTAAATCAATACTAAAATTTCGAGAAAGGTCGTTATAAAATACAGGTAAAGGAGCGTGTTATGCTGCCCATTCGAATAATTTATTGCGCCACTGTAAACGATGGAAGAACTTTTGTGATGAAGATAATGTGAAACGCGGAAAGATGGTTGATTCTCATCACACTTTCGCTTGGAACCATAAATGGTTCTTTTGTAGAGGGATTGTTCCAGTGAATATATTATTTTTACTTTAACTTTAAACGGTTAAACGAACATGCATTTTCTTCCATCATGGTTCTATTATATATATATTGTTCTTAACAGTTGTTTATTACTCATTTTAGTTTAAAGTACTGCATATTTACGGGAAATGTTTTTCAATACAATATATAAAAAATGAATTCGATTCAAAAATTCAGACGTGTGTTGTTTTCTCCGAAACGATTTATCTAATTTTCACGAAATTTTGGCAATATCAAAGTTAGAGTACTATATTACGGATGGAAATATTTATGTATTAATTATTAAAGGGGGCCAATTTTGGGTTGGATTTGCGATATCGCAAGAATTGTCATCGCATCTTCCTTAGCCACGGGGACTTGCGATATCGCAAATTCAACCTGAAATTGGCCCCGGAGTAAGTAATTAGATTTCTTTTTGTAGTAATACATAAACGATTTGGTATATTTGCGACCCCTGTGTGGTTTAGAAGATTACAAAAAAATTGTTAAATAAAGTGGTACCTAGTCCTTTAGTTCACTCAACCTCCATTTTCTTTATATATTTATATATTTTTTAATCATTTGAAAATCTATCAAAATTCGTTAAAACAAATAAACGTCTCGATATACGAGATGTTTTTGAGTTGCAAGCAGACTTTTTTTATGCTAATTGGCCATAATTTATTGAGATTGCACCAAAAATTGCTTTAATGAAAATGTTAATCTTCAATTTTTCAGACACACTTATATTATGGCGTATATTGTAGTTATGGACATCGAATTGTGTCTTATAAAATTAAACAACGGAATATTACGCTCTGGACCAAATACTCGGTGTCTTGAGCTAAAGTGCCCCCAAATCAATAAATCTTAAATCATATGATCATAATTATTGTGCTTGGTTAAGGGCAAAATAGGCTACTCTCTCAGAGTTTCAAGGGAAACTTGGTTATAGTTATTTCTCAATACAAAAATATTTTTACACAATTTACCCGTAACTACTTTCCCATGATCATTTCAAGTTAACCGACGATCAATATACAAACCCGGAAATTTAGTAGACTGTGAGTATTCTTGAGATAGGTATTTCTTCTTTTTTTAACATGAATAACATGTTAATATATTTACCTTTCTTAGGTGCTATTCTGCTACTGTCAAGTGAATTACTAGATTTTGAATATCTATCAAAGTATCGCCAAAAATATTGATTTGTGACTTAACTGGGAGTTAATAATTAAAACTGATTGGCTTTGTCGCCTTAAAGACCTGCACTAAAAATTCCTACAATTTAGTAGTGAATTGTTTAATTCCTCCTTCAAGGTAAAAGCAATGGAGTTTACAGAATTTATTTTTTTTTCTAAAATTTTCTGTTCAAAAATACCATTTGTTGTACAAGCGGTATGGATTATTGTTTCAAAATAAAGGAAATTCAGTACAAACAACTTTACCAATTTTTCACTAAATGTACTAGAGTTACGTTAAGTTTCCCATGTAAAGATTTTAATAAATAATCTTCATGTTCTTTATACCGGGTGCCTCAGCGTACCTGTTCCACTCAAATATCTCAATTATTTTAAAACATAAAAAATATAAATTTAGCATGTTCAATATATGTAACACAGTCTATTAAATGGATAAATTACGGGCGTCGTTTTAGTTTCAGTTTCGCCGGAACTAACATCAATTTTAGATAAAAGGGTACCATTTTTCAATACATTAAATAGAGCCCTTGTTTGTCTTTTCAACGAAATATCACATGATACGATGTTATTTATTTGGAAGTTTTAAAACGTTCTTAATAAAAAAAAATTAAAACGATGATATGCACTAGGTATTTTAATAAAATCAAAGTTTGAAGCTAAATAAAACGATACAAAAACAAGAACTTTAAATTAAATGTTCAAATTGGCAACCTTCTGCCTCTATACAACATTCTGCTCGATGAAGTAGACCGCTACTTGTTACTACTTGTAACATTTCTGGGTTACTCCTATCACAGTCTGTCCCAATTCTTTGCTTAAGGTCGTCTAAGTCTCTTAGAGGGTGCTGATACACCCTATCTTTTAAATAGTCCCACAAAAAAAATCGAGAGGTGTTAGATCTGGAGATCTAGCAGGACCGAATTGCTACATTTTTGCCAATCTATTATGAGGAAATGTATCATTTAAATAATCTGTTATTATTCCCGCGTTATGTGGTGGTGCACTATCTTGCTGGAAATACATTCTTTCTCTCACGACTAGTGGAACATCTTTTAATAACGCAGAAAGTTCCTTAACAAGAAATTCCAAATAAATTTGCGAATTTAGATCTCCTTCGTAAAATTTAGGCCGGATAATTTGACAATTGATTATTCCATACCAAACATCGATTTACAATTCCATTATTATTAAAACGAGTTTCATCTGACCATAAAATATCACTTATGATACCCTCTTTACGTGCCTCCGCAATAAAAGCTAATCTCCTTTCAAAATCAGGTGGTACTAATGCTTGATGTAAAGGAATTTTTTAATCATGATATTTGGCCGTTTTTAAAATTCTTTGTATAGAGGATTTTGAAACAAGACACCTACGTTATGTTCTTCATTTGTTGCCGATTTTCGTAAAAGACACATTGTTCTAAATGTTTTGCTAATCTTGCGAAATAGAGATATTTGAGTCGAACAGCTACGCCGGGACACCCAGTATATTTTTTACCGATATGTCTTTTGGTGTACCTAAATATATGTGATAATTTTTTCAATTTCGCTCTAGTTAGCCATGACGCTTACGTCAGCCATTTCAGTTGCACTGCTGACTTACGCGTCATGGCCAAGTAGAGGAGAAATTTAAAAAATCACAGATTATTATGTACGTAATTTTTCGTTTCTTTCTTTCGATAATTCATATATATACTTCATACAGTTGCAGCTAAAGTTGGTAAATAGAAAATAAATGACAGTGTTCAGTTAAACTTTAAGTTTAAGTAACAGTTAATAATTTACCTGAGAAACTGGATCCTTTATGTCTAGAGAGCGGATTTCTAGGTTTAATGCTTTTTGTGAAAAATGTAAGCAGTTCAAAACTTTTTTATATCTGTAACTATGATACAATTTGGAGTCATTTGGCACATTTTTTTTATGCTTATTTGCTTTTTTTTTCAATTTTATGCATATTTTGTTCAAATGCCGGCCTTGTCGGGATGACAAATACTTGTTAGTTAGCCGTATCGTATCGTATGCATTTTACCTGGACTTGACCATTGAAGTACACTTACTCAAGACCCTTTCTGTGAATAGGTTCCGGTCGTTTTATTATAGGATTGGAAAAATACTCCATAGATTTTATGACTTTAAATCCTTACTTCCGTTGATAATGAATTAAAGCTTTTAATCAGATGTTCTTTTTCGGCATTTTGCGGCAAGACCGTTGAAGATTTTCTAGAAAAAAGGATTATTGTACCCAACTACCTACCTTAAAATTTTTCTAATGGAAACTTTTAAGTAAATGAACCGTTTATTTCACAACCATCAGTCTATCGCATCTGTCGTAGTACAGTGTTATACGTGGTTCTCCTGGTTACATGTTGAGTTCTTTTTGGTAATATTACTTATATTTATAAGAATGCCGAAAGTAAAATCGACGCCGGATGAGTGGATAAGGGATTTTCCAGAATTAAAATTAGAAACCAACAAAATATTCTCCAGAGCTTGTGTGAAAACCGTAGCCCACTAATTTTTTTTTATCTATTTTCCTTTGTTAATCCTGTATATGTACGTTGTTTTAGATTCAAAGTGATAAAAAATATAATGTGACGCAACATGTCAGAACGACTCTTCATGTAGAAAGGAAGAAAATGTTTGAAGTTTCTAAAATTAAACAGCAGACCATACATGAATTTGTTGCATCTAATTCCACAAAAGATGAGCAGTTTCAGTTTAATTTCGATTTATGTAAAATGATGATCCAGTCCAATATACCTTTAAAAAAATTGGAGAAAGGCCCTCTTCAAGAATTCCTTGAAAAACACTGCAATCGACATATTCCGGTTGAAAGTACTCTCCGAAAAAATTATGTAGGCCCGGTGTTTCAGCAAGTTTACAACGAAATTAAACATCGCGTTGGAGATAATTATTTATGGTTCGCTGACGATGAAACAACCGATAGTTGTGGAAGATACGTGGCAAGTTTAATTGTTGGAATCTTAAATGAAAATTTCCCTAGTCGAGGGTATGTAGTAAGTTTGAAAATGTCAGATAAAACAAATGGCAATACGATTACCAGATTTGTAAATGATACTTACGTCACTATTTTTGCCAAATGCCGTACCGGCGAATAAAATTTTATTGATAATCTCGGATGCAGGGAATAATCTAAAAATATTGTACCCCAATTTAATTCACTCTAGTTGCATTGCCCACGGTTTAAACAGAGTGGCCGAAGTAATACGTTTGCAGTTTCCTACTGTTAATAAATTAGTGGCAAATGGTAAAAAGATTTTTGTTAAAGCCCCACTAAGAGAGCAACATTTTAAGGAAAAATTTCCAAACATACAATTGCCCCCAGAGCCGATTATAACGAGGCAGGGAACATGGTTACAGGCCACATTTTATTATGACAAATATATCAAAGAATTTGTAGTAGTTACGGAGTTTAGCTAAGATTCTTCTCAATCGATTAAAGATTGCATAAATATTTTGGAAAACAAAGATTTCCGACAAGATCTAGCTTTTCTAAGAAGCAATTATCAATTCGTATGTGAGGTAATAGAAAAGTTAGAAAAACCCAACATGTTATTGGTAGATGCCATAAACTTAGTGAAAACGCAAGTAAGGGGTGATATTGGTACTAGAGTATCTCAAAAACTTGACGAAGTGTTAAATAAAAATGCAGGTTTCGGTGTTCTTTCCGACGTTGCTCGTGTTTTAGAAGGCCACAAGGTGGAAAATTTGGAGTTAGATTCAACATTAGTTGCAAAATTCAAATTTGCGCCAACAACGAGTGTGGATGTTGAACGCACATTCTCCAATTTTAAACACATTTTAAATGATCGGCGAAAAAATTTTACAGTGGACAACTTAGAACATATTACAATCATAAATTGTTTTAAAGAAAACTGAAATACGTGTGTAAAATATAAAGTCTAGGATTATCGTAATAATATTTTATCCAAACTTCTAAGAAGTGTACTTTGATTTGTAATATGATTATGTTTTTAATGCGTTTTTGCTTAAAATAAAACTTTTTTAATGAAAGTGTTATGCTTATTTAATGCTTTTTTGTATAAAATAAAACTTTTTTATTGAAAATGTTGTGCTTATTTAACCGCTCTCTACTTATTTCAGTCCAAAACTAACGTTCAAAACTGGAAATCTTATCGTAAAGATAAGCACGGACCAATTTTTTTATTTGAAAAAATTTGTACAAAGTTTTCTCATTTTAAATAGGTACCTATAACAACAAAAAAGTATATAATTACACAACATGACACTGATATTATTTATTAAATGACTGGTTCAGACAAATCTTTCAAGAAATCTCAGTTCAAATCCACTGCGGAAATATAACCACATAAAAACGTTAGAAATTCGAATCATAAAAAAACTTTCCAAAAAAAAATGAGACTGGAGAACCTGTTGCGCTCTTGCAATACATCTACAGAAGTACGAGGTAATTATAGCTTGTAACTAAAAATTATCATGATAAAAAAGTGTAAACAGAAGTTAAGAAATTAATTCCTACAATTTAATACAGAAATGTTTTATGGGGCCTGTTTTATTTCTTGATCCGTAATTAATAATCACCTACTTCCTTTGTTTTTACAATGGAACGTTTAAAGTGTACATGGAGCTTACATGCTTGTCAAATTAAACAGCTTGTAATGCGTTGGTTAAAGCTAAAATTACACAACTCTGGGTTTACCGAGCAAGCGCAGCAAAAAATAAATCAGGCAAATAATATAATTTCGTCAGTCAGCAATGTTGTAAAAATGAAATTTAGTTGTCACGTTATTCGTGGTTTTATATATCGTTGAATATTAAGTGTCCCTTTGGTGAAGTGAAACAGTAATTTGTGTCTAGGTCGTCTGAGAGTATACGGTGAGTTTAATTTTTTATTGTTTTATTAAATTCTTATAAATGTGGTTTTCAGACTTTGGACGATATCAACCACATTTCAAAACAACCTGCTTCAAACTACCGTGCAAAAGTTTGACGTCATTAAAACAAAGTAAGTACTTTATGCTCTCTGTGTAACGCCTACGTCTTTGTCTTACAAATCAAATCGCACGTATTTATTTTCTTTCCACAAATTCTTAGTTTTTTCGATTATCTTCCTTTTCCCCATCACCTACATCTTCACCCACTGGAAGCGATTAACCTGCGACCTACATTCCCATCCTCTTAATCACACTCATCCTAGTCAGATCCATGTCAACTCTATGTCGTACCACCGCGACATTACCCGCAATTCAAACCCAATTTTACCGCCATCGCATCCAGTACTGGACTACCACAAGGTCAGCACACTCTCTTCAACAACAGTTACCTGCGGTTACGTACCTGCTCCATCCACGTCTCGCCTCTCTTCGGTTCGGCGAGAGAGTGACCAACCTCAGGTACTATCTCTCAATCTCCGTACCAAACTGGCAGCCAGTCGAGTAGTACCGAACGGACAAACGAGCACGGTACCGTCCGTCAATTCGAAAAGCTAACAGAAAAAGTGTAAACAACACGCGACATGTCGTCACCTTTGCAGTCGTCAACCCTTGACGGCCTCCCCAAACAGTTCGTCAGCGCGATGCGGACTCTTTTTGATATCATGGACGATAAAAGGTCGGGATTGGTGAACTTCTCGGACATCGAAAACAGATGGCAAGATGACGGTTCCAAAGGCTTGCCGAAAGGAGTACTGGAAAGCCTACGCAAGGTAACGCCGCCCAACGGGATGCTGACTTTTGAGAGGTTCTGTGCTGGCTTGAAGATTTGTCTTTTGAGGAATCAAGTGGAGCGGCGAAATGACAACAATCTGAAACGAGGTAATAAATTGACGGTCGTGAGTGATGGGGGAAAATTGGGTCTTTAAACTTTAGCAACAGTGGTTTTTAAATCGTTAATAAATATTAGTTTTTGTTTTTCTGAGTTTAATGCTTAGTGGCTTTTCAAAAATTGCAATACTATTTTTTAATATTTCATTTTTTATATGTTCCTCACTGGTTTAATTCGCTAGCATCCTAACTGTCTTCTATAATCAGGTTTTTTTCAGTCTTCGCGACAAGTTCAATTTTTGCTACATAGTCCAAAATATTTTATTTTTATCTTTAACTGTCCCATGCTCATCCTTATTTGTATCACAGCCATATCTAAGTTTGCTCCTTAATTTTGATATGTCTATAAAGTCTAAAGACTTTAAATAACATAAAAAGTTTTCGCATATTTTGTCTGAATTATGTTTCGAAGATGAACTTTCAATTTTTTTTTTGACAACTCTTTCGTTTTCTTTCTTTCTCTTTAAGACATTATTATTTTAATAGTAAGTAATACAGGTTAGTGATAAATTCAATAATAAACTTCAAAACATTATAATCAAAAATAAAGACAAAGGGTTATTCTCCATTATGTTGAATAATTATATCTATAACTGTAACGACGGCATACTTCATTAACTGTCAGAGTTTCGGATATGGCGGCAATAATTTATACCAAATTTAAAACAAAAATGCCTGAAAAAAGTTTTACCAATTTTTTTTCTTACATGGGTAGTGTTTTCTCAGTACAGAAATCTATCGCTACATTTTCAATTTATAAAGTTGCCTTTCGGATCATTATTTAAAAACCCATTTAAGCCATTGGTACAACATTATATTTTTATGTTGTTATACTTTTCATAAATTTACATGATCATGATCATGTGAAATTCGTTTATTAAAATTAATTGCCGTTGCGAAGAAATTGTCATAAAATGTTTACAAGCATAACGTCGATAATTTAAAAATGTTAATAACTTGTTACGGCAATTGTGGAACAGACAAATTATTAATGTTCGACGTCTTTTATTTGCAACATTATGAACGTTATTTTTTTCCGTAGCGCAAGCCATTGTCTTGTAGGACCTAGAACAGGGAAAGTAGGTCCCTCGTTTCTGTGCATCTGTCGGCGACTTTATTAGCCAGATAATTTCCGAAACAACTGATTGTTTTACATGTATTTATTTTGAGTAAATATATCTTTATTGCTAAAATAGGTACAAACTAAGTTTTATCCAATGTTCATCCTGTCCAAAAACTTGATTACGTCACGTCAAAAGTTTGAAATTATTAAATAAATGTCACTTGCATGTTCCTTTATTTTTTAGAACTGTTTATACAGGATGCCTCGAAAAGGTTATAAATGTCGTCTGTCAATTTTGATTAGACAAAACTACCGATTGTTGTAAAATTTTGGATGTAGGTACATTAGGAATATTGTGTAGATGGTAAAACGGTAATCAAAATTTGTCTGATCATCCCCATCAGCAATGGGATGACGTCATCTCCAAAATTTACAATAGTAAATGTTCTTTAAATTTTATAAAATAACATACTCCTACACTGGTGATTTATGAATCCGCGTTGAGTTTTTACTCTAGATATCCAGATTCTTGAAAAAAAAAATCAAAATTTTTTAAGAACTTTGTGCAATTTAACTTTGAAATTACAAAGCGATTGCTCTCAAATACTGCAAACATTTTAAGGTCATCCCAGGCATGTAAATCGTGAAACAAAGTTTAGCCGTTTATCCCCTTCAAAAAAATCGATGACGTCTTTCGATTTACTACTTTGTAATTTTGACTTATTTTTTTAGTATTATATTTGATTAATGAAGATCTCATTCTACAATTTCGATTTGGTTATTCCAAAATTTTAACTTTTTATTTCTATATTCCCCCATTATGAATTTGTCCAAAGGGATTTTTTTGTAAATTCTGACATCTAGAAGTCATTTTCGATTTCATTTCATTAGAAATTCCTGTTACTTTTCCACAATCACCAAATAAAATATGGAAAATTTTAGAATGTTTGCAAAATTAGAAAGAGACCAAATATTTTTAAAATCTTAGTTCGAAACCACAAACTACACGCTATACTATTAGAATTAGCAGATCGAGACCTACATCCTAGAAATGTTTGTGAATTTTTTGTCAATTTTTCCAGAATCTCTATTTTTCAATACTCCTGTCCTATGAAATTTTAGATAATTTTTTGACGATTTTTGAAAATTACTCAAAGGTTTTTTTGTAGATTCCGATTTCTAGAAGTTATTTTCGTTTCCAGTTCTTTAAAAACTCCTACCACTTTTACAGAATCACTAAATGAAAAATGTATTTTTTTAGAATTTTTGAAATTTCGCATTTGGGACCGAGTATTTTGAAAATCTTGCTCTCAGATCTCAAGCACGCTATATATTTAGAATTACTACGTTGAGAATTCTATCCCAGAATTTTTTGTGGATTTTTAGGTAACATTTCCAAAATCTCGAGTTACCCTAATGAAATTTTCAACCACTTTTGACTATTTTCGAAAATTACCTAAAGGGATTTCTTTGTAGATTCCGAACTCTAGAAGTCGTGATTGGCTTAAGTTCTTTAGAAGTTCCTACCACTTTTCCAGAATCGCCAAATGAAATATGGACATTTTTCAAATTTTTAAAAATTCCGAATTAGAGACCGAATATTTGGAAAACCTAAAACTAACTAAAATTGTATTTACTTTTTTTCCAATTTTTATGAGTATTTCTAATGTCAACTTACTAATGTTGAAGTTTTACGTTAATTAAGTAAAAATTATGACCAGATTCCGTTTTGCTATTTCAAAATATTAATTTTTTTAGTAGAATTATATTTCCTCAGAATTTTTATAAATTACAAGTTCATTGGTCAGAACTTTTCTTTATATATTTCGTGCATCTTTTTCAATCACTATCCCGACATTTCGACCCGCTTGTGCTCTTGAAATTTGCACATTTTGTACTAAAATTTCGACTTTGTTCTCTCGAAATTTTGATTTGTTATTCTAAAATCTTCATTTTGTTAACTCAAAATTCGTAATTATTATATGAAAATTTGATTTTTCATTTCAAGACATGCATGCTTATTATTATTTTTTTTATAATTTCCGAAAAAACTGACTGGACTTAAAATGAATTAATTTTTAGTTAATGCTTTTCCACTTCTAGTTTATGAATCCTTGTTAAATTTTTACAATAATCAATGTTTAGAAAAAAAATCGAAATTGTATCACAGATATTTTTTTCCCGATACATCCCATCTAAAATGTGCAAAACATTTTGAGTCTATTCTTGTGATTTATTAATGCATTCATATTTTTTTTAATTTATAGACGTCATCAAAAAAATCGCAAAATTTTATCATTTTTCAAAAAAGCAAATTTTGTTGGATTGTACTTCAGGGGCAAGAAAAGTTCTGTCGAAATAATATATGACCAATTTTTTAATTGAAAAGCAAAACTGAGTCGGGTGCTCGGTGGCCAACTCGCAGCCCAGATTTAAAGCCTTTAGATTTCATTTTGTGGTAATACATAAAATATTTGGTGTATTTGCAACATTTGCGTGATATATAGATTTAAAAAAAAATGGATTAGGCATATTTGTGCCTCTTTTTAACACGTGATAACTCCTCCAGGGAGACAGATTGTGAACTAATAAAAAGTTTTGTGTTCAGTGTGAAGGACCCAATTGTTTGTAAAATAAAAGTGGTATGATAATAAATAAATAAAGTAAATTTATTAATGTCAAACCTTCCGTTTTTAAAAATTGTGCGTTGGAGGCAAAAACTTGGTTTAGTAAGAAAATAAAATTTGACAAAAATATGTAAAAAAATTACCAGCAGCTTTTCGATGATGCCAGTCTCTCTCGTGCCCAGATTCGACGAATTGGAGTCGTAGCTACTCAAAATTTTGCCGAATAAATTCTACCTAAAATATGCGAAATATATCAGCCGATACCTATGGTTTATCAACATTTTCGTATTTTTTAGAATTACTTACACACTGTGAATAAAAAAAATAAATTAGGATGTAAAATTTATTGATTGAGATCGACATTTTCCCGATAATTTGAGTATAGAATATTACTGCTATTATTACACTGCACCTATTCAACTTGACATATGTGTCCTTGCAAACATGTTGATCACAAAATTTTGCAATGAAAAACCCACTTGTAGCACACTTCATCTTTACTTTAACTTATAAATGTTATCATAAAAAAATAAAATTCACAAAATTATATTTTATAAATGACCTAAATTTAAGCTAATTTTTACCAAATAATTATTGGTCTAAATTTACATACGATTATAAACGTAACCCTAATAATGGGAAATAATAATCCCCCTATTACTATACTACTATATTTTTTTTTTTTTTTTTGTAAAACTATAACAGAAAATAGTTCACTTATTTATCTAAAATGGGTCTTCAGGTAATTAAATTTTCCAAGACAGTTAAGATTTTATTTATTTACAAATGAAACGTACCGATTTCAAACACAAACATAGTAAAATGAAATGATAATACACTGTTCTGTGTCCCAATAATTGAGTATTTTGGAAGAGTGACGCATTCTTTTGAATTCGCCTCTGAAATGGATGACAGACGGGAGCAGGTACAGTCCAAAAGATTTACGATTGTGAGTTTGCCTTATTAACCGTTCCATTGTCGACTTCACAATATCCTAATATTACAACAGTCATATAACCTTAGAGAATTTGGACGACTTTAATAGGATGGGTTTATTGTAAATACGAGTTGTTTTTTAAATATTTATAGTCTTACATAGTTTAAACAATGACAGCATTTAAAAAAAAATGAAAGTATCTCCAACTAAAGTTTTTATTTTATTTTATTGTAGGTATTAAAATTTTACAAAAAGTATATTTATTTTTTGTATTTTGAGGTTTTCGTTCTTCACGTTGATATTTTAAGTTTTAAAGATTTTTCTAGGGGACCTACAAAGTACAGTCTACTTACTTATAACTTATAAGAGCAAGTTAGCTTTAATAACCGCTTGTAAAATTGCATTAACATAATAAGTGCCGCCGCACAACGCCACCACCGGTTTTATGTAAAACAGAAAATAATTAATCAGCACGTGATACAAAATTTTTAGAACACACATATATTTCATGTGGGAATATTTTTTCACGGTTACTGAAATCGTATTGTAAACATTTCAGATTTAAATTATCCATTGTATTTAAGACACATTTTTTCTGTAAATAATAATTGGGACTTGAATTACTGCATTAATAAAACAGTCTATACCGGGTGTCTGAAAAATGGCGGATTAACTCTTCAGTACGTTATGTACAGGGGTTTCGGGAGTCCCAAAAAAATAATCAAAAAATTCTTTATGATGTAGATTAGGAAAAAACCGTAATTTTATAAAAGTAAAATTGGCAACACTGCACACACCTAACAACTAGTATAGTATTTGTCATTTCTATTGAAACACCACTTGTTAATCGTAAATTTGGCAACGTTCATATTCAGACAATTTTCTAACTAAAAGCCATTGCCAATCAACCGAAAGCTGTTACCAATTGCTAAATTTTAAGAAAAATCAACAGGTGGTGTTTCAATAGAAATGGCAAAGACAATAGTCATTAATCGTTGTGCATTATTATTAATAAAACAAGCTGTTATTTTTCATTAATAAATAAACCAAAAAAACATTTACAAGACATTTATAAATTATAAACAAAAACAAAAACAACAAAAGAAAAATCCATCAAAGCATAACCAACTAAACACTAGAGAAGTTCCTGCCCGGTGTATATAAGTAGGTACGCTGGTAATGTTTCCAAATTTTGATCATTTTTTGTAAAAGTTGGTCATCAGTACTTGCCAAGATAAAAACAATTTTGGCAATGACATACCCTCTAGGAAAAGAGAGGGTGGGTGGGCGGGGCTAGTAACTACCAAGGTAAGACTGATTTTGGCAAATGAGATATCCTCAAAGAAAAGAGAGGGTGGGTGGGCGGGGCTAGTACCTGCTAAGATAAGACTGATTTTGTCAAATGACATACCCTCTAAGAACATGAAGGGTAGAGAGTATATCATTTGGCAAAATTAGTCTTATCTTGGCAAGTATTGGCCCCGCCCACCCACCCCTTATTTTCTTCGAATGTATGCCATTTGGCAATATCAGTTTTAACTTAGCCTGTACTAGTACTGATTTTGGATAATGAGGTCCTTCTAAGAAAATAGAAGGCGGTTGGGCGGAATTAGTACCTGGTAAAATAAGATCGATTTTGGCAAATGACATATCCGCTAAGAAAATAGAGGGCTGGTGGGTGGGGCTAGTACCTGCCAAAATAAGACCGATTTTGGCAAATGACACACTCTCTAAGATAAGACTGACTTTAGCAAATGACGCATCCTCTAAGAAATTTAATGAAATTATTATAAGAAAAGACACTAGAGGCTCCAAAGCATTTTCGAATTCTTTCCAAGGTGGAATATCTAGAACCTCAAGATTATTTTAAATTTTCCAAAAATAGAACACCAATATCCCTTAAAATTGTTTTAAATAATTTACAAAAAAATCCATGGGTTCCCAAAATAATACACCATGGATATTCAAGAGTCTCACTAATTAAAAAAAACACTGTGGCACTCACGACTTTTTCATAAAAAAGAAAACACTAAAAGCTCAAAAGATTTTTTCAAGTACATCCTTTAAATTGATCCGAAAATAAAACACATGGGGATCTAAAATTAACTGCGAAAATTTTAAACGTAGGGTTTTTAAAACTTTGACAATTTTTGGTACGTCAAACATTTTTAACTGCTTACTCGATTTTTGCTGATTTGTACCTTCGCTTTATATCGGCCAAACATTGTTGTCAAATGGAATTTTATCAAATTAAGTATTACAAAAAGAACACAACTATATCTTTGTACATTCTAACTTAAATGGGAATTAAACATAGTCATGGGCGAGAGAAATATGAACTAAAAGTTTGATTACTAGTTATTGTGATAATGAATGCGTTGTTTAGTTGTTAAATTAATGTACCAAAAGAACGAATTTCAGAATCATTATAACTCCACCAAAATGAGAGTAAATTTTTTACTATTTTTACCAGACTTACCAGTTGATTGTTAAGGACGTAGCGAAGAGTTAATCCGCCATTTTCCAGACACCCGGTATAATTGTTAAAACCCGTCAACACAATGGTAAATTTTCTGTAATATTTTTACAAAATGAAATCTATAGTTAATCAAATCATCTTGAAAAAAAATGCTTTTCGGGTTTCTAATTTTGTATCTTGTTTTCTATTCAAACCTATATATAGTTACAAGTTCTTTACTTCGTTGAGCATACAAAATTATACACGAAAATGTAAATGCTGTTCAAGGTGTAAATTATTATTTCTTAAATTTAAATTAGTAAAACGTCCGCTTATGAAAATAAACGAGGTATACTTTGGATACATACCTGAAGAATCCCACCAAGTGAGAGAGAAAGCTTATTTTGTGTAATTACCTAATTACATGTACCTTATCTAGATAAATATGATATGATCTAGCTTAAAAAGTGACATGAATATTGCAGTTACTAAATTGACTTTTCATCAGTGAATGATTTCGTCTGAATCATTATAAATCCCATCTGCAAAATCAGGACAGCTATGTGATTTAACATTAGTCACACTCCTGCCGCTGCTTTGCAGACAATAAAATTACCGCCTTCACAGTATCTTGTACTCCCATATAAGTGTGTCATATACAATCGGTCAAGGAATATCGATCTCTTAAAATATTTACCTTTATGCACACGTCATACTACTGATAATAGTAAAAGTTTGCCTCTCTAACAGATTAGTGAAAATGTTACATACCTACCTACCATATAGGTAACTTTAATTGTTGACCATTTCACTACTTTATTATATAACTACAATTCAGAATGAAATTATTAATTATTATTAAAGATAATTTTCAGTTATTTTGTTTCTTTTTTGTGTGTCGCTGGATGTGCGATATACGTTAAATAATTGTGCGTGTTTTTTGAAGTGTCGATTATACGGTTAGAAGTCTGCCAAGCCAACATGAGAAACAATGAATTACGGGCTCATATTTCACATTTTAACCCTCTGATAAATTAATCGACAATTAAATATTTAATTAGCTATCTATAAACCGGCCTCAGACTTGTATAAACCACCCGGTATATAACTTAAATTAGTACTATTTTCATAATCACGTTTGAAACACCTCTGCCAGCTTTAATTATTTAAACATGAAGTGGTATTCATTTTACTGTTAATGGTTTAAAATTCTCTTTGTTACATTCAGGAACATCAGATCCACCCACCAACCGCCCGCCATCCGCTCCTCTTCTAGACATCGACCCACCCAAACAAAACTGGAACACAGCCGCCATAAGACCCAACAACCAACGAACCATCAGCATGCCACAACTTCTTCCCGAAAGAAAAGACGCCACCCAACCCGAAAAAACCGTACCGAACATCAACAAACCCTTGTACGGTCCTCCCAAACCCCCAAGGACCGCCATCGGCATGGACCGTGGAGGCAACATGGATAGAGCTGAAATTAGAACAGCTCTGCAAAACTGGCAGATGGGGTTGATGATGAACGACCAGGAAAACAAAACGGATAAAAGGCAGCAGCAGCCACAGTACGGAGGGTTGTTGAGGACGGGGAGGAGTCTGGGGGACGGAAAACCGGCCCAAAATGACATGAACGTGCCAGTCGCGGGGGGGATTTATCAGAAGAAACCCAACGTGAAGAGAAGAGAGCCGAGGAGGCATACGTTGCAGAATGGGATAGATTATAATATGTTGAAGAGGATGAAGCAGATTGAGCAGGAAAAGGACGTGTTGATGCAAGGGTTGAATGCGGTGGAGAAGGCCAGAGAGTGGTATTTGAAGCAAGTGGCGGCTGTGCAGGAGAAGATGAAGTATTTAGGACGTATGGGGCATGTGGTGAGTATTTTTTATGTTATAAAGTTAAAATATATCTAATATTCTTTCAAGCAACATACCATATGTTTCAATTGGTCGAAATTGCTTTAAATTTAATATTTTTTTTTGGGAAATGAATTAATTATTCGATGACATGTTTTTGCATTTTTTTTTTTAAAAAACAAATGCTGCGCTTTTTGTGAATTTTGTGCATTACTTTATCATAACCATGTATTTAATTAATTTACATACATTTGCATACGCACTAAACACATGCAAACATGATCCCAGCTTTGATGTCACCTGTTTGTCACACCTGTCTGACCAATCTCACTATCATTAAAATTTTCAAAAGAACATTCACCTTTGTAGTAACATCTGACGATATTACGTAAATAATACCTATTAAAAGAAAAATGAATTCTTTCAACTGTTTTGCGCAGGGTTATTTTGTTCAGTTCGTGTATTGTTACTGTTGCTTTTGTAGTTATAACGAATAGCATACAAAGCAAGTCCAGATTAATATATGTATACAGAGGTAAAATAACGAACGCCGAAACCTTATGAAATACTGTAAATTTTAACTTCATAGGTATGTATATTTAGTTAAAATTTGTATAGATTTAAGTAGTGTAATTAATTATTAATTAATGTTATCAACAATTCTTACACTACTTGGTCGAAGGTTATTTCCACAGAACCTCCCTCGCCTTTGAAGTACACCCTAACAAATTCCGCTTTTTCGAAAAATTATACAGTTTTACACCTCCGCAGACCGTGCGCCACGGGGACGCAAATTCCAATATAGGAAATTATATTCAACGCAGTTAACCAACTGGAAAAATGTATTATCAATTTCTCAGTGCACGCTTAACTTCGACTGCTTATATTTATAATTCCAAAAAATTTTGCTTTTAGCACGTTTCGATAACAAGCATCTGCGTTAAAGTAAAATGAAATTTGATTGATTTTCTCTTCTCAAAATGGAGGAGAGAACTTATGTATTCAATTAAGCTACAATGGGGTAAAACGGGTTGAATATTTTATTTTATTATTAGTAGGTATATATTATAGACGTGAGTGACATTACTGTATTTTTACATTCTGAGACAATGGGGTGAACCGTTCTTGATTTGAGAAAAAAAAGTTGCGGCCGCGGGCACTGAGCATTGGAACCCCGGATTTCTCACCTGGAAAACTACGCATTGTCCGTATAATGTGTCTAAAGAACAAGACGGATTAAACAATAAATAATTAGGTATAATAGTAATAAACAAAATCAAAGCAGATTCGTAAACCACTAGTACAGGAGTATATTATTTTAGACAAAGTAGATAATGTTAATTGTTGGTGGGGATGATTAGCCAAATTTTGGTTAGAGTTTAAAAGCATCTATATGATATTCCTAATATATATACATCAATCGGTCCAGTGGTTTCGGAGACACAGACGTCAGACAGGCGGAAATGGGGACCACTTTTTTCGTAGTCTAGGGGCATGAAATGTCGAGAAAACATGAAAGTAGTAAATCGTCCGATGGATTCGATTACAATACTTTCTTACCTTGGGCTCGGGAAATAAAATGTTTTTATAGGAATCTCAAATATGCAATAGTGTACGACTAAGTAAATTGTATTGATGTTTACATGTTTTCACAATTCCTTTAAAAATTAATTTTCCGTATCTGAGAGAAATGATAAAAATTCTGATAAGGAAACGCAAGTAATTATTTTTTAATAATCACAATCGTCAATCTAAAAAATTGGTCAAAAGTTATTTCGCTCTTGAACAAATCCGGCTTTTTTGAAAAATTTGTAAAATTTGATTTTGCGATTTTTGTTTCGGAATAACTAATAAATTAAGCAGAATCGTTTTTTTTCCAAAAAAACTTGATGTCTAGAGTAAATACTCATAAATTTAAAGAAGATTTATTCGGCAAAATTGTAGGATGGAGTAATCATTTTCAAGGAGGGGCATAAAAAGACAAATTTTAATTAAAATGATTCAAGATTTCACAGTATTCAGTTTTGTAATTTGAAAGTTAAATTGTAATTTTTTTTTCCAAAAATCATGTATGCCTAAGATAAAAGCTCAACACGGAGTAGGAGCTGACGTCATCATTTTTTGGGAAAGCCATAAACGAATAAATTATGATTAACAACTTATTATGCTTCTTATAATCTTACAACCATTGTAGAGTTTCAGAACGAAGAACATCGATTTTGCAATTCCAGAGCTAAATTGTGAAGTGTTGTTTTTGTTTTTTCCTAACATCTAGTATGTTATCCTATAAAATTTAAAGAACTTTTATTCGACAAAATTGTAAAATGACGTCAACTAACTAAAAGTTTTGTTTACCATGCTTACGATAACCTTAAAATGTTTGAAAAACTTCAGAGCTTTCGGTTTTGTAGTTTTTGAAGTCATATTGCAAAATATTATTAAGTATATATATATATTTTTTTGATAACCCCTAGAAGTTAAAATAAAGATATGTGTAGGCTATTAAAGTACAGGTAAAGAAGCATGCTATGCATATGTTTTAAATACGTTTTTTCATAACAAAATTTTTCTGACATCAACACTTTATCAAGGATAGGTCCTGTATACTCAAATTTTCGAGAAAACGAGGTGAACTATTCTTGATTTGATTAATAAAATAAATTGCCTCATTCACTATTTTTTTAGAGTCACCTTTGTATAACTAATTCTAAAAATATTGTACATCTTTTAGATGCTTAGAGTATGCGGTTTTACTGTTTCAAAGTTAAATTGCAAGATATTTTTACACAATTTTATTTTTTTTTCAAAAATGTTAATGTTTTTGAAAAAACTCAACACAAATTCAGTAACTGCAAGTGTGGAGTATCTTATTTTATAAAATTTAAATAAGTTTTATACTATCGTAAATTTTGAAGAGGACGTCATCAACGTTGGTTATGGTCTTACCATCTACACAATATTCCCAACATACGACTACATATAAGTATAATTCGACAACAATCGGTCCGGTAGTTTCGCCGATTGTCTGTCTAATCAAAATTGACAGACAGACAGACAGACGAAAACGAGGGAACACTTTTTTAGTACTTCAAGTGTTTTGAAACGTCGAGAAAACATGAAAGTAACCAGTCGCCCGATGGACTCGATTTCATTACTTTTAATTGGGAAGTAAAAACTCATGTCCTATCTCATAGTAACGAAAGTGTCATTAACTATAAAAGTTTATGAGATACAAATGAAACGGTTTTAGAACGCAGTTTTCACCGCTGCTTTCAATTCATGAAACTCTATAAATCTCATGGAAAACATTGTCGACTTTTTGTGTCGGGAATGAGATATGAGAGATGTGACAGAGTAGAAGATTCTTCGACACAATCTCATCTCCGACAAAAAAGTTGACAATGATTTTCCATTAAATTTATATAGTTGTATAAACTGAAAACACTGGTGAAAACCGCGTTCCAAAATTTCCATTATTAATTAACATTTTGATTTCTAAAAATATGATGTAAAAATTTCATTAAATAAAAAAAAAGGTGATAGTAAACCTTTTTTTTTATGTCCCCGCGTTATGTAGTGAAAGATGTGGACATGTTATATTTAAAACTTTGATAACATAAGTTTTTTAATTACGGACTTATTATATTCTGAAAATGTATTGATAATCCATAAACGCCAAACGTGAGGACTTCTCTTAATAAATGTTTCTAGATTTTAGTGTCCGTACATTCATTAATAAACTACTGTTCCCCGGTAGTAAAGATTAGTTACTACTAATCTTTACTAGTAAAAATTGGTCTTATGTTATTTAACAGAACTTCCCTCCCCTCTGAAGAATATTTTTGTAAAGTAATTGTGTTTAAAAATCAGGGCGGATTTATAAATCACAGTGCAAGAGTATGTGTTTTTATAAATTTTAAATAGTATTTACCAAGCAAATTGTTGACATGATGTTATAAAGTTGTTGTTAGGGATGATTTGATAAATTTAAGTAGTTATCGTTTTACCATCTGCATGACATTCCAAACATATATTTAAAATTTGACAACAATCAGTTCGGTAGTTTTGGAGATTTTGGTATACAATTTTGTTCTAAGGAAAATTAATACTTCTAGCAAGTTACTTAAATAATAATCGTAACAAACCACCTCGTAAAAATTTCTGTTTTATGTTTGAATCTCTTTTTACCTCCACAGTAATAATAGCTAGGGGAAGTATTGCAGTGGAGTTAATTTTAACAAACATTTAATTTCATGCGTTGCCTTCTTCGCATTTCATGGCTCATAGAATACAGAAATGGAAGTCTCTTTCATGTCTATCGTGCATCTGTTGGCTACTTTATTAGATTAGGTTTGAATAGTACGTACATTTCTTCACCAAAACCTGAAGTCATTCTGCATATGCGGCAAACAGTTACATTGCAATACATTTTTTGTTGTAAAGGTGTGTCGTATGAATCATGTCAACGGTAAACATCAACTAATTATTATTTCACATTTGGCAAACAAGCGGCAGAATTTGTTGTCCCAAAGCAAATCCTTTCACTTTAATACTTATTACTCTGTTGAGCCAGCGAAAAAGGGATCTTAGTACCACCAAAAATTGTGTCTACGAATTTTGTTCTGTTGACAGATACTTTTTCGAAAATATCAAAGTGTGGTTCTATAGTTTTCGCAAGACAGTAAAACTTTAACAAAAATGTATTTATTCATCCCCTCCAAACAACTGATGCCGTCATCTCAACATTTTGCTAAGTAGCGCTTCTTTACCTGTGATTAAAGCAGCCTATTTTTATTTATATTGTACGAGTTAAATTTATATAATCAAATTTTACGGTGTAACAAATGCAGTTTATGCCAAAAACTACAAAACTTCTCAAAAATTTTATTAAGACACCTAAAGAATAGAATTTCGTTTTAGCCAAGTATGAATAGTGCCGCGTTTTCAGACAATGTGAAAATTTAAACATCTGTGTTTCGAAAAAAATGAGCAGTATAAGATAAGTGTTTACAAATTACTTGTACGAAAAAAGTTATCTCCGAGTAAGATTGACTCGTCTTTTTTCTGTTCAAGTTTCACTGCAGTGACCTATATTCGTTATGTAAAACACTCAAGATACAAGTGTTCGATGTGAACTTTTCAACGCTACTAACCTAGTTCAATGCGAGATTCTCACCATTATATTAAATATGAGAATTTCCGCGTGCATCTGAATATTTGATGAGATTCTTTTCGGTTAGACGTTGCGTCATCTTAAAATCCACTATCAATCTTGGCAATTTAAATAGTTAAACTCACGCTGCTTTCGAAATTAAAATGGTTACGAAAATTGAGTATCGATCGGCAAATATAAAAGATTAATTTCATGATTTAGCAAGATGACGCATCTAAAAGTTATCCGATGGCTTATTCCATCTCAATTATTGTCAGTTAATAACGTTTTCATTAAAATCGACGATGTCATTAAACCGCGAACTTTTCGCTATGAAATTTTAATTAGAGGAAGTACACACGACGCTGTTTACTGAAATTGATGGACGAGAACGACAGGATGGTGATGGGTCGTTACGGACCAATAAATCCAATTTCTGGTTGAAAATTCAAATATTCGTAAAGCAACGTTCATTTCGGAGCCGTGGGCAATTTCTTTTTTGTAGATATAATATAGTATAACATCACTGGTGGGCGCTTGACCTCTATAGTTTTAGTTTTATTGGCAATTCATGCACCATAATACACATTGTGATGGAAATTTCTAAGCGTTGTAAACACGTAACAATAATATCTAGAACGTTGCAAAACTCCAACAGTTAAAATATTTGACCTTCCGACCAATGACATTCTTGTTCAAAGTCAACTCGTTTCACATTTGATTTTCATGCAAAATTGTATTATCTACATTTGTGTCAGTGAGCATATACAAAGTAGATATTTTTTTTACTCGCAGCTGCAAGAATAATGTGTACTACATTGGTACATGATGTCTATTATAAACCCATATTTTTAGCAGTAGGAAAATGACACTAGCTAACAACGATACGAACTTCAGCCGGTTGTTTCAGTTTTATTGCTCTAAACCAGGACACGAACACAAAAGAGTCGTTTACAATAGTACATATTTTTTTATGTTCAGCATCAATCGTCACTCGAATTTAGGTTAAATCGCGAGTGTTCTCTCTTTTCAGTGACTTTATTGTTATGAATCTCGGTCGTAGATGGATGATGTTTGTAGATTTTTATATTTTAAGTATCGCCAACTTTATTAACAGTTAGAGTCTGAAAATTATTGTCACACCAATCTGCCATTGAAAAAGTAAATTTTACAGTAGCTTCATAAAATGACATTTTTAATTACGGAGATTTTCTGCAAAAACGGATGTAACACTTTCTTACAAAAGTAGTTATAAAAGTTCGTACATCAAGTTGGCTTTAAAATTTCGTGAATTTTGCCGCCTCGTTATGATAATTCATGACTACTCGTCGCCTGTTATAAATGTCAGTCGTAACTTAAATTTTCTTAATATTTTTCGGTGTTCTTACTGTCTGATAGATATGCAACCATAATTCAGATGAAATAATAGATTTGATATTTTTTATCTCAATAAAAAGGCGAATTCTTATTAAAAATGCAGTGACAGATTTTCCAAAACTAAGTAATGTAGGTACTTTTTATTATAATCACCTTGTATAAACCTTTGCTGCAATGTAATACGTTCTTGAAACTTAACGAAGCATGGAAAATAAAGTTGAGAAATGGATACACGAAAGTGCACCCTGTATTCCTAAAATAAATCCAGAAAACCGACAGACTAAAATTTTGGACCCCTATCAAACTGCAAAATTGTTTATTATTGTTATTATTATTTTTAAACGTCTAGAAAGTTGTTGAAAAGTACAAAACTATTCACAGTGACTGACATTTAAATAATCTGGTTAAAATGAATAATGAATGATAGTTGGAAATGGAAGAAGTACGTACATGTATTAGATGATGTGACATACCTGTGACGTCATTCGGATACTGCTTCAATTCCATTTTATAGAAAAATAATTATGTCAAAAACGATGGCCAAAATTTTGATAAATGAAAAAATAAGTGAATCCATTTGGTTTTGCCATAAGGAGAAACCCAGAAATTCGGGGAATTAAACACAGCTGATACGGAGAAGACTGAACAGATTAATTCGAAATTTTAACATTTATTTCTAATTTAATAACAAATTCGGAATGTTACTTGCAGCGAAAAATTGTTCTTCTTTTTACTTCCCGAGCGTAAGCAAAGGAAGTATTGTAATCGAGTCCGTCGGCCGACTCTCTACTTTTACGTTTTCTCGATCTTTCATGACCCCTAGAAGACGAAGAAATAGGTCTCCCATTTCCGTCTGTCTGTCCGTCTGTCCGTCCGTCTGTCCGTCCGTCTGTCCGTCTGCCGTCCCGGATTTTTAGTAGACAGATAATCTCCGAAAGTACTCGACCGATTGTTGTGAAATTTTGTACTTATATTAAGAATATCATGTAGATGGTAAAACGCTAACCAAAATTTGTTTAATCATCCCCATCACTAATGCGATGACGTCACTTCAAAATTGTACATAGTAAATGGGTTTTCAATTGTATAAAATAACATAGTCCTACACATGTAGTTTACAACTCTGAATCGACTTTTCACCCGAAACGTCCAGATTTTTGGAAAAAAAATCAAAATTATAAAACAATATTTTGAAATTTAATTTTTAATCTGCTAACCAGAATGCTTTGAAATGTTGCAGATGTTTTAAGGCTATAAAGAGCATCATAAATCTTTAGTCAAAAAATATTTGCTTATCCCCTCCAAAAACTTGATGACGTCAGCTCAAAAGTTTGTGGAATAAATCATATCTAAAATGTACAAAATATGATGAGTCTGTACTTGTGATCTATCACTCCATTCATATTTTTTGGATTTGCATATACAGGGTGACTCAAAAAAAAATAATGAATGCGTAAATATATTTTATTGATTTAATCAGGAACTACAAAACCGAATGCTCTGAAATCTTGCAGATGTTTTAAGGTCATAAAGAGCATAATAAATGTTTAGTCAAAATATATTTGCTTATTCCCTCCAAAAACTTGATGACGTCAGCTCGAAAGTTTGCCGAATAAATCATATCTAAAATGTACAAAATATGATGAGCCTGTACTTGTCATTTATCACTCCATTCATATTTTTTGGATTTGCATATACAGAGTGACTCAAAAAAATTAATGAATGCGTAAATATATTTTATTGATTTAATCAGGAACTACAAAACGGAATGCTCTGACATCTTGCAGATGCTTTAAGGTTATAAAGAGCATAATAAATGTTTAGTCAAAATATATTTGCTTATCCCCTCCAAAAACTTGATGACGTCAGCTCGAAAATTTGCCGAATAAATCATATCTAAAATGTACAAAATATGATCAGTCTGTACTTGTGATCTATCACTCCATTCACATTTTTTGGATTTGCATATACAGGGTGATTCAAGAAAATAAATGAAAGCGTAAATTTATTTTACTGATTTACTCAGGAACTACAAAACCGAATGCTTCGAAATCTTGAAGATATTTTAAAATTATCATAAGCATGGTAAATTTTTGATCAAAACGTATTTGGTCGTTCCCCCTAAAAAATTTATGATGTCACCACAAAATTTTGCTGAATAAATCCTATCTAAAATGTACAAAATATGGTGAGTCTCTTCTTGTGATTTATCATTCCATTCAAATTTTTTCGATTTGCATATACAGGGTGACTCAAAAAAATTAATGAATGCGTAAATTTATTTTATTGATTTAATCAGGAACTACAAAACCGAATGCTTTGAAATCTTGCAGATGTTTTAAGGTTATAAAGAGCATAATAAATTTTTAGTCAAAATATATTTGGTTATCTTCTACAAAAAACTGATGACGTCAGCTCAAAAGTTTGCCGAATAAATCGTATCTAAAATGTACAAAATATGATGAGTCTGTACTTGTGATTTATCATTCCATTCATATTTTTGGATTTGCATATGCAGGGTGACTCAAAAAAATTAATGAAGGCGTGAATTTATTTTATCGATTTAATCAGGAATTACAAAACCGAATGCTTTGAAATCTTGGGAATATTTTAAAGTTATTATAAGCATGGTAAACTTTTGTTCAAAATGTATTTGTTCATCCATCCTAAAAAAATTGATGACGTCACCCTTAAATTTTGCTGAATAAATCCTATCTAAAATGCAAAAAATATGATGAGTTTGTACTTGTGATTTATCATTCCATTCATATTTTTTAGATTTTCTTAAGAGGTGGTTCAAAAAAATTAATGAAGTCAATTTATTTTATTGATTAAATTAAAGGCAACACTTATTATTAGTATTACACCCCAACCAACCCAATTTGGTAGACACAAAATTTGTTAAAGGAAAAACTCGGTTGAAACATAAGAGTAGCACGCTTATTTACATCGACTTTAACATTACAGACCTGCATTTGTTTTATGCGGTCACTTGGTTCCGCGAATGCGAAATAGACATGTTTATAATCAACCAATTGTGAATTTCACCGTCAAGAATTAAAATAAAACGCAATGTTTTATATAATAAGCGGAAGTCGAAGCAATAAAACCGATGGTCGTTTTGTTTACAGTTTCTCTGTTTGGCTCTCACGTATGCTGTTACGCTTGTCATCTTAAATTAAGAATGTTTATACATAAACGATTTTCAGTTGCCCCTCATATTACTACACAGCGGATTTCTGTCGGGCTACGTCACGATTATAGGGGGGGGACGTGCTGGATTCCATAAATATAATTAACGATTTATTAATCAAACGGCCATGTAAATGAGAACGGGAATTAACAGCAGAGTGCAACGAAACAACGTTATTCTAATCTCAAATAAACGAAGTGCAGTCCGCAACGGCAATGAATTCGCATCCCGTGCGAGCCGTACCGAGTTTGGCCTTGCCTAGCCCGACAGAAATCCGCTCTCTAGATATTACACACCGGCGCCGTATACGTGAGTAAATTGTTTCGTTATTTTATTGATTATAAGAAATCAATATTCAAAACGACCCAATTCATTTTCCCGAAAATTTGGGAACACAATAATTTTATTCTTAGTATTACACTACATCTATCCCAACTGATATACGTGTCCTTGCAAAAATGTTGATGACGTCATCACAATTTTTTTTTAAATTCCCACTACAAAAATGTAATGAGAAAAAAAAACATAATAGGCATGCAGTCGTCAAGTTTCCGACAGCGAGGGAAGTACTGTCTAAACTCTTTAGACCAATTTTTTAAGTCGCATTTCTGTAGACTCCATTATTCCGTTGGGAATAAATGTTCAACTAGAGGTAAAATAATTTGAGCACCTTATGGTGGGCAGTTGTCAAACACAGTCTGACCAATAACGGAAGCAATGTAAATTTTAAAGAGATGACCTTTGAAAAATTTATTATAAAACGAATTTCCCTTTTTTTATTTTGTCAAAAGGCGTGGAATTTTGAATTTTTTCTTTTCACATCTTCATCGCTAAATAAAATTTCTTAAACGTGCAGAAATTCACAACTTCCGCTTCAAAAAGAATAAAAATTTATAACTGTCTTCATCGTAAATGCAGAATGTTCGACATAAAATTCCATGGCCTTATATCTTGAGAACGTATAGAAATATTGGAACTTTGTAAACGCCATTGATTTTAGTTTGAAGAGTACACTGCAAATATGACGTTTTTAAATTGCAATGTATATTTTTTAACGGATTTTGATGCATATATATCTAGCAGACATATATTACCTTGGAAGCAGATTTCTAGACACAATTAAATCGCTATTGTTATAAATGTTAGCGTCAAAAATCTTGTACTACTATAGAAATATTGTAGCCTATCCGAAATGGTTCAATCTTTTAATTTTGAAAAATATTTATGATGAAAATTGGGACGGCAACCCAGATTATCGTCCTTATAATCAATTTTGTGGCGATACATACAAAATTTGGCGCATTTTACGTGATTTAGAAGATCAAGAAAGTATAATTAATAATATTTGTGCCTCTTTAATACGTTATTCTCTGTTGAGCGCAACAAGTCGCAAACTAGTAAGAAGTTTTCCATTCAGTATTTTATACAGTTTAAATTTTTTTATATTCATAAATTTTATATTTTTCGACTGAAAATTAAATAAACATCCAAGCGTTTTAATATCATGGTAACCATAATTGCGTAATTGCAAACTAAAACAATAGCCTATATACAGTGTACTGAATTAAACTTACCCCTTCAAATTAAAAGCAATGGCGTTTACAGAACTTCAATATCTCTTATCAGTTTTCAAGATATAAGGCTGCGTAGTTTTACCTGGGACACCTGTATATTACAGTATAATATTCTGTTAAATACGAGTTTAGGTAGCAATCTAAGGCATTTTCAACATCTGATGAAGGGCAGACACATAGACCACTGCTATTAATTTCAGTTATTGTCAAAACTTTCAGGAGATTCGTATATTACAAGATTTACAAGCTATATACAAACGTGACTTTAGCAATTCATTGTTGTAAAAATTTAAATTAACTTCATAACTTATACGTCATTATCTCTCACTTGTGTCATTCTCTTTTGACACTTTTGTCTGCGCTTTATAGAGTATTTCTGTAGTCAGATGTTCACTTTATGACTGAAAAGTACATATAATACCTGAGTCAGTGTCAGATTGTGCCGCCAGGGCACCGAGAAATTTTCCGGTGGCCCCAACAGTTCAATTTTTTTTTTTATACCATTATTTACATTTTTCACATATTCAGGATGTTACAATTACAAATGCAATAAAGATTCCTAAAAATACAACAGACGCATAAAAACGATGTATGTAAATATCAAATAAGAGCGTCTTTTTACCTTCAGAGCGTAAACCCAGTACGAATCAATAGGTCGCCCGTTTCAGTCCGTCTGTCTGTCTGTCTGTCTATCTGTGTGTCTGCGTCTGTCCGGATTTTATTAGGCAAATAATATTCGAAACTAGTGAACCAACTGTCAAATTTTATATGTGTATTACTAATATCGCGTAGATGGTAAAACGCTAGTCAAAATTTGGTTAATCATCTCTGTCACCAATTTGTTGACATCATCTAAAAATTTATAGTAGTAAATATTGTTACGAAATAAACCCATACGCCGCCCCGGTACGACGCTTATGGGCCGTCGAGAACCTTCTGGTAGGTGCGGGGGTGATGGGTGACCCATCATCGGCCGGGCGGCGCGGCGTTCGCTGACGAAAAGCCTGGAAGCGGAAGTCGCGATGGGCAACCCAGAAAAACCCCGAAGCGGCGTTCTCGATCCATCGAGAGAAACGTATAAATTTAAATAGAGGCCACCGTCGGGAACGATTATTATTCAGTCATCAAGTCGAGTTCAGCGAGTGTCGAGAAAATCCAGACAAGTTGCGCCGGAATTATTTTTGCAAATAATCGTTGTGTGAATTTACTAAGAAAATTGTTGAGTTCAACCCACGCCGATTTTTAATCACCCGTTCAACGTAACAATATTATTTAAATTTTATAAAATGATACTTCTGCACATGTGGTTTATGAACCTCTGTTGAATTTTTATTCTAGATATCCAGATTTTTGGAGAAAAAAATCAAAATTGCAACATCTTGCAATTTAACTTTGAAACTACAAAACCGAATGCTAAATCGTTATCAATTTTTTGTCGTTTATGCCCCTCTAAAACAATAATGACATTATTTTACAATTTTGCCAAACAAATGTTCTTTCATGTATATTTAGCATTATTTACCAAATATAAATTTTGGTGATTCCAAAAGCATTGTTTGTTATTTCAAATTCAATTCTCATCTGAATGACTCGGGTTTAAGGGTTGGCTTATCGGACGTTTTAGATGAAATTTCGAAACTGAAATCAGTTTGACCGACTTTTTTTTTCATCTATTTAAGCATTTTTTTTTACCTGTTTTTCATCTATTTTAAGGTACTGTATCATTTTTTTAAGCAAATAGGCCATTTTGACGTTGAAGTTTTGTTTTAATGCATTTCACCCCATTTTTAAGTTTTTTTTTTAAGTTATGGATTTCTAAAGATTTTTACCATGATTCCAGAAAATTACAATTGACATTTCAACGCCAAAACTGCCCTTTTTTCGTAAAAAAATGATAAAGAACCTTATAATAAATTAAAAAACAAAATGTGGGGTGAAATGTACTATTTTACTTACTACTAATTTCCCCCCTTTTTTTGATATTACATATACTTCATTTTATAGAATTGCATGCTCCTGCATGTGATTCATGAATCCGTGGCGAGTTTTCACTCTAGACATCCAGATTTTTGGGGAAAAAATAACATTTTACAATTTAACTTTGAAATTGTAAACCCGATTGCTCTGAAAACTAACAGCTTTTTGACATTGTATTTTACAATTTAATTTTAAGATTGCAAAAATGAATGTACTGAAATATTGCAGACGTTTTAAAATTACAAGCAAATGGTAAATCGTTAATCAAAATTTGTCCATCATCTTACATTTTTGTCGTATTTTTTCAAATTTTTTAATGTTTTTGGGAAAAAAACTGAGTATGAATTAATCAATCAGTCCTTTCTTCGGCGTTGAAAACACAAAATCAACCAAATTTAAGCATATATTGAGAAATTGAGAATGTGTACATTTTTCCCGTTAGTTATTTGCTTTAAATATATTTCATATTTAATAGTTACCACAAAACAAAACTCAGAATTTAATTTTATAGTTTTTGAAAAAGCGGAATTTGTCGGGCTATACTTTAAGGGCGAGGGAACTTCTGTTAAAACTACCTTCCACAATTTTTTACTAGCTTTGTTTTTAGTTATTTCAAAACTGAAAATAATAATATCCATACAACATCTGTATACAATACCACAGGGCCCCACTTTGTAAATTTCCCGGTGTCCTCAATCCGACACTGACCTGACTTATTTAGATAAACTTATTATGGTATTTTCTGAAGAACTAGTGTTATGTTCAACACTTAAATTCATTCAGAACGAACCCTAGGAAATCCTATTGGCACATGAAAACATTTTGATTTTTCGAGTCGAATAAGTACCTTGAAAAACGATGTCTCCATCTTGTTTCTTGCTATTTTTTATTGAAAAGTTATTAATTGGGTTAATCGAAACATTCCGCTAAAATGATACATGAAAACAAATTTATGAAAACCGCGAAAGATAAATATTTATGGTGAAATGCGTTTAAATACAAAATGGTGAAACCTCAAGGTTGGAAAAATGCCCCAAATCATGTTTTCCTAAGTTGTGTAAAGCGAAAAGCTATAGAAATAGGCCAAAAGGAACTTATTTCCCACCTGCAGACAACCTTTCCAGAGGTCAAAGCAAAGAAAAAAGAAATCGCAACTTATTACAATGGTGTAGCCGTAAATTTAAATAAAAACGAGAACCAAAGACTGTATCGGGAGTATCGCGGTTTTGGATCGATGGCTCTCATCAAGGCGATCGAGCTCTCCTTAGATTTCAGACATACGCACCCTCGATGGGCAAGGTATGTTGTATAACTATAACCGACCGCTTCATCTACTTCCGCGCGGTCTACCAGGCCGACAGGCAAGCGCATTCCACAAGGAAGTGAGTACCCCAATTCGGAACGAAATTTAGAAAGATGGCTTGGTAATAAAATCCCCCTTACTAATATTGTTGCAATTGACTGATGAGCTTCAGCTTGTTCACTTAGTAATTGTTTACTAAAAAACGGGGAGGGGAGTTTTGATGATTAAATGAATTACTGAATCTGCAATGCAAACAAATCTGCATTACTCCAGACTGTAACAATATCTTACATAACAAACAATTTACATTATGTTAAATTATGCGTTAATTCAAATTATTGATCATATTAAAAATGTGTTCACAGGTTACATCGTCGAGTCCACGATGATACATACTAATTTAACAAATTACAATTTTAAAATTCTTTTTTTGAAAATGGATCAGTCTTTAAGACAAATTTAAATGCCATAAATGAACTATGTTAAATCTTGAGTAAAGAGCTATGAAGTGTGAATATCCAATAAATTATAAATTAATAAATTTCTTGTTACGTGTTTTATATGAATATTTCCATTATTGTAGTTAAATTGTATTAGAACCATGAACAGTTAAAAATCTTAACATGAAGTGTGAAGTTACAAACAATAAAACAAAAGTAATACGTTTCACAACACGTCTGATTAAAGAATCGTTAATTAACTGGTCCTACACAAATTACACTCGCTCGTTGAGGGCACAGTGGCGTCGAATGCGATTCAGTTTAGTTCAAGCCATTGTCCTTTTGTGAAATTACAAATAAAATTAAATGTAGCCTTAATTTGCGTGGCCTATCTTACAAAATGCCAACCAAAGGGTTTCCTAACGCTCCACTCATGTATTGTCTACGTTGTTGGAATTATTTTCTTATTTTTCAAGTGCGGTTTCTCGCACCACATAATGGTCAAAATTTCGTTAAGTTTTTGTTATTCTGACTTATAGCCACTACCTGCATTTATTATAGGGATTTATCTGAAAATACTTAACTGATTACAAAAGTTTTTAACTATAGGTATAAATACGTAAGATTGAGTAATTTGTAAAACACTAAACAAAATTCGTCTGGTTATTTCCACCACATTTTTTTAGTTTAAAATTTATTCGTATTTTTAACGTTACGCATATGAGAAAAATAGTGTTATCAAATTACGACTCAGAGAAAAATGTCTAACTTATTTAAAACTTTTTTTCATATTAAACTTTTATGTAACATCCGAATTATTATTTCCAAAATAAAATTACAAACACCTTTATACAAAACAAAGTCGGTTCTGACAAAAAATTAATACCCAGAGGCTTGACTAGAAATTAAATTATTTAGAGTTTTTCACAAAAACCTACGTTCCAGGAACCTTGGTCAGAAGCCCAGCAAGAAAGGTTGGAGCTTCAGAGGGCTCGAGTTTACGAAGTGAACCGCCATCTAGCCGCCCTCACCGACAGCTGGGAACGCGGAGGGCTTCCCCTGCACATGAATTTAGCCGTTCATCATTACCCCCAGACCCAGGATTTGACCGATCGAGTCAAACAACAGAACAGACTTTTGACGGAGGTATAGTTAACTCGTCTTTCTCACAAAGGAAAAAGGACAATTACATTACTTTGTATTACAGGAAGTAAGCAAAAAGAGCGAACGGATATCTGCACTCGAGAGGGAAAAGGCAAACTTAATTCAAATCTTACAAATGAGATCTGCGTCAAATAGGAACAATGGACAGGAAGAAGCAGTTTTTTAAAAAAGAAAAATCGAGATTTACAAAAGAACACATTTTATTAACAGTCATTGAAACAAATGTGATTTTCATGTGAAAGTATAAAACGTAACGGTTACCTTCTGCATGTTATACATAGATATGTTTTCATATAACAATTTGTACCAGTAAGTGCCATTCATAAAGATTTTTTTAATAATAATTAAGCTAGAGTGGTACATTTTGTCACCAAGTTGACAGTGATTCTTGTGCTAATAATAAATTGGTGCTAGCCACTGCTTGTAGATTTTTTTACTAATAATAATAAAATACATCTTTTTTATGGATTGTTTAATTCCTGATCACAACATCTATGTATTTACACGTAATTTACTATAACTGGGAGGGTGTACATTGACATTTTGAAAATTACTTACTTTTGGTCAATTATTAGACGGCACAAGGACCCTTATTTGGCAATACCTTTAATTATCACATTATTAGTAGGACACACAATCAATACGTTATAGGTTTCTACTAAGTACTACTTAGCTTTAAGTGATTGTTTTACATCCCAATTAACTCCATCACGTGGCAATTTACTTTCAAGGAATGGCGACACCCACACAAGATACCATCTCTCCCCTAAAGCTTCAATAATATTATTCTTTCGTCCATAATCATAAGGACTCAACTTCTGTTGCCTGTCATGAGTCACAACCCCCCTCAAAATTAAATCACAATGATAATACAACAAAACACCAGTAAACACTCCTCCAATCAATACAATTAAAACTATAAACAAGTACATTTGGTGTCGCGAATAACTCACAAACAAAGACGCTAACGGAAATATTAGTTTAATAATTGATTCCCAAGAACCAAATTCAGCAAATTCAAACGCAAAAAACAAGTTATAGTATGAAGCATACACAGTCGATATGAATATGTAAAACACAAAACTTATGAAGTATCGAAGATTGTGGTGTCCCACACAGCAGCTCGTAAACATACAATGATGGTCCCTCTTCAAAATACATACGTTACACGTGGGGCAGTGCCATGACCTGGGCGGCGCAATGCACTCGCAAACTGCACAAAATCTTGAATTTGGCCCCAAAATTGTAGGTAGCAGCCTTCCATAAATGCTTGTATCACAGACGACGATTGCAACGTAATTTGAGCAGACATTGAACAGGATAAAGGTTCCAGTTACAAAGTGGAACGTGTACCCGGCGCTCCACTGGGAGTAGTAGTGAGGTAGCACCACGAACAGCTCGAAGTAGTACACAATGGGGATGATCACCAACGTGAACAGAGTTACTAAAGCGTCAGAGACGTTTCGTGGTAGTATTTTTCGTCTGAGTATCATTTTCGAGGTTTTGTGGCGAAAGTTTAGGGTTATGTTTTGAATGTCACGATTGCCACGCCCCCATGTTTGCATTTGGGTTGTCAAAAAACGCGATCTGTCAAAAAAATCAATCAAAAGAATATTTAAGAAGATATTAAACTTTTAAGCTTTGTTTGTTTAATTCTCTATTTCTGTTTCCAAATATATTCTAGTTTGTATTCATGTGGATTTTGAATTTATAAATTATCGTTACCGCCTGTTATCACACCACCCACAAAACATTCACTGCACATGGGCGTCGACTGCAAACTTTTTTGTGGGGTTGGGGTTAAACTAAAATAATAGAACAAATTAATACCCTTGCCATTTTTATTGAAACACCACCTGCTAATTTTGGTTAAAATTTAGTAATTAGTAACAGCTTTCGGTTCATTGAGAATCGCTTTTAATTAGAAAATTGTCTGAATATGAACGTTGCTAAATTTACGATGGTGTTTCAACAGAAATGGCAAAAACTCTATTTGTTTTGTGTTTATAAAACAGTGCATATTGCTTATTAAACTTTGCATTAACTCCTTATAAAATTTAAACACTATATGAAATTAAATTTATCAATATCTATGGTGTCAAAGCGGCTTTGAAATGTTAAGAAATGTGTTTCACTGTGGTAATAATAACTAATTAACAATAGATATTCCAGAACCAATCTACTAGAATTATTTATGGCCACGTTGTTTGTATACAGGGTGTTATTGAAGGGTACGTACAACAAAATTGACAGTTCTTCGCGAAGTCTAAGAAATCTGAAAAACTTATTTTGTGTTATCGAAATTATAATGGGAAAATTAACCCTTGTCCAACGTTTTTAGACGCTACTGAAGGATAAATAAGTAAAATTTATTTATTTTAGTAAATCCTAGCAACGATAACAATAATAAAAAAATAAGAGACGACACTTTTACTTGAACTTTTTTTTACTTTTAGCACCTATGTATACTGCGAGACCAATTGCCGATTTTATTTTGTGCGTACCTTTCAATAACAGGCTGTATTACATATACGATTATTTTTATAATTGTATTAAAGTATCGGGTATTTTGAAATTATCGAACTAAATATTCTCTGGCGTTACATTAAAAATTTTAACAAACCCTTTATTTGGTAGGTACTTAATACATTGTAATGAATAAATTTTAAGGTGTAATGCAGTTTCCGACAAAAAATTTCAAACATCACTTTTCTGTCATGTCAAAAATGTTAATGTACTCTATGCTTTATTGTCATTATTTCGGACAGCTGGAATGTCAAACTTTCAAAATTCCAGCTTACGCTACAGCTACATTCATGTAAGTGTCAAATGTAAAAGTTAAAAATGACTGTCAAATATTAAGGTTAGAAACATCTAAAGGTTGCTTTACACTATCTGACGACTGAATGACATTGACGTCTGAAATTTTTTGCCGGTAACTGTATATATAGTTACAGCATTATTTATTTTTCGAGAACAGACAAGATTATTATGCTAAACAAACATAAAGTCGTAAACAAAAATTAACGACAAAGAAACGCCAAAACTACTGGACTGAAAGTTGTGAAATTTTTGGTGTATTATATTTTAGATCGTCCCCACCAATAATTTGAAAACGTAAATCTCATTTAAATTTTGTAGAATAACATACTTCTATACATATAGCTTATGTATCCACCTTTTTATTTCCCGAGCGAGCAAAGGAAGTATTGTAATCGAGTCCGTCGGCCGACTCTCTACTTTTGTATTTTTTCGACCTATCATGACCCCTAGAGGACGAAGAAATAAGTCTCCCGGTTTCGTCTATCTGTCCGTCTGTCTGCCGTCCCGGATTTTTATGAGACAGATAATCTCCGAAAGTACTGGGTCGATTGTTGTCAAATTTCGTATTTATATATTAGGTATATCATGTAGATGGTAAAACGCTAAATAAAATTTGTCTAATCACCCCACCACTAATGTGATGACGTCACTTCAAAATTGTACATAGTAATTGGGTTTTAAATTGTATCAAATAACATAGTCTTACCCATGTAGTTTATTATTCCGAATTGAGATTTTACCGGAAACGTCTAGATTTTTGGAGAAAAAATCAAAATTAAGAAACAATATTTTGACAAAAAAAATTGGAATCTACAAAACCGAATGCTTTGAAATCTTGCAGATAGTTTACAGTTATGATAAGCATGATACAATTTTAATCACAATATATTTACTTATTCCCTCCAAAAAATTGATGACGTCAGCTCAAAAGTTTGCCGAATAAATTCTATCTAAAATGTACAAAATATGATGAGTCTGTACTTGTAATTTATCCTTCCATTTCTATTTTTTGGATTTGCATATACAGGGGACTCAAAAAAATTAATGAATGCGTCAATGTATTTTATTGATTAAATCAGAAACTACAAAACCAAATGCTTTGAAATCTTGGAGATGTTTTAAAGTTATCACAAGCATGGCAAATTTTTGATCAAAATGTATTTGCTCATCCCCCCTAAAAAAAAAAAATTGATGACGTCACCTCAAAATATTGCTGAATAAATCCTATCTTAAATGTGCAAATATCATCAGTCTATACTTGTAATTTTGTAGATTTTCTTATACAGAGTGATTAAAAAAAATTAATGAATGAGTCAATTTATTTTCTTCATTAGATCAAGGATTGCAAAACTGAATACTTTGAAATCTTGCAGACGTTATTGTAAGCATGGTAACTTTTTAATCAAAATGTATCTGTGTATCATCCCCAAAAAATTGATGACGTCATCTAAAAATTTTGCTGAGTAAATCCTACCAAAAATGTACAAAATATGATGAGTCTGTACTTGTGATTTACCATTCCATTCAGGAGCGAGGAAAGTTCTGTCGAAACAACTTTCGACCAATTTTTTTACCTTATATATCTAGGTTTAAAAAAAAGTCAAAATTATTTAACATTTTAGAATTTAATTTACAAAACCGATTTCTGAAGCGTGGGGAATCTCTAATTAAAGTTATCTGCTTACCCCTACCGAAAGTTGATGACATCATCTTCCAAAATTTCGGAAATACAGTACTCTTGTTATTAGTATTACACTGACCTATCCAAATAAAAAATAAAAAGTTGATGACTTCACCACAAAAGTGTATTAGGGAAAACTATCATGTCTTATTACCTGTAGTTTAAGAACCCATACGATCTGCATTTACTCCTCAAAATTAAATTTTATAAATAGGAAAATGGAGTTGAGAGATCCGGATTAAAATTTATCTGCGAAACTGTATTTGTTTGATTATACTTCAGGACAACGGAAAGTTCTGTTTAAATAATGGATCAATTGTTTTTTTCGGTCAAATGAAACGTTATTTAAAAAAGAAACAGAGAAATATTGAAAGTGTAGAAGTTACTAAGAAACATCATGTTATAATTTTACTTCTATAACTACATGGCCTAAAAAAAATTGCCGACTGAAAATTTACAATATATTTTTGGAATTAATCAACGAATTTGGTTGAAGTTTTGATATGAATCCTATTATCAGGTGACTATTAATGATTGAAGCAAAGTTTTGAGTTGGCAATTCTGAATTACTGAGCGTGCCTAAAATCCAATAAGAAGATGACAGCTACTGAATTTGCGATCAAAATCCCAATTTTATAACAAAATCTTTAAACATGCTGTGTTAGAGCACTAATTTGGTTTTTTATTATAAAGAAATGTCCCCAACTATATTTTTATATTTTTTAGCACCATTAGAGTAGTGGTTGCCATTGTTGGTGCCACAAAAATATTTTTATTGTTTTTTGGTGGGAAGACTTGGGCTCCAAGAAACTCCTTGAGTCGGCGCCTATGTCACACCGGTGAAAATTTGCTTGTTGCACTGTGGTTCCCTCTACGCCACTCGTTATTCGCTTAATTAGGGAGCTTTAACTGTCAGCTGTTATTTCAAAGGTTGGCATCTCTGCTAACCTGTCATCTTTGTCTAGCATTTCGGTTTATATTCGCAGCTCAGTTTACTTCCGAGTCGTGAATGTCAGAGATTGTCAGTCTGTAGGTGTCCGCGTAATTTTGTGTCTATAGTGGTGTGTAGTGCGTGTATATTTCTACAATATGTGTTAAATTTTCCCAAAGATGCCACCAAATTGAAAAAATTTCCGTGTTCTCTCATAAATCATGGATAACTAAGAGTGCCCCCATATCGCGCCACTATGGGTTCGAGGATACGGTAAGTGGCTCCGAACACCACCCCCGACGATGTTACCCTACGCCCCGTTTCAGCGAGAACGTGAAACACTTCTTTGAGTGTTTTTGCGAAGTGGTGCCCCCCACGGCTGATAAGGAAGCCTGGATTATCCAACAGTACCCCGACAAATACAAAGATGAAGAGGTGCTTAAAGCAGTACCCAAATTTGCATATCCTTACAAATTCGAAAAGTTAGTAATTGGTAAAATTTCAACGCTTATTTCAAGTGAAAATTTTTAGTTCGGTGATCCAGCACTACTCTTTCGTACTGACTGATTTGGAGTCGAAATGGACGTTCGGGTTTTGTAGGCACGACCCACGGTCAGAGACTGCAATTGTAGTCCTTAGTTATCTTCCTTGGCACCAAGCGTTTTATAAGTATGTATAGAATAATTGAGGTAATCAGGACGTCAATGCAGTGGTGCAGTTGCATGTCTTTTGTCCTTTTCAACGTCATTTTCGCAGGAAATTTTTATTGTTGAATTGTTGCCAGCATCTGGCATTACCATGTGGATTTATGTAAACTGAGCGCAGTGGTTTTGTACAAAAAACAAAAAACAGGGAAATTACCCATTGATCTGTTGCGTTGGAGTGGATTACGTAAATTTCTGCGGTAGAGGATCTTTTTGTGTCCGTTCTATAATTAAATCATTTAATTGTGAATAAAGTGTAACAGTGGAAGCCGTGTCATTGTTACACTGACGCATCGTCTATGCTCCTCCCCCTTTTGTGCCCGTAAAATTAGCCTAAATAATGGTTACATGTTACGTGACTGTGATGGATGAGACGAACGAGTTTGGTAATTTGTCCGAGATAAAAAATCGGTAAATTAAATAAGTAATTCATGAATCAGCAAGGTGTAGTTCGGAGATGATTTATCTCTGATGTAATTTTTATTAACTTTAATAATATTTACCAAAATTATTACTGTCGCAGGATATTTCCACCTATTTATCTTTTGTGTTTATATTGGTTATTTTTCGAGAGTTCACCGACTTGAATCTAATGGATTAGCGAAATGTATTGTTGGATGTTCGTGAATAGGCGAACGATCCACTCAATGCAATTTCTAATTTGGTCGTCGACAATTCGCCTTTATTTACTTTATTGCGGTTCGGAAGGTTAAATTGGTTTGGGATAAGGTTCTCGAAAGTAAGAGTCCATTTGACATGTGACAAAGACCCAAAAATTGAAACAGAACTAAGTAGATTGTTAATAAGAATAGAATTTTTAAGTTTCACTTGTGTTAATTGTTATTATTTTAATGATTAAACACGTCTTTTAAATTTACTACTACCGTGTTACTAGAAAATTAATGGCGATTTTTATTTATTCTAGAGTGTGTTTAATACTGGTGAATTAATCTCGTTTTTTAAATTAAATACGTTAGCAGCATTGTATCCATCTAAAACGGTTTAATTTTTAAACACATTACAAGGTTGTTTACATAAAAACTTATTGTGGCAGGTCACATGAGCATTGCATGATTAACCATTAGGTGTAAAAGAAAAGAAAGTCATGATTTGTAATGAGAACCACAATTGCGAACAGTTATAAAACTATACAGAATGTCTCATTTAAGGTGTTTTCTAACTTTCTTGTTTATGTTATTTAATATAAACTATTATCTATTACTATTATTATTTGTAAAAAGTCTACAATTTTCTGGGTTAAATTGTTATTAACTGATTGAGTAAGTTTTAGATATACTGTAAAAAAATATATAGAGATAAATGGTTTAGAATACTTAAAAAATATATTTGGCACGTGCTTGAAAAATAATAATCGATAGTATACCAAAAAATCAAAATAATTAGCAATTTAACGTTTGTGCAGACATTTTGACTGGCCGGCACTTTGTGATACACTTTCTTAAAAAGGAATTTCAAAAGTAACCACTACAATGAATTTGCATTGTTATTGTATTCATAAACAATAAAATTCCTCTCCATTTTAAAAAATGTTTATCACGTTTCCTTAAGCTTTTAATGCCATCTTAACTCTTTTGTACAATACATTTTTTGATTCAACTTAAATAATTTAACGGCAAAATTTGCATTATTCATCGTCATCATGCAAATATTTTAAGGTTGTCGTAAACATGACTAATGATAATAAATTATTTTGCGTTTATCCCCTCCAAACAATAAATGACGTCATTTCAAAATTTTGCTGACTAAATTCTAAAGGATAAAATAGTATGGGTTCACTTTTGCGGTTTATCAAGGTATTATTATTTTTTTAAATTTATACAAGTCGTCTCCAAAAAATTCATCAATGAACTGATTTATTCTGTTGACTAAAGCAAAAACGCTTACCTTATTTTTCTCAAATTTTGAGAAAATAATGAATATTGGTGGTACAAAATTATACTGTACCTTTCCAATTTGATATTTTTGTCAAACTGAAAGGTTTGTTGACGTCGTTACAAAATTGCGTTATAAATATTTGATTACGATTAAATTTTTAACACAGACTTTAAAGTACCACGTGACCGACTGTACGCCAATCAGACGAACTGCCCTCCAGAGTATGAAAAAATAAAGGCTTCGCGTTTCCGTCTGTCTGTCGTTCTGTGTCGATTTTCATTAGACTGATGATCCCCGAATCTATCGGATCTGATCATTTTGCGTAGTTATGGTCATCTAAATTTGATGAAATAGTGTGCTCGTAGTTTATGAATCCGCCTTGATTTTTATCACAATTGCTTAACAAACTTTTTTTGTGCAATATTTTCCATGTGGTTCATGTAGCCGATATCTCACTTTTGCATCAAATACTTCGTTATCGAATGGGACTGTAATTGATTCTCTCCGACTTGTACTCTGTCCCTTGTGGGTTCGGATACAATCCTTACTGAGTATTTTTTTTATTGTGTCGTGTATTATCTATATTTTTTGAAAAAAAATTGTCTGATTAACCTTAGTAAATAAATAATAATAATAATAATAAAATATTAGCCAAGTTTTGTTTTCAGAAATAAAATAAACGAAATAAATTTATAATAATTCCGTTCAAAATTTTCGGGGATGTTCTGAATTGTTGTACAAGCCAGATTACGACCTCTTGATTCGTCAATATTTTCAATGAGTGCTATATAAACTAGAGATATAAGGTAATCCCAGTGGAAAAAATTTGACAGATTTAATTTTAGAGACAACCACAATCAATTTATCACACCCTACCACTTTGGAGCTGTGCATTTTATGAAATATCTTGATACGAATTCCTCTTTATTTTCATGTGTGCTTATCCGAGATTTTTTGTTCGTCATGTATATATAAAAATTTTAATTTTGCAGTTGTGCTGCAGAGGCGATGAAGCTTCTGTCGAAATAACTTTGGACCATTTTTTTTTAATTTGGTTAGCTGCGCAATTTTGACATTTGTAGTTAGAACTAAATAATGTAGTAACAATTATTTGATGTTTTTTTTTTCACAAAACGATGATTTTTATGATGTTCAATCTGTTCAAAAATACTATAATATTCTTCGTTGTCGGTGTTCCGCATTTCTCTAGTATGTCTTCACACATAAAGAAAGTTAATAGGTGTCTATCTACCCTTTTTCTCGTATTGTTTAATATATTATTTACTATTATTTTTTTTAAACTTTATTGTATTTTTATTATGTCTTTGTATTTTTTTTAAATGTAGTGTCGCCCACAAGGATTTAATATGGCACGTATTTTTTATTACATTTTTCAACAAGAGAATGATTACAGGGTTATGATAAAGTAATGCACAAAATTCATAAAAATCGCAAAAACATGTCAAGCACTTTATTTTATTCTTCATCTTTTGACATAAATATGTCAAAAATTTTTACGTTAAATTTGTAAAAGTAATAACCTCATCAATAATTTTTTTAATGTCTGCATTATTTGATAAAGCTTATTTTTCTACATATGTAAATGTAGTTTGATGAGGTTGTGTAACAAAAAATTGAGAAAATTAATAAACAAAATAAATTGTTCAAACTGTTCCTCATTCACTATCTGACGCAAACCCAGACGATGGTAGACCTACGGAATTTTCACTACTCTGGGGATTTATACGAGTTATTTCAAAATTCAATTCGAAATTATCGGGTCTCTTCATGTAAACACGACCTTTTAAATGTGCTCAAAAAAAATCAAGGGGTGTCAGATCCGGAGACCTAGGTGGCCATTTTATTGGTTCACGCCTTCCAGAATTTTCAATACTCTGAGGACTTATACGAGTGACTTCATGACGAATTCGTGCTTTCAGGTCGTCTAAATCCTCGAGTCTGTTCATGTAAACGCGACTTTTTAAATGTCCCCATAAAAAAATCAAGGGGTGTCAGATCCGGAGAACTAGGTGGCCATTCTATTGGACCACGTCTTCTATTTTTTATTATTTGACTAGGTTCATCAAGAAGTATGAGCTGTTCCAATTTTAATATTTAATTTCTTTTTTTTTTGCTTATTATCGCTTATCACCTTAAATTTTAGTAAAAAATGCAAAACAATCATCTGTATTCATGACTCCAATAAATTAACTTTCACTATTTAAACAGAAACAGTATAATGATAGTATGGTGATTTTTCCATTTGTTTATCAGAGAATTGTGTTTTATCTCGTTGTCTCACTTATTATGTCAATAACGCTGCCTCCTAAGTACCTATATACAACGCAATAATTAGTTATCAGCACCATCGAGAAATTTTCTGAGGCACATTAATAAATTCTTATCATAAAATAAATAATTATTTTGATTAAAAAAAATGCTTTATATATTTCGCCAAGTCAAGTGGTTCTAGTTCTCATACTTTGGGTAATCGCTTCAAATTTATAAAGCGTATAAAGTTACTGATTTTGTATCTCGATTTAATCTCAAACTCCAGTATTAATTCGTGAGACAGCAAAAAATGTAGGTGCAGATTTCCTCACATCTGATTAATGTGATTGTCGTTAGTACTACATGCAAGAAGCGGACCTCTTTTCAGTAAAACAAGAAATTCCGGAAGCAAACGTGCTTCGGAATAATTTATAATGGCAGCAATTAGTCTTGTAAGCAGACTACTTTGTGGCAGGTGTTCAATGTGCTTTGAATACAAAATGAAAATTCAAATGAGATGTCTGGCAGAAGTCGACCAGATTGACCACATTCATATGTGTCTTAGAAACCTGAAGTTGAAATTAGTGTTAAAAGACATGTTTTCGTTCTTTGTTTTAATTTATTAGTGTGAGGTGGTTTGCTGTTTGAGTGACGGTGTTGTTAATTCGGTTAAGTTAAAATAAAGGAAAATTTTTAAAAATGTCAGTTTAGGGTAAGAGGTCGGGAAAAGCTCTACTAATTGAAGAAAGAAGAGTATGGTGTGTTTCTAATGCTGGTTTCTGATTTCTCTGTACGCATTTTTTAAGTGTTGTTAATGATACTATTGTCATTTTATTACAAGTTGAACAAATACTTATGTTTCACACGTGAAAATGAAGGAAAGTTGATTAGTTGCTGGGAGATAATGTGGCTCTATTTTCATGTAGCCTGTAATTATATTCTTTGTAGGAGAAGAACATCATAATGGCCATGGGAGTTTTATAAAGAAAAAACCGATCAAGAAAAAGGTTTTTCAGAGGTGTTTGTTTCACTTCCATAAAACTTAGTGTGTGGAACACAATTTAAGTGTAACTGCAGTAAGTAGGGCAAATATTAAATTTTAAAACAAAATATAAGCTAGTAAAAATATGATTTCCAAAAATCTGATTTTTTGAACCTTACTTATAAGAGTGAGGGTAAAAACTAAAAATTTTTGAAAAAAAAAAGTTAGCATTTGTAAATGATTGTTTTATTGATTATGCATCAGAGGTGAGATAAGTTGCGTTTAAATAACTCTAGAGCAATAATTTTTCTGTCTGTTACATTTGATTTGGTTTGCCAATTTCTCGTGGGGAAGATTGCCAATAATGGTGCGATTGTGTTTTTATTAAAGATCTATGAACATTTAACCTCTTAAATGCAGTCAAAATAAAGGTCAAGTTGGTTTTTATTGTAAGTTTTGTGCCAAAGTGTCTCAATTGTCTGTGAACGTTGAATTTTTTTTTAATTTAATAATGTATTTAAAACGAAGAAAATAAACTTGTGGACTTTTTTACAGAGAGAGAGTTCTTTGGTTTTGTAAAATTGTGTTTAATACAAACAACTTTGATTCGATGTACGATCAAATGTTGTTTTCTTTGCTACCACATGCTTAGAGATTTATAATATTGTTACGTTGAACGGGTGAATAAAATCCGCGTGGATTAAAACTCAAGAATGTATTTCTTAATAACTCGGATTTACACTACTAACTATTACAGCGCGATTATGTACAAAAATAATTCCGGCGCAACTTCTCTTGACTCAACTAGCTGAATAATAATCGTTCCCGAAGGTGCCCTCTATTTAAACCCATACTTCTGCGATGGAGGTCTGGATATGTGGTACTGTACTTCATAGGCGAGGGAAGATCTATTCAATTTAACTTAGACCAATGTTTTTTGGAGGAAAGAAGTGATTTTATGAATTCCGTTAAATTAAAAATCTCCCGCCGCCCCTGCACCTGTGAGACAAATTTCACACAAGTGCAGACTATAATAAAATATATGCAAAGCAGATAATAATCAACGGGAAAAATGTCGTTTCAGTAATAATAACATGCCTAACTTCGAGTGTTTATGTTTATACTTCCAAAAACTCGATGATTAACACGTTTCGATACTAAACATCAGGGGCCACAAGCATTTGTGTTAAAAGAAAACGAAGTTTGACTGTATCCTTAAGACAATGGAGGGGCCTGAATAATTAAGTTACATTGGAGCAAAACGCTCCGAATTTTATTTTGTGTGAGGGGCTGTTATTACGATAATTATTGTTTTATTATTAAACGTAGATCGGCGCAACATTACTGTATACAATAAACCTCCAGATAGACGGCAGACAAACGGACAGACGGAAACCAGAGACCTATTTTTTCATACTCTTGCGATCATGAAACGTCGAGAAAATATTAAAGTAGCCAGTCGCCTCATGAATTCGATTACATTACTTTCTTAGAATTCGCTCGGAAAGTAAAAAGTACATTTTTACAGATTTTGTAAATAAAATACGGACAAATTTTCGTGAGATCCAAATTTTTGAGATTCCATAGTTTGTAAAGATGGTTGATTAAATTTTAATCATTTCAGTTTTTTTTGTTAATTTCTAAGAAATATTCTTAGTAATTATCAATAATAAACATAGTAAGCGATATTGTGTTTCAGTTTACGCTTCTGAATAATGAGGTATGATGTATCCCATACGTCTTATGTATGATTAATTAATATGTATTTATTAATCAGGGGTGGCTAGTGCCAGGGGATACAAAGGCACGTCTCCCTCCCCCAAAAATTACAACATCTACTAACTCACTGAACAAAATAGTAATTTTCAATATTTAAAAAAATTGTTAAATTTTGTGTCTTAAATATCAAAACTAATTTTTTTATCTCGCTTTATTTGTATCAAATGTATCAAAACTAACATCTAAAGATATTGTGTGTTGTTTATATGGTCGGTGGCGTCTCGATAAAAGCGGAGACTAAATCGTGACTCATTTAGATTTTTTTATTTACTTATTTACACCGTTGCCATGGAAACCGCGCCTCTAGTCGCTGTATTTTGCTGGAATCCGGTCACATTTGAGAGCCACCCCTGATTTATTAATAAACAAAGTGTTCATGGCAAAACGAGAGATTTTCATAGATATTTTAATAGACATCACAAGTGTGATAAATTCTTGTGGATGTGCGATTGTGAAAAAAATAATAAATTCTTTCGTTTTGTGTGTCTCCTCAGGAATGACTAATGAGTTAAAACCAAAGGTATCTGCACATTTTTTTTTTTACTTTTATTGAACGTATTTTTGTATTTATTTCCGTCACATAATTTCTTCTATTAATCGGTAATAACAGTGATAAGAGAGATTTGTTTTTGATAAAATTTTCGTCTTGTAAGATTACCGTCAATTTGAAATGCAACGTTCAAACACAAACTTTCAAAAATCCGTGGTTGTCTACTTTCGGTGTATTTATGGTGATGACTTGCTTCGCAACATGCAACAAATAGTTAAATTGAAATTATCAAAGATACAATCTTATCATGTACGTATCGCAAAATCTATTACAATAACGATGATAATAGTACAACAGTTTATTTAATAAATTGCAGTTGGTTATAATACGCCATAATTGGAAAAACATGTACCCTACACACATAGATGTAAAAAAAGTAAAACAAAAAGAGAACAATATACTACAATCACTACTATTTGAAAAAAATTATTAATTATTATTAGAAGAGTCGTGACTTCTCTTCCTTGAAATAAAAGATCTACTAGAGTTTCATCATTAGAACGCAATCCTGCTGTCATATTTAAAGAATCAGGTGGTGGTTTTTGTGTATGTGAATTTTAGTTATAATATTTAGTACTTACATTCTATAAATAAGATGTGAATGGAAGCTGGCGAAATATTTCATCCGAAGCCCTTTGAGTTCAACAACTTTTTGAAACCGTCACAACGCAAAGCTGAATAGAAAATTCCTACAGAGAGAACCTGTATGGATTTTTATTATACATGGCGCGAAAAATATGAAACAAATTTTATTAAAAAAATTAGTTAGTGCAATCAGAAACGTTTTTACAGGGGTTAAAATCTAGAGATAGTAAGTATTGTTTCCTGCTTGTTATAAATTAATAACAAATAATCCCTGATATTACTGAATGGATGACTCAGAAATTTTAAGCGTAGGATAATTGCATTGTGAAGATAACAAAACCCCAATTAAAATTATCTAAGTCCCAAAAAAAATAGTGACGTTATTTCAGACCTGCATAGCGATAAGCATTCTCACCTGTGAGTTAATAAACTATTTCGGTTTTTGACTTCATACATGGGGCTTGTTAAAAAAAAGTTTGTATAGGCAAGTTCAACAACTACATAAAGGAGATATTTTTGACATAATAAATGATTTTGAGATGACGTTATCAAATTTTTGGAGGGGTTACACAGATAAATTTTGATTAACGTTGTATTATGCTTACGATAACCTTAAAACGTTTGCAAGAATTCAGACCATTCCGTTTTGAAGTCCATAATTTGTTCTACAATTTCGTTTTTGTGGATGTCGAAGTTAAAAAAACATGGACGGATTCATAAGCCACAGGTATTGATATTTTATAGAATTTAGATAGGATTTACTTTGCAAAATTTTGGGATGAAGTCATCATATTTTTGGTGGGGATGATCAGACAAATTTTGGTTAGCGTTTTACCATTTGAACGATACTCCTAAAATACATCTAAAATTACAATAATCAGTTTTAGTTTCGGAAATTATTTGTCTAATGAAAACACCTACAAAGGACAGGTGGACGACAGATAGCTGAAAACGGGAGACCCACTTTTTCATTGTCTTGATATTATGAAACGTTGAGAAACCATTAAATTAGCCGTTTACGGCCACCTAACAATACTTTTCTAGAAAGAAGAAGCGAAATTTGTTAGATTATAGTTCAAGGGCGAGGGAACTTCTATCGACCAGTTTTTCACATAATTTTTGAATAAATCATGTTTCTTTATGCTTTTTATAGTGTTTTATAGTTACACAAATTTTATAAACAATCAGCTTCTGTATACTAAATTTCTCGAAAAGAGATTTAATACGTTTTTTGAATTATTATTGCCTCGTGGTACGCTTAAAGGCTTTATTTGTACAAGAAGAGAAGAGAACATAAAACGACAATAATCCATAAATGTTTACATGAAATATTAATGACCACGTTCGTACTTTCAGTTGTGAGCTTTAGGACATTCTTTAATAAATACTGTAAACGAATTACAACCCATAAAATTAATTATTTTCTTGTTTATTGGAATACCTAGTCATGCTATTGCCATTAGTGACAACACTGATTAAAAACAAATATTTTTATACCAAACAATAGTCCAATACGTTGGAAACTCTTCGTGACCCATCTCTATAAGCGTTTCTGTTTGTATAAAAAAGTAATTTCTACTTGCTTCCTGTGTCTGATCAATACACCGAAGCATGTACCTAGTTTAAAGCCTTGTACCATCGCGATCATGAGTTGGTCATATCTCTAAAACATTTTCATGTCTCTTCCTACCTTATATCCTTTTCATTTAACGAATAATAACCCAGTGTAAAAGAGTAGCGAAGCGTACACTAATGGAGCTCCGCGTTATGTCAAAATTTCGCAGCGAGCTGAAAGTGTAACAGTTAAATTGTAATTCATACCGTGCAAAAAAAGCCAGAAAGTGAATATGAAAGTTAGGCGAATAAAAACGGATGTTTAAAGAGGAGACACAGAGCACATTTTAAATTAGATCCAGGTTAAGCGAATAAAAAAGCACGTACGTAGTAAATTTTTAACGGCGGCCACTGTCAGAGGAGAAAATAAAATATTTGCGCTTTTAGCTGCAAAAATCACGCATCCCTTTTCTTCCTGAAAGTTGTGTAATGTTGTTATTATGACGCAAGTGTCAAAAGTTCCGCTAAACGGTAACCGCAAAGGGTACCGTTAATGAAGTAAACATGTCGACTGTTCAAACCGAAACGCAAGTCAAGAATTAAACTACAAAGAGACGTTCGAGCAAATCCCGGTCGATACGACAAAGCCGAACAAACACGTTGTGTTCGGAACACTATCTAAACAACTTCTCAAGTTCTCATATTTACCGAGTTGAAAAAGCATGTTGAACAGACAACATTGTTACCATATAATTATTGCTGTTTACACATCCACATTCACTCAATGAGCATGTCTTTATGTGTGCCGCCAGGGGCGGAACAACTTGAATTTTTTTTAAGTGTGTAAGTAGTTGTGGCGATTCACCTCTCTTAGCTACTCGAGAAAAATGTCTAGTGAAGTGTATGACGCTACAACTTCACAGTGGATACCGGGAGCTAGTCGGACAGACTGAGAGTTTAAAAACATAAAAATTTTTATTATGTCTCTGAAGAGCTAACGAAGAAATTAGCACCTCGGTTCTAATATTTTTTTCAAACATGAATAAATTTGTGTTACAGGAATACAGACATGAAAGCTGTCGCTAATAAATGGCATGATCTTCCAAGAACTATTCCTCAAGAGGATTGTTTCATTAATAATTATTTATAAACGAATTTGCTAGTGTAGTCCCTTTCAGAGAAAATTGTAACAAAAATGGCGAGTTCAGAAAATTAGTCGAAATTCTTCCAAAACTTATAAAATTTAATTTTGCGAATTTGTTTTTTTTTTAGGATAATCCATATATGTTAAAATAAAGATGTGCGTGGACTTAAAATTAATTAATTTTTTTGAGTTACCCTGTATAAGTAATTCTAAAAAATATGAATGATGAATGATTTGAATAATAGGGAAAATTTTTAAGTGACGTCATCAATATTCGGGAGGGATAAGCGGCTAAATTTTGATTAATAATTTACAATGCGTACGACGCTTGCAAGATTTCAGAGCGACAAGTTGTGGAGTTTCAAAGTTAAATTGCAAAACGTTGTTACACAATTTTTATTTATTAATTATTCTAAATTTTGGAGGTGACATCATGATGGCGATGATTAGCTAACAGTCCGTCCAGTAGTTTCGGAGATTAGCTCTCTAATAAAAATCGACACAGATGACAGACAGACGGAAACTTTTTTCGTATGCTAGGGGTCGAGAAAACATTAAAGTGGCAAGTTGCCTCATGGACTCGATTACTGTAATAGTGTGGATATGTTGCAACGAGTCACTCGCTCCACGAGCTTTAGTTATAAGGTCTGGTCAACAAAAATCCTGTTATAGTTGGTGTTGGATGATTAATTATCTTTCTCATCTCCTATTGTGCGTTTAATTTTAACACTTCAGTATTTTATCTTCGATTTTGATAGTTTCATTTTTAGGATTCCATTCCTTATTAATAGATATGTTGATGTTTTGTTTTTGACACAGTCTGATGGAACTCATTTAGGGTCACGGTTTAAAGTTATTTTCAAATGTACAGGCTGTTTATTTGAAAGTTATACTGTGTAGCAGTTTGTTTATAACATATTCAGATTCTTTGTTGAAAAAGGAAAATAATTACATCGAACACGAAGGTTTTGAATTTCTTTGTAAAAAATGTCATATTTAAAAAGTCACAACTCCACCATTTTTAAAGATGGAGGTCGGGAATTTTCCTCTTAACTTTTTAGTTACCATGTGTTCACAAACATAAAAATTTAAGGAGTATTTTAAGTTATTTACTAATAGGTGCGGTCTTTCCATTTCTAAATTATTAATTTTTGCAAATTTTTCAACACCTTGTATTTCTGACCTACCGATTTTCTAAATAAGTTTTCTATTATGATGCCAAATTTGTTAAAATTTATTGTAACAGCTTTTTTGAAATTATTGTTAGGATAAACCTCAATATTCCTGGCACTAATGGAAATATAAATTCAAAAATATAACAAAATACAGGGTGTATCATTTTAAATATATGAAAGAAACCGACAGTTTGCATTTTTAATCACCATTTTTAAATATTTCGAATCTTGTTCAATTTTTACTTCCTGAACTAAACTAAAACTAAACTAATCTAGGGAAGTATTGTAATACTCCACTCCGTTCGGTGAACGGCTAATTTCATGTTCTCTCGACGTTTCATGTTTCGCAGAGTATGAAAAAGGGATCTTCCATTTCCACCTATCTATTTTATTTATTTATTTATTTATTTATTTATTTATTTATTTATTTATTTTATTTTCTGTCTTCTATCTGTCTCTGTGTCGATATTTATTAGATAGATAATAATCTGCGTAATTACTGCATTGATTTTTATCAAATTGTATGTGATTTAAAAATGTGTAGACGGTAACCGCTAATCAAAATTTGTACAGTCATCCCTACCATGTGACGACGTCATCTCAAAATTTTGCATGGTAAATGTTATTTAAATTTCATAAAACAACATATCTATGTATATATACTTTTATACTTCTGGTTTAAAATCCGCTATTTTTATCCTAGGCGTCGAGATTTTTTCTTCCCGGGTGCAAGCGAAGATCTTGTAATAGTATCCATGAGGCGAATGGCTACTTTCATGTTTTCTCGACGTTTGGTGTTTCATGACGCTCAGATTACGATAAAATTAAGGCTCCCATTTCCGATTCTATGTCGTCTGTGTCAGTTTTAATTAGACAAGATAATCTGCTAAACCACTGGACTGATTACACTGGGCAACAGTCATTTTGTGCCGGAAGTGTAAATAATCAAATCTTACTAATTTACGTATACTCAATACAAAATTGATAATAGAAAGTCTCCTTTGGTTATAGTTTTTCAATAACATACACACATATTTTCACAAAATGTTTAATTGCTACGGTCTTTTTAATAAATCCAGTTACCATAGTAAACAAATAACTGACATCAACTGTCAAAGAAACTTTCTAGAAAAGTTGCCATTCTTATAAAACAAATTAGTTTTAAATTTTGTGTTAGTTTAAAAGTATATATAGGGCATTTTTGTATAAAAAAAATGCCGCGAAATTGTAAAAATAGTAGTGACAGTTTTTGCCACATTTGCGGTGAAGGTATATTTATAGGTCCTCAAATTAGAGAACTCATCAAAGATAAAGATTTTGAGAACATCATTACTGGCAACGAAAAAACTGCATGGACTGCCTTTAAAGAAGTTGCAACGAATTTTCTTGGAAACCACCGAGCCGAGAATTATAAAGACATAGTGCAAAATTTGTTAACTGCATATAAAAATCTAGGTTGCAATATGTCTTTAAAAGTTCATTTTCTACATTCGCCCCTAGATTTCACAATTAAAGAGCAAGATGTGAAGTATAAGCGCCAAAGTCGAAAAAGAAAAATTACATAAATGTTAAAAAACGTTAAATTTTTATATACTTATATTATTCAATAAACATTTTTATTTTTCAAAAACTATTACCAATTGTGCATTTTTATTACCATAGACGTGTTTAGCAACCCCATATTAAGTAAAAATTATTGCAATTATGCATGGCACAATTTTTTTTTTAATATTGTTGCCCAGTGTTATTGTCGAATTTTATATGAGATGTAGGAATATCGTGAGGTGGTAAAACGCTAATCAAAAAAATTATGTGAACTAAATATTTTTTCCTAGCAACTCCTATCTACATTTTAGAAAATAACATAGTTCTCTACTTACGGGTTATGAATCCGCCTTGATTTTTATCACAATTTCTTTACAAATATTTTTGTGTAATACATATTTCGTCATGAGTATTACATACCTAATATTTGGGTTACGCGTAATGAATTCCGGCTGGACATCTGGATTTTTCTGCTCCTTGGCGAACTTAAACTCTACTTACAATGGTGTAGATCCCATCCTCGTCGAACCATTTTTTTCAATACATTGAATTTGTGTGAATGACTTCAGGTGCGAGTGAAGTTTTATCTAAATAACTTGACGAATTTTTACTTCCCGAGCGTAAGCAAAGGAAGTATTGTAAGCGAGTCCGTCGGCCGACATTCTACTTTTGCATTTTCTCGACCTATGATGACCCCTGGAGGACGAAGAAATAGGACTTCCGTTTCCGTCTGTCTGCCGTCCCGGATTTTTATTGGACAGATAATCTCTGAAAGTACTGGGCCGATTGTTGTCAAAAAATTTGTCTAATCATCCTCACCACTAATGTGATGACGTCACTTCAAAATTGTACATAGTAATTGGGTTCTAAATTGTATCAAATAACATAGTCTTACACCTGTACTTTATGACTCCGAATTGAGATTTTACCCGAAACATCCAGATTTTTGGGAAAAAATCCAAATTAGGAAACAACATTTTGACTTTTAATTTGGAATCTACAAAAATATATTTGCTTATCTCCTCCAAAAAATCGATGACGTCAGCTCAAAAATTTGCCAAATAAACATCCTATCTAAAATGTACAAAATATGATGAGTTTGTACTTATCATTCCATTAATATTTTTTGGATTTGCATACCCAGGGTGACTCAAAAAAATTATCATTGTATTTCAGGTGGGAGGGAAGTTCTGTCGAAACAACTTTCGACCAATTTTTTAAATTTTATATTAACAGTTACGCTATATTTTCTAAATTCTGACGCCGTACTTTTTATTGTAGAGATTATAAATTTTGAAGGCCGTACTTTTAATTTGGAACTGCTTTTCCACGGCGACTAAAAAATTTCATGAATCAATCAATTTATTGTATTCATTAAAATAAGAACGGTTCACCCCATTTTTTCGAAAACTTGAGAATAGGGACTGCTATTATCAGTACATATTATACTGCACCTATTCCAATTGATACACGTGTCGTTGCTAAAAGGTTGATGACGTCATAACAAAATTAAAAATTAGTTACTGTAAACCAGCTGTAAGTTTTCTTAATTAAGATACAAAAAACGCAAATTGAGTGCTTTTTAAAATCTCGTAATAAAAAAATCTTCAGTTTCCGAATAAACGAGAAGTGTTTCAGTTTTCATAATTTAGGTAATTCGGTCTGTAGAAGCTTTCATAATATAAGCTTCCCTTTGATCGTTTAAATAGTAAGTGGTTTATTTTAAATATTTATGAATTTAATATTTCACAGAAAACGTCAGGGAGGTTTATCAATTAGTAGTCAGTGGCGACGAATTTATTCAATTGTGCCTCTTGTTTCCTTAATCTCAGGATGTCGAATTACCAGAGAATGGTAGCTTGTATAAGTTTGAGTAGCTATAATCGCTCTGAAAGTGCGATTGTGCAATCTTAACATAAGGTTCTCTAATTTGACTTACCATGTAAATGGCATCAAAATTTTTATTCATGAATAATATTACATTCAAACGTAAGCGTCAGTGATCACGTGAAATGTGGGTGTTCAACCCTGCAGTTGACTGCGCCAGTTTTATACTCTACAATTCTCATTTGCTTTGATCAGTGGCCAGACACGCATTTATGCCCAGAAAACCATAAATATTAACATAACAGCATTTTGAAACGTATTACAGATATGTATGTAAATTAGCTATAAAATTTTAGGACGACAAATCGTTTCAGTAGTGTGCATCAAGTTTTCAGACGAACTGAACTGCATTGATCAATAAAAAACTGATTACGTGCTAGTCATAAAACCACAGTAAGAACACTTTGTTTGTCTATTAATAAAATTTTACAACCTACAACGGATGCCTGTTTCATAGAACTATAAATTAGAGAACCTGGATCGAAGTTTAACAGTAGCCTACGGCTGAACATTACAGTGGAATTAATTTTTTTTCTTTTGTATTCTTATATTCATCGTCGTTCATACAATTATTCACTTAAAAAAATATGAGAGGAGATAAAACCTAATTCCAATTTATTAATTTCTGGCTAACAACTATTTTCCTGAATACAACCCTGAAATGCAATATGCAGTACTACTTGTCATTATTTTACATTTAAGAAAACTGCTAAAATAGCATTAAAATATGTAAATTGTTTTTCACGAATGTGGAAAATGTTTTTGGTGGAGCGTGAAGAATGTCGTCGCATGCCAGCTTAAAACAAAAAAAAAACACGAATAAAACGTGACATACTATTAGCGAGTTTCTTTTCAGCTTAAAGACTTTGAAATTTATGAAAACACAAGGCTTGACCGAATTCTTCGCACACAATTTAAACTACATACAAAATTTGTCATTTATGTACAGACTTCTAAAATTCAATTTCGGATTTGCCTCCGTACTTTGACCAGAAGTTGAATCTTTCCATTTTTGAACCCCCTCTTCTCGAATTTCGTTTTCCCTTGTCTCTGTTTCGTTTTCCATGTTTGGTTAAAATACACAGATAGGCAAAAATTACAGCCATCGTTTGTGTAAGTAAAACTGATAAACTTCGGGACCCGCTATAACAATTTACCCCGGGTCGGTTGACACAGCCGGTCCGACCCTGCGCACCGCTCCACCACAATGAATTATTTTAAATAAATTACGCCGAATGAGTTGCAAAGGACCAAAGACCCTGCCGTATTATAGGGAAAACTGTCAACGCCTGATTATCTCCCCACAGTCCATCAGTCCGGAAACTATGAATTATTTCCGGCAGATTTTTAGATAACATAGCAGTATTAATGACCAGTCCACGATCGGAAGACTTGAGCGAGTTCTTATCAGCGGTGTACACCACGAAGATAGCGGATCCTAGTAAATTTTTCACCGTTCCTTTTAATAGAGGAGAAAGTGTAAGTTCCATGTGCTGTAAATGCTTGCTTATTATTTTTGTTTCGGTTTTGCAGACTTTTTCGGTCGAGGTTCCCAAACCGTTCCAGCTGCCGAGCATACCGGAAAACGTAAGTACATGAATTGTTAAGCAATCTCGTGCCGAGATGTTTTTCAAATGGAGGGATTAGATTTTAAAATTTGAAAGGGGAGATGAGGTGCAATTTTTCCTGTAAACAAAGTAATGGGTGGGAAGTGAAAAAAAGTAGATTGTACAGCTGGCATGGATTTATAAATCGCAATTCAAGCGAGTGGGAAAGAGCATTCCACAGTTGTTCTACGGCTGCTTCAGTTACGTTTTTTCTATACACATACAACGAACACTTTTTTAAATAGTCGTAGGAAATGGCGTATTGTACAACTTATTGTATTTCACTCACGTCGTGCATTTAAACGTGCATAAAGTGAACAGTTTTCTAAATATTTACGACATCAAAAAAATGCGGACGTTGTTTACACCGTACTTCCACAAACCGAGAGTGGTTGTATTAAAGGGGTTGATATAAATAATTTCACATATTTTCCCTTAATTAATGAATCGTATAATGCGAAAACACGGGATTTATTTTGTTTCATAAGTTTTTGAACAAATGGGGCGACGATGTTTTTGGAGGAAAGAGAATATATTATAGCTATTTTAATTATCTTGTTTGTTTTTTAAACCATTTGATGTTGTTTTGAAAATTTCAGTGAAATCTGAGTCATATTTCAGGTGAATTATGAATGTGCTTTTAAAATAAAATTTACGAATTAATTTTTTTAATGTCATAATCTTTATGGATCAGTTTTGATATGCACAGAGTATACACCGGTCATAACTTTGATGCACGTATTCAGCGATTTTTTCGGTGAATAAATTAAATCTTCGTATACCTTAAATCGCTGATTGTATTGTATAAAATTATAGAAATATTCATTGTGTATTTTTTTTTGAGAACAATTTGTATGCATAAAATTTAAAATATGGATGAATTATTAACGATTATCATATTATTGTATCCTGTGACTTGTTAAATGCCTAGAAGGCATGAAATTAAACTTTCTGAAAATTATGGAATATGTGGAATGTATAAACGTTAATAAATACTGTTATTTGTTGGTTCAGTTGCTTACTCTCTAATTGTGTTTTTGGATTTATGTTTTAATAATTAGATACTGACCGTAGGTAAAAATAAATCGCGATACATATTTGAGAAATTTAGAATAATTCTGCTTGACATAAAGGTTTATGTAATTGGTAAAATATTTATATTACTACATAAATAAATATGTTTGTTCATAATGGAATACTCAGAAATGATTACTGGTATTACTATTACTACGACATTATGTTGTTTCTTACGTAATGCATACTACTCGTTTTTTTCGGGATTTTCCAGAGAGAACGGATATTTTCACAACTAATTTTAATTATTGTTGTTAGTGCTTCGGTGTTAACCATGATTTTGACTTTCTAATAGGTAACTGATCATTAGTAATTATTCTGCGTGAACTGTTTTTAATATTTTATTTTTTGCGAAAAAATTTCCAGGGTCCGTTTCCTAAGGATAAATGCACTCCACACCAAATATAAACAAGTGTATTTTCGTAACATGATGCGTTCGAATCATAGGCAGTGGCACAGTATGGGTGATTTAAGTATGATACGTTAATGAATTCAGAAAAACAAGCTCTACAACAATTCTAAAAAATATATAGTCTCATTAAAAAATGTTGAATGTCGTAGACAAACAAATAGGTTGCCAAAACTCACTTATAGGGCATCATTTAGCTTCTTACATTGTTACTGGTATTACTTATGTATATTTGTTGTAATGTATAGAGGTTATCGCAAATAACAGTTCGCAAATCAATTTTTTTAATTTTTGAAAACTGTAGTTAAGGGGCGATGGAAGTCCTATTGCGACAATCTTCGACCAATTTTTTTAAATTTATTATTAAAATTATTAACAAATAAAGCGTCGATTTTTTGCACGAGAAATTACAATTTTTAACTATTACTGATTAGGCAACTTTTTTGCGTAGTTCTAGGTTGATGCTAACTTTAATCACTTCATGGGTGGTCATATCATCACCCTGATCATTTTTATTCTTTCAAAAATAAAATAGTTGAGGCTCCAAAATTGTTTGGGATTCTTCCTGAAACAACATACCAGAAGCCGCTAATTAACTTTCAAATGTGTTCTAAAATAAAACACTAACAAAGTCCAAGATTCTTTCAACTTCTTTCGTGAACAAAACTCCAAGGACTCCCAAAATAACTTTAATTTTTTGAAAGATAAAACTCGAGGAGATAGATTCTTTCAAATATGTTCTAAAACAAAATATCAGCTGGTGCTAAGTTTCTTCGAAATTCATCCACAAACAACAGGGATCATAAGATCGTTTTCATTCTTTCAAGATTAAAAGACCTCGAGCCCGAGATTCTTTGAGATTCTTTCTAAACAAAACACCAGAGGTCTTCAAGATTCCGTCAAACAAGTTTTAAAACTAAACATTAGGGGATCTAAAAATTCTTTCAAATTTAAAGAAAAATAAATCCCCATAAGTCCCCAAGATTCTATTAAATGTGTTCTAAAACAAAACACCAGAGAATCAAAAATTATTTTTAATGATCCCAAAAACAAAACACCAGAGGCCCCAAGATCATTTTTATTCTTTCAAAAATAAAACACTTGAGGCCCCAAGATTGTTTGGGTTTCCTCCTGAAACAAAACACCAGAAGCTCCCAATTTTCTTTCAAATGTGTTCTAAAACAAAACACCAAGGAAGCCCAAAATTCTTCCAACTTCTTTCGTGAACAAAACTTCAAGGATTCCCAAAATAAGTTTAATTTTTTCAAAGATAAAACACGAGGAGATAAAGATTCTTTCAAATTGTTCCAAAAATAAAATACTAGGAGCTACCAAAATTCTTTTAAATATGTTCTAAAACAAAATGTCAGCTGGTGCTAAGATTCTTTCAAATTCATCCACAAATAACAACAGGGACCATAAGACCGTCTTCATTCTTTCGAGATTAAAAGATCTCGAGCCCGAGATTCTTTGAGATTCTTTCTAAACAAAACACCAGAGGTCTTCAAGATTCCTTCAAACAAGTTTTAAAACTTAACACTGGGGGATCCAAAAATTCTTTCAAATTTAAAGAAAAATAAATCCTCATAAGTCCTCAAGATTCTATTAAATGTGTTCTAAAACAAAACACCAGAGAATCAAAAATTATTTCAAATGATCCCAAAAACAGAACACCAGAGGCTCCAAGATTGTTTGGGTTTCCTCCTGAAACAAAACACCAGAAGCGCCCAATTTTCTTTCAAATGTGTTCTAAAACAAAACACCAAGGAAGCCCAAAATTCTTCCAACTTCTTTCGTGAACAAAACTTCAAGGACTCCCAAAATAAGTTTAATTTTTTCAAAGATAAAACACGAGGAGATAAAGATTCTTTAAAATTTTTCCAAAAATAAAATACCAGGAGCCACCAAAATTCTTTCAAATATGTTCTAAAACAAAATGTCAGCTGGTGTCTTTCAAATTCATCCAGAAACAACAACAGGGATCATTAGATCGTTTTAATTTTTTCAAGATTAAAAGACCTCGACACCGAGATTCTTTGAGATTCTTTCTAAACAAAACACCAAAGATCTTCAAGATTCCTTCAAACAAGTTTCAAAACTAAACACTAGGGGATCCAAAAATTCTTTCAAATTTAAAGAAAAATAAATCCCCATAAATCCCCAAGATTCTATTAAATGTGTTCTAAAACAAAACACCAGAGAATCAAAAATTATTTCTAATGATCCCAAAAACAGAACACCAGAGGCCCCAAGATCATTTTTATTCTTTCAAAAATAAAACACTTGAGGCTCCAAGATTGTTTTGGTTTCCTCCTGAAACAAAACACCAGAAGCTCCTAATTATCTTTCAAATGTGTTCTAAAATAAAACACTAACAATATCCAAGATTCTTTCAACTTCTTTCGTAAACAAAACTCCAAGGACTCCCAAAATAACTTTAATTTTTTGAAAGATAAAACACGAGGAAATAGATTCTTTCAATTTTTTCCAAAAATAAAATACCAGGAGCCCTAATTTTCTTTGAGATTTTTCTTAAAAACAAAACTCCAGAGGCCACCAAGATTCTTTCAAATATGTTCTAAAACAAAATATCAGCTGGTGCTAAGATTCCTTTAAACAAGTTTTAAAACAAAACACAAAGTGACTCAAAAATTCTTTCAAATTAAAAGAATAAATTCCCAAGATTCTATTAAATGTGTTCTAAAACAAAACACCAGAAAATCGGTAGTCTTCTTACTGTCCTGTTGTTGCTGAAACTTATTTCTATGAAACCTATTGAAATGATTATATTTTTATTTTACTGCCAAGTAAGTGTGCTTTCCATAGTAAATGTAGGGATATCTTATCGGTAAAATTCATCAATGAATGAAGGACTACTGAAACTGTTGATTTGGGTGATTTTCTGTTTGCTCCGACTATTGATCTAGAGAATTGATTTTTTCCAGACATCGGAGTAGAAAATTTTAGCGTTAGTTTTAAGTTTCTGGACTATCACTTTCTAGGAGAAAAAAAAATCTTGAATTATGATAATTTTCGAAAATAGTCCACGTTGGCCCCTGAAATCGTTATGTTGAGGAAAAAATGAAAACTAGGATCTTTCAGGAAATCAGGAAATACGGTGCTTACGTCCCTAAAAGTGATACACTTTTTTATATTTTTAGATAGGTCCTTTGTTCTTGGGACAAATTTGTATCGTACTAGAAGATCAACTTGATTGTAAACACATTCTTTAATTCGTACTTCCGGTAACACCGAAAATAACATCAACTTTATATTTTTAACTGGGACATCCAATATATTTTGCAATAAATGAATCCTTTGCATTTTTACCACAAAATTGAAAAATTAACAACCATGATTTCATTTGCATGGTTTTATTAAATTTAAATAAAAAAAATGTTGATCGTCAAAAACTACCAATACAGACCACGAGAATTTAATTTTAGTAAACATGATATTATGAAACCCCAAAGGAAATAATTAATGGGGTTCAAATCTCTATTTTATAAATTATTATTAATAATTTGTTTCAAATATCGCCGATACAATTTTTTCTTGTTCAGGTTTAATTCGCACCTTTGGCAAGTGCGGTTTAAGCATTCGTTGGATTTCCTATACAACACTTTCATACGAAAATAGTCTTCGTTATGGAAATTTTCCAGAACCAGAAATATGTAGATAGTTTTTGACTTATTTTACTGAATAACGCTTTAATTGTTGATTTTAGAGTATTAAGTCTATTTGATTTTTTATGGTAAGAAAGGGAGCTGTCCATTTATAAAAAATATTCCGACGAAATTCCGGTGATGGTCCGGAATTTCGGCGATAATGCGTGGGGGTGGCGTGCTTCGGTGCCAAGCCTTTAGCCGACTAGTGCCGCTGAGCAGAAACACGTCTGGTCGACCTAGGCTGATGCGGTCACCTTCACGTCACCGGGGGTGGCGCCTTCGGTCGGGAGCGGCGGTGCTCGGGCGCCAATAACAAGAAATAAAATAAAACGGAGGAAAATTGTAAACAATAATCGGGTTTTATTCACTGCCACTAGCTACACGGCTAAAATAATACGGCTAAAATAATTTTAAATAAAAACAAATCGGTTTTACAAAAAAAAAATAATTACACGTCCGGCATGGTCGTTCCGTTATCGTGCGTGCCTAACGGTTTTCATTTGGGGGCGGCGATGCAAAAACGGTTCGAAAACGAGTAGGCTACCTAAAATGGTACTTATGGTGATGGATTTTCACTTCCAAAGAAAAAAAACGTTCGACTACTCTCTCGGTACGCCTTCCGGTTGTCGGCCCACGAAAATTCGCTTGGTTGCAATATATCGAGTTCTACCGGATAAAAGGTTGTGCTTATCATCAGACAGATATTTTTATATGATCAAATCTGCTCTAAGAACTATAGGTTTATCATTAAAAATAAAATAAATACAAAGGTTGTATTAAAAAAAAAAGACACCCAGTATATGAACTAAATTCCACAGAAAGCAAGTTTACGCCATAGTTTAATTTTTAATATCTTCTGAGACTACCTTATAAAAAAAATATCTTAGAGTGATTAAATAACAGAACAAGACTAATAACTGGTCTGAAAAGATGAATGCTGGAACTAAATTTCCTGAAAGTTTCAGATTTTCATTTTTCCCCAACATAACGCTTTCAAGGGGCGAAATTTGCTTATTTCAAGAATTTTTTCCTCAAGAAACACGATAATCTAGGAACGTCCGTTACAGTTTTCTATTGTATGAGTATTAAACACCGGAAAATAATCAACTCTCTGTGTTGGCATAGGAGCCAACTGAAAATCACAATATCACCAAACTGTAACGTATTTAGTGTGGTGAAATCTACAGATAAAATACTTCTATTACTGAAAGCACATTTACTAGAGTTAAGAGGCATTTCTTAGACCGTTAGGTGCTTGCTAATTTTATACGTTTTAAGCTTATAATAAATGTATAGGTATTGATGTTTTGTCACGTTTTTCACGATATAGAATTTTATTGGTTCATTTTCACAATCACTGAATGATTAGCTAGTCTATTGTACAAGGAATAACGATATATCGATATAAATAAATAAAAGTATGTCCATTTGCGGATATTTCTGTACTTTCGAATGAAAATACTGATAGATTGGTATCGTACTCACATTTCGATATAATTTAAGAGTACGATACTGTTGTAAATTTCTACTGTGGTAAACCCAGCAAACACGGCAGATATCTTCCGCAAAAGACAATAAAAACCACAGCCAAATATAGCTATAACCATGATATAATATTGGTTTTGCTGCGACGTATATTTGTTAATTCTAATACCACAGGCAGCAGAAACTGGCTGACTCAAGCAAAGTCACGGTTTTCTGTGACATAAGAACAATTAATTTCGACGTTAGTCACGTCTGGGGGGCTGGTTCTCAGTAAATGGATATCAGTTTGCATATTTCCTTCTACAAGAATTTTTAGAGTTTCGGATTGACATCCGCGTAATGGTCTGCCAATCAACCGTAGCGACATCTAGTCGACCCATCAAAAATCCGGTGCTCTTAATATATTATATTTGTTCGAGTGTCGATACTAGCTATCGAATTTTTCGGACTGACGAGGAAAGGTCACGAGTTGTAACTCCCGTTTTTTCTAAAAATATGGAAAGTCGGTTGCAGGGAGCGAAAATACTGCCTAGGGTCATAATGAGCTGTCCCTGGAAAAAAGGACATCAAAAACGGGATCGGTTTTATCCCTCCGGAAATCATGTGTTTAACTGGATTATTATTGACATTTTATGTGAAATGGATAAAATAAAGTATGTATGTCAAGATAAAGAGTTATTTATTTTTTTTTTTTTGTATTTGTTATATTAAAAATTTAACAAAGCGGCTTTCTGTTGAAACGAAGCAAATATTATTTTGTTCTTCTATTATCCTATCATCAGTGTTAACTATAAAATGAAACACAAACAACTGTTTACCTTAACGTTGTGTCCATTGTAGTAAAAACATCAACAATTTAGATTAAACACGCGATTTTCAGAGGAGCAAAACCGATCCCGTTAGCAAGAGTTTTTTCTGTCCTTTTTTCCCACGAGGCGAAAGTGACTCATTATGTTCTAGGTACTTTTTTCGCTCTCTAGAATCGACTTTTCGTATTTAGAGGGGAAAAAACAAGAGTTTTAACTCGTGACCTTTCCTTTTGAGTTGACTGAAAATTTGCAACAATGTGGGCGCTGATTAATTAATAACATATGTGAGCTTTCAGTGTAATGTTTACCTTGTTGCGTAAACAGGAGTATTTAGTACTTGAAACTTACTCTGTAATTTGTAGGTTTATATTAACTAGTTGCAAATTACTCTTTGTTCCATTGAATGTAAAGTGAACCGAAAATTTGAAATATGTAGATAATTGAATTGCACAAAATAAGCTACAATTAAGAAACGAAGACTGTTACATCTTGTGTGAAAAATGAAGTTCAATAAGTTTAAAAACTTTAGACAGTACTCTTTTTGCCGTCAAGAAAGTGAAGCGATGCAACATGTTGGTTTTGTCTCATACAGATTTTTAGACCAGATTTTTTTATAAAAAATATGGATGATGTAATAAACCACATTTTTAATAGGATTTAAGGATGTCGACTAAAAGTCCAGACAATTTCTTAAGGCCATTTCTACCATAAATCGAGTGGAAGAAGAAGAGTAAAACAAATGCCAGAAAACAAAAAAGCAGTTAATTATATTATTATATTACATTAATCATACCGAAAATTTGGAAATTTTGAAATACTGAATCAATTTGTTCGGAAAATTTTAAAGAATTAATGAGTGTCTGTAAGAAAAAGAAGATGGCCATCTAAATATACAGACAAACAAAGATGCACACATAAAAGATCGTTCAGAAATTTAGGGGAAACACATTTAAGCAATCAACGATATGTTCTGATAGATGACTAATTATGAGACTGATGATAACTTTAAAGCGTATACTTCAAGGCAATTCTAGTGTCATATAGATAAATTGTAAAATTTTATTGTTCGACTGTCGACTTTTTCTAAAATTCTGCGTAGGCCGCGTCAGTAATATGGGTGGATTCATAAGTTTATAGAAGCATATTTTGCACATTTGTGTAGGATATGCAAAATTAGCAAAATTTTGTGGTGACGTCATCAAATTTTTGGAAGGGATAAATAGATGGATTTTGATTTTAATTAGTGATTTACCATGTATATATCGCGTAGCACTTTTCTTTACCTATACTATTTTTATTTACAGGGGTAATGTTAAAAGAAATTCCAGAATCAAATCTTATATTATGCTTCAGGGACGAAAGAAATTCTTTCTAAGTAATTTTTTATTAATAAATAATATGGCGATCGTTTTGACCTGGAAACAAAAGAAAGACGATATATTCTAATAAAATCTGACATATCCCTACTAACTTGGGTTACTCTCGGACGTAACATTTGACTCTCCACTCCTACTAATGTAATCTGACACTTCACTGGTCACTCGGGTAAGATTACCTTTAATCATATCCGTTGATGACCATCCTATTCTTCGATTTTTCCGAATCAACAACGCTTCCTGACGTATTGGCTAATTGAGTGCGTCCATTGACACAGTGCAAACTTTTTTTACTCCTTAACATGTTAACATAGGCGCTAAACAATGAAAATCGATCGAGTTTGTTTTCAATCGATTTTAGCTTGTATCTACCACTTCAGATCGACACGTGACCTGTTAGCGCACTCTTTCAACTAGTGCAGGAAAATTCATGCACGTGTGATAATAAGATTTTTTCAACTTGTTGCACAAATAACGATTATATTTCATAGAGAAATGACCTGACTCGGAAAAGTTCCGAACGTGTAGCATCTGATATAAAACAACTTTACTCATATGCTGTGGGCTAAAATTAACAGTATATAGTTTGGCACTGACTTCGCATCTCGGCAATATCTACTTACTTGAGCCAAAAGTATTCAGTAAATTTGATAGTAATGGAATTTAATATGCTCAGATAAATACAAATGGGTTTTCACGTGACGTTCTTTGCAAATAAATTTAAAAAGGGTTTTGTGGTTGACATTATCAAAGTTAGTTTAAAACTACCAGCGTTAATGCCATAACGATTTTTTAATGACCCCAGATCTGAAACATTTTTTAAAAGTGACATAATTACGTTTAGTATTAGTTGGAATTGTCGGACACATTTTTTTGCACGATTGTAGAATTCCAGATAGAAGCGGAGTTCTGTATAGTCGCTTAATACTTGATACATTCAATATGTATATTAGTTATTGAGAATGTGCCTCAGCCAACAAATGCGGGTGATTGAAGACACTAAAATGAAATTAGAGTAGATTATTTTTTATGGTTATTGTTTCCAAAAAAACCAATGTACAGACTACTCTTTTACGGGTATATTACGCATCTCATCGTTTTATATTCTAATAAATATTAAATGTGGCATTTATCACTTCCCCACAGGAATGGTAAAGCGCCCCGATAATATTTTATAGTATTTATGGTGCTTATGGTGCCATCCGTGAAACAACAATTATTACTTATTTACTACAAGAAACCCGTTATGGCAACGGTATCCCAAATTTTATATTTACCATTCGTCAATCATATGTTCTAACTATTACTAACATCACATTTTTCTACTTAATTAACGCTAAATAAGTGCACTTAAAGATGACTCTGCATTGCTAAACATTGGTCGTCTTATTGTCGAATTGCCATTTTACAGTTCATGTTGATTATAAATTGTTGACAAATCACAGCCCCATCTGATTCATTACTGAAATACCCATTACTGCCCTGCGTATCAATAAATTTTAAGTCGGACACCTCTAGGATAAATTATACCTTTCACAAGGTGTAGCTTTGTGAATAACACAAAGAGTACAACAATCGTACGACTAAATTGGACCATTTTTAAATGTCATCACGTTGTAATAATAAACTAAGCGGGAATCGACAGAATAAATTGTTCACATTATTCTGTCGTCCATTTTAAAAGATTTTCTGTTATCACATGATTTCGTAATTTCTTCTAAATTGATTCGTATTTTTTGGAATTATGTTCGTTTGATTGAGTAATTTCTTGTTTTTTGTATAATTTTGTGGAATATCTAATTTTCAAGGAAATACGTCTCTCATAAGAAATATTTTTATAGTGAAAATATTTACGATTACCCACTTGTAGCGTTTTCAGCTGAGGAAAACAGAAAATAAAAAAAACCTTCATAGGCACCTCGTCAAGCGAAGTACGTGACCAAATTTACTATGAGTAATATTTTCTCGGTTTGCAGAAAAACGGCCGTGTAAGATATTAGAAAATTTCCTGCTGTAATACTTGCGCTTCTGGAACTTCCAGCTCACGATTCGTGGATCTATAGCTATAATTGCTGTGTTAAAATATTGCTCAAGTCACACCTGATGTCACTGCACTTTTAGCAGTAAACAAACAAGATTTATTTATGATGGCAGCAACTGAACTTATATTATGATATCCGCCTCATTCTGAAAGTTGTACGTCGTTCTAATAAGTCCTTATCAGCCAATAAAAATTATTAAATTTAAGGGCTTTAGAGATAAAATAAATCTTATCTTACACGTCACCATCTGTTTCGTTTTAAAGCAATAATGTACCTTGACAATGAAAAACGTATCAATAAATTAATGTTCTGATAATACCCGCCTTTCGCTCTTAGATAGAGTAGAATTTGAATTTTTATGAGTCATGATCAATATCCAATGTTGTCACAAAGTCTAAAGTATTGTAGGAATAGTAGAGAATAATAATAATCATAATAAAATAGTAATAATAATCACAGTATATTTACGTTGTGATAACCCAAACATCCCTCTAACAAAATGGAACCTACATTGTGTTTTTTTGTGCCGAATTTTAAATGAAATCCGATTAAACGTTCTGAATCAATGCAAATATTTGAATATCATAAATTTAATAAAAACAAAGAAAAATCTGAATTAAAGTATTAATTGGATGCAAATATACAAGTTATTACGGGCGTGTGGCGGCAAATTTAAATTTATGGAAGTCAACAAGAGAACAAAATTTTAACAAAAATTGTGTACCCCTCTATCTAACGAAGAAACGTGCCGCGCTAACCAGGCTGTTACGGTCGCAAAGTCATGGTTGGAAGTCACGGCTATAAATAAGCTGACAGCGTTACGTCATCTTTTGTGCAGATGGCGCGGCTAACATCTCGACAAGGAACCACACACTCCGCTTCCACTACGTGTTTCTGTATTATTTAACCCCAGTTCCACTTAAATGTTCAATTTCTATAACTTTGATATTAAACGACAACTGAACAAGTGTCAAAGTTTTAAAAAAAGCAATAAATAACATTTAAATTCGCCATTTCACTCTCGTGAAATTTTAAACAGCAAAGAATTCTTATCTGAAATTAAGATTGGAAGCATTAATCACCAAATATTGACATGCAGATAAAAAGTTATGTGAGACTAGGAACTGCAGAGCATGACAATTTACGTTCAATTTAAATCATACAACAAAGGAAATTACTGAAGCTAAAATTGCGAGATAGAAAAAATTGTATGAGGTGAAAAATTGCAAACTAACAAAATTACATGAGGTTAATATTTTGTGTCCATTCGAGTTATTGGTTAAATTTTAATTCCTCCAAAGAAACACAAAAAAACATAACAGGCAATGTGGAGGTTCAAAATGGCGTCGGACAAATGCGTCCTTCAACGTGGTCGCTGCCGGATCAAAGAATTTGTCTGATGTTAAATTGTGCCACACTTTATCAACGATTCAAACAAAGAATTTACATTATGTTAAATTATGTCACACTTTATCAACAATTCAAACAAAGAGTTTACATTTTGTTAAATGATGCCTTGATCCAAGTGATTGGTTACTTAAATCCATTAGCTTTGAGAGTTTATATCGTGGACTGTCCCCAGCTTAACCCAAACAAAACTCATGATAAATAAATAACACAAAATGTATCCGGCGTTGCGAGAAAAGCTTCTCGGTGATGTAATTTTCCACGTTGCGAGAAAATGTCTCGGTACTATAATTTTCAACGTTACGAGAAAATGTCTCGGTAATATGTAATGATATGATGATAACTGCCTAAGAGGAGAAATTTTTAATTCCCCCGTACCTCAGTTATGTTATTCCAGAGTGGGGCAACGTTAGATTGATTTTACTGCCGTAAAAATTTAGCAATCTTGTGTGAAGAATTAAGAAGTGTTATAATGTAACTTATTCATAATTTGATGAACAAAGGACGAGTCCTGACTAAGTGAATTTCAGGAAATCTCCGATCAAATACTTTTATTTGAACAAACTTATGATTGTTAAATTGTGTTAGAACCGGTTAACGATTCAAATCCTAACATGAACTGTGAATTTACAAACAATAAAACATTTACACCACATGTTCGCGTCGGTTGAAAATTCACTTATTTCTGCTTGGAAAAACCGCAAGAATTAGGTACACGTGTTGGGAAAACTGTGGCGTCGTCGTTACGATTGATTTTCGTTAACCAAAGGCTCCCGATTACAGTATTTAATTCTTTTTATTTTTTCCCTTTGGAAGTGAAAATGTATGTATATATTCAAACTGCACTATTTTTTTTTTATTGAAATGTTTACAAATTAATATAATTACGCATTCAGCTTAATGTTGCCATATTTTCCGTATCGAAATCGTGAGTGTTGTATTTCAAGATAATTATTAATTTATGGATTTCGATTCTGATACGGAACGAAGTACAAGCGAATCGCCTAACATAACTGAAGCTCGGACATCCGTTTCCGACGAGATCTTGGCCAAAAGGCTGAAAGCTTCTGGTAAAACAAACTCAATTCAAGAAAACGGAACTCTGTTGTAAAATACAGCGTTTCGTAACAACCATATTGATTGAGTTGTTTGGTGAAATGACAGCCGCTAAATTTGATTCTGAAAGTCATTTGTTTGATGTCACAATTTTTACAGAGATGACGCGGAATAAAAAAATATAATTACAATTGGAAGCACGGAATAGTTTATGCGTTAATTTTCCGAGTTTAATTTTAAAAAAAGTCATAGGTGTACATGGATTCAAATGTCAAAATATTTGTTACTTATTCGGATTATCTTAAACTCCACTGCTGTGTTATTTTAACATAAAATTTCACACTACGAAAAAATTTTAATTTGGCCAACCAAGATAAATGTGAACAAACTATTCCGTGCTCCCCATTGTACAAAATATGTACAATTTTTGCTAAATATGCATATCAAAAATACGGTATATGCAAATTGCATGTAATACGCTCTCTTTATGATCACCACAGAAAAGTTGATGTTGAGTCATAAAAAATATAATAAATTGAAAAACACCATGTGATACCGGTTTGATATATGTTGTGCTTCAGAGGTGAGGAAAGTTTTGTCTGAATAACTACAGATTTTTGCCATTCCTGCGCTTTTTAATAATTTACTCGCCGTAAAAATACATTTTTTGAATATTTCGTACGTTAAAATAAACTTTGTTTTATAACATAGTTTACATAATTTGGATATATGATAATTTTATAGTTCGTCGGTTAAAGTAATATGAATCATCTGTGTCGCAGCATACGAGTTGTTAACCTTTACGTACGTCACATTTCCATCGGAAAATATCAGAACCCGGAAGAGGAAACCGGAGACCTTTCCACGCCACCTCCTTCAATAATTACTGAGGCTTTTATTCGGCTCAGGTGCCGTTTGCCTCCTAATTCCAAAAACTGATAAATAATAAATTAACCTAAAAAAATCGCCAATCACTCGACGCTATCTCGCCATTTTCGATCGTTCGTGACCAAACCCTCATATTTCACCACCGATTCGTCCACATATAATTGATTAAAAACGGCATTGTTCGCGTGTGTTGAACAAACTCTGATGTCACATCTGCAATACATTTCCCTTTTTCGTTGTAACGTTTTCTTTTTTTTTGCAGAGAAACCTCACCGAGTATTACAATGCGGTCGATTCACACAACATGATGATAATCTTTGCTTCGATGTTGTACGAAAGGAGGATAATCTTCACGTCGAAGAAACTAACGAGACTGAGCGCTTGTGTGCAATCGGCAAACGATGTCATCTATCCGATGATATGGCAACATATCTTCATACCGGTGCTACCTATGGCACTGATTGATTATTTGTTAGCACCCATGCCTTTCCTTATTGGTGTACCTGATGAAGTGATGAAGGTGAGTGTTCGGATTTTGTAAATTGTGGAAGCCAAGACGCTTGCTCATATATTGTTTCAATGAGTAACAAATCATCGGAATTGCGAGGAAGTTTAAGCGATAAAGCATTATGCATCGAAGATAAACTGTGTTCAGTTTGTCGGTCCTTGACACGTCATGTATATCTGCTTGACAGTTTTTCAGAAGTTGCTTTATACGGCTTACTTTGGTGGTTGCGTTGAATCGATAATACGAATTCGTTCGCCTGTATTGTTTCGTTAAATTAAAATTATTTCAGTTCTAAGTTCTAGGGATGACTCGATTGCAAATTCTGTTGATATATATGTAACAGCGAAATACTCCATAATTAAATTTATGTTTGCAAGCTCCATTTTATTTTCAATTTGACATCAGGAGTGGGTTTACAAATTTGATTTAAACTTTGCAACTATATTGATTGTTTGAAAATAAATTCGGAATTAAATTATTCGAGCGGGTCTGTTTTAGTTGGGGAATATTAGATATTTAGATCCTCTAGGATTAATGTACGGTACCGTTCAGGTGTTTGGGTATTCCCATTTGGGTTGTTAAATGACCACGTCATTACTTTATCATAATGCACATGAAAGTATGACATAAAAATTGTATGTAGTAAAGATTTACGGTTGTATGAACATAAAAGACGTTATAGGCGTTGTAAAAGTTACATCATATGAAGAATAAAGTGGTTTAATGAGGCGGTTGGTGTCACTTTTCCGTGGGTAGAGAAAAGCACAAAGGGTGTTTTGAAGGCACGTCATGAGCAATTATTATATTGTGGTATTAATTTAAATAACGTGCTGTTGCTAGTGCGACAGTTGCGTGATTACTATGTTTGTTCAGACCGGCCATGATTAGTGTGTTTACAATTATTGTTAATTAATTGTAGGCGTGTTTCACTAGATTTCAAAAATGTATAATTGGATATACGTATACAAAAGATGTTTTGCGGATAATTTCTAGACAAATCAGAATAATGCCTATCGAATCACAGAAAAAAATTGGTTGCTACATAGTTACTTGTAACATTTGTGTTTTTTCAATATTAATTATTTATTAATAAAAAAAATGTTCATGGCAAAACAAGACTTTAGATTTTAATAGACACAGCACCTATGATAATTTTTGTGGATGTGCGGTTGTGTGAAAAAATAATAAACTGTTTTGTTTTGAGGTGAACCACTATTTTTTTACTTTTACTGAATGTATTTTTGTATATATTTCCGTCACACAATTTCGTCTATTAATTGGTAACAGCAGTCTGTTTTATATATTCATATTTAACTCATCAAGCAAATGTGCCTCCTCCCATTTCAAAACGCTAAAACGCTAACCGAAGTTTGATTAATCATCCTCACCAACAATTTGATGACGTCAAATCAAGAGTTTCTACATTAAAATTACTTAAATGTTATACAATAGTGTAGTCCTACACTTGTGGTGTATGAATCCGCTTTGAGTTTTCCTCTCTGGAATCCAAATTTTCGCAGAAAATTCCAGACTACAATAACCTTTTCCGAACAAAGCCAGCAAAGGAGATCCGTGGATCAGGAAATCATTCTTTCTGTGGAGTTTTAAAATTCAGTGTCAATTTTGGTGACAATTATCAGGCTGACAACCTAAGAAAGGTGAAATTACTAGTATTCCGTTACCAATATATTTTTTTTCCTTTTTTTTCATTGTGCGTCGAGTGTATGTAGTAGTTTCTTAAATAAAGCGTAGGATTGTTAAACTGACAAACATTATTTAGAAAAAAAGCTATGTATGTATTTTAGTATCTTAGCCACAGCCTGAACTTCACTTATCTTGCGGAGGAAATCTTTTTTGAAATTTTTATGATCGTTAAAGCGTGACCGTACTTTGCACGTAAGACAGTTCAATCTGTGTTCTACTTTTTTTGCATAACCCGTGTGTATAAAAAAAAATAAAGGAGCCTGTTATAATATAAATTTCAAGCGAGATTTCCTTAAGCGAAATTTTGAGATGACGTCATCAACAAACAAACAAATTGCTTTGAGGATTTTACTATCTTCATGATAATCTTAACACATAAAATTTCACAGCAGTGAGTCCAGAAGTTTCAGAGATTATCTACCTAATAAAAACTTTAACAGTCAGACCCAAAGGGGAGACCAACATTTTTGTATTCAGTAAGCTTTAAAACTTGGAGAAAATATGATTTTACGATTTTAGACATTCGTTAAAGTTTCTCAGATACAACACTTTCTTGGGTTACGCTTAAATGAAAAAAAAAGTTAGAATGTACACAAAAGTAGCGAAATATTCTTAAAAAGTAGCCAATGTTACTGCATTCTACCATGGCCACTTGTTAAAACTGGCGACTATACATATTGTCATAAAATTATCGTGTAGAGTTATATTATCCGTTCACGAACTTTATATAGTAGGATTGGCCATGAAAATCTAGTGAGTTTGTTGGTATTCGATGCAGAAGAATAAAAATCCCCTGAACTTTTTTCGTTAGGTTATGTTTCATTGAATTGAAGGTTAAAAATTATGCCAGAAATATAAACATTGTTGCCGATACTTTCAGTTTTCAGTAGCAATAACCAAGTTAACGGTATCCATTTCTTAGAAAGCATAAAACTTTACGCTATTTAAAACAGTTATTCGGCTTTTTGTAAGTGTTTATTTCATATGTAAGGAACAAACACTAAAATTTCACTTAAACATTGTTTTTATATGAATGGGGGTCTACATACGACTATTGTCGCATGCCACATTTAGCATCTCTTCTTTAATTATTATCAATCATCAGTTCGTTCTGCTCGCCCAAATTTGTTGTCAAATTCAACACTATGTTTAAAGAGCCATTCCTGTCTTTCACATTTTTTACTACAAAAAGTAAAAATTGTCTAAAACCACCACACATTTTTGGTTCAACTCTGCCAAAGCAGAAATGAGCTGATTAACCATCCAATTTTGAAAAATTGTCCCGTCCATCGTTTTATGATAGTCTCTATCGTTATTTTTTGAATTTAAAAAATTGTTACAACCATCCAAGAACCCCGTTGAACAACCCGCATGGAGAATAGTAAACCTTGATCCTTCACTTTCAATTTTGGTGGGATTGCTTTTTAGATCAGTATCGTGCACCCAGCGACGAATGGACGAACCATTTTGATAGATCCATGTTTCATCCAAATACACGAAAGTCAAATTTTCAGAAGAATTTAGAAACTGTAAATATGTTCTCAAAAAAGTAATTTTAGCTGCAAAGACATGTTTTTGTTCACATAGAATTTTGCGACCATTTACTTCCCTGTGTTTATAACCCATTGACTTAAGAATTTTGTATAATGTGGTTCGCCCCCTTTTACATTTCAACTGTTTCCTAGAATATGCCAAAAGTGTATCTACAGTGAAATATTCGTTTTTTTTCATTAAGTTGCCAAATTTGTCGTTGCAGGTCTTTCCGAAACATATAACTTGTAAATAAATCCGTTGGTTTTCGCTTGCCAGATAGTGATGTTTTTAAATTTTGGTCCCCTGTTGATAAAATTTTCGCCACAGTTGATGTTTCCACCTATGAGAAAAAAAATTAAAAAATATTTTGCAGCGTATTTTTACATTACAGAAAATATGTTCGATACCCTCCTAGTTACTTCTTCGAAAGAAAGATCAGGCCTGTCTTTTCGAAACTGCAAAAAACATCTTTCTATTGCAATTTTTTGTTGCAGTAAAACTATTTTAGGCATTTTCTTTTTAAATACTGTCGCAATGATCTGTGAATCTGTCACAATGACAAATTATATATGCTGACAAAATGAAAACATTTGTTTGCTTGATTAAAAAATTGCGTCTAATAATTCTGATCTAATAAATGAAGTAGAAAAGTGGCAATCCAGCTCAAAGCAAATGTCAATCAGACTACTAACAGACAAAAAACTAAATCATCAAATCAGTTTATCCAACTTAAAGAAAAAATATCAAAGCCTACTTTACTATATAAAGATCGTGAATATTTTGCTTAAGTTTGTTTACCAACTTTTGCATGCAGACAAAGCTACTTTGTTCAACTTTATTGTTAGAAAGACAGTAGCGAGATTCTTCAGTTATTAATAGGTAATAAGCAAATTCCATATAGAGAAAAAACTTTGTAAATTAGTTGCTTTTGAAACCGACACTCACAGTCCACAGCAGTGTTTATTTAAAATGTTGTAAAATACTTCCCCAAGGCTTTTCAAAGCGTTTGATGTTATTCGTATTTTCGTTCGACTGGGCTCAGCATTTAATTTTGATCGAACATTTATGTGTATTTTTAAATAGATTTGCATTGGTTAATGTAATGTCCAGGTAAAATTTAAATCTGGAAATATATTATGTAACTTCCGTATTAGTATAAAGTCAAATAACAAAATTTAAAACTAAAAAAAAAATTAAATTTAGATTGTCATAAGTTTGTGTTATTAGACTAAATTAGAAAGAGTTACAATGATTAGTCGTCAATCATCACAACGAGGCGGCAAAATTCCCGAATTTCAAAGCCGACTTGACATACGAGCTTCTGTAATCAACTTGTATATCCTAAACCAATCAAAATAAACACGTACTTACTTAGATGAAGGGAATGTGCTGCGTTAAGCATCACGATGAAACTAGGCAATAGTCTTGAAACACGATCTCTGAAGAGCGTAATATGTCAACATAGTGGAATTGTTGAACCGCAGCAGACGGTAAAATTATTAAGAAATTCAGGATGTGATTGACATTACATGAAATAGCTGAACGTCGGGACATTTCAGTTTAACAAGTTTATCACATTTTGCATACTGAATCGCACTACAAGTGGCTGGAACACGAAAATCGGTACACTATATTATTATGTGACGTGTACGGAAAGTGACACATTTCGCACGAGACGGTTTTTCTTTTTCAAAGTTTGTCACGAAATAATTTTTTTATTTTAGTTTTATACACTATTTTTCTTTTTACTTTAATTTAATTGGGGACATGAAAAGTAAATAATTCTGAAGTATGTATGTATATTTAATTTCATGTATTATAGGAACTAAATTGAGAAGGATGATATTTTTTAATAATCTTAAAAACAATTTGATCCTGGCATTGGTGCGCTTAAAGTGTACTATAAGCAGCTGCAATTTTTACACTTAATTCTACTTCTGTCTCGTTAAGGTGGTCTTATTTATTTTTATACCCATCTCACTGCAAACGTTTTCATTAAGAAAACCTTTATCCACCACAATTTCATCAAAATAAGAATCTAATCTGTGTAGTAAACCACTTTGTTCGATTCAATTTTTTTTTTGTGAGAAGGACGCCTACATGCAGGACTAACGTAGGTTATAATTTTTGCAGGATTTCCGCCCGTTAGAGAGTTAATTGTGGTATTCTCTTTATAGTGGGATTACATGTTAATTCTACAATATAGGTTTTTTGTTTTTTGGCCAAATATTGCAACACAGTCTAAGATTATTATTCAACGTTTTCTAAAATTGTTAAAACATTTAGGAATAATCGCAAAGTATGCCTTTATACGTTAAGATTAGGTCTGACTTTTTTCTTGTATTTTGTGCCACAATAAAAAATATTGAATTTATTATAAAATTGCAGAGTGGATAAGTCCTTGCGTAATAAAGTAGAGATGGTACCCCAGTTAATATTTTAAAATCTTTATTGGTTTTTACGATATCAAATACTGTTATCGAATCCGCCAGTATTGACTTGTACACCTACACCTTCGAATTCGACTTCCACTTGTGTTGGTGCACTGTGACAAGTCTCTTTTCATTTAACATCAATAACGCTCGAGCGGAGGTATCTCGTTTGCATTTACAATAGTTGCTTTTGACGAGTTTTCAGAAGGATTCTACAAAAGTAACAGTTTTCGTTTGTCACAATACTCTTTATTAACAAAATCATCCGTAATCGCAACTTTTTACTTTCTAGGATGCCGAAAGCCATGAAAGTTCAAGTTAGGATCACTTTTGTATGCAGAACACGTAGACAGTTTTTTGTCCTTCGAACACTTCGAAAATAAGCCAAAGGCATTTTTTTATTAATTTAGAATTGTAGAAGTTATTTTCGGTTCCATTTCTTCGAAAATTCCAAGAATTTTAGCGGGATTGATCAAATGAAAAAATGTCAATTTTCGATGAAAAAAAAATCATTTATCAAACCAAATTTTTCAAAAATTTTAGTCCTGGGACATTAATATTTTCTGTTTTTCAAATAAACTGGCGAGATTTATATCCCAAAATTCTTTTAAGTATTTTTAAGCAATTTTTCAGAATTCTCAAATTTTCAATACCTTCCTCCACCGTACAAATTTTTTTAGCGTTTTTTGAGCATGAATCGGAAATTACTCAAAGACATTTTCTTGTAGATTTTAACTGGTTCTTGGGCTTCATTTCATCAAAAATCCAATAATTTTTCCAGAGCTGATAAAATGAATAAGAATTTTCAAGATCAAAGTATATTTGAAAAATTTCATTTCAAACTGAATTTTTTGAAAATTTTGGTCGGGGACCATCAACACGTTATGTTTTTGAAACACTTCAAATTTTGATCATTTACTTCTATTGCCGTAATAACCACGTATATAAAAAAATATTAAAATATGCTTACTATTAGTGGGTGTTCCATGTCACCGAGTATATTTTAGGAATATCGTGTAGACGCTAACCAAAATTTGGCTGATCATCCCACCAACAATTTGATGACGTTTCTTCAATTTTTTTGTAGTAAACGCTATTTATTTATTTTTTTAATAACTTATTCTTGTACTTGTAGTTCAGGAATCCGCCTTGAGTTTTTACTTTTTAACCTCCAAAGTTTCGCAAAAAATCCAAATTATATGTCAGCTGTTTATACTAGTATAAGCTACCCCGTTTAATCAATGCCCGTAATCAGTATCCAAATGACATAGCGGGTGACGTCTCCGACTTGCACGCTGGAAACATTTTGTTTTTTTTTTTTTCTTCTTAAACTGTTGCTGTTTTTATATACATTTTTCCTTCCAGACCATAAGCTAAGGAAGTATTGTAATCGAGTCCATCGGGCGACTGGCTATTTCGATGTTTTCTCGACGTTTCATTACCCTTTGAGTAAGAAAAATTGGGTCTCTAGTTTTCGTCTGTCCAGATTTATTAGACAGATGATCTCCGAAACTAACGGACTGTCATATGTATGTTAAGAACATTATTATGTACATGGTAAAACGCTAACCAAAATTGCATCCCTACTGACAATGTGATGACATCCCCTCGAAATTTTTCATAACAAGTAGGATTTAAATTTTTATAAAATAACATACTCCTGAGCTTATTGTTTATGAATGTCTTCCAAATTTTCGAAAAAAAAAAAATCGTACAGCAACCTTTTTACTAGAGTTTCTATAAGGTTATTCGTCAATTCCTCACGTAAAATGTTCCGACTTGTAACGCGAAAATCGCGCACGTTTGAATGTGGCGTGTTTTTGTTCATTCTTTTACTTCTATTACCTATATATTTCTTTATTATTAGTATTACACTGCACGTGTTGAAATTGACATACTTGTGCTGGAAATACGTTAACTTGCGCACAGTGGTGTAGTATGGGTGATTAAATTATGAGATATTATTGAATTCAGAAGAACAAGCTGTATAAGAATCGCTTATAATATACAATGTCAATAAAAAAAATTGGATGTCGTAGACAAACGCAAAAAAAATATATAGAGTGTCAAAAGACTTTTATGGAATGTCATTTAGCTTGATACACTGTTCCTGGTGATATTACCTATATTTGTTTTATTGTATATTGCAATCATTTTTTTTATTTTTCAAAGCGGGTTTTGTTGGAATATACTACACGTTATGTTTAAATAAATAACCTTAAACTAATTTTTTTCTTCGTTTACGCTAGGAAAGTATTGTAATCGAGCCATCGGCCGGTTCTCTCCTTTTATCTTTCTCGATCTTTCATGACCCCCAAAGTACGAAGAAATAGGTCTCCCGTTCCCGTCTGTTTGTTTGTCAGTCCGTCTGCCGTTTGTCCAGATTTTTATCAGACAGATAATCTCCGAAACTGCTGGACTGATTGTTGTCAAATTTTATTTCTGTTTTAAGAATATCGTGTAGATGGTAAAACGCTAACCAAAATTTGTGTAATCACCCCACCAACAATTTGTTGACGCCTGCTCGTTATACTGTATAATTAACATTACCGAAATTGTATGAAGTAATATACTCCTGTACTTGTGGTTTACGATTCTATTTTGGTTTTCTTTATTATTACTGTTTTTTTGTTGTTTAAACCGTCCTGTTTTTTACGAACGTAGTACGAAACCCTGTTACGTCAGGCTTGATTCAGTAGTAGAGTTTCTGCCTAACAGACCCAGGGTTGATGGACTGAAACCAGCGGCGGGATATCTTTTTTTTTCATTAGATTAAATAAATTTAATAAAATGTATGGCTCTTTAATTTTTTATTGATCAAATTAAGAACGAGTTACCCCATTTACTCGAAAACGTGAAAACACACCTTTATTTAATATTGATTAAATTAAAATTATAGTAATAATATTTTTATCCCCTGTTTTGAGGCGACAAGCTCATTCAAATCAAACCAATTTCTACGCGACATTTTTCCGATGCATACATACATGTAAACACGTGAAATTTTTATTATTGCTGAGAGGTCATTTTACTTATTGCCCGTAATCTATGGAAGTATAGTAATGGGCGACTTGGTACTTTCATATTTTCTCGACGATTAATGACCTCTAGACAGGGCTGTAGCTAGGGAGAGGCCAGGGGATGCTGAGCCTCCTCTAGTTTTTGCTTCCTCTAGATCTAGACAAGTTATAATCAACCAAATGTGAATTACAACATCGAAGATCAAAATAAAATGCAATGTTTTATGTAATAAGCGGAAGTCAAACGAATAAAGAATTGCAATCCGATTATTACAATTGGTAGAAAATGTCGTTTAGCGTAGTACTTATAAATGCTTTTCAGTGCATTGCACCGCTTCTGCTACATCTTTTTTTTTATTTATACCTACGTAAACATGTACTTTTGATTTGCAAATTTGTAGAACAATGAACTTATTTCCTGCTGTTAAACTTATCTTAACTTTTATTATTCTTATTCAAATATTACGTTAAACCGAACGATGACATTTATTAACTTACAACATCGTATACTGTGGCCACAAATTATTTGTTTTTATGTTTTGAAATAACAGGAGAAGAAAATTTTTTGGGATGATTTTTAGTGATTTTTATAAAAAAATTGGTCTGCCGTATCCGTCTGTCTGTCACCTGTGTCGATTTTTAGATTTTTATTAGACAAATAGTCTCCGATATGGGTGGACCAACTATTGTCACATTTTATATGTACATATTTTGGAAATATTGTGTAGGGGATAAAACACTAACCAAAATTTGTCTAATTATCTCCACGAAGAATTCGATGACGTCACCTCGAAATTTTGGTTTGTAAATGCTGTTAAAATTTTATAAAATGACATCCCCCTATACTAGGGGTTCATGAATCTGCCATGAGTTTTTTTGTAAAAAATTACAATTGTGTACTGATGTTTTAAACGAATATAAGAGCCACGAACTGAAAACAGTGGTCTCATTTTTTATTGGTAATCTTAACCTCATTGAACAATAATTTCAGTTGAAATTTCGTCAATTTCTGCACAAAATGTTCACCTGTGTCTTCTATGACATGAATTAGTGCAATTGTTATAAATGTAAATAAAATTTCTTTTAAAACTATAACATTGTAAACGCTTTGCCGATCCATCTATATAATGAGTGAGAAACAAGTAATTTTGACCATGAATTTTTACTCGGTAACTGACGTCAGAAAAAAAACCTGAAACTCTGTGAACTAATTTACTATTTTTATTATGTTCGTGCTAAACATATGTTGTCGGTTATATTGAACTCATTTTACCTAATTTTCAGCGAAATCAATCAGCAGTAGCAATCAGTTCCGGTAGCCGAAATTGATAACACCGAAAATTATTCACTTTCGGCTGGACTTCCTCATTCTCATACAATTACACATCTACATACTTATCTTTCAAGGTTCACTTGTAGAATATTAAAATTCCGCATTATAATAAAAAATCGCTTCCCTATCTTGTAAATTAAAAAAAATTACATCCTGTAGCAGCTTTTGAACTACACGGTTGTCCATTTAACAACTGCGAAACTCCAGCTTAGTAAAAGTTCCACAAAACAGGCTCGGCTTTATTAAATTTCCTGCTATTTTATCAGGGCGTTTCACGTATCTGGCTGTAACCACCCCTAATTATGCTTGCCTGCCATCGTCAATTATGCTCTTACCGTACAAAGCTAAATATTGAAATTGAAACCAGAGAAAGTAAAATGCGTAAATTTAGGTGATTCGTTGGATGCTGTCAGTGACTCACTTGAAATAAATATGCATAAATTATGTAGCAAGAACGCATACACAATGTGTCTATTATTTTCCGACTTTATGTTGAATAAACCGACTCGGGGTCATTTGCTTTCTGTAGGCAGAATTAAATGCGTAATTACGGTTCTTCTTTCCATTTTACCTCCGTCGTACATTTTTATTGTTTTTATTATTAAGTCGTGTTGTAAATTACGTCGGTAATGAAAAGAAGACCGGCGGCGAATTAATTAAGAACAAAATTACACAAATTGAAGTGTTTTATTAATTTTTACAACATCTTGCTCCAGCGCGACAGACGGCAAAAGTTTAATTTCTGTATTCAAGTGGTAACACTGATAAAGACAAGGAAGTACCTTTAATTTATACAAAATGTGCGGATGCGTCTATCTCTGTTATTTTCAATTTGTATGATTTTACATGAATAGTTACGTTGTGTATTCCCGTTGCAACTCCGGATCAATTCAATGATTCAGCAGTTCGGAATTCCATCGGTTCCGGTCATTTCCGGTTCTTTTTTTCATATTCTGTGCACCTTTATTATTGTTCACAAGGGCACTGCTAATTAACTCTTTGTCTTATTAGCATTGCCAACCGTAAGATGTACTTGCGTAATTAAGTCGAGGTTTCTGCATACGTGAGAGCGTGTTTGAATTCGCTGTGGAAAAAGTCGGTTTACCCTCCATAATAATTGCGATTTCGTTTTGGCAGGGTTTGTTTAGAGTCGTGCCTTAACGACGCATAATATAAACAGGTGTGGTTAATGTTCTCTGAATGGTTATACAAAAGATTTCTATACACAATGGAAAGTGGGTGGGTAGTTTTTAGAATTTAAATATGGCGATGACGGAAAAACGAAAACGAGACTTTCTTTTTCAATTTGGAATGTTTGCGTATTTAAATTTTCATATAAAGTGTATCACGAAGAATTTTAACGAGATTTTCCTACTGTAATTCTTTGTAAATGAAAATCACAGATCCGAATAAATAGTTAATTACTTATACCGAGTTTACTCAACAGTGTATTGCAAGAGCAAATTATTCAAATAAATGCTTTTCAGTATTTGAAGTTACAAACATTTTGTCCTGTAAATGTTAATACAGATTTATGTGGTGGAAAATTTCGTTTACAGTCAACGGATATAATTGGTGCGTATTTTAAAGCACTGATTACATTAGCTTTTAAATCAACTTTAATATTTTCATAACGTCCATTCGAAACTTTGCCTATTTGCCAGTATAATTCAAACCCACCGTTTTTCTCTGGAAATATTAAAAAAAAAACAATTAAGTATTCAGTTTTTTAAGAAACTTTGAGAATATTTTACATGCAATGTACAGTGGTAATAATTCAGTTTCAAATTAATAATTTGAGTTTAATAAAACAAGTTCATGATGCGGAATTTTTTGTTGCAAATGATTTACATTTTCAGACGCGCTGGTATTTTAATCAAAATTTTTAATTAATTTTTTCGTAGGCTGAAGTTTTCAGCACAAAGCAGATAATTTTCAGTAATACCGTGTGACCAGAAATGACTGAGTCTGCGTTTATGTTGGCATAACTGAAGTAAGTGTGTGACAGATATGTCAATCGTGGCATGCAATAAATTTAGGTTATGTTTTGAATACATTGTGCAAATTGAAAATGTCAACAATTGTCAATCTTGACAACCGGAAATAATTGAAAACATCATGGTACCAATTTCGACTAAAAATTCAGGGTTGCCAACAGACTCAGTCATGTATAAACCATTTATATAATTGAATTATTAATGGAGATTTTAAAAATATTTTTGCTGCAGTCTAATTAAAAAAAGTAAGATTTTCAGAATTATTAATGTCATAATAAAAATAAATATCTATTGATCCGTCAAAAATTGAAATATATACAGAAATCAAGTTGATAGAAAACGTCAAAATTAAAAATTAAAAGCTTATGAGATGACGTAAAATTCACTCATCGAAACATGTATAAAAAACTTGCTTCAAGTTATTTAGAGAGAACTTCTCTCAGCTCTGAAGCACAGTCAGATAAGTCAATTTTATTTTAAAAAAATATAAATATTAAAATACAAAATATTAAATAAAATGTATTTTTGTTCTACAATTATTACTATTTTCCAAAAACTGACATGCATAATGTTCACAATAGGCGTAAATTAATGATATTGTAAGTAAGTTTTAGTTTACAAAATTTTGAGATGACGTCAAATTTTTGGGGAGAATGACCAGACAAAATTTGGTTAAAGTTTTTCCGTCTACGCGATGTATAGTTTTGGAAATTTCATTCTACCCAATAAAATTTTATTGGCAATAACGAGACGGACAGTACGATAATAGCAAGTGCCGGTCATCCCCAGATGTTAGAAAGCAGAGTAATCCAGGTCCGGACAGGGACCATCGTTACTCACGAATGAAAATGACCATTATTTCATGAGTAGAACTACCTGGTAAATGTTCTCCGACAAATTCGGGTGAACTGGTGTGGGCCATAAATATTTCTTATCATTGTACTACTGTCCGTCTCGTTATTCTCAATAGAATTTTATAGGGTAGAATGAAATTTCCAAAACTATACAATATTTCGAAACAGTCAGTTCAATAGTTTTGCAGTAAAAATACATCAATACACGCCAAGCGACAGACAGACGGAAATAGGAGTCCTACCGTTTAGGAAAATATAAAATAGATCCTGTTATAAAAGAAGTGTATAAAGAAAATACGTCATATTCACGTATTCGACATATCTTTTAATACCCTGAAATATTCTGCTCTTTTACATCTTGAAAACGGATAGACATATTGAAATTCTGTAAACGCCATTATTTTTAGCTTGAAAGGTGAAGCTTAAATTAGTCCATTCCAAATATGATATACCTATATTTTTCAATTGATTTTAATGTTGTAAAAATTGTATCTATTTATTTCATTTCCAGTGTTTTATACGCTATCACAATGCGTTATAGAAAATATACGTTGGCGTTAAAAAAATATCTAAAGTTATTTAAACGAAACTTTCCTTGCCTCTGAAGTACAGTCAAACAAATGCAGCTCCTTCGAAAAATAAGAAAATGTAATTTTGCGAATTTTATTTGTCTTTTTGTGACCAGTCCTGTTGTTAAAAAAAAGATATGCGTCAGCATTTAAAATTTAGGTTCTGCGCCTGTTAATTCACATGTCAATTATAGACTAATCTGAGAAATGGTTACTATTAACAAGCTCATAACGTCCTAGGGCATTATAGAGAGATCAGCGAGCGTTATGATTTTATGCTAATTTAAATTTTCTTTTGCTTCTGTAGCTTTTTCAACCATTTTTGATGAAATTTACACCTATTAATTTAAACTTGACAAATGAGGCTTAAAATAGGCAACTTCTAGTAAATCGCAGTTGTTATTTGTGCCGTAGGAACGCTTTGCCAAAGCTTACTAGTTTCGAATTAATAATCAATCAAAAATCAAATGTTATGTGCACCACGGACGTCTTATAACGCCTAGATATACAATTATAACCATTTGGCAGATAACCAAGAGGAAAAATATTTTATCAGTATACATGCATAACTTCGATTGTTTATGTTTATACATATGCGACTATTAAGCATGTACCAAGTTGCTCAGTCAGAATAAGTGGAACAATCTAAACTATTTTGTCTCCTCAAAACAGAGGAGGCAACTAAAATTATTAATTAATTTGAATATTATTTTCAGTAAGTAGCTATTATTGTAATAATTATTATTTTATTATTCAGTATAGGAGGGCGCAACATTACTGTATTTTCAAAATTTCGAGAATCGTGGTGGGTGAATCGTCTTTGAATTTATTAATTAAAACAGTAATAGCCCATTGGTCAATAGAACCAGCTATATTTTCATTAGTAATACATACAACAAAGCTACCAGCTCGTGCAGTTTGGATTTTTTGGCGAAAATTTTGGATGCTAAGGCTAAAAACTCAAGGCGGACTCATGAACCACAAGTTTGAGAGTATATTATTTTATAAAATGTGGATGGGAGTTACCATAAAAACATTTCAGTATGCGTCATTTAATTGTTTAACTTACGGTCGAGAAGTTGCGTCGCAACACGGATGGCATATACGCAGAATATTTACATTGTGTTAGATAAAGCTCACCCTTCGAGCTAATAACAATTACGTTTACAGAATGTCAAAATTCTCATTAGCCTCTTCTTAGATTTTGTAGCCATAGTTTAGTTTGAAAATTCCAATACGCCGTTGCCAGTTATTCCAGCTTTCTTGTTTTTTTGCCAATGTAAAGGTTAAGAAAAAAAATAATAATTAATGTTAATGTTAAGACCTATACTGCAGTATTACATGGAGAGATGATCAGAGGTACGTACTCCGTTGTGGTATCAATTAAATTGAATTTTAATGTACGGAGTGTTTGTAAAAGAATTTAATGGTCCATAGTCTATCTTTAAAATTCTGATGCGACGTTTCCAGGTTATCCCGATTTTCTTGAATTTTTTAATAGTGCAAGGGTTCATAAAAATGATTCACAATAGAGTTATTTTTAAAATACGCGCTTTATTGTGGAACATTTAAGTATTTATAAAAAAATCTAAGGCTTTACGACTTTGAATTATCGTTTTTGGAGTTTTTAATACCTTTCTTTTCGTATACGATGCGCGCCGGAATAGTCTGAACTGAATCTGAACATAGACATGTAACTTCGCGCGATAGAAGGAGAGGAATCGAACCCCACATATCCCGCTTGCCGGGCAGGTGCCTTGACCACTAGGCTAAAGAGCGGCTGATCTTTACTTCGGTTACCCAGCTATTACGGTGCCGCCACAAATGTAATCATGACGCGCTGGATTGCCAGGCACTCAGTGCGGGTGATAATCACTGAATTTAATAGTCACTTATTCCATAAATACAATTAACGAAAACGGAATTCGTAAATCGGCTAAGTAAATGAGAACGGAAACTAACAGCAGAGTGCAACGAGGCAATATTATTCTATTCTCAAATAAACGAAGTGCAGTGCATTGCAGTTACGGGCTGCAGCCCATAACTGCAATGAATTCCCATCCCGTACGAGCCGTACCGAGTTTGGTCTTGTCTAACCCGACGGCCATCCGCTGTTTATTATTATAATAATTAATTATGATATTTCTATATGATAAATAAATAAAAAAAAGTATATTTTATAATAAACAACAATTGACAATACATGGATATTTACTTTAATTAACTCAATTATCCATCATTTATCATAATTTTGTAAAAAAATCCAATTGCAACAAATTTTTGGTTTTTAATATTTTTTAAGAGAAAATGAATGACTTCGCCTCGTATACGTATTTATTTTATACAACTTGACAACGCAGAGTTAAAACTCCATCCGTGCGTCCCTGGGTCGACGCACTCTTTTTTCAAATACAACACCCTATATTTTATTAGTGCACCTTACTCTATTTTTTCTTTGGGTGTATCTCTCACAAAAGTAAACAATCACAATAACCATCAACTTTAAATTTAGAAAATACTTGACAAAAAGGAAAGAGAACAGAGAAACAGAATAAGATGCAATAATAAAATACAGTGAAAAAACTGAAATATCGAGATTTGAAAATTATAATTAGAATTTTTATGAACACTGTATATATTAAGACTCAATGTCGTAACAGAGATTTTAAAATTAACCCTACTACCATTTTTTGTGACCTTTCCATTGTTCAAAAAAAAAAAAATAGTGGAATAACTTGGCAACGTCACATCAGAATTTCACACATAAAGTGTACTTGTGCGGCCTAAGAAGAGGCCAACAAAATATGTAAAAATATATAGGGCATTCCATTAGAAAAAACAAAGTTATATGCGGGGTTAATTATTTGTTCTTCTGTCGAGTGGGAATGGGATGGGAACTAATAGAATATAGGCTGCAAAAATGTAAAAAAAACTCAAATCGTAATTTTTTTCTGCTGTACTATTTGCTATAAGATTTATTTCTTATTTCAGAAGAAACAAATGAGAGAACGGGTGGGTGGGCGGGGCTAAGATTAGCCTTCTCTACAGAGTTTTATAAGCAAACAGTATCCCCTCCCACCCATTATTTTCTTATTAGAGGGTATATCCTTTACTAAAAATAACCCTTCCTTAGCAAGTATTAGCCCCACCACCCGCCCTCTTCTTATTCTAACGATAAATTTGGTTTCTCTAAAGTATGAGTTACACCTTTCATTCAGAGCCGATAAAATTAATCAATGAAATGGAGGCGGGGTGGGTGGGCGGGGCTAAGATTGACTTTTTCTACTGTCTTATAAGATAAGCAAAGAGTAGCCCCCAAACCCATTATTTTCTTATTAGAGGGTATATCATTTACTAAAGACAATCTTATCTTAGCAAGTAGTAGCCCCACCCACCCGCCCTCTTCTTATTCTAACGACAAATTTTGTTCCTCTACAGTATGAGTTACACCTTTCATTCAGAAAACAGTGGTGATAACCCCGTTCCAAAATTACAACAAATAACTGAAATATTGATTTTTTAAAATACGTGATGCAAAAATTTGAACAAAATTTAAAAAATATATGATAATAAATTGGTAAAAAAAACTGCCCTCGCAGTTATGTAGTGAAAGTTATGGACAAGTTACATTTAAAATTTTATTACAATAAGCGTGTTAATAATGAAGATATTACATTCTGAAAATATATTGATAACACCATAAGAGCCAAACGTAGCGACTCCTCTTAATAACAGTGACTACTGTTTCTAGGTTTTCTTCAGTTGTACGAGTTCTCCTAGACGTTAAAATGCTTTAAAAAGTAAAAATGACAATTTTCGTGATGATCTTGATCAGATAAACCTTGAATTGCCCCGTCGTTTTTAATATTTGTCTGATTGATTCCCCATCACTTCGTCTTTGCCTAACTCTGGTGATTACCCAAGTTTCGCAAAAATTAGTGTTGAAATGGTGCCATACAGTGGCTGCTTAAAAATGATAGTTTTCCTGTTTTACAAAATTTCTTCAGTGTGTTTTGTAATATCGAAAGGGGACAGATGACACAATTAGGGGAAGAATTTTGATAAATGTATTTATCGTTATTACGAAACAACACTATTAAACATAAAACCAACTCCCAAGAAACAATGGATGATAAAGCATGAATTAGTTTCTGTGGAGCCGTTAATTTACCATTGATTCTTACGGAGATTTAACGGGGGCAACTTTTTGCCGATTTTAGCGCAGCAACAGCCTTAAGCAGGGATCAGTTTATTAACTTGGCACCCCGATAATTGTGTGATTAAAAACAATAGTCCAGTTTAGTACAGACAGTTTTGGGCGATAAGTATTTATCGTTTTCAGTGGCTGTAATTAAGAATTATGGCCAGTTTTTATATTAAAAAATAACAAATGTCCTGGTAGTGAACCTTTTCTATCAAAATTCTCAAAATCTTTACTTGTATTTCTTTTAAATTGGAAGAAAAAGATAACAAATCAATTTGATAGCGAGAGTAGTGGACGATTTATTTCTGAACTTGAATTGATGTGGATTTAATGGCTTACTGAATTCAAGTTGTCCTGTAAATCAGATATTTAAAATTATCCGCTTTTGTTATCGTCGGTGCGAGTGAAATCTAAACTGGCTACTGATTTTTGTTATGATGCCTTTTTTATCATAGAGGTGAATTACTCATACTAGTAAAGAAGCAATTGTATTTATTAAATTAATTCAGTTTGTGGTATAACTGTGGTACACCTTAATGTTTTTATAATATTAGGAATTTTTAGAAGTATTTACTTTTCGATTTTTATTTATATTGTTGATAATATTATTCGTTTTATTTATTCTAAAACTACACGAAATTGAAACCTGATAATATTTATATTTTCTTATTTACGCATGTAGAAAATTTGAAAATTCGGTAAATATTGTACAGAAATTTGTTTCCTCTCCAAAAAGTCGATAACGTAATTTCAAGGTTTTTTTGATGAGGAAATCACATTTTTACAAAGACGTTTGTCTGAGTTTTATTAACTCATAATGTTAAAAAAGATCGCATCAAGACAGATTTTTTTGTAATTACGGAGAACAACAGCAAAGGCAAGATGAGTGTTATGTCGTACACAAAAAAAAAAAATAATATAGTGAGACCCTTTGGTATTCACCATGTTCAGAGACAAGAGAAGAGACGTGCAAATAGCTTTTTTTATGTTCATGTAATATATTCTCCAATTTTTTTATCCCACTAGTATTTAAATCTCTGGAAGATTTGTTGAAATAAAAAACAGATGATTTTTATGTCGAAAAAGTGGTGACAATTTTATAAGTTTAAATTAATCAATGGTGTGTGGTCAAGATAAGAAATAATATTCTGAAACATTCTGTTTATGTATTATATAATGAACTGGACATATCTTAATTTAATTTACACAAAAGTTCAACAAACAGATTTTATTATAGCAATTAAAACAAATGATGTTACAAATAATTTAATCATATCGCAACAGCATGTATTGTTATGAATTGAGGATAATTTTCACAAAGAATCCCTGGATTCGTTAAACTAATCACACTCCGTGTTAATTAAGGTATTCAAATGAACTTAAAAAGTCGATAAAACTGAAAAAGTAATAACTCAGAATTTCGATACTACACCCGTTGTTATCCGTTTTCAACATGTTTCAGAGCCCAACCATACCTTTGAAAAAAAAAAGATAGAATGATGAAATAGTTCGTAGATATTAAATTAATAATCTATTTACTTAAATAGCACATAATTCCTAATCGATACTCCGTCTGTCAAAAGACATTCTTTAACCTTTTTTCTGCCTACGAATAAACTTTCCCTCGGAATCAATCGACCTCTAGCTTAATCCGAAGCCCCGCAAGGCATCCCAGCAATACTAAATAATTACACCAAAAACAAGCAACCGCGTTTATGCAAACTCCTCCAACAAGTCCATATATTACAGTATCTCGAATTTTCGTGTTTTCATTATGTAAATTTTCAGTAATATATGTGGCCAATTTTCATAATGCTCAACTTAGAGCCGAGACGCTGAACACGACTGTTCGTATCTCGGCAACAATGAGACGTTCACAATTCTGATTTAATTTAAACACATCGTCTTGGAACAGCAACCGAAACAGTTGCATCACAGACGTTCGTCGGGATTTAATGGTGTTTTCGATCTTTGTTCCAGAAAGTGCAAAGGCACGAAATTGGCGAAGTGGTCATTTTGGACGCTGACGCGAACACCGTAAGCACTCCGTTCGACGATCTCAACAATCTACCCCAAGAAGTTGTAAGTAGAAGTCCAACTCCGTTTTAATAATTGTTGTTGTTGTGTGCGCTTAAATTAATGTGGCTGTGTTTTCTGATGACCATTTTCCTTTGATGAGACTAAAATTAACGGCAATACTAATCTAAAAGAAAACGGAAATGATCATTAGTTTGTTGTGAGTATTCGGTTTTCCGGTTTTCCTGTCGAGTGTTGATTGACGTTATCAATAAATTATTCTTTGTAGCACTGTCCAAAAATTGCGTTGGAAATTCAATTAATTTTCTTTATAAATATTGAATCACTAAATCGATTGTGAGTAAATGTTTAATTTGTTTCCAGATTTAGATTATTGTCGTTTGACAAGTTCTGATTGGATTATGTTAACTTTATCAACAAAATTTTTGTTAAAAGGATGCGTATGACGCCGTGGCATCATTTCCTGCAAATCATGTTATTACGCCGTTACGTGGAGGCCTCAACTTTAATGTTGTTATTATTTTGTTGCAGACATTTTTCTTTTTTAACCCTGAAATTATTTATAGTTTGGAACTAACGTCGACGTTTTTGAGAGCCAGTTAAATGAAAATACTTGTGCTTCTCTTGATTGTTAATCGTTTGTTATACTACGTGATTTTTAGTGAGCCAATTTTTTGTATATTAAATCTTACTTACGTTTGATTTGCATTTGACGTAAACATATGTATTGCAATAAATCGCTATAATCACGTCGTATCATCTTTATATCTGACGTAAGTAATTGAAAAAACACTGATACAGTAGAATAATTTGAACTAAGTATAAGACAGTTGTGCTTCTAAAAAATAAAAAATAAAAAATGTGTTAACGTTTTTTTTTTTTTTTCAAAATACTTTAACTGAAATTCCTAGGATTTAAATAAAAAGCTTTTGAGCGACTTGCTAATTTCACACTTTTTAATAGCGACTTTATTTTATCCATAATTAGTGGACAAATTGCTGTAAAAATTTATATTTGTTTTAAAAATATTGCCCAAATGGATGTGATAACGTCATCTCAAAATTTTGTCAAATAAATCCTGTTGAAAATATGCGATATATAATGCTCATGTACTGTTGATTTATTAATCCTTTTTATTTTTAATCTTGTGTGTGTATTTTATTGGAAAAAAAAATCAAAATCGTCCAGCAAATTTAATATTAGAAATTGCCCTGGAATTGGTAAATCGATAATCAAAATTTGTCTATTCCTTCTAGAACTCTGCGCATGCGTTGTCTTTATGTACTTATTCTATTGTTTAGAACTGCTTATGCAAGATGTTTTAAAAAATATATATACGGAGCAACATGTTTTATTGATTAAATCGAAATGGCTTATCTCATTTTCTTCAACTTCTGGAAACCTACCAAATTGATATAATTATGTGTAGTAAAAAGTTGTTGACGTCATCACAAAATTTTATTTAAAACGTCAGCCCAGTATGTTGTTTATGTATAAATTTAAATAATCCGCTTCTAGTTTTATTTGAACTTATCGTGGAATCAAATTTTATAATGAATATATCTTTCAACAAACTGGATTTGATTTTTTGATTATATTGATCTGTTCTAAGATTTTTTATTTTAACCACTAATACTACATTATTTTACACCTTTGGATGCGCATTGTTTTAAAAACACAAACCAGTTTCCGTAACGTTTCTAGAAAATTAATCATAGTATTACTTAGAAAATTCGAAAATAAAAAATTGTTATCAGTTTTGGAATTTTGGGGACACATATACAGGGTGAGTCACTAAGCGCATTCTCCTAGATATATTATTAATTATTAAAAATTACAAAAAAAACAGTTAAAAACTAAAGTGGTACAGTTAAAATTATTTTCAACTATACAAAGTGTTTTGTTTTTAAGACGTAATACAATTTTTTTTTTAATAGAGTACCCTGTATATTTTTCCGTCCGTCTGTGTGCTGTCCCGATTTTTAGTAGAGAGATAATCTCCCAAACTACCAAGTTTTTACTCGAAACGTCTAGATTTTTGGAAAAGAAATCAAAATTATAAAACAACATTTTGCAATTTAATTTTGAATCTGCAAAACCGAATGCTTTAAAATATTCCAGATGTTTTAAAGTTATGATAAGCATAATACATTTTTAATCATCATATATTTGCTGAATAAATCCTATCTAAAATGTCGAAAATATGATGAGTGTACAGAAACGTGTTTATCATTACATTCATATTTTTGGATTTCTTTATACAGACAGAGTGACAAAAAAATTAAGGAGTTCGTGTATTTATATTAGAAATATCATGTAGATGGTAAAACTCTAACCAAAATTTGTCGAATCATCCCCACCACTGATGCGATGACGTCACTTCAAAATTGTACATAGCAAATGACTCTTAAATCGTATAAAATAACATAGTTCTACACAAGTAGTTTATGACTCCGAATAGAGTTTTTACCCGAAACGTCCAGATTTTTGAAGAAACAAATCAAAATTATAAAACAACATTTTGCAATTTAATTTTGAATCTGCTAAACCGAGTGCTTTGAAATCTTGTAGATGTTTTAAGGTTACAAACAGCATAATAAATTTTTAGTCAAAATGTATTTGCTCATCCCCTCCAAAAAATTGATGAGTCTGTACTTGAAATGTATCATTCCATCCATATTTTTTGGATTTGCATATACAGGGTGACCCAAAAGAATTAATGAATGCCTAAATTTATTTTATTGATTAAACCAGGAACTGTAACACCGAACGCTTTTATATCTTGGAGATGTTTGAAAGTTATAATAAGCATGGTCAGTTTTTGATCAAAATGTATTTGCTCATCCCCCCTAAAAAATTGGTGACGTCATCTCAAAATTTTGCCGAATAAATTCTACCCAAAATGTGCAAAACATGAGGAATTTTTATTTGTGATTTATCATTAATTCATTACATTCATATTTTTTAGATTTGCTTTAAAAAGGTGGCTCAAAACAATTGATGAATGGGTCAATTTATTTTATTGATTAAATCAGGAACGGCTCAATCCATTTCTCAGAAAATTTTGGAAATTCAATACTGTTATTTTTAGTATTACAATACAATGCATCAATCCAAGGTGATGATTTTTACTTTCCCGAGGTTATCACAAAACGAAAATCGTAAAATCAAATTTTATAATTTTTTTAAAGAGTTGGATTTGTCCGATTGTACTTCAAGGGCGCGGGAAGTTCTGTCGAAATAGCCTTTTTTTTAAGTATTTTGTATATTTAAAGTTATAGCGATTTTTTACTTTTTAAAGAGAAACATCGAGAGACAGAGAGAACAAAAAATAAAGTGAATATTATAATAGATAAGTATATGAAAATTGTAACGTTTTAGAATTTTTTCATAAACACTCTGTAAACCTTTCATTTAATTGATACCACAACAAAGCAAGTATTTCTGTTTATCTCTCCATAAAATATTGCAACACAAATTTTGAAAATTATATTATTGCAATTTTTTGCGAAGCCTTACATTACCAAAAAATTGACTAAACTTAGAATAACGTAGGAATATTGCATAGTATATAAGATGATGTATTAAAAAAAAATAGTAAGTTGCAGGCTTCTGCCTCAAACGTAAAACAACTCTGTATACTCGAAACAAATTTTAATGTGTACTACACAAGCATCTGCACAACCTTGGCCTCTGACTTTTCTTTCTCTAATAATAAATTAATGAGATATCGAGGATCGCACGCTTAGGGACTCACCTGTTCACGTGTCCATATTATCTTTAGTCATAAGAAACGATCGATAACCAGGCGTTTGTTATTATCAGAGACCGGACCGGGGGGTTGGTGGCCTACCCTTAAATTAATATCACGTACGTTGGCAAAATTATTGTTCTCTAAGTATTTTCCTCCATAAAACTGAGTTTTTAATGCGATGATCTTTGCGTTTTATATCTAATGTGTAGTATGAACGTCGCTGGATACGTGATTTGAAGGAAAAACTAACTCTTTTTATACTTGTATCATACAGTCGGCTACCTGAAGGTTAATCGGTCTGACGCGAGGATCAATTGCTTCATTACACTGGCGGTTGGTGTCTTACATACGAACGAATTTTAATATTATAAACTTATTAAAATTTTGAAAGTGCATATTTTTTTAGTGAAAATATAGCATTACTACCAAGTGTTAAAAAAATGACAAACACTTTTCATAACCATTTTTGAATTTCTAAATTTTATTTTCTGAAAATTGTTATAAAATATTCGCAGTTATAAGAAATAATCACAATAACGTTCGAATTTTGTGTACTTGGTACTTGTCAGCAAGATCAACATTTAAGTGACATTGATAGGTGGCAAACGCTTTTTTTAAATTCTGTTGTGACTTTTGTGACGTAAGTGACGATCCTGTTTGAAAATTAATAGAACCAGCCACAACAAAAATAAAAAAGTTAGAAGAGAGGGATAAGTATCAAATAGAACACCTGTATATGAAGAAATAAAAAAATATTTAATAATACATTTTCTTTAACGAAATATTTTTTTATTTTTTTAAAGCTTATCAAAAACGTGTTGTCAAATCACCATTTGAAGATATTTACGTTGATATAATATGCGTTTTTGGACGAACTCATTATTCAACACCTCTCTGTATAAATTAGTCACAGCTAAGAATTCTTAGATAAAACAGAGGTTTACTTTTTTATATTAATAAAATTGGAGTAAATTATTATTTAAAATTAATTCTCCAAATGCGCTACACTGCACACAAAATTCATATCAAAAAATAATTAACGTGAACCAACAAGTGCAATTTATGGACAGTCTTCAATTAATTAAAAGTTCCAAAAATATTAATTTATTAATATTTCGTAATGGAAAGGTAACATCGAAATTCGGTCCCGCCCACCGTTTACAATCCTCGTAAGTTTCGTCTTTTGTTGTTGCTCCTCCCTCGCAGCCCGTCCTAGTACCCTAACTTCTTAATTGGTTTCAATATTCGTTGTTGTTGTGATCTAGATCACGTCTCTGAAACGACAATTGAAAAATAAGTCAGCCCTATTGGGTGACGGCGTGTCGAGAGCTTTTCTGCGTGCTCTGGTTCAATTAATTGGCGGATATCGGGACGGATTAAGGATACAAGAAGCTCAGAAGATTACCTTCGATCAAGAGAAGTTCATCGAAACGAGACCCGTCTCGTTCCAGCCTTTCCTTAGGGAGATGCTGCATCTGCAGATCTTCCAACAGGTGAGTTTTTTTCTATTTAAGTTTATTGCTTGAAGGCATGGTATAATTTATCATTTAAGTCAGTGGAAGAAGATCTAGTATGGTTTTATTTCTAAAATATCCGTCAGAATATTCAAATAGATTTTTTAGAATTTTCCCAAAAAATGTGAAACTTTGCCTGGCTTTTGATGCATTGCTTGTAAGATTGTACGTGTGTATAATTTATAAACGAAAATATAGTGGTTAGATTGATGCAAATGTGCCGCTTATCTGAATACCATTGTATAATAAATATCTATGAAATCCGTCAGGAGAATTTGAAATTTAGGCCATTTGTAACACTTTACTTGTCGTTCTGATTCACGGTTGTCCTATTTAGTATACGATTACCAATTCTGTGCATAATTGAAAAATAATTTCGTTAACGTATGGTTGGTTGCAGACTTTGGATGCTGTTGTTGGTGCGATTATTAGGTTATTTTGTACGCTAAAAAGTATGATACATTGCATTCATTGTTTGAGTTATTGCAGTGAGGTCAAATTTTAATCACTGGGTAGTCCATGCTCGTGAATTATATACTTTAACAGATTTGGGACTTGGTAGGTAACGAGAGTGGGTGACCTAATGTCGTAATGTAACGTAATTATTCTCATTTGTTGTGTCCGTAGTAGAAGTAAATTGAATCTGTTTTCGTAAGTGAATTTTAAGGAGCCATTCATTGTGAGATCCTACTCAGTTGATCTGGAGCACCGTAAAAAATTACCAGTTATGACAGTTTACTAGAAATGTTAATTATATAGTTCCACACTACTTACGAGAGCTTTATTTAACTTACAAAATTATAAGAATCTTTATTAGTCGTACAACAGTTATGACATTTTCATTACTGAAGCCACAAGCAGAATTTCAACACGGCATCCCTACAGTAGAATTCTTTTTTGGCAAGATGTTGTAAAACTGTACCAATCTGGTATGTTTCAGTTTTTGTGTTTATTGTCGGTATCCAGCAGTGAGAGGTATTAGGTGTGAGTTCCCACAATCCTATAAACACTTAGGTATATATAGAGTGATTTCGAAATATATGCAGTAAGTGTAACCACGACATCACATAACGTAGTAATGTGCAAATATAAAAAAAAAACAAATTAAATGTCGAAGGGGCAAAACCCCCATGAACCACCGTCGATGCGATGCCACTGATCGACCTTTTAAACAATAGGCGGACAAACGTTGTAATAAAAACGATGTACACACTTTCAGTTTCAATTAAAAGTAAAACTGACTTTTTATTGGTTATCATTCGTTCATTCATGTTTTCGTTCATCCTTAAAAAAGTGAAATTTTTACGCGAAACTTGGTATTAATGTTCTTCAACACAAATAATGAAACCCGTCTTTAAGCATTTTCTAAAATTCGACCCCTAAGGGGATGAAATGTGGAGGCTAAGTTTGTATGGGAAAATATTTCTATTGTATATTTAAATTTTTTCGTGAAACTTGGTATTAATGCTCTTCCAATTTGAAAAAAAAATCGTTAAACATAGGCGACCTGGTGCACAGAAACGCTTGCTTGGTAGTCGGACAATTTAGCGCTAGGGGTTTTTAGTTAGAGGGTTGGTAGAGACAGGGCAGCATGGCGTAGCGTCAGTCTGAATGTGTTTGTGTGAGTGTAAACACGTGGTAAGAGCTAGGGTTAAATTAGTTGGTTTGGTAGTTAATAAAATGAGAGGAAGCCTTTGTTTAACGACAATCAATCGTAGCCAACGTCACTCAGGTGTCCCCAACCCACGCGGTTAATTCTTGCGGCCTTTTAATCGGAAAAATGTGGACTTCCGTTCAACGCGGAACACGTGCTGTAAATTTGTTTCATTGTTTCTAAATTCACCAATCAAGTTAGTGTTTCTTAATCGTCAGCTAGTCGTACTATAAAAATGAAACCTTCACAAGTGAACAAAAGTAATGAAAAAGCTATTCTACAAGCTGCTTACACTCATTTTAAATGGCTAATAATCAACAAAAATCTAAAACTGGTGATTAGGTAAGTCTACACACAGGGATACACACCCAATTGGTCAAATGAAATTTACATAATAAGGAAGACTAATCTCACAAATCCTACGACGTATTTTTTGAAAGATGAGAAAGGTGAAAATCTTTTAGGCGGTTTTTATAAAATGGAACTACCAAAAGTTAGGCATCCGAGTGTATATCTCGTAGAAAAAATTTTAAAAAAGAAAGGTAACCAACTATGTAAAATGGTTAGGTTTTAACAACACGCACAATAGTTGGATTGATACAAAAAGAATAGCATAGTCATATTCTCATCAGTCAGTCAGAATAAGCGGCAAGATGAAGTTGGTTGTAGTCGACGTACAAGGTTTCCATTTGCCAGAGTTCCTTGTAAAAGAACTTACGATTTACGATGGAATTAACACAATACATGAAACTTTCAAACCTACAAAACAATTAAAAGAATTGGACGAAAACATCAAAATACAAGTTAGATATTTACAACAATGTCATCATATGTTGAGATTTAATCATGGCGCCAAGGATGAGACATCTGTTAAACAAATTTTGATCGAATCTGTTCTTTAAATAATGCTTAAAATGTGTTTTATTTAAACGCAAAAAAAACTGTCAGGTGTGGGATTCGAACTCACGCTCCCTTTCGAGAATTAGAGATTAAATCTAACGCCGTAGTCCACTCGGCCAACCTGACTACATTAAATGTTTTTTTTCTAAATACATATTTTCCTACTAAGCTACATGAGATGATGGTCAGGTTACTAGATAATATGTGCAAAACACGACCTAAGGGATCATTAAACCCCCAGGTTAAGAACAAGTACGTACCAACCGAAAATGTCAATGATCGCTGTTCCCGAACCCGGCCGAACAAGGGGTCAGGTCAACCGAGGACAAGACGATGACAAACGCTCGATAAAAAATAATGGAGCTTCAAATTTGTTGAGCTAGAAGCCCCACTATCTAACTACTAATACAGGCTTCAGCACGTTTCAACACTTCCACTTGTTGTTGAAGCTTTTCTATAGTTTCTGGACACGGTGGATTTCCATAAATTAATTATTTCATGCAACCCCACAGACAAAACACACCGATTGAAATTACACGACGTGGAAAGTCAGCGGGCTCCAAAGCTTACACTTTTTGAACGTGGTATGGATATAAGCCTTGTTCAGCTGCAAGTCGGCGAGTGCTGTTGTCGGGCTCTTCTTCGACCCGTTCCAAAATTTGTTCTACAGCTTGCAGTATTCTTTCGATCCTATCACGGCTAGGATTCTGAGTTTGAGGCTTGAAGGTACCATGGTCTCGGAGATGCTGTGCCACTGATGTAAATGTTTGCGCACACGGAATCGCGCTCGATCCACAATTCCTGGGCCAACTTGGCCCATGCACCATTAAGCATTACCATATCGACATGCTCTGAATTGGAAAAATTCACCATTGTCAAAGACGTTAACTGAACACACGACTGCAATGAATTAAAATATGACTGGCCCCTATCGTGTTTTTGCACGTTGCTTATCAGTGTGTCGTTTTTTTGATTCTTAATTGTAGTCGTTGGTTATGGTTTGAAAGTATTGAATTCAAAATTAGAACTTTATGAGATAATGTACATACACTAGAGTGATTAAGAAAATACTGATTAAATTTTATATATTTAAAATATTTCTAGGATGATTTAAAATTTTTACTCCTAATAAAGAACGACTATTTCACTGCTGACTTTAGTTTATTGTCAAGTTATTCCTGGTTACATATCCATTTAATTTTATCAAACACTAGTGAGGTCTGATACTCGAATCAAAATGGGGCCAGGTGGAAATTTCATTATATAGTCGGTCACCAGGACAGCTGGTGTCTTTTTCTTGGCGATGGCCGATCATATGATAATTTGAACGTATGTAGTTCTTTTCTGTACCGCAAGCAAGCAGATCTTTTAATGCGTTCAGCTGGGTTTGTGACGGCGTTGTATCTGAAATATTTTTTATGTTTATTATCATTACAATTAGGTTACTGTTCGTTAAATTTGCCGAGAATAGATTATACTATCAATGGCATGTCTTTTTTATATTCAAAACTCGTTCATTTTTTCGCGAAATTTAAACTAATAGGATCAGCTTTCAACAAACTATGTCCTATAACTATTTCTTTGAAATTTTGTTCCTCTATTACTATGTATTTTTAGTTCAGTTAATTATGACTTGAACGTTTGCAACGAAATTAAGAGTAACTTACTTGTAAAAGCTCCAATAAGAGCTATTCCTATACTTTTCCCATTAAACCTGCGAGCGTGGGAACCAAAGCGTCCCCATCCTCGACCTTCATAAACATTACCATCTCCACCGATCTTGAAAAAAAATAAAATACAATTTCACTTTTAACTACGTTTATTACCAAGAAGTTGTAACCGATGTCATCCCATCGATGTTTCGGGTCGTCCATGTGATAATTCTGTATATTTTTGACTTTCCTTTTGCAAGCGTCTTTAGTAGTACAAACCACTGGATCTTCGGTGTGGTGAACCACGACATACGGAGGAGGGACTTCTCTTAAATTAGTCCTTTGTCTCGGAGCTCTGGCGCCCCAATCTGATCTTGAAATAATTGTAGGGCACGCACCTATAATAAGTTTAATTCGTAAATCGTTTTGACGGAGACAGTGATACTTACAGTGAGCAATATATGGCAATATTGCCAAGAGAAAAATGCTGAAGAACATGTTGTATATGTACAGAACTGTCAAGTCTGCAGCAGCATTATCAGAAATCTTATTTATAGTACGAACGCGAATATAACTCCCCGTTTTTCTGCAAGGGTCATTCTTACTTAATTATATTTTGATAACACTGACACCGCTGTTTTGATTTGATAATGATGTTTTTATTTATAAAAATAATGAGTCAACACATATTACAAATTATTGAAGTACGAAATTTAACGTAAAATTACTTGCGTTAAGATTTTTCTATGATAACGGTGCTGTCTTTTATTCTAGATCTATAAAGTGTGTAAAAATACCTGATGTAAAATGAGTTCGTTTTAATCAGAATTTTATTTGATAAACAGACTTTGTGTTATTTTGATATAATAAATACTAACGAGTAGTGTTATAATGTTTATAAAATAAATAAAATTTGAATTAATAATGAAAAAAAAAACAGATATTTTTGTGCAGGTTAAACCACAAGTTCTAAAATTAAAGCAAGGCAATAACAACGGGCTTACGTAACCTAATTTGTGGAAAATGTCGCGTAAGGCCAGTCTGCAATTTATACGGGTGAAAAGTAAGTACCCAGTGCCAGTTGTCTGCAGAGTATTTTTTCATGTGGTGGGCTCAGAACACCTTTAACCGTGTGACAACGTAAGTCAGTGTGCCTTTTTTAGAAACAGTGGACGCTAGAGCGTGCATAATAATTAGGATAAAAATTCATACAGAGATTTATTGGCACCAGGGCCGGCTCTAAGGGACCAGGCGCCCCGATGCAACTTACTGTTCAACGCCCTCTAAAAAATTTTTGTAAAAAAAAAAATAAAATTTTGTAATCACATATTTTTCTGGAGAGACACTTTTTATTAACAAACATGCATAAAATTATGATGAATCAATCTTAATATATCAAAGTGTTTGTCCTGACTGACAAACTGACTGATTCATCAAAAAAAAAAACAAAAGCAAAAGCAAAGCCTAAACTACTGAATCTACAAATATGAAATTTGGACAGTAGATTCCGTTTGTATCATAAGCACCCATTAAAAAAGTATTTTTGGAAATTCCGTCCTTACGGGGACAAAATAAAGGATGAAAATTTATGTAGGAATCTCCTGAGTTTTTAAGTTAGACGGGTTCACTGGGGAGGGGGGAGTGAACGAGATGAAAAATTTTTCAATTTTTAATATCGTAAAATTGATACGATTTCAAACTTAAATAAATTATTTAATTTGGACTTACTTGAATATTAATCGAAATTTAAATTAAAAATTAATGACGACAAAGAGCCAAAGAATGATACACAGAACCAAATTCGGCTACAAACAGGAACAGTAAAAAATATAACAAAACTGTTGAACAACCACCACAACTAACCCGCTAGACTTGGAAAATAATTTTTTTAAGTATGTGCCAACATGGAGTTTTATGGTAAAAACAAACGTGACAATGTTAGGAAAAACATCTGGTTTTGGTCATACCGCTGTCTCGTCAAATTGTTACCCAGATAATGCAATCATAAATCTGGTTATTTTTTGTCGGTATGCTGTTCCTGCTATAATATTTTGTACGTCCTGATTCAATGCAAATCTAATATTAATTTATTTCTGTAAAGTTGATATAAAAGCAAAGGCGGCTTTTGCCGCCCGGCGCCCCTTGTCACGGGCGCCCCGATGCGGTGCATCTTTCGCTTACCGTGTTGAGCCGGCCCTGATTGGCACTGTAGTAATTGGTAAATTGTATTTAATATTTATTTAATTAATCTCCAAAGAAAATTAAGCGGATGGTTCAATGTATTTTTTTTTTATAATTCCGTATTAGGTTCAACTAAATGCTTTAAGCATTAAAACAAAAGCAACTGTAATGAGATATGACTTTTCTCATTTTATTTTTTATGAAATATTTACATAATGATTTTTTAAGACACCGGAATCAGTTTCCTGGAAGGGATAAATCAATAAATTTTAATTAATATTCAGTAATCCTTAAATCAATGTTCGTGGCGTCTCAAAATTCTATTCGCTAATTTGCAAAATTTTATTAGTTTAATTTATTTATTTTCCATGTTTTGAATACTTTTTTTTAATAAATTGATTCAAATTTTCAATAAGATTTTCTCCATATGCTTAATAAACCGTCATTTCATACAAGTCTACAAGCAGGCACTAGTCGTCTTTTAAGTTCTACGGAATATACGTCTCTAACAGTCCGGCAAAAACCTAGTGATTTTTTATGATTATTGACATCGGTTGGTATTATGGCTTGTTGTTTTGTTACTGACAAGTGAAGCTAGAATACTCAATTTAAGATAATTGTTAAAATACGTATGCATTATTTGGGGCTTAAATAAACTAAATAACGTATGTAATATAAAAAACTCCTGTAAGAGCTATGGACAGTTGTTTACACATTATCTTTTCCAAAATTACAGATTGTCCAAAACAAAATATAATCAAAGACAATTTTATTTAGTGACCTGTAGCTAGAATTTATGGAAACGGTTAAAAATCTTGAGAACCAATTGTACATATCAAATGAAATTAGGTATAGGGGTACAAGAAGTTGTTCTCTAATTATTCGTCAAAAATATTTTTTTACTTCCCGAGCGTAAGCTAAGGAAAATTATAAAATAAGAATTATAATGTTCATAACATTTTGTTCGATGGTGGTTTAATTAATAGTTTTAGTCCTCTATTTTGAGAAGACAAACACATTCAAATGAATAGAGAAATATGGATTTTACAATTACGCTCCGCCCCTCGGTCTAACAACGAATGAAAAATTCATCACAATTGAGATAGGGGCGGGTGGGTGGGGCTTAATTTTTGTTTTTTTCTTTTATTATACAGAGTTCTATTTCCACAACAGGATAATTAAACATATTGCCAGTTTCTTGTTAGGAAAAAAAGACTTCCTATGTTAATAAAAAATGGACCAAATAGAAACCCCGCCCACCCGCCCGTTCTAAATTATGATGAATGCTTTATTCATCATGAGTTGAAGAGCGGAGCTTAGTTGCAAATTCTTCATTTCACTACAAGAAATTGCCATATGAAATATGTTTTTAAAAGAGTAAAATTTTCTAGAGAAACAATATGTTACAATTAAACTCCGCCTCTCGTCTGATTAGGAATGAAAAACTCATAACAGCTGAGATCGGGGTAGGTGGGTGGGATTAATCTTTGTTTTTTTTTCTTTATACCTATACATACTTTTCTTTCAACAATTTTTTGCCGCAAAGAACAAGAGATATTATAATAAAAAACATAAAGTCAATCTATTATTCAATAATCTCGGACTCCTAACTGAAAAATCTAAAAATTGAAAAATTGAAAATTGAATATTCGTGAAATTTCAAATCGACAAACTGCAAAATCTAAAAATTGAGACGTCCAAAGGTTGGAAAATCGGAAAACTGGAAAATTTAAAACTGAAAATTCGAAGAGATATCGTAAAATTAAACAAAAAAAAACGAAGAATTGCAAATTGAAAAACTGACGAAACGAAAAATTAAAAAAAAAGTTAAATTGAAAAAACAAAAAATTATATAAACGGAACATTGAAAAATTGTAAAAATAAAGAAAATAAAAGACTGGAAAATTTAGAAATTGAATTTAAAAGTTGAAAAATTGAAAAATTAAATTTAAACTTCAAAACTCGAAAAAATGGGACAAAAAAATAAAAAATTGAAGAAAAAATTCAGGTCAGATAAGCTGCTGGAACGTTATTTACGCCACTGGTTTTTACTTTATAGAGGTTATCAGAAAACAAAAATCGCAAAAAATGATAATTTTTCAGAGAAATGAGATTTATTTGGCTGCACTTACGGGGCGAGGGAAGTTCTGTTGAAATAACCTTCGACCAATTTTTTTGCTTCAAATGGCACTACCATATAATTAATACATTTTTGAATAGACCTTTTTTCTGAATTCATGGATGGCAAAATAAATTATTTTAAATAAGTATAAATAAAAAAAGAAAGGAAGCATTCATTCAGAAATTCTCATTAACTCACTACAAAATTTTATTCAGCGTCTTTGTTACGGCCCTGAAGTAAATGGAGAGACTTTTGAGCATCTTTTGTAGAAAACAGAACTTTAATTTTGGTTTTGGTTGTTATTGGTTAATTTATTAATTGTTTAATATTATATAAAATTAATAATTATTAATTTATTTAATTATCGTTTAATAATTTATTTTGAAATTTCAATCAGAAAGAAACTATGACTGCTACATCAATGAATTCAAAAAAAGAGCTCTATTCAAAAATGCATTAATTATATAATAGTGCCATTAAAAAAAAACTCGAAAGCAAACGAAGCAAAAAATATTTTTTTTTGTCAAATAACTAGAGCACAAATTCTTGTGCCCCTATACCTAATTTCATTTGATTTGTACAATTGGTTCCTAAGATAATTAAGCGTTAATTGTATAATTGACAAAAACATTTTGTGTACAACTGGACTAGAAGATACGTTTGCTTGATACATACTATTTGCAAAATAAATTCATTTGATACGCAAAAGCCTATTTTCTGGCGTTAACCGTTAGCGATTGTTTTAAATTCGCGCTGCCTATGAAAATCTGATATTTTAGTTGGCAGTATTGCCATTTGGCATAATATATTTATTTTAGGTTATAACCAGGCTTCGGCATTGCGGAAGTGATATTCATTGCCGTCTGATCTCCAGCCCTATTGCAGTCGTGGTCTACAACTTCGGGCATTCTTAATAACAATTTCTACTTTTTCTAGGTTTTCCTCAGTTATACGAGTTCTTGTAGATGTTAAATTTGCTTTAAAAATTAAAAATGACTGTTCAAGATCACAATTTTCGTGATGATCTTGATCAGATAAACCTTGAAGTCGTATTTGAAATTGATTCCCCATCACTTTGGCTTTGCCTAACTCTGGTTATAACTAATGACAACCGAGCATGGCTTCCGGTATTAAATTAGCTAAATTAATGACAGCAAGCTGAGTATTTTAAAAAGAATATTATTTGACAGGATCTGACGTCAACGTAATAAAAAAATGTCTTGGACTACTGCGTGTTTAAAACAATCGTGAACGTCAAGTGTTTAATGTGAACATTTGAAAAAAAATTCTCTAAAGCTATTAAAACTTTGTACATTTCTTAAATTTTGGAATAAAGTGAGTCATTAACTAAATGTTGGAATAAGCAGTCTTTCTATTCTTTGAGAAATTTTTTATTCATTTTAATTATAATTTTTTTTTCATTTCATAGTTCCTAGAATTTGAAAAAGTAGATCTTCTTTTTTCCTCTGTCTGTCACCTATTGATGATTTCATCAGATAAGTCGTATTGTAAACTACCGAGCAGATTGTTCGAAATTTTAGACTTACTTTCAGTATATCGTGAAGATTTTGAAACGCACACTAAAAATAAAATGACACACAAAATTTTGTTAGGCAAATCGTATTTAAAATCTACAAAATTATACCTCTATGTACCAATATTTTGTTATAAGTACAACTTTATTCCTAACATTGCGCATGTAATTTTTTTGGAAAAAAAATCAAAATTGTACTATTTAACGTAGAAATTGTAAAGCTAATGGCATGCAGTTTATTCGTACATCAAAATTTTGAAATTATCTGCAGGCAGTGTATGAATAAATTTTTTTGATCTTGCCTAAAATTTCGCAGAAGGCCGTCATGTAATTTTTGAGAAAAAATATTATAGGAAAACGTCATCAGTTTTTTTAGTAGGGACGGTTAGATAAATTTTGCTCAGCTTTTTTTATTAAAAATAACTCCACCATTTTTCAAGATGGAGATTCGGAAAGAAGACCTTGAACTTTGTTTGAGTTTTTATGTAAATGTTAAAGCAAGGTGACCAAAAAGTTCTGTGCAAAATTGCAAATTTCCTTCTTTAAAAATGGTAGAAATATGAATTTTTAAATGTGACCATTTTTTCCCCATAAGAATGAACTGACTCGCAAAGTTTTTTTACCTTTGGGACAGCTATATACCTATGTGAAGAACGATATTTTTTTACTTAAATAAATAAAAAATAAAATTCTGGTGGAGATGAAATAAACCCTTATTTAAGAATTTGATGGTTCCAAAATTGAAACGCATGATTAATCTAGTGTGAGAAAAACAAATAAAAACGAGTTTCTCTATATATTTTTCTATTTTTCAGTTCATCGAGGAAAGACTGGCGATGTTAAACAACGGCCTCGGTTTTTCCGACGAATTCGAGATGGAAACTTTCCGATACTCTGTGCAGTCAGGCTCCAAATTAAAACAACAGTACAAAGACTGGACGTCCACGATGAAAAAAGAAGGTTCCGCTTTTTTCAAAAGTGTAAAAGAGAAGGTAAACAAGCACACATTCCATCCACATATCTAATTTGTGCTAATGTTTTGTTTTCTTTCCGTTTCGTCGTCGTTTTGCAGGCTAACCCGGCTGTTAAGTCCGCTGTCAAAACGGTGAGTTTTGGCTTTTAGTATTTTTACTTTCTCCTCTTAGTGTAGGATTGCATGGGTTTGAACTTTGTTTTGCTCAGACTAAAGGTCAATCAAGGTCGCAAGGGTGTCTCGCGTGTATAACACAACGTTATAATGTTATGAATAAATGAAAGTTGGGGGTGACGAGAGGGGAGAGGCAGCAGAATGCGACCTTATTAAAAGCATCCGTTTAGAATGTGAAGCGAAGATGTGTCGTAGTACTGGATAAGCGTTTATTTGATAGTATTTCCGGTTCTCGTTACTATAATCGCTTTTAATAGCGTGAAGAATTTGATTTATGAAGTCGAAATACGATTTTGTATTTGTCGTTCTCACAAAGTTGGGTTGCAAAAAATTGAAAAGTAAAGTGGTTACTCATACGTAAAAGGTGCAACTGTGTAGTACACTTTTTGACAAATATTTGTTTCGGGTCAATATGTTGGTAGCACTGATAAATAAGTTCTCGTTTAAAAAAATTAGATTTGCGTTAACTAACGTAAACAGTTGCGATAACTGATGGTAAATAATCACATAAAAAAGTGATTATCTAAAGTAAAATTTTCGACGATGCTTAGTACTGGATCGAAAGACCTGTTTGAACTAGCAGAGAATTTTTTTCGACCTACTATGTTTGAATGTACATTTCGGTATTTAAAAATTTCATGTGCATTTGCATTGCATTAAAAAACAATAAACAGGGTGACGCCACTGTAAGCTTTACATTTGAATTTATACGTCATATCATAAATATGTAAATAATACTTTAATATTTTTCGGGCAAATATTTGCCGGGGATCAATAAAAGTGTGAAACGGAGCATTGGTGTGGAATGTTATAAGCGAAAGCTATTTTAGACTTTTTATTGCCCCATCTGACGATAAATTTTTTAATTTGTCTTTATCGGCAACAATAAAATTGATTCCCGATGAGTTCTTCAGTCCCAAAGTCTCGCCTCTTTCGTCAGAGTGAAAAATGTGCGTCATTTATTCCGGATTGTCATTTCCGGTGGTCCGGAGTTAAAATAGGAGACTATATCACGGTGAAGATCGCAATTTATGATGGGCTGGCGGGAAAAAATTATCGTTACTGTAAGAGTGAAGTGTCTTTATCGGGGGAGGATTTTTGAGAATAATTTATCTTGTTACAGTTTAGATTCATCGTAAATATTTATTGCACGCTGGGAGACTACTTTTTTATGGAATAAAAGCGCGTTTGGGTGAAATACGACGTTAAAAGTGAAGTTATTGTTAAAGTGACGACTGCAGACAAAAAGTAATTGTGTTGGTATTTTCATTCGTATTTTATTTTATTAAATTTCACGCCCTTGCCTTGTGTGAAGATGTTTGACGTCATTTATGTTTTTTCCAACTCTGTGTGCGCAAGCAAAGGTGATACACAGAACGCTGCTTGCGTGATCATTAATCATGTATTTGATCAAGTCGCCAAAAAATTTCTTCGAAATTGTCTCTTAATCCGGTCATTTTTAGATTCGTATAGATAAAAAAAAACTCAGTAGTAATTATCTTCAAACGAATTATATAATGTTATATCCCATTAGATCATCCAATTGTCATTTTATCTAATAATAATAATTATTATTATAATTCGTAACTTATAATTAATTTCGGTTTGGGAAATTCCTGTTCATTTATTAATAGTGAGTGGTGTAAAACTAATGATATTATTAAACAACTTGGTTTCAAATGATATTAAATATTCATTAATCTTACTTCCCGTGTAACGAAAATCGATCGAATATTTTACTCGTAAATGAGAAGTGCATTTTCACGGTACGTTTTCACGTCAATATAGACCAAAATATTCGTACAATTATGTGTATATTAAGATTCCTAATAAATTGTTCAACTTTAAACTTAATAAAATAAATTGTTGCAGTAATTTACTTGCCGATTTAATTAAATTTTCTCGCACGTTTAATTATCGGTATATTTGCCAAGCCCTTGAGAAATCAGAGTTCACTTTTGGAACATCTATGAAACTGTTTCGTGACAAAACCGGCTTTAATTTCACTGAAATATTTGCTGACCTACATCTACACAACATATTCCAAGTGCCTTACCATGTGTCGCTATATTTCCTAGAGATCGTTACATTTTACAGCTCTACTTTGTGATAACCGAAATTTTACTACCGATTTATCATTTCCTGTACAAATGGTTCGCTGCTTTCTTAGACATGCCTAAATCGGATTGTTTTTCCGTTGGTAGATGGATCCCAAGTTTCTTGCGCACTTCTCGAGTTTCATCTAAACAGAGACTACAGAGCACTGTTGTGCTATTTGCAATAAGTGTCATTACTCTTGGTGTAACCTTTAGCGTGCCATGTCTTTGAACGGAAACCAGACGAGAAATACTTCCGTAATTACTGCACCGTACGTCGTAACGTTCTGACTAAGAACAGAGGCATTTTTCTTAGCTGAAGACGATGCAATTTCAGTCAAGAAAATCTAGCAAAAGTAGGTATATTTAAACGTCAGAGTTAGGTTGGTTTGCGACCAATAGCTGCTAATATTTAGTAACAAGGAATTAAGTCTATATTGAAAAATGTGGGGCATACATGATAACATTTGTGTTATATGCCGATCGATGTAAGGAAAGAAAGCGTCGAAAATGTTCAATCACATTCGGGTCAGCGCTAGGTTGATAGCAGCAAGTCGTTGAATACAATACAGAATACAAATTGTTATTGATATAAAATTATTTAAAGTAAAAAAAAGTAAAAAACAAACTACGTATTTTTAAAAATCCGGTGTTAAATGTATTTACTGTACAGTTTTTTTTTTTGCATATAAAAACTTTATTAACAGAGTGCTTACCAAGAAGTTGATCTATTTTTGCAGTAATTTAATTTTCTAAAAAATCATTTGCTCAACAACGTTGTTTTTTCGGTTGCGTTATATAACAAAAAATTAAATGTTTACAACGGTAAATGTTAGTTTTAATAACGGGACTAATCCCCTTTAATGTAGCCTGTTTGTGAAATATACATTAATTTTATACAAAGAAGTGTTCAGTTAACCATGATTTGAAAGCACATTGTTGGAAAGCAATTTTTTTAACGGTGTAAGAATCGTAGTCATTTATTTAATTAAAAGCTTTTAATATTAAAGTTCGTCATTTTTATATAATTTGTCGTTCTTTGGTTCTGATCCTGCAATAACTGACCCAAGGAGATCCTTTACCTGTCTTAAATATCCATAACACAAGGGATGATACCTTGACTTTATGAAGGTTTTATGGCAGCTAAGCTGATGGTGGAACAACTGTACTAAATGTATACAAGTTTTTTATTAAGCGATTACATGATACAAAAAAATATGTAGCATATCCAACATTAAATTACACTGAATCCCATGCTTTTAATCGTAAAGGTAGAAGGTGAACAAATTTATTAAAATGAAAATAACGTAATTAAAAAACCTTTAATATGCGGCAAGTGAAAGTAAACACACAAAAAACAACTCCCACGTAATCCATTCAGTTGATTTTCAGTCTTTTAACAGATTAAAAGTGTTTGAAGTCATTTTTACAAAAGTTTCCTCCCCCAGTAAACATTCATGGGGACATGGGGGTTCGCCGCAAGTAACTCAAATTAAATTTTTTGATAAAGCAACATCATCCTTGGCTGGCAAAAAACCGGCCACCTAGAAATATTTCGAAAACCACTTTAAAAGTTACTTCTATATTTTAACAAGTGTGTTTATTTGTCTCTTTTTTTTGGCTAATTTGTACTTCCTGCGTCAACAGGGTATAGTTCTTTAAAAAAAATAACAATCACAAGTTAAATTAATATTACTCCCCAAGCGTAAGTTAAGGAAGTATGTATTGTAATCGAGTCCATCGGGCGAATTGCCACTTTCATATTTTTTCATTTGGACGTTTTGTTCACACCGTTACCATGGAAACCGTGCGTCTAGACGCGGTATTTATTCAGCTGGAATCGGGTCCTGCTCCAACAGTGATCACTACCAATAACTTACGTGAGTTGCGGGATTTCATTTTCATTCTGCGCGAGCAGCAACCGACAGTATCATTATAGAGTCAAATTTAGGGAAATCCAAATAGAGATTTATTAATAAAAAAAGTGTTCATGACAAAACGAGATACTTTCATAGATATTTTAATAGACATAACAAATGCATAACAAGTATAGTAAATTTTTGTGAATGTGCAGTTGTGAAAAAAATAATAAATTGATTTGTTTTGTTTTGTAGAAATCCTTTTTTCCGTACGTCGACGTTCAAACTCGGCTTTTTTTATTTTGTAAATCTTGCTAACCATCGCAAAATTACATATAAGTCTCTTGATAATCCTGGATTTTTACTTGAAATTGGTATCATGATGTTTTCTATAATTTCTGGTTGTCAGCTGTCAAGGGTTATTATTTGCAAAATGTGTCCAAAACATAACCTAAATTTATCGCATGTGACAATTGACATATCTGTCACACAATTACTTCTGACAGACTCAGTCATTTCTACTCACGCGGTACTAATTAAATTAATTAATAAAAATTATGAAAATGCCAAGTTTTTTTAAACGGCTCAATTCAGTATGTCCAACATCAGAATATTTAGTGTCTGGCTAGTTGTTGGAACAATTAAGGAAAAAACCTCTATTAAGCTGCAAGAGCGGGTGACTATTAATGATTGAAGCAAATTTTAGAGTTGGCAACTCTGAATTATTGACAGTTGTCAATTTTGACATCGTGAGTGTACCTAAAATAACCAATGAGAAAATGGCAGCCACTGAATTAGTACACAAAATTTCAATTTAATATCAGGTATGCCATCATAAAATTTTAATTATGTTGCCAACCTGACAAAAAATTCACAAACATTAATAGTGACTCGGTATTATAATTCAATAACAAAAATGACATTTTGTCCGTAAATAAAGAATTAATTGTTAGAAGAATTTAATTGTATTGACGAAAGAAATATTTTTATTATTTATTAACTTGAGTAATCCTTACATGTAACTAGATTGCAAAAAACTTAACAAAACGTAATAGAGCAGATTTTTAGAGTTAATTTTATGATAGGTAATAATTCTCGGAAACAAATTAAGATGTTACGGAGTGACTATCAAAAATAAAAAATTAAAGCAAATTTGTGTGTTGGCAATTCTGAATTATTGGCAGCCATGCTAGTGTATTAGTTCACAGTTGTCAATTTTGCCATGAGTACACCTAACAAACGTATTGATTGGTTGAGCTAATGACTTGGTATCATAAATATCAATTTGACAACCATGTAAGCCATCATAAAATTTTGGATTTGTCACCAACTTGACAAAAAAAATCACAAGCATTATAATGTAGGGTCTATCCGACGAATCGCTCCTTCCAGGTTTTCTTGACGCTCTCGACCCCGAGAATAAGGTTATTATACTTCCTTAGTTTACGTTCGGAAAGTAAAAAAGTAGGTCTCCCGTTTCCGTCTGTCTGTCGCCTGTGTCATTTTTTATTAGACAGATAATTTCCGAAACTACTGGATCGGTTGTGATCAAATTTTATGCGTATGTAAGGGATATCGTCTAGTAAAACGCCAACCAAAGTGTCTAATCTCCAAAATTTACAATAATACGTTGTTTAAATTTTATATTTTCTGCACGTTTAGTTTATGAACCCGTGTTGAGCTTTTAGCCTAGATATTCAGATTTAAAAAATTGGTCGAAAGTTGTTTCGGCAGAACTTCCCTCGCTTCTGAAATACAATGATAATTTTTTTTAGTCACCCTGTATACGCAAATCCAAAAAATATTAGTGGAATGTCAAGTAGACTTATCATATTTTGAACATTTTAGCTAGGATTAATTCAGCAAAATTTTGGGGTGACCTCATCAATTTTTTAGGGGGGATGAGTAAATACATTTTGATCAAAAATTTACCATGCTTATGATAACTTAAAACACCTCCAAGATTTCAAAGCATTCGGTTTTGTAGTTTCTGATTAAATCAATAAAATAAATTTATGCATTCCTGGGTAGATTCGAAAACATGATGGTATTGTGCTCACTCAAGCAAAAAGTTCTCGTTATTTTTTTTGAGATGACTTCGTCAATTTTTGGAAGTGGATGAGAAGTTTGAATTCTAATTAATATTATAATAAAATTTCGTACTCTTCTTACTGTTAAGAAAAAAGGAAAAATATAAGCCGCGCCCAGCCAAAGAAGGGGAATTTAATTGCAAAATCCTTATTATTTCTCTACAAGAAATTACCATGTAAGACATGTTTTTGAGTATCATGTTATTCAAAAAAACACTTTGTATATTAAGAAAAAATTAAAGCCAAAGATTAAGCCCCACCCATACCCTGCCTTGATCTAAATAGAGTTAAGTTTTCATTCGTTGGCAAACTTACAAAAATGTCAAATCATTTTAAACGTGTTTTAAGTTTCTAAGAATAAAAAAAATCATCACAATTGAAAAAGGGCGTGTGGGCGGGCTTATATTTTGTTTTTCTTTTATTTTAATACGTGCAGACTACTTAGGCTCCGCCCCATAATTGCAAAATCCATATTTCCTTGCAAATATGTACCATTTTAACCATGTTTTAAGTTTCTTGTTGTGAAAAGATGGCTGTGTATATTAAGAAAAAAAAGGCAAAATATAAACTCCACTCCAGACTCAAGTGTGATGAATTTTTCATTCGTTGTCAGACCAAGGGGCGGAGCCTAATTACAAAATCGATATTTCCTTATACAAATTTTCCATTTTAAACATGTTTTTAATTCATGTTGTGAAATGAAGTTTACACATATTAAAACAAAAAGGAAAATTGAAGCCCTATATTGTGATGATTTTTTTTATTCTTCGTGAAACAAGAAATTAAAACATATTTTTGAGTATCGTGTTCAAAGAATACTATATAATACTATTAGGAAAAAAAAAGGCAAAATATAAACCCCGCCCACCCGCCCTATCTCAATTCTGGTGATTTTTTTATTCGCTGTTAACCAAGAGGGCGGCTTGACTGCAAAATACTTATTTTTCTTTACAAGAAATTAAAAACACGTTTTGGAGTAGTGGCAAATTTTTTTGAAGAAATATGGATTTTGCAATTAGGCAGGTATGGGTGGGGCTTAATCTTGGGCTTTATTTTTGTCTTAATTTACATAGTATTTTTTGGAACTTAAAAACGTGTTTTTAATTTCTCTTAGAGAAATAAGGATTTTGCGGTCAAGCTCCGCTCCCTTGGCTCACAATGAATAAAAAATCATCACAATTAAGATAGGGTGGGTGGGCGGGGCTACATTTTGCCTTTTTGTTTTAACATGTGTTGACTTTTTTTCACAACATGACATAAAAACATATTTAAAATGGAAAATTTGTATAACGAGATATAGCAATTATGGGGCGGAGCCTAATTGCAAAATCCATATTTCCTTGTAGAAATGAACCATTTTAACCATGTTTTAAGTTTCTTGTTGTGAAAAAATGGCTACGTATATTAAGTAAAAAGGCAAAATAGAACGGATAAAAATATTGAAAATCTGTAAACGCCACTGCTTTTACCTTAAAGGGAGGGAACCTGAATTTAACATTGGAAATATAACGCCTAACGCATATATGCATCAGATTTGCGTTGTGTCCCTCATCAAGCTAAAAACACGTTTACAGAATTTCAATACTTCTATCCGTTCTAAAGGTATAAGCATATGAAGTTTTATATAGGACACCTGTATATTATATTATAATTTTTTTTTAAACAATCATTTATTTGTACATGTAGGTACTTATTAGCTTATTACTTAGCTGAACAAACACATGCTTTTTGTTGACTTGTTCATTTAGTCTGTGACCCAGACATAAAATGTGTTATATGAGAGGTTAATTTTGAGTACTTTCTTTTATTTATTCAAAAAAAAGTATGCATGTTTCTCTTCATTTGTTAAAATCAATGAATGTATTTCAAACTCATTTAGTGTATTTGTTTTTGGCTTTGTGATTATTGTTTATGCGAAATGATCAATTTATTTATTTGAATTTTTATTCTCGTAGAATGCGAATGTCGGTCGGTTGGATACTTTTAATTTTTAGAAGTGTTGTACAGTTTTGAACTTAAAAAACACTAACTGTTCATAGCAAAATAATGACGAAAACCCAATTTAAAGTGCAGTGTGACATTCACTTTTACCCGTGCCAGAATGAGTTACCACTGCGAAATTTTAATACAACAATAACATTAATTTATGGATCAGATTATTCCTTCCAGAAATTTTATTCATCGCCTGAAAAAAGTTATGAAATTTTTACCAAAAACCACACGCTGAGACCGATTTTACTTGCGCTTCAGTAATGTTCTTATATTTTACAGAATTGCTGCCAGGGGGTATCTGAAAAAAATTAATTTGTAAACCCACTGATTTTATCGATTATCTCAAAAAAGGTTAAATAATTTCCTCAAGGGGAGAGACGTTCTCTGCAAATACCTCTCCAGATTTTTTCTAAATCACGTTATTCATTGTTGATTACAGTATATCGATTCCTAGAAATATTATCTTCCTTATTTGAAATTTGTAAACTTAACACCTACATCAAGCTTATTAAAAATCCTATTTCTTTGTCACACTGAAAGCTTACTCAAGTCATTTCTTAATCACCAGGTGAAGGATGGCGGTAAGGGTATGAAAAGTGCCTACCGAGGTCTCCGCTCCCGCTTGAAAGAGAACCAAGGACCTCAGCAGCTTCAAAACGGCCTGGACAGTCCGAACGACAAACCTCGTTCAGCCCCCAACTCGCCAACAGGCAAACGACGGACATTCGGCGGTATCATTGTTCCGACGGCCAACCACCGGAAAGACGGGACGACGTTATCGTTCAAAAGTTCAGGATTCGAAAGGTCAGTGCAGAACCGCCGCCGCCGCCATTAAATGAATTCGTGAATAGATGCGTTCGTTTTTACCTTTTGAACACCACTGGCGTAATGCGGCAAGGTATCAGACGAAAGTCGTAAACCGACCGAATTGTTTCTGGTTTTGTACTGTTCTTTGCGAAGACGCTTTAGACTTGCAGACTGTGTAGGTTTGGGGGTGGAAGTGGAGGTGAGGGTTACTTTGTATTCATGGTCGTGCAAGATGTGAAATTTGAATGAGGGTTATTTGGAGTCAAGTCGAGACGGTTAGTGCGGAATAGTGTTCACTATTCGCTGTACGTGAAAAGGAAATCGTCATAGAGTGGACAAGAGAGGCATAAATTGGATTTATTGTTTTGTGGAGTGTGTCGATTGTGTTGAAATAGAAAGATCGGGCTAGCATTAGTGGTATTTCGAGGGTTTGCTGCGAAGAGATGAGGTTGTAAAATAATTTCTGACTTCTTACCACATACAATTGAAAAGTAGCATGCAGAGGGTTAAGAGTTTTTCAAATAACGTTTACTACACTGAGTATTGCAGGTGATATAGTGGAATTTCGAGATGCGGTAACAAGTAAAGTAATGTCAATTTGAATGGTAAAATTATAGAGCGGATTTATAAGCACATATGCAATTTACCTCTTCGAACTTGCCAAAATGAGATTAATTTTGGCAAGTTCTAGCCCCGCCCACCCGCACTTTATTTTCCTGGAGAATATGTTCCTTACCAAAATCAGTCTTATCTTGGCAAGTACTAACCCCGCCCACCCGCCCTTTATTTTCTTAAAAAAATGCCTTTGGAAATTTTCGAAATGTTCTGTTTCAGAATCAAATTTTTGAAATACGCCAAACTTTGCCTTATTTCATTCATTTTTGAGATTCTTTGTAAGGTCGTAGGAATTTTCGAAGAAATAACCCTTCCAAAAAATTCTGGAAATCGAAATCAAGAAAAGAATCTCTCTTCGTAATTTCCAGAGGTGCTGTGATGCCAGACAAGATTTTCGAAAGATACTTTTTCAAATTCAAAATTTCACAAAAATTACCTGATATCATTTTGGCAATTTTCGAAAACTGGTAGGAATTTTCGAATAAATGAAGCCAAAAAAATTTAGAAATTGAAACGAATAAAAAAATATCTTTTAGTAATTTTCAAAGGCGTTATTCTTCAAGAATAAGAGTTTCGAAATATTCTATTCAAATTCAAATTTTTTAAATGTGCCAAGATTTACCTTAAATTCATTTTTGGGACTCTGGAAAAATGGTACGAATTTTAGAAGAAATAAAACCCAAAAACAATTCTGAAAATTAAAATCAACAAAAAAAATCTCTATTGGTAATTTCCGAATGTGCAAAGTCCCCGGACCAAGATTTTCAAAATATTCTGTTTGGAATGAAATTTTAAAATATTTCAAAAATCGCTTCATATTTTGATAATTCTTGACAAATAGAAAGCATTTTCGAAGAAATGAAGCCGAAAAAAATTCTGGAAGTCGAAACCAATAAAAAAATGTTTGAAACATGTCAAAATGTTCCTTATTTTATTCATTTTTGAGATTCTTGAAAGGTCATAGTAATTTTCAAAGAAGTACTAACTCCACCCAAAATTCTGGAAATCGAAATCAACGAAAGAATCTCTTTTGGTAATTTCCGGAGGTGCTGTGATCTCAGACCAAAATTTTTGAAACATGCTCTTTCAAGTTCAAGTTTTAGCCCCGCCCACCTGCCCTTTATTTTCTTAGAGGGTAGATCATTTGGTAAAATCAGTCTTATCTCAGCAAATACTAGCCCCGCCCACCCACCCTTCATTTTCTTAGAGTGTATGTCACTTGGAAAAATCAGTATCATCTTAGCGCGCTTTATTTTCTTAGAGAGTAAGTCCTTATGGGATTAGTACGTGCCAAGATAAGATTGATTTTGACAAGGTATGTACTCTATAGGAAAATACAGGGCGGGCGGACCTGGAGCTATTACTTGCTAAGATAAGACTGATTTTGTGAAATTACCCTCTGAGAAAATAAGTAGCAGGTGGGCGGGGCTTGAATTTGCCGAAATAATATTGATTTTGGCAAGGTCTAGCCTCTCCCACCCGCCCTTTATTTTCTTAATGAGTACGTCCTTTGCCAAAATCAGTCTTATCTTGGCAAGTACTAACCTCGCCCACCCGCCCTTTATTTTTTCAGAGAGTAGGTCATTGGTCAAAATCAGTCTTATCTTGGCAAATACTAGTCCCACCCACTGGACCTTTATTTTCTTAATAAAATGTGTTTGAAAATTTTGGAAAGTTCCAAGATTTTCGAAATGTTCTATTTCAGAATCAAATTTTTGAAATATGCCAAAATTTGCCTTTTTGAGTTTCTTTCTAAGGTCGTAGGAATTTTCGAAGAAGTAACCCTCCCAAAAAATTCTGGAAATCGAAATCAAGAAAAGAATCTCTCTTCGTAATTTCCAGAGGTGCTGTGATGCCAGACAAAATTTTCGAAAGATACTTTTTCAAATTCAAAATATCCCAAAAATTACCTGATGTCATTTTGGCAATTTTCGAAAACTGGTAGGAATTTTCGAATAAATGAAGCCAAAAAAATCTAGAAATTGAGACCAATAAAAGAATATCTTTTAGTAATTTTCAAAGGTGTTATTATTCAAGAATAAGAGTTTCGAAATATTCTTTTCAAATTTAAATTTTTGAAATATCCCAAAATTTCCCTTAGGAATTTTCTAAGAAATGATGCCAAATAAAATTCTGAAAGTCGTACTCATTAGAAGAATGTTTTTATTACTTTTCAAAGGTGCTAAGGTTCAGGAATAAAATTTTCGAAATATTCTGTTCAAATTCAAATTTTTTAAATGTGCCAAGATTTACCTTAAATTCATTTTTGAGACTCTGGTAAAATGGTACGAATTTTATAGGAAAGAAAACCCAAAAACAATTCTGAAAATTAAAATTAACAAAAAAAATCTCTCTTGGTAATTTCCGAATGTGCTAAGTCTCCGAACCAAGATTTTCAAAATATTCTGTTTGAAATGAAATTTTTAAATATTTAAAAAATTGCATCATATCATTTTGATAATTCTTTACAAATAGAAAGCATTTTCGAAGAAATGAAGCCGAAAAAAATTCTGGAAGTCGAAACCAATAAAAAAATGTTTGAAATATGTCAAAATTTTCCTCATTTTATTGATTTTTGAGATTCTTAAAAGGCCGTAGTAATTTTCAAAGAAGTACTAACTTGCCCCAAAATTCTGGAAATCGAAATCAACGAAAGAATCTCTTTTGGTAATTTCTGGAGGTGCTGTGATCCCAGCCCAAAATTTTCGAAATACACTCTTCCCAGTTCAAGTATTAGTTCCGCCCACCCGCCCTTTGTTTTGTTAGAGTGTATGTTACTTTGAAAAATCAATATCATCTTTTCTTAGCCCCGTCCCCATAGGTCCTTATGGGGTTAGTACTTGCCAAGATAAGATTGATTTTTGCAAGAGATTTGCTCTCTAGGAAAATAAAGGGCGGGTGGGCGGGGCTAGCATTTGCGAAGGTAAAATTGATTTTGGCAAAAGACGTATCCACTAAGAAAATTAAGGGCGGGTGGGCGGGGCTAGTACTTGCTAAGATAAGACTGATTTTGTTAAATTACCTTCTCAGAAAATAAATGGCGAGTGGGTGGGGATAGAACTTGCCAAGATAAGACTGATTTTGGTAAGGGACGTACTCTGTAGGAAAATAGAGGGAGGGTGGGCGGGGCTAGTACTTGCGAAGATAATATTGACTTTGGCAGAGGATGTACTCACTAAGAAAATAAAGGGCGGGTGGTTGGGGCTATTACTTGTTCAGATAAGACTGATTTGTCAAATTACCCTGTGAGAAAATAAATGGCGAGTGGGAGGGGCTTGAATTTGCCAAAGTAAAATTAATTTTGGCAAGCTCCAGCCCCTCCCACCCTCCCTTTATTTTCTTAGTGAGTACGTCCTTTGCCAAAATCAGTCTTATCTTGGTAAGTACTAGCCCCGCCCACCCGACCTTAATTTTCTTAAAAAATGTCTTTGGAAATTTTTTAAGGTGCCAAGATTTTCTAAATATTCTGTTTCAGATTTTTTAAATATGTCAAAATTTGCCTTATTACATTCATTTTTGAGATTCTACAGAGGTCTAGGAATTTTCGAAAAAATAACCCTCCTCTGCCAAATTTCCGGAGGTGCTGTTGTGATCCCAGACCTAGATTTTCGAAACATTTTCTATCAAATTCAAATTTCAAAATATCCCAAAGATTACTTTCGTCATTGTGGCGATTTTCCAAAAATGGTAGGAATTTTCAAAAAAATGAAGCCAACAAAATTTTAGAAATTGAAACCATTAATAGAATGTCTTTTACTAATTTTCAAAGGTGCTATTGTCCAAGATTTTTGAACTATTCTGTTCAAATTCAAATTTTTGAAATATCTCAAAATTTGTCTTATTTCATCATTTTGCAGATTCTTCAAAAATGAATTTTCTAAGAAATAATGCCAAAAAAAAAATCTGGAAATCGAAATCAGTAGAAGAATGTCTTTTACTAATTTTCAGATTCAAATTTTTGAGATATGCCAAAATTTATATGTTTAAATGTTGTTTGTGATCACTATAATGTATCTTGGACTGAAGCGTCCTGAACATGCTCGCTACGCTTGCATTTTAGAGTAGATTTACCCTGACGGGCAGATCTTGAGAATCATTGTAATAAAAACTAAATCGCCCTGTGACCGATCATTCGTAATTTTATTTAAAAAAGAACATTCAGAATGCGTGTGCAGCGAGCACATTTAGGTGTTCAAAATTATTCGTAAACCTAAACACTTTCGCTGAGATTATTTCTTGATCACTTCTCTGCAAAAAAGAACGCTTAGAATGCGAGCATGTACAGGTGTTACTAAAAATAAGTCACGGCTCTAAAAAAATTTGGTTGTCAAAGTTGGATAATATTAGTTCTAAAAATATGAATGCTTTGGGAAACACCAAGTACAGACTCGCAATATTTTGCGTATCGCCAACAAAGTGGGCACCAACTTCATCAATTATAAAGTATAAATCGACTCGGTGTTTCCTATTCTCAATACTCGAATAAGAACTTCCTACGAAATACTTTTATAATCTTGTAAAATTCTCACGTTTTATTTGTTTAAAAATCGTGCGACGAAATTTCGGTGGACGGACGGTGACTGTCCGGAATCTCGCAGATAACGCATGAGGGCGGCGTGCCTCGGTGCCAAGCCTTCTTGGACCGACTGGTGCCGCTGAAATAGAAACACGCCTGGGCGACCTAGGCTTATGCGGACACCTTCACGCCACCGGGGATGGCATCTTGTGTCGGGAGCGGCGGTCGCTCGGGCTCCAGCTCCCTCCCCGGGGCGGAGCAAAATCAGGAAAGTTTTCATGAAATTCCCGAAAAATATTGAATTTTGCCGAAAATTGAAAAGACAACAAGCGAAACGAATTTGCGAAAATTTATGTTGTTAAGCCACGAGGTTATAGGCAACCCACCACAACTCAAGTTACATGCTTCAGGTCATCTACGTAATTTGGTGAGATAATGGCCAAAGAAAACTAGGTCACAAATCAAAAAAATCACACTGGGTTATTCAGTTGACATTTAACCGAGTAGGTGTTACATATTTGCACGTAGGTTTTAGATACACGAAATGTGCCGACCATTTATCAAGAATGTCAAATGTAAAAAAGTCTGAATCTTTTTGATCACTCGGTGCGTTATAAGAAAACACAAAATATTAATAAAATATAACTAAAGTTAAATTACAATTAGGCTTATTTATGCCCCAAATAGGACTCATCTCTGTTCACCAGGGACGTAGAAGGACGATTTGAGTATTAACTACATTTCCTTTAAAAAAAAAGACCCAAGTCTAACGGTGGGTTTATACCTGTTCGTATACATCTAACATGAAATGTTTATAAAAATTACGTAATTTTTAGGCGGTTCATGCTGCAATAAAAACAAATGAAAATGGATAACTTACGCATGTGCTGTTGCTTTGTTGTGAGGTTTAATTTTAAGGATCTGACAAATTTCTAACTTTTTGCATGTTGTATAATACAGGGAATATCTTGTGTTTAATAAATTGATGTTAATTTGATAAAAAAGCAGGTTGGAAATGACAGAAATCTGACACTTCTGACAGAAACAAGTCAAGTCAGATGTCAAGATATAAATAGATCATGCGCAATAGTGCCATTTTACTTAATTTACTATTATTTTTATTAAAATTAACTCTCTACACTTTCGTAGAATCGGAAAGGGGTAGAAATGATTGTTAGATTATGAATTAGTATTTAGTATAGGTAACATGGATTAAAAATAATAAAAAAATCCATAGAAATAAAATTAATAATTAATTTTTTCAGTAATTATAAGTTTCGAGACATTCACACGAACGTCTTGGAATTTTTTTAAAGGAAAAATGTAGTTATTATTAAAATCATTCCTCTGCGCCACTGGTGAAGATCTACACCACTGGTGGAGTGGAAAGAATCCTAATTAGGTTATAAATAAGCGTCTGGTTGCAATTTAATTTTAGTTTAGCATTGTCTAGATAATGCCAAGTTGGTTCACGGAACGCGTCCACAAATATTTCAATACCTATACATTTTGGAACAACTATAATTGGTGGTTTTGGAAGAATACTCAAATTAACTGGATGATGAAGAACTGCAGCGAGGATACTTTCGACAAGATGGTGCTACAGCCCATACGGCTAATATAAAAATACATATTTTGATCTCGCTTGATTTTCTATTCTCCCAAATCCCCGGATCTGTCTTTTTTGATTTTGTTTCTATTCGGCCATATTAAAAATACCGTTGAATCACATTAATGACATTATAGTTCATTTTATAAAAGTTAGATTAAATTACGTATTAAAAACAAATGAGAAAAAATTTTTGGTTATAAATATAGAATGAAGAATTAATGTTTTTGAAAATACGCAAAGAAAAGTTTGTCTTTGTTTGGAACATGATCCAAGAGATTTTAAAACAATTTTTGTAAATTTAAATAAAGGTAATCTGAAACATTTTTGTACGTAAAGCTTCATCACAGCATAGATAACAATCAGTAGGGACAGCTCGTGTCGGCGCCTTTGTTCTTTCTGACCCGAATTTTAAGCCGTCATGGATGGTCGTTGCCTAAACTATTCCTAGATGTCGCCACCCAATTTAAAAAGTATCACTTCATTTAAAATTTCAAAAAAATATTACAAAAAAAATACATATTTGTCGACTCGCATAAAGTGCAGGTAATTGGTATGGGTCGACGCAGGTAAGAATAATTAAGGAATTCATGAAACCGGAAGTCCATAGGGATTAAGCGAAAAAAGATATTTGACAAAATGTACGGCTTGGGTCATTTTTACCCACGCGCGACTGCTTATGGGTTAAGCAACGTCTCAAAATAAAACTCAAGATTGTGTAGGTCAAAAAAAAAAATATATATACATGATGAATAAAAAAATTGTTTATTGAGTGAAGGTCTGCTTATATAATTTTTTGTTACGTGTAGTTTGTTTCTTATTACTTTTATATTAAATTTTACCACAACAACGGAATCATATATAATAATTTTTTTATATTTATTTCATAACCACCGTTGTTGTTCGTTTGCGACGACTTTTTAAACAAAAAGTGTGTTATGTTTACTATCTTTTCCAAGAATTCCAAACACGAGGGAGAGAATAAGGCAGGCGCACAACAAGGATCCTGTATGAAAATTCATCGGACGAAGATTTTACCTTTTATTGTGAAAATTACATTTTTATACTATTTGTACAATTCTACTGGAAAAGCAGTCTTAAACAAGCAAAACCGGCAAAAATATTGTAACAAAACTGCCAAATTTCAAATATTTTAGACGTCAGTTGGGCGCCCTCATTCGGTCATAAAGCGAACGACCACCAACGAAAACGGCTCACGAAAAACGGCGAGCCGTCCCTACTGATTGTTATCTATGCTGTGGCTTCATTTTCAGCTGTTAGGCAACCAGTAATACTCCACAGCAAAGTAAGGAAATATTTAAAATGACAATGTGGTGTGTAGAAGTAAAGGGAACGGTTTACTTTTCTAAAGAACTTTGATTAAACTTCTTCTAAATTGCCCGGTATATTCCCCCTGTCAAATAATTAAGATGTTAAATTAACAGCACCACAATGTTGTAAGTATGTATGTTGTGTGTTTTTTTTTTTAATAAATCGAAACTATGTAGGATGTCATATAATAAGTTTTATTATAGGTATACGCATTCAAGTGAATATTTCGTGTCATTTCATCACCATTCAATCTTCATTTCTTAAAAAAATTATAGTGGGATGAGGCTGTCAGAAAAAACGAGGAAACACTTTCGATTTAATACTTTCGAAATTTCATGACAAAATGTTGTATTTCTTTATGTAGAATTTAACCAAATTACAAAAACTCTTATATAAACTTGAAAGGAGACATATTTTTATCATAAATGTAGCTCCATTTCGACTCTCACATCACCACCTTCTACATATGAAAATGGAAAAAAGAAAGCAGCTTCGATCCATCAAAACCTTACACTAATCTTCAGTCTTCGAGGATGGATCTAACGTTAAACACAGTTTGTTATCTTGTCGCCAAAATTCGTATTTTGTGTAAAGAAAAAACGTGACAAAATAATTCTTGCGTCGAATGCAAGCTAGCAGGAATTGATAAACAGCTAATTTTTTTTTCTCGACTTTTAGTAGCTAGTAAAATATGATAAAGTAGGTCCCCCATTTTTGTTTGCTATTGTCCGCTGCCGATTTGAATAGATCTATAATCTCCGAAAGGATTATTGAACTGATTATAGCAACACATAGTGTTGGAAATTCCATATCCAATCATCTTTAGCAGGTACCTGGGGTTGTGAGAGGTGGGGGTGTGTCCCACCCACCCCATTCAGTCGGTACCGGTACACACAATTATGTAGTCAGAGTTCTGGAATAAATCCCAAGTACAACGGTCGCACTGTTCATTTTGGTCCTTCGAAGTAATTCCTAATAATCACAAACACATAGTATTTGTGCAGATGATAAAGAGCAGACTAAAATTATTGTAATCCCCACCAATAATATGTTGGCGTCATTTCAAAATGTTTCTAATTAAAACCTTTCTAGAAGGGAAAAAACTATCTGGACTTACTGAATTGATGTGCTTCTGGAATGAGGAAAGTTCTATAACTAACTCTAGACCATTCTTGTTAAATGTTAAAGTATTTGCTCAAAATACCTCTAACAAATTAATGCAAAAGTTTGTGCCACACTCACGTTAAGTTAAAATTGGTCTTAAGTTAATTAGACAAAACTTTGTGCTCTCTTCTGAAACAGAACCAATTCGCATGCATGTTGGAGCAATTTATTCAAGAAAAATTTGTTTAGTAGTCATTATTCGGTTCTAGGGGGAGATGTAAATGTAAAATAATCATAGAGCAAACAGACGGAAACGGAAACTCAATATTTTCGTATGCTACTGGCTACAAAACGTCAAGAAAACGTAAAATTAGATTTCGCAAGTTCAAATATGTTTTCTATTTTAGGAAGCTCCGAATGCAATTGTTACTACAATAGAAAACGCTCCCTCGCAATGAAACTGAAAAGATCTGCACACAAACAAGTTTAATCCACCTACAGTGCTTCAATTTACCAACATTAGTAAACATCGACTTTGTTAAAATTTCATGAAATTTGACTTCTGTTGTTTGTTAATTTTTTGAACGGTGTGGGCAAGCTTTTATTTACAGTTCACTAAGAATAAATAGGTTAGCACGAAAATAAATGTAATTGAACTTGGTTTCAGGATCATGCATTTGCTTCATTTCTAGCGAGAGATTTCTGTGGAAACTACTAAATTTAAATTCATTGCCTTTCAACAACAGCAACGGAGGATATGATGACACAGAAGTGGGTCACAAACAGCCTTCGTGGCATTTAATTAAGACCCAATTTAAGTTTAAAGACAACAATATGTTGTTTTTGTTACAGGGGATGGTTTCAACAGTTACAACGTTCGAGGCCTGTTTGCTTTTATTAAAAAGAAAACGTGCTTGTTTGAACTAATTAAGCTTAGGCTTTACTTTTCTAGTCTAATTTGCTCCTGTAATTTATTAACTACTTTACATACATAGAGAGTAGCGTACCTAAGAAATATTCAGTAGTTTTAGAAATCTTAATTTACGCAATCTGTACATGGTTGGCCATATGCTTCTGAATATACTTCGCATGACAAGTAATAGGTGTGAGCAGTGGCGACTCCGTTTACCGAACAGATGGAGCTGTAAAGTGCCTTATAAGAAAATGTATTTTTCTTCGTGCAACTATATGTATGTTATTTTAAAAACAAGAAATTTAAGAGATGCTTTTATAATGAGGAAAAAAATATTTTCAAAGATCCCACCGAAAATTCTTCATACGTTGAATTTTAATGTCATCGTGTGAGCTTGAACGCTTACTTTTTACGTACTGAAGCACACGTAAACATTTGTTTGGTAAACGCACTGCTGAATGTTTCGGACGCACACTTAGCGGAAAGATATAATATGTTGCGTATATCTTGATATGTTTGTTATCACAGGACTGTTTTGAAATAATTACGGACCTTTCTGGTACATAAATATTTTTTAACCAGATTTACGGCAACTGAAACAACTGTAGTTTTAAAAATTGGTCAAAAGTTATTTCGACAGAACTTCCCTCGTTTCTGAAGTACCTACAGTCCAAGAAATACTGCTTCTCCGAAAAATTATAAAATTTGATTTTGCGGAATTTTACTTTTTCGTGCCAACCTATATGGAATAAAAACAATACAGAAGGTACTGGTCCCAGTGTATCGTAATAGAAAGGAAGGTTTCACCTTCTTCAAAAAAACAGTTGGGGATCCCGAGAAGATATATAATATTCTTAAAAAAAGACACTTGTGGCAGCCGAGAAGGTTTCTCCTTTCTTAAAAAAGGACAGTGGGTACCACCGAGAAGGTTTCACATTTTTAAAAAGCGACATTTGGGGCCCCGAGAAGGTTTCACATTCTTAAAAAAGACAGTTGGGAACCCCGAGAAGGTTTCACATTCTTAAAAAAAAAGACAATTGGCGCCACCGAGAAGGTTTTACATTTTTAAAAAAGACAGTTGGGACCTCCGAGAAGGTTTGACATTAAAAAAAAAAAACATTTGGCGCCACCGATAAAGTTGTACATTTTTAAAAAACACAGTTGGGACCCCGGAGAAGGTTTCATATAAAAAAGACATTTGGCGTCCCCGAGAAGGTTTTACATTAAAAAAAAAAAAAGTTGGGACTCCCGAGAAGGTTTCACATTAAAAAAGACATTTGGCGTCCCCGAGAAGGTTTTACATTTTTAAAAATGACAATTGTTACCCCCGAGAATGTTTCACATTCTTAAAAAAATACATTTGGGACCCCCGAGAAGATTTTACATTAAAAAAAAACCAATTGAGACCCCCGAGAAGGTTTCACATTTTTAAAAAACAATATTTGGGGCCCTAGAAGGTTTTACATTCTTAAAAAAGGCAGTTGGGACCCTCTAGATGGTTTCACATTCTTAAAAAAAGACAATTGGTGCCCCCGAGAAGGTTTTACATTTTTAAAAAAGACAGTTGGGACCTCCGAGAAGGTTTCACATTAAAAAAAAACATTTGGCGCCACCGAGAAAGTTGTACATTTTTAAAAAACACAATTGGGCCCCACGAGAAGGTTTCATATAAAAAAAAAGACAGTTGGGACTCCCGAGAAGATTTCACATAAAAAAAAAACATTTGGCGCCCTCGAGAAGGTTTTACATTTTTAAAAATGACAGTTGGGACTCCCAAGAAGATTTCACCTTCTTAAAAAAATACATTTGGGGCCCCCGAGAAGATTTTACATTAAAAAAAAAACAGTTGGAACCCCCGAGAAGGTTTAACATTAAAAAAAGACATTTGGCATCCCCAAGAAGGTTTTACATTTTTAAAAAACAACATTTGGGGCCCCGAAAAGGTTTCACATTAAAAAAAACATTTGGCACCACCGAGAAGGTTGGACATTTTTAAAAAAACACAGTTGGGACCCGCGAGAAGGTTTCATATAAAAAAAGACATTTGGGGCCTCCGAGAAGGTTTCACATTCTTAAAAAAAATACATTTGGGGCCCCCGAGAAGGTTTTACATTAAAAGAAAAACAGTTGGGACCCCCCAGAAGGTTTCACATTAAACAAAGACATTTGGCATCCCCGAGAAGGTTTTAAATTTTTGAAAAAGACAGTTGGGATTTCCGAGGTTTCACATTAAAAAAAAAAAACATTTGGCGCCACCGAAAAAGTTGTACATTTTTAAAAAACACAGTTGGGACCCCCGAGAAGGTTTCATATAAAAAAGACATTTGAGGCCTCCGGAAAGGTTTTACATTTTTAAAAATGACAATTGGGACCCCCGAGAAGGTTTCACATTCTTAAAAAGCGACATTTGGCGTCCCCGAGAAAGTTTCACATTCTAAAAAAAAAGACATTAGGCATCCCCGAGGTTTTACATTTTTAAATAAAGATGAGTGTATCCTCACGTTTCGAGAATGTGGGGTAATTTCATTAAAAAAAATTGTTATGACGTCATAAACATAAATAACGCGATAGAAAAAGGGAAAAACGAAAAGCTCCGGTCCACATTCATTCGTAACCACAAAACCACCACCGGGTTGCCTTACGCATTGATTAAATTACTTACCAGTACGTTAATGGTAACATGTTTATACCCTGTATTATGTCTTTGCGAAAATTTGGACCATTATGGAAAAATTCAAAGCGGATTCGTACACCGCTACACACTTATAGGACTATATTGTTGTACAATAGTTAGATCAAATAAACATAGAATTTTTTTAAATGACGTCATCAAATTATTGGTGGGGATGATTTAACGATCTACATTATATTTATAATTATAATATACCTATATACAAAATTTGACAACAATCGGTCCAGTAGTTTCGGAGATTACCTGCCTAATAAAAATGGATACAGACACCAGACAGACGGACAGACGGAAACGGGAGACTACTTTTTCGTGCTCTAGGGGTCATGAAACTTCGAGAAAATATAAAAGTGGCCATTCGTCCGATGTAATAATTTGTGATTATTCTCCGAATACTTTGTGATCTTTGGAAAATGCTAGATTTTTACTTCCTGAGCGTAAGCTAGCGGACTATTGTAATCGAATCCAATGGACGACGAGCTACTATGTTTTCTCAACGTTACATGACCTCTAGTGTACGAAAAAATAGGTACATATTCCGTTTCCGTCTGGTTTTTTATTAGACAGGTCATCTCCGAAACAACTGGACCGATTGTGGTCAAATTTTATATATGTGTTAGGAATAACATGTAGAAACGCTAGACAGAATTAGGCTATTCATTCTCACTCACAATAGGATGTCATCATCGCCAAAATGTACATAAATTAGTAATTATTATTTAAATTTTATAAAATAATTACTCCTGCACATGTGGTTATGAATCCGTGTTGGATTTTTACCGTCGACATCCAGATTTAAAAAAAAAAAAAAATGTATAACAACATTAAAAATGATGACGTCATTTTATAATTTTGCCAAGTAAATGTTACTTAAATTTTATATATTGACATACTTCTGCATGTATAATTTAAGAATCTATGTTGAGTTTTCCAGATCCAAATTTTTAGAAAAAAATCCAAAATTGTATTTTACAATTTAACTTTGAAATTGCAAAACCTAAAGTTCTGGAATATTTCAAACGTTTTAAGGTTATAAGAAATACGATAAATCGTTAATCAAAATTTATTCCATTTTAGCCTTCCTCAAAAATGATGACGTCGTCTTACAGTTCTGGCGAATAAATATTCTTTAAATTTTATAAAACAGAGTACTCGTGTGATTTATGGCATCCAGATTTTTGGTAAAAAAAAATGGTGTTCCAATATTTTACAATTTAACGGTGAAATTGCAAAATACAATTTTGTGATATCTTGGAAATATTTTAAGGTTATGAAACTATGGTAAGTCGTTAATCAAAATTGGTCTGTCATTTTATAATTTTTTTCTTCAAATTTATTAGTGTTTTTGGGAAAAAAACTGAGTGTGATTGATTAATCAGTCCTCTCTTCTGCACTGAGGAGACAAAATCAATCAAATTTCATTTAATAATATAACGTTTATCCCCTAAATTTCTCAAGAACGGTACAGTTCAGTGTTTTATTAGTAGTATTATTAATTGTGCACGTGTCGGAATTGACATACATGTCTTTGCTGAAATAATGTTGCTAGAAATATTTTAGGTGCACTCCAGACCAAATATAAACGAGTATGTTTTCGTAACATAATCCGTTCGAATCATACACGGTGCCGGAGTCTGATTGATTAAAGCATGATACGTTAATGAATTCAGAAAAACAAGCTCTACGAGAATTCTAAAAAATATATAGTGTCATTAAGAAAAAATTGGGTGTCGTAGGCAAGCACAAAAAAATTATAAAATGTCAAAAGACATTTATAAGATGTCATTTAACTTTCTACACTTTTATGGATATTACTTATTTGATTTTATATTTGTCGTGCTGTATAAAGGTTATCACAAATAACAGAGTTCGCAAAATCTTTTTTTTAGTTTTCAAAGAAACAGTATTTGTTGAATTCTTAAGAGGCGAAGGAAGTCCTGTCGAAATAACCTTCTACCAATTTTTTATCACTAGAACCCATTTTTTATAAGAAGAAATAACACAGTCATTCTTCACATTATCAAATTATTGTTGTTTTATAATTAATAAATACTCGAAGCTTTGTCTGTTTTGATCCACTACAGGGTGCCGCATCCAAGATTGGACATAGGAAATTAACATCGGGAATTGGTTTTTATTTTATCGTATCTCCCCAGATCGATTTAAAGTTATTATTGAGTGATGCATTTGTGGAGGTAAAGGAGGGGTATCGGCCAGTATTTTTTTCAACTCATTGACTCGCGCCCACTCCTGTAAAAAGGCTTTAAAATCGTATTTTGAAATTAGCGCTAAGTCCGATTTGTCGCGAAACGTTCCGTCGCAGTTCAACGATCGCGTTCTTGGATTAGCCGAAATGTCAACGTGTATTTTGGAAATTATTCCTCGATTCTCACTCAAAAATGTGTGATGATTATTGTAGGACAAATTAAACGGAATAAATCCACAATTTGCACAAAATATTTTGAGATTGTTACTGGTACCGGTCGATTTTAGACAGTTTTTATTACCGTTGAAAATAAATGTAGTTTTCCAATCTTTAGTGATATCTACATTTCTCTGATATTTAAGTTTCATGTGATATTTAAGCATGCACGGAGCCGAAAAAATGAACAAACGTGTATGTAGGTGCATCTCACAATATTGTCATGAAAATTATTACTAATTGATTAAATTAACCCTTGAAAAACAAGCATACCCTTGCTTTTTCATCTAATCGCAATGAGATTTTAGTAATAAAAACTTACTAAAGTCGACTGGCACTAGCAATAACCTCATAAAATATTTTTTGCAAATTGTGCATTTATTCCGTTTTATTTATCTTACAATAATCACACTGGATAAAATAATTGAGTTATTCAGTGATCTCTGAGTAGTGAGATAGCGCTAGTAAATTCCTAGCTTGACGGACTCCCATGACGATGCCGATGGAAGTGTTAAGGAAGACAAACTGCTCGAAGGGTTTCATTTCGAGCTTCTTGGATACGGCCTGGGAGGGATTCATGTGTTGCACTCAGTACCAATAAATGAACCAATTTGTCCTGAATCTCCACATTGAAAAAAATAATTCAATTTGAGTTGTTTAGTAATTTCTGAGTGAGAATCAAGGAATAATTTCTAAATTAATTTTGATATCACTCAATAACAGCATTAAAGTGACCTGGGGAGATATATAAAATAAAAACCAATTCCCCATGTTAATGCCCTGTGTCCAAACTCCAATGCGGCACCCTGTATTATTGTATTTCAACGTTATTAATGTCGTAAGTGCATGTCACACACGTACGATAAATTTCATGTGATGTGACATGACGATATGACCATGCACAAAGTAAAAAGCTTCAGATCGACTGCATCGCATTCCGATGGCCTCATTGGTTGTTGTTGTTAGTGTAAGTCTATTTTACAAGATACCATTTTCAGAGTTTCGAACTATTTGTAGGAATGAAATTTAACCCGAGACGTTATTAACAGCACCGATGATAAATTTTAGTTGTTTAAAACAACGTGAAATAGCCTTTGAGTAAATAGCCAAATGAGCGCACAACAGACGAAGCTAAATTAATACCGTTTAGAAATATCTTGGTGTAATTAACTGCAAGCGAACTAATTTCAGTAGTCTGAAGTTGAAAACGTTACAACGAATACCTCAATACGAAATACTGAAAAGAAGTTTCTGTTCTTAAAGATAAAGTGACATGTTTGAGATTTTAATTATGTTTTTTAGTTTCCTTGTTCCTTCGTTTTTGAAGATACAAGGATTGATGCCTTTTTTTGGTGTTGATTAATAAGGTATAATCAACAAAGATCGTCCTCTAATTGGCGCTGGAATTGTCGCCGTATTTCTTATTTCCCGTTGTAAATAGCAGACGATGAGAAAGAAATTTACTCGTTCCACGCCAATTTCAGAACGGTTTTTTTTGCTCGTCTCTTATATTAATTTTGATATGTAGGTACAGTGTAACACAAGTGTTGCTATGGTTCGGTAATTTCAGAGAAATTGAGTAGAGATTTTTGAGATAATCGTTCAAATAAGTCAGTAATGTCTTTATTTAGTGTTTTTATTTCCCGCCAAGAAACAGTTCACGACCAAGAAACAAATGAAAAAAGAAACCTCTATTTGCGTCTTCTACGAATTGTAAAACAGCAAAAAAAAACACAAAATTAGTTACTTTCGTTGAAATGACATCATCTTTTGGTACTATGTATTGAAAAACAAAATTAAGCTCGTGTTATTAAAGCTCAGGAATTTCTTGTGCAGTAATACGTTGGGTAAATTAGTCAGTATTATCAATTTAATTATATAGGGCAGTTTGTTTAGCCACTTTATGCCGGCTGATAGCCTCTTATTTTTTCATAGGTCATACAGCCCTCTCAGTCCCACCTCCCAGCCCATATCACCTGATGAACTGGATCCATCCCGCAGTGGCAGCCCGAATTTGGAGTTCCCCAGGATCGACTTGATGAACGAAATGAAGGATTTATTGCAGCTACGGCTGGACACCCCTCCAGTCGACAGATCCGTGAGTATATTTTATTCGCTTTCGGTCGTTGGTTTTGCTACTTTTATGTGTGTATACACAGTCCCAAAATTTATTATCGCTCTCGTAGTGCGCCCTCCACGTATTTATCATCCACTTGGCTTATCGTCCCGTCCATTTTTCCGTCTCCCCTTTCACTCTAAATTGAAATGTTCCGCGACTTTTTGTCACGTGGTTTATCAGACTCGTTCTTTGGGGTTTCCACTCGGTTACTCAAACCATAGTTATTGCCGTTTTCGAAGTTTTAGAAGTTTTTTTTAAAGCAAAAGTTGCGGCCGCTTATTTCGCTGTTTCAGAACTTTTCAAACTAGACTGAATAATGAAAGTTGTGGAGATAAAGAACCAAAGTTATTAATTCTTAAAAACACGACACGCTTGCTTTTAGATTTTAACTACGTGTAGGTTTTCTTTGTGTTTCGTAAAATAAACTTTCAGTGTGCTTCATTATTATTGATTGTTAAAAAAAAAAAACAAAAAAAATGTATGTGTTATCAGGTAGTTTAGAAATCACAGTTGATTAAACGCGTATGAAACGACTGTGCTTAAAACGTTCATCATTTTTAATTGGTTGCAATAATAAAACGATTTTATAGACGTGTCAAAGTTATGGATGATTTGTAGTCGATCGAGATACATATTAAAAAAATTGCCATAGCAATGTAGTACCTCTTACGTTCATTAAGTAATAAGTATACACGGTGATTCATTCACACTCATTTATTTTTGAACTTCAACATAAATATAACATGTTCATCGAATTCAATAATTTGAAAATGTACACTCAGCCAGGGGTGTTGCTCGCTTACGCGCGGAGGTCAATATACCCCATATGGATGGTTTGATTTCCAAAAAGGTCATAGTATACTTAGGGTCAAATAGAGGATTGTCCTTTTAGTGTTTTGAATTGCAGTTAGCAGCACAGGTACGAAAAAAATTCCAAAACTGTCTTCAGCGTTTTTGATACATATATATTAGATATGTTATTAATTTAGTTAGATGTATGAAAACAAAAAGATCAACAGATTTTTTTTGTAAAAAGTGTTTCGATTGTATGGATATGTAAAAATACAAGTAATTTCTCGACGAACTGTTTTTTAAAAGGTGAACCTATTGGTAGAATATTTAAGAACAATAAAAATATTTTCAGGGCTATATACTTACATATCTAAAGATTAATATAATAATTGTGTCGCTGAAAGTAAGAATCATGCAATTTTTTTGACCGCAGCGTGCAACTGCCAAGTTTTTCCAGACAATTTTTTTCGCATAAAATCTATACTAATAAATATGCATAATAAAGAGAGAACTCCTGATTGACCGACTCATTCGCAGGGCCCAAACTACTCAAGCTAGAAACATGAAATTTGAACAATAGATTTGTGTTACATCTTAGGTGAACAATAAGAAAGAATTTTTGAAAATTCCACCTCTAAGGCTGTGTATTAGTTATTAGAAGTAGAAAAAAAATCGAAGGCCAAAATTGTACTGTTCTTGGACGACCATACTTTAAAATAATTTTTAGCTACACAAGGTGTTTTGGTTTTAAGACATGACGCATAACTTCGTTTTTTTACATATTTTGATTGGCCTCTTCTCGGGCTTCACAGCTACAGTTTAGTTTTGAAATACCGTTGACACGTTATTTCATTTTCTTGAATTTTTTAGCAATGTAAGGATTCACAAAAAAAACTTTCGTATACAGAGTGTTTCTAAAAAATCTTTAATTATTACAATTTTCAAATATCGATATTTCAGTTAAACGGTTCTGAAAGGAGTACACTCTAAAATTATTCTTAACTATACAGTGTTCTGCTTTTAAGATGTAACACATAACTTAGTTTTTTTTAAATGAAACAACCTATATATTTTGACATATTCTCATTAGCCTCTTCCTAGGCTTTTTAACTACATTTACTTTTGAAATTCCGATGCGACGTTGCCACGTTATTCCAATTTTTTTAAATTTTTTTGCCACAAAAATTGCAATAGAGTTATTTTTGAGGTATATCTTACAATATTTTATGGAAGGATAAATAAAGGTACGTGCTTTGTTGTGGTATCAGTAAAAACAATAAAATCATTTTAGTATACAGAGTGTTAAAAAAATGCAAAACTACAATTTTCAAATATCGCTATTTCAATTTTTTCAAATAGTACACACTGTATTTTATGACTGTTTCTTACTCTATTTTTTGCTCCCATTCTTCTAATATGGCGAGTAAAAAAATTTCGCAGTAACTATCAACTTTAAATACAAAAAAAGGCAGAGAACAAAAAATAGAACAAGATGTGAAAATAAAATATAGGGTAGATTTGTTTGAGTAATAAGAAAGCATTTTTGTACTACAGTATTTATCAGCAAAAACTGTCAAAAATACAGGCGTGTGGATGCTAGTAATATACCGGGTGTTTCTTTTATTTGATACAACCCCTGTAAATTTTTTATTTTTAAAGATAAATCTGTAGTTCTTTGAGCAAATTTGTATCATTTTAAAAGATCTAGTGATGGCAACAATTTTTCAATTGTTTTTCAAGCAACTAGATTTTGAAATAAACGGAAAATTTTGGAGATATTTTACTAAATAACTTTTTTATTATTGATTTTAGAATATTGGTTGCTGGTGATTTTTTGTAGTGAAAAAATCAATCTTTCCATATATGAAAAAATATACCTAGTGTTCCATTAAAAAAACATAAGTTGACGTCATTTCCGGTTCTACCGCCAGTGATAATAAAAATGTGTGCTTACCATCATATGAATCTTTGAGAATGATACAAATTTGGTTAAAGAACTACGGGTTTATCTTCCAGAATAAAAAAGTTACAGGGGTTGTATCAAATAAAAGAAACACCCTGTATATTTTTAACCGTATCTGAGTCGTTTTTTTATAGCGATGTAATAATTTTGATATTTTCAAATTAATGTAATTAAAGAAAAAAAAACAGAATTTGATATTTTTATTAACTTCCAAATTACAACTAAAGTATCATATTAAACCGTAGTCCGCATCTTACACCTCTTGATTTCATTTTGTTTTCTTAAACTAAGAATTACAAACGTAGTTAGAAAATTTGAAAAATCTAATGAAAAAAGAATTCTAGTGCTCAAATCAATATATTCTTTTAATACAAGTAAAGAAGAGATTATAAACAACGCCGTCATTATATTGTAATATTTTTACGTTCCCAGCTTAAGCGAGGGAAGTATTGTAATAGGGTGCATCCGACGAATGGCTGATTTCATGATTTCTCGACGTTTCATAGCCCTTAGATTCTGAAAAAGTAGGTCTTCCATTTTTGTCTGTTTAGTGCTTTTATTAAATAAATAATTTCCGAAAGTATTCAGCTGATGGATGTGAAAATTTAGACGTATATTGGAATATCGTATAGATGAAACCACGCCAACCAAAATTTGTCTAATGATACCCCACCAACAATTTGATGACAGCATCGAAAAATTTTGCAAATTAAAATTTATTTTATTTAAATTTTATAAAATAACATACTTCTGTACCTGTGGTTCATGAATCCGTCTTGTGATTGTACCTTAGAACTTTATAATTTGGTCAAGAAACCCAAACTGAATTGTTTGATTGTATTTCAGGAGCGAGGAAAGTTCTGTCTAAATAACTTTGCACCAGTTTTTTTTCTGGAGTTAAGTGTGGAAAAATCAGTTCAATTACGCCATTGTAAAAACAAAAAACAACTCGAATTCTTTAAAAAAACGAGTCAAATTCAATATGATCTAGAAAAAATAAATTTCATGTTAAAAAAATATGTTGGCAACACCAACCCAATCTGTCAAATAGCTGCAATGCGAGCGTCATTATTTTGAAAATAAATTTTTCGTGACCTATTAGATGTTTTTTTTCGATCATGTGATAAGTATTATAACAGCACATAAATTCTAGATTTCATGTTTTGGTATACTGCCAAGCCTTTTATATCGTCGTTTTCGAGTTAGTAGTTTATTAAAACACATGTTTTATAAAGTCCGTTATTATCACACTGGTTTTTGTAATTTTTTAGTCTTGGTTTTGTGCTTCATTACTGGTGGTACGCCACAGGATAAGGAGGAGTTTATTTAAACTTGATTTCAACAACACTTTCATTCCAATATTGTTTACTCTATATTTTGCTCCACTCATTTATTAATTCACACCCTATTGTTCAATTTACTTTATACTACATTTTTACGATAAACGAGTGTGACAATGGCTTTATATAAAACTTTTTTTTTTTTTTTAGTTATTTTGACAGCCTTAATTGGCTACCATGCAAGGTACTGACCTATGTTGCCACATAGAGTTCCGACAAATGTCAAGTTCATCGATATGTTTAAAAAAATAGTAATGTTATAAAAATTGATAATTAATAAACACTAAATTTGGATGAATTTAAACTCCATAGCTGCTACAATATCAACTTGAAAAGAAACTTTTTATAATTTGTTATTTTAACAAATTTGATTTTATTATTATTGATCTATTTTTCTAATAGACATTGACTCGTTTTGGCACGAAAAAAGATTATATTGTATACAAAACACTTTCCTATCCTGCAAATATCGACACAAACTGTCCATTTCTTTCTTTTTTCTGGAAAAACTTTCGTGTTCTTGACTTCCTTGACATGGCTTGTCTGTGTGGTAATGAAGTTTTTACACATTAAAACTCTGTCCTCACATGAAAAATTATTTCTTTATCTAAACCGACATTTACTACAGTCAATATGTTTTCGAAACTTTGCAGATTTTTGCCCGTTTCCGTCACATACGGATTACAATTTAGTTTTCTTTCCTCTTTAACTTTTATAGCGCCACCAGAACTTCATACAGATCAGAATCGTCAATATCGGAAGCGAAATCTGCATCGATTTCATAATCTACAAGTTTTGATCCTTTATTTTCTTTCACAGCTTGGTAAAACTACACTTTTTTCACCCCACATTACTCACAGTATGTTGAACAGTGCCACAAATACAACGTTAATTATTAATATAATTTGACATAACTAAAGCTATGACCTGCTTAGTGGAATTTATTAAGTAATATTACTTGGTGCATTTTACCTCTAAGCCAACATGTCCCAGGTACGAGTGTTTCTAAAAAATTAAAAAACCGTTTGAAGTTGTCAAATGGGGGTACAGAAAACAGCTCTTACGATGTTGCTATGGCAATTTTTTCGAACTGTTCAGGTCGATACAGAAACTTAAAAAGCACCTAGAATGAGTAATCGGATGCTGTGTTACGAATAATTGAATACCCAGGAAATTCGTCTCATTTTCCCTTAACGCGTCCGTAAGGAGATGTTAAGAAAACGTCGAAAAGATTAAAGTGAAAATTAAAGCCCACACAAATAGATGCCGCCCCTGCTTCATCCATAAATATAGCTAATTTCGTCGTGTTAGTAGTAGTTAATGTGTTAGAGTGCTGTGCAAACAAGTGAGTTTGTTAGTCGTTGATAGTGTAATTTTGCTTCGCCGCTCCACTGTATCACACACAATACGGTGTGATTAAAGTAAAAACACGCCAATAAACTAGTGGTGAAAATAAACATTGTTGTAGACGTATGTAAAGTCGAGAAACAACAGTTAACTGCCTGTGTGTTTTACGTAGTTTCGTAGATTCAAGTGTTAATTACAAGAATATTCGCCGAAAACACCTGAGTTAAAGTCACAGGCAAAAACAAAAGAATTTGTGCTTACGTATCTAGTGTAAACTTTACTTAACTGCGTCGCAACGATCGGCTTAAAAGGGGGAGTTGTGATCGGAATTAAATTTACTTTGGTGCTTTTATTAATTAACAAAATCTCAGCCAGTGTAGTCGTGATTTATTGTAAGTATTATAATTGTTGGAGTCCTTTGAAATGGCTAACAAGAATTTATCAGTTCAAAATATATCATACCGGCCGTAACTACCTCATGTTTCGGATGCTCTATTGTTGGCCGTCTGTCATGTACATGTGCGTTCCACAATGTGGGATGTACATATAGATAATAATTGAAATTCATTACCATATGATTTTCAAATGAATGAACATGAACTGGATCAATAAGATCTAATAAACTGTTTATAGTTTGATGTATCAATCTTTTTAATTCGTCTCCATACTTTAAAATTATCCGCACGAGCTACATTAACTTGATGCCACATGTGATATACAGAATAATTTCGTAAAAAAAGGCTCTAAACCATTGAAGATATAAAAATAGAACTTATACTTGTACTAAAGGTCAGAAAAGTACATTCACATATGCGACAAGTTTCTTTAAAATAGAATATGGTAAACAATAGTTCAGTTTACAGAGTTTTTACATACATTAATTTTAAAAGTCATAATATTTTTATCAGATAAGTTGTTATGTGTATACAGGAAGCAGTTGAATGTATCGCAAACAGTTAGTTGGATTTTCTTGAAATTTGGACTATACTTAAAAATACTCGAGCTCTATCTTCTGTAATTTTTTAAACTTTAAACATCATTTAGTTTCAAGATGCAAGGCTAACTGGATTTTTTTTAAATAATAGAGACAGACTAGATCAGGAACCAATTATTATTTTCTAATGAGTCTGCTTTGATATCTTGCAGGTGGTTTACAGTCCCCTCCAAAAAATTGATGACGTCAGCACAAAAGTTTCCCGAATGAATCCTATCTCAAATGTACAAAAAATGATGAGTCTGTATTGTGATTCATCATTCCATTCCTATTTTTTGGATTTGCATATACAAGGTGATCAAAAAATTAATGAATGCGTGAATTTATTTTATTGATTTAATCAGGAACTGTAAAAGCGAATGATTTGACATCATGGAGATGTTTTAAGGTTATCAAAAATGTATTTGCTCATCCCCCCTAGAAAAAATTGATGACGTCACCTGAAAACATTGCTGAATAAATCTAATCTTAAATGTGCAAAATATGATCAGTCTGTATATATATTTATCATTGCATTCATATTTTTTAGATTTGCTTATATACGGTGACTGAAAAAAATTAATGTATCAGTCAATTTATTTTGTTCTTGTACTATCTTGCTATTATACACAGTGTTGGGAACAGATACTTTTAAAAGTCTCTAGATACAGATATAGATATATGGAAGATAAAAGTATCTAGATACAGATTGTTTTCGATTTTTTCGAAATGTATCTAGATAGAGATACAAGAAAACAGATAATTTTTGAAGCTTTGGCGAATAAAATAACTGAAAACATGTTTATGTATTTTTTCATGTATTGTTTAATGACTTTTAAAATTAACAACATTTCGAACGTATTGTCACCTAAATTATTTCTTCTTGGTGTCAGAATTTGGTTTCCGCTACTAAACACCCGTTCCACAGGTGCAGAAGAAGGGATTGTGGTATTAAATTTAAAAAATAAACATTTTACTGTAGCATAATTATTCAAGACTGAAAAATCTTTTCTTTTTTCCTGCAAATAGGCCATCGCTTCGCTGTTTGATGTGTCGCAAATTGTGCAATATTTATTACGTACGCTTAAAAATAAAATTTTTTTTTTGTTTTTATTCCCATACTACAGTGTCCAAATTGTGTTTGAGTATATCTAATAATTATCTCCAGCATTAAAATTGATATTTCAAAAGAATACGAGAAATGATTATTCTGTGCTGAAGGTCTGTTGTCGGCAACCTGTCATAAATTATTATTCTTTAATATCGGCTTACGATGTTTTTATGACTATGTCCGGTAATCGTCTATCCCGGTGTGGCAGGTATATACATTTTAGGAAGAATTGCTGGTTCCGTTTAAGGCAAAATAAGTACAATTTCTTAGAAAGGTATTTAAACCTCTTATAGGATCAAAGGCTGCCTGGCAGGCGGGAATCACCAGAGTGCAACTTTAAATTTTCAGATTTTTGTTGAAACTCATTTTATTTTAATCTCGTTTCACGATTTCTGAGAATATATCACGATAAATTATTCTACCGAGGGTTGTAAAAATATTAATTTTATTGCCCAAGATTTACACTTAAACATAATCGGCACATTCTAGGGCAAAACGGACCTGCCAAGCTCACCTCGCGTTAGGTCTAACAATGAAAAAGTGGAGAAATGTCACATGTGGCAACAGGAAAAGTTGCTACATTTGTCTGAAAAATAAAGATATAAAACAGTAACAAATATGCGATTTATGCGAGAGAAATGTATGTATTGAACAGTCGCTTAGTCGATTACAGAACTAGCTAATTGAAAAAAATAATCATTATGTAACACGCAATTATTATTTTCTAAAAATAATAACATACCTTAAACAAATATTTTTACTATTAAAATTACTCTTATTTAATAACACAAATACAACCAGCGGGCCTACCGGAACCCAGGTTGTTCAGGAACACAGATAAAATGCATTGCCCCGATAAGCGTAAAACGCAGTGAATAGTGAATTGTGGTTTATGGTTTTTAAAATACCCTCTTACCATGGCTTCGATTTATTACCCCTCAGGATTATATTTAAAGATGTATAAGTACTGAAAGCTACAATGTAGGAAATGATGGTATTTAAAATATGAAAATTTCCGTGACAGAACACTATTAGTGGACCTCTTACCTCTATTTTTGTTTATGTGACCAAAATCACCAACATGAAGTATCAAAAATTACTACTAGTATAACTCAACTAATAACTACTGAAAAAAAGTGAAATAAAAATTGTATCTGTATCTGCGCCATTAATTTTATATCTAGATACAGATATTTTGTGCTTAAATTCTATTTTATCTAGATGTATCTAGAGACTTTATTTAGATACAAGTGTCTAGATACTGCCGAACACCGGTCAAGGCTAGCTACGATTTTGTTTTTCAATATTTTTATTTTGACAATTTATTTTACCATGTTGGGAAAAAATAAAATAATGCATGCATGCGTTACATTTCTGAATTAAAAAAAAAAACATGGACTATTTAAAAACGGAACATTTGACTACTAGTCTTATTTTGAAAAATCAAGTTAGCCGTGCATCTCAAAAACAAATGAAATATAAAATTTGAAAAAAATGCAGAAACTAGAAATTGAATATTCCTCGTGACAGCCCAAATTTCAAAAAGATTCAACAAACAACAAAAACGCTTAATAAAAAATCGTATTATTGTTTTTTAATTGGCGAGATTTTGAACAGCTTTTAGAAGCTATAGTGGGGTCGGTCCATATGAAAACACCAAATTTGTCTGAAAAATTGCACCGCATGATTTTTAATTTTGATGAAAAAAATTGGGGATGATCATTTAAGTAACAAATACGAAAATCATCGCCTTTTATTTTGTTACGTTGCCCCTTGAATTCGTCATATATTATATAGTCGATATTTTTACACCAGCTAAATTTGTTCAGTTCTTTCTCATTAAGAGACATTTTTTTAAAGGTAATCTCAGGAAATATTCGCCACGAAAAGTTTCATTTTTGCTCCTAATAAAACAATATACATATTAGTATTCCCTTAAAAAGAACATTTCTCTTAGAGAGATGAAAATAACAAAACAGAACTAACTGGCCTGAAAAGATGAACGTATTTCCTCAAAGTTTCAGTGAGCTTAACACTAACGTTGCATTTTTTATCGCATGGGTACTAAATGCCTGAAAAAATCAATTCTCTTGGATCAGTGGGGTTGAATGGAACAAAAGCTAGCTGAAAATCACAAAAATCAATAAATTATAAGTTATAACAAAGTTTCACAAGTCTACCATTCATTGGTAAATTGTGCAGATAAGATACTTACATTTATTATTGCAAACACACTGACTAGGCAGTAAAATAAAATTATGGTATCATTTCAAGAAGCGTTATAGAAAAAAGTTAATAGAGGAAATGGTGATAAAATAATAAAAGTTATTTTCTTAGTAACACTTAATTGACTTCATTAAATGAACACTTGAACATTATAAGAGAAGAAATTCACATTAAACTTCTTACCATTGTTGACGTGCTTGCCGTATCCATTGGTTAGGAGTTTCGATAACCATCATTTCTGGAAATAATGCAAATGTCTTTGATACCAGGAAACTGGAACTCGCTTCGGTATTTAAAAAAAATACCTCATTTCCCATTGTCACATACTTTCTCAGTTCTGCCAACATAATAAAGGACTCTCCTTGTCGTTGAAAATCTTACAGGCAAGTAGTCAACATATTCTATTTTTTGCCGTCTAAAAGCTATTTGATCAAGTCAATATCAGATTCAATATCCCATTCTAAGTCTGAATCGGAGGAGTTACATATTCATTTTCTACTTTTCATTTTTGTTTCCGCTTTGATTTTGTCGTTTATTTTCCTTGTTCCATTTTCTTTATTAGAAATCACGGGTGGCGATCGGGAGTCGATTTTTTTGTTCACGATGTCTGTCTGACTGTCTATCTGTCTGTCTATCTGTCTGTCTGTCTGTCTGTCTGTCTGTCTGTGTACTGTGGCGGCACAATAACATCTTGGTAAGCGGAGAAAGATAAGCGGCCTCGTGGTCTAGTGGTCAGGATACCTGTCCGGCAAGCGAGGGGCGTGTGGTTCGATTCCCACCGAGGCAGCAACATTTCTTACCTTCAGGAAACAATTCTCTAAGTCAGAATTTAAAATCCTATTAATAAAAAAGGACCAATTACATGGTAACCAATAATACCGCACCAAACATTCAGTTTTTCTGGACGCTGTATGTGGATTTGCAAAATATCATCGAAACCATTTCCATACATTCTAGCGACCCTGTATATACACATTCGGTTCTGCAGTCTCTGAAACACACTGTAAAATTTAAAGTATCAGCTCAATTCTTTAAAAGGCTACGTACACACGCAGCGTAAAAACTTAGGGTGGATTATTAAAATCACAGGTGTTGGGATGACAGTATTATTTGTCTAATATATCTCCAACAGCAGATGTTAGAGCCAGAGTTAAAAAGAATACACCCGCATTTTATTAAATTTATGAATTAATAAGACATTCCCTTAAAATTTTCACCGTTTTGCAATACTTTTTAACGAAATAAACTAATATCAGAATAATTGGTGTGGAAAAACTAAACACAAAAAATCGCTTTTGCCTTTTGTTTTACATTTGAATGTTGTATTGTGCATTGTTCAAGTGGCACGTAATAGTAGACTCTGATGTAAACAAGTGGACTTGTGAGAAATTGTTTAAACACTTGATTGCTTTTCTGTGAAACAACGATTTAATGGTGATTGGTGGCGGCAGCTTGGAGGCGGTTAGTGTGATTATATTTCTGATGCTTTTGTTCCACAGGACTACGAACGAGGGATCATAAACCAATAAAATTAAAACCACGACACCCACTGGAAATCCGAAACTATTAGGCAATATGTGTTACTGTGAAATAGTGTAACCTGTGATTTGTAAATTACGAGTAAATTAAAATTAGCAAAGTTAGAACAAAAAAAAATATTTGTAAAAATCCCCCACCAAATAATTCCGTCACCCATATTAAAGGCCGATTTATAAACTTGCCGCTGACGTTGCCGTTGAAAGTGGTAATTTCTCGTAGAAAAATAAGGATTTACCAATTAAGCTCAACAAGAAACTTAAAACATGGTTAAAATGGTACATTGTTGCAAGGAAATATGGGTTTTGCAATTATGGGGCGAAGCCTAATTGCAAAAGCGATATTACCTTATACAAATTTTCCATTTTGAACATATTTTAAGTTTCATGTTGTGAAAATAAGTCTACACATATTAAAACAAAAAGGCAAAATCTCAATTGGGATGATTTTTTTATTCGCCGTGAACCAAGGGGGCGGAGCTTAACTGCAAAATACTTATTTCTTTACAAGAAATTATTCTTTGAACAACACCATACTCAAAAACATGTTTTTAATTTCTCGTAGAGAACTAAGGATTTGCAGTTAAGCTCCACCCCCTTGGCTCACGACGAATAAAAAAAATCATCACAATTCAGACAGGGCGGGTGGGTGGGGCTACATTTTGCCTTTTTTTCCCTAAATATGTGTGTGTAGATTTATTTCGGCAACAAGAAACTTAAAACATGCCTAAAATGGTAAATTTTTGTAGTAATCAACTTAAATCCTCCACTTTTCGTCTAGAACCCCTTTAAATACGGCAAAAGTTGAACATCAAAGTTACTGTCAACGGAAGTTTGGGACTTTTAGAAAAAATATGAACATCAAGCATCCTGGTATTTTGGTCATGGAGTGGGGCCGACCCGATATTCATCATCAATGGTTTTCAAAATTAAAAAATAGAATTCTGAAATTAAAAATTAGCATTAGTAATGTACCTTTCGTGAAAGACCCACGTACCAGTCAAAATACCATTAAATTTAAATTTGGCTTCCACAGCATGTCGCTATCTCCACAAATAAGCGAGATATTTCATTTAAAGAAAGTTTAGATGCTCGGTGTATGGCTTTACAGCTTTGGGGACTCCCCGGATGAATGCTTTTATGTAGTTTGTTAGTAGGAATATAGCGGCGTGTACAAAGTTGAAGGAACATTTTTCAATTTCCTTAACACTCCCATGTACCTCTTTCGATTCCTCCTCGAGTACCATCTGCACGCTAGCGTGTCGGTCCCAACCCCAGCGCACACTCACTTGTCGCTTGTTTTTTGTGTGTTAACAGCCTCCGTATCTATCCGCTTGCAGTTAAAACCGGTCCGTAGCTTGGAGAACTTCAAACAGCACTCGTCGCCGACGTCCAGCAGCCCCGATCGGTGGGTGTTCCCGTCGCGCACCGGTGCCCCCATGGCATCGCCTCCCAAACGTTTCTTCCTCCCCAACAATCCCTCCCTCTCTCAGGAGACCCAGAACCTCCTCCAGTCCCCCGACGACGTGTTCTCCTCCCCGCCCGTCCCGCCCCGCGTCCCGCCGCCGACGTCGTCGTTGTCACGTGACCAGCCCAAGGACCTGTTCGGCACGACGCCGTTCGTGGTCGGCGGCGGTCACAGCGAGAACGGCGACCCACTCTTCCTCGTAGCTAATCAACATTCCATTGATATTGTGAAACTGTCGCCGCCGACTTGTTCGCCAAGGCGGAAGGTAATTGGTTTTTGTTTTGTTGGTGTTTGCTTTGTGTGTTGGTGGGAATGGGGGAGGGGTGGCGGTGTAGGGGAGTCTTGAGATGGGGAAATAGATAGGTCCTTTGTAGTTGGTAATGTGGTGGAATTAGCGGTGGGTATCTATCTATTGGTTTTTTCGAGCGATTTTCTCAAGACTTCTAACTTTAAGAGGTAGGGAATATTACATAAACAGGACGTCGAGATTTGTTGTATGTTACAAAAATAACAGGGGGACCAAATCAGAAAAATACAAAAGTAAACAGGTGAGTCAATGGTAAATCAGTAATAAATAAAGAGAAATTTAATAACAATTTTTTTTAATCGAAGATCAAAAATGTGTTGGAAACTATTTAAATCCAAAAACAGGTCAATTTCAATTTTACTCAAAAATTTTAAATAGCTGCAATTACGACTTTTAGCTATTAAGTAATGAAAATCTTAAAACAATATTATTAACTTTACTATTTGTTGCTTATTACTACTTTTTATTGCGTAGGCAATAGTTCTTAGGGCCCCAATTTAATTTCGCGTAGTGTTCAAGCTTTAAACAAATTTATTGTTATTAATGAAGATTAATGTGCAGAGGACAAACCCTATTATGCCTGTGGAACTGCACGATTATAATCATTATAATAAATTATAAACGATCAAATATGGATTTGAAAATATGAATAGTACATAGATAGGACTTTGGACGACTTCCTTCGACAGCTTGTTCCAAATATCAAACACTCGTTTTGTTAAGCAGTGTTGTCTAACAGTTGTGCGAAAGTTCTCCTTTTCCAGCTTGAAGTTACGACCTCAAGTTCTGGAGTGCAGGCATAAGGTGAATAAATTCTGTGTCACGAAACTCAGACCTCAACGATTTGAAGGTGAAAATCGCATCCCCCTAATTCTGTCGTTGAATGTATTTAATGACATTATGGTAAGGCGCTCAGAGTAAACTTAGTTTTAGTGGTCTGATTTCTCCACAAAGAAGAAGAAATGTACTGTGATAATCTAAACTCTCGCCAGAATTAGACATGTGAAAAAATTCAAGCTTTGGGCTTGAACTGTGGTGGTTAACATTTTTTTTCTGTATTAAAGTAACTGAATGATAATACTTAGTGGACGACAATTAAATTCCTCGTCGTAGTCTGTCGCCATTTGATGATTAAAAAAAAAGTTATTAATTTGACTGATGAAAATTTTCAAGGTCCATTCTCTCAAAATGGATCAACGGTTAAGAGGAGTCCCTCATGTTTTCAATATATTCTCAGAACGTAATATCTCCGTTATTAACAGACCTATTATTACGAAATTTTAAATATAATCTGTCAACATGTTGCGCTATACCGGGTGTCTGGAAAACGGCGGATTCACTCTCCGCTACGCTCTTAACAATCAACTGGTGAGTATGAGAAAAATAAAAAAAAAATCCTTCTCACATTTTGGTACAGTTATAAAGATTTTAAAATTGGTTCTTTTGATACGTTTAACAACTCAACAACACATTCATTATCACAGTAACTGGTAATAAAACTTTTAGTTAATATTTCTCTCGCCCACGTTTAATTACCATTTCAGTTAGAATGTACGCAGATGTGGTTGTGTTGTTTTTGTAATATAATTTGATAAAATTCCATTTGTTTGTTAACCTGATATAAAGCGAAGGTACGAATCAGCAAAAATCGAGTAAGCAGTTAAAAATGTTTGACGTATAAAAAAATTGTCAGTTTTCAAAACCCTACATTTAAAATGTTCGCAGTTAATTTTAGGTCCCTTGATGTTTTATTTTCAGAACTGGAAAAAAAATCTTTTGAGCTTTTAGTGTTTTATTTTTTATGAATTTCAAAGTCTTGAATGTTGCAGTGGTTTTTTTTTTAATTTGGGGGACTTGGGTACCCATGGTGTATTATTTTGGGGGACTTTGGTGTGCAGTTTTTGGAAAATTCTGGCCTGACCTGTTTTTGAGTTAATTTTTTTGAAAAATTTAAAACAGTCGTGAGGTTCTAGGCATTCCTGTTTGGAAATAATTTAAAAGAGCTTTGGAGCCTCTAGTGTTTTTCTGATAATCATTTAAATAAATTATGCTGTTACGTTGTGCAGGCAAACAAAATCGGCGTAGGTTAAACTCAACAATTTATTTCTTAATAACCCGGATTTACACGACTATTACAGTGATTATGTACAAAATAACTTCGTCGTGCAACTTGGATGAATTCGCTCACTCGGCTTCTCGACTGAATCATTCCCGAAGGTGGTCTCTATTTAAACCCATATTTCGGCGATCGAGCTCTTTCTCGAAATGGGTATTCGCGACTTCCGCTTCCAGGCTTTTCGACCGCCACTTCAAGACTTTTTCTGGGCTCTTCGCGACATCCGCTTGCATCCGCGCGGCCGATGAGTCATACTACATACGAGAAGAACCGCGTACATAGTAGAAGACCCATAGGCGTCGTACCGGGGCGGCGCATGGGTTTATTTCGTAACAATACTATATATTATAATTATAAAGAGGATACGATATTTGCTAAAAGCAGTCTTATCTCAATAGGTACTAGCCCAGGCTACCTACCTCCCGTTCCTTAGAGTGTATGTCATTTGCCAAAATCGGTCTTATTTTAGTAGGTACTAGCCCACCCCACTCGCCCTCTCTTTTCTTGGAGGGTATATCATTTCTCAAAATCAGCCCTATCTTAGCAGATACTAGCCCGCCCACCCACCCCCTCTTTTCATAGAGGGTATCTCATTAGCCAAAACAGTCTTATCTGTGCAGCTAGTAGCCCCGCCCACCCACCCTCTCTTTTCTTAGAGGGTATCTCATTTGCCAAATCAGTTTTATCTTAGCAAGTAGTGATGACAAGCTTTTACAAAAAGTGATCAAAATTTGGAAACATTACGAGTTTACTTATATGCACAGGGCAAGAATTTTGAACATCTTCTCTAGTATTTAAATGTTGGTTATGCTTTAATGGATTTTTGTTGTGTTGGGTTTGTTTTTTTTTTTGTAATTTATAAATGTCTGATAAAATGTTTTTTTTTTTTGGATGATTTATTAATGAAATTACCGAAATTACCATAAATAATTGAAATATTGAATTTTTAAAATATTTTCACCTTAAAAAGAATGATGATGGTAAATTATTTAAAAAAAACTGCCACTCTGTTACATAGAGTAAGCATGGAGAATTTATATTTAAAATTTCATAGCAATAAGTGTGTTAATAACGGAGATATTACATTCTGAACATGTAATGAATGTAAGATAAAAAGGTCGGGAATTAGTTTAAATGCCATAAATGAACTATTATAAGTCTCGTGTGAGAAGTTTATAAACTGTGAATAATATGTATAACTTCAGAACGATTAAATACATACTTAATTGTAAATAAGCTGAGCGTGATTAAGTGAATTTACAATCAATAACAACAAAAATTACACACGTTTATGGAATAGTTAGAGTTTTACACGTTTCAGATTAGATACTCATTAATAAACTGATATTGCACGAATTACACTCGTTGAGGCGGAATGCGATTTTTTTCCCCAACATTACGCTTTTTCGAAATTACTAACAAAAATTTACGAACACAACAGAGCAACAAGTGGCACTCAAGAATCATAAAGTGAGGACGCTTTCAGAATTCCAGCTGCCTGCATTACCAGCCCCTAAACCACTACTAACCAAAGGGGTGACATTCACTAATTCCCTAAACGCCCTAGAACATGGGTGATTGCCGACGTTACTGAACGATTTTTCTTATTTTTTTATTTTTTCAAATGAGAGTTGGTGGTGCTTTTTTTGTAATTTTATATTAAGGGTAGCGCAATACCAAATTACAAATTAGTAGACAATTCCGGAGCTAAAAAAATGATTTAAATGAATTCTGTTTTCACTGTTAAAGTATGAATTTTCATAATCAATCTCCGGAGCGGTCAAGTGACAGACCAATTAAATCACTAAAATGGACTATTAAAAAACCATGAAACACAAGTTTGGCAAAGGAAATCACATTTTTTTTTTAATTTTAAAGCCTTAAGTGAATTTGCAGCACGTCAAAACAATAAAAACAAAAATTACACATATTTTTGGTGGAATAATTTTAAGTTCTACACATTTCAGATTACAAAAGCATTAATAAATCGATATTGTACACATGTTGAGGCGGACTGTGTTGTCGAATGCGATGCATTTTGAAATGACAAATAAAAATGTATGCACTAATTTAACACGTGTTTCCACTCACAACAAACAACAAGTGGTGCGCAATAACATAAAGTGAAGGCGCTTTCAGAATCCTATCTGTCTGCATTATCATTTACCAACCCCTAACTACCAGTAATTTAAAAGGTGGCATTTACTAATTGTCTAAACGTTATTGAATGGCTTTTCTTATTTTTTAATTTTTCAAATGCGGTCTCGCGATGTTTTTTTTTTTCTCTCAGCACTCAGGGCACTACAATATCAAGCCAGCTGACGTTTCTGGGGCTAAAAAAATATTGAAATGAATTCTGCTTTCACTGTTAAAGTAGTGTAAACAGATACCATTTTTTACCGTGGCAGTTACTGTTGACAAATGTCAAATTCATTTATTCTGATCTGTAACTTAGAATTTAGTTGTGAATTTTCATTATCAATTTCCAGCGCAGTGAATTGACAGAACAGGTCTTGTAGACCAGCCAGATCACCAAATCTCACGTCACTTGATTCCTTTTTGAGTACACCTTAAGGTATACCGGCTTAAGCCAGTGTTTGGAATAACGAAACCAGAGTCATAGAAAAATTAAGTACATCATTGCATTGCTTGAGATGGCGACTATAGGGGCTAAGGGGACAGTGCATCAACGTCAAAATGTGTACCCTAAAAATGAAAATGAGACTGGATCTGTTCTTGATTTTTTTCAAAATAAAACTACAATTGAGTTAGTTAGCTTAGCTCTTTTATGAAAACAACCGAGTTGATTCTTCTTAAAAAAAAGTACTTGAATATGTTTTATTCGTTCGTGACTGAAATTGGTTAAGATTGACTGCGACGGTCGATGCGCTGTCCCCACTTTCGCGCGAACCGATCTGACGACAGCTATGTTATCAGCTGATAATCATGAAATAGCTAAGAATTATCCCGACTAAACCAGCTTTCAAATAAAAAAACCGCATTGAAATCGTTTCATCCCTTTAGGAGCCACGGTGCCACAGACAGACAAAGGTTTCACAGTTGTTATAACACCCCTCTTTTTTCGTCGGGGGTTGTTAATAAAGCTAAACACAGAATCGTTACCACAGTAACTACGTTATTAATTAATTAGTCTATTAAAAAAAAAGAACGGAAATAAATAATATGAAAAAAATCCCGTGTTTATACATACACATTTTTGTGCGCTAATTTTAAATAAATAAATAAATAAATAAATAAATAAATAAATAAATTTATTTCCAACAGGTAATACATCACCCAATTACAGGAAAAATTAACTTAACTCTGTGTAATAAAGTGTGGCAGATATGCTTACAAAAAAATAAATTAAACTATATATAAGATCCTTATATTATAACCAAATTACTACTTGATAAAAGTTAAAAATGAAAAATAAACATGTATGAACCTAAACTCGCAACAATGACTGTTTTATCACATTAAATGAATCTGCATTAATCTCGCAGAACAATGAAATTTTGTTAAACGATTCTGACATTAATACAACTGGAGACCTACGTAAAATATTGGTTTTGAAAGAAAAAGTATAAAACGCTAAATTTTGTCTTGAATTAATACGGGGAACAATAAAATTAAGCTTATTTAACAAAAACGGACAATCAGTTTTATTGTTGACTAAGTTATACAGAAACTTCACTATTAAGAGGTTACGTCGAATTTGTAAACTAATGAAGTTGAACCGATTTAATAATTGAGAGTGGTCATAACCTCGTTCAGGGTAAACTCCATCTAAGCGAAAACATAAAAATTTTAGGAATTTACGTTGTACTGATGTTTTTTATATATATGTCGTATTGCGGATACCATATAATTGTCCCATATTCAAGACCTGACCTGACTAAAACATATAGTATAAATTAATTAAAGTTTCTATGTTACAAAAATCACTGCAGTTTCTGTATGAAAAGCCATACATCTTATAAGCTTTTCTCGTTATATTATTAATATGTTCTGAAAAACTAAATTTGGTATCAAAAATTATACCCAGATCTTTTGAACTCTCTTTACGTTTTAATACAGTTCCGTTGATATTATAGTCAAAGAATAAAGGTTCCACTTTTCTTGTATATGAGACGACGAAGCATTTGTCTTTATTAAGTGACAACCGATTTTGACTGCACCAATCAAACACGACATCGATGTTATATTGCAGTTTCAAGTAACATCTGTGGTATTAATTGCTAAAAATAATTTGAGATCGTCAGCAAATAATAGTTTTTCACAAGTAATATTTTCAACAATATCGTTAATGAACAGCAGAAATAACAGCGGTCCTAGATTAGATCCTTGTGATACTCCAGACGTAGGTATAATGGTTTTTGAAAAAAAGTTTTGATATCTAACTACTTGCTCCCGATCAGTGAGATAGGAGCGAAACAGTTTACACAGGGATTCAGAAAAACCAAACCTGCGGGGCTTATCTAGTATTACAACGTGATCGATCTGATCAAAGGCCTTGCGAAAGTCAGTGTAAATTGTATCTACTTGACCTCTACTATCGATAGAATCAGAAACATACTGTGAAAAGCAAGCTAAATTAGTTATTGTAGACCTTTTCTCAACGAAACCATGCTGCTGCGGGGATATGTAACATTTTAAAGACGAAAAAAGCTGTTTGTATAGCAAAGTCTCAAATACTTTCGCAAAATTACTCAAAAGACTAATCGGTCTATAGTTTGTAACGTTGGTTATATCACCTGATTTGAATATGGGGCATACATATGCTTTTTTCCATTGTTTAGGCATCTGATTTTGTTTTAAGATAAAGTTGAATAAGTTGCACAGAGGACTAGCCAAGACACCTGCACAATCCTTTAGTAAAAAACAAGGAACGCCATCCGGTCCTGTAGTAAAAGTGTCTTTACAATTCTTCAAGACAAGAAATACATCATTTTGAGACATATGGCTTGCAGAGACAAATAGCTGCGATGCAACCTCAAGAGAATTATTAAAATTGGAATTCGAGTACACTTTTTTTTATTTTGAATAAATGTCCGGAACGATTTCGGTTTACTTGAAATATTATTCTCTAATTTCTGAATATATCTTTTGTAAGACAGGATAATAAGTTTTTTACACCGTAGACGATGAAACTTGAACAAGTTAAAGTAGTAATCCGTTCTATGCTTCTTATACAATTTGAGAACTTTTATTTTGTTGCGTATGCTATTTATAGTTTCATTATCAAACCAGGGCGGATATTTATTACGGGAATAGTTTTTCGGTTTATATTTCGGCACTGCAATGTCAAAAATCAGATTTAGTTTTTCGTAAAAGAGTGTACAAGCTTGGTCCACGTCTAAATTACCTTCTAGAAAATTCCAATTTGTTGACAAGAGCGTTTCGTGTAGTAATGGAAAATTTGCTCTTTTAAAGTTATAACATTCGAGTTCATCGTTCATAAGAAATTTTAATTATTATTAATTTATTTTGGAACACCACAGTAATCAGAATGGAATTTTTGCACAAAATTATTATAAAACAACTTCTATCATGGCGAAAACATTACGTGCTACACAGGAACAAATTGCAGGTTTAGAGTTAGCGTGTCAGACGATAGCATGATCCATTTATTCCTTTAGTTGATGATTTTTCCTTGAAATGGAGTGTAAGTGCATGTTCTACGTCCTTTGGGATACGTGTACATATAAGACAAGACTCTTATTTTGGCAAATTTACTAGATTTGTTGGTTTCTTTTCACTAAGACAAAAAATTGTACACAGATTCAGAAGTATGACATTCTGATGAAAAAATAGTAGGAATTTTCAAATCTGCAATGTTATAAGGTAGCGAAGTCATTGAGGTCTTGAATTGTTAACAATGACAGTAATAGCGGATCAGCATATGACGTCAGAAGTGTACCTTTGGATCAATAATAATATTCGACCGCCCCAACACATTTATGACAACCTGTAAAAACTGTTATTTATATCAATAAAGTACATATTAATAAACAGAGGCAAATATTATGGAAAAAAAATGTCTTGAAATTATTCAGTAGGCTAAAAAATAGACTAATAGGCAAGCATTGATCCCAGAACGAAGGTAAAGTTCAGTCGAGAATAATTCGTGTTAGAGTTGGCTACAATACCAGCTACAATATTGTTTGATAACGATTAGGTTTGTTTATACAATGATCTTTAAAAATCCTATTTTAAAGACTATATTAGAAAATACTAGCCACGCGGTAAAATTTGAATCTAATCACATTTTAATTGTATTTACTTATTTACCTATAATTTGGTAAATAAAACTAAAATAAACTTACTTCCCCCTTCAAACCTGTAATAGAGTTCCCCACAGACTCATTACATGTACAGACCTAAACACTATAAATTGACCAGTGACAAACAGTGACTTTGTTGAGATTGCTTTCGGGGAGGGGAAGATATTTTCCTGATTGATTTACGTCAAATTGGGCAAAAGTATCACCCAAAGCCTGACAATTAAAGCCAACTCGGATTCATTTTATTTTCGATCGCACGATACTTGTCACACATGACATTTCTAAAATCCACAGGGCCTGCTATAGGATTAAATAACTGTTTTACTCAATTACAATAATTGAGTGCTTAGTTCAAAACTCTACATTAAACCCAATAGGACGACGGAGAATGTTAAATTATTATGAATAATATATGCAGAAATTTGCACATTAATTTGAACTAGAACTTACTCTTAACTTGATTGAATTACAATGTGTATAACACTAAAAATATTGTCGGATTTCATGGTTTCAGATTTTTTTTTATTTTACAAAGCTGTTAATAATAATGATAATAATTATTTATTCATTTTTCCAGTACGGTTTTTAGTATTTCCAATTTTTTTAGTTTTCTGTAAACTCTTCTGCCAATTAGTTGTCTACTTGTTTTCAAGTTTGGTTATTAATTACAAGAATGTTGTACTCTTATGTCAGAGGAAAAGAAAGTTACTGCGAAAGAGCTTCCGAAGTTCCTTGAAAACATTAAATTGATGTTCATACCGACGAGAAGTTATAGCATAAAGGTTGATTTTTTCTAAGTTCACCGTAATGAGTTTTTGAACTTTTACTTCCATTGTTTGTCTTTATTTTAACTGAATTATATGTTTCATTCATTTTGAAGAAGCATGTATGACCTGTTATAGTATCAGTTGATCTGTAATGACTATAGTTTGTGTAATGTTAATATATTTTTATACAGGGTGAGTCAATGAGTGAATCACAAACTACAAGTTAGTTCTTAAATACAGTAACCCATATCTATATTCTATTTTTAATTTGCAAAAGTCCACACAAAAAAGCAATTATTGTAATCCACTCCGTCGGCCGACTCTTCACTTTTACGTTTTCTCGACCTTTCATGACCCCTAAAGTACGAAGAAATAGGTCTCCCTTTTCCGTCTGTCTGTCTGTCGTCACGAATTTTTATTAGACAGATAATCTCCGAAAGTACTGGGCCGATTGTTGTCAAATTTTGTTAAAAAGCATATCGTGTCACTTCAAAATTGTAAATTAAATTGTATAAAATAACAATCCTACACATGCAGTTTATGACTCCGTGTTGAGTTTTTACCCGAAACCTCCAGACTTTTGGAAAAAAATCAAAATTCTAAAACAACATTTTGCAATTTAATTTTAAATCTGCAAAACCGAATGCTTTGAAATCTTGCAAATGTTTTAAGGTTATGATAGCTATGCTACATTTTTATTCAAAATATATGTATTTACTTATCCCCTCCAAGAAATTGATGACGTCAGCTCAAAATTTTGCCGAATAAATCCTATCTAAAATGTAGAAAGGATGATGAGTCTGTACTTGCGAATTATCATTCCATTCATACTTTTTGGATTTGCTTATACAAAGTGACTCAAAAAAATAACGAATGCGTGAAGCATGGTAAATTTTTGATCAAAATATATTTGCTCGACCCCCTTAAAAAATTGATGACGTCACCTCAAAATTTTGCTGAATAAATCCTATCTTAAATGTGCAAAGCATGATGAGTCTATACTTGTGATTTATTACTGCATTAATATTTTTTGGATTTGCTTATACAGGGGTCTTAAAAAAATTAATGACTTGAGTCAATTTATTGTCTTGTTTATATAAAAAATTGTAAAACTGAATACTTTGAAATTTTGCAGACGTTTTGAAGTTATTGTAAACATTGTAACTTTCTCGAAAAAATGGATTGGATTACGTCATCTCAAAATTCTATGATGAATTCATTCTAGTCCAACTAATTTCTACGTGACATTCTTCCGATGTATAAACCTAAACACTTTCAAGTTATTTTTCTTACCGAGGATAACCTAAGAATGTACAATAATTATATTATATTTTCTCGATATTTAATAACCCCTAGACAAGGCCGTAGTTAGGAGGAAACTAGGGGATGCTGAGCCTCCCCTAGTTCTAGACAAGTTATAATTAACCAAATGTGAATTACAACATCGAAAATCAAAATAAAATGTAGGAGTAGTATTTTATTCAATAAGCGGAAGTCAGAGCAATAAAAAAGTGTGGACCGTCGGCATTGTGAACCAGTTATTGCAATTCGTAGAAAACATCTTTTAGTTTAGTTTCTCTGTTTCACTCTCACGTATTCAATCTCGACAAGCGTTATCACTTAAATTACGAATACTATAAAAATTTTCAATTCAGTCTTCAGTCGCATCTCTGTTATTATGTACGACAGACGTGATTAAATTGTTTTGTTATTTTATTGATTATTATAAATCACTATTCAAGAACAGCAATAATACAATAGCACGTTTCTTTTACTCAAACATTAGATACATATTTTTATTTTAGCTTATAATGGTTGCCATAAAAAACAGTAAAATTCGCAAAATCAAATCTTTTAATTTTTCGAAAAAGCTGGATTTGACAAGCTGTACTTTATAGGCGAGGGAAGTTCTGTCGAAATAATCTTCGACCAATTTTTAACATCTGTGTTACAATCATTGTAGTGTCAACACATTGAATCTTAGTATATTGAATGTTTAAAAAACAAACTTGACAGGCAACGCCAACTCTAATTTATTTTAATTTCGATCGTACCTAAGAATATGAGAGTGAATATTGTCAAAATGTTCATGTAAAATTACCCGACATAAATTTTTTGTTCTACTGTACAGCGTACAGCAGATTAAGTTAATTTCATTCCCAGTCTATTTAATTGGAAGACGAAATTTAATTTTCGCTCGTTATTTTGCAGACGAGTATATTTATATCAACGCTACAAACAGGTAAAAAATCGCATAAAACGAGACACATTTCATTTATTCATTGTTTAAATCTGACTGGCTGTCACATTCAATTGGAATGGGATTTACTTGATAGTAAATTTGATTGTAGTGTCAATCAATACCAGAATGCTGCAAAAAGGAGATTAAAATTTGTCAAATCCTTTGGGGCGTTATTTCACAAACGGTGAATATTTTGGAACTCTGTACCGATAGCCATGTTATTTATTAGTAGCGTTATTCAAAATTATTTAACTGACAAACTAACTTTTGTGAAGCCACACTAAAGTACTTTTGTACTTAAGTGTGGCTTTTAAGTTATAGCGATGCGACCAAAATAGTTTCAGTCCTGAAATTGCAGTATCGATTGATAACATAAAATATTCAAGCCTGGATCAAATTGTGTGGAAACTACTTAGCTTTTTGCTCCCTACTACTTAACCCCAAGAGTTAAGAAGCTTTTCGCTGATACAAAAGCAACAACGTAAGAGTTTCGGACAGTCCTGTTTGTGTTGTATTCCCTACACACTTTGACTCTAGTTTACTAAAGTACTTTTTTCAGCCTGAAGACATGGAAGACTTGATTCGTTTGGATTCTGCATCGGACATCGATGACTTTGATCCTTTGAAATCGAATTCTTACAGCTCTAGTGCTCCTGCACCGCTCAGTTTATCGAATCCATTGTACACCTACGAGAATCACAATACCAAGCAGAACGGTTCGGTGCCCAGCAGGAATGATCAAGATCTACTCCAGGAGTATGGCTTAGATTTTAAGAGTTTTTCAAGTGTACAAAATCAACAAATATTCGATCCATTTGCTAGCACTAGTGCGACAAGTAACAAAGTCAATTCTCAAAGTCAGTGGACTAGATTTGATTGAAAAGTGATATTAAAAGAGTTTTATACAATTTTTATCAGTGTGCAAGATGTTTTTATTTACAAATTTTATTTATACATGTATGTAAATTTTGGCGAAAGTTATTGCAAGTTACGTAATTTAAATTATAATTTTTTTAACGTGTACGTTTCCTGATGATATTGTAATTAGGTAATAAGAAACGTGAGCATACCTAAAGATGAAGACTACTCCGTTACAAAGGGAAATTCTAGAATTAGCTGTGATAATCATCAAGTTGTTTACGTTGAGATCATTTTAAATCGATTTATTTTGTTATTAGTTGTATGCACATGAATACAGTAAAGGCATCATTTTGGTTTATCGTGAATATCGGCACGTAAGAAGGGCTCGTCGACCAATAGAAACACGAAAGTAACAATTGAAAATTTTATTACGTCATATGGAACTTAAATATAGGCTAAGCTATAATACTGTGATTGTAACTGTATATTCACCTGATTAAAAATGTAAATGCCTCCATAATTTATTAAATTTACAACCACCTTATTTAAAAACAATAAATAGATGAAGCGGACGACACAATAAGTTACTAAGTCAATAAATAATAGGTAATTTTTGCTACAGCGAATTTCTTCTATGAGCACAACGGTGAAAATATCAAAGTAGGTATGACTTATTATAATCCAACCCTGTGAAAACATGATGACGAAACGTATTGCTTAAATTAATTATACTACTCCTTTATTATTCCATTAATTTTAATGCTTGAATTGCAGATTGTAACCTTTCCAACTCGATGGTGGTCTGCGACCATTTCTCGCTGTTCGTTTGTTGTACTTCTGGGGGTACTTTTGTTGCATAATCGGCCGCAGTCATCGCTTGATTCAGCTTATTCTTTGTGTTTTCCAAGAATTCCAGCTTCTTCTGTATTTTAGCGATCTCTTTTGATGGTTCTATCAAACCTTTGAGTAGCAAATTCACTTGACACTTGTCAGAAACGGTGATTATGGCGCAACCTTGAGGAGCTTTTTCGTTGACCCCGATTTTGGAGCAGTAGGAGAGAGTCTGCAGAGCTTCTATGTACTTGGTAACTGTTGTCTCTGTAGCGGAGTCGCTACATTGGAGATAAGCTGCAACAAAATTGATATTCTAGTAAACTATGTCTAAAACGGACACAATCAACCGCCATTTTGTGCCACATCAAGATTACGACACCGAAGATTTTTGAGTTCAAATGACGTCTTTTATGACATGGCCAAAATAGCAAATTACTAAATAGACTTATTTCAATGAAGAAATGTATACGATAATTATAAAATGGCCTACATCAAGGTGGCTTTGAAACTGTGAATGTTGTTTATAACCACCGCGGTTGTTACGGTTGATGACATAACCTAGCTTTTTAAGCATTTTCGGTGTTCGGTAGAGCACAAAAACCCGTTGGTGTTGTCAACATACATTTTTTTTAACATTAAATTTCAAAGTTTGCTAGACGAGTTTTTTCTAGAATATATGCTACCGAATGATCGAAAAAGTCGTCTAGTAGGACATGAAATGAATTTTTTAAATAATGCCTGCAACTATTTGACAGTTTTTTTTACCGTAACTGTCAAATCGAACAAGGAACCCGCTAGTGTTGCCACCATAACATTTTTAACATTAAATTTCAGTGGTTGCTAGGCCACTTTTTTTCCTTGATCATATGGTACACTGTGGTACATGAAATTTATTTAACATTAATTTGAGATGGCGTTATTAATTTCCTAGCAGGGAGGCAATAAATAAGTTAAAATCTTAATAAAACCTAGGTCGTAAGGTATTTTTTCGGACTTGAGTACGGTTAAAACGTCATTTTTTTTTAAATGTCGAAGAACTTGCACGTAATGATACGTATTTTTTTTATTTTATTTTAATTTTTTTTCAATAAAAAGCACGAATTCAAAGTTCTCCGCTCAAATTAATTTAATTTAATTTAATTAGATCTCGCCGCCGTCAACAGCCGAAAACAATAAATTTGCATCTTCCTATTCTACAGACTGCGAAGTCAGCAAAACGTGGAATTGAAGTTTCATAAAAATTGCCAGATTATAATATTGCCTTTGTTCCGGAAGTAAATAAAAATATTTTTTTCAATAATTATTTTTCAGTCAGAATGTCATTTTTATTTTCTGAGCGTAAGCTACGGAAGTATTGTAACCAAGTCTATTGGACGACTGGCTAATTTTATGTTTTCTCGACGTTTCATAACCCCTAAAGTACGAAAAATACTCTCCCGTTTCCGTCCGTCTGTCTATCTGCCGTCTATCCGGATTTTTATTGGACAGATAATCTTAGGAGTATCGTGAAAATGGAAAAAGGCTAACCAAAATTTGGATAATCATCTCCAGCAACAACACGATGACGTCGTCTCCAAAATTTACATTACTCTTTAATAACGTCCCCAAAAAATGATGACGTCACCCTCAAATGTTCTTTAAATTTTATAAAATAAGATGCTTTGCATGTGTGATTTATGAATCCGTGTTGAGCTTTTACCCTTAGCATCCAGAAATTGCAGAAACCGAATACTGAGAAATGTTAACAACAATTTTACCGAATAAGTGTTCTTCAAATTTGTGACTGTTTTTGGGAAAAAAATTGAGTAGTTAGGTAAACAGTCCTCTGAATTGAGAACACAAAATCAGTCAAATGTCATGTTTTTTTAACCGTTGATGCTCGTAATTTGAACGTACTAATCGAATTTTTTCGAAATATAAATTTAAACAGTCGGAGTTTGGCTGATGCCAGGTATTTCGCAAAGAAATTGCGAAATGCTTGGGCCAGCAGAAGGAACTTTTAGAGTGGAAAATCGAGAACAATTAGAGTTAGAGACTTGAAGTTGGAGTTGGCTCGACGAAAGGTCAAGACTGTGATAGTGAGTGTCCCTTCAAGACTGCTGAAGGAGAAGATAATGACTACGTAAGTACCAAGCCAATATAATCAATTTTGTGGTTAGTTTAGGTAACAAATCGTAGAGTAGGAGAGAAATGTTTTAATTATAACACCCCGAATGGTCACAGGACGTGACATACGTATATGGTGGAGGCGCCGGGCAAATTTTGAGGTGACATCATCAAACTCTTGAGATGATTACATAAATTATGGTTGATGTTTTACCATACACACATTATTCATATACAGTATGTCCCCGGATTGAGTGCACAAGAGGAAAAAAAACTGTATTTTCTATTTCACAAAAAAATGACATAGGCATAACATTTTTTGCTTAATTCAAAACGAATAAATATGCAAGTAAATTTTTAATATTATCAGGCTGTGTCCTTAAAATCGAAAAAAACTAAAAGTAACGAAAACTTAGAAATATGAAAAAATTAATGTTAAGAGTACAGGCCAGGAATCTTGAAGTTTTAATTGCAGATTTATTCGTTTTGAATTAAGCAAAAAATGTTATTCCTATGTCATTTTTTTGTAAAATAGAAAATACAGTGTAAAAAACGTAATTTTATAAAAGTAAAAAGGCAACACTACACCTAATGCGTTAATATTGTCTTCCCAGTTTAAAGTGGTTTTTATGATAGGTCCATTGTGTCGAAGTTGATGATGGGGACAATGGAGTAAACTAGCCATAAATAAGAAACTGGTCGGTTCTTTGCAGGGCCGTACTTTGTTATTCAAGTCATTTTGTCCGTCGTGGGGTAATAATGAAGTGATAATGTTTATTATCTTGTCATAAAAACCACTTGAAACTGGGAGTACAATACTTCCGACTTACTTTCTGATTTCTTAGCAACGATGGTGACTGAAATCCACCTTTATTTTTTTTAGGACAATAACCATAACAACCAGTAGTCGTTAATTGTTCTGCATTATTATTAATAAAACAAGCTTTTACTTTTCATTAATAAATAAACAAAAAAAAATTTAATAACACATTTATAAATTATAAACAAAAGCAAAACCAACAAAAAGAAAAATACATTAAAGCATAGTCAACTAAATACTATAGAAGATGTTCAAAATTCCTGCATTGTGCATATCAGTAAGTTCGTAATGTTTCCGAATTTCGATCATTTTTTTGTAAAAATTAGTCATCAGGACTTGCTAAGAACAAACAGATTTTGGCAAACGGCATACCCTCTAAGAAAAGAGAGGGTGGGTGGGCGGGGCTAGTAGCTGCAAAAATAAGATCGATTTTGGCAAATGGCATACCCGCTAGGAAAATAGAGAGCGGATGGGCGGGGCTAGTACCTACTAAAATAAGACCGACTTTGGCAAATGACATACCTTCTAAGGAAAGACAGGGTGGGTGGGCGGGGCTAGTACCTGCTAAAATAAGACTGATTTTGGCAGAGGTACCCTCTAAGATAAGAGTGATTTTGGCAAATGAGATATCCTCGAAGATAAAACTGATTTTGGCAAATGACACCCTCTAAAGAAAGAAAGAAAGAAAGGGCGGGTGGGCGGGGCTAGTACCTGCTAAAGTAAGACTGATTTTGGCAGTGATACCCTCTAAGATAAAACTGATTTTGGCAAATGACACCCTCTAAGGAAAGAGAGGGCGGGTGGGCGGGGCTAGTACCTGCTAAAGTAAGACTGATTTTGGCAGTGATACCCTTTAAGATAAGAGTGATTTTGGCAAATGAGATACCGTCTAAGAAAAACGAGAGTGGGTGGGTAGGGCTAGTAAGGTAAGACTAATTTTAGCAAATGAGATACCCTCTAAGATAAAACTGAGTTTGGCAAATGACACCCTCTAAGGCAAGAGAGGGCGGGTGGGCGGAGTTAGTACCTGCTAAAGTAAGACTGATTTTTATTATTATTATTATTATTAATAGTCTTTCAACAGGCTAGGGCCCCTTTAGTGAAAGACATACATGTGAAAAAGGACACAAAAAATAAAAAAAAAAGAAAAGAAAAAGTAGAGAAACATAGAATACATGAAAGTGAGTGCAGGATAGTAGCTACCATTATAATTTGTAACGGAATTTGATTTTGGCAGTGATACCGTCAAAGATAAGAGTGGTTTTAGCGAATGAGATACCCTCTAAGAAAAAAGAGGGTGGGTGGGTAGGGCTAGTAAGGTAAGACTAATTTTAGCAAATGAGATATCCTCGAAGATAAAACTGATTTTGGCAAATGACACCCCCTAAGGAAAGAGAGGGCGGGTGGGCGGGGCTAGTACCTGCTAAAGTAAGACTGATTTTGGCAGTGATACTCTCTAAGATAAGAGTAATTTTGGCAAATGAGATACCCTCTAAGAAAAAAGAGGGTGGGTGGGCGGAGCTAATACCTGCTAAGGTAAGACTCATTTTGGCAAGACATATCCTCTAAGAAAAGAGAGGGTGGGTGGGCGGGGCTAGTACCTGCTAAAGTAAGACTGATTTTGGCAGTGATACTCTCTAAGATAAGAGTGATTTTGGCAAATGAGATACCCTCTAAGAAAAAAGAGGGTGGGTGGGCGGGGCTAATACCAGCTAAGGTAAGACTAATTTTGGCAAAATGAGGATACCCTCTTAGATAAAACTCATTTTGGCAAATGACATACCCTCTAAGAAAAGAGAGGGTGGGTGGGCGGGGCTAGTAGCTGCCAAGATAAGACTGATTTTGGCAAATGAGATACCCTCTAAAATAAAACTGATTTTGGCAAATGACACTCTCTAAGGAAAGAGAGGGCGGGTGGGCGGGGCTAGTACCTGCTAAAGTAAGACTGATTTTGGCAGTGATACTCTTTAAGATAAGACTGATTTTGGCAAATGACATACCCTCTAAGAAAAGAGAAGGTGGGTGGGTGGGATTAGTACCTGCTTAGATAAGACAGATTTTAAAGGACGTATCCTCTAAGAAATATAATTAGAAGCTCAAGATTGTTTTAAATTGGACCAAAAACAGGTCAGGTCAAAATTTTCCAAAAATAGTACACCAAAGTCCTCCAAAATTCTTTTAAATAATGTACAAACAAATCTCCATTAGCTCCCAAAATAATACACCATGGGTACCCAAGTCTCCCGAATTAAAAAAAAAAAAAAAACTGCGGCACTCAAGACTTTTTCAAATTCATAAAAAGTAAAACACTAAAAGCTCAAAAGATTTTTTCAAGTTCATCCAGCAACAAAACACCAGATTCCTTTAAATTTATCCCTCTACACCAGGGGATCTAAAATTAACTGCGAACATTTTAAACGTAGGGTTTTGAAAACTTTGGCAATTTTTGTGTCTTCGCTTTATATGGTCATGGGCGAAAGAAATATTAACTAAAAGTTTTTTTACTAATTATTGTGATAATGAATATGTTGTTTAGTTGTTAAACGTAGCAAAGGAACCAATTTTAAAATCTTTGTAACTCCACCAAAATGTGAGAAATAATTTTTTTTTACTATTTTCCCAGACTCACCAGTTGATCATTAAGAACGTAGTGGAGAGTTAATTCGTCATTTTCCAGACACCCGGTATAATTTGAGTACAATCCATCCGGTAGTTTCGGAGATTACCTCTCAAATAAAAATCGACACAGAGTACACACAAACGCAAACAGCGGATCAATTTTTTTCATATTCTAAGGGTCATAAAACGCCGAGAAAACATTAAAGTAACCGTTCGCCGGATGGACCCTATTATAGTACTTCCTTGGAAGTAAAAACAAATCAACAAGAAGTATCAGACTAGTACAATCAACTTACCCTCAGTTTTTGTTTTATTGGGTAGATTATAGTCACTCCGCGCAGACCTAATCGCTTTGGCTATTTTCTGCACAAAATCGACCTCATTTTCAATGGTCTCATTCCTCCAGGAACACTCGCTAGACTCTGGGTATGGGGCTACACATATACTGGGAATGTTATCTTTCACTGATTGGGGTCTGGGTAGTCGTTGGTAAAGCTCCTCAGTAATGAACGGCATGAACGGCGAAAGAAGACGCAACCCCACCTCTAACGCTCTATACAATGTGACTTGTGCGGTTTTTTTAGTAGCTGCGTCACCACTCGCAAACACTGGTTTCAAGTATTCCTAAAAAATTGTCTCCGTGTTTCAACCACACGAAAATTTAATTTTTCCACTTACCAAATAAACATCGCAAAGTTCATACAACCACACGTTGTAGATAGCAGTGGTCACTGTTGGAAAATCGTACGTCATAAACCCTTGATTAGCATCTGCCACAGCAGACGCCAACCTGCTCAACATCCACAAATCCATCACTTTCTCATTCCCTACGAACTCCCCAGTTGCCGGAGCCACAAAATCACTGCTGAAATAGCTGAGAGCGAACCGCGTCGCATTCCATATCTTATTACAGAAAAATCTGTACCCCTGCACTCTCAGAATATCCAAGTTGATGTCACGTCCGGAGCACATCGTGCATAACGCAAACCTTAAAGCATCCGTCCCGCATTCCGGAATTCCATCAGGATAATCCCGCTTCTGGCCGGCCTTCGCCTTCTCAATCTCCGTCGGCTCCAAATTACTATTAAGCAGCTGTTCGTGCAGATTCTCCAGGGCAATCCCGTGGATCACGTCCATCGGATCGATCACGTTGCCCAAGGATTTGCTCATCTTGCGACCGTGGGCGTCGCGTACTATCGGGTGGAGGTAGACTTCTTTGAATGGTAGTTTGCCCAGGAGTTTTTGGCCGAAGAACACCATCCGCGCCACCCAGAAGAAGAGGATGTCGTGGCCGGTTTCGAGAAGGGAAGTCGGGTAGAATACTTGAAGATCTTCGGTTTCTTCCGGCCAGCCGAAGATCGAGAACGGGAAGAGGGCGGATGAGAACCAGGTGTCGAGGACGTCTTCGTCTTGAGTGAGGATGACGTCGTCGATGGTGGTTTTGTAATGTTTGGCCGCTTTTTCGCGAGCCTCTTGTTCGGTGCGACCTGAAACCCAGTGGGCATTGGCTTCGGTCTGAAAATTAAATTGAGTTGATTTTTTATATTTTCGTCACAGAAAATAAATTTATTTTTATGTATTTTCATTAGCAGACAATTAAAACTTGCCTAAAAAATTCCTTCGCTCCCTGAAGCAATTTATTTACTCTATGAAACTTTGGTCATTTTTTCATTTATAGCCTCTGAAAGATTTAATTTTCAGCAGCTTTGCGTTACTAAAAATTGAATTTGTCACATAGCAACACCAATCAGGTCGCTTACAACCAGGAATAAGTCGCAAAGTTGACTTAAGTAGGGTAAAATATTTTATTTAATCAAAATTAAAGAAAATAACATATTTTTCTCTCTGTGTTGGATCATTTCACATTGTTATTGAAATATTTGTCTGGTTCTGTATTATTGCCCTATTCTGCATGTTTCTGTTTTTCTAACTAATGAAAAGACGCTTAATATTATTCACATAACTCACTGAGTTAACCAAGATCGCAGGTTCGATCCCCTCATGGGCCTTTATTTCTTGCCCTGTCTGGTCTTTTTTTTTTCTAAAAAATTCGATTTGTTTGATTGTACTTCAGAAACGAGGGAAATTCTGCGAAATAACAAGAGATCAATTTTAAATAACTCTGGAGTTATTTAAAATTGTACTGGTACAAGCAGAGCAGCATGTTATGCTAGATATGTACGACTTTTGTTATTTTGTTAAAAACTCAGCCTTTTTTCATAAGACAAACAAATTTTTGATAAATACGATGTAACAAACAACAATATCCTTTTTACTCTCCTCTCTAAATGTCTTGCCACTCTGTGTTAAATAACTCAAAAAAAAATGACAATACCAGTGAGAGTGTAAGACACCAACTGACACCCTATATATTTTTTGACACCTTACAAAAATTTTTTTTTAATTTTCGCAGTTTTTCTGAATTCTTTAATACATCATACTATAATCACTAGAGATGTACCGACTGTAGGTCTGGCCGACTAACCGACTAGCCGATTGTTCGGCCAGTACAAACCGACTGTTCGGCTTTGCTAAAACCGGTTTATAAATGCGACAGACAGTGTGTTTTTTTTTTCTATTTCTCTGACTACCTTAAAAATTTGTTTTATTTTCATAAAAGGAATAACTAAAGTAAAAGTTCCTTTCTTTTCCAAAAAATGTGTTAAATTTGTTTGGATAATTTTAACATTTAATTTTTTTAGTAACTCAGTACAAAAATAAAGAATAACACAATTTAGGGCCAGTTTATAAGTACAATATTTTAACTGAGAGTAAGTTGATCACGCATTTAACAAGGCCATTAGCGCCGTCTGATTGGCGTAGAGTCGGTCACATGGTAGTGTGTCGGCACAATAACACGTCGGTAAGCAGAGAAAGATAAGTGGCCTCGTGGTTCAGTGGTTAGGATACTTCCCAGGAGAGCGAGAGGCGTGGAGTTCGAATCCCACCGAGGCACAACATTTTTCTCTGCTTACCTTCAATACTTTAAAGCGGGGTTAAAAATTAAATCGCAAGTCAACATTTAATTGAGGTTCTATAAACCGGGTTTAATTGTTTTATATACTATTTTAATTTTAATAAAAAAAGCCGACCGATCGGCTGTTTAGCCGACAGTCGCCGAGGCTTATCCGACCGAGTACTAATAATAAAACGATGGGGCGTATCGTTCTTAATTTTTTTGCGAGGAAAACCTCAAGGCGGATTCATAAACCACGAGTACAGGAAATAAAAATAGGTCGAAGTTTATTTCGGCAAAACTTCACTCGCTCCTGAAAATTAAAAAACCAGATTTTGGGAGGTTCGTTTTCTGATAACCTCTATCATGTAAAAATCAGCGGCATAAAGAACACCACCGTGGGGGCGCAAATTGCAAGGGATTGTACAATTTGGACAAGTACGAACAATGTAAAATATATTTACCGCAGATAAATAACCAACGGGAAAAAATTGCCTCTAAATTTAACTTCAAGTGTTTGTTTATACATCGGAAGATTGTCACGTAGAAATTTGTTTGATTTAAATGAGTTTGTTACCTCAAAACGGAGGACAAAAATATTAATTAAGCTAGAGTCGAACGGAATGTTCTGAATGTTATTATAATTCTTATTAAATAAAGACGTGTATTCTTCTTTTACGAGAAAATGAGGTGGTTCACTTAAGAGCGAATTGATCAATAAAAAATTTGTTGTGACGTCATGAACATAGATAATACACAGCGTGGGAGAAAGAGAAAAAAAAAAACGGCCAAATTGGGCATAAAATAATAAATCTTATACTCTGTTAATTTCTTTGTGAACATTTGGCCGTTCAGGGAAAAATTCAAAGCGGATTCATACACCACAAGTATGGGAGTACCACGTGTTTCTTTTATTTGATACAACCCCTGTAATTTTTCTATTTTTAAGGTAAATATATAGTTCTTTGACCAAATTTGTATCATTTTAAAAGATCACTCTTGTGATTTTTTTTTTTCAATTGTTGAATAACTTTTCAAGTATTGATTTTAGAATATTGGTTGCTTTTTATTTTTAGAAAAACCAATGTTTCCAATTATGAAAAAATATACCTAGTATTCCATAAAAAAAAATAAAGTTGACGTCATTTCCAGTTCTACCGGAAGTGATAATAAGTATGCGAGGTTGCCATCACATAGATCTTTTAAAATGATACAACTTTGCTCAAAGAACTAAAGGATTATCTTTAAGAATAAAAAAGTTACAGGGGTTGTATCAAATAAAAGAAACTCTATATATTATTGTATAACATTTCAATGAGTTTAAAATAGAGTTCTTTGAAATGAAGTCATCAAATTGTTGGTAGGGATGATTTAACAAATTTTGGTTAGCATTTTAGCATCTACATGATATTCTTAGTACACATATAAAATTTGACTACATTCGGTCCAGTAGTTTCGGAGATTACCTGTCTAATAAAAATCAACATAGACCTCTGACAAACAGACAGATGGAAACAGGAGACTACATTTTTCGTACTCAAGGGGTCATCAAACGTCAAGAAAACATGAAAGTGATCAGTCGTCCAATGAGCTCGATTACTTAGCTTACGCTCAGGAAGTAAAAATAAAAATATAGCGCCAAAACACCAACAACGATCGATCTCAGAGTATATTTTTATATGAACATTCATTTAATAATTTTTTGAGATGACGTCATCAACTTTCTAGAAGGGATGAATTGATTAATTCAAGTCGATATTCTGTAGCACTCTCATGGAACCAATTCATTGTAGTTTATGCGTTATCAATGAATTAGCATAGTTCCGAACAAAAAACTGGTTTAATATTATTAGGACACTTCCCTCGCCATTGAAGTATAAACGAACAAAAACAGATTCTTCGAAAAATTATAAAATTTAATTTTTCGAATTTATTTTTTTTATAATGTAATAACTTCTATAAATTAAAAGAAAGAATTGTGAAAGTATGGGTAAAGGACCCTGTTATGTGTATGTTTCCAGTGAGTTTTTCCATAAGAAAATTTTGTGATGACGTCATCAACATTCTATCAAGGACACATATATCAATTTGAATAGGTGCAATGTAATACTAAAAATATCAGTACTGTGTACCACTTATTGATTATATTAATGATAAACGAATAAATTTTGATTAAGGATTTACAATGCTTACTTATGACCTTACAAAGCTTGCAAAATTTCACAAGTGAATGTTACCAATTTCAAAATTAAATTGTTGTTATATAATTTTCGTTTTTTCAAAAATCTGGATGTTTACTCAAAACGGATTCATAAAGCACAAGTGCAGGAATATCTTATTCTACAAAATAAAAAAAAACATTTACTTTTATCAATTTTGGAGATGATGTCATCCTATTATTTATAAGTAAATTATTGGTTAACGTTTTACCACTTACACGATATTCCTAACATCCGTATAAACTTTTACAACAATCGGTCCAGTAGTTTCGGAGAATATCCCCCCAAAGAAAATGAACGGTTTACCATCTCCACAATATTCTTAAAATGCAGCTAAAATTTCGGAGCAGAACTTTCGAAAATTATCGCTTTAACCAGATCTCTAACAGACAGTCATAGGGAAACGAAATATTCGCATATTCTAAGGTGTGAAATGTTAAGAAAACCTGAAATGAGACAACTCGACTAAACTAAATTCGCCGGACAAATGCAGCAATAAAGCTCATGACCGACGCGTAAACAACGAACCTGGCGTTCCCATTGGTCAGATAACAAGGAACGTCACAATAGATTCAACTGGGCTTTAGCACCGGCTGCTCTTGCGCCTTTCACTTGATCACCTCATCTATTAGGCGGTAAAATTACAAGTTAGCCTCATACCTCAATTACGGCTTCATAGTACGACTAGATGTCACGGTAAAACCCTCCACTCCCAGCCAACTTAAATATATTCCCACCGTAACTGTTACATCCACCACCAAGTAATGACAACTCGTAAAAATTAAGACGAGAAATCCGTCGAAGAGCTAACTTTTATTTTTTGGCATAAAAAAATGGCGCCCGAGATCTTTAATTTAAAACTGTTTCATCTAGATTGACACAACCCGAAATTGTCAACCGATCTCGAGAATCTAATCTCAAGAATAAAGAATAAATTTGGAAGCGGTGATAAAACAGTTTTTGAAAGTCACCTGACTCGCTTCTCATTTTGTGGTACCAATGAAAACACGTTTTAAAAAGGTTCCGTCAATTTTGTTGTCATTTTATCGAAGGCAATTTTGTGGCAATACTAAAAAAGTGAACGTATAATACGGGGCGGAAATTCACTGTTCAGATTTAACTTATTTTAGTAACGATTTTCCCTAAAAGTTTTAGATAATTTTCCCTAAGTTATTATACACACTTCATAATTTTTCGCTCCCAATTTTAAGTAGTTAATTAGTAGCATTTAAGCTACTCTTAAACAGTGATGCATTTTGAATAAGGAATTTTGTAAGTTTTATTAGTTAAATTAATATTTTATGTTTATTTATTTTATTTCTGTGTTTCACATGTGCTTGATTTTAATGGGATTTGGTAACGATGTAAAATTGACGAAATTCATTTGACAGAGTATGGCATAGAAAATTTGGTTATTTTGTTCCTTGTAATTCTAGTACTTTAATCGAGATAAACGTACACGTTCGCGTGGTGGAGGCGAAGTGACGGGTCCGAGTCCCAATTGATGGTTTTTCTCTAATTGTCATTGTTCATGTGAATGTTTATCTGCAAAACCGTATTCCGCCGCCGTGAATCCTGCCACTTACAAAAAGACCTTCACTGTTGATTTTTTTTTAGAGCTAGGGAGGCTTTTGCAGCTAAGAAAATAATTCCTTTCAAACTTATTTCATACATTTTCTCTCCCTAGAAAATAGGAGTCGATAGTGTGCCCTATATACTTTGCATTTTGATTGAAGGTTATTTTTCCACCCTTGGGCTCACCACTTTCCAACTATTTTATAACAATTAATCAAAAGTTTACTTACACCTGGGGCTGACTTTCCTGTGCATCTACTCTTCAACCTCACAAAGTACGCCGGAATCCTATGCCCCCACCACAACTGTCTTGAAATGCACCAATCCCTGATCCCATTCATCCAATAATGCCACGTCTTAATGTGCATCTCAGGTATGATCTTCAATTCTCCAGAATCAACAGCTTCCACAGCTTTAGCGGCCATTTCGTCACACTTGACGTACCACTGAGGCTTCAACATCGGCTCGATGATATCCTTGCTGCGACTGCACACTGGCACCACCATAGGATTGTTCTTAGTTTCAACATACAAATCCAACTTCTTCAGCTCCTCAGTGATAGCTTTTCTAGCTTCAAAGCGCTTCATTCCCTAATAATAATAACAAACAAAAAATAAAACAAGATTAAAACTACACAGACAAACCTACCGTAAAAATGCCATAGTCCCCGTAAATGTACCCCTTATCGTCAAATATAGTAATAAAATGCAAGTTTTTCCGTTTTCCGACTTCGTAATCGTTAGGATCATGCGCAGGAGTGATTTTCACAGCTCCGGTGCCGAAATCCCTCTCTACAAACTCATCGGTTACAATCGGCAATCGTCGATCACAAAACGGATGAACCACGAATTTGCCGTGGAGGTGTTTGTACCGAGGATCTTCTGGATGTACAGCGACAGCGGTGTCACCAAGCATTGTTTCAACACGAGTGGTCGCTACCACGATCTTCTCATCGGAATCTTCCACCTTGTAGGCGAACGACACCAATACGCCAAACTCTACTTTCTCAGTGTAGCCAGGCACCGACAAAAATGTACGTCCTGGAATCTCGATTTTGTCCACTTCGATGTCAGAAATAGCAGATTTGAGAGTACACGACCAGTTGACCAGTCGGTTCGCTCGGTAAATGTAGCCTTCGTCGTGTAAACGTACGAAGGCCTCGGTTACGGCGCGCGACAATCTAGGGTTCATGGTGAATTGAGCCCTGTCCCAGTCGAAGGATGAACCTAATTTTTTCAGTTGGTGGTATATTCTGTCGCCTTTTCTATAAAATCGGAATTGTGTTAATGTGTGATGAATATTTCAATTTTTAAATAATTTACTCGTTCTTCCATTCCCACACTTTGTTAACGAAGCCTTCACGCCCGATATCGTGGCGTGTTTTCTGTTCTTCTCTCCATAATTTTTTTTCCACCACTACTTGAGTGGCTATGCCGGCGTGGTCACATCCTGGATTCCATAAACTTGTTTCACCTCGCATTCTGTGCCTAGAATATTTAAAGCAAGTGTAAGAAACACAATTTTAATATTCATGTTTTTTTTTTTTTCAGAAAAACACCAACACTGAATGAATAATATTTGACGAAACTGATTAAATAATACCCGTTTTGGCAGTTTTTTTTGTTTTCCACTATCTGTTTATTATATATTTTTTTAATACCTATTTAATGTATTGGAGCCGTTCTACACGTCACAGAATCACTCCCAAAATTAATATTGCAAATTTTGCAAAAAATATATTCTACATTTTTATAGTAAATTACGCACATGTTCAAAATATGTAAATATAATTAAGATCACAGAAGATGACATAATAAAAGCCATCTGATCAGATCCCAAGGTTCATAATTAAGGATTGTAAGTTCCAAATTACACTAGTTTACAAGGTTTTATATCCAAAGACAAAAATAGTTGAATCTGAAGGATTTTGGTTCGGGAAATTCAAATCTGAAAGCAGAAAAAATCCATCACGTCAGGTTTTTGAGATATTTATATAAATATACCCCGGATTTTTTTTTTTTATACAACTCTTATAACTTTTTTATTTTTAAATATACATGAACATATAGTTCTTTAAGCAAATTTTTAAAAGACCATTTAGGTAAATAAATAACATGAGTGTCAATTTTTCAAGCTACTAGATTGTCATCAATGTGTTATTTAAAATTTTTCAAGTATTGATTTTAGAATAATTGGTTGCTTTTGACTTATCTACGGGAAGTGATAATAAAAATGTGAGGTTGACCTCACAAAGATCTTTTAAAATGATACAAATTAGCTCAAAGAAATACAGGTTTATCTATAAGAATAAAGAAGTTACAGGGGTTGTATCAAATAAAAGCAACACCCAGTATATATTATAAACATTATGACTGAAAATTAAAAATGGTTAACACTAACGTTCTTTTATTGGCAGTACTGTCAGTTTCCCTTATAATAGACCAACAGTAACACATTTTCATCCCAAAAACCTTTATACCTTCATTTTAAGCAAATTTGAACAGGTCTTCCCGCTTCAGGTACTATAATTTTACCACAAATGTAACAAAACTGATTTGCACTTACTTTCCATGATCTCGAAGACATTTTTTATGCGACAATTGTGCATTAACATGAATCAGTTTAACACAAACGTGAAGGTAAAGCAAAGTTCATTAATTTGGATTTATGAAAAAACCTGACGTGATAAGGATTATCCGTTTTTGGATTTGTTATTATCAGCTACTCCTATTAATATTTAATACATTTTTTGAAACAGGGGTTTTCCCTACAAAGTGGAAGGATTCCAAGACGGATTTCCCTCCTTTCCAATATTCCTAAAATTTTCAAATTAATTCTACATTCTTTATCTATCCTATAGTGAAAGGTTATATACCAGAGCATCAGCATGATTTTTAAATTGTAGATCAACAATGACAAACCTTTAGCAAAAAAAAAAAAACAATTAGCAGAATCAGTCTTATCTTAGCAAGAACTGGCCCCGCCCACCCGCCCTTTATTTTTTTTTTTAGAGTATGTCATTTGGCAAAATCAGTCTTATCTTAACAAGTACTAGCCCCGCCCACCCACCCTTTATTTTTTTTAGAAAGTATGTCATTTGGCAAAATCAGTCTTATCTTAGCAATTACTAGCCCCGCCCACCCGCCCTTTATTTTCTGAAAGGGTATTTTATTTAGCAATATCAGTCTAATGCTGGCAAGTACTAGCCCCGCCTACCCGCCCTTTATTTTCTTAGAGAGTAGGTCATTTGTTAAAATCTGTATAACAATATACAAATGTCCCAAAATATTGAAACAAATATTTGAAGTAGCCGGAAACGAATAATTCAGGGTTACAATTTAAAATTATGTTCAAATAATAAAAAAATGTATGCTCCGAAAGTTATGCATTAAACTTGCATTTTTCGGGTCCATCAGGCAATTACTTTCACACTTTCTCGATGTGTCATTACTCAATGAGTACAAAAGTTTCCTGTTTCTGTCTGTCGATCTGTCGCCATCTGTGTCAATTTTTGTTAAACAATTAATCTCCGAAACTATTGGACCGATTGTTGTCAAATTTTATATGTATTGCGTATTATGAATACCCTGAGCAACAAGAAATTTGCCACAAGGATACTAATTGTAAAAATTTATTTGTTTTATGCTACTATTAAATTTGGTAAAAGCTTTTCTTAAAGTTTTCGATTTTTTTAAGAAAAATTTTCGTTTAAGCTTCATTTTCTGTATTTATTGTAAAGTAACTTTCATAAATCCGTTAAAAAAAGTTACGTTGCAATTTGAAAAAATATGAGTATATTTTATATAGGTAGGTCATATTTGCACTGTACTAAATTAAGCTTTCCCCTTTAAACTAAAACCAATGGTGTTTACGGAATTTTAATATCTCTCTCCGTCCTGAAGATATACGGCTGTGGAATTTTAACTGGGACACTCGGTATATCTAAAAAACTAACGCCAACATATGTTCAAAATATATGTACCTATAGCTGTTTTAGTAGTGCGAATGGATTTTTACAATCACATTGTTTGTGGTAAACAAAATTGTTAATTTTGTAGATAGTAAGACGTTAACCAAATTTTGTCTAATCAGCAACAATGTGATGACGTCTCCTCAAAATAGTACATAATAAATGAGTGTTGAAATTGTATAAAATAAGAGTCCTACTCGTGTAGTTTATGAATCCGTGTTGAGTTTTGTACCCAACGCATCCAGATTCATGGGAACATCTTCTAGATGTTTTAAAGTTATCGTAATCATGGTAAATTTTAATCAAAATATATTTGTTTAACCTCCCCCCTCCCCCTCTTGATGACGTCACCTCAAAATTTCGCCGAATAAATCCTATTTAAAACGTCCAAATTTTGTGATTAATTTTTTTAGAACTGCTTATACAGGCAGACTCAAAAAAAGTAATGAATGAGTCAGTACATTTTATTGATTAAATCAGGAACCGCAAAACTGAATGCTTTAAAATCTTGCATACGTTTTGAAGTTATCCTAAGCATGGTAAATTTTTAACCAAAACATATCTGTTTATCCCCTCAAAAAATAGATGACGTCATCTCAAAAGTTTGCGAATAAATCATTTTTAAAATGTACAAAATATGATGAATCTCTACTTGTGAGATGCATAGAGGGAAGTCCGTGGAAATAACCTTCGATCAATTTTTTTAAAGTAAAAACTCTAACTCTAAATTTTTACAGGTTAAAATTTTTTATTAGAAAAGACGAAATGTGATACGAAGGTTTTTTGATTATCAGTTTTCAAGGTAAATACATTCTCGTATAAAAAAGTGGTCATATTTAAAAATTCTCAACTCCCCCATATTTAAAGGTGAAGGTCCGAAACTTTGCCTAAAACTTTTTAATTAACTGGCCTTGGCAAATTGTATAAAAACTTTAGGAGTGTTTTGACTTATTTATACAGGGTGATTAAACTTGCAATGCGTCGATTTTCTCCTGATACAGTTCAAATGGAACACTTTGGTATTTTATAATGTTTTCGAGTTTGTCCTCACGTAAGCTTTCTTTTGATACAAAATTCGTTGAAGTTTGTCATAATAATCACACTGCATAAATAGTCGAAAAAAAACCTTATATTTTGCCTTCTTTTTCTTAATATATGTATATAGCCATCTTTTCATAATAAGAAACTTAAATCATAGTTAAAATGGTTTTTGCAAGGAAATATAGATTTTGCAATTATGGGGCGGAGCCTAATTGTAAAATCGATATTTTCTTATACAAATTTTCCATTTTAAACATGTTTCAAGTTTCATGTTGTGAAAAGAAGTCTACATATATTAAAACAAAAATGCAAAATGTAAACCCGCCCACCCGCCCTATCTCAATTGTGATGATTTTTTTTTATTCGCCGTGAACCAGGAGGGCATAGGTTAACTGCAAAATATTTATTTCTTTACAAGAAATTAAAAACATGTTCTTGCGTATCGTGTTGTTCAATATATATATTAAGAGAAAAAGGCAAAATATATATCTCCATTGTGATGATTTTTTTAATGCTTAGAAATTTAAAACACGTTTTTCTACCGCCCACGTTTTTTGGTTTTCTAATAGAACTATTAACGCACGCAAATGACGTCACAGCAGTTCGTTAATAGAGGAAAGGCGTTCTTTAATAGATCTGGTGTAATTTAGATCGGTAAGATTGGTAGCAATGACGAGAAATGTCAGGTGAATGTCAGTGGCAAATCTAAACTTAAAATTTTCCATGTTTCCGGACACGTAACTTCTTCGCAAGACATTTTAACCAATTTTAAATTACAAAAACTCGAATTGGTTCGAATTACAATTGTTGTTGTGAAAATTCGAACCTCAAATATTTCGTGGTTAGTGTCTGACCGACCCATCACCAACCACGACAAAAGTCCCCAGATTAAAAAAAATGCAAATTTCAATTAAATTTTGGGAAAAAACGTGTGCGGTAGAAAAAATAGTATAAATAACTCGTTCATAAGGCCATTGAGGCACTCATCCTTTATATAACTCGCGGCTTCGCCGCTCGTTCTATAAACTTGGATTCGTGCCTCAATATTTGCCTTATGAAACTCGTTCTTTAATATACTATTAAAATGGTAGTTAATGAAAACTTCATTACTATTTAGATCAGAGCAGGTATCGGTGGGGCTTAATCCTTGGCTTTACTTTATCCTTAATACACATAGTATTCTTTAAATAACACGATACTCAAGAACATGTTTTTAATTTCTTGTAAAGAAATTAAATATTTTGCAGTTAACCTCTGCCCTCTTGGTTCACGGCGAATAAAAAAAAAACATCACAATTGAGATAGGGCGGGTGGGCGGGGCTTATATTTTGCTTTTTTTCTTAATATACGTAGTCGTCTTTTCAGAGCAAGAAACTTAAAACATGTTTAAAATGGTAAATTCTTGTAGACAAATATGGATCTTGCAATTAAGCCCCGCCCCTCGATCTGACAACGAATCAAAAATTCATCACAATTGAGAACTGAGATCGTGGCGGGTATGGGTGGGGCCTAATCTTTGACATTATTTTTCTTAATATATATAGTATTCTTTGAAAACACTCAAAAACATATTTTTAATTTCTCGTAGAGAAATAAGGATTTTGCAGTTAAGCCCCGCCCCTGTGGCTCATGACGAATTAAAAGAAATCATCACAATTGTGATAGGGCGGATGGGATTTTTTTCTTAATATATGTAGACTTATTTCGCTAACAAGGAAATTAAAACATGTTAAAATGGTAAATTTTTGTAGTAATCGACATAAATCCTGCACTTTTCGTCTACAACCCCATATTTTCTATTTTCATAAAAAAAAAAACTAAATATGTAAAGATATACCGAGGTTTTTTTTAATTCTCAACAAAGGCCTATGTTCAATTTTAAAACGACAGAATGAACACACTGTTAAAATTCGATCATTATGCAACCAACATTACTAATTCGTGAAACAAAAAATTACAATGTTTTTTAACAATGTCAAAACTTTGTCACACAATATATAAATAGCAAGTTTAATTTTGTCAACAATGTTTATGTTCTTGACCCATTTTACCTAAGCTTACACTAAAACAACATAGCATCTAACAAGAAAATTCAGGGAATTTTGATTATTCAGTACTGACTACCAACAAACTTACTATATTTCACGGCCAACTCTATTTCGAAAAGATCGTGAATGGATAATACCAACCCACATTAGCATAACTAGTTGCATGATCAACACTCGTAATCAATTGACAGTCATTTTAAAACTGTTTAGAGATCAAAAAAATATCTATAAATAACAAAAAATTGAATAATTATAACATTAGAGCCGTTTACATATACATAATATATGTCAAAAAAGAGTATCGTATCCGTTGTCAGTAAATAGCAGGTAAGTACATTTAGATTATCGAATAAATTTAGATCATTAAATTATTATTAATTATCATGAAAAGGTTATCACAAAATTTCAGCACGATTAACAAGTAATGTAAAATAAAATTTGTAAAGCTGGCCAATTAGATAAGAAAAATATTATTACAGCATAAATGGATTACTTTTGCGTTATTTATCATTTATTTGAACTATTAAACTAAATAGTTGACCATTCAACTTTACTTCTATTGATAAAAATGATATAAAAAGATCAACTACAAAGATACACAATCAACTTTATTGCAATTGTAGTATAAGGAAAATATTTCCTGCCAATTATTTTGTATGAAAGCATCAGCAATAGAAATTGTTAAATGGGTTTACTTTCAAAAAATACTCACCATCTCACAATGGAATCTTGAATTGCATTAGTCAATGCATGACCAAGATGCAACGATCCTGTGACATTAGGTGGTGGAATAATAATAATAAACTTCCCCTTTGGATTTGGCTCAGAAACGGATTTTCTCTAAACAGAAAAAAATGCAAATAAGATTGCACAACAGCTAAATGAAAATCACCCCCAACCACCTAATTATGCAAATTATTACGTCAGCCAATTATTTTCCAGAGTCAACAAACACTCACCCCATATTCCGGTTTAAAGAAGCCCTGCTTCTCCCACCACGGGTACCACGCGGCTTCCACAAATCCCGGACTGTAGGCATCAGGCAAAGAATGCTCGATATCTTTCTTTTCACCCTCAGGGGTTGCAATACTGTACACAGCCGCTTCCTTCACCTCCTTTTTCTTCTCTTTTTTCTATGACAAAACCGTTTCCCTCAAATACTGAACCACATATGTTGTAATATTAACACATGCTTACCTCATTCTCTTTTTTGGGAGCAGCACTCTGCTGTTTTTCTAGTTTTTGCTTAAGTTTGTCGAGTTTGGCCTGCTTCTTGGCCTCCTTCTCCAGTTGTTTCGCTGTTTTGGGAGGCTCTGCGGTGCCGTTTTGCAGCACTTTTTCGGTTTCATCAGCCATCACTTAACACCACTGAGCACGTTGCCGAAGAATTTTGACAATGGAATGACAGGGCAGGGAAATGGCAGATGACGTCGCTGACGTAATGTCAGGTGGAACGTGAAACGTTGATAACCTCCAAAAATCTGAAGATAATTTTTTGTTGGTCGGTGTTTAAGTTGAAGTGAAAGACTCGTGAGTAATGTAAAGTGAATGTTAATGATCACGACCTTTTTGTTCAATCATACCACTCAGTGAACCGCTAATGGACTGAAAACTGGGGCACTGCATTCACCAGTTCACTACGTTTAAAAATCCCGCGCAGCAAGTGTAAATATGCAACCAACATTTCGCTTTCGCATGGTTGGTGGCCTTTTAATCATAAAAAAATTATGACTATATCAAGATATTGATAAGCTACTAATAACTCCCGTAACATTTGTTATTATTAGTAATATAGATTACTATTTACTGGTTAATTTTAAAATACAAGAAGCATAACTTTAGAAAACTTTTCTGCAAATTTAATGTTTTTATGTATGTTTGTTATCTAAAACCTCCAATTATTAGTTCAAAGATATAAAACTTGAAGTAAATGTAACGTTCTACTATTATAGATTGATGTTAAGAATTAGGAAACTTTTAAAAAGTTGTAGATGCAAGACAACGTACATTTTAGACCGACACCATTAGATTTGAATGCTCCATTTTATTTATTAATATTGAAAATATATGTGTTATTTACTTTTATGAACTGTCAGCATGGAAAGGACTTCCAAAAAAAATGACAACACAAGTCACAATCAGAGTTTTATATAAAACAGGATGTAATTCACAAATCAACTATATGTGAACATTTTGTGTATTTATACACACACGCTTTACAGACCCGCTGACAACGAAATGTATGTAACATAAGTACAACATTACGATAATGTGCCTTACTTTGTATAGTACAGGTAAAACCAAGTTCATCAGAACAAAAAAAGAAATTGAGTGTGGGGGAATTGTGTGTACGATAATAGAAAATTAGTTGATTTTGTTCATATTTTATATTTATTATAATATTATTTTGTATCATGTAACATGAAACAACAAATGGCTTGTGCTTTAATACTTGAAGTAAACTATTATGATACAACACGTACACTTATAAAAACATATTCAGAATATAAAAAATAAAATTAACTATATATAACTATAAATATAATAAAATCTTTAAGTAGGTAATTTATAGTACAATGTCGCGTAGACGAGAAAATAGTTAAAAAATAAAAACTGTACACAATAATAAAATAATGGCTCTCTCACAACAAACAACCGATAAAAAAAGATTGCACTCAAGCCATTTGTTCTGTACAATATCTGATGAAATTCTATAACGAGTCTAGCTATCAAAATTGTCAACACGAGTTAATCATTTTAAATGATATTAATATATATAAATTAGTACTATTTTATATTCACAAATACCATAACTTACAATATGTACAAAAATATGATTACAAGTTTGCGGCTGTAATTGACTTTGTACACTGAAATTAATGACATACATGTGCTCGCTTAGCCTACACATACACTAGACAGCTTAACAACGTGGATTTAAAAACAGGTGAAGTAGCAGCTAGCGTCTGTACAACCTGCCTCACTGGTCACCTACCGTACTCTTTTTTAAAATCTCTTTAACTATTATTTTACAGATCAATGGTACACGACTATCATCTATCTTCACAGTCTTTGTTGAAGGTTGGAGGCGGGGGCGGCACCCCGTCCAGCGCGCCGTCCAGGGGCGGCGGCGGCGTCGGAGGAGGCGGCTGTCCAGGCTGCGTCGCCTCTTCGGCCTTCGTCTCCGTGCTGGGGGGCTGTTGAGTGGGCGTCGCCCTCTTCATCACGTAGCCGCTGCCCTCCTGGCATCGAGACAGTTTGAACTTGATCGGAGCACCGTCCTCACCACCACCACCCTCCCCACTAGTCCTCTCACTCTCCACTTTCTTACCTATCCGTATGATCAATTTCTGACTCTCGTTCGAAATAATCTGCACCACTTCCGACTTGGACTTTTTCTTTTTCCGCTTTTCGCTCTTGTCTTTCTTCTTTCGTTTCTCTTTGCTCTCGCCGAAGTCGGCCATGACCAGCTTGCGGAACTTCATGCTTTCGCGTTTCAGGTCTTCGACGCTGGGCATGTTGATGTTGGCAAGACGTTTCTTCGGCGGTCGTATTCTATCCCGTTTGTCGTCCACCTTTCCGACTATGCTGTTGCCGATCTTGATCTTGATCTTGGGCGTGCCAGTCTGCTGGGAGGGGCGCGGCGGCCGACCCCGCCTCTTGTTCAACGAAGAGTCGTAACTGGTCGACAAGCCGGAATTGTTGCTGCCCACCGAGCCGATGCTCCGCCTCCTCTCCAGAAGCCCGTCCTCGTCCAGGCACAGGTCCAACTGGCGAAGCTCTCGAGACAGCGCTCCCGGTCGCGCTTTCGTCTCTTTCCGATGATGCTTCGTGGGCTCGATATCATCCGAGCCTGTGCGGTAATCTCTGTAATCATCTTTCGTAGGAATACTGGTCATTGAAGCCACAGCCTTAGGTATAGTGATAATAGTACGATTAACTGGAGGTACGGTAGGAGTAGCGTTAATGGGAGCACAAGACGAATCGTCCATGTTCATGTCCTGCGTCCAGTACTGCCTCAGCAGTTCCTTCTTCCTCATCCGTCGCAGATTCGAGGTACCCGAACTGACACCTATCGAATTGTTACTGATGACGTTATTCGACACGAAGTTCATGTTCGAAACGTTGACCGGATCGACGGTCGGCGGAGGCAGGGAAGGCATGGTCGACGAATAGTTCGCTATAGGTCCTTTGATCTTAACCTTGAGTTGATTTCGTGAATCCGACAGCGACACCTTAATGTTATTACTACCCACTTCCGGCGCCGGAGGTTCCTCCGGTTTCTTACTGGGCGCTGTCAGTGCCGTCTGCAGTTCTTTCTCGAACTCTTCGTCGATTTCCTCGTTCACTTGCGTCTCAGCGGTACCGACGAAAGCACCCAGAAGATTAGCCTCGTTGTAGTTTTGTTGGTCGAAGTTGCCGCCACCGCTGTACGTCCTCATGTCGACGGGACCCGGAAGCACCGGCTGGACCATGTCGGCAAACATCGGCTCGACTTCGGCAACCTTCGCCGGCGTCTCCTCCACGGGAGTGGGCGGCCTCAACTCCCTCAAATCGTTGTACGATCTGGTGCTCTTCTGCGACGGCGACTCCGAGCTATCCTTAGCCTCCGTCTTTTGCACGTCCACCGACTTTCTCCTTTCCCTCATCGATTTGAGATCGACATTCTCGTTAGAGATGTCGTCGTCGAAATCGAGATCATACACGGTACCCACTAACTTATTGTGAATAGTATTCGCACCCAAGTACTCGTAATCGTTGTGCGCATGCGTCCGACCGCGGCCCCGCCCTCTGCCGCGCCCCCTCACTATCTGACCGCCTCTAGAGGCGTTGCTTTTCACTGAGTTGCGTTTAGCGTCACCGCGTCCCCGTCCTGCGCTAGCTTTCGCGATCTCCTGCTGCTGTTGCTGCTGTTTGGGACTCTTCCCTTGAGAGGTCACCCTCGCCGACGTCCTCGTGGGCTTACTGGGCGACTTCTTGCCCGAACTGTTCGACTTGATGGAAGGACTGGGCGACGAGAGGGTGTTGCTCTGGGGCGGAGTTTCCTCCACTGGAGGCGGAGCTGCGGGCGCTACCTCCTCCTCAGGCGGCGACTCCACCTCCTTGGGTATACTCGGCGGCAAGTTCACCATAGCTGCCGTCAGCGCCATGTTATGCTGCGAGGATGTGAACGTCGCGGTGCAAGCCGAAGAGTACTGGACGTTCTCTACCGGCTTCGGCAAGGTTGGCAGTACCTGAGGGGCGGGGAAAGGGGCACCGAAAGCGGGTGGAAACATTGCTGGGCCGGTGGAGGGAAACGCCAGCGAAGTGTTTAAACTAGGTGGAGGGAATAAACTGACAGGACTTACGAATTGGGACGTTTCTGTGAAGCTGGAGAAGGGTTCGGGGAAGGGGAGGCCGGGCTGGAGGTAGCCCATGTCTAGCGCTTGGTGGTTGACCATCATGACGTCTTGGCGCATCTTCAGTTCGTCTTCGTCGTTACGACGCGAACACGAGCTGGAGGTAGAAGCCGCCGAGCTGGACGAAGAGCGTCGGTTGGGCATTAGCTCGCTGTCGGCCCATTTCGCTTGCGGATGTATGTCGGCGTACGGTGAAGGACTAGGCATGCAGTCCATGGAAGCAGCGTCGTTAAGCGGTGTTTGAGAGATTCTTCGATCGTGTAACGTGGGGGATGGATTGTTCTTGAGTGTTTCTTCGTGGAGGCGCATTTCGATTTGCGGAGGTAACGTGTTGATGACTGCGTCGGGTTTGTGATGAGGCTGCGTTGAGTATTGCTGCAGGAAGTGTTGTGGCGTCTGAGACGTTTGTGGCGGCGGCTGGTGCTCGCCACCGTAACTTGAGGGATCTACAAGAAAACAAAGTCATTAGCGGCTGCATTTTTCAAATATACAATACAACCTTCCATTGCGGAAAGCACATGCCAACAATTTGTTTGGAAACAGTCGATAACGCTGAATGGGAATGATAAAGAGAGCGTGCTAAGAATCTCCTATTTTTTGTAAATAAATTTTTTTCCCATACTTGGAATCACGATAAGCTCTAGCGTTTTGTAATACATACCTGAAATTTTTTGTCACTTTTTTTGTCCATCTTTCTCAGTAATTTTTTTAGTTTCAATTCAGAAACTCAATTTCCTTAACTCAACTTAGACACTCATTATTACATCATCAACTTTTCTAATGAGAGAAAAAAATTGATAAACCCATTTCACCATTTATTCAACGAATCAACAAAAAATTTCTCCAGAACAAAGTGCTTACATTCAAAATTTGGCAAATTCCAAAACATCAAATAAAACTTTTATAATAACATTTCATGATTGAACTTAAAACAATAAAATTTATTAAAACATTCCACATACCGCAAAAAATGCAGTCCCTTGTAACTAAACCAAACCAGTGCAAATAATGTCAACGGTAGTACCACTACATACAACGCCTCTACAACACCAAACCACCAATTAGCATTACCTATGGTCTGAACGTTGTTGTAACCCTCGTTGCTCGGCGGCACCCACCGCTCGTCGCCTTGACCGCTGATCCCATGATCAACCAATCCGTGATGCTGCTCTATCGGAATGTTTTTGTTGTCTTGCTCTAGAGGCACGTCCGCCTCGCAACTCATATATCTATAGTCCGGCTGCTGCCCTCTATCGTCGAAACTCTTCGTTCTTGACGGCGTGGTGTCGGTCACTTCCACCCTCATTTCCAAATTAACGGTAGCCACTTCCTCCAGTTTCGGCTCAGTTTTACTTTCTGCACCGATATTGCTATTGGGTACCACCTGTTCGGCGAATTCTGTGCGGTCGTTCTCGTTTTTGGTACTCGAGGACACGCTAGCACCATCGTCTACGTCGCAACTGGTGGACTTCTTCGACAGCTCCATGCGAAGTTTTTCCACCAAGTTGAGGGTTTCGCGGGCGCTGTCTTCCTTCGAGTCTTCCTTGAACAGGGAAGTGTTACCGAAGTTGAACGTTAGAGGACCTTTCATGATTTCTTCGTCTTTGGAGATGCCGAAACCTGTGAAAATAAGAACTTTGGTAAAAAGCGTACTCACAAAAGCAAAACGAAACTAAGTAAACGAAAACTAATACGAACCATCGTCTAAATTGTCGAAATCTAGTAGATTATCTTTGAGATGAGGAGGTGAGAAAATCGATCTGTTCTGAGGTAGTTTCTTCTCTACGTCAGAATCGAGAGAAATTTTGTCTTCTTTTGGTTTCAGGTCGTCTATTTTCGGGATTTCCGCCACGACGACTTCCTCTTGTTTTGGTGTGTTCTTTCCTCTGTCTCTTTCTTTCTCCCGCTCTTTTTCTTTTTCCTTCTCTTTCACTTCGATTTTATTTTCGTTTAGTATAGTCTTCTGGGTGAAGATTTCATCGATGTTTTTACTTTTAACGGGTGACTTCTTAATGGGCGAAGTAACTTTTTCCGGTTCTTTGTTTTCTTTAACTGTAGATTTGACTTTCTCCGGCCTTGCGGGCTTCGTTTTATTGGGCGCTTTCTTTTCTTCTTTCTTATCGGCTGAACCAAACAACCTATCCAACGTCGACTTTGTCTTAGACGACCCTTGTTTTCCAGCTTTCCTCTCGAGTATCTCTTTCTCCAAGTTCACAACTTCCGCTTCTTTGCTGTTATTGCTTTCGTTGCTCAACTTTTTATCCGTTTTCCTGATCGGAGACTGTAGCTTGCTAACGGGCTTTGCCTCTTTTTCGGCCCCCACTTCATCCTGTTTTCCCTTCCTACACTTAGCATCGCTACGTTGGCTATCAGACATATTTCTAGCCCTGACATTAGCATCTCTGACCCTATCACCAGACTTGGATGATGGCCTCGTCCTCCCTCGTGCTGCTGTTGGTGGTGTAGGCTTCCCTTTTCCACGCTGTCGTGTCTGTTCCTCTCTCTGAGCTGATTGTTTCTTGTCACTACTTGCTTTATCGACTGCTGTTGGTTTTGGAGAGGGGGGACGGCTAGAATCACTCGAGTCGGAGCTGCTAGAGCTGGACGGCGCTGCGGGCTTGGTTCCCTTGTCAAGAAAGGGCCAGTCCTTAGCATTCGTCCGCTTAGCCGCTTCTCGATTGTTCGATTGTTGTTCTTTACTATTCGAGAAAAGACTTTCCGATCGCGGTTGTTGTGAAACTTTCTGATTGGCTGGCGGTGACGGTTCATCGTCACTATCCGAACCGGACGACGTTGACGAGTCGGAGGAAGAACTCGAAGAGGAAGACGAACTGCTGTTCGAGGAAGACTTCCGTTTGCTTTCGGCCACTTTCGCCGGCTTCTCCACCTCTTTCTTACTCTTATTGACCGCGCTGCTTTCTGTCTCTTTCTTGATCTTATCAGGATCTTCAATAAGTGCGGCGACAGGTTGCACTACCGGTTTACCCAACCCACTCTTTATGTGCTCGGCGGCTTTCTTCGCCGCCTGTCTTTGTGGTACGTATGCCAAAATCTCCTGGTTCTCCGGTTTATCCATCTCTTTGTCTAAATCGAAAACATCACCAATTTTACCAATAGTCTCTTTCTTGGTCTTCTCCAGAAGTTCTTTCGGTTTGATGGGTTTCGTTTTCTGCACCTTGACAATTTTCTCCTCGATCTTCGGTTGTACCTCCTCTTCTTTCTGTTGTTGCTGCTGCTGTTGTTGCTCCTTGACCACCCTATTCGACGTGGTCGACTTCAAATTCTCGGTGGCCTTTTTCGCCGCCTGCCTCTGCGGGACAATCAAATCCGAAGGAACGTAATCCTTCTTCTCCTTTTCTTTCCTGACGACGTCCCCTTTGATCTTCTTCTTATTCTCTGGACTTCCTTTCGTCGGACTCTTCGAGGTCGACGGTTTGTGCGAAAACTCCTTCACTGCCGCTTTCGTTCGTAACTTATTCTGGTGCGAATCACTAGCTTTGTTCATTGAAACGTCCGAACTGTCACTATCCGAATATATCGACGACATTTGTTTTCTGTCCGGTTTCTGTTGTGCCGTCGATCGTATCGGCATGAGTTCATCACTGTCACTACCCGAATAACCTAGTTCTTCTTTCATCAACCGCGAAAGTTGTCCACAGTTCTTTTTCGACTTTTGTTGCTGTTGTTGTTGTTGCTGCTGCTGTTGTTGTTGTTGTTGTTGTTGCTGCTGCTGCTGTTGACGCTTGGTGTCTTCTTCGCTGCTGCTGTCGAGTTTACTGGAGGCGCTGTGGCGTTTACGTCGTTTGTCTGACGTTTTGTTGTTGTTGGCTGTTTTTCGAACGTGAGGTTTCTTCTTTGTTTTGTCGTCTCCTTCGGAACTACTAGCGGCGTTTAGTCGGTCTTTATCGTCGCTGCTGGAAGTGCTACCGTACAGGCTAACACTGGGACGTTTGGAAGTCCCGTTGAAGTAAACCTGCAAACAAGTGGTTGTACAATTAGAAAGAGACAAACTATATCATCGCACCTCAACTAGAGCAAAATAGTCTAACATTTCGAATTATAATGTAAGTTTTCTGCTAACTTTATATTTGTGTTTTAAAAACTGCGAGTTATACTTTTGTTGAAATAAATACATATTGTTGTGTACGTTTGTGTTAATTGTGCCCAACATGCATACTTAGTGTGATGTCGCTGCAATCGTACCCGATCATACCGATTCCATAATAAAAATATTATCAGATTATCAATCTAGTCCCTGAACATTTCAGTCAATATTTCTTGTGCTGTGCTCGTGTAACACTGACGACGACAACAAAAAACACCAGCAATGACGTTCGGATCATGCGACAGATTTAACACACATCGATATCTTTAACTGTAAGCTGTATACCGTCTGCGATTCACCACAACAGTAAAAGCTGATTCACTGCAGATTGTAAGAAAATTCCACCTATCGAGTACTCGTCCTCTACAAATTAGATTTTGATCTTAGACGACGTACGAGGAAATTTCCAACCGTACTAAGGTAACTTGGTGTCCAGAAGTGCGATTTATGCGATGCCGTGTATCATTATTACAAGATACGATTAACAATATTCATTGTGCGTTTAGTATAATTCAACAAATTCTTACAACTTTGAAACGCTCTAGATGGCGCAATCCCCTCTCACTGAGTGGACCAGATGTAGTTCGTATTGCTTGTTGTGTTCAAGTCTGGGCTGCGACGTAATCTGTGATCGGAGTGATGAGTTCTACGTAGACCTTCAGTTGAACTGCATGCTAATGACTGTACGCGGTCTAAACGCTTTATAATATACGTAATTAATTATAGTCCAACATACTAGACAATGTATATTATAAGTAATGTTATATAGGGACGTGCCTTTTAGTTTAGTTGTGTACCCAAGAATGCCATAGTCTAGGATCAGACGCTCAAATTTAGCCCATCACAAATGAAAGTGAGTGTGTGCCAACTTTCAAGCAGAGTAACTTTAGTGTTACTAGTTTTGTTCTTTTGCTGTCAGTTTTTAGTTTTAGATGGTTTGTTTGTGCCCACAGATTTTCTTGTCTGATTGTGTGTCAATTTTTTTTAATTGGACCCATTGCGAGCATCTGATCTTAGAAAAATTATTTTCACAGTATTTTTTTTAAACTTCCTTCCGCTTCCATCCTATCGTGCAATCAGCACTAGAAACTATTTGGAAGCAGTGATTTAACGTGTGGGTGTGCCAAATTAAAGCAGTCTGCTGAAGCGTCTTTGACTTATCGTTGACGAACAAACACACAGATGGACAGCACTTTAGTAATAAACAATACTCAGGGACTTCAGATCTAACTAAGTATGCTACGCTTCTTAGTAGCTGCAGGTAAGCCTCTATTAAGCAAATCGTAACGGTGTAAAGTCATATGTACATGTAAATTTTTAGGTACAGAACTTCTTGAAATGTGTCACCTAATGAAAATCTACTGCGTAATTATACATCAAGGAGTTTCAAAAAGGAATAAAGCAAAATACGTGTAATGGATTTTAGTTATGTAAATATCAAAAGAACCATATTTTAAGCCTTTCAGACTTTAACAATACTGTTATTTTTGAAATACGAAAATAATGTAGTTGACATTCATCATGTCAAGTGATCAAGATTGTTGTATCTCACAATTTTCATGAAACTTACTACCTGAAACGTTTAATATTATATAAACACAAAACAATTCATTGCGTCAAGTTTAAAACTTTTAAACCTTCAATTCTTCGTTTTTATGCTGCACTGGTCGAACTTGCATAACATCAAGTACTTTCATAATTCTAGCGTTGTGTTTACTATGTTGCAATTTGATATAAAATGGAGATGAAAATAAAATTTTAAATTAATTCTTAATCTAGTCCGTACATATAAAGTGAAATTGTTAATGTAACTTTTGTGATCTCGAGGTAAATTCACAGGCCAAAGTAAAAATTAGTTTCTTTTTAAATTTTGAACACCGCTTGTGGTCTCACTTTAACAAACTTTAATAAAGTGCCTGCTATTGATTTAAATGCTTACTTCTCAAGGCAGAAAAACTCCATTTACTTTCATAAACTGGTATTTGTAATTTTTAAATTCACATTACAAAAATAATATTCACTTTTATACAACTAGCAACCCACATCAGTAAGAAAGTTCCGGTTTAATTCAGACCGATTAAAATTTTTAAAAACCCGACATCAACTATATAAAATAAAACGACAAATACAGTATTATTATACTGCAATGAAGTAAAATAAAAAACTGAACCATCAAGGACAAGTTGCACAGCGTTTGTCTTACGCCTTAGATTAATTAAGTGCCAATTAAAAAGTCATATTGTGTTAGTATCAAATTAAGTTTGTTTACACAAAAATTACAAGCACTGGGAGCTGTGTCGAGATCTGAAATTCGTCAACGATTGGTATTTTGTTGCATAGCACAGACACCATTTGTGATCACATTCCAATATATTTTTAATTTATAATAAACACAATTTGTCTATTGTCCACCACTACTGTCAGCAATATGCCCCGGTGCATATCACGTGTTCAATTGAAAATCATTAAGTTGGCCTTGACTTTCTGAAAACATTGTAAAGTATGTCCACAATAAACCTAGAATTTAATCGGCGACAATTAACAATGCGGAATGCCACAACTTAACCTCACTTTTTCGTATAATAAAATTACCGCCATTCAACAACTGAATATACAAAAATTTGCATTGCGTCTCTAGTGTTAAATTATTTTCAACTGTTTTTTCCTACTGCCCGAAAAAACGTCTGTCACACTGATTAGTTCAATAAAATTATATCTGCTGAAAATTTAATATTTTTTACAATATAAAAATTCTTCCAGCAATTAAATGGCTGTTCAAATCTATTCATGAACGAAAAACTTCATCCTATTGTTATTGCTTTCTATTAGTTTTTGATAAAATGCAGTTGTTGTTCTTTACATCAAACAAAAAAGTTTACAAAATGATGCATAATGTCAGATTCAAGTCTTGATTTAGACGTACTTCAAGGATGATGCAAGCAACAACCAAGTGTTTTTTTCTTCATAAATATACATGTTAGTTATGAAGAAGCAATACAACAGAAAAACAACATTCAAGGATAGTAACGACGGCATCAAAACAATTAAATTGTACGCACATTACTATCACAACAATAAGTTTTGAAAAAAAAATCAACATAAATGAATATTATTAGCACATTAACAATTATGATAATATACGTTATATTTAAATAATTTGAAAAATGGAATGAAAGATTTAACTTTTAATGAGAATTTGACTGTCGATGACTTGTGACTACCGTCACACAACGTTATTTCTTAATGATAATCTCTTGATTACTACCTTTGTGGACAAAAAACAAAGAAAAAAAAAAAAAGGATTGGGTTAACAAACTGTACACACTTTCAGCGATCGCTAGGTGGCGCGATTGTGGCTCATTGGAATGTTTCTAGTCATCCATTCCAGAGACGGTTGAGAAAATGGAATATTTTTCGAAACATGAACAGACAAATTGTGTTTGGTTTAATGCACCAAAAATCTTTAAACGGATTACCCAGGAGTAGATATTGAGTTGGCAAGATATCGAGACAAATCCTTGATTTATGACGCTAAGCTTGAGCACAAAAGGAATTATAGCAACCCATTATTAAGTTTAGTGGGGCCATATACCCTTGTAGTATTTGGGGGACTATACTTGTATAGTGATCCAACTCTGACTTCGTTTTTATGGCACTGCAATCTCAATTACCGCAAGTATTAGGAACTGTATTGAAAATGTAAATAGCCGTGCCATAAATCATCTTAAAAATTTACGGGCGCATACGGCCCTGTGTAGTGTAGACAGTTGGTCCCTTGATGGTTTATAACCGCTGGATTACTTGCGGCGGAGGCCTATTGTGGAACATTTAACTCCTTCACAATAGGATGCAGTCATAAAAACGAACAGCAATTGCAGCACTATAACAATTAGGTTACCAACTTTTTTCCACAAATTGTTTGTTGTTTTGGTGCACACACAATTTAAATCTCGCAAGGCACGATACTACACTAAGACGAACGTACACAAAAAAGTGAAAGATAAAATCAGGCAAAAAGAAATGTCATAAAGACAGAACAAAAGCGGACATTTTTAAAGAGACCCTTATCAGCTCAATAAAAGAAGTAGGTGAAATAATTAAAGGAACGAGGAAGGAAAAAACAGTATGGTTGAGCGAACAAATAAAAAATGAAATCAAGGAAAAAAATTAGTATCTAGGTAATAATCAATCAAATACGAGCAGTATAAGAAACGGAGAATTATAGTAAAGGCAAATGTCAGAGAGGCAAAAAAGAGAAGCTGGAAAAAACTTGGACACATTTTAGAACAAATGTGACGAGAAAATACGAAACTCTTTTACAGATCACAGAAGAACTATTAAACAAAGACGACGCTAGTAAGATCACAATATGTAAACATGTGAAATTAATGGAAATACAACAGAAGAATATAATCAGGAACTAATATCAGAAGAAAAATTAGACGACGTACTAAGAAGAATCAAAGGATGTAATGACATGGCATCTGAAATGATAAGATACCTTCGAGAAGCAGCAAAGAAAGAATTATATTTAACAGAGTCTGGATGGGAAAGAAAATAGCACAAGAATGGACCAATTTTACAAAAATACAAAAAAAGAAGTAAAAGAGAGTGTGGGGTATATAGCAGAAAAAATTTATTAAATAATTACTGAGAAAAGAAAAAACTCAAGAGACCAAATAGAGAACAAACTACAGGATGAACAAACCGATTCCGAAAAATCAAATAATAGAAAAAGCACTACGTAAAAACAAAACAGTATTTTCAAGTTTTATGAATATGAACTCTTTCGACTCAATTAAATGAGAAGCAATCTGGAAAGTCTTGGAGAAAAGAAAGTACGTTTCCCCAATACCCTTTAAAACAACGGAGGGAGTAAGACAGGGAGGGGTTTTCCCTTTTGAAATACTGAATATTTTATAACTTTCACAAAACACGTGACATGTAATTGAAATATTCATTAAGCTGGCCTTATTACTTTTTTTAGACATTGTGCAAACCCAAAATTGAATCGATGACAGCGGACAATGGATATAATGCAACTTAACCTCACTTTTTCGTGTACTAAAATTAACAGTTTTCCAAAGATATGGAAATGTCTGGCAAGAAACATAAATTAGAAAGGATTCCGCATGTCGCTGATTAAACACCACACCGATAAATGAATAAAAATGACAAATGGAAAAAGAAAAATGGCGGACACTTTTAAATAAAACCAGTGTGAAGTTGCACGAAAAATGTCCTTCTCACTTGCACAACCTCCACCTTAATCATTTCATTGGTTCGAAGAAGAGGGGCGGCGTTTACAGCTATACCTCATTGTCCACCTTATATGATTTTTTTATTATTTAAGTGTCAACATTGATGGCAAAATTAAAATTTAGTAAAAATACAAAAATCCTAGATTCTATTATTTATCAATATAAAATTCAACTTCCGTCTCAGAGCCAATAATAACTAGAGAGCGGATTTCTGTCGGGCTAGACAAGGCCAAACTCGGTACGGCTCGTACGGGATGGGAATTCATTGCAGTTACCGGCTGCACTTCGTTTATTTGAGATTAGAATAACGCTGCTTCGTTGCACTCTGCTGTTAATTCCAGTTCTCATTTACTTAGCCGTTTGATTAATAAATCGTTAATTGTATTTATGGAATCAAGTGACAATTAAATTCAGTGATTACCTATCACCCGCTACTGAGTCCCGGCGATGCAGCGCGTCCCTACCTATAATCGTGACGTAGCCCGACAGAAATCCGCTGTCTAATAGTAACAGAAAAGGGGTGGGTGGGCGGGGTCACTTTTAACTTTGTTTTAATTCTTGTAACGCTTGTCAAAATAGAATTCAATTCCATTTTACAATAAATAAAATGAGTCAGTAAAATGGAGAAATGTTTTATTATGAGATTTGTACGAATTGAGTAACTTCAAGTGTACGACAAAGCGAAAAAAAGTTATTTTGACGGAACTTCCCCCGCTTTTGAAGTACGGTCCAACAAATATTGTTTCTCTGAAAAATTATAAAATTTGATTGTGCCTCTATGGAGTAAAAGCAATAGAGAAGGTCTAATCACCATGTAATAGAAAAAAAAGAGTTGGGAGCCCCGAGAAGATTTCACATTCTTAAAAAATGTTTGGCGCCCCCGAGAAGCTTTACATTTTTAAAAAAGACAATTAGAACCCCCGACAAGGTTTCACATTCTTGAAAAAAATCATTTGGGGCCCCCGAGCTTTTATTATTTAAAAAAAATCAATTGGGACCCCCGAAAAGATTTTACATTTTTATAAACGGCAATTGGGACCCCCGAGAAAGTTTCACATTTTTAAAAAAGCCAATTGGGACCCCCCGAGAAGGTTTTACATTAAAAAAAAAAACTGTTGGGACCGCCGAGAAGCTTTCACATTCTAAAAAGGAACATTTGGGACTCCCGAGAAAGTTTCACATTCTTAAAAAATATTTGGCGCCCTCTAGAAGGTTTTACATTTGTAAGAAAGACAGTTGGGACCCCCGAGAAAGTTTCACATTAAAAAAGAGACATTGTTACAGGGTATGCCAGTTGCCAAAATCACTCTTATCTTAGCAGGTATTAGCCCCGCCCACCCACCCTCTTTTCTTAGAGGGTATCTTATTTTCCACAATCACTCGTATCTTAACAGATACTAGCCCCGCCCACCCACCCTTTCTTTTCTTAGAGTGTATGTCATTTGCCAAAGTTATTTTTATCTTAGCAGATACTAGCCCCGCCCGTCCTATATTTTGCCGATTTTGGCAAATGACAACATACCCTCTAAGAAAAAGAGGATGGGTAGGCGAGGTTAGTACCTTCTACGACAAGAGTGATTTTGGCAAATCAGATACCCTCTAAGAAAATAGAGGGTGGGTGGGTGGGGGTAGTACTTGCTAAGATAAGAGTGATTTTGGAAAATGAGATATCCTCTAAGAAAAGAGAGGGTGGGCGGGTGGTGCTACTACCTGTTAAGATAAGAGTGAATTTTGGTAAACGACATACCCTCGAAGAAAAGAGAAGGTAGGTGGGCAGAGCTAGTACCTGCTACGACAAGAGTGATTTTGGCAAGTGAGATACCCTCTAAGAAAAGAGAGGATTTGTGGGCGGGGATAATACCTGTCTAGGCAAGAGTGATTTTGGCAAATGAGAAGCCCTCTAAGAAAAGAGAGGGTGGGTGGGCGGGGCTAATACCTGCTACGACAAGAGTGATTTTAGCAAATAAGAAATCCTCTAAGAGAAGAGGGTGGGTGGGCAGGGCTAATACCTGTTAAGATAAGAGTGATCTTGGCAAATGAGATACCCTCTAAGAAAAGAGAGGGTGGGTGGGCGGGGCTAATACCTGTCATGATAAGAGTGGTTTTGGCAAATGAGAAACCCTCTAAGAGAAGAGGGTGGGCGGCCGGGGCTAATACCTGCTACGACAAGAGTGATTTTGGCAAATCACATTACCCAAAATCTGTTTTATCTTTTCATAGAATTTTCCAAAATCACTCTTATCTGATCATAAGTCATCCTCTCTTTTCTTAGAGAATATGTCACTTGCCAAAATCAGCCTTTTCTTAGCAGCTACTATTCCCGCCCACCCACCCTCTCTTTTCTTAGAGGGTATATCATTTGCCAAAATCACTCTTATCTTGACAGGTATTAGTCCCGCCCACCCGCCCTCTATTTTATGAAGGTTATGTCAACTGCCAAAATCAGTCTTATCTTAGCAGGTACTACTACCACTAACACAACAAATCAGAGTTTTTCCCTAATTTAAAAACTGGTTTAAGGTTATTTCGGCAGAACTTCCCTGGCTCGTGCGAATTTAATTTTTTTATGATAACCCTCATAGGTCAAATTAAAAATATGTATGTAAATGTAAAGAATGTATTTTTTAAATGAGTTTTTCCTTTACAAAATTTGTGATAATTAATTAAATCAATTAAACTTTTACTTATTTCAGAAAGGATTTATTAGAGAAAATTTTGAGACGACGTCATCAATTTTTTGGAAGGGAAATAAACGAATAAATTTTGATTAACGATTTAGAATGCGATAACCTTAAAACATATACAACATCTCAGAACATTCGGTCTTGTAGATTCAAAGTTAAATTGCAAAATGTTACACAATTTTGATTTTTTTCAAAAATCTGGTGAAAAGTCAATGGAAATGAAAACAAAATTATTACTGCAAATTTTACGATGACGTTATCCCATTGATGGTGGGGATATAAAATTTGACAACAATCGCTCCAGTAGTATCGGAGATTACATGTGTAATAAAAGCTGTAACAGGCGACAGACAGACGGAAACGCCCACGAAGTAAAAATTTTAAACTTGTGAACAGAAAAGTTATTTTATTCGTTTAATTTTACTATTATCAGGAAACACGGGGGTCACTTTGTATGCACGTGATCACTCCATCTGTTCGGTAAACAAACTATAGAGAAATTCGTATGGGTAGCCTGTTGTTAAAATCATTACCAGTGAATTGAGTGAAGGCAATATACAATACGTAAATAACAAATATAAAAATTGGTTGAAGGTTATTTCGACAGGTCTTCCCTCGCCGCTTGAGTGCAGTTTAACAAATCCTACTTCCTTGAAAAATTAAAAATCTTGATTTTGAGAATTATTATTTCTGATAGCCTCTATACATTAAAGCAATATATATTTATATTGCTAATAATACCAGTAACAGTGTAAGAAGCTAAATTATATAAATAAATCCAACTTTTTTTACACTACATTTTTTTAAATTTTTGTAGAGCTTGTTTTCCTGAATTTGTTAACGTATCATACTTTAATCACCCATACTTCGCCACTGCCACTGATTCGAACGTATTGCATTACGAAAACACACATGTCTATATTTGTTCTGGAATGCACCATATGGAATTTTTTTCGCAAAAAATGCAATTTGTTTGTTATCTCTACTAATTTACCTAAAGTTGTGCGAGTCTGAGAATGTCTGTAAACGAACCTCCTTTGCAAAATATAAAAGACATTATCAATCTGTTAAAATATTAATGCGACAGTTTCTAGGAAAAATACACTTATCACTATACTCAGAAGCGTAGGAGTTTTGAGATGACGTCATTAAATTCTTGGTGGAGATCATTAGCCAAATTTTGGTTGACGTTTTACCATCTACATGATATTTTTAATATACATACAAAATTTGACAACAATCGGTTTAGAAATTTCGGAGATTATCTCTCTTAATAAAAATTGATACACATGACAGATCGACGGAAACGGGAGATCACTTTTTCGCTTACTCTAAGTAAGTGCTCTATTTTAGTTCATTTTATTGAAATATAGCTTCTATTGATAACTTACGCCTACTCTGTACTTAAAGCCACGAACAGGTTAGAAAAAAAAGTAGCAAAAAAATTAAAAGTTCCACTAGGTTAGTAATCTATAACTGCAATAAAATAGAATTATTTCTATTATTATTTCAACTTTGAATCTCTTACAGTTGTCGAGAAGTATTCTTTTTCTTGAAACAAACATTTGGTCAACGTATTTGTAAATAACTACGTTCTGTAATTTTTATTTTAGAATTGATATTTTGCCCCTTTAAATATTAAAAATTCTTAAACCTTGATCACTTCACATGCATTCCACCTCGTGTCTTTTCAACAATCTTAATATTTCCAATCAATTACTTCCTACGCACAAAAAGACACCATGCTCTACCAACCTTTTTATACGGATTTTTATCCTTGAACAAGCCATTCAATTCCGGCTTCTTCTCGTCTCCGGAGTCCGTCGGCGACTTGATACCCGCTATCCTCGTCAGCACCTTGTCGAAGTCCGCCGTGTGATCCTCGGCGTCTTCGTGCGAATACAGCCTATCGTAGATCGACGGCCCGTGGTTGGCCTCGATCACCGCCTGCACCACGTTGGTGGGCAGGTTCGGCGCCGCCTCCAGCATCGCCGCCTGCTTATGGAACGTCTGTTCGCGCAGCCTGAAGAAGCTCCTGGACAGCTTCTCCCTCCGCGAAACCATGTAGCACAGGTTCCGCACCCTCTCCAGGTCCTGTCTGAGCTGCACGAACATCTTCATTTTTTCGAGATCAGCTTGTTCGCGCTTGTGAGAGAGCATGTCGACGTCCTCCGACTTGGGCGGTAGCAGCGGCTTGTTCTTGCCGGCTTTCCGCTTCAGCTTCCAGTAGTTGTAGATGTAGTGGAGGGCGTCATTGTCGACGTCGAGGTGGATGCTGACGTCCTTGATCGAAACGTGCTTGTAGAACTCGGCTTCGATCTCCTGAAGACGAGCTGCCCTAGCTTGGTTTTTCTCTTCGGAGGTCATGTCTTTGCGCTTCTTGCGCTTCGAGTCGTCGTCTTCGGAACCGGAACAGACGCTTTTCTCTTTTTTGCTTGATTTGCTGTGTTTCTCACAGTAGGAACGGAGTTTGACGCCGTCGTCGGCGTTCTCGTCTTCGATGATGGCTCGCATTTCCAACCTGAACAAAGAATAATTAGTAAATCAAAAAAATTGATATAGTAAAGACACAGTTTAAATACAATTTGTATTATGTAAGCGAATTATGTCAATATAAAAAAATAAATGAAGCAGCATTTTGACTTTTCTTTTAAATATTTGACTAGGTTTTTTTGCACAAATTGCTTTTGCATTAAAATTTGGAATTAATTTAGAACTTGAAACTGCCTTCGTTCACATTTAAAAGTTAAGTAAAAATAGTAACACCTACTCTCCAGTCATTAGCGAATATTTACTTTGGATGCATATCAAGATTGCTTATAATGTGAACAATAATTAGTTTGCTACTTTGTTATAGTTATTCTAACGATAATTTACAGACAAAGTCAACATTTGCTAACCAACTTTTTTAACACACCTGTTATTTAAAGCTACTTTAGACATAAATTACGAGGTTTCCTTATAAAACCACAATTAGAAATTTTGTACACTAATACTAAAAATTGTTTGCAAAAAATAAAGTAAAATGCCGATTTGAAACTATAATCTGAACAGTATACAAGGTGAGTCACTAGTGTTTACAAAATTTTTTTAAATATTGATAAATATAGAAAATATTTAACCAATAAGAAAGAAAACAAAAAACAAAATAAGATGAAGTAATAAAATAAAGGTGTTCTATTTGATATCAATATTTGAAACCTGTGATATTTTAATTGTTTTATAAACACTGTGTACATTAAGACTCAATTTTATTTACACCACACCAACAAAAATCTCTGTACAAAATATAGCTACACAGATTTTAAAAATATTCAACAAAATTGGTATAACGTGGCAACGTAGCATCGAAATGTCCAAAATACACTGTGATGTAAAAATATATAGACCATTCTATTTGAAAAAACAAAAACTTTTTAGTGTATGGTCCTCCAAGAACCTTCAGACTTTAGAAGCGCGCGCTTAGTTACTCACCCTATATATGCTAACACAAGTTAAAAAATTAAGTGATACGAATTAAAAATATTCACTAGTTTTTGTGTGAGAACCTTTTTTCACTCTACAACGTAGTCATCATTGTGGCTACATTTTTCGTTTTCCACCTCCGTAATAATTTTGTTTAACAAACACGGAATTGTGTACATTATTGTTAAATGAAACATTTGATTACAATTATAATTTCTTAGGAACAATCAATTTAGTTTTTGCGACAGAATTTAATGAATAAAATTTGTACAATACTGTTTTAAATTAAAAGTAGTTTTTAAAGTGTCATCAGAGAAAAAGATATGGTACATAAGTATTGTAGATTTTTTTTGTTGTATAAAGAAATTATCTATTCATAGAGGGCTCAATTGTATAGATGCAACAAAACCAAAAGTTCATTTTTAACTTTTAAGCTATCAGTGTTAATCTTCTCAGTTTTTACTGGTAATGTAGGTATATGAAAGAGTAATATGATTTACTTTCACTGTGTCTTCTTTTCTTCAAACTAAGTTCTAAATAAACTTATATGTTCTTGTTTACTTGCTAGTCCAGTCATCACTAATTTTGATTCATGATCTTAGTTCTATGTTTTAATAATTAACAAAATGCCTGAGATAACATATACCGCATCCTTCCAAGACCTACCAACATGCCTTCAAAATCAAAACTCGGATATATATTTTTTTTGGAACATATTGAACACAACAAAATACATATGACTAAGAAAAGTTACTCAAAATTTTAAAGTACATATTTTCATATTTTCATTTTCGTTGAAACATTTTAATATTTATTTTCACATTTTTTTGTTAAAAACCCTTTCATTTAACAAATGTCAGATTACAAAGAAAATAAAGGAAATTCTGCCATTCTTTTTTAACACTTTAAAAAATGTTTTATTGCTAACACGTGTCTTAAAATATTCGATGATTAAGACATAGTTCTTTTGTAACAAGTGAGTTAAACAAGTTATAAACTCACAGCAGTATGATAGTGTTAATTATTTATTTAAATTCAAATGCATGAAAAAATATTTGTGTTCAAAAATGCGAGCGTCATTAGCTAACTCAAATGAGTGGGATAAGTTAAATTTATCGCACTGTGATTGATAGTGATACAAATATTCCGAATTTCAGTGGTTTTCAGTGACGCCACTGTAATTAAGATTGACCAATTTATACGTCTCATACACAACTCTCATGGCGTAGTTTACCAAAACACAATATTGTGTACAATCCTTACTCACAACTTTTTAAAAATCACCGTGTTATTGACTTTCTTCTTATCAAGACAGTTTTCAATAACAATAACTTTGCAACTTTTGTAAAATTAAAGTTTTAAAATAAGTTTAAAATGTATATCAATGGTAGAACTTGTTGCACTATGAATTTAAAGATCATTTAACGTTTAAAGTGAGATTTTGCCATAGAAACACACTGTTGTATCAATAAAATAATAGCATTTTTAATTTAAAAGACCTTGAGAATTGATTATAAAAACAAGAGTTAGTGTTTCATGAAGCTTTCTGGCGTTTATTTTACTTAGTCACAAAAAGAGACGACTTCGTATTGTGTACCCAGAAAAAAACATAAAACTTTTTAGTTATTGTAAATTTATCGTCATATCATATTGGAAAGTAGCTGATATACTTGCTAAACTGGGTAGGATCTTCTTTGAAATTTTTCTTTACAGTTTATAAAATTTACATTTCTAGATCCATGACCTAACTCCTGTTCTTCTAGAAAAATCATTGAATAAATCAATTCAATCAAATTTCAAAATTAATACATTAGTGTTATCATGAAAACTATGCAGAATTCAACCCTTAATAATTTTGTTTTAAATCTTTACAATAAAAAACTAAGTGAAAATATCTGCCAAAAAAAGGAAAAAATACTGATATTTTAGATTATATTCAAGATTCGATTTTTTCAAAGAAACCGTTGTAGAACAATAAAAAACTAACTTGACTACATAAAAAAATTGTATCTCGCTTAATTTGAAATTAATTAAAATAATTAAAAAAAAAACGTAAAAACTTATAATACAGGTTTTGAAAGATTTGTTTTGATATCTTGCTAATATGTGTAAATAAAAATTTATATAAATCGAAAAACAACGTGAAGGAGTAAATATTGTAAAGCTCCACGTGCAAGTAATACCAACTTAAAAATAACACAAATCTCAAGTATTTTGCTCTTGGTTTTCTCTTCATGTAGTAGACGTTGTTCATATTCTAGTGTGTATGAAATGTTACAAAAACAGGAAAACAATTTTAACTTCGTAAAGAAAACACAATCAATAGGAAATCGCCGCCAGAATTTAAATTTACAAAAACACACTGAGAGCCTGCGTAATAACAGCTTTGAAAACATTTACGCATTCAATATTCAACACGTAAATTTTTTGGCATCGTTTTTGTTACGAAATAATTAAAATTACTGGTTAAGACCACTTTTTAGTTATCTGTTTAAAACTACGTTGTGTTAATTTACATAGAAGTTAAAAATTCTAAACTACTACTAAGCGTGAACAGCGTAACTAATGAAAATTAGCCAAAACTTGAGACTTAATGCCAAATTTTGTTGTTCTAAAAGTTCATTAACAATATTATTCAACCAAACAGGGAACAAGTAAACAACAAAAACGTATGTTGAGACAACTTTGTGTAATCTATAATTCACCTACAGCTCAAATGGCATAAATTACGCTAACAAAAAATTCTTTTTCAAAATTAGTGTGAAACACAACAGATTTGTAATAATTAAGCTATTAATCAATACTTATGTTACAATCTTTTTATGTAGTTACGTTTGTGACAAGAAATTATTTTCTAGAAACTTTAGGACGCTTGTATTTCACCAAAAATAGAACAAAATCTGAAATACATTTTTCTTATTCATCGTTTTCAATGGAACAAGCCTGGTTGATTTTACTACACTTTTACTGGTAGGTTTTTATTGCTTATCACCATATTTGATTCATAAACCTGAGAATCACTTCATCAAAACAATACAAATAATCGGTTATTGTAGTAAGGATGTACCCAATTTACATAATTTATTAGAGACAAGTCTCAGGAATTCAACAACAATAAGCACTTTAGAAATTATAAGCATAGTAAAACTTTTATTACAAACTAATTTAGAAAAGCACTTGTTCGTGAATAATTTTCAAATAGTCCAGTTTACATAAAAAATTATTCAGTTTTAATGAAATTAGGGGGATCCCCAAATTAGCTCGCTAAATTTAAAGAAAACTATTCTTAGGGTGATTGTAGAAAAAATTTAACATCTAACACAACTAAAAGAAAAAGATAATTTAGTTTTGTCTAGATAATGCCAAGGTGGTTGACAATTCGCGTCGAGAAAAATTTTACAATAAGATGTAATAGAATTTTTTAGTAAACAAATTTTAATTCAGCCACGTGTTATTACTAAACAACGTGAATGAGTGAAGTGAATTAAACAATAGCAACAAGATAAATTAAACAAATGACATTACAAATTGAGGCAGTTTTTTAAGTTATTAATGAAAAATCTTTAGTTTTTGAATGTATAATTTTTGTAACTGGAGATACGACGATTCGTTGTACATACTTGAAATTTTATCCATTAGAGTTTTATTATAAAATCAGACGAAGAATGTGGTAGTAGAGTATACAGTTAAAAAAAACTCACTTAAAAAAAATAAGATAGCTTAAAAGTTATGACCTTACTCACATCATCTCTGCTCTATTCAATAAAAAATAGACTACACTGAAGAGTACCCCTCCTCTCATACTAACCCATGCTTGAAGGCGCACGTGACATGATACGCAGTCTTGCACGTCTTCACCGAGCACTGTATGCACGCTCCCACCCTTTCCCTACACAGCACACAGATCAGCGCCCACCGACTCTGCGGAATGCTCGAAATCTTGGTGATCGGTTCCATCTTCTCCACGCACCCTATGCTAACCTCCGGTATCCACAGTGCGCACGAGACGTGCGCCCACTTCTGCCCCGACCTGGTGCACTTCATCGCGCCCCCCTTGTTCGGACACAGCACGCACTTCGGTCTCTTGCTCAGGTTACACGTGCAACACAACCACTGGCCCTCCGGTATCCGCGTGATGCCGTAGCAGGCCTGGTGCACGCAGATGTTGCAGCTATCACAGAACACCATCTCGTTGCCCTCCTCCGAGTCGGGCGACCGGCACACGTCGCAGATCACGTTCTCGTCGTACTCGATGCCCAGGCCCTCCTCGTTCCGCAGGATGGACTGGATCTTGTCCCAGCAGCACAGCTCGAACTGCTCGATAACGCGCTCGAGCTGGTCCTCGTGCACGGGCTGCTGGCCGCTCTGAGCGCGCTCGCTGTTGAGGATGCGCAACCACGCCACGTCCACCTCGTCCAGGTCGTACGAACAGGCGGCCTCGGCCTGGGCGGGGGCGTTGGATAAGGCGTGCTCTTCGATTTTGAAGTTGTCGTCTTTCGTGATGCGGATGTATTTGTTTTTGGGGCTGCAAGGCCAAGAGAGGAGTTACAATCACGATAAATATTTGATGCAACAAGTGTGGAACGATGGCAGTGTGTCAATCCTGGTGGAAAGAACGACGAATGCCAAAAGGTTTCCAGATATATTTCCACTGGTCGAGAACAGGTGGAATTTGTCAATGACAAAAATCTCAGCTTTTTTATTAGTATGAGGAACAAGAAATTATCTAACATTATTATTAGTACCCAATAAATATATTCCACATTTTTGTAAAAGCTTTGGTTCACTAAAACTTTAAACCTTTTAAGTTTTTTTTTTTCGGTATAATAGAGCTACATCTTGCGGGCAAATCAATCTAAAACAGCTCCCGTTATTTACCACTGTGGGTTTTACACAGCTACTGACACTTCATTGTGTAAATACCGCAAATTTACAATTCTTATTTGCCCATAAATTTTGTTGTTACTCAAGTACAAACATTTTGTATGGATATATCGATCTTGAATACCACTAATACTTTAATATAAACATTGCACTTTAAAATTTTCTTCTAATCCGTGCCCAAAAATATATATCCTCCCAAAATCACATACAATTAACTTTGTGCTCTAGAACTAACCAATGTGTCTTAAGTCAAAGTCTATTTAAAAAATCAAAAAGTATACACTTTTTATCACTTCCATAGCTGAACCTACATCCACCAAACATACTGACAATTGTAGCATTGTAGCAACTAAAACAATGCAATGGATAGTTATCAGAATTCAACACAACTCCCAAATTCAATTTAAACCATTCGCACTTATGTTGGAATAAGATTTAATTTAAGCACCAGTGCAATACCTAACCGATGTGCTATTAAAAATAGATCAAAACTACATTCGGGTCAGTTATGAGGAAGTTTATACCGTTTGTAACGTGACCATAAGGAATATGTTACGGGATTTGAACACATCTTGACAAACTTACAACGTAAAAACTCTGTACGTTTGACAAAAATAACTTAAATTTGATTGAAAATTTTACAAACAAAAACATAACTCTACTTAGATTCAAACTAAATTTAGGCTTAGATAAGTCATTGAATAATATAAGATTTAATGGAGGCTTTATATTTTTACACAGAGAAAATGATTACAAGTAAGCGCTTGTTTTCATTAACATTTACTAAAACGTCAACAAGTTCCCAGCTAAATCTTAAATATGACTACAGTATCACAAAAAGTAAATAAGTTTAATTAAAAGCCAGTCCAAGACTTTATTAAATTTTCTTCAAATATCACTTTGGGTTCTTTCTTTGAAGCGCTAAATTGGAGAATTTATATCTAAAATTAAAGCCGTCGTTGTTTACTACTGTTTTATTATTAACTTTTCCTGAAGACAATTTTTTTGGAAAATAATTTCAATTGTCATCAGAAACTAAACAACAGGAAACGTTCCTTATTCACTAATAGATTTAAAATAATTATAAAATATATATTCGAGCTATTAAATAATCTGCAAATGATTTTAATAATCTATTTGTAACAGTAAATTAAAATACAATTCAAAACGGTATTCTAAATAGCACTCAACAAGTACTTAGAACTTTCAAAATTTGAAATTTAGATTTAAATTGGAACAATCCTGAACACTTCAAGACAAAAACACTCAGCGCCTTTTGTCAATTTTAGACTAATGCATATTTTAATTTTTTTAAAACTTTCTACGGTATTAACACGTTATAAAATCCGAATCTGAAATAGTCACAAACTTTTCTGACATTGTGTTTTGTATTCTTTCCGCAAAAGTTTTAACATAGTGGATGTTTCTGTAACATTCTTGAGAGTAATTTTTTTCTAGGTTTGTAGATCTCTGCATATATTCTTTGGAAGTGACAGTAATAAACTAAAAATATGCAGCCTCCTCGAAATTCATATCAACGTATTCTTCCCTTGTAGCCATTTTTTCATCAGTATTTGCTTGGAATTCAGCAGATTCTGGCTTTTATTTCACCTCAAAAAAAAGAAAGAAAAGAAATGGAGTAAACGTGTTTTCCTAGAGTCCCTTCATATGTAGTCCCGCCACAATAAAAGTAATTTATGGTCACTTCAGACAATGAAGTGTATGTAAAACGGTCTATACGGTGCATTCCTGAATAATTGTAAGGTACGTGAATTATTTATTTCTAACTATTAATTGTGTGGACACATGGTACATTATTAACGAAATTAAATTTTGGGGACATGCAGTATTCTAATTAAGGGTGACAACTGCTCAGAGACGTTGGTTACTTTCATCTTATAATATTTATGAGGGCTCTGTACAAGCTTGTGTTTAAATTTAAGCAAATGCGTGACGAGTTCAAAGTAACAATTGTTGTAATAACACAGACTTATGAAATGTTTCCTAAATTTTGTAGGTGCTGGTGTGCAAGTTTATAATAGCATATTATTAAAAGTAAATTCATAAACATGCAATCTTCTCAGTTCAACAAAACCAATATTACATACTACATTTATGCTTTATAATTTAATAAGTCGAACTGAAAATGCAGAAAGCTGCTGATTTGAATCCAAAAAAGTGGTTAAAATAATTAAATATTAAGTTAAATCATAGCAGATATTTATTTTAAATTCAGTTATGTTTTTCAAATTAAACTCAATTGAACTATCAACAATTTCACTCTTGTACCACATTCCATTTTCACTATATGAATGAATCTAAAGTACTTCTGTATCAAACAAAGGGACTTGCAAAACTGACACAAACACTAATTTGGAAAAACACAAAATTTCAACAACTGTCAACTCAGAAAGTTTTATTTTCTTGTCATTGATTAACAAAGTGTCATCCTTAGATGAATTGTAACTAGATGGGACTAATTTTTACAAAAAGTATCTCGAATCCAATAAACTCGTGTTTTTTCAATTTCAAATTTACACAGCATGCAGAACCTGTAATCGACCGAAAATAAAGCAAGCACAATACCCCTTGCAATGACATGCACCAGCAAATGCTTACAGTTTGAATTCATGTTGACTCTTGACAGGTGTGGTGTGACTGACTGTAACACTAGGCTCCGGCAAGGAATCTGGATTAACTGGGACTTGAACCCCTCTCTCCCACTCCTGTTTCCACTGGTCCACGATGACCCAATATTCATTGGAAGCTAGAGGTTCTGAGTCCGGCAGCTTCATTGCACTAATCAGATCTTTACGGAAAAGCTCAGCCGGTGCTTCGGTGGTGGTGCGGTTGTAAATGCTGCTGCTTTTTAGGTCGTTGGAGCGGGGCTGCCATGCCGCCAAGGAGGCCGCTTCCTCCTCCTCCGCCGCCGTACGCTAAAACAGAATCGTGAGAGGGATGCAGCGGCTTGAGCGCCAACTTACTTTGCGCCTTTTAACAGGTACTGATCCATCGTCTGAACGGTTAGGCCTTTTTGCTCTCTGTGACATCGCACCTTATTGTGCAGGCAGTAAGACGACTCTGCCTAACCTACCTAAAACGGGCGCTGTGAGGCAGAGGGCAGGTTGGCGGGCACTTACTTACTACATGTTAACATCCGTAATGGGGCGCACATTCATGGGTTGTTTATGTCTGTAAAAGCGAGTGGTTGTTAGATGGGGGCATGTGGAGGCCGCGACGGCCCAGTGACAGCTTCGGTGGCTGCTCTGACCAGGAGTTGTGAATATATTCATGGAAAAAACGAAATAAAAATGCACCACATAGCCTTTGGCTATGTCTCGCGCACCCAATTTTAGCCCTTTTCGGGGTGACATACAGTCCTATTTCGGCCCTAAACGGCGGGTTCCGTGTCAGAAAAGGGCAGATTCGGTCCGAACAAGCGGTAATTCTGCGGAAAAGATTGACAAACAGCAGAGGTGGCTCCCATGTCTACATTGTAAACATTTCCACTTTGAAGCTATCACTGGCACACACAGCGTTCTGCACTATTTTAACATAAACTGAGGACCACAGTAGTTCGGTTCGTTACCATTTCTCTGAGGTTTTTCATCGTTTCGATTGATTTTCAGACAATTTTTATTAAATCGACTCCATTAGACTCCATTTGGTAAGCCTAACAACATTGACAATATAGGTGGCGCTACCGCTGCAGTCGACATACCAGTGCTCGGACCAAAAGTACATCCGTCTCGCTTTCGCGCTCGAAAACCACCAAAAAACCCTTCGATGCGCCCTTAACAACCCCAGACGCCACCTTCCACCCTCCTTTCACGGAAATCAACTCGCAAATTTCCGGTTTTACCCCTAAAATATCCAGTTTTCACAAATGAAAGTAGCAATCAACTTAGCGCCGTCTTTGTTCCCCATAACCAATATGTCCTCATTACACATTCCAAGGCGACTGCGATACATTGACTCGAACCCTCTGAAGTCAAAATTCACCCCAAAAATTCACCCGTAAACCCTTTTCGTTGCAAATTCAACCCCGTTCCGACGCGGTTTCGCAGAAAATCCCCCAAGTTCCGCGAACATTTTTATCAATATTTGGCGCCATCATGCCTCCCAGAACTAGTGTCTTTCGGATGGTCACGTGACATCAATACCAAGCATGATTTTTGGCGGGGATCGAATAGTTTTTGTAGTGTAAACAATTAACAAAACAAGAAAGTTAGTTTCTTTGTCAATTTTGCGTTATTTCGCGTTGAGGTATTGTCAGATATCTGTTTTTGAAGCTTGTAAAGATGATCGATATTTGCTTTATTCATAACTCGATGTTACGCCCACTTACGCATTATTTTCTGAAATGTTGATTGGATTTACGACCTGCTGGCTGCTCCGAGTCGACGAGTTGCATAAGATTTTATTTTAATTACTTTAAGAATTGTCACCAGAGGAAATTCTTTGGATTTTGTACGAGCGCATGGATAAGAAAATGCGGCGATGCGTTTTATAATAAGAATTTCTAGCACGTTCTGAATACTACTCATCGAGTTTATTTTTTCAGCCAATTTGCGACGTAACCACTTGTGAACAAGGATGGAAAGTAAAATTGATCATGTGCATAACTTAATAATAATTGATTTTATATTTACAGCTGAACGGTTAAAGTAGTACACGCAAAAGGTCATTCCAATGCAACAAGCTTTTTGTTTTTGGCATAAACTTGCATTTTACATTATTTTGTTATATATTTATTAGTATTTTGTCATAATATTGCAACATAATGCAATTAAATTGTTTCATTTTTATCGTTTTTAATTGCATGAAGCTAATCTTTTTTTGGAAAAAGTACAAATAAGTGAGACTTTTGTTTTCATCGGTTGTTGATTGACCAGCTGAAAATATTGAACTTCTCAAATTCACTTTAAGGGTAGTCACGCCATCGTGTACCGTCAGTTCAATTCCAAAGCTTTTTTCCTCCTGTAATATTACAGGTTGTTAGATTACATATTACAAGTTGGATGCTCCTGCCGCTTGTGTAATTTTATTAAATTAGAATTCTATGTTCTGATCTGCATATGTAGTAAACATGTTAAGCATAGATGGCACCATACGCGTATATTGTGTTGCCTATCCAAACGATATATTTCTTCAATCCAGTTCAATCTGAGTCCCAAGCAGTGGCGGCTGGTGCAGGAAGGGCAAACGGGCAATGCCCCACCAAAATGAAAGCACATTTTTAAATCTGAGAATTTCGCGCTATTAATTATCAAAATGCATTTAATTACGAAACCTACAAGTTGCCTATGTTCAGAACACAATCTGACATCATCTCGGCAGGGTATCATACACCTTTGCCCGTCCTGCATGTTGCCAAATTGTGAATATTTTCATTGACCCGTACTTGGCACTCTTCGCGATTATATGCACAAATGCACGATATTGCAACATCTTGGCAGGGCATAGTAATCGCTTCGTCTTAATTATGTACTGCAACTTAAGTACTTAAATGCATATACGATTGCATACACTTTTATCGATTTATTAGTCATCGATTTTGAAACAAAACGGTCGAGTGATATTTGCTAACTTTGTTAGTTTTCTGTGCGTTTGCAGTGATTTTAAGAAACTTAAAAAACTGTGTTGCAGAGTTGTCAATAATATCAATATGAATTCAATTGCGAGAATTTTGCGGCTACAATCTGAAAATAAATTAAGTCATGATGAAAAACTATTAATAAAAAACGTTGGACCGCCAAGACCCGATTTGGACATTGCTATGTCGTCTAAAGTTAAAGACAAACTCGTGCATCGAAAATCTAATAAGACTATGTATCAAAGTGAGTGGTGGTTATGTGGTTGCAACGCGAAAAACGCCCTTTTCTGTTTTGTATGTACCCTTATGAATAACGGAGAAGTTGATAAAGCTTGGACTGAAACCGGAATCACGGATTTAAAACATTTTGGGGAAAACGTAAAAAAGCATCGCTCGAGTAAAAAACACTTAAATCTCAACGTATCGTTCGCAGTCTTAGGTAAAGTAGACATAAGAAATCAGTTAAATAGTGCTTATAGAGAGAACGTCGAGAAACATAATGATCAGGTAAAACAGAATAGATACATTTCAAGTAAACTGATTGACGGTATAAAATTTTTGTGGAATCTTTGAGTTGGCTTTAAGGGGGCATGATGAAACGCATGATTCTACAAATCCGGGAATTTTCAGAGGTTTAATTAATTTAATGGCAGAGCTTGACACTACATTAAACTCTCATGTAGAAAAAACGAACAATCGCGTTTTTATGGGTCTTTCAAAAACCATACAAAACGAACTACTTGATTCAATTTATGCTGTTTGTATTAATTTAATCAAAGACGAAATTTTGGAAGCGGACTATATATCTATTTTAGCTGATGAAACTACAGATGTAGCTTCACAGTCGCAGCTGGTTTTTGTCGTTAGATATGAATTGAAAGGTAAAATATTTGAAAGATTTTTAGGATTCATTAATCCAACAGATCACACAGCTGATTGTATTTCTAGTATTATTTTAAATGAGCTCGAAAAACTTGAAATCAATCAAAATTCAAAAAAACTTATATCTCAGTCTTATGATGGTGCTTCGGTTATGAGTGGAAGACAAAATGGGGTACAAGCAAAAATCAAGGAACATTACTCTAAAGCTCAGTTTATTCACTGCTATGCTCACCAGTTGAATTTAATTATAGAAAAGGCGGCATCAGCACACGGCCAAGTAAGACTTTTTTTTTCAAATTTAGAATCATTTTCCTCGTTTTTTTCAAGATCTCCTAAACGTATAAAAATACTTGATGATATCGTTTCTAAAAGATTACCAAGAAATTGTCCGACTAGATGGAACTTTAAGTCACGAATAGTCAATACTGTACATAGTTTTAAAAATGATTTGATTAACTGCTTTCAAATTATAATGGAAGATAAAAATAGTGACAAATTAACAATTGCCAAGGCAAGTAGTTTACGGAAAACATTAGAAGATTACGATTTTAATTTTTGGTAATAGTTCTTTCACAGAATCATGCCTAGTACCGAGATACTTTTCAACCAACTTCAAATTCCCGAAATGGACCTAATTAAACTTCAAAAAAACATTACTTCTTTTAAACTTGCCATACAACATGTAACAGATTCTATCGACTACGATTATTACCGAGAAGAAAACGAAGAGGGTGAATCTTCAAAAAAGCGGTCTCATTTTAATGATAATAAAATTGCAATTGCTAAAGAAATTTGTGATAATATTAAATTTAGTATAAATGATCGATTTTTAGAAGCAGATTATATTACAGCAGCAAATTTGTTTCAGACTAGCTTATTTTCATATTTTCAACTAAATTTTCCATCAAAAGAAGCTGAATTATGTACTACAAAATATGATTTAAATCTTAATGTGTTAAAAAATGAGTTAAACGTTATTTATAATCATCCCGATTTTTCAACAGCAAATGGTGCCTTAACATTCTTGAAGTTTATGTATGAAAACAATTTATTAGACGTATTTTCAGAAACATAAAAATTATTGAAAATTATTTGCACATTACCGATGGTGACAAGTGAATGCGAACGATGTTTTTCGACGTTAAAACGTATAAAGACATTTTTACGAAATACAATGTGTCAAGAAAGATTGTGTGCCTTGGCAATGTGTTCAATAGAAAAAAAACTAGTGCAAGAAAGCACGAATTTCAATGAACTAGTTATAGAACATTTTGTTCGTAACAAAGAAAGACGTATGGATTTTATATATAGAAATATTAATTAAAAAAATTGAAAAGAATTTAAAGTGGGGGATAACTATTGCATCTACTGGACACGCGATTAACAAAATTTTATTTATATTTCTTATGTCAACAAATTTAAAAGGAACTTTGAGTTAGCCCCATCACTGTTGGGGAAGTATGGAATTAGGTCCACCTCCTCGTGGTTCCAGATGGTAAACAGAAATTATCGATTTTCAATTATCAATTTTCAATCGATAATTTCTGGCTAACGGACCTCTAACTTGACATTTTTCTAAATGAAGAAACACTAATTTTTACCTAGCATAAATTTTAAATTTAGCATAATACTGTGTATTAATTTTGCCCCCCCAACAGAAAAAGTCACGAGCCGCCACTGGTCCCAAGAGCGGCTCAGACGTGTAAATTTGCTTATTCCGACCTGAAATGAGTATTTATTTGTTTGCCATGGCCTTTTTTTAACTCAATATAAGGTTAAAGATTACTAAGAAAAACAAAATTAAATAAAAGTAACATTTAAATTTAGCTGGAATCTAACACAAATTACCATTGCATAACATCGTCTGTATTTTTAAGAACTGCCACAGGTCTTTGTGACATTGTGTCCAGCAAGTTCTGGAGTTCTTAAAGAGTAAGATTATTCTGTATTTATTGTAGTTTTTGTTTTAATTCTATTCAGGTCTGACAAAACTTGCGCGTGATATTTTCTTTATCTTCTTCCACAGTGTCTCGACATCGGAAAGCTCAACGTTGCTAAAAATCCATCTTCAGACTATTTTAATGTTTTTTTAAGGTATGACACGAAGCACCATCTTACTGAAAAATAAAATGTCGTCCACAATATACAACGTCTCGCAATGTAGGCGTAAAAATTCTTATAAAATGTTCTTTTTTTTGTATTGATAGTTCCATGAATAAAATGTACTATTATAGTTATTTTGACTTTTTTTGAAAATAATACAGTCTCTTGTAATTAACAAAGATAAAATAAAAGGTTTCCGACACCTTTTGCCAACTAAGTATAACCGATGTTAGGACTCTTAACTTTTCTTTTTAAACAATAATCTGAATGGAACGTTTAGTTTTTATCCCTGATTCCTTTGACTATCACTCACAGACACTTTAAACCGAGATTTGTCGTTCCAGTTTATTAACAGAAGTCCATAAACATAACCAGTGACTCGAACAATTATTTTAAAAGGTAATTCATTACATTATATCATTTATACAGGGTTAGTCACGAGAGAATTACTTCTGAAAATTATTTTTACGCAACCCAAAATACTAATACCCTGTACCACTTGATATTATCTAAATTTAAAATGAAATGCCTAATCCACGATTGCTTTGACTTTGGCAGTGTCACTTTGACGTTAATTAATTTTTAACATTTTTTTTTCATCGTTGACTCGCCTCTAGAGCCCCATTCGATCGACGACATACAGTCAGAACAATCTGGGCTATACTGAAGCCGTAAGTGCTCTACCAATGTTGTTCGCCGCTAATGTGCATGTGTTAATTCGCCATCTCTGCGTCACCTAGAGCCTCTTCGAAGTGCAAATCTGCAACCTCTGGACTTCTTCGGCCATCCATTTACAAAAAAGCCGTAGCATCCCCCCAAAATGCCCAACATTCTCAACAGATTAGTAGTTAAATTATTTACTTACTTGTTTGAGTTTGTCTTGTAACCTTTGAATAAAATTCCGTAAAAAGAATTTTTAGAAATGATTTTCTCGTGATTAATCGGTTGCAAAAGATTAAGAGGCACACTGACAAATTTATTAGCGGCGCCGGAGGAGATTTCCGACTGGCTGCGGTACCACCATGGACACTCGCGTAACCTCTTTTGCCACAATTGTCAAAATGAGATTGCCAAACTCAAAGCAATCATGGATTAAGCATTTTATTTTAAATTCAGTTAGTATCAAATGGTACATGGTATTCGTATTTTGGGTTGCGTAAAAATAATTTTCAGAAGTAATTCTCTCGTGACTAACCCTGTATTTATAATTTAAATCCAACAATAACTGACACTCAAAATTTTCGTTTGCTAAGGCGAACGTTTCGTCTTAAAACATCCGCACCAACATTAAACATTCTTTCCACTGCAGCGAAGGATGAAATTGTTCTATTATATTTTATAAACATGTCTTTAAAAAATGAAAATAAATTATTTCGGTACGTACTTCTTAGTGCATTCAAAAAATTTTTCATAGCCAAGCCAAGGTAACTGAAGATCACTGTCACAATATAACTCACAACTACACGATCGACAATCGCTCTTCAAGGGCTGTTTGAAAACTGGCTGCAAATTTTGAAAATTCCAGCTTGTGTTTACTCACTACTGTCACTCTCCTCCGCTGCTAAGTTCCTTTTATTCCACATGGATGATTTTTGGTCGAGAACACAATGAGATGTCGGCAGAGGTAAACCAAAAATTCGAAGAAGCAATAAAATTACCCTTCCGAATGCAAATGTAATAAATATTTAATGAAATTAAACTTAATCCTATGAATACAATAAATGCGTTCCTAAAAGGCAATTACATTTTTTCAGGTTGGGACGTATAATCCCCACAGGTACATCCTTACCCATAAGTGCAAACAGAGCTAGTGAATTTCTTTAGTACCTGGCAAAAATTGGGTTTTACAAATTACACAAAACATTTCCCACAGTTGTTCTTCTTTCTTCTTGTTAAGTAAAGTTTTAAAATAAATTCCAAAACCATCAAGTGATATTTATAGATTTTGGTTTAACTAATACCAGAGTGCGACGAATAATAACCAAATTCCAGTCTTATTATTTACAGAAACGCCAAAATTTTCATCTTTTAACTAAATCTATCGCGTTTGTTTTAATACTGGTACAGAGCAGGGACCATTGTTACTCATGAATGGAAATGACCGTTTTATGAGTACAACTATAGTGGTCCAAATCGTACTCCGTTTTTATGGAACTGCAATAACAATTACCGCAAGCAGTTGGTCTGTTGATGGTTTATGACCGATGGATCACTTGCGGCACGAACCCATTGTGAAGGGATTTAACTCATACACAATAGGGTGGAGTCGTAAAAACGGAGTACGATTTGGACAAGAATACCTTCCAAATGTTCTGAGACAAATTCGAGTGAACTGGTGTGAGCCATAAATATTTTTTACCTTTGTACTATTGTCGGTCTCGTTATCGTCAATAAAATTTTATAGGGTAGAATGAAATTTCCAAAACTATGTAATAATTTTCGCTACGTTGTAATTCGATTAGGGTCGTCTTTGTCGTTTAATTTTTATAATCTCCACTGTCTGGTGGTAGTTTGCAAACGATCTTTCCGAATTGCGGTGCAAAATTTTGTGTAGAGTTCCCTCAAACATATAAGGCGTTTATGATTTCACACCAATTTGACTCCCATTATAATTCAATAGGCCGTCACAACCGGATGTCTTAAACCCGCTCACCGATACCTACCTAAAAAGACCTTTTCTGGTAAAAGCACAGGGCAGGACTGAGTTTTGCATTGACGGACAAGTGCGCCTTTCGATTTTTTTATTTTAAGTAAAAACAAAGTAACTTTGTACTCAATCATTTTTTATTACAGCAAATTAGTTAGAATTTTGAAATACACAACTATTTACTTATTAACTACTACTGCTTATTTATTGATCGAAATAGTCACTGTCATCATCACTCGACTTTTCTAAATTAACAATTAACGGTTTTATCAACCGTGCCCTGTACTGGTCTTTTCCTGAATTTATTCTTCAAGAAGGCACTGTGTTTTGTAGCTTCTGCTACAAACCGCATTTCTATTTACAAATATATGTTTTCGGATCATCGGCAAAATTTTTTGCTACAATATTTCGAAAAGTATTTAAAAATAAATTGCTACAGAAATACTAATTAAATGGCCTATTATTATTAATTTTTATTTATTTGTCACTATTTAGTGTAATAAGACAATAATTTTTAGAAATTTTATTTATCTATGTATTTTTTATTAAAAAATTTAAGCTTGATAAACCTGTTTTTATAATTTGTAAATAAATTTAGTTGTGTTATTACATTTCTTTCCAATTTTTGGAGGATATGCAACTGCATATCTCTGCATATATTAATAAAGTTACAGCATATTTGCATAAATTTCATGCATATTAATTACATGATCATATTTCTCAAAATTTTGCTGCATACTTTTCGCTCTCTAGTCACGTATTATTTTTAATACAACAGCAATATGAATGTACCCTCTGGATTTGAAACAAAGGACGGTGACATCGTCAAAATTATTTGATTTATCAAAAAACTTATTGGACCCGTTTTCTATGATTGCGATCGTACTTATTAAAGATTTTATGTTTTTTGCTTTCAGTATCTTAATAATATTTTCAAATGTGCAGAATAATGATTAAATAATTAAGGTACGGAAGAAACGTTAAAAACAAAATTACTTTTAGTCCGGTCCTTCGCGTCTCGGCCGGCACGTGGCATGGTTTACATTTACTAAGCTTTATGAAGGGTCGGCTGTAAAGTACTTTAAGCGTCAAAGCCATAAACGCCTTATAGGTTTGAGGAAACTATACTATGACCATTTTAAAAGCGTACAGATAATAATTTACGACTTTAGTCAAAGAACCCAACCCGCAAAACTTTAAAACCATAAATTAAGCAGGTACGACCGCCAAAGACTGTCCTTGGGGCAGAGGAAATTCTGTAGGCACGTGACAGGGTTTACAAGTTTACAAGGACCCTACGGCGAAAAGCCAACTCGACATTGTCAACCAGATAATCATTAGTTAATTATGTCATAAAATTTTATTAGTATGCTTTTAACTGATCTTAGTATACCTGATACCGAACTGCGGTTAGTTAAGGGTTACGCTGTCTCGTTTGAATCAGACACGTAAGTGGTGCACCCAATTATTATTCCAGAAAAAATATAATTTTTGAAATCGTTAAATAAAGCCACCATCACTCTTTGAGGCAACAGAATAGATTGTATTAATTTAAATATAAGATACATACAACATTATCTTATAAGCTAAAATTATGACATGATACTAGCAAATTTGTATCTGACACTTAGGTATTCACAAAATTGTATCCAAATATTTCATTATTTTTAAATTAGGTAATAATTTTAGATTCTATCAATGTCTGTCTACGAACCATATCTTTTTCGATACATCGTTTTTCGATTTTGGTTAAAAATTTCGCTTTCTTCTTTGAGTTTAAAAAGGATTTGGTTTTTCCCAAGATTTAAATTTAGAGCACTAAATGATGTTTCCATTCTTCTTCGAAGTTATTCAACTTCTAGAATAATGCTAGAATCACCTGAAACTTTATTTCAGTTCCAGAACGAACCGTAATTCAGCCAGAGATATCCATGTACCTAACTACCTGATATTTGACCAAAATTTGCACCGCAGTTCGGATAGAACCGTTTGCAAAATCTATATGTTATTATACAAAATTCAAACATTTACCAAGAAAAATGTTAAGGTGATCAAAACGCGGGATATAATTTTTCATACTGTACAACAACAGGTTTGGGAGATTAAGAACCATCGCCGAGAACGCCAATCGAGTACTTGTGAGAATATGAGTCTGGTTAAATCCATTCCAGTCGCGTCCGAATTATTCTGTACAACATCGCTTATACTTGATAAGACTGATTTTGCCAAATTGCATATCCTCTAACAAAATAACGGGCGGGTGGGCGGGGCTAATACTTGCCAAGATAAGACTGATTTTACCAAATGAGATACCCTCTAAGAAAAGAGAGAGTGGGTGGGTGGGGCTAGTACCTGTTAAGACTGATTTTGGCAAATGATATTTTCTCTAAGAGAAAAGAGGGTGGGCGGGAGAAATTTAATTAAATTATTATAAATAAAAACACTAGAGGCTCCAAAGACCGATTTTGGCAAATGATGTACTCTCAAATAAAATAGAGGGCGGGTGGGCGGGGCTAGTATTTGATAAATTAAGATTGATTTTGGCACTTTTGACATTTTCGACCATTATTTTCGAAAATTAGTTGATTACATTTTCTTCTAGATTTCGGCATCCAGAAGTCATTTTATATTTCGTTTCTTCGGAAATTCCTACCGTTTTTCCAAAATTGCTAATTGAAATATATCAATTTTTACAGTTTCGTCAAAATGAGTATAAAGTTTTTATAGATAAAAAAAGACATTTTTGTAATTTTTGTTTCATAAAATACAATTATTTTAATAATGTATTTTGTGGTTTTTATATATTCATTTGAGACTATAGAGAAGTTAGAACCGGCCAGGTCACGTTAGGTCAAATCAGGTGCATTAAATAAGAAATGAATTTTATAGCAAATAGTCTAACAAAAAAAAAAAAAACGATTAGCGCTTTTATTTCACTTCTTTACATCCTAGATTCTAGTATTAGTTTCCACTCCCACTCGACAGAGAACATAATTAGCCCTGCCCACCCGCCCTGCCCCCTTTTCAGTGATTAATTTTATTAGATCTGAAGGAAATTAATGATTTTATAATGAAATAAAATTAGTCCTTAGAATTAGAAAAGGGAGGGCGGGGCTAGTACTTGTTAGGCTAAGACTGATTTCAGCAAATGACATACTCTCTAAGAAAATAGAGGGTGAGTGGGAGGGGCTAATACTTGCCAAGATAAGACTGATTTTGTCAAATGACATACCCTTTAAGAAAATAAAGGGTGGGTGGGGGAGCTTATACTTGTGAAGATAAAACTGATTTTGCCAAAAGATGTACTTTCTAAGAAAATAGAGGGTGGGTGGGCGGGGCTAGTATTTGATAAGATAAGACTGATTTTACTAAATGAGATCGCTAAGAAAATATAAGGCGGGTGGGCAGGGTTAGTACCTGCTAAGATAAGATCGATCTTGGCAAATTACATACCTTCCAAGAAAAGAGAGGGTGGGTGGGCGGGGCTGGTACTTACTAAGATAAGAGTGATTTTGGCAAATGAGATACCCTCTAAGAAAAGAGAGGGTGGGTGGGTGGGACTAGTACCTGTTAAGACTCATTTTGGCAAATGACATTTTCTCTAAAAAAAAAGAGGGTGGGCGGGAGAAATTTAATTAAATTATTATAAATAAAAACCCTAGAGGCTCCAAAGCACTTTCAAATTCTTTCCAAACAGGAATATCTAGAACTTCAAGATTGTTTTAAATTTTTCTAAAAAATAGAACACCAAAGTCCCCCAAAATTGTTTAAATAATTTACAAAAAAAAAATCTCCATGGGCTCCCAAAATAACACACCAACTATTTTCCAAAATTTGTTGAATACATTTTCTTCTAGATTTCGAATCTAGAAGTCATTTTCGGCTTTCGTTATCTGCTAAGATAAGACCGATTGTGGCAAATGACATACTCTCTAAGAAAATAAAGGGTGGGTGGGTGGTTCTAGTATTTGATAAGATAAGACTGATTTTGCTAAATGAGATACCTAAGAAAATATAAGGCAGGTGGGCAGGGTTAGTACCTGCTAAGATAAGATCGATCTTGGCAAATTACATACCTTCCAAGAAAAGAGAGGGTGGGTGGGCGGGGCTGGTACTTACTAAGATAAGAGTGATTTTGGCAAATGAGATACCCTCTAAGAAAAGAGAGGGTGGGTGGGTGGGGCTAGTACCTGTTAAGACTAATTTTGGCAAATGACATTTTCTCTAATAAAAAAGAGGATGGGCGGGAGAAATTTAATTAAATTATTATAAATAAAAACACTGGAGGCTCCAAAGCACTTTCAAATTCTTTCCAAACAGGAATACCTAGAACTTCAAGATTGTTTTAAATTTTTCTAAAAAATAAACACCAAAGTCCCCCAAAATTGTTTAAATAATTTACAAAAAAAAATCTCCATGGGCTCCCAAACTAACACACCACTTATTTTCCAAAATTTGTTGAATACATTTTCTTCTAGATTTCCAGAAGTCATTTTCGGCTTCGTTTGTTCGGAAATTCCTACCGCTTTTCCAAAATCGCTAATTGAAATATAGTAATTTTTGGGCGGGGCTAGTAGTTGCTAAGATAAGACCGATTTTGGCAAATGATATACTTTCAAAGAAAATAGAGGGCGGGTGGGCGGGGCTAGTATTTGATAAAAAAGATTGATTTTGGTAGTTTTGACATTTTCGAATATTATTTTCGAAAATTAGTTGAATACATTTTCTTCTACATTTCGGTATCCAGAAGTCATTTTCGGTTTCGTTTCTTCGGAAATTCCTACCGTTTTTCCAAAATTGCTAATTGAAATATATCAATTTTTACAATTCCGTCAAAAAATTTTTGTTGATAAAAAAAGACATTTTTGTAATTTTTGTTTCATAAAATACAATTATTTTAATAATGTATTTTGTGGTTTTTGTATATTCACAGAAATGTTGAAAATTTATTTATTTGAGACAATAGAGAAGTCAGAACCGGTCAGATCACGTTAAGTCAGATCAGGTGCATTAAATAAGAAATTAATTTTATAGCAGATAGTATAACAAGAAAAAAAAACGATTAGTGCTTTTATTTTACTGTTTTTACATCTTAGATTCTATTATTAGTTTTCATTCCGACTGGACAGAAGAACATAATTAGCCCCGCCCACCCGTCCTGTCCCGTTTTCAGCGATTAATTTTATCCGATCTGAAGGAAATGGATGATTTTATACTGAACAAAAATAAAATTAGTCGTTAAAATGAGAAGAGGTGGGGTGGGCGGGCCTAGTACTTTTAAGATAAGACTGATTTTAGCAAATGACATACTCTCTAAGAAAATAGAGGGTGAGTGGGAGGGGCTAATACTTGCCAAGATAAGACTGATTTTGCCAGATGACATATCTTATAAGAAAATAAAGGGCAGGTGGGTGGGAACGAGTACTTGTCAAGATAAGACTGATTTTAGCAAACGAGCTACTCTCTAAGAACATAAAGGGTGGGTGGGTGGGGCTAGTATTTGATAAGATAAGTTTGATTTTGCCAAATGAGATCCCTAAGAAAATATAGGGCGGGTGGGCAGGGTTAGTACCTGGTAAAATAAGATCGATTTTGGCAAATTACATACCTTCCAAGAAAAGAGAGGGCGGGTGGGCAGGGTTAATACCTGGTAAAATAAGATCGATTTTGGCAAATTACATACCTTCCAAGAAAAGAGAGGGTGGGTGGGCGGGGCTAGTATTTGATAAATTAAGATTGGTTTTGGCAGTTTTGACATTTTCGACCATTTTTAACTATTTTCGAAAAATGTATTCATTCTTCTAGATTTCGAAATTTAGAAGTCCTTTTCGGTTTCGTTTCTTCGGAAATTCCTACCGTTTTTCCAAAATTGCTAATTGAAATATATCAATTTTTACAGTTCCATCAAAATGACTGGCTATAATGTTTTTATAGATAAAAAAAGACATTTTTGTAATTTTTGTTTCATAAAATACAATTATTTCAATAATATATTTTGTGGTTTTTATATGTTCATTTAAGACAATAGAGAAGTCAGAACCGGCCAGGTCACGTTAGGTCAGATCAAGTGCATTAAATAAGAAATTAATTTTATAGCAAATAGTCTAACAAAAAAAAAAACTATTAGCGCTTTTATTTCACTTTTTTACGTCTTAGATTCTATTATTAGTTTCCACTCCCACTCGACAGAAGAACATAATTAGCCCCGCCCACCCGCCCTGCCTCCTTTTCAGTGATTAATTTTATCCGATCTGAAGGAAATGAATGATTTTATACTGAATAGAAATAAAATTAGTCCTTAGAATGAGAAAAGGTGGGGTGGGCGGAGCTAATACTTGTAAAGCTAAGACTGATTTTAGCAAATGACATACCTTCTAAGAAAATAAAAGGCGAATAGACGGGGTTGGTACTTGCTAAGATGATGTACCCTCTAGAAAATAAAGGGCAGGTGGTTGTCAAATGACACCCTCTGAAAAAATATGGAGCGGGTGGACGGGGTTAATACTTGCTAAGACAAAACTGATTTTGGCAAATGACATACCCTTTAAGAAAATAAAGGCAAAAGATGTACTTCCTAAAAAAATTGAGGGTGGGTGGGCGGGGCTAGTATTTGATAAGATAAAACTTATTTTGGCACTTTTGACATTTTCTACCATTTCCCCCCCAAAAAAATATATATTTTCGAAAATTAGACATTCCGCGATCGAGGTTGTTCTAGAGTGCCGATCGCGACTTCCGCTTCCAGGCTTTTCTTCAATAGAGCGCCGCCGTCGGTGATGAAGAGTCACCACCGCTCATCACTGTATACTGTAGAAAACTCATATGCGCCATACCGGGTTTGTTTCGTCACAATATTTTAACTAAACTCTTTTCTACAATATTTATACTGAATGAAATAATAGAAACTCGTTTTAAATGAAGCTATAGTCCTTCGTCTTGTCGCTAGTGAAAGTCAAGGTACTGAAATTTCATAAATGAATAATATATGGTTCATCAAGAGTGCTGAAAGGAAATTAAAAAATAGGTCGGAAAGTGTGGCCCTAGGGAGTGTATACTACACAAATGCACCAAACAAACATGCACTGATCGATATTTTCATTCCAGTAATATCAATTTTTGGCAAAGCTTTAGTAAAAGCACTCTATTATTGAAATTTCGATCATTACAGCAAAAAATTACGAAGTTATTCAGAAAAAATCTCACTATTGCAGATATCATTAATCATCCAGATTTCTGTCAGAGCGATAATATCAAGATTACATGTACTACAAACACTGTTATAGAATCGTTCACCTTTGCTCGAAAGCCGCGGACATTATGATAACAAAATTGAATTGTTCTGATTACAACTATAGACGCAAAATTTTGTTTTTAATGTTTAATTTGTTTTGCTTTTTTACACAAATTTATGTGACGAGCAGTGCAATCAGACGGATTCTAAATAATATTTTAATCCGATTTAGTATTGTTAATTCTTACTATCTTATTTGGTTAAAAAAAATGTAATATATATTTAGATACTTCAACATTTTTTGAAAACGTCATAATTTTTTGGAAAGGATCTAATAACCAAATTTTAATATGTAGTCGTACTGAAAGTCACGCAATATAATTTTTTTTATTGTATACAAATTTTATTTAGTTTAAGATATTGTACTTAACAAATTTTGAATTGACATCATTTTTTTGAAGTGTTTCATTGTCTTAAAGATAATCCCAAACATAATCAGCATTTTAGATTAAACGATGTAGTAGTTTCGGGGATTACCTCTTCTAAAGATTTCCAACGCATACTTTTGGGGAAAATGTACATTTTTGCATTCTACGAACTGTGAAATCCTACTGAAAGATTGGACGAGACGTGTATCAAAATAACCTACCCATCAGAAAGTATAAAATGAAAGCATATTATTGAAACACAACGGATTCAATATCTATTTTAGTTGATAAACTGTTGGATATTAAGAAATTTGATCGATTTCCGCTTAACGCCCCCTTAATTTAAAACGCCGACACATTTTCCTTGTATCTCTATTAATTTACCATTTAAGGGAGGACCTCTAGAGTATTTCTTGCTTTTAATTTTAGTAGAACGCGCTCGCTGGTTTAAATGTGGTCAGCGTGCCAAACTTCCGACATCCCAGCGAACGACTTAAGAACTCGCTCCCTGGTAGATACTTTGGTACTTAAGTGCATAAGAAGTTGTAAAGTGACTTTAGGATTACGGTTTCGTAAGTAGGTCAGACTAAAATCAAATCGTTAAACTCCTCGAGTAGTTGAGGCACAACTTAGTGTTAAATCTTTAGAAACTCAACCCTCTAATCTGCAAGTTTTAAAAGTCTTCTTCTATAAGGCGCCATATCATAAAAAAATCCCCGAAAACGCCAAATCTGTCATAATACAAGTGTCAACCTTCACTCAATCTCCCTTATCAGCGTTATCAAAAGTAGCTGCTCATTAAAAGCCAATGATCGTCTCATTTCGATCATTCCGTCCGGCCGACGTCGGCCCCGCACGGTGTTTGAACCGCGCCGCCGCCAGCTCTGTCGGTCAGTGGGTGGCATAATCAATAGACGTCGAGTCGGAAGTGTCGGGAGCGGTGCTGTGAGTGGAGTGAATGAATATTTGGAGACCATGCAGCCGCCTCCGAGAAAGGTGGGCCCCACACCGCCGCCACACTCACATACACACACTATAAACCCTCCTGTCGCAATTCCAGGGAAACTACGCCAAATTCCTCAAAAACCTCCACGCGGAGCAGATCAACAAACTCAACCTCAAGAACCACCACGAGTGCGAACTGCTCGAGGACATCAAGAGCTTCACGATCAAGCGGTCGGCGCTCGAGAGGACGTACGCGGAAGTAATGGGGTTTGAGGGGCCGTGTGCAGGGGTATTGATTCCTGATTCTTGCAGGAATTGCTCAAGTTGACCTCGCAGTTCCTCAACAAGAAAGCACCCAACATCCCGGACATCAAGTTGGATGGAAGCGAAGAGAAATGGTGAGTGTTCTGGTGGTGTGGAAGGGTGAGAGTGGTTTGTTGTTATTTTGGGGGTTGCGTTGCATGTGGTTAGGTGGTTGGCAGCACTTCCGATGTGGCTTTTAGTGGACTGGCCTATTTTATTCTCTTCAGCTATTGAATTTTTATCGTCAAAGTACCGAAATAATAACGAAAGATTTTTACGACTTTGGTGCAAATTTGACAATAGTAGTCGAAATTTATGTCTTCTGGATTGTTTCCAACAGTTTGTACAACTTCCGACCCTCGATCAATTCATTTATTGGAAATGTGGAATACGTAACCAAAATTTTTTGCTCAAACGGCCAACTGTAAAAATATCGTTAAAAACATATTTTTATGTATATGTACGTATGAACAATTTCTTTCATGCGACTTTATAAGAAATTACATGAATACGATACTTGACAATTTCAATGACGCAATCCTAAGTAGGGTCGTGTCAAGTGACTCGTGTTTGCAAATTTTGTTTTTTCTTTTTAGCACTTACAAAAAATTGCTGTATTAAATTAGAAAAGAAAATAGTCTTAAAAAGGCAAGAGCAAAGGCTCCCTGTAACAGTAAAATATGATGCAATTTGCATTACGTAGTGCATAAAAGGCAAATTATGAGCTGTTGACTGACTTTCAAAGGAAATGGCATATTCTTAATTAACGGATATGTACCTAGTTCAAAGATGTTCTTTCATAAAATCCTTACTGAGTGCACACTACAATTTATATTGGTGTGTGAATTTCTTTACAAAAAGTTTATTTTTTTATTTTTTAAATGGACAATTCAGATATTATATCTTTTGTAATAAATATCTAACAATACACATTTCAACGATATACTCGTAATAGCTAAACTGTTTAACCTTCCCTGTGTCGTTGACGGTTGAAGATATTTTTTTCGTTGGCTTTAATTTGGAAAAACTTTTCTCACAAGACGCAAGGGAGACGGGAAGCGGCGCAGCAACTTAATTTGTAATCGAGTCGTCATTGGAAAGGATTTAGCAAGTCGGTGATTATACCACACGGATGTCAAAAAATGACAAATGTAAAAGCAAAAGTGGTGGAAACTTTTAATAAAATAAGAGTGAAATTACGAGGACATTTGGTACAAGATCAATTAATTTTATGAAATAAATTACATCACAGTAGGTAAATGGCCAATATTCGATCCTAGGAGGAAAATCAGCAATATTTTTTGGAGTTCTCTTATCTTTCGACTTGTCACTTCCTTCCTTTTTTTTTGCAGAGACGAAATTTCTTGAAACTTTGTTACACTTCGTTTTACTGAATTGCAAAAAAGGACATAGTCGACGATGCTCGGAATTCATCCAAATCGGCTTGAATCGAGTCCTCCCACAGACCATTACCCTCTTTCTGGCCAATGAAAATGGCATTTTTCAGTGAATACGCAAATCTACAAATAAAATTCTGAAAAGAACTGTTTTTAATGTAAATATTATTTCTTTAGGAAGCAATAACAAGTAATAAAATAAGAGATGCAAGGTTAGAGAGAGTAGAGAAGTTAATGTTTCGTCAAATGTAGCTCAACTGTTAAGTAGGTGGATTTATTTCACAATTGAAAAACCCTCTCGCGCTTTTAACAATGAAATCAAATGTTAGGTATCAACGTCAATAAAAAATCAAATTATTACGATAAGTGTGGCAGCCAATTTCAGTTATGGCGGTGGAGAAATCAAAATTCCTCATCATAATCTGTTATCCTTCATTGGGGATTTTACTATACTGACATTTCTATGCCCAAAAAACCTGCCGCGTATTTTTACTAGATCTTTGCAAACTAGCCATCAAGTCTTAATTTCAATATCTATTTGGGCAATCACAAAACTACAAATTTTATCTAGAAACTGTGTGTCCAGCTTTCACCTTCTGTCCGTTTTTTCAATTAAGTACAAATTCTATTTCTCTCGAATTTAGAATGATACCTGAATGAGTATTAAAATTACTTACTTAAGTTAATTACGCCACACAATCAAGAATTTTAACCAACAAGAATTTACGTGATGTTAAATGCAGCCACACTTTATTAACAATTTTAGATAAAAGATTTACATGAGATTAAGTGATGTGTTAATTTGAGTTACTAACTAAATCAAAATGTATTCGTAGATTTCCTCGTGAATTCAACCCCACATCACATGTAAAAACACATATTCAATATACGATCAAAATCACAATAAGATGGTCTTGGAAACGCTGCACTCCAAAGCCGCGCCGTCAAGAATAAATGTTCAAATTCAAACCAAAAAAAAAAAAAAAAAATTAAATCTGCAAGAGAAAACTGGTCGAAAGTTATTTCGACAGAAATTCTCTCGCTTCCGAAGCACAAATACTGCTTCTGTGAAAAAGTATAAAATTTGATTTTGCGGAATTTTACTTTTTTGTGATAACCTCTATGGAGTAAAAACAAATATACAAGGTACTAGGAAAAAAGGTTGGTTTTACCTTCTTAAAAAAAAAACAGTTGGAAGCCACGCGAAAATTTAATATTCTTAAAAAAGGGCAGTTGGTACCCCCGAGAAGATTTCATATTCTTAAAAAAAAACAGTTGGGACCCCCGAGAAGGTTTTACATAAAAAAAAGACATTTGGGGCTCCCGAGAAAGTTTTATACATTTTATAAAAAAGACAGTTGGGACCCCCGAGAAGGTTTCACATTAACAAAAAGACGTTTGGGGCTCCCAAGAAGGTTTACATTTTTAAAAGAGACAGTTGGGACTCCCGAGAAGGTTACACATACTAAAAAAAAAACCACTTGGCGCCCCCGAGAAGGTTTTACACTTTGAAAAAAGACAGTTGGGATCCCCGAGAAGGTCTCACATTCTTAAAAAAAGACATTTGACGCCTTCGAGAAAGTTTTACATTTTTAAAAAAGACAATTGGGGCTCCCGAGACGGTTTTATATTTTAAAACAAGATGGTTGGGACCCCCGAGAAGGTTTCACATTCTTCAAAAAAGACAGTTGGGACCCCCGAGAAGGTTTCACATTCTTAAAAAGACAATTGGCGCCCTCGAGAAGGTTTTATACTTTTAAAAATGACATTTGGGACCCCCGAGAAGATTTCACATTCTAAAAAAAAATTTGGTGCCCCTGTGAAGGTTATACATTCTTAAAAAAGACAGTTGGGACCACCGAGAAGATTTCACAGTCCTGAAAAAGTACATTTGGCGCCCTCGAGATGGTTTTACATTTTTACAAAGACAGTTGTGACCTCCGAGAAGATTTCACATTCTAAAAAAAAGGCATTTGGCGCCCTCGAGAAGGTCTGACATTTTTAAAAAAAGACAGTTGAGAATGTTGAGATCCCCAAGAAGGTTTCACATTAAAAAAAAGATATTTCGGGCTCGCGAGAAGGTTTTACATTTTAAAACAAGATACTTGGGACCCCCGAGAAGGTTTTACATAAAAAAAGACATTTGGGGTTTCCGAGAAGGTTTTACGTAAAAAAAGACAGTTGGAACCCCGAGAAGGTTTTACATAAAAAACCACAGTTGGGACTCCCGAGAAGGTTACACATACTAAAAAAAACACTTGGTGCCCATGAGAAGGTTTTACATTTTGAAAAAAGATAGTTGGGATCCCCAAGAAGGTCTCACATTCTTAAAAAAAGACATTTGACGTCCTCGAGAAAGTTTTACATTTTTAAAAAAGACATTTAGGGCTCAGGAGACGGTTTTATATTTTAAAACAAGATAGTTGCGACCCCCGAGAAGGTTTTACATAAAAAAAGACATTTGGAGCTTCCGAGAACGTTTTACATTAAAAAAAAAAAAGATATTTGGGGCTCACGAGAAGATTTCACATTAAAAAAAAAAGACATTTGGCGTCCTCGAAAAAGTTTTACATTTTTAAAAAAGACAGTTGAGATCTCCGAGAAGGTTTCACATTAAAAAAAAAATTAAAAATTTTGGAGCTCCCGAGGTTTTACATTAAAAAAAAACTACAGTTGGGACTCCCGAGAAGGTTTTATATTAAAAAAAAGAGATTTAGGGCTTCCGAGAAGGTTTTACTTAAAAAAGAACGTTGGGACCCCGAGAAGGTTTTATATTAAAAAAATACATTTGGGGCCCCCGAGAAGGTTTTATACATTTTTAAAAATGACAGTTGGGACCCCCGAGAAGGTTTTACATAAAAAAAACACAGTTGGGACTCCCGAGAAGGTTGCACATACTAAAAAAAAAACACTTGGCGCCCCCGAGAAGGTTTTACATTTTGAAAAAAGACAGTTGGGATCCCCGAGAAGGTCTTAAAAAAAGACATTTGACGCCTTCGAGAAAGTTTTACATTTTTAAAAAAGACATTTAGGGCTCCCGAGACGGTTTTATATTTTAAAACAAGATAGTTGGGACCCCCGAGAAGGTTTTACATAAAAAAAGACATTTGGAGCTACCGAGAACGTTTTACATTAAAAAAAAGAAGATATTTGGGGCTCACGAGAAGATTTCACAATCTAAAAAAAGTACATTTGGCGTCCTCGAAAAAGTTTTACATTTTTAAAAAAGAGAGTTGAGATCCCCGAGAAGGTTTCACATTAAAAAAAAAACATTTGGCGCCCGCGAGAAGGTTTTACATAAAAAAAAATACAGTTGGGACCCCCAAGAAGGTTTAATTAAAAAAAAAACATTTGGCGCCCCCAAGAAGGTTTTACATTTTTAAAAAAGATAGTTGGGACCCCCAAGAAGGTTTTAATTTGACAGATGTAAAAATTCCAAGATTCTTTCTCTCAAGATGAATCAGTGACATGAAAATCAGAACACCCAGTAATAGTAGGCGGATTTTAATAATTTTTGATATACGTGGTAATTACGGTTATGGAAGTAAATGATCAAAATTTGAAGTGATTCAAAAACATAACGTGTTGATGGTCCCGGACCAAAATTTTCGAAAAATTCGATTTGAAATGAAATTTTTCATGGGTGAATGGCAGTAGTCTTACAGGTTCGTGGGGGAAATACCCGTTATCGACGTCCTTAAACAGTGTTCTTTTTTGGAAAATTTAATTTTTTGTTTCAGCTTTGTTCGATTATTGAATTTTTTTCATTTTTTATTAAAATAACATACCTTTTAGTTCTTTTTGAATAAACGTATTACAATAAGCGTTGCATAGCAACATCAAAGTATTACAACCGAAATCGTACTTTTTTTGCACATTTTCGGATCTTTAAAAAAAAAGGGTGGCCCATTTTTCGTGCCGGTGAGTGTATATATATTGAAAATTGTAATTTTTAATTTTAGCAGTTCTGGAAAAATATTGAAATTTTTGATGATATGAAGCCCAAAGTTGTAGTTTACAAGAACCAGATGAAATCTATAAGAAAATGTCTTTGAGTAATGCTCGAAAAACGCTGAAAAAAATTTATACCATGGAGAAAGACTTTGAAAATTTGAAATTTTTGAAAAATTGCTTAAATATACCCCCCGCCTACCCGCACTTTTTTTTCTTACAGCAAAATCAGTCTTATCTTAGCAAATATCTGCTAGCCCCGCCCACCTACCCTTTATTTTTGTAGAGAATGTCATTTGTCAAAATTAGTCTTATCTTGGCAAGTACTACTACGGATATGGCAGAAAAACTGATCGTTTACTTATCTTAATATATGTATATATACAAAAAATTATTAAAATATTCTTATTATTACTGGGTGTTCTGATTTTCATGTCACTTAGTATATTTAAGATTAGTTTAAAAGAACTGTTTTAAAATGTATAACACTTAAGTAAAAACATTCAGAAATTTGATATAATGTGATAAACAAAAGTGTAAACCGAATTTCCTGGCACCTGGGTTATATGAATAATTTCATGACCGTTAAATTGCATTCGAAAAAGGAACACTCAAAAATTTTAACATGAACTGAGAATTTACAAACAATCAAACAAAAATAACACGATCTATTGACAACGTTATTGAAAAATTTCACACATTTCAGATAAAATTAAATATAAATTTTCTACCGGATTAAAATAACCCACATTCTCAAAAGAGCATCATTTGGAACTAACTTTTCGTAAAAATCCGTAGAATTATGTCATTATTGTACTTCTTGCAAAAATTTACAAAATTACAACCGCAAATCAAACTCAATCCATTAATTCCAACAGACAAAGACAGAAGAAATAAAACAAAAGGATTTTCTTGCGAGTTCTTAAAAGCGCCAAGTTTATCAAGAAGGCAACATAATCGATAAAAACCACTTTGATTTTTTTCTTGCAAGCCGCACCTCCTTATTGGTATCATTGCATTTTTTTCTTGATGAGACGCTTACCACCACCCTTTGCCGTCGGCCGCCCGCACACCTGCCTGGCACGGTCCTGAATTCGTAAGCTTCCTGTTTTTTTACGGGTCTCCAATTCAATTTAAATTTTGTGTTCATATAAATGGAAATCGGGAGAGCGCATTTCCACCAAATATAATTAAATTTATAAATCAATTTTATATGCACATAATTCTTCGGTATTTAAGGTTTTTCATGCCGGTTCAAAACACCCCAGACCATTGTAACAAACAACAAATTTAACACTGTAACAGTTCTACAATAGTTTTAGAAGTTTCAATAATTGTGAAGGAGCGTTGTTTTGGCGGTTAAAAGGCGTCTAAAATAGTCCTTTAAAATCCATCTAGATTCTCGATGTTGTACCTGTAAAAATGTTTAAATTAAATATAGGTTAAAATACATAAACACAGTTTACTACCTTGATAGAATCGAAATGTTCACTGAAAAACAGCCGCCTCAAGCCATGTTCCTAGCCCGTTAAAACAGGTTGAGATGGCAGCGATATTTTTTTGTAACTTCTTCCTATAAAGTTCCACCCTTAACGGAGCTTTAACATTTTTTTTAACAGTAGATACCAACATATTTACGTCTTCGTATTGATCCGAATAAGCATAGGTCAAAAAAATTATATACACCATTTTGGTCCCCGGAACCATCGTTAACGTACCTTAAAAAATAAAAATAGTCCATTTTGCCTAAAATCCGGGCTTCAATAATTGCCTCATTTGTATTCAAACAATTTTTGCTTCCTCCGACATGTTTTAAAAAATTTTCTACGCAAAAATCTTGGTAAATCCAAAACAAACTGAGCGCGTTTTATCGAATCTCTTACCACTGTTGGTAGAGTTGGCTGATACAAAAATCCTGATTTGATTGCAAGTATCGAACACTGAATTCCACCTATTTTCTTGGTGCTTTCAAATACTGCGAAGGTTTCCCGGATCACATCAGTTGCAACGTTCGAAGTGATCTCTTTAGTCCAAATTACACCACTTTTATCGAAGGTTCGTCTACATACATTTTTTTGTTAAGATTGCGTTTTTAATCTCTTCTGTTAAGAACTGGAAATTTCCACGTGTCTCTAAGAATATATATATTTTTTAAATATACTTTTGATATTTCAAGATAATTACATGTTCTTTAATATTGTTACGAAATAAACCCATACGTCGCCTCGGTACGACACCTATGGGCCGTCGAGAACTTTCTGATCTTACGCCAATGATGATTCATCCTCAATGCGACCCAGCGACGAGGCGCTAAAGAAACGCCTGGAAGCGGAAGTCGCGAACGGCAATCCAGAAAGATCACGATCGCGCAAATCTAGAAGGAAGTATGGGTTTTAAATAAAGACCACCTTCGGGAACGATTATTATTCAGATAGTTGAGTCAAGAAAAATTGCGCCGGAATTATTTTTGTACATAATCACTCTGTAATTAGTCGTGTAACTTTTCAAAAAGAAGGATCATCTCAATCCTTAGATAGGGTAAATGAATAGCATTTTCTTTTCTAATGATCATTAAGAATTTATATCAACAAGAAAAACAAACACCAATTGCACTACAAACAAAACCCACACGAACTCTTGACAGTAATTTGGATAAATAACACATTTTTATTTTTTCTGTTATGTTTACATTTATTTTTCAACACTGATTACTGTTGTTGTTGTTAATAACGTATTAACTCTTTTCTAATATTATTCTTACCTACTATTTGCATGACCTAAGTATAATTTTATAAGAAATATTTTTCCAGGTTAAAAGGAAATTTTCGTTATACGTACTCGAAACAAATATTTAGATAATTGCTCATTTAATTACTCATAATTAATCATAGCCAAAATTACTTGTAATCGCTGTCTGCATCACACTGTGTTGAAATACCGTCACAGAGTGCTTGAACCGAAATTTTCTACTAAAACGTAGGTTAGATATGTTTTATAAACTAGAATAAGAATTTTTTACAAAGTTCCAAAATTTGCTTACGAGGCATCAGATTTTATGTTGTAACTGGTAGAACATTGCTACCTGTTTCGGCATCAAGCACAAAATTTGTATGCTTGATGAAATTCACATATACTCATATCTCATAAAAATGTTTTTTCCAAATCTTAGTAAATATTCGGGAAATTTTATTAATGCAAGAGATTCAAAAAGTCACTTCATGACAAAGAGTATAAAAGATTATCAAATGCAAATACATATGTATTATATACAAGTTATACAGGGTTATGATAGATTAATGCACAAAATTTATAAAAAGCGCAGTATTTGTTAAAAAAAAATGCAAAAACATGTCAAGCTTTTAATTTTATTCTCCATCTTTTCGCATATGTCAAAAAATTTTACGTCAAATGACATAATATCCTAACACTAATTATTCTCGTAAATGAAATCTCTCATTTAAAAAAATCATTGATGACGTCATGATTTTTGTCAAAAGATGGAGAGTAAAATGAAAAGCTTGATATGTTTTTGCATTTTTTTCAAAAACAAATGCTGCGCTTTTTATAAATTTTGTGCATTACTTTATCATAACCCTGTATATTAATATTTCAGAATCATATCAAAAAACAACCATGGAAAAAGCAAATCGAAATCCAACTTTGAAGCCAACTTCAATATGGTTCATTACTTCATTAGATAATGTAATAATATTCGATAGAAGTACTTTAGGTGTTGTTTATTTTCATTGACTAGAATTTTCGTAATTCTTAATTGTTCCGAAGTTTTCCCACTTACCTAGTTCGTTTTTACTAACATTTTTTTGTGATAATTCCTGAGCGTAATCGGTCGACTCTCTACTTTTACGTTTTCTTGACGCTTCATGACCCCTAAACTACGAAGAAATTGGTCTCCCGTTTCCGTCTGTTTGTGTGTCCGTCTGTCCGTCTGTTTGTCGTCCTGGATTTTTATTAAACAGATAATCTCCGAAAGTACTCGATTGTTCACAAATTTTGTATTTATATTAGAAATATCATGTAAATTGTAAAACGCGAACCAAAATTTATCAATAATGTGATGACGTCACTTCAAAATTGCACATAGTAAATGGGTTTTAAATTGTATGAAATAACATAGACCCACACATGTAGTTTATGACTCCGTATTGAGTTTTACCCGAAACGTCCAGATTTTTGAAAAAAAAAGTCAAAATAATAAAACAACATTTTGCAATTTAATTTTGATTCTGCAAAATCGAATGCAGATGTTTTAAAGTTACGATGAACTTGATAAATCTTTAAAAAAAACTGCATTTACTTATACACACAATAAATTGATGACTTCATCTGAAAATTCTACCCAAAATGTGCAAAATATGATGTGACTACTTTCCTTTTGTGCTGTGCCTAGTATTATCCATGTTGATGAAGTCGTCACAAATTTTTTATTGGTCAAATTAAGAACGAGTCACCCTATTTTCTCGAAAATGTGAAGAATACGCACGTCTGTATATAATAATGATAAAATAAGAATTACAATATTCAGAACATTTTGTTCGATTGCGGTTGAGTTAATAATTTTAATCCTGTGTTTTGAGAAGACAAACTTATTCAAATCAAACTAATTTCTACGTGACATTCTTTCGATGTATAAACATCAATAAACACTTGAACGTCAGATTGCTATTACCTAGTGTTAAAGGACAAGGGTTGTTAGAGATGGATTATTTTAAGTTCAACATGGTGAGTCATCAGAATCTGATAACGGACTGTCAGTCAGTAGCGTAACATGCACACTTCAGAAGGGGTTTGTTTTTTAAATTTATTTTTTTAAATCGCAAACAATAACACGCGGAAATTAAATTTAAGTGAACCATACGAAAATGGTATGTTTCATTCTACTTCAGGAGCGAGGGAAGTTCTGTCGAAACAACTCTCGACCAATTTTTTTGATGTTATGACTATATTTTTTTTATAATTATATTGTGACTTTTGAGCAAATTACGAGCACAACAATTATTTGTCTAAATAATAGAATATTGGGAATTTTTAACAGAATGGTTTTTGGAATGGCATCTACTTAATGGAATTTTTGGATTATTATCCCCGGAATTTTAGCATTAATTTTACACTTATTGGAATGCACCGGGATTATTGGAATTTACTCTAATTAGTTGAAATTATTTGGGAAATATTTAAAATTAGCTTTATATTAGACGCGTGCTTTTACACAATGCATTTGAACTCAGGATAGTGTATTACATTATGAAATAATTTAAGACTCACCAACAGCGTAATTTTCGTGGTAAAAAAAATAAATGTTCATCTTAGATAGAATAAAAAGTATTCTTTAAGCCTCTCGCTTTTTAATCTTTCTATAGATGTAACATGTAAGCTTCACAACAGAAAAACCACAGTAGATTACAAATCCCTAATTCGGATTTAATAAAAGGACTGAATAACAGTTCCTTCGAAATAACGTTTTATAAATCTTTTGATAAATCCGCTAAAGCTTTGGAACCTATATTTTCTAAAAATGTGTTTTATTTGTTTGTCAACGAAGATGATACTTATGTCAATTATGTGTTGTGTACGGGATAGGATTTAATTCTGACGTTTTCTCAGAGAAAAAGTAAGAAATTTACATTTAGTCAAATTGAATTCTGTGTTCACTTCACAATTATCAAAAATTTTACGGATCATTTTAATCATGAAATCGGAAACAAAAATCCATAACAGGAAAAGAAACAAAATTCATATCTGTCGCTTGAAAAACATATTGATAAGAGGGTATTAAGCTTCTGAATTTATTCTAAATCTGTTGTTTAAATATTGACCCTACTAGTGTACAGATACGAGGATGAAGTACATTGCACTGTAATTTGCGATAACAACTTATCAACAAATTTGCACCTAAATGTTGCTGGAACCATACACGTTTACATAAATAAACTGAAAATATCGGAGCTGATGCGATTTCTGTAATAACTTCATCAGTACCAATTTCAATCTGACACAGTCAGCTTTTAAAAAAGTTACAGTTAATGGTGCAATTCCAGGCGTCATGTTCTTTGTAAATCGTTTATCTGCAGACATTTTCCCAGAAATGGAAGTCTTTGAAACGCTCGAATACAAATAATAATTACAGCAGCACTTCGGTTTTAAAGCTACGAAGACCCAGGCAGATGGAATGATGTTTCTTCGGGTATTAATTTTAAGAACATTATTTTTATCTTGGATCCCCTTTTGCCTTTTTACGACTCATTTTCCTCATTTACAGGCGACCTAACGCCCAAAAAGCCATCGCACTATCTGAATACTACCCCTGTGTAGTTAAAATCTCGGACGAGTGCTTTGAACCATAAATTGCATAGCTTTTTAGTTAAAAACTACTATTCTCGTAAATTTAGGACGGTGGCAACTTATTGTTACGAAGTTTCCAGTTTTATTAAAAGTTGGTTAATGGACTACTCGTGTGTGACGACCTATGTTGGCTAGAATAAAGGTGGCTTTATTAAAAGCTCAACTTTGTTGGAGTACTTTTGGTGTCAAAGTATATTTATTGTGAATAAATGTGTAAAGTTTTTTCTTTGTTGGTAATTGACACGATACTAATGATACATATTTTAGCAAAAGTTTTCAATACCGCTTTTGTGTGAAATAACATTCACTGGGAACGTCTTTAAATGGATTTTCTGGTTTGCTATAAACATAATTTCATTTCTATATGAATGAAGTGAAATTATGTTTCGTTTTTCTCAATGCCTAATTTATCTTGTAATCGTAAACAAAATATCAGATAATCTAAAGTAGTTGATAATATTTATTTATAAATCTTTTGTGAATGACTAGATGCATTTTTTCTTTGTTATCAAACCTCACAATTTTTGTAAATTTACAAAAGTAATGGTGAGGGAGAGAAAATTTATTCAAATAAAATAAGATTAAGGTGGGGATGTTTGCAGTCAATGACTAATAATTCCAAAAATGAAAGTAATCACCTTTATAACAACTTTAATACACAGAACTTGAGGGAAAACAATTTTGACTTTGAGTTAAATCTTACATTCTGTCGCTTGTCAAATCAAAATTCAATTTCTACTTTAGAGAAATAAAATAGATTAGCAAAGTGGAGGAAGGAGGAGGGTGAAGCTAAGTTTAGGTTTTTCTGCAGTCTATTGAGCAAGCAATAGCCCCGCCCACCCACCCTCTGTTTATTCTAGTGAATAATCTTAATATTGTTAATTAGTGACAAGATTATTATCTTATTAGAATCTTACTCAAATCTGTTAAATCGTTGGTGAGAAGATTGATAAATTGTAAACAAAATATCTAAAAAGAATTGAGTTGGTGTTAAGTAAACACCTGAGAACTATATTAAAAGACAATATTACTATGCTCCTCCCACTCGCACAAGCTCCACCTTAATAAATCATTTCATTGGTCAGGAGGAGAGGAGTGGCCTTTACAGTTGTACCCAGTGGTGTCGTTTTTCAAATAAAAATAAAAATTGTGTTAAAAAATATTTAGTTCTATTGTGTATTAATTGTCAAAATAAAATGCATCTTCCGAGTAAGAGCCATAAAATTGGTCATCGAAATGGAGTAAGGGTGGGTGGGCGGGGCTACTTTTTACATTGAGTTAAATCTTATATTCTGCCGCTTGTGAAATCAAAATTTAATTCCTACTTGACAGAAATAAAATAGGTTAGCAAAGTGGAGGAAGTAGGTGGGCGGAGCTAAGTTTAGAGTTTTTCTGCAGTCGAATCAGCAAGCAATAGGTTTTCTCTCTCGGCGAATTTTAGTTTTTCAAATCGGGACACCACAATGAATAAGTCCGAAAATAACAGTTTCTTTGAAGGTCTTACTTATGACCTTTGTATTTCCGTCAGCAATCGATTGTAATGAACAGTGGTAAATATTACAGTATTATATTTCCTAGTAAATGATTGATGACCATAAAGTACATGCTCTAATAGAGTTTTACTCAGATTTAAGCTTTTGGAGAAAACAACTAAATGAATCTGGTTTTTAAATATGTATTATTTCAATATCACTCGATGGTCGATATTTATACGGACAACAATTAACACAGTAAAAACTCTGATAATCTTGTATATTTAGGAGTTCTAGATTATTCATAAACAAATATAATCGCCAGAAAGCTAAATATCTAAATATTTGAAATTAACATAAATTTTCTTTCCATGTTTACAGGAATATGTGGAGTGTATGGAGGACCGTGTTGGAAGAAAACGAAAAACTGGCACAAGCTCGACTAGCGGCCGTAGAAATTTTTCAGCAGCAAATCGCGGACGACGCCAAGATTCTAAAAAACCATAAATTACAAGGAGCAAAAAAAGTAAGTTGTTTTATAAAAAAAAAGTAGTTTTTGAGACAAATGATGTTTGAATTTTTACAGTGTTTAGATCAATTGGCAGTCATTCAAAAAGAATTGCAAGTTTGTGTGCAAGACGTGGATAAAACGAAAAAATTGTACTTTGATGAAGAACACAGTGCTCACGGGGTTAGGGACAAAGCGAGAGACATCGAAGAAAAGTAAGTTTTTTTGAATTTTAAATTGAATTCACTTTTATGTTTTTTCCTAGCGCAAAATTTGTAGACTCTAAAACACCTAAGGGTAAAAATAATACCGTAGCTCTCTAGTATCGGTAGTTTGAAAGTTACAACAGCTGAAAACGACGCAACATCTGTGTCTGACTTTACAGCGATATCCGATCATTCGGAATGCGAGACGCAAAATTCCATAAAAAAATATCGCTGTGATTACCATTTACGAGATGTTCGCTTACAAAGTATATTGTTTTTTGCACATTGGCAAAATATTAAGAAAATGATGTTTAGAACCTGGAAACACCTCTGACATTGTTTGGGACGTGTAAAACTAGATAATAATAATTAATTATTTTTTTAATTATTAACAAAATCTCACTAGAGAACGATATACCATGTGAAAAAAAATTCTATTGGCATCGCATCTATTTGACACACTTTGTTTGACAGTCAACAATATTTTAAAAAGAAAAATAAAAGTAAATACGTCACTCCACTTTATTAAAAAAAACCTCAGTGACGTGCTTGGCTGGTTGTTTATTTATGAACAAAATGCACTCCAATTTATTAGATATTTTGATGGCTGAAATAAAAATTATATTTTCAGCTAAATTAAAAACATGTTTACACAACGTTCATGTTTGTTTTGTTGTCAGATATTTGCTTTTTTTCAGATAAATTAATATCGTGTTTGAAGTTTTCTGAATTCATTGACATTAACGTGATATTTAGCAAACTCTTTTTTAATTAGTGTTTTTAAATTTGACATTTAGATAATTAAAATCAAATAAGAACCATTTAGTGCACACAATTAATAAATTATTTGCAATCATTTTAACAATGCAAGGATCCGCATAAAAGAATCACAATAGGGTTATTTTTGTAATACGTATTTTTTTTGACGTGTATCAATTAAACTAAAGTTTATTATACAGTGTTTATAAAAAAATTCTAGAACTTTACATTTTTAAAATGTCTTTATTTCAGTTTTTCCGATCGAACTTCCTGTATTTTATTACTGCATCTTATACTCTATTTTTTGTTCTCTTTCTTTCTTTCTATAATGTGAAAAAATTCAGACACATCAGTTTTAGATATAGAAATTACTTAACAAAAAAAAATAAAATAAACAACAGGGCAAGATGCAGTAATAAGATACAGGATATTCTATTTGAAAAAAACAAAAATATCGATATTTGAATATTGCAATAGTTTAGATTCTTTTATGAACGCTCTGTATGTTAATACTCAACCATGAAATATTGTAACAGATTTTAAAAATAACTCTTTGCATTGATAAAAAATTTCTAGAAAATGGGAATAATGTGGTAACGATGCATCGGAATATCAAAAGTAGACTATGGTTTTGAAGCCTAGAGAATATGTTACAATATATAGAGTGTTCTAATTAAAAAAAATGTGTATTATGTCTCAAATACAGAACACTTCGTATAGTTGAAAATATCTTACTTATCTTTAAAATTATCAATAATAATTAATGAGGTATCGAGAAACGGACGCTTAGTGATTCACCCTGTATACAAGAGTAAAAAGTGTTTAGAAACTTTAAGCTTAATTTTTTATTGTCGGATAAAAAAATCCACAAAATCTAGCAAATGGAAAACGTTTTTAGTACAATTATAAATTAGGGCTAATCTGCACCATTATCACTAACCCATTAACATCGTTGTTATTTAAAATTTAAAAGTAGGTATTTTATTTAAATTATTTGAAGAATACGTATGAAAAATTTTTATCTCCAATGTTGAACTCAAAATGTGTTGGTAATCTAATAGCAAAATTATTTAGACAGAACCTCCCTCGCCTCTAAAGTACATTTGAACAAACACAACTTCTTCGAAAATAAAAAAAAAATTTTTAGAATTTTATTTATTTTTGTATGATAACCCCCATAAGTACATAATGAAACGTTTTAAATAGTATTTTGTGTAAATCGCTGTTATTATTATAATTCTTATTTTATTATTATTAAATATAGGCGGGCGCAACATTACTGTACTCACAAATTTTTGAGAAAGTGGGGTGAATCGTTGACGTGATCGAACCCACACAGGTAGAAAATCCACAGTCTGGTAGTTTTGAATATTAACTGTCTAATAAATTTTTTCCTACTCTAGGGGTTGTGAAACGTCGAGAAAACGTAAAAATATTCGGTCGCCGAATGGACCCTATTACAGCTACGCTCGGGAAGTAAAAAATAACAAAAGGACTACATTTTACTAGACGAAAAATTATGATGTTTTAATTTCGTCACAGTTAGGTCGCAATTAGATAAAATGTTAACAAAGTTGTGAAGAAAATTATTCAAGAAGTCTAATTTTTTATCTTCTAAAGACTATAAAATGTGAAGTAAGAAGATAGATAAATGTTTAAAGTTCACGAAATTTGTAGGACTATTTCTTTCATCTGTCGAATAGACTTTCAGATTGGTCTTCTCAATTAAAAGTTATACCCCCTGAACTTGTAAAAAATCGCGTTTTCCAAAACGTTCCACTTTCGTTATGTTAAACCAAATCTAATGAAATTTTTATCCGTCGTGAAATTTCCGTAATTCCTGGCATCGAAACGTCATTAGCCTCGACCTTCTCTGGCACGAATTCTTTCTTCTGCGTCGTATTCCGTCTCCGTCCCAAATGGAATCGCCGGCCTTCTCTATGAAAATGAATGGAAAACTCGTCCCACATTCTCTCAAATGATGGATTTTCCCGGAAAAATCACTGCCTCTTTATTCAACGTCGCAACTGATCGATCTCCTACAACCAAAACAGTCTTTTGATGGGAACTCGAGTCGAATAATTGGCTCGGACGGACGCTTTTCTTGCCTTATGCCACTATATTAAAAATAGTTCCTCGTCTTAATTTCGTTCAGGATATGAATTTATGGAGGCGTCCAAGCGGATATACTTTAATTAAACAATCTATAAATGGCTTAAGTCGAGTCAGGATAATAAATTTCTAACTCGGTTTAATTTTGCACGTCACCGCGAGGCTGTTCCAGACTGGATGGATTCCCTAAGGGACGGAATTATCCTGGAGATAAAGGATAAAAACTTTTCGTGGATCTACCGAGCACAGAAATGCTTGAGGACGTTTAAATCAAGATTATTTACAATTGCAAGGAAAGCACGAACGCTGCGCGTAAATAAGGGTGAAATGCTAAATATAAAATTAGTATGCAGCTTTCATTCAGAAGTTGTCCTTTTGCGAAGGAAATATAAAATCTTTATGGGGTGTATTTATTTTAGAAGAACTTAACCCCGGCGCATCTTAGTTGACATAAGAGTTATCGATTTCACAGAAACTTTGTTCGATAGGCTAGAAGCTTTGGAAAATTTTTACTACAAACTTATTATTTATTTACGGAAAGCGTTCATTTATTGTTCAGATACTTCTGATAAAATGTTTTTCGAATCTTAAGTCGTATATACAAGATATTCTAAGAACGAGAAGATGAAAAACGGTAAGAAAGCAAAAAACTGCTTAAAACTTTAAATACAGCTGAGCTTTTTTGTTGGAGGCTTAAATCCCCAAAGTACCTATGATTTCGGTGCGAAAGTGAATAAGTTTGAAATAACGAACTATACTTCCAGATTACTTCACATTTTCTACTACATTACAACAATATATTACCTGACAACCGGCCTTAAATATTCATAAAAAAAATATATTATACCGAACTGGTTTTATTCTGTTAAATCACGTGTATGTAGTTGCATATATATAATTGTTAGTTTATTATTATTAAATGTAGACGGGCGCAATATTACTGTATTCTCAAATTTTCAAAAAAATAATGTTTTGAATGAGTCAGGTCTATTCAACCAGATTATTAGACAGATAAAATTCTCGGAAAATAACGGATCGATTGTCGCCCAATTTTATATGTGAAGAATATCGCGTAAACAGTAAAACGCTAACCCAAAAATTTCAAACAATAAGGTTATACCCATGTAGAATATTTTAAAAGTTTCGTCTCCCACAGATTAGAGTGGTGATGATATGATGCCATAAAACTTTTTTCTTTCGATAAAACCACATCACATTACGATTTAGCCATAAAAGAGTTATTTGAGAAAGATATTGTTTAACTTTCCGAAATCGTAAATCATAATAAGAACGATTTGTCAGATTTTATAGCTGGGCTCATCAAAATCGATTAACGTGGTTAGTTATGGTGCCACGCTAACTTTTAGATCAAATTTTTCATGCTAAATTTTGAATAAAAATATTCACGATACAACCTGATGCTATTAAAGTGGATAATTTCTAACATGTTTTATCTGACTGTTTTCTAAACCAGTGTTTCGTTATCTTTGCGAATAAACATTTTTGTGCATTTTTTATCAATAATAAATAATCAGACAATGGAATAAAGTATGATTTTCGGTGTCACTTGTGAAATATTAATTTTACGACTGTGATTTCGATTTTAAAATGGTGCCCACTGTCATAAAAACGTGAAAAATGATATTTCTTTTCTTTCTATTTCGTTTTTTTTTTTACTTTCTTAGCGTAAGGTCTTAACAGATGGCTAATTTCATGTTATTTTTGCGACTAGTGTTTTCCTCTGTCTGTCTGTTGGTGACGTCAATAAATACGTAATTTCCAAAACTACTGGACTGATTACTATCTTACAAAGTAACGTATTTAACGTTAACCAAAAATTGTTCCTTCATCCCCACCAGCAATTTTTTTATACTTTTTGAAACCCACATTTTTTTTTTTGGAAAACATAAAACCGGCTATCGTGAACATCACTAATCAAGATTTATCGGTGCATTCATCCCAAATTTGATAACGTGATGACAAAATTTTGCTAGATAAATCCTATCTAAAATGTTCAAAATGTGTCCTCCTATTTTATTTTAATATTCATTATAGAAATAAAATCCAGAATCAACTTTTATAATTCATCTAAGAAAGTGGACTTTTTTAGTTGAGTTTGGTTGTGCATCAGGTGTGAGAGAAGTTCCGCCTAAATAACTTAAGACCATGTTTTTATATCAGAATGTCATAGGAAAAAAAATAGTATCTGAACACTTATGGTATAGCCATTATTCACGAGGATTGCGTTTGCGATACGAGCCATAGGCGAGTGAAGCAAATCATAAGTGGAAAATTATAAAAAAGCACAAAGTTATTGTTATCGTTAGTACCTTTGTGTAGTCTGTATCAATACGACAATCTAAATTTCCAAAATTTACAATAGTATATATTAGAGTAATTAATAAGATACTCCTGTACTTGTGGTTTATGAATCCGTGTTTCCTCTAAGCAACCAGATTTTTGAAAAAAAAAAACAAAAATGTATAACAACATTTGCAATTTTACTTCGAAGTTGCAAAACCGAATAGTGAAATTTTGCGTTTTAAGGTTATCAATGAGCGTGGTAGGTACATCGTGAACAAATTTTTTCGAAGTATAGTATACATATAGTTTGGAAGAGATTTTTGCCCTGTTCGTTAAATTATTCGTTTTTATTTTTTGGATTAGTCTTTATGAGTTTTGTTTTTATTATCATTTATTCTTAGCTCTATTATTAGTTTCCACTCCCACTAGACAGAAGAACATAATTAGCCCCGCCCACCCACCCTGTCGCTTTTTCTGTGATTGATATTATCCGATCTGAACGAAATAAATGAACTTATATTGAACGGAAATAGAATTAGTTGTTACGATGGGAAGAGGGGGAAGGGGGTTAGGGCTAGTACTTGCAAAGAGAAGGCTGATTTTGGCGAATGATATATCCTGTAAGAAAATAAAGGGTGGGTGGGCGGGGCTAGTACTTGCTGAGATAAGACTGATTTTGGCAAATGACATACCTCTCAAGAAAATAGAGGGCGGGTGGGCGGGGTTAGTACTTGCTAAGATAAAACTGATTTTGGCAAATGACATACCCTCTAAGGTAATAGAGGGTAAGTGGGCAGGCCTTGTATTTAATAAGATAAGGCTGATTTTGGCCGTTTTGACATTTTCGACCATTTTTCAACAATACCTGAAAATTAGTTGAAGACATTTTCTTGTAGATTTCGATATCCAGAAGTCATTTTCGGCTTCGTTTCTTCGGAAATTCGTGCCGTTTTTCCAAAATTGCTAATTGAAATATACAGGGTCATCAAAATTGATTGAGAGAGTTGGTACCCCCTGTTTTTGTCGTGAAGTTTGTCAACCTTATGACAGATTTGTTTAAGGTTATATGGCAATGAATTCAGTGGCGTGACAAAAATTAGAAACTTCAAATCTGACAACTAATGTTTTCACCAAAAAAAAAAAGTCGAAAAAAGACGCCACTGAGTTTTGAAATTTGAAACTTGAAACTTCAAATCTGACAGCTAATATTTTTATACAACTTAATAAACCAAATTATTCAAGTTCAGGTTTACCAACTCTCTCAATCAATTTTGATGACTCTGTATATAGCAGTTTTTACAGTTTCGTCAAAATAACTCGCTATAAAAATTTTGTATGTGGATAAAAAAGGAAATTATTATTAATTTTTGTTTCACAAAATACAATTACTTTAAGAGTGTACTTTGTGGTCTGTACATATAAGGAATTCACGTTCGGTAGATGTAACTAGATTTGGTAACTTTTTTTTTAAGCTGTGTAACTGCGGACATAATTGTTCTAGTGTATAATGTATTACTGGAATGTCAGAAAGTAGCTATCAAAAATGTGACATGTAAGTAAGTAAAGGTCAAATATCGAAAATGTGATGGTTTTGTGGTAATCTGGTGAATCTATTTTTGAACCAAGGAGAAAATCGCATCCCTCTAAAAGCCCAAAGAGCAACCCGCATGTAAAATTTTGAATCTTTTCCCTTCACTAGTTTTTTTAGGAGGACAAGCTTTGATGTCATCATCATGGATCCACAATTTCACCATGGATCCGTTCTGGTATATCCATGTCTCATTCAAGAAAATGAAAAGTAAATCTTCACCACAATCACGCAATTGGAGATAGGTACCGCCTTAGAAATTTGATTCTGGCAGCTATAACGTGTTTAAAATGTGAAAAACTTCGCCTTCGGAAACCTAAATTTATACGTGTATTATGTACAATTATTTTCAAAGCCAAGTGTTTTACCTCTTACAAAACAATAACGATTATATAAAACTTAAAAACCAATTGTAGAACGGAACCAACAAAGCATGTAGGTATATAAATCTGCGCAGTCGTCTTTCTGATTCTGATTATAATATTAACGGCACAAGCGCCGCTGTATCTGTATTATTTTAAAATTCGAAAAACACTCGACAACACTAGCGAACTTTACGGAGAATATTTCTGCCACCAGTTTAACTGTTTCCGTTTTACCCAATTTTTTGAAAACCACGAAATATTTCTTGTTTCTTTTCCTTTAAAATGAGCTTTCTCGTGATTACTTTTATGGAAACTGTTTCCACGCTGTATTTAAGGATTTTCTAGAAACGAAGCGTGTTGAAATTAGAAAAACTTCGTTTTTTTCCACACAATTCAGATTTGACATTTGAATTAGAAAAGTAGTAACTGACAGAAACAGCGACAATTTTGTTAAATTAAATTTAATTCTGCGTTTATTTGTCTTCTTTTTTATGCTAATTTGTAGATCATGTGTCAATAGTGAATAGTTCTTTAATAAAATAACGATCACTAGTTAAATTAATAATTTTTAAAGCGGTTTTGCGAAATTTTTCAGGGTGGCCGTTTTTTTTGCCGGTCAGTGTAGATCGGCATAAAAATTTTGTACGTGGATAATAAAGGAATCTATTATTAATTTTTGTTTCTCAAAATACAATTATTTTAAGAATGTACTTTGTAATTTTTATATATTCACAGAAATGTTTAAAATTTATTTATTTGAGACAATAGAGAAGTCAGGACAGGTCAGGTGCATGAAAGAAGAAATAAATTTTATGGCAAATAGTATAACAAAAAAGTTACGATTTGCGCTTTTTCTTTATTTTTTCATTTCCTAGATTCTATTATTATCTTCCACTCCCACTCAACCGAAAAACATAATTAACCCCGCCCACCCACCCTGTCTACTTTTCAGTGATTGATTTTATCCAATCTGAATAAAATGAATGATTTTATACTGAACGGAAATAAAATTAGTCGTTAGAATGAGAAGAGGTGGGTGGGCGAGCCTAGTATTTGATATGATAAGACAGATTTTGGCACTTTTGACATTAAGATATAGCCGAAAATTAATTGAAGATATTTTCTTGTAGATTTCAATATTCAGAAGTCATTTTCGGCTTCGTTTCTTCGGAAATTTCTACCGTTTTTCCAAAATTGCTATTGAAATATGGCAATTTTTACAGTTTCGTCAAAATAGCTCGGTATAAAAATTTTGCATGTGAATAAAAAAGGATATTATTATTAATTTTTGTTTCCCAAATACAATTATTTTAAGAATGTACTTTGTGGTTTTTATATATTCACAGAAATGTTTAAAATTTGTTTATATGAGACAATAGAGAAGTCAGCACAGGTCAGGTCACGTTAGGTCAAGTCAAGTCAAGTGCATGAAATAAGAAATAAATTTTATGGCAAATAGTATAACAAAAAAGTTACGATTTGCGCTTTTTCTTTATTTTTTTCATTTCCTAGATTCTATTATTAGTTGCCACTCCCACTCGACCGAAAAACATAATTAACCCCGCCCACCCACCCTGTCTCCTTTTCAGTGATTGATTTTATCCGATTTAAATAAAATGAATGATCTTATACTGAACAGAAATAAAATTACTCGTTAGAATGAGAAGAGGGTGGGTGGGCGGGCCTAGTATTTGATATGATATAAGACTGATTTTGGCCCTTTTGACATTTTCGACCATTTTTCAACTCAATATATCCGAAAATTGATTGAAGATATTTTTTGTAGATTTTGATATCCAGAAGTCATTTTCGGCTTTGTTTCTCCGAAAATTCCTATCGTTTTTCTAAAACTGCTAACTGAAATATAGCAGTTTTTACAGTTTCGTCAAAATAGCTCGGTATCAAAATTTTGCACGTGGATAAAAAAGGAAATTATTATTAATTTTTGTTTCACAAAATACAATTATTTTAAGATGTACTTCGTGGTTTGTACATATTCACAGAAATGTTTAAAATTTGTTTATTTGAGACAATAGAGAATTCAGGACAAGTCAGGTCACGTAAGGTCAAGTTAGGTCAATTATATAAGTATATACATACATACTTATTCAAATTCATTACTTAGTTGATGATTTTAAATTTATATAGTATGAAAAATATTTTTGCCTTCCAATCAAAAGATTTACTAAATAGTACAAATAATTCAAATACTTTTCATTACTGAAAAATGAAATTCAATTTAATTTGCATTGGGAATGTTGTTTTTTTCTTGTTGTTTAATTTTTATTAGAAATATATTTGTTTTTATTATTTTGAATAGACTGACCGGCAAAAAAAATCAATCGTTATTTTATTAAAGAACCATTCACTATTGATACATGATGTATAAATTAGCCAAAAAAGAAGACAAATAAACGCAGAATTAAATTTAATTTCACAAAATAACAGAAACACAGCGACAATTTTGTCAAATTAAATTTAATTCTGCGTTTATTTGTCTTCTTTTTTATGCTAATTTGTAGATCATGTGTCAATAGTGAATGGTTCTTTAATAAAATAACGATCACTAGTTAATTTATTAATAATTTTTAAAGTGGTTTTGAGAAAATTTTCAGGGTGGGCGTTTTTTTTGCCGATTAGTGTATTTTTACACAATTGAGATTAAGCGTGTGCTGAGAAATTGAGAATATCTACATTTTTCCGGCTGGCTATCTGCTTTCATTTTGTCTAGAGGCGCCTATTCTACTAATTAATAAATTAGATTTTTTGGCATAGCAAAATTACACATTTTTGACTCGCTTGATGTTTCTAAAATTTCATTTTTAGTGGAAAAAAAAATCTACATGAACTCCTAAAAACGCAACCAGGACAATATAATTTTTGCAATACTTAGATATTGGAGCATCATCAACTTCTCAACTCATCCGTTTCCCAAGAACAGTGCACTCCAGACCAAATATAAACAAGTATGTTTTCGTAATGTAATGCCTTCGAATCGTAGCCAGTGGCGGAGTATGGGTGATTAAATCATGACATGTTAATGAATTCGGAAAAACACGTTCCAAGAAGTAAGATTTGTTGGACTGTACTTAAGGGCGAGGGAAGTTCTGTCGAAATATTTTTTTTCGCTCAACGTATCCGTGAAATATGAAATGATTGGTTGAAGGCAGTGAAATACATATGAATTCATATTTTGCGATCTAGGGTAATAATCTAATCGAAAAACAGTAAATATATTAAAAACAAGTTTCAAAAGACATAATTTAGAACACGAATCTCAAAATTATTGTTTTCTAAGGGATGAGTGCGGTAAAATGTATTATGAAACGTGTATTTTATACAATTTTTCCACGTCGCACCTTTTTCCTCATTTTTGAGCAAAAATTAAAATTTTGGAGAATTTTGTCGTGGTTAGTACGTCAGATTACAACGTTGTAACCATCTTACGCCCCACGAAATACGGGAAATTCCCAAGTAGCACCCAAAATTTATTGGCAAATAAATCTCGTTGTGTGTACGAAAAATATCATTTCGTTGTTTTGACGTTTATTTTATTTGTTATTTGACAGTGACATTTGTAATGACTACCAATCTTGGAAACATAAATTACACCAATTCTATTACGAAACTTAATTAAGCTGTTAAAGCACTCCATCTGGGTGCTTAATAGCTCGGTTATAAACGCGGAGAAGAAAAACTTTAATAATGCGAATATTTTATTTATTAAGCAGTAGTAACTAGTATTTCGCTTGTATAAAATTTGTTACAAATTTTTTATTACGTTTATTGTATCAACTATTGTTTTTGTTCAGTAAAAAATTAAATCTACAATTTACTAAAATTTGGATTAATTTTCGGTTGGTTGGTTTTACGAGTCTTTAGAGATTTCAGGAACTACTAACACTACTTTGGGGAATACGAAATTATTAATTATTATTGATTTATTCATTCGTTTCATAAAACTGATCAATCAAATGTGATTTCAATACTACTGCAATGTAGGTTTCATGATGAAAATTTATTTATTATTTCGAAAGACGTCATCAGTTTTTACAGAAAACATATAGAGAAATTTGTTTATCCTTTTATTATTTTCTTGATGAACCTACACCGAAAATGTCAGAGTAATAGGACCTGTAGTTTCGGGCAGCGCATTCTTGTAATATTTGGGTATATTCTACGAATGAAACAACGAGAAAACACGAAATTAGATATTCGTCAGAACGACCTTATTAAAATTCTACCCTTATCCATAACGCGGGAAATAAACATGCAAAACAAGTTGTAAACTTCATAAAAAGTAAAAAAAAAACGCCTGTTCAAAGTGACGTAAACTAAAACTTCTCAGTGAAAACGAACCCCACATAATCCCTAATATAGTAAGGTTTTTCACGGAAACCTGCTGTCGATAACACCACCTCGATTAGAGATAATCCGACTGATGCGATCTACTGTCAATTAAAGTTTTATTTTCACGGGGATAAAACCATTTTCTCGCTCAGTCGCGTAGGTATAATGTTTAATTACGCAGTAATTTTAATTAACTTTGCTCAGCTGCGCCATTGTGTCCCATCTCACGTCACGTGCATGATATTTATTATCTAGTTTCGCAGTAACAATTAGCTTTTGTGCCAGAACCCGACATTGACAACCCGGCGGCATAACAATCATTTCCATTCTCGTTCTGGCGGAATGCAGTCACGTGGTTTAATTCGCAGAGGGATGCTTGCTATTTATTGCTATCTGCGCATTTATGCACTCGGTTCACGATCCAATAAAATTATAATAAAACATGATAACTTTATTACGTTGAAGCGTATGCACGGAAATGCTCAGTACTCTTGGGACTATTACGAGAGTGTATTATGTGGAACGAATAATATTTATTCGTTCTACTGATCCATTCTAAAGTTATGGATTCAAAACAGGTGTTTCTAAGGCAACATGATTGAAATTTTTTTACTAAAAATGTAATCAAATCAGGTGTTTTAATTAATTTTTAGCGTAGTATAAAACCCAGTAATCCAAACCATTGGGCATCAATCATCTGAGAAATTAAAAATTAAAAAAAACTAGTTCACTTTCATATCAGTGGGTCAGGCGGTGTAATAAGATTAAAAAGCAGGGAAAAGCACTAAATTAAAATATCAACGTCCAATTTGTGTTATATCAGTAGGACCAGAACATAATTACAACACCTGCTCAGTACCGGGTGACTTAGGCTTGCACATAGAAAAGTTAGACGTAATTTTTTTCGCCTTTATAAATGAGTATTTTTTTAAACTAGCGATTTTCTTTAAAATTTCAAAATTTAAAGCGATAAACTAAACCCAGAATATATTTAAAAATTTTTGACGAAAACATCACTTTTGAACTGTTCAAAATACTCTACACCATTTTTTTCACATGCTATAATCCTATTTCAAAATGGCATTTTCTTCCACATTAAAGGATCTGGTGAAATATATTCTGTGGCTTCTTTTATTTTATTTCCCAGATGTTCCTCAGTGTTAATTGTAGTTTGGTAAACTATTTATTCAATTATGCCTGTATCTAAGGGCGTAAGGGCACGGATTAACACACCCCCTCCTGATTCACCTCTTCGGTAAGGCTACATCATAAGTTATTTTGTCGTATTTCCAAATTAAAATTTTCCTATACTAGTAGTAAATTATTTTGAATAAAATTTAAATAAGAATTCTCGTTCAAAGTGTCTGAAAAAGAGAGACGAATAATTTGGTGTCCGGAAATCTCATAGCAAATGTTTGTAGAATAAATTCTTTACAAATGTTCTTCCCTAATCCAATGTGGGTGGTCTTCTACAATTATTCGAAAATTTTGCTTCAACCAAAAAAGAACCATATCGTAAAAATGGTGATTAAAATTTTGATGTGCTGCAAAAAGTTGCAAACATTTAATTTTTTAGAATAATCTGTGGGTTTCAATTTTTCAAATAAATTGTCTTCATTCATTAATTTTTTGGGCCTGAACGTCAGTTGATGATTTTAAAATCCATATCCACGACATCATAAAATAATATTTTTAATAATTTTCCAGTGTCGGTCTCGCTGAAAATAAAACTATTTCTGTAAATTATCAAAAATAATGCACAATTGGAAAGCGAGAAGCGAGTAAGGGATGGATGCACCGGCCGCACTTCAGACGGGTAGATAGGATGAATAAATTTCGACCGCCCAGCTTTATTTATAAACAACGACGTGGTAAACACTTGGTAATTTGACGTTTCCGGGCTAGGCTACCGTGGCAACGCATAACAAAACGCATCTGTGCGTGATGTTCGACGTCCCGCATGCAGTTGAATGCGCGAAGGTCATCAAAAAGGGTTATGAGTTTATTTACAGCACATTATCAACAGGAATACAGTACATCGGAAGAATGTCACGTAGACACTTGTTTGATTTGAATGAGTTTATCGCCCCAAAATAGATGACTAAAATTATTCATAAGCCTCCACTGAACAAAATATTCTGAATGACTGATTCATTAATTTTTTTGAGTAACCTGTTTAAGAAAATATAAAAATCATATTTGCGAAGTAATTTATTCGGCAAAATTTTGAGAAGCCGCTATCAATTTTTTGGGGTTGATAAACAGATACATTCTCATTAAAAAGTTACCATGCTTACAATAACTTCAAAACGTCAAAATTTCAAAGTATTCAGTTTTGCAAATCTTGATTTAATCAATAAAATAAATTCACGCATTCATTAATTTTTTTGAGTTACCCTGTATATGCGATTACAAAAAATATGAATGGAATGATAAATCACAAGTACAGACTCATCATATTTTGTACATTTTAGATAGGATTTATTCGGCAAACTTTTGAGTTCACGTCATCAATTTTTTGGAGGGGATAAGTAAATATATTTTGAATAAAAATTTATCATGCTTATAACAAATGTAAACCGCGTACAAGTTTTCCAAATTCAAAATTACATTGCAAAATGTTTTATAATTTTGATTAGGCAAATTTTGGTAAGCGTTTTACCAGCTACATGATATTCTTAATATAAATACAAAATTTGACAACAATCGGTATTTTCGGAGATTATCTGCCTAATATAAATCCGGGACGGCAGACAGACGGACAGACGGACAGACAGACAGATGGACGGACAGGCAGACGGACAGACAGACAGACGCAAAAGGAGGAGACTTATTTCTTCGTTCTCTAGAGCTCATGAAAGGTCGACAAAACGTAAAAGTAGAGAATCGGCCGACGGACTCGATTACAATACCTTCTAGCTTACGCTCAGGAAGTAAAAAGGTGAAAAATTAGACATTCTGAACAATTTTTAAGTTGTTTGTAATGTTATAAAATGAAGAAAACTGTGGATATAGACATGTTACTTCCAAAATTATTTCAAATAAGGAAAATCTGATCAACTTTATTTACCCAACACTAAGAAGTAGTGAATTAAAATATGGTCAAATATCTAAAGGAAAAATTAAAATTTGGAGGTTTATGTCTTATGGTTCTGAAATTTTAAATATAAGTTGTCCATAACTTTATTTATATAACGCAATTTTTGAAATTTTTGCATAACTTATTTTTAAAAATCAATAACTCAAATATTTAAGGAAATTTCGAAAAACGATTTTTAACAATGTTTTCAGCTTACAAAACTCCAGAAATCGTACCAGATATATCGTCTACTTTTTTTGTTAGAAACGATACACCGTAAAAAAAGCTTGTGTCGTAGAAGCCGCTAAACGTTTATTTTTACTATATCTCAGTTCCAACAAATAAAGTCGAAAATATATCTGATCTGGTACCATGTCTAAAGTTTTGTAAACTGAAAACAGTGGTGAAAATCGCGTTCTAAAATTTCCACAAATAACTGAAATCTAGACTTTTTAAAATACGTGATGCAAAAATGTCAACAAAATTTAAAAAAAAGAAATGTGGTGTCGTGGGACACCAGGTAGGAACGAAGTTCCTTCGGCTAATGTAGAATCGACACAATGTGCAAAAAAAAAACGTGCTCAATTTTATGTAGGTTTTCTTGATTTTTCTCTTAAATTTTGCTGATTAGTTTTTATTTAAGTACAGGAAAATATTTAGGAAATTCAGTATTTTAGGAAATAATAAATTACGTAAAATAGGTAGAATTATCAAAATATATATAGTGAACCAAGAGCTATAAGGTTATATGGCCATCATAAAATCATCCCATTGTGTCGAAGTTAAGTTGTTTACAATAGAAAAGGTTTTAGGGTCGTAAATAACGTGTCCACTGCAGCTCGACCGGCTCTTGTGGTTTCGTTCAGGGGCGGCTTTCACTAAATATGAAAATCCACCACTCCACTATTTCTTTACTACCTGCAGCCGCTGAGGGTTCCGAAATAACCACTCGCTTTGAAAGCCGGCCCTGTTAAATATGAGCAAGAAATGTTTAGAAGATGATTTATTGCCAACCGGTAAGCTTAGTGCGAACCACACAAAGGGGGTATTTATTTGCGGTCAACTACTTTTATGATGGCCATATAACCTTATAACTCTTGGTTCACTATATATATATATATATATTTAAATGTTTGGAATTGAAGGGAGAATTTGTTTTAATTATTTAAAAAAATAATCAATAAACTTTTTAAATATTGTCACTAGTTTAGAGGATATCTTTGCTTTATATCGTACCTTTCTTGCTTATTTTCATTTTTTTTTTAGCTTTTTCGCGTTCCCTATACGCTTTTTGATACTCTGCTTTGCCATTGTTACTATATTTATTATTGTTTTGACGATTTGAAATTATATGAAAATAAACATGGCTACTCACGAGTAAAATGTATCTATAATGTGCGTATTCGCCACGTGCTTGTCCATGAATTAATGAGTATATACTATGCATTGGCGGGGTGGAGTGATAATAGGGAGAGAAGGGATGAGAGTTTAGGACATTTTTTATATTTTGTCGGTGCGGTCTCCACGTGTTGGCGGTGTCTTTGTAAGTAAGGCAGCTGCACGTGTGTGGACCTTCAACCTTGTCTGGCGGCACAATAACACGTCGGTAAGCAGAGAATAAATAAGTCGTTTCGTGGTGTTGTGGTCAGCATACCTGCCCTGAGAGCAAAGGGACGTGGGTTCGAATCCCACCGAGGCACAACATTTTTTCTCTGCTTACCTACACTTGTAAGGCGGCCGCCGTCTGAAGTGCGGCTCGCACCACCTCTGGTCGCGCCTGCGCACGTCGCATTTAACGGTTTTATTCCACGGAATTTTTTCCACGGAGTTTTTCTTACGGTTTTAGGATCACATTTGTTTCAGTTCGGTCGCGTAGCAAAATCCCTATCTCCTCCAAGCCTGCCGTAAGGAACTTCGTTCCAAAAAAATATATGACAATAAACTATTTAAAAAAAAAAACACCTTCGCATTATATAGTGAAAGTTGTAGACAGGTTATATTTAAAATTTTATCACAATAAGTGTGTTAATAATGGAGATATTAAATTCTAAAAATATATTAACTACACCATAACAGCCAAGCGTAGCGATTCCTCTTAAGAAAGTAACAGAAGCAGGGCAAAATTTGAGGGTAGCCGGTTTTTTTGTCGGACCCTATATACAGATCCACTGTAAATTTTATAAATTCTCACTACCAAGTCATAATACTCATAAAATAAAACCGCATATGTCTCTAGCAACAAAGCGTTTACTACACTAATCTAGCCCAATTTCCAAGTACTTGTCCACTCAATGATTCATCTTGTTGTCAATTAGATAAAGAAAAAAGGCAAATATTATTTTCTCAGAATTCTAGAACCGATACATAAACTATAACACCTCATATCAGTATAAAAAATAGTTTGTTTCGTAACAGACTGTAACTCTACAATTCGAAAACTAAATATTTTTCAAATTTTGATCGTAATAATACTTGATATATATGCTTATATGGGGTGTTCAATTGAAATAGTCATCAAGTTGGTCTTGATTTTTGTAAACGTTGTGAAACATGTCTACATTAAACCTAAATTTTAATCACTGACAGCTAACAACGGGGAAATGTTAAAAGTATGCATTAATAAAACACATGCGTTTTTCGCTATATTATCTGTTATAGAGGCAACGCCAACTCGATGACTTTTTACTTCCCGAGCGTAAGCAAAGGAAGTATGGTAATCGAGTCCGTCGGCCGACTCTCTACTTTTACGTGTTCTCGATCTTTCATGACCCCTAGAAGACGAAGAAATAGGTCTCCCATTCCCGTCTGTCTGTCCGTCTCTCCGTCTGTCCGTCTGTCCGTCCGTCTGTCCCGAATTTTTATTAGACAGATAATCTCCGAAAGTACTGGACCGATTGTTGTGAAATTTTGTAGTTATATTAGGAATATCATGTAGAACGCTAACCAAAATTTGTCTAATAATCCCCACCACTAATGTGATGACGTCACTTCAAAATTGTACATAGTAAACGTCCAGATTTTTGGAAAAAAAATCAAAATTATAAAACAACATTTTGCAATTTAATTTTGAATCTGCTAATCCGAATGTTTTAAAATGTTGCAGATGTTTTAAGGCTATAAAGAGCATCATAAATCTTTACTCAAAATATATTTGGTTATCCCCTCCAAAAACTTGATGACGTCAGCTCAAAAGTTTGCCAAATAAATCCAATGTAAAATGTACAAAATATGATGAGTCTGTGTTTGTGATATATCACTTCATTCATATTTTTTGGATTTGCATATACAGGGTGACTCAAAAAAATTAATGAATGCGTAAATTTATTTTACTGATTTACTCAGGAACTACAAAACCGAATGCTTTGAAATCTTGAAGGTGTTTTAAAGTTATCATAAGCATGGTAAGTTTTTGATCAAAATGTATTTGCTCATCCCTCCTAAAAAATTTATGACGTCACCACAAAATTTTTCCGAATAAATCCTATCTAAAATGTACAAAATATGGTGAGTCTCTTCTTGTCATTTATCATTCTATTCAATTTTTTTCGATTTCCATATACAGGGTGACTCAAAAAAATTAATAAATGCGTGAATTTATTTTATTGATTTAATCAGGAACTACAAAAACGAATGCTTTGAAATCTTGCAGATGTTTTAAGGTTATAAAGAGCATATTAAATGTTTAGTCAAAATATTTTTGCTTATCCCCTCCAAAAAATTGATGACATCAGCTAAAATTTGCCGAATAAATCCTATCTAAACTGTACAAAATATGATGAGTCTGTACTTGTAATTTATCGCTCCATTCATATTTTTTTGGATTTGCATATACAGGGTGACTCAAAAAAATTAATGAATGCGTAAATTTATTTTATTGATTTACTCAGGAACTACAAAACCGAATGCTTTGAAATCTCGAAGGTGTTTTAAAGTTATCATAAGTATGGTAAGTTTTTCATCAAAATGTATTTGCTCATCCCCCCTAAAAAATTTATGACGTTACCACAAAATTTTGCTAAATAAATCCTATCTAAAATATACAAAATATGATGAGTCTTTTCTTGTGATTTATCATTCCATTCATAGTTTTTGGATTTGCATATACAGAGTGACCCAAAAAAATTAATGAATGGGTAAATGTATTTTATTGATTTAATCAGGAACTCCAGAACCGAATGTTTTCAAATCTTGCAAATGTTTTAAGGTTATAAAGAACATAATAAATTTTTAGTCAAAATATATTTGGTCATCTTCTACAAAAAACTGATGACGTCAGCTCAAAAGTTTGCCGAATAAATCCTATCTAGAATATACAAAATATGATGAGTCTGTACTTGTAATTTATCATTCCATTCATATTTTTTGAATTTGCATATACCGAGTGACTCAAAAAAAATAATGAAATCTACTGCAAAAAAAACATAATAGACATGCAGTCGTTTCGTTTCCGACAGCGAGGGAAGTACACCCGCATTCTGTTATGAGTGGAATTAAATTGTTAATTATTTTTTAAATGATTTTCATTTGTTGATCACATTTTTTCAACTATAATTAATTTCAGAACAATTGCTTATTATATTACATTCCTACAATAAATCGCCAAATTAAATTCGATAAAGTTCAATTAATTATCACAATTTTTACGTATATTTTACAGCGTGATTAACAATAAAACATGTGCTTATGATTTTATTCATTACAGAAATCTATTTTATGACTTGTGTAAAAGTCTACTTAAATACACTTGATCACTTGGTACAAACTTGTAATAACAACGAAGTACATAATATGTACATCCAAAAACATCATACATCGTATCACAAAGTACGTGAACACAAAGTTATAATAAGATATCATCTTTATTTTAAACAATTCTAGATATGTACTCTGGGCCTGACGTACCTAGAAATTTGAAATTTTTAACTAATTTAAACAATTTTCGACAATTCTATGGTAACTTTCAAAAGCTTAACTATTAAAATAAACAAGATATGTTATTTACCAAAATCAGTTTTATCTTAGCAGGTACTAGCCCCGCCCACCCACCTTCTCTTTTCTTAGAGGGTATGTCATTTGCCAAAATCAGTTTTATCTTAGCAAGTATTGATGATTAACTTTTACAAAAAATAATCAAAATTTGGAAATACTACGAGTTTGCTTATAAGCACAAGGTAGGAATTTTGAACATCTTCTCTTGTGTTCAGTTGGTTCATGCTTTAATGGATTTTTCGTTTGTTGGTTTTATTTTTGTTTATGATTTATAAATGTCTTATTAAATATTTTTTTTTTATTAAAATTTATAATGTGATGACGTCACCTTAAAATTTTGCGTAGTGAATATTATTTAAATTTTACAAAATATCATAGTCCTACATTTATAGAGTATTATTTCGTCTGATTATTATTTACCCTAAACATCCAGATTTTTGGAAAAAAAAAAATCAATATTGCGGTCCAACATTTTAGAATTTACCTCTAAACTGTAAAACCGAATGCTCTGAAATCTTGCAAACGTTTTAAGGTTATCATAAGCATGATATATCGTTGATTAAAATTTATCCGTTTACCTTCCCAAAAACTTGATTACGTCAACTGAAAATTTTGGCGAATAAATCCTAAAATGTGTAAAATATTATAAATTTATACTTGTGGTTTATCCATGGATTGATAGTTTTGTTAATCACTTACACATTTATCACTGAGTCAAAAAAAAAATGAATGAGGCAATTTATTTTACTGATTAAAGCAAGAAAAACTCAACTCTAGTTTCTCGAAAATTTGTGAATACAGTACTGTTATTATTAGTATTACACTGCATCTATCCAAAGTGATATACGTGTCTTTACTAAAATGTTGATGGGGTCATTACAAAATTTTGTAACGGAAAAATTCACTTGAAACGTACCCATCGCATACTTTTTACCTTTATTCTAAATCACACACATATCTTTATTTTAACTAATAGAAGTTATCATAAAAAAATAGAACTTGGAAAATCAAATAAAATGTTTACTTCTTTTACTCCTACTCCTTTTGGTAGATAGTGAATTTGTTGAAATTGACTATCAAAGACTATTTGTGAACATATAGTGGACTTTTTGCAAAAATAATTTTTATTCAAAACGCAATTTTTGTACTTTTATGTGCTTTGAATTAGCAACTATTAATAATTCCGTCACAGTGTTCTTCGTGTAAAACTGATCTTTGTGCCCTCAACACAGTGTACACCTCGCTTTCGGTCTCAGCAATCTCACTCAAATGCAACTTTTGAATTTTTTCTTTCAGACTAAAAAAGAAAAAAGGCGGTTTCTTCACTTCCATCACATCCCTTCAAAAGAACAGCGCCAAATACAGCACCAAACGCGAACAACTCGACGAGAAATCGACGGGCGCCCGCAACGACTACCTCTTGTGCCTGGCGGCGGCGAACGCCCACCAGAACCGCTACTTCCTGGTGGACATGCAGCTGTGCATGAACTCCATGGAGAGCGGCGTCTTCGACAAAGTGGCCGAATACCTCTCGTTGATGGGCCGCACCGAACTTCTGACCTGTTCGGCGTGGCAGAACTCCTTCACCAACATTAGGGACCAGGCAAAACAGCTGACGAGAGAGTACAACATACAGTGCTGCTATTTGTACTATCCGGTACTAAAACAGCACATACAGTACCCCTTCGAATCGTGTGATAACGACCCCGTAGAGACCATCACGGCCGAACACGATTCCGCGGCGGCGACGCTGAGCAAGGAGGCGAGGAGGTGGGCCACGAGGATAGCGAGGGAGAATAATGTGATCAGGGAAAGTGTGAAGAAATTGCAGATTTATAATGCGCTCAGAGAGTCTGGACAAAAGGTAGGCTCATTTACAAGTTATGGATCGCTTCATTGTGGAGGTTATTTTTGGCAATTTTGTTGAATGTAGCCTTCAAGTCTACAAAATTCGCTTATAACTTCTTCCATGACTTTTATTTTCTTGTTTCAAAGCTTATTCTAGATCGTCGGGTCGTTGTTGACTTTTATCTAAAGAGTTCTCGGTTACAGTGGAATTATTTCTCTACTTTCAACTTTAGTTTGTCTTGAAACTTATTGGTATAATTCGGTTGAACTTTATAGTTCTGACAAGTTCTGAATGAACGACGTGTCGCTCTTGGTCAGAGACCTTTCAGGTTTATTATCGTGTGATTCAAATATTCTGGATTTTCAGGAATACCAATTTTTTTTTCCCAATAAATATCTACATCACCCAATTGATACCTAAAAACAAACCTAATTTACAGCAATTTTTGCAGATATACAGACAAATTTATAAAATTAAACAATTATGAAAAACTAAACTAAAAATTATGTAACGGGTAATCTGTTTTATGATAGAGCAAATTATATAAAAATTTGATTCTTATACAGTTCTGTCCAGTCTGTATTGTCTGTATTATTTGTATGTCATAAAATATATGTCAAAATACGCAAAATTTTTACTAAATATGCACCGTACTATGCACATATATGCGAAGAAAGAACCATAACCAACAAATTAAAAACACGAGAAGTGTGTGTAGAAATAATTACAGTTATTAATTGCTTACAACCAGAGTTAGGCACTGCCGAAGTGATGCGCAATCAACCAGACAAATATTAAAAACGACAGCGCGACGTCAGGCGATAAATTTGGCTGACCGACTATGCAGTCTCAACTACGTCTCAATCTCAGTGGCGTTTGATGCAAATCGGGGTTTACTAGTCAAGATCATCACGAAAATTGTGATGTTGAACAGTCATTTTGAATTTTTAAAGCATTTTAACATCTAGGAGAACTCGTATAACTGAGGAAAACCGAGAAAAGTGGTAATTGTTATTAAGAATTCACGAAGTTGTAGGCCACGACTGCAATAGCGCTGGCGATCGGACGGCAATGGCCGAAGTCTGCTTATACTATACTTTTACATATACCATAAATACGCTATAAACTACACATTTTTTTTGCTGTTACAATTCATAATCAGACGTTTTCCCAAATTTTCCATTGTAAAATTATGTCTTCTATCTGTCAGTAACTTCATTACTATCTCAACAAATCTAATTGGTGTGTACTTTAACGCACTAATAGTGTCAGGACCTAATTCTGCTTTAATATCTAATGATTCGCCACTTAAAATTAAACTGATGTTTTCTAGGATCTTGTAATCAGCATTTTTATTAATTACCTCTTTTACATTTTTATTTACAGAATCACCTATTTTATTTTTTTTAAGATTTGTTTTTTAATTTGATGATACTGCATTCACATCTGAAAATTCTAAATTTAAATTTTTTATTATAATTTAATTTATTAAGTGGTTCAGGTGTACTAGACGCAAACATTTAGTGCGTTTATGGCTTTGACGTTTAAAGTACTTTAAAGCCAATCCTTCATAAAACTTAGCAAATGCCACGTGCCAGGGACGGAAAAGCTCTTTTCAGGTACGTCATCAGTAAGCGAATTTAAGACATCCGACTGTGACGACCTATTGAATTATAATGGGAGTTAAATTGATGTGAAGCCATAAACACGCTAAATGTTTGCGTCTAGTATAGCAGTGGAATACTTGGCAACTTTTCTTTATATATTTGTAGCCTCAAAGGTGAACAACATTAAGAAGAAAGAAATTCATGAAATATATCATATATAAATATATCATCAATAAAACTTAATACAGTCAGATGGTTGATTTTTTCTAATTGTTTGAATACAACTAAACAAGATTTACTAGACTTTTTATCACTTAAATAACCTACCTGTAGATTGGCAATATAACGCCCACAAGCATCAGAAGTTTCGTCTACTACAAAATGTATAAATTGGTTTTTTACTATTCTTTAATACAGTAGAACTCCTCTATAACCTAACCAGTCCCGGTTATCGCGAAAAATCGGCTATAACCAGTAAATCTCTTCGATCCTTGACGTTTATATATTACTCTGTGTAAAAATATCACTTTTTAACGAGTAGCTTTTAATAACAGATCTGATATAACGAAAAAATGTTTCGCCCCAGATCGGTTATACCTACTTACAACGAATGAAATTCTTGAAAATTATTATAATATTCGTAGAATACTGTGTTTATACTATTTTATTCTTTCACTCTACAACCACAGTCGAAGTTTTGATTATTTTATTAGTTACATGTGAAAATTATGTCGTTTTTAAAGAAAATCCATAAAAGAAAAATTACAAAAAATAACCAAATGTGAAAGTGGCAAAAAACAAAGTTCGACCTTAGCAACAAAAAAAAAATAAATAAAAACAAAATTGTCAATGCATCCAATGAATTTTCTAAAAAGTTAAAAAACTTTGTTCAACGAAGAATCCTAAACTCTATAAAGCCGTTCTCAAATGGTTTAGAACCAACTGTGAAGTGTTTTTATGTTAAAATATAAATATTCGTCATTTTTTGTTGGTGGGTATTTATAGTCCAGATCACGACAAACTTTTTGATCGTCAGTGCATTTAGAAAATGCACTTGCCATGTTTAAAGTTAACAATAATGATCAAAAATAAACGATAATAAGAGTTTTTTTTATTTTAAAATTATTGGCTATTTTTTTTTATTGAATAATAAAAATGTGTGTTTTGTTCATTTTCGATCACTTTTTAGATAAAAAGTTGTATTCTAAAGCTTTGGAATGTTTTTTTCCTGCGTTGTTTTTTACGAATCTCGCTGATACCGAATGAATCCAAAGGTCCCTTGAGTTCTCGTTATATAGGGGTTCTACTGTATTAGAAATAATGTAAATATCTGGTGCATAGTTTTTTCTCAGCATACGGATATAACATTTTTACAATATTTTTTCTGAAAACGCTTTGAAACAAAGGCCTTCTAATTTTTTAGGGGGAATATTTGCACTTAGCATCGCTTTATATAAATGTGTATTAAATACTTGCTGCTCATTTTCTTTGAAGTTCCGGGAAAAGATTGTTTCAAGAAAAGATTTTGACACTTCCTTTTATAAAGTTGTGTTGAAACATGTGATATTTAGAACTTGCACTCACATGTTGTCTAAAAATTACATATTTTTATTTTAAAACAAAAAAACAGTCGTATTAAAAAATATGCAACATAAATTAAAAAAAAAACACTTACAGTTTTACCACATGCTTTGCAGAAAACATTTTCGTCAGTTGAAATAAGTTCAAGATAATATTTTATCCATGAATTTATTAAAGTTGTTGTCACTTTGGGTCTTTTTCACAAAATTTACTACCACCAGCCGTCTTCAGTATCTAGTTAGAATGAATTAGAAATATTTTTTCAAATTATTCTCCCCATCTTTACTTGCCAATATCAGGTATAATAGTATATTTATTATGCGACAAGTGATTTCAACGTTAAGAGTTTTTTTTTTAACGAGCGAAGCGAGGTAATGTCAAAATAACGCATTTCAATGTCATGAGTAGAAAATAGTATATTATTAGCCAAGGTTGCAAAGCCAAGCATTCTACACCGAGCGCAAATTTAGAACCCGAGACGCGCAGCGTCGAGGGCTCTGAAGCGCGAGGTCTAGAAGTGGCTTTACAACCGTGGTTAATATACTATTTTTTTCACTAGCAGCCTGGACGCATGCAAATGTCGACTCATTTAGTGGTAGCAAATTCAACTTTTGCTACCACGGGTTCAAAAAGAAAAATTGAGGTTATGTACGCAATGTTTGATGTGATTATTTCTTAAAAAATGAACAAATGTGTGCTACAAACATTACTTGAGTATACGCATGGTAGTTGGTAGACGGTGGAAGATAAAATGATTAACTCAGCGACAAGTATAAACGGTTTTCTTTGTGTTGAAGATTTAGATCAAGTTTGATTAGAAATCAAAACAAAATCATGTTGCGTCAAAAAATTGAACGTTTATTTTTCAGTTTATTGTCTTATGGTTTCTACTAGTGAAAAAAATAGTATATTAACCACGGTTGCAAAGCCACTTCTAGACCTCGCACTTAGAGCCGTCGACGCTGCGCGTCTCGGTTTCTAATTTGCGCTCGGTCTAGAATGCTTGGCTCTGCAACCTTGGCTAATAATATACTATTTTTCACTAGTAGAAACCATAAGACAATAAATTGAAAAAATAAACGTTCAATTTTTTGACGCAACATGATTTTGTTTTGATCTCTAATCAAACTTAGGGCCGAATTCTGTAAAGTATAAAGGCACTTTGGTAAAAGGATTGTCCTTTACATAAAGATATTCCTATTATCTAAAACGTAAAGGACCCTTATAGATCCGTTGCATAAAGGTGAAGTTCTTTATAGTTTCCCTTGTGCAACGTATGGTCATATGTGTCATTTTATGCAAATTATCTGTCAGTTTCATTAGTTTTAATAGTGACTGTTTCTAAATAAAAGGGAAGACATGGAGAATCTGTGATTATTTATCCTAGAGGAATTACAATAAAGGTATATATGAGTCAGAACAATGATGTCTTTGTCCAGTTTTATAATTTCATGGTTTAAATTTGTTAATGTTAGCAAAAAGCACTAAAAATCGTCATATTAAAGTTAATTAAGCCCAATTTGGTGGAAATACAAATACTTTTACGATACTCCAAATAGACTGGTAACTAATAAACAACTTTGCAAAAACAACTCCTGTGGAGGAGTCTTTACTTATAAAAGACCAAAAAATCCATTAAAGGCCAGACTCCCTTGACCAGTTGCCACTCCAGTGTGTTGGTACATAAGGGGCCGGTGCTGATATCTCCAAAAACGTACATGATTTCATAAAATGTTTATTTTTTTTTTAAGTTTTTTAAATGTGTTACCATCATCACGAACCAACCTACGAGCAAATAACTAATACTTTTAGTGTATGTCAGGCACAAAGACCACGACAAGAATTTCATATCTCATAAATTAACAAAAGTTAAGTTTAAAAATCTCCCCAGCCCGTCACACCAACCATACCCATATTGTGAAAATTTGAGGTTATGTACAATAGATTCCGTCTCTCTTGACACAATGATAAACGCATGCGTTCCTTTTCTAAAAGCGTATACTATCGTAGTAAAAACATCCGTTCGTTCCTTTACATAAAGTCGAACGGACGCACAAGGATTCACTTTCACATTTCCTTTACGCTAATGCCTTTAACAAACGGATCCCTTATTAAAAGGTTAAGTTACAGAATTCGGCCCTTAGATTAAGGGCCGAATTCTGTAACTTAACCTTTTAATAAGGGATCCGTTTGTTAAAGGCATTAGCGTAAAGGAAATGTGAAAGTGAATCCTTTAATATCTTATCCTCTATTGCATCCGTTGGGGAGAAACTTGTGCGTCAGTTCGACTTTATGTAAAGGAACGAACGGATGTTTTTACTACGATAGTATATACTTTTAGAAAAGGAACGCTTGCGTTTACCATTGTGTCGAGAGAGATGGAATCTATTGTATATAACCTCAAATTTTCACAATGTCAGTATGGTTGGTGTGACGGGCTCGGGAGATTTTTAAACTTAGCTTTTTTTAATGAATGAGATATGAAATTCTTGTCGTGGTCTTTGTGCCTGACATATAGTAAAAATATTATTTATTTATGATGGTAACATTAAAAAAAATTAAACATTTTATGAAATCATGCACATTTTTTGAGATATCAGCACTGGCCTCTTATGCCAGTGTGGTCAGTGGAGTCTGACCATTAATGGATCTTTTGGGCTTTTTTAATTGAAGACCCCTTCAAAGGAGTTGTTTTTGCAAAGTTGTATATTAGTTACCAATCTATTTGGGGTATCGTAAAAGTATTTCTATTTGCACCAAATTGGGCTTAATTAACTTTAATACGACGATTTTTAGTGCTAATATTAACAAATTTAAACGATAAAATTATAAAACTGGACAAAGACATCATTGTTCTGACTCATATATACCTTTATTGTAATTCCTTTAAGATAAATAATCACAGATTCTCCATTTCTTCCCTTTTATTTAGAAACGGCCACTATTAAAACTAATGAAACTGACAGATAATTTGCATAAAGTGACACATATGACCATACGTTGCATAAGGGAAACTATAAAGGACTTCACCTTTATCCAACGGATCTATAAGGGTCCTTTACGTTTTAGAGAATAGGAATATCTTTATGTAAAGGACAATCCTTTTACCAAAGTGCCTTTATACTTTACAGAATTCGGCCCTTAGGCCCGAATTCTGTAACTTAACCTTTTAATAAGGGATCCGTTTGTTAAAGGCTTTATCGTAGGTAAAGGAAATGTGAAAGTGAATCCTTGTGCGTCAGTTCGACTTTATGTAAAGGAACGAACGGATGTTTTTACTACGATAGTATACGCTTTTAGAAAAGGAACGCTTGCGTTTATCATTGTGTCAAGAGAGACGGAATCAAATTTTCATAATATCGGCTACTGTGATATCGGTATGGTTGGTGCGACGGGCTGGGGAGATTTTTAAACTTAAATTTTGTTAATTTATGAGATATGAAATTCTTGTCGTGGTCTTTGTGCTTGACATATAGTAAAAGTATTATTTATTTGCTCGTATGTTGGTTCGTGATGTTGGTAACACATTAAAAACTTAAAAAAAAATAATAAACACTTTATGAAATCATGTACATTTTTGGAGATATCAGCACTGGCCCCTTATGTACCAACACACTGGAGTGGCAACTGCTCAGGGGAGTCTGGCCTTTAATGGATTTTTTGGTCTTTTTTTTAAGTAAAGACTCCTCCAAAGGAATTGTTTTTGCAAAGTTGTTGTATTGTAATTCCTCTAGGATAAATAATCATAGATTCTCCATTTCTTCCCTTTTATTTAGAAACGGTCACCACATAAAGCTAATGAAACTGACAGATAATTTGCATAAAGTGACACATATGACCATACGTTGTACAAGGGAAACTATAAAGGACTTCACCTTTATGCAACGGATCTATAAGGGTCCTATCTTTATATAAAGGACAATCCTTTTACCAAAGTGCCTTTATACTTTACAGAATTCGGCCCTTATTCATTTTTTAAGAAATAATCACATCAAGTATTCCGTGCATAACCTCAATCTTCTTTTTGAACCCGTGGTCGCAAAAGTTGAATTTGCTACCTCTAAATGAGTCGACATTTGCATGCTTCATGGCTGCTAGTGAAAAATAGTATATTATTAGCCAAGGTTGCAGAGCCAAGCATTCTAGACCGAGCGCAAATTAGAACCCGAGACGCGCAGCGTCGAGGGCTCTGAAGCGCGAGGTCTAGAAGTGGCTTTGCAACCGTGGTTAATATACTATTTTTTCACTAGTAGAAACCATAAGACAATAAACTGAAAAAATAAACGTTCAATTTTTTGACGCAACATGATTTTGTTTTGATTTCTAATCAAACTTAATCTAAATCTTCAACACAAAGAAAACCGTTTATACTTGTCGCTGAGTTAATCATTTTATCTTCTACCGTCTACCAACTACCATGCGTATACTCAAGTAATGTTTGTAGAACACATTTATTAATTTTTTAAAAAATAATCACATCAAACATTGCGTACATAACCTCAATTTTTCTTTTTGAACCGGTGGTCGCAAAAGTTGAATTTGCTACCTCTAAATGAGTCGACATTTGCATGCGTCATGGCTGCTAGTGAAAAAAATACTATATGTTCCAGTCGACATGTACCTAGTTAAACTTTTATGACTTAAGACAAACACCTTTAAAAATCCAACGGGCTAATGTAAACTGTAACAAAAAAATTTTTAGACACATTTATTTAGATGCTCTTAAATTTTCCCCAAATGGAAATCATAAACAAATTTTGTTGCCTTCTAATTCATTTATGGCTGTAAGAAGTGCTGACCATGACAATAGCAGACCTAACTTCGGATTTTGGGAATATTTTAGGAAAAGATGTAGTTTCATATATTGTTCTCAAACCGACAAAATATGCAATAAATTAATCTACGTCTACCAATTTAAAAATAGAAGAATCCAAATAAATATATACTAAAGCATTTTTTTGCGATATCACAAATGCTGGATATACTGTATATTATTAAAGTACATTAAGTACGGTGATTCTTCAATGGTGTCGAAAATGTCTGGATAGGGGTCGATTATCCCCACATTAATTTTAATATTGAAGGAATTTTTCAGACCTCTTAAGTTCTCTAAGCAGCTCAAATTCACTTGATTATATTTCAGGAACACTCTGTATTTAAATTTAAATGTAGGTCTACTTAATCTAAAATACAATGATCTTGAAGTCCTTTTACACACTTTCTGTACAGAAAATCCGTAGATTTGATTTTGATTCGTCTTTGTCAAAGAACGACGGTTTTCAGTTTAAAAACACAGATGTAAATTATTGTTATTCTTGTTACCAGTACCTAAAATACAGTTTTTGCGGACAAATCGTTGACGTTTGCGGACGAGGCGTAACCGAGTCCAGAATAGCAGATGAGTCTGCAAAAACCTTTTTACATCCAAAAGCTACCAAAAACAGCGACAATTATTTCGCAAAAACTGTATTTTATAATTTTTTGGAGTCCGAAAAAGACTCATTTTACGGACTTAAATGACTCCGTAAAATAGCTAGGAGCGTAATTTTTCGTACCGACTGTATTTTTTGGACTAATACCAACGGTTTTTATTTTATCTATTTATTGACTTTTTTTTTAGAAAAAACAACTACTAAAAACTTGCACAAGCAAACCTTAATTTATATTAAATCAACATAATTTTCATATTCTTTTTTTTTTCTCTCAGAATTTCCATTCACAACTTGTGCTGCTAAACTTCGTGGCGTTGGTGCAGAATTAAAAATTGTATTTGCTGCGTCTAGCTGGTTATAGGTCATATACGAAAATAGGGCTTTTACGATTTTGACTTTTCCAAACCATTTGTTTGCGAAGAAAGGGCTAATACGGACCTCTAAATCTATAAAACACAACAAAGAGCCTAAGTTTGGTGTGATCTCATAAATTTGCGTCTAATAAGTTGCATATTTTATTGAAAAGAATGGCGAAGGAGTCAAAAGTCGTAAAACAACTATTTTCGTGGATGATCTACACTTAATTACTTACTTACATAATCATCTATGTACCAGCCAGCTAAATTTGACGATCGCCAGACGCCAGCCTCCATGACGTTTTAACGCCATCAAATCTCCATCGACATCTACTAATAATGTGACCGAACTTCTTTGGAAACAATGTCCTGTAAATTCTTTGACGTTCGACAAATTTTTAGAAACTGCTATTTCTTGAAGTGTAGATCCCATTTTATGGATCCCACAACCTGATTACTGCCATTTTAGTGGAATAAAAAATATTTTATTACTTGTTTCCTTTGTACGAAGAACAGCATATTTTCTATAATCTTATACATAATTTCCTGTTATAGAATATGTTTTTTTAATTTTGTTGTCTAGTATTAGAGAAAAAAAAATTCATTTGTTGATAATAATCTTCAAATCTTTTTGTAATTTCTGGTAGATTAGAAGGAAAATAGTTCTTCTTCTTCAAACATTTTAAACAAACAATAAGCACGCTGCACTGAAATCATTATTTGGGGAAAATTTCTTAGACAACAGTGAAATTAAAAAAAATCACAACTCGGTCGTGACATTTTATGATAACACGAATAGTGTCAATTAAATTATTGTAATTTAAATTTCTTTTATAATTTCTTGCAGTCCAGTCGAATGAAATATACTGTATGATATACGCATGAAGTCCTCTGGGCTCAGAAACTCTCGACCAACAACATACCTCATTCGTTCGAAATATTGTATCCTCTGTCCTCCATAGTATAGACAATTATTTTGGTAACGATATCTAAAACAAAGTCGATAAAAGTTAATTTACAGTCAAAAGTAATTCTTAAATCATTTTGTTCTATGGAATAAACAAAATCTAAAGTATTTAACTTTCTTGAAAGCCGACGTTTTTACAGTCAGATTTATTTAAGACAATACAGTTGAGAATACACCATTAAGCCACTGAATTCAACTCCTTCTGCAACAAAATACAATCCCTAAATGACTTTATAACGGACTTATGATGTTACGTTGATCGGTGATAAAGTCGGCGTGGGTAAAACTCAATTTATTTCTTAATAATTCGAATTACACGACTAACTACTACAGCGATTATGAACAGAATAACTCCGTGGTTCACTCAACTTGACTTGCTGACTGGACTGGCTGAATTTGCTGAATAATCCTCGTTCTCTCGATGGATCCAGAACGCCGCTTCGAGGGTTTTCTGAGTTCGTCGCGACATCCGCTTCCAGGTTTTCCTTTAACGAACGCCGCGTCGCCCGGCCGATGAGTCATACTAGAACACACATAGGCGTCGTACCGGGGCGGCGTATGGGTTTATTTCGTAACAACATTTTGAGCTCTTCTGCAAATACGAGCTTTTGCAACATGAAACATTGTCTACAATGTCATTTATAAATAATAAAAACAACAAAGGTCCAAAATTTGACCGTTGGGGAACACCTGATGCGGCAGTAAAAAGATATGAAACCTATTTAGACATCTCACACGCCAACTTCATTACAAGAGACATTATTTAAACAAATCAATAAGTGGTGGTAATAATCAAATCATTCCAGTTTTGTTAACAAGATAAAATGTTGACTTTTGTCAAAATTTGTGGGAATAGTTAGATTACATTGATTTGGATTTGCTTATTTCATTAGAAGTTTTAAGAATATTTTACTCGGAAATATGTTAGGAGTTAATGAAATTATTTGTGAAAACAACGGTTAGACTGCAGTGGCAAATTCACAGCAGGATCATAATTAATATAAACAGTGTAGTGCATGACCATTACATTTCATAATACCCGCTTGCGTGTGTCGTGAACAGTTAACCCATTGTTGAGAACTCACTGTTTCATTCATAAATAAATAAACCCGGAAGAGCTCCCCAGTCGGGGACGAAACGTCGTTAAACGAGTATTTTATTCAGTCTCGACCGATCCTCGCTAAACTTGACGAAATAAATTTGTAAACGGACTTGAAACTCTCGGCAAATGTATAGTTTAAGAGTGTTTACCTTAGAAAGTGGACGAAACATTGTTAACCCGGTTGAAGTCGTAAAGTAAAGTTAGTTGGATTAAGTTTTCCCTGCATGTTTGATCATGAATACTTGCTGCAACATATACAGGGTGTTTTAATGAAAAATAGCCACCCTAAATAACTTGAAATCGTTTAATTTTAAGAAAAATACAAAAATACTACCATTCAAAAACTTCGGTGTATCCTTGTCGAATGGTAATTGTGATTTCTACTCAGTGTTTTTTTACGTTGTTCGGTGAATCATAAATGAACAATTTCCTGAAATCCTAATTATAAAGTCTATTAAAAATGAAACCAACAGACCTTTCAAAATGTTCAGGGTTTAATCGTTTTTCACCTCGGATGAAAATAACATTCTCTGGCTCTTTAATTATTTTAATTATGAAATCTGTCTGCGAGAGAAAAAATATTGATCACTCATTCGTTTTTCTGAATTAGAGGTACCGGTAAATAAAAATTGCACATCAGCAGACTGACCAATTTAAACAGTTTAGAGTTACGTCGTCCGTAGAGAGTAAAAATAGAATAGAATAAATATATAAATATCAGCACAATAGGTATTTCTGTTAGCACACGGTACCCTAAATTTCAAAAAATTTGTAGTATAACTGAAAACAGTGGTGAAAACCGCTTTCCGAAATTTCTATAAATAATCGAGATATTGATTTTTAAAAATTCGTGATGAAAAAGTAAAACTATCTGATTGATAATAATAAAAATAACTTCGAAGTAAATATTGTATCGACATGTCGGAGTGATTAATTTTAATCCCTAAATATATCAACTGTCTAACAGACAGAGCAGAAATTTACTATCACCGTTCTTTAATATTTTATTTGCTCTCGAAAATTCTCCACCATTATTTTAAACGGATTTTAACTTGGTTTACTCATCTGTGAAAGTTAAACCTTGACCCTGTTCCACCGCAACTCGTAAAAATTCGAAACTGTCAAACGTAGAGGCAGAGCAAAGTTCTAAATGAGTGGGATGAGTTAGTAATTTAGGGAAAAGCGAGACTTTAGAGAGTAGCAATACCGGAATACCTTTCAAAGTCTCTTAATTGCTTCTGGATATAGTTAAAGAGCTTAAATGAGCCATCTTGATGGCACGTCGCATTTGCCATTTCCGCAAAACCTAATTTCTTATCTTGACTAATTGTAAGCCAGTTTTACGGTTGAAATCATCGAAACAATTATCAATTATTATTAATCTTTGAGACAATAGAAATTGCGGTTAGTTACACTTTTACACCCAATACGGGCGATTAAAATAATATAAAAAATGCATTGTTATTCGTTCTGGTAAATAACTACTAGTTTCAAGATAAGCAAAAGGCGTACCATATAACATGTTGTTTAAACTTATGGGGGTAGTTACGAAGATTTTTTATTATTCTTAACGACCTCCGTCAAAACAGTGGCTGGTGTATTCTTCATACTTAAATTAAACCAACTTTCGCTTTTCAACGATTTAAAACTGGAAATAAAAAAATGCTTATGCTCCCCAAATGTATGTAAATTCGTATAATCTATTTCCCGTTACGTTTTTTTGCCTGCAATTTCACTCATTTCCGCCTAAATGAATTTTTAATTCGACTCGGCTTAATCCACGACTGGATCAACAACGATTCGCTAATAGCTACGTCGTTAATCCAAAATGATACCGTGTAAACATGAATTACCAAGTTTCTGTTAAGTTTTGAATTCATTATCAAGCGAAAGATGACACCAGGGATTGAAGAATCTCTGTAAACAGATTAATATCCCTCCATTAAAAAGATCGATAGGAACATAACGAGCGAGGGGAAATTCGGCAGCGGTTTCGTGAAAAAATGCTTATTTATGGTGAATGCTAATGGTATTGAGGGATAAAAGTTTGTGGAAGAGTTTAATTTGAATAAAGAAAGTAAGGCCACGAATTAATGGCGAGTATTATTTAAAGACTGAAAAAAAAAGAGGACATTAAGTTAAATATTTGAATAGTAATTTAGTTTAAGTTAAATCGGGAATCGTGACAAATGAGAAGAAATGTTTTAAATTTTTTCCAGTCTTTGTTAGTAAGACAAATATACAAATCCTCGGTTTTTGTTCACATGCACGACTGAATATAACGTAAATTGTGAAAGAAAGAAAATGAGAGACGTTTCTGGTTTTGATTACTTATTAATGTTATATTTTTCTGCATTTTAGAACTTTTCGTGTGTAATGAAGTATAAAGCAACAAGTTGTCTTCCACGTTGCATTGAATAAAATAGTAAATAATAATTACGTCATGAACAATCTCTGTACAGCACGCAACCTCGTTTGAAATAACATTTTACACGAATGCTTCCAACACACATTATTTTTGTCAGGCTGTCTGGTACACTTGCGAAGTTATATTACAGACGTTTCATATTATGATTTAATAACAAATGCTATGTTATGAAAACTTTTCAGAGCTCAAGTCTCGCCAACGACGGAAACACGATCATTAAACTTTTCTACGTTTTCTACATTCAGCTCAAATTAACTTTTTGCCTTAAGCTATTGTTTAATCACCGTAAATTTTCGTACTCAAGAAAAAGTGAGGAAGTTCCTTATCTCTTTTTTTTAATTGTAAGAATAATAAAAGAATTCTACAGTCTCTAAGGCTTTCAAAATGCGCTGAATTCATTTTTCTGTATTATTTATTTTACTTTACACTTTTACAACTTTTTTTTCTTTTTCGTTTCCCCTTTGGGTACTTCCGTCAGTTTTAATCTTCCTCATTCCTTATGGTTAGTTTTGTATCAAATTAGTCCACTACTTTTCTTGACTCTCACCCGACTCAGTCTGGCACCTCTTTTTTCTTCTAGTTCTCTTGACAGTTTTTACTACATATTTCTTTTCTTGTTTTTCTTTCTGACTGGCATTTCGTATTTTATTTTTGTATCATCACTTTGTTTAGCAAAACTCAAGATTGTTCATGGTGGAAATCAGCCTTAAACATTTCCATGTTGTTTGAGTGTGCAAATTATATCAACACTTTTCATTTTCATTCTTACTGATTAAATGTTTATTCCTCACGAGCATTACTTTTTTCTCTTCCTCTTCCTTTCCTATTTTAGCATTCAGATCGTCTAGTAGGATCTTAATATCGTATTTCGTAGGTAATTCGTTATTATATCTAATTCTACTGTTCATAGTTTGTTTAATTTTTATTAATTCTAAATTTTCGTCTGTCTTGCTTCAAACTTTTACTCCATTCCGTAATTCCGAAAAACCTATCTTGAGTTGTCAAAATTTATTCTCCATAAGAGACTCAAATTCTTTTTGTTTTTGTCTTGAATTTAACGCTTCATCTAAGGTTTGCGATTCTGCTTCAGTCTGAATGAAATGACTCTTCCTTTTCCGTCCTCGAGTTGGTTCTTCTACTGGAATCTTTTCTTCTGTGTTCTCTGTTTCCAAAGGTCTGTTCTTTATCTTCTGAAGTACCTTCTTCATCTTCTGTATTACTTTCTTGCTCTTTAAAAAAAGCTAATTCTGTTTTCCTTTCTTCATTTATCTTTTCTTGATTGTCTTCACCAAAAAATTGATTAAAAAAACTACATCCTTTCGTTTTATTAATTTACTGTCCCATTGCGATCTTTTTTTTTAGGGATACGAATTATGACCTTACATCCAACAACTCGGAAACTAGTTAAATCTGTTGTTTTGTCCATAGTTTTTCACGTGTTTTATCTGTAGCTTTTGATAGTATCCTGTTTAATAAATATGTGGTTGTCAACGTTGCCAAAGAGAAAATCAGAACCATTTTCAAGCCCCCCTGTAAAGCAGACCATTTTCTACCTTCTCCGAAAGACAAACCTGGGGAATCCCCGTCTAAATGTATATATTTATCAAATTCCATATACATGTACTGCATTTTACATAGATGAAACTGATACCAGACAGGTCATCAAATTCTATTCGAAAGCCAGTACTCCAATTACTACAGCCATCCCCACTCATTCGGAACACCCCAATTCAACCCCACTACCCTCTTACTAATCGTTTCCAAACACCCCCCATTCTCTATAAAAGAAAAGAAAAAGGCCTTCAGTGTCACTCTATTCTTTCCTGAACTTTTCGTTCTTCTTGTATTTCATTTCCTGAACCCGTACAAAAATGGGCGAAACGTCCAAACCATTTTCAAATTTGACACGGTCCGAACCCGGAAAACTTTTTCTTTCTTAACTGGCTGTGTGCCATTTGTGGTACCACATTAACTAATGCGTGTCATCAGTCATCACACATAAATTAAGTAATGAGCTAATAAGAGTAACATATTTTGACTTCGCCTTGGTCAATTTCTTGGCATCTGTTTTAGTGCCAAACACAGCGTCCATTCTAATCAAAACCGACGAAGTCTGGGCCCATAACCTGTTAATCTTACGTTGAACGGGTAAATAAAATCGGCGTGGGTTAAAATGCAACAATTTATTTCTTAATAACTCGAATTTCACAACTGATTATTCCGGCGCAACTTGACTGTACTCTCGTGGACTCGATTTACTTAATAAAAATCGTTCTATTTAAACCTATACGTTCCTCTCGATAGTACGAGAACGCCGCTTCGACGGTTTTCTGGGTTGCCCATCGCGACTTCCGCTTCCAGATTTTTCGTCAGCGAACGCCCTGCCGCCAGGCCGATGAGTCATCACCGCCGTACATACCAGAATAGACACATATATACTAGAAGACCTAGAGGCGTCGTACCGGAGCGGCGTATGGGTTTTTTTCGTAACCCACGAACAACTAATACTTTTGTAACAAATCGTAAACAAAAATTATAACTAACTCCTAATATTCTTTTTGAATTATATACCCCTGATTGTTTGCCTTATATTTCACTTCTATTCGAGTTCATCGGGCAAATGGCTACTTTCACATTTTCTCGATATGTCATGGCTCCAAGAGTACGAAAAATGGGTCTCCCGTTTCCGTCTGTCTATCTGTCTGTCCATCTGCCGTCTGTCCTGTTTATTAGACAGATAATCTGCCAAACTACTAGACCGTTTGTTGTCAAATTTTGTACGTATGTTAGAAATATCATGTAGATGATAAAACGCTCCAATTTTTCATAATAAGCAGGGTTTAAATTTTATAAAATAACGTACTCCTATGCATGTTCTTTAGATTTTTCTCGAGCCATCCAGATTTTCGCAAAAAAATCGAAATTATACAGAAATTTTTCTACCAGTATATGGGGAATTCGTACCACGTTATTAGTGAGATTATGGCGTAGTGTTCGCGTTCGGATGCGAAAATTGCGCAGTTTTTTTTTTAATTCTTTAAACAGCGGGATTTGTTGAACTATACCTCAGGGATGGAAGAAATTCTTTCAAAATAAACTTCAACGTTTCGTTTCTTGAACTATACAACTTGTGTTGCGATGGGTTGGTAATAATCTTGTGGCGTAACAACGTAAATTGTGCTTTGTTTTCGCATATTGTTTCTCCAAGTTTCGATAAAAATCACTCTTTTCTAAGGCTACATCTTTATTTGAAAGAGAATCTAAATTGACCAGGTGTATTTTGGCAAAAAAGCAGAATTTTTCAGAAAATCATAAGAAATTCATCCTTGAGTCTCATTCCGTAATGACCAGCAAGTGAATGAAGCTATATTTTTTAAAGACACTCAGTTATGTGATTAAATTGTTTTGTGCACATTAACAAAATGAACTCCCGGAACTGTCGAAAACGTCCGACAGGCTATGGATGATAACTCTTATATATTTTTAAGATATTGTCATACTCAACGTATCAGACATTATTAAAAATGACTTGCCGTTGTTTCCATACAAAATACAGGTGTTTCAAGAACTTAAACTACCTGATTATGAATAGAGAATGATTTATTGTAACAGATTTATCAAACAATGAACAACGATCTTTTCGATATAACATTTTTTATGATGAAGCCTGGTTTCATGTATCAGGGTTTATAAACTCTCAAAATATGACGATGTGGAATGTGGAGAATATGAAAGCCGAGTCAATTTATGTATAGAAGCTGAGGACCAACAATTCCAACAAATGTTGTAAATTCAATTAAAGATATTGTGATAACCCAAAGATCCCGCCTTAAACTGACATCTGAAAAAAAATTTGAAAGCCCGTGAAAAATTCAAAAATTCAAATTTCGGACTACATCAATTTCGTTCTAGAACACAGCAAAATTACCCATAGGGGGCACTGTAGCACGAGCGGAGTTTGGGGCCCCTGGTTGTGGCTGTTCTCCTATCCACGACGGTGATTCTATTCTATCGCAAGCACTGCCGCCCAACATCCCTCTATCACGAAGAAACTATCCATTCTTCTATAGGTCTGCATCCTTTGTGCAGATGGCCCGACCGCTAGCTCGACAAGAAACCGCGCACTCCGCTTCCGCCACGTGTTTCTGTGTTATTTACCTCAATTCCGTTTAAGTGTTCACTTTCTACGACTCTGATATTAAACTACAACTGAAAAAAAGAGCAATAAACAACATTTAAATTCACCATACACTCTCGTGAAATTTTTAAACAGCAAAGAATTCTTATCTGAGAATAGGATTGGACATCAGACAATTTATATGACAACAAAATATGTACAAAAAAAACTAGCAAAGCTTTATAAAAACAAAAAAGATCTAGTGTGAAATAAAACTTGAGCAGACAAAAATATTACGTGAGGTTAGGAACTGCAGAGCTTGAGAAGTTACGTTCAATTTAAATTACGCAACAAATAAAATTACTGTGGCTAAAATTGCAAGATAGTGAAGAATTGTATAAGCTGAAAATTTGCAAAGCTAACAAAATTACATGAGGTGAATACAAATTTTATGTCCATTCGAGTTACTGGTTAATTTTTAAAAGTGACGTTCTTCAGCTGCATTGTGGTACCTCGTTTACATTCCCCAAACAAACACAAAAAAAATATCAGGCAATCTGGAGGTTCAAAATGGAGTCGGACGAATGTGATCAATCCTGTGACGCTAAGCAAATAATGATCTAAATCAAAGAAATAAAATGCACGTCCCACATGACCCGCAATGTTGTTAATTTGCTCAATGAGATTTTAAAGATAGAACAAAGAATTTACCTGATGTTAAATTATGCCACACTTTATCAACGATTCAAACAAAGAATTTACATTATGTTAAATGATGCCGTGATCCAAGTGACTGGTTACTTAAAACCATTAGCTTTGTGAGATTGTATCGTGGACTGTCCACAGCGTATCCCAAACAAACACATGATAAATAAATACAAAATGCATCAGGCGTTGCGAGAAAAGCTTCTCGTAGATGTAATTTTCCACGTTGCGAGAAAAATGTTTCGATGATCTGATGATGATAACGATGATAACTGCCTAAAGGGAAAAAGTTTTAATCCACTCGTACCTCAGTCCATGATATTATGAATGCTACCGAACTTTCACGGTCATTTTCCCAGAGTGGGACAACGTTAGATTGATTTAACGGCCGTAAATGAGCTATTAGCAATCTTGTGTGAGGAACTAAGAAGTGTTAAAATTTAACATTTAAGTATAAGCATCCAGAAACCTTATTCATAATCTAATAAAAAAAGGATGAGTCCTGACTAAGTGAATTTCATGAAATCTCCTAGCAAATGCTGTATCCAAACAATCTCTGAATGTTAAGCTTGTGTTAGAACCAGTTAACGATTAAAATCCTAACATGAACTGTGAATTTACAAACAATAAAACAAATTTACACAAAATGCAAAAAATTTGTAAAATTAAAAGCTGTGTCAAGTTAAGACCTACTTTTCGGCCGAATTTGTTATCTCAACAAATTCTTGGATAACTAAATCACAAAACATTATTTTATTAAGTTCCTTCAAGTTTGGACATAGGGAATTAACATGGGGAATTGTGAAAGGCTGTAGAAATCGGATTCTGAAATTATTGCTGAGTCCAATTTCTCGTGAAACGCTCGGTCCTTGGATTAAGCGTGGAAAATCGAAATGTCAAAGTGAATTTAGAAATTATTCCTCAATTTCCACTCAGAAATCACTGAACAACTCAAATTGAATTATTTTATCCAGTGTAATGATTATTGTAGGGCAATTTAAACGGAATAAATGCACAAATTGCACAAAATATACTAAGTGCAAAAAAATCCGAACACTTGGATAGAATAATAATTTTTTGAAAATCTTTTGGGTTTACAGTCTACTACTTACTACTAGTAAATGATGAAAAATTCAAATGGAAATATTAACACCTAAGCTAGTAATGGGTTGGAGCAGCCCTGTTATTGAGGCATTCGTTTACACGTCTTGGCATGGACCTAATGAGTCGATCAATGTCATCCTGATTTAATTCATCTCGAGCAGCTTATACTTCACGCTTCAGGTGGTTTAAAGTTTGTGGTGGCCGCTGAAAATGAGTTAAACGTCGTCCTATCATATCCCATACATGTTCTATGGGTGAGAGGTTAGGAGATCTAGGAGGCCATGGCAATAACTCCACTTCATACTCTTCAAAAAAGTTAAAAGTGTTTCTAGCGATGTGTGGACGCGCATTGTCTTGTTGAAAACCAAGCCCAAGTTGCGTTCTTAAGAAGTGAAGCAGATGTGGTTCTACCACTTCTTCCACATATCGCGGAGAGGTCGTACTCCCCCTAATAAACTCTTACGTAGATCTACTACCGTAAGCAATGCACCCCCACACCATTAATCCTACTGTGCGGTGTACATGTCTTTCCATAGCAAATTGAGGATTTCGTCTTTCTCCACGTCTTCTTCTCACTGACATACGGCCATCATACATGGATAAACAAAAACGCGATTGGTCACTGAATGCAACAGTGTTCCATTCCTTGTCCCATCCACTACGTTCCCTGCACCATTCGAGTCGTTGACGCTTATGTGCAGGTGTTAAAGTTAAAGCAAAGTGTGGGTGGTAAGTTTTAAGGACAAAAGATCTAATACGGTAGTATACGGAACGCATGTTTATAGGTCTAACAACATCAGCAAACCATTCGTTGGCAATTGCCCGAGTTGTAGACTTTCGGTTTCTTAGAGCTAACAAACGCAGACGATAATCTTGGCGCCCAGTGGTAGCTCTTGGTCGCCCGGATCCTGTAGCTCTGTGTCTTCTACCGTCTTGACTTCACGCCTGCCAACATTCCGTCGCTGTAGACACAACTCTGTTAACACGAAGTGCAATTTCTAAAGGACAATATTGCTCCATGCATGCCTATTATTCGACCCTTATCAAAATCACCTAATTGTGAATACTGAAGACGTCTTCGCACTGGGGGCATGTTAACGGCTTTTTAAGGAATTTAAATTGTCGAAATCGAATACCGAAAAACGTCAAAATTTTACAGAACAGCCCCATCTTGCTAGACCTCAAATCAGGACAATAAAAATTAAAATGACGTAAAAGTTCTTCAATTGTCTTCATATGTTCATCATTTCTTACTTATACAACAACCAATGTGTGTATAAAATTTCATTTAAAAATATTGACGTTTTCAAGATGTTCGGATTTTTTTTGCACTTAGTATATGTTTTTATATGCTGCTAGTGCCGGTCGATTTTACTAAGTTTTTATTATTAAAATCTCATTAAAAGGCGATTAGATGAAAAATATCATTAAAACAACAGCTGGCGGTTTTGAAAAGACCCTTTTAACAAACCATTTAGATAACAACATAACCCTAACATTACCTATTAAAAAACCCAAGATCCCGGTTACATCTTCAAAAAAACAAACTCCTCACTCTCACTTCGCAGGTGGACCCCAACGACCAAAACGGCCCCGACCTGGAAACGAAAATGGAAGAAATGAAGCAGAACATCCGCAAGGCGGAAACGGCCAAAGCCAAAGCGGAAGCGCGGATCGAAGCCCTCCGCGACGGCGGTGTGAACGTGGATGAGTGGCTCCAAGAGGCCGAATCGCTCAACGTCCAAGACATTCAACGTTCGGCCAGCTCATTATCGGTGAGGACTTACGTTTCGACGACGGGGGTGAGATAAGTGTGTGTCGACATTTATTCGATCGAAATTTGCTGCTTACAGGACCATCCCAGTTCGGACTCGTTCTACGACAGCGACTTCGCGGACGGGGAAACGGTAACGGTACAGCCGCCGCAAGTCGAAAAGCAACAAGACAAAGACAGCGTAGGAAGTCAGCAAGATCAGTTTGAGAACGCTGAGGTCGACGGTGAGTGGGGTAGGCAAAGAATGAGTTCTTGCACAGTGACGGAGAGGGATGTAGGGGTTGAAGTAGATGAACTCAGTGATTGGCTAGGCAAGATGGCGCTGTGGCATCACTTGTTTTTTAAAGATGTGGTTATTTTCAGCATGGCTAGTAGACTGTAGATACAGGCTATGATAGAATAATTATGTAGGTATATGCTTTAAGCTGGATTTTTACAAATTGTTTTTTATATTTTAAAGTTATTGGTAAACTAATTCATTGTACAAATTGGAACTGAACCATTGAGTTTAAATCTATTTACAGAATTTTTCTATCACGTCAGGTTATTAATATATTCCGGTTTGTACATAAGAGTAAAATGCAAATTAAAGTCTGGAATACAATTTTCTTAATTCGTATCGCAGATTTTTGACAAAAGTTTTCTATTTTCGTTTATCACCCTGTAGATCTGTTTTTATCATTACGGTATTCCAACCTAAGACTATATAGTAACAATTCAAAATAGTTCGAAAAGACTATACTTGAGATAAAATTCCAATTTGTCATTATAGTATCATCCGGATCTGGATATTAAAAACTGGAATGCAAGCATAGCTAGTACATACATCTAATTTTAAAATTATTGATTGGTTAAAATATTTACTCTATACTCTAAAATGACAAAGAATATCGTCTACATACTTCAAACACACCCTTAAAAATATTCGAACTTTGTTGCAAACCCTCTTCAAAATACTTTATGAAAAGCAAAGCTATAAAAGGAAACAATTTTGTTGAAAAACTGTCCGCTAACTTGAAAAATCTTCTGTTTCATACTGATATCGTAGTCCTTTTTCAGTCACCCATTCTTCAGTACAGATCCGTTTAGGTGACTGAGACACTCCAGAAATATACATATAAACTAAACTAATAACTTGAAAGTGAAAGAAATGTGTTAGTTATAAAACGCAAACGGCGCTTTATAATGAGAAAATATAATTATTATTAGAGACACCGCACAGAAGATAAAACTGTAAATCAGAAATACTAAAATCCACCTCAGACTTCCGGGACCCTCTGCTTGCTATAGATAACTTCTCTCAAGTTTAAAGCATATTATTCATAAGTATCGTTGTTTGTTCTTGTCGGAGCAGTTTGAACCCTGGCAATTTCAGCCAACATAATGGTATAGGGTGCCAGTTTGATAATGTATAAACAGATGATACACACATAAAGCTGTGTTGTTTCATCTCAGTGTTTAAACATCCTGCATCAGCAGCATCAGCCAGCTTTATTAGCGAAATACCTTTTCATTTTATGTCAGATTGTTTTAGAGATGTTATTTCCTTTCGGTGAGAAGAAGAAAAATGATGCGTTACAAGCAAGCAAGTTCATCGACCGAGTAGTTCGGAAATCAGATATACGAAATAATATTAGCTGAATAAGTGTTTATCAAGAGATCACCCCAACTTAATAAAATCGATACAAAGACACACTTTGCATATACAGCGGAACCTCCGACTGAATTTTTACGATCTTCAATAACATTAACTTAAGGAAAAAGCGATCAAATGTGTCTAAATTTTGCGATCACGTTTCGAAGATATTTATGAGTGTCACGTTTAGTTTGGTCCTCTAAAAGTTTGTCCAACTTTTTAGTTTGTTTAAACTTGATATTAACAGAATTGTTAGAATTTACTGATACAATCGGAAAAAAACAATATAAGTATTTAAATGATAAAATAACAAAAATTGAGGTGGCTGTTACAAGTTTTACAGATTTAAGTTAATAACCTTAACAAATTTCTTTTGTTCTTCTAATTTTTAATTCTTATTTAAAACTAAAAATTTAAAAATTAATTTTTGACTTGCTTATAGTAGAATTTTTGTATGTCATCTATGCAAGATATTTATTGCTTACATTTTTGCATGTAATGTAGATGCAAGAGGAAAGTCCCAATTTATATTAACGCCATTTTTATGGAAATCGTAATTTTTAGCAATGGAAAATTTCACAGTAAAATCGCAATAAGGTTTTTTTAATCTGGATTACAATGGAGAGATACATCAAGAGACGCGTTTTATTGTGCTAAAATTAAAATTGAGTGTCTGGAAATTGGTGGATTAACTGTGCAGTACGTTATGTACGTGTATGTCGGGAGTCCCAAAAAATAATAATAAAAAACTTCTTTATGATGTAGATTAGGAAAAAAAGTAAAATTGGCAACCCTTTCACCTACCTAATGCGTGAATACCTCTGGCTTATTTTCTGATTTCTTAGTACCGATGGTAACTGAAATCCACCTTTTATTTTTCATTAATAAGTAAACCAAGAAACAAACATTTAATAATCCATTTATACATTATAAACAAAAACAAAACCAACAAACGAAAATTCCATTACAGCATGAACCAACTGAACACAAGAGAAGATGTTCAAAATTCCTGCCTTGTGCAAATAAGTAAGCTCGTAATATTTCCAAATTTTGATCATTTTTTGTCAAAGTTAGTCATCAATTCTGGCTAAGATAAAAGGGAGGGTGGGTGGGCGGGTCTACTACCTTTTAAGTTAAGGCTGATTTTGGCAAATGACATACCCTCTAAGAAAAGAAGGGTGGGCGGGTGGGGCTAGTTCCTGCTAAGATAAGACTGATTTTGGCAAATAACATACCTTCCAAGAAGAGAGAGGGTGGGTGGGTGGGGTTAGTACCTGCTAAGATAAGACTGATTTTGGCAAATGACATACCTTCCAAGAAGAGAGAGGGTGGATGGGCGGGGCTAGTACTTGCTAAGATAAAACTGATTTTGATAAATGAGGTACCCTCGAAGAAAAGAATAGCTGGTAAAATTAACCGCGAACATTTTAAACATAGGGTCCAAAAACTTTGACAATTTTTGATACGTCAAACATTTTTAAATGCTTATTCGAGTTTTACTGATTTGGACCTTCGCTTCGTATCAGGTATATTCTAAATGAAATGATAATAATTAAACATGATTACGGGCGAGAGAAATCTTAATTAAAAGTTTTATTACTAGTTATTGTGATAATGAATGTGTTGTTTAATTATTAAACAAGCAAAAGAACCAATTTTAAAATCATTATAACTCCACCAAAATGTGAGAAGAAATTTTTTTACTATTTTTCCCAGACTCACCAGTTGATTGTCAAGAGCGTAGGAGAGAGTTTATCCGCCATTTTCCAGACACTCGGTATAAGAAATTTGTATACATTTGTATGTATGTATTCTCTGGTTAAATAAAATGTGAATATTTCGAAAGAATTGGAAGGATTGGATTTGGAAGAGAAAAACACAAAGATTTGTTAAAAAAACCTTGAGAGTACTATCCAACATTAAAACAAAAACTAAGAATTTCATTGAAAAAATTGATTGTGACGTGAGAGGCTCAAAAGTGGATGAAAATTGTGAAAGTTAGTCATCAGTTCTGGCTAAGATAAAACTGATTTTGACAAATAACATATCCTCTAAGAAAAGGGAGGGTGGGTAGGCGGCTCTACTACCTGTTAAGATAAGGCTGATTTTGGTAAATAACATACCTTCCAAGAAGAGAGAGGGTGGGTGGGTGGGGCTAGTACCTGCTAAGATAAGAGTAATTTTGGCAAATGGGATACCCTCTAACAAAAGAGAGGGTGGGTGCGCGGAAGAAATTTAATTAAATTATTATAAGAAAAGACTAGAGGCTCCAAAGCACTTTCAAATTTTTTCCAAACAGGAATACCTACAACAGCAACATTGTTTTAAACCAAAAAACAAAGAAACACCAAAGATCCCTATAATTGTTTCAAATAATTTACAAAAAAAAAATCTCCATAAGCTGCCAAAATATGGATACCCAAGAGTCTTCCGAATTAAAAAAAAAAAACACTGCGGCACTCAGGGCTTTTTCAAATTCACTCATAAAAAATAAAACACTAAAAACTTTTTCAAATTCATCCAACAACAAAACATCCGATTCCTTTAAATGTATATATTTATTCGAAAATAAAACACCAGGGGACATAAAATTAACTACGAACATTTTAAATGGAGGGTTTTTGTTTCCTTTTATTTTTGTTAAGTATTTTCTATATTTAAGGTTAATGGTTATTTGATGGTTATTCATATTACCTCTTTTTCAAAGGACACACTGACATATTGAAAGAACGAGAACAAAAAATTGAATAAGAGACAGTAATAAAATACACGTGTTCAAATTGACAAAAATTGAAATATAGTTATGTGAAAACTCTACAGTTTATTTTTTTTATGAACACTCTATATATCAGTGATATTATATTAGTTGATGTCATAACAAAGTGTGTACCTCTGTTTATCTCTCCATAAAAAATTGCAACACAAATCTTAAAAATAACGTTATTGTGATTTGTTTTGTGAACCCTTACATTGCTGAAAAAATTCAAAAAATTGAAATTGGTATTGCAAAGCTTAGCAACAGGCGAATATTTATAGCCCTCCAGCTTCGCCTTCTCCCTACACAGTGCATCCCGTAAAAATCGCACTACTCATTCTCTATATACAGGGTGATCAAAAAGAGTACAGTAATACTATACTTAAAGAATGTTTACTGAGCAAGGAAAAAATAATTTAAAAAATTATGGCGCTTATAAAATCTATCGGACTTTCGTTATTCAAAATAACTGTGGAAGTATCACCGTTTTCTTCATTTTACAATAAACAAAAAATAAAAAATTTATTCGGAATGAATCTGACAACAGTGGATAATTTTTCACCTGTTTTAATCTGTCCTTTTAAAACGACATTTTGTTTGTGTGACGTATTTAAAACAAAGGCATTTTTTAATGATTTTTCTCGAATATTATATATTTATTTCTAATTACTTTTTTTTCAACACATATATTGTTGGAAATTCTATATCCAATCATCTTGAGCAGGTACCTGGGGTTGTGAGAGGTGGGGGTGTGTCCCACCCACCCCATTTAGTCGGTACCGGTACACACAATTATGTAGTAAGAGTTCTGGAATAAATCCCAAGTACAACGGTCGCAGTGTTCACTTTTGGTCCTTCGAACCAATTCCTAATAATCAAAAACATTTTTGGTCAATTCGAGCCGAATATCCGAACCAGTGCCCGAATAGCGGTATAACAAATAAGTGAATAAGTGCGGCAAATCGATATTCAAAGCGTATCCAGAACTCCACGAAATCATAAATCAAGACACACGCCCAACATCCCAGAAGCGGATCATCATCAAGAGATTGCAGCAGCCAACATCCCAGAAGCGGATTATCATCGAGAGGTTGCAGCAGATCAAATCATCAAAAGGTCGGCTGATTTTATCCCAGAAGCGGATCACAATCGAAAGTTTGTAGCAGATCAAATCATTAAAAGGTCGGCTGATTTTATCCCAGAAGCGGATCATCATCGAGAGGTTGCAGCAGATCAAATCATCAAAAGGTCAGATCTTTCCTTTTTCTATCCTTCTAAATCATACGGTTCTAAATTCTTATACGTATCAATCGCCCTGTGCTTAAGTTTTACCTTTGTCGTTGCGCGTCCGTACTCTTCCGAAATGACCGAACTTACGAAGTTAAAAAATCAGCGTAAAATAATAAAGGCTGCAATAACGCGTATACAAAATAATGTAAAAGACGACGATAGCGTACCGGAATTAGATGCAAGGTTGTTAGATTTGACAGAAAGGTTAAAGGAGTACAATAATATTCAAAATCAAATAGAGTCACTTCAGATAATAGACGCGGAACATAATGAATCGTATTGGGAATCAGAAAATGATAAGGAACGTACCTCGGTTGAAAACCAATACTATAAAACTTTAGGTAAAATAAAAGGCATAATTATTAAGAACAGTCCGGCGACGTCGAACCCGTCGCTAACCCCTAACTCTACAACTATTAACATACATAATGATGGTAATAAACTCGAAGCCAATGAACATAGCGTAATTTTGAAACCTTTACCACTGCCTACCTTTGATGGCAAACATAGCGAATGGTTCTCGTTTTTTGATCTATTTAAATCATTAGTACACAATGACGGGAACATATCAAATATCCGCAAATTCCACTACTTGCGTAGTTGTTTAAAAGATGAGGCGTTGCGGTCCATCGAATCATTGGCGGTCCGCAACGAAAACTACAGCAAGGCAATTGAAACTCTTCAAAAAAGGTTTGAAAATAGAAGATTAATTGTTCAGGAACATATCATAAACATTTTAAACATACCCAGCTTGTTAAAATCATCGCACAAGGAATTACGGGAAATTATCGACACAGTTTCCAATAATGTCGCGGCCTTAAAGGTGTTAAATTTACCGGTCGATCAGTGGGACGCAATTTTAGTCGAAATTGTATTCGAAAAATTAGATTATGGCTCTAAAAAGGAATGGCAGTCAACACTAGACAAGGCAGTACCTACTTTCCTGCAATTTTCCGAATTTCTAGAAAAAAGGTGTGAAATATTGGAAGCGATGGATAAGTTAAAAACCAATAATTTACCATCCAATAAGTCCAAATCAATAATTTCTAGTCCTAAACAATTAAATATAAGACCGCAAAACTTTATTCAAAAAAGGTTTAATAATTCTAACGTAGTTTCCAAATTTAATTGCCTTTTGTGCAAAAATTCACACGCTCTTTATCAATGCAATGAATTTCTAAGCAAATCCGTTCTAGACAGAAACATTGTATCTCAAAATTTAAAACTTTGTGCAAACTGCCTAAGAAATAATCACAAAACTGAAGATTGTAAATCAACATTTTCATGTAAGGAATGTAATCAAAGACACCACACATTGCTACATAGCAATGAATTTGTACCATCCGCTAACACTTTACAAAGGCAAACCTGTAACCAAGTCCTTTTATCAACCGCAACAGTTTTTATTTTAGATAAAAGAGGAGATTTTCAAACATGTAGAGTGCTTTTGGACGGCGGCTCCCAAGCACATGTAATCACTAAGGGTTTATGTAATAAATTGGGTCTCACACCAACAACTGGAACCAAATTTATTTCTGGTATCAGTACCTGCAATAATCGAACACAAGGAAATGTGAACGTAACTATAAAATCGCGCGTCAGCGAATTTGCAACAAATTTCGATTGTGTTGTTCTTTCCAAAATTACTCTGCCGATTCCTAGCGTAACATTTCCAAAAGAAATAATTAATTTGCCACCAAATGTAACATTAGCAGATCCTAATTATAATATTTCCCAAAATGTCGATTTGTTAGTTGGAGCCCAATTATTCTGGAAATTATTATTAGACGGACCTATTTTATTAGGTAAAAATCTACCATATTTACAAAATACAAAACTAGGTCACATTTTGTCGGGCGAATTAATTACAACCATTCCCGCTCCAAGCGTATCGTGTAACTTGGTAAATTGTAAACCCATTTTTAATTACGTATTTCATCAGGACGAATATAAGACCAATCACTTAGAATGTGAAAAACATTCCGTAGAAAATACAACTAGGATGTCGTCAGAACAATTCGTGGTAAAATTACCTGTTAAAGACCTTCACTTGGGTGAGTCACGCCCAAGGGCTGTAAAGCAATTCTTGAATTTAGAGAATAGACCGGATAAGGACCATAAACTAAAATCCGGCGACAAAAAGTTTATGCTAGAATATCGCGGCTTAAACTACACAGAGCTCGTTCCTTTTAATACTTTGGAATTCCCAAATAGTTATTGCCTACCCCATCGTACTGTATTTGAACAAACAGATTATGTAAAGGTTTTAGGTTTTTATTGGAGTTGCGTTGGTGACCTACTTAAGTACCAAATAAATCTCCCGCCAATTAACTGTCCTCTAGCTGTTACAAAACGCTACATGTTATCTACGATCGCAAAAATCTTTGACCCTCTTGGTCTAATAAATCCAGTTATCGTTAAGGCAAAAATTCTCTTGCAAAACCTTTGGTCGCATAAATCGAATTCGGATGAACCTATACCAGTTGAAATTCGCGAAACTTTTATCAAATTTATTAAAACCCTTCAGAAATTGTCCAATTTCGAAATCCCGCGAAAGGTTCAAAATAAAATATTGCAGTACTTCCCATCCGTAGGTACGAAATGTCATTTCATACCCAGTAGGTTGGCTGATTTTGGGGGATTGTGGGGGCGTGTCGTACGAAGCGTGAAACATCACTTGCACAGGGTGATCGATAATGCATCGTTAACTTACGAGGAGTTTTATACGTTATTAACCCGCATCGAAGCTTGTCTAAACTCCCGTCCCCTGACACCTTTATCCCAAGATCCAAATGACCTCGAAGCTCTGACACCGGGACATTTTTTGATCGGCGAGCCGTTAACAACGCCAGTGGAACGGGACCTAAAGGAGATCCCTGTAAATCGTTTATCTCGATGGCAACGCGTACAGCAATTGCAGCAACATTTTCGGAGCAGATGGACCAAGGAGTACTTGGCCCAACTTCAATTCCGTCCCAAGGGTGACGTCGGAACTTTGGTAGTTCTAGTGGAGGATGGACTGCCCCCGCTACGGTGGAGGTTAGGACGAGTCGCCGAAGTTCACCCAGGTCACGACGGAATTGTGCGGGTTGTATCCAAAAAAACTATTACGGGAGTGGTGAAACGCGTGGTGACAAAGGTGCGCATTATCCCTAGCGAATGACGATTTTTGTGTTGCCGGCTGTGCTTCGCGAATTAGATTCTTGTGATGATTATTATATATATACTTTTTATGTTTTTATGAATTTATAATAGCATGTATCACTATTCAGATGCCCCCCTCCAATTGTTTTGAAGTTAAACCTTCAACGGGGCCGCCATGTTGGAAATTCTATATCCAATCATCTTGAGCAGGTACCTGGGGTTGTGAGAGGTGGGGGTGTGTCCCACCCACCCCATTTAGTCGGTACCGGTACACACAATTATGTAGTAAGAGTTCTGGAATAAATCCCAAGTAAAACGGTCGCAATGTTCACTTTTGGTCCTTCGAACCAATTCTAAATAATCACAAACATATATTATTATTAAATAATTTCTAATAAAGTTGGCTGCATTTTGATTTTTGAACCAATAATGAACAATATTGACAATATTTTGTACTAATATAAACATTCGAAATATAAATATGTGTACAAATAATGATAAAAGAAAAAACCCACTTTATGCAATAATTTATAACCTTCATTTTCCGCTGAATACATTTTTATATTACTCATAAAATCGTATTTTACTGTGAATTACAAAAACTCTCGTTGTATTTTTATTTTTATTGTATTTTTTATTAACTTTTTGCCAGGTGTTTTATAAAAATTGTTAAATCTAGCCTGGACTTTTTCGTTTTCTACCACTCATAATAACGAATAAAAAAGATAATTAAATATATAGCTTTAACGTGAGGATCGGTTAATTCTGAGAGAAAATTAAAATGTATAGTGATCCACTCAAAAATTGTAATGGAGACACAAAATTGTCTAATTTGATTAACAGCAACTTTTACCGTATTATTTTTTAATCTGGACATAAAGGGGTGCTCTGGAAATAAAAGATTGGAAAAATTTGATAAATAATTTACACAGCATGATCAACAAGTACTGTTTCAGTTGGTATCAATGATTTTTGCTTGAAATTGTTAGACTTGTCACTCCACTTTACTTCCTATTGTCAAAACTGACATGGTTGGTAGTGAAGTCAAAATTTATTATTGATTAATATTATCAAAATATGATAACCGAGCTTTTTTAAACACTTAAAAGTGCAATCAGGTTTGGCAATAGCACACCAAGAAAATTCTATCAGAATTGGTTAATTCTATTGCCAACTCAAATATTACTTGTTAACACGTTGTATATTACATATATTATTACAAAAAAGTAATTAAACTGCTCCCTAAGTCTTTCACATATTTTCTTTCCAAGGTCATCTCGTATGTCAAATTTTAAAAATCATATTAGGCGTTTTTGCTCGAATAATTTTGATATTCTTTGGTTAATGTGTCTCAATGTAAATAATTTATGGCTTTTAATTAGATCGCGTAATTAAGCAAAGACAACCAATTTTAGGTAGTCTAATTAATACAAACTTCATTAAGTAAATTAGGTGGTACCATTATCTTTGCGCATAATGTTTTCATTACAACTGTTGCGTTGCTTAATCATCACATTGAATATCAAAATATATTTTCGTCTCGAATTGTATAAGCTTGCATTTTCCGCTTGCGGCAGCTACTGAAAATTTTATGGCCCAAAGAATTGTGTGCTTTGTTAACAAAGCGGCTGGAAAAACTTGCTTGAGTATTCTGTATGTTTTAACAGCTAATTCTTGTAATATCAGCTAATTAAACTCACATAAACACTTTGCAACTCCGTACTCAACAGAGCGCGTAATCTTTATTATCTCGACTGCCCCACTGGGACCATTCGCCTGGTATTAGCTACCAACTAAATTCACGTTTTGCATCGTTAAAATCTCCAGCTTTTATTTCTTTTTCCCCATTTGCATAATTTTTACTTGTTGTTATCACGTAATATGATTTGTTAGCCATGCTTGAACAAGAACGCCAACGAATCGAACAACTGACCGCCGGCTGGGACGATCCGACTCAAGTAGACTGGGGGACCGAAGACTCCTCAGAACCAGAACCCATCATGCGCCAAGAATCTACTCCTTCCGTACCTCTTCTCAAATGTACAGCTCTCTACTCATATACGGTAGGTTTACACGTGTGTGATCTGTTTACGACTAAGATTTTTATGCAGGCACAAAATCCAGACGAACTGACAATTGTAGAAAACGAACAGTTAGAAGTGGTAGGTGAAGGTGACGGCGACGGGTGGTTGAGAGCAAGGAATTACAAGGGCGAAGAAGGATACGTACCCCATAATTACCTAGACGTGGAGAGAGAACAGACAGCGTCGACGCCAGGATTAGTCAATCAAATTTCTTTCTCTTCGGTCGATTACACCGTAGACAACGAAGAGGATGTGCAAGTGACAACCTCGGAGACAAACCAGTCGCCAGAGCAGGTGTCTGTGATATCCTTGGTGAGTGCTCGCCCGGCGCATCCACCATTTCGTGTCTCGTTAAATTGAATTATTTTCTTCCGATTTGAGTATGACTGTGTTGCTAGATTTTCGATAAACGTTTTTATTGTGAAATGTTTATTGAGATGTCATAATATTTTTTTCTGATTTAAACGGATCAGTACAGGTGTCCTAGACGTCGCATGATTGAGTATCAGATTCTAAACTCGTAATAAATCCCCAATACGATTTTTCGTTGTCTAATAAAACACTACATTAAAACAGTTTAGCTCAATTGGTATCAAATAATAATATGTTAACCAAAAAGGTACTAAGCGACACGACCGAAATTTGCACAAACTATTAATGATAGAAGCAAATTTTTGTGTTGGCATCCATGCTAGTACGTCAGTTCAAAGTTGTCAGTTTTGACATAAGGACGGCTGATAAACGTGCTGATTGGTTGAAATGATGGCAACCGTCATAAATATCACTTTGACAATGAGATATGGTATCACACAATTTTAAATAGGTTTCCAATCTGACAAAAAAATTATTAATAACTGTGATTTTTTAGTCAGGTGTTGGCAACATATTTAAAATTTTATGATGACATACCTGATTGTTAAAATGAAGTTTAGGACACCAAATCATTTTCTCATAACGTTCGTAAGGCGCGTAATTATAATCAGTATTATTATTATTAGTTGAATTGAGCAGAATCTTAGTGTAATAATAATTCTTCTCGCTTAAGGGACACAAAACAAAATGGGAAAAAATTTTAAAATGACCTTTGAAGAGATTCGGAGTGATCATACATGGGAAAACTTTCTACAAAACTTTTTTAGCAAGGTTAACAAAAAGCAGATTTTTTAGCCACTTGCCGATAGTTCTTAGGTTATTTTGAAAAATGTCACAGTCATAAAAGAATTTACAACTTGGACTAGTTTGAAATCATCGGCGAATAAAACTTTTCGATATGAACGTTCGCTATTATAATAAAATAAAAGTAACAGTAGAAGAACTAGATTGGATTCTTATAAATGTCAGCAGTTGGTCTAGTAACATTTCAAAACTGTATGTTGTTGATGACCTTAAAAACATATTGTTTATGTACATGGGGAATTACATATTGTTTAGTTTTCCTGTCATTTGCAATTTCACGCGAATTGCCTTTCTTGAAAGTCGAACAAATCGATGCCTTCTTTCGAGCGTCCGGAAATATCCTGGTTTTAAATATTACATTAAATATATAATGCAAGAGTTTTGCAGAACACAGTCTACAAGATCACTCACTCATTTGTTAAAGAGTTTTTTCCGTTTTCATTATTTACCTTTTTAAAATATTTACTGGCTGAAGCACTAATGACGGTTCAACATCTGAAATGTTATGTTAAAGTTAGAGGCACTACATTCCGTATTCATATGAGTGAAATAAATGAAGCAGAATACTGCCAAACAGGTCGAAGTAACTATCGAAATAATTAAAGTTTTCTTCTTGAGTTAACACTAACTTTACACGATGTTAATATTAATACACGATTGTTAGAAGATAAATATTGTACCTGAAGAACTGCATTATTTCATTTAAACACATTTTTTCAGTTAGCCATTAACTATAATTCAGCTTTCCAAATTTGACAGATAGACCAAATTGCACTGTTAAATTCCAAAATGACATCACGAACATTGATACCAAATGTCATTTTTTCATGCGTTCTACAGGAAGTGTAGAAAGTTAAAGTATTTTATTACAAAATTTGAATCGATTAAACTGTTTTAATTCTCGCTAGCTTTCGGAAATAGTTGAAGAATAGTGGAAAATGTCAAAAGTGCGAAGATCAGTTTAATCTTATCAAATACTAGCCCCGCCCACCCACCCTCTATTTCCTTAGCCTTAGAGGATGTTATTTGCCAAAATTAGTCTTTTGTTAGAAAGTACTAGCCCCGCCCACCCGCCCTCTGTTTTCTTGGAAAGTATGTCATTTGCCAAAATCAGTCTTATCTTAGCAAGTACTAGCCCCGCCCACCCGCCCTCTATTTTCTTGGAAGGTATGCGATTTGCCAAAATCAGTATTATTTTATCAAGTACTATTTAATTATTCTTTAATAAATTATTTTGCCACTTCAGTATATAATGTAGTACTTGCTAAGATAAGAGTGATTTTGGCAAATGACATATCCTACAAGGAAAGAGAGGGCGGGTGGGCGGGGTTAGTACTTGGTAAAATAAGACAATTTGTGGCAAATGACGTACTCTTTAAGAAAATAGAGGGTAGGTGGGCGGGACTAGTATTTTATAAGATAAATTTTCAACTAATATTCTATGAAACTAGAAACGCAATGATTTCCTCTCAAAAAAAGCCATTTGGAGCGGTTTAAAATTTTTTGGAAATTTTGGGGATTTTTGGAGTCTTTTCTTCGCATTTCTCAGTTATTTGAAGAAAAATCGTCAAAAATATTTTAGATTCGTAATCTGCGTAAAATTATCTATAAGCGAACTATTTTCCATTTGGTCAGATCGTCTTTTAACTGTTTCAGACAAAAAAAATTTGGAAATTACGAAAAAATGTTCTCAATTTTCTCGCTAATTTTCGGAAATAGTTGAAAAATATTCGAAATTATCAAAAGTGCGAAGATCAGATTAATCTTATCAAATACTAGCCCCGCCCACCCACCCTCTATTTCCTTAGAGGATGTTATTTGCCAAAATTAGTCGTTTGTTAGAAAGTACTAGCCCCGCCCACCCGCCCACTATTTTCTTAGAGGATGTTATTTGCCAAAATTAATCTTATCTTAGAAAGTACTAACCCCGCCCACCCGCCCTCTATTTTCTTGGAAAGTATGTCATTTGTCAAAATCAGTCTTATCTTAGCAAGTACTAGCCCCGCCCGCCCGCCCTCTATTTTCTTGGAAGGTATGCGATTTGCAAAATCAGTATTATCTTAGCAAGTATTATTTAATTATTCTTTAATAATTTATTTTGCCACTTCAATATATAATATAGTACTTGCTAAGATAAGTCTGATTTGGGCAAATGACATATCCTACAAGGAAAGAGGGCGGGTGGGCGGGGTTAGTACTTGGTAAAATAGACAATTTTTGGCAAATGACGTACTCTTTAAGAAAATAGAGGGTGGGTGGGCGGGGCTAGTATTTTATAAGATAAATCTTCAACTAATACTCTATGAAACTAGAAACGCAATGTTTTCCTCTCAAATAAAGCCATTAGGAACGGTTTCAAATTTTTTGGAAATTTTGGGGATTTTTGGAGTCCTCTCTTCGCATTTCTCAATTATTTGAAGACAAATTGTCAAAAATATTTTAGATTCGTAATCTGCGTAAAATTATCTATAGGCGAACTATTTTCCATTGGGTCAGATCGTCCTTTAACTATTTCAGACAAAACATTTTTAGAAATTACGAAAAAATGTTCTCAATTTTCTTGCTAATTTTCGGAAATAGTTGAAAAATAGTCGAAAATGTCAAAAGTGCGAAGATCAGTTTAGTCTTATCGAATACTAGCCCCGTCCACCTACCCTCTATTTTCTTAGAGGATATGTCATTTGCCAAAATCAGTCTTATCTTAGAAAGTACTACTATGTGATAAGATCAGACTGATTTTGGCAAATGACATAGACCCTAAGAAAATAGAGGGTGGGTGGGCGGGGCTAGTATGTGATAAGATCAGACTGGATTTGGCAAAGGACATACGCTCCAAGAAAATAGAGGGTGGGTGGGCGGGGCTAGTACTTGTTAAGATATGACTTTTGAAAGAGTTGCTTAAAAATTTTCAGAAAATTCAGGGATATAGTTCCCGCCGTGCTGATTCTAAAAATAATATAGCCTGTTTTTGGTCACTGAGCACTATTTTGGAAATATTCATTATGAAATTTGAACTTTCTGGGATTTCTAAATTTGTAAAATTTCATTGGATGATTCTGAAAAACTGTTTGCGTATTCGAATAAGTGACTTCTGTGGCGCAAAATCTACGAGAAAATGTATTTAGTTAAATTTCGAAAATGCTCCAAAATGGGTCGAAATTGGTGTAAGTGGGGTATATATACTGAAAAATTTCATTTCTGAAAAGGTTGTTTAAAAATTCTACAATTGAACCACTGAACTATTGGATTTTAAAATTTTTCATTTATCCAATTTTATGTATGTGATTTTTTGTTAGGTTGGCAACATATTTAAAAATTGATGATAGCACACCTGATTGTGAATGAAATGAATGAAATTTAGGGCAACAAATCAGTGGCTGCCATCTCTTTATTAGTTTTTAGGCCCGCTCATGTCAAAATTGACAACTGTGTACCGAGATGCCAACATTGCTGCCAATAATTCAGAATCACCAACCCAAAAATTTACTTCAGTCATTAATAATCACCCGGTACTTAAAAATACAGGATTTTCATAAGTGAACATTATTTTCTACCATTTTTAAATCATGTCAAAACCCTGTATGTATAATTTTTCGTATTACTGAAACACTTGCTTTTAAATCAAATTAAAATAACTTTCGAGGACTAATTGTTAGAGGGGAGGAAGCGAAAGAGTATACACACTCTAGAATTGTGGTTCGTTACATATATACAAATTTGCATGGCAAACCTATTAATAATAATTTTAAATTAAATAGGATATAAATAATAATTCAATTTAAACATTATTCACAGTAACCTCTTCGTTGCTCGGAAATGATAAAGGATTTAGACAAGATTTAGGTCTTCAGTGACAGATTAATAGTTTTCCGTTTAGAATGGAAGTCCTGGGTTTGAATCAAAATTCCATACAATAATTTTTTCTGAAATTCTATTGTGAAATTATTAAAAAAATTAAAGAATTCTGTACACGTTGAAGATTTTGTCTAAAACATTACTACAACTATACAAGTAGCTGTAATATTTACAGTACACAGTGATAAATTGAAAGAAATTTTCTTTTCAAAATTAATGATTGTTTAATGTCGCATTTACTAGTTTCAGTTCAGTGAATCCCTACGTATTTGTTACTACTAACAAATATATCTAAAGTTGGTAATTGTATTCAGAATCTCTTGAACTACCACCCTAAAATCTATTTCCTACAACAATAGATTGATAAAAATTTATAATCGTCGATCATCTGACATGAAACATCCTGTATATTATTAAACAAGTAGTGTCGATATTTCCACAATGAATGAAATATTTACTATTAAACCAAATTTAAAACACTTGTTTGTTGACACATATTATCGGGCAATCGAGCATAACTCAAATTGTTTATATTAGATACAGTTAGTGATTAACAACAAAACGTTGTATTATTAATGACATCGGAATGAGGTAGATTGTCAAACATTCACATTTATGCGTTTAAATTAATTATATTTAAACAATTTATAATAATAATTGTGTTATCATTTAATTATCTGTGCTATTTCTGTTGCTATTAACCTTTTAATATAAATTAAAAACACGAACCTGAACATAACTCCATGCGTATAAAATATATTTATGTGACGTCATTAGATTCAGACTATTTTTCTAATTTCTCTCATTTAAAATTACATTTTAGCAACCAAAAGTACCCGAATCGCCCCCAGCAATGTACTGCTGCGCTCTGTACGACTACGACGGTGAAGGCGACGAAGAACTAACCTTCGAAGAAGGCCAGATCATCAAAGTACTAAGCAAATGCGCCCACAGCGTCGACGACGGCTGGTGGAAAGGAGAACTGGAAGGTCGGGTCGGCAATTTCCCTTCCTTAGTAGTAGAGGAGTGCGACGAGTATGGGGAACCATTGACGAACCAGTGGGACGAAACACCGCCTCAGTCCGCACCCCCAGTTTTTACACCACCGGAGGTTCCAGATTTTTTAATGGGGGCACAAGTAAGCGTTGATTTTAGTTTTACTCATAGTTAAATATCTCCTGGTGTTGGGGACATAGGTGATAATCACCCAACCTACGCCCTCGGTGGAACAACCGCAACAGCCACCACCTGTACCTAAGACACAAACCGATGTGCCACCGGGAGAGGGAGGCTTTTCTATGGTGCTATCCCGGGTCCAACACCAACAATACGGGAGTCAATTTGAGGAGGAAGTTCCAAGTGAGTACGCTAGAGTGCACTGCTATCATCAGAACTTACCCTGACACGCTTTTAAAAATTAAGTCAAAACAAATTGTAAGGGAACTCTACCTACATTCTTTGGTTCAAAGTTAGCAAAATTAAAATTATTTTTAATAGAAATTTATCTCTCTAGTCCATAACTTGGACCACTTTCATTAAATGTCCTGTATATTTAGTAACTGGTTATAGGGTCGTTCCATATGAAAACATCAAATTTGAATACAAGAGTGCGGCGCATGATTTTTAATTTTGACGAAAAAAATTGACGATCTTTTAGGTAACCAATCTGAAAAACCGTCGTCATTGATATTTTTTTATGCTTCACTTTCGATCCGCAGCCCATAGAAGTCTGAAGTTGTGACATTTTCAAACTCTTCTGTTATGGGCTCTAACTTTTTTCTATAACACCATTGATCTGATAGAGTAGAGATTTTTTTCAGTCGTGTAGTACTCTTACAATACATTTTCTTAGAGAAAAAATTGCTCGAAATTTATAAAGTTTCAAAACTAGTCTATAATTTAAGGCGAGAATAATTTTTAAGGAAATATACCAAACCCAAAGCAACAATGGAGCATTTCAGTTTTTCTTGTGAATACACACAACAACTGGCCCTTATGTTACTTAGCAATAAGGTTTAACATCCAGCTATATTGATTTAGAGTGAAATTTAGTTTGAAATAATTCAAATCCTCTTCATTTGTTCCATTGCTATTCACTTCAACTGATTAAACTGTGTGATACCACCAACAGAAGCAAACACAATACTTGTTTGAAACAGAAATAGATAATACAGAAAAAAATTCCGTTGGTGTATTTTTGTCCAAAATATGGATACCGGAAGTTATAAATACAAAGGTACGTTAAAATTATACGGGTGTTTTCCCCCGTGTACATAACGGGCTATTCCTCCCAACATTGACATTCTTTTTAAATACCCCAAACGCCTATACCACCTCCCAGTTTCTATTATGCGTAGTGAACTCATTCTGTCTCATACATTTCCATGCAGCGATCGATGTCCCAAGCGTCGAAGTCGTTGACGAGGTATGTCTTCGGCCCTTGTTTCTATCTCTATCAGTCCTATCCCTGTAACCCTCCACCACCAAATCACACTCATCACCCTTTTTTCGCGCAGGATGACCAATCAGGCGCTCCCCCCGCTCCCAAGTCAGACGACTTTAGCCTCGGCGTGGCCCAGATCGTGATAACAGCAGCAACACCAATGATGGAAGAACCGGAACACCCATTCCCTCCGCCCGAAGAGCCGCCCGTGAACCACCGCGACGAAGAGATCGACACGACCATCCCCGAAGAGGACGAGGAAGAGGCGGCCGAGGAGCCCTCGGTGCCGCCACCACCGCCGCCGCCGGCACCCGCGGACGACCCCGACGACGCGGACGGCCAGGGCGGCGACTCGACGCCCTTCGTGGTCAGCAGCAGCACGGGCAGCGACGGGGAGACGACCGGCCCCAGCACGGCCGAGAACTCGGTGAGCCACGTGGCGCCGCCGCCGCCCCCAGACGCCGAGCCCAAGCAGGTGGTTGGCGGCAGGGCGAGCATACCCGACGAGCTGGAGCCCCACCAGCTGGCGAGGCTGCAAGACCTGAAGGAGTCCAACGCCTAGACGTAGATCTTCGTACGCTTCTAGTTATACGCATCCGTGACGGACGACGCTGGACTGTTGTGTGTTGTTGAATCGCGCGTATATTTGTACCTAATTTGTTATTTGTTAGAGTATATTGATATTTTCACTTTAGACTAAATAGGTGCTAGTTTACCGGTTGAATTGGTTACTATTGTTGAAATGAGAAAATGAGATTTTTTTCTTAGAAGGGGTCAAGGGAATGTATGGGGATGAGTTAAAGGTGGTTTAAAGTGTATATATATGTCAATCTTTTAGGTCAATCGGCAAAATTGTTGGACTGCCATTAGCGATTGTAGTACAGTCAATCCCGCACGAAACCGTGAACTTTGAGTAGGCAGTGTAAAATTGATTTGTGGGGACTCGATATTCAAATGGGGTGCAGTAATTTTTTTGGTTTATCTCTGTAACATTTACTTGTGACAAAAGAACTGTAACAAGCATTTTTGTAGATGATAGCATTATCTACGACTTTTATTGATAACCTAAAAAACTAGGGACGAAAATTTTCAAGTTGAGATAACTCAGGTAATTTGAATTCTAAAAAAGAAGACGAATTTACTATTTGATTACAAACTTGTGTTACAAACCAGTTTGAAAGGGCGGATTTTAGTGGTGTTTCATTTTTCTAGTCATAACTTTTCTATTATTAATATTGTACTGAAGAGTTATTAATAAAAATTGTAGATATTTATATGATCTACAAAAATCCTGCTTACAAATTTTTTGTTAGGGTCACGGTTACGATGTTCAATGAAATAAATAATTGCATCCTTATTTCCAAGATATGTACGGTTGCCTACTTTTTAACTCCGGATTGGCTAGACTGGATGATTATTACAAAGCTGCAAACCTTTACGTTACATAGACTCTCTAAAATTCTGAAGGTATGTAACTTTTACCTCGATTCATTTTTCTTTGGAAGATATTAAAATTAACATTCTGAAATAATTTTTCATGTCTATGGGACATAATGACAATTGACAATGATAGTTTATTCTATGTACAAAATCCAAAATGACCTACTAAAATTCTACATTTAAGAATAAGCAATGCTAAGCAATACCAACTACCATTGTGTGCCCTATGACGATTACAGATTTAATAAAGATGTTAAACTAGGTCTCAAAATGATCAGGTCGGTATTTTGCATGGTTAAACTGGGCCCTGAAATATGATATAACTTGTTCCTACAAATTTTTAAACTTACAAAATTGTCTTATAAACAAGCTATTAAATAACTTCGATGTAATCTTGACTACAATACGTAAACTACTTACTAAATAAAAGCTCCAAAATCTATAAAAGGAATTTTAATAATTGTGTGATAGAATATCTTGATCACAAGAATTTGTAAGATTTTGTATATTATACCGGGTGTCCCAACGGTCTGTAACGGTGCAGTCTAAAAGAATTACCAAACATAACTAAAGGAATACTTCTTAAACGTTAATCACCAAGGTTGTACTTTTTTAAAACGAACGCCCTGTATATGTTTACAGATTTAGATTACTTATGACAAAAGCAAAGAAATGTCAGATATGAGGATATTTTTATCGACAGTTTTCCAGATATTTGCAAATTTATCAACAAACTTAGTATCAAAATAAACCTCGAAAAATTTATAAAATATGTATAGGTGTCATTTAAAATTTTTTTATTGATTTTTTGTGCATAATTCAGACCGTCATCTCTAAATATTGCGGAATTGAGGAATATATAGGATATTGTATTTAAAAAATGGTACGTAACTTTTCAAATCATTTTAAATTTTAGTCCTAAGTAAGTTCTACCAAACGGCGTAAAAAATGTTTCTCATAATTAGCAATATTCAAATTCCATTAAATCACACAATGTAATTTATTTTTAAGTATTCTTTCGTCTAAATATGTCATCGCAACCCATTTCAGAAAGCTAAAAGTTGTAAAAAGAACAGCCATCAAAAGTTTGTCATTTGAAGTGCGAGAAGTTGATGATTAATATTGTTACACTAAAAATTAGAATTAATATTTCCAAAAAATCTACTATATAATGTTCTTTATTGGGAAGACAAATAGATTTATTTGTTCCTAAATCATTGTTTCTCTTTGTAGAATTTAAATTGTACAGGCGTTTCTACTCCTCCTTCTAGCCAAAATTTTTTGCTACCTAACCTACACCATCTATTTTTTTTTTTTATTTTAAATTATTCATCTGAATGTTTGATCTAGCCTAAGCATATTGCTATTTCGTAATAATAGAAAATATTGTCAAATTAATAATAACACTAGAACCAACATAATTACGAAGTTTAAATAACTAAATAAATAGATTTGACCTTGATGTGGCACTAAATGGCTGCTGCGCCTATTTATTCTCATAAATGAGTCTAAGTTACAAAACAGACATTAAAATGTCACAATCTAAAAATACACTTAGTTGAAGTTACAATCAGATAACAAAAAAGGGGCACACATGATGAAATGTAGCTATACATAACTACACACCTAACCTCGTTATAACTGTAAAAACATTTGAAAGCATCCTTAATTTTTCCAGAAGTTGAGGACAAATTTTCCTCTCTTCTAATTTTTTTGTGTTTTTCCAAAATTATTAATTTCCTTTTTTGTGAATTTCGTGTAAACGATAACGATTACGCATAAATGAAAACACATATATAACAGGGCTCTAAAGGCGCCTCAATGGTAGAAAAATTTGCGTAATGTTTCACAATATTTTTGCTATTTTTGGGTTTGTTGTTTTATGCAATGTGTATCAGATTATGATAACATCCATGATCTATATTACCTAATCAAGGCACGTGTGAATATGTTATCATAGCTAACATTGTTGATTCATAAACACGCCCGAATTGTTTTACCAATAAACCAACTTTTCAGATCCAACTTAAGTCACAAAAAGTTCTCTTTGATGCCATGTAATTCAAGCTTGAATAATAATTAATCTTTGACGATTAAAACAATCGAAAACATTGAAAGAGGTTAAAAAACTTCAAATATTTGTAGTACTAACCTGATATATATCTCTTACTAAGATTAAGCTTCTAAACATCCGAATTTAATTATTAAGTACAAAGTGTCCATTTTGCAAAAATAACAATTCAATAAAAATTTAGGCGGAATTTGCGAATATTTTATATATTTTCGGATACAGCCGGTATTTTGTTATCGTTCCAAAAAATCACTAAATATTTCTGTAAACAAGTTCTTTTAGTGCACATATTGCCGGTCTAATTAATCCAACTACAAATATTATTTATTTTTAATAAAAAAAATAGTATCTATAAATTTAGAAGAGTTGTAACAAAAGATGTCCAAAGTTCAATTCAACTTTAATTTTTCTTTGTAAATATTCTACTAGATAGTACCTAGAAATGGAAACAACATTTGTTTTTTTTTTTTTTTAATTAATTCAGTATTTCTAAGAGTAAAAGTTACCACTCTATCTACCTCGTAATTTTCACGTTTTACAAGATCACAGTACAAAAAATATATAGGCACGTATTATATTTAAACCAATTCTACTAACCCTTTCTTTCTCAACCTTTACCCTTTACTAACACCATTTTGACGATTTTACTCACCGGCATTCTTGCTACGTGCCTCAACTATCTAGCTTTTAAGTCCAAATCTTCACGTTGATCTTATAAAACTCGAATTTTGTTATTTTATTTTACTGCACTCAATTTCCGTGCACCTTACTTTATAACTGATTTGCACTACTATACATCACGTTCTTTATCCATTGGCGGCAGACTATACTCTAGTGTTTTCCCTTCCAGAAAATCTAAATAATTTTTCTCTTGATCCTAAACAATGTAGAGGAAGTCACTGCCCGTCAGTTTATTATATTGTATAAGTTGAAAAGGACTTGTAATTTAATGGGAGTACCAATGGCAACAGTGCCAAAATATATTTAATTAAAAACAAGAAGTACAAATGTAATCGCACACCCCATACTCAGCGAACTGTTTAAGCATCCATTGCTATAAAGAAGTATTACATTTACAACCATTTCAAGTGATTTGAAAATTATTAAAATTGAAAAATATTATCTTTAGAACCACATAGACAATAAACACAAATTTTTGGTTTTAATAAGTCAAACATTAATAATTATGATGTCAAAATATCAACATTTTGACCAATGTTAGACATTGTTGTTATCCTAATATGTATGCATACATGTTTCTGAAAGGAAGCACAACTTACAAATTACGCGTCATTTCAGGTATAAATTTTAAACATAAAACAATTGAAGATTTTAAGATAAGTGAAGCACCTAATTGACTTCTACATTTTGTAGGCAAACATTAGCCAAGTATTTCTTAAATATATTACATTATAAATTTAGTAAAGCTACTTTGAAAATGTTAGAAAATGACGGATTTCAAATTATATAAAGGTAATTCTAAATTAAGGAAATATTTCAAAACTGTTCGTGTATTTAATTCCACACAATTATGTAACTTTCCTATAACTGCTGCTTTGCATGTTCCAATCGTAATTTGTTCAAAAAACGTTAACCATTCATTTGATAGCTTCCTTCATCAATATATAAAGCTGTCATTATTTCTTTAATAAAACATCCTGTTGTTAATTAATAAAAGTTGTATGATTTATTTTTACTTTTGTTGTTAGTTTTAATGACTACATCTTTATTTCACACACACTGATGTTTTTGTTTTTTAAAAAATTCTTTATCGCAGTTTGATAGAACCCGGTGGGCCACAATTTAAAATAATTTTCAAATATACAGGGTGTTCCGTTTGAAAGTTACGCACCATAATAACAACTTTCCGTAAAACCGGCACACTATTTATCTTGTAAAATACAAAATGACAAAACATTTCAAGAAAATTTGGAACGAAATTGTTTGCAGCTTTATCGTGACTGTCTGGCTTCCCATTTGCCGATTGGTTTAATCTTTCAAACTCTTTGCTTTAAACTTTTGTACTTATGCCAAAACTATATCAAAATGTCTTGAGCTTTAGCTTCAACCGAAATGGCCTCACCATACATTCCATTTATTCCTGCACAATTCACGAAACGTCTAAAGTGTTTTCCAATATCGATCAACAGTGTTTCTTTTCGTCAAGACTTCGAGACAATCTGTTCTAATCAGCTTGATACTTAATCGTGTGGACGGTTTTACCTAATCAAGATATAGGCCTGTGGCACAGAATGACCGCAATGGGCCAAAAACCGTCCCGAACCTGCATAATAAGATAGCCATCTCCCAAGATGGAGCCATTCGATATTTTGCTAATGAAGTTCCACTCGAGTCAATTCTGTTTTTGTATTTTTGCAATAATGTACTCGCATCATATTGTCGCACCAAGCGTAGTTCTAGTTTCCTTAAATAGGGCGCTGGTAGATTTGCTAGTACTAAGATTAAATGACTGATTATTTAAGTAACAAATACTCTATGACTAAGTCAAATGAGCGCACCAGTATTTCGGTGCGTGTTAAGTGTATAGTGAAAAAAATCAAGCGTTGTTGCCTAATTAATAAACATTTTAGATGTTTCTGTATATTTAGGGAGGGATGAATGGTGTCTAGTTAACGAGAAATCGGCAGGATGCACTAATATAAACTGCGGGTACCGATACCATTACTGCATTAGTGTTGTACCTAAAAAATAACTCCTCTCTTATAGTTTATATTGGGTTTACAACGTTTTTTATGTACCTTGCAATGTTCCAGATGTTTAGCAATAAGTGGTTTAGTTTGTAAATAGTATTTATACGATAATAAATTCATCCAGATTTAGTGTGACAGTATTATTTGTTCGATGGTTGTTTTGATATCGCAATTTTTGTGTCACAGATCCGTCTTTTGTTGTGTGCGTTTTAACGTTGTCTGTGAAGAGGCTCCACAAGGTTTTTTGTATACTGAATAATTCCGCGGACAAGGTTAAAAAAGATTTGTACAATTATGAGATATTTCAGGCTGTTTTACGCGATTGTATTGAATTCCCCGTCTTCTTTCAGCGGTGCCTTCTTATTATAAACTTCAATCTCTCACTTTGTAGATAATATGACTATCTGTAAGACTTGGTTTCAGATCTGATTAATTCATTAACCCGTTCTATGTAAACTGAAATATTATGAAATACAGAATTTATGTAGCTGAAACTGTGTTTTACTCGATCGGGAAATAACATTGTTTTTAAAGTCAAACTTTCAAATTGACAATAATCTGACAAGACGGAAATTCTATCAAAGACAAATGATCGAAAATCCGTGGCTATACTTGATCATGTTTTTTATTGCTCTCTCGTCGGTACTTCACAGTGGCAAATTTTGTTGATATTTATTTTAAATCTGGACTAAATTAAAATAGGTGTTTCCAGCTGGCTAATTTATTCTTAAAATAAATAAAATAATTCTGTGACAGGAATTAACTATTGTTGACTCGTTTATAAAGACAAACGTTCAAAGTTTTACAACTTACGTTTATTATTATAAGATAAAAGTAAATTTGAAACTGTATGTGGTTTCTGTATGGTTTGGAAACTACTTATAGAATAAACTTACTATGGTCAAAATTAATTGCATTTCTTTAAAACGTTGAAACAAGACAATTTGTATTTCTATTTGTGCTCTTTGTAAGTTGTTGTATCTAGTTGTGACGTCATTCAGTTTCGAACTGTGACGCCATATGAATTCTTTCAAGTATAATATACTATATTGCTTATGTTGTACTTACAATTATTACATTTAAACGCTCCAATAGTTTAAACAATTAAAAAAAAAGTTACGAAAATCTTGATAAAACAAGATTTCTTAATGATTTCTATATGATTCTTGATAAAACAACAAACAAAATTCATAATCAGTAAAGAATCATCAGTTTGTTTATTATACCGGTTGTCTGGAAAATGGCAGATTAACTCTTCAGTACGTTTTGTACGGAGGTTTCGGGAGTCACAAAAATTAATAAAAAAATCAAAACCATAAACGCACTAAATATTTGCCTCTAGTATACCTACTAAGATAAGAGTGATTTTGGCAAATGAGATATCCTCTGAAAAAAGAGAGGGCGGGTGGGCGGAGCTAGTATACTAGACGCAAACATTTAGTGCGTTTATGGCTTCATACCAATTTAACTCCCATTATAATTAAGTAGGCCATCACAGTCGGATGTCGTACACCCGCTTACTGATAACCTACCTGAAAAGACTTTTTCTGGTAAAAACACAGGGCAGCACTCTCTAGGCCGTCCATGACACGTGGCATGGTTTGCATTTGCTAAGTTTTATGAAGTACTGTAAAGTACTTTAAACGTCAAAGCCATGAACCCACTAAACGTTTGCGTCTAGTATACCTACTAAGACAAGAGTGATTTTAGCAAATGAGATATCCTCTGAAAAAGGAGAGGGTGGGTGGGTGGGGCTAGTATCTGATAAAATAAGACCGATGTTGGCAAATGACATACCCTCTAAGAAAAGAGAGGGCGGGTGAGTGGAGCTAGTACCTGTTAGGACTGATTTTGGCAAATGACGTATTCTATAAAAAAATAGAGGTTGACCGGCTTAGTATCTGCTAAGATAAGACTGATTTTAGCAAATGACGTATCCTCTAAGAAATTTAATTAAATTATTATAAGAAAAGGCACTAGAGACCAAAGAGCACTTTCAGATTCTTTCCAAATAGAAATACCTAAATGGGGTCCCAAAATTAACTCAAAAACAGGTCACGTCAAAATTTTCCAAAAACACCAAAGGCCTCCAAAATTGTTTTAAATAATTTACAAAAAAAATCTCCATGGGCTCCCAAAATAATACACCATAGGTTCTCAAGAGTCTCCCGAATTAAAAAAAGAACACTCAGGCACTCAAGACTTCTTGAAATTCGTAAAAAATAAAGGAGTAAAAACTCAAAAGATTTTTTAAGTTCATCCAGCAACAAAATACCAGATTCCTTAAAATTTATTCAAAAATAAAACATCAGGGGACCTAAAATTAACTGCGAACATTTTAAACGGAAAGTATTGAAAACTTTGACAATTTTTAACTGCTTACTCAATTTTTGCTTTATATCGGGTAAACGTTGTTGTCAAATGGAATTTTATCAAATTATTATTAGAAAAAGAACACAACAACTTTATACATTCTAACTGAAATGGTAATTAAATGTGGATTTTTTAAATATTTTTCCCAGACTCACCAGTTGCTTGTCACGAACGTAGCGGAGAGTTAATCCGCCATTTTCCAGACACCTGGTATAAGAAATTTTTATACGATTGTTTGTATTCTCTGGTTAAATAAAATGTGAATATTTCTAAAACCATGGAAGAGAAAAATACATAAGATTTGTTTAAAAAACCGTGAGAGTACTATCCAACATTGAAAAAAATAATTGTGATGTGAGAGGCTCAAAAGTGGATGAAGAAGTGAAGAAACGTAAAAAGAGCGTAATTGTACATACAAATTGAGCTTTTTCGACAAATACCATAAGTTTTGAAATTATTGAATTTATTCCACACTGTATATACAGTCGCGACCAGAAAATCTTTTCATTTTCCTGTCATTTTGAAAATTTTGATGTAGTCCATGCTTTATCACTTTGATATTTGAAGTTTAAAAGATTTGTCACGTCGCATCCAGCGTCAAAAATGACAAAACTAAAAAATAAGGTTATTACAATACTTAAAGGTGTTTCACACTTTGTGACAGAGGAATGACACTGACGTCCAAAATTTTCTTGCCGCGAACGTACAGTTGCCGCCAAAAAATTTCAGACGTCAATGTCATTCAGTCGTCAGATAGTGTAAAACAACCTTTAAATATTTGACAGTCATTTTTAACTTTTACATTTGACACTTACATGAATGTAGCTGTAGCGTAAGCTGGAATTTTGAAAGATTGACATTCCAGCTGTCCGAAATAATGACAATAAAGCATAGACTACATTAAAATTTTTGATATGACAGAAAAGTGATGTTTGAAATTTTTTGTCGGAAACTGTATTTCTACAAAATAATAAAAATTATTTTGTTACCTGGCAAGAAGTTGAAAAACCATAAAATTTTTCAAATTTTAACCTAATTTCTTGTGAGGCAAATGTCAAAAGCTATGTATATTACAAAAAAGCAAAAATTATTAGCATGTAATTTTTTTAGCTTTGAAGCACAACCAATACGTATTTTCTTACTTAATATTTTTTTGTGATGAGGTCATCATTTTATCATAAAGAGACTAATAAATAAACACAAAGTAGCAAAATTTCTACTTTTATGCTATACTTGCCACTTTTTAATAGAATTTTATACTTTTTATACTTTTTATAACTAACAAAATTGAATGTTGAATTTTGCTACTTAGTTGTAGTAATAATAACTTAGTGATAATAGGTTTGGAATGTTTAAATTTCATCTGTGTTTCACCCGACATAATTTAACGTTTTCAGGAAACATTTTCTCTACGGCTTTAATTTTTACTTCTCCAGTATAAGCTAAGTAAGTACGGCAATAGGGTCCATCGGATGAACGGATACTTTCGTATTTTCTTGACGTTTCATGATCCCTATTAAATGAAAAGAGATGGGTCTCCCGTTCCCGTCTGTCTGCCTGCCTCATCTGTCTGACCGGCGTCTGGGTCGAATTTGATTTGACAGATAATCTCCCATTGTTGTCAAATTTTACGTGCGTTTTATAAATATTGTGTAGACGGTAAAACGCTAACCAAACATTGTCTAATCATCCCCACAAACAATGTGATGACGCTACCTCAAAGTTGTATATAGGAAATATCTTTTAAATTTTATAACATAGAATACTCCTACACATGTGGTTTATGAATCCGTGTTGAGTTTTTACCCTAGACGTCCAGACTTTTGAAAAAAAAAACTAAACTGTGTAACACCATTCTGCGATTTAATTTGAAACCGAAAAATCGAACGCTTTGAAATCTTGCAAACATTTCAACGTTATCGTAAATATGGCAACTTTTTATCTCCTTCAAAAATTGATGACGTCATCTTGAAATTTGGCTAAATAAACCCTATCTAAAATGTGCAAAATATGATGAGTTTATACTTGTGATTTATCAAAAATTAAAGAATAACTCAGTTTATTTTATTAATTATATCAGGAACGGCTCACTCGATTTTTCCAAATATTTGGAAGTACCGTGTTCTTGCAAAAATGTTGGTGACGTCATTACGAAATTTTGTAGTCCAAACACTGGCTTGAAACCTACGCCTTCTTTACCTTTATTTTAGGATTACATACATAACTTATAGGGATTATCATAAAAAAAAATAAAATTCGCAAAATTTGTTGTACTGTACTTCACGGCCGCGGGAAGTTCTCTTTAAATAACATTAGAAGATTGCTTTCCTTTTCCTTCACAATGTTTTCAACTCATTTTTCTGATGATATATTTATTATTGTTACGAAATAAACCCATAACCTCCCCAGTGCGACGCCTATGAGTGTTAAGTGCTAAGCAATACTGTGTTATCGAAAATTAAATGAATTAGTTTTGACGTTGCCGGTCAAGCTTTAGATGACCTGACCTGACCTGCCTTGACTTCAATAAAAACATTTTTTGCAGAAATTTAAAACACCAAATGAGAAAAAGTGATTAGATATTTCAAATTTCTGGAAATTATGTTTTTTATGAAGCACAAAATATTTTTGATTATCGAAAGTACAAGAGATAGACAAGGCAACGTAGTTTCAGTTAATTCTGCTGCACGTTTTTAATTTTTATTGTTTTTAATTAGGCACATTATATACAATTATGACGTATCAGTTACGCAATGGGGTCTATACACCTATACAACAAATTCCACATTCAACTCTAATTCCTTTTATTTTCGATCACACGGTATATTGTGGTGTAAACTATAAACTACTTCCACCCTAACAAAAATTGTATAAATTCTGAAAACTTTCACTACCACGAGGGAACTAAGTGGTAGATATATGAATGTACTCTAATATCTTACTCATTTATGACATTTTCGGCACCACAATGGATTTTAGTGTTATATGCAAACATGTTGATGATCATAATTTGTTTAGTATAGAATAATTTTATTATAGAATGTTATTTTTATTTTAATCAAAAATAGAAACTTATAGAACAGAAATACAGTGTGTTAATATAGGCAACCAACAAAGTAATATTATCGCTTCGCATAAAACAAATTTAAAGAATCTGCAAATGAACAAAAAAAAATACATTTTTAAGTAAACCCGAATACAAAAAATTTTCGAGACAAAAAAGTTTTGGAACTTTTCTGAAAACAACTTCCAGTTTTATTGCTTTAATTCTTAGTGAACAATTTTGTCTGCGTTGCCATCCCTAAGAAATTCTACGATCCGGCTCGAAGAATAAAAAATATATTCACTATGCAATCCGGTTCGTAAATTCAAAAAATTGATGAATCAATGAAAACAATTTAATTCATATACTGCTCCAAGGACCAAAAAGATTTTGATCAATGTGGAATCAATATTTGACATATGTACTCAACAATTAGTGACTGGAATTCTACAGTGATTAACATTTAAATCTTGTATGTGATCAACTGATCACTGATCATAGGGTGATCCGAATGCCACCATGACACCTTGAAAGCACGTTTATTCCTCAACATCTGGTTAACTGCTCTCTACTATAACTACAAACTGAATTTCTTGAAGCACATCAAACAACATTTTAAAGGTTTCAACATTTGAAGAATTCGTCTTTGATAGCCATAGATAAATTTTAATAGGTATATGAAGTTCGTAATAAAGTTTCAACCCCTTTCTGAAAACCTCTTGCACGCGTAACACGACAGCATAAAAAATATATTAATAACAGTCTATTTAACTTTCATTTTACCTTTCAAAAATCCCTCTACACCTTATACCCCTCAGTAGTTAAAAAGCTCAAGAACCTGCTCTATTTCTGTCACACCACCACGACCACCCTCCACGCTGTTAAAAGACCAAGCTCATCACCACATTAACCCTCCTATTGATTTAACAATGATTAAATACCCAACGATTCGTAAAGATTTGCGTTGGTTAATCGTTGGCATGGAGACTCGCACCTTTTCAAGCGTGATCACACACCTGCTGCTAGCCCTTAGTTTCAGTGAATCACCCGTTGGAAGAATAAACTCAAAATTTTCAAGTGAAAATAAAAACATACAAATATACAAAAAATCAAAAGTGTGATAAATGTTAAAGTGTGCGTACTATGTCACACAACGGCAGTACCAGAAATTCCCTCTCGGAGTCATCCAGCAGTTCACCAAACCAAGCACTGATGATGAGGGATAGTAATGATTTCACCGACTTAACTCTGTTCGGATCTGCAGCGCCGGTGTTCAGTCGCACTGGAACTGTGCGAAGAGCTTCCAAAAAAATTGAAAAAGAAGTCAGTGTTAATGGGGATGATAGTGAATTGCAGCAGACCAAGTCGCCCAGAACTAGTCCGGAGCTGCATCCAGCTCCAGAGAGGTATCGGAAATCCTTGGACAGTACATACAGGTCAGTACACACGTTAGAGACTAGTGAATCACTATCACATGTGTCAGTTTTTTCAAAAACACAAAATGTCGTCTGTCTATTATATTGTTGGAGATTTTATTAGACACGTAATTTCTAAAGTGAGTAGTCCGATTATTGCTGAATTTTTTGTATACTTTAAAATAATTATGTCTTAAAATATACAAAACTAAACTTTGTTTATCCCCACCAACAAATTGATGACGTCGTTACAAAATTTTGTATTTTTGTATAGTGTGGCCTTAAATCATTCTGGATCAAGGACGTCTTTGAAATGTCAAAAAATGCCCCACTGTGGTAACAAGGCGACAAAATAATTAACCCAAGACATTCCAAAGCCACCCTTGATACAATAATAATTTATGAACACCTATAAAATAAAATACTTCTGTATTTCTGGTCTATTAATCCATCCCTTTTTTTTTATTAACAGCAAGTTTTTGGTTAAACAATTCACAACGGTGAAAGAAAATTAATTTGAATACCAACTGGTCTAAAATGTTGCAAAAATTTTAAAGTTATCGTAAATAACTAAGTACAAATTTATATCTTTATCCCTTTAAAAATTTTATGACATTATTTCAAAAATTTTACTAAATAAATTTTATCTATAATGTTGTGCAAAATATTATATATTATACCTTCCAATTTTTGGAAAAAAATTATACAACACAGTGTTACAGTTTATCTTCTGCCAAATAAATTGTTCTGTAATTCTACACTTGCTTTGAGGCTATCATCAGCCGATAAATCGCTAGGGCCATAAGTCGTTTATCGATCCACATCAAAATTTTGATGACATCACCTCAAAATTTGCTAAGTAATAATCCTATTTAAAATATGTAACACAGTATGCACTTATGGGCGTAGTTTATTATTCCACTCATATTTTTGAATTTTTAAGTATACGGATTTTTGAATTTCAAATTTCATGTTTCCTCGACATATCAAAAAAAAATTGAAGGATTCGAAATTTCTCCAGTGTGCCTTTTTGTCGACCTGTCTGCTACAAAATGTATTTGAAAAGCAAAACGCAAACAAAAATTTTACTGTTCGCCTCCATTAAAAATTTGATAAAGTCATCTCAAAAGTTAAGTAGGTCTAAATTTTCACTTCCCGAGCGGTGATCCGATTGGCGAATTTCTACTTTCATGTTTTCCCAACGTTTGATGGCCCCTAGAGTCTGTCGTCTATTCCGATATTCAATAGACAGAGAATCTCCAAAACTAATGGGCCTATTGTTGTCAATTATAATATAACAAGTGATATGATTATTATCGATAATATTTCGAGTGAAACCGAGCTGCAGATTCAACGAGTGCGAAGCACGAGTTGAATGTGCTGCTTCGGTTTCACGAGCCATATCTTCGATTATTAATCGTATCACGAGTTATATTCAACATGAGAATATAATAAATGAACATATTTTTTGATCATAGAATTGATTTCGTCGTTTTGAGCTTGCCCCCAACGTTGGCAAGCCATAATAGACAAAAAAATTTATGAAATTCTAAAATTTGTCAAATTTGACAGTTTTAAAATTTAGGTAGCAACAGACCACAATAAGGCAATAAAATTATTATCGCTGTGATAGACATGTAACTAAGGGCATGGACAAACTCTATTGGAAGAAATGGGGTCATGTGATCCATGAATTATATTCTCAAATTTATATGTATTATTTCCTGAATGACATTGGGTCTATCGAGCGACTAGTTACATTCATGTTTTCTTGACATTTCATGATGCCTATAGTACGAAAAATGGGTCTACCGTTTCTCTCTGTGTGTGTTCTGTCTATCTCTCGTCTGTGTCGAGAAAAAAGTCAAAGACCAAAGTTAAACGGTTCATTGAAAACGATACAAAATTATTTTTAACTATATATATTATATAGTATATAAAATGTTCTCTTTTTAAGAAGTAACCCAAAAATTATTTTTTTTTAATGAAATACCCTGTATATTTTTATTTATTCTCTTAGCCTCTTCCTAGACGAGCCGACATAGATATCTATGTCGATGGTGCCAAAACAGATAGTGGTTCAGGAGCCGGCATCTACTCCGAACAACTGAACGCACAAATCAGTGTACCTCTCGGCACCCACACGTCTGTCTTACAAACAGAACTGATGGGAATAATGCTGGGAGCTAGAATCATTGCTGAACGTGAAATCGGCAACAAATCAATACGCATACTTACTGACAGCAAGTCTGCACTACTAGCCCTGGACAGCTGTATGGTTCGATCCGGGCTGGTTTGGGAGTGCAGACAAACGCTAAAGTATGTAACGCAGAGGAATAGTGTGGAACTTTGTTGGATCAAAGGACACAGTGGCAACGAAGGAAACGAGAGGGCAGATGAGATGGCGAAGCGAGCCGCGCGCATGCCCTTCTGGGGACCTGAACCGGCAATCACGCCTTCGGTCGCCCTCTCGAACGAACTCGTAAAGCAATATACCCAGAGACGCCATGAGCAGATATGGGTGAAGTTGAGCAGCTGTCGGCATAGTAGAGCTTGTATGGCGACACCAGACCGTAAGTTGACGAAATTTTATCTCTCACTTTCAAGGGACAAACTGCGTAAACTGGTAGGATTCCTTACGGGACATTACCAGTTTAACAAACATCTACATACGATAGGGGTGGTAACAGACCCAATCTGTCGTGGATGCAATGAAGAAGAGGAAACAGCTGAGCACATTCTTCGTGAGTGTCCAGCCCTAGCCTCCTACAGGGAATCCATACTAGGGGACGTCTGGCCTAGTATGGCAAATATCAGGGAGTTTCCACCCTCTGCATTACTCAAGTACATTCAAGCAGTTGGGTGGCTTGACGAGTAGAGGAGCGGGAAAACACCCTGATATGGACTTGGGGAAGGTACAATGGGCCCAAAGGCGAGGCCTAAGTGCCGGCTGGCTACGGTCAGCCCCCATAAATTAAGAATCCAGAATCCAGAATCCAGAATAGCCTCTTCCTAGGTTTTATAACCACAGTTTATTTTTGAAATTCTGATGCGACGTTGCCACGTTATTCCAATTGTTTTGAATTTTTTGGCAATAGGAATCACAAAAAAATGTACAATAGGATTATTTTTAAAATTTGTGTTAGCATATTTTGTGGAAGAAAAAATCTACGACTTTAAACTTTTCAAATATAACTCCATGTATTTTATTGCTATATCTTACTACATTTTTGTTCTTATTCTTCTAATATGTCGATTAACATATGTTGAGACCAAAAATTAAAATAGACTGCTTTAGTACAATATACGGTGTTCTATTTGGAAAAACTGATGTACCGTTACTGATCTGTCCACAAAATGTTGTAACTCAGATTAAAAAAAAACCCAAAGGCTATTTTTTTCATGAGCTTTTCTGTTGCCAAAAAAATTCAATAAAATCGAAATAACGTGGCGACGTCGCATCAGAATTTCAAAAATAAACTATGTTTGTAAAGTCTAAAAAGAGATCAATCAAAATATCTAAAAATATATAGGATATTTCATTAAAAAACTAAATTGTGTGTTACACGTTAAAAACAGAACACTAAATAGCTAAAAATTTACCTCACCTATATATTTATTAGGTATACCGTGCAGATAGTAAAGCGTTAACCAAAATTTGTTTAATCATCCCCCACCAACAATTTTATGACGTCCTCTCAACATTTTGCGCAGTTAAGATTACTAAAATTTTATAAAGAAATGTCTCCTGTTTTTGTGGTCTATGAATCCACCTTGATTTCCCGTTTTAGAAAATGGAAGATCTGAATTTGAACTCAGTCCGAACATTTCGAATTATTTTTTTATTCATCAAATCAAGAACGGTTCACCCCATTTTCCCGAATATTAAGAATACAGTATTGTCGCGCTCTCGTATATTTAATAATAATCAATAAAAAAATTAATTAAAAAAATATAATTATCAAAAATCAGTAGTACAGAACTTCTGTTTTATACATGAGATAATATAAAATTTATTAAAAAAAAAAGATGTTGGTATTGACCTATTAGACATTTTATTTGACAGTTATTTGACCGTAATGATGAAATTCAACAAGCGACACTTTGGTGTTAACGACATCATTATTTTAAAAATAAATTTTTTTCACTAGCAGCCATGACGCATGCAAATGTCGACTCATTTAGTGGTAGCAAATTCAACTTTTGCGACCACCGGTTCAAAAAGAAAAATTGAGGTTATGTATGCAATGTTTGATGTGATTATTTCTTAAAAAATGAACAAATGTGTGCTACAAACATTACTTGAGTATACGCATGGTAGTTGGTAGACGGTAGAAGATAAAATGATTAACTCAGGGACAAGTATAAACGGTTTTCTTTGTATTGAAGATTTAGATTAAGTTTGATTAGAAATCAAAACAAAATCATGTTGCGTCAAAAAATTGAACGTTTATTTTTGCAGTTTATTGTCTTATGGTTTCTACTAGTGAAAAAAATAGTATATTAACCACGGTTGCAAAGCCACTTCTAGACCTCGCGCTTCAGAGCCCTCGACGCTGCGCGTCTCGGGTTCTAATTTGCGCTCGGTCTAGAATGCTTGGCTCTGCAACCTTGGCTAATAATATACTATTTTCGCCTACTGGAGGACTTTTTTCGATAAAATATACGTAAAAGTACACATATAGGCGCCTTTTGTAAATAATTGTACAATACAACTAAGGACTTTTCTATTATTCATACATACATCGCCACACCTTAAAAAAGGTAGTACATATACAGGGTTATTATAAATGTGTCTTAAAAAAGTTTCGATCTATCTGTTTACCTCTATCCGCTTTTGTTTAAGCCACCTACGATGAAGAACCATTTATAATAACCCTGTATAATATCTAGTATACATAAAGGACACTAATGTGAATAGATCTCACATGCGTGGCATTCAGTGAATATTTGAAACAGAAAGATATGTCTGTGCTTCCTACATTTTTTTGTGGCTATATACGTGTCATTAGACTGCATTTTTTATAGTTTTGATTGGTCCCAAACATATTGTTACGTTAAACGGGTATTTAAAATCGATGGGTAAACTCAACAATTTATTTCTTAGTAATTCAAATTTACACTTCTAATTTACACAGCGATTATGTACCAAATAATTCCGGCGCAACTTGACTGAATCCATTCACTGGACTCGACTCGCTGATTCAATCCTCCTCGTTCACATCGTGACTTCCGCTTCTTTAGCGAACGCCGTCCGGCTGCCGTCACCGATGATGAGTCATCCATCTTCGCCGCACATAATAAAAAACCCATAGGCGTCCTACCAAGGCGGCGTATGGGTTTATTTCGTAACAATATGTTAAAGTAATTATTATTCTCGTATTATCCTTGTCTAGCACAAAGGACAAGTTCCTCTCTTTCCATTTCCGGGCCAGATAAATTTGTAAAAATAATAACAGATCCACTTCATCAGTTTAAAAGACACTACGCCACCTAGTGATGAACAAAAATGTCCTACACCATTCCAGACAAAATTCTTAGCGTCAAGTTGACATCATGACACAAATCACTGTATGTTTGACATTTTTGAAAAAAAAAGTAAATTCTTGTAGAGGTTCATCACAATGATACAACACGACATTAACCACTTCATAATAACGTCTAAAAGTGAAGGTTCATTACGCATAAATTGTTTGAAATTAGCACTGGCAGATTCCATTGCAACAGAAACTACAGTAAGGCAAACGTAATGCGATTAAAATATTTATTAACACTGATACCCACCTCTAAAAACTTAAAATTTACTAGAATATAATCTGTTTTCATCTATCCAACAGACTCAGCCTCGAATCAATTTCTGAGTACAAGACCAAGAGCTCCTTCTCCGCAGCGTCGCTTTACCCTAGCCGAGAATGCAGCTCCATGGAGTCGTCTTCATCCGACTGCACCGACTACGCCGTTCGCAGTACTACCGATACCAAAGACGAAAAAACATTAATGAGTCCCGGTTCGAGTTATTTAAGTTGGATCGAAAGCGTCAATAGCGAGTATTTCGGTAGTGCGACAAGTACCGCGGAGGTAACAGACGTGGACAATAAAGTTGGTGAGTGGAACAATTTCTGGTTAAATTATAACAGTGCGAGGAGTCGGTACTTGTCGAGTCCTTATCTGAGTACTTCGAACGAGGATCGTACTGGTGACGAACTCTCAGACGCTAAGAGCACGTGCAGTACGCAGCGCGAGTTTACGGAGAAGACGGCCAATGAACAGGTGATGCTGTCGGTAGATGAGGTAAATGAAATCATCAAGTGCTCGCAAAGAATTACGGAGATACTTCAAAACGGACTGAAGAGGGCAGAAGAGTACGATGATTCGAAAAATGATTCGTATTACTCACAACCGTACTCGTTGCAAGTAAGTTGATGTAGTAAATTTGAGCATTTTTTTTAAGACATTTTTTTCACTAATACTCTAATAATTGTTGGCACTTTCCTGTAGTTCTAATACCTTAGTATTTTTGTATCCTTTTCTTAAATATGCAATAATCAATAATAGTGATTGAACTCACTAGAACATATTGTGTGATATTTTTATTTTATTAACTCAATAAAATCTAGGAGATTTAACAAATTAATTTTGAACTGTAGTATCGTATTTAACAACAGTTTTCAAACTTTTCGGTACTGTGGTTTTGGTTTATAATTTTTGGCAAATATTTGCTAGAATTTCCTAATAGGTAGAAATTTTCGAAGAAATAAAGCCGTGAAAAACTTCTACAAGTCAAAATTAACAAAGAAATTGTTTTGGTAATTTTAGACGGCACTCGGAAAAAAGATCAAAAATTTCATATAAGGGGTGGTACTGAAAAATTCAACTTTTAGAGAAGTTGTCTGAAAATTCCTGAGGTTTCGACGACCTAAATCAAAAAACATAGCGTATTCACGGCTTCAGGCAAAGATTGCAGACAAACATCGAAAATCCAGGGGTAACCGTCTTATTTTTCCTAAGGATTCATTTAGGGCAAATCCGGAAAAATTAAGGGGTGAAAAATTATGAAAAAAATCTTGTTTACGGCGAAATGTTTTATCTATCACAGACCATAATCCAAGGTCACTAGGCGAGCGGTTTTCCAAATAATGGGGTTTAAAGTCAAAATTATTAATTTCCTCAAAATTGTTCATATTATATTTTGAACATTCTACAAAAATGGTAAAAATTTTCGAAGAAATAAAGCCATGAACAACTTCTATGGGTCGAAATTAACAAAAGAAACTGTTTTGGTAATTTTAGACGGCGCTCGGAAAACAGATCAAAAATTTCATATAAGGGGTGGTACTGAAAAATTCAACTTTTAGAGAAGTTGTCTGAAAATTCCTGAGGTTTCGACGACCTAAATAAAAAAACGTAGCGTATTCACGGCTCCAGGCAAAGATTGCAGACAAACATCGAAAATCCAGGGGTAACCGTCTTATTTTTCTTAAGGATTCATTTAGGGCAAATCCGGAAAAGCTAAGGGGTGAAAAATTATGAAAAAAATCTCGTTTACGGCGAAATGTTTTATCTATCACAGACCATAATCCAAGGTCACTAGGCGAGCGGTTTTCCAAATATTGGGGTTCAAAGTCGAAATTATTAATTTCCTCAAAATTGTTCACTTTATATATTTTGAACATTCTAGAAAAATGGTAAAAATTTTGAAGAAATAAAGCCATGAACAAATTCTATGGGTCGAAATTAACAAAAGAAACTGATTTGGTAATTTTAGACGGCGCTCGGAAAAAAGATCAAAAATTTCATATAGGGGGTGGTACTGAAAAATTCAACTTTTAGAGAAGTTGTCTGAAAATTCCTGAGGTTTCGACGACCTAAATCAAAAAACACAGCGTATTCACGGCTCCAGGCAAAGATTGCAGACAAACACCGAAAATCCAGGGGCAAACGTCTTATTTTTCCTAAGGATTCATTTAGGGCAAATCCGGAAAAGCTAAAGGGTGAAAAATTATGAAAAAAATCTCGTTTACGAAGAAATGTTATATCTATCACAGACAATAATCCAAGATCACTAGGCGAGCGGTTTTCCAAATATTGGGGTTCAAAGTCAAAATTATTAATTTCCTCAAAATTGTTCATATTATATTTTGAACATTCTAGAAAAATGGTAAAAATTTTCAAAGAAATAAAGCCATGAACAACTTCTATGGGGCGAAATTAACAACAGAAACTGTTTTGGTAATTTTAGACGGCGCTCGGAAAAAAGATCAAAAATTTCATATAGGGGGTGGTACTGAAAAATTCAACTTTTAGAGAAGTTGTCTGAAAATTCCTGAGGTTTCGACGACCTAAATCAAAAAACATAGCGTATTGACGGCTCCAGGCAAAGATTGCAGACAAACATCGAAAATCCAGGGGTAACCGTCTTATTTTTCCTAAGGACTCATTTAGGGCAAATCCGGAAAAACTAAGGGGTGAAAAATTATGACAAAAATCTCGTTTACGGCGAAATGTTATATCTATCACAGACCATAATCCAAGGTCACTAGGCGAGCGGTTTTCCAAATATTGGGGTTCAAAGTCAAAATTATTAATTTCCTCAAAATTGTTCATATTATATTTTGAACATTCTAGAAAAATGGTAAAACTTTTCGAAGAAATAAAGCCATGAACAACTTCTATGGATCGAAATTAACAAAAGAAACTGTTTTGGTAATTTTATACGGCGCTCGGAAAACAGATCAAAAATTTCATATAGGGGGTGGTACTGAAAAATTCAACTTTTAGAAAAGTTGTCTGAAAATTTCTGAGGTTTCGACGACCTAAATCAAAAAACATAGTGTATTCACGGCTCCAGGCAAAGATTGCAGACAAACATCGAAAATCCAGGGGTAACCATCTTATTTTTCCTAAGGATTCATTTAGGGCAAATCCGGAAAAGCTAAAGGGTGAAAAATTATGAAAAAAATCTCGTTTACGAAGAAATGTTATATCTATCACAGACAATAATCCAAGATCAATAGGCGAGCGGTTTTGCAAATATTGGCATTCACAGTCAAAATTATTAATTTCCTCAAAATTGTTCATATTATATTTTGAACATTCTAGAAAAATGGTAAAAATTTTCGAAGAAATAAAGCGGTGAAAAACTTCTATGGGTCGAACTTAACAATGGAAATTGTTTTGGTAATTTTTGACGGTGCTCGGAAAAAAGGTCAAAAATTTGATGTCGGGGATGTTATTGAAAAAATTAAGGTTTGGAGAAGTTGTCTAAAAATCCATAATAAACTCTGGATGTTAGATTTCGACCACCTCAATCACAAAACAGCGTGTTCGCGGCCCCATGCAAAGATTGCAGACGAACATCGAAAATCTAGGAGCAATCCTATAGGTATATATTTTTTAAGGATTCATTCAGGGGAATTCCGGAAAAACTAGACAGCAAAAAATTATGAAAAAAAGTTTATTTACAGAGAAATGATACATCTACCAGAGAATGTAATCCAAAGTCGATATGGTGAGCGGTTTTCCAAATATTCGGGTTCAAATTCATTTTTTTTTAAATGTCCAAATTGTCCACATTTTATTTTAAACTTTCTGGAAAAACAATTAAATTTTTTAATACTTATACATTTTATTTTTTACTGCCCGAGCGTAAGCTAAGGAAGTCCATCAGACGACAATTTTCCGTTCCCGTCCGTCTATCCCGCCGTCTCTTTCGATTTTTGTTAGACAGATGATCTCCGAACCTACAGAACCGATGTTGTCAAATTTTATATGTATATTACGAATATCATGTAAATGGCAAAACACTAGCCCACCAAGAATGTGATGTCGTCACCTCAAAATTATACATAGTAACATGGTTTTATATTGTGTGAAATAACATAGTCCCACACCTGTAATTTCTGAATTCGTGTTTAGTTTTTACCCAAGACATCCAGATTTTTAGAAAAAATCAAAATTATATAACAACATTTTGTAATTTAATTTTGAATCTGCAAATCCGAATGGTAAGCATGGTAAATTTTTAATCAAAAGATATATGACCTCATCTCAAAATTTTGCCTAATAAATCGCTCCTAAAATGTGCACAAGATGATGAATTTATATTTGTGATTTATAAGTGCATTCATATTTTTTAGAATTGCTTATACAGGGTGACTCAAAAAAAATTAATGAGTCAATTACTTTATTGATTAAAACAGGAACTCCCTTTTCTCCAAAAATTTGGGAGGGTACTACATATTAGTATTACACTGCACCTATCCAAGAAAAGTTGATGGTGTCATCACAAAATTTTGTCAAGGAAACACTCATTTGGAACATACGCGTAGCATGCTTCTTTACATTTACTTTAATATTACATATAAGTACAAATTTTATTTCAACTTATTGGAGTTCCGAAAAAGCTGGATATGTTTTGTTGTTCTTTCAGGGGCGAAGAAAGTTCTGTTGAAGAAACTTTCGACCAATTTTTTATCGTCTAAAAATGAAGTAAACTCTATAATATGTGATTTCATTGTAATCGTAATTTGGTTATCTCCCAAAATGCGTTAAAAAATATATAGGTTGTAATTTAAAAAAGTATGGATTATATTTGCAATGTACTAACCCACCCAAAAACAACAACGTTACATAATTTCAATATCTCTCTCCGTTTTCAAGATATAGGGCCGCGAAATTAAATCTGGAAATAATATATAATAATCAGACATTTTATTTTGATTTTTGAAAAAAATAAGTTGTTTTTCTCATCATATTGTCCTTCTATTAATTTCTGCACTTATTGATAAATTTTTGAGTCCTAACTTAAATTAATTTTTTCTGGATTTTTTCATATTTTTGCATAAATTATTTAAACAGATTATTAAAAATCTACCAAAAGAACTAGCATTTAAAAAGGTATTCATATAAGCAAAAAGAGCATTCAGCATGAAGAATAAAAGGATGACTTAACTTAAGCAGTAATCCATCGTCTTCTGAAAACAAGCTATTTTATTGTTAGGTAGATTATTTTAATTACAGTTTTTTCATGTTACAACATTAAGAATCAGTTGTACACATTATTATGAATAAAATTAAGTCGTAGTTACTTTCTATTCATTGTATAATTGTAAAAAAACTATTAAAACTGTAAAGTTATATTCACCTCTCTCGAATGTATTACCTAAGCCATATTTTATAAACTCATATAAAACCAGTTCATATATAGTAACGATGATACTTCACAGCTACAGAAATACTTTTTACATACAGAACGTAGAGTGGAAATAGTACGAGAAGAATATGTTGATTCGTCACATTTAGTCACTTAGGTTTTGATGTGCTAAAAAATATATTTCCATATTATTTTTCTTGCCCAGATACAGTTATAGTATTTGTTTAAAGACATGAAAAATGAATGATTTTTAAAAACAGTTAACGGTAAAGATTATTGTTAGGTTAAACTTCGAAGAAAGATTTGTTCATTGTTCTCAAAGTATTTCCGCTCTACCTAAAATACTACATTTTTGTTAATTTCACATTTTATTTAACAATTTTGGGTCATTGATCTCAATAGTTTATTTACACATAACGATATGAAATTCAGTCAGCTTTAGTGAAATACATAAAAAGACACAAAACAGACAATAGTATAATAAATTAGGCCAGTTTTATCCATAAAATGTGTAGGATTTGTGTCAACTTTTTTTTATTTAATTATAAACCTGTAAATGTGATGATCATAATAATAAGATTAATCAAATACTTTATCATAAATGAAGACACTCCACACTAATAATAATAATCCAATAAAAATTTTATTTTAGTTGCCAGTCAGTTGTGAACTGTTGGAAAACATTCGCAATTTTTTAAAATACTTAGACCTGATACGCGATGAGAAACCAGGCCTTAAGAAGTTAAAACGTTTTATGAAAATGAAGTCCTTCAGTGATCCCCACTCAGTTCCCGTAATTGTACCAAACTGTAAGAGCTGCATAACCAACTGACATATTTTTACAGAATTCTATGAAGAGAATAACGCAATTTTTCCAGAACTCCAAGGAAGAAATCATCATACCTCGTGAGCGTTCGTACTCCTACGCAATGGATCCTACAGAAATTCAGAAGCAGAAGCAACAACTGCTGAAACCTACACCTCAGTCGTCAAGCAGTAGTTGCATAAACGCTTTACTAAACACCGGCGTCGCTGACATTCTCAAAAGGGTGATAACGAAGCGTCGCGACGCTTTCAACCAAGACGACCCTCCTCCGCCAGCGCCCCGACAAAGTTTCTCGGACTGGTCTAGCTCCAAGTGATAGTTAGAATAACCAATTAAACACGTTGTTTGTTATATTGTAATTCCGCATAGTTTTGATAAGAATAATAATGATAATTTTATTTCACTTTTATGTACACAAATACGCACGTCACAAATACGAAACAAAAAATCAAATTATATGCAACTGTATTCAAAAAGCATATTTGAAACCCCGAAAAGTACTCATCATCGTTGGAGTCAGTGAAAACACCCCGAATGTATAAGTGCATCCGGGGTAAAACTAAAATAGCTTGTATTCTAGTCTAATTACTTTGGATTTGGATCATTTTCGTATACTATATTGAACATTATTTATTAATTTAAAATTGCTTTAAATCGCAGGCAAACTGTGTCGTAATTTTCATCAGTTTTCTCTAAAAAAATACAATTTGTGTATTATTTGAAAAAACAAATCAAATTCCAACTGGTGGAATAGAATAATGCACCCAAGGTGTGCTTAAGATGCTTCTCCCGGGTAATTTACATCTATTTATAAAGGCAAATGGCTGAAATTTAGACACCTTGCAATGAAAGTGGGCAAAAATGTCACTACCTCCGCAGGATTCGAACCCACGCTACCGCGTGCTGGGTGGGCGTCCCAATCTCTAGACCATCACAGACTGTGATTATCTCCCCTCATTTTCCACGTTACTCTGTGACGTCACAGTAAAGGAAAAAACTTAGGGCCTGAGTGGGATTCGAACCCACGTTTCAAAGTTGCCGTGGCATTTTTCCTCGTTTTCCACAACATTACTGCTGTTTAGAATATAATGTACACCAAAAAAAAAAAAAACTACATTTACAAGATATAACTCGGCTGTTAACCATTTACGAGTAAGATTCTAAAATTTAGTGTGTGTTAAAACACGTAAAAAAACTATGACAGGAGTGAAGTGTGAAAATTCATTTATAGTTTTCCATTAAGTCTCGTTGAAGAGGACGATCGTAATAAGTTGTGAGACCTTCAACTGAGTATTATCCTGCAAATCTCACTAGTTCCAGGTAAGGTGATACAAATTTTTTACGATCGATATTACCAGTTACAGAAATCTGAACTGCCGGCATTTAGGTAAACCCCACTTTTTAATACGTATAAGGCATAGTGTTTCGCAAATTGTTGTGAATATTACTCTATTATTTTGTTTTTTTTTTTTGAGACATTAATAGTAAACTACATCAAAGTAACAAATTTCGTAGAATTTTAGGAAAATTATTCAACTCATCTCTAAGTTGACTGATAAAACCAATAATTACTTTATTTATTAATGTGAGCCATCGAAAGTAATTCTCTTAAATATTATTAACAAAATACTGAAGTGTAAGCCCCTCTCATCTCGACGCCTGATAAAAATATACATATATTTAATAAATTTTCGGAGAAAGTAATATTCTAAAGTTTTAATAAAGATTACTATTTCACCAAAATTTCTAATAGCTTCATTATATAATTTCTAATTATGAACTATGTTTTCATGGATAAAGATGGATTATAAACCATATAAGAAGTATAATCAAACAAATCCAGTTTTTACTTGCCGAGGGTAAGCTAAGGAACTAGCGTCAGAGGATCCATCGAACGAACAGCTACTTTCATGTTTTCTTGACGTTTCATGACCCCTAGAGTGCGATAAAAAATAGTGTCCCGTTTCCGTTTGTCGGTCTGTCACCTGTCTGTTTGATTATGTGGATTTCTATTCGACAATCTTCGAAACTACTGAAGTGAGTGTTGTTAAATTTTATATGTATATTAAAAATATCGTGTAGATGGTAAAATGCTAACCAAAATTTGTCTAATGTCATCCCCAGCTACACTTTCATGACGTCACCTCAAATTTTACATAATCAGTACCATTTAAATTTTATTAAATACTTAACATACACCTTGTTCTTGTGGCTTATGAATCCGCCTTGCGTTTTTTCCCTAGGCATCCAGATTTTCGCAAAAAAATATCCAAATTGTGAGTTCAATTACGTTATGCGTACTGTTTAAATAGAGTCCACCTTTCGGAACGGATTATTCAGTTAGTCGAGTCAAGAGAAGTTAGGCCGGAATTACTTTATAATCGCTGTAATAGTTAGTCGTGTAATTCGAGTTATTAAGAGATAAATTCTTGAGTTTTACCCACGCCAATTTTTTTATTCGCCCGAGCAACGTAACAGTACTTATTCGTATTGTTTATGAATCCGCCCCAATTTTTATCACAATTACTTTACACAATATTTTCTATACAATATTTGTCACATCTTTCATGTTGCCGATATCAGGCTCCTGCATTAAATGCATCTTAGCCGATCAAGTTCAAGGAATTCTCGTGCTCAGCACCACGTAGGTTCGAATCTCCTCCTAACCGAATATTTTTTTACACTATAATCCAAATAGTTCGTCTAGTTTAAAAGTTATAGATCATCAAATTCGAGTTTTTCAAATTCTAGCGAAAAAACTAAAAACATTCCTCAGTGCAAACATAGATGGCCGCATTTAAAGGGGTTGTAGAAGAAAAGTGGAGGATTTAAGTAGATTAGGTACTACAAAACATTACCATTTTGGACATGTTTTAAGTTTCTTATTATCGAAATAAGTCCACACATATTAAGAAAAGAAGGTAAAATGTAGGCCCGCCCACCCGCCCTGTCTCAATTGTGATGATTTTTTTTATTTGTCATGAGCCAAGACGGCGGAGCTTAACTGCAAAATCCTTATTTCTCTACGAGAAATTAAAAACATGTTTTTGAGTATCGTGTTGTCCAAAGAATACTATGTACATTAAGAAAAAATTAAAGCCAAAAATTAGACCCCGCCCCGATCTCAACTCTCAATTGCGATGAATTTTTCATTCGTTGTGAGATCGAGGGGCGGAGCTTAATTGCAAGATCCATATTTGTCATTAAGAATTTACCATTTTAACCATGTTTTAAGTTTCTTGTTGTGAGAAGATGGCTATGTACGTCAAGAAAGAAAAAACAAAATAACAAAAAAAAATCATCACAATTGAGATGGGGTGGGTGGGTGGTGTTCAGATTTTGTCTTTATTTTAATTATACATAGTATCCTTTAAACAACACGCTACTCAAAAACCTGTTTTTAATTTCTTGTGAAAAATTTATCTATTTAGCAGTTAAGCTCCGCCTCTTGGTTCACGGTAAATCATCACAATTGAGACAGAGCAGGTGGGCGGGCTTAAATTTTTCCTTTTTGTTTTATTATTTGCAAACTTCTTTTCACAACATGAAACTTAAAACATATTTAAAATAAAATTCGTACAAGGAAATATTGATTTTGCAATTAGGCTACGCTCCAGAATCCCAAAATCCATATTTCCTTGCAAAAATGTACCATTTTAACCATGTTTTAAGTTTCTTGTGAAAAGATGGCTAAGTATGTTAAGAAAGAAAAGACAAAATATATTACATTATCTGTACTTTTTACTTATAGAGGTTATCCCAAAACAAATGATATATATTTTATGATATTTTGCAAAATAAACTTTTATAATTTTTCGAAGAAACTGCATTTGTTCAATTGTTTGTAAAGAGTGGGGAAGTTCTGTCTAAATAACCGTAGACCACTTTTTTTATTGAAGCACAGTCAACAAATTCCGCTTCTTTGAAAAATTATAAAATTTGGTTTTGAGATTTTCGTTTAGTATTAACCTCTGTAAAGTAAAAACCAGCAATTAAATAAGACTCCCGCAGCTCTTGTACCGCAGGGACGCCAATTTGTCCGCATAAGTGTGGCCAATATGAAACGTATTTGAAGCAGATAACCAAAAAGAAAAATGAGGATATTCTCAGTTTCTTAGTAAAAACTTAACTTCAATTGTTTATGTTTATACTTAGAAAGAATTCGACTATTTAGCACGTTCAGATTACAAGCATCAGTGGTTAAAAGAAAATGAAATTTGACTGATCTTGTCGCTTCAACGCCGAGAAGATGACTAATTAATTAATTAACCGCATCACTCCGTTTTTCCCAAGAACAGTCATAACTTTGTAGAACATTTATTCGCCATATTTTTTTTTTTTTGGGTGGAGGCATAAATGGGCAAATTTTTATTAAAAATTTGCCATGCTTCTTGACTTTAAAATATTTGCAAGATTTCACAGCATTCGATTTTGCAATTTCAAAGTAAATTATAAAATGTATCACAATTTTGATCCTTTTCCCAAAAATCTGAACGGAAGGGTAAAAACTCAAGACGGATTCATAAATGTTATTTTATAAAATTTAAAGAACATTTATTCGGCAGAATTGTAGGATGACATCATTATTTTTTGGTGAGGCCATGAACGAATACATTGTGATTATCGATTTATCACGGTGCCTCTAACCTTAAAATATTTCCAAGATTTCAGAGCATTCGGTTTCGCAATTTCAAAATTAAATTGTAAGATATTCTTATACATTTTTGATTTTTTTTTTCCAAAAAACTGGATGCCTAAGATAAAAACTCTAGACGGATCCATAAACCACAAGTAGAGGAGTATCTTATTTTATAAAATTTAAATAATATTTAAAGTAAATTATAGGGATGACATCATCCTATTGTGGTGGGGATGATAAACCAAATGTTCGTTAGAGTTTTGCTGTCTACACGATATTTCTAAAATATGTATAAAATTTGACAACAATCAGTCTAATAATCCCGGTGAATATCCATTTAAAAAAATTAGCACAGACGATAGACAGATGGAAACGGGAGACCTATTTTCTCGACGTTTCATGATTCCTACATCAGTACGACAAAAATAGTCTCCCGTTTCCGTCTGTCTGTCTGTCTGACTATCTGTCTGGTATCTGTATCCATTTTTATTAGACACGTAATCCCCGAAACTGCTGAACCGATTGTTGTCAAATTTTGTATGTATATTAGAAATATCATGTAGATAGTTAAATGTTAACCAAAATGTGGCTAGTCCTCCCCAGCAACATTTGATGACGTCATTTCAATGAACCATATTTTAAAATGATTTGAATGTTTACCAAGACGGTCTCTTGTGCTATGACTAGTATTATTCATGTTGATGACGTCATCACAAATTTTTTACATAATAATGATAAAATAAGAATTATATTATTCATACATTTTGTTCGATTGTGGTTTAATTAATAATTTAGTCCTCTGTTTTGACAAGGCAAACTCATTCAAATCAAACTAATTTCTACGTGACAGTCTTTCTATGTATAAACATAAATAAACACTTGAGCTTTAGATTGGTATTAGGCTATTACCTAGTGCTGAAGGACATTTTATCCCGTTAGTTATGTGTTTTAAATATATTTTAGATTATCGGTACGACGCAGGAGTTGCGGGGGTGTTATTTACAGCGGTTATCACAAAACGAAAATCGTAAGATCAAATTTTATATATTTTTTTAAAGTGCTGGATTTATCGGATTATACTTAAAGCCTTCGACCAATTTTTATTAAGAACCTCATTTTCCAGAAAATGGTAGAATACCCACGTCTTATATATATTCAAAACATTATGTTCCATTGTGATTTAGTTAATAATTTTAGTTCTCTGTTTTGAGGAGACAACTCATTCAAATTAAACAAATTTCTACGTGACATTCTTTCGATGTATAAACATAAACAATTGAAGTTAAGCATGTACACTGATAATAATACTCTTGGCACCTCCTTGGAATTTGTCATTTACTTCACTAGTTTTTACTATACAAAGGTAATCAGAAAAAAAAGATCTCTATAATTTTTCAAAAAGCGGAATTTGTTGGACTATACTTCAAGGGTGAGGGAAGTTCCGACGAAGTAACGTTAGACTAATTTTGCCATACTCTAGAAGTAATGAAACGAATCACCTTTTCTCAGTAGATGTTGACGTTGTTTCGGATTTCTGAAAAAAATGTTTTTAGTAGAGCATAAAGCCGTTTTCTTGTGCAATTATTACCAGAGCGACAAACAATTGTCAAATCTACCTGTCACTGATGTATAAACCGATTACCCAATGCACAATTGTGCAGGTTTATTTGAAAAAGCCGCTAGTGTCAATATTAGAAGCTTTGCAGTGGACGAGAAGAAGACGAATTGTTTCTATATCGCATAATTGTTGTCCATGATAGACTTTGCCTGAAGAACAGAAAACTCTTGATACCACTTTTTTACCAACGAAGCGTGGTTACACAAACTCTCAAAACATGCGAATTTTGGGCTTGAAAAACCCAACCTCATTTACATCCTCAAAAAGTAGGTGTCTGGTGCTCGATTTCATACAAAGGAATCATCGTTATTCCATGATTTGATCTATAAACTGTAGTAGGTACCCCAACTCTAAATTGTTGGAACAATACTTCCAACAAGACAGTACAACTGCTCATACGGTTTCAGACACAATACATTATCTTCGCTTCGAAAGTTCTTTGATAAAAAAATTTTAAACTTTCTCCCATGTATTTTGTGTTCCTTCACTTGAAAATACGTTTTTGAGACTCACAGTTAATGGAAGTTGTAGATTTATGTAACTCGATCAACATGCTTGCGCACTGAAAGAAAGACCCATTTTGAAAATTGTCTGTGATTTCCCTTCCTAAATTGTTTTCGGTATGATCTTAATAATTGTTTACTAATTTTAATGGTTAAAACCCCACTTTCTGTTTTGTTTAATTTTGTGATAAACATCTTAGTTGACAGAACGATGTAATGAGTAGTACCATGTTCACAACTGATCTGACAGCCAATTCTAATTCGATTTATTTTAGATCGAAAGATATTTTTCCATGCGGTTTTTTATTTTTTATAGGTAAAACCTATTTAGATAATGTACGTTAATTTTTAATTACATATTTTAAGTGCAACTGAATTTGATAAAATAATGAAATAATTCAAAATTTCGAATCCATTTCTGCTACAAATGTTTACAAATCGTTCTAACACTTGAAGTAGCAGTTAATTCTTATGCAATCCATCTTTTGTTACAAGTTGGAAAACCTCTTCGCATTTCTAATAAAGTTTCCCAGCAGTATAAACCGAACCATTCACAAAAAGCTCACTTTCAAACATTCCCGCCAGTAGTAGTTTTCAGCGGCGGTTGGCAGCCCTGTTTTCAGTTCGGAAGGTTGTCATCAGTCAATCACGCATCCCGGATGCCCGGATTGGTCCCGGAAATGAATAATTAGGGTAGCAACTCGTGTTTTGAAGGTTGGTGTTTGAAAAACCACTCCGTGTTATGTAATTTGGAGGATTAAACCCTCGAACAAAGTCCTTCAAAGTGATAATTCGATAACCAACTTGTTTACATTGTGATAATTCCTTGAAAAGGGTGAGTAAGCGACCTATTTTCCCGATTTATTTTTACACGTTATGGCGGCTTGAACTTTTCGTGGATGTTTACAGTAAAATGGCCACGACCGAACAGTTTTCGTTGCGCTGGAACAACTTCCATTCTAACCTCACTGCTGGCTTCCATGAATTACTCGAATCCTCTGAAATGGTGGACGTCACTTTGGCTGTGGAAGGGCACTTCTTTCAGGCGCATAAAGTCGTTCTGTCAATATGCAGCCCCTATTTTAAACAGATGTTTAAAGTGAATCCGTGCAAACATCCCATCGTCATACTTAAAGATGTGGCTCATGGTAACATGAAGGATATTCTCGAGTTCATGTACATGGGAGAGGTGAACGTACTCAGGGAAAATTTAGCGACGTTTTTGAGAACTGCGGAACTTCTGCAGGTCAAGGGATTGACAGGAGATGACTCGGTGAGTAGTTTTCCGATTGATAAATTTGTTTACTGGATTGGAGACAAAACAGTTTTGAAATTCGTGAAAATATCAAAACATGATTATTCAGAATTGTTTCGTTTTATAAAAGGAGTTACAGGAGTATTTTTAAATATTTTTTTGACGTGGGATATTATTGTGCTATAAAATTCAGAAACACACTTATATTATTTGTTTATAATGACATATATCCTGTTGTATTAAACTGTAAATTATTTTTGTTATTTTGAAATTTTCTACTTAACTGATAACTATTGAAAAAGTAGGTAGTTAAATCAGTTTAAGCGCATTGTCACCATGGAGAATTTTGACATGGTCTTTTTCATAATCTTTATGTTATTGTAATCAACAGTTTTAAAATGCCACACATGTTAAAAATTACATAAAAACATTGAATTCTTTGATGTGAAAAACAATGAATATACTCGAAATAAAATTATTAAAAGATAAGACTATACACACCAGTGCCTTGGAAGTTGCAAAAATTATCGTAAATTTTATTGTAAACATATTACTGATAAGGTGTACCATAATGGATATAATGTATTAGTATGTCCCATACCGGCTAAACCATAAAACCATCAAATTATTTCACTACACATACAACATATAATTAAAAAATAAATTATTTAGTTCAGAATTTGCCGCAAACGTCACCTAGTTGGTATGCACGGTTTTATGGACGCTATTCTGCAATTAAGTACCGGCACATTCTTTCACTAAAAGCTATTTTATTAAAAAAAAAAAGTTATCACACCTTAAAGATTGAAGGTATTTTTTATGCTACAGTTAATGAAGTAAATAAACTGCGATTTACCATTAAACTCGTCTTTTAACGTTTTGTCTGTTACATTTTTATTTTGAAAACTGACGTCACAATTTTGTAAAACAAAAAGAGAACCGAAAGTCGCCTTGTTCTTCCACAAATTTTAAAATATTAGGGCTTATTTTTGCGGATTTGATCGACTCAGATTGTTCTAAATCACACAAAAGCAAAATTTAAGCATTTCATGGACTAAAATGAGACCAAAATATTAAAAGTATGAATTTGTATTATTAATTGATTATGCTTTCTTTAATCTGCATGTATTACCTGGATCATCAGGCGGAAAACACCTGTTAAATAACAGGAAAACTATTGAAAACGTTTTAAACAATCAAACCTGAGTGACTTTTCATGTTTTATATAAATTTTAAAACTCAGTTTACAAGCAAATTTATATCATTATTTATAAAATATTAGCAGAGCTTGAATTTATTCCCTTTATACCTGTTGTTATTTTAAGAAATAATAAAAAGGAAAAATATTCTTATCTAGAACAGCATTCCTTATCTGCTTGACCACTTCATTGTAAATTAACACTTATAATGTTCTAGAAAATTCAGTTTTTAACTTCTCCATATCTCCACATGATATTGTTACACACTTTTCGGTTATCTGTTTTCCTAGTACTCGCCTTGTCACAATCACTTACATTAAAAATTACTGAACCCAAAAGTTTAATTACATATTTTTTGTTCATAATTTTATTATTGAAAACATCTCCCAAACTAGCCAAAAAGTCCCTTTAAAATTTTAGCTATACATTAAGACCCGGTTTATAGAAGCTCAATTAAATATTTGACTGGGATCAATTTTTAATACCACGTGGCGGACTCTACGCCAATCTGATGTCGCCAAACGCCGCATTAAATGCGTAATTAACTTAATCTCAGTTAAAATATTGTTTAAACTGGCCCTAAGATTTTTTTTTTTTTTAATTAATAACGCGGATCTCTATCACGAAAATATTTTGGTACGCGTGTTTCAGTACACAATACTTTCATTAGACAGATGAACTTATACGAAATTAGTTTGTATGTGTGTAAATAATATACTCATGTATGTGTGGTTCATGAATCCACCTTTATTTTATTATAATCTGTATAACATTTATGCAAATGCCACCGCTGGTGCTTGTTATCTGAACGTGCTTAACAGGTGAATTCTTTCGAAGTATAAACAAACAGTATGTACAAGCATATTCTGAGAATATGTTTTTTCGTTGGTTACATTGCGTTAAGGCTCTACCACACCTCAAGAAAATTTCTATTTTAAAAGATATGCAACTTGTAAAACACCCATGCTACCTCGTTATGACAGCTGCCACTCATCTCTAAGGGTTAAAATCGTTCACTTCGGTTACAATACTTAACTAGTTTTATTACTCCTATTGTCAGCGGGGGAAGTGTATCCCAGCTTGCAGGTAGAGCAGAGTAAGGAACTAAAATATTTATCTACTATGAAAGAAAACAAACAATATTTCTTAGCTTACGTTCGAGAAGTAAAAACGCAAAAACACGTCTACTGGTATATAAAAATTGCCATTTTGTAATATTAGTTTCAAAAGTTTTGAGCGATATTTGACAGGTGTATGACGTCATCGATAATTTTTTAAATAGCACCTCCTACCTTTTTTTAGCATAAAGTCCCTTGAAAGAGAATTTTTGATATGCGGTTTAACCTAATTTACTGTCATAAGAAGAGAAAAAAGCCAAATGTGTGTTTTAAAATAAATTAATAAAATCATTGTCAGAGACTGTTGAGATCTTTACTCGCAATACACACAACAACAAAAATGCTTGTTCATATATATAATTCCGACCATAATTCTTCCTCTTATTTTTAAATTCCTGTTTCCATAAAAATTCGTACGTGTTGGGCATATTCTGTAAGTAGGTAGAAAAGTAAAATTAAATTTCCAAGAATATTTTATTGTAGGTACGAAGGTTCGTTATTGTGAGTATTTCTTAGTAATCTTGGAATTTTTCAACCCTTGAATGAAGCAAATTGGTGGAAGGTTATTTCAACAGAACTTCTCTCGCCTCTGAAATACAATAAAACAAACCCAGCTTTTTCGAAAAATTATAGAATTTGATTATGCGAATTTTATTTTTTTTATGAGAACCCGGATATGTTAAAATTTTGTCCAAAAATTCTAGATGTCTAGGGTGAAAATTCTACACGGATTTACACACCACAAGTGCAGGAGTATCTAATTTTTTCAAATTTAAAAAACTTTGTATTATAAATTTTGGAGATGACGTCATCCCATTGGTGGTGGAGATGATTTGCCAAATTTTAGTTAGCGTTTAACCATCTACATGATATTTCTAATATACATACAAAATATGGCAATAATCGATCCACTAGTTTCGGAGAACACTTGTCTAATAAAAAATGGATACAGACACCAGACAGACAGACAGACAGACATACGAAAACGGGAGACCACTTTTTTCGTACTCTAGAGGTCATGACACGTCGAGAAATTAGTACTGGACGTAGAATTGTTGACGTAGGCCACTTATTAACAACACTGAAATCAATCAGTACTTTAGATAATATTGAAATAACTCATGAAAATTGTTATCGTTTAAAAATTGTTTTCTACTACAAATTTCATACATACACGGAATATTCGGTAATCTTTGTCAAATTGTCTGTGGAATTTGCAGGCTTGCAAAGGTGTTATTTACGTCACTGATTTTTCTTTACAGACGTTATTATAAAACAAAAATCGAAAAATAAAATATTATTTTTAAAGAACGGGATTTGTTTGTGTAATAATCCGTTTCCCCTTTCCGTCGTCTGTCTGTCAACGATTTTATTACATACGTATTCTCCGCAACCACTAGTGTGGTTACTGTGGAATTTTGGGTGTACTTTAACCAGAGTTTGTTCATGGTCACCAACATTTATTGTGATGCTTCACTTCAAAATTTTGCTACATAATTCCCATTTAAATTTTATAAGATAATGTGTTTCTATACTTGTGGTTTATTAATCGGCCCTTACAATTTTTTTAGAAAAAGTCGAAAACGTACGAATGTTCAAAAATTTCTCTTAGGAAATATAACGGACTGCTGTGAGACGTTGCAAACGTTACGGTTATATGGAATCGCTATTCAAAATATTGGATGATGTCATCTCCAAAGTTTGCTGGACAGATCCGATTTAAATATGCAAAATATTAGGTGTTTACACTTTTACACACAAGTTTATCAGTGCACCCACGTTTTAAATCCTACATGTGCAGTGGGCACATTTAAGAAAAAAATCAAAACTGTACCTATAATAAAATGTTGAAATTTGCGTTAGACACCTACAGCTATAAAATTTCGCACATGCTTTGAGGTTATTATCAGCCTGACAAATCACCAAACAAAATTTGCCTGTTCATTCCCACCAAGCGTTCGATGACGTCAGCTCAAAAGTTTGCTGAGTAAATCCTATTTAAGATAGATGAAATAATATACATCATCTATACATGCGGCTTTTTAGTCTAAAAATTTTTTGTCAAAGAAATATCTATCAGAAAAAAGTGTGACATGCAGCGAGGGAAGTACTGTCTAAACTCTTTTTTTTTTTCAATTTTTTGTTGAAAAAACGAAAATAATGTACTTTTTTCTTTGATAAAAACCTGATTTGACCATTCAACTTTCAAACTTTTCTTCGCAAAAAATAATTTCCAAAGAAATCCATTTTTTACATTAACAACCTAATTCATCACAATTTTGATATTTTAGTCTAAAAGCTTTTCTGTTATTGTTCACCACTGATTGTTTTTACTTCCCGAGCGTAATCGAAGGAAGTATTGTAATAGGGTCCATCGGGCTACTGGCTATTTTCATGTATTCTCGACGTTTCATGAACTCTGGGTACGAAAAAAGTGGTCTCCCATTTCCGTTTGCCTGTCGACTGTCTATGTCTGGCGGTCGTTCGTGTCGATGTTTATCAGGCAGATAATCTCCGAAACTACTGGACCGATTGATGTCATATTTTGTATGCATATTAGGAATATCATGTAGATGCTAACTAAAATTTGGCTAATCATCCCCACCACCAAAGGGATGACATAATTTCCAAAATTTATAATAAAAGGTTTTTTTAAATCTTTTAAAATAAGATACTCCTGCATTTGTGGTGTGTGAATCCGTGTCGAATTTTCACCCTAGACATCCAGAATTTTTGGAAAAAAATCAAAACTGAATAACAATATTTTGCATTATAACTTTGAAACAAAATTTGCAAAATATGATGAGTCTATACTTGTATAATTTTTCACAATTCAGTTGAGACTCTCTTTCCCTGTAGTACTTTGGCAATTTCATCATTCCTCGTTTTCTTTTCAAATTTTCCACGCAGTTTTCACTGTTTTATAGTCGTTAATTCCAAACAAATGGCCTTTGTCATATAACTACAGTTCTGGTTTTATCTATCTTTGTAACTTCTTTGGTTTTTTAGTATTTTCATTCCACGGGCCTCGATTTTGGTTTGGGTTAGAACCCAGAATTCGCATTCATATATGTATTAATGTTCGCACTAGTACTGTTTCATAAATCTTGTTTTATTGTGGTTTATGAATCCGCCTTAATTGTTTATCTTGGACATTTTCGCAAAAAAACAAATCTAAATTGTCTGAAATTGTAGAACAATTTTTTTTAGTGTGAAGTTTGTGCCTGTTCTGTGCGAATAAAATAAGTTCATCTGCGTAGAAAAGTTCATTTTTATCTTTGTACTCTTTCCGATTTCTTGTTGACTTGTCTTGATATTTGATTAATTATTATAATAAACAATAAAGAGCAGCGGACCAAGTATGCTTCCCTGCCTCACTGCCTTTGTCTCGTCTCAATTAATTTTCCATCTATTCGTATTACATTTTCTGGAAGTTTACATAACAAACTAAATTGTAGTTGTTAATTTGATACAATATTTCGCAAAACTTTTTATCTAGTGTACCAAAACAAAATATTCAACAAACGTTTATTTTTAAAGATTTGATGCAGAATCATTAGTATAATTCCAAACAAAAAGTAGATGTCCTCCACATTAAATGCCATGAATATTGATTACATTTTTTAGGAAAATTTTTAATTGAATACAAATAAGTACTACTATTTGCTGCAGAAAATTTCGATTATCTGTGGTTGTTTCTTACCGCAAATACTATCATGGTCGCAAGGCATAATCACAGTTCTTAAGTAAGGTATTAATGTTTTAATTTAACCCTTTTATAAAAATCTGTACGCAATTACTTTTAAAGTGAAAGTGTCCAGTTTTAATTAAACTATGAAATGCATTGACGGTGCGCAAACTTATTTTGTTATTGTGGAAGAAAAACGGCACTTGAAATGTTTGATTAAAACTATATTAATTTTCAATAAATTTGTAATAATAAAAATATCAAAAATGAAGTTTCTAAGTGTTGGCATATAAAAAAAAAAATTGTAATTTGTTTCCGTCCACAAATTCTCGAAAAATGTCGCTCGAAAATTTTGAACCTTGTTGAAATTTTACAGATACAACACCCATGCAAAAATAGGCTTGTCTCGGAAAGTTTTGAACCGTTCACTGTAATTTCACGAATACATTAAATTAATTACAAAACTTGTTTATATCAAATAAAAAAAAACAGACTTTGTTCCACCTAAGAGTCGTAATTTTTATTATTAACTGATGACTATAAAAAAGTGGAGATATTTGAAATAAGCGCTATAAATTTTGAATGGTTGGCCAGAATCAATAAAAATAATTCTGCACAATGATTTTGATTTTGTGTGTTTTTTTTTATCATTATTGCTCACAAACTATGTGTTTAGTATCAAAAACCGACGTTTACTCCTGGGCGAACTCCATTAATCTAAAGTTCATGCATGCATATAACCGAAACTGAAAATTTGCGCGTTTTCTATCAATTTTGTTATTTTGCTGCAGAGCGAAACATCTTCCCGAAAAGACGATAAATCCGATTCCATCGCCGATAACGACGAAGATCCGGATCTTGCCCAGTTCAATCACTTGATCGAGTCCGACGTAGAGTTACCACAACATTACTCAACCCCCCGAGTTCCTACACCCCCTCAGAGTATACCACAGCCTAGTACGAAACGGCAGTCAAAAAGCTTGATCTCAAACCCCCATTTTAAAAGAGCGAAGTCAGATTACGTTCCAAAGCCTATCAAAGTCGAAAATGAAACTAGTGTGAGTCAGAATGAAGAACACGAATTCGCCGAATCGCCGCTTAAAAACGATAAAAGCGCCGGCGAACTGGAGGAAACCAAAGATAATTTGAAACAATTGTTAGAAAATAATTTTACGAATACGGGAACGAACGATTCTACGAGCGATCAAGGTGAGTACCACGTTTTGTGAGCATGTAGATTTAGTGGCTTCGTATTATTTTTCTTTTCGTAATGAACAGTACGCCTTTTTATTTATTTACGCTTGAAAATGTGCGATTTTACCCACCGGAGCGACTGGTCCTGTACAAGTGACGTCAGAAAATCGCTTTGAACGATTGCTGATTTAAGATATTTGAGCATTTTCGGTCGTCATGACAGGTTTTTCTTTTTTTACGCAGTTTGTGTAATTTTTGTGTATTTTTAATCTAATTTGCGTTTGTTGTTGTTGTTTTCTTTTCTTGCATGGTAAGTAGAGTGTATGTGTAACAAGTTACTAATTCTCTTCCTAGTTTTTATGGACGTTTTTCCAGCTGGTTCATTCTGTTGTGGGAAAGTCACGTGGAAAAGCAGTAAAAGAAGACACAATAAATGTATATTTTTCTGCGTAGCAGTTTTATTCAACTTAAAAACAGCTAACAGCTTAAGTACACATTTAATTAACAATGAAAATCAAACATCAGAACACATGATTCAGTGAACATTTTTACTTTGACTCATAATTGATAATTTTTGTTATGATTTGAATTAACAAAAGTATTTGTTGATGTTAGGGACCGCTGTGATATATTTTTGTATTGTTCAAATATCTGTATTTTTTAAATACAAAGTGGTGTTTATCTAACCTTGAGTACTTTAACCTACCACTATAAAATCGTAAGTGGCAGATTTTGAATATCAACGTAATAACTGTTCTTAATTTATTATTAATCACAATCAGATTTTTAACTACAGAGTTAAAATGATGTGCACTGATTATATGAGTGCAGAATATTCGCACATTGAAAATTTTCATTGTTGGGCAGAGTGGTAACCTGAGCCTACGAACTTACCCGAAACTTTCGAAAAGTGCTAACAATCTCTTCTTGTCAGTATTTAAAATAAGTTTATACAATTTATTTGACTTCGAAAATTTAAATTGACAGAATAAGCTAAAAGGTAACATTGGTAGCTATACTTGAAAGAATTCGGAAATTTTGACGGTAACTGGAGTGACAGGAGTTTTTAAAACCGACAACTCTGTGTATGCCAAAAGATAGGAAACTGTTGAGAAATTGGAATAATATGGTCATAAAGCAGTCGCATAAAACATATACACATATTTAGTTCAGCCTTGAGCAATACCGCAAAGATAGAAGATTAGTAGGGACAGTAATTTATTATTCACTGTAATCGTAACGTACGTAATTATACGGTGTTAAAATTATCAATACTTGCAGTGTTATGTAAGCACTATAGTTTTAAACAAACATACAGTTGCATCTACACATCTAAAATTAGAAAATTGAAAAAAGAATTAATTGAAAACAAATTTGTTTTGGCTAACACAAACCAATGTATCACAGCTTTTTTTTTGGCAAGCCTACATTCAAATGTTCCATTGTTAATGTAAGAAAATGCCGAATAATAATTAACTCAACGAATAAACATTTTTACGTTAATTAATTTGTACTGGTTTGTACCAAATTTTCCACTTCCTTTTTAATTTTTTTTTGGAATTCCAGATGTCTCGTATTATAATTTTGACAGATTTTTGTAAGTTGTTACTAGATGCACTTAACACTAACTCAAATACAATACGCAGTGACAGGGTAGCTATTGAAACTCGTCAAGAATGTATCGATATTTTTCGGTGTTGTGGGGATAATAACGTATTTCGTTCATTCTAAAATAGATAGAAAAATGTCATGAATTTGACTGACTTTTGAATTACTTTCTGAAACTTTGTACTTGGTGTGCTTATTAGACTTAACTCTTGTTTTTTAAATCGAATCAAGAGTGTAATTTTTTGTCTTTATTAGAAGAATTCGAAAAATGCAACATGAAAATTTTCCAAAATTTAAAAAATATAAGAATTTTAAAAAATCACTAGAATTTAATGCACAAAACTCGGACTAAAAAATAAGGGTTTCCGTCTTGGCTAGTCAGGTATACCGCGTGTTCGAAAAAAATTCCAAATCCATAGCTGTTTTATTTTTTCGAGCATTGTTTAATACGTCGAATTTTTAACGCTCATTTGTGTATGCCTACGACATTCAACTTTTTTTCTGGAGAGTTTTTCGGAATTCGTAATTCAATATTTCCAGACTTATATTGTATTGAATTACTGTTTTCGTATAAAAGAAATTTAATTTTCAAATTTAAATACTTATGTAGTTAACAAAAATTTTGGCAGAACTAACTACATATGTAGACGTAACTGATAATAAATTCATCACAGCTAAAATTAAATTAATTTTACCACAGCTTAATACATCAGTGAATTCAGAAAAAAATTGTACAAAAACCTTTAAAAAATATATATATATACCGGGTGTCTGGAAAATGGAGCATTAACTGCACACACCTAATGCGTGAATACCTCCGGCTTACTTTCTGATTTCTTAGTAACGATGGTGACTGAAATCCACCTTATAAAATTTAGGTTTGTTAAGCTGATAACCGTAACAACCAGTATTCATTAATTGCATTGTTATTAATAAAACAAGCTTTTATTTTTCATTAATAAACAAACCAAAACGAAACTTCTAATAAGACATTTATAGGTTACAAACAAAAACAAAACCAACAAAAGAAAAATCCATTGAAGCATAACCGACTAAACTAAAGAAGATGTTCAAAATTACTGCCTTGTGCATATAAGTAAGCTAAAATAAAACTGATTTTGGCAATAACATATCCTCTAAGAAAAGAGAGGGTGGGTGGGTGGGGCTAGAACCTGCTAAGATAAGACTGATTTTCGCAAAGGACATATTCTGTAAGAAAAGAGAGGGTGGGTGGGCGGGACTAGTACCTGCTAAGAAAGATTGATTTTGGCAAATGAGATCCCTCTAAGAAACTAAAGGGGGGTGGGCGGGGTTAGTAGCTGCTAAGATAAAAACCAAAAAGAAACTTCTAATAAGACATTTATAGGTTACAAACAAAAACAAAACCAACAAAAGAAAAATTAATTGAAGCATAACCGACTAAACTGGAGAAGATGTTCAAAATTACTGCCTTGTGCATATAAAGTTAACTAAAATAAAACTGATTTTGGCAATAACATATCGTCTAAGAAAAGAGAGGGTGGGTGGGCGGGGCTAGGACCTGCTAAGATAAGACTGATTTTCTCAAAGGACATATTCTGTAAGAAAAGAGAGGGTAGGTGGGCGGGACTAGTACCTGCTAAGAAAGATTGATTTTGGCAAATGAGATCCCTCTAAGAAACTAGAGGGGGGTGGGCGGGGTTAGTAGCTGCTAAGATAAAAACTAATTTTCACAAATGACATCCTCTAACAAAAAAGAGAGTGGGTGGGTGGGGCTAGTACCTGCCAAGATAAGACTAATATTGGCAAATCACCTACTCTAAGAAAATGAAAGGTAGAGGGTATATCATTTGACAAAATCAGTCTTATTTTGGCAAATATTGGCCCCGCCCGCCCACCCTTTATTTTCTTGGAGGGTATGCCATTTGGCAATATCAGTTTTATCTTAGCAAGTACTAGCCCCGCCCACCCGCCCTTTGTTTTCGTAGGGAATAGGTCATTGCCAAAATCAGTCTTATTTTGGCAAGTACTAGCTCCACCCACCCACCCTTTATTTTCTTGGAGGGTATGTCATTTGCCAAAATCAGCTTTATCTTGGCAAGCCCTAGCCCCGCCCACCCGCCCTTTATTTTCTTAGAGGGCTAGTACCTGCTAAGATAAAACTGATTTTTGCAAATGGCATATCCTCTCAGAAGAAAGAGGGTGGGTGGGTGGGGCTAGTAACTGCTAAGATAAGATTGATATTGGCAAATCACCTACTCTCTAAGAAAATGAAAGGTAGAGGGTATATCATTTGACAAAATCAGTCTTATCTTGGCAAGTATTGGCTCCGCCCACCCACCCTTTATTTTCTTGGAGGGTATGCCATTTGGCAATATAAGTTTTATCTTAGCAAGTACTAGCCCCGCCCACCCGCCCTTTGTTTTCTTAGGGAGTAGGTCATTGCCAAAATCAGTCTTATTTTGGCAAGTACCAGCCCCACCCACCGACCCTTTATTTTCTTGGAGGGTATGTCATTTGCCAAAATCAGCCTTATCTTGGCAAGTACTAGCCCCGCCCACCCGCCCTTTATTTTCTTAGAGGGCTAGTACCTGCTAAGATAAAACTGATTTTTGCAAATGGCATATCCTCTAAGAAGAAAGAGGGTGGGTGGGTGGGGCTAGTACCTGCTAAGATAAGATTGATATTGACAAATCACCTACTCTCTAAGAAAATGAAAGGTAGAGGGTATATCATTTGACAAAATCAGTCTTATCTTGGCAAGTATTTTCTCCCCGAAATCAAAATTTATCCGTTTATACCACCTTAAAAAATTGATGACGTCATCTCAAAATTTTACCGAATAAATAAATCCTATCTAAAATGTGGAAAATATTATAATTCTACTTACGCTTTATCAGTTGATTAATATTTTTTTTACTTTATAAAATTATCATAAAAAAACACAAAATTGAATTTTATAATCTATCAAAGAGGTGGGATTTCTTGGACTGTACTTCGGGGTGAGGGAATTTCTGTCAAAACAATTTTTATCCTATTTTTTTTATAGTATGAATGTAAGTAGAGTGCCGTTTCTAAAGATGCCATTTTTATTGTATTAATAAATATTCTTTCAAAAAAAATTATTTGACATGTGCCCAAAATATATTACAATTTTTGAAGATTTTTAGGCTTCAAGTAATATTGAGAAAATGATTTAACTGTTTCAATTTGACCGTTTCCACCATGTTATACCATCATAAACAGCAAAGACAAAATTTGAAGAGAGATATTAAAAAATGTTGTTTTAAAAAATATAAAAGTTCAAGAAACAGCGGTTTGTACTTAAGAGGAGTCGCTACATTTGGCTCTTATGGTGCTGTCAATATATTTTCAATATGTAATATGTCCATTATTAAGTTTATGAAATTTTAAATGTAATTTGTCCACTTGTCTTATATTTGTTAAATTTTGTTGAAATTTTTGCATCGCATATTTTAAAAAATCAATATTTCAGTTATTTCTGGAAATTTTGGAACGGGGTTTTCACCACTGTTTTCACCTTGCAAAACTTTAGAAATCGTACGAGCTCTACTTTTGAATTTGTTTGTTGGGACTGAGATATTGTAAAAATAAAAGTTAGCAACTTCTACGACACAAGCTTTTTTTTACTGTGTATCGTTTCTAACAAAAAAAATCGACAATATACCTTGTACGATTTCTAGAGTTTTGTAAGCTAAAAACAGTGTTGAAAACTGTGTTCTGAAATTTCCTTTAATAATTGAGATATTGATTTTAAAAAATGCGTTATACAAAAATTTCACTAAAATTAAAAGAAAATTGTTTTTAACAAAATTGCCCTTCCGTTATATAAAGAAAGTTATGAACAACATATATTTAAAATTTCAAAACGATAAGTCTGTTAATAACGGAGATATACATTCTGAAAATAGACCGAAAATTTCACTCAGAAAACGTAGCGACTGGCCTTACTAATAATTTTTGTCAACAAAATAAAATTTTAACACCAACAGTTGCAGAACGAGAAATATTCTGCGATACTACTTTAGAAATTGATGACAGGTAAAAAATTGGTCGTTAATTTGCCCATACTTCTGGGCGTCACACTTGTCAACTAAACATAAATTAAATTACGGGACTTCAAAGCGTGAAAATTCATTAAATCTTCATTACTGTTGACTTCCGTCTGATAATCAACTTAACATATTCAATTTCGAAGGCGGAAATAATCAGTGAAGTTATAAATTACAGCTCAATCATTAAAGTAGATATCACGTATGTGACATTAACTACAAAATAGACTCATCAACTTTTTTTGAGCTTTTAGAGTAAAAATGATCACTTTTTCGTATATTTTGCTGTATCAAACAACTAATAGTCGGATTTCGTCGAAAAAGCGCGTATATAAAAATTCGATATCTGAAAGCAAAGATTTTAATTTTCCAAAATACGGGAAAAAATCTTAAATTTATTTTTAAATCGTAGGTTTTTCAAAGTTTTACGAATGCCACATGTGTCTGTTTTCTTTCTTGGCTAGCTCAAAGGTAAGGAGTTGATCGAATTGACGATTTTTTTCTACAAGCAGATGATTCTTTGTCCTAATTTTTCTTCAGTATTATTATTATTATTTTAAATCTGCTTATGATCCGGAAAAAAACGGCGTTCAAGTAATCTTTACGAGTGCTAATATGACAAAAAAAATTACATAATTTTATTACTTATTTTTTCTGCTCACTTTCGGTGTTTAACAAAACACCAGTATTTTTGGCAACAGGATACGAGTTCAACTGCACCATTCAAGGTTAAATTCATATTGCCATTTAATGCATTGTATAGTAGAATGACTTAATTAAAGTAAGAACTCGATATTATTCGATATTGTGTACGCCAACACGTGTACCATATCTGATTATAAAGACCACTAGTCGGTCTAATTAATTTCTAATGAATAAGAGTACCAGTTTTATACGACTTGAAATTTCTCTTTTATTTGTTCGCATTAGTTTAATAGGGCTATTAAATCCAGCCAGTAATTAGATTTAATCTCAATAATTAAAATAACACGATAAGACGAGTGATGAAACAAAAAGGAAACACCAAAAATTTGCGGCAGTTGTAACTACATATTCATGGTTTGTTAATTATTTCCACAAGAAAAAACTTAATTCATGTAAATGTAAGTGTACACACAAATATTCTCAATTTTCGCAAAAGCACAGCTTAAATCACGTGTGACGGATGAGAGTCAACGATTTGGAAAAGTAGTTCAAACGTGAAAGTCACCTGTCAATAATAAAAAAGAGCTCCTATTAGTCGTTCCAGTATGCAAAAAATTCATAACGCCTGTTGGCAGCACGGTCGTTGAATTTAATTTATTTCCATTCTATGTGAAATTGAATTTTTTTAGGTAATATTGTGAGGCAGATTGAAAACTGTTAATGTAAAATAAACTATAAATCTAATCCAGGTACTACGGGCTACAAACAATACACAAAGTTTTTTTACTTTTATTTAATAAATATAAAGGTTACCACATCCCGGAACCACGCGAAATTAAACCATTTTACGAATTTTACAACAAAAAATAAAAAATTAAACTACATTTTGACAGTTGATTTCAAAATTTGCCACTTCTAAATGTCACACAATCTCAACTCCCTGTAAAACACAGTATCCAAATATAAATTCCAACTAACACTTGTGTTTTCTTTCTCCTATTCTAACAACAATTACTGCCGCAAACCGGAGTATACGGAGTAAGAGTACTCGCATGCCCTACACCATACCACAGCTGAACCGAAATTAATTGTTACTTGAATTTAGGGAGGTCCGAAACGAAATGTATCAACAGGCACGCGTATCAGTGCGACAAATGCTACAAAAAGTTTTCGAGGAGAGACCATTTGAGAACCCACGAGAAAAATATACACGGGGAGGATGCAGGGCCGTTCGCATGTGTAATTTGTTCACAGTTGTACAAAAATACAGAGAGCTTGAGGAAGCATCTCGCCAAGTTCCACTTTCCTAAAATGAACGAAACCAATCAGAAAGTTGAGGTGAACGCTTGACTGTGGTTTTTGCCACAGTCGGGCGCGAGTAGGGTAGATTCTTATCCTGTCTTATTTTGCCGTCACTTGTTTTTGAAGTGTTAGGTTAGAATTTGTATTTATTTATATTTAATCTATTTCAACCTAAGAACATGACATTTCTTTTTTATTTGTATTTTTAATTATTTGTTTTACTAGTCAGGATGATTTTTTTTTTCTGTAAAAGACTTTATGTTGGAGGTCGGTTTTATTGTCGATGACGCATGAAAGTTGTTGTGACGAAACTGACTTTCACGGCAGTAATCCAAACATAGGTTTTAATTTTTAATTATTGTATTGTTATTATATAACTGTTATGGTGATTTATATTAAATTTCGTTGTATATTATTAAGTGCCTTATGTAATTTTGTCATGTGAATAAAAATGATAATGTAAGGTTTTTTTATTTATTTATTTTTGAATCTTTCATAAATTTAAAACTTTGTAAGGGTAAAAACCTAATAAATAATTACGTAATCATTTTTTTAGTGTTTACAACTGACTTTGAATTTTCTACACGATTATACTTAATAACGATTAAAACTTTTGGAAGAAATGCTTCGTTATTTTTTTTTTAAATTTCGCACATTTTTTAACAACGTACATTTAATGGTTTCACTTCTTTGTGGTACTGTATTTAAAAAGATCGTCAGAGATTTAAGCCCTGAAACACAAAATAGATTAGATTCTATTACCGTACCACCTCAGTTAAATGCATTAAAGAGTAAAACAAATACGTCCCTGTTCGTCATGCGCGACACGGCGACCGAGTGTCTACAAATTAGGAGTTTCGACTGTTTAACTTTTAGATTATTCTTTAAAAAATGTGTGAAATAAATTTATTATAAATTATAATAATCATTTATTTATATTAAATTTAAATCCTTTTGGTCGGGGAAGAATCTGTAATCGAAAAAAAAGAAAAGAAAAGTTCCAAATTTTAGATTTTTCAAAGTTTTCATTTGATTCTTTTTTATTTTTTTCATTTTTGATTTTGCAGTTTTGCAATTTTTGTATGTTTTTAATTCGGCTAGTTGAAAAATATAAAATATGAACAATCGAAGAATTGAAAAATCGAAAATTAAAATATTTTAACTGAAGAAACGAAAAATCGAAATATTGAAAAACCAAATATTGGGAAACTTGAAAATCGAAAAAATCAGTGAGTCGGAAAGACGAAAAAACGAATCGAATCGAAAAATTGTAAAAATGAAAAAGTTACAATCGTCAAAATTGTAAGGTTGAAAAATTGTAGCACTGATAAATCGAAAAATTACGAAAATTAAGAAAATTTAAATTTTGAAAAATCGAAGAATTGAAAAATAAAGACTGAAAAAAATAAAAATGATGAAATCAGAACAGTGAAAAAGCGAAAAATTGGAAAAATAAAGAAAACTATAAACTGAAATTGAAAACTTAACAGTTGAACTCCTGAAATTGTAGATCGAGAAATGGCAAAAATCTAAAAACTGAAACATCAAAAGTTGGAAAATCGATATGTTTTAAATCGAAGAACTGACGAAACAAAAAACTGAAACATTGAAAAGCTAAAAGTCCAAAAATCGAAAAAATTTAATGGAATTAAAAATTGAAAAAAAAAAAATAAAAAACGAATCAAATTAAAAAATGGTAACATTGATTTACCTATATCGAAAAAATGGAAATCGAAAAATTGAAAATCGAATAAATGAAAAAGTGGAAAATTTTTAAAATTATTACATATTTAAAATGAACACTTGAAAAATAGCAAATTTAAAATTGAAAAAACGAACAATTAAAAAGCTAAAGTTTGAAAAACCGAAAAACTGTAAATTTATAAAATCAGAGCACCTAAAAATTGGAAAAGTAAAATAAAAATCCGAAACGGAAAATTCAAAATCGAAAAATGAAGAAATAAAGGACTGAAAAATTAAAAAATTGAAAAATTAACAATTAAAAACTCGTGGAAATTGCAAATCGAAATATTGCAAAATCTAAAAACTGAAACATCAAAAGTTGGAAAATCGAAAAACCGATAAAACGAGAAATTGCAAAATCGGAAAATTGGAAAATCGAAGAACTAAAGAAATGAAAATTTTGAAAAGCTGAAAATCGAGAAACTTAAAAATCGAAAGAAATTAATGGATCGAAAAATTGAAAAAATAAAAAACGGACGGAATTGAACAATTGGAAAAACCAAAAATTGTAAAATGGAAAAGTTATAGAATCGTCAAAATTGTATAGCTGAAAAATTGGAAAGTTAAATATCGAGAAATGGAAAAATTTTAAAATAGTGAAATGAAAAAGTGAAAAATTTTAAAAATTATTATTACATATTTAAAATGAAAACTTGAAAAATTGCAAATTTAAAATTGAAAAAACGAAAAATTAAAAACCTAAAGTTTGACCAACCGAAAAACTGCAAAACGAAAAATCCAAGAATTGAAAATTTTCACACTAAATAAAGAAAAATTATAAAATCGGAGCACCGAAAAATTGTAAAAATAAAATAAAAATCCGAAACGAAAATTCAAAATCGAAAAATTGAAGAAATAAAGCACTGAAAAACTAACTCGTGAAATTGCAAATCGAAATATTGCAAAACCGAAAAATTGAAGCATTCAAAAGTTGGAAAATCGAAAAACTGATAAAACGAGAAATTGCAAAATCGAAAAAGTGGAAAATCGAAATATTTAAAATCGAAGAACTAAAGAAATGAAAAATTGAAACATTGAAAAGCTGAAAATCGAGAAACTTAAAAATCGAAAGAAATTAATGGATCAAAAAATTGAAAAAATAAAAAAAGGATGGAATTGAACAATTGGAAAAACCAAAAATTGTAAAATGGAAAAGTTATAGAATCGTCAAAATTGTATAGCTGAAAAATTATAACATTGACATACCTATATCGAAAAATTGGAAAGTTAAATATCGAGAAATTGAAATATTGAAAATCGAATAAATGAAAAAGTTTTAGAATCTAATAAATAAAAAATGGAAAAATTTTAAAACAGTAAAATGAAAAAGTGAAGAATTTTAAAAATTATTATTACATATTTAAAATGAAAACTTGAAAAATTGCAAATTTAAAATTGAAAAAACAAAAAATTAAAAACCCAAAGTTTGGACAACCGAAAAACTGCAAATCGAAAAATCCAAGAATTCAAAAATTTCACACTAAACAAAGAAAAATTATAAAATCGGAGCACCGAAAAATTGAAGAAATAAAGGACTGAAAAATTAACAATTGAAAATTCGTGAAATTGCAAATCTAAAAATTGAAACATTCAAAAGTTGGAAAATTGAAACACTGATAAAACGAGAATTTGCAAAATCGAAAAAGTGGAAAATCGAAGACCTAAAAAAATGAAAAATTGAACATTGAAAAGCTGAAAATCGAGAAACTTAAATATCGAAAGAAATTAGTGGATCGAAAAATTGAAAAAATACAAAACGGAAGTGAACAATTGGAAAAACCAAAAATTGTAAAATGGAAAAGTTATCGTCAAAATTATATAGTTGAAAAACTGTAACATTGATAGATCGAAGAGTTGATAAGTTAAAGATCGAGAAACTGAAAAACTGGAATTCGAAAAATTGAAAAATCGAATAAATGAAAAAGTAAAAAAAAGTAAGTGATGTATTAAGGGCTTCTAATAAACAAACACTTTTGAAAACAGAAAATTAATTTTCATTTTATAATAATTACATTCTAATTAAAATTTATATCTAAGAGCAACAAATAAAAATTATTTCAATACGGTACGTGGCCTATTATATTGAATTTTATGAGGAAACCGCTGTAAAATACTTACGAAGTCAAAGTCGTAAACGCACTATATCTTTGGTCGAACTTTACTGTTGTTTATATATCTATAAAATTCAGCGTTATAGCTGCTAGTTGATAGTGATTTTGTTAAAAAAAATCAAGTAAAAACCTACACAATACACGTAGTTTATGATTCCGTATTGAGTTTTTACCCGAAACGTCCAAATTTTTGAAAAAAAAAAATCAAAATCAAAACATTTTGCAATTTAATTTTGAATCTGCAAAACCGAATGCATTGAAATCTTGCAGATGTTTTAAAGTTATGATAAGCATGATAAATTTTTAATCAAAATATATTTATTTATTCCCTCTAAAAAATAGATGACGTCACCCCAAAATTTTGCTGAATAAATCCTATCTAAAATGTGCAAAATATGATCAGTCTATAATTGTAATTTATCATTGAATTCATATTTTTTACATTTGCTTATACAGGTGACCCAAAAAATTAATGAATCAGTCAGTTTATTATTGATCGAATTAATGGTCTTTATAACAATAAAATAATAATCAGGTAAGAATTATAATAATAACATTCATAATATTTTGTTTAATTGGGGCTTCTTAATAATTTTAGTCATCTGTTTTGAGTCGATAAACTCATTCAACACATGTCTACGTGACATTCTTCCGGTGTAAAATGTATTTGTTTTTAATTAGGTTATTACAAAAATACGATTTCGTCTTAGACTGATCATTTGTTGACACATATAATCTCGAGATTGTGCAAAAGTTATTCAAAAATTATATTTCCAGCATTGTGGTTTTTTCCATCTCGTGGCGTATTTTCATCGATTATCTAACTAATTAAAAGGTAAAACATTCATTGAAGCTTAATATAAATATTAAAAAGTCGCTCGAAAACATCTAAGGCAAAGCTCTTGTAAATAAAAAAAAATGAGCGACCTTAAACAATTAATATTTTGGGCTACAAATTTGGGAAAAATTTTTTTTCGTCTATAAAATATTACGGGAACGAGACAAACAAAATTAAACCAAAAAAAAAAATAAATAAATTTTTGACGATTTGGGAACTTCGTAAAAATTTGGAGCGACCTCTTAATTTTTTTTTTTTTAGCGCTCCTTTGGAGGAGAGTCTTAAAACATGATAAACTAACATATTTTCACAGGAGACTCAACACAAGAAAAATAGTCGTTTTTTTGCATCACCCTATTTTTATATGTATAAAAAGAAGATAAATATTTAATAATAAAACCAGTGATAAACATTCGGTGATTAATCTTTTTGTCATAATGGTTTAATAGCTTATACCTACATTCCGCCAAAATTAGAAAACCCGCGAAAAATTCAAAATTTGGGCTTGAACTATGATCGTCAACAAATTTGCGGCAGCGAAAAACCGGTATTGCAGATAAACATTCACATGAACGAAAACAATGAGAAAGAAAAACTCTACATGTGGGTGTGTTTATTTCGATTAAAGTTAGAATCCCCTGAATCTCGATGATAATGCAACGAGTATTATAATTACAAGGAGGGAAACAACCAAACTCAAATTATACCACACTATGAAATAAACACAATAGGCAAATAAGCAAAATCAAAATCAAAATAATCATTCAAGAATAAATGTTCAAATTCAGGCTGTAAGAAAATAACACATTACAAAATAAACGTAAAATACCCCTCCAGTGTGGAATCTACGATGATATTAATTTAACTGATGATAATTTTTAAGGGTCTTTTTCTCAAAATGAATCAATTTTTAAGATTTAATTTCTAATTAGCATCCCCCGACTTCCAAAATGACAGTTCATATTTTGTTTGACTTTGTTCTTAAACTTTTGTTAAGAAAAACCTAACCGTTTTGCTTTTCTCTGCATTCTAATCGAATTTTGCGCACCTACCATATTGTGAATTTTCCACGCAAAATCAGATGGATGGGTAAACTGCGCAAAGTAAAGTTGACTTATTGAAGATAGCGAAGTAAAACATCATGTTATCATATTTATCGGTGATAAAACATAATTGAATTTAAAATTTTTAATACTGCCAGTTTTTACGCAAAGTCGTATACATACACGAAAATGACGTTTCGAAGCTCTACGCCCTTACTAAATTGTAGTTCTAATTATACATATATGTACTATTAATTAGTGATTTTTTTTTAATTTAATGCTATGATGAAACTAAGAAGTGTTCTTAAATTTACAACAAAAATTTTAAAGTTTTATAAAATCACGTTCTAAGTCAAGGCAAGCAAAACATCGAAATGTCAACAGTGTTATCTGTGTATAACAAACATACTATAAATTTTTTTATATCGAATCACCATTCCTCTTTAATATTTATTTTTGTAAACATTACATTTTATTAATTTTGGTTATTCTAAAGTATTAATCATTGGAATAAATTAGTAAGGTACATTTTAAAGTTTAGGACACATCTTGTTGTGCAGTTTACCCCAGATTTCGGGATAATGTCGTAGTCGTCATGTTAATTTGATCAATCACGTCATCATCCGGAAACCCTTTAAAATGACGAAACAGTAGACTGTTAAATGTACCCATTTCTTAAAAGTTAATAAATAATCTCACTTGACTATAGTATACCTATTATTTATTTCTTTTTTACTGAAAGAGATTGTTGAATTTTATGAGATAATCAAGTTTTTTTTACAGTAGCTAAATTTAGTGCATGCCCCTGTAAAAAAAAAATGATTCCAACAAATGTAGTTACGTTCTAAATGTTATATTCTGCGCCAATCCAGTGCCTTAAAAAAATTCGGCCGTCTCACCGCGTTCCCCAACCCGGTGTGACAGTCTTTCTTGAGGTTGTTGGTGTGCTGGGGTTATTGTAAATACTGCGCTATAAGGTAATATAAAATTGATAAATGTGTATAATTTCATTCTATTTTATATTTTTGCAGATTACAAATTCTTCCCCGATCAAAAGGTGTACGTATATTGCCCGTACTGCTGTAGGAAGTTCGTCAATCGCTATAACTTGAAGGTACACATCCGAGACAAGCACGAAGACAGCCCCATGAACCTAGATTGCAGGATATGCGGTAAGGTTATGAGAAATAAAAGCTGTTTACGCGTCCATATGTATCATCACCGCAAGCAGCAACTGGAATCGGACTGTCCAGCTGTTCCAATCGTATAAGATTGCTATTAGGTTTTTGTTTTTGCTCATTCTAGTTATTGTTTTGTGTGTACAATAGGTTAGGGATGTTTGTTGTTTTTCCTTTTTATTTATTATGTTAGACTGTAATAGTGACCGGCCAGAAGTTAGTCACTATTGGAAGTATGTATCGATAGATACGATAGTTGAGTTTTAAAAAAATGTTTTCGTTATACGGTTTACCTATTTCCAGTGCAGCTTATTTAGAGGCAAGCGGACAGTCTCGACAGTTACAGTTATCTAGTTCTATATTTATTATTAACTGTAACAAAATTAAAATGTTCTAACAACTAGTATTGTGTCGATGTTTTGGTGAGCGATAGTCACAGGTTGAACTGAACAACTACCTCTAATATAACTCAGCTTTCACAAGTATTAAGTGCAGTACGAGGAAAAAGGTTACGGGAAACAACCTGTGCTAAACATCATTGTTAATATAGCTATTAGAAACAATAACATTCCATTTTGTTATGCTTTTATGTTTAAAACCAAATATCTGTTTTTTCTTTTTAATTTTTTAAATATTTATCCCAACTTTTACCATTAATGCTGCTACTTTAGTTTTTTGTTTTTACAATTATGGTTTTGTTGTTAACTATGTTTATTGTAAATATCGTACATTGTGATAAATTATAATATAGCACAATCACGCTGGGTATAAGAATTTGTCAATTTTCTTGTGTGCGTGTCAAACATTCCATGTTGTTAAAGGGATCATTTTTGTAACGTTTTACTTCTAAATAAAGATCAGAATTCTAGTTTACACATTTATCTTATCTACCCGAAAGGAAGTTGGGTTTTCCTGATGATTTGCAGGGAGTGTCTTTGTTGACACACCAGTATTTAACACACTTCACTAAAATGTGGTTCGACTTTGCAAGACAAGAGCGTTTTCCAACGCAATATCCCCCTAATGAAACGGCCGTTACGGTCGACGTTTTGGAAGCGGGATTCATTGCAGCTTTTATTATCCTTGTGATTGCGTTCTTCATTTCGATACCGACGTCGCTCATAAAACAGGTAAGTTTAACGAAAACTAGGTCGGCAAATGAAGCCTAAATTATTGCAGACGACGGCCCGATATGTAAGGATAACTCTTATGATGCTAATTGGTCTATTTCTTTTGCGTAAGTATGGTTTAAAAATGCACACCTCTAAAAAGACTACAATGTATAAAGTGTTCAGAAAATCGTTACATTGTGTCTCGAGTATTGAAAATATATTTGACAAGTTCGCAAGCATAGATCGGGTTTACTAGTACATGGGCGTGTTATCTCAAACTAACCCACTCCTGACCTTTACATGTATGAAGATAAACTGCTGATTTTCGGAACGTTTGTATATTGTTTAATAAACATTATTTCTGTACTGTTAACCGTACATTACTCAAGAAACTGCCTTTAATGTTTTTTTTTTTCACCAAAAAAATTGAATTCGTAGGTTCTAAAAGTGTTGTAGCAAAAAATTGCAAAAAAACAGATAAAAGACCTTTGAAATTCTGTTGTCAATAAGTTATACGCAATTTAGAAACAATTTTGAGTTGAGACGTTACTACAAAAGTTTCTTATAGTTTCATGGAAAGTCCGGTCCAAGGCTGTTTGAAATATATCATAGCAATAGTTAACGTTTAAAAATCGTATCCCCGTTTAACATGACTTAAAACCTTAATTTTAACAGTTTTTGAGACTTTCTTAAATGACTTGAAAAATAGCCATTCTAATGAAATTTATTTTTTAATTCTTAATTGTTAATTTTCTTGAGTAGGTAATAAAATTTCTGCATCTGCTACCAGTTAGTTTTTTCAAAGTCGTCTCAGTTTCATTACTTATGTAAAGGGCCCACGAAATGAATAATTTTTACTTCGCGCATTCTAGAAAACTGTTGTAATATATCCGATTGGTAAAGGGCCAATTTCATGTTTACTTAACCTTTCACAGCTACTAGAATATGAAAAAGTAGGTCCCGTTTCCATCTGTCTATCGTCTGTTGCACGTCTGTTGGCAGTTTTATTAAACAGATAAACTCGGAAATTGTTTGGCCGAATGTTGTAAAATTTTATAAATATTCTACAAACTGTCAAATGCTAACCCAAATTTATCTAGTCATCCGACCCGAAAATTTGATGGCGTCATGTCAAGATTTTGCAGTTGATCCTGTATAAAATGTACAAAATGATACGCGATTTTTAACTTTATGCAAGTAGGTTTTTGAAAAAAAAATTAAAATTTTCACATGCGTTTCAAAAAGTAATTTCTCAACAAACTATGTTATTATTATTTTATTTTTTTTTTTAGAAAATTAATCCGAGTACTTATTTATTTTGAAGTGAATAATATCTATGTAAAGGACACGACAAACAACAACTCATTATAGTATTAACCCTTAAAATTATATGCAAGGCTTGCTGACTACTGTGCGCAACTGTCCCTTACCTCTTAGGTAGTTTAAGCGCAACTGTCCGCTGGGATTAGGATCACCTGCCGATTTTTTTAACCATGGCGCGTAACTGACCCATGCCCTGTCAAGGAGATGTTGCTAAGTGCTTTATTAAGTGCGTGATTAACTTATTCTCCAAGCTCATTTTCCAATGCGCCTATTTTGTTGCGACTTATTTCACTTTAAAATGAGTCAATTGATAATCAAGTAGATATAAATTAAATTTGTTTCATTGTTGCGCTTTAGTACTTTTTTAATTCGTTATATAGAATAAAAAATTAATGAATTAGTTAATTTAATTGATTAAATAAAACGTGGTTTATCTAATTTTCCTAAAATTCACAGTATGAGCATAAGCTAAGGTATTTTAATCGCGTTCATTGGGTGATTTGGTACATCCGTGTTTTCTCTACGTTTCGAGACCCCTAGAATACGAAAAAAGTGGGATTGCGTCAATTTTTATTCTACAGATAATCTCCGAAACTACTGGACCCATTGGCGTCAAATTTTGTATGTATAGTAGGAATAGATAGTACAACCCTAACCAAAATTTAGCTGATAATCCCTACCAACAATTTGATGACATCCGCTCCGTATATTGCGTAATTAACATTGTCCGAATTTTATTAAATAATATACTCCTGTGCTAGTGGTTTACGAATCTACCTTGATTTTGTTTAAAATTATGATTATTATATTTGGTTATTGTTTAATCCGCCTTGTTCTTTAGACACATACTACGAAGCAGTATAACAGCTAATATAAAATCCGGGGATGGAAGCTAGTGGGCGACAGCCCTTTTTCATTAAAATCAAGAACGGCAGTAATGTCGCGCCTACCTATATTTAATAATAATAAAATAATAATTATAATAACAGCTTGCCCAAAGTTATATTCGGCCCGTTTTGTTCCATTGTAACTTAATTAATGAAATTAGCCGACTCCTCTATTTTTAGGAGACAAAATTAACTATTTTAAATGGTATTTTCTTTTAGCGCAGATGCTTGTTATCGGAACATGCTAATAATCGAATTATTTCGAAGTATAAACATAAAGAGTTGAAATTACACTTGGACTAAGACATTGAGAAAATATGTATTTCCGTTGGTTATTTGTTTAAAATATATTTCAAATTGTGATAACTCAAACATCCCGCTTTAAATTGACAAATTGAAAAAAAAAATTGAAAGCCCGCAAAAAATTCAAAATTTGGCCTTGGCTGTGATCGTCTAACAAAATGGAACCCTACGTTGTGTTTTTGAAAAATGGCAGGATGCGTTCAGATGCAAATGGTGGACTCCAAGATTGGAAAAGTACGCTGAATAAAACACAAAATTTATGGAGGACACAAAATCATGTATTCCTCCACTGACAAAAAAAAAGAAAAAAAAAAGCGTGCGACTAAGTTAATGCTCAGCTACAAAAAAAAACTTGCCTAACTTGGAATCAAATCAAATTAAACGTTCTGAATCAATGCAAATATTTGAACATCACAAATTTAATACAAACAAAGAAAAATTTGAATTAAAGTAACTGGATGTAAATACACATGTTATAACGAACGTGTGGCGGCAAATTTAAAATTATGGCAATCAACAAGAGAACAAAATTGGAGTTTGGGGCTCCTGGTTGTGGCTGTTCTCCCGCCACAGCGGTGATTCTACTCTATAGCAAGCATGCCGCCCAGCACGAAGAAACGTGCCGCGCTTGCAGGCCGTTACGGTCGCAAACTCGTGGTTGGAAATCCCGGCTATTGGAACAAGCTGCGAGCATCACGTAATCCAGACCGCTCCCCTGACTGCTATTCTAAGTCTGCGTCTTTTGTGCAGATGGCGCCAGCTCGACTAGGAACCGCGCCCTCCGCTTCTGCTACGTGTTTCTGTGTTATTTACCTCAATTCCATTTAAATGTTCAATTTCTACAACTCTGATATTAAATTACAACCGGACAAGTGTTAAACTTCCACAAAAAAGCAATAAACATCATCAAATTTCGCCATATACGCTCGTGAAATTTTAAACAACAAAGAATTCTTATCTGAGATTGAGATTGGACATCAGACAATTTATATGGAAAATATTTACGTGAAAAAAACTAGCAAAGATTTATAAAACAAAGAATGATCTGGGGTGAAGTAACACTTGTGCAGACAAAAACATTACGTGAGGTTAGGAACCGCAAAGCATGAAAATTTACGTTGAATTTAAATTATACATACAACAAAGAAAATTACTGAAGTTAAAATTGTGAAATAGACAAAAATTGCATGAGGTGAAAAATTGCAAAGCAGCTAACAAAATTACGCAAGATTAATATTTTATGTCCATTCAAGTTATTGGTTCATGTTTAAAAGTGAAGTTATTCATCTGCATTGAGGGTCGTTGTTTTACATTCCCCCAAGCAACTACATAAAAAACCATAGCAGACAATCTGTAGGTCAAAAATGGCGTCGGACAAACGCCTCGTTCCCAAAAATAGGCGTCAAAAATATGCGATCCAGAAATGCGATTCATCCTGTGGTGTTGTGCAAATAATGGTCTAAATCAAAGTAATAAAATGCATGTTCCACATGACCCACAATGTTCATTATTTGTTCAACGAGATTTTACAGTTCAAACATGTGCTCGGCGTGAAAATACCGCTGCCAGAACAAAGAATTTACCTGATGTTAAATTATGCCACACTTTATCAAAGATTCAAACAAATAATTTACATGATGTGAAATTATGCCATGATCCAAGTGACTGGTTACGTAAAAAAATGTCTCTAAAGGGAAACATTTTAATCCCCCCGTACCTCAGTCCACAATATTATGATTTCTATCGTACTTTCACGGTCTTTTTCCCCGAGTGGGACAACGTTAGGTTAAGTTAACTGCCGTAAATGAACTATTAGCAATCTTGTGTGAGGAATTAAGAAGTGTTATAATGTAACACTTAAGTATAAGCATCCAGAAACCTTATCTATAACTTGATACACAAAGGAAGAGTCCTAACTAAGTGAATTTCGTGAAATCTCTTAGCAAGTGTTTTATCTAAATAATCTCCTAACTGTTAAATTGTGTTAGAACTTGTTAACGATGAAAATCCTAACATGAACTGTGAATTTACAAACAATGAAACAAATTTACACTGCGTGTTGGGGAAACTGTGGCGTCGTCATCGCTACGATTAATTTTCGTTAAACAAAGGCGTCCCCATTTTTTCAAATCTGGTCACGACACACTACCTTGATTTTGTTTATTAATATTATTTCATCCATCTTGTTCTTTGGACACATACCAGGAAACAATATAAAAGCCAATGTAGCTCATTGGTAGCTCACTCGCCTCGCAGATCCAAAGTCCGCGAATTCAATCTTTTTTTGCTAAAATCAAGAACGGTTCACTCCATTGCCTCGAAACTGTAAGAATACAGTAATGTCGCACCTACCTATATTTAATAATAATAAAATAATAATTATCATAATAACAGCTCGCTCAAAATTATATTCGGCTCATTTTGTTACATTGTAACTTAATTAATTGAATTAACTGTCTTGTCTGTTTTTAGGAGACAAAATTAACTAAATGGCATTTTCCTTTAGCGCAGATGCTTGTTATCCGAATGTGCTCATAGTCGAATTATTTCTAAGTATAAACATAAAAAAAATCAAATGTTTTCAGAGGAGCTGGATTTTAAGGGCGAGGGAAATCTATCTAAATAACCTTCGACCTTTTTTTTCATGTTTTTTCCATCACCCCAAGTTACGAAAAAATAGCTCTTCCGTTTCCGTCTGTCTCTGTCGATTTTTATTAGGCAGATAATCTCCGAAATTACTGAACCAATTATTGTCAATGAATAATTTTCAACACCAAAAAACAAGACAATATTTAAAGTAATTGATAGGAATATCGTGTAGGTGATAAAACGATAACCAAAATTTAAATAGTCATACCTACCAACATTGTGGTGACGTCACATCAAATTTTTCGTGATAAATATGTATCTACCATTTCAATTTTATAAAATAATATACCCCTGTATTACTGGTTTATGAATCCGCCTTGAGTTTTTTCCTAGGCATCCAGATTTTCACAAAAAAAAAGTCCAAATTGAATATCAATAATATGTATGTATAAGCGGAACGCTTACAATTCCGGTGACATCGGTTAGCGTGTCCTGTTAGCAACGCGGAGGTTGTGGGTTCGATAATGCGGCTTTTTTTTCTTACATTGTGCCTGGTACGTATTATCTCTATTTTTTTAAGTTATACAAAGTGATTGATAAAAGGCGTACTAACTCGATGACACGTTCTTAAGAACTGTTTATTGAGCAAAGAAAAGATAATTTTAAAAATCCCTGCACCTAAATGTAGTTGACAAAGTCAAAGTTTATTTTTTCTCTTAAATGTTTGACCACATTTTAATTCACTACTTAGTGTTGGGTACATGTATGAAATCGATCGAACTTCCGTTACTCAAAATAATTTTGCTCTATCCATAGTTCTATTCATTTTATAATGTTACAAAAAATTTAAGTACTGTCCAGAATGATATCATTGAATAATGTAACGTTCTTCCGAATTTCAGTCGTTTATTTCCATCTCTACTTTTAAAGTTTGTGGATAAGAATTCCCGAAACAAATTAACTTTGAATCATAAATTGTACAATTTATCTTAACCGTTACATCTAGTAAAAAGGATGAAGAGACAAATTTTAAACTACTCCCAAAATTTCAAAGCAATTAGTTCCATAGTGGTTATGGAAATTATGTATGTACCAGATGGATAAAAAAACGAGTAATTATAACAATTTCGTGCTAATAATACGAGCTTTATCCAGTGGGGAATTTCGGCCAAGAATGGGAAGTCGGCCACATCCGCTCTCGCACTCCGTATAAAGCCGGCTCAGGCGCCGAAATCAACGCGTCCATAGGAGTAAAAATCGGCCTCCGAAGCGTGAACGTCACCCTCAAGGCGACAGAAATCCCTGCCATCCTCCAACACGAAAAAATCGACTACAACGAAAGATTCGAGTGGACGTGGGACCAGGGTCGCTTCGGTTTTGGTCCATTTGCTGGCCACCTTCAACAGGAATTTCGCGCCGCTCAATACCGGGGACTCCCGACACCTATTTTGTGGGTCGTAGATTATTTCGTCATAGATGGGGAAGGTTTTAGGTTTGGAAGGTTCTACAGAACTGCTGGGTGGTACTGCCATGTGGCTTTGTGGTGTGCCTTCGCCTGCTGGTTGTTGTCTTTGATCCTCTTCAGATCCGTTATTTTATATGGAGCTTACTGCATAGGAATCTGCGGGCTCTTGCAGTTGTTGGCAAATTTATTGTGGTTGGTCATCCGAAATCCAAATCCGCTGCTAATTCCGTTCGAAGATGCGACAATTAAAACTACGTTTGGGGCTAGTTATTGGTTGACGTTTTCATCAGGTGTGGAGGTTTTTTGGAGGAGTTGAATTAAAGTTTGCTGTATTTGTCTCTATTGTAGGAATTATATGCCTCGTTGTAGCCACTGCAGTTATATTAATCGACTCGAAGTTTAATACGTACCTTTATACCTTCTTTGGTGTTGATCCACTGAACAGCTATGATGAAGTAGTCTACTTAAGTATGGTCAAAATTGTAAAATTTTTTTGTCTAATCGGTGATTTTGTAGCCAAAAATGAAGAACTGCAGCTGCGACAGAAGAAAAGTACCAATGATATGCCTCTAGTGGAAATGACACCGTCGTCAACGCAAATGCAGGAAGAAGAAGATGCCGAGTATGTTCCATATTATGTTAAACGGAAGACAACAGCTTTTGCACCTCCGGTCATTAGAAGCAACAAGCCCAAACATCTGATGAATATGCATTAAAATTCTGTTTTATCTAAAGATTAATAAAAACTCGAATTTTTTTTAGAAATATTTAACATTTTTCTACACAGGAATTTAAAAGTTTTTGGAAAGAGAGGTTCTACCTATTATCCGTTCACGATCTTTGTATAGTAGGGTTGGCCATGAAAATCAAGTGAGTTTGTTGGTATTCGATGCAGAAGAATAAAAATTCCCTGAACTTTTTTCGTTAGGTTATGTTTTATTAAATAAAGGTTAAAAAATATGCCAGAAATATAAACATTGTTGCCCATACTTTCAATCTTCAGTAGCAATGACCAAGTTAACGGTATCCATTTCTTAGAAAGCATAAAACTTTACGCTATTTAAAACAGTTATTCGGCTTTTTGTAAGTGTTTATTTCATATGCAAGGAACAAACACTAAAATTTCACTTAAACATTGTTTTTATATGAATGGGGGTTCTACAGACGACTATTGTCGCATGCCACATTTAGCATCTCATCTTTAATTCTCAATCATCAGTTCGTTTTGTTCGCCCACTCTTCTTAGAAATGGAAATTTCGACCTTTGTGAACAGTCTATTTTCATATCTTCCAAATTCTTTTTTCACTTTTCTAAGATTACTAAAAAGGTTGGTAAAAGACAACAATCTTGCTCTAGTGCTTTGATGGGACCATGAAGAGTTCCAAAAAAAAAATGAAAATGCTTAAAATTTGGTGCAAAGTAACACCGTGGATGATCTAACTAAAATTATACTTATTTTTGTTGTACGTCAGGTAGTTTTTCACACACTACCTTGGTAAATTTAGAACGAAAGATGCGTAAAAATATCACCCCCGACAAGCTACAATTCACTCCATTTCCATTCTTTCGCTATGAAAATCTGTATCATCACCGTCATTTTCAAATTCAGATTCTGAATCAGATTCACCTAGCGAAATAATGAAAGGAGGTATAGATTCGTACGAAATATTTCCCACATTTTTTTCCCGATCTGCCAAAATAAGTTTTTCACAATGTTTACAAAAATTTTGCCACATGCTTGGAGTACATTTAGAAAGCGCCTCAAGCCATAAATTCTCCACCCTATTTTTAATGAAGGTTGAGAATTTATCTGATTGTTGTAATAGTTCTTACAAAATCCCCACGCCATTTCAATTGGATCTTGACAGTGGTACGGAGGTAATCTAAGAACTTCATGGCCACTTTCTCTTAATGTCTCGTCTACCAAATATTTTTTTTCTATTGTTTCTGAAGGGTTTAATTAAATCCCACAACTGTTTCTTCGAAAATTTTTTGTCAAATTCAACACTATGTTTAAAGAGCCATTCCTACCTTTCACATTTTTTACTAGAAAAAGTGGGTGGTTTATCCAACCACGGCCAACTGTATTAATATATATGGCCATCCCAATTTGTATAAAAAGTTGATTTTTTGACGTTTCCAAAATCGTTAATCAGGCAACTACATCTGTTGAGTACAGTTATGAACTTGGTTGGCAAATAATTGTCAAAATGACGTTTTAAAATATTACGTTTTTTTGAAAGTGTAGATAATGGCACAAGAACATTAATGATATTACTCCTACTATTTAGTTTTGAAATAAGATGGATATATTTTTACAAAATGAAAATTATTTAACAAAAAGGAAGGTAGATATTCATAATCTTAAAACTTTTCTGCTGGTAGGTTTGTTACAGATCGTTATTTTCTTCGACCAGTCTTTTGGTTCCAAACAAATATTATCAATAACTGGTTTCACTGTTGCTCGAATAATTATATCATATACTCTGGATTCATGTTCCAAGCAACAAAATAATGGATTTTGGTCCAAAGAAGGATGGAGCAGATTACATATTTGTTGACATGTCTTTTTAGAGTTTAAAAAGGGCAACATTTTTTTGAGTTACGTCAGCCACTTCCTGCACAATGCCTACGGAATATGCATTGGGATAGGTTAATCCACCTCGATCCTGTAACAGGATGAGTCTTAATAGCGGACCAGGAACCTCTTTGAACAACAGCGGTGCAAGGCAGCGATCGCAATGAAATTTGTGGTCTAATTTCTTTAAAGTGAAGCCAGGCAAAAAGGCCACAGATGCCGATGAAATGTTTGCACAGGGTTCAATTAATTTACTAAGGTTTTGAATCTTTGTTCTTAATTCCAAAGGTACATCAAAATTTTCTTTGTCTTGTTTTGTATCATGGTCCAAAACCGAGAATTTTGCAGTAGGTACTGACAAAGTCTATATTGGAAACATTAGATGATTTGGAACATTTAACAATTCCGCAGCGGAGGATCTGACGCATTGCATATTCTGCAGCTCTGGCATCCGTTGCATCATTGGAGCCTCCTTTTAATCTCACGTGTGAGAACGTTGCTTCCACCGCATCGAAGCTAAAGGAACGCGTAAGAACATAGTAAAAGCCTGCTTGTTCTAACAAAAACTTAACACACAAATATGTACTTCTGGCAATAAATTTTAAAGCATGTGCAGTCTCTTGAGTGAAACCACGAAAACCGGTGCTAGCAGAACTGATGGTTTTACAGGTAGCCCTTTCTGCAATTCATAGTTTTGCGACTCGTTACAGATAACTTGAATCTAAATGTTGTGCTTTTTAAAAAACTTTCTAATACCACCGGGCCTCCAAAAAATTGTATCGGCCACCCTATCTTGAAATATTTGTCTTTTTTCCTAAGTTTTGATTTCTGCCATGTTGTAAAAAATGTACGAAACCAGTTCTGGAATCATGATATGCTGTCACTACAAGGTACTATTACATCTAAATTTTTGAAAAAAATATATGAATTGCAGATCAAAAGGAGTCTCCAATGATGCAACGGATGCCAGAGCTGCAGAATATGCAATGCGTCAGATCCTTTGCTGCGGAATTGTTAAATGTTCCAAATCATCTAATGTTTCCAATATAGACTTTGTCAGTACTGCAAAATTCTCGGTTTTGGATCATGATATAAAACAAGACAAAGAAAATTTTGTTGCTTAGAACATAAATCAAGAGTTTGTGATAGTGATATAATTATTCGAGCAACAGTAAAACCAGTTATTGATAATATTTGTTTGGAACAAACAGACTGGTTGAAGAGCATAACGATCTGTAACAAACCTACCAGCAGAAAAGTTTTAAAATTATGAATATGTACCTTCCTTTTTGTTAAATAATTTTCGTTTTGTAAAAATATATCTATCTTAATTTAACACTAAATAGTAGGAGTAATATCATTAATGTTCTTGTGCCATTATCTACACTTTCAGAAAAACGTGATATTTTAAAACGTCATTTTGACAATTATTTGCCAACCAAGTTCATAACTGTACTCAGTAGATGTCGTTGCCTGATTAACGATTTTGGAAACGTCAAAGAATCAACTTTTTATACGAATTGGGATGGCCATATGTATTAATACAGTTGGCCGTGATCCAACTGAACCGAATGATACGGTGCATTGTCTAAAACCACCACACATTTTTGGTCCAACTTTGCCAAAGCAAGAATGAGCTGATTAACCACCCAATTTTGAAAAATTATCCCGTCCCTCGTTTTATGATAGCCTCTATCGTTATTTTTTGAATTTAAAAAATTGTTACAACCATCCAAGAACCCCGTTGAACAATCCGCGTGGAGAATAGTAAACCTTGATCCTTCACTTTTAATTTTGGTGGGATTGCTTTTTAGATCAGTATCGTGCACCAGCGACGAAAGGACGAACCATTGATAGATCCATGTTTCATCCAAATACACGAAAGTCAAATTTTCACAAAAATTTAGAAACTGTAAATATGTTCTCAAAAAACTAATTTTGGCTGCGACGACGGTTTTGTTCACATAGAATTTTTGCGACCATTTACTTCTCTGTGTTTATAACCCATTGACTTAAGAATTTTGTATAATGTGGTTCGCCCCCCTTTAAATTCCAAGTGTTCCCTACAATTTGCCAAAAGAGTATATACAGTGAAATATTGTTTTTTTTCATTGAGTTGCCAAATTTGTCGTTGCAGGTCTTTCCGAAACATATAATTTGTAAATAAATCCGTTGGTTTTCGCTTGTAAGATAGTGATGTTTTTAAATTTTGGTCCCCTGTTGATAAAATTTTCGCCACAGTTGATGTTCCCACCTATGAGAAAAAAATTAAAGAATATTTTCCAGCGTATTTTTACATTACAGAAAATATGTTCGAGACCCTCATAGTTACTTCTTCGAAAGAAAGATCGGTCCTTTTTATTGCAATTTTTTGTTGCAGTAAAACTATTTTAGGCATTTTCGTTTTAAATAATGTCGCAATGATCTGTGAATCTGTCAAAATGACAAATTATCTATGCTGACAAAATTAAAACATTTGTCTGCTTGATTAAAAAATTGCGTCTAATAATTCTGATCTAAATTTAATGAAACTGGAAGCGTTAAAGAACGTTCAAAACCTGGCAGGCCAAAAACTAGTATTCGCTAAGATACCTAAGACTGATTGTAGCAAATGACATACCTTTTAAAAAAGTAGAGGGTGAGTGGGCGGGGCTTGTACTTGCTAAGATAAAACTGAACAATATTAAGAGTAGTGACTGAAATGAAGAGAAGGTGGGTGGGTGGGGCTATTATTTAATTATAAAAAACTCTGTAGGAAAAAGTCAAACTTAGCCCCGCCCAACCACCCGTTCTCTCATTTTTACTTCCCGAGCGTCAGCTAAGGAAGTATAGTAATCGAGTTCATCGGATGAATTGTTACTTTTATATTTTCTCGGCGTTTCATGACCCCTACGGTACGAAAAAAGTAGTCTCCCGTTTCTGTCTGTGTCTATCCATTTTTATTAGACACGTAATCTCCGCAACTGCTGGACCGATTGTTGTCTAATTTTGTATGTATGTTAGAAATATCATGTAGATGGTTAAATTCTAACCAAAATTTGGCTAATCATTCCCACCAATAATTTCATGACGTCATCCCAATGAACCGTATTTTAAAATGAGTTGAATGTTATACAAAAATATACTCCTACAAGTCCTACACTTGTAGTATACCAATCCGCTTTCAGGTTTATCGCTTAAGGTTCAAATTTTCGCAAAAACAATTGTATGATATAATAACGATATCTTTGTTTTTTTTTTTTTGTTAATATACAGATTTTTCTTTCAACAACAGGATAGTTAAACATGTTGTCAGTTTCTTGTTGGGAAAAGAAGACTTCGCTTATAAAGAAAAAATGGACCAAATAGAAGCCCCGCCCACCCGCCCCTATTCAATTGTGATGAATATTTTATTCATCGTGAGCTGAAGGGTGGAATTTAGTTTGCAAAATCCTCATTTCTATACAAAAAATTATCATATGAAATAGAGTATGTTTTAAAAGGATAGAATTTTTTAGAGAAATATTAATATTAGGATTAAACTCCGACCTTCGGTTTGATTAGGAATGAAAAACTCATCACAATTCAAATCCGGGCGGGTGGGTGGGGCTTAATATTTGTTTTTTTTTAATATACAGAGTTTTCTTTCAACAACAGGATAGTTAAACATATTTTCAGTTTCTTGTTGGGAAACGATGACTTGGCCCATTAGGAAAAAATGGACAAAATAGAAGCCCCGCCCACCCGCCCCTTCTCAATTGTGATGAATATTTTATTCATCGTGAGCTGAAGGGCGGAATTTAGTTTGCAAAATCCTCATTTCTCTACAAGAAATTATCATATGAAATAGAGTATATTTTAAAAGGATAGAATTTTTTAGAGAAATAGTAGGTATTGATGTTAGAATTAAACTCCGCCCTTCGGATTGATTAGGAATGAAAAACTCATCACAATTCAAATCCGGGCGGGTGGGTGGGGCTTAATCTTTGTTTTTTTTTTTAATATACAGAATTTTCTTTCAACAACAGGATAGTTAAACATATTTTCAGTTTCTTGTTGGGAAAAGAAGACTTCGCATATTAAGAAAAAATTTTTGAAATTTTGATGCGACGTTGCCACGTATTTTCTATTTTCTTCTATTTCCATAGCCTTTCTTGATCTTTGAAAAATAAATTTTTATTTGAGAAATTTTATAATCTACACATACAAGTGGGTAAAAAAAACAAACAGTCAGTTAGCTTCGTTACTGAACCACAGTATAGTTCTCAATTTTTTTCTACTTTTTAAATTTTGAGTACTGAAAAAAATACATGTGATGTGAAATGCAAAAGTATTTGTCAGTTGACGGAAAAAGTACCTTAAGTTAAACATTTTATAAACAAATATGTCCAGATTTTCTTCATCTGTAACTTTCATTAACACATTAAAAAAAAACAATGTTAAGAAATATAAAAATAAATATTTATTGTATGTTAAAAATTACATAATTATATACATTAATATGGAAAGTTAATAACTATGAAGTCAACCTCAACAGGTTAGTACTTTCTAAAGTAGGTAGCCCTGTAACCCCAGTTTGACTCTTTAAGTTAATTTCACTCATTTTAATTTTCCAATTGTTACTAACTTGTGGATCCCTTACTAATCCAAAAACTTGTTCAAAGATCCCTACACATGCACCTTGTGCATGCAAGGTTCCACATACTAACACCAACACTAAACCATGGGGGTCTACTCTTCCCTGTACTCCCCCTGCTGATAAATTTGGGTTAAAAACTAAATTAAAATTCATCCTTAATAGCAACAACCGCTGAACTATTTGTAATGGATCTCCTTCAATCACTTCAGTAGTAGCTTGTCCACTATTTACCATAGTAATTTGAATTTTTGCATCAGGGTAAAAATGCTCATGATTCATGCATTCATTTTTGTTCAACATGGTATAAAACCACTGCGCAAACTGTTCAGCAAGTTGGTTAATCGAACCACTATCAACTGTATTGGAATAAGTATTAGTAGATTCGTGAGTGTACTGGATACTCCAAAAATCAGCTGTCTTTTGAACCAGATCTATTTTAGATGCCGGTAAGTCAACACTAACGTTTTTCTTATAAAGGTAAGATAACAAAATTTCCTTGGTAATAATTTTCCGGCGCAAAACACTAAGCGCGTCTGAAGAGTAGTTCACAACAGCATTGACAGCCTCTAAAGAAATAAAGGTTATGTTTTGTACTAGATTTAACCATAATAAAAAATTAAGCCTACCTTCACGGGTATTTAGCCTGTTTTTGAGTAATCCTTGGGTTACAGTAGTGGCCAAAGATAAAACGGTGTTATCGTCCAAAAACGACAAAATTTCAGTGATTCCTGCCTTTGATGTCCCATTTAACATATTTATGTGGCCGTGTTTACACGAACTACATCCAACGCAGATTATAATAGTTATAATATAAGCAATCACCTGTAAAACACACAAGAAAGTTTCATTATTTTACACTTTTTAAGTTTTTAGGTTAGATTTTAACTGTCACTTCGACTGTCATCTGTCAATTCTGCAATAATTATCAAATATGAATAATAAATATACATGTTTAGTTTTATATTGCAATTTAATAATTTGCGTTCGTTACATTATAGACACTCTCTCAGTATCTTCTCAACGCATAGTTACACTTATTCAAACAGTAACGTTCTGGGGGCAGATTCAAACCGATTTTTCCCATAAATTCAGGCAACGGTTCCTTATTAACTAGTTTAGCACATTTCAAGATTTCGTCGAACTCCAAAAATACTGTGTTGTCGTTGACGTATTTAATAGCAAACAATGTATCCTGTCTTGTCAAATGACCAGGGTCAGCTGAAATATTTCGAGCTTCTGTCAACACAGAAGTGACGTAGTTGTAAACGAAGTCACTTAAATTCACCACTACTTCTGGATTATAATCAAGAATCTCCATTTCTCGTAAAATAACCGAGATAACTTCAAAAACTTTTGGAGAGTTCATTTTTAAACAAACCACCAAAAAATTATGCAGCATACCAATCCAAAAAATTTTAAACAGGCATGTGCACGTGTTCAATTCCGGATTCGAATTGCTTCAAGGTGCGAAGAATTCACATATGTTGAATAAATTGCTCGTGAACATTCGATACTGATGTATAACGAACGAGTATCAGTTTTTACGACACCTAACTCTAAAGATATTTAGGAGAATTTTTTTCGATGTTGGCAGAACTAGTTGTCAAAATTATGATTTCAGTCAAATGTAAGCCCTTGTTTTTCTTTGTAAAAAGATGAATTACGACGAGTTGAAATAGGCAAGGTTATTAGATCAATTTTTAAGTATGGGTAATATCTGATACAGCGGTTTTGAATTGCTTTCTTGGACAACATGGGAGGTTATGTGCAATTGACCCGAATCATTGGGACCCTTTTCAAAATGATTTTAAAAGTGTGGGCCTATTCGGGTTTAGTGCTAGTCTTTTGTTTCCTTTTATACTACGTATACGGCGGCGTTTTTGCAGTGATATTGTTATTTTTTGCTCTAACTGGTAATCAAGTAAAATCAGTGTGATTGAGTGTTTTATTACAATGAGATGTTTCAGGAGTATTGTATCACGTCCAAGACAACTTTTTATTTTATCCGGAGTTACCTAGTCATTCTCGAGTTTATGTACCGATTCCATCAACCTTTGGTCTTCCGTATGAAAGTGTTCAAACAAGAGGAAGCGATGGGGTTCTTATTCACATGTACTTCATTCATCAACCCAAAGAACGGCAACGACTATCACCCACGATCATATTTTTTCACGGAAATGCAGGAAATATGGGTCATAGGTTGCAGAATTGTAGGGGCCTTTATCACAACCTGCACTGCAACATTCTTTTAGGTAGATGTGTTACTTTTTTACTTAAGTATCTACATACTTTAGTTTCAGTTGAATATAGGGGCTATGGTCTTTCTGAAGGAAACCCAACTGAAGAAGGACTCTATATTGACGCCAAAGCAAGCCTAGATTACATTTTTTCTAGAAGTGATATCAATCATTCCGAAGTTATAATTTTTGGACGCTCTCTTGGTATTAATTAATTTCAGGATAGCACTGATTTAAGTAACGTTGCTTTGTAGGAGGTGCTGTTGCTGTAGACTTGGCAAGCAAAGAAGAGTATGGAAATAAAGTATGGTGCTTGGTTGTTGAAAATACGTTTTCCAGTATTCCAGACATGGCGAAAGTTCTTCTGAGCTGGAGGCTACTCCATTATTTTCCATTATTTTTTTACAAGAATAAGGTGATTTTTACTTGTGTGTGGTTTTTTATGAACTCTTGTGTTTTAGTTTGTATCATATCAGAAGGTTAAGCACTTGCGAGTGCCCACTTTGTTCATATCAGGAATGGCTGACACTCTTGTGCCCCCTCGTATGATGTCAGAGTTATACAATAATTGCAGGAGCGTGCGAAAGCAGTTACTACAAATTCCCGATGGAACACACAACGAGACGTGGACGGCACAGGGATATTATCATTCGCTGGCTGTGTTTTTGCAGAACTGCAGAATTCAAACAGAAGAAAAGAAAGATTATAGCAATAAAATTGATATTAGTGTTACTTGGAATGATGTACAAAATATTTGATTTATTTGTTAATGTTTTTAAATTGTAAGTTCGTATTATTTGTTTTCGTGATGTCCATATAAACGTCCAAAGAAAAATGTACATATTTTCTATTTGCAATTTACGGACAAATCGCCTAATTTAATAAAGTGTACATATTTTTCATGCTTCATCAGACCAGCGTGCTGTGTCAGTTTACTTTTGCAATAAACATTTGCAAGTGTACTTGAATTATTTATTACCCAATCCAATAATGCAGCTGAATATATAAACGTAGTAAAATCAAATTAGTATTAATTACCGTCATATAAACGTTTTTGACGTATATCTCCGCAACCAATCGCGTGCCGTATCGTAGCACAGTGTCTCCGCCCCCCACCTTTCACAGCCAGCTGGGATCGGACAGTCATCCCAGTTCTGTCACAAAAATCGTCAATTTTGACATATTTCAACATAAATCCAGAAATTCATCATTTGTCATGTCAAAATCGTTGTTTTCGTGCGACCCGTCGTCTACACCCTTCCAAAATTGACCTCCCAGGCCCACAATGCGCCGAGTGTTCGACACCGGACCTTCCGCGTCAAACAATTGTTATTATTGATAAGAAATCCTTATCAGCTACCGTTTGACAGATAAATTTTCTTCGCTGAAACAATATGTTATTAGGCGTCGAGCCGTATTCCTGATAATTCTTGAAAATGTTGAGTGTTTCGGAGGTGTTTAAATTCTTCGGGTTGTGTGTGTCTGTGCTAGTCTTCACGCAATGTTATCCGGAAGAAACCAGGGTGATGACGAGGGAAGAGCGCTACAGGCTCAGGTATAAGTCTGCTAAAGTTTGTTGAACGCTAATTTATGACATGATTCTTAGGGAAGAAACGCGGGACATGTTTTATCATGCATATCGAGCTTATATGGAAAACGCCTACCCTGCAGATGAACTCATGCCGCTGAGTTGTAAGGGCAGGTACAGGGGGCTTACACCAAATAGAGGCGACATTGACGACTGTTTAGGCAAGTAAGTATTGAGACAGAGATGTACAAATTACAACCTATTCACAAGAGAAAAAAAATACTAAATGGATGATGAGTCAGTGATTGTTTTGATCAGGTGGTTAAGTATGTCATTTATAGATTCCAGCATCTTAGTCAACAGTGATAGTTTTGTCTATAATGCATTTGCTGAATTGTAAAATTTTTTCATTTGTTGATTCAGGCAAAAATGTTATGTAAGCGGTAGTGCAGTTGCATAATTTTTGTTATCAGTATATTTATGTGACATAAGAATCTTTCATTGTAATGATTTTGTACTTGTAAATCACTGCTAGATTGAAACAAACACCTACCCGTTTTTAATTATTGACAGACATAGATTTCTTTACAAAAAATAATATGTGTTAGGAGTATAAAAGTCGAGGAAGAGAATACTTTTAAAAATTAAATTCATGCCAATATTTATTTGTAACTGTCGTAAGTTGGTCATGGTCAAGTAATAACAGTGTTATTGTATTTTCATACGACGTGTGACGTATATACACTGGAAAAGGACATAACAGTATCAATAGTTTTTTGTAGTATACATTTTTAGAATAATCATATTGATTAATGTGGGGAAAATATGAATTTTTATCAATATCATGTCAGTACTGAATTGAAATCGTGGTAATAATTAATGCCATAAAACAAAATTCATGGAGATATTTATTTTTATTGTTATGGTAATTTCGATGTTCGTACAAAAAAGAGGAAATCAATTTATTAGTCTGAGCATAACAATAAATAGGAGCTATTCCATAACGTTACATATGTATAAAGCTCGTTTATTTTGTTACATTGACGTTTCATTAATTCAAACTTTAATAATAATTTATTGTAAGCTACTTTAAAAATGTTTATCATCCTTGTGTATGCCAGGAGCGAGATGATTTGTTTTTTTTTTCGTTTCCAAAATGAACGAGAAAAACGAAAAACTGATTGAAAAAAAAGTATATCTAGTGAAATATAGCTTAGGGTATTTCTTGCACTTGAGCTCGAATTTTATTACATCGGTAGTTTTTATGACCCACTCACTACGCCCGACGGAACACAATGACAATCGTCCATTGTTAAAATGAAAACCAATAAAATAAATGAAAAATAATCTCGCGACAAATTACGTGCTTTATAGTTACTAGAAATTCTATATTGCCAATTATGTCTCTGTAAAACTGGGTAAATAGAGTATTTGAGGTTTTCGTTTGTTCTGATATTTAAATGTCAGCAAAACTGCACTCGTCTAGACTTATCCAGAAAGTAAATTCGTAGTGTTTACAACTACTAACCGCAACCTGTGCTTAAAACCGCAACCAGAAATGCAAATCGTCACAAATGTGCACGTTTCAAGGTGAAATGCCAATTTGTCGATATATTTAACTCTCTTAAATTAACCATAAAATTCAAAAACCGACAGATTCGTGTCTCTGAATTCCTTGGAAAATAACGCCAGCTTTTATCGCACTGGAATCCGCAGGCAAGGCCAGTAATCAGAACTTGCAGTTTTATTTTCCCAACACATGGTTCTTAGATATACCGTTTAATGAAAACCGATCTATTATGTCTATCGGTTACGGTCTGCTGTTTCTTTTTCAGCATAAGTGATAATTGGATTAGTCAGATTCAAAACATGTGCTATACTTGAAAAAAATACCACGTGTATTCTGTTACCATGCACTACATATTTGCATTGAAAAGTGTACTTTTATGTTGATTTTTTTTTTATGATAAAAATAAACTACGGATTTCCCAGTCGTCGCAACTAAATGTCAATAATTAGCAATTAAACGTGTTGTTAATGACCAGGTTTTCTTCATTTAATTTTTAAATGAAATTCTAGCCATGAAGATAAAAGAACTAACGTTAACAACAAGTTGATGTTTACATTTATGTGTATATATTATGTTTATTATTGCATATACTCGTATCTAAAGTCACTTTTTCATGTTAATATCTGATTCTCAAGTCAAGGTATTCACGTTTTCTCGACATTTGATGGCCCCTAGTGTACGAAAAAATGGGTCCCCTGTTTCCGTATGTCGTCTGTGTCGATTTTTATTTAATTAAATTTTATAAGTATTTTAGGAATATGTATTTTGTAGACTGTAAAAGCAATTTGATAACGTCATCACAAAATTTTGCCTAATAAATGCTATTTCAATTTTGTAAAATAACATACTCATGTATGTACTTGCAGTTTATGAATATTCCTTGTAGGCCTCTAGATGTTCTTAAAAAAATCACGATCATTTGTAAAAAAACTTGGCAAGTTTCGATAACTCAGATGGTTGTAGCGTCTTTCTATAACGCTAGTTCTGTCTAACACGAGACTTTTTTAATAACTCATAACAATGTGACAAAAATATTGTTCCACACGGTGGAAGCCCTAACTAAAGTTAAAATATGAATTTTAATATTCTCGTTCCGCCATTTTAGCCATTTTAGGTATGAAACTTCGTGAAAAATCTCATTATTACCACTGAACAAGCCTCAGTGGATTTTAAACTGTTCGTCTCAATTATGTAAAATGTGTTATTCAGCTAGCCTCTGTTATGAATATAATGTAATTAAATATATCAACTTAAAGTCAAGGGACCAAAATTGGTGTATTTTACTCAACTCTGTTTATACATATTGAAAAAATGTTGTTTTATGCCACTGAAATATCACAACAGTGTGCAGAAAATGTAATGAAAAAAATCGAATTTATTCCCAGGTTAATTTATAAAAATTACATTACATGCTTGTCACATGATCAAACCAACATCAGAACATTAGAAATCGTGACCTGGATTACTGTCATGTTTTCTCGACGTTTCGTGAGCCCTAGAGAACAAAAAAATAGGTCCCCCGCTTCCGTTTGTCCGTCATGATTTAAAAACATCGAGGTGGGTTCATAAACCATAAGTTTAGGAGTATGTTATTTTACAAAATTTAAATAGCATTTACTATGCAAAATGTTTGGGTATGGTTATCAAATTGTTGGATGGACTGAGCAGACATATTTTGATTAGCGTTTTACCATCTACACAATATTGCTAAAATACAAATAAACTTCACAATAATCAAACCAATAGTTTCAGAGTTTACGCTTGGAAAGTAAAAAATTAACGTTTTATTTTGTTGGAATTATTTTATTCTAGTCAGTGTTCACTCTATTTTGATTTAAACTGCATTTAAATCAAATTATTTAAATCGAGTCAACCCTATTTTAGTCACCATTGTCTATGATTCGAACGCATTATTTTACGAAAACACACTCTGCTAACTTGTTTATATATTTCTAGTTTTCTCATTTGAAAATATGTATTCTGATTCTGATCAACATTATTTCAGCAAGAATACCTATGTGATTATCGATTTATCACGCTGCCTATAACCTTAAAACATTTACAAGATTTCAAAGCATTCGGTTTTGCAATTTCAAAATTAAATTGTAAAATGTCTTACAATGTTGTTTTTTTTTTCACAAAAACTGGATGTCTAAGGTAAAAACTCAAGACGGATTCATAAACCACAAGTGTAGGAGTTTCTTACTTTATTCTTAGTTTATAAAATTCAAATAATATTATAATAAATTATTGGGATGACATCAAGCCTATTGTGGTGGGGATGATTGACCGCATTTTGGTTAGAATTTTACCGTCTGCACAATATTTCTAAAATGCCTGTAAAATTTGACAACAATCAGTCTAATAGTTCCGATGAATATCTATTTAAAAAAATTGGCACAGTCAACAGACAGACAGACAGATGGAAACTGGAGACCTATTTTGTACTTCCCGAGCGTAAACGAAGAAATTATAGTAATCGAGACCATCAGACGAATGGCCACTTTTATATTTTCTCGACGGTTAATGACCCCTACAGTACGAAAAAAGTAGTCTCCCGTTTCCGTCTGTCTGTCTGCCTGTCTGTCTGGTGTCTGTATCCATTTTTATTAGATACGTAATCTCCGAAACTGCTGGACCGATTATTTCAAATTTTGTGCATATATTAGAAGCATCATGTAGTTGGTTAAATACTAACCAAAATTTTGCTAATCATCCTCACCAACCATTTGATGGCATCGTTTCAAAAAATTCTATGTTTATTTGATTTAATAATAATTCAAATTTGCGTTCCCGTGGCTCAGGGATTGGGGGGTGCTATTGACTCCGGTTCATCCGTTCACCGAAAAGAATCGAGGAATTTCTATGACTTTGTTTGCTAGTTGGTTCTCAAGATATTTAACCGTTTCCATACATTCAAGAGAGCCTGTATAAGGTTATCAAAAAACAAACATTGGATGCCTCGGGGAAAATCTCAAGGCGGATTCATGAGCAAGAACAAGCGTCTCTTTTTTTTATAAAATAAAATTTAACCGCCTCGATGGACTCGATTACAATACTTCGTTGGCTTATGCTCTGGAAGTAAAAATAAACTGTAGATTATAAAATACCAACCAAAATGTGTCTAATAATCACCACTACTTCGACTACGTCGCTTGAAAATGTACATTAAACATTATTATTTCAATTTTATAAAATAGTATCTCCTACAGTTGTGGTTTATGAATTCGCCTTGATTATTAATCACAATGACAAGTGGCATCAAGAACTCTGCCCGCGTGAGTTCGAATCCCATCGTTGACGACATTGAATTTATTTGAATGTTATACCAGAGAACATAGAGAAGAGTCATAGTTTAAATGAAATGACGGTTGAGGACTCCTCGACTTATGTTGGCAACAGTGTTTGTTTCTAACTAGGAATAAATTTAACTACAATAGAAAAAATGCCATAACATTTTTACCGACGCCATTATCCGTGATCTGATACACATCTTAACAGGTTTCGACCATAATTTCTTGCCGTTTCAACTTTCGAATTCTCAGTTTACTCCTATTTATTATTCAATTTTTGGATTTTACAATTTCTCAATTTTTCAATTTTTCGGTTTTCAGTTTTTCTCTTCAATTTTACGATTTTTAAATACATATTTCGATTTTTCAATTGATTGATTTTTCAGGTTTCGATTTTTCAACTTCACTTTTTTTATTTTTCGATTTCTCAATTTTTCAATTTTTTAATTTCTCAGTTTTTGAACATTTCAGTTTTGGGATTTTTCAGTTTACTTATTATTCAATTTTTCGATCTTACGATTTTGCAGGTTTTTGATTTTTCAATTTTCCGATTTTTTTAAGGTTTCGATATTTCGACTTCACTTTTTTGATTTTTCGATTTCTCAGTTTTTCGATTTTTTGGGTTCTCAGTTTTTGGATATTTCAGTTTTGAGATTTTTCAGTTTTTCGATATTTCAGTTTTGGGATTTTTCAATATTTCTGTTCTTCGACTTTCCCATTTTTGACTTCTGGAAAAATCGAAAAAGTAAAAAGTCAACACATCGAAAGACTTTTTACTTTTTCGATTTTTAAATTTTAGATTTTTAAATTTTTTGGTATTTTAATTTTTCAATATTTAAAACCGTAGATTTTTCGATTTCTCGATTTTTCATTTCAGCTCTTCCATATTTCAATTTTTCAAATGTTTCGATTTTTCAACTTCCCGGTTTTAGATTTTCTGTTTTTCATTTGTCGTTTTTTCAAATTTTCGAGTTTTAAATTTTTCAAATTTGGCATTTATAAACTGTCAATTTTTCAATTTACAATTAATCGATGTTTTGATTTTCCCATTTCTTGACTTTCGAGGGTTTCGATATTCCTGTTCTTCAATTTTTCGATTTTTCATTTTTTAGTTTTTTTAAGGTTTCGATATTTCGACTTCACTTTTTGGATTTTTCGATTGCTCAGTTTTTCGACTTTTTAGGTTCTCAGTTTTTGGATATTTCAGATTTCGGATTTTTCAGGTTATTAGATTCTCAGTTTATCATTCATTTTTCAGTTTTTCGATATCTCAGTTTTGGGATTTTTCAATATTTCGATTCTTGGACTGGATTTTTGACTCCTGGATTTTTCGATGTGTCGATTTTCGATTATTTTAATTTTTAGATTTTTCAATTTTTCGATTTTAAATTTTAGATTTTTTAATTTTTAAAATTTTAGATTTTTCGATTTCTCGATTTTTCAGTTCAGTTCTTCGATATTTGAATTTTTCAAGTTTTCGAATTTTTCAAATGTTTCGATTTCTTAATCTTTTGATTTTTTGATTTCCCGGTTTTAGATTTTCTGTTTTTCAATTGTCATTTTGTCAAATGTGCGATTTTTCAATTAATCGATGTTTTGATTTTCCCATTTCTTGACCTTCGAGTGTTTCGATTTTCCTGTTCTTCAATTCTTTAATTTTTTGATTTTCGTGTTTTTGATTTTTCAATTTTTTAAGATTTTTATTTTTTGACTTCACTTTTTGATTTTTCGATTTTTCATTTTTTAGATATTTCAGTTTTAGGATTTTTCAATATTTCAATTCTTCGGCTCTTCTATTTTTGACTTCTGGATTTTTCGATGTGTCCCTACCTTTTTACTTTTTCGATTTTTCGACTTCCTGGTTTTAGATGTTCTGTTTTTCAATTTTTCGATTTGTTAATTTTTCATTCCCGATTTATCGAGATTTGATTGTTCAGGTTTTCGATTTGTTAGTTTTTCAATTTTTTATTTTGGCCTATTTCGATTTCTCAGATTTTCCAGTTTTCCATTTTTTCGTGTTTTGATTTCTCTATTTTTCGATTTTTCGACTTCATCGCTTTTCGATTTCTCGTTCTTTTGATCTTTCAATCTCTCAATTTTTCAATTTTTCGAATTTTTAAGTTTTTTGATTTCTCGATTTATCGAGATTTGGATTTTTCGATATTTTGATTGTCAATTTCTCAATTGTTCGACTTTTCGACTCCACGATTTCTTGATCTTTTGATTTTTCGATTTCTCGGTTTTTCGATGTTTCGATTTGTCAGTTATCCGATTTTTTAAATTTGGAAGTTTCGATCTCTCGATTTTTCGTTATTCGGTTTTTGAATTTTACATTTTATCGATTTCTGATGTTTCACTTTTCGATTTACAGTTCTTCGATATTTCGATTTTTCAATGTTTCGGTTTTAAGATTTTTTTAAGGTTTCGATTTTTCGATTATTTTAATTTTTCATTTTTTTTCCTCACTGTTAATATCATACAGTGTATCGAAAACAACCACAAAACATTTTCCCGAAAAAAATCCATTGGGTTATTACGATTTCAACAATATTCTTAGTTTAAGACGTTTTGCTAGTATAAAACACAAATAAAGAATTAATTCTTAGTTAAACAAAATATGTAAAATCATCTTAATATGTACAAAAAATATTCACTTAGTCGTTATAAAAACCGAGCAAACAATTATATCCCGCAAAATTATAGTCCAAACCAACCAAATCGCTTCTGAACGCTTAGAGTCGACATTGGCTGAGCGCACTCTGGTCTGTAGATCAAACAAGTTCTCAGGCGACGAGTTGTAGTGAAACAAGTGTTTTTATTGGCATCGACTATTTAAATTTGGCGCTTGTCTTTGGCGGTTGAGGACTCCAATGTCAATAAGGGTGGTTTTGCAAAATCAGCATGTATGTCGTATCTATATTAATCTATGGTTACACCTCAGGCACGAGGGAAGTTTAATCAAAGAAATGAAAAATATTTCCAGAACCTACCCTAATCTGAAAACTTTTTCTGCGCCCGTTACCAGATTATTAAATATTCCTCAACTAAAACTAAATTAGATTCTGATGGTTTTGTCGATCCGTATTCCTCTATTACTGAAGCATGCGATTATTAAGAGTAGAAGATATTTTAGTTGTAGTAAAATATTGATAAAACATTTTCCGCTATTAAGATTTTTATGATCGATAAGCATTTTAAATATTACGTTCGCTTGAAACACAAAAGTTGCATTCTTTTCGTGGTGGCAGAAATGACTTTTTTTTGAAAACTCAAATTTATCCCTTCCAAATTATACAAATACCATGTAACCTCAATTACATTGCACAATCTCTCACTGTCCGTCAATCATTTTGTAGTAACGTAACCCAGAAAGCCAAATTGAGGCAAATTCGACATCTCAAAAAAGTCGTCGACCTGATTAACATTTTAAAATCCCGATTACCGCAAGCACTTTTTCCGTGTTTCTCATTACAGTTAACTGACGCTAATAAGGTGAAAAATTTTTATTAAATGGCGGACTTTCCGCTTGATTAATCAACGTTGGTAGAAAAATTTTAATAGATGTTTACAGTAAAAGCACAAAGTCTGTTCAAGCATTTATTCGTTGTATTTAGCAGACAGAACGCAAGAAAGGAGGAAGTGGACTGTGCACAAGTCAGTCAGTCGAGGACTCAGTAAAGGTTTTCATGAATATTAATAGGCTTTCTCAGTAGCCGCGACGATACACCCTCTAGAAACTCGCATTGTATTATTTAAGAAACTTGCAAAGCAAGATTTTTTAGGGTTATATAGTGCACACATTTTAATACATTTGAACTGTTCTGCAGGATTTTGCCAGGTTTGCTTTTTATTTAACAAGTAGTTGATGATTCAGAACTAAAAATTACATAACAAAAAATCGTTGTTAATTTGTGGTTACTATTAGACGTACCAGTCGTCACTATCGCTCACTGATTGAATTTTTCTCCTTACTGTGAAAGCGAAAAAGGCGCACATAAGCTGCAAGAATCAAATTTATATCAGTTTTATAAATGTGGTGAACTTACTTCCAGTGCAGCGAAAACAATAGCAACGAAACCTATAGTTTTAATGTATTCTCCAATCACATCCCGAAAAGCTGTTGCACAACCGGTTTCGAAAGGACGTAAACACGGGTTGTTATCAGAGTTACAACAACTTGTTGGAAAAGTGTTGTTGTAATCAAAATATCCATTAACTCCACAGCATTCAAACTGCAAGAGATGTGTAATAAAACAATGCAGACATGTAGACGTGTAGACATACCTCTTGTTGAAGAACGTAGAACTGTGTTCTATCCTCTTCGAATAACCGCTGCACAGTTTTAGTAACTTCCCTGGAAAATCGGTCAGGATTTTGAACTTTAGTAACCGCCATTATACCAAGCGAAAGTTGTATGGTAAAAAGCCCCATCAAAATACCAGCATACTACAAAAATCTAATGACTGTTTGTCGATAATCTTGATTTTCAATTACAATTTTTAAAAATATAGATTTTTCAAAACAAGCACTGACACATCCAAAAATGCATACTACTAATGCAATTGTGCCCACCGTTACGGATAGAACTCCAAATAAGAAATCACCAAAAATTGATACGCCATTGTTTTTGCTTTGTATATATTCTGCCCCAAAAGCGATTAACACAATAGCGCCGCTCTAAAAAGTCGAATAAGTAAACTTTGACGAGAATTATATTTACTTACAGCGGTGATCAAGTTGGATATGTATATTGCGAGTTTGAGAATTAAAGATGTGAGCCATGACATTTTTGCAGTGTAAACTGGGCTGGTACTCAATACAATGTGTTTAAAATAACAATATCGCCGATAAAATTTGCTATCAGTTAATCTTTATCTGTATCTCCCCTGACGTTAAGTAAAGTGAAAAATAAATACTTTTTAGCGTATTTATGATATAATGAAGGGTTAGTCATAGCTTTAGTTTTGCTTTTTATTGCCAATAAAGTGATTTATTACTGTCCGGGGTAATTCGTTGCATCAGATAAAAATGTATAACGAGGAAGCAAATTTTATAATGACGTTGGAGATAAAAAAAGGATCAATTGAATTCTAATACAAACAATCATCGATCTTCAGGCCGAAAAAATAATTTATTATTGTCTGATGTACCTTTTTTAATTAAATTAAAGCAAACATTTCTTAAGAATTTTAGAGGTCTTATAGGTTTGAGCGAAAATGAAGTTTTCACACAGACGGTTTTACATAAACTAGAGTGAAACATATTTCAGTTGTAATATTTTAATTTAACGAAAAATTAAAGTTGTATAATAGTAAGACTCCGAGAGAAATAATTATTTATGAAACTGAAACAGAGTGGAGTAACCAACATTAAACATCTATACCTAATAAGTGACTTTCGTAGTAAAATTATTATTAAATCTTAAATTAAAATTATACAGTATTCATTTTATTATGCTTAAACATATTTGAATTCAAGAGATAGTCGTCGACACTAAAATTGTTTTTGTTATTACCTATTAGAAACATACGACGGGTTCAAAACCATTAAAGTCTCGGGTTTATCATGAACCTATGATAAGTGATATCTTAAGATGGATTAACTTAAAAATGTACTCGGTTTTTGTCTCTCTTGACAATTTTCCCAAATTTGTGTAGACTATGCTGTTAAAAAAAAAATAGGTAAAGAAGCAAATTCTTATGAGTATGGTGTATAAAAGTATCGATTACGTCAAGAAATACTTTATGAACCTGACAATTACATAAGTAAATAATAATTTGTGTAAATAATTCTATTTAATAATAAATTATTATTATTAAATACAAAAACCGTCATTTATAAATTTTAATAATAATACAAGGTTGGCTCTGGAAAGTGATGCAAAATTTTCATTGTCAGTACAATTAAAACCGACAAATATAACAGAATGAAGTTCAACTAAAGGTTACATGTGTAGTCTTATGTTTTATACATGTGTGACACAGTTGACTTTTTTTTTGTAAAATATGTATGAGTTTTCCAACCTAAAAAAACAAAAGTTAAATGGATTGAATTGTATTGTTGTAAAGTATTGGGCTTACAAAGATCGTACTCAAATCACAATTTTTTTCCACAGTTGAGGAGCAATCATTTTTTTCAAGTGTTCGAAATGCTGGAAAACTAGTGAATTTTTTGTAGGTGGCATAGCAATAAACAAGTACATCTAGTTAGTGCAATGTCTATTATTTTATATTATACATATACAGGCTGTCCAAAAAATGGCGTACCAACTCTCTATGACAGACCTAGGGGCGGAACCTAATAGCAAAATCGATATTTCCTTACAAAAATTTACCATTTTAAACGTCTCTTAAGTTTCTATAAATAAAAAAAATCATCACATTGAGATAGGGCGAGTGGGCGGGGTTTATATTTTGCCTTTTTTTCTTAATATACATAGCCATCTTTTCATAATAAGAAACTTAAAAAATTGTTTACGCAAGGAAATATGGGTTTTGCAATTATGGGGCGGAGCCTAATTGCAAAGGCGATATTTCCTTATACAAATTTTCCATTTTAAATATGTTTTAAATTTCATGTTGTGAAAAGAAGTCTACACATACTAAAATAAAAAGGCGAAATGTAAACCCGCCCACCCGCCCTGTCTCAATTGTGATGATTTTCTTTTATTCGCCCTGAATCAACTTAACTGCAGAATACTTATTTCTTTACAAGAGATTAAAAACATGTTTTTGAGTATCGTGTTGTTCAAAGAATACTATGTATTTTAAGAGAAAATTAAAGCCAAAGATCAAGCCCTGCCCAAATCTACCCTGATCCAAATAGTAATGAAGTTTTCATTCGTTGGCAGACCTAGGGGAGGAGCCTAACTGAAAAATCCATTTTCCTTACAAAAATTTACAATTTTAAACGTGTGTTAAGTTTCTAAGAATAAAAAACTTATCACAATTGACATGGGGTGGGTGGGCGGGCTTTAAATTTTGCCTTATTTTCTTAATGTACATAATATTCTTTGAACAACACGATACTCAAAAACATGTTTTTAATTTCTCGTAGAGAAATAGAGATTTTGCAGTTAAGCTCCGCCCCTTGGTTCACGGCGAATAAAAAAATAATCACAATTGAGAATGGGCGGGCTTACGTTTATGGAGCAGAGAAAAAATAATTTAAAAAATCCTTTTGTCCAAATGTAGAAACTTTTTTTTCAAAATTTCGCCATAATTTAGTTCACTACTTTGTGTTGGGTATCTAAAATCGATTGAACTTTCTAATTTTTGAAACATCTTTCTTGTCTTTATAGATTTTTTAATTTTATAACATTACAAAAATCCTAAATATTTGCTTAGGATGAATCCGACCAAGGTGGCTAAATTTTCACGTTTTTTGATCTATAACTAAATTAATATTTTGTTTTTGTAAGTCAACGTCAAATTGACCTGAATAATTTTTGTGAATTTAATCATGTATCGTTGTTTGGTGCGCATCTTTTTTGAACACCCTGTACATACATGTATGTACAGTATTTACTAAGATGAGACTGACTTTTTCAAATGATGTATACTCCAAGAAAATAGCGGGCGGGTGGGCGAGGCTAGTACTTGCTAAGATAAAATTCATTTTGGCAAATGATACATTCTAAAAAATAGAAAGGTTTTTGCCAAAATCAGTCTTACATTAGAAGGTACTAGCCCCGCCCACCCACCCTCTCCTTTCATAGAGGGTATGTTATCTGCCAAAATCAGTCTTATCTTATCAAGTACTAACCCCGCCCACCCGCCCTCTATTTTCTCAGAGAATGTCATTTGCCAAAATAAGACTTATGTTAACAAGTACTAGCCCCGCCCACCCACCCTTTGTTTTCTCAGGGAGTAGTACTTGCTAAGATAAGTCTTATTTTGGCAAACGCCATATCCTCATATGTATATGTATTTTTTTAATTTTACCAGGCAAAGATAACCTAAAAACTTTTCATCTATTGTACTGCATAAAAAGCTTATATGTATTTTAAAGACAACTTTTTTACAGGCCCGACCTACATCACTTGTTTCTTTATTTTATTTTCAAATTACGAAAATGTAATACATATTACTGTCTTTTCATTTTTAGTTTAAATCAAAATAGTTGTGCTGAACATTGGCTACAATAAAATATTCTCAACAAAATAAAACGCTAATTTTCTTTTGATTGTTTACTTCCCGCTTTTGTTTCCTCGACGTTTGATGACTCCCAGGTATAAAAAATGGGTCCCCGTTTCCGTTTGTCTGTCGTCTCTCGTGTATGTCGATTTTATTACACAAATAATCTCTGATACTATTAGACTGATTCTCATCAAGTTTTATTTGTATTTTAGGAAAATTGTGTAGGTGGTAAAACGATAAACAAAATTTGTCTAATCATCCGCACCAACAATTTGATGTCGTCACCTACAAATTTTGCATAGTAAATTCTATTTAACTTTATAAATATCAATCCTAAACTTGTGTTTTATGAATCTGCCTCGATTTTTTTCAGTTTTACCACTTTGAAGAAGCTACTTTTTATTTTAAGAACACGTATGACGACAAAACATTAATCGAATATATTCAAATAAACTCGGTAAACAAAAAACACTATTACCAATTAGCAACGTAAATGAAAATAAATTCTCTTTATTGCTCAAAACTCGCAAAAACACGATTCAAACATGTCGCTTTTTTTTAAATCATTGGTTTTGATTTTTTTCTAATCCAATTTTTTCAATCCCGATTTTGGAGATCATTTTTAAACGAATTTAAAATCAGTTTTGGACTCGGTAACACTGAAATTTGATATGAATAATGACCTCAACATTTTGTTAATAGCGTTTGTGCAATAAAAAATTCATTGGAATTATTATTAACAATGCAATTATTTTATATATTTAAATAATTAACCATATAAAAAATAGGCCTAAGGTTATTTAGACCTCGCCCCTCGTTTTATTTTTTTCTGTGATAAACTCTGTAACTTCAAATAAAGATATGTGTGGACTGTTAAACTAAAGTACGGGTCTTTACCTGCTTTTTTAAGCATGCTATCCGTAATGCGTATGTTTCGAGTGAGTTTTTCCATAATAAAATTTTGTCATCAACATTTTAGCAACGACACATTGAGTGTAATACTAATAATAACAGTACTGCATTCTCCAATTTTTCGGAAAATTGGATGAAACATTCCGATGACCTTCGCGTTAGTAATAAAATAATGTTTACAAATGAGCTACACAGCTGACTGACTGCGCTCTTCTTATAGTGATAAAAAATGGCATTGTACAATTTAATTTTTTTTTTTTGAAAATTTGAATGTTTAGGGTAAAAACTCAAGGCGGAATCGTAAACTACAAATACAGGAATATGTTGGTTTACAGAATTTATGGAAAAGTTTCACTTGACGTCATCAGCAGTCGTTGGTAGAGATGATTAGATAATTTCGAATAGTGTTTGGCCATGTAAGAATCGTCACAGGCAGACAGACGGGAGCTTGAAACCTATTTTTTGTACTCTAAGGTTCATGAAAGGTCGACAAGACAGAAGATAACCAACTATTCGCCGCTGGAAGTACAAAAAAAGTTATATCCCTTTTTTGTGTTTAAACTCACACCGCCCAGACTTTGAAATACGTTATTTTATCAGTCACTGAAGTAAAAATCATTTTGTCCTATACCAATAAGCAACTGAAAACAAACATTTTTCTTTTCGAATTAATTATAACGGCAATTTTTGCCCGGAATTCGTTTAATTATGACTAATTTTAATACAAGGTATAAAAACTATTGATTGTAGAGTGCAGACCGAAAAATCATTTTGTACCGAACGAGCTCATATATTAGTAATCCGCCTTTATTGTTCTTCCCCGGAAAATAAAATCTGCAAAAATACTCATGTTTCCCGTAGGCGTATAAAAGTTCTTATCTGGATTTCACTTTTTCCATCCCCCAACCTCGTAACCTAAGTACGACGGTAAATTTAAAATGAGCTTCAGCTTTAATTCTTGTGTTTCTTTTCTGTTCAAGTTTCTCACTAACATTAATCGATACTCTGGACTCTTTAGTGGTGTTAGGTGATTTAGAAGAATTCGAACACGCCGTTAAGCTCGTTATAAAGGACGTATCGTTCGACAACGACGTCGTGGTGTCTGTCTTCGAAACGAACATTCGAGTTTTAGGGTGAGTTAACAGCCCTTTAAAAGTCACACAAAAGTTTACGCTGCCACGTTCTAGGGGACTTCTATCAGCTCACATTCTCGCCGATTATTTACAACAGCGAGATGGAATACTGCCATGGTACAAGGGCGAACTACTCAATATGGCCAAAGACGTCGGCTACAGGCTGTTACCGGCTTTTAACACCACCACGGGGATACCCCACTCCAGAGTAAGCCGTTTTATAATGAAACAGAAATTTTCTATGCATGTTTTATTCTACTAACTCGATGTGAAGTAGGCATTTGTTCCCTTGTGTGGAGACCGAAAGTGTCGTTTTCTCTCTCTAGGGAGGAAAAGTAATTTGTAAGTAGATTTATCAAACGTCTCGGTCCATTTATTAATAATAACCGTACAGTTACTAACATTAAAATTAAACATATTAATAAACAAAATTAATATTATCTGTAAGTAATTTTTTTAATAGGTGAACATGAAATACGGCATCAAGAGTGATCGCTTGGAGTCTGCTAGAGAAACGTGTACAGCTTGTGCGGGTTCCATGATCTTGGAGATGGCAGCACTGTCGCGACTCACCGGCGAGCCGATTTTTGAAGAAAAGTCGCACAAAGCGATGGACGAGTTGTGGAAAATGCGCCATCGGAGTTCCGACCTTATGGGTACTGTGTTGAATGTCCATTCAGGCGATTGGGTTCGGAGGGACTCGGGAGTCGGTGCTGGCATCGATTCCTACTACGAGTATTGTCTGAAAGCCTACATTTTGCTGGGAGACAACAAGTATCTGCATCGGTTCAATCGACATTACAACGCTGTGATGAAATATATATCTCAAGGTAAATGCTAATGAGTTGAGAAACGACTACATGTGATGTTCATTGATTAGTTATTCTTGTGTACTTTACTGATAGGGGGAATACCACCAAAATGAATATTCAATTGGTTGCCAGAAAATCAAAGACTGATTTTAGTATATCGCAATACAATTTTTGACCAAAGCGTAACAAAAACTAGGAAACTTCGTTCGTTATAAATTATTTAATAAAGAATTAATTGCATTTACTAATGAAAAATTCAACAGTCTGATTTTTTGTTTTAAATTTATTGATTCAGGTAACAATTAGATTATGGATTAAAAGAGCATTTTCAAGGCAAACTAAATGATGTTTCTGAAGTGGATCAAATAAAAACAAACAGTTGTGATAAATCTGAATACAAACAGGGGAGAATATTTTTTTTCGTAGAATTGTCCGAAAAACTACAAATTTAAACAGAAACTTTTTCACGTCAGTAGTTGTAAAAAAATATTCAAAGATGGCTCTTTTAAAGTTGCGCACAATAAATACAAAAAAATTATTGAAAGTCAAAAGATTGGCCTAAATTTATCTAGACAGAACCCTGAAGTACAATCAAACAAATGCAATTTCTTTCATGAATTATAAAATTTGATTTTACGATTTTTTTTTCAAGCGAAATTAGAGGAAGCTAATAATGTACAATAGTATTAAAAAATTTTTATTCAATATTTACACATTTACGAATATTTCCCGAGTGTAATCTAGGAAAGTATTGTAGTAGGTTCCACTTGACAAATGTGTACTGTAAGTAGAGGCCACTTTCGGGAACGGATTATTCAGTCGAATCGAGTCCAGCGAAGGTTAAGAAGAGCCAGTCAAGTTGCGCCGGAATTATTTTGTACATAATCGCTGTGTAATTAGTCGTGTAAATTCGAGTTACGAAGATATACATTGTTGAGATTTACCCACGCCGATTTTAATAATCGATCATCAAAACAATGCTGATGTCAATATCTTCTACAAAAAATGTTTGAATGTTGATCAGCCTCCTCTGGTGGACAGTTGCTACACTACATAGTGCAATAATGAAAATAAAAAACGGTGAAATTATTTAAACGAATTTTCTAAAATAATTTATTTTAAGATCAACTCTATTCCAATTTGAAAACTTACTGGCATATAGAGAAATTTTCGTAGATGACCCTCTTGAATGATGAAAAAAAAACCTTTGAATTATTTAACAGAATTTTCTAAAATAGCTTTAACATCAATTCTATTCAACTTAGAAAAAATATTCATTTATAGAGAATTTTTAATTATGAATTCGAGATTCTTTTTAGTATAAATGTTGAAATAATGAAGAAAAACGGCAAAATAATTTCCAAAAATTTTCTAAAAAATGTTTAGTGTTGACTTTATCTTTTGTAAATTACCAATTTCAAGTCCTCTTTGGCATAGACCTTGAAATAAAGAAGAAAAATGGCGAATTCATTTCCAAAAATGTTTTTTAAAAAGTTTAAACATTTTTCTAGAACTGATTCTATCGGAGTTAAGAATTTTGTTGGCTTGTAGAGAGTTTTGAAGATCATTTTGGTACAGATCTTGAAACAATGAAAATAAAAAGCGGTAAAATTATTTACAAGAATTTTCTCAACAACTCAACAATTTATTTCTTACTAACTCAAATTTACACGTCCAACTGCACAGCGATTATGTACAAAATAATTCCGACTCGACTGGAATGGAGTTAACTAGACTCTACTTCTCCCATTATTTGGACTACTCTCAACATTCGCTGGACTCGACTCGATTGAATAACACTACGCAACAAATTAAAAAAAAAATACAGAATGTACAGTATGTTGTTAAAAAAACGGCGAAATGATTCCCAAAAATTTTCTAAAAAATGTTTGAAGCGAGCTCTATTCGAGTTAGAAAACTTGTTGGCTTCTAGAGAATCTTTCGTAGATCACTAACTTTTTTGTTATGGATATTGAAATAATGAAAAAAATAAATCGGCGAAATTATTTCCACGAATTTTCTAAAATAATTTTAAGAAAAAATTATTGACTTATAGACTTTTTTGTAGGTTATGGATTTGAGTCTTTTTTAGTATACATCTTTAAATACTGAAGAAAAATGGCGGATTAATTTCCAAAAATTAAAAAAAATATTTTAGAACTAACTCTTCGATCTTGTTGGCTTGTAGACAATTTTTCGTAGATTACGAATTTGAAGTCCTTTTTGGTATAAATGTTGAAATAATGAAAAAAAAACAGTGAAATTTTCTAAAATAAGTTTTATTTAACTATTCGAATTGGAAAAAATTTTGAATTATTGAGAATTTTGCGTAGATTATTAAATTGAAGTCCTTTTTGGTATAGATCTAGAAACAATAAAGAAAAACTTAGAAAGCGTTTTAGTTCGTCGAGAATTTTATAAACTATAGATCTTGAAAGAATGGCCTAATTATTTTCAAGAATTTTCTAAAATAATTTTAAAATCAACTCCATTCGAGTAAGAAAAAATTGTTGACTTATAGACAATTTTTTGTGGGTTATGAATTTGAGCCTCTTTTAGTATAGATCTTGAAATAATAAAAAAAAATGGCGGAATAATTTCCAAAAATTAAAAAAAAATATTTAAACTAACTTTTCTATTGTTGACTTGTAGACAATTTTTCGTAGATTACGAATTTGAAGTCCTGTTGGGTATAAATCTTCAAGTAATAAAAAAGAAAACGATGAAATTATTTCCGAGAATTTTCTAAAATAATTTTTCATAGATTACGAATTCGAAATCCTGTATGGTATAGGTCTTGAAATAATGAAAAAAAACGACCAAATTATTTCCAAGAATTTTCTAAAATAATTTTAAAATCAACTCTATTCGAGTAAGAAAGAATTGTTGACGTACAGAAGTTTTTTTTGTAGATTATGAAATTTAGCCCCTTTTAGTATAGATCTTGAAATAATAAAGAAAAATGGCGGATTAATTTCCAAAAATAAAAAAAAATAAACTAACTCTTCTAATTAGAAATCTTATTGGCTTGTAAACAGTTTTTCGAAATCCTGTAGGGTATAGACTATAGATCTTGAAATAATAAAAGAACGGCCAAATTATTTCGAAGAATTTTCTAAAATAATTTTAAAATCAGCTCCATTCGAGTAAGAAAAATTTGTTGACCTACAGAGACTTTTTTGTAGATCATGAATTTGAGTCCCTTTTAGTATAAATCTTGAAATAGTGAAGAAAAATGGCGGATTAATTTCCAAAAATTAAAAAAAAATAATTTTAAAAACTAACTCTTCTAGTAAGAAATCTTGTTGGCTTGTAGACAATTTTTCGTAGATTACGAATTTGAAGTCCTGTTGGGTATAAATCTTCAAGTAATAAAAAAAACGGTGAAATTATTTCCTAGAATTTTCTAAAATAATTTTCATTTAACTCTATTCCAGTTATGAAAAATTTTGAATTATTGATCATTTTTCGTAGATTATTAATTTGAAGTCATTTTTGTATAGATCTTGAAACAATGAAGAAAAACGGTGAAATAATTTCCAAAAATTCTAAAAAAAAAAAATTAGGACGAAACTATAAAGTTAGAAAGCGTGTTAGTTTGTAGAGAATTTTTCGTAGATTACGAATTCGAAATCCTGTGTGGTATAGGTCTTGAAATAAGGAAAAAAACGGCCAAATTATTTCCAAGAATTTTCTAAAATAATTTTAAAATCAACTGCATTCAAGTAAGAAAAAATTGTTGACTTATAGATTTTTTTTGTGGATTATGAATTTGAGGCTCTTTTAGTGTAGATCTTGAAATAATAATAAAAAAATGGCGAATTAATTTCCAAAAATTAAAAAAAAAATTAAACTAACTTTTCTAGTTAGAAATATTGTTGGCTTGTAGACAATTTTTCGTAGATTACGAATTTGAAGGAAAAAAAAATTTGAAACAAACGATCAAAGATTTTCAAAAACTAACTCTCTTCGAGTTAGAAAAGAAATATTGACTTATTGAGAATTTTTCGTAAATACGAATTTGAAGTCATTTTTGGTTTTGATGTTGAAATAATCGATAAAAATTTCGGATTATTTTCCAAAGTTTCTAATACAATTTTAGAATATTCGTGTCAAAAAAATGTTGGTTTGTAGAGAATTTTTTGTAAATTCCGCATTTAAAGTGTCGCTAGCGGTACAATCGAGAAAAATTCTAAAAAAAAATTCGTAGATTCCGAATTTATAGCCTGTTTTGGTATAGATCTTTGACTTTATTAAGCTCGAAACCATTCTACCTTCATTATTTTTAGAACAAGGTTTCTGGAGTTTTTCACCGTAGTTGCAGATTTTTTAGGGTTATAAATGGTATAAAAGAACGTTGAGATTTTTCTTCAGGGTACCTTTCATCTCAGAACGCTAACAATTGTAGCACTTCTTTTAAAAATGCATGAACCTGTCCGTTTAAAGCGGTCTAAAAATTGTTCAAGTTTATAATTTTTTTTGTTCAAAACTGCACAGTAGAGATGATTATAAAATATTTTATACTTTTAACATACATTTGTAAAAAAAAAAATATGTGTAAGTCGTCCATGAAACGTTTATAGCATAGCCTATCTTTCTCGGAAGAATTTTTAACTCAACTAACGCCTTGTAAAGAAAAAACTACCATTTCGCATTCACTATTCACATAAATAACTATTTTTATATAAATGAGGTAGAGGTTATTCTCTTAAAAAAAATTCACAGAGTATCGTGTTTTAATTGGGATTTTGTACCGTTCATGAATAAACAAAAAAAATTAATTTGCTCCAGCGGATTGGAACTTTTAATTAATTTTATAACATTGTTTTTCTCTATTTCTGAAATCCAGCGTTGCATAGTAAAATTAAAACTTTTGCATGCAAAATTATCTCGAGGATTTTAATATCTGAAAAATCAATATGTAGTTTACATTGCTCTTTGCATAAGTGAATTTTGTAGGTCGAGGCTAAACATGCTTATACTTATAATAGCATGCAACATAACTTGTTATCAATAAATAACGTTCTCAACTTGGCATTCGACGTTTAATTTATTTAGTCGACGGCGTTGCTTGCACATTTCATATGCAACCAATTTATCAGATTGAGATCTAGTCTAGTTATTAATTATGTTAATATACGCAAATCAGTATTTTAATTTTAATGAACATTTTGAATATAAATAGGTAAATTACAAAAGTTGATTAATGTTTGTAAACATGTGTGAACAATTCTAAACAATAAGTTTATATTACTACGACACAAACAACGTTTCATCTCGAAGCAACTTATGTACAAATATTTATTTGATAAATATTAAGCATGACGTCATTAGTTTTCTGGAGGGGATACATACATGATTTTTAATCATTGCTCTGTATTGACGACTACTAAATTCTTTGCAGGTCCGATGCTTCTCGACGTCCACATGCACCGCCCCCATACCAACTCCCGCAACTACATGGACGCACTCCTTGCTTTCTGGCCCGGCCTCCAAGTCCTCAAGGGCGACCTGAAGCCCGCGGTGGAAACCCACGAGATGCTGTACCAAGTCATGCAACGTCACACCTTCATTCCCGAAGCCTTCACCACCGACTTCCAGGTCCACTGGGGCAACCACCCTCTGCGACCCGAATTTTTAGAATCCACGTACTTCCTCTATGGTGCCACCAACGATCCCTACTACCTGGAAGTAGGAAGAACCGTATTAAATAGTTTACAAAAATATGCACGAGTGCCTTGCGGCTACGCCGCCGTCAACGACGTCAGAACTAGGAAGCAAGAGGACCGAATGGACTCTTTCGTGCTCTCCGAAACGCTGAAATACCTGTATTTGTTGTTCGCGGACAAGGAGGATTTGGTGTTGAACTTGGATGAGTTTATTTTTACGACGGAGGGGCATCTGTTGCCTCTGAGTTTGGCCGGGTATAGCGGAAATAAGACTGTTAGTGATCTGGACGTGGAGGAGGGGGAGTTCGCGAGAACGTGTCCGAATACGTTGCAGTTGTTTCCGGAGACGGTTAGGAAGCCGTTGCAGAATATGGTGGACGGGATGTGTCCGAAGAGGAATTCGAAAAGGAGGCTGACCGCTGCCGAATTTTCGGCGTCTAATATCAACCACTTGAAGATGATCAAGGATATGGGGATTAATATCATTGCGTTGAGTGATGGGAGAGTGCAACTTCTTCATACGTTTTCTTCGGTGAGTAGATGATGATATTAAATATATTTAAAGCGGATAGCCAACGCGAAAAATAGCGGATGTTCAACAAATACTGTTTGAATAGGTAATAAAATTAACTAATTTCGAGAAATGTCACTTTCACCCATGTCAATTTTGACAACAAGTAGTAAAGTGAGGTGACAGTTCTACCAATTTCGATCAAAATTTGTTTATATCAACTGAAACAGTACTCGTTGATAACGCTACATATTATCAGTACATGCTTAAGAATTTTTAAGTTTACATCGAAAGAATTCTACTATTAAGCACGTATGTCAGTTGCAGAATAAGCGGCGGTTTTTTCGTGATCACCTTTATGGAGTAAAAACAATATACAAGGTCACAGTGTAATAGAAAAAAGAAGGTTTCACCTTCTTACAGTGGGGATCCCTGAGAAGGTTTCACATTCTTAAAAAAATTGGTCTAAAGAGTTTAGACAGTACTTCCCTCGCTGTCGGAAACTTGACGACTGCATGCCTATTATGTTTTTTTTTCTCATTACATTTTTGTAGTGGGAATTTAAAAAAAAATTGTGATGACGTCATCAACATTTTTGCAAGGACACGTATATCAGTTGGGATAGATGTAGTGTAATACTAAGAATAAAATTATTGTGTTCCCAAATTTTCGGGAAAATGAATTGGGTCGTTTTGAATATTGATTTCTTATAATCAATAAAATAACGAAACAATTTACTCACGTATACGGCGCCGGTGTATAATATCTAGAGAGCGGATTTCTGTCGGACTAGGCAAGGCCAAACTCGGTACGGCTCGCACGGGATGCGAATTCATTGCCGTTGCGGACTGCACTTCGTTTATTTGAGATTAGAATAACGTTGTTTCGTTGCACTCTGCTGTTAATTCCCGTTCTCATTTACTTAGCCGTTTGATTAATAAATCGTTAATTATATTTATGGAATCCAGCACGTCCCCCCCTATAATCGTGACGTAGCCCGACAGAAATCCGCTGTCTAGTAATATGAGGGGCAACTGAAAATCGTTTATGTATAAACATTATTAATTTAAGATGACAAGCGTAACAGCATACGTAAGAGCCAAACAGAGAAACTGTAAACAAAACGACCATCGGTTTTATTGCTTCGACTTCCGCTTATTATATAAAACATTGCGTTTTATTTTAATTCTTGACGGTGAAATTCACAATTGGTTGATTATAAACATGTCTATTTCGCATTCGCGGAACCAAGTGACCGCATAAAACAAATGCAGGTCTGTAATGTTAAAGTCGATGTAAATAAGCGTGCTACTCTTATGTTTCAACCGAGTTTTTCCTTTAACAAATTTTGTGTCTACCAAATTGGGTTGGTTGGGGTGTAATACTAATAATAAGTGTTGCCTTTAATTTAATCAATAAAATAAATTGACTTCATTAATTTTTTTGAACCACCTCTTAAGAAAATCTAAAAAATATGAATGGAATGATAAATCACAAGTACAAACTCATCATATTTTTTGCATTTTAGATAGGATTTATTCAGCAAAATTTAAGGGTGACGTCATCAATTTTTTTAGGAGGGATGAACAAATACATTTTGAACAAAAGTTTACCATGCTTATAATAACTTTAGAATATTCCCAAGATTTCAAAGCATTCGGTTTTGTAATTCCTGATTAAATCGATAAAATAAATTCACGCCTTCATTAATTTTTTTGAGTCACCCTGCATATGCAAATCCAAAAATATGAATGGAATGATAAATCACAAGTACAGACTCATCATATTTTGTACATTTTAGATACGATTTATTCGGCAAACTTTTGAGCTGACGTCATCAGTTTTTTGTAGAAGATAACCAAATATATTTTGACTAAAAATTTATTATGCTCTTTATAACCTTACAACATCTGCAAGATTTCAAAGCATTCGGTTTTGTAGTTCCTGATTAAATCAATAAAATAAATTTACGCATTCATTAATTTTTTTGAGTCACCCTGTATATGCAAATCGAAAAAATTTGAATGGAATGATAAATCACAAAAAGAGACTCACCATATTTTGTACATTTTAGATAGGATTTATTCAGCAAAATTTTGTGGTGACATCATAAATTTTTTAGGGGGGACGACCAAATACGTTTTCATCAAAAATTTACCATGCTTATGATAATTTTAAAATATCTTCAAGATTTCGAAGCATTCGGTTTTGTAGTTCCTGAGTAAATCAGTAAAATAAATTTACGCTTTCATTTATTTTCTTGAATCACCCTGTATATGCAAATCCAAAAAATATGAATGGAGTGATAGATCACAAGTACAGACTGATCATATTTTGTACATTTTAGATATGATTTATTCCACAAACTTTTGAGCTGACGTCATCAAGTTTTTGGAGGGGATAAGCAAATATTTTTTGACTAAAGATTTATGATGCTCTTTATAGCCTTAAAACATCTGCAAGATTTCAGAGCATTCGGTTTTGTAGTTCCTGATTAAATCAATAAAATATATTTACGCATTCATTAATTTTTTTGAGTCACCCTGTATATGCAAATCCAAAAAATATGAATGGAGTGATAGATCACAAGTACAGACTCATCATATTTTGTACATTTTAGATATGATTTATTCCACAAACTTTTGAGCTGACGTCATCAAGTTTTTGGAGGGGATAAGCAAATATTTTTTTACTAAAGATTTATGATGCTCTTTATAGCCTTAAAACATCTGCAACATTTCAAAGCATTCTGGTTAGCAGATTAAAAATTAAATTTCAAAATATTGTTTTATAATTTTGATTTTTTTTCCAAAAATCTGGACGTTTCGGATGAAAAGTCGATTCAGAGTTGTAAACTACATGTGTAGGACTATGTTATTTTATACAATTGAAGACCCATTTACTATGTACAATTTTGAAGTGACGTCATCGCATTAGTGGTGGGGATGATTAGACAAATTTTGGTTAGCGTTTTACCATCTACATGATATTCTTAATATAAGTACAAAATTTCACAACAATCGGTCGAGTACTTTCGGAGATTATCTGTCTAATAAAAATCCGGGACAACAGACGGACAGACGGACAGACGGACGGACAGACGGACAGACGGACGGACAGACGGACAGACAGACGGAAATGGGAGACCTATTTCTTCGTCTTCTAGGGGTCATGAAAGATCGAGAAAACGTAAAAGTAGAGAGTCGGCCGACGGACTCGATTACAATACTTCCTTTGCTTACGCTCGGGAAGTAAAAAGACAGTTGGGAGTCCCGAGAAGGTTTCACGTTCTAAAAAAAAAGCATTTGGCGCCCCCGAGAAGGTTTTACATTTTTAAAAAATTGGTCTAAAGAGTTTAGACAGTACTTCCCTCGCTGTCGGAAACTTGACGACTGCATGCCTATTGTATTTTTTTTCTCATTACATTTTTGTAGTGGGAATTTAAAAAAAAATGCGATGACGTCATCAACATTTTTGCAAGGACACGTATATCAGTTGGGATAGATGTAGTGTAATACTAAGAATAAAATTATTGTATTCCCAAATTTTCGGGAAAATGAATTGGGTCGTTTTGAATATTGATTTGTTATAATCAATAAAATAACGAAACAATTTACTCACGTATACGGCGCCGGCGTGTAATATGAGAGGGAACTGAAAATCGTGTATGTATAAGCATTCTTAATTTAAGATGACAAGCGTAACAGCATACGTGAGAGTCAAACAGAGAAACTGTAAACAAAACGACCATCGGTTTTATTGCTTCGACTTCCGCTTATTATATAAAACATTGGGTTTTATTTTAATTTTTGACGGTGGAATTCACAATTGGTTGATTATAAACATGTCTATACCACATTCGCGGAACCTAGTCAGCGCACAAAACAAATGCACGTCTGTAATGTTAAAGTAGATGTAAATAAGCGTGTTACCCTTATATTTCAACCGAGTTTTTACTTTAAAAAATTTTGTGTCTACCAAATTGGGTTGGTCCAATGTAATACTAATAATAAGTGTTGCCTTTAATTTGATCAATAAAATAAATTGACTTCATTAATTTTTTTGAGCCACCTCTTAAGAAAATCTAAAAAATATGAATGGAATGATAAATCACAAGTACAAACTCATCATATTTTTTGCATTTTAGATAGGATTTATTCAGCAAAATTTAAGGGTGACATCATCAATTTTTTTAGGAGGGAAGAGCAAATACATTTTGATAAAAAATTTACCATGCTTATGGTAACTTTAAAACATCTCCAAGATTTCAAAGCATTCGGTTTTGTAATTCCTGATTAAATCGATAAAATAAATTCACGCATTCATTAATTTTTTTGAGTCACCCTGTATATGGAAAACGAAAAAATTTGAATGGAATGATAAATCACAAGAAGAGACTCACCATATTTTGTACATTTTAGATAGGATTTATTCAGCAAAATTTTGTGGTGACGTCATAAATTTTTTAGGAGGGACGACCAAATACATTTTGATCAAAAATTTACCATGCTTATGATAATTTTAAAACATCTTCAAGATTTCAAAGCATTCGGTTTTGTAGTTCCTCACTAACGGGCCAATTTTTTGAGTCACCCTGTATATGCAAATCCAAAAAATATGACTGGGGTGATATCTCACAAGTACAGACGCATCATATTTTGTACATTTTAGATAGGATTTATTCGGCAAACTTTTGAGCTGACGTCATCAAGTTTTTGGAGGGGATAAGCAAATATATTTTGACTAAAGATTTATGATGCTCTTTAGAGCCTTAAGACATCTGCAACATTTCAAAACGTTCGGGTTAGCAGATTCAAAATTAAATTGCAAAATGTTGTTATATAATTTTGATTTTTTTTCCAAAAATCTGGACGTTTCGGGTAAAAACTCAATTCGAGGTCGTAAACTACATGTGTAGGACTATGTTATTTTATACAATTTAAGACCCATTTACTATGTACAATTTAGAAGTGACGTCATCGCATTAGTGGTGGGGATGATTAGACAAATTTTGGTTAGCGTTTTACCATCTACATGATATTCCTAATATAAGTACAAAATTTCACAACAATCGGTCCAGTACTTTCGGAGATTATCTGTCTAATAAAAATCCGGGACGGCGGACAGACGGACAGACAGACGGAAATGGGAGACCTATTTCTTCATCTTCTAGGGGTCATGAAAGATCGAGAAAACGTAAAAGTAGAGAGTCGGCCGACGGACTCGATTACAATACTTCCTTTGCTTACGCTCGGGAAGTAAAAAGATAATTGGGACCCCCGAGAAGGTTCCACGTTCTTAAAAAAAATACATTTGGGGCCCCGAGAAGGTTATGCATTTTTAAAAAAGACAATTGGGACCCCCGAGACTATTTCACATTTAAAAAAAGACATTTGGGGCCCCCGGGAAAGTTTTACATTTTTAAAAAAGTCACTTGGGACCCCGAGAAGGTTTTACATTTTTAAATAGAGTGGCGTATTCTCACCTTTTCGAGGAAGTGATGTAATTTCATCAGTAAAAAATTCTTATGGCGTCATAAATAGAGATAATAAATACACAATGCCAGAGAACAAGAGAAAAAAAAAATAAAGGCCAAGTTTGGAATCCCAACGCGCAATGTCCAGTTCGCATTCCTGACTCGTAACCACTAGACCACAACCGGGATGCCTTACCCTAATGGTAAACCGTTATTATACGGTAAACTCAAAGCGAATTGGTACACCACACTTTTAGGACCATATTGTTGTGAAACAGTTAAATCAAACTAGAGACTACTTTTGTCGTACTCTAGGGGTCATGAAACGTCGAGAAAATATAAAAGTTGCCATTCGTCCGATGTACTCGATTATTATACTTCCTTGGCTTACCCTCGGGAAGTAAAAATTGGTCGAAAGTTATTTCACTTGTATTTTTGTTTTCAATTTCGTTTTACTTCATAAGCCTAAGGTAGTATGTGTTGCAATTTCATGTTTTCTTGACGTTTCGTAAATCTTAGAATATGAAAAAGTAGTTCTCCTGTTTCGTCTGTCTGTATGGTCTACTGACGCTTTTACTACTCTGCAACTACCGATTTGACAGCTAACCATAATTTGTCTGACCGTTTCCACTAAAAATTTGATGACGTCGTCTCATTTCTCGACCACCTTCGAAAATTAGCCAAAAATATTTTCTTTTAGATCTCGATCCTCGAAAGTTATTTCTGGCTTCGTTTCGTCGAAAAATCCTACCACTTTTCCAGAATCTCCAACTAAAATGTGGGAAATGTTTTTCAATGTGTGAAATTTTTGATCATTTTTCGACCACTTTGGAGACTTTGATAAAAAAGAATTCAAGCCCTAGAAGTTATTTTAAGCTTGATTTTGCAGAATAGTCATTTTTAATATGGCAATTTAATAAGATTTAAGGCATAGGTCAGTTGCGCGCCACGGTCAGAAAACTCTGCAGGTGGTCCTCATCCCACCGAATAGTTGCACGCAAACTGCCACAGAGGCAAGGGACAGTTGCGCGCAACGGTAAAAAAAAATTGCATATAGTTTTAAGGATTATATATATTGTTACGATTGACGGACGAATAATAAATCGGGTGTTGGTAAAACTCAAAAAATTTATTTCTTCAGGTCGAATTACAACACTATATATTGCGACGAATATGTACAGAAATTATTCCGGCGCTCTCGACTGTCTTCACTGGATGAATGAATCCATTACCTACGGTCGCCTCTATTTAAACTCATATTCTTTGATCGAGATCCTTCACGAACATCCATCGCGACTCCGCTTCGCGATTCCCCTGGACGCTGCTTCGAGACGGCTCCAGATCTGTCTTTATGCGCCCGCCTCTCGGCCGTCAACAGCGATGATTCACCCATCAGCGCCGTGCGTACGTCCAGAAGGCTCTCGACCGCCATAGGCGTCGTACTGGGGCGGCGTAAGGGTGTATTTCGTAACACTGCCCCCCTCTTCAAATCCGATCGTCCCGATCGGAAGCGTCTTCGTTGTTTCCTTCGTACCGTTTTAGTCGATCGAGATGAACGATCTTCATCCTCGTCTTTGGTCCACGTTGGATCCGATAAACTACGTCATTTATTCTAGTGACGATAGTGTATGGACCTTCCCAGTCAGGAGCCAGTTTTGGGCAACGTCCCTTCTTCCGTCGGGGGTTATACAGCCACACTAAGTCATCTTCCTGGAATCCGCCACAGTTGGCCTTCACATCATAACGGGTCTTCATTCGGTCACTGGCAATCTTGATCCGGCCCCTCACTAGTTCATGCACGTTGACCAACTTCTCTTTCAGTTCGTCCACGTAGTCACGTACTTCCATTGGTTCTTCGGATGGCAATCCAAAGACTAGGTCACAGGGCAGCCGCAGTTCCTTCCCAAATACAACGTGAGCAGGTGTTTGGCCCGTGGTGTCGTGGATAGCTGCGCGGTAGGCCAGCAGGAATAGTGGAAGGTGCTGGTCCCAATCCCTTTGGTGCTCTTCTACCACTTTCGAAAGGTGTTGCTCCATAGTCCGATTGAACCTTTCCACCATGCCGTCGGACTGTGGGTGTAGTGGCGTTGTCCTTGTCTTACGTATTCCCAGTAGCTGCATCACTCTTTGGAAGACGTTGGATTCGAAATTGCGTCCCTGGTCTGAGTGAAGTTCCAAGGGGACGCCAAACCTACTGATCCAATTGTCAACCAGTACTTTCGCGACCGTGACGGCTTCCTGATTTGGAATGGCATAGGCATCTGGCCACTTGCTGAAGTAGTCGCTAGCCACCAGGATAAACTTGTTGCCGTCGTTTGTTACAGGGAACGGACCGGCCACATCGATGGCGATTCTTTCGAAAGGTGCCCCAACATTATATTTCTTCATCTTTCCCCTCGCCCTGGTATGAGGACCTTGGCTGGCCGCACACGTCGTACATTTGCGACACCAACTTTCGACATCGTCACGATGACCTACCCAATAAAACCTCTCCCGGATTTTCGACAAAGTTTTGTTCACTCCGAAGTGGGCTCCAGATGTTCCGGCATGAACTTCCTCTAAGACCTTGGAAACCTTTACCTTGGGGAGGACCAGCATCGTCTTAGAGGTACGCCCATCAGGACTCTCCCACTTTCGCTTCAAGAGCCCATTTTCCATGACCAAGGAATCCCATTGGGCCCATAATGCCTTCAAACTGGGGGATTGGTCGGACAATTCTGCCCAGCCGGGTCGTTCGACTCCTTCCTCCTTCCACTTTAGTATTGGTCCGATTATGTCGTCTGCTTCTTGCTCACGCTTTAACCGCGCCGTTGTCCATTCTTCATCTTGCTCAAAAATCGTCCGACGAACGGGCAGGTTCCCTTCTTCCGCGTCGATCCTGTCGCAGTGCTTGCACTCTCCACACGGACGCCTTGACAAAGCGTCAGCGTTGTTGTGAAGTCGACCCGCTCGGTGTTTGATCCTAAAGTGGTACTGCTGTAGTCGTTCCAGCCAACGCGCTACTTGGCCCTCGGGATTCTTTATCCGCAGTAGCCACGAGAGGGCAGCGTGGTCGGTCCTGATCAGAAACTCCTGTCCGTATAGATACTTGTGGAAGTGGTTGACGGCTTTGACAATGGCTAGTAGTTCCTTCCTTGTGGCACAGTAATTTCTCTCTGGTTTGGAATGTAATTTGCTAAAATATTCGATAACCCTTTCCTCCCCATCTTGTATCTGCGACAATACGGCCCCAATTCCCGAGTTACTCGCATCGGTATCGAGGACGAACATTCCTTTGTCCCTGGGGTAAGCCAAAATGGGGCTGGTGCACAAAGCCGTCTTCAGTCTCTTAAAGGCCATCTCACATGTACTGCTCCACTTGAAAGTCGCCTTCTGCTCCGTCAGTTGGTGTAACGGTGCTGCGATGTCGGCATACCCTTCTACAAATCGTCGGTAATATGTGCAGAGTCCCAAGAAGCTTCGTAGTTCATGCTTGTCTCTTGGTATGGGCCAATCCCGGATAGCAAGAACTTTCGTCGGGTTGGTTTCTATTCCTTTCTCCGACACGATATGGCCCAGGAATTCGACTCTTTTCTGGAAGAGCGAGCATTTCTTGGGATTTAGTTTCAAACGAGCCTTCTCCATTCGTTCTAGCACCTCCTCGAGATTCTTCAGATGGTCGTCAAACGTTTTGCCCATAATCATGACGTCGTCGAGGTATACCAGACAGGTCTTCCATGTCAATCCTTTCAGCACCATCTCCATCAGCCGCTCGAATGTTGCTGGCGCATTACATAATCCGAAGGGCATAACGGTGAAGTGATAGAGGCCACTTCCGGTGGAGAACGCAGTCTTTTCTTTGTCGTCCGGGTGCAAACCTACTTGCCAGTAGCCACTCTTCAAGTCCAAGGTCGAAAACCACGCCGAGCCGGATAAGGTCGTCAAGGTATCGTCTATTCGAGGAAGGGGGTAACTGTCTTTCTTCGTGACGTCGTTCAGTTTCCTGTAATCGACGCAAAATCGGGTAGTCCCGTCCTTCTTGGTAACCAAGACTACTGGAGATGACCACGCGCTGTTGGATTCTTCAATTACCCCATCTCTCAACATGTTGTCCACGAGTCTTGTAGCTTCTTCTTGTTTGGCTAGGGGTAGTCTTCGAGGAGCCTGACGGATCGGTTGCGTGTCACCAGTGTTTATTCGGTGTTCTACGATGTTGGTCTTCCCGAATGGTTCCTCCTCTGAGGCGAAGACATTACGGTGCCTACGAATGAGTCCTTTGGCCAGTTTTCTATCACGAGCAGACAGCTGGTCCCAGTTGTCCTCCAAGCCTTTGGTATCCCCTTCCTTAGACTCATTCTCAACGTCTTCTTCCTCGCAGTTCAATACTCGGGCGACTGGCTCACACATTCCGATAATCTCCCCTTTTCTAATATTGACTGCATTGGGAAACACGTTTGCCACACGTAAGGGTATGTCACGATCGGTTTTGACTAGGGTGCTCGCGATCAGGAGCTTGTGGGTCGAGTCATGTGCCGGCTGCACCATCCCCAAACTGTATCCGGGGTTCGTCTCTACTCTGGCGGGGACGATGACTTCTGCATTACCATCTACCTTCGTTGTCTGACAGACCACTAGTCTGACCGTTGCAGCTTCCACATTCGGACGTCCCAACACAAATTCTTCGGCTCCGAAACGCAGAATTTTCTGTTCTGGGTCGATCATTAAACCATACCGGCTGATTAGGTCCATACCCAGAATGAAATCGTCAGCGATTTCCGCCACCAGAACTTCATGCTTTATTCGGAGTCGACCGAGCTCTACATTCACCACCGCTGTACCCAGAACCGGTGTTGTTTCTCCCGTGACCGTCTTCACATTCGTGGCGGTACGTACTGATTTAATTTGGCAATTTTGTAACCTGGATCTGCGTGCAAGGGACACTTCGGCTCCTGTGTCGATGATGATCTTCGATTCCCGTCCATTGATTTTTCCGCTGATTGTCGGACTGTCGACGCTCCCCGCGATACTTCTAACCATTACAGTTGTTGGGGCTTCTCTTTTAGCAGCCAGTACGCGCCCCGAGATACCGACTGCCTTTAGTTTTCCTGCTCCTGATGTAGAGGAGGTCGCGGCTGCGATCTCCTCATCGGCGCTGGCGATCTAACACGGCAATCCCTCCTAACATGCCCTTGACGCCCACACCTGTAACATTCTAGGCGCCCTCCATGTTGTCTAGAACTGCCCGTCTTGATTTCGGCAATTATTTCGCGGGCGAGTTTCTCAAAGTTCTCGCTCATTTTGTCGAGACTCTCTTGAATAGGGTTTACTTCGCCCTCAACCCCAATGCCTCGTATCTTAACGTTGGAACGAGGTGAGCTGTTGTATGCGGCGTCCACTTCTAACGCTCGAATCAGCGCCTCGGATGGTTTCTTGAACCCGGAGATTTGCAGGACTCTTCTTACCTCACTATCTCTTACGCCGTTTACGAAGGTTTCTGCTGCCAGTCTGTCTTGGAAGTCTTGCGGAGCTTCAGGATAGGCGAGGTGTACCAAACGTTTAACATCAGCCGCAAACTCCTGAAGAGATTCACTACTCTTCTGAATCCTAGATTTAAGCTGCGCTACGAAAACTTGCCGGAGGTGTTCATCTCCAAATCTGAGTTCGAGGGCGGTCGTCAAAGCGGTATAGTCCTTCTGGTTCTCTTCTGATAATGTCTGTAGAATCTCCAGGGCCGCACCTCGTAGTGCTACTACCAAAGCGGTCGCTTTCTGTTGGTCATTCCAGCTATTCGACAAGGCCGCAGCTTCAAATTGCTTCTTATAAGTAGTCCACGACGTCTGCCCATCGAAAATAGGGGGTTGAACTCTCACCGGACTGAATTCTGCAGGGGTCGCAATTGTAGGTCGTGGTGTTTGCAACCTTTCTTCGAGCTCCTTGATCTTGTTTTCCATTTCATTTCTCATCTCGTCCACTTCATTTCGCACGACTTGGAGGATTTCGCTTCGGCTGTTCAAAAGTGTAGTTTGCATAGCTTTTAAATTTTCTTCCATTATTCTTTGATTTTCTTCCATTATTCTGCGATCTTCTTTTCTATTTTCTTCCATTATTCTTCGATCTTCTTTTCTACTTTCTTCCATTATTCTTTGATTTTCGCTCAACATTTTCATCATTTTTGTCAGTTGTTCCTCCATGTTGGCTGTTTGCGCTCTTGTGGTAGTCGGCATAAAATTTTTCTTCTAGAAACTTCTAGAGCCTTGGCAGATGTCAATTCTCGAAGCCAATGTCAGGTGATGAAAGTCTAATTCCGTTATTCCACTCTTACCGCGGGAGAGAATTTTCTCGAAAGTTCACTTTGTTCCGGTCTCCCCTAGTAGCACCAACCAAATTCGAATCCCGATTTATTTCACAATTAATCCCACTTCTGACATCAGTGTTACGATTGACGGACGAATAATAAATCGGGTGTTGGTAAAACTCAAAAAATTTATTTCTTCAGGTCGAATTACAACACTATATATTGCGACGAATATGTACAGAAATTATTCCGGCGCTCTCGACTGTCTTCACTGGATGAATGAATCCATTACCTACGGTCGCCTCTATTTAAACTCATATTCTTTGATCGAGATCCTTCACGAACATCCATCGCGACTCCGCTTCGCGATTCCCCTGGACGCTGCTTCGAGACGGCTCCAGATCTGTCTTTATGCGCCCGCCTCTCGGCCGTCAACAGCGATGATTCACCCATCAGCGCCGTGCGTACGTCCAGAAGGCTCTCGACCGCCATAGGCGTCGTACTGGGGCGGCGTAAGGGTGTATTTCGTAACAATATCATAAACACTTGTTGCCTGTCGTCGTAGTTTAGGTGGTTTAGGTAGTTACATTAAAATAAATAAGTACTTGGTTAAATAATAATTTAACTTGCACACAATTACACACGTATTTATTAAATCATCAAATATCTATATAAATTAAATTTTCCTTTTTTTTACAAATCTGTAAGAAGCATTTTTTACAAAAGTAAACTCATGGAACTATAATATAGGCTTCTTATCAACTAGGTACCTTTAAGCAATAATAACCTTGATAATAATCCTCTATTAGCGCACAAGTGTCCTATGAACTTTTTAGAGATTAGACACCTACCACATGGAGCAAACTAACCGCGGCGTGCAACTGACCAACATCCAGAATTTATCGGCCAAATTGTAAGATGACGTCATCGATTTTAGGGAGAGGGGAATGGATACAATTTCATTTGCGATTTACCATTATATTTTGCCCGTTTTCTTAATATAGGTAGTCGTCTTTTTTTGTTTAATCTTTTTTTTTTTTTTTTAATATAGTTTTATTTATATAACAGGATGATAGTTAACATGTTTTTAGATTATTGTTGGGAAAAAAGACTTCGTAAGAAAAAATCAGCAAAATATAAGCCCCACCCACCCACCCCTTCTCAATTGTGATGAATTTCTTATTCATCGTGAGCTCATTTCCAGAAATTATATTATGAAATATGTTTTTAAAAGGGTAGAATTTTCTAGAAAAATTTTGATATTACAAATTACAATTAAACTTCGCCCCTCGGTCTGATTAGGAATGAAAAAAATCATCAGAATACAGATAGGGTGGGTGGGCGGGCCTTATATTTTACCCTTTTTCTTAATATAGGTAGTCGTCTTTTTTTGTTTAATCTTTGTTTTTGTTTTTTTTTTTTTTTTTAATATAGAGTTTTATTTCAATAACAGAATGATAGTTAACATGTTTTCAGTTTCTTGTTGGAAAAAAAAACTTCGTATATTAAGAAAAAATGGGTAAAATTAGAGCCCCACCCACCCACCCCTTCTCAATTGTGATAACCTTAACAAATCTACAACATTTCAGAACATTCAGTTTTGCAGTTTCTTCACACTGAAAGAAAGCAAGAAGTTGTTACACAGTTTTGGTGTTTTCCCCCGTCAAAAACCAGGTTGTCTGAGGTAAAAACTCAGCACGGATTAATAAAACACAAGTGCAGAAATATTCTAATTTATAAAATTTAAAACCGATGGACTCGATTACAATACTTCCTTAACTTACGCTCGGGAGTAATAATGTGTCAAAAATAAGAAAATATCCTGGAAAAAACTTTCATCAGTTTTTCATAATGATCGAGGTCGAAGAAGATAGTGAGAATAGTGATATTGAAGAATTTTACTTCCCTAGCATAGGCTAAGGAAGTATTGTAGTCGAGTCCGTCGTGCGACTGGCTACTTTCATGTTTTCTCTAGGTTTCATGACCCCTAGAGTACGAAAAAATAGACCGATTGTTATCAAATTTTGTATGTATGTTAGGAATATTGAGTAGTAGTTAGTAACGCTAACCAAAATTTGCGTAATCATTCCCACAAACAATGTAATGACGTCATCTCCAAAATTCACAGTAGTAAATGGTATTTAAATTTTCTAGAATGAGATTCTTAGGCACTTTTGTTTTATAAATCCGTACTGAGTTTACATCAGTTTTGAAACTCCAAATCGAGTTGAAAACTTGCAATGTTTTAAGGTCATTGTAATCATTGTAAATTGTTAATAAAAACGTATCCGTTTACCCGCTGTCAAAAAATTGATGACGTCATCTCAAAATTTTGTACAAAGAAAAAATTTCAAAATTTAATTTTATAACTTTTCGGAGGTTGCATAAAAATTGCTATATCAATTGACAATTCTGGAAAAAAGATTAAGTAATTTTCAAATAAATGCAGCCGAAAATCACTTCTGAGGGTCGAAATTTACAAAAATTAAGCTTTTGAAAAAGTTGTCAAAAAATGCACAAAAAATCTGAAGTGTAGATGCCAACGTGCCAATTCGAAAAATACAAAGATTTTATTGTTCCAGATCAAGATTTTTGAAATATTCCGTTTGTAAACCAAATTTTTTAATAATTCTAAAAATTGCCATATTTTAATTGGCGATTCTGAAGCCTAAAATAACTGCTAGAGTTTGGACTCTGCAACACATATCTTTAGCTAATTTTTGAAGGTGGTCAAAAAACGATTAAAAATTTCATAAGGATTGAAAAACTGAACTTTCGAAAAATGGCCTAAAAATCAACGAAAATTCTGGCACAACTAACAGTGTGAGTTGAAAAATATTATAGTCAAATTTTCCAGTCTAGTTACAAATATAATTTTGGGGACACCTGTATATAGTTTTCTAAGGACTAACACAATTTTCATTTTTAACAAAAATCAATAATTTACCTATTTAAAGAACCAAGAAAAATATGATTAGCGTAGGCTTACAAAATTGAATTGTTTGTTTCTCGTACTATCAAAATCGTCTCAATTTAATTCAAACGAAAAGAAATACTTTTCTCTGTGTATAGTTGAAAAATTCTTCATATCCCCAAAAGTGAGTGAACTGAAAATTGACTGGGTCAATCAAAAAATGTTGACCAGATTTATTTTAAAAAATTTGATTTTGACTTTTTCACTGATTAAAAAATAATTTTCAATCAACACTTCAACAATAAGAAATATACACAGTTTATCGAAAATGTCCTTTAATTTTAACTCGAAACCTAACTATATTGGAAAATCGACCAGAAATTAGTTGAACCTAATCTAATATTTTAAACAAACATAAAGAACGCGTTTGGAAATAAAACTGACAGTTTTAATTATTGATTTTTTGAACATATGACGTCATTGCTTAAAACTATATAACGTCACAGTTTTGAAAAACGGCACATCTGACAGTGCGAGTTAAAATATAATTGTCAAAATTTCCAGTTTAGCTACAAGTAAAATTTTGGGGACACATGTATATCGTCTTTTAAGTGCAATGCAATTTTCATTTTTAGCAAAAAAACAATGTATCTGTTTAAAAAACCTAACATTTTGCTAAAATCAATAATTAGTAATTAGTTTACGCTTAAAACAATTATTTTTTGCTGTTTCACACTATTAAAATCATCTCACATTCTAAAGCACAATTTAATTCAAACGAAAAGAAATACTTTTCTCAGTGTATAGTTGAAAATCCTTGATATCCCCAAAACTGAGTGAACTGAAAATTAACTGTGTGAACCGAAAAATGTTGACCAGAATTATTTTAAAAATTTTGAATTTGACATTTTCAGTGTTAAAAAAAAATTTCAGTCAACAATTTAACAATAACAAACTCAATTTATCGAAAATGTCCTTTAATTATAGTACGATTCTCGAAATATTCGATCTGAACGTCAAATTTTTTAAAAATGCTAAAATTTCCCACATTTCAATTGGCGATTCTAGAAAAGTGGTGGGATTTTTCGACGAAATGAAACCGAAAATAAAATCTGGGGATCGAGATCTATAACAAAATGTCTTTGGCCAAGTTTCGAAAAATGAGATGGCGTCATCAAATTTTTGGTGGAAATGGTTAGACAAATTATGGTTACAATTTTTCGATCTACATAATTTCGTTAAAACATTCAAAATTTCGCAACTGTTAAATCAGTGGTTTTAGAGTAATAAAATAATAGACCACGGAAAACAGACAGACGAAACGGGAGAACTACTTTTTCATATTGTAGGATTACAAAACGTCAAGAAAACATGAAATTACAACACATACTTATTACCTTATGTTCACGAAGTAAAGAGAAATAATACAAGTGAATATTTGGCAGCACATTTTATGTAACATCTCGTGCAAAGAAAAATGAGGATTAAATTTGTTGACAGTTAACTACATTTTTTTTTTACACCGGATGTAACTCCCGGTACCAGAGAATAATTACACTACAAAAAATTCCACAAAATTCAGCAATAAGACGACGTTCTATTCAATTCAGTGTTACAAATATTGACCTCGGCCGGAGTTCGGAGTGTTAAACGTAGAGATTTCCTTTGAATGGGAGTTAAGCGGTCAATGACCACGTCCCACCGAAGCTCGACGAATTGCTTTCGGCAATCACCATAACTGGAGCTCCTATGAAAACGAAGCAGACATCACGTGATCTGCGCTGTTGCGGCATCTTGGTTCGGCGAGTCCACTTTTGCATTCGAAGGGAAGGTCACGCAGCAGTGGCGGCGTCAAAATATGAGTTTAGTGTTTTAAGTAAATTAATAAGTGTCAAAAGTTCAGCTGATGCATTTCATTCATATTAAACAACTACACTTAGCTGCACAAAAAACGGACCACCCGTTTTTTATAAACTAAAAAATATATATTTTAATAGAAAAAAAATTAAACTTTCCAAAAAAAGCAAAATCAGTGTTTAAGGACGTCAATAATGGGGATTTCCCCCACGAACCTGCAAGACTGCTTCCATTGTCCAGGGCATTCCACGATATTAAAAATATTAATTAGACCAATAATAATAAGTGGAATCAATTATCATACATTCAATGAAATAATGAAGCGTCCTCTTAAGAAAAAAAAAAAAATATTTAATATTTCTTTTAAAACTTTTATCGAAATAAATATTTTCCCTGGACGCCTTTTCACGCCACGCCATTGGTAATTGAGGAACGCGCATCATAAGCCCAGCCCACGTCTGCTTCATTCTGATATTTTTGCGACGGTCCGAGTTCGGTTGTACAATTTGTTTCATTTTTATAGTTTCTGTAATTACGAACCCGAAATGTCATCGGTAATTCAAGAAATACAGCGTCTCAAAGCTGAAAATAAGTTAACCAATGAGAAGCGTTTGGAATTCAAAGACGGTGGTCGGCCTCTACCCAAAGTGAATATTATCCAAACAACGAAAGAAAAATCTAAAGACGTCAACCGCTACTTCCGCGAATCGATGTATGAATTGAGTGACTGGATATGTGGATGCAGCGAGAAGAATGCGTTTTTTTGTTTCGCTTGCATTTTGTTTTCGGACGATACAATGTGGTGTAAAGTCGGTGTGACTGATTTAAAACACTTAAAAGAAAAAGTGAAAAAACACAGTTTATCAACTGAACACTTACATAATGTAATGAGTTTTGCAACTCTCGGTAGGATAGACATTCGCATTCAGCTTGACAGCGTCTTCAGAAATTCAGTTCAACAACACAACGAAAACGTAAAAAAAAATCGTTATCTGGTATCGAAAATTCTCGATTGCATCAAATTTTGTGGCGCGTTTGAGCTGGCGTTAAGGAGAGGACATGAGGAAAATGAAGATTCGGAAAATCCCAGTGTGTTTGGTGGTTTAATTAACTTCGTGGCGGAACTTGACATTATTTTTAAAGAGCACTTAGAGAAAAACGCTGCTTTTAATGGAACTTCTAAAGTAATTCAGAATGAGTTGCTTGATTCCATGTTTGCTGTATGTCACGACAAAATCAAATCTGAAATCGCTGCGTCAAATTTTGTAGCTATTCAAGTTGACGAAACGACGGACAGTTCGACAAAAACGCAGATTGTGCTTATTTTTAGATACGTTCTTAATGGTTCAATATATGAACGATTTTTTGGCCTTATTAAACCCTCAAAGACTACGAACCTGAGTGACGAAATTTTTAAAGTTCTCGATTGGTTGGATATTTCGAAAAATCCGGAAAAACTAGTGGGTCAGAGCTACGACGGCGCGTCAGTGAAGACCGGAAAATTTGCAGGAGTTCGAGCGGAGATAAAAGAGAAGTATCCATCAGCAAATTTTGTCCATTGTTATTCCCACGAGTTAAATTTAATAATGAGAAAAGCTGCGTCTCAAGAAAAACAAGTCAAAATTTTCTTTGCTAACTTACACGCTTTTTCGATTTTTTTTTCAAATTGTCCTGAGAGAATTTCTGTATTGGATGACGTAGTGACAGAACGATTACCAAAAGCGGGACTGACCAGATGGGACTTCAACGTAGGGTGTGTTGAAAGTGTGTATACATTTAAAAACGAAATTTTGACGTGTCTTGATAGAATAGTAGACAATGAGACCGACCAAAACACTCTCAATCAAGCTGAGAGTTTGAAAAATTATCTATGCAATGAAGATTTCATATATTGGCTTGAATTTTTCCATACGCTGTTGCCACATTGCGATATTCTTTCTGAACAACTGCAAAAAAGAAATGTTGATGTTATAAGTGTGAAACGGTGTATAACAGAGTTTAAAGAAAATATTAAAATAATAAGATCAAATTTGGTTAGAAGTCCCGATGTTCCTACAACTTCGGCCGAAAATTTACCAAAAAGACAAAGAATGGATGAGGAAAATAACGTAAAACGTCGTGTAGGCATAGAAATATGCGACATTGTTCTTTCAGAAGTACAAGAACGCTTCAAATTTACAAATTATTTAGTAGCCTCCCAGCTTTTCTATACAGACAAGTTCGAAGAATACAGGGCCAATTTTCCGCATCACGTTTTCAATACAGTTCAGGCGTATTCAGAGATTAACACCAACAAGTTGAAAACAGAACTGGAAGTTTTATACAGTCGTGACGATTTTGCAAGCAGTAATGCTGGTGCAATAGTGCTTTTACAGTTCTTTCTGAACAATAACTTGTCGGAAACTTTTTCGGAGTGTGTTAAACTACTAAATATTTTGTGCACGTTACCAATGACAACTATGGAGAGCGAACGGTGTTTCTCAACTTCGAAGAGAATAAAGACATTTTTATGGAATACCATGCAACAAGAAAGACTTACAGCTTTGGCAATGCTGAGTATTGAAAAGTCCCTTGTGAAAAATTTTGTCGGTTTTAATGATGCAGTGATAGAACATTTTTCAAACGCCAAAGAAAGAAGGATTGAGCTGAAATTCAAGGCGCTTTAAAAAATAGAAGGTGTGCCGAAAAAACGGTCCCTGTACGAAGTATACTTATATGTAAATACAAATTTCAAAATATAAGTCATACGTTTCAAATGAGTTTTATTTAACAAAATTTTTAAATAACGTCTTTCAAGTTTTTTGGAAGTGATTATTGAATTATTGGTGGGGATGATGAAACAAATTTTGGTTGACCTTTTATCATTGATTCCCTAGGTTACGGTGCTAAAGTAAAAACACAAAGTTTTTAAGTTTTATTACTTTCCCAGAGTAAGCTAACAAAAGTTTTCTCGACGTTTCATGACCCCACGAACACGGAAAAATAGGTCTTCCGTTTCTATCTGTCGTTTGTTTTTGTCGATTTTTATTAGACAGATAATATCCGAAATTATCGGACCGATTGTTGTCAAATTTTGTACCTGTGTTAGGAATATCACGTAGATGGTAAAACGCGAACCAAAATTTGTCTAATTATGCCCACCAACAATGCAACCACGTTATTTAAATCTTAATTAAATTTTATAAAATAAGATACTCCTTCATTTGTGGTTTATGAATTTGAGTTGAGTTTTTGGCCTGGGTATCCAGATTTTTGGAAAAAGCAGAATTATATAACATTTCACAATTTGGCTTTGAAATTTTGCAAACGTTTTAAAGTTAACGAAAGCATGGTTAATCAAAATCTTTCTGTTGATTCTCCTTGCCAGGAATTGATGACGTCATCTGACAATTTTGTCGAATAAATCTTAAAGCGTAACATAGTCCTTGTGGTTTATGAATCCGTGTTGAATTTTTACCTTAGACATCCAGATTTTTGAAATAAAAAAAGTTCAAAATACAATTGTTCCGATTTTCGACTTTTCAATTTTTTATTTCCTCCATTTCTTAATTTTTCGATTATTCATTATTTGGCTTTTCCAAATTTTTAGATTTCTCGATTAATCGATTTTTCGATTGTTCTATTTCTTGACTTTCCGTTTTTACTTCCCGAGCGTAAGCTAAGGAAAGGAAGTAATTTTATTAAAAAAGATACTCTGCACTTGTGGTGTGTCAATCCGTGTCGAATTTTCACCCTAGACATCCAGATTTTTCGGAAAAAAAAATCAAGACTGCATAACAATATTTTGCAATTTAACTTTTGAACTGCAAAACCGAATGCTCTGAAATCTTGTAAATTTTGACAAATAAATCTCTGAAATATGCAAAATATTATGACTGCATACTTATGGTTTATCAACGCACTTACAGTTTTTAGAATTATTTATACAAGTTGACTCAAAAAATTAATGAAAAAGTCAATTTATTTTATTGATAAAATCAGGAACTGAAGAACCGAATGCTTTGAAATATTGCAGACGTTTTAAACTTATCGTAAGCATGGTAAATTTTTAATCAAAATATATGTGTGTATCCCACTCAAAAATGTTGATGACGTCGTCACAAAATTTTATTTTAACTTCCAAGGGTACTATTACAAAAAATAAAATTCGCATAATCAAATTTTATAATTTTTCTAAAAAACTGGGTTTGTTATATTGTACTTCAGGGGCGAGGAGAGTTTTCTTAAAATAACCCACCAATTTTTTCGATTTTCTAATTTTTGATGTTTCGGTTTCTCAATTTTTCGATATTTCAGTTTTGGAGTTTTTCAATATTACGATTCTTCAATTTCTCGAATTTTCAAATGTTCGATTTCTCAGTGTTTTCATTTTTCGATTTTTAAATTCTTCGATTATTCAGTTTTTAATTTTTGGCGTTTCTAAATTTTCAATTCAACTATTTTTGCAAGCTTCGATTTTTCAGTTTTTCAATTTTTCGATTTCTCTATCGTTTGATGATTGGATTTCTCGATTTTCGATGTTTTGACTTTTCGAAATTTCAGTTTTGGGATTTTTCAGTTTTTTATTCCTACAATATTTCGATTTTTAAAGTTGTCGATTTTTCAATTTTTCTTTTTTTTTTAATTTTTCGATTATTCAATGTTTGGCGTTTCTAAATTTTTAGATTTCTGGTAGAGATGTACCGACTGTAGGTCTGGCCGACTAACCGACTAGCCGATTGTTCGGCCAGTAAAAACCGACTAGTCGGCCGACTGTTCGGCTTTGCTAATACCGGTTTATAAATGCGACAGACAGTGTGTTTTTTTTTTCTGTTTCTATGACTACCGTAAAATTTGTTTTATTTTAATAAAAGGAATAACTAAAGTTCCTTTTGTTTTCCAAAAAATGTGTTAAATTTGTTTGGATAATTCTAACATTTAATTTTTTGTAGTAACTCAGTACAAAAATAAAGAATAACACAATTTAGGGTCAGCTTAAACAATATTTTAACTGAGATTAAGTTGATAGCGCATTTAACAAGGCCATTAGCGACGTCTGATTGGCGTAGAGTCGATCACATGGTACTTATACGCGGTGTTAAAAATTAAATCGCAAATAAATATTTAATTGAGGTTCTGTAAACCGGGTTTAATTGTTTTATATACTATTTCAATTTTAATAAAAAAAAGCCGACCGATCGGCTGATTAGCCGACCAGTCGCCGACTGCCAGCCGACGATGAAAAACGGCCGAATAGTCGGCTTATCCGACCGGTCGGCCACTAGTCGGTACATCCCTAATTTCTGGATTAATCGATTTTTTTATTTTTCGATTTCTCGCTTTTTCGATCTTTTAATTTATCCATTTCTCAATTTTTCAGTTTTTCAATTGTTCAATTTTTCGACATTTCAATTTTTTAGTGTCTTGATTTCTTCATTTTTCGATATGTACATGTTTCACTTTTGGAGTTTTTCAATTTTGCGATCCTTCAATTTTTCGATTTTTACTTCCCGAGCATAAGCGGTTTCGATTTCTCGATTATTTTATTTTCCGATTATTCAATTTTTAATTTTTGGCGTTTCTAAATTTTCGATTTCTCTGTTTCTCCATGCTTCGATTTTTCAAATTTTCAATTCTTCAGTTTTCCAATTTTTCAGATTTTCAATTTTTCGACTTCTTGACTTTATTTATTTCTCGACTTCGGATGTTTTCATTTTTCGACTTGTCGATTTCCCAATTTTTAAACGTTTCAGTTTAGGAATTTTTGAATCAAAAAACTGCGAAAGCTTGAATTTTCAGTTTTTCGATTCTTGAATTTTTTGATGTCTTCGTTTCGGTATTTCAGTTTTGGGAGTTTCCAGTTTTTTGTGAATTTTTCGATTATTCAATGTTTGGCGCTTCTAAATTTTTAGAGATCTTGATGAATCGATTTTTTCATTTTTCAATTACTCGCTTTTTCGATCTTTTAATTTATCTATCCATTTCTCGATTTTTCAGTTTTTCAATTGTTGAATTTTTCGACATTTTAATTTTTTAGTGTCTTGATTTCTTAATTTTTCGATATGTACATGTTTCACTTTTGGAATTTCTCAATTTTGCGATCCTTCAATTTTTCGATTTTTACTTCCCGAGCGTAAGCGGTTTCGATTTCTCGATTATTTTATTTTCAGATTATTCAATTTTTAATTTTTGGCGTTTCTAAATTTTCGATTTCTCTATTTCTCCATGCTTCGATTTTTCAAATTTTCAATTCTTCAGTTTTCCAATTTTTCAGATTTTCAATTTTTCGACTTCTTGACTTTATTTATTTCTCGACTTCGGATGTTTTCATTTTTCGACTTGTCGATTTCTCAATTTTTTAACGTTTCAGTTTAGGAATTTTTGAATCAAAAAACTGCGAAAGCTTGAATTTTCAGTTTTTCGATTGTTCAATTTTTTGATGTCTTTGTTTCGGTATTTCAGTTTTGGGAGTTTCCAGTTTTTTGTTAATTTTTCGATTATTCAATGTTTGGCGCTTCTAAATTTTTAGATTTCTTGATTAATCGATTTTTTCATTTTTCAATTTCTCGCTTTTTCGATCTTTTAATTTATCTATCCATTTCTCGATTTTTCAGTTTTTCAATTGTTGAATTTTTCGACATTTTAATTTTTTAGTGTCTTGATTTCTTAATTTTTCGATATGTACATGTTTCACTTTTGGAGTTTTTCAATTTTGCGATCCTTCAATTTTTCGATTTTTACTTCCCGAGCGTAAGCGGTTTCGATTTCTGGATTATTTTATTTTCCGATTATTCAATTTTTAATTTTTGGCGTTTCTAAATTTTCGATTTCTCTATTTGTCCATGCTTCGATTTTTCACATTTTCAATTCTTCAGTTTTCCAATTTTTCAGATTTTCAATTTTTCGACTTCTTGACTTTATTTCTCGACTTCGGATGTTTTCATTTTTCGACTTGTCGATTCCCCAATTTTTTAACGTTTCAGTTTAGAAATTTTTGAATCAAAAAACTGCGAAAACGTGAATTTTGAGTTTTACGATTCTTCAATTTTTTGATGTCTTCGTTTCGGTATTTCAGTTTTGGGAGTTTCCAGTTTTTTGTTCATTTCAAAGTTTCGATTTCTAAAATTCTCAATTTTACAATATTTCAGTTTGGAATTTTTGTTTTTGCAGCTTCGGTTTCGATTTTTCTCGATTAATCGATTTTTTGATTTTTCAATTTCTCGCTTTTTCGAATTTTTAATTGATCGATTTTTCGACTTCTTGACTTTTCAGTTTCTCGTTCTTTTGATGTTTCGATTTCTCAATTTTTCGATATTTCAATTTTGGGATTTTTCAACTTTTTGTTCGTTTAATGATTCAATTTTTAAAGTTCTCAATTCTTCAATTTCTCGATTATCATTCAATTTTTCAATTTTTGGCGTTTTTAAATTGTCAACTTGTCGATTTTTCGCTTACTCAACTTTTTGACTTTTCGATTTGTCGATCTTTTCATGTATCGATTTCTCGCTTTTTCGACTTTTCGGCTTTTCGATTTCCGAATTTTTTAACTTTTTAGTTTAGTCATTTTTGATTTTTTCGTTTTTTCAATTTTTCGATTCTTCATTTTTTAAAATATTCCATTTTTTATGATTTTTTAATGTTTCGATTTTCCGGTGTTTAATATTTTAACATTTTATTTTTTCTATTTTTCAAATTTTGGATTCCTAGATTTTTCAAGTTTTCGATTTCTGAATTTGTCAATGTTTCAATTTTTTTGATGTTCCGATTGCTCGATTCTTTGGCTTTTCAATATTTAGATTTTAAAGAAATTCCTCGCGCCACTGGTTTTTATTTCATATACATATAAATAATCAGAAAATAAAAATCGCATTTTTTTTTTTTATTGTTACGTTGAACGGGCGAATAAAATCGGCATGGGTAAAACTCAAAAATTTATTTCTTAATAACTCGATTTACACGAAATTCATCTCTCGTTATCAGAAACAAAATCGCACCCCTGGGGTGCGATTTTGTTTCTCGATCGAAAGAACCTCGATAGCGATAAAATCTCGTTTGCTGATTGGTTGAGATGCTACATTTGTGTCACATTTTTCGATTCTGTCACGAAATCAAGTCTTCATGGAGTGATATTTTCTCGATAGCTCTTATTGGAGACATAACCTCGAAATTGATGTCAAAATAGAAGTTCAAAATCGTAATTCTGAGTTATAAGTTCTTAAAATTAAGGTAATTGTAAACTTTTGAGCATTTAATAAGCTTATATGCAAAGAATAAATGCAAACTTTTGCATTTAAAAGCTACGCAATGACATTTATCAGAAGTGATAAATTATCACTTCGACCGTGGTTCCCATCTAAACAGTCGCGCGGCCCTTCTCGAAGGTCTCCATCACCGCTTCTAGTCTTGTTCTCGAACACCCGTCCCAACATCCGCTTCCAGGCTCTTCTCCAGCGAACGCCGTCCAGCCGCGATAAGTCATACTACATACTAGAAAACCCATAGGCGTCGTAAGGGGGGGGTATAATAAAAATGCTGAATGATAGAAACTTTAATTTTTTATTTTTGACGTCACACACAACCATCAAATGTACAAAAAATTGGTCGAACGTTGTTTCGACAGAACTTCCCTCGCACCTTAAGTACAATGAAACATATCCAGCATTTTTGAGTTTAGTTTTTTCTTTACACAATATTGTGATGACGTACTCAACATTAATCAAAAATAACAGTATTGTATTCCCAAAATTTTCTGGGAAAAAAGAGTAAGCCGTTCTTGATTTAATCAATAAAATACCTTAAATTCACTCATTCATTAATTTTGTTGAGCCACCTATTCAAGCAAATATAAAAATATGAATAAACTCATCATATTTTGCACATTTTGGGTAGAAATTATTCGGCAAAATTTTGAGATGGCGTCATCAATTTTTGGGGGGAATAAATATATTTTGATTAATAATTTACTATATAATGACTTTAAAACGTCTGCAAGATTTCAAAGTATTCAGTTTTGGAATTCTTGATTTATTCAATAAAATAAATTGACTGATATATTAAATTTTTGAGTCACCCTGTATAAGCAAATCTAAAAAATATTAATGCAGTGATAAATTACAGGTATAAACTCATCCTATTTTGTCCATTTAAGATGGAATTTATTCAGCAAAATTTTGAGGTGACGTCATAATTTTTTTAGGAGGGACGAGGAAATACATTTTGATAAAAAATTTACCATGCTTGTGGTAACTTTAAAACGCCTCCAAGATTTCAAAGCGTTCGGTTTTGCAGATTCAAATTTAAATTGAAAAATGTTTTATAATTTTATTTTTTTTCTCCAAAGATCTGGACATTTCGGGTAGAAACTCAACACGGAGTCATAAACTATATGCTTAGGACTGTGTTATTTTATACAGTTTAAAACCGATTTACTATGTACAATTTTGAAGTGACGTCATCACATTATTCGTGGGGATGACTAGACAAATTTTGGTTAGTGTTTTACCATCTACATGATATTCCTAATATAAAACTTGATAACAATCGGCGAGTAATTTCGGAGATTATCTGTCTAATAAAAATCCGGACGGCAGACAGACGGACGGAAACAGGAGACCTATTCCTTCGTACTCTAGAGGTCATGAAACGTCGAGAAAACGTAAAAATCAAGAGTTGTCCGACGGACTCGATTACAATACTCGCAGTTGCACTATATCTCCAGAACATTCATGCTGCGGTAATTTGTCTTTTTTACTTTCCGAGCGTAAGCAAAGGAAGTATTGTAATCGAGTCCGTCGGCCGACTTTCTACTTTTACGTTTTCTCGATCTTTCATGACCCCTAGAAGACGAAGAAATAGGTATCCCATTTCCGTCTGTCTGTCCGTCTGTTCGTCTGTCTGCCGTCCCGGATTTTTATTAGACAGATAATCTCCGACAGTACTGGACCGATTGTTGTGAAATTTTGTAGTTCTATTAGGAATATCATGTAGATGGTAAAACGCTAACCAAAATTTGTCTAATCATCCCCACCACTAATGTGATGACGTCACTTCAAAATTGTACATAGTAAATGGGTTTTAAATTGTATAAAATAATATAGTCCTAAACATGTAGTTTACGACTCCGAATTGAGTTTTTACCCGAAACGTCCAGATTTTTGGAAAAAAAATCAAAATTATAAAACAACATTTGGCAATTTAATTTTGAATCTGCTAATCCGAATGTTTTGAAATGTTGCAGATGTTTTAAGGCTATAAAGAGCATCATAAATCTTTACTCAAAATATATTTGGTTATCCCCTCCAAAATCTTGATGACGTCAGCTCAAAAGTTTGCCAAATAAATCCTATGTAAAATGTACAAAATATGATGAGTCTGTGCTTGTGATATATCACTCCATTCATATTTTTTGGATTTGCATATACAGGTGACTCAAAAAAATTAATGAATGCGTAAATTTTTTTACTGATTTACTCAGGAACTACAAAACCGAATGCTTTGAAATCTTGAAGGTGTTTTAAAGTTAAGCGTGGTAAGTTTTTGATCAAAATGTATTTGCTCATCCCCCCCAAAAAAAATTATGACGTCACCACAAAATTTTGCCGAATAAATCCTATCTAAAATGTACAAAATATGGTGAGTGTCTTCTTGTCATTTATCATTCCATTCAAATTTTTTCGATTTCCATATACAGGGTGACTCAAAAAAATTAATAAATGCGTAAATTTATTTTATTGATTTACTCATGAACTCCAAAACCGAATGCTTTGAAATCTTGAAGGTGTTTTAAAGTTATCATAAGCATGGTAAGTTTTTGATCAAAATGTATTTGCTCATCCCCCCTAAAAAATTTATGACGTCACCACAAAATTTTGCTAAATAAATCCTATCTAAAATGTACAAAATATGATGAGTCTTTTCTTGTGATTTATCATTCTATTCATAGTTTTTGGATTTGCATATACAGGGTGACCCAAAAAAATTAATGAATGGGTAAATGTATTTTATTGATTTAATCAGGAACTCCAGAACCGAATGTTTTGAAATCTTGCAAATGTTTTAAGGTTATAAAGAGCATAATAAATTTTTAGTCAAAATATATTTGGTTATCTTCTACAAAAAACTGATGACGTCAGCTCAGAAGTTTGCCGAATAAATCCTATCTAGAATATACAAAATATGATGAGTCTGTACTTGTAATGTATCATTCCATTCATATTTTTTGAATTTGCATATACCGGGTGACTCAAAAAAATAATGAAATCTACTGCGAAAAAAAAACATAATAGACATGCAGTCGTCACGTTTCCGACAGCGAGGGAAGTACTGTCTAAACTCTTTAGACCAATTGTTTTGTGAAAAAAGGTGTTAATTTTCATTTTCACTATTTGTACTTTTAAAAATGTACGAAAAACTACACCATTAATTAATGTCTTGGGGTTATCAAGTTACATCCAGAATCAGAATTAGTCTACGTTCGTATTTACAAAATAATTTCCTGTAAAACTAAACAGAACAGAAGTGAAGATAATTATTAATTTTAGTGTACTGTCCTACTTTATGTGAAAATACTGTCATTCAATATTTTATAATAAAAATAAAATAATCATAATAGAACAAATAGGAAGAAAAACACTTATGTATTAGTGTATTGTTATAATTACAGCTTAGCAGTAGCCTACGACTGAACAGGGCCGTATCTATACTGCAGTCTAGTCTAGTTGTAAGCGGTGTGGTGCTATTGTTCTTTATAACAACTTTAATTCGTTGTCGTTGACAAGATTAGCTGCATAAAATAATAATAGTAATAATAATCATAATAATTTTATTTAATAAACTGGGTGTGAGTAAATAGAAACCATTGAATAAATTTCCGAGGAAAACCATTTTCCTAATTACAACCCTGAAATTTACCCAAGATTGCCAACCCTATACCGTTGTTAACTTAAATAACCCTAATGGGACCCTTAAATTTTGTTAGTAGACAAAAATAGTGTCTTACAGCACCATAATGCTAATTTTTTTTTGTTTCTCTTCAGGCTCGTTCGACCGCCGACGGCGAAGAAGGCCTCCTCTTCATGCAAGAAATGATGGAACTCTCCAAGATCCAAAACCACCAACCTGACGCGTCTCCGCAGTCGGTCACCTTCACCATCAAAGACGCCACCGGCACCGACCAAGTGCTCACCGTTCAAGCCGGCCCTTCCCAATTCGGCAAGAACCTGCTCGGCGACCAGAAAGTCACAGCTCGCACCATGATCATCCACCCCTTCCGTGCCTGCAGCGAGCTGGTGCAGACCGAGGCCATCAAGGGCAAGATCGCCATCATGGAGCGAGGAGACTGCATGTTCGTGGACAAAGCACGAAAAGTACAAAAGCATGGAGCCGTGGGGGCCATCATCATCGACAACACCCCCGGCAGCAACGCCGCCACCTCCCCCATGTTCTCCATGTCCGGAGACGGCACCGACGACGTCACTATACCCACGGTGTTCTTGTTCGCGCAGGACGCGTCGAAGCTGCTGTTCGCCTTGTCGAGGGACCCCAGCATCGAAGTCACGCTGAGCGAATTCAAGGAAGGAGAGGCCTGGGGTCAGAGCGAAGAAGAAAGCATGTTTTATAAATTGAAAGTGTCCGTCCAGGAGTTTTTGAATAAGCATACGGGGATTGCGTTTACGAAGTCGGTACAAGTGGGAAATTTTAAAGCGAGTATCGGTTCGGACAAGATTAGGATAACGTTCGAGGAGAGTCAGGAGGGGAGTCAGGAGAAGAGTTCCGACGACACGGTCACGACACCGCAGTGGGTCCAAGTTCGCAAAGATCTCCTCAAATCGATAATGACTTCCGAAAGTAAGGAACTGTTTGTTCCTTTGAACATTTTGAGGATTTACTACCAGACGTTGAGCGACGATCCCATGGAGGATAAACGGGTGCAAGATACGGTTAAGCAAGCTGAGTGGTTGCTCAATCAGCTCTCCATCGAGCACGCCAATAAACAAGATTCCTTAATAAAAGTCGAAGAAAACGTCAAAGTTCTCTCTATTCTCGCGGATTTGAATCAGTTGGCAAAAGACGGCATCAGTTTGGACAAGGACGAGTTGGCGGAGTTGGAGGATAAAGAAACCTTGAAGGCTTTGAGTTCCGTGCTTAACAGTGTAGTGAGGGACGTTAAATTTAAAAAAGAACATTTAGAGACCGTTGCGAAAAAATTAGAATCGAGCGATGATGATTTGGTGATAGGTGAGATCAAGCCTGAGGAGAAGGATAGGGATTCTAGTGAAATTCATAGTGATAGTGAACATATTAAAACGAAAATTAATCACGCAGTCGACGAATTATGATTGAAACATTTATAATTTTTGTTATTTCGATTGGTCTCATAGGAGCGCAGCATTTGTTTTCGGTGGTATACTTTATATCATTTTTTGTAAATACACTGTTTACCACGTGTACATTGCATAATTGTATATACTCTATTTATAAAATTATCTGTAAAAACAAAATTGTGAGAATATTTTTATATTATTATATTAAAATGTTGAACATAAAACAATAAATTTTATTACAAAATTGGTGTATATTTGCGAAAATTTAGTTGCCTAGGGGAAAAAATCAAGGCGAAATCATAAACAACAAGTATAGAAGAATGTTATTTATAAAACTTAAATAGCATATCTATAAAATTTGACAACAAGCAGTCCAGTAGTTTCGGACCCTAATAAAATGCTTCCATAAGCGTCTGGAGACTAACAAATGGAAAACGATCTAAACGAACAAAACTAACTACAAATCGAAAAGCGTACAAAATTAATTATTATTGTGTAAAAGGGACTGCATTTCCGATATTGGGAATTACGAAATTCAATTAAAACTAATACGCTGCCCTTAAAACTTAAGTAGTTAAGATTAAATCTACTTCCAAATGACAGGCAGATATTTATTGTTTGAGATTTAATAATAAATCAAGTGTCAACATAATATATACTGCATTTATTTATTATCTGCAATAAAATAATGTTTTAGTAACGATTTTATCGGTTTTACTTACCGAGAAATTATTACAAATGATCAAGTCCATTGGGCGACTTGGTACTTCCATATTTTCGCGACGTGTCATTGCCTATAGAGTACAAAAAATAGGTCTGCCATCTGTCTATTTTTTTATTAGACAGATAATCTCAGAAGCTACTAGATCATTGTTGTCAAACTGTAATGTATATTATAATTATGTATAGATAGTGAAACAATAACCAGAATTTATCTAATCACCCACAACAACAATGGGATGACGTCATCTCCAAAATTTACCGTAGTAAATGTAATTAAAATTTTATAAAATAATCCCCGCACTTGTGGTTTATGAATCCGTGTTGAGCAATTTAACACTGAAACTGCAAAACCGAATGCTCTGAAATATTGCGAACATTTTAAGATTACCGGAACCATAGTAAATCATTAATGAAAATTTATCTGTTTATCCCCTCCCCAATAATTGTTATTTAAATTTGATAAAATAACGGGCGTGGCTAGTAATTGCCAAGATATGATTTTTCGCGAATGACATTTTCTTTAAGAAAATAAAGGACGGGTGGGCGGGGCTACTACTTGCCAATAATTTTAGTGTATGGAATTCAAAGAACTACTAAACTTCAGACTCTGACATGTCTTTCTATCTTTAATAATTGATTAGATACGAAGGACCGCGCGCTTAGTGATCCACCCTGTATAAAAAAATATACAGGAAAAATCATTAAGCGCGCGGTCCTCGATATGTTATTAATTATAGTATAAATAGTTGTGAAAAAAAGACTACACATACAGTATAACCTCGATAATCCGAATTAATTGGGGAAAAGGTGTATTCACTTTAGCGATTTGTTCGGATAAGCAATTTTCCCAAAAATATGAAAGGGAATTGAATAACAATTTCATACATTGGTAAAAACAAACTTCAAGAAATGAACTTTAATTTTATTAAACAAAAATAAAGTTTTCTTAAGCAACAATGCATAATAATCAATATGTATATTCCAAAAAATATTACTCCGTTACAATAAACACGCTATATGTATTTTTGGAATCACCACGTCAAAATCTATAACCCTGGATTTTTTGAGAATTTTTAGACAACTTTTTCAAAAATGAAATTTTTCACTGTGTATAGCTTGTTTTCAATATGTATCCTTATGCAAATTCCAACCCATTTTTGACGATTTTCGAAATTTAACTAAATACATTTTCTTATATATTTCGGGCCGCAGATGTCACTTCCGGCCTCATTTCTTCGACAACTCCAACCAGAATCACCCACTGAAATGTCGCAATTTTTTAAAATTTCAAAAAATTCAAATGTCACACCTATTTTTTTTATTGCTCCGTGACCGTAAACACGCTATATTTTTTGAATCAGCACGTCGGGATCTATATCCCTGGATTTTTAGACGACTTTCTCAAAAATGAAAATTTTCACTATAGGTATATCCCCCTTATGCAAATTTCGACGCATTTTCGACAATTTTCGAAATTTAACTAAATATATTGATCAAATATTGCGTCATTTTTGCATGTCGGTGCATGTTTCCAAGTTCAGTACGGACTGCAGAGTTTTTATTCGGATTAAAGAGACTTCGACTTCAACTAACCTCTGTTCGGATTACCGGATTTTCGGATAATCGTGGGTTCGGATTATAGAGGTTATACTGTATTAGGAAAAAAGAGGCAAAATATAAGCCCCGCCCGCCCACCCTGTCTCAATTCCAATGATTTGTTTTATTCGTCGTGAGTCAAGGGGGCGGATCCTAACTGCAAAATTCTTATTTCTCTATAAGAAATTAAAATAATGTTTTTGAGTATCGTGTTGTTCAAAGAAAACTAAATGTATTAAGTAAAAAGAAAGCCAAAGATAAGCTCCACCCATCCGTCTCGATTTCAGTCGTGATGAATTTTACGTTGGTTGTTAGACTGAGGGACGGGGCGTAATTGCAAAATTTTTATTTCTTTACAAAAGTTGACCATTCTAAAATGTTTCAAATTTCTTGTTCTAAAAAGAAAACTACATAAATTTGGAAAAAAAGTCTTGTAAGAGACATTTTACGAAAGTTGAAAAACTTAGTCTTCAATATGAGGCTAAAAATCCATTTTTTATTTTCGCATACCTATAGATTATTTTGCGCAAAATATGGGAGCAGTAAGTGAGAAGCAAGGCGAAAGGTTCCACCAAGATATAGAAAACATAAAATTTAAATGTTATAAAATAACCCCTGCACTTGTGGTTTATGAATCCGTGTTGAGTTTTTACTCTATATACAGGTGTTATTGAAAGGTACGTACAACAAAATTGACAGTTCTTCGCGATGTCTAAGAAGTCTGAAAAACTTATTTTGTATTATCAAAATTATAAAGGGAAAATTAACCCTTATCCAACCTTTTTAGACGCTACTGAAGCATAAATATGTAAAATTAATTTATTTGAGTAAATCTTAGCAACTGTAACAATGAAACTTTTGTCAAGACTAAATGTTGCTATAGAAACGAGAGATGATCTTTTTATCAGGGCGTACAAAGAATTTGGACATAAATTTTAATAATTTTTATCTCTAAATGGAGAACACTTTTATCTGAACTTTTTTTAAGTTTTAGCACCCATACCTCGAGACCAATTGCCGATTTAATTTTGTACGTACCTTTCAATAGCACGCTGTATATCTACTTTTTTCGTCAAAAATCAATTGTATAAGAACATTTTGCAATTTCAGACTGAAACTGCAAAACCGAATACTCTGAAATCTTGCGGACGTTTTAATCTGTTATTCTATTTCTGCAAAAATTATAGGAATTTGATGTGATGAAATGAAACCTAAAATAACTTATAGGGGTTGAATTCTACAAAAAAATTTTCGGAGTGATAAAAAATTCCATAAGGTATTGAAAATTAAACTTTTGAAAAAATGGCGTAAAAATTCACAAAAAAATCTGGGCTATTTGATCTCGACGTGTCGATTTCGAAAATATGGCGTGTTGGTGGTCCCGAAATAAAATTTTCGAAGTATTCGGTTTTAGCGTCAATTTTTTTAAGAATCCAAAATTTTCAAACATTTCAATTGGCGATTCTGGAAAAGTAGTAGGATTTTTGGACCAAATGAAACCGAAAATAGATTTTGCTTTGGGTAATTTTCGAAGGTGGTCGAAAAATAAGAAGACGTCATCAAAATTTGATGGGAACGGTCAAACAAATTATGATTAGCGTTTTGCCATCTATATGAGAACGTTAAAACATATCTAAAGTTTCACATTACGTTACAAACACCTTAATTTGAGCCGTTCTTAATTTGGTCAACACAATAAATAGCCTGATATTTTTTTCGTTCTAAAACAATGAATGCATTGATAAACCACAAATACAGATTCATAATTAATAAAATTTTGCATATTTTACACAGAATTTTGGAAAAAAAATCAAAATTATATAACAATATTTGACAATTAACTTTTAAATTGCAAAATCAACAGATTTGAAAAAAAATTGAAATGACGTCATCAATTTCTTGGGAGGGGATAAAGGGATCACTTGTGATGGTTAAAAGTTTACACCCGCTATTAAAAAAACATGTATAAATAGAATATCGGAATAGGGAAAGTACCCGTTTTTACAGTTCACACAGCAACAGTTCCCGAAATTTGCAACGACTTGTCACAGATTTTAAGTCCGTGCAGTGTTATTAGACAACCAATAATTTTTCAGTAAAGCAAACATTTTTAATTTTATTAATTGTTATTAAGTTATTATTATTAATGCATGACAAATTTCGTTTTGACGTGAAGTCGAACAGCTTTCTTTTCTGTCATTTCATCACAGCCATCTATGAGAAACAACCTCAAACCTTTGACATTTGTCTACGTGACAGTCGGCGGGAGCGCAGACCTAGTTCGAATAAACCAATGAGTAGACCCAACTCATCCAACACTTAACAGTGCAGAGGTCACCTTGAAGATCAAAATTGATACATTTTTGAAATTTGCATTGCTCAAAATTAAGGGTGAAGAAGTTCCTGTGCCCACTTTACAAACAAAGGTTACCACAAAAGTAAGTAAAAGTGATTTTTACACTTTGTAATCTTTTTCTTTTAATAATAGCTCATTCCTTTGATATATCAGACAAATTAACTTCTTAACTTTTCCACACTTTTCAGGGTAAAACTATCGGCCAGGGTAGTTTTTTCGAAAGTGAAGTTGCGAGAGAAATGGAACAAAAAGCAGGACATAAATTTGTGGGGCGCGGAACCCACAAGGGCAAGGGTATTGCCGTTTTTACGAGTGGTGGCGATTCACAGGTTAAGTCAACAACTGTCTATGAAATGGTATTTATTTGTTGTTGTAGGGGATGAATGCCGCTGTAAGGGCTGTTGTAAGGACGGCGATATATCTAGGTTGCAAAGTCTACTTTATTAAGGTAAGAAATCAATAATAAGTAATGTGATCGGTGGTTCGATTATATTTATATTGTATTGGGAAGTGTTTTTGAATGAGAGAATTTGTAATGAACTTGAATGTAAGAAGAATTCTTGGATTAATTTTATTGCAACACTTGTGCAATACATAATCATTGGAGAAAGTATTAGAATAAATGTTTATTGATTTAAAAGAGTAGTCACTCATGATTATTACTCATTAGGTTTCAAGAACATTATGTACATTTTAATAATTCACTAAAAATATCTTTGTTGTTACTTTCATGGTGACTGTAATATGTATGAAGTAGCAATTTTTTTTGTACTATTCTATAAATTGGTGAAAATATTGAGATATTAGAGTGAACAAATTTAAATTGTTTGAGCTGATGTCTTCAAAATTTTGGGAGGATGGATAGAAGACTCGACCCGATGATAACCTCAAAGCTTGTGTTAAATTTCAGAACCAGTGATTTAGTAGTTTCTAAGATTGACGTAAATCGTAAATGCAAAGTTTAAAATACAGGTTCACTGATAAAGTACAAGTGTCTGTGCATAATATTTTACATCTTTTAGATAAAATTTATCTAGCAATGTTTTAAGATATCGAGTCATCAAGTTTTTTGAAGTAATATACAAATTTCGAGTTGCCATTTTCGGTATTTACGATAATCTTAAGTCGGTTTTGTATTTTTTAATAACAATTTTAAAATTTTCGTGGACAATTTTGAATATTTTTCCAAAAATTAGATATCCAGGGTACAAAAATAAACACAAATATAGAAATGTATTGCTTATGATATATATTTACATAGGATTTCCTAGTAAAGTTTTGAGATAACATAAATCAGAATTATAAAGCTTATTCTCTTAATTAGCGAACATCAGATTATGAAAAAGAGAGAAGATAATAGTTTATACGTAAAAAAATTAAAAAAAATGTTTACTTATCAGCTAATTTAATGTGACGATAAATTTAAAAGTTAATTCGAAACGTACGTCACGTAAGCAGTAAAATTATATTTAATTGACTTCTATCAATTTATGCTCTCACTCTAACAATAGATAACCCGTTTGACCCCAGTTAGTCGAAAATTGTAATGTTTTACCATTTTTCAAAACATCTGGTGGATGTAAATGTGCGGTATAGAGTACTTGCAAAGGGCTTAAATGGAGAAAATGTTTCACATTGTAAAACCACATTACATTCGATGTACAGAATTTGGTTGAGTACTTATTGAGGAACTAAATACAACAAAATTTTAAGCCAATATTGCAATAAATTGAAAACCAAAAGATGTCGTTCTCAAAGTTAAATTTACAACTTCGAGTCCATTGGACGACTGGCTACTTTTATGTTCTCTCGACATTTCTTCGGTCTGTCTGTCTGCCGTCTGTCCGAATGTTTATTAGACAGATAATCTCTGATATTACTGGACCGATTGTTATCAAATTTTATCGTGTAAAACGGTAACCAAAATTTGGATAAAATATTACATTAATAAATATTATTTCCGTTTGTACCCTAGACTTCCAGATTTTTGAAAAAAAAAATCAAAATTGTGTAATATTTTGCAACTTTGAAACTGTATTTATTCCAATTGATATGCGTGTCCTTGAAAAATTGTTAATGACGTCATCACAAAATTTTGTAATGGGAAAACTTACCTGAAACAAATGCGTAGCACGCTTTTTTACATTTACTTTAACATTACATACATGCTTTATTTTAATTGATAAGGGTTATCATAAAAAAATAAAATTCGCAAAATCAAATCTTATATTTCTCGACTTCCAAATTTTTCAATTTTTTGTTGCTGCAATTTTCCGATTTTTAAATTTTTCGTTTTGTTGTTTTTTTATTTTCTTTATTCTTTTCAATGTTTCTTTCGATATTATAATTTTTCTTTTACTAATTTTTTTATATAAGATCAAGTTATTTAATCAAGGTTCAACTTTATAAAGGTTAGATTTTTCAATTTTACAATTTTTGGATTTTTGCAATTTCTCAATTTTCCGATTTCTTTAATTTTCAATATTTCGATTTTACCATATTTCGAGTTTCAATTTTCCGTTTCTCCAATTTTTCAATTCGTTTAAAGTTTTTGTTTTATACTTTTTTATTTTTCAATTTTGCAGTTTTTCCATTTTTTTTTTTTTCATTTGAAAAGTTGGCAAATCGAGAAACTTAAAAATAAAAAAAAAAATAATCGAAGAAATGAATCGAATCGAAAAATTTGAAAACCCAAAAATAATGGAATCGTCAAAATTGGAAAGTCGAAAAACTGACATTGAAAGATCGAAAAATTGAAAAATTAAATACGAAAAAAATGAAAAATTGAATAAATAAGAACATTTTAAAATCCAATAATTGAACAATGTAAAAATTCTAAAACCATAAAATTGAAAAAGTGAAAAATTTTAAAACATACATGATTATTACATATTTGAAATAAATACTAGAAAAATTGCCAATTACACATTGAAAAAACGAAAAATTGAAAAATTGAGAAACTGAAACATCTAAAATTGTAAAAAAGAAAAAACGAAAAATTGAAAAATTAAAAACTCCTGAAATTGCAAATCAAATAATTGCAAAATGTAAAAATCAAAAAATTCAAAAGTTGGAAAATTGAAAAACTGCAAAATTTAAAAATGAAAACTGGAAGAGTTGCATGTCGTAGAATTGAAGAAACAAAAAAAATTAAATGAAAAATTGAAAAATGCAAATCGAAAAATTGGAATTAAAAAAACAATAAATATAAAATCGGAACATTGATAAATCAAAAAATTGCACAATTTAAAAATTGAAAAAAGCAAAAATTATAAAATCGAAACATTGAAAAGGGGAATAATTGAAAAAATAAAGAAAATAAAAAACCGAAACGAAAAATTGAAAAACTAAAAATTAAAAACTTGAGAAACATTGGAAAATTGCAAAATCTAGAAGTCGAAAAATTCAAAAGTTGGAAAATTGAAAAACTGCAAAATTTAAAAATGAAAACTGGAAGAGTTGCATGTCGTAGAATTGAAGAAACAAAAAAAAATTAAATGAAAAGTTGAAAAATTCAAATCGAAAAATTGGAATTAAAAAAACAATAAATATAAAATCGCAACATTGAAAAATCGAAAAATTGCACAATTTAAAAATTGATAAAACAAAAAATGATAAAATCGAAACATTGAAAAGGCGAATAATTGAAAAAATAAAGAAAATAAAAGACCGAAACGAAAAATTGAAAAACTAAAAATTAAAAACTTGAGAAACTCAAACTGGAAAATTGCAAAATCTAAAAATTGAAAAATTCAAAAGTTGGAAAATTGAAAAACTTCAAAATTTAAAAATGAAAACTGGAAGAGTTGCATGTCGTAGAATTGAAGAAACGACAAATTGAAATTGAAAAAAAAAATATAAAATCGGAACATTGAAAAATCGAAAAATTGCACAACTTAAAAATTGATTAAACAAAAGTCAAAAATTGAAGAAACAGAAAATGTAAAACATTTAAATTGAAAAAAGCAAAAAATGATAAAATCGAAACATTGATAAATCGAATAATGGAAAAAATAAAGAAAATAAAAGACCGAAACGGAAAATTGGAAAACTAAAAATTAAAACTTGAGAGACATTGGAAAATTGCAAAATCTAGAAATCGAAAAATTCAAAAGTTGGAAAATTGAAAAACTGCAAAATTTAAAAATGAAAACTGGAAGAGTTGCATGTCGTCGAATTGAAGAAACAAAAAAAATTAAATGAAAAATTGAAAAAAAAATATAAAATTGGAACATTGAAAAATCGAAAAATTGCACAACTTAAAAATTGATTAAACAAAAGTCAAAAATTGAAGAAACGAAAAATTGAAATTAAAAGAAAAATAAAATCGGAACATTGATAAATCAAAAATTGCACAATTTAAAAATTGATAAAACAAAAAATGATAAAATCGAAACACTGAAAAGGCGAATAATTGAAAAAATAAAGAAAATAAAAGATCGAAACGAAAAATTGAAAAACTAAAAATTAAAAACTTGAGAAACTCAAATTGGAAAATTGCAAAATCTAAAAATTGAAAAATTCAAAAGTTGGAAATTTGAAAAACTGCAAAATTTAAAAATGAAAACTGGAAGAGTTGCATGTGGTAGAATTGAAGAAACAAAAAAAAAAATGAAATGAAAAATTGAAAAATGCGAATCGAAAAATTGAAGAAACGAAAAATTGAAATAAAAAAAATAAATATAAAATCGGAACATTGAAAAATCGAAAAATTGCACAATTTAAAAATTGATAAAACAAAAAATGATAAAATCGAAACATTGAAAAGGCGAATAATTGAAAAAATAAAGAAAATAAAAGACCGAAACGAAAAATTGAAAAACTAAAAATTAAAAACTTGAGAAACTCAAATTGGAAAATTGCAAAATCCAAAAATTGAATAATTCAAAAGTTGGAAAATTGAAAAACTGCAAAATTTAAAAATGAAAACTAGAAGAGTTGCATGTCGTAGAATTGAAGAAACAAAAAAATGAAATAAAAAATAATTAAAAAATGCAAATCAAAAAATTGAAGAAATGGCAAATTGAAATTGAAAAAATAAAAATAAAATTGGAACATTGAAAACTCGAATAATTGAAAAAATAAAGAAAATAAAAGACCGAAACGAAAAGTTGGAAAACTAAAAATTAAAAACTTGAGAAACATTGGAAAATTGCAAAATCTAAAAATCGAAAAATTCAAAAGTTGGAGAATTGAAAAACTGCAAAATTTAAAAATGAAAACTGGAAGAATTGCATGTCGTAGAATTGAAGAAACAAAAAAAAATGAAACGAAAATTTAAAAAATAAAAATCGAAAAATTGCCATTGAAAAAAAATTAACAATCAATTTAAAAATTGATGAAACAAAAGTGAAAAATTGAAGAAACGGAAAAAGTAAAACATTAAAATTGAAAAAAGCAAAAAATGATAAAATCGAAACATTGAAAAATCGAATAATAAAATAAAAAATTAAAAACCGAAACGAAAAATTGAAAACTTGAGAAACTCAAATTGGAAGATTGCAAAATTTAAAAATGAAAACTGGAAGAATTGCATGTCGTAGAATTGAAGAAACAAAAAAAAAATGAAACGAAAAATTATAAAATAAAAATCGAAAAATTGACATTGAAAAAAAATTAACAATCAATTTAAAAATTGATGAAACAAAAGTGAAAAATTGAAGAAACGGAAAAAGTAAAACATTTAAATTGAAAAAAGCAAACAATTATAAAATCGAGACATTGAAAAATCGAATAATTAAAGAACATAAGAAATCGAAACGAAAAATTGAAAACTTGAGAAACTCAAATCGAAAAATTGTAAAATCTAAAAATTAAAAAATTCAGAAGTTGGAAAATTAAAAACTGCAAAATTTAAAGGTGAAAATTAAAATTCCAATTTCTTGTGCTTCTTTTTTACTCGAAATTTATTGTAAAATTAATGACAACTCACACAGAATTTATTTATTTTTTTCAGAATGGGTGTCATATTATCACTTTTGCATAATATTTTAAAATATCAAAAGCCATAGGTTATCTTTATAAAGTAATAGATGCCTGATTTTTTCTAATTAATCTTATTTAATAAATATTTAAATAAACAATAAAAGTAAAAAATCAATGTTAGAAATATTTGAAAACGTTTGTTATTGTTCCACAATGATAAATGCTCAAAAATCTCCCTAATACTTAAGATGTGTAAAATTTTATCAGTACTTGCGGTTTATCAATGCATTCATCTTTCTTAGAATTGCTTATATAGGGTGAATTGATGAATGAAAGAATTAATTTTAATAATCAAATCAAGACTTTGGAAGAACATCTATCCAAATACATATATGTGTCCTTTATAATACTTCATAATTTATCTAAAACACCGAATTTGTTTGATTCGATTTAGGAAGGTTACCAAGGCTTGGTCGACGGTGGCAAAAACATCGTCGAAGCCCATTGGGCATCAGTTAGTTCTATAATCCACAAAGGAGGCACTGTCATCGGTTCCGCGCGATGCCTAGAATTCAGAGAACGTGATGGTCGCCTTAAGGCTGCTAAAAATTTAATAGATAACGGCATCACCAACTTGGTGTGCATCGGCGGCGATGGTAGTCTTACCGGAGCGGATATTTTTCGACAAGAGTGGAGCTCCCTTCTCGACGAACTGCTAAACAAAGGATCCATCACGGCAGAACAGCGACAAAAGTACCGCACTTTGCAAATAGCCGGTCTTGTCGGATCTATAGATAACGATTTCTGCGGTACCGACATGACAATTGGTACCGATACAGCCCTGCACAGAATTATCGAAGCCTGCGATGCTATCGTCAGTACGGCGTACTCCCATCAAAGGACCTTCATTATGGAGGTTATGGGTCGACACTGTGGGTGAGTTTTTAGCGAGTGTTAAGTCAGGAATTAATCGGGTCCAAGCATGCGGATGAATTTCAATGATGATTTTGTTACTGAAGTTGTGGCTACAGGATGCTGTGTTATAGGTATTTAGCGTTAGTGGCCGCCCTTACATCTGAGGCCGATTACGTGTTCATTCCTGAATCGCCACCACCGGATGATTGGCAAAAGCGGCTGTGCGATAAATTAGAACAGGTAGAGATGCCTGTTTGAGGCATGAAGACGTGTAACTAATTCACTAATGCTTGCTGAGTTTGCGTTGATTTTGGTTTTGGTTTTTGCATGAGACGTCTTGTGTGTATTGAGGTTTTGTTTGGTGATAGATAGAGTAGGCAGTTTCTGAAAATCGCTTTATTTTTCTATTTGAAATTTACAGATGATTATGTTGGTGGTTGGTTTAACAAAAAAATAAAAAAGAAAAAAAAAACAAGAAAGAAAAGAAATAAATTGTGTGGTGATTCTGTTATGTATTTATTGGTCTTATTTTGATGTCAGTGACTAATTATTTTGTGTTACAAATTTGAAGTACCTCTATCGAAATAAAATAGATCTAAAATTATGTCTTGCATATCAAAAAGTTTTTCTTAATTCCACTGTCAATAACTGAGGGCTCTACGAATTTTCGTTGTACGTTATATCGATTACTTGCGTGATTCGCTTTCCTAACATCCATGGAATCTTCGTTATCAATGTTACCGTTTACAGAAAATATAGTTCCGATGTAGTTTATACAACAGCAATCGCTGATATCTATACACAATTAACTTCTTAACTTGTACAACCCAACTATTCACTTAAATATTCCAAAAACACATTCTACCTTTAAAATCGATTATTGCAACGTGATTGTACATTTAATCCTCTGTTGAAATTATCCCTTCCCTTTTTCGTGATATGTACAGGGATAGACTGAGAATACTTTCAACCTTTACCACAAGACAAGATGAGAAACTGCGAAAAAAAGTAAATCGACATTTTGGAGTGTCCGAAGTGTAGTGACACAAAAACAACTGTACTTGTAAGAACACCGAAATATTCAAAAAATATAGTGTCTCATAATTGTAACAAATAGTGTAATGCCTGTTAAGCAACGCGTTTGTTGTTTAAAAAAAATCTAAGTGATCATTCGATTTTGACTTTAAAAAATATATTACTGTTGTTTCGTTTTTAACGTAGAACAGTTTAGAATTAGTGTGAAATGAAAATCCAAGTTCAAACTGGAAAATACACTTTTGGAATAGTGTGTGGTAATTTTAGCCGATAGCTACATATGACTTATTATTATTTTTTAATGAAACATACTGTACATTTTTATATGCCTTACAGTAGAATTCTTTTAATTTTGGCAAGTTGTTGTAAAACTGAACCAGTAACGACATCTGGTATGTTTCTGTCTTGGTCTGACACACTGTGTTTACACAGATAAAAAATGCCCGCACTTCTTAGAATTTTAGGGGCGGAAACGTAAGCTTTACAAAGATGTTTTATTTTCGAAATTTCGATGGAACATTGCCTCGTGCCAAAGTGGCTTTTGGCTTATTTTTAGCATCGGTGTTGCAATATTTGATGGATAGATAAACCAAGGTATCCGGTTTATTGTAGTACCAATAAAATAAAAGGATTTATAAAGTAGTCCTAAAATACTAGAATTTTTAGACAGGTTTTTCACAAAGTTCACCCTGGATTTGATTACTACATGACGACCAAAATACTAAAAATAATGGATTAAACAACAGTAAGATGCAATAATAAAATATGAGGTGTTCTATTTCAAAATAACATTTTTATAAACACTAAGACTCAATTTTATTTATAGTTCAAGCCCATACCTTTTACTTAAATTGCGAAACTTAAGAAGAGGTCATGCAAAAATATGTAAACAGGCCATACTTTTCCAATCAGCAAGTCGATATCTAATCTTCGAATTTTTGTCGATTTTTAAGCAACTTTTTCAAAAACAAAATTCCCCCTATCGTGAACATTTTGACTTTTTCGATCACCTTTGAAGCTAAACATATTTTCTTATAAATTTCAACCTTATTTCTTCGATAATTGTACTATTTTTCCAGAATCTTCCATTGTAACATGGCAATATTTAGGATTTAAAAGAAATTGAATTCCAAAGCAAATATTTATAAAGTCATGCTCCTGAACCATAAAAAGGCCATATTTTTCGAAACAGCACGTCGATAGCTATATCTCAACATTTTTGTAGTTTTTTAGTAAATTTTTTCAAAAGCAAACTTTTTCAAATTCTCCCTTATAAAAACTTTGACCCTTTTTCGGTCAAATTTGAAACGTATGGGAAGACATTTTCTTGCAGATTTCGACCTCCAGAAGTTGCTTTCGACCTTACTTAGATAGTTTTACCATTTTTCCAAAATCACTTTTTGAAATACGGCACTTTTTAGAATTTAAAAAAATAATAATTCCAAAGTGAATATTTCTAAAATCACGCTCCGGGATTATAATCAGGCCATATTTTTCGAATCAGCACGTCGACATCTGTAACTCAGAATTTTTTGTAGATTTTTTGGCAATTTTTTTCAAAAGCAAAATATTTCAATTTCTACCTTGTAAAAACTTTGGGCCTTCTTCGGTCAACTTTAAAACTTACCTGAAAACATTTTCTTGCAGATTTCGACCTCTGGAAGTTGCTTTCGATCTTGGTTCTTCGATAACTCTTATCATGTTTCCAGAATCGTCTCACACTCCGGGGCCATAAACAAGCAATAATTTTCTAATCAGCACGTGGATATCTATAACCCAGAATTTTTTCTGGACTTTATCGTAACGTTTTCAAAAGCAAAATTTTTCAATACACGTCCTTTATGAAAATTTTTACCCTTTTTCGGCCACCTTGAAAATTTACCCAAAAATACTTTCTTACAGATTTCGACCTTCAGAAGTTGCTTTCGATCTTATTTCTTCGATAACTACCATTTTTCTAGAATCTCCCATTGAAATAATAATATGGCGAATTTTATGATTAAAAAAAAAGTAGAATTCCAAAGCGATTGTTTCTAAAATCACACTCCGGGAAAATAAACAAGCCGTATTTTTCGAATTAGCACGTCGATATCTATTTTTTTTTATGGATTTTTAGGTAATTTTTTCATGAGCAAAATTTTTCAATAACCTTCCATTATGAAAATTTTGATCCTTTTTCGGTCACTTTTGAAACTTACCCAGAGACATTTTCTTGCAGATTTTAACCTCCAGAAGTTGCTTTCGACCTTACTTTTTAGACAGTTTTACCATTTTTCCAAAATCACTCATTGAAATATGGCACTTTTTAGGATTTAAAGAAATAATACTTCCTAAGCGAATATTTCTAAAATCACGCTCTGGGACCATAATTAGGCCACGAAGATATCTGTATCTCAGAATTTTTTGTAGATTTTTAGGCAATTTTTTTCAAAAGCAAAATATTTCCATTTCTGCTTTGTAAAAACTTTGACCCTTCTTCGGTCAACTTTGAAACTTATCTGAAAACATTTTCTTGCAGATTTCGACTTCTGGAAGTTGCTTTCGATCTTAGTTCTTCGATAACTCTATCATGTTTCCAGAATTTTTAGGAAAAAAAAAGGATTCCAAGCGAATATTTATAAAATCACACTCCGGGGCCATAAACAAGCAATATTTTTCTAATCGGCACGTGGATATCTATATATATCCCAGAATTTTTTCTGAATTTTTACGTAACCTTTTCAAAAGCAAAATTTTCCAATACCCGTCCTTTATGAAAATTTTGACCCTTTTTCGGCCACCTTGAAAATCTACCTCAAAATATTTTTTTACAGTTTTCGACCTTCAGAAGTTGCTTTCGATCTTATTTCTTCGATAACTACCATTTTTCTAGAATCTCCCATTGAAATAATAATATGGCGAATTTTAGGATTAAAAAAAAAATCGAATTCCAAAGCGATTATTTCTAAAATCACACTCCGGGAAAATAAACAAGCCGTATTTTTCGAATTAGCACGTCGATGTCTATGTCTAATTTTTTTATGGATTTTTAGGCAATTATTTCAAGAGCAAAATTTTGCTATTTGTACCTTGTAAAAACTTTGAGCCTTCTTCGGTCAACTTTAAAACTTATCTGAAAACATTTTCTTGCAGATTTCGACCTGTGGAAGTTGCTTTCGATCTTGGTTCTTCGATAACTCTATCATGTTTCCAAAATCGTCTATTGATATATGGCCATTTTTAGGATAAAAAAAAAGAATTCTAAGCGAATATTTATAAAATCACACTCCGGGGCCATAAACAAGCAATATTTTTCTAATCAGCACGTGGATATCTATAACCCAGAATTTTTTCGGGATTTTTACGTAACGTTTTCAAAAGTAAAATTTTTCAATACCCATCCTTTTGAAAATTTTGACCCTTTTTCGGCCACCTTTGAAACTTACCCCAAGACATTTTCTTGCAGATTTCGACCTCCAGAAGTTGCTTTCGACCTTACTTCTTAGATAGTTTTATCATTTTTCCAAAATCACTAATTGAAAAAATATGGCACTTTTTAGGATTTAAAAAAATAATAATGCCAAAGCGAATATTTCTAAAATCACGCTCCGGGACTATAATCAGGCCAAATTCTTCGAATCAGCACGTCGACTTCTGTATCTCAGAATTTTTTGTAGATATTCAGGCAGTTTTTTTCAAAAGCAAAATGTTTCAATTTCTACCTTGTAAAAACTATGACCCTTCCTCGGTCAACTTTGAAACTTATCTGAAAACATTTTCTTGCAGATTTCGACCTCTGGAAGTTGCTTTCGATCTTAATTCTGCGATAACTATCATGTTTCCAGAATCGCCTATTGATATATGGCAATTTTTAGGATAAAAAAAAAGAATTTCAAGCAAATATTTATAAAGTCACATTCCGGGGCCATAAACAAGCAATATTTTTCTAATCAGCACCTGGATATCTATAACCCAGAATTTTTTCTGGATTTTTACGTAACGTTTTTAAAAGCAAAATTTTTCAATACCCGTCCTTTATGAAAATGTTTACCCTTTTTCGGCCACCTTGAAAATTTACCCAAAAATATTTTCTTACAGATTTCAACATTCAGAAGTTGCTTTCGATCTTATTTCTTCGATAACTACCATTCTTTATCTCCCACTGAAATAATAATATGGCGAATTTTAGGATTTAAAAAAAATCGAATTCCAAAGCGATTTTTTCTAAAATCACACTCCGGGAGTATAAACAAGCCGTATTTTTCGAATTAGCACGTCGATATCTATTTCAATTTTTTTTATGGATTTTTAGGTAATTTTTTCAAGAGCAAAATTTTTCAATAACCTTCCATTATAAAAATTTTGATCCTTTTTTCGGCCACCTTTGAAACTTACTCAAAGACATTTTCTTGCAGATTTCGACCTCCAGAATTTACTTTAGACCTTACTTCTTAGATAGTTTTACCACTTTTCCAAAATCACTTATTGAAATATGACACTTTTTAGGATTCAAAAAAATAATAATTCCAAAGCGAATATTTCTAAAATCACGCTCCGGGACTATAATCAGGCCGTATTTTTCGAATCAGCACGTCGATATCTGTATCTCAGAATTTTTTGTAGATTTTTTAGGCAATTTTTTTCAAAAGCAAAATATTTTCAATTTCTACCTTGTAAAAACTTTGACCCTTCTTCGGTCAACTTTGAAACTTATTTGAAAACATTTTCTTGCAGATTTCCACCTTTGGAAGTTGTTTTCGATCTTAGTTCTTTGATAACTCTATCATGTTTCCAGAATCGCCTATTTATATATGGCAATTTTTAGGATTAAAAAAAAGAATTCCAAAGGAATATTTATAAAATCACACTCCGGGGCCATAAACAAGCAATATTTTTCCAATCAGCACGTGGATATCTATAACCCAGAATTTTTGCTGAATTTTTGCGTAACGTTTTCAAAAGCAAAATTTTTCAATACCCGTCCTTCATGAAAATTTTGACCCTTTTTCGGCCACCTTGAAAATTTACCCAAAAATATTTTCTTACAGATTTCGATCTTCAGAAGTTGCTTTCGATCTTATTTCTTCGATAACTACCATTTTTCTAGAATCTCACATTGAAATAATAATATGGCGAATTTTAGGATTAAAAAAAAATCGAATTCCAAAGCGATTATTTCTAAAATCACACTCCGGGAAGATAAACAAGCCGTATTTTTCGAATTAGCACGTCGATATCTATTTCAAATTTTTTTATGGATTTTTAGGTAATTTTTTCAACATCAAAATTTTTAAATTATTTCTCTCTTATAAAAACTTTGACCCTTTTCCGTTCAACTTTGAAACTTATCGAAAGACATTGTCTTGCAGATTTTGACCTCCTGAACTTACTTTAGGCCTGATTTCTTCGATTTCTCCTACTATTTTTCCAGAATCGCCCATTGAACGTGGACATTTTAGGATTTAAAAAAAAAATTGAATTCCAAAGCGAAAATTCTATTCTAATAAAAAAATAATAATAAATTTTATGTCGCGCTTCAAGAACAGAACACTGTATTGATTATCTTAATCGGCATTTTTTTTTTTATTCCTAATAATTAGTAACAAATATAAGAATGCGTGTTTATTGATTTACTCGGTGCCTATATTATTCAAAATTGCCTTTTAAATATTAAAAAAAAAAATTCCGAAAACTTGTTATATGTTATATTTTGTTTTATTACACATTTAAATGCAGAAAAATTTCACGCCTCGTACAATATGATCAAATAATTAAACAGTACCGGCGGTTTTACTACATCGCAATATAACCATTCATAAAACTTATTATCGATAACAGAGCACTGATTTTTATTTTCATAGAGCACGGTCATAAGACTGATAGTTTATTTAAAACATTATAAAAGTCAACCACTGATATGATTTTGTGTTGATAACCTGCAGCATTATCTACAATTTAGTTTACAACAAGTACGTATAAAAAAAGTTACACAATAACCAAATACTGATTTTAAAAAACTATAATTTCAACTTCACGAAAAGACCGAAACCAGAAGTTTTATTTAAGATCAACCTTTAACGATTTTGTCATTCTTAATAGCCACGCTTTTGCACCGTTGCATCGGTGCCCTACTTGCCCTAATCAGCTCACAGTTTTCAAAAGCATAACTAACCGTTTTACAGTTACTTAGCTTTAGCCGCTGCACTGGCCAGTGAAGCTGATTTCGCTTTTATACCCGAGTGGCCGGCTGACCTCGAGTGGCAAGAAAAGTTATGTCATAAATTGCACCAGGTACATTTGCAGCTTTTAACTTTCTTTGCGCTTTTGTATATATTTTATTGTCGTTCTTTATCTAAGACTTTCTTCTTCTCTAACTTTTCTATTTATGTGGCAAAATTACTGGAATTGGAACGCTTATGTTTTATTTAATAATAATAATAAAAATAATAATACATATTACCTCTCAATGTTTTACATTCTAACGCATACATTGAAAAAAATAAACGATTACCCCTTTTTCTTTAAATACTTAATTCCAACACATTTAGATATTTGATGACATACCCGTAGTTAGAAAACGGCATATGATATTTAACTATCGTTGTGGTAGTATAGTAGATCTTTTTTTGCATGAATAATTACTGAGTAGATGTATAGTCGTGTTATATGATTAAAACATTGTTACACGATCTTTTATCTAACACTCGTAATATTTAAAACTCTCAGTTGACAAAAAAAGTTAAAGAAAAAGTAATTCGTAGATGAGAAAGACTCTGTGCAGACATTTCACTTGAAACTAATTTTTTTTCTTCGCAAGGAACGCGCGATGGGTCAGCGTCTGAACATCATCATTGTAGCCGAAGGCGCCATCGATCGTAATGGCGAAGCCATCACAGCAGAGATGATCAAGAAAGTAGTAGTTGACAATTTGCAACAGGACACCAGGATTACCGTCTTAGGTCACGTGCAACGTGGTGGCAACCCTACGGCTTTTGACAGAATTTTGGCTTGTCGCATGGGAGCTGAAGCCGTCATGGCTTTGATGGAATCTGACGAAAACACAGAACCTTGCGTTATTTCGCTAGACGGTAATCAGGCAGTGAGACTACCCTTGATGGAGTGCGTGAAACGCACTAAGGCCGTGGCACAGGTAAACAAAACAAATTAAGAATGCGGTAGTAATGTTATAATGTGTATTTGATAGGCAATGGCTGACAAGAAATTCGACTTGGCTGTGGAACTGCGAGGCAAGTCTTTCATGCGCAATTTGGAAACGTATAAGCTTTTGACACGTTTGAGGCCGCCAAAGGGGTCCTATGCCGACGATGGACACAGGGTACGTTTGGTGTTTTTTATTTATTTTATTTGGTGTTCAAAGAAATTTTGACCGTGTTTTTTGATAACGTTGTTTTTACACCCAATAGAACGTATCGAAACTAAGTATATGGGGCCAGGTAAGTGAATTGCAAAATTGTAGAGCTTTCCTGAAGCTTCACTATGTGTATTTTTTTGTAATTCAGTGTATTTTATAATATCATACAAGCGAAAAAAGTCGTCTAGTAGGTGGTGAAGTTTATTTTTAAAATAATGATGTTGGTTTTGCAGCAGTTTGACACTGTCAAACTGAACAAAAAATTCTTTGGTGCTGCCAACATATTTTTTTTTTAATTGTGTTGGCCAAATCTGCCATGTCACAGTTGTTCGTTTTTGAAGTTATAAAAAATTGTTCGCGAAATTGTTTCCATCGCATTAAGGCTCGCGTCTGATCTGGTTTCGTCCTAGCATAGCATAGAAAAGTTCGACCTTTACCCATATTTTCAGTGGCTCGCCACTAGGGGACTGCGCCTCTCTGCGACTTTCCTAAAGTGCTAAAAATGCGCGCAGACGCCCTCCTTAAAATTATTATGTTCGCTTTTATTTACTCTGAAAATGCAGATGTCGAGCTAACAAGTAACAGTACAGCCATCACAATTTTTTGAATGAATTCCATGGCCGACTAGACGATATTTTCTTTTTTTTTTTTTTTCAAATATGATATTTATAGAAATTTCAGTAGATACGTAGACATCGATGTTTTCACCCCTCCATTTTACGTTCCTGTTAGTATTATTTAAAGTTTCTTTAAAGTTAAATTCGTTTCGCCATTCATACGATTATAGGCTTCGGCTTTTTAGAATATAAATTTTTATTAGTATTCAAAAAAAGTGATCTTCCTGTACTATCGCACGCAAAAGTACAAACCATTGTTTTTTAACAAAAACGGATACTTAAATTTTTCATGGGTAAAGTTTAAATGGAAAGTGTTTTTTTTTATCAACCTGACTTTTAGTGAGAAATCGAATAAACTGACGAATATTGACAATTCTAAAATAAAACAACACGAAACCTCGGAATGAAATATATAAAAATTATCTTCAATGTATCTTCTCTCTATTTAAATTTTGGAGCTTTTAAATACTTCGAATTTTACATTTTTCGATTTTTCAATTTGTTGATGTTTTAAATTTTCAATTTTTCAAATTTTTAAATGTTAGATTTTTTACTTTTTTGTTTAGACTTCTTAATCTTTCGATTTTTTGCCTTTCGTTTTTAGATTTACCGATTTTTCAATTTTTCGGAATAAATTTTTCAGTTTTTCGATGTTTCGTGTTTTCACTTTTTGGTTTATCGTTTCTTTTAACTTAAAATTTTTCAATTTTGAGTTTTTTCGATTTTCCAATATTTCAACGTTTCAGTTTTGGAATTTATGTTTTTAAATTTATCGATTATTCAATGTTTCCATTTTTTGGCGTTTCGAAATTTTTGGATTTTTCGATTTCTCAATTTCTCGATTAATGAATTTTTAATTTTTCGACTTTTCAATTTTTGGTCTTTCCGTTTTCTCGATTTCTCAATTTTTCGATTTTCTAATTTTCAGTGATTAAGTTTTGGGATTTTTCCATATGTATTTCGATTTTTAAATTTTTAGATATTTCGACTTTCTGTTTTACTGATTTTTTACTTATTCGATTTTCAAAATTACGCGATTTTTTAATTCTTACATTTTTCAATTTTTTCAATTTATTGATTTTTCGAATCGTTGATGTTTTGATTTATCGATGTTATAAATTTTCAATTTTTCGAATAGTTAAATTTTACATTTTTCACTTTTTTGTTGTTTCGATTTCTTAATTATTGGATATTTTGCCTTGTCGTTTTTAGATTTTTCGACTTTTCAAATTTTCGGAATTCATTTTTCAGTTTTTCGATATTTCGATTTAACGGTTTTTTCGATTTTTCACTTTTTGGTTTATCGTTGTTTTTTTTTAAGTTAAAATTTTTCAATTTTGAATTTTTTCGATTTTCCAGTTTTTCAACGTTTCATTTTTAGGATTTATGTATTTAAATTTTTCGATTTTTCAATGTTTCAATTTTTGGCGTTTCTAAATTTTTCCATTTTTCGATTTCTCAATTTCTCAATTAATGGATTTTGAATTTTTCGACTTCAATTTTTCATCTTTCCGTTTTCTCGATTTCTCAATTTTTCGATTTTCTAATTTTCAGTGATTAAGTTTTGGGATTTCTCCATATGTATTTCGATTTTTCAATTTTTAGATTTTTTGACTTTCTGTTTTACTGATTTTTTACTTATTCGATTTTCAAAATTACGCGATTTTTTAGTTCTTACATTTTTCAATTTTTTCAATTTTTTGATTTTTCGAATCGTTGATGTTTTGATTTCTCGCTGTTATAAATTTTCAATTTTTCGAATAGTTAAATTTTACATTTTTCACTTTTTTCATGTTTCGATTTCTTAATTATTGGATATTTTGCCTTCTCGTTTTTAGATTTTTCGACTTTTCAATTTTTCGGAATAAATTTTTCAGTTTTTCGATATCTCGATTTTTCAATTTTCGAATTAACGGTTTTTTCGATTTTCATCTTCTCGTTTTTAGATTTTCCGATTTTTCACTTTTTGGTTTATCGGTTTTTTTAAGTTAAAATTTTTCAATTTTGAATTTTTTCGATTTTCCAGTTTTTCGACGTTTCAGTTTTGGGATTTATGTATTTAAATTTTTCGATTTTTCAATTTTTGACGTTTTTCAATTTTTCGATTTCTTAATTTTTCGATTAATTGATGTTTTAATTTTGCCACTTTCCGATTTCTCGATTTCTCAATTTTTCGATTTTCTAATTTTCAATGCTTAAGTGGAATTTTTCAATATGTATTTCGATTTTTCAAAATTTTGCAATTTTTTAAATCTTCCATTACAAATCTTTTTGTTGTTTCGATTTTTTGCGTTCTCATTGTATATATTATATTATATGTATATTTCCATTTTTCAATTTTTCGAAATTAATTTTTCAGTTTTTCAATATTTCGATTTTTCAGTCTTTCAATTTATAGGGTTTTTTAAGTTTAAATTTTTCAATTTTGAATTTTCCCATTTTTCGTTCTTCAGGTATTTCGATATCTCATTTTTTCTATTTTTCGAGTTCTCGACTTATCGATCTTTTGATGTTTCGTTTTCGGGTATTTTCAATTTTTCGATTTCTCAGTTTTTCCATTATTCGTTCGACGTTCATTTTTCGACGTTTCAGTTTTGGGATTTATGTACATATTTAAACTTTTCGATTTTTCAATTTTTGGCGTTTCCAAATTTTTGGATTTTTCGATTTCTCGATTAATCCAACTTTTCGATTTCTCTATTCAAGTTTTGGAATTTTTCAAGATTGCGGTTTTTAAATTTTTAGATTTTTCGACTTTCCCATTTTTCGTTCTTCAGGTATTTCGATATCTCAGTTTTTCTATTTTTCGAGTTCTCGACTTATTGATCTTTTGATGTTTCGTTTTCGGGTATTTTCAATTTTTCGATTTCTCAGTTTTTCCATTATTCGTCTTTACGTTTATTCGACGTTTCAGTTTGGAGATTTTTGTATTTACATTTTTCGATATTTTAATTTTTCACTTTTTGGCGTTCCTAAATTTTCCAAGTTTTCGATTTCTCTGTTCAAGTTGTGGGATTTTTCAAGATTTCGATTTTTAAATTTTTAGATTTTTCAACATTTTCATCTACTCCATATTTTAATTTTTGGATTTTTTAGATTTTTAAAATTCTTGGTTTTCCAATTTTTCGGTTTTAACAATATTTTGATCTCTCCTTCAAAAACGAACATCACATATTAAAATAAAAGACGCTAGGAGCCCCTAAGATAATCTAAACTTCTTTCCAAATAAAGAACTCCACGGATCCTAGAAGTAAAAATATATTATCAGTGTATGCTTAACTTCAATTGTTTATGTTTATACATCGATAGAATGCGACAATTAAGCAGCAAAACGTTCTGAACATTATTTTGTTCTATGTAATCAATTTCTGTAATCAAGCAAGGAAACTTTAGTCCTTGTCCATTCTATTCTACTTTAGTGTTTAGGAAATTATGGTAGCCGGCAGAGAGAAGGCGGAGGAGCTTAATACCTCTCGCTGCTATACTTTTGCGTGCGATAGCACATAATTTTTGTATTTTGATTACAACACAAATCCCGGATCAGACAAACCTTACAAAATGTTGACACATTAATTATATGTATTCAACTTTCTTACTCTTTTTCTCTACTTTCCTTCTCGTACTGTGCTTTTTGTAAATTAATTTTCACCAACACTGCAAACTATTAGTTATAAGCGCTTTATTTTGTACACTTTAGGAGCGTTACACTGTAGCTGTAATGCACATTGGAGCCCCAGCTTGTGGCATGAACGCCGTGGTCAGATCCTTCGTCCGTAACAGCATATACCGTGGAGACACTGTCTTGGGTATTCAAGAAGGTGTAGAAGGTCTCATCGCAGGAAACGTCAAAAAAATGGGTTAGTCACATTCATGTTCATTAATCATTTAACTATTACATAATAACGTTTTATAGAATGGGCGGAAGTTGCCGGATGGGTTAGTACTGGAGGTGCTAATTTAGGCACCAAACGTACCTTGCCTGGAAATCGCATGGGTTTGGTGGCAGCCAGATTGGCAGAATTTAAGATTCAAGGATTACTCATAATTGGAGGTTTTGAAGTGAGTAATATTTGTCTTCGTTGATTAGCATTTCATTGATAATGTGTCACTATAGGCGTTCTCAGCAGCTTGTCAGTTCTTAGACGGTAGAAAAGAGCACTCAGCACTCAACATACCCATTGTGGTAATTCCGGGTACCATCAGTAACAACGTCCCTGGAACTGAATTTTCGCTGGGTTGCGACACTGCGCTTAATGAGATTACCGAAATTTGCGATCGAATCAGACAGTCTGCGCAGGGAACGAAAAGAAGAGTGTTTATCATCGAAACTATGGGAGGCTATTGTGGGTATTTGGCAACACTTGCCGGTAAGTCATTGTGTGTCAAATTCAGTATTTTTAGAGTGCTATTTAAGTTTTTTTTCACCAATCAAATTGTTATAGGTATAGCTGGTGGTGCAGATGCCGCTTACATTCACGAAGAAAAATTCACAATTAAAGATTTGCAACAAGACGTATACCACATGGCTGCTAAAATGGCCGAAGGTGTTCAAAGGGGTTTAATTTTACGTAACGAAAAGGCGAACGAAAATTACAATACCGACTTCATCTATCGTCTTTATTGCGAGGAAGGGAAAGGACTGTTTAGTGCAAGAATGAATGTACTAGGTTGGTGTTATTGCAATATTACTATAATATAATAAGATAATAAAAATGTGATTATTTTAAGGACACATGCAACAAGGCGGTTCGCCCACCCCTTACGATCGAAATCTTGGTACGAAAATGGCCTCTAAAGCTGTAGAGTGGATTGGAAATCAACTGAAAGAGCACTCTCGTCCCGATGGATCCACTGATTGTACTGATCCAAACAGCATAGTTCTTTTAGGAATTGTGAAACGACAATACAAATTTACGTCGATTGCTGAACTGAGAGAACAAACTAACTTTGAGTATGGTCACAATTTTGAAATGTATGTGTGTGTATTGTATTCGTCTGTTACAGTTTGCGCGTGCCAAAGGAACAGTGGTGGTTGAAGTTGCGCCCGTTGGCGCGTATTTTGTCAAAGCATGATTCGGCGTACGATGAGGAAGGAATGTACATGACCGTTGAGGATCGTCATATTTCCAATTAGGTGCTGGTTACTGTGCCATTTTGATGTCGATAATAATATGTAGCAAAATTTACGTTTTATGAGGCTTACAGATTTTATTTATTTTATTTATGTAAATATATTATACATGATGATTAGTTCATTAATTTGATAGGGAATTTTAAAAAACATTTTAGGCGATTTAAGGTTTTTTAAAATGTTAGAAGACTGTATCCAGTGGATGTTATTATTTAGCTGAAGTCTTTCAAAATCAAACGTGAATATAATATAGCGATTTTGTAACCAAAAATGTAAACGTGTTTGTTATATCAATAAACGTGAGTTAATATACTTTATGCGTTTTGAATTGGTAAATGAATTGTACATTTTTAGTACCAGTTCATAGAGGGGCTGTAAGCATTCTAATCTTTAATTAAAAAGTTTTAAACCGAATCTTGGAACTACAGAAATAGAGATGGTGATTTTGTGAAAATAAAAAATGACCAAGAATGTTTCAGATTAATGAATACCTAATTATTTTTTTCAATTACAAGGAATTATATGAGTTCGACAAGTATGAGCATGCCGTATGATTTTTTTAAATTTGGGGCGGCTCTGGAAACAAAAGTTATGAAAGACGTAGCGTGCAGTTTAACAAATTTAACCTCAATTTAATTCAGTGACAAATGACATTTATGCAAAAAATAATTAAACTACGCCATACGTCTCTCATTTCATTTGTTTCTGTTATTATGTCAAATTTAAAAAATCATACGGTAGTAACAATAAACTAAATTCTCGTAAATTAAACACTGGTAAAACTATTTATAAGAAAAGTGGACACATTTAACTCATTTGTTGGTTAGATTTTTTGTGGTCATAATATGTCGAAAGTTTTTACTTTTTTATTCACCGCTCCTAACAATTTCACACTTTACTTTTTTTGGTTTAATCTTTCAATTATATTAGACTCGGTCATATTGTTTGGGCGAAAGTACAAGTTTAACTTTTTCCTGCATAGACTTTTATAAGCAAGCAATAGCCCCGGCCTTCCCCCTCCTCTTCATTCTAGTACCTACTCTTAAGGAGACTCGCTAGACGAGGTATAATATTTTTTTGGTTTTTTGTATGAAAAAATGATATTAATATAGATGTAGCATACATCAAACTGCAGCTTTTTTCATATTCTAGAGCGCAGAGACCAGTTCAATCAACTAAAAAAATATGGCTGAGAAATATCGTAAAAAAAGCACCATTGTATGTTTTCTTTTCAAGTTTTTTGAGTCGTAACCATCATAGAATCGCTTGAAAATTCGCACATGGATAAAACACCACTTTTTACAGGGCGCAGAGTCTTTAAATGTTTGTTAGTGGTACAATTTGTTTAAATAATAGTTTCTTAAAATCAAAATATACCACAAATTAATGCAAAATACGTAGAATAATTTTAACAGGAATATCAGAGGAAAATTAATGATCTATTGGTTATCAGAGTTTTTAACAGAAACTAACAATTATTGAAAAAAATGGATATCAATTCGACAGAATTTGAGCAGTTAGTTCAGTACTTTGCCGATAGGAGCGCCACTAAAATTTACGGAAGCGACTTTCCAGGTAAAACCCTTATCGCCTGCTCTACCAGAAGCTGATTGTTAGAGTTCTCGGCTGATTTTTCTAATTTATGGCAAGGAACTCAGTTTTAAAACAAGCCGCTAGGACCGGCCGTAGGAATCTATTGTTAAGGAAATTAACTTTTACGCAATGAAGTACTAACATAAAACCGAATTAAAACTGGGGAACTATAATATTTTTACTCCACTCAGGATCCTGAATTCAATACACATGATTACTAAAAATTCATTGTAATATTATTGTTAATATATATTTTGCTTTGTTAATTAATAAACCTAATAAACATATTTATAATAATAATAAAAAATATATAAAATACAGCTTTTGTTTAACACGTATAAGTAGTTAAGTGTATCTATTACTTATCACAGAAAGGAGGTGTTTTAAAAAAGCCCTACGCCCAGTAACTTCTCCCTTCATTGTTTACTCGAAAAAAGTGCTCGTATATGTTTTCATTTGCCGAGAGATCATTTTCAAAATATATTTATAATAAAAATATGCAAGTCTTGGTGATGAAAAATGTACTCCTAATAAATTATTAAAGTACATAAAAAAATAGAAACGAATTTTAGTTATTTTAAAAAAATCTCTCTCAAAGGCAGGTTCCTCTTTCTTCTTGAATCAATTATTTCGGGCAATAATGCGCCAAAGTAAAATCTGCCAAGTTTATCTGCCATCTTTTTACAGATATTTCTTCGTCTTTACAAATTTTTTCTATATTTATTCCTTTGGGTGTCCATACAACAAAATAAACTTGTGAAATACCCGTAACAAGCATTTGTCCCTGGACTTGAAAGTAGTAATCATGATTTTTTTTTAGTTTCAATTCTCTGTCTGTCAATGTACAAAATTTGATTTTTTTTTCTAAGTAAGGAAATTGTTTTGAAATAAAGAAGCCACACCGTTCAGTTTTTATATTTTTATTTATTTCAAAACACTTGACAGGTTTTTCCTCACTTTGCTGTCCATAGTATGTATGACTATTATCTCTAAATGTACTGTACAACAGAGACTCCACAGTTTTAGCTATTGTTGTAGTCGGTCTAAGTTTGTAAATACGTCCAAAATTTGAAGCCCAAACCCTAATTTCTCTTTCTTTTGCCCAAGTGTGCCTGTTGCCTAGTGTCTATTTCAATTTGGTCTAAATTCAAAGATAATTTTCTCAAAAAAACCTCTTTGGCTGTCACAAATGTTTCTACATCCATGACAGGATTTTCTAAAAAATATTTAAACCATAATCGCAGTCGGGACCAGCATACGTAAATTTTTTTACGACATTTTTTTTACGAATACTTTGTCTAAGACGAGCTTGTTTTATAGACGAACAATATTTTTTTGTTATTAAACCAGGACCGTTTTAATCACAATATATTTACTTATCCCCTCTATAAAATTGATGACGTCACCTCAAAATTTTGCTGAATAAATCCTGTCTAAATTGTATAAAATATGATGAGTCTCTTCTTGTGATTTATCATTCCATGCATGTGTTTTGGATTTGCATATACAGGATGACCCCAAAAATTAATGAATGCGTAAATTTATTTTATTGATTTAATCAGGAACTACAGAAACCAATGCTTTAAAATCTTGCAAATGTTTTAAAGTTATAAAGAGCATAATAAATTTTTGGTCAAAATATATTTGCTTATCCCCTCCAAAAAATTGATGACGTCAAGTCAAAAGTTTGCCGTATAATCCTATTTAAAATTCACAAAATATGATGAGTCTCTTCTTGTAATTTATCATTCTATTCATATTTTTTGGATTCGGATAAACAGGGTGACTCAAAAAATGTAATGAATGCGCAAATTTATTTTATTGATTTAATCAGGAACTACAAAAACCAATGCTTTAAAATCTTGCAAATGTTTTAAGGTTATAAAGAGCATAATAAATTTTTGGTCAAAATATATTTGCTTATCCCCTCCAAAAAATTGATGACGTCAAGTCAAAAGTTTGCCGTATAATTCTATTTAAAATTTACAAAATATGATGAGTCTCTTCTTGTAATTTATCATTCCATTCATATTTTTTGGATTCGGATAAACAGGGTGACTCAAAAAATGTAATCAATGCGCAAATTTATTTTATTGATTTAATCAGGAACTATAATAGTCTTTGCCATTTCTATTGAAACACCACTTGTTGATCGTAAATTTGGCAACGTTCATATTCTGACAATTTGCTAACTAAAAGCCGTTGTCAATCAACCGAAAACTGTTAGCAATTGCTAAATTTTAGGCAAAATCAACAGGTGGTGTTTCAGTAGAAATGGCAAAGACTATACAAAACCGAATGCTTTGAAATCTAATGTGAAAAAAACACATAATAGGCATACAGTCGTCACGTTACCGATAGCGAGGGAAGTACTGTCTAAACTCTTTAGACCAATTTTTTTGATTTTTCCATTTTTCCATTTCTCAATTTATCAATGTTTCAGTTTGGGATTTTTTCACTGTTTCTTTAATTTTCCTTTCATTTTTAGGTTTTTCAATATTTCAGTTTTGGAATTGTGCAATATTTCGTTTCTTCAATTTTTCAAATTTTTAATATTGTGTTTTCTCGGTTTTTAAATTTTTCGAAATTTTAATTTTTCAGTTTTTAAAGTTTTAGGTTTTTAGATTTCTCACTATCTCGACTTTTCGATTTTTCAGTTCCATGATTTTTGTTCTCGAATTTTCTGAGTTTTCAGGCTTAGATTTTTTTTGTTGTTCAATTCTTGGATTTTTAAAATTTTTGTTTTTTAAATTTTCCTATTTATCAACTTACTGGGATTTCAATGTTTTGATTTTTTGATTGTTCAATTTCTCGATTTTTTGAATTTTTAGTTTTTCAATTTATTAACTTTACGATATTTCAGTTTTACGATTTTTAAATTTTTTTATTTTTCAGTTTTCAATTTTTGACGTTTCTAAATTTTTCGATTTTTCAATTTTTCGATTAACTGATTTTTTGATCTTCCCATTTCTCTATTTCTTGATTTTTCAATTCTTTCTTCAATTGTGATTTTTCAATTTTTCGATTTCTGGATTTTTCAATGTTTCAGTTTTGGATTTTTTCACTTTTCCGATTCTTCAATTTTCTTTCCATTTTTCAGTTTTTCAGTATTTCAGTTCTGGGATTTTGCAATGTTTCGATTTCTCGGTTTTTCAATTTTTCGATAGGTATTTTAATTTTTCAATTTTTAAGTTGTAGATTTTCCGTTAATTTTTTTGTTTTCCTTGATGTTTTGATTTCTCGATTATTCGATTTTTTAAGTTCTCGGTTTAGATTTTTTGGTTTTCCAATTCTTCGATTTTTAAATTGTTTAATTTTTAGATTGTTCAATTTTTCGATTTATAAATTTTTCAATTTTTCGGTTTACCGATTTTTTTCATTTAAAATGTTTCAATTTTTCAATTATTAAGTTTTCGATTTTTCAATTTTGGTGTAATTTGAAAACGGTATTAATAATACATTTAGGCGAATAAACTAATAGACGGGCTTGACAAGCCTTGTTTGCTCTACAGTGTCTAAATTGTGTTTGAATAATATAATAATTATCTCGAATATTAAAATTAATATGTCAAAAGAATACGAGAAATGATTATTCTGTGCTGAACGTATGTTGTGGGGCGCCTGTCATAAATTATCATTATTCTGCATTATTGGCTTACGATGCTTTTATGACCCACGTCCGGTAGTCGTCTATCCCAGCGCGTCAGGTAGATTTAAAGAAGAATTGCTGGTTGCGTTTAAGGCAACAAATGGTGTCCAATTCAAACTTGTCTCTCGTGTAGCGTTCCCCCTTAATGTTGTTCAGTCTTATCTTAGCAAGTAGTAGCCCCGCCCACGCACCCCCTCTCCAACGTAGTGATTACTCTTAACATTGTTCAATCTTATCTTAGCAAGTACTAACCCCGCTCACCCACCCACGCTCTTCTCATTATAATTTTATTTCTGTTATTCCTAGCACTATTCCTTTATCAGCAAGCAATAGTGCTTATAAAAGTTTCCGCAGGAAAATTAAACTTAGCCCTGCTCACCCACCCGATTTTGACAAATGATATACCATCTAATTAAAGGCAATAATAATAGACAACAAAAGAAAAATATTAAATTCCCTAAATATCTAAATTAACACAAGCAGAAGAAACATATATAATTAACCCCGCCCACCCACCTCTATTTCACTGATTCATTTTATCTGCCCAATGAAAAATGCATCTTGTACTGTACAGAAATAAAACTAGGAATATGGCAGGTGGGTGCGGTTAGCACTTGTTAAGATAAAACTGATTTTGGCAAATGACATATTCTCTACGAAAATGGTGGGCGAGTAGGGAGGGGCTAGTACTTGATAACATAGGACTAAATTTGGCAAATGACACCTTCTGAGAAAATTAAGGCTGGGTGGGCTGGACTAGTACTTAGTAAGATAAGACTGCTTAATATTAAGTGTAGGCAGTCGAATGAAGAGGAGACAGATGGGCGGAGCTATTGCTTACTTATAAAAGTCTTAAACTTAGCCCCACCCACCCACCCGTTCTTTCATTTTTCCATTAGAATAAGAAATAAATCTTAAAGTAAGTAGTATAAAAAAAAATACAGTTAGCTATTTTTTGTTTCTTTTTTAACAGACCCACTCCCATTCTACAGAAGAACATACAGCGTGTTATTGAAAGGTACGTACAAAATAAAATCGGCAATTTGTCTCGAAGTATGGGTGCTAAAAGTTAAAAAAAGTTCAGGTAAAAGTGTTCCCCTTTTTGAGATAAAAATTATTGAAATTTATGTCCAAATTCATGGTACGCCTCTGATAAAAACATCATCTCTTGTTTCTATAGCAACATTCAGTCTTGATAAAAGTTTTATTGTTACAGTTGCTAGGATTTACTAAAATAAATTAATTTTACCTATTTATCCTTCAGTAGCGTCTAAAAAGGTTGGATAAAGGTTAATTTTCCCGTTATAATTTTGATAACCCAAAATAAGTTTTTCAGACTTCTTTGACTTCGCGAAGAACTGTCAATTTTGTTGTACGTACCTTTCAATAACACCCTGTATAATTAACCCCGCCCACCCACCCCACCTCCATTTCAGTGATTCATTTTATCTGGTCTAAATGAAAGTGGATCCCATACAGAACAGAAATAAAATTAGTCTTTAGAATGAGAAGAGCGTGGGTAGGTAGACGGGGTTAGGACTTGCTAAGATAAGATGGATTTTGGCAAATGATGTACCCTCTAAGAAAATAGAGATTGGGTGGGCGGGCCTATTAATTGGTAAGATAAGACTGGTTTTGGCAGATAACATACCTTCTAATTAAATAGAGGGTGGGTCAATAAGACTGAACAATAATAAGATAAGTCACTTAAGTGGGCGAGGCTACTGCTTACTTATAAGATTCTGTAGAAAAAAGCTAAACTCAGCCCCGCCCACTTCCTTTTTCTATTTTACCGACTTACTTATTGTATTTGTTATAAAATGGCCATTGAATTCTATTTTGACAAGCTTAGAATGTAACATTAAAAAAAATCAAACAGCGAAAGGACAATCGGAAAATTTTATATAAAAAGTAATAATTAACGTAAATGAAGAAAATAAGAAAATTACGAGTTGTTTAAAGATTTGACCTATATCCAGAGTTTAATTGCACCAAAGAAACGGTTCTTGAAAATCAATGGTACAAATCATGTGAAATCAGGTTTAGGGGTACAAGAAGTTGTGTTCTAACTATTCGTCAAAAAATTTGTTTTGCTTCGTTTGTTTTCGAGATGCAAGGCCAAAAAAAATATACTCATTGAATTAGTAAGTGTAAATATTTAAAAATAATGTTTCCTTTTTAATACCTATATTTTTATTAGTTTCAGGATAAACATAATAATTAAATTGTTTAAATATGATTTACAGTATCATCATCTTCGTCTTAATACTGTGTCATGATCTGTATGGGTTATACCCGGCGCCTCCACCATTTTTGTGTAAACGATTTAATTTTTTAATAAAGCACCAATAGTAATTTAATTTTTTATGGTGTCTTGAATTTAAAATTTATCGTTGAGAGAAAAAACAACGCCGTAGAATCGTATTTGAAAAATTAAAAATTAGAAAAATCATTCCATAACGTAGGTAAAATAAAAAAATGTCGTGTCCTATTTCTGGGCGTCAACGTCACTTCTTGATTAATGACTAATGAGAATATCACTAAACCAATTGTTTAAACAAAAAATGAATCGCATTTGATGTCACGGTCCCTCTCCAATGACCGTAATTTATAAGACTACTTTATTAATGATGCTCTAGTCTGAATTGCGTGACTATTTGTCAGCAGGTGTTATCTTTTTTATTGCATGTTAAGATTTTTAATATTTATAGTTTATAGGCCTAGTGCAATTTAACGACTGTCAAGTAAATATTCATAAAACACATGGTAGGAAATTCAGTATTCTGACTTAACCCATTTTTTTTATGTTCTATCGTAAAGTTCTAAATGTTTTTATTTGTATGAGTATTGTAATGACAATACCCATACTTTTTAACTTTTCACAGCAGATATATATTATTAAAAAAAAAACATTTATGGCATTTAAACTAGTCTTAAATTCATTTTGAACACCTTGGAAATTGTCATCAGTTAAATTAATGTCATCATGGACCAGAAAACGGGAAATGTGGTTTTTCTTTATTTTGAATTATATTAATATGTTATGTTCTTATATCCGAATGACTAACTATTTCACAGCTGGAATTTGAACATTTATTCTCGAAATAAAAGCAGGGGATCGCGTGACGGCGGCGAAGTGATGAGGCCACAAAAGAATTTCTCTCCCTGCCGTTCTCATGTGAATCTTTATGTGCATTATCGGATTTTTGTTCTCACTGGATCAGGCTGTCTAGTTTTGCTGCAATTTTGTCAGCGGAAGATAATATAGACGATTTTTAAATTTATAAAGAACTATAGCTTATAATCAGTGGCGGCGTTAAGGGGGGGGAGGGGGGGGGGGGGTCCGCCTCGGTTACCAAGCACCAAAGGGTGACAACGACAACTTACTCGCACAGCCAGAGAATACTTACAGAAAAATCACTCTGCAACAACACACAAAAAAAACGGGACGACACACAGACAGACAGACGGAAACGGTGGACCCATTTCTTCGTACTGTAGAGGTCATGAAAGGTCGAGAAAATGTAAAAGTAGAGAGTCGGCCGATGGACTTCATTACAATACTTCCTAATATTTTGCCTTTTTTTTTCTTAATATACATAACCATCTTTTCATAACAACAAATTTAAAACATGGTTAAAATGGGGCGAAGCCTAATTGCAAAATCGATATTTCTTTATACAAATTTTCCATTTTAAACATGTTTTAAGTTTCATGTTGTGAAAAGAAGTCTACACATTTAAAACAAAAAGGCCAAATGTAAGTCCACCCACCCGCCCTATCTCAATTGTGATGATTTTTTTCATTCGCCCTGAATCAAAGGGGCTCAGCTTAACTGCAAAATACTTATTTCTTTACAAGAAATTAAAAACATGTTTTCGAGCATCGTGTTGTCCAAAAAATACCATGTATGTATATTAAAAAAAAAGGCAAAATATAAACCCCGCCCACCCACCCCATTTCAATTGTAATGATTTTTTTATTTTTAGAAACTTGAAACATGTTTAAAATAGTAAATTTTTGTAAGGAAATATGGATTTGCAATTAGGCTCCACCCCTAGGTCTGCCAACGAATGAAAACTTCATTACTATTTAGATCAGGGCAGTTATGGGTGGGACTTAATCTTTGGCTTTAATTTTTTCTTAATATGCATAGCATCCTTTGAATAACACGATACTCAAAAGATGTCTTACATGGTAATTTCTTGTAGAGAGAGAAATAATAAGAACTTTGCATTTAAATTCCGCTCCTTTGGTTCTCGACGATTATTTAAAAATCATCACAATTGAGAGAGGGCGGGTGGGCGGGGCTTATATTTTGCCTTTTTTCTTAATATACGTTGTCGTCTTATTTTCAGAACAAGAAACTTAAAACATGTTTAAAATGGTAAATTCTTGTAGACAAATAGCGATCTTGCAATTAAGCCCCGCCCTTCGATCTGACAACGAATGAAAAATCCATCACAATTGAGAATTGAGATGGGAGGGGGGTCTGGGTGTCGCCTAATCTTCGGCTTTATTTTTTCTTAAAATACATTATATTCCTTGAACAAAACGATACTCAAAAACATGTTTTTAATTTCTCGTAGAGAGCGCCAAATGTAGGCAGCCAAATAACAATAAAAAAGGTAAAATATAAACCCCGCCCACCCACCCCATCTTAATTCTGATGATTTTTTCTATTCTTAGAAACTCAAAACATGTTTAAAATAGTGAATTTTTGTGGGAAAATATGGATTTGAAATTAGGCGCCCCTCCTCGGTCTAGCAACGAATGAAAACTTCTTACTATTTATATCAGGGCAAGTACGGGTATAGCATAGTATTCTTTGAATAACAGGATACTCAAGAACATGTCTTACAAGAAACTTAAGACGTGTTTAAAATAGTAAATTTTTTAGACAATTATGGATTTTGCAGTTAAGCTCCACCCCCCGGGTGAGGAAGAATAAAAAAAATCATCAGAATTGAGATAGGGTGGGTGGGCGGGGCTTATTTTTTTTTAATATACATGGTGATCTTTTCACAACAAGAAACTTAAAACATATTTAAAATGGTAAATTATTGTAGGGAAATATGAATTTTGCAATTAGGTGCCGCCCTTTGATCGGGCAACGAATGAAAACTTCATTAATATTTAGATCAGGGCAGGCATGGGTATAGCATAGTATTTTTTGAATAACAAAATACTCAAAAACTTGTATTACAAGAAACTTAAGACATGTTTGAAATGGTAAATTTTTTAGACAAACATGGATTTTGCAATTAAGCTCCGCCCTGCGGCTTACGACGAATAAAAAAACATCATCAGAATTGAGATGGGGCGGGTGGGTGGGGCTTATATTTTACCCTTTTTTCTTAATATACATGGCCATCTTTTCACAACAAGAAACTTAAAACAGGTTAAAATAATACATTTTTGCAAGGAAATATGGATTTTGCAATTATTAAAGATTATGAAAATCGATATTTTCTTATATAAATTTACCATTTTAAACACATTTTAAGTTTCATTAGTGAAAAAAAGTCTAAAACATTCAAGACACAACCAGAAATATAATTTCAAAACCATCTTTAATATATAGTTAGTTCATACCACCAGAAAAAATAAATCTGTTTTGTTGTAACTAAAAAAAAAAAATACATTGCGAGACAATAAAACCGGGACACATCAAAATAATCAAAACCAAACAGCTGTTTTAAGTTTTACTTGAAAAAAATTACTGACCTATCAAGCAGTTATGAAATTGTATTGTTGGTTGCGTTTTTAATTTTTAGGTATGAGGCTCCTTGTAATTAAGCATGTATAAATAAGTTATAAGAATATAATTATATGAAAAAGTAAACAGAGCTGTCTGTTTTAAAAATTTCTGAATCAATATTTCTAAAAAACATTAAAAAAACTAGCACAATACCCTATTAATCAAAACGTTAACGTATGTATGAAGAAAATCATTTAACCACTTCACCCATATAATCACCTAGTTTTAGTAACTTTTCTTTTGTAAAGGGAGATTCATTTTTTTTTTTTTTGTCGTAATTTGGCTTCACTCAACAACAATCAGCCAAAATTTTGTCCGGTGGTTTTAACCATGGAGGAAGGAATATATATATTCCTTCCTCCATGGTTTTAACTATTATTCCAATACTTATAACCATATTTTTGCCACTTCAATCGTTGTTTTCATTTCAAAAGGTACGTGTTTAACATAATTCTAATAAATGGAAAACATTTGAAAAATAATTACTGGTTACAATTAATTACAATTAACAGATTAATAATAAGTTATTATATTTGCTAATAATGAACAAACATAACTTACACTTGCTTATTAGAAATTCATATTTTAGTGGTATGTTTCAAAATAGAACGTACAAGATAGCCAACCATTGGATACTAGCAACCACCAAGTACAAAACAGACTGACATGCGATTTTCCTAGTGTATTTCTTTTCTTACGTATGTCGTTCTGTTCAATTGTCAATCGTCCGTACATGTGTCCGTAAATGACCCGTTGTGTTTGTGTGAGCTTGTGATAACCTATATCAATTTGTTTTAGCATTTAACAGAAGAACGCTATATTTAATTTAATTATGTCAGAACCTTCAAGCAAGGAGTCGGGAGCCACCAAAACTCCCATGGTTTATATTTGTGGAGGTGAGTTAAAATGTGAGGTTATGTCGGTGTTTTTGTTGTATTTTAAACAAATAAAACAGTAATTTTAGACTTTATTAATTAAAACTAGACTTGTAGAACTAATAGTAAGTACACTAATTTACAGAATGCCACAACGAAAATGAAATTAGACCAAGAGATCCCATAAGATGCAGAGAATGTGGATATCGTATCATGTACAAGAAGAGAACAAAAAGATGTATCCTTTTATTAATAATTTAATTGATTCGACGTATTTAGTTATTAATAGTTATTGATTTTTCTTAACAATAATTACAGTGGCCGTATTTGATGCAAGATGAGGGAGCACCGGAGTTCACAAAAAATCACATGTTGTAATTTAAATTAGTTTTTAAGCGTAAAATTTAATACATGCAATTACTCACAACCGCGCCTGTTTACTCATGCAACAACTGCATACAAAGTACTCTATTTCTAGAACAGGAAATGTACAATTTAGTCGCAGTTATATTTTCCTCTAGTTAGTTTTAAAAGTATGATTTCCCTTTCCTTGCCAACTTGTTGATTGTGTGTTGCACTAAAACATAAACCCAACACGTGGTGACTTAAAGCGCTCCTCTGTCTAACACAGCGCGCCGCACGTCTTTCCTCACAGTACGAATTTCCATCGGTTTACGTCATTTCTCATTTCACATTCAGTTGCATCATTTACCCGCTAACTTTCCCAATGGCATCGATTTTCCCGGGCCCAGTTATAGCGAAATGTTCAAGGTCTCCGCGCAAGGGCAGTGCAGGACACTTTCTGCAACGCAACCTCCTCTTTAACCAAATTCAAGGTCACCTGTGTGCGATCAATAAAACTAAATATACGCACGATTCTAGTCCGGTGTCTGATTTTTGATAAGCGCGAACCAGATTTGGCCGTTTATAGCGTGTCGCATCCCTGTCATAGTGTCACGACGCCGTCACTGCCAGCCATACGGTTATGTTACACACATAAGGGTATGTGATCACTCCGAGGGTGCTCCAACACCTGGAGATCGTGAAGAAATCTCCAGAGTGCGGCGCGTTGCGCTTACGTCTAACGTTGCGTTTATTGCACCACGTGCTGAAGTGCGCCGTCGAGGTTTGCCGTTGCGGAACGGTTTCCCGCCGAGGCGAGCGCGAGGTAATTTTTGGAAGTTTAAATTTTCTTAATTGTTATGTAAATAGGGAAAACCGCAAAACTTTATGACTTGCATAAATTTGTTTTACTAAGAATTCGAAGTTTGGGTTCGCATACTTAATTAATTGTAGTGAATGCAAGGAATGTTTATTAATTCTAGGTATGGAGATGTTGACGCAAATTTACGAGAATTCTTTTTTTGTTTACTGGGAAAAGCATCCAAGATCACTAAAGTGAAATGACAACGATTAAAATTAGACACAGGTTGCGAAAAACTTGCAATATTATATTTACTTGAAAATTTTTCTGGAATATAAAAATATGATCTAATTATGTGAAATTTTGTGTTAGTTTTGCGGGCATTTCCTTTGCACCAATATTAGATCTTTAGCATCGTTAAATAAAATACAACCTGACCATAAATGATTCTGGTATGAAGGGTGGCTATGGAATTTCTTTTGTTATTAATTATTTGCCGCCTTATTAACATAGTGGGTACATTTTTTGACATTTTAAAACTGCCTTTCATATCAGAATTATGCGTTATAACGTTAGTTCTTATATGTATTTTTTATATTATACGTTTAATAATCTTATAAAAATAAACGAACTATTTACTTAAATTACGTTAGATTAAGTATTGTTCAGAGTAAGTAATACTTTTAAATATAAATAGGTAATAAAATTAAATATACACTTTTCGGTGACTCATGCATATCTTGAAAGACAAGGATTTTTGTTTATTGCTCATAACAGCTCTAATATGGTGACTAAACTGTTTGGTGCTAGGTAATACATATTAATTAATATCACACATTGTGTGTACTTTCAAATAAATACAGATCGACATACATATTCTTCCAAAAAATATTTTAATTTTAATAATGATAAAACTGTTACTTAAAAAAATGGAAAATCTCATAAATAAGTGTCTGAAACTTCTTCGACTTCTTACGTGAAGAGTTGCTCAAAGTTTGGTTGCAATGTAATGGTTACATATATGTGCTGCGTTAATTTAAACTTGGTTTATCCTTTAACTTGCTCCGTAAACCACCTGTTGTGACAACATGACACGTGAAGAACAAAATATGACTCTAATAAAAAGTATTTTAATTCAAATATAGAGGGAATTTCACGAATGACAGATGGTTTGTTGCTTCTGCCTGTGTGCTGTGTGTTTGTCTCTAGAATTACTCACGTATAGTACGTACACTGAGAAAAGTTTTAAGTTTGGGATATTAAATTTTACAATATATGCCGAAGATTACACAACAGAACAATTAAATTTTGGTAGGCCATTAAAAATGATCTAGGGATTACTGAACATTAATTAAAATTTAGTTATTCGTTCCCTGCGGAAAATTCATGACGTTAACAAAGAAATTATACAGGTGTCCCAGATAAAACTTCGATAATATTTTGAGAACGGATAGAGATATTGAAATTCGTTAAACGCCATTGTTTTTAATTTGACGGCGGAAGCTTAACTGTGACGTGTACATTGATAGGTTTTTATTTCATTTTCCGACGATAAAAAAATAAGAGTTATGAATATAATCTTCCACGTCAAATCTTTTATGTACCTATCGCCACAGCAATAAATCTAAAGACGTTAAATTTGGGCTGCGAGCTGATCAAAATCAGTAGGCAGGGACGGCTGGTGCCGGAGGGTACAAGGGCACGTGGCCTCCCAAAATTACAACGTCTACAATAGCAAAATAGTAATTTTCATTATTTAAAAAATTATTCGGAAATTTGTGACGTAATTATCAAAACTAATGTTTTTATATTGCTCCACTTGTATAAAATGTATCAAAATTTGCATCCATTTGCATCTAAAGATGTGTGTCTTGGATATATGATATGTTACTGCTGACAGAAACACAGACACTGGAATCATAGCTGATTTAAACTTTTTGTTTACACCGTTGCCATAGAAACCACACGTCCTAGCTATTTCAGGCAATGGGATTGCGGTCCCGTTCTGACAGTGCTCGGCAGGAGTAACTCAATCGCTGGTTTTAATTTTCATGCTGCGCGAGATAGACGTAAAACAGGTATGATAAATATTCTTAGATAACCTTCTCGGTAATACGGCCATTCGAAAACAACTAAACACCGCCTATATTAATAATATTCGGGCACATAACGCAAGGATCGACAAAAATCGCCATATATTACGCCGATTGATAATAAAGTGCATACAATCTTGTGGAGTGTTTGAACTTGCTTTACGTGGACATGATGAAAGTAAGGAACCACAAAATCCAGGTATATTTCGAGGTTTGATTGATTTTACGGCTGCACTCGTAGATGCCATCAACGTAAAATTTTGACCGAAGGCAAAAAGGTAATATGTGGACAAATTCTTTTTTATTTTTATTGAATGTACTTTTGTATTTATTTCCGTCACACAATTTCGTTCCACACCTGTTTTATATCTTCATATTTAACTGATCAATCAAATTGTGTCCCCCCATTTCAAAAGGGCACGAGCCGCCACTGTCAGTAGGGTCTGCAACGTCATATTTGCGATGTACCAAGTTAAGTTTCCCTTTTCAAGCTAAAAACAATGATATTTATATAATTTCAATATCTCTATGCGTTCTCAAGATGTAAGCGGAGTTTTATCTAGAATCTCTATATATAAATTAAACTAAAAAAAAATGTCTGAATAATTTTATTTCATGGATTGTTAGGAACCGTTCCCCTTGTTTCTCAGAGTTTCTGTAAACACAGTTACACAATGATTATTATTAATGTTAATGTTACTTTAACTATTAACAAAATTAAGAGGATATATTCAATATTCATCCTTACAAAAGACTATAAAAAATAAGAAAATAAGATACACAAAAAATAAAACAGTAGAATTTTATTATACTATTATTATTCTTTATTGCATTATTATTGTAAGATTTTTTTGTCCTGTAAAAGTAAAACTACGTTGGCCTGCACATTTCAATAGACTTAAATTCATCCACTGGATTTTTATTTGTGGAGATATTTGACAACATTTGTGTAGTTTCTATTGTTACGTTGAACGGGTATTAAAATCGGCGGGGGTAAAACTCAACAATGTATTTCTTACTAACTCCAATTTACACGACAGCGATTATGTACAGAATAATTCCGACTTGACTGGAATGGATTTGACTAGACTCCTCCCATTGTCTGGACTACACTAATCGCCCCCGACGGTGGTTCTGGTTTGTATTTTTTATGTACGGCAGTTTTTTTCAAGAATACTTGTAGATTAAGAACCTTTGCGATGAATTAATAAAGTATTGTTTTTTTTCCAAAGGTTTTTGTATCTTCAAAAAAAGCGTCTTTCGTAAAATCATCCAAGGACAAAAAAATCTTAAAATAAACCAAGGAATTTTTATTTGTGGAGGTATTTGACAACATTAGTGTAGTTTCATATTGTTACGTTGAACGGGTATTAAAATTTTTTGCGCATGTTTAGTAAACATTCTGTATAATGAATTTAGATCACGATAACCCTAAAAGTATGCGCTTTCGTATACACGGTGTCTGAAAATTTTCATAACTTATTATGGTGCTGTGAATTTAAAGAATTTTTGTCTTTTGCCGCCTGGTTAAAATAAAAATCAGTTGTTAAAACAAGATAAAATTAATTAGACAACACACAATACAATTTTTGGTACTATGTATAAGCAAAATTTCCTTCTACTAGGGTATGCACTCTGTGACGATGATTTGTTTTTTGAAGAAAATTTTAATCCAATAAAAAATTTAATCACATCGACCTTGCGATTATGTAATAAGAAAGGAAAAAATCAGAGATTTGAAAAATTGCTTTTTGTGCTTTTGCTTTGTTTGCTTTTTTTCGCGCTAAAATAAAACTTGATCAAAATGTGTTATAAATTTCATTAAAAAATAAAAAATGCGTGTCAAATACAGAAAAAAAAACATAATTAAAGAACGTCCTATTATAATATCAAAAATAAATAACATAATGTGAAAAGAATTTTTTCTTCACTGTTCTATGAAAAATGTAATGTCATCAGTAGAAAAAAAAGTACAAAGGATTTTTTTATAGTCATTGTATCAAGTTTTAAATTTTATGGCAACTTAATATTGCTGTCTATTATAGTTGGTGCAAAAGAAACAAAATTCTAAAGCATTGCACCAACATTTTTGTCATCCAGACCGCATTAATTGCCAAGTTTTCGTTTAGAAAACTTGGTTTTCTGTACTTAATGTACACATGGATATATTTTTTGTTTTTATTTTTTTTTTTTTTTGTAAAACAGTTTTTACGGTTTAAATTACAATTTTTATCAAAATCAAAATCCGCCACTGTTTATAACTAAGATTTTTCCTTGTAAACAATTCATTCGTTTCTCGGTGTTCGTGTCAGTTCATAAAAAATGGATTCTGAGAGTGATTTTGAACAAAATATTCGACAAAGAATGCTATATGAAGCAAAAGCAGAAAACACAAAAGGAACAAATATATTTATTCGGGAAACAAGCGGCAAAGATTACATAGTTATTAATAAAGGTAGCGTCCATCAATCGGTTTGGCACTGACATTTCGAAGCCATCGTATTATTTATCAATACGACGACTATCAAGAACACATGTTACAATTTTTCATGTGTTAAAATACGACGATTCTGTCTGTGTGGTTTCTAATAATGAAATATTGATGTGGGAGAATATAATCTTTATACACTGTGCGTCATTTGTAAAATGTAAAACTTACGAAGGGACATAAAAATCACTAGTTGATTTATTGTGCAGACCAGCCATCCACCTTATCTATAAAAATAATATTTTACTGTCAATAATTATCCCGAATTGGTTGTTAAATTGGGCTTAGTCGAGGATCGTCGGTTGGGTTTAATGCTTCAGATTTATCGACTTTGTGTCATAGTTACAGTTGGCCTCTCTATCTGAAAGACAAATATCATCATCTATTTACCGAACTGACAAAATTTGAAGTTACCATTTTCAGGAAATATACTTGAGAAAAAAGTTTGCGATCGAACGAAGCCGGAAGTATGTCTCATTATTTAATATACTTAGACTGTTCCCTAACTGGCTACGAACTGAGTGTGTTTTATCGATTACGTGTTGAAGTTTTTGCATTTTAAGAGTGAGATTCAGGCGAAAAGCAGAAATTACGTCCGCAGGTAAAAAATTATACTGAAAAAAGTACAACGCGAAAGAGTTCATTAATCTGTATATATCATGAGTAGACAGCGGATTTCTGTCGGGCTACGTCACGATTATAGGTGGGGACGCGCTGCATCGCCGGGACTCAGTAGCGGGTGATAGGTAATCACTGAATTTAATGTCACTTGATTCCATAAATACAATTAACGATTTATTAATCAAACGGCTAAGTAAATGAGAACTGGAATTAACAGCAGAGTGCAACGAAGCAACGTTATTCTAATCTCAAATAAACGAAGTGCAGCCGGTAACTGCAATGAATTCCCATCCCGTACGAGCCGTACCGAGTTTGGCCTTGTCTAGCCCGACAGAAATCCGCTCCCTAATCATGAGAAAAATATTTTTGGTATAGAACAAAAAATCATTCTAGTTAAGATAGATGTAACACTTCCGAGGCCATTGACTCACAAGTCTTACGTTATGTGAAACGTACGAATGTTACGTTGGTATTTGGTTTCCATTCAAGTTCCAAAATCGTGGCGGCAGCAATCCTCTACAAAGTGAGGTGTTCTCTGTGTTCAGAAATAATGAAGAAAAGTTTGACACAGTTAAATCTCATCTCACCGCAGACTATTGTTTTCTATCTGCCAACCCAAACTGAAAATAGCGTTCTAAGGACAATTCTACCGAATGCATCATTGACGGTTTTTTTTAAATGACGTCATTATGTTTTTGATGGGGATACATTAAAATATTAATTTTGACATGTACAGTGTCCCAATCTTAATATTAGTGTGTTTTTTATGATAATCGATCAGATAGAACAGTCCATATCTTTTTACGATGTGCTAGTTATAAACAATTAAAATGTAAAAGCGTAATATTAAAACGCAAGCAATTTCCTTTCTTAAACATATGATTATCAAACCACAGATAAAGCAGCAAACTACACGCACACGTCCGGTGATATTTACTAGAAAAATGGGAATGACGTCAATGGTCATTATCTTTCAGGATGGGATGAATAAATAAATTATAATGTTTTACGATTTCTGATTTATTATTATAACACTTTAAATTTTTTATAACATTATAAAATATAGACAATACATATTAGACTGAGATGGGAGCCTTGAGGAACCACCTGATGAAACGTGACGTGAGTTTGATTTATTCCATTGATTTCTACAAATTGTTTTGTACCGGTCAGGTACGACTCAAACTATGTTTAAAGGAGATTCCCAATACCCAGGCGATTTAATGTCAAGAATGTCAAGATCAATCTTTTTATGTTCACCCGAGTAAACGCGTTTGACAAATGAGCATAAACACTTCACAACCACTTTCCAAGCTATTTAACACATAATTAGTACACAGAAAGAGATTCGTCATGGTTGAACGGCCCTTTATAAAACCATGTTGTTCGTCAGTTGTTATTTGTCGTGCATGAAACGAAATAATATATAGAATTTAACACTTAGAAATAAATGACAACAGCGAAACAGTTCTATAATCTGAGAACTAGTTGAAATCGACACGTTTGGCACAATTCCTAATAATTGTAAAGATAAGTGCACGAAATTCTTTAAAAAATTCTACATAATTATTAGCACATTCCCTAAAAAAAAATCATAGGACTTTAGTTTCTAGAACTTTTTATTCTTTTCAATTACGAATTTTTTGGAAAACTTTCTCCCACACTTAATATATTGTGATGAAAAATGGCGTATATCCTCGGTGATACTTACGTTGTTAAGAAGACTTTGAACAACTGGAAAAAATTGGTTAAAAAAATTTTTGGACCAAATTTTTGAAAATATTAAACTTCAAAGTTGAAAAATTAACTTGGCATTCCGGAAATATTTCAATACATTTTAACTGATAATTAAAAATTCTTATAAAAATTGCCAAAAACGACCTCTGTCGACAGTAAAAAATAACGTTGCAATTAAACAATGCAGTTCATCAAAACAAATCAGAATTACTAAATTAATTCTTCAAATTTGCCGTAAAATATTTTGAAAATTTTGGTGCAGGGATTTTTTTAACCATTTCTTTCGAGTTCTTCAAAGCCTTCGTAACAACGTACCATCGGTCATATACGTCATTTTTTCATCACCCTGTAAACGCTAGGTAATCTAATATTTTATGTGTTCTTTTATGTATCACGTGAGCACTTTTACTCGAAGTATGGGTGCTAAAATAAAAAAAAAGTTCAGGTAAAAATGTTCTCCTTTTAGAGATAAAAATTATTAAAATTTATGTCCAAATTCGTCTTTCGTTTTTATAGCAACAAAAGGGTCTCTTATTTTTTTATTATTGTTACGGTTGCTAGGATTTACTACAATAAATTAATTTTACCTATTTATGCTTCAGTAGCGTCTAAAAAGGTTGGATAGGGGTGAATTTTCCCCTTATAATTTTGATAATACAAAATAAGTTTTTCAAGAGTTCGCGAAGAACTGTCAATTTTGTTGTAGGTACCTTTCAATAACACCCTGTATAATATGGAAGACTGTATTAAACCACTTCTGCTGATCATATTAAAGCCACTTGCATGAATTTCAATTTGGTTGCCGCCATTGTAGGTAATTTAGTAAAATTTAAAAAAATTAGAAAACTGCTTTATTATGCACAGATCTAATTAGTATTAGTGAAATCATTTCGTGAAAACGCAGCTTATAAATTATCATGACATAATTAACTATTTAAACGCAATTAATATTATTTATAATCTTTAAATACGATAAGCATTAATATATCATAACTCAACCGAAAAGCGGTTTCCCACAAACACGAAGTTACTAAAAACAAATCAATTTATTCAAACGTTGTTAAGCCTGGAAACAGTAGTAGTATATATTTGCTCTTGTTGGCAATTGATGTCCACATTGTATGTATAAAAATTTCAGTTGATCACATTATAGCCACTTTGACTTCAACAGATCGCTAGTATTTGTTCTGTTGTGTTGTTTTATTGAAACCAGTTGAAGTCTTTTTTACAACTAAGATTTTTATTTCTCGCTAGATTTACGTAATAAGTCAAATGTTTTCACGTTGTCGATGTCGCCGGGGAAATTCCAAACCAGGTGTATACGGGATAAATCCGTCTTAGATGTCGCCTATGAAGCTAAAATTTCCAAACTAGTCACGTAACACCTAATCAGGGTTAAGGAAAATAATCAAAAAGAGCTCCCACCACCTTGCGTCTCCATCCCTTGGCCCATAGTCCCATATCCCCCTCCGCCATCGTATTTCGTGTCTTTTTACCTCGTTACGCAACCGAAAACCCCCTAGGAGATCACGCTTTAAAAATATCAAAGACAAGAAGATATGATCTTAACTGATGAACACGAAGTAATAATGAAAGAACGGCATTCCAAGAACTTACTAAAATTAACGAAGTTTGAAAAAAAAAGGACAACGGTGGTCGGAAAGGTGGAAAAATAGGAACTAGGAGGAGACGACATAACGCCAGAAATGATCAAATTTATGGAAAAAAGTGAAGAGACTAAATTCTGGTAACTACTATCATTTTTATAACGCAGATGGAGTTGTAAAAGTACGTGATTTTTTAAAACCCCTATAAATAATAATTATTGGTCGAGGGATGTCGGCAGTTGAATTGAAGACGGCTGTTTCCACACGTCTCTAACAAATTAACAAATTATATAGTGCACCAACAAGAATAGTGGTTTTACGATTTTGACTTCTTCGCCACCCTTGTCAACTAATAATGCAGCTTATTAAATGCAAACTTAAATAGCGGCTCTTTGTTGTATTTGACTGGCAGGATTCTCCTAAACTGGAGCGGCTTATCATTGGCGGCTGCTCTTTGTACACAAACGAGAGGGTTAGAAAATAACAACTTTTTAATCGAAATGCCTTGAAAAGAATTATTAATATTGCTTTATATTATTTAAATTTTTACTATCATACCTTATCTGATGGGAGAGACACATGAGAAATTTTTGCCATCAAATAATTACAAGATAGCGCCAAAGTTTGTGTATACGGTCTCAATTTTGCTGTTATCGAGTAGGCTTGGACGCTTACCCTATAGGCAGTGGAGCGCACGTTATCATTCCATCTGTTCGGTAAACGGATTGCAGTGAAAAAGGCAGCAGATAGCAGCACAGAATGTTCCAAAACTGGCTCAATATAGAAAAATTGGAAGTCTACGTACATGGAAGTAAGAGGATTACACCGAAAGATAGAAACATTTAGTACTAAATAACTAAAAAATTGATCGAAGATTATTTGGAGAGAACTTTCCACGCCTCTGAAGTACAGCCCAATAAAAAATTCCGCTTCTTTGGAACTCTATAAAGTAAAAACCAGTGGCGTAAAAATAACACTCCCGCGGCTTTTTTGACTTGAATTTTTCAATTTTTCGACTTGCAATTTTTTGACTTTTCAAGCTTAAATTTATCAGTTTTTCAACTTTCCAATCTTTGAATTTTTCTGTTTTTAGATGTTACAATTTTTCGATTTGAGTTTCTCGAGTTTTCAATTTTTAATCTTTCAATCTTTTGGTTTTTCTACATTCTGATTTTATAATTTTTCTTTTTTTAATGTGAAATTTATAAATTTTTAGATTTTTCAATTTTTCGATTTGCAGTTTTTCTAGTTTTCATTTTAAATATGTACCTAATAATAATGTAATTTTTACAATTTTTCCATTTTTCTGTTAATCGATTTTAAAATTTTCGATTTACACATTCGATTTTTCTATTTTTCGATTTTTAATTTTTCAATTTCTCGACATTTATATTTTTCAAATTTTCCATATTTCAACGTTACAGTTTTTCGACTTTACAAATTCTAGGTTTTCCAATTTTTCGATGCGACTCGTTTTTTTTTTCTTTCGAACTTTTCGATTCATTTCAAACTGTAAAAGTTAAAAATCAAAAATGCTAAATCGAAAAAGGATAAAATGAAAACTTTGACAAATCTAAAAGCTGAAAATCAAGAACTTAAAAAATTGAAGGAACGAAAAATTGAAAAATCGAAAGATTAAAAATTGATAAAATTTTTATTTTTTTTGTTTCTGCAAGTTTTCAAGTTTAAATTTATCGGTTTTTCAATTTTCCAATCTTTGAATTTTTCTGTTTTTCGATATTACAATTTTTCTGTTTGAGTTTCTCGAGTTTTCAATTTTTTATCTTTCAATTTTTTGCTTTTTCAACATTCTGATTTTCTAATTTTTCGATTTGCAATTTTTCTAGTTTTCATTTTAAATATGTACCTAATAATCAATGTAATTTTTACAATTTTTCCATTTTTCTGTTAATCGATTTTAAAATTTTCCATTTACATATTCGATTTTTCTATTTTTCGATTTTTAATTTTTCACTTTCTCGACATTTAATTTTTCAAATTTTCCATATTTCAACGTTACAGTTTTTCGACTTTACAAATTCTAGGTTTTCCAATTTTTCGATGCGATTCGTTTTTTTCTTGCCTTCGAACTTTTCGATTCATTAATTTTTATTTTTTTTCGATTTTTACGTTTCTCAATTTTGAGCTTTTCAGTGTTTCAATTTTTCGTTTCTTAAGGTCAGTTCAGATTTGCGATGTTTTGATTTTGCGCTTTCTCGATTTTGCAATTTTCCTTTTTTGGTTTTTCGATTTTTCAACTTTTCTAATAAAAAAAAAAAGAAAAAATTGAGAAACTGTAAAAATTAAAAATCAAAAATGCTAAATCGAAAAAGGTTAAAATGAAAACTTTGACATATCTAAAAGCTGAAAATCAAGAACTTGAAAAATTCAAGAAACGAAAAATTGAAAAACCGAAAGATTAAAAATTCTGAAAATTTTTATTTTTTTTGTTTCTGCAATTTTTCGAGTTTTAAGTTTAAATTTATCAGTTTTCAATTTTCCAATGTTTGAATTTTTCATTTTTCGATTTTTCAACTTTTCTAATAAAAAAAAAATTATAAAGGTTTAAAATTAAAAATGCAAAATCGAAAAAGGATAAAATGAAAACTTTAACAAATCTAAAAGCTGAACATCAAGAACTTGAAAAATTGAAAAACCGAAAGATTAAAAATTGAGAAAATTTTTATTTTTTTGTTTCTGCAATTTTTCGAGTTTTCCAATCTTTGAATTTTTCTGTTTTTAGATGTTACAATTTTTCGATTTGAGTTTCTCGAGTTTTCAATTTTAATCTTTCAATCTTTTGGTTCTTCAACTTTCTGATATTATAATTTTTCTTTTTTCAATGTGAAATTTATAAATTTTTGGATTTTTCGATTTCTCGATTTGCAATTTTTCGGTTTCTCAGTTTCAGATTTTTCAATTTTTTGGTTCTTTAGTTTTTGATTTGAAATTTTTGTAATTTGCATATTAAATATGTACCAAATAATAATTCTAATTAATAAAAATTTCACCTTCAATATTTTACGACGTTACAATTTTTCCATTTTCAGTTAATGGATTTTAAAATTTTTCATTTATTCTATTTTCCATTTTTCATATTTTCGATCTTGCAACGTTACAGTTTTTCGACTTCACAATTTCATTAATTTTTTTCGATTTTTACATTTCTCAATTTCAAGCTTTTCAGTATTTCAAGTTTTCGTTTCTTCAGGTCAGTTCAGATGTGCGATGTTAGGATTTTCCACTTTTTTGATTTTGAAATTTTTCTTTTTTCGGTTTCTCGATTTTTCTAATAAAAAAAAAATTGAAAAACTGTAAAATTGAAAAATCAAAAATGCAAAATCGAAAAAGCACAAAATGAAAAGTTTGAAAAATGTAAAAACTGAAAATCAAGAACTTGTAAAATTGAAGAAACGAAAAATTGAAAAATCCCAAGATTAAAAAACGTAAAAACGTGTAAAATCGAAATTTTGAAAATTAATGAAATTAGAAAATCGGATAATTGAGAAATCCAAAAATTGCAAAATTGAAAAATTTAAAAACTGGAAAATCGAGGAATTGACAAAATCAAAAAATTGTGATAAATGGAAAATCTAAGAAAAGGGAAAAAAAGAAAAATTGCGATATCAAAAAATTGATTACTCTAAAAATGATAAGATATGTATGTAATCTTAAAGTAAATGTGCTACGCCTTGGTTTCACGTGAGTTTTTCGATTACAAAATTTTGTGACGATGTTATCAACATTTTTTGCAAGGACGCGTATATCTATCAATTTGGATAAATCCATTGTAATACTAATTATAACACTACTGTATTCCCATATTTTATCAATATAATAAACTGTTAAAATCGTTAATTTTTTAAGTACAGATCCATAATATTTTGTATATTTCAGAGAGGATTTATTCGTCAAAATTTTGGGGTGGGAGGGGATAAACGAATAAATTTTGATTAACGATTTACCATTAAAACTTCAGAGCATTCGGTTTTGCAGTTTCAAAATTAAATTTTGATTTTTTTTTAAATTGAGGTCTTGGGTAAAAACTCAACACGTATTCATACACCCCAACTGCAGGAATATTTTATAAAATTAAAAACAAAACATGTGCTTCCAATTTTGCAAATTTTTGGTTAGCGTTTTACCATCTACATGACAGTCCTCATATACATACAAACGGTCCAATAGTTTTGAAGATAATCTGTCTAATAAAAATTTCGACAGACATACGGAAACGGGAGGCCTATCTTTTCATACTCTAGGGGTCATGAAAGGTTGACAAATCAGAAGAGTAGGAAGTTGATTACAATATTTCCTTAGCTTACGCTCGGGAAGAAACAAGATAAATATGTCACAAATAAATAACTGAAATATGTCACAAATAAATAACTGAAGCTTTGACAGCGGTTAAAGTTCTGGACGTCCACGTATGCAAATTTCAGTGGGACAAGTCGCACACAAGATTGCGTAAAGCAACTCAGGTTTCTTTTGACAACAGACTTTAAATTGTTGTTGTCGAAGCGAAATGTCCAAACCGGGCCACCCGGTATATTATAACCGCACATGCCCGTGTCAGATGTCGCCTACGAAGGTAAAATTTCCAAACCAGTCACGTAACACTTCGTCAGAGTTGAGGAAAATAACCAAAAAGAATTCCCACGACCTTGCGTCTCCGTCCCTTGGCCCATAGCCCCATATCCCATCCGCCCCCTCCGCCAGCGTATTTCGTGTGTTTTCACCTCGTTACGCAACCGAAAACCCCCTCGGACCGTGCGCAGGCGCGTCGCTGCGCTCAGCTAAAATCCAGACATCTAGGTATCCAAAACAAGTGCTCTCGCGACAAAAGAACAGATTTTCCGAGCGGAAATAAACAACCGCATGCTATGATCAGCGCGGAAAACGCGTTCGGGTGCAATATTGTTACGTTACCGACATGTTCGAGCCGATGTCAGCAAAGGATTAGGACGAACAAACGAGGTACGTAGAATGTTTTGTGTGTGTCGGTGCGGTGTTGTCTTGTCCGACCCGGCGTGGCCTTGAAACCGTATTTTCAACATTTTGTTGGCCTAGGCCAGGGCCTACTTTCGGTTTCGTTGCCGCGATCAGTCCCCGTATTTTTAGGCGAAGTAGGCGGCGAGCGGCACTTGTTCTACGTTCTACCCTCCGAACGCTTATCGCGCCTAATCGCAGTCGGCGGTGCATTGCTCCTCGATTACGCTCGTTTTACGTTGCACGGCCGTCTTGATTCGGCGAAGAGAAAGTCGTCGCACGAAAACGTACAGCGTACAGTTTTCGACTTCGAGACGTAAATATACAGGTGTCTTCGAAAAGCGCTGTTGGCGCGCCGATTTTCCGGTTTCGCTTTCGATGACTGTCTTTGTCTAAGCGCGCTCGGGTTTTAATGTCGGGGTAATGAAGGGACCAGGAATGATACCTTGCCGCCCCCTCGCTGATCAAGAAGGGGATGGCAACCAGATGAATTAAATTGTTTTCGTGCGCGGAGTTGGCGGTGAACTGTGTGTTGGCTCTGTTGAGAAATTTCGGCGGTGACAGTGAAAAAAACAAAGTTATGTAAGTTTGTTTGGAAGAGAAATGTGTGAAGTGCAGTAGACATTAGTTTTCATTATCTGGTTCTTATCATCGGAGGTGACGTCATTTGTTTTGTACGCTTGTAGTAGCATAGGAGTGAAAAGTTACGGTGCGGTACCGCGCAATTGACATGTGTTAACAAGAGTGACAAGTTTCGACAAGAAATGTGACGTTTCGTAAACACAACACACTCGATTGTTACAGGAGAAGAAAAGACAGTGTAAGATTTTTACCTCAAGTCCATTGAAAGAGTAGATATAAAGTGTGTAATTTTAGCTTCCATTGATCAAAAAAACAGTGTCGGGTTTATTCTGTAGTAAACACTGAAAGTTACGACACGTCAGTGGTTCTGTACACCTGAGTGTGTGAGCGAGCACAATACTTCGCTTATAGTTAAAGATGACACTTGTGATTAAATAAATTTATTTAAAATTGTTTGCCTTGAATTGACAGAAATAAAATGAAAACCAATTTGAATTTAATCACCATGGGTTCCAGTCATTTTGCATTGAACAGAACTGTTACATAATCGTTTCCATATCATTGACCAAATAGTATTCTAGTAACCTCCGTCAACCAACATTGGAAGTGTTGTGTACTATTTTAAACTGTATAAACAGATATACCCCTCCTTTTAAACTTTTCATTCATATTCTTACTTCAGCACATTTAGTATCGAAGGAACATTGTCAGCATGCCATTTTAGATAAAATTTGACTTTCAGATACTGTATTATACTTCCATTACTTTGCTGCTTATATACATAAAACCTTGAGTAATGGTTCCTTCGCCGTTGAAGCCTAAAAAGTACGAATTGGTAGTTAAAATATTGTTGTTACAAGTGCGTTAAGTAAAGGTGGCAATGTCTAGAATATAAAATATGAGGTGTATTACTATTATCGTGTAGAAAAGGGTAAAAAAATTGTCTCATCATCGGCACCTCAGAATTGTTCATAGCAAATATTATTTAAATTTTTTCTGCACCAGTGGTTTATGAATCCGTTTTATTTTAATTTACGGGATGATCATAAAAAAATAAAATTCGCAAGTTCGAGAGCAGTTCTGCCTCAATCAATTTCTTTTTTATGATACCTGCACTGTGACCAGAGTTTTAACAACATTTTTCTTGATTTGGTGAGATAATTAAGTTTGGCCAAAATACTTTTAAATTGTCTGTTTTCCCTACATGGTGTCTCATCACTGTCTATTAAAACCTATTGTTCGCTTGAATTTTATGAGCACATAAAAAATTAGCGTTAAGATAACGCCAGCAGATCTGGCACTTGATAAATAATTTTTTTGGAGTCCTCAACCGTAAATAAATAACAGTTTTCTAGGTAGCCAATCTCAAAGTTTGCAATATAGCGGCCGTTAGCTTAAGTAGTTCACGAATCTTTTTCTAAAATGTTATGAACTCGAGACAGTTGCGGGTTGGGGTACCTACTTTTTTAAAAAGTTTAAAGGTAATGGGAAATCAGGGGCGGATGGGACCTGGTGAACCAGCGTGGGAAAAATTTAGAGCGGAGCCTGAAAGGCTGAAATTTTATTTCATTTAAAAGTGTATAAAATTTGGATTCGGACATCGACCTTTGGTGTACTACGGCTACTCTCGCCTCAGAAAAATTCCCGATTTTCAGATGGTGCCACCCACTGCTGCCCGTCATGTCTTGTTTTTCAAATAATTTGAAAGAATTTCGGGGATCCCTCGTCTTGAGTTAAAAATAATTAGAAAGAATCTTGGGGACCCCTTGTGTTTTGTTTTTGAAGTAGTTTGAAAGAATCTCGGGGACCCCTTGTGTCTTGTATTTGTAAGAATCTCTGGGACTACTTGCGTATAGTTTTTGAAGTAATTTGAAAGAATCCTGGGGATTTTTCTCTATATTGTTTTTGAAGTAGTTTATTAGAATCTCGGGACCTTTTGTGTTTTGTTTTTAAAGTGCATAATTTGAAAAAATCTTGGGAACTCCTTGTGTTTTGTTTTTGAAGTACGATAGTTTAAAAGAATCTTTGGGACCCGCTGTGGGTCTTGTTTTTGAAATAATTTGAAAGAATCTCGGGGATCCCTCGTCTTGTTTTTAAAGTAATTTTAAAGAATCTTGGGGACCCAATGTCTTTTGTTTTTGAAGTAGTTGGAAAAAATCTTGGGGATCCCTTGTATCTGGTTTTTGAAGTAGTTTTGAAGAATCTCGGGAATATTCCTGTGTACTGTTTTTAAAGTATTTGAAAGAATCTTGGGAATCTTTCTGTGTGTTGCTCTTGATGCAATTTATTAGAATCTCGGAACCCTATATGTTTTGTTTTTGAAGTAGTTTGAAGGAATCTCGGAGACCCCCTGTGGGTTTTGTTTTTGAAATAATTTGAAAGAATCTCGGGGACCCCTTGTGGCTGGTTTTTGAAGTAGTTTGAAAGAGTCTGGGGGAACCCGTTTGTCTTTGTTTTGAAATAATTTCAGAGAATCCCGGGGACCCTTCGTCTTGTTTTTAAAGTAATTTGAAGGGATCTTAGGGATCCCTTGTGTTTCGTTTTTGAACTAGTTTGAACGAATCTCGGAGATCACATATCTTGTTTTTGAAGTAATTTGAAAGAATTCTGGAGATTTTTATGTATATTGTTTTTGAAGTAGTTTTTTAGAATCTCGGGACCCTTTTTGTTTTGTTTTCAAAGTATATAATTTGAAAAACTCGTGGGGACTCCTTGTGTTTTGTTTTTGAAGGAAGTAGTTTGAAAGAATCTCGGGAATATTTCTGTGTATTGTTTTTGAAGTAATTTGAATCTCGGGAATCTTTCTGTGCGTTGTTTTTGATTCAATTTATTAGAATCTCGGGGCCCTTTATGTTTTTTTTTTGAAGTAGTTTAAAAGAATCTTTAGGACACGCTGTGGGTCTTATTGTTGAAATAATTTGAAAGAATCTCGAGGATCCCTCGTCTTGTTTTTAAAGTAATTTGAAAGAATCTTGGGGACCCAATGTCTTTTATTTTTGAAGCAGTGTGAAAGAATTTTAGGGATCCCTTGTGTCTGGTTTTTGAAGTAGTTTTAAAGAATCTCGGGAATATTCCTGTGTACTGTTTTTGAAGTATTTGAAAGAATCTAGGGAATCTTTCTGGGCTTTGCTCTTGATGCAATTTATTAGAATCTCGGGGCCCTATATGTTTTGTTTTTGAAGTAGTTTGAACGAATCTCGGAGATCACATACCTTGTTTTTGAAGTAATTTGTATAATCTCTAGGACAACTTGTGAATAGTTTTTGAAGTAATATGAAAGAATCTCGGGGACCCCTTGTGTCTGGTTTTTGAAGTACATAGTTTGAAAGAGTCTGGGGGAGCCCGTTTGTCTTTGTTTTGAAATAATTTCAGAGAATCCCGGGGACCCTTCGTCTTGTTTTTAAAGTAATTTGAAAGGATCTTAGGGATCCCTTGTGTTTCGTTTTTGAACTAGTTTGAACGAATCTCGGAGATCACATACCTTGTTTTTGCAGTAATTTGTATGAATTTCTAGGACAACTTGTGAATAGTTTTTGAAGTAATTTGAAAGAATTCTGGGGATTTTTCTGTATATTGTTGTTGAAGTAGTTTTTTAGAAACTCAGGACCCTTTGTGTTTTGTTTCTAAAGTACATAATTTGAAGTAGTTTGAAAGAATCTCGGGAATATTTCTGTGTATTGTTTTTGAAGTAATTTGAATCTCGGGAATCTTTCTGTGCGTTGTTTTTGATTCAATTTATTAGAATCTCGGGGCCCTCTATGTTTTGTTTTTGAAGTAGTTTAAAAGAGTCTTTGGGACCCGCTGTGGGTCTTGTTGTTGAAATAATTTGAAAGAATCTCGGGGATCCCTCGTCTTGTTTTTAAAGTAATTAGAAAGAATCTTGGGGATCCCTTGTGTCTGGTTTTTGAAGTAGTTTTAAAGAATCTCGAGAATATTCCTGTGTACTGTTTTTGAAGTATTTGAAAGAATCTCGGGAATCTTTCTGTGTGTTGCTCTTGATGCAATTTATTAGAATCTCGGAACCCTATATGTTTTGTTTTTGAAGTAGTTTGAAGGAATCTCGGAGACCCCCTGTGGATTTTGTTTTTGAAATAATTGGAAAGAATCTCGGGGACCCCTTGTGTCGGGTTTTTGAAGTAATTTGAAAGAATCTCGGGAATATTTCTATGTATATTTTTTGAAGTAATTTGAAAGAATATCGGTATTATTTCTGTGCGTTGGTCTTGATGCCATTTTTTAAAATCTCGGGGCCTTTTCTGTTTTGTTATTGAAGTATTTGAAAAAATCTCGGGGACCACTTTTGTCTGGTTTTTGAAGTAGTTAGGAAGAATCTCGGGAATCTTTCCGTGCGTTGTTTTTGATGCAACGGAAACAACAGGGCTCTTTATGTTTTGTTTTTGAAGTAATTTAAAAGAATCTTTGGGACCCCCTGTGGGTCTTGTTTTTGAAATAATTTGAAAGAATCTCGGGGAGCCCTCGTTTTGTTTTTAAAGTAATTAGAAAGAATCTTGGGGACCCAATGTCTTTTGTTTTTGAAGTAGTTTGAAAGAATCTCTGGAATATTCCTGTGTACTGTTTTTGAAGTATTTGAAAGAATCTCGGGAAACTTTCTGTGCGTTGCTCTTGATGGAATTTATTAGAATCTCGGGGTCCTATATGTTTTGTTTTTGAAGTAATCTCGGAGACCCCCTGCTGGTTTTGTTTTTGAAATAATTTAAAAGAATCTCGGGGACCTCTTGTGTCTGGTTTTTGAAGTAGTTTGAAAGAATCTCGGGAATATTTCTAGGTATTGTTTTTGAAGTAATTTGAAACAGCCTCGCGGAGCCCCTGTTTATCTGGTTTTTGAAATAATTTGAAAGAATTTCGGGAATCTTTCTGTGCGTTGTTTTTGATGCAATTATAAGAATCTTGGGGCCATTTATGTTTTGTTTTTAAAGTAGTTTAAAAGAGTCTTGGAGAGCCTCTGTCTTGTTTTTGAAATAATTTAAGAGAATCCCGGGGACCCCTCGTCTTCTTTTTGAAGTAATTTGAAAGGATCTTAGGGATCTCTTGTGTTTCGTTTTTGAACTAGTTTGAAAGAATCTTAGAGATCCCTTATCTTGTTTTTGAAGTAATTTGTAAGAATCTTGGGGATTACCTGTATTTTGTTTTTGAAGTAATTTGAAGTTCCGTGATCAGGGGCGAATGGGACCTGCTGAACCACCGCATTAAAATTTTAAACCGGTGCCTGAATAAAGACCTAAATTTTACTTCATTTAAAACTATATAAAATTTGGATTTGGACACCGACGCTCGTTCTACTGTACCACGCTACTGGTGCGTCTGAAAGTTTTCCGAAAAAAATATATAAAGAGATTGCATAAATCTATTTACTTCGACGCACAAATGTGTTATGTTAATTAAATGGACAAAAGTTGCTAGGCGCTTTATATTTTTTTGTTAAAAGAATGCCAAGAATCGATGTTTCCAGATGCCCGAGAAAGTTTATTAAAAACTATTTTACACAAAGGTCCAATAATTGTTAACGAATTCTGCAAAATTTTACGATTCAAGTCAATGGCGGGATAGAAATTATCTTTGGTAAAATGGACAATATTGGGTAATTAGTACCCTAGGTCAAGTATTATAAATATAATTTTTAAGGAAGGCAGTTTTTAAACTCCGAACGTGTGCGGTCTTAAAATATAAAATAGTACGTCTCTAGTTTCGATTTATCTGTCGTCTGTTATCAATTTTATTAGCCAGATCATTTCCAAAACTACTGAACTGATATTGTAAAATTTGAGACGTATGAAACGCTATTCAAAATTTATTTTATTTTTTATTTATTTGATCATGACATTATCTCAAAATTTTGTTAAGTAAATTTCTTTTAAGATGTGCCAACAATATGGTTCTATATCGTTTTTTGAATTTGTGTATGTAAATTTTGAAAATTCTATTATTTAACTTAGAAATTTCAAAAGCGATTGTTTTGAAATTTTGCACACCAGTTGAGATTGTCATGAATATGGTAATTTCCTAGTCAGAATTCATCTACCTATGCTTTTCAAAAATATCCCGGAAAATATTTTGTTTTATATTAGTGGTTAGTTAAAAACGCGTCATCTAATTTTCTCTAAATTCGGCAAATATAGTACTGTTATTATTAGTATTACACGGAACGTATCAATAGTAAGCATTTATCCCCTCGAAGAAGTGATGACGTCACCAAAAATTTGTAAATAAATTCGCACGTTAAACTTACAGCCTTTTGCCTATGCTAGCCTGGAAGTTTAAAGTTCGAAGCTTTAACGAAAAGCGTACGGAGTAAGTTTGTCGTACTAATTCTATATATTATACACCCCAAAAAATTATACTGGATGAAATTATGATGATACGCGTAGAACCAGAAACGCGTATTAGTACACCTCTAAATGTAGAACCAATTTTTCTTTATGTGGTTGGCGTAGCTTTATATTACTGTAACATCACTGCCCTTGAACTTCATGTGTCGTAAATGCCTTCTTTTTAGTTTTGCGAACAACCGAATAAGGTAGTCTATCACAACTTTCAGAATCAATAAACTGGAGTGAGGGTGTAAAAGTGTCATTTCTGCTGCCTCATTTGATATTAAAGCACCGCGTTAGTCACAAAGTGACTATAACATTATAATAAACAGATAAAAACGTATCTCTTCAACATGAAGGAAATTAACTGAGGATGGTCGCAGGAAGTCATTGAATTATGCATGGTTGCATTTTGAATGGGTTTTATTCTTGTGAAGTAATTGTTACAGCTTGAAAAGCTGACAATTCGAATAACAAATGGTTTTCATAAATTTGTGAATAAATTTAAATGTCTTTACAGAAAAATTTGCACTTGATAATAATTAATTATACAGATTACAGGTTTTGAGGATTCAGTACAGTGTATTTACTAACTTCTTCCAGTCGCTTTGGCATGTACTATACTCCAGACAAGTGGTATAATTATTCTTCTGGTCCCTAAGGAAGAAGTTGGAGTTGAAGTGTGTGGGTAATTGAAGGGATGACTTTGCTCAGACCGAATAGTCCAAACATGGAAAAAAACAACGACGAGAAATAAGGAAATAATTACATAAAAAATTTAAAAATTATCTTTTCTAAATTTTAAACTCGGTACGGTTTGCCATATAATTAATCCATTTGTCGGCAAGACATCCCAACTGTACTCTCGTATTATAATCAGAGCGTGATCATAAATAGAACTTCTCGAGTTGATGCACAAAGTGTGTGTTTCATGTTATGTGCAGGCATTTGTCTATTATTTTAGATCGTTGTGCACAGAATTTATGCTTGTAAATGAATACATCTGCCACCTTTTGTACTTAACTGAAAATAAACTGTTAAGTAGTCACCTACTCAAACGAGGGTTTATTGAAGGAGCAATAATTTGTTTTTTGAAGTGGGACGGACGTTTATTCTTGTCAGTGAGCATCAATAAAGTTCGTAATGTGATCGTACACTCCCGCAACACAATTAATTTTTACAATAGTGGTATTGCAATTGACCATAGCAAAGTATCTTAAAAATGAGGTGTCTATCATTTATCACGGACCATTGTAAGAAGAGAATGTTCCATAGTGGATGTTATTTAAATTTTGTAAAATAATATACTCCTACACCTGTGGCGAATGAATCCGTTTTATTTTTCACCATTGACATTCAGATTTTTGGAAAAAAATAACTTTAAAATTGTAAAACCGATTGCTCTAAAATCTTTCAAACGTTTTACAGTTATTATAAGCAAATCATGGTAAATCATTAATTTACTTGTTTTTTCCTAGTCTACAGTTGTACTTTATCAATGCATTCATCTATTACTCCCGATGTGTTATGATACCTAGAGTACAAAAACGTAGGTATCCCGTTTCCATCTGTCTGTTTGTCTGTTCGTATGAATTTTTGTTAGACATAACTTCCGAAACTACCGGACCGATTGTTGTCAAATTTTATATGGGAATTATGAATATCATGTAGATAGTAAATCGCTAACCAAACTTTGTCTAATCGTAATCAAATACACCAACAATGTGATGTCACCTCAAAATTTACATAGTAAATGAGTTTTAAATTTTATAAAATAACATAGTCTACACGTGTGGTTTATGAATCCGTGTTGATTTTTTACTTGAAAGATCCGAATTGTTGGAAAAAAACAGAATTGTACAACATTTTGCAGTTTAATTTTTAATGCTCTGAAATCTTGCATACGTTTTAAAGTTATAAGTATGGTAAATGTTAACCAAAATATATTTGTTTATTTCCTTCAAAAAATCCATAACGTCACCTCAATTTAATTTAAATTTAGTGCAAAATATGATTAGTCTATGGTTGTGATTTATTATTCCATTCATATTTTATAGATTTGTTTATACTTGTACAAGAATGAACGAGTCAATTTATTTTATTGATGAAATTAGGAACTACAAAACTGAATGCTTTGAAGTTTTGCACACGTTTTATCGTAAGTATAGTAAATTTTTTATGAAAATATATTGTTGATCCACCCCCCAAAAGTGATGACGTCATCACAAAATTTTACTGAATAAATCCTGTCGAGAATGTGCAAAATATTATATACTATACTTGCGATTTACCATTGGATTGATATTTTTTAGGATTGTTTATACAGGGCGTCTCAAAGATAATTAATGAATCATTTTCACTCCATTTTCCCAGAAAATTTTGGGAATATAATACTGTTATTTTGAGACTGCACCAATCCAAGTTGACCTACGTGTTCTTGCAAAAATGTTGATGACGTCATCACCAAATTGTGTCAAGAAAAAACTCAACTCGACAATGCTGGATATGTTTCATTGTACTTTAGGTCCGAAGGGAGTTTTGTTGAAACAACTTTCAACCAATTTTTTTATAAGGTAAAAATAGGTCACTGTTAGCATTTTTTTTCGCATTTCTATAATATTATTTTGGTCTATGTTTAAACAACAATAAATTCACAATTAAAAACAAAAATTTTGAATTTGGTGGTAATTTTAGAAATCGTTCTGAGAGACAATACAAACTTACCACTAAAGAACCTCCAGAAAATCCTCTTATTCCCTGCTGCCACTAACTCCACTAATACTATCCACCAAAAACCAAATCAATTTAAAAAAAAATCACTCAAAATTTACATGCTTCCGGTTTTAGTTCATTACACCTACCGTGAAAATGTAACTGTAAAAATCAAATTTAAAAATTTTCCTCTCATCGGAAGCACTGCAAATACAAAACGAGTCGTCGATAGTGATCACTTATCACCGTTGAAGAATCTAGAATATTTTTTGAAAGAGATTAAAAAAATCTTGGGGGATGTGTTTTTGAAATATTCAAGTATTTCATTCAAACATTGTATGAATTTATTTACTCAGTTTAGGTGCAGCCTTTGATTTTTTTGTAAATACCGTAAAGTGTTTGTAAAGTGTAGGTATGGAAATAGAAAAAATTGCTGTCTTATCTTATACTTATCAATATTTTGCAACTTACCAGGAAAATATTGTGGATATTGTATTCAAGTTACTTTAAGGTCCCAATCAAATCAGAGCAGCAGCACCTGTGGGTTATATTATCGGTGTCGTAGTAGGAAAATTATTTATTTCATCGTTTGGATCTGCATCAATAGCAATTCATAGTAAATGGTGCCGATTCTAACAAAAGACTGTTAACACGGAAGGGATAAGTCAACTTAACAATATGGGTTGTTGTTAAACATGATCAGCTTCATTTGTATCCGTAGACACGGATAAATGACAATTCAACTTTGAAAAATGAGTCGATATATGTATCACATTTCTCTGGCTAACAACACACTTATCGGCATGAAGTTCTGACAAGTGAATTGTTTCCGCAAAGCGTGTCACATATAAAATTACAGAACATTGTATATCGTGGAGGCAATTGCCAGCGTATAGACCAACATTTTGTGTTATTTAAATATACATAAAAAGAAAATTTTAGTGTACGATCCGTATAGGCAACCCATTTTACAACCGTAAGTAAGCGAAGAAAAATATTACTTCTCCGGTGGGAATCGAACCGCACGTTTACCGCTTGCCGGGCGGGTGCCCTTACCACTAGACTACGGAGGAGCTTATCTTTCCTCGCTTACTACTACGTATTATTGTGCCGCCACACAACAAATGTTGTAAATTATAATGAGTAATGTTTTAAATAATAAAATTTGGCAACAGCGATCTAAAAGGACCAATTCTAATAATGTAGACTACTAATTGGTATATTTATAACAATTATTTAGTATTTTCGGTAGGTTATTCTGGCCGTTTTTAGTTCCCGACATGTGACTTTCATGTTTTCTCGGCATTTCATAACTCTAGAATATGAAAAAATAGGCCTCCAGTCCGGCCATTTCTGCTTCTCTATCGTCGCACGAAAAATCGTCCTTATCCTTTAGCGACCTTGCTCACTAAGCCCGCTCGAATTTAAGTACCGTTACAAAACGCTAACCAAGATTTATGTAATCATCCCCACCAATAGTGGGATGACGTCACCTCAAAGTTTGTGTAGTAAATGTTATTAAAAAAATTGTGTAATACTGCACTGTAACTTTAAAACTGGATGCTCTAAAATCTTGGAAACGTTTTAAGGTTATCGTAAGGATGGTAAGTCGTTAATCAAAATTTATCCTTTTATTCTTTCCAGTGTTTTGAAACTTTCCTACGGTTTGTAACTTCGAGCAGAGCGTTTTTTGAAGATTATATCGAAATATAGACATATTGATTCTGATGCTGCCCTTCTTTGATTTTTCCATTGTTTTCAAGTTTATTTCGACAGAACTTCTCTCGCGCCTGAAATACACGTCCAACAAATCCCGCTTCTTTGAAAAATTATAAAATTAATGGATTTTGCGATGTTGTTTGTTTTGTGATAACTTCAATGAAGTAAAAACCAGCGGCATAGATAACACCCTCGCAGTCCCTGCGTCGTGAGGGCACACGCTCCAAGGTGACGTCGCACAAGTACGGGCGATGTAAAATATATTTAAAGTAGATAAGCAACGGGAAAATGACCTTTCAGCAATAATAACATGCTTAACTTCAACTGTTTATATTTATACATCGGAAGAATGTCATATAGAAATTTGTTTGATTTCAATTACTTCGTCGCCTCAAAACAGATGACTAAAATTATTAATTAAGCCACATCGATAGTACATAGCGCGGGAGAAAAGGAGAAAAAAAGAAACGGCCAAGTTTGACATCGAATTATACTGTGTTAATTTTCTGAACATTTGGCCGTTTAGGGAAAAAACTGAAAGCGGATTCGTACACCACAGGTATAGGAGTATATTATTGTATCACATTTAAATAATTTTAAAATAAAATTCTTTGAAATGTGGTCACCGTTTTGCTGTCTACATGGTATTCCTAATATACATACAGAATTCGACAACAATCGGTCCAGTACTTTCGGAGATTACGTGTCTAATAAAAATCAACACAGATGACAGACAGAAAGAAGAAAACTAGAGATTATTTTTTTCATACTCTAGGGGTGATGAAACATCGAGAAAACATGAAACTGGCAAGTCATTCGATGGATTCGATTACTATACTAAACTGTACGTCCTTAGCTTACGCTCGGGAAGTAAACTACCTTACTATTAGGAAAACTTACTATTCTTTAAATAAAATTACGGTTTCAGGAAAACATTAACACAATTCTTTGTGACAAACGTAGAAACAAAATTAATGTTGTTACGAAATAAACCCATACGCCGCCCCGGTACGACGCCTATGGGTCTTCTAGTATGTATAACTCATCGGCCGGGCGATGCGGTGTTCACTAAAGGAGAGCCTAGAAGCGGAAGTTGCGATGGATTCGAGAAAGACCTCGATTGCGAAACATCGAGAAGGGTATATGGGTTTAAACGGAGGTCACCTTCGGGAACGAGATTCATTCAATCAACGAGTCGAGTCGAGTGCATGTTCAGAATCCAGTTACGCCGTAATTATTTTCCACATAATCGCTGTGTAATTCGAGTTACTAACAAATAAATTGTTGAGTTTAACCCACGCCGATTTTATTCACCCATACAACGTAACAATATTTAGAATTAGTGGTGAAATTATTGTAACGCACTGGTCATTGTTTTGATACGTCATCTTTCATAATCACAATACTCCTGGAAAACATTCCGGTTGTCTGTCGTCTCTGTCAATATTTGTTATTTTACACAGATAATCTCAGATAACAGAAACTACAGGAACGATTTTATTGGCAAATTGTATATGTTTTTTAGGAATATCATGTAAATAGATGGTAAAACGCTAAGCAAAATTTGTCTGATCGTCCTCAACAATAATGCGACGACGTCAGTTCGAAATTTCCTATAGTAAATGTTATTTATAAGTAGAGAGCGGATTTCTGTCGGGCTAGACAAGGCCAAACTCGGTACGGCTCGTACGGGATGGGAATTCATTGCAATTACCGGCTGCACTTCGTTTATTTGAGATTAGAATAACGCTGCTTCGTTGCACTCTGCTGTTAATTTCAGTTCTCATTTACTTAGGCGGTTGATTAATAAATCGTTAATTGTATTTATGGAATAAAGTGACAATTAAATTCAGTGATTACCTATCACCCGCTACTGAGTCCCGGCGATGCAGCGCGTCCCCACTTACAATCGTGACGTAGCCCGACAGAAATCCGCTGTCTATTTATAAGTTATATAAAAATTTACTCTTAAGCTCATGATTTATAAATTCGTTTTAATTTGGTATCCATATCTTAGGAAAAAAATTGGTCTAAAGAGTTTGGACAGTACTACCCTCACTGTCGGAAACGTGACAACTGCAAGCCTATTATGTTTTTTTTTGCATTAGATTTCAAAGCATTCGATTTTGTAGGTCTTGATTAAATCAATAAAGTAAATTTGCGCATTCATTAAATTTTTTGAGTCACCCTGTATATCCAAATCCAAAAAATATGAATGGAATGATAAATTACAAGAAGAGACTCATCATATTTTGTACATTTTAGATAGGATTATTCTGCAAAATTTTGAGCTGACGTCATCAATTTTTTGGAGGGGATAAGGAAATATATTTTTACTAAAAATTTTTTATGCTCTTTATAACCTTAAAACATTTGCAAGATTTCAAAGCATTCGGTACTGTAGTTCCTGATTAAATCAATAAAATAACTTTACCCATTCAATAATTTTTTGGGTCACCCTGTATATGCAAATCCGAAAAATTTTATTGGAATGATAAATCTCAAGAAGAGACTCGTCATATTTTGTACATTTTAGATAGTATTTTAGATTCAGCAAAATTTTGGGGTGGCGCCATCCATTTTTTAGGGGGGATGAGCAAATATATTTTGATCAAAAATTTACCATGCTTATGATAAATTTAAAACATTTCCAAGATTTCAAAGCATTCGGTTTTGTAGTTTCTGATTAAATCAATAAAATAAATTCACGCATTCATTAATTTTTTTGGGTCACCCTGTATATGCATGTCCAAAAAATATGAATGGACTGATAAATCACAAGAAGAGACTAATCATATTTTGTACATTTTAGATAGGATTTATTCAGCAAAATTTTGGGGCGACGTAATCAATTTTTTGGAGGGGATAACTAAATATATTGTGATTAAAATTTTATCATGCTTGTCATAACTGTAAACCATTTGCAAGATTTCAAAGCATTCGGTTTTGTAGATTCCAAATTAAATGTCAAAATGTTGTTTCCTAATTTTATTTTTTTTTCAAAAATCTGGACGTTTCGGGTAAAATTTCAATTCGGAGTCATAAACTACATATTTAAGACTATGTTATTTGATACAATTTAAAACCCAATTAATATGTACAATTTTGAAGTGACGTCATCACATTAGTGGTGGGGATGATTAGACAAATTTTGGTTAGCGTTTTACCATCTACATGATATACCTAACATAAATACAAAATTTGACGACAATCGGATCAGTATTTTCGGAGATTATCTGTAATAAAAATCCGGGACGGCAGACAGACGGACGGACAGACAGACAGAGACAGACGGAAACGGGAGACCTATTTCTTCGTCTTCTAGGGGTCATGAAAGATCGAGAAAATGTAAAAGTAGAGATTCGGCCGACGGACTCGATTACAAAACTTCCTTTGCTTACGCTCGGGAAGTAAAAATCAATATTGTGAAACATTTTACAATTTAATTTTGCAAAAGTTGTAAAGTTATCGTAAATATGGTAAATCGTTGGTTAAATAGATTGGTTTATCTGGCCCAAAAAATTGATGACGTTATCATAATATTTTGCTCAATAAATTCTATCTGAAATGTACAAAAAATTATTTTAGAACTGCTGATACAAAAAAATTTGGCAATACAGTACTGTTATTATTAATATTATTATATAATATTAAATTGATGTACGTGTAATTTTGTAATGGAAAAACTCACTTGAAACATGCACATGTCATGCTCCTTTACCTTTATTTTAACACTACACACATATCTTTGTTCTAACTTATGTTATCATAAAAAAAATCGCAAGATCAAATTTTATAATTGTTCGCAAAACCTTGATATGTTGTACCGCACTTCTGCACCTGATTGACACGAATTATTCTTCATAACAATTCTTCAGTTCTACGGCTAAAGTCGTTGACGTTTGCTACGTCCAGCCGTTCCATTCCGTTTTACTAATATTCTTTTTAAATTCTTCCTAATTCTTCTTGTGGACTTCCAATAGATTTTATAGTTTTCTTAAAGTTCGGCGGAAGCTATAGTGCGGTAATCTTTACGAGTCACAGTGGGTTGCAATAAATCCGTTACCCGTGAAGACCTTCTCCTATTGTAAAGGTAACAAATAAAAACTGTGCCGATACGACATGTGGCCTACTTAACTGCCTGTGTAACGTGCCATTGTTTTTGTTTATTGAATGTGATTTAGATATTTAGCCGAACTTTGCGTCTGTCCTTCAGTTTTACATTGAACGTTTTTTTTTGTACCATATGTTTGTACATTTTCATCTATCTAATGTTGATGTTTCATCAGAGACGTCATTAGTCATTACACCTATGTCACGTAGCTAACGTAGAATCAGTCACTATCTGGCTTCACGATATCGTCGCCTCGCTTGACAAATTCTAAATTAGTCTTTGGAAGATATTTGACCAAAGTTCAGTCTCGCTTATTGGGGTCTTCACTTCCTCACAGAAAACTGAGGGTTCGAATTACCTCCAATGTGAGCTTTATCGAACGCCGCTTATCATTGGTCACCTTATTTACGATCTAATTTTAATAGAAACCATATTTTCGACATATTATTATTGGTCTAGGCCAGGACCTACTTTCGGTTTCGTTACGGCAATCAGTCTTTGTATTTTTAGGCGAAGTGGACGGCCTACGATGTTTGTTCTACCCTCCAAATCGTTTATAGCAGTCGGCGGTGCATTGCTCTTTGATAACGTCTGCTTTACGTAGCACGACCGTTTTGATTCGTTGAACAGAAAGTCGTCACATGAAAACCCGCATTTTTTGAGACGTCAAAGACAGGTAGTTTCGAAAAGTGTTGCCTCCCGAGTGCCCATTATCTGGTTCGGCTTTCGTTGTCTTCGTCTAAGCGCACTGTCTTTTAACGTTGGTGTAATGAAGGGCTGAGGAATTGATACCTTAGCGCCCCTCGCTGATCAAGAAGGGGATGGTAACTAGATGATTTAAATTGTATTTGTGAGTAGACTGTGTGTTTGTTGCTTCGTTCCTTGTACAATCGCATGGTGGTGGTGGTGAGAACACGCACTTTTCAGGAAGAGAAATACGTGAAGTGCAGTAGCCATTTATTTTTATTATCTGGTTCTTATCATGGGAGTTGACGTCATTTATTTTGTACGGTTAGTGAAAAATTTACTTTGTGGTTCCGTGCAGTTGACAAGTATGGACAAAAGTGACACCATTTACAATGACAACAAACGTGAAGTTTCGTGAAAACAACACCGTGGAGTGTTACATTAAGGCAGCAGAAGAGAAAAGAAAGTAAGGTTTTACTGAAAACTGATTAAAACGTTATCTGTAAAGCGTATTTTTAATTTGATTTGATAAAAGCAATGTCGGATTGAATCAGTAACACTTAACTAAATACAATTTTTTAATTGTGTTTGTTATTTTGAAAGCGACTAACATTATCGTTCCTGCCGCAATTTCAGGTTGTACGCTTTCATTGGAATCCAAATTTATCATTTCCAGAACTGTTAATTAAACACATAAAATACGAATACACCGACAATTAAGCATACAATCAGGCAATTTCAAAACTTGTTAATTCCCACGTGTACGCATTGTAATAAGGTCATTTTGACTAATGTTCGATTATGTGTTGTCGATGTTTCACAGCATACGATATTGCTCTCACGTGCATGCAAAATCGATAGTGCTTAAGGGACGGGGAAGTTTGGTCTAAATAACTAGATTAGTTTTTCCGTCCCCTTGTTCATATCTCTTCAGTGGCGGAATTGCAAATACATTGCAAACTTATAAAGTTATAATGATTATATTATCAAAAGGGTGAAGAACTTATTGATACCTCCTCGTATAAGTAACTATTAAAGTTGCGAAAATTGGCACGTAATTACATGTGTACCAGGTGACCTATAGCCCTGGGAGCAGGAAAATACCAACTGAGCTATGCGTTCGTCTTAAATTAGTCTGAAAGGTTATCGTACAATTTCGATCTTTTTTGCGAAAATCTAGGTGAATTCATAGACCACAAGTACAGTATTAAATAGTATTATTCATTCAAAATTTTTCGAGGGCGTCGTCAAATTCTTGGTGGCGATGATTGTCCAAATTTTGTAGTACTTCTTTGGCTTCCGTTTAAGAAGTGAAAAATATGTTATTAAATCAATATTTTCTGTTATTTTGCAGTTTGCATAATGGAAAAAATATCGATCTCCCGTTACCGTCTGCCTGTCTGTTACCAGTTTTATTAGAGAAATGCTCTCTGAAACTACTATATTGATTACTGGGGAATTTTAGATACACAAAATTTATCCATTCATTTGTTTCCATATTTTTATATAGATCATGGTAAATAGAGATAAAATGAGTTGAAATAAAATTGTATACTTTATTCTAAAACTTACATAAGTACATTCGGCGAATGGTTGCTTTCGTATTTTCTCGACGTTTCATCACCGCTAGAGTGCGAAAAAGTAGGTCCCGGTTTCCGTCTGCCTGTCGTCTGTCTGTGTGCGTCGATTTTTATTAAAAGTATAATATCCGAAACTACTGGACGAATTGTCAAATTTTATGTGATTTAAGAATATCGTGTCTTAATCATTCCCACCAACGATTTGCGTAGTAAAGGTTATCTAAATTTAATAAAATGATGTATTCTTGTATTCGTGGTTTAATTCTTCTTTGATTTTTATTATATAATCTCCGAAACTACTAGACCGATTGTTGTCAAATTTTGTGTATATGTTAGGAACAGCATCTCAAAATTTTACCGAATAAATTCTTTCTGAAATATGCAAAATGTTATCATTCTATACTTGTGGTTTATCATAGTTTTTAGAGTTACGTATACAGGGCGACTTAAAAAATTAATGAATGAGGCAATTTATTTTATTGTTTAAATCAAGAACGACTCACTTCATTTTCCCGAACATTTGGGAATACAGTGCTGTTAGTATTAGTGTTACGCTAGACCTATCCAAATTGATATACGCGTCCTTGCAAAAATATTGACGACGTCAATATAAAATTTTGTAATGGAAAAACTCACTTGAAATAAAGTCGTAGCACGCTTTTTTACATTTACTTTAACATTACATACGTATATTGATTTTAGGAGTAATTTCTAAGGGTGGTCCCAAAAAATAAAGTTCGCAAAATCAATTGTACTGTACTTCAAGGGTAAGGGAAGTACTGTCCGAATAACCTTCGCCCACTTTTTAATAGTATGTCAGGTACTGTCTACATTTTTTTTTCATGTAGGGGTAATTATAAAATAAATAGAATTTTGCAAAATCAAGTTTTATAATTTTTCCAAAAAAAATTTTAATTTTTACCGCGATTTACAAAGGATGTCAAGAAATAATGAATATATGAAACGAATTGTGTTTTCAGTTTTTTGAGAACTGCAGCTATTTTTTTATTATTTCAAAAGTTATAATAAATAAGTGAAATGTTATTGAAAAATAAGTTCTGACATGTATGAGACCTAGTTCTACTTTACAGCAGCGGCGTCTCGTGACCTCTTGAAATGGGGGGACACAATTCGATTGATGAGTTAAATATGAAGATATAAAACAGGCTGTTTGTGATTACCAATTAATAGACGAAATTGTGTGACGACAATAATACAAAAATACATTCAAGAAAAGTAAAAAAGTACTTGTCCACATACCTTTGGTTTTAAATCATTGCTAAGAAGACACACAAAACAAAACAATGTATGTATTATTTTTTTCACAATCCCACTTCCACAAAAATTTACCATGCTTGTAAGGTCAACTGAGTTCATTATTTTTATTTAAAATCAAACAATTTCACTGGCGTAGAATGAAAATATAATCTCACAACTGAATTACTGGTGGTGGTCCCTGTTCGAGCAGGACCGGATTCCAGCTGAATACAGCAACTAGACGCACGGTTTCCATGGCAACGGTGTCTAAATGAGGCATGATTTGGTCTCCGCTTTTATCAGCACTTCAGCAACGTATCATATATCCAAGACACAACATCTTTAGACGCAAGTTTTGATAATTATGACACACATTTTCGAATATTTTTTTAAATTTTGAAAATTACCATTTTGCTATGTCCAGTGTGTTTGTAGACGTTGTAATTTTGGCACCAGCCGCCCCTACTTTACAGGCGAGGGAAGTTCTATCTAAATAACTTTGAGACACCAGATCATCCTTACTACATATATCAAGTATACAGTTCTGTGGAAATGTTGAAAAATAGCCTCATTATTTAATCTTTTTGGATGATGTGTTTAAAATGTGGCAATATTAATTTCTCATTTGGAATTAATCGATGAGATCCAAAAGTTTTTGAAACGATTATTCTGGCGATTTTTTTTCTAGTGAGTAATACTCATGTAAAAATAATTTTGTTCTGTCGTATTAATATTTGTCATCTACGTCTTTGTTCGTCGACAGAATTGGAAAGAAACTGATTTTCTTTAATTAAGACTTAATGTTTTTTTTTTCATTTTTTTTTTTTTTTAGATATTTCCATTGTTTTAAAAATGTAAACAAAGCAAGAAAATTTTAAAGTTAGATTTCCACGTACATATTTTAACACACATTTTCACAAATTTGTGACTCCCTTTCATGTTTGAATCGTGTTTCTGCTAGTTTTGAGAAATGAAAAGGAAGAAAGGAATAATGATTCATAAACCACAAGTTGAGCATTGTTGTTGTTGTTTTTTTTTTTTATATAGAATTTAAATAGCATTGATTATGCTAAATTTGTAGGTGACGTTATCCAATTGTTGGTGACGATAATCAGACAAAGTTTCACGATTTGCAAGATATTCCTAAAATATAAACAAAACCTGTCGACAATCAGTTCAATGGTTTAGGAGATTATGTGTCTAATAAAATCGCCACAGACGAGAGACGATAGAAAACTGATGGAAACGGGAGATTAATTTTTCATGCCTTTTTGAGTCACGAAACGTCGAGAAAATTGTTACTGTTCAATTTATTTTGATCTGAACAGCATTTAAAAAGTTCATGCTATCTACTTATTATATATTTTCGTACTTTGAAAAAAAAAAGCAGGTTTTTTTTTATAATTTAAATCGGTCCAACCCTTAATTTTTGTATTGTATTTTGCATTTTAGCAAATTTTTTGTGTAATAATAATTTTTTTCGTGGTAGTCTTTTCTACTGCGAACGTCTTATTTTTTTTTTGTCAATTTCAATCCAAAAAAAGCAGCAAAATCCTGAGGGGATTCGAACCACGACCTCTTGGCGCCGTCACTGACGCTATAACCACTAGACCATTACAGTTATTACTACAAGGTATGCACGACTGGTATTTCTACCGTCCTCTCAGCATAACTGATCAAATGTTCCTAAAATGATAGATCAAAATTGTTCTCGCGCCTCGCGTGTCTGTCCGACACGAAATGCGATAAAAATGACCAAACTGTACTCGATGAAAACCAGCCACATACTTTGTCCCGGGGAGAAAGTGGTCATAAAAGTGGTTTGAATATGAATAACATGCCTGAAACCGGGTGGCACAAGAAGACACAGGCGCGGCACCGTCACCGAGCAATAAACATATCTCGAAATGTGTTTGTATTGTGTACTTATTTTTTTTTATTATTCACAGAGTAAACATGTCTGCTGGTACGGAGTTGAAGAATATGCAGTCAGGTATACCCCAGCTGCTACCTGATCTCACTACATTAAGCTTTATCGGACCCAGATCTCAAGTTAATAATCATCTGCCGCATCACACGACCATGCAGCAGCAACAACAGGCTAACGGTAATTACTATCAAGTTCTGTAGTTATTGTAATTGGTAGAAAGTGGAAATTTATTGCAATTAAGGCATGGCGCCAAGAGTGCTGTCTTTCGCGCATGTCAAAGACAAAGCTTTATCGTCAAATGATGAGTGAACTACATGATGTAAATGTTAAAATAAAGATGAATTATAATTATGAAGCACGAATTCAGTGGGTTGTATTCAGCAGAGGCTTCTCCGACATTTGATACATTAATAAGACACAGTTAATCGGGCGCATGATCAAATTCAACCAATCAAAGTCAAATTCACGTTTAATCATGCGTTAATATTTAATTCAGATTAAATATTTAATTCACCCGCTGTACTAATCAGTTTATTTGGTGTGCCACAAGTCATATCTGTGTTGGTATAGTTCCAGAGATAATGGGTGCGACTACCAACTGAATCATGACGTAAACTTGACTCTGATTTTGCAACGCATAAATGTCTGCGTGCGTTTTCCATTCTTCGGGTTCGTATTTTTACGATTCCCCAAGAATTCCAACTTTCAACTTTTGAATTGTTATTTACATTTCTTGAACATCAAAGTTATTCTACCATGTTAAGGTTATTACTGTAACAATGAAAGTCAGTTGAGTAGATAAAACGTTAGAAATGAAATTTGTGTTCTTTATTTGCGGTCATTAACTTGAAGTGTGACTGATAAGAAACGAAGTGGTACAAACCTGTAACAAATAATGTGTTAATGTTGCAGTTAAAGCTGTCCTCGATCATATACAATGAGTAAATAATAACAACGTCAAGAAAATCCAGTCCATTGTTATTTTCAGAACATGATTCGATGTGTCATAATTCAGTCGGCATTACACAGATTAAAAAGCAAGTATTAACTATGTATATCAGCGAAATTACTGACCGGAAATGTGGATAAGGCTGACGTTGCAGGTGTCTGATCGACTGAGTTTATGGAAGAAAACAAATTATTCATTCTAATAGTGTGTGAAACCAAAACTAACAAATACCTATTTGCTATCATAACAATTAAGATGAAAATTTGAATGCGTGACTATCGGTGAAGCCGATTAAGCAGGGTAAACAATTTACTAATTTTACAGTCTGTTAAAATTTAAATTAAAATCACCTGATTTGTGTAACTTTTAATTAAGGCAGTAATGTATTTTCAAACTATTGCAAGGAACTAATAATTACGTTCAAGTAAAAGTTGAAAACAAAAATCACAAAAGAAATTCGCTAACTTCTCTCGAACTTTTTTCTCTTCCTTTTTGACACGGAAAACTTCTTTCTATTATTGAAAAATTATTTAGTAGTTCAACTAAACTAATATTGTCAATACTTTCTCGAAACATGTTTAGTAGGGAAGCTATGTTTGAGGTTTCTGGTACGACGCATTGCGTGTTTTATTAAATAAACTTGACGAGTGGCAAAAATCTACAACACTAGCTAATGAGCCAGCTACTAAAATACTTATTATCGTCACCCTAATGAGATATTAAGTGTGGGACTCACTCATTAGCATATCTCGTTATATTCAAACGTAAGCTGACACGGATATTTTTTAGAAAATGAGCTCCAATTATGTAAATATTTCTACTAACCTTTCTGTGTACCACCTATTTTTTATTATGTGGTTTGTGGTTTAATTCGTACTGTGATTTTATACTTCGTTCGAAAAGTGGGATATGTGGGCAACCCAACATACATCCATTAGATTATATCGATCTGATATGTTGAGCTTTGGGTATTTTATATTGTGTAGGTACCCCATTTCATTATCATTATATTTCCCCCTCAATGAATAGTATTGGATTGTGTTTTATAAACCATTTGATTGTTGAAGATCACGAAATAGATGAAATTAATGCAATTGAACGAATACAAAATTATTCAGATAGCAAATTCGGAAGCTGTAAATAACATATCCACTATTTTAAACAGTTTTTCGGTTAGAAATGTTTCAATTGAAGTTTTGATGTAATTAAATTATCATGGTGTTACAATCGTACTCTTGAATTACATAATGAAACATTATTATCTCTCTTGATACCAACATGGAATTTATGCAGCATTAGTAATGTAAAAAAGGCGTCGTAGAAGGTATCAGTCTTGTATTGTTGTAGTGAGCTTCTAACTATTGACCTGTCACAAGCAGTTGTTTTAGTTATTTAAAAAAATAATCATCCGTTATTGGTTTTTTGAAGAAAGTCAAGTGAGTACAGTGGAGATTTAGTTTTTAAGAGTACATTTGAACATTCACTTTTTTTTTTGTTTTATGGTACTATTATTGACGTCATTCTTGCTTTCGAGTAATCTAAGAAACGATATTCTAAACTGCGACTTTATTTTGGGCGTTGCCGTGAAAAGTTAATGCTTACGTCATTCTCATATTTTCAGTAAACCGTGGATCCAAAAAATATTTAGTTGCAAGGTGTGTAGTATTTATTTTAGAGAACTTTACAGAACAACCCAAACCTTCCAAAAATTAATGACGTCATTTTAATTTTCTGCCTAAATAGCATTGTATAAGTTTAGCAGTTGATAAAAAATGAAATTATCAAAATTACTTTTTTTACTTCCACCAAAAAATTAATGTAAACACTGATCCATTTTAGTGTTTTTATCACACACGCCTGAGAATTGTTGACGTCATCTTAAAAATTGTTACAAAAATATTGTTAAAAGTACGTCCCGATTCAATATTGTTGGCAAACTTCTCGGTAAATAACTTTGAAGACTTCTCTGGGTGTAATATTGATTTTTCTTATCTTTAATTTACTTTGTGATGTGTTTTATACTTATGTTAGTTTCGATAGTTTTAATTTACCAATCTAAAAACCTAGACTTACTTATCAGTATCACTATTCTTTAAGCCAAGCTTTATAGTTACGTGTCTGTATTAAGGGTTGCATAATAGCTAAAAGGGTGACGATACCTTATCTCAATTAAATATACATGTTTCTAAGTTAAAACATGTTCCTATCGCATATACACTTTATATGGGGGAGATTTTTATCATATTAATGAAAATGACCCTATAACATTAATTTTAATACTCTATACCATACGGTAGAACTACATAAAAATTCGATTTGAAATGTAATTGATTTTTGACTGTTGAACATCCAACACTAAGAAAGTTAAAACACATTAATCTCAGCTTGTATTTTATAAATATTAATGATTCAAGCAAATTTTTGTGTTGGCAGTTCTGAATTATTGGTAGCGATGCTAATATTCATTTGTCAATTTTCACATAAGCACGCCTACAAACGTGTTGATTGGTTGAGACGCTTTTCGCTGTAACAAATAGCAATTTGACAATCAGGTATGCCATCAGAAAATTTTCAAAATGTTGCCAACGTTACAAAAAATTTTTTATTGCATTTGGCTTGTCAGAAACACGTGTCAGTCCATGTGTATTCTTCGATGTTTTAAATTTTTGTTATAAAAGTAATGTCACTTTTAAATTAATGTGAACCTGAGGCAGTTTACGAACTTTTTTCTATTACAAAATATAAAGATGGGTTTGCCTTCTGCGCCGATAATCATTTTTGTTGTAATAATAATAATAAAAATGACTTTATTGTCCAACAGGATTACCCGATTACAGCACGAATAGGCAAACAAACAGTAACATAACAAATTACACAAAGTGATAAATATATACACCACATCCACTCATAACTAACTTAACTAAAAATATTTAAATTGTAGCAGTATAATCATAAAACAATTAAAATTTTTTCAAACAAAATATCCGTAAACAATTTCCAACACAGATTAGTCATTGATACTGTTCATAAGAGGTTAGTTTCAAACGTTGTCTTGTTGTTATTTCTGAAAACAGTTTGCTATTACGTCAGGATCTAGTAAGTCTATTCCAAAAGCGAACTACCGGGTGACTACTAATAAATGAGGCAAATTTTTGGTTGGTAATTCTGAATTATTGGCAGCAATGTTAATGTGTCAATGCGCAATTGTCAAATGAGAGCTATTTTAAATATTTTAAATTTTAAATATGTTGCCAACATGACAAAAAAACACAAACATTAATAGTCACCCGGTATGTATTCAGAACCAAAACTTTAAATGTTTTGCTGACATTTATTCATAGGATAAGTAGAAATTTCACGAATCTACCGGTTTATTTATCTCATCTCGGGACATTCGAACTTATTACTTCCATATTTTAAGTGTGCACTAGGAATATAATGAAGTTGTTTCAGAATTTTTGATAAAAATCTTTTATCATTTTTTTTAATTGCTTCGACACGATGTCTTGAAAAATTAATTATGAAGCTATTTCTGGTTTATCGATGAAGTATGATTTATAGTGTGATAAAGTTCTTGCCAATTATAATATTAATAATGTACGAGTTGTTAAAGAAATGTAAGGTCAGTAATATAAAAAATCACGTTGTTAGAATTCAAGTTTTTAAGTGGTTAAAAAGACAAGATTTAGTAGACTCTGAAATAAATATATGTGACAATAATGTGATTAGGAAAAAGATCCAGTAAGACTGGTTGCCTATTCGTAGAAATACCCCCCAAAGCTTCAAAATTTTCAAATTTTTATGGCTTAGTCGATGGAACATTTTAGGCAGTTGATATTTATTTTTAATATGCTTGTATTAAACCTGAACTTTATTTTTGTTTTTGATTGATTTTCATTTTATTGTACATATTTATGACCCCTAAATAATTGTGTACTGTATGTAAAAAAAAAATCGTCTGTTACTATTATTATTATTATTTTTAATTACAATCTTCACAGTATTTAGTGTGACGTCAGAAAACAAAAACTACACATTCGCGTGGATTTAAATGCCGCACTTTGATAACCCTTACTTTCCGTGATTAATCTGCATGATTCACCTCTCGAGGAAATAGAATTAATTTCCTCGACCGCTGTTAAATCGTCATCATTATCTCGTTTGTCCCGCCCAATCGCTCTGTGCTTAATTTGTTTTTGCACCCGTTCATGGTCAAATTCTATCAAAACTCCGAGAATCGCCACTTCCCCGGTGACCATTAATTCAAATTCGGCGCCGTTTGTTCCGTCTCCTTGACAACGTCAAATCGACGAATCGCGTGCGGTTGCGCCTTCCGCGATTCTCGCAGCTTTCAGAAGGTGACGTCACGTTCAACAATTGCAAATGTCCGCCTATCTTTGTAACTAGATAGACACTTTTTCGAATAGTGGTGTGTTAGTGGTGTGCTTGTGTGTTTATATTTATATTTAAAACATGTATCCTGGACCTGGAGGCCGTAAGTTGATCTTTATGTAAATTCCGGTATCGATCGAGCGTGAATAACGTCGATGTTGTTTTGTTTAGCTGGAAAAACGAGGTATTTTCGTTGTTTTGGCTGGTTTTCCGGTGAAAAGCGCCCCTTTTCACTGGGAACGGGTCACCATGGGTGTAGGAACGGTCGCCCGACGGGGGCGACCACCGCTGACGACGTTTAAATGACTTAACCTAAGAATGCCTCAAGTCGAGGAATAAGGTCATCTCGTTTTGAAGCAAATCGAGCGCTGGGGGCCCTTCATTTTACGCGTAATTGCGTCTTTTGCCGGAAATCGACCCAGATGACGCGAACGAACGCTGTTTTAGCCAAATTCAGTTTTTTCCGTGGTGCTGTGGCCAATTTTCGCCAATTGTCAATGGACAAGCAGTTGTCAGTTTCTTTGTTTATCGTTTGTTGTTGTTGTAGCGGTTTTTTGACGTTTCGCTGTCCAAGTCCGGCCCATTTCTCCCTTGCAAAAAATCGTTATTTCGTAATAATCGATGCATCGACGGCCGACGTCAAGTGCATTTTCGTTCGTTGACCCTAAGTCTGGGTCTCGACTCGACTGGCCTTATTGATTTAGTCCGGTCCTGTACTGGTTACAACCGACGCCAGGGTTGATTCAGGTCTATTGTTAGCCCGAAAGCAATTAAGTTATCATCGTTATCTAGATTATACAAGCACCACGGTGTTATCGACGAAGACGTTCAAACATTTTTTGGGAGTGGAGTTCCATTTTTTGGCACGGCGCGGTCATGTTTGTTCTAGGTCTCGGATGTTACATAGAAAACATCGGTTTCCAAATTCTTTGTTTGACGAACGATAATTTATACAGGGTGTGTCGAATATTTCGGATTCTCGAAACATCGTTCATTTGCATCGTTTTCTCAATGTTGAAGGTATTATAAAATTTAGTGTGTAATGCCAATGCATAAATATTTAAATTTATAAATATTTGAATTTTTATTTTGTTTGTCATTCGTGCGTAAAACAGCTGCTGAATGATTACACTAATACACGCGTTTACGAGGCGGTTTTTTCGAAGAGGGAGGTGGATTCTACGGTGGGGGATGGACGACCACATGTCACTGCCGTAACGAAACTTTAACCACTTTCTAACAAAAAGTGGATGACATTTTGTGGGTAAATTAGTGCACCTCCACCAAATCGCCGCTTTTACGAACACCGTGAAAGTCACTGTCGAAAGGTCTTCTAATAGCAAAACTTTTTACTCTTGGAAATTAATTGTTCACTTGTTTGAATGATAAACCATATGGTCGAGAAAAAAAGTCGTCTAGCGACCGTTGAAATTTAATGTTAATAAAATTATGTTGGCAACAACGCGTTCTTTGTTCGGTTTGACAGTTACGGTGAAACATTGTCAAATAGTGGGATGCCAACATTACTATTTAAAAACTAAATGCCCGAAAAATTGTGTTCTCAAAATATTTTAAATTTCATTGAAGGTGTAACACTTTACTTTCGGTGTAACAATTTGCTTAGTATTATTAATTACAGATTTAAAATTTATTTTGTCTCCCCTCCAGATATTTGTTGACGTCATTTCAACAAATCATTAATTAAATCTTTATTATAAAAATAGGCACTGAGATGCAGTGCTCGTTTTAACGATTATTTCAGAAGCGCTTCATCTAATTTCCGAGAAAAGCTGGGAAAGCAATAACTTGATTACCTGTGGTACAGTGCATGTGTCAAAGTAAATATTCTTATCTTTACCAATACATTGAGAAGGTCGTCTCAAAAATTATACAATTAATTAAAAAAAAAGCTGTATACAGGCGGCGTTTGTTGCGGTGAAGGCAGTTCTGTGTGAATAAAAAATGCAAAATATGTTTACCTTCCATTAAATGTTTTTTATTGTTTTCTTTGGATTTCTATTCCTCCGTACTGCGTAGAATAAAAACTGCATTAATTTAATGAAATTTAGAATTTATTTACCTCATTTAGTATGTTCTGAATTTTTATACAAAGTAATTAAACGAATCTGGTAAGAAATATTTCACGTAGTTGATTTTTTCTACACTAAAATTGTAGTTTTGAAAAGTAAAGCAAATCTGTTTCGTGTCGTGTAACTACCTTTACAATTAAATAACAGATTGAATAGTGCGTGAGTACGGAGTCGAAGACGTTCCCAGCTGATTTTCTTTACACCGTTCAAAAGATTTTCTGCTACAGCCGACAAAAATAGTTGAATGTTTATAAAATCTACTTTTATAAATAATTTTGGCGTTGAAAATTTTAGCAGATCGAAAAACTAATATAAAATGTTGCAAGACAGACTATTGTGCCAAAATTTGTCATATAAAAGATCAGGTTGTAAAACAGGTTTATTAAGAATGTACATATATGATAAAACTAACTGTTGTTTATAGTTACCTGTGACAAAAAATAAACCAGTTGTTTAAAATTTTGTTTGACTGATAACTTCTTATTAGGTGCACATGGGTATGTGATATTTTATTACAGATAAGACTAATGTCATATTGACTAGATATTTGTTGATATGTTAGTAATTAATTTTGACAATATATCAAGTAAATAAGTTTTCTTTTGTTGAAAAAATATTGGGTGTATTATAATAACAAGTTAAAAACCAACGTGTTTCATATATTTATATTGTGTGCTATTCAACATGACATTAAAAGTAGTTTTTACCACATCAATAAGTGAAATATTCAGATTTGGTTGAAGCGTCATTTCTTGGGCTTCTGTTGTAAGGGAGTTGAAGTACTTTAATAAAGAAGTTGATATGGAAATCGAACGTGTTTGGAAGTTGCTTTCAGTCCATATAGCTTTAGCAGCATACCTTTAACATACGGAGAGATAAGTTTCAACATTGAAAACTTTTTACTGCGAAATCTTGAATTACAATGCTCCCGTGGAAGTTGAAGTTCACTTGTAATCTGTTTTTGAAGTAGTCTGGTACAGACGTCAGCGACTTACGATTTTATTTGGGTAATGACAATTATATCAAACACTTACAAACCTCGTCTGTGTGGAATGACAACTGTCAGATTTAGAACGTGGTTGGGTAGTTTGGGTTAAAGGTTGTCTTAATGAAGAGTTATCAATTACAGTTCCTATAATTCTAAAGCAGGACGTCGATTAAAATCGGAACGGATAGGTTGGGATCGAACGTGAATGGTTGAAACGGGACCAATAATCTTTTAATCCTTTTAGCATATTTTGTACCTGCGAAGGTACACATAAATAAATTGAGTGATCGCCCACCACATGAGGTTTATACTTATGACCACCTGATCATCCTTTAATTTCTACTCGGAGATCATTTGCGTTTATACTTTTTTAGAAATCGTTCCACTCTTCTTAAATACAAATCATGAGGTACAACGTGATAACACCGCAAAAGTACAATGTGGTGGGTCCATCCAAAATTTTGGAATCAATCAGAACTCGGAGCATGTAGATAATAATTATTAAAATGCACAAATTAGCACTACCGTTGTCCACTATTTTTTTATTCTTGAGAAGATTGTATGTCAATTTCCATTTTCGGGAAATTTAATTTTTTAAATAAGCATTAGCGATAATTAAAGAGTAAGTTAAAAGTAATAAATTATATCATCAGATAGTGTCTGTAGCCGATGTCGGTACTTTTCCCAGGTACATTATTCTATTATTTCCGGCTGAGTTTCTAATCAGGAGCCCTGAGAACTAAAGAAACCAACCTTTTCGCGTACTAAAATTTTTATTACCGTCCATCTCGACAAACCCTCTCCCAGCCATCTGGACTGCGGCAAGGGTCTTTAGTTAAGCCCTCTTAAAAACTAGTGAAAGTCAATGGATGCCTGAGGCAGATTCCGCACAGGAATCTTGGTTCACCTTAGGTTGTACCTAATCTACACTATCGCGACCCCAGCGGTAAGGTACTAATCGCTTACCGCAATTTATGGATCGGCTTCACTCCTGCTGATCTCTTTGTTCGTATATATACAATTCTAGCGCATCCGTTCCGTTCTCAATGGAAGTTCTGCTTAAGAGGTTCAAGAGGGCTTTGATGCTTTGAATTAATGGAATTTTTTGATAAATCTTGACGTTTTTACACATTTAAAATAGATTTTCTCAATAATGCGATTTTTGAGAATGTGTTACAGCATCGAAATTTTACTAACCTTGAAAGTTTTAAGCTGTATTGCAATGACTTTATTTGCAAATTGTGTTGTGTGTAGAGAAAGTATGTATTTGATTCGCACATTCGTCAGAAGGATTCAAAATAACCTATGTAAATTACGTGTCTGTGTAGTATTGTCTTTCCATACATAATCCATAATTAAATCTTATATGTATTTGTTGTTTTGCTTGCACACAAAAAACGTTTAAGAAAATTTTGCATCCAAAATTGTATCTAGAGTTTGTATTATATTTTTGATCTTAACTTGATGCTTGTACTTTGGATAAGTAAAAAATTACACGTTCACTAATTACAGTTAATTTAAGTGCATAGTTCAAAGTGTTAATGTTGTTATAAAACGCTTGTTGAGTGTTTGTTGTTTCGTTAATATGTTGTTTGAACATTGTTTTGAACTGTTTCTGTATTCTTCGACAGAATTTATTTTGATTTGTGTAATCGGCACTAAATTTAACAACGTACTAAGGAATTTGTGGCGCCTGTGAGGATTCCTTTATTTCCAAATTGCCAGAAATAAGTCTTTCGCATGAATCTTTTTACATTCACGACATATTTGTGAAAGTCCTTTAATTTTTGTAACAGTCAGTGGAGTCTTTCATGTTCGAGGAGGAAATTAAGGAGTCACTGCAAAAGTGACTTTAAAATTACCAAAAATACTTCTACAAATAATTTATTTTTCAAAAATTGATGAATTAATTTTGACAAAAAAGTCGATCGGTAGCCACTGTGTAAGTATAAAAAGAATTCGGAACGGATTAAAATATAAGATAGTTTGCAGTTCTTTTGTACCATTTCAGTTTGTAATAGTAAATATCTGATTTAGAACTTCTTACTTTCTATTATTATATTCCAAAAGAAAATTCCGAGTTAACTTCGTAACTTTTAGTGGTGGGGGAAATATTTCTACTATAGACAGGTTTTGTACCTGCATCCCTCGTAAACACCAATAAAACCACCCCCCTCCGACAGTAATTATCCCGTCTAGAAGACCTTCCAGCTGACTATTAGTTGTGTTTGACTTCTTCGGCAGTTCGGTTCATTTGTATCCGGGTGTTCTTCATCCATAAACCGAGTTTTGATTTAAATTTTTATTTTACCGGTGAAATATGTCGTTCGTCCAGTTAGGTTCGTTTGGTTTTCGAGTTTTCTTTGTTTCTGTTGCCAGTTTTGGTGTCGTACCTTTTTTTGTTTGTTTATTTAAATAGTTTTACATTTAGTACTGTTTATTTTTCGTAAGCAAAGCTTTTTTTCAGAGTCGTGGCAGACCAGCCCGCCTCGTCAAAGTGCTAGTCCTCCACCACAAACCACATTCACAGATCCACTGTCAGGTAAAATAACTAAAATTACATTTTATTTTATTTCAACATTATATTGGCCTTCGTAGTGCGGGTTTTCATTTTAATTCTGCTTTCTTTTATATTTTCTTTATTTTACTAATAAACAAACCCGTTATGGTATCGTTGAAATTCTTGTTGGGTTGTGTATCTCATAACAATGGGATAAGTACTATGTAGAGATAAAAAATGTCAGAAGTATGTTTTATCAATATGTAACATGTGTATAGAAATCTTATTTTCTTAAATGAATTTGTACAATGTAAACCGTTCTCTCCGCCCACCTAGCTGTTATTTTTGTTTAATGTGTTATCTACAGGTTGGAGAAATTATTATCTTCGTGAGATCTGAAAATTTATCTTTGATAAGGATAATGTGATCTATTTTTGAGTATCTTAGTTTAATCTCGAGTGTCGGGAGGATCTATATTTCATATTATCGTCGTTCGTATAATCATTTGCTTTGTTACTTGTAAGGCAACTAAGAGTTGGACGTTTTTTTAACTTTGTGTCGAATATTTTCGCAAAATACAAATTTTAATTTATCGTAAATTTTGACAGTTACCCTTGTGTCCAAAGCACGTGTTGATTTTATTTTGTTCCGTCTTAAGTTATAATATTACATAAAATTATTCATTCGGGAACAAGAATGGTAACACAAAAAGTCCATCGGGTTTTTAGACAAGATATCTTTTCCGTTTTTGTAGTAGTTTTTTGAGGTAAAATACCACTCATATGCACCTCGCAGTTATTTTGGCCCCATTTCATGTTTGTGATCGTTCTTGTGTTCGTGTCATAATCGTGTTTTTTTTCTCGTCTTACGTTCTATCAATTCGAGTGAAACGATGGTGTTTGCACTACCGGAGATTGTCAGGAGCGTCCTGGCGGAGCTTGGTCTTGAGGATGAGTCAGGTTGGGTTGGTTTTTGATGATGCCTCATTTAACTTCCATTTTCATGAAAAAAAGTAGAGACATGTCGTTAATTATCATTTCAATTTCACTGTCTTGTTTTGTTTTTTCAGTGAAACACTATTTATGATCACTGTCAACTGAAATTAAACATTTGCGACGAAAAAGAAATCGGTAATAAGAGTTGGCTTTACTTTTTGATTAACGTAAAAACGCTAAAAGGGAACGAAGAATCGACACACGTTAAATACAATTCACAACGTCACATACATGAAAAATTATGTCCAATTATTCTGGCTGCATTATTTCATAATTTTTTTACTTTCGGAAAAAGATCGCAAAAATAGATACGTTTCCGTACGTGGTTACTGATTACAGTTTTCCAAATGATTGTTTCAGTGTGTAATACGTCCGTTATAAACAGACTTGATTGCTATGAAATTTTAAATATAAATTGTCCCCAAGTTACTCTATGGAACACAGCGGCAGTTTTTTTTTAAACAGTATTTCGTCAACTTTCTTTTTAAGTTTTACTGAAATTTTTATCATGTATTTTAAAAATTCATTATTTGAGTTATTTATGGAAATTTCGGAACGTGGTTTTCACCACTGTTTTTAGCTTATACGTTATATGGAAAACATTATCGATTTCTTTTGTTGAAAATGAGATACAGCAAAAGAAGCTTCGTCGACACAAGCATTTTAGGGTATCTCATTTCCGACAAAAAAATCAACTATGTTGCTGGGGTATTGTACGACAAAAGGTATTTGCAAATGACATCAATTATGGGAATTGTAGCTGTAAAATTTGCGACCACTTCGGAAAATGCACCCAGCATAAAACTGTTAATCAAGATTACTCCCCACCCTTACCTTTCCAGGACCGTATTTTTTTCAATACGTGAACAGGTAGATTGTTAAACGGACCACTTTCAAGGAATTTAACTTTAAAATTTAAGGACACATGAAAGTGTGGTTCTTAAAACTTTTTAAATCTTTGCAAAAATATGTGGCGGCACAATAACACATGGGTAAGCAGAGTAAAGATAAGTTGTCTTGTGGTGTAGTGGTCAGCATACCTGCCCGGAATGCAAGGAGACGTGAGTTCGAATCCCACCGAGGCACAACATTTTTCTCTGCTTACCTACAAATACATATTTCCCAGAAAAATCCCAATAAAAATTAACTCTACCATGATTCATATATGAACGCTCCAAAATTTGAAGTCCGGCTCTGGCTGAAGTCGTACCTCTTTTGCGAAGGGTTCGTAATGGTTGTATTACAGGTTGCGGTCTAAAGTACTAAAGATCCCTCATAAAGTAATTGACGGCGTTTGCAAATATCTTTCGTCGTACTTTAACGTAAGGTGTAAGCTGAAAACCGTGGCAAAAAGTGCGTTACGAAATTTCCATAAAGAATATAGATATTGGTTTTTAAAGATACGTGAAGAAAAATTTCATCAAAATGCTAAAAGAAGATGATAAACTATTTATTTTTAAAATTTTATAGTATAGTGCTCCAACTGCTGGTTCGTTTTTATGAGTGTATCCTATTGTGAAGGAGTTAAGTGTTCACAATAGGCCTCTGCCGTAAGTAATTCAGCCATCATAAACCATCAAGGGACCAACCGTCTACACTACACAGGGCCGTATGCGCCCGTAAACCTTTAAGATGAGTTATGGTACGGCTAGTTACATTTTCAATCTTGTTCCTAACTGCCCATTCACAATGGACATAAGACATAAGAACGAGCGCATAACATAATTTACGTTTTTGGTTTGTGTCTGGCTTATGCTTATCTACGTTCACAGTGGACAGAGTGAACTCTGTAAGAATTGTTAAACTGCGCAAACGCAGAACGGAATAACTCCCGGCTAAACACAGAAACGGCTAACCTCAAACTGAGTCAAAAAAATATCTAACCTACAATTTCATACGATATTCGAACTGGACAACTCGCAGTACAGAACAGACTTGCAGTGTGAAGCTTTGATTATAATTTATATAATATAATCAAAGGTGTGAAGTGCCAAGTGCCAACTGTCAAAGGGAATTCAATAGCAGCATTCAAAAGTCCCTAGATTTTAACATAATTTTGACATAATTCGTGCACAAAGTTGAACTTATTTCAACTTTGTGTACGCACACAAGGATTACATAAAACGTTCATAAGCATAAGAATTACGTTCGTCCACTGTGAACAGGGGTACACGTTTTCCATCGTTTCAACTTTACGTATTTATGTAAGCTTTATGTACTTGTTATGCCTTATGTCCATTGTGAATGGGCAGTAATACTTGCGGTAATTGAGATTGCAGTGCCATAAAAACGAAGTCAGAGTTGGACTACTATACTAGGTGTGTTAATAATGGGAGATATTTCGTTCTGAAAATATATTGATTATCTCATGGACCAAAGGTGGGATTCTTCGTAGGGTAAGGGCTCAGTGGATGTTGACAAAGATCAGCAAAGTGTGCCCTAAGAATTTACTAGATCCCATTTCATTTGTGAAAAGGAAAGCTATTGAAAATCGATTGAAAAATACTTCCTTCGTTTTTAAAATACTCCTCGATTCTTAAACACAAACAGTAGCGGACTACATTGTTAATTGATTGTTTATTTAAAGAATATAAAGGAGCTTTTTACAAAAAATGTTACAGTTACTGTAAAAAAAATGTTTCTGTTTTATTGCACAGAATTTTCCAACTTTACTTGTAGAATCAAAGTAGCTATTTCGGGTTTCAAAAAAAAAAAAACTTTCCAATTCGGTTAGCAATAATGGTAATTCAAATTTTATTTTCGATTTATGTTGAGTTTCGTTCACGTTTCCATCCCGGAAAAGTTACCTTCATGTGGCAAGCTCTTTTATCTTGTTTTATGTCACGCTGATAGGTCCCAAGCATAACTGTATTATGCTGTGCTCATGTAAGAATCACGTAACATCAAAAATATGTTGCAGATGTTTTTTTATATGAGTTTAAAAACTTCTACGCAGGGTAGCATTCATTAAATTTATTCTGTACAGAGTGTTTTGTTTTTGAGGCATAGGAACCAACAACAAGCTAGTTTTTTTTTTTTTTTTTAATTGAGCATCTTATATATTTTTATAAATATATATACTCTGATGTATTTTTAGGCTTTATAACCACAGTTTACTTGTGAAATTCTGATGCGACGTGATCATGTTATTCCATTTTTATTGAAATTTATGCAAGGGGTCAAAAAATGTCAGATGAATCATTATTCAATTATTCAGTGGCTATTTTAATTATTTTTCAATTTTAAGTTTAAGACTAGCGCAAATCCGACCGTGTGCCGGTGAACTAGTATGAACCATAAATATATTTTTTACCATTGTACTAGTTTATTAAAAAAAAAAGGATAAGATGAGAAAATCAGGTTCTCATAGATCAATGAAAAGCAGTGAGAATAAGACGTTCATGTCACTGGCATTTGTCCAGGTTTATTTTTTTTATATAAAATCGTACTACTGTCAATATCGTTATTGGCAATAAAATTTTATAAGCTATTTTTTTCATTTCTTAAATTATATGCGCGTTGTTGTAAGAATTATATTCTTCAAATATCAATCTTTCAGTTTTTTCAAATGGAACATCCTGTATTTTATTATTGCACCTTACTGTATTTTTTATTCCCTTTCGACTTTTGTTTAGTTTAGTTTTTGCAATTTTTACTCTTTTAAGCACACATTAATATATGAAAAGAGTAAACAACAAAGTAAGATATGATAATAAAATACAGATTATTGTTTTTGAGAAAATTGAAATATCGACATTTGAAGATTCTATATAGTCCCAAGTAGATTTATTGCACCCCCTGTGACGAACTGTGGTTTTGCAAATTTGTAAAGGAATACGGGTCATTAGATGCAAATTTATGACACCGTCCCAAATTCGTTGCGACCCTTTGTTACTAATTTGTGAGACCGTCCCAAACTTTCACGGCGGCACTTTGTTGTGGCAGGAATAGTTTAAGATGCTCTTTGTTCACAAATACGAGGTTTGGAGAAGACAAAATAAAACCACGATTTTCGTTGGAGCACTGTACTATTAACCCATAACCGTATTTCGCAAACTCTACCTTAGTTTATCTCTATGGTTGTGGGTCTAAGGAGAGGCCAACCAGATCAAGTTGAATGTTATGATTCACAAACAGAACACTCTGTACACAAAGAACTGTATTTACAACCTTACCCTTTAACAGTTTTTCTAACTCTAATAAATTAATTATAGCGAGGAAGTATCGCGTGTTTAGTTATATACTAAATAGCATTTAGAATATATCGGGTGATTTTTTAAATTTCTGCTCTAGTTTACTATGACGCTTATGTCAGCAGTTTCAATTTCGCCGCTGACGTAAGCGTCGTGGGTAACTGGAGCAGAAATTTAAAAATAACTCGGTGTTATATATACAGGCTGGTAATTTTTTATTGTCTCACTGTTATGATATTGGAAAGCGTAAAAGCCAAATTAGAAAAAAGTGGCGTTATTGGCTGTTAATTATCTGTCGCGAAAAGTTTCTGAGCCTACTAGTTTCAAGTTACCCAGAATTATAGTATATATAGTTCGTCTGTTTAACATGTGAAAATGTACCATAAGAAAAAAAGTTGAGATTGATAACTTGAGATCCAGGAGATTTAGATTTTTTAGGAGTGATTATTAATTAAAATACTGTATGAATTTTCAGATTTTTTTTTTTTTTCAAGAAATATACCATGTGAAAAATACTTCTCTGTTTTCATTTGAGATTTAAGATGAGTTCTTGTGGTATTTGGGCGATAATGGCCGCCACACTTTTGATAACTCAACTTTTTATTGTTTTTATTGAACATAACCTATACACCACAACGTACCAGTATTTCAACTGTATGCTAAGGGAGCTGTAATCTGAGAAACAAATTTGGGACAGCCGGCATAACTTGTTTATTCTACTTTTATCGTTTACATAATGTTTTCTCTACAGAAGGGCATTTAACAGTCACTAATTTATATACAGGGTGATTCCTTTTATGTGGGAAAAACTTGAGTGACCTGTTCCTGATATGAAAATAGAAGAAAAGTCCATATTAATATTAATATAAATCCAAAAATGGTTAGCTTCAAGTTACAGGGTGATTAATAATAAAATAGAATTTTTAAAGAAGCAATAATCATTGCTTAATTATTGTTTCTATAGAAATTCTTAATTTATATTTACCACCCGGTAACTTGAAAACTAGCATTTCTGGAACTTTGATTCTTACTGTTGTCGGGAAAACGCCTCTCAAGTTTTTCACAATACTATGCTAAGAATCACCCAATATACAGATTACAATCGCTTCCTCTACTAGCCAATAATGAAAACGATGCGTGGATCTGTCAAAAACGCGTTTCGAAGGAATACGCAGTGCGGTAACGTAACAACAGCGAAAAAACTATATTTCGATTCGTTTAAATTAATTTGATTGGTTGAAATTTTCAGCGTCCGCCCCCGGAAGCACCAGCTCTGCCGTGGCCGTTGTGGGTGCGACTAGCACGGCCCTCGCTACCGTGCCACCCACGACAGATCCACCGGTCTTCCAATGTCCCCGGCGACCCAACCTAGGTCGTGAAGGTCGTCCCATCGGTCTGAAAGCGAACCATTTCCAAGTGACCATGCCGCGTGGCTTCGTCCACCACTACGACGTCAGCATCCAGCCGGACAAGTGTCCGAGGAAGGTGAATCGCGAAATCATCGAGACGATGGTGCACGCCTACGGGAAGATCTTCGGGAACCTGAAGCCCGTCTTCGACGGCAGGAACAACCTCTACACGAGAGACCCCCTGCCGATCGGCAACTCTCGCGAAGAGCTCGAAGTCACCCTGCCGGGCGAAGGCAAGGACAGGTTGTTCAGGGTGACGATCAAATGGGTAGCTCAGGTTTCGTTGTACGGACTCGAAGAGGCACTCGAAGGGAGGACGAGGCAGATACCGTATGAGGCTATCTTGGCGCTGGATGTCGTCATGAGGCATTTGCCATCGATGAGTTATACTCCAGTGGGGAGGAGTTTCTTTAGCAGTCCAGAAGGATATTATCATCCGTTGGGAGGCGGAAGGGAAGTGTGGTTCGGGTTTCATCAGTCCGTCAGGCCGAGTCAGTGGAAGATGATGTTGAATATTGACGGTAAGAAGAGAGTTTGAGTGGGTTATTTTTATTATCGCGTTTTTTGAACTAAAGTATATATGTAAATAAAATTAACTTGATATTTTTACCACAATTTGATTTAAAAAAAAAACTATAGTTTTTCAAAAATTCAAATTTATGGACTCAACTAGTAAACCAGATCCTAGAAATTTTCGCTTTAGATGGTTTTAAACGATCTTTTCAATGAAATTATCCACTGTATTGAAGAGCATTGTTGGTTGCGCATGCGCGCTTCCGTCATAAATATAATCATTGTTAGTGGGAGGTGCTAGTCTAAACTACTTATCAATATTATGGTGGTCTGCGTGATATAAGGCTAATCATATTACGGGAAAAGCCAATACAGATGAGATTAATTTAAAAATATCTCAGATTGTAAGTTAAAGAAAAAGGAATTTTAAAGTGGATAACCTATTGTCCATTTTCGTTATAATGACCCTTTGTTTCAAACTTAAAACAGAATTTCTGCACTCTAGAAGCTTTTTAAAAACGATTTAACAAAAAGTTGAATATTTTTTCTATACAATAAACAATGACTTCTTAGGAAAAATTGGTTAAAAGTTCAAATATTTCTAGTAGAACCAATAAAAACATAATTGAGTGATGTAATGTAAAATATTTTTATACTAGATATTTATGAATGGGATAAAAACATTATTACCTATTAGAATTTGCGCACAACGAGGCGATTTCAGTAATTATTATCAATTTAAGCAATAAAAATTATACACTCGTGGACAAAAATATGAAATATTTAGATACGTGTTAGTGCACGATAACGCAAATCCCCATTTCAGATTATTCCATATTTTTGTCCATGAATAGATACATACAAGGAAGTAAGTGCAATTGTTACTTAACTCAAATGAGTATGATAATTTTATGAATGAAGTTAATTCGGATTTCGTAATAACAGTTGTTTACGTTACATTCGGACTAAAAGCATTCTCGAGTTTTTAACAGACATTGGCCGAGTTACGAAGTCGTGTGAGTATTAATGCTGGCAAAATTATGTCTACATCTTTAGAATATGTTCAAAATCGAAAAAAGATTTTGATATAAAAAATTTAAATTATAGCTAAATGAACAATAGTGGTTGCAAAAAAATTAGGCAGGGCTGTCTCGATTTAAGTTTTTTTTTTTTTTTTCAATTACGAAAATATAATACATAATACGGCTTTTTTAAATTCAGCTTAAATCGAAATAAATTGAACACTGACTGGAATATTTCCAATAAAATAAAACACAAATTTCTTTAGATTTTTTGAATTTCAGTGGGTAAATTTTTGTTTTTTCAATGTTTGATGACTCCCAAAGTACGAAAAAATAGGTCTCCCGTTTCCATTTGTTTGTCTGTCGTCTGTGTCCATTTTATTAGAGAGAAAGTCTCCGAAACTGTTGAACTAACTATCAAGTTTAATTTGTATTTGTGGAATATCATATTGATAGTAAAACGGTAACTAAAATTTTCCTGATTATCACCACTAATAATTTGAGGGCCCGACCTAAAAATTTTACATAGGAAATACTATTTAAATTTTATAAAATAGTGTAATACTAAACCTCTGGTTGTGGATCCGCCTCCATTAACTTCGGAGTTATCATGAAAAAAATAAAATTTGCAGATTCAAATTTATTTTAAGAATTGGTAAAACAAAGATTAATTAAAAAACTGAATAAACTTAATTAAAACTCCACTTTTTTTCTTTGTACATTACAAGGTTTAATTCCAAACAATTAAAAAACTCGAAAAAAACAAAGTCACTTACTTCTGTTAATATTGGATCTTACGAATTGTGCAACGTATTTATATTCTTACATTATTTCATGAAATTGCATTAGTTTGGTTACATTTTTCAATACACACAAATATTTTTGTGCAAAACTTACTCAATCTGTCATTTGTTCTACAAAGGAAAGTTTTACTAATGTGCATGACTCGTTCAGGAGATTAGAAAAGATTCTTAGTAAACTTACTGGATTGTTTGCGAACGAGAACATCTGAAAAAACCAAAGTACTAATGCTGAAAGGAGAAACGTCGAAAATAAAAAGAAAGAAAATAAAAGAAATGCCATTTTACGTAGTTAGTAATTCACATGAGGATAACTCACATGGACTCTACAGGAAAGATAAATATTGTGAATTATAGTTAAATAAATTAAAATAAGTATTTATTAAATTAATTGCTTTTCATGTTAAATATGTTTGTTAACCTACATCAAGTGTCTTAATTTTGTTATTGACATATATTTTTTTAAATTCCTATTTGGCGTTTTTTTGTGAGCCTATTTTATAGATGTTTCGATGTTAACTCATGTACAAATACCGATCAGACCTGAAAAATTCATTAATCTAGATCAAAGAAAACCTGAAAGGTCGAGGGTGTTGAAAATCACCTGTCGATAAGAACTTGACACAGTTTTTGCGAACTTGTCGTTTAAGAGACAAAGCGCCACCCCTGTAATTATACAAAAACCTTAAAAATGCGATTTCTTTCTGAGACATTGAGCTTTTAGAATCACCGCAATGTTGGGTCTAATAAAAAATATTTTATTTGTTTGTCATATAAATTTAGAAACTGCAAACCTTATCTAATGAAAATAAGTGACGAATGAGTAAAAACAGTAGGAGTTTTATAGAAGCAATTCATATTTCAATAGTACCTGTAATGCATGCATGGAGGTAGAATGGCAACAGGGGGCATGCCTCGTTGTACCATAGTTAAAGTTCATTGTTACCCAAAACGTCTTACTATGTGCTATTATGGAATAAAATCAAAAATATTTATAGCAACATAAATTACATGTTTATATGTAATCTTCAAAACTTTAATTCAAACATTTTAATATTATCACTGCTGAAGTTTTAAAATGACAAACGCAATTGGCACCGAGATACTGAATAGTGCTCACAATTATAAAAAAAAAATGTGACGAATTCAAGTTTAACAACTGAGCCTACGTCGTTACGGCCTTGTACAGATAAGCTCCAATCCAACATAAATGACTATATTTACAGCGATAACGGTGTAGTGGACTGACCTACACCTTGTATTTATATTTTGTTTTTCCACCTAATTTTTTGCCATGTCTTTGTTCTCTTTTACCATCCCTTTATTTTCATCGGTACTTGTGATTTTGTAGTCGTCACTAACCCTATAATGTCCATCTGAACCAGTGATTGGAACAATTACTCCTTTAACATTTATTTAACAATTACCTTTTGCATTTTTTAAATATTTGTTGTATAGCTATATTATTTTTTTGTAACATCGAAATGGTCATGCGTGGATAGATGGAATTGTTGTGTTATATTTGTGCTAAATTACTTCTATTTTATTCCACACGGATGGTTTTTGTCCGAGAACGTAACGGGATATCAGCAGAGGTAAACCAAAAATTCGAAGAAGCCATAAAATTATCCTCGTAAATACAAATGCAAAGAATATTTAGTGAAATTAAACTTAATCCTATGAATACAATAGATGCGTTCCTAGAAGGCAGTTATTATTTTCCAGTTTGGGACGTCTAATCCCCACAGGTACATGAATCTCGCCATGCAAGCTAGTGAATTCCTTTAGTAAATAACCGAAAAACTTAAGTTTATTTGGATAACTTATAACGGATATCTTAAAAAAATCCACGTACATGTGGTTGTTAAAAACTTGGTACGTCTAGAGAATTAATTAGTAGAATGAAAAACTCAAATCATTGAAATCTACGACAAAATAGTTAAAAAAGAAAAAATTATAAGGCAAAGTACTGACTAACCTTGAATCATTTGTTTATGAAAAAATTAAGTTGAAACCGATGGTGTATTCTGTAGACGTACACCATCGATTTTTTCCTGAATTTGTGTTTATCAATGTTTCAGCTAAGGTGTCTTCAAGATATGAAGTAGACTCTACACAGAGGTAAATTTGTAGTTAGTAATAATAATGCAAAAACTATTACGTATTTTCATTTAAGTTGCATGTGCATACGATTTGCCGAGTTAAAAAATTACATCATCGGAAGTATTTATTTTCTAATTGCAATGAAATCATTGTCATTGTTACCTTGCTATCTATTTATATCGTTAAATAAACAATACAAATCGAGCATTAATTGCTAACGATTGAAAAATTATGTAAAATAATTTTACAGTAATGTAAGACAATACATATCTTAAATTAAGTACCCATACATAGTGCGATTGAAATAAAAAAATATATATGTAATAATATATCTAAAAAATTTGAGGATATCTGATTTTTGTACTTCTCTTTTTACAGTATCTGCAACGGCTTTCTACAAGGCCCAGCCCGTAATAGAGTTTATGTGTGAAGTATTAGATATTCGGGACATCAACGAACAAAGAAAACCATTGACGGATAGTCAGCGTGTCAAATTTACGAAAGAAATAAAAGGACTTAAAATCGAAATAACGCATTGCGGCACCATGAGGCGGAAATACAGGGTGTGCAATGTGACGAGAAGACCGGCTCAAATGCAATCGTGAGTATCTTTACTTTCCGACGTTCAATCCGACTAAAACTTATTCGAAATTTAGTTTTCCTCTTCAACTGGACAACGGCCAGACGGTGGAATGTACCGTGGCGAAATATTTCCTTGATAAGTACAAAATGAAACTGCGATATCCCCATTTACCGTGCCTCCAGGTTGGCCAGGAACACAAACACACCTATTTGCCGTTAGAAGTTTGTAACATTGTAGCTGGCCAACGATGCATCAAGAAGCTAACGGACATGCAAACATCCACTATGATAAAAGCCACAGCAAGGTATTTATTGTAGTAAAACTGTATTAACTGACTTAAGAATGGTCTGTGTGACTGAGTTGTTGTGACTTATTTCAGTGAAATGTCAATCAAAGTAAAGGAATGTGGTTTCTGAAAGACAGCACGTTGGAACACATGGCGTGTTTATTACACGCAATAATGTATTTTCAAAATGAAAAAATGTCTAGCACGGTATTTATTAACTGAAATTTCAATATTTAAATTATTGTGAAAGTGGAGTTGTTCATGATAGCGCCGTGCCACCCATTATGGTGTACAAAAAAATAAAAACCGTTTTATATTCTGGTCACATTGTAGATCACCTGTTGATTCCTGTCTGTAGCGTAAAATCTCTATTGGATAAGCGTATCATAAACAAGATAAAACGTAATCCGGTGCTGAAAAAATAAACACACTACGAGTTTTTTAGCAGGTGCTAGACAATAATTCAAGTTACCTTGGATTAGTCAGCGTTGTTGTTTGTATTTTCAAGATAAATTGCCGTGTTGTTGGGCCTTTAAAATGCGGACGAGCTTTCAGCAATTTTTTTAATTGCTTGAAATTTTAGTACAAAGTCGCCCTAGTAGCTAAAATTTTTGTAAAAACTTGCAGATCAGCGCCAGACAGAGAACGTGAAATCAACAACCTAGTGAGAAGAGCGGACTTCAACAACGACCCCTACGTCCAGGAATTCGGTTTGACCATTAGTAATAACATGATGGAAGTGCGAGGGAGGGTGCTTCCACCTCCCAAACTGCAGTACGGTGGTCGGGTGGCTTCCCTCAGCGGACAGGTGGGCTGGCACGTTAGTTTCAAGTTGTATTACTTATTTTAGTATGTAGAAACTGGCTGAACTCTGCCAGTTTTATGGGTAACGCGAGTGGCTTCAAAATTTTCAAAATTGCTTTTGAGGTTTTTCAGGAAGTTAAAGGTCTAATTAAGTCAAACAAAAAAACTTAAACATCAATATAATTAATTATATACGTAGCAGCAAGTAATTTAAAAATAATCGTTTTTAATCTGTCTCAATAATGAGTGGAATGTTCATATTCAAGAAAATGAAATGGAAATAGCTTGTACGCAGTTTTTGGTTTATGAATATCATACTTTTTTGTTTTTGTTTTTGAACATCACAGCGACTTCACATTGCCTCAATGACTTAAATGGACCTTAAAATAATGTTCACCTGAAGATGTTTACATTTTTTCCTTTATCTTCTCATTGACATTTCTGTCTTATTGGAGTTCGTACGATTAGTCGTGATTTTCGTATTCTGAAATTCTCAAAGCCGCATTTTGGAATTACTCATTTGAATGTGCAGAATTGTGTTCGTGTTAATTATAATATGGACGTGCTAGATCCTCGATAATTGACAGTTGTATGTACTACAACTTCGATTTTTATATGTTGCTGTGTCGTTACGTGAGGGCATGTTGTGAAAGTGATCATTTGTGGCTTTATGTTGACTTTGTTAGTAAAGACTACGACAGACCTAATTTTGACTTGTGGATGTGTATTTGGTTTGGAGAATAAAACTATATTATAAGATGCATGTATATCTGCATAATAAAAAAAAACTTTCGGAATTTTTTAAGTAATTTATTTTTTCAAGTTTTGCGTTCAATAAATTTAAGGTGCAATTAATGGTGTAAAGTTTGATCCGTTTTATGAATAAGTGTGTCAAGAGTGGAAAATTGCGTACGCAATTATCTATATTTTATTAATAGTAACAGTAAGAATTTTAGTTTATGTATGAGAAACTGTTATTAGTTCGAATTTTTTGAAATATTTAAAACGTCCCTTCCATACAATAAATATTTACCAACATTTAAAAGAATTTAAGTTCCTTGACGTTAGTAACACAGTATTTATCATTATTTGACGTCTGAATAAAACAGTAGGTAAATATATAAAAAAAAAGAGTGCGTCGACCTAGGGACCCACGGATGGAGTTTTGACTCTGTGATGTCCATTTATATAAATTAAACACGTATACGCTGCGAAGTCATTAATTTTCTCTTAAAAAATAACAAAAACCAAAAATATGCTGAATTTGTATTTTTTGACAAAATGATGATTAGGTTAATTAAAGCAAATATCCATGTATTCTCAATTGTTCTTTATTATAAAATATACTTTTTCTTATTTATTTATCATATAGAAACATAATTAATTATTATAATAATATTGTATAAAAAAAAATTAGTAAAGTACAATGTGAATGTGTAATTGCTGACTAAAGTAACAAAAAATGAGTGATATGAATAACAGTTCTTAAATGAGTAATAAAGCGTGTGAAAACGGTATCAATTGTTGTACCTAATTTAGTCGTTGGAACAGTCAAACGAACACATTTTATTAAATAGTTTATTTATCTCTCTCTTTCTATAGCGCGGCGTTACATGCTCTATGTTCAGACTCAGTTCAGACCTGTCCTCGACACCGACACCGACACCGAGATTGAGCTTGTAGCTCGAACTCGACATCATATTCGTGTTCCTATAATTTTTCCTCCTTTTGGTGGCTCCGACTACGTGTATTTTGACTAGGGAAAAACACGGGTTGTATTTAAAAATAACTTCGTTTGTCCTGAAATTTTGATCAAACACTTTCAACATTGTAGAGCGTCATATTAAATCTTGTAGGTTTCCTAGTATAAGAATAGGAGAAATTGATAATTTTAATTGTCCGAATTGTTTATTTAAATCATAAGATTAATACAACCCAACCTTCTTCCATAAGCCGCAGTGTTATTCGTTGTTACGTTGTTACGAATTTTAAATGAAAGTTAGTTTTGAATTTTTCACATAATCTGAGCATTTTAGACGAATTGTTTAGTGGTAGGTGTGATGTACAGAAGTATTTAAATTTATTAATTTTCTTCTACACGAAAGTAATAATTAAGTACAAAATTTTATTGCAAATATTAAATTATTAATGGAGGACTGCGGTCAGACATTTAACGCCAGTGAAACAAAACGACCCTTGCGGAGCCACCTTAAACGTACAGAGGTAAACCAATTTGTTTTAGAGCACTTTACGATTTTTTAAAGAATATTTAAAAATGGGTTTAATATTTGTACGATTACCCGCATAAATATAATTTTTTCTTCCACTGCGCATGACAACAGGAATACACATCAATTAGTACTAATTTGGTACCCTAAAAACAAGATATTCGTGTTATTTAAGGTGACTGACTACAACATCGTTTTATTTATTTTCCATTCGATAACTGTGATTTTTCTTTTTTTTTTTTACACACTTTACATTGTATTATTTTTCATTTACCCTAACTTTGTAAAGTCGACTCAAAGTAGACTCACCTCATCCTAGCGAATGAACAACACAGTTAACGCATGGTCTTTTTTCAGAGTAAACAACAAGCGATGCCGAATCAAGGCGTATGGGATATGCGAGGAAAACAATTTTTTACGGGTGTAGAAATTAGAGTATGGGCAATTGCATGTTTTGCACCTCAACGCACTGTCAGAGAAGACGCCTTAAGGCAAGTATTTACATTTTAGTACCACCTGTAGATCTAAACGAAAAATGTTCACGTTGCAACCGACTTGAAAGAATTTTGATAATGTAACTTTAGAAACAAATGTGTAAACTTTAGTTTAGTTTTTCGAAATTCCAATTCTTCCGACACGTGCTGCACAGGTGTAATTTGGTATTACTAAGTAGATTGGAAGGTTTTCACTATCTTACACTTACCACGAGTGTTGTAAAATTTTCTAACCGGTTGTTTTCCTGATATTTTCAGAAACTTCACACAGCAGCTACAAAAAATCTCAAACGACGCAGGCATGCCAATAATCGGACAACCATGTTTTTGTAAATACGCGACAGGACCGGACCAAGTCGAGCCGATGTTCCGGTACCTGAAATCGACTTTCCAGTCACTACAACTTGTCGTTGTTGTTCTGCCTGGAAAGACACCTGTCTATGGTAAGAGATCTACTTTAAAATATGCTCAACAAAATGAGGTATCGCATTAAAACATAAATACGGATACGAACTGACGAATTAACGAAGTAGACGATTTTTTTGTTTGTATCATTGTGGTTTCATATTTCCAAAAATCTTCTGCAACATACTTTGGTTGATGTGGCAACATTTTTTTTTGTAATTCTTCTAAAGTATTTTGTTATTGTTAACATTTTGTCTTGCAAATATCCAAATGTTGAAAAACTGAGGGAGAACGAAGTGGAAGTCTAGACTACAGTTGCTCACTTATTACAGGTTATCATAAAATTGCAGTAGGTAATGTTGCACCCGTTCGATGTGCAGTAGCCCCATCCTGTAGAAAATATCCGAATTCCACTACTTCACGATCAAGTTGATTGGGAAATAGTTCTGAAATCTCTTCCCATTATCTTTTGGCATAAAGATGTTGTGAAAGAAAATGCCTACATTCGTCTACGAGACACTGCGACAATGCACTAACTTTCAAGGTGTGTAGAGGTGTCTGAAAAACATATGGGTTTCCTAGAAAATGGCAAGAGTATACAAGGTATAAGAATAGTATTGAATTGGTTAAATACCAAGGGAACATTGTGACTATATGATATTTTGCATGTACTTTGTAGTGTACCGTAAATTTAACATTGTTGAAAATTTTATTTTATTCTGATTTCATATATATTTGGTCTTTTTTTTTAATTTTCTGAGACGTGGAAAATGATCTCTTTTGCATGAAGGTTCGATAAACCAATTTTCTTACAACTTCCATAGAGTATTTTGGATTCAGTGGCCAGATGAAACTGTGACACTATTTACTTCTGTTACGCATTTACAGTTTCTTGGGACAAAGAGTAGATATGAAAGTTTGATGAATCTTTAAGTGAGGTAATGGTGTTGCCACAAATAAATTCACCTTTTCTGGGATTTCACACTGATTTTATAGCTACTAAAATTTAAAGTTTTGCATAAAACTATATTTATGTTTGGAGAGAAATCTGCGATCTTTGTAAAATATATATATATGTATAAACCATTACTATTTGATTTTTCTCGTGGACGGATGTTCAGATATGGATGCGATAGCTTGTTTCGTTGTATAGACATTACTACAGATTTAAATAGTATATGCCTATTGGGATGCAAATTACTGTTACCCTACTAATATTTTAGTCACTTGAGGTCATACTGCCTATCGGATAGTAGTGGCAAAAATCTGCACCATAATGAGGAAATGGCATTTAAATCTGTACTATCTGAATTTCGCATAACTCATTTCGTTTTCCAACCAACAGCTGAAGTTAAAAGGGTAGGCGACACAGTATTAGGGATGGCCACCCAATGTGTTCAAGCAAAAAATGTAAACAAAACATCACCACAGACACTGTCAAATCTCTGCCTCAAAATAAACGTTAAGTTAGGAGGTATCAATAGCATCCTTGTGCCATCGATCAGACCAAAGATATTTAACGAACCAGTCATATTCCTGGGGGCCGACGTCACTCACCCACCAGCCGGAGACAACAAGAAACCGTCGATCGCGGCAGTCGTCGGTTCGATGGACGCCCATCCCTCTCGGTACGCCGCTACCGTGCGCGTACAACAGCACCGACAAGAGATCATACAAGAGTTGAGCTCGATGGTGCGCGAGCTGCTTATCATGTTCTATAAGTCGACAGGCGGCTACAAGCCGCATCGGATCATTTTGTACAGGGACGGCGTGTCCGAGGGGCAGTTTTTGCAGCTTTTGCAGCACGAGTTGACGGCCATTCGTGAGGCGTGCATCAAGTTGGAGGGCGACTATAAGCCGGGTATTACCTTCATCGTCGTGCAGAAGAGGCATCACACGAGGCTGTTCTGCGCCGACAAGAAGGAGCAGAGCGGGAAGAGCGGAAACATACCGGCGGGTACGACGGTGGACGTGGGGATTACTCATCCGACGGAGTTTGATTTCTATTTGTGCAGCCACCAGGGCATACAGGTAAGAGAGTCGGTGGTGTTGTAAGTAGTTTAGCCAATCCAATTGTTTTTTTGGTGTAACTGTAACCGTGAATTTTGTGGATAATTCAATTAAAGTATAGACAAAACAAAGAAACTTTATTTGCGTGACTTTTTCAGACAGTGAACATAATTTGTGCTCGAGTCATCCTTGGAAAGAGTTTAGCATGTCGCTGATAAATGTAAAAAATGACAAATGTAAAAAACCAAATTGGGAACATAATCTCGGTTTCAGGAGTTGTATTTTAAAAATATGAGATATATCGCTTTAAAAAAAATCTAGTTCGAATTAACCAGCTTGAGTCCAGAGGACCTAATTTATATTTGTGTCTGGTGTGCAATTTTTAATAAAAAAAATTACATGTCAAATTTGTAAAAGTCGTGACGTCATCAATGATTTTTTTTATTAGGAAGGTATAATTTTGATTGTATTATTTGATAAAGCTTATTTTTCTGCATATGAAAATGTAGCTTCATGTAGGGGTTGCATAACAAAAAAATTGAGAAAATTATTCTGATAGTTCGTGGATGAGTTGAACTTTATAAAAATCATTGATACCTCATAACTTTTACAAATTTGACATATATATTTTTTTTGACATATGTCAAAAGATGCATAGTAAAAATGAAAGGCTTGACATGTTTGGCATTTTTTATTATTTTTATTTATTTATTTATTTATTTTTCAAAACAAATGCTGCTCGTTTTATGAATTTTGTGCATTACTTTATCGCATATATAAAGCTAACCAAAGTTTTGACCACTTCAAACGGACATGTTCAAGCATTTTTTAAGACAGTGTTGCAATTGTTTGCTGATTTGTCTGAGACAGGAGGTATCGCGAATAAAAGTCAGCTTTTTTGTACCATTTATAACCCTAAAAAATCCGTAACTGCGGTAAACAACTCCAGACACCTTGTTCTAATACCAAATTGTGGAATCGTTATTTCTGTGCTGTGCGGGTGGTTGCCGGCCACAAGTTCGGGCGATTTCGGGTGATGAAGATATATTATGTAGTGTTGTAGCAGCTGTCCACCAGAGGGCCCTGCTTAACATTCAACCATTTTTTTCTTAGAATGCCGTTTTATTGGTACTGTTTTTATGTTGCTTTCAAATTTAATTTGAAAATCTCTGCTAGAAAAACAAGACGTTATATAACTTCTTCTTGTTTACACCATAATTATTGTAAACCGAATTTCACAGTACACATTTGTGAAAGGAAACTTATTACAACACTTTCCTAGATTAAACTCGGGATATATTCGTAAAAGTAAAAATATTTAATAAAGAACTTTCAATATATGTATTATTAAATTCCTCAAAAAATTGTGCGGCTCATAGACGACCGAAAAATTAAATGTAGGACTTAGATATTACATTATGCACAGAAAAACAACATTGCGTATTTGTAATACCACATGAATTCTGATCAGTGATTTATGATGTTCGCAAAGACTGTGTGTACAGAACTTCAAAGCAACCTAATTTTGTACTTTCCAAAATAAACTTTCAAAACGTTAATTGTACAGGGTGACTGCGAAATATGTGCAAATATTTTAACCACGGCATCCCCCACCCAAGTAGAGCCGAAATATAGAAAAAACAAATTAAAAATCGAATGGGGCAAAACCCCCATGAACCACCCTCGATACGAAGGCACTGAGCCACCTTGTAAACAGAGTTGGAAAAACGTTCGAATAAAAACGACCTAAACACTTTCAGTTTCAATTAAAAGTAAAACCGACTTTTTGCTGCTTATCATTCGTTCATTCATTTACTCATTCATCATTAAAGGTCAGTGTGAAAGTTTTTTGGTGATTTTGATTCTGACGGATGTTTGGTCCTTGTCACAACGATTTTACAATGTTTATTGGAACATAAATAAGAGCAACTTAGAATGCTACTACCTTTTTACAAGAAATGTTGAAAATGTTGTCCTTGACTAGCAATACAGGCGTCAGAGCGTCGCAAGAGGTTTGTTGATAGGTAAAAAAACACCGAAGTAGCGGCTGCCACTTACACTTGTTGAAGCTCTTCGATAATTTCTGGACACTGTTGATTTCCACAAACGAATTGTTTCATCCAACCAATACACATTTATCGAAAACAGTCTCTTGAAATCGTACTTGTTGACTACGTGGAGTTCCATCGGACAAAAAGTGAGTTACACAACGTGGACAATCAGCGGGCTCCAAACCGTGCACTTTGTCAACATGGTATGGATGTGACCGTGTTCTTTTAATGTAGGATGCACTACAAGCTGCGAAAATCCAATTTCTTCTTTCTGTCCCATCACGACCACGATCGTGAGTTTGAGGTTGAAGGTACCATGATCTCGGAGATGCTGTACCACTGACGCAAATACAAATTACCATATCGACACACTCTGCATTGGAAAACTCTACCATACACCGATTTCAACGACCGCTCGATAATGACTGGCCCTTTTCGTGTTTTTCACGTTGCGATTAAAAAAGTGCCTGATAAAGTTACTTTTTTGGTTCTTACTCCGAGTCCCCTACCCATTCATTGCAGTAATTATGTAGGTCACGAAACATTACCAGCGGCGCGTATAACAATTTACATTTAATTTCAAATAATTTTTTCTAGACACTGCTACCACTTAGGACCGTGAATTTTTGCCAGTGACATAATCATATTGTGACATATTCCCCATTTTTTTTTTTTGCATGTATTTCGCAGTCAACCTGTATTTATCAAAATAAATATAGATGTAGATTTAACCCTTAACTTAGTAATGTAACTAATGAGGAGTTACCTAATAAAATTGCATTTTTTTGCTGGTAATTTGTAATATATTTTTTTTTTATTGAAAATCATACACATGTTTTACAAATTTATACTTTTTACTTACTGAGCATAAGCTAAGGACATTTTGTAACAGGTCTATCTAAATAAACTTGGACTTTTTTTTATGGTTCTGTTCAACTTTCGGCTACAACCAGGTATAATGTAGTAATGCATATAGTGTGCCCGAATTTACTACGAAATAATGACAGATATGTGGAAAAGAACTAGTGTGTAATAAATTATTATTAATATGAAGTCAATGACGAAGAAAATAAAAGTTGAAAAAGAGCATAAAAATAGTCAAATAACTGGGAACATGTTTCATCATTATTGAACAGGCATAAACGTTGTATTAATTTTTATACTAATCTACCCCTAATAAATTTATTCAGGTTTTAAAAATAATTATTGTGCGTACAGAGTGCTTCTTTTATTTGATAGAACCCCTGTAACTTTTTTATTCTTAAGGATAAACCTGTAGTTCTTTGAGCACATTTGTATCATTTTGCAAGATCTATGTGATGGCAACTTCACATTTTTTTATCACTTTCGACATCACCGGAAATGACGCCAACTTTTTTTATGGAACACTAGGTATATTTTTTCATAAATGGAAAGACTGATTTTTTTGTAAAAATTCAAAAGCAACCAATATTCTAAAATCATACTTAACAAGTTATTCAATAAAATAGACGAAAAATTCATATTTATTGCTGATAATATAATAGCTTGAAAAATTGACACTCATGTCATTTATTCACATAAGTGATCTTTTAAAATGATACAAATTTGCTTAAAGAACTATATGTATGTACTATGTATATCTTTAAAAATAAAAAAGTTACAGGGGTTGTATCAAATCAAAGAAACACAATGTATATTACCTCATAAAGTTCTGGTTTCGAATTCAAAACTTCAAACCAGAAAATTTTAGTTCTGGTTCACTTTATTTTATATACTTACGTGTTTATGGGATTATAGAAACCCGCGAAAAGGAGGCGCAGAAGCCTAGTATCTCTTTCTGCTGGGTACCCACACTACTTTTGCGTGCGATAGTATAGTTTTGGAAATTTCATTGTACCCTATAAAATTTTATTAACAACGAGACAATGTAGTACAATGGTAAGAAATATTTATTTATGGCTTGTACTCATAAAATAATGGTAATTTTCTTTTCTAACATCTGGAGATTACCGGCACGCGACAAATTTAAGTTGTAAATATCTCTTGCTATTGTACTACTGTTCGCCTCGTTATTGCCAATAAAATTTTATAGGGTAGAAAGAAATTTTCAAAACTATACATACAGTATAGTAAAAACGGTATGTTTCTGTCTTCGTCCGACACAGACACCCAGGTATACGTTTCCACCCTTGAAATGCTCAGAAGTGCGAACAGTCTTTACCTGCGTGCAGTGTATCAGACGAAGATAGAAGCAGAAATATACCAGATGTCGCAATTGCTACAATTTTTCAACATCTTCCCAAAAATTATTTTATTGTAGGGATGCTATATTGAAATTCATTATTATTTTCTAAATTAATATTGTTACGTATTGCAACGATTATGTACAGAAATTATTCCGGCGAATTTCACTGGACGCTCTTGATTCAACTAGTTGGGCTGTTGCCGACGGTGGCCTCTATTTAAACCTATACGTGCCTCTCGATGGATCCAGAACGCCGCATCGAGAGTTTTCTCGGCCCGCAATCGAGACTTCCGGTAAGCCGGCGTAAGACCAGAGAGTTCTCGACGGCCATAGGCGTCGCACTGAGGCGGCGTAAGGGTGTAACATTTCGTACCAATATAAAGCTATTTATTATTCAGGTCATTGATCATAATCAGTTATTGCAATAAATTAATGTTTGTTATTATTTTTGTCCAGGAGTTTTAACTCATTAAACAAAAATTTTATGATTATTCAGTATTATAATGAGATATCTACGAGTATCTCATCAAATGGAAAATAAAACATACATATTTTTTCTTCTGTGGTATTTCTCCGCGATTTCTTATTTTCTATTAATTTTGACAACACAAATTACACAAGAAGTCACTTCATACTTTCAATATGTTTAAAAAGATTTTTAAAAAGTGCAAAATGTAGTAGAAAAATGTAAACTCCAAATTCAGTTTAATGTTAACATTTTTACCCTATCAGCAATTACTTAAATTACCGCGGATTTACAAATAAGTGACTTTATACAGTTTTATTTGTGATTTCGAAATTCGAAATAGACCATCTAACTTAATTGCTAGAACTTAAAAAAATACTAGTTCGGATTAACTTGATCTCTTTATTTCTTAGTAAACTTCAAATACAGGTTTGTGCAGTTGTTCACCGTTGGAATATTTAATAAATTTGTGACCAATCATGTTACAATTTCCCCGCATCACTCATCTATAATTAAAAAACCGAGCTCAATAACAAACAACGAATTGAAAATCTGAAAATTTTATATAAAAAGTATTGATAGAAATTTCGAAAAATTAAGAAAATTATGTGTTTAGCAATGAAAACATACGTGTAATATTTCGCTTTTGTAATAATAATAATAACAAACGCGGGATAAGAAGATACCCACGAGAAGACATTTGAAATTCATGAAAATATGTTCTCATTTTCAATAGTTCAAATTTGGAACCAAACGGATCGCTAATTAATACTCAACCTTAACGATTAAGAGCATGAGATCTCGGGGCAAATAATCTCTGTAGCTATTACAGTCCTAGCCGAATGCGCTGTAGCCCCGTATTGTTGCAAACAAATAAATAATGAAAACAATTACATCCTAAATTGGCTCCAACTACAAGTGGGCCTCGGCAGACCAAACAATAGTGTATATTTTAGGGCGTTGTGTAGGAAGTGTTTGTAATTGGTGTATTCATCCACCAGAAGCAAATCAACCATATGTGATTGACTGCCATGTTTCAAATAAAAAAAAATGCTGAACTTACGTTTTCAATAATTGAGGAAAGTTTAAATTCGATTTTTGACAATAATGTGGAAAAAAATGTAGGAAAGTAACGTAATATACGGCGCCGTATATGATCAAGACTGCTAAATTACGAGATTATTAAAAAATAAGTACACATAATAATGGGTTGTACATTACTGCATAGTATTGTGATACGTACATCCATCATATTGCATAATTCGTTAAATATATTTACATTTGTTAATATACAAATTCTTAACGACAAAAAATGGTGCCTACTCTACCATTTCGTGCCGGATCGACCACTAAAAAGCCGGTCTGAACAATTTTTGCATCTATAACGTGCGATGAACATACAGCGACTCAAGTGTTTACTCGATGGTCGAATATTTTTCTAATCGTATGCTGTTTGCACAGTATTAAGTCGGGTCTTTGCTAACGTGTTCGTGGTGTCGTGACAAAATTAAACCATTTTGAGACAAAAGCAGTGTTTGTCGTCGGTGGGTGATTCTGTACACAAAGTTTAAACGCTCCAAGATCCCGAATTGTGAAACTTTTAAATTGTTTGAAAATTGAAACATTGAAGGAAGTATGATTTGTTACATTGAGTTACATAAGGCTGTGTGGGTACTCACAATTAGCAACAAAAAACTTTTGTTGTTGTTGATCGGTGCAAATAATTTCTATCCCTAAGGGAAAAAAAAATTGACCGCGATTTAACATTTATCAGTGACACCCAGTTGGTTAAAATGTAATACTAATAATAAATATTATGATGCGATATTTACTGTTGAAAATCTACAATCAGGTAATTATTTTGTTTAGGGAACATCGAGACCATCGCATTATCATGTATTGTGGGACGACTCTCACTTGGATTCAGATGAACTACAATGCCTGACTTATCAGCTCTGTCACACTTACGTCCGTTGTACCCGTTCTGTTTCCATACCGGCTCCAGCTTATTACGCCCATTTGGTAGCTTTCCGTGCAAGATACCATTTGGTCGAGAAGGAGCATGACAGGTAAGGGTTTAATTAAATTAATTTTCTCTTTGAAAAGAAGTAAACAACTCTCAGTCCCGATATCCGACAGCTGTCACTATTTATTTATTAGTGATTGGGATTAAAGTTGTGAACAAGTATTTTATTCATAGGAGTCGGACGGAGACACTCTGTGCCAAATCAAATATAAACAAATCAAAGTTTGTTTTCGGAACATAATACGTTCGAATCAAAGGCAGTGGCGGAGTATCACTTCCAATAATTGCCTTATTGCTCCACTATTTATAATAGGGCGTGAAATTATCATTTGTGTTTTATTTCTAGCGGAGAGGGATCGCACCAATCTGGTTCTTCCGAGGATCGAACTCCAGGAGCCATGGCAAGAGCGATAACGGTGCACGCCGACACCAAAAAGGTCATGTATTTCGCTTAGTCCCTCGGAATATAATGGTGTGGAGGAAGTGGGTGTACGGAGGATTTTCAATTTTTAAAGCTGTTCTGCTGGTATTCTGAAAAAAAAAAGTCCCAGACAAATAGACAATTAAGTAGAATATTATTTATTAATAATAATTCACCTAAGAAGTCATAATTTAGCAATGGTATTTATTAGGTATGTAAATCCGTATTACAACCCCTTCTTCCTCTGTGCACAAAGAAAAGACGCTTTTTTGACAAAAAAATTATTAATCACTGAATTTTTAAGGATTTTAAATACACAATCCATTTTTGAAGGATCTCATTATTAAATTATGACTTGCTGTTTCATTCGAGATATATTTTTAAGTAACGAATATGTTGATAGTGTGACAGGGCGCATATATTTTTATTAAAAAACTAAGTAATATGAACCAAACAAAATGAAACAGTCTTTACATATTTGTTATCCTTTTTAGATGTAAGGATGTTATTTATTTGATGATGCCAATTGAAATGAACGATTTTCCGAAAACTCATCGCTGTATACTTAACAATGATCACAATAATTATGCCGTACGACGTTTGTGATATTCCACGTTTCTTATCAGGCAACATTGCTTTTGTTATTTTATTCTTTTTAAAATTATTGTAAAAGTGCTCTAATATTTCTTGAGTAATTTATGTAGGTTTATGTAACAACAGCGGCTAGGTTTTAATGATTATTCAACACTGCGCATATCAATTTTTATTTGATATATCTACAAGCGAATTCTTTACTATTAAGTGTATTATTAAAATTATCGTGTAGCTGTCCCCTATTTTCGAATTTATTATTCCTTTTACTTTCCATCGAGGTGTCGATATTTTGGATAACATTGTATTATAGTAGGGTTTTGTTTTCACAATTTATTCTTGTATTTTACGGAAATAAATTATTTAGGAATACTTTTATATATTTTTTTATTTTTTTCGAATTTTTTCGAAATAATGTAAATCCTTGCAAGTGATCCATTCTTTCTTTTTATCAAGTTAGAGCATAATACTGTAAGCACAAGAATGATGTACCTTTCATTAGATTCTAAAAAGTAATAAAATGTAGCGTTTGCTGTTGTGTAGTGAATTTGTTTTAACAATAATTAATTATTATCATTGCAGTGAAACACTTACAAGGCAAACGTAAATGAGTGCTTAAATTGACTTAAATCAGGCAGGCAATTTACACATACAAGGAAATCGATGTTTTCTGTTAATATTTTGATCCATTTATTTACTACGTTAAGAGCTTTATGGAGTTATTGTAAGATACAGATGGTCCAAAATAGCTTTAACTATTGTTTGGGAGGTTTTTGGGCTGTGGTAGCCACCATGTACACTTAGTATCTCACATTCTTATTATTTTCTTCTTTTTTTTTAAGTAAGGGCAGCACTAGGGCTTCTGTAAACTTTTTTGGACCATCATGTGCATTATGAAAATTCAATGTTTGTTACTGTGTTACTCTTATTTTATGTAATGACTTTAGTCATCCAACAAAATAAAGTTTAAAGCAAGTTTTTAGGTTGTTTTATTGGAACTGTCACAAGATGTGGAAGTTTTTCAACGTAACTACCAAATGACGTATTATTGATAACAAGTAGGATTTATTGTCTGTAATCTAGAAATGGTGAACTTAACCTTTAATTCAGATCAGAAACTGAATTAAATTGGGGTCAATATGCAGCGCTCCAGTTAAGTAGTGAACACGTCACTCTTGAGTAAATATGTCTTAATGAGAAAACTTTAATTTGTCAATTTCTTTCCATATTGGAAAGGTAAAGATGTTTAGTTTTATGTCACGAAAACATTATAACGATCGTGATTAACACCTATTTTTTACTTAGATTTTAATTCAAAGTTATTTAATACTGTTCAACACTTTATTAAACTTGGATTTTATTTTGTCAATATTAGTAAACTACCTACCTTTATATTTACTAAGAACTTGTACTTATTTGTTATCTAACAATCAACAACAAACCAAAAATTTATCAAAACCAAATTTTTCCCGCATCACGACCTACACCTACATGTCAATTTTTTAAATTAAAGTTTATTTTGGCATTAGCTTTGATAAAAAGCATAACCATGTCATATATTTTGTAGTTATTGTCCAAAATTTAAAAGTATTTTACCGTGCCATCAAAATTTTTTTATTTGCAGTAAGCTATTAAATAAGTCGTGCGGTTGGCTTCACTGTTTTGAAAATGACAAATGTCAATACCGGACATATTTATTACAGATCAGTGTATAACAGTGAGGTTATGTTTTGCGGTTTTGCTTATCTGCATTTAGCTGCGACTTTTTATAGAACAGGCGGAACAACTGTAATGTTTGCTGTGCAGTGTTACAAACTTGCCTTAGATTTGTAGGTAACTATTGAAATAAAAAATGTGGCAGTGGAAAAATTAGTCCTTCCAATGAAAAACGCAGCAAAGTTAAAACAGGTATGTATCAAGCTTGTGGAAGCTTAACAAGGCATGTTATCAAGAGTATGAGGATACAGGATAAAATATCTAACAGTAAAAAGGGTATAGTTAATAGCATACCCAGGAATGTTATGGCTTTTATTACAGCTAGAGCGAGGATTGTAAGACATCTAAAAGTCAATTACTGAAATTTTTTCAAAGTCGTAATGCAAGTTGGTTGGTATAGTGTTTTTATCAAGAAAAAGATTATTTTCAAATATTTTAATACTTTCTAAAATGAATAAAACTACTGGAGCTATTTACCTAGAAAGTGGTGGGAGTGTGGTGTTGAAGAGGCTCTTCAAGCTCTTATTCCAACCGAGTCGAAAATAGGATACGAAAAATGTTATAGTGACGTCTAAAACTGGCAGCAAATTAATAATTGTGCAAAAATAGTTAATGAAAATGTTCTTCTGGCGTATTTTGAACAAGTTGTAAGTTTATTAATATTGCAGTTAATTGGAGTTTTATTTTATTATGTATATTTAATTGATTTTTAGTCCAGTTGTTCATCTCTGTGGGTATATTATTCGATGCTACGATGTGTGATCAATATCAACAAGAACATAGATTTAACATGTTATGGTAAGTTACATATGTACAAAAGTTTTGACAAGTGATAACCTGAAAATTTTTTTTCAGGACGCAGAGGATGATCAATTTTTAATGTGCAAGGTAAGAATAAGTCGATGTCAAGACTACGTGCCTGACGTTTACTGTTTTTTTTAGGTAGTGTCCATGAAATTTACAGTTTATCTGTAAATAGATATTAAAATAGAGGAAAATATCATAATAGTGACAATTAATTACACAAAAATTTATAAATCCCGATTTTTTTTATTAATATCCCTGAGAGTTCAGTTAATTATGTTGATATTGTGATGAAATAAAAAAATCTGAGACCGAAGCATACTCGACAACTTTTTTGTTTTCTACAATTGGGGACAATGTTGTACTCAGACAGTAGTTTTTGGGACTTCCGGAACTTGAAAGATACACCAGCCACTCTCTTCGACGTAGTTCAGCAACAGTTCTGGCTTTCAGATATGCCAATAAAGGTGGCAGTTGATGTTCCCGCTGACGTTGCTTTTAGAGCTGAAAATTGCAATTTATAACTCCGTTGATAGCAACTTTGATGTTCAACTTTTGCCGTATTTAGAGGGGTTGTAGAAGAAAAGGGGAGGATTTCAATTGATTACTACAAAAATTTACCATTTTAGACATGTTTTAAGCTCCTTGTTGTCGAAATAAGTCTACACATACTAAGAAAAAAAGTCAAAATATAAGCCCCGCCCACCCGCCCTCTTAATTGTGATGTTTTTTTTTTTTATATTCGTCTAGAGAAGGGGAATTTAAATGCAAAATTCTTATTATTTCTCTCCCTACAAGAAATTACAATGTAAGACATTTTTTGAGCATAGTGTTATTCAAAAAATAATATGTATATTAAGAAAAGGTTAAGCCCCACACCTAACTGCCCAGATCTAAATAGTAATGAAGTTTTCGTTCGTTGGCAGACCTAGGGGCGGAGCCTAATTGCAAATTTCATATTTCCTTACAAAAATTTACCATTTTAAACGTGTGTTTTTCTTAATATACATAGTATTCTTTGACCAACATCATAATCATTTTCAATTTCTTGTAAAGAAATAAGTACTTTGCAGTTAAGCTCGGTCCCCTTGGTTCACGGTGAATAAAAAAAAATCATCACAATTGAAACAGGGCGGGTGGGCGGGCTTACATTTTGCCTTTTTGTTTTAATATGTGTAGACTTCTTTTCACAACATGAAACTTAAAACATGTTTAAAATAGATTTGTATAAGGAAATATCGATTTTGCAATTAGGCTCCTCTCCATATTTCCGTGCAAAAACCATTTTAACCATGTTTTAAGTTTCTTGTTATGAAAAAATGCCTATGTACATTAAGAAAAAAAAAGACAAAATGTAGCCCCGCCTACCCACCCTATCTCAATTCTGATGATTTTTTTTATTCGTTGTAAGCCGAGGGGGAGCTTAATAGTAAAATCCTTATTTTTATAGGAGAAATTACCATGTGAAATATGTTCTTCAGTAATCGTGCTATGCAAAGAAAACTAAATGCATTAATTAAAAAAGAAAACCAAAAGAGTAGTCCCACCCATCCGTCTCGATCTCAACCGTGATGAATTTTTCATTCGTTGTCAGACCGACGGGCGGAGCCTAATTGCAACATCGATTCTTTCTTACAACAATTCACCATTTTAAACATGTTTTACAGCTATTTAAAATATGAGGATTTCGGTAAACAGGTGATTAAATGGCCTGATATTAGTGGGCTCATTTTCTTTATCAAAATCTGATTTTCGTGCAATTAGTGCTGTTGTTGGGGAATATGATTCCCAGTTACCCATGCATTTAAGGGTAACTCAATTGTGAATAAAATTGTGGGTTAGTTATGAAATATGTTTATTTGGAGACTTGTTCTCCTCTTACTTTCTAGCTCGCTAATGGTTTACAATGTTTTTGAAGGGGTGCAGCTTTCCCCTCTACCGCTCACGCCTGCGCAGGGCGAGATGATATCTAACAGCTGTCAACCAGAAAAACCCCGTACTTCAGGGAGTTTTCCTTCAATTGGCAGCACTGCACACTACCACAGTTTGATTGGTTGAAAGCGCAACGTCAACGGGAACGTAACGGCGAAAGTTAAAAGTTGGTCATCTCGAATGGCGTGCCAAATTTCAACAGCAACGTCAACGGATGATATAAACAACACTAAATGTTGCGAAAATATCATTAATTGCTCTGTAACGATGGTCTAGTTCTTCGTAAAATCTATCAAGACATTATTACTTCCCGAGCGTAAGCAAAGGAAGTATTGTAATCGAGTCCGTCGGCCGACTCTCTACTTTTACGTTTTCTCGATCTTTCATGACCCCTAGAAAACGAAGAAATAGGTCTCCCATTTCCGTCTGTCTGTCCGTCTGTCTGCCCTCCCGGATTTTTATTAGACAGATAATCTCCGAAAGTACTGGACCGATTGTTGTGAAATTTTGTAGTTATATTAGGAAAATCATGTAGATGGTAAAACGCTAACCAAAATTTGTCTAATCATCCCCACCACTAATGTGATGAGGTCATTTCATAGTAAATGGGTTTTAAATTGTATAAAATAATATAATCCTAAACATGTAGTTTACGACTCCGAATTGAGTTTTTACCCGAAACATCCAGATTTTTGGAAAAAAAATCAAAATTATAAAACAACATTTTGCAATTTAATTTTGAATCTGCTAATCCGAATGTTTTGAAATGTTGCAGATGTTTTAAGGCTATAAAGAGCATCATAAATCTTTACTCAAAATATATTTGGTTATCCCCTCCAAAAACTTGATGACGTCAGCTCAAAAGTTTGCCAAATAAATCCTATAATAATAATAATAATAATAATAATAATAATAATAATGTCTTTATTGCCCAACAGAATTTCCATTTAGAGGACAAATTAAGTTAAAGTAACAACACAAGAATTAACGAAATAATAAAAATAATAATATGGTAAAACAGTAAATTAAATAAAACTAAATTAAACAATAATGTGATACTTTCAAGCAGTATGTAAATTTTCCTATGTAAAATGTACAAAATTACACATATTAAAAAAAATGTACAAAAATTTTCCTATGTAAAATGTACAAAATATGATGAGTCTGTGCTTGTGATATATCACTCCATTCATATTTTTGAGATTTGCATATACAGGGTGACTCAAAAAAATTAATGAATGCGTAAATTTATTTTACTGATTTACTCAGGAACTACAAAACCGAATACTTTGAAATCTTGAAGGTGTTTTAAAGTTATCATAAGCATGGTAAGTTTTTGATCAAAATGTATTTGCTCATCCCCCCTAAAAAATTTATGACGTCACTACAAAATTTTGCCGAATAAATCCTATCTAAAATGTACAAAATATGGTGAGTCTCTTCTTGTCATTTATCATTCCATTCAAATTTTGTCGATTTCCATATACAGGGTGACTCAAAAAAATTAATAAATGCGTGAATTTATTTTATTGACTTAATCAGGAACTACAAAACCGAATGCTTTAAAATCTTGCAGATGTTTTAAGGTTATAAAGAGCATAATAAGTGTTTAGTAAAAATATTTTTGCTGATCCCCTCCAAAAAATTGATGACGTCAGCTCGAAAGTTTGCCGAATAAATCCTATCTAAACTGTACAAAATATGATGAGTCTGTACTTGTAATTTATCACTCCATTCATATTTTTTGGATGTGCATATACAGGGTGACCCAAAAAGATTAATGAATGGGTAAATGTATTTTATTGATTTAATCAGGAACTCCAGAACCGAATGTTTTGAAATCTTGCAAATGTTTTAAGGTTATAAAGAGCATAATAAATTTTTAGTCAAAATATATTTGGTTATCTTCTACAAAAAACTGATGACGTCAGGTCAAAAGTTTGCCGAATAAATCCTATCTAGAATATACAAAATATGATGAGTCTGTACTTGTAATTTATCATTCCATTCATATTTTTTGAATTTGCATATACCGGGTGACTCAAAAAAAAAAAATGAAATCCACTGCGAAAAAAAAACATAATAGACATGCAGTCGTCACGTTTCCGACAACGAGGGAAGTACTGTCTAAACTCTTTAGACCAATTTTTTTTACTTCCCACGCATAAGCGAAAGAAGTATTATAATCAACTACGTCGGCCGATTCTCTACTTTTCATTTTCTCGACCTTTCATGACCCTAGAGTACGAAGAAATGGGTCTCCCGTTTCCGTCTGTCTATCTGTCCGTCTCTCTGTCTCTCTCTGTGTGTCTGTCTGTCTGTCTGTCCGTCTGTCTGCCGTCCCGATCTTTTTTTTGTATGTTTTTGCAGAGTGATTCTTCTGTAGTAAATAAACAATTACTATTACGGAAAGTAGAATTAGTAGTTTGTTTTTGTATATCACTATTATACTTATAATTTTGATAATTTTATAATTTAATAATTTCTTGTCTTGTATTTTAAAAATATTACAATCCCCATATGCCATTTTACATTACAAATAAAGTTATAAGATGCATTCCAAACCAACTTTTGTAAATTAAGGACATTTTTACACCCTGAAATCGATAAACTAATTAACAAACCATAAAACTGTGTCAGTTTACCGTTAAAAGTGATGTTAAAACTTTTCTCAATATTTTGAAAAATTAGAAAGCGTCATACGTTACAAAATTTTAGAATGGATTACATCTTTAAATTTTTAACAAACTGCAATATTTTATTGCACCTTAATTGCAAACAACAATGCTTTCTTTATTAGAAAATTGAAATATCATCAGAATGAAGAAAGTTATTTGAGGAACGGTCTCTTTTTATGCTTAATATCCTGAAGAAAGACGCATACTGTGAAGAGACAAAGTGAAAGATAAAAATTCCACAAAAAATTTACAGAAACAAAAATGTTATAAATTTTTTGGCAACCATTGCAAAAGTACGTGGTGAAACTTGTCAGTTAACCACTTTTGCTGTAATAATTTGTTCACTGTGAATTAATCCTTAAGTATTGTTAAAAATAAGTTGTTGCGCCAGCAGTGATGCTAACTTTACGGCACACATCTGTACCTACTGGGAATACGCTTCAAGTTGAATAATTGAAACAGCATCTCACTTGTACTCACTGCTTGTACCCAATTTGACAACAAAACTTATCTGCAGGATTTCTGTATTTCCCAATAGATTTTTCTTTTATCGGTTTTGCAACAAGGAAGTGGTACGCACAATGCATATATTTATCAGTTTACATTCGACCTTTGAAAAATGTAATCGTGTTTGCCAAGATATCAGACTTTCCTCATTCCTCATAATTCATAATAAAATAGTTTAAATTTCAAACGCAATCAATGTGGAAAAAATAACAAGCAAAAAATATGTTGCTTCTATCACTAACGGATAACTTAAATATCGCTGTTACTATTTTGTGCATGACAGAATACAAAACCTTGACCTTTAACAAACCTTATGGGAAAGCATTTAATAATTTATGCACTAGTGAAAAATAGCTGCATCAGATGCAATGACCACGTCTATATTTAAATATTGTTTAGAATTATTACTACTTTACTATTAAATTTCAAATAAATGCTCTCAAATTTCAAAATTGATTGATACAACTCTGGATATTTTATAATCCGTTACTTGTCAGCTCAGACTTATTTCTTATGTACATTGTACAGACATAGGAAAAAGACTGATCTGGTTAAATATCATAACGTCCTTAAATGTTGTTACATCAAATTATCATAGGAATCAAAATTTGTGCAAATGCCTTAAACTAACATGAAAAGCAAGTACAGCAATCTGATTGGGAATTCATATTTAAACAAAGCGACAAAAGTCAATGCTCTGTCTTACTGGCATATCATTTTTAAAATTAAATTTTACTGATTTAATGTCATATCAGGTGTAACTTCACTAAAGAAATATTTTTTCCAGTTTTTGGATATTTCTCATTCCTTTAAAAGCATATCCTGAAGCTCTTATAAAGTGTGGGGTGCAGGTACACTCAATTAATATGCTGGTCAAGAAACAACATCAAAAATAAGCGTAGTAAAAACATCGAAGCACTGTACTGTGTTATTTTTATATGGGAAGCAATATCTTTAAGAAAGCACTACATGTACCTCAATCTCAAACAAAGATGTTGGAGGTGTAACAAAAGGTAATTGAATTTTTTTTTAGCTAAAATATTTAAAAATATTAGTTTCTATGGCCCCAAAACATTTTCGTACGCGTAGGGTAATAAAAAACATAATTTACAAATTAGGTGGGAATATTTGTGTGCTTTACAATTCTTTATTAATTGCCTCCTAGTAATTGGATTCAGGCCTGTTGGGAGACCTTACCAAATAATAATTATTATAATAACTGATAAAAAATTGGTCGAAAGTTGTTTCGATAGAACTTCATTCGCTTCTGAAGTACAATGAAACATATCCAGCACCCACAGTCGTCCGTCATCGTTTCTCTGTCATAGTGAACTTTTCTACCTGCGATGGGTACCTGCACCTGTTTAGATTAGTGCCTAATAGATTCATTCGCATTCGTGTAAGCGTTTCGACCAGTTCACTTAAGTTTATGTTTCCGTGTGTTATTGTTTACGATTTAAAAAGGTAATTTTAAAAACCATCCTCTTCTGAAGTGTGCATGTTACGCTACTGACTGACAGTCCGTTGTCAGACTGTGATGACGCACCACTAGTACACTAATTGTTAATTATGACGTTAGAGATTCAAGGAAATTTGATTAAGCGCCTTTGAAATAATCCACAAAATTTGTGATCGTAGGCGCATGTAGGAAGTTCTGGTACGATTATTTAAAAGTCATTTGAGTCGTCAAAGTCGTTTCGTTCAAATTAAAATTTTTGTCAACCAGAGAGAAATGGGTTAAAGGTACGTGTCCACTTGCGAGAAATCGCCTCAAAATCAGCCCTGGAGAGCTCCGAGTCGGATCTAAATCCTAATAACAGAAAAAACAGGCGAATTATTTTAATAATAATTTAAAATAAGACATTGTGAGTTTAATAAAAAAAATTAGATATGCTTAAAAATTGTATATTCAGTATCCTCGTGCCATTTAAAACTTTCCAGCTGATGTCCTTCAAAAGGAAACAGCATCATATTTTGTCGCCTGAGAACTTGTTTGATCCACAGACCGGAGCGCGCTCAGGCCAATGTCGACTCTAACTGCCCATTCACAATGGACATAAGGCATAACAAGTACATAAAGCTTACATAAATACATAAAGTTGAAACGATGGAAAACGTGTACCCCTGTTCACAGTGGACGAACATAATTCGTATGCTTATGAACGTTTTATGTAATCCTTGTGTGCGTACACAAAGTTGAAACAAGTTCAACTTTGTGCAGGAATTATGTCAAAATTATGTTAAAATCTAGGGACTTTTGAATGCTGCTATTGAATTCCCTTTGACAGTTGCCACTTGGCACTTCACACGTTTGATTATATTATATAAATTATAATAAAAGCTTCACACTGCGAGTTTGTTCTGTACTGCGAGTTGTCCAGTTCGAATATGGTATGAAATTGTAGGTTAGATATTTTGATTGACTCAGTTTGAGGTTAGCCGTTTCTATCTTTAGCCGGGAGTTATTCCGTTCTGCGTTTGCGCAGTTTAACAATTCTTACAGAGTTCACTCTGTCCACTGTGAACGTAGATAAGCATAAGCCAGACACAAACCAAAAACGTAAATTATGTTATGCGCTGGTTCTTATGTCTTATGTCCATTGTGAATGGGCAGTAAGCGATCAGAATTTCTGCGAGAAATAATTATTATTTAGATGCTTTTATTTACAAACATAATATCACATCTCACATGTTTCGCTCGATTTTGACATGCAACAATTTTTTTGTTTAAATTAATTCTTCAATTGTGTTTGATACCAACAAAACGTTCTGAATTAGCAATATTAGTGGAACCGTAATCATGCAATAGATTTTTCGGGAAAGTGCAGTTATTTTAGTGTTTTAGAAGCATTGTGTTCTATTTTGTATTAAACATATTTTTAGTCACAATTTTGGTGGTTATTTATTTCTCAATTTTTCTACTTCTCGACTTTTTCTTCGATTTTTTGCTTTTCGGCTTTTCGATTTTTGGATGTTTCGATTTGTTGATTCTACAGTTTTTCGATTTTTCTATTTTACGATATTTTAATTTTTCAATGTTTTAAATTTTAGACATTTAGATTTTTCGATTTTTCTGTTCTTCAATATTTTTTAATTTTTCAAATTTTAACGTTTCTGAATTTCCAGTTTTCCTATTTCTTAATTAATAATCTTTTTTTATTTTCCCATTTTTCCACTTCCCAAAGTTAAAATTTTTCGATTTTTCAGGTTTTTGATTTTTCAAATTTACGATATTTTAATTTTTCAAAGTTTTAAATTTTAGGCTTCTTGATTTTTCGATTTTTCAGTTCTTCAATATTTTTTAATGTTTCAAATTTTGATGTTTCTGAATTTTCAGTTTTCCGATTTTTTAATTAATCTGTTTTTTTATTTTCCTATTTTGCGATTTTTCAGGTTTCTGATTTTTCAATTTTTCGATGTTTTAAGTTTGCGATTTTTCGACTTTGCTTTTTTTCCAATTTTTGGATATTCCGTTCAATTTTGTGATTTTTCAGTTTTTCGATTCTTCAAATTTTTCTTCTATTTTTAAATTTTTCGATATTTCAGTTTTGGGATTTTTTAGTATTTCGACTTTTCGGTTTTTTGAGTTCTGGATTTTTCGATTTCTCGACGTTTTACTTTTTGCCTTTTCAATTTTTGGTTTTTTAAAATTTCAATTTTTGGACCATTTTATACTCGGATTTCTCAATTTTTCAACTTTTCAATTTTAAAAATTTTAGATTTTTCGATTTCTTGAATTTTCAGTTCTTCTATACTTGTTTTTCAATTTTTGAAATTTTTAAATTTTCGATTTTCAAATTTTTAATTTTTCGATTTTCCAATTTTTTAAATTTTCAGGTTTCGATTTTTCGATTTGTTTGATTCTACAGTTTTTCGATTTTTCGATGTTTCAATTCTTCAATATTTTTTAATTTTTCAAATTTGGACGTTTCTGAATTTTCAGTTTTCCGATTTCTTAATATCAATTTATTTTTTTATATTCCCATTTTTCGACTTCCCAAAGTTTCGATTTTTCAGTTTTTCAATTTTTAGATTTTTTAAGTTTGCGATTTTTCGACTTTGCTTTTTTCCCAATGTTTGGATATTTCGTTCAATTTTGTGATTTTTCAGTTTTTCGATTTTCAATTTTTCGATATTTCAGTTTCGGGATTTTTTAGTATTTCGACTTTTCCGATTTTTTGAGTTTTGGATTTTTAGGTTTCTCGACTTTTTACTTTTTGGCTTTTCAATTTTTGGTTTTTTAAAATTTAAATTTTTCGACTGTTTTCAAGTTTTATATTTCGATTTCTCAATTTTTCAACTTCTCGATATTTTAACTTTTTAATTTTGAAAATTTTAGTTTTTTCGATTTCTTAAGTTTTCAGTTCTTCTGTACTTCAGTTTTTCAATTTTCGAAATTTTTAAATTTTCGATTTTCCAATTTTTCGATGCTTCGAAACATAAATAGGTCAAAATCGAAAAGTTAAAAACGGAAAAATTGATAAATCGAGAGATTGAACAATCAAAATAAAAAAATTGAAAAATTAATAGATCGAAAAGTTGAAAATTTGAGAAATCGAAATATGTATAAAACAGTCGAAAAATTGAAAAAAAAACGAAAAACTTAAAATCTGAAAAATAAAAAATCGAAAAATCCAAAAGTCGAAAAGTCCAAGAAACGAAATATTGTAAACTCCCAAAACGGAAAGAAATATCCAAAAATTGAGAAATCAAAAAATTGGAAAATTGAGAAATCCAAAAACGAAAAAAGCAAAGTCGGAAAATCGAAGAATTGAAGAAAATTTTTAGCAACGACAAAATTCGAAAAATTGAAAAATAGAAATAATATTGAAGAAGTGAAAAATCAAAAAAACGAGAAATCTAAAAAGCTAACATTAAACAATTAACATATCGCAGAACTGAAAAGTCGAGAAATTCAAACATAAAAAAATCAAAAAATAAAAATTTAAAAATCCAAAAACTGAAAAAGCGGATAACTGAAAAGTCGAAACATCGAAAAATTGAAAAGCTCAAAAGTCGAAAAACCGAAAAATCCAAAAATCGAAACATCGAGAAATTCATAAACTGAGATATCGTGAATTGAAAAGTCGAAAGCCGAAAAGAAAAGTTAATAATGAAATAATCGAAAAATTTTAAGAAAGAAAAATTGGAAAATGGAATACTTAAAAATTCGGAAAATTGAAAAAGTGAAATATAGATGAACTGAAGATTCGAGATCGAAAAACCTATAATTTTAAAATTGAAAAATTAAAACATCGAAAAGTTGAAAAATTGAGAAATCGAAGTAATAGTCGAAAACTTGAAAAATCTAAAGTTTAACGAACAATTGAAAAGTCAAAAAGTAAAAAATCGAGAAATCAAAAAATCCAGGAGTCCAAAAATCGGAAAGTCGAAAAAACGAAATATTGAAAAAACCCAAAACTGAAAGAAATATCCAAAAATTTGGGAAATAAAAAAAATGGAAAATTCAGAAATCGAAAACTTGAAAAATCGAAAAATGGAACAATGAAGAAGTGAAAAATCGAAACTTTGGGAAGCCGAGAAATGGGAAAATAAAAGAAAGATTACTTACGTCAAAATTTGAAAAATTGAAAAATCGAAATATGTATTTAAAAATCGTACTGAAAATTTGAAGAATGGAAAAATTAAAGAAGCCCAAAATAGAAATATTGAAAAATCGAGAAATCGGAAAGCCGAAAAATCTCAAAAGCGTATTTATAAACCTACGATCAGCTCTAACGAAAGTCGGCTTATAGATAAATCGCTTAGAGTCGAAATGGGCCTGAGTGCGCTCTGGTCTGTAGATCAAACAAGTTCCCAGGCGAGGATTTCATAAAAAATAGTGAACAGGGGCGGATTTACATCATTTTGTAGCGAATTTAACCGGAAGGGTCGAATACAGTACGAAAATATTAACTTCTTTGGGTTTGCACGTCGTCTGTATCCATGTGGATCTCTGACGGCTAAATATTTTTCTATATACAACTTTGAAATTCAGAGAGATTTTAAAATACCACGCGTCGTCTGTGAAAAATTTGAGAATTATGACCTAGTAGGGATTACTTAATACAAAGTGAATAACATTACTTTCCAAGAAAATTAAAATTCTCTATATAACGAATGCAAATACACTAAAGTCAAATAAAAAAAATACTGTTTTCATTGATATGGCATAGATATACTTTGAAAAGGCAATTCATGTTGTGTTGCAAAATCTAATACATAATGTGGTAAATACATTATCTATGAAGAGTTTTTATCCTGAAATAAATATTTTGTCCCATATTATTGCAGAATCAATACATCCTCCAACCGCGTCATAATCTAAAGTCACACCAAGTGGACATATTTAAACGATTCATTTCCGATTTGTACTGCTACCTTCTCTATCCCCGCTTTTCCTGACCCATAAATCACCCATCAGTTACTTAACTGGCTGGGAATTTCAAAACCCCACCTTACTCATTGACGGAAAACCGCACGCAACCCTAACCCTGTTTACGTTTTCGTTCAAAATTTACCTCGGCAGCGCTTCGTCCAGTCCCGACTCTCTCCATCTTCTTCTTTCGGAACTCCCCACCTCTCACCCGTCCAATCGAAATATTCTTGACAGCGGTTCTTGTTTGCACTTGATGTTTGTGGGAATGTGACCCATTTTAAATATGTCGCGCTACACAATTTCAGTCTCTGGCTCGTGCACGAGCAGGGCGGATGGGTGAAACCCACAAAAGACATTGTTCTTTTAACGTCAGATGACGATTTTCGTATTTTATTGGTTATGAGTGGATGTGCATGAGTTGTTCTCAGAACTCTTGTTTACGATTTCTGTGGGTGATAACTGTAAGTGTTTTTTTGTTGCGGCTGTTTAACGTTATTACATGCCTGTTTGTATTTTTTTTAAATAAGTATTTTTCACTGGGTAAGTTTTATTGCTTTTCACTCTATCGCCGGTTTCTCTTTGAATGTGTAGAATTGATTAACACTGATTTGTTACGGAAAAAAGAATAGAGGTACTTAAGTAGTGGTAAGCGAGCTTAATTCAGAAACGAATTTTTCTAAAAGTTGCTGAAAACTTGTTTTGGAATTACGAATTACAGCAGCTCATTCAAATTTAAACAATATTTATTCTGAACATCGTCTAGCAATAACTGTTCAGATACAGTTTAACCCAAATTGAGTGGTCCCAGTTTCGAGATACCTTGGTACCGGTACATTCACACTGTATCCTTCAAGTACTGCGATCGAGTTTTACCATATTAATAAATTAACTACATTTGGATTAGTGCAAACATGTGTGTAGACCTCCATTCTCTTAAATTCCTTATTTGGCGGATTCATTTACGTGTTATAATTACAAATTCGATTTTATTACGTGCTTAGAAGCCAAAGCTTATTCTATTGATTATTATGTATCTGTTCATCGATTAGAAATAAATTGAGAACTGAGTTATGTGGGTCTATTGAATTTTGTGGGTTCACTGGATTACAATTTTTAATTGTTGTTAGTCAATGGTCATTCTCTACCCACTTTGTCGTTATTAATAATTCACAAATAAATTTGTCCATCGAGGTGGTCTCGAAAAATTTTAAGACTGACATTTGGCCATGGCCGTGGCAGTTGGCGGTTTCTCCGAACTTGAAGTTTATTGACATCGACTTGTTTCGATCTTGGTTGGTGGATTTTTGTACACTGATGGCTACCAACTGGTGTTTGTGCGTGCTTTTTTTTGACATTTTAAATATTAGGTCTACTTTAGATGGCCACTGGCCCTTGGAAAGTGTTTACCACTGCTAACAAGTTATCTTAGCACCACAAATAGTGCCACCTACCTCAATACAAACTTTCTACTATATAGTTATTGTTATATACGTACTTACCGTAAGTAATATTGTAACTTTACTTCCTGTTTCACATGTTTGTCAGCACGTGTTTATTTCTCTTGTGCTTGTTTCCCACAATTATTTGTCGAGTAACGTTGTAAAATATTTATCAAATTTAGTAGTAATAAATTAATATTTATTCAGAAATATTGGAAGGAGTGTAATGATAATGAGTGTGCCGCAAACTTTATTTTTAGGCCCTATTAAGAAAGCAAATATTTTGCCGCCTCACAATATTAGTGATGTTCTTCATAACCTACAACTTTGTCTTGCCAGTATATCACTGTCAGTGTTACTTAAAATAACATAAAATGTAAGATTAACACTTGCGCTAGGGAAAAAATTTGCATAAATTCTACTAGTTTACTAAGGGGGAGATTCTCGAAACTCGATAAGGCCTTGCAAGGATCTGCAAATTCAAAACCATAGCAACATGTATTGTTGTTGCATTGTATTTGCAGTTTCGATAGCGATTTGCAAATTATCGGAGTTTCCAGAATCTCCCCCTAAAAGATTTTTTCTACAAGTACTTAAATCTGATTCCTATGTTAATAAATTAAATGTTCCATTTTTTATGCTTCACGATCATGACTTTGTTTTTTAATAGCTTTTAAAGCAGGATATCGCAATGAAGTATTTGTTGACACGTTGCGTTTTTTTAATTATTAGCTATGATTATAAGTGTGATCAAATATATTATTGTACCTATTTTGTCAATAATGTGGAAAATTAGCTTTCCTTAATTCTAAAATATCTTTTCTAAAACCGTAAACGGTAAATAATAATTGTCTCCTTGAAAAAATGCAGTCACGGATGTACGTCATTATGCACTAGTTATGTAAAAAGTTTACCAAAGTTGTCCTTTAAATTTAATTATATCTCTGCAACAAAGAATAATGGGTAAGAAATTTTAATTGCAGAATACATTAATATAAAGTGTTATTTAATATTAATAGTGGTATTTTCGTAATGTGTATTATAATTTAATAATAATGCACTTTTATTTTCGATGGCAACACTACTGACATTCAGCCAAGGCAGATATTTCGGAAGCACTTATTTCAGACCTTGAACATTTCGAAATTTAGTGGGTTGGTTTTTTCCTCTAATTTTTTCTCTGATTCATATTTATCTAGGATGTACGGTAAAGATCCATGTACATACTGTTTATACACTAATTTTTGCATACTTAGGAATCGCAGAACAGGGTCGTATGTCTCTAATCTGTAGTTCTTGGACAATGATACAATAGTTTTTGTCCTTTTATACATGTACTTTGTTGTCTTTCAGAATTATAATAAAATTATTTTACCTCCGCATTTCACCGGTTTATTTGCTGTTAATCTGTCTTGTGCACAATGTTGTATTTTGTAAACACGTATTTTTCATCTGTCGTAAATATCAACGTCTCTTTGACAGATAATTTTCGAAAGTGTCGGGTTGATTGTCGTCAAATTTTATATACAGTACTTGATAAGGGAACACTGATTTTGGCAAATGACATATCCTATAAGAAAATACGGGCGGGTGGGCGGGGCTAGTACTTGCTAACATAAGTCTTATTTTGGCAAATAACATATCCTCTGAGAGCGTAGGGGGCGGGTGGGCGGGCCTAGTACTTGGCAAGATAAGACTAATTTTGGCAAATGATATATCCTCTAAGAAAATACGGGTGGGTGGGCGGGGTTAGTACTTGCTAACATAAGTTTTATTTTGGTAAATGACATATCCTCTGCGAACAGTGGAAATTTGCAATTTAACACCTTTAAATTTCGCAAGTTTTTAGAAGAATAATAGGGGCAACATTAGTTTTATCTTAACAAATACTAGCCCCGCCCACCCGCCCTCCATTCTGTCAGAGCTATGATGTTTGCCAAAATAAGACTTATCTTAACAAGTACTAGCAAGTACTACCTTCTGAGAAAATAAAGGGCGGGTGGGCGGGGCTAGTATTTGTTAACATAAATCTTGTTTTGGCAAATGACATCCTCTGAGAATGTAGGGGGCGGGTGGGCGGGCTTAATATATATTTTAGGAATATCGTGTAGATGGTAAAACACTAACCAAACTTTGTGTGATTATCCCCATCCACACTGTAATGACGTCACCTTAAAATTTTGCTTAGTAAACGCCATTTCAATTTTATAAAGTATCGTTATCCTGTAATACCTAAGGTCAATTTTTACTTCCCGAGCATAAGTAAGCTAAGGAAGGATAGTAATCGAGTCCATTGAACGAATGCTCACTTTTTTACTAACTCTAAAGTACTCTCCCGTTTCTGTCTGTCTGTCTGTCTGGTGTCTGTATCCATTTTTATTAGACACGTAATCTCTGAAACGCTGGCTGGACCGATTGTTGTCAAACTTTGTATGTATGTTAGAAATTTTATGTAGATGGTGACCAAAATTTTGCTGAGTTTTTCCCTAACAGTCAAAATTTTTGCAAAACATAATGCACTGTGAAATAACAGTTTACCATCAGCATAAGGCATTCCGGTCGTAGCCTTTCGTTTTTTTTCTCGCATTGTGTATTATCTATGTTTGTGACGTCATAACAAATTTTTTATTGATGAAATTACCCCACTTTCTCAAAAAGGTGAGAATGTAATACCTTTTCGGGGGCGCCAAATATCTTTTTATTAATCTTAAACCTTCCCGGAGGTCCCAACTCTCTTTTTTAAAAATGTAAAACCTTCTCGGAGGCGCCAAATGTCTTTTTTAAAAATGTAAAACTTTCTCGGGTGCAACAAATATGTTTTTTTTAAGAATGTGAAACCTTCTCAGGAGTCCCAACTGTCTTTTTTAAAAATGTAAAGTCTTCTAGGGGGCCCCAAATGGCTTTTTTTTAATGTAGGATCTTCTCGGGGCTCCTAATTATCTTTTTTAAAAATATGAAACCTTCTCGGGGCGCCAAATGTCTTTTTGTTAATGAGAAACCTTCTGGGAGGTTCCAATTGTCTTTTTTAAAAATGTGAAACCTTCTCGGGGGCACCAAATGTCGTTTTTTAAGAATGTGAAAGCTTTTGGGGGGTACCAACTGTCTTTTTTAAAAATGTAAAATCTTCCCGGAGGCCCCAAATGTCTTTTTTTTAATGTGAAACCTTCTCGGGAGTCCTAATTATCTTTTTTAAAAATACAAAACCTTCTCGGGGGGCGTCAATTATTTTTTTTTTTTAATGTGTAACCTTCTTGGGGGTCCCAATTGTCTTTTTTAAAAATGGAAAACCTTTGCGGGGCCCTCAAATGTGTTTTTTAAAATGTAAAACCTTCTCGGGGGCGCCAAATGTCTTTTTTTAAGAATGCGAAACCTTCTCGGGAGTCCCAACTGTCTTTTTTAAAAATGTAAAACCTTCTCGGAGGCGCCAAATGTCTTTTTTTAAGAATGCGAAACCTTCTCGGGAGTCCCAACTCTCTTTTTTAAAAATGTAAAACCTTCTCGGGGGGGCCAAATGTCTTTTTTAAAAATGTAAAACTTTCCCAGGGGCGCCAAATGTTTTTTTTTTTAGAATGTGAAACCTTGTCGGGGATCCCAACTGTCTTTTTAAAAATGTAAAACTTTCTCGGGTGCAACAAATATGTTTTTTTTTAAGAATGTGAAACCTTCTCGGGGGCACCAAATGTCCTTTTTTAAAAATGTGAAACCTTTTGGGGGGTACCAACTGTCTTTTTTAAAAATGTAAAATCTTCCCGGAGGCCCCAAATGTATTTTTTTTTAATGTGAAACCTTCTCGGGAGTCCTAATTATCTTTTTTAAAAATACAAAACCTTCTCGGGGGGCCCTACTCTCTTTTTTAAAAATGTAAATCCTTCTCGGGGGCGCCAAATGTCTTTTTTTAAGAATGTGAAACCTTCCCGGGAGCCCCAACTATCTTTTTAAAAAATGTAAAACCTTCTCGGGAGCCCCAAATAATGCCAAATATCTTTTAAAAATGTAAAACTTTCACAGGGACGCCAAAGGTTTTTTTGTTTTTAGAATGTGAAACCTTGTCGGGAGTCCCAACTATCCTTTTTAAAAATGTAAAACCTCGGGGGCGCCAAATGTTTTTTTAAGAATGTAAAACCTTTTCGAGGGCCCAAATCTTTTATTTAGAATGTGAAACACTCTCGGGGGTTCCAACTGTCTTTTTAAAAATGTAAAACCTTCTCGGCGGCCCCAAATGTCTTTTTGTTAATGTGAAACATTCTCAAGGGTTCCAATTGTCTTTTTTAAAAACGTAAAACCTTGTCGGGGGCCCCAACTCTCTTTTTAAAAATGTAAAACTTTCACAGGGACGCCAAATGTTTTTTTTTTTTAGAATGTGAAACCTTGTCGGGAGTCCCAAATATCTTTTTTTAAAAATGTAAAATCTTCTCGGGCGCCCCAAATGTCTTTTTTTTAATGTGAAACCTTGGGGGAGTCAATTTTTTTTTTTATGTGAAACCTCGGGGGTCCCAATTGTCTTTTTTTAAGAATGTGAAATCTTTCCGGGGCTCCCAACTGTCGTTATTAAAAATGTAAAGCCTTCTCGGGGGCGCCAAATCGCTTTTATTTTAATGTAAAACCTTCTCGGGGCTTCTAAATATCTTTTTTAAAAATATAAAACCTTTTCGGGGGCCCAAATCTTTTTTTTCAGAATGTGAAACCTTCTCGGGGGGGCCAACTGTCTTTTTTAAAAATGTAAATCTTCTCGGCGGCCCCAAATGTCTTTTTGTTAATGTGAAACCTTCTCGGAGTTCTTAATTGTCTTTTTTAAAAATGTAAAACCTTCTCGGGGGCCCCGAAAGTCTTTCTTTAAAAATGTGAAACCTTCTCGGGGGTCCCAACTGAAAGAAGGCAAAACCTGGAGGGTGGAAGTGTCTTTTTTTTAAGAATATTAAATTTTGTCGGAGCTCCCAACTATCTTTTTTTAAGAAGGTGAAACCTTCTTTTTTTCTATTACTTGTAACAATAATAAACTTTTGTAGTGTAATGAACAATTATTGTTTGTTGCAAAACAGAATTGTTACAATAATTACATGTTGTGAAACAATTAGTATTTTGTGCAACGAACGATGAAAGCTTGAGGCACGAGTCGAAGATGAATGCTGCAATCAAGTTTTATATTATAAGTAATAAGTAATAAGAAATATGTAACAGCATTTAGTAAAGCTAGTTATTGGCGTTTTGTTCAGATTCCTTGGAGTGGCCTTGATATAATCAATATATACATACATTATGTAAATAGTTCAGTTAACCCGCATGGGTGAGATAAACCTTTTAGCCTGTATTCTACCAAGTTTTGGTTGCATCAGAATTTTCGTACTAATTTTCTTTATTGTGTCAATTTAAAGGAGGCACTCGGAAATAACGTGGTCAGTAATTTGTGTAATATTTAGTAAAAGTACTTATATATTAAAGTTAAACATAGGGAGATTTATTTCCGTATTTTAACAGTCGAGTAATTTAGAGGGCCAGAATATAATGTATCCAGTAATATTCTAGCTACTTTGTAATTTAGTAGGTACCTACTATCTACGTAATAGTAGAAAATAATTATAGAATATAGAGAAAACTTGAAATTTAAATGGCTATTTCTAGACTTATTTAGATAAGTCAGTGTTCTAATTCAACTGGAGCCAGGAGGAGAATAAAAGTCAGCTTTTCTGTAATTAGATAACATGATAATTAAAAATGATTGTGCAATAACTGGTACCTATGCTACCAAAATTTGACTAACCGTCCCCACCAACAATGTAATGACGTCACCGTAAAATATTACATAGGTAGCAAATGTTATTTAAATTTTATAAAATAACATGCTCCTACACTTGTAGTTCATGAGTCCGTCTTGATTTTATACCCCAGCATTCAGATTTTGGAAAAAAAATCAAAATTCACACCCCTCAGTCAAAAAATGGATGACAACTCAAAATTTTTCCGAATAAATCCTATCCAAAATGTATTTTTTAGAAATAAGCGGTTTAACATTGTACTATTCCAGAAGCTCTCGGAATGCAAAAAATACACTTCTTTCACCGTAAGACTTGAAATATTAAAAATTTTGAAAATACTGGATTAAATAAAATAAATAAACTCGGGTAATAAACGTGGCAACAACAAATTCCTTTTTCGTCTGAATTTTTATTGTCAATAAATTACTCACAGATGGATTAATATGTAATGCTAATGACTAATAACAGTGAGTATGAATGAATAAAATATTTACTACAACTTCTATATTTTTCTGTTAGAAATCATTAACTCTACTTGACTTGGTCAATTGATTATTTATTTTTCTTTTCAAGTGCATATTTTTTTAATTATTTACAATTTGTAGAATGTAAAACTCCATCAGTTTATTATATTATATATATTAGATATATTAGGTATAAAATATGTATAGTTCCTTAAAATTGTAGTGTATCTAAGTATTAAAACACCATGAAAATTTTGTGCGCTCATACTCTTCAAAAACCGATGACGTCATTTCAGGAACTTTTTAAATGGGAACACAAAAATGCGACGACTAGTGTTACACTGTAAATTTTGATACCAAAATGAATGTGTTGTGCTCAACAAAAAAATATAACAGAGTTTTACAAACTTGGTGAATATAAAATCTTTAGTGAAAAATACGTGGCGAGAGCATTCAGTATCTTTGTACAGCATCAATAATTTCTGATTTTCTATATCCTTAAACAAGCACAAGAAGCGAAAATGTTTACCATTGTTAAATAATAAGTAATTTATATTGTTGAATAACAAATAGAAATTGATCCAACAGATATTACAGTGTCTTTGGGAGAGATATCTAGGTTAACGCATTCGCAATAAAAATCAAATATATTTTCATTTCATAATTTTGTGCGTTGTGCTACTGCCTAAAGCCGGTCCTGTTCACACATTCATGTCAAAAAATTCGAACTTTATTGGGACAAGAAGATGTAAAGACCTAATTATGATAACCTAAACCTAATAAAGAAAGTTTGTAGTTACGATAACCTAAACTTGTACATAAACATAAATAACCAAAAGCTCTGATAAGAATAAATGGAGATTTGTATTGAGTAATGGCAAAATGGCTTTTCCAAGCACGTATATGCCATTAGTGATTTCAAACTTAAATTACTCAACCATCGTAGTTGTGTATTTACATTTACAGGTGCTATTTTCAAATCCCGCCAAGGCCGTTTAATTTTGCAACAGAAACTGCAGTTCTTTAGTTGCTAATATCCAGTCAAAGCCGTCCAGTTTTCCCCTTGAGAAAGTACTTTTCTAGTTTACTATTTAATTACCAGTAAATTGTTCTCGATAATCACCTAAATGCAATCAGAATACAGCTCCATTATTATAACAGATATTATTACTACTATCATAGCCACTTTCTTCATGCCGACTGAACAACAACCTAACAATAATAAATTCCACCGTGGTTTCTCGCTTGGAACTTTTTTTCTTTCTACCATCTTCACTTTCCGGACGAAACCCCGATCAATACCATTGGAATTTCGAAAGTAACAAGGGGCTAAGTCAACAGGATCTGACCCGAAACTGGCTCAAATTTTAAATCCGGTTGGACCGAGAAGACGCTGATGACTACAATAAAAAAAATAATGATGATGACTTCATAAAAGTAACGTGTATTTGTAGGTACGTAAACGAAGATTCAAGACTTTCACCTAACGGCCGCTACGTGGCAACAAACGAATACTTCGATAAGGACAGTTTTTTTTAGTCGAACTAGAGCTGTCTGCGATTTTCTGTTCGTGTAATAAGGCAAATGATCATTAAACCGGAAGCTCTTCGTCACTATGCTGACCTGGATTATGCACTCATGAATGGAGTGGTGATTTTTTGATAACTTTGTTTTTGTTTATTTTTCTGATGTGATTGATAGTGGACAAAAGGTGATACGTTTGGATGGGCTCGTCCTTTAATTTCTTGTGTTGAAGTTCGCATTCATTCTCATCATTGGTATGACCCTGAATGTAAATTAGACAATTCTTTGTGTTAAGTTCATGGAAGAATGACGCGCATGTAGTGGTTCAGGTTGATATACGCAGATGTACTATTAGTCACTTTTTGTTAAGACCTTTACTTTAGTAGAATACTCTTTGTTTGTAATTAAACAAAGGTCATTGTGTTTCAATGTGGAATTTTGTAGATTAAAACGAAATTTATACAATGCAAAAAATACTCATTTTAGTTATATAAGTACATACTAGCTGTTAATACACCCTACAATTTGTATAATTATAATCTTATCAAGTGTCAAAAAATGATAAATGTATAAATAAAAATGAGGGATACTTTTTAATAAGATTAAAAAAAAAAAATTAAGGATGACTTGTGATTTATAAATTTATGTTGGCAAAATTGAGGCAGTTGGCAATACTTTGAACTTTTGAAATCTTTCAGTAAGGTTTAATCACGTCGTTTCTGCCCCGAGCTGAATTATTTTCAGTACTAGGATTTTTCTTCAAATTTCCTCTCCTCAGTTCTACATTTTAGGACTAATCTATAATTAGTAATGTGTAAAAAGTAACACTTTAATGTCAAATTAACACATATCAACTACGGCACTCTAGATTAACCATGCCTACATTGTCAATTTATTTTATTACCTGGTGGTAGGAGGGAAAAGTCCATTATTGGATAAGGTACAGAACATCAATTTCTCAAGCATTAAACCGATATATGTATAATGATAAAGACAGCTAGTAGAGAAAAATATGTTTTAAACATTTCATTAATTACCTCGGGAAATTCAAAGTTATTTAGTTTTATCAGTGGGTAGTAGAGTCGATTGGTTAATTTATCAGCAGTGTGCGTATGCAGTGGAAAGTCTTATCCTCATCATACATTTAATAGACTGAAGTAATGGTCATATGCAATACTGTGGTCACAAAGTTGCAGTTTTTCACAATAATAACGAAGTATTTATATTTAATACAATTTTTAAGATCATAATTTAACAGTAACAATATAGTTTTGTTTACATTTTGCTAATAGAAAAATAGTAAAACGTCAGTAATGTAATGACTAGAGAGCGGATTTCTGTCGGGCTAGACAAGGCCAAACTCGGTACGGCTCGTACGGGATGGGAATTTATTGCAGTTACCGGCTGCACTTCGTTTATTAGAGATTAGAATAACGCTGCTTCGTTGCACTCTGCTGTTAATTCCAGTTCTCATTTACTTAGCCGTTTGATTAATAAATCGTTAATTGTATTTATGGAATCAAATGACAATTAAATTCAGTGATTACCTATCACCCGCTACTGAGTCCCGGCGATGCAGCGCGTCCCCACCTATATCGTGACGTAGCCCGACAGAAATCCGCTGTCTAGTAATGACAGAAAATACGGCAGTTGTGAAAAAATGCTAACAACTGGGATAGAAAACAATGTTGTAATATCTAGAACTAGTTTTCTACCATAGATAAAATTTTAGTGTCTGTATGTTTTTATTCGTTTAATTAATAAATTCGTGTGAAATTTTACGTTTGAATGTTTAAATTTTAAAACTCTGCACACTTGCATTTAGTGTGTAATAAATTCCACAACAAAAACCGCTAGGTCTGTTGAGTAACTTTCTACAAATCTGATTTTAATGCAGAAATCATAAATGATTCGATTTCTTCTTCACTGTAGTACTTTATCTAAGCCAAGTGAAGTTTTAAGCCAGTAGTTTCAGACACAGCTCATTTAGCTTAACCTCTAAATGAGATCTTTGTTAGTCATGCTGTTGAACATCTAACAAGTATGAAACTATTCTTTTAGTTTAACATGAAAGAGCACTCTATCAACTCTGATGGACTCAAAAAATGGTTATCTTGTAGTGTCAAAATTACAATATCATTAGTTAATATGCATACTTGCTCTATATTTTTTATGGTTTCTGGTTTAATACCAACTGTATGGACAGTATCCAATTGGGTTCATTTCAAAGCTTTACTTGGTACCTAAATACTGTTTAAATTTTATAATATGACACTCTCCTGTACTTGTAGTCTATGAATTTGTCTTGAATTTTTCTGAAAAAAAAAATATTAAAAAATGTGCTTGTGTTGCCTCAGTCTATTAATGTTATTTAATTTTATTGTAAGATTAGAACTCAGCAAAATTCGGCAAGTTTTCTAGTGTCACATCAGGATAAAGATTTTTATTTGCATCATCGGGATTTGAAAAATGGACTATGTAATTGGGAAAATTTTCAGCGAAACAATGCAATTCATAAAATAATTTCTTAATACCCATAAGACCATTCGCCTCATATACGCACTAATCAAATTTGTGTCATTTAGACAACCGAACAAGATGGATGGATAATCAGTTTTACTGTTTGAAACATGGTCATGTGTAGACAAAAGACTAACTAGGTAGCGTTCAATTAGGCATAAGAAAATCGTAAATCAAAATAAAAGTGGAAATATCTTATCGTTAGGACAATATAATTGAAAGTTTATATCCCACAGGCCCACGTTTTGTTGACTTGAATGCTAATTCGTTCTGTGAAGAATGTTTTTTTAAAATTTTTATTTGTTTTTATTCGAATAGCTGTTGGTAGGTTATTATCTTGCCAACATAATGCAACTGACACATTAAAAATATAATAACAATAACAGATAACTCAGGTATATGCTAAAATATTTATAATATATTTTTGGACGACCATTGCTTTTTCGATCATTTACCGTATAGGTTTCCGTAGCAGTAAGTTCAGTTTACGGGTTGCTACGACTAACAACTAAGAGGCGAACGGTAAGTAAATTACTTATTGTTCAGCTGAACGGTAAGTAATCACGCATTCAAGATTTTTTTAATTTTAAATTCCATGCTTGTTCGACTTCGATATTTTCGTTTTCAGAATCATTCATGATTGATATTTTAAGCAAATAAATCACTCACTAATAGTCGCGGAAAGAAAATTAACTCGAAATCAAGCCAGATCAAATCTAAATCGACAGCGGTCAAAATGGAAACTGATTTTTTAAAATTGTTGTTTATATTAATCGAAACCATAGTAACAAATTTTAAATAAAAAAAAGACCTTGTTGATGTTTGATATAAATTCTTTCAATTTATGAATTTGATAAAAAGACGCAAATCTTAATATACTATATCCGCTCTCCAGTGATAAATTGATTAATGATTATACATATTTCAGTTTCAATAAAATCTCTGTCGAAATTTGTGGTTCTAATACCAATCTGGTACCAATTTCGTACTTAATTTCACTTGATTATTGTTGTTATTTAATGCTATTGTTCTGATGACAAAACATTTATGAAATGCTAATTGTAATGAGTTCTGCTGAAGCAAATATTTAAATATTACCACTACATTGATTAGCTTACTTATGTCCATAACTTCTTATCTATTAATATTGTTTTGGAGCTCGAGGCCTAAGTGCAGTTTCCCTTAAAAGTTAAGATCTTTTAATACACACACCAAGAAACGCATTTTTATTTCTTTAGGCCTAAGTCGAATTATAGTAAAAACTTTCTGAGAGTTTCCGGCTTAAAAATAACTATTTGGGTGCTTTACCGACAAAACAGTTGTCTCAGATTAAACAATCTTTACATGACGTCGCATGTTTAAGTTTTTTAATCAAAGAGCAATTATTATTTTAATTAATTAGTTTTTATCACTAACAAACTTGCTTTGCGACTGCTTGACTACACACAAATTCCGTCCAAGTGAGCGAATTCTAAAGAAGAATAAATTTATTTTTTATGAGTAAACAAATCCCTCAAGGTGAGACCTAAACCAACAAAGCAGGTTTTTCAAGTTTTAATAATTTTGTACTTCTGCGTTATCAGAAAAATTGTCCTAGAAAAACAACCTCTTTCATATTTCGTCTACAGCAAGCGTCACCAAAGACCAAAACTGTTACGAAATTTTTGACAACAATGTGTAAAAAAACAATTTATGCTACATAATACTGTTGTAATTATTGACGTATTTAAACTTATTTATAGTATTCCACGACGTATTTCTTGTCGCCACGTTCTCTCGAGCTGTTCTAACGTAATTCTGCGGCTCTACATACATATCTAAAATTATTTTTTTTGTTCTTTGTTCCAGATTAATTATGTTAAGTGTACCGTTCACGCTATCAGTATGTATTGCAAGTCTTCTCTTTTTACGTGTTCGAGGTAATATTAATCCTTTCCCTTTCTAAATTTTGTGTAAAACTGATGCAATTGTGCAGCGATGCCCGCCGTCATAACTGCCAATCCACCACCAGCAGAATCAAGTTTTCAAGATGACTGGGACTACAAGCAGGAGCAACATAAAGTTCCGCTCCTGCAGACCGGGCGTCACAATCATGTTTTACCCCCGACAGCCAATGCGACTGTAAGTAGGTAAAACACAGGTAATTTTTCATTTTACTTAGATTTTAGAACGGAAGAGAATTACGAAATTATTCAATGATTTGAAATTAAATACAGAAAGGTTTGCACAGATATATTTTGTGGTTGAATATGACTTCACTTCAGTTTATTATGTCTAATATTCGTATACGTTCATTTCTATGGCATGATTTTGATAACCTCATTATGAAAGTTATCATGATACATTTTATATTCCATTTTGAAATTTAAGACTATTTGTCTAAATTTGTCTAAAATATAAATCATTTAAATTTTTCTTTTCCTGACTTTACAACCTTTGGCTTTTCAACAGTTCATTATAAAATTATGGAAACTAACATAAACTAACTAATACTATTCAGATTTTAATATTTTCAAATAAGAACTTCGAATTACTTTCCTTATAGTGCTGAGATGGTTTCCTGTCTCAAAGGTATTTTTTTACTTCTGCTTTTTTTATTATGTTTTCACACACTCAATCATTGTTCATGTTTATTAACTTTTTTCCAGGATCAACCATTTCTTCTAAAAATGCGAAATGTATATTTTACGTCAGATTCAAAAATTTGTACAAATTTAGGTACACAGTGTCACACTTTTGAGGTACGAGGTTTAAATACTTACACAAATAACGTCACTATTGCCGCACTGGAGGTTGTTAAACGTGTTGCTTCTATATCTGTTGCCTTTGTAGTTATCGGGTTATGATAAAGTTTGGATTCATAAACAAGCTTACATTTTGAAAATAAATTCCTTGCGCATGGAATATATTTTTAAAATAATTATGTTGGCATTGCAACTATTTGTCAGTTTATTTGACTGTGATACTCAAAGCGAACAAGGAACGCGTGGGTGTTGCCAACATAATTATTTTCAAAATAAATTTCATGGCGTACCAGAAGACTTTTTTTAATGCTTGAGGGAGTTCTTTTTCCAAATATTCTTATCGTGAAATTATCACACATGACAGAAAACGATGATCACCTCTATTGTGAGGGCGTCCTACATATACCACAAAATAAACAAAAATTGCCGACTTTATGTGCGTGCAATAACAACAATAAAGTTAGTACGGAAAGCAATCAAAATTTAATTTTAATATTTTGTTCTCAAGCCCACGGTACATTTATAATTTAGTGTGTATGTCTCGATAGAAAATAAATGTCATAAGTGCGTTAACAATTTATATTTTTGTTTATTAATTGATTATTAAAACCTTGAGATTTTATTCTGAACAACAATTGCTGATTCAGTTTGTTTCAACAATTAATTTAGTTCGAAATTTGTAGAACTTTCACCCCCACCTTACTTCTTGTTGTCAAAACTGACATAATTGCCAACCACATTTAGTTTATATCAAAATTTGTCATTGTCATAGTGCCACTCATAACAAAAATTTAAATGTACATACAGACATATAATAAACATTTGATGTGGAGACTTACAAAACTAAGGTTTGTTATAGTCTTTCAAACTCTCATAATGAAGCACTACTTTCCACACTCGTGAAAAAAATAACTGTACACACAAGCAATTGTTGTTGTAGTCAGTTGTTTATAAACAATTTTACGGTTAATTGTATGGTGTTAATGATATTTGAAATTTGAAATTAAAGACGGGTAATAACTAATAATTATTTGCCATAATCAATAATTCTCCTTTAATATGCATGTATCGTATCGATTAAATCTATTGTAAGTATCAAGTTAGTGCTAATAACCTAAGTGACATAAAATGCATACTGTTCCACATTATACCTAATCAAGAAATAGGTGACACATAAAAGCAAGAATTAACATTTGGATTTTTATTTAACAAAAATATTGTATTTTCGACAGGGATGCTAGAAATTACGAAAGTGTTTTTTCTTTTAACAAATAACTGCAGTACCGGTTTTAGAAGTCAACGTCATTTGCATACTGAAAGTTTGGACCAAGCATATATTTTCACATTTATGAGTGTTTGTTATTTTTTTGTTTGTGTATTATATTTTAAATTTAAACACTTTTACTAATAATAATAATTCGTATAATTAATTTACGCGTCGACTCGTGAAAATATATTCTTGCTATATCCTTAATTAACTGTTAATTTAATAATACGTGTTTTAATTGTGAAAATTAATGTGCGATGTTTCATCTCAACTAACGAACCAAAATGCTTGTAAATAATCGTCATATTGGCATAGACTTGTCAAATTGACGTCACATATGACTTTATGACAAGGGAAGCTATTGTAAAAGTGAGTACAAATTACAAATTCCGGCGCGTTTACATTTCCAGAGATTATAGTGTAATGTAACAAATATTTAGGGACCCTGTACCAGGAACTATTTGTTGAAGAACCAGTGGCGGCTTAGCCTGGTTTGGCACCCAGGGCGGTTTTCTATTAAGCACTTCATTCATATAATAAAATAACAAATACTAAACGTGGGGTTGTAGAAGAAAAGTGGAGGATTTAAGTTGATTACTACAAAAATTTACCATTTTAGACATGTTTTAATAAGTTTTTTGTTGTCGAAATAAGTCTACACATACTAAGAAAAAAAAGGCAAAATATAGCCCCGCCCACCCGCCCTATCTCATTTGTGATGATTTTTTTTTATTCGTTGTGAGTCAAGGGGACGGAGCTTAACTGCAAAATCCTTATTTCTCTACGAGAAATTAATTTTTTTGAGTATCCTGTTGTTCAAAGAGTACTATGTATATTAAGAAAAAAATAAAGCCGAAGATTAGCCCCCACTCATACCCGCCCCGATTTCAATTCTCAATTGTGATGAATTTTTCATTCGTTGTCAGAACGAGAGGCGGGGCTTAATTGCAAGATCCATATTTGTCTACAAGAATTTACATTATTAAACATGTTTTAAGTTTCTCATTCTGAAAAGACGACTACGTATATTAAGAAAAAAGGGAAAATATAAGCCCCGCCTACCCGCCCTAACTCAGTTGTGATGATTTTTTTTTTAATCGTCGAGAGTTAAAGGAGCAGAATTTAATTGGAAAATCCTTATTATTTCTCTACAAGAAATTACCATGTAAGAAATTTTTTTGAGTATCGTATTATTCAAAGAATACTATGTATATTAAGAAAAAATTAAATCTAAAGATTAAGCCCCACCCATAATTGCCCTGATTTATATTTAAATTACTACATATAAAACTTCATTACTATTGTAATGAAGTTTTCATTGGTTGGCAGGCTAAGGAGCGGGGCCTAATTGCAAAATCCATATTTCCTTACAAACATTTACCACCTTAAACATGTTTTAAGTTTCTAAGAATAAAAAAAATCATCACAATTGAGATGGGGTGGGTGGGCGGGGTTTGTATTTTACCTTTTTCTCTTGGTATACGTAATATTCTTTGAACAACACGATACTCAAAACATTTCTTCTGGTAAAGAAATAAGCATTTTGCAGTTAAGCTCCGCCCCCTTAGTTTACAGGGAAAAAAAAATCATCACAATTGAAACAGGGCGGGTGGGCGGGCTTACATTTTGCCTTTTTGTTTGAATATGTGTAGACTTCTTTTCACAACATGAAACTTAAAACATGTTTAAAATGGAAAATTTATATAAGGCTATGTCGATTTTGCAATAGGCTCCGCCCCATAATTACAAAATCTATATTTTCTTACAAAAACCATTTTAACCTTATTTTAAGTTTCTTGTTATGAAAACATGGCTATGCATATTAAGAAAGAAAAAGCAAAATATAAGCCCCACCCACCCGCCTTATCTCAATTCTGATGATTTTTTTTCTTCGTTGTAAGCCGAGGGACGGGGCTTAATTGTAAAATCCTTATTTTTCTACTAGAAATTATCACATGAAATATGTTCTTAAGTAATCGTGTTACACAAAGAAAACTAAATGTGTTATTTAAAAAAGAAAACCAAAATAGAAGCTCCACCCATCCGTCTCGATCTCAACCGTGATGAATTTTTCATTCGTTGTGAGATTCAGGGGCGGGGCTCAATTGCAAGATCCATATTTGTCTATTTTAACACCAATAAATATTTAAACGAAACAGAGTTTATTTTCCACCCAAATGTAAACGTAAAAAGAATTAAACAGTCTGCAAGAATTTACAATTATAAACATGTTTTAAGTTTCTTGTTCTGAAAAGACGACTAGACGACTACGTATATTAAGAAAAAAGGGAAACTATAAGCCCCGCCCACCCGCCCTATCTGAATTGTGATGATTTTTTTTAAGTCGTCGAGAGCTAAAGGAGCAGAATTTAATTGCAAAATCCTTACTATTTCTCTACAAGAAATTACCATGTAAGACATGTTTTTGAAAATTGTGGCTCCATTCGTAATAAAGTTCTCTAATTTTCAGATCAAAATACTTCAAAACCTTCTTGCAAAATCCGATATCAAATTTTACTGTTTTACTTTTTTTAAATAAACTAGTCGTAATTTTCAAAAATTAAAAAGAGAGTTCCAGAGATTTTTAGGTGACGAACAAATAGACGTATCGTCCGTGTCTTCAAATGCTCATGAAGTTAAAATTTCGGATGGGGTTTTGGGTTATTTTTCATATATTTTGGAAAGGTGTGGTTCTGCCCTAAATGCAAAATTCTTATTATTTCTCTACAAGAAATTACCATGTAAGACATTTTTTTGAGTATCGTGTTATTCAAAGAATACTATGTATATTAAGAAAAAATTAAATCTAAAGATTAAGCCCCACCCATACTTGCCCTGATTTAACTAGTAATGAAGTTTTCATTGGTTGGCAGGCTAAGGAGCGGGGCCTAATTGCAAAATCCATATTTCCTTACAAAAATTTACCATTTTAAACGTGTTTTAAGTCTCTACAAATAAAAAAAATCATCAAAATTGAGATGGGGTGGGTGGGCGGGGTTTATATTTTGCTTTTTTTTCTTAGTATACATAGTATTCTTTGAACAACACGATACTCAAAAACATGTTTTAAATTTCTTGTGAAGAAATAAGTATTTTGCAGTTAAGCTCCGTCCCCTTGGTTCACAGCGAATAAAAAAAATCATCACAATTGAGATAGGGTGGGTGGGCGGGCTTAAATTTTGCCTTTTTGTTTGAATATGTTTAGACTTGTTTTCACAACATGAAACTTAAAACATGTTTAAAATGGAAAATTTGTACAAGGAAATATCAATTTTGCAGTAGGCTCCGCTCCATAATTGCAAAATCCATATTTCCTTGCAAAAACCATTTTATCCATGTTTTCAGTTTTTTGTTATGAAAACTTGGCTATGCATATTAAGAAAGAAAACGCAAAATATAAGCCCCACCCACCCGCCCGATCTCAATTCTGTTGATTTTTTTTTTATTCGTCGTAAGCCGAGGGGCAAAGCTTAATTAAAAAATCCTTTCTTTTTCTACAAGAAATAAAAAACATGTTTTTGAGTATCGTGTTGCTCAAAGAATACAATGTCTATTAAGAAGAAAACAAACCAAAAATTAAGCCTCACCCATCCCTGCCCTGATCTAAATAATAATGAATTTTTCATTCGTTGGCAGACCTAGGGGCGGAGCCTAATTGTTATGTATATTGAGAAAAAAAGGCAAAATATTATTAAAATTACAAAGTTGGTCATCCCAACGGCGTGCCAACTTTCAACGGCGAAGTCAACGGCGAATAGCAACGTCAGCGACAAATTTATAAATCGAGCTTCAGGTTGAACAACACTAAATATTACGAGAATATCATTCATTGCCCTGTATCGACGGTGTAGTTCTTCGTAAAATCTGTCAAGACATTATTTTTATTTCCCAAGCGTAAGTGAAGGAAGTATTGTAATGAAGTCCATCGGCCGACTCTCTACTTTTACATTTTTTGGATCTTTCATGACCCCTAGAGTATAGAGTACGAAGAAATGGGTCTCCCGTTTCGGTCTGTCTGTGTGTCTGTCTGTCCGTCCGTTTGTCTGCCGTTCCGATTTTTTTTTTGTAGGTTTTTGCAGAGTGATTCTTCTGTAAGTATTCTCTAGCTGTGTGAGTGAGTTGTCCCGCCTTTACGCCGCCACTGTGAAAAACCCTATACAAATTAAAACCTGGAGGACGTCACTAAATTAATTCTAGCTCGAATAAATTTGAACTGAAGACAAGCTCAAACAATAGTAAATAAAGCAGGAGAGAAAAGTTAGCGACAAGTGGATATCCAACAACATCCCTTACTTAAATTGTCAACGTTTTGAAGCTTTAGCGACTACATTTAAATGTCAAAACAGAATGACACAAGTGACAAGATAAATATAATTGATTTAAACATTCAGTTGACGTATAAGTGTTAATGGTGTTAACCTAAATTTTTACCACAATGAATTGTGGCTAAACCCACGTCTATTTATAGCTTATAATACATATACAAAATACGAAGATAGAGATATCAATCAACAATAATAAAAAAATACTGATTTTCTTTCCTTCGAAAAGAAAATTTAAAACTAAAAAAACGTTAAATTTGGGTACATGTTACCAACACAAATTGTTGAAGTTTCTAGTCACAGGGATACCAAACGCTTTTTGTTTGCTGATGTTTTAAGGCAAGTAGTAAACAACTAACAAGTTCACCAATGGGAATGCTTTCTTGTTACAAAAAAAAGGAAATTTTTGGGGAAATGCAGTGCTACGTATAGCTGAAAAGTCTTGAAATTTCTGCGTTTGGTGCTTGTACATATTTTTTGTCACCACTGCTTTTTTAACCGTTTTGTATATTATTTTGTTTCCTTTTGTCGTATTACCATTATAAAATGATTGTGTTTTTCTGAAAAGTCCCGTCTATTGTGGGAACTGGATCAAGAAAAAACCACCCATCTACCGCAATTCGTCGACCAGGCGCTAAAACTCCTGAATCTCAAGCAAGTAGCTTTCGAAATCGAGAATTCAGTGATGTCGAAAGTGTCATGCACCGCATGTAAAGCAGGTATACGGAAACAAAACCCCATAAAGGACACACAACCAACTTTCCCGTTTCAGGTGCTGGATTGTTACAGCATTACATAAAAAGCGGCAAATCAGAAAAGGAAATAAAGAAAACCATCTACCAGTTTTGCGTCAACTTGAAAATACAAACGGCGAGAGTGTGTGAGGGAATCACTGAACTTTTCGCTGGAGAAGTGATCTATGTGTTAGGAAAAATTACATTGGGTAGCTAGTTTTAATTTGTTAGTCGTGTGATAATTAAACGATTTTCTAGGACCTGATGAAGTATGCAGTTTCGTAATAGGTGACGCCTGTGGGGATGTTTATAATCCATTACACGAGTGGGAAGTCATGTTTCCACCGGTTCCTAAACCACCAATTACTCAGCAAAAAATTCCAGAAGTAAGATATAAGTGAAATGTTGCGGTTTAATTATGTGTTAATTTTTTTTTTTTTTGCAATAGATGAATGCACCCACTTTCAAGGTTTTGCATTTGTCGGATACCCATTACGACCCATATTACCATGAAGGTAGCAACGCAGATTGTACAGAACCTCTGTGTTGCAGATTAACCAATGGAATGGCTAGTTCTAAGGAACAAGCTGCTGGAAAGTAAATACACTAAATGAAGATTAATTCCAAAAACTATGTATATGAATAATTTTTTTTTCCAGATGGGGCGATTACCGCAAATGCGATACCCCCAAAATCACCGTCGACAACATGCTCCAGCACATCCAAGAAACCCATCCCGTAAGTACCATGCCTCACACCCATCAAACGTCAACGATAACCAGTCCAACGCTATTTCCAGGACATCGATTACATCATGTGGACCGGTGACTTGCCACCTCATGACATATGGAACCAAACGCGTGAAGAAAATTTAAAAATCCTCAAAGAAACAGTGAAACAAATGTCGGATATGTTTCCGGGGGCTCCGATTTTTCCGGCGCTGGGAAACCATGAATCGGCTCCGGTTAATAGTTTTCCTCCACCATACATCGACAATGCGGAGAATTCCATTTCTTGGTTGTATGACGAACTAGATTTACAGTGGAGGAAATGGCTACCGAGTTCCGTGAGCACTACAGTGAGAAGAGGGGCTTTTTATTCGGTTTTGGTCAGGCCCGGATTTAGGCTCATCTCGATTAATACGAATTATTGCAACAACAAGAACTGGTAGGTCGAATGTTCAGATATATGTAGATATAGTTATTTTGTTGTTATCATTATGCACGGTTTAATTAATGTGTTTACTGTGTTTTTAGTGCAAGGTCGTGATTTAATGTGTTTTGCTGTAGATGCATTTTTTAAGTTAAATTAGAATCAAGTCAGTAGTGTTACACAAGATGGTAACTTTTTCGAAACGTTGTCCGAATTTTTGGAAATCTCAAAAATCGAAGTTATCCTATTTTAAACAGCGTTCGGCAAGGAATACCTAAAGTTTATATTTTTGTAAATAACGTACACATTATGCCACGTCTTTAAAATTTTAATGAATGAAGTAAACCGAATGCCGAAACTCCTGAACTCCGCCTTTTGCTTCTAAAAATATGCTATACTTATTTTCTATTTTTATGCTGCTTGTTAACGTATTGATTTTAGAATATAAATAAGTTGTCATGAACACCAAAATTAGAATCTTCGCTATGGTAAGTTTGTGAATTACTGTCATAAAGGTGTGAATTACTGAGTTCAATATAAAAGAGTTATCTAATCAGGTTAGTCCTTTACAAAATTTGATTTGATATTGTCTTAAAGCGTAATATATATTTGCTTTAAAAATTTAGTTCGTCAATATTGCAACACTGTCGTAGTTTTCGGTAGGTAATAAATATTATTTTTGATGTTGCCCGTTTGCAAAGGAATTATGTAATCATAATTTATCTCGTCGTGCACAAGTAGTTCGTCGCCTGAGAACTTGTTTGATCTACAGACCAGAGCGCACTCAGGCCAATATCGACTCTAAGCGATTTATCTGTAAACCGAGTTTCGTTAGAGCTGATCTGATACACATCCACTACGAAGAACTAACCCGTTTCGATCATCTGGTCGGAATTTAGAACGAATAAGTGAACAAAGCTCTTGAACATCTTAACGATTTAATACATAATGTTCCCGAATGACAAAATTTACATTTCAAATTGTATTTTCAAATGGTAATCTCTAAATTTTACAATAGTAGATGTACTTTAAATTTTATATCTTTCGTTTACGGTTTATGAATCCGTGTTGTGTTTTTACTTTAGACGTCAAGATTTTTGGAAAAAGATCAACATTTTCCAATTTATAATTATTGGAAGCATGTTAAATCGTTAGTCAAAATTTATCCGTTCATGCGCCCCAGGAATTGTTGATGTCATCTTACAATTTTGTCGAATAGATGTTGTTTAAATGTTAAAAAGTAGCATAGTCCTGAACTTGTGGTTTATAAATACGCTATTGTGATTTTTTGAGTTTTAGATGTTTCGATTTTTCAACTTTAGATGTCTCATTTTTTCAATATTTCAACTTTGGGCTTTTTCAATTTTTCTTCAAATTTTAGATTTTTCGATTTGTCAATTTTCCGATGTTTCAATGATATGATTTCTCAATTTTTGTCCTCTTCAATTTTACGCTTTTTAAATATTTCGATTTTTCAGTTTTTTGATTTTTCAATTTTTCGACTGTTGTATACTTCGATTTCTAAATTTTTGACCTTTTCGATGTTTTAATTTTTCAATTTTTAAATTTCTAGGTTTTTCGATTTCTCGAGTTTTCAGTTCTTGTATGTATATTTCAATTTTTCGAATTTTTAAATTTTCGGTTTTCCAATATTTCTTTTTTAAAACTTTTACATTTTTAAATTTTTTGATTTCTCGATTTATCGAATTTAGTTTTTTCGATGTTTTGATTGTTTTGTTTCTCGATTTACCAATTTTTCAATTATTAACTTTTCTTCTCGGTTTCGACTCCTCGATTTCTCGATCCTCTGATTTTTCGATTTCTCGATGTCTCAGTTTTTGAATTTTTCGTTGTTTCGATTTTTGGATATCTCGGATTTTTTACTTTTTGGCTTTTCAATTTTTCGATGTTTGGATTTTTTAGTTATCCGATTTTTCAATTTTTAAGTTCTGGAGTTTCGATTTCTCGATTTGAAGATTTTTCAGTTTTTAGATTTTTAAATTTTAGATTTTCGAATTTTTGTTTTTTGATTTTTGAATGTCTGGATTTCTCGATTTTTCAATTTTACGATATATTAATTGTTCAGTGTGTTAAATCTGAGATTTTTCGATTTCTCGATTTTTTGATTTTTCAGTTCTTCAGTATTTCTATTTTTCAATTTTTCAAATTTTGACGTTGCTTTATTGGTATTTTTAATTTCTCAGTTTTTGGATATTTCTTTCAGTTTTAGGATTTTTCAATATTTCGATTCTTCGATTTTTCGACTTCTGGATTTTTCGATTGTTTATTTTTTGGATTCTCAGTTTTTCGTTTTTTGAACTTTGGATTTTTCAATTTTTCGACTGTTTTGTTTGTAACTTTTATATTTTGATTTCTCAATTTTTCAAATTTTCGATATTTTAATTTTTCAATGTTTAAAATTCTAGGTTTTCCGATTTCTCGAGTTTTCAGTTCTTCTAAGTGTTTCAATTTTTCAAATTTCCAAATTGCGATTTTTCAATTTTTTGGGATATCGATTTATCGAGATTCGGATGTTTGGATGGTTTGATTGTTCAATCTCTCGATTTATCAGTTTTTCCATTTTCAAATTCTGGATTTTTTCATTATGGCCTATTTCGGTTTTTCAATTTTTCGATTTTTCAATTTTCGAAATTTTTAAATTTTCGATTTTCCATTTTTTTTCGTTTTTTAATTATCCAATTGTTCAATTTCTCGATTTTAAATTTTAGATTTTTTGATTTCTCGATTTTTCAGTTCTTCAGTATTCATATTTTTCAATTTTTCGAGTTTTTAATTTTGCCATCTTGGTTTTTCGATTTTTAGATTTCCCATTTTTTAAGTTTTTAATTTCTGGTTTTTTGAATTTTAAATTTTTTGTTTTTCGATTATTCAATTTTTCAATTTTTGGCAAGTTCTCAGGCGACGAGTTATAAAATTCAATTAAAAATATCTCCTGGAGACCTTTTCTTTAACAACAAAATCCTAAGTAGGTCGTTCAGTTGAAGAAGTCATCAAGTTGGCGTTGCTTTTTTGATAGAAGAGAACGAAACGGAAAACGTATGTGTGTTATTAATCCATACTGTTGTGTATAACTGACATTCCCACGTTGGCAGCTGACATCGATTAAGTATATTTTAAGTTTATCACAGACGTACTTCACAATGTTTACAAAAATCGAAGCCAACTTGTTGACTTTTGCAATTGAATATTCGATAGGTCATTAACATACCCTTTTATGTTTATTTCACTTGCAAAAAAATAATTTAGAATGGATTATTTCGTGATTTCCCCCTATTAAAAAAAAATAACATTTTCGTATTTGTCACTTCATTTTTATGCATAAATCCAAGTTATGAATGTGCTTAATTACTTCGTAGACCGAAATTCACGAAGATATTATATTATTACAAAATAAATCCATACGACGCCTATGGGTTTTCTAGTATGTGCGGCTATGATGACTCATCGTCGGTGACGGCGGCCGGGCGGCGTTCGCTAAAGAAAAGCCTGGAAGGGGAACTCGCGATGTGTATTCCAGAAAGACCGCCGAACGTCTAGAAGGAAGTATGGATTTAAATAGAGGTCACCTTCGGGAACGATTATTATTCAGCCAATTCAATCAAGACAGAATTACGCGGGCATTATTTTGTACATAATCGCTGTGCAGTTAGTCGTGTAAATTTGCCGATTTTAAATCAGCGATCATCGTAACAATATTAATTGAACAGATAATAATTTTCGAGTCCTTTCTCTCAAAATGGATGAATGTTTGAAATGAGTTTAAATGCCATAAATGAACTAAGTACTTTAAAATCTGGACTGAGAAGTATTGAAGTGTGAATAATGTGATAACTCAAGTATTTGAAAAGATATTTATTCGGAACTTTTAGATATCATGACCCTGAATAAATGAATTTCCGGCACGTGTTTTATATGAATATTTTCCATTATTGTTGCAAAAATCGCATTAGAAACATGAACTATGAATTTACAAATCATAAAAACAAAAATCACATTTGTTTATAGAATAGTCAAAATTGTGAAAATTTGGTTATGGATCGGATGCCTGTCAGTAGAGATTATAAAAACTAATCTAAATAGGTTGAGGTCCATGTTTCAAGAAACATGAAAAACGAAATTTAATTTCGTTTGATTGAATTAGAACTAGAAAATTATTATTAAACAGATTTTACATTAATTACACTTTTTGAGGACAATGGCGTCGAATGCGATTAATTTTTGTTTAAACAATTGCTCTTTTATGAAATTACAAAATAAATTTCACATGCCTTTGGTAACATTGTTTCGTTGATGACATAACAAGTGGTGAGACCCTTTTTAAAACCACCTGCGTTGACCTGCATTCCAATCCCCCTACCCCCAAACTGAGCGTAACCCGTGACATTCGTCTACTTCGCTAAACTATCTAGAGCATGGGTGGTTGCCTACGTTATTTTGATTATTCTTATTTTTAATTTTTTAATAGCGGTTTCGGGGTCGTTTTTTCTCGGCGCGAAATTTAAATTTCAAATTCAACATATCACAGCCATTTTTTTTATATGATATAACTACCTGTATTAGCTAAAATAAAAATGGAAAATACATAAATAATAAATCAATCCTGGTTAAATTTGATAAAATAACTTGCTTTTGTACTTGTGGTTTATTAATGCACCCTTATTTTATATCTTAGACTAGTTCCGATAACAGAGAAAATAAAAATTCAGCACCCTCTTAAATCTCGACAACTTCACTAACAATGTTTGTCTTTTTAGGTGGCTCTTGCTAAATAGTACCGACCCAGCGACAGAACTCCAGTGGTTTATTTATGAGCTCCAATCAGCAGAATTTAATAACGAAAAAGTACATGTTATAGGTAATTTTCAGTGGTTTTCACAGCGTCATTTATATTGATGTTTGTTTTTTTGAAGGTCACATACCCCCCGGACACTCTGACTGTTTAAAAGTATGGTCTAGAAATTACTACGCAATTGTGAGTAGGTACGAAAACACGATCACTGGACAGTTTTTCGGTCACACCCATTTTGATGAATTTGAAGTTTTCTATGACCATAAAGATTTAAGTAACGTTTTTAGCCCCCTAGTAAATTTAATAGTAACTGTGTGCGTATTTTCAGGTAGGCCAAACAATATAGCATTTGTAGGTCCCTCGGTTTCACCCTACTACGATTTAAATCCAGGATACAGGATATATTATGTAGACGGAGACCATGACAAGTCTACCAGGGTACGTTGTACTCAAACAAATAAAACAAACTCAGTGTGAATTGCAGGCTGTTATTGATCACGAATCGTGGACTATGAATTTGCGTGAGGCTAATTTGTATGGATACCCTATATGGTTTAAACTGTATTCGGCACGACAAGCTTTTGGAATGGATGCGTTACGACCGCTCGATTGGGATAATTTAATTGACAGAATGACAAATGATGCAAAATTATTTGAATTGTTTTATAAGTAAGCAGACGATTATAAAACTCGCATTAGGAAATTGCTAAAAAGTGTGATTTTTGTTTGTGTTGTAGATATTATTATAAAGCGAGTCCTGTAAGACCTTCCTGCGACATGACGTGTAAAAAAAAAATTTTATGTGACTTGCATTCTGGACGATCGCACGACAGAAAAAATCTTTGTCAATCCATTGAATCTAGAATAGATTCTTCGAATAATACGACATGGAAGGAGTGGTTTTATAATACAATATCTGTGTCGTAAGTATATGTATATACATTTAGCAATTAGAAATTTTCTTTGTAAATATCGCGATAAAAAATTAAGAATTTTGCGTCTGATTACACAATATACACATACTTGTTTTACAGTTATAGAAAGAATTAATAACAAATACTTCTTTAATCTTCTCTTATAGAGTGGTGTAGGGACCTTAGATCTGCAACATATACGCAATACGTTTCTCTACTGGGTAAGGTGTTTTCTGTGTTAAATAATTTTCACTTGCTTTATTTTACACATTAACAAATTTTCTGATAGATGAATATTTGTGCACAATCAATTCTAAGCTGTTATTTCTTTTTTTGACTAATGTAGAGTTTAAGCGGTTGTGCAAAAATGTTGTTTTATGATTTTAGGATGTCCGTTTTGTGGTCCATCCCAAGATTAACGATTCAACTACCAAAGTATGTGTTGGGTCTCGGCTAACTCATTATTTTTAGAAATTTTACTTATTCAAGTCATTAGGAAAATATTTAACATTTCATCCACTCTTATTATCTTTTCTTTTTTTTATCATCATTTAATGAGGGCTGTGTATTTTTGATATGATCAAAAAATACCAACATTATTATATAATAGGTCAACCGTCACTGCTAATATTTAGTTAATTTATTTATTTGTGTGTGTATAATTTTAGGGTGAAATTTTTTATTGAACTATTAACATCATTTGAAAAATTTCACTTTTAAAGTTATATTTTTATATTTGGTAGTTCAGTCTTAAATTGTAATTTACTAGTGATGTACAAATTGAAATTGTTATTATTTGTTACAAAATAAAACAAACTTAACCCATGTATCGTTATTTATTTAAAAATCAAGATGTATAAATTATCTGTACGTTCCATTTTGGTGTTTGGTAATGAAGAATACAGTGTCAGAAACGTGCTACAATTATGTAGAGAAAAAACTTGACTACTACCTATTTTCTACAGAACGTTTAAGGTTTAACAGCTATTTGTAAAATAAAGATTTGTTAACAAACATCCATTGTGTGTTTTTTCTATTTTTATCACTTTTTTTCTTGTAATTTTTCATTAGTACAAAGGTACCCAGTAGTGTAATTTTTTGTTAAGTTCCTCTGAATATGAATGATAACCATTGCAACATCCATTGTTTTATTGCTGCCTAATCTTAAAAAATTCCATTTTGTGAGTCACTAATGTTTCACCTACAAACTGAAGTACACTAAACATTAGATAAACAAACTAATATTCTAATGTTTAATTTGAGAGAATGAATTCCGTTTAAGTTGAGACTACCAAAATATTGTCTTCATTCGTGTAGTCAACCAACAATACGTTACGTGGCTGTTCAAAATTCACACTCATTGTATTTTGTAAAACATTGGACAGGATAAAAAATAAAAACGGATTCATAAACCACAAGTACACTTACCATGCAAAATTTTGAGGTGACGTCATCAAAGTGTTGGTGCGGATGTTCAGACAGGTTTTGGTTATGTTTAAATACGAGGATGCAAATTTAATTTTTTTTTTTTTCATTTTCTGTGTGCAGATTGTTTTTTAAAAAGGTAAGCTTCTAAACTACCTTTGTAAATAGTTTGATGTATAAGTTTACCTAAAAATTTCCGTGCTAAACGCAAATTTATCAACTTAAGAAATTACCTAATAATGTTAAAAACGTCATAGGTAGATTATTTCAAAATTTATAAACGTGAAATTTTTATTTTATTTCCCTCAACGTTAATTTTTTTATATTTACAATTTTTATATTTTTTATCAATTGAAATTGAAATAAATATGTAAGTGCAATTTCACTTTTTAAACCTGATAAATTAATATGTAATAGGGTGTTCAGAATAACTCATCTCAAAATCATTTTCTTTAGATCTAATGTGTATTAGATTGATTTAGATAATGAAAAATTCACCTTTGGCTCATGAGGCTGCGCTGAATTCTTTTGTGATCTGACTTCTTCATGAGTTTCATTTTAAACAATTTATCAAGTATTTCTACGCATACATTGTATACTTCAATCGAATTATTTCCAGCATTTCTGAACGCAATTAATAGATCAAGACGTTCTACCATTTCATTCGGATCTGAAAAAATACCGCTTCCTGTTTGTTCATAGAAAGAAATTTTTCGAATATCTTCTAAAACACTTTTATTTTTCTTAACTGTTAATACACATTGTAAATTATCAATTTTTTCTTTTTCTTCTTTTTTCTTTGCGTTTGTAATGTGTGCATTTAATGATTTTAATTTAAGCTGATATTTCGGGTATCGTTGTATCAATTTTTGCATTTCGACTTCCTATGTCTAACGATAATAAATGTGAAGGTTTTTCAAATTTAAATTGTTTTTCAGTAACATCAAAGTTTAAATTTTTATTCGGATCTAAACTTTTGGAGGTATGCGCTGGAGGTGTTTTTGGTAATGGTAATAAATGAACCGATTCGCTTAGATCATTGGCTTCTGCATTCTTCGAAACATTTTTGTCTTCTTCCTCGATTGCTAAGACATATTTTGGATTCGCTTCGCTCATAAGGACTTTGTCCGAATTAAGAATTTGTTGTGTAAATTCACTAATATTTTCAAGTTTATCTTTCTTCTGTAGTTTTTTAATTTCTTCCTTAGTTAAATGTTCTTTAAATTGTTTTAAATGAATTCTATTTTTTATAATTTCACGATTTTTTAAACAGCGTCAATTATTTCAGTTTTACTATCGGTGTTAGGCATTTATTTAAGTGAAAAACACTTCAAAAAACAGATCTACTTAGTAATTTAACTTGTTAAAATAAATCTTAGCAAGTATTAGCCTCGTTCACCCGCCCTCTATTTTCTTTAATAGGCATGGCATTTGCCAAAATGCTAGTATTTGCTAAGACTAATTTTGGCAAAGACATAATCTTCTGAGAAATTAGGGGGTGGGTGGGCGGGGATAGTACTTGCTAAGATAAAACTGATTTTGGCAAATGCCATACTCTCTAAGAAAATAGAGGGCGCGTGGGCGGGGCTAGTCCTTGCTAAAATAAGACTAATTTTGGCAATTGACCTATCCTCTGAGAAAATAGGGGGCAAATCTAAAAAATATGAATGTAATGATAAATCACAAGTAAAAACTCATCATCCTGTGCACATTTTGGGTAGAATTTATTCAGCAAAATTTTGAGATGACGTCAGCAATTTCTTGGGGGGAATAAACAGATATATTTTGGTTACATGCTTACAATAACTTTAAAACATTTCAAAGTATTCATTTTTGCAATCTTGATTTATTCAGTAAAATAAATTGATTGATTCACTAATTTTTTTGAGTCGCAAAACCAACAAATATGAATCGAATGATAAATGACAAGTATAGACTCATCAAATTTTGGACATTGGTTTATTTGGAGGATAAGTAAATATATTTTGATTAAAAATTTATTATGCTTATCATAACTTTAAAATATTTTCACGATTTCAAAGCATTCGGTTTTGCAGATTCAAAATTAAATTGCAAAATGTTTTTTATGTTTTTGATTTTTTTTTTCCGAAAATCTGGACGTTTCGGGTAAAAATTCAATTCGGAGCCATAAACTACATGTGTAGGACTATGTTATGTTATACAATTTAAAATCCATTTACTATGTACGATTTTGAAGTGACGTCATCACTTTATTGGTGGGGATGATTAGAAAAATTTTGGTGAGCGTTTTACCATCTACATGATCTTCCTAATGTAAATACAAAATTTGACAGCAATCGACCCAGTACTTTCGCAGATTATCTGTCTAATAAAAATCCGGGACGGCAGACAGACGGACAGACAGATGGAAACGGGAGACCTATTTCTTCGTACTGTAGGCGTCATGAAAGGTCGAGAAAGCGTAAAAGGAGAGAGTCGGCCGACGGACTGGATTACAATACTTCCCTCGCTTACGCTCGGAAAGTAAAAATGGAAGATACGACGTATGGGATAAAAATTCACCTCGTTGAGGAATTTACACAGTTCCAAATTAGTAGGCAGAAAACAACGATGGCTTTTGTGGGCAAATGCACTTTGTTAATAAATGCAATCGTTATAAATACTCGTACAAGGATAGAAGCCGCAAACGGAGTTATATCAATCATTCCGTTCCCGGTATTTGAAATGGGCCTTGTAGGATTTCGGATTTCTAGCTCTAAAGATTTACTTATTTTCGACTCGGCCGATGAGAAAATGGAAGTCATTGGCATGCTTAATTTGTAAATTTAAAAAAAAAACGGTAATTGTTCACTTTACGCACTTGTCGAATTTTCTACTGCATCCATTTACGATAGTCCATTAATTCTAAATTGGTTGTTTTGTTCTTGCAGAGTTGAAGATACTCCGAGTTCGAATGAAAGTGTAATGTATAATAAAATAATAAAAATTTCTAATAAAGAAAATTTTATAGCATGGAAATCGAGTTTTGATGAAGTGATGTTTTTCCAATCTCCAAGAAGAGCACAAATCTTTTTGTTAACAATTGCGGTATGTAATGAAAAGAGATTTTCGCGAATTCTAAGTGTTATTATTATTATTATTACATTAAGTTGAACAACAGACTTATGCCCAATTACATTTCAACTATTAAAATAAAAGGGTATGTAAATAAAGAAGTAAATCCAGTCGATTTAAGCTGAACTATAGTTCCAGCAGCTGCAATTACTACTGTCCTTATAATAAGGAGAGCTTAATCTGACTTTAAATATAATGCATTACAAAACTGAATGTCTATGCGAGGAGTCATCAAATAAAAACAACAATAGGTGCGAGAAGACAACCTAGGAATACTAAAGCATATTTTACTTAGAAGATTAGGACAATCAATTTGGGAGTGCATTAATTTTCTAAGAAAATTCAGCTAAAAGTAAATTTAGATCACTCCAACGGAAAAGGTTAAATAAACCATTTTGTAGCATCAAGCATCAGCATATAAGACCTGATCGTAGATGATGTATGTAGATAGCAAAGGAAAGGGGCCCTAAAATTGAACCCAGAGGCACTCCACACCGAACGAGAACTTTTACATTCATGTCCCCTAAATTTGAAAAACCTATGTTGTGTAATTTTGCTAATAAAATTTGATGGTTTAACCTATCAAAAGCTTTAGAGAAATTTATATATGCTACGTCAACCTGCAGCTTCGCATCTAAAGAATCCGAGATGAATTGAGTAAATGCACACAAGTTTGTTACTTTCCCTCGACCACCAACAAACCCATGTTGAAATTTTTTGATTTTATTTTTGATGTCGAAGAGAAGAGATAACTCAAAAGTTTTTGCAAAATTACAAATCAAAGAAATAGGTCGATAATTCTCAACTTCACCTCTGTTCCCATTTTTGAAGATTGGTGAAACATCCTTTAGCTTTTCTGCATAAGTTATGGCAGGATCACGGATTTCAGGATGCTGTTTATTCGCAAGTGTGCGAATTTCTTCGCGTAATAAAGAATTTTGATGTTGTAGGTAAATCAGTATTTTTAGTATTTAACGAAGCAAAATGATCCAGCATGAGCAAAGTCAGAAAAAGCATCACGTATAGAGATGGAAAGATTTTTAAAAGTACCTTCAAATTTATCTTCCAGGGCATGTTTGGTACCACTACCATCTAAAGAAACAGCAGAATTCACGTCCTCAAGTAGTCAATCCACGTGAAGATTGCAGAATTTTAAAAGTATTTTTATCAGTTACGGCATTTTATTGCCATATTTATGAAAACAGGCCACAACCTTTAGGCAAAACACCCAGCAAAAAGAAACCCAGATAGCGATAATGCAGTCAATGGCGAAAAAGAACGAAAAAAAATTCGCCTTAAAATTTGTTTATACTTATCTCAAACAATTATTGATGTATGAATTTATCCAAAACTGTAATAAAAACTACTAGAATCACTCAAAAATTAGACAAAAACACAGAGAGCACTTGAACGAACCGTCTCACACCGTGTCACACCGGATAAGTGTTTTTAAAGCGGTAAATTTGAACGAAATCTAACTTACTATAAAGTTGTCTTGAAAAACGGGTAAGTATATTTGCTAAAAACATGATGTGTGCTGATGAGGCCCATTTCAAACAGAGCAAAATTGCATATAATCCTAATCTATCAACAAATACAGTTTTTAGATTAATTTTCTTTTAACATCGTTATCTTCATGAGTTTGTATAGCTTCTATCTTATAAAAATAGGATAGAATTCTTAATATTTTAACTGTTGTGCTGAACGGGTCCATGAGCCAAAGGTTTTTTTTAATATGCTTTAAAAACATGTCAAAACCTTTAAAGAAACTAAGTGTTCTGAAGGGGCCTTCTTAGTAGTATCATTATACTATAATTTAATGGTATACCTTGCTTTTATTTGATACAACACCTGTAACGTTTTTATTCTTAAAGATAAACCTGTAGTTTTTGAGCAGATTTGTATCATTTTAAAAGATCTATGGCGTTTACAGAATTTCAGTATTTTAACTGGAACACCTGTGTATTTGGATAGATATTAAATTTCTTCTTGTATTAATAAAAACATTTCGTCAGTATACTACTGAATTTTCCTTCTGAAAATTCGAAAAATATTTACACTTTTATATCTAAATATCGCCACATTTGGAAATAAACATTATTATTATTATTATTATTATTAATACTACTAACTCTCGGGGGAGCCTGTAACCCCTAGAGAGCGCGTCCCCGGGTGGCGGATGGGGGAATGCCCGACCCGGTTTTCCGGTGGGTAGGAGGAAAATAAAATACCTCCCGCGGACCAACAGGTGGGGCAGAAGGGGCTCCTAAGCCGTAGAGAAGGCAATCCTTCTAATAGAGGAAGGAAACTTCGGTAAGAAAACCCTGGTGCTCCTAGTAGGGGGTTGGGTAATCGGGCTAACTGTTAATAAACCTAACAATAGTCTCGGAACAAAGACAGATCTTCTAACGGAACATCGGACAGAATGTATGAATGAAGACCAGGAAACAGAAATAAATTAGTCTCCTCCCTAAAAAAAGTGGAAACTATCTGCAAATCTTTAAAAAATGGAAATGAATCAGCTTCAACAATACTGGATGGTAAGGCGTTCCCTGGTTCGAAAACTCTGTTAGAGATAAAATATTGCCTCACTCTTCACAAGTTTTAAATAATTCCCTCTAGTTCTACTCATTATATCCAAGGGAAACAAATGCCTAATGGGCGACTGCGGATCTTTAAGCGCCCTAATAAAAGTTAAAATTAGGTCACCTCTCTTACGTCGATCGGAAAGCGTTGGAAGACACATCATTGCTAGTCTGTCAGGATACTGTAGCCCAATTCGACCAAATGGCATTCTTGTGGTCCTTCTTTGCACAGATTCTAATAACTCTATATCTCGTTGAAGAATCGGAGACCAGATGTAAAAGGCAAACTCAAGTACCAGGCCTGACATAACTCCTATAGAGCTTGCTAGTGACAGATATGTGACTTTTTGCAAATGCTTCTAGTAGTCCAGAAGATCTTGAGTCAGCGTCATCCAGCAATTACTTAAGTTATACAATTTAACATCATTTGCATACATGGCAAATGGGGACCTCAACTTAGTTTTCAAATCGGCTGTATAAGCTATGAACAGTAGCGGCCCAAGAACGGATCCCTGCGGCACGCCTCTTAAGACCTGTACGCAGTTACTTAACGCACCACCGATCCTCACTCTGAACGTCCGCTCCAATAACAAAGCGTCAATCCACTGATAAAGATTTCCTCTGATATCTAAATGGTGGAGCTTTAACAACAAATGACGTTTGGGCACACGATCAAACGCCCTAGAGAAATCCAAGTAGATGACATCAACCTAGTTTCCTAAATCAAGTTCTTTTGTTCAGTCGGAAAGACAACAAAGAAGATCGGATATGATGGATTTGCCTGAAAGGAAACCATGCTGCTCTATTGGTACCAATGATGTTCAATGAGAAATTTTATACTGGATTCATAAATTATTGATTCCATGATCCTAACAACCAATGAAGTCCAACATAATAGGACGATAATTAGTGCAACAGAACTTTTTTCTTTTTTTAAAGAGAGGGCGAACTATGACTATCCTCCAATCACTCGGTAGAGTCCCCTGGCAGAAAGACTGCGTCATCAGAGGACTTAAAGGTTGAGAAAGAGAGTCCGCACAGTTTAGCAAAACCGAGGCATTAATTACGTCGGGACCAGGCGACTTATTCCATTTTAATTTTTTCAACGCTAAAACCAAGCGTTTGATGATTAATAAATACGTTTTTATTACACTAAATTAATTAAAAAAAAATGAGAAAAAAGCTGAAAAAACAAGTTTAAATGATGTCAGTCATATCTTACGAAGTACTAGCCCCACCCACCCACCCTCTGTTTTCTTAGAAGGTATATCATTTACTAAAGTCAGTCTTATCTTTTCTTTTAAATTTTTGAACAAGAACGATTGACAGTTGGGGTCCTCGAGAAGGTTTCACATTCTTAAAAAAGACACTTAGGAAGCCCGAGAAGGTTTCACTTTTTTCACAAAAAGACACTTAGGGCTCTCGAGAAGGTTTCACTTTCTTGAAAAAAAAGACAGATAGGGCAAATGATGTACTTTGTAAGAAAATAGAGGGTGGGTGGGCGGGGCTTGTATTTGCTAAGACAAGACTGACTTTGGTAAATAATGTCAGTCATATCTTACGAAGTACTAGCCCCACCCACCCACTTTCTGTTTTCTTAGAAGGTATATCATTTACTAAAGTCAGTCTTGTCTTTTCTTTTAAATTTTTGAACAAGAACGATTGACAGTTATGGTCCCCGAGAAGGTTTCACATTCTTAAAAAAGACACTTAGGAACCCCGAGAAGGTTTCACTTTTTTCACAAAAAGACACTTAGAGCTCTCGAGAAGGTTTCACTTTCTTTAAAAAAAAGACAAATAGGGCAAATGATGTACTTTGTTAAGAAAATAGAGGGTGGGTGGGCGGGGCTTGTATTTGCTAAGACAAGACTGACTTTGGCAAATGATGTCAGTCATATCTTACGAAGTACTAGCCCCGCCCACCCGCCCTCTATTTTCTTAGAAGCTACATCATCTGCCAAAATCAGTCTTATCTTAGCAAGTACTAGCCCCGCCCACTCGCCCTCCATTTTCTTAGAGAGTACATCAAGACTGATTTTGGTAAATGATGTACTTTGTAAGAAAATAGAGGGTGGGTGGGCGGGGCTTGTATTTGCTAAGACAAGACTGACTTTGGCAAATGATGTCAGTCATATCTTACGAAGTACTAGCCCCGCCCACCCGCCCTCTATTTTCTTAGAAGGTACATCATCTACCAAAATCAGTCTTATCTTAGCAAGTACTAGCCTCGCCCACTCGCCCTCTATTTTCTTACAGAGTACATCAAGACTGATTTTGGTAAATAATGTGCTTTGTAAGAAAATAGAGGGCGGATGGGCGGGGCTTGTATTTGCTAAGATTAGACTAACTTTGGCAATTGATGTCAGTCATATCTAACGAAATACTAGCCCCGCCCTCCATATTCTCAGAAGGTATATCATTTACTAACATCAGTCTTATCTTAGCAACTACTAGCCCCGCCCACCCACCCTCTATTTTCTTAAAAGGTATATCATCTGCCAAAATCAGTCTTATTTTAGCAAGTACTAGCCCCGCCCACTCGCCCTCTATTTTTTTACAGAGTACATCAAGACTAATTTTGGTAAATGATGTACTTTGTAAGAAAATAGAGGGTGGGTGGGCGGGGCTTGTATTCGCTAAGACCAGACTGACTTTGGCAAATGATGTCAGTCATATCTAACGAAATACTAGTATGTACCTGATAAGATAAAACTGATTTTAGCAAATGACGTCTCCTCTAAATTATTAATTAAACTATTTCATTAAATTAACTGAAACTGAAAGCTCCAAAGTACTTTCAAATTCTTTCCAAACAGAAATACCTAGAACCTCAAGACAGTTTTAAATTTTTCAAAAAAAGAAAAGCGGGGTCCCAAAATTAACTCAAAAACAGGTCAAGTCAAAATTTTCCAAAAATAGAACACCAAAGTCCCCCAAAATTTTTTTAAATAATTTACAAAAAAAAATCTCCATGGGCTCCCAAAATTACACCATGAGTATCCAAATATTGCGACACTCAAGACATTTTCATATTCGTAAAAAGTAAAACACCAAAAGCTTAAAAGATTTTTTCAAGTTCATCCAGCAATAAAACACCAGATTCCCTTAAATTTATCCGAAAATAAAACACCAGGGGACCTAAAATTTTTTACATTGTGGGGAATCGAAGGGCAGACATTTGATAGGATAATTCTGCGTGCTGGATTAATCAAGCGACGCACCCCGACAATCAGATTATTAATGGATAATTGAGAATAGTTGGTGACAACCTCATCTACTAATGCAATAGTACTAAGGTAAATGCAGATTTGGTTATTGGCCAAGCGTTATGCAAATAATATGTTCTTAGGTTCTACAATTTCTGCAATTGCAGATATAGCTTGGCTACTGCTATTTGGAGGTGACTTCACTAATCTCTAATCGTCTTAAGGGCTTTTACCAGCGGGATAAGCGCCCACTGCAATTCTGCCCACTGTACTTCTTTACCTGCGGGGACTCGAAAATTTTGTAAACACAGTTATGATGGACACATTTATAGCGGGGCTAACCAATAAAACCTTCTAAGCGCATTACCCGCAGTGAAGTCACCTTCAAATATCAGTAGCCAAACTTTACATGATCTTTTAATTGCAAACCATATACAGCCGTAACAATAATAGCTTGCTTCTTTGTTGGATAATCATTAATTTGGGAACTCATATTGTGAACTAAGTAGAAGGTAAAATAGGCAGCCCACAATGTCTCATGACAATTTGCATGTCCACCTCGACCCTGTAATTTACCTCAAATTGTCGTCAACTGCTAATATACCCCCAACCACAAGTATGCAAGTCAACAAATATATCTTGCAACTATGGAAGTGTTATAATTTTGAAAAGGAAATTTTAGTAACATTTTAGTAATGTTGGAACAACAGACGTGTAAAAATTAAATAACTAACCCAATTATCAAATACTTTTCTCTTTCTTACTTTTCTTTTCAAATAAAATACTTTTATTTCATATACAGATGTTCACAAAATAGCGCAGAGAAAAAGTAAATTAACAAATTCTTTTGTCAAAATGTAGAAAATACAGCCCTTTAAAATTTAATTTTTCTTTTCGAAATTTCGTCACATTTTAATTCAGTATTTAGTGTTGGATACCTGAAATCGATCGGACTTTCATTATTCATAATAATTTTGGAGGTATCTTGTCTTTATCGATTGTTTTCTTCACTTTATAATATAACAAAAAACTTAAGTAAAACTTGTTTAGGATGAATCTGGCAACTGGCTAAATTTTCACGTTTTTTGAGCAACCTAAATCAATATTTTGTTTTGTAAGTGAACGTCAAATTGGCGTAGGGAATTTTTCCATGATTTTTCTCGAACTTAAACTTGTGAACTTAATAAGGTCGCGTTGGTGCACCATTTCTTAAACACCCTGTATGTGTCAAGCCTGTACGATTTTTTTTTCTTTTGATACCGAGTTTACTGAAATTTGTGTCTTTAGTTTTTGCATGTAGATTTGTACTACATATTTTATTTTGATATCACCTTTTTAACTCCTGTAGACTTTCTTAGATAAGACAATAGATTTATTTCTAAAACTTAATATCTTGTTCTCATGAGAAAAGGAATCTCTGTCTTTTGAAATTAATTATTGTTATTATTATTTTTTTTAATAAAACTGAGTTCGTGTGAGTTAAAGCTTAGGGTGGAAATTACAAATTTAAATTGAAATTTTATAAATTTTCATGTTTAATTTAACAAAATGAGTTAATGATTCATTTTTGTTAACACAAACCCACAAACGCAAATAGCTATAAAAACAGACAATATTTTCCCTTAACGATAAGATCATCCGCCTGATGAAGTTACTATGTACCGAAACACGTATACAAATAAGTAATTTTGTAACCAAAACTGTTCAGTTCAGTTTGAATGCTTATTATCCCATATAACCGAAAATAACTTTGTAGTTCCAAATGAATTCTTCAGACTATGTCAAAAGATGTTTTCAGTAATTCCATGAATTCCTGATGAAGATAAGACCATTGGCATTTCTTATACGTACTTTCGTGTACAAGGCTTTCACAAATGATCAAAGTGGGCATTGATTTGTTGCACCTCTTTCGAAGTGGCAACGACAGTTCAGATGTCATAATTATTATGACAGATGACATATTAACCATATGAATTAAAATTTTTAAAATGTTTTTTTATTTGTTTAATGAAATTTCCAGAGTAGTTTTATCTCTGGGCAAACTTAGCTTATTTCACGAAAAAAATCGATTAAAAAACTTATCTTTGAATTTGTATTTCTTATGTTGTTCCTACCTTAGAAAAACATTATCATATTCCGACGTTTTTATCAGATCTTAGCGTTCTTGGGAAACAGTCAATAACGTCTACAAACTCTTCTGCTGAGGGACAAAGAAGTTAAGAAATAACTAATTCGTGGATATATCTTATATTTACGAATGATAAAATCTCAAAATTATTATATGGATCGTAAAACAAATTCTGACATTGTGCACCAGATTCCAGAAAACTGTACGAAGGAGACGAAGAAGTATTTTATTATCCTCGTTTCTTTAAGTAGGCTTATCTCCAACAATAAAATGGTTATTGCACTTTTTTAACGAACCGCCCAACTGTTAAACATCTCTGAGAAAGTGTTGTTATAATACAGTAAAAAATCTGAAGTTTCCAAGTGTTTAACTTGAAATATTTAAAAACTTCTATTGAGGTATATTGCACCCCTCCTTATAGGAAACACTCATGAATTGTTTCGTTTATTATATAAAAATTAAAAAATATGACCAGTATATAGGTTATTGACTTTCCTATTAATCCTCAACATTTATTTTAAAAATAAACAGTATTTTGGCGCATCCGTAAGTAATGTGACACCGTGTATATTTACCGAAGTTATTTCCGCGTGTCCTGCGTTACTTTAACCTGACATGAAAATTCAGTTTTTGATGTATGTACTTGTAAATTTATGCATTACAGAAAATCTAGCAAAGCATGACACAAAACATTATTTTAAGATTATAGGAGCGGAATTTTTATCTAGATGAAAGTATATCTCGGCACCATACGTCCTATAAAATACTGTTAGCAACAGTAACTTCAACAACATGATTGTAGCATCAATCATAATAGACCCACACCATTAGAAAGTTTGATGGCGTAACTTAAACGAAAATAAAATATATATTTACAAAAAAAAGCGTCATCCATGATTGTTGAGTCGATATGTAAATGATTATTACGATATGAAATCTTTGATGTTAATGTTCGTTTCATTTACATTAAGCCGATAAGTCCTAGGTCAATATCGACTATTATATTTAGGTAAAGTTCATTGTTTCAAGGCGAAAATTATCAATAACAGTTAATAATTCACAGTAAGTGTGTAACCACATTTCGGTCACAATCTTGCAACAGTTACACACTGTCTGCAACCAGATAATATTCACTTCAGATAAAACCGCTGCTCCACTTTGGAAAAAAATCGCAACAACGTGGTCGTTACATATCCGGGCTTTTTTCCACCTTTACTGTTTCTCCAGTTTACGCAGCGTAAAATTTGAAAAAAAGCGAACGTCCTTAAGAAACAAAAGCACCAATTCGGCTCGAGCGGCTCGTGTTCCGGCCAATGGAAATCTCGCATTTTTACGCTTAGTCGGCACATAACTCGTTTCTACCGTTGACTCCTATAGTCGCTTTAGTTTACCTTGAACGGTGCCGGTAGTTGGATATATTTGTGTCTCGCTATACCTGTACTTGTCGTGCATCTCGCTTTGTTTATACTTAAGGTGAACGAGTGTAGTGCCCTTTTACCAATGGGATTATGAAAACCGAAAAAAGAACGACATGACTTAAGTAAGTTAGCTTTGCACAAAAATTCTCTAGTATAGACCATTACTCAAAATCGACACCTCTTTATTAACCAATCAAACCTACGCGCCGTTTTCGACAAATTAATGTCACTTTTATGGATAATTAAAATGGTATATAGTTCCAGAGGAAAAAATTTAATCCGTTGCCGCTTTTGGGTCGGTTTGTATTTTTTTGTGAGGTGCGTCAGATTTTCTTTGTGGAACCTGTTCTGTGGCGTTTATGTAGGTTTAAACTTCATATCGCAATGAGTTTGTTGACTTAATTAGGTGCATCAAGTTAAGGCGACTTAACCCCATCAAGGATAATGGCCGGAAATGTGAGCACCTTTTTCTTCTAACGTTCAATTCACTTTTATACTTTGATTAATTCGGGAACAAAAGATGTAGGATTTTATCTTAGTTTAAGAGATTGATGAGTAGTTTATCGTGTCGTTGATTCTTTCTGTGTCAGTTTTCATTATTATCATCAGTTTTATCTTTGATATTAATTTAATTCGGTGATCTTCCGGTGTCTAGAGACACACTTGTTTGAGATGCAGATCCTCATCTATTCAACGGTCGAGATCTAGTTTTCGGTTTACGATTAGCACCTGCTGCGATACCTGGCGCTGGCACCCTCATGTTCTTATTCACTATATACCAGTTCTTGGACAGCGACAGCTGTTAGGGGTCGACCACTCTGTGGCGTGACTACTAATGGATTAATGTACCCCACGTTTGTTTTACAAGTTCGACGAGGTTTTAACATATTACTATTTCTGATCTTTAAGTAACTATTAATATTCTTGTTATTCTGAATCGATAATTAGTGTTTCATATAAATCGACCAAGTTACGAGATTTTACAAACAAATAAAGTACGAGATAACGACTTCTGACTTCTGGCCTTTAAAAGTAGCACTTTCAAAGTTAGTTCATTAAAGCCATTCATTTAGGTGTTATGAGTGTTTCGAAGCACGTAAATTTGCGAAATTTAACTTCCTTATTGAAATTGTTTATTACTTGTGTTTAATCAAAAGGAAATAACTAAGATAAAATTTCATATACAGTGCAATCTAAATAAATCCTCCCCTTTGTGGCTGGTGTGATAAGTAGCAATTTTTCCAAACACATGTCGTTGTAGAAATAAATTAATTTTGTTAAATGTGTTCTATCCGATGTGAATTTATGCACTTTTGCGCTGAAGGACAAATTTACCTGTTTCACTACTCATTAAATGATTACGAAAACCATTTTTGCGATTTTTTTCAGAATACTGAGTTACGTGAAAGTGCAAGTATTTGTTGAACCATTAAATGCAGTAGTGTTTAATGTGGGCTGACTGGAAGTCATTGTTCCTTTTAAAAAAACATGGCGTCACAGCTTAAAAGGTAATGACGTCACGAACAAATTAACAATACCTTTTTTGCGAAAATCTATTGAATTGTTAATTTAACACAACCAACACAACTTTATGTCTTTTTACCACTTACTAATATCAAGATCTTAGCGTTCCTTTTTTTATCTATAGTGTGGGCAAGCACAATTTTATGAATAGAATATTTAGAATTTTTTAGAATTGTTTTTTCTCTTGCATATTTTGGATTCAGAGATAATTAAACTTTGAGTTTTTATAGTTCACGAAAATTATTTTAGGAGTGTAAAAGAAAGTAGGTAGTAGTTTACAATCTGTATAAAATTTGTTTTTTATGATTTCTAACTCAAGGTTAGATTATCAATAGCGTTGAAAAGTGCAGTATTTTTAAACATTAGTAAATATTAGCTTACAAGTCTATAACGTCGATGATATGATAACATATTTGGAAATGTTTTATTACTATATGGTTGATGACAAAACTGAGATAAGAAAAATATCTGCAGTTGACTATTAATTTAATTCATGTCTATACTCAATGTCTTTAAACCATCCAATGTGAATTTAAGTGAAGCTTCATAATTTTAGCAACAAATTTTGTTAATACAGCCTAATTGCTAAATGATTAATAAAAATTAAGAATTAGCGTAATTACTTATGTTGCAACCGTAATTAAAAGAGTTATTAATTAAAACTGAAATAAATGTGTATTCGTGTTCTGTCTATTGTCTGATGTTATATAATTCAGGTTCTAAGAGCTGCATTAGACAGCAATATTAAATATGACATGATCTCATACCACGTTTATACAGTACCACAGCTTTAGGGGAAATTTTCAAATATTTACACAAGGGATTGGAGAAATCTATTTGATCTTTGCTGTATATTAATGGCAGAATATACATATGTTATATAAAAATAGTAGAGAATTGAAAATAATAAAATTTAAAATTCTAATTCCAATTATTATTTCAAGCAGCGTTTCATGTAGCCTGGGTTACAAATTGATGTCAACACTGTTTTTTAATGACGTAGCAATTACAATTATTGTAGAAACTAATACGATTATATCAATTTCTGCAAAATTACCATAAAAACCCAAGATAAAAATCAATACCTTGGTAAAACTAAGTTCGACATTAACTTTAGCCCAACTGCACCTTGCAAACTTTAAATTTTCATCGTCTTGCGACTTTCAAGAAATAAAACTTTACCAAGTCTTCGAATTCTAGTATCTCTATTGATATTAATGAGGCAACGTGTTGTCTTATTTAACTAACAAAATGAATTTATCTTTGGTAACGATTATGAAAATAAGTTGCTGAAACTTTATAAAGTGAAAAAGAGTCAAGTAATACACCAAATACTTGTTGAAATTGATATACCTACTTATTAACGTTAACTATTGGAAATTGTCGTTTAGAAATTGTAAAAAGGATATTAGATGTTTAGAGAATCATGAAATAAACGCTAATAAATCAGACACACGTGTTTGTATCAGTTGAGTCAATCAAACTCAAATTGCACTAAATTTGCAGATATTGATGTTCACCATGCTAATGGGAATCATTGTAATTGTCAAGTTTACGAGCAAACTATTAATAAAATCAAACATGATGTGTTCGTTTTATCAATATAGTAATTAACATATCTTGTAGATTTTAATTATATTAGTCAGCATCAACAGTTATTAACAAGATATTGTATTCCCTACTGATTCTCAGAAGTGTCTGAACACCAAGCGGATTATGCTAAAACATGAATGTGGGATGAAGCTCTTTTAACGGATCAGCTCTATCTTCTGACACTGACATTACTGCTGTTACAGGAACATGGATATCGAATAGCCACTGTTTTCCAACAGAAATTGTAGATTATAACATTACTAAAGGTATGGAATGATACTTCTAATGCATACAATTTTTCACCATTTTTAATAAGTGTAAAGTTCTTTGATTTGGAAAACTTTTGAGACACCGAGACGAGAATTTGGAACATGAACATCTTTTTTTGATTACATTAGCACTGAGATTTACAAACTTACTGTTGATGTTGAAGTTTCTGTTGCTGTTGCTGACGTTGTTGAAAAGTGGAGGATTTGAATTGATTACTGCAAAAATTTACCATTGTAGTGATATTTTAAGTTTCTTGTTGTCGAAATAACTCTACACATACTAAAAAAAAATGCAAAATGTAGCCCCGCCCACCCGCCCTATCTTAATTGTGATGATTTTTTTTATTCGTCGTGAGCCAAGGGGACGGAGCTTAACTGTAAAATCGTTATTTCTGTACGAAAAATTAAAAAGTTGTTTTTGAGTATCGTGTTGTTCAAAGAATACTATGTATATTCAGAAAAAAATATATAACCGAAGATTTGGCCCCATCCAGACCCACCGCTATCTCAATTCTCAATTGTGATGAATTTTTCATTCGTTGTCAGATCGAGGGGCGGGGCTTAATTGCAAGATCCATATTTGTCTACAAGAATTTACCATTTTAAACATGTTTCAAGTTTCTTGTTCTGAAAAGACGACTACGTATATTACATATTTTTGAAAATTATAGCTCCATTCGTAGTAAAGTTCTCTAATTTTCAGATCAAAATACGTAAAAACCTTCTTACAAAATCTGATATCAAATTTTAATGTTTTATTATTTTTTAATAAACTAGTTGCAATTTTCAAAAATTGAAAAGGGAGCTCCAGAGTTTTTGAAGTCACGAAGAAATAGACGCATTGTCGGTGGCTTCAAATGCTCATATGAAGTTGAAATTTCGGATGGCGTTTTGGGTTATTTCTCATATATTTTGGGAAGGTGGGGTTCTGCCCTAAATGCAAAATTCTTATTATTTGTCTACAAGAAATTACCATGAAGACATTTTTTTGAGTGTCGTGTTATTCAAGGGATACTATGTATATTAAGAAAAAATTATGTCCAAAGATTAAGCCCTACCCATGATCTAAATAGTAATGAAGTTTTCATTGGTTGGTAGGCCTAGGGGTGGGGCCTAAGTGCAAAATCCATATTTTCTTACAAAACTTTACCATTTTATAGTGAACCAAGAGCTATAAGGTTATATGGCCATCATAAAAGTAATTGACCGCAAATAAATACCCCCTTTGTGTGGTTCGCACTAAGCTTACCGGTTGGCAATAAATCATCTTCTAAACATTTCTTGCTCATATTTAACAGGGCCGGCTTTCAAAGCGAGTGGTTATTTCGGAACCCTCAGCGGCTGCAGGTAGTAAAGAAATAGTGGAGTGGTGGATTTTCATATTTAGTGAAAGCCGCCCCTGAACGAAACCACAAGAGCCGGTCGAGCTGCAGTGGACACGTTATTTACGACCCTAAAACCTCTTCTATTGTAAACAACTTAACTTCGACACAATGGGATGATTTTATGATGGCCATATAACCTTATAGCTCTTGGTTCACTATAAGTGTGTTTTGAGTTTCTAAGAATAAAAAAAAATCACAATTGAGATGGGGTGGGTGGGCGGGGTTTATATTTTGCCTTTTTTTTCTTAATATACATCGTATTTTTTGAGCAACACGATACTCAAAAACATGTTTTTAATTTCTTGTAAATAAATAAGTATTTTGCAGTTAAGCTCCGTTCTCTTGGTTCACAGTGAATAAAAAAAAATCATCACAATTGAGATGGGGCGGGTGGGCGGGGTTTATATTTTGCCTTATTTTCTTAATATGCATAGTATTCTTTGAACAACACGATACTCAAAAACATGTATTTAATTTCTTGTAAAGAAATAAGTATTTTACAGTTAAGCTCCGTCCCCTTAGCTCACAGCGAATAAAAAAATCATCATTTACATTTTGCTTTTTTGTTTCCACAACATGAAACTTAAAACATGTTTAAAATGGAAAGTTTGTATAAGGAAATATCGATTTTGCAATAGGCTCCGCACCATAATTGCAAAATCTATATTTCCTTGTCAAACCATTTTAACCATGTTTTAAACTTCTTGTTATGAAAATATTGCTATGTATATTAATAAAAAAAAGGCAAAATATAAGCCCCACCCACCCGCCCTATCTCAATTCTAATGATTTTTTTTTATTCGTCGTAAGTCGAGGGACGGGGTTTAATTGTAAAATCCTTATTTTTTTTACGAGAAATTACCATGTGAAATATGTTCTTAAGTAATCGTGTTATACAAAGAAAATTAAATGTACGTATTAATTAGAAAAGAAAACCAAAAGAGAAGCCCCACCCATCCGTCTCGATCTCAATCATGATGAATTTTTCATTTGTTGTCAGACCGAGGGGCGGAGCGTAATAGCAAATTCGATATTTTTATTATTTTTCTATACAAATTTACCATTTTAAACATGTTTTAAATTTCTTGTTCTGAAAAGACGACTACGTATATTAAGAAAAAAGGGAAAATATGACGCCCGCCCACCCGCCCTATCTCAATTGTGATGATTTTTTTTAATCGTCGAGAGCTAAAGGAGCAGAATTTAATTGCAGAATTTTTATTATTTCTCTACAAGAAATTACCATGTAAGACATGTTTTTGAAAATTATAGCTCCATTCGTAATAAAGTTCCCTACATGATGACCTAATTTTCAGATCAAAATACTTCAAAACTTTCTCCCAAAATCCGATTTCAAATTTTAATGTTTTTTTTTAATAAACTAGTCGCAGTTTTCAAAAATTAATAAGGGAGTTGCGGAGATTTTTAGGTGACGAACAAATAGACGCATCGTCGGTGTCTTCAAATGCTCATATGAAGTTAAAATTTCGGATGGGGTTTAGGGTTATTTCTCATACATTTTGGAAAGGTGTGGTTCTGTCCTAATGCAAAATTCATATTATTTCTCTACAAGAAATGACCATTTAAGACATTTTTTGAGTATCGTCTTATTCAAAGAATGCTACGTATATTAAGAAAAAATAAAATTCAAAGATTAAGCCCCACCCATACCTGTAATAAAGGTTTCATTGGTTGGCAGGCCTAGGGACGGGACCTAATTGCAAAATCCATATTTCCTTACAAAACTTTACCATTTTAAATGTGTTTTGAGTTACTAAGTATTAAAAAAATCATCACAATTGATAAGGGGTGGGTGGGCGGGGTTTATATTTTGTTTCTTTTTTCTTAATATACGTAGTATTCTTTGAACAACATGATACTCAAAAACATGTTTTTAATTTCTTGTAAAGAAATAAGTATTTTGCAGTTAAGCTCCGTCCCCTTGGTTCACAGCGAACAAAAAAAAAAAATCACAATTGAGTTAGGGCGGGTGGGCGGGCTTACTTTTTGCCTTTTTGTTTTAATATGTGTAGATTTCTTTTCACAACATGGAACTTAAAACATGTTTAAAATGGAAAATTTGTATAAGGAAATATTAATTTTGCAATAGGCTCCGCACCATAATGGCAAAATCCATATATCCTTGCAAAAACCATTTTAACCATGTCAGAGTTCAGAGTCGTTAGTTTTTTTAGCTTTTTTAGCTATTTATCCATTAAAAAAAAAAGGCAAAATATAAGCCCCACCCACCCACCCTATCTCAATTCTGATGATTTTTTTTTATTCGTCGTAAGCCGAGGGGTGGAGCTTAATTGTAAAATCCTTATTTCTCTAAAAGAAGTAAAAAATATGTTTTTGAGTATCGTGTTGTTCAGAGAATACTATGTATATATTAAGAAAAAAACAAGCTAAAAATTAAGCTCCATCCATATTCATCCCCAGCTCAATTGTGATGAATTTTTGAACAACACTAAATGTTTAGTTCTTCGTAAAATCTATCAAGACATTATTTTTTCTTTCCAAGCGTAAGCGAATCTCTACTTTTACATTTTCTCGACCTTTCATGACCCCTACACTACGAAGAAATAGGTTTCCGTCTTTCCGTCTGTCTTTGTGTCTGTCTACCGTCCCGATTTTTTTTTTTGTATGTTTTTGCAGAGTGATTCTTCTGTAAGTACTCTCTAGCTGTACGAGTGAGTTGTCGTTGTCACCCCTTGGTGCTTGGTACCGCCCCCCCTTTACGCCGCCAGTGTATTAGAGACCTAAATTCGACGAATTCTGTTGATGAAAACGCTATTCTTGAATTTTTTTTGAAAATTTGTAGAGCCTTGCCAATCCCACATCGTTAACTCAGTTTGGACATCTTCTGAAGGTCCTTCTATGAGGAAAGTCGTGAAAATTTATCCAGTTTTTAACTCTGACAAAAAAGTCATATATAGACCAGTTACAATATCGTCTACAATATCCTAGCTTTCAAATCTTTTCTACATAAATAAAGTTTTATTTGAGGATGCTCTACGAATGCAAATTTGTTCAGTATAGTACACATTATATTGCCACGGTTTTAGACTCAAACACGCAGGTTTAAAAGTCTTTGACCGCTTAAATCACGCTATTAGTTTAGATAAATTTTACTAGTATGAATTTAGTACGAATAGTTTATTCTCTTTTATGAAAACAACTCGAAACAATACTTGGCAATACTTGACACATGTAATAATGAAAGCGGCTGTTCCTGTTGGTTAGCAAGCACGTGTCGTAAACCGGTTTCACAAAATACTCTAAAATCACAAGTGGAGCTTTCGTCGAGATTTGTGATTCATTCTGGTTGTAGATTTGGTGTGATTAGGTGGAGGTGTTGGTAGATTTTGTAGCGTTTGTAATTCACTTTAAGCGTAAGTTTTTTCATTATTTTTCGTTGGTTATACTAGTGTATAATTTTAGTAGTATATGATTCTAGCGTAGTGTTACTTAAAACATTCTAAAATTGTGTTTAAGTTGATCATTTTTGTATTTTTGTAGTATACAAATAAAAATGACACTTTTATCTAGGTTAAAAGATTGCTGGTAGCTATTAACAAGTGTTTTGAAGGCATTGTTGGAATGTTATCCAGTTAATATGTGATATTAAAGCTGCTGCCATTGCTGGAAATAACACAAATTCAAAGAAAAGTGTTAAAGATACATTATCACATTTAACATTCTTGGATAGGATGCGTTAAATACCGCTGTACTTTACACAGAAATGTGATTTTAAACGATGTGGATTGTAGTATATACATACCATGGTAAAATAGTTGATGGACAAATTTTTAGTTTGCTAATGTGGTAGGTTTTTTATTAAAACATAAATAAAATGTATACATATATGATGGCCAGGGTTTGTTATACATTTAGCTCTTGGAATAAGGTGTGAAGTGCGGTATTTGGGGTAAGCTCTTGATGATGTTAGGTCAAAACGATCTCTTTTCTCGGTCACCTGTACAATACAATAAACACACCATTATCAACGCATCGTAAATTATCACAAAGTGGCACAACGTACAAATTGTCAAACCGCTCCTACCGTAACGGACATTTTTGTTTTCCACACCGATGCAATTGTAAAATTTACAGCTTACCTACATACCTGACCCATTTTTTATTTTTTCCACAAAAAACCCATTTCATAATTCGCGTGATTTAGTTGTGTAAACTATTACTCATTTATTTGTTTATTTACTAATAGATAAACATGGAATTTAATCTATATTATGCACAGGTGAATCAAAAATAGCACCTAAGTACGTATTGATCTGGCGGGCTGTCGAATATTGTGTGACTCATTCCGAAAAAGGGACTGAAATCGAGCTATTCTACTCGAAATAATCACGTGGAAGCGAAATCTAAAAATATGGAAGGATTATATTAGGAAAGAATGTCGCTTGAGGGATTTTTTTATTGCAAATTTACGTACACGGTTGGTCACGGAATTACCATATTTCCAATAAGGGGTTGGTTTTATTTTGATTCCTTTAATATTCAGCATTCGGTCGCGGAACGTTTTCTTTTATGTGGTTTCTTCCGTCTCATATAACTTACACAAAAAATCCGAAATCAGTTTTATTCTCGATGCGATTATGGTAATCGGAAATATGGTTTGTGTAGAATTGAAAAGTTCCGTATTTTTGAGTCGAACAATGTGGTTGGCACTGAACGTGTTGTTATTTTTGTGTTGACCACCTTGATGCCCAAATTTGACCAAAACAAATTTGCTATGGACACAATGCGTAATTTGTTCCGTGAGTGTCTAGGAACGGGCGAAAAGTTTTATTAATACTGTTTTTGTGTTGTAATATTGAACTAAATTCGTTTGAAAAAAAAAATTGGTGTAATTTTTCAATCTGCTGAATTATTTAAATGCCATTTTGCTTATTTTATTTTACAAAATTTAAGACATGATTACTGCACAGGAAAAAATAACGATCAATTTAAGATTAGTCTACAGTTAAGTATCTTTCCTTTTACCTAATTACTCAATTCTCAGTAGATTTCTATCTAATCAACAAGTATGTGTACTTGTAAAATTCGATGTTCTTATAGATTAATTGAGTAAGAGTTTTCATACTAAACGTATGTATTTTTTATTAATGTACTCGTAATATATGTCGGTTATTTTTTGTTTTCCACTAGAAGAATTTTGAAAACGGTAAGCAATAAAATTAGAACTCCTTTATAATACAACATTTTTGTAAAATTTTCAGTTCTAACATTATTCTAAAAAAAAAGTTTATGTTAACTGATTTTTTTCTATACAGGGCGAATCACTAAGTGCGCGGTTCTGGATATTTTATTAATTATTAGAGATAGAAAACGAACTCAAGGACCAAAGTTGTATGGTTCTTTCAGGACTAACATACAACTTAGTTTTTTAAATGAAACACCGTATATATTTTTACATATTCTCATTAGCCTCTTCCTAAGCTTTCTAACTACAGTTAATTTTTGAAATTCCGCTTTGTTGTGATCTTATTAAATCAAATTTTAATGTACAGAGTGTTTATAAACAATTCTAAATCTTTATAATTTTGAAACATGTATTTCAGTTTTTTCAAATAGAACATCTTGTATTTTATTACTGTATCTTATTTATTATATTTATATATTTTTTGTTCGCAGATTTTTTTCTTTTCTCAAAAATAAACAACAAATAAAGCGCAAGAAGGGGTCAATCAAAATATGAAAAAACATATAGGGTGTTTCATAAAATAATGTGTGTTTCGCTCCCTAACAGCAGAACACCCTGTATAGTTAAAAATATTTGGAACAGAATTAATTTATTTTGTTTTACACATTTTCTGTAAAAGCAGGCAAATAATATCACAGCAACAGTGATTGCGACTAAATGTGCCTTTTATTTTTTGAGATAAACGTAAACAAGGTTAACGAATTATATAAATATATCAGCGAAGGTATAATTACTTATTTATATCAATATTAATGGTTACCTGCGTATGATAAATATCAATTAAAATGCAAAAAAAATGTTCTGTTTGAGTCTTTAAAGTGAATATAATACGAGCTTAATTTTTTTCTTAGTAACGTTTGCGTAACTAAACACCAGTAAGCTAAATATTACTTATTAAGTAAAAAAGGGATAAAAAACTTTGGTGGTTATGTCTAGAAAGTTTACCGAAGTGTATGAAATTTCAATGCAGGGAAATTTAGTTAGAGTGGTTTGTCAAATTCTCCATGGTATTACTGCTTTCAGTTCGACGTAAGTCAATGTTAACATAACCTTCACCTAACCACTTTTTGTCATTGGGTGTTGACATTATTTCGAATTTGTAAAAAAAAGAGTTTTATTAGAGCGCAAAACATTTCTGTTGCGAAAGAAAAAACGTGCTTTTACTCAATTCCAGTGTGCGGGTTTAATTTTTTATAGCCAGATTTGGAACAACTGTCAATTGATACAGCTAACTCTAATTCGCTTCGTCTTCAGTTCCACCGTATAATGTATCACTAGCTTTTAACCCCTCCGATGTGAATGCGAATGTAATAAATAATGTATATATTTTTATTTTACTTATATTGTATTAAATCACGTACGCATACACCAAGTGACTATCAATGTTTGTGATTTTTTATAACATATACATATTCAAAATTTTATGACAGCATATCTGATTGTCAAATTCAAATTTAGGTTAATAGCTGCCAACTTTGTTTCTCAACCAGTTACAATCGTGAACTGATATGCTAACACAGCTGCCAACCCAAAATTTTGCTTAAATCATTAATAGACACCCGGTATTATATCCCACATGTAACAATATAACATCCTTGTATAGAATTTTGTGCCTCCTGTTTCTCTGAAATTCGTTCTTTTTTCGATATAATAACCAAAATTCACACAAAGACATTTTTTCTCACGTAGATTTTTATGCGCATCAAGAGGTAATTATTTTTTTAGTCATCGTAATCATACTTAAATCATGTTTGCCAAAGTCGTCACATACGATACATTCAAATGGCGACCACAATACATTCAATTAATTTACAAATAAGGTAAGAAATTTCGTCAATGAAATCACTGCATGCCAATTGCTGAAATAAAAGTTAAAATACTTGGTATATTCTGTATGTTTTTAATTTTTACTTCGTAAGCCAAGGAAGTATTATGATAGAATATAGAGTACGACAAAATAGGTCTCCCGTTTCCATTTGTTTGTCCATCTGTGTGACGTCTGTGTTGACTAATTGTTATCAAATTTTATAGTTATACTGAGTGACATGGAAGTCAGAACACCCAGTAGTAGTAAGAATATTTTAATAATTTTTTGTATACATGTGTATTAGTGTAAGATAAGTAAAGGATAAATGTTTCTGCCATATCCACAGTAGTATTTTCAAGATAAAGGGTGGGTGGGCGGAGTTAGCAGCGATTTGCTAAGATAAGAATGATTTTGGTAAATGATACACCCTCTCAGAAAAAAAGGGCGGGTGGGCGGGGCTAGTACTGCTACTATAATTAAGACCGAAAAAATAATTAAAAAATAGTTTCTTCTCCTTTGAAAATTTCGAAAATTAGGAAAGGGCATTTTTTATGAATTTAGATTTGTAGAAGTTATTTTCGGTTCCATTTTTTCGAAAATTCCAACAAGATCGATAAAATGAAAAAAGTCAATTTTCGAGGTAAAAAAAAAATGCATTATCAAATGCATGAATCGGAAATTACTCAAAGACATTTTCTTGTAGATTTCAACTGGTTCTTGTAGATCACAACTTTGGACTTCATTTCATTAAAAAAAAAATCGAATAATTTTTCCAGAACTGATAAAACGAAAAATTTAAGAACAACGTAGGTATATAAAAGATTATTATTTATTAAAATATGGTTCCTATTAGTGGATGTTTTGATCTCCATGTCACTGAGTAGGATTTTAAAGAATCTCTGCGGTTTTTCTATGTATTATTTTTAAAACGATTTATTAGAATCTCGAGGACCATTTGTGTTTTGTTTTTGAAGTAATTTGAAAGAATCTCGAGAATCCCTTCTGTTTTGTTTTTGAAGTAGTTTGAAAGAATCTTGGGAAACCCGTGTGAGTTTTGCTTTTGAAGTAATTTGAAAGGATTTCGGAGGTCGGTTGTATTTTGTTTCTGAAGTAGTTTGAAAGGATCTCGGGAACCTCTGGTGTTTTGTTTTTGAAGTAGTTTGAAGGAATCTCAAAGTCCCGTGATGTGTTGTGTTTTGCCTTTGAAATGTTTTGAGGAATCTCCGGAATTTTTCTGTGAATTGTTATTAGACCATTTGTGTTTTGTTTTTGAAGTAATTTCAAAGAATCTCGGTAACCTCTTCTGTTTTGTTTTGAAGTAGTTTGAAAAAATCTCGGAGATCTTTTGTGTTTTGTTTTTGAAGTAATTTGCATGAATCTTGGGAACCTTTTGTGTTTTGATTTTGAAGTAGTTTGAAAGCATCTCGGGGATCCCTTGTCTTGTTTTTAAAGTAATTTGAAAGAATATCGGAGAGCCCTGGTGTTTTGTTTTTGAAGTAGTTTGAAAAAAATCTCAAAGTCCCGCGATCCGTTATGTCTTGTCTTTTAAATGTACTAAGTGACATGGAAATCAGAACACCCAGTAATAATAACAATATTTTAATAATTTTTTGTATACATTTGTATTAGTGTAAGATAAGTAAACGATGAGTTTTTCTGACATATATGCAGTAGTACTTGTCAAGATAAGACTGATTTTGGCAAATGACATATTCTCTATAAAAAAATAAAGGGTGGGTGGGCGGGGCTAGCAGCTATTTGCTAAGACAAGACTGATTTTGGTAAATGATTCACTCTCTAAGAAAAAAAGGGTGGGTGGGCGGGGGTAGTACCTGTTACGATAATTGACTACCGAAAAAATAATTAAAAAAAAAACAACAGTTTTTTGTTCTTGGAACACTTCGAAAATTTACCAAAGACATTTTTTTTATGAATGTAGATTTGTAGAAGTTGTTTTCGGCTCCATTTCTTCGAAAATTATAACAATTTTACCAGAATTGATCAAATGAAAAAATGTTAATTTTCGTGGTAAAAAATGCATTATCAAACCAAATTTTTCGAAAATTTTAGTTCGGAGGCGTTAATGCTTTCTATTTTTCAAATAAGCTGTCGAGATTTATATCCCAAAATTTTGTTGAGTATATTTAAGCAACTTCTCAAAAATCACCGTCTAAATTTTTTCAGCGTTTTTCGAGCATGAATCACAGACATTTTCTTCCAGATTTCAACTGGTTCTTGTAGATTACCACTTTGGGCTTCATTTCATTAAAAATTCCAAGAATTTTTCCAGAACTGAAAAATAAAAAATGACGATGTTCAAGATGTACATTTGAAAAATTTCATTTCAAAGGAGCGGAATTTAAATGCAAAATTCTTATTATTTCTCTCTCTACAAGAAATTACCATGTAACAAATTTTTTTGAGTATCCTGTTATTCAAAGGAGACTATGTATATAAAGTTAAAGTTAAAGCCAAAGATTAAGACCCATCCATAACTGCCCTAATCAAAATAGTAATGAAGTTTTCATTCGTTGGCAGACCTAGGGGCGGAGCCTAATTGCAAAATCCATATTTCCTTAAAAAAATTATCATTTTAAATGTATTTTCAGTTCCTTTCTAAAAATAAAAAAAATCACAATTGAGATTGGGTGGGTGGGCGGGGTTTATATTTTGCCTTTTCTTCTTAATATACATAGTATTTTTTGAACAACACGATGCTCAAAAACATATTTTTAATTTCTTGTAAAGAAATAAGTATTTAGCAGTTAAGAGTTACAAAGGGTTGTTTCAGGGCGAATGAAAAAAAATCATCACAAATGAGATCGAGCGGGCGGGTTTTCTTACATTTTGTCTTTTTGTTTCAATATGTGTAGACTTCTTTTCGCAACATGAAACTTAAAACATATTTAAAATGGAAAATTTGTATCGATTTTGCAATTAGGCTCCGCCCTATAATTGCAAAAGCCATATTTCCTTGCATAAACCATTTTAACCATGTTTTAAGTTTCTTGTTATGAAAAGATGGCTATGTATATTAAGAAAAAAAAGCAAAATATTAGGGAGTATTGTCTGTATTGTAATGAAGTATGTCGGCGACTCTCTACTTTTACATTTTCTTGATCTTTCATGACCCCTAGAGTTTCCGTCTGTCTGTCTGTTTGCTCGTCTGTCTGCCGTCCGGATTTTTTTTTGTATATTTTGCAGAGTGATTTTTCTGTAAGTATTCTCTGCCTGTGCGAGTATGTTGTCGTGGTCACCCCTTTAATACACTCTCTAATTTTAAATTCCAACATGCTGGATAGTGAAAGATCCCGAAAAAACAATTATAAAATTCAATCAGCTCTAAGTAAAATTGATTTTTAAATTGTTATTTGTTATAAATATAATTTTTCAAAAAAAAACCTTCAAATTAAACAAGAATTCAAAATACGATAGAATTAAAAAAAGCAAGAACTCTTTTTGATCAAGCTAGCACCATTTTGCAAACAAGAAACACATAAATTATCTTTCAGTTTAGTCTAATGAATAATGATAGTAGTGCTTTTAAAACTTGCTCAATAACATAATAAAAATTTTTTAATTCAAATTGCCACCTTGAGATATAAAAATATTTCCGACAGTATTAATGTGGATAATATGTTTTAAGTCAAATTTAATTGAAATTTCAAAATTTAGCTGTGTAACTAAAAGGTTAACTTTTAAAAATGGCCTTGATAACGCAAAAGAAATAACAAGATGTGAGATGTAATATTTCTTTATTGCCAGTTCTAAAACGAATTAAGAGCTTAAAAGTTGTGGAGTCCGGAATCTTCGAATCAACTTGATCAATCAAAAAAGACTAAATTAGATAGTTAAATTTTGTTTTTGAGAGTTTGTTAATGAAAAAAACGAATTTTATTAACACTATAATATACTAAAAATGTTCCTGTTTTTTTTTTGTGTGTTGCATAACAAGAACTTGAAAACTCCTTTCCATCGTCGGATGCGGCAGGCGCTACATCACTTTCTAGTCATAAAATTATTGTTGCTGTTAATGTTATTTAATTCAGACATATTAATTTAACGTTGATAGAAAAACTCGTTTACTTCATTACATTCTATGCAGCTATAAACTCACTTCCGGCAAAAATGAATTTTAAAAACTTTTTTATAGCAGATTCGCTCGAAAAATTTCCAACGCATTAAAGTAATTTGTTATCTAACAATCTCGATTTCAGTCATCCTCAATGTTACGTACGTCAAGATCAAGATCTTTTCAAATTTAAACTTTCAGATTTTAACATTCGCCGAAACCCATTACAGCTTGCATCCTCTTTAAAAAGCCATTACTCAACAAACCCGATGACACAAAATCCTGCGCATTATCAGCATTATCATCGTAATTACCCAGCTTCTTGTCACTTAAACTATGCAATTCCATGAAGTCTGTTCTTGAGCAAGTCTGCACGCAACAACTAGCAGTAAATCGCCGGAAAACCAACCAACTCTCCTTGAAAAACTCCAAGAACTTTGCATATGGCAAAGGCTTGCAGAAAACGGCGATTCGTTCACCTGTCCTTCCAGCTTTTTCTTGGACAAGTCGGTTAGCATGCAAGACCTGCTCGTCGTGAGTGAAATGGGGCGTTCCACTTGGCCGATCTTTAAAACTGTCCGCCTGTTTCGGGACTGAGTCTGCTCAAAAAGAAGACGAGCAAAACGAAGAAAATGAGCCTTCGGCGAAGTGGCGCGTTTTCACAACGGAAACCAATCGACAGTTGCGACATTGTTTGGTAATCCGACAATAAAATTGCGCCAATTGTCAGAATTTCGACTTTTAGACGTTTTAGTACACATTTGGGTTCATTGTGTTTAAATACCCATGAAAATTGTTACGTTACGAACGGGTGAAAGTTACAAATGTGTTGATGGAAAATTATGCGCGAGTGCTGTTTTCGCATACTAATGGACGAAAGGAATTTTGGGAATTCGGTAGAGGACCGAAATTGACGAAGGATAAACTCGTGAAGATGGAGAGATAGTCACAGTTTACTTGATGGCTAAATGAAGCAATAGCTTAGTTAGATGATAGCAATTTGTAGAAGTTTTAAAAGAAAGATAACAAAACAGTGACAAATATTGAAACACTCAATACGTAAAACATGATATTTACAAACAATGAAAATGGTAGGTGGTAGAAACAATAATTCATTGTTTAGTGTTATAGTAAATGTATCATGTCTTAAAAGTATTACTGACTATTCTGATTCAAAATCTAACTACATCTAAAGTACTGTTACGAAATAAACCCATACGCCGCCCCGGTACGACGCCTATGGGTCTTCTAGTATGTAGTATGACTCATCGGCCGGGCGACACGGCGTTCGCCAAAGGAAAGGCCTGGAAGCGGAAGTCGCGATGGATTCCAGAAAGACCTCGATTGGGAAATATCGAGAAGGGAATATGGGTTTTAAATGGAGGCCGAGTCGAATCCAGCGAATGTTAACAAGAGCCAGACAAGTCGCGCCGAGGTATATTTTGTACATAATCTCTAATAGATTTGTACGTATATTATAGCGTGTGCAATAAGTATTGTTTGAGTTGGCAACAGAATTCTCACAGAATTTTCTTGGGCCCTCTTGACGTTCCAACTGTCAGAACGAACAAGCTCTGTTTATTTAAGAGATAGTGATTAAGCCGAAGGTTTAATTTAATGTATTTGTTTCCCTGAACTAAAGGGAAACAAATACAGCTTTTTCCAAAAACTATAAAATTTAACGTTTGTTTTCATTTTACTTTTTGAGATGATGGCAACAATTTTTTGGCGCGGATGAACGGTTAAATTTGGATTTAACCTTAAAGCGTCTGCGAGATTTTGGAACATTTTGTTTCGTCGTTTCAAAGTTAAATTGCAGAATGTTGTTACAGAACTTCGATTTCTTTTCCAAAAATATGGATGTTTAGGGTAAAAAGTGGAAACAGATTCATAAACCACACTGGTAGGTGGTATAAAATGTAAAAAACAATTAGTCCGGTACTTGCGAAGGTTAACTGTCTAATAAAAAACGATGCAGACGACAAACAGACGATACACAACAAACAGCCAGACGGAAACTGGACACCTATTTTTTCGTGCTCTAAACTTCAAGAAAACATGAAAGTAGCCATTCGCCAGATATTTTCTATTCTTTCGTAGCTTACGTTCGTAAAGTAAAAATACTATCGATTGGTTAATCCAGAAAATCCAGAAAAACCGATTAAATAGTTTAATTATTCTAAGATTGGCACTACAAAATTTGAGAACTTGTCATGGGTTGTCATTTTGACATTTAAAAATGGACAAAACTGTCAATGAAAATGAAATGAAACATAACTTAAATTATTTGACATTATAATAAATCACTAAAATTGATATCGGCAACGTTGACAGTTGTATTTTTGAATAGTTTTGCGGTATTGCTAAATTTTTGATTTTGGAATGACGTGTAGACTTCACTAATAAGAGTCAACTTTTGAGTTGCGTGAAAAAAATAATATATTATAGTTTTGGAAATTTCATTCTACCCTATAAAATTTTATTGATAATAACGAGACGGCCAGTAGTACAATGGTAAGAAATATTTATGAGTCACACCAGTTCACCCGAATTAGTCGGAGTAACATCTGGGAATTACCGGCAAGCGACAACTTTAAGTTGTAAATATCTCTTGCTATTGTGCTACTGTCCGTCTCGTTATTGCCAATAAAATTTTATAGGGTAGAATGAAATTTCCAAAACTATACTAAAACACAGACAACAGTGCAGTTCATGGTATATTTTTAGTAGACCTGAAAAAAAATGAAATGGCGTTCTAAAGTTTCGAGAGTGTATAAATAAATAAATAAATTTTATTCAGTATTAATTTAATAATAATATTAGGATTTATTGTGAAATTTAATCGATGCGGCATCAACTTGCTGACTTTTCAATTGCATATACGAAACTCACTTGACATACACCTTCTAAAACTTTTATGACTTAAGCGGCTTAAGCCAAATCACCCTTGTATTTATTCGTCGTATGCCGAGGGGAGGAGCTTAATTGTAAAATCCTTATTTTTCTACGAGAAATTACCATGTGCAAGTAATCGTGTTATACAAAGAAAACTAAATGCCTTAATTTTATAAAAAAGAAACCCCGCCCATCCGTTTCGATCTCAGTCGCGATTTGTTGTCAGACTGAGGGGCGGAGCGTAATTGCAAAATCGTTTCCCTATACAAATTTAGCATTTTAAATATGTTTTAAGTTTCTTGTTGTGAAAAGATGACTGCACATATTAAGAAAAAAACGCCAAGTACAAGCCCCGCCCACCCACCCTGTCTCAATTGTGATGATTTTTTTTAATTCGTCGTGAGCCAAAAAGGCGTAGCTTAACTGCAAAATCCTTTTTTTCTCTACGAGAAATTAAAAACATGTTTCTTCCTACATATTTCTTTACAAAAATTTGCCATTTTAAAAGTGTTTTAGGTTTCTAAGAATAAAAAAATTATCAGAATTGAGTTGGGGTTGGTGGGCGGGGTTTATATTTTGCCTTTTTTTTCTTAATATACCTGGTATTCTTTGAAGAACACGAAACTCAAAAATATGTTTTTAATTTCTTGTAAAGAAATAAGTATTTTGCAGTTAAGCTCCGCCCCCTTGGTTAACGGGGAATAAAAATAATCATCAGAATTGAGATAGGGTGGGTGGGCGGGGCTTATCCTTTGCCTTTTTTTCTTAATATACATAGCCATCTTTTCATAACATGAATCTTAAAATATGTTTAAAATGGAAAATTATTATAGTTGCAAAATCCATATTTCCTTGCAAAAATGTACCATTTTAACCAGAAAATTGTTTTCTTATACCATGGCTAATTCATTAATTAGATGATTTATTAAAAAGTTTTCGAAAAATTTTGATCATAATATATTTGATAACAACTGACGCATTAATAAGAAGCAAAAGGAAAATAATCCTCGTAATGAGAATCTAAGATCCTCAGTTTTGCACCATTTTAGTATCATAATAACTGTCGTAAAGTTGGTACCTCTAATTTTAGGACTCGGGATGTTTTACAGAAATTTGTTACCGATGTGGCAACCATGGCAAAGTTTCTGAACGACAATACGACCAAAGATTCTAATAAGATAATAAAGTTGTCATTAAATAACAGTTTTAAGAGTGATCACCAGAATGGAGAGAGGGTGGGTGGGCGGGGGCTATTGCTTGCTTATAAAAGACTCTGCAAGGAAAAGTTTAACTTAGTCCCGCCCACCCTCCCGTTCTCTCATTTGTTTCTTCTGAAGTACGAAATAATTCTTATAGCAAATAGTACAACAAAAAAAGTTACGATTTGAGCTTTTTTTTTACATTTTTACAGCTTACATTCTATTTGTTCCCATCCCATTCCCACTCTCCAGAGGAACAAATAATTAACTTAACTCAGTTCACATACACCCAGTAAAACTTTACAGCTCTATTAGGGCAACAATGGACAGTAATAATCCTTGCGGTTTGGGTCCATAAAGTTTACAACAGCCAGTTTGACTTACGAGGTTGGTTTGGCTTAAGCCAGTTAAGTCATAAAAGTTTCCAAAGGTGTATGTCAAGTGAGTTTAGTATATTTGATTTTGTATTTTAAGGTAAGTGTGGGCTTAAAGTATTTGTCATTTTTATACATTTCAGTTAAGATTTATTTAACAGAATTTTGAATTGACGGCATTAAGTAGGATATTAATGTACACATTTTTGGTTAGGCTTTTACCATCTTAAAGTACATTTAGTAGTTACTGAGATTATGTAATAAAATCACCAACAGACAAACAGACGGAAATGGGTAACCGACACTTTTGTATTTGACACTGGTTCCATAAACAGAACGTTTAGCTTTAATATGTGTATCGAGTTTTACTGTGATAGTTTGGATGAGTTTATTTCACAAAATAGACATTGAAAAAATACTTACAGTACATAAAAATAGTAGTTGTACCCGAATTATTAATATTTTAGAGTACGAAAACTTATGTTTTATACTATTTTTTCTATTTCGCACCTTTTTTTTTCATTTTAAAATAAATATTGAAATTTTTTAAATTTTGGGAAATTTTGTCGTGCTTGGTACAGTTGAAGTTTAATAAATTTTCAACAAAATATTATGACCAGCAGTGCCCAAGACACATCCAATGTTAAGATTAATGTGTATAATATTATTTACTTTAAAATGGTTGTCAGCGTAGAGGGTTGTGAAAATTGGGCTGGAATGGATTTGACTAGACACAAATTCTCTCAACATTCACTGGACTCGACTAGACCAACTTCCGACAGTGATCCCTATTTAAATAATCTGTGTTCTTCCTGATAATTCGCGAACGCCACTTCGCGGTTTTTCTGGAGCCCGCCATCGAGGCTTCCGGCAACCCACCCCAGGCTTTTCTTTATGCGAACGCCGCCCGGACGCCGTCACCGATCGTGAGTCACCCATCATCACCGTATACTAGAAAGCCCTCGAGAACAACCATAGGCGGCGTATGGGTTTATTTCGTAACAATATCATTTCATTCTTTTGACGTTTATTTTATTTGTTCTCTGGCAGTGGTATTTGCAATGACTGTCAGTTTTGAAACCATAAAGTACACCACTTCCATGAAAGCACTCAATGTGGGTGCTTTAATAGCTCGGTTATGAACGTGAAAGTACCATATGATCGATCCTCTAGTAGGTCATGAAATTAATGTTTAAATAATGATGTTGGCACTTAATTTGACAGTTATTTGACCAGAACTGTCAAACTGAACAAGGAACGCGTTAGTATTGCCATCAACATCATTCTTTTAAAAACACATTTCATGGCCTACTATAAAGGTCGGATTTACCCCAAAAACACATAAATAAATTCTTTTCCTGTTAAAATTGATTAAATGTAGATAAAACTTAAAGCATATCCAGAATTGTTGTGTGAATATAGTTTCTTTGAGAATGAGAATGAAAAAATGCAGTACTGGTGTAAATAACACGGTCGTATGCACAGGAAACGCGTAAAGACTGCTTCCTTCCAGCCCATGACTTCACGACTACACTACCACGAAGAAAAGTCCCCGGTGTGTAGGCGTTTGCCCAAATGAAAAGCAATTACAATAATTGTCATCTAATATCAATAAAGTCAATGAACTTGCACTGCCGAAACCATAGGTATGACGAGCACCTGGTGAATGTTTAAGTCTTCTCTTCGTACACCAACGGTTTTCTACTAATTGCGTTTTCATAATTAAAAAAGAGATTAATTAGCATCAACAGATGGAGAATTTACTGTCTGATCGATGATGAATTGCCAGACTTTGTTACACCTTTGGAAGAAATCTAGAACAATGACGAGTTGTTTCTTTCAATGTTTATATAACCGTTATGTTTATTAATGTCGAAGAAAACTTCAACTTTCCTGTATGTATTTAATTATCATTAATTTAATTAACATTCAAGGTCAATGCTACCGCCTGATGACTATCGAACAATAATTTATCGTCGATTGTACTTGTTGAACATTTCATTAGCGTTAAATTCTTCCAAAGACTATGTGTCATTCCGTTTTATTGGGAGCAGAAAAGTGTCGTTCGTTTTTTTGGAAAGGTTACTTTGCCCACACAGACCTGCAGACGACGAGACCCACACGAGCAATCAAGAATTTGTTCTTAATGTTCTTTTAGAGATATTTTAACTGGTGAAACTAAAAGCGCTGCGTTTACTGCGAAAATTCCAGAAGGACTAGTCAGCGGACTAAAATATGTTAATTGTGTTAAGTTGGGTAGAAAGAGAACAAAGGGGAGATAAAAACAAAATTGGTCAAGGGGAAGATGATAACATAGAAATAACTGTGGTTTTTGTAACATTCACAAGGCGTGACTCAAATATTTTTGGGTGTGAATCTGTTGTTATAATTATTATTGTAAACATTAAAACACTTGACGAAAATGAGAGTACGCTGACGACTTTCAGATTTATAACTGCTCACCAAAGTCATATAAAAATATTAACCGATTTCGTAAAACAGTGCTAAAATTCTTGATTTTTTTAAGTTGTTTTTTTCAAAATACAGTCATTTAAATTGAATGTTATTAACAGGAAATGCATAAATCATACAAAATCAAGTAGTACGAGTATGTATTGTTTACTGTTTATGATGTCTGAATACAAAATATAGAATACATGTATAACGGCACGACAAAGTACTGAAACGAAGGACAAATGCAACTTACTCCAAAAAAGTTGCATGCAAAATATAACACTTGAGCATGATTGTGCCGTGATAATTCAGTTTAAGAAAACTACAGAATTTAGTCTCAAGATGAACACAAGATTCAAATTTGCAGGAAAAGACAGTTAATCGCATAGAAATTATATTTTACGGGCAGGTATGGACAAAAGAGAGTGAGTCATGGACGAATTACTTATATTTGAATAATTACTGAATTAATTGATGAAAATGTAGTGAAAAATTGGTCGAAAGAATTTAGATAGTGCTTCCGTCGTCCTCAGAAGTGTGACCCGACATAATATGTCAGAGTTTTGCTTCATACAGATTTCTTGATGACAGCTGATAAATTTACTAACTCTCTAGAGGGGATGAAGAAATGAGTTTTGACCGTTGTCCTGTACTTATTATATCAATGTTAGTAAATATGTAGCCAAATTTCGAAAAAGTTCGTCAGACATCTTAAATGAATTCACATCTTTGATATAAACCTCATAGAAGTATTTGGTTATAACCTAAAGCATGGTGCGACATTCACCAAGAAAAATGCAAAATTATCGACAAAAGCTGTTCATACGACTACACTATTTAAAAATATTTTTTTAATTTTGTTTAAAGCTATTTCAAACCATAAAAATAGAGCAGTAACAGTATTTTAATCTTAAAGCTATGTTAAAACAACATATTGCTCGGAGCTTCTTGTCAAAAATAAAATAACGTTCTTCTGACATTTGAAATTTGACGTTTCTGTTACAGTATGAATCAATCTACGATCCAATTTAGTTGTGCTCGTAGGTATGGTGATCATAAGTTATTTAGACTCGAGGATATCAAACAATAAATTGTTCGTAAACTGACACTTATGTGTTTTGTGCATTGAGCAAAAGTTAATTATAAAATTTGTAAATAAAGTAATTTGTGTGTAATGTGTGTAGCTTGTGCAAAACTGTACCTATAAATGATCCATTAAAAAAAATCTATTGGCAGCATTTTCGAAACTCTTCTATGTGAAGTAGTAATTATGATTAGCAGAAAGAAAAATTTTGTTCGTTAGAGGATACAATGCAAATGTGTTTCGTGTAAAAAAATTCCTTAGTCTTATAATGAGAGTTGTTTCCATTCCAGCAAATCTCTGGTATTTGACTATTTTGTCATGAAAAAATGGGAACAATCTCTGAACCATAAAAGAGAGACGTAGGCCCAACTCGTTTGTGTTCACAAAGTGGCGTTTCGTGAATTCAAAGCGTGATAATTACCTAAAGTTTGTTCATGAAAGTTAGGAATTTTCAAAGTGTAGTTATGTATAGTGGCAACAATGTAATGACAGTTATTGACAACCCTTGACGGGCTGCAACATTAAAAATGACTTCTGTAATTGTAAAAAATTTGACACTGATAATCACTAAAATTGTCAGCACACAAATTGGAACTGATCAATGTAATGAAACTGTGATTTATTGCTATTTTAAAATAAATGTAGGAAGTTATTTCGGTTTAATGCGGTTAATTTTCAAATTGTCAAAACTAAGCTGCTAGTTAAAAGTTACCTTTTGGATAAAAATTTACAATTTTCGAAAAATAAACTAACCTCATTTTAAAGCAACATATCATATTTTGGCACATTTTGAAGGAAATAATTTCGTCTGGCACTCTCAAATAACCTGCACTATTGTGACATTACCGCTATTAACAAAAATTATAGCGGTCTGATTTTTTAAATTAAGTCATCTACTTAATTTTGTGTTTTGAATCCAACAAGAATAAAATTTTGAACTCTAACTTTGTTTTTAAGGCGTATTCAGTTTTCATAAAAAATTCAGTACCACATTATATTTTGAATAGAATTTGCTATATTCCGATTCTTTTTGAGAAGCTTGGAAACAAGGCTGCATATGGGATTTGGAAATATCCAAATAAATCCATTAAAAATAGTGCTTAATATTCATTATTTGAGGTAAAATGCAGAAACTACATATTCATAGAATAAATGCAATAATTTAATTATCAATTAATTTAACGTTTACTATACTGAAACAATGACCAGTATATTTCTCGATTTTGCCTTTGGTTTGAAGGCATTATGTAAACAGGCGAACGGTCAAACAATTGCACCAAAAATATGAATGCATTTAAAAAAAGCGCAAGTTTATGTCCGTGTTTTAGTTCTCATTGGAAAATCTTCCGATTAACATTTCAGCAAGAATACGTATGTCAATTCCGACACGTGCAGTGTAATACTAATAATAAAAAAATAAGATATACCGTTTTTGATTTGAGTAACAAAAAAATAGTTCGAAACGTTGCCGGGGATCCAATCGCGGACCTTTTTTCTTCAAAGTAGGGCACCTCTATGCAAGTCTATGAGACAAATGGGATTTATAAAGTTGCTGTTGACGTTGAAGTTCCTGTTGCAGTTGCTGTTCCCGCTGACGTTGCTTTTGGAGTTGAAAATTGTCATTTATAAAGTCTATTGCCTTATTTAAAGAGGTTACAGAAGAAAAGTGTAGGATTTAAGTTGATTACTACAAAAAAAAGACAAAATGTAACTCAGCTGTGATGATTTTTTTTATTCGTGGTGCGCCAAGGGGGCGGAGCGTAACTGCAAAATCCTTATTTCTCTACGAGAAATTAAAAACATGTTTTTCAGTATCGTTTTGTTCAAAAAATACTACGTATATTACGAAAAAAATGAAGCCAAAAATTAGGCCCCACCCATACCCGCCCCGATCTCAATTCCCAATTGTGATAAATTTTTCATTCGTTATCAGATAGAGGGGCGGGGCTTAATTGCAAGATACATATTTGCCTACAAGAATTTACCATTTTAAACTTGTTTTAAATTTTTTGTTCTGAAAAGACGACTACGTATGTTAAGAAAAAAGGTAAAATATACGTCACGCCCACCCACCCTATCTCCATTGTGATGTTGAGAGCCAAAAAACCGGAATTTAAAATTGCAAAATCCTTATTATTTCTCTACAAGAAATTACTATGCAAGACATGTTTTTGAGTCAGGCGCGGATGCAGGATTTCGTTTAGGAGGGGGCAATTTTTGTGCGATTTTACCTATCTCACAGAAATTCGTTCTAAACAAAAAAAAAAAAAAAAATTTTAGCTAATACAGTTGGCCCGAGAAAAAACGAAAATGGAATTTTTGTACAATGTAAAATGTACCTGTCCTTTACTTGTCAATTTGACAAATCTGTTAAATATTTGTCAACATTTTGATACAAAATGTTTGTAGTGTGATTATATATTCTAACCTGTTTCAGAATAGTAATCTGTCCAGAGATACATATCTCTGAATCTGTCATTTTAACTTTGACAAACCATATTTCCTTACAAAAATTTACCATTTTAAACATATGTTTTAAATTTCTAAGAATAAAAAAACCATCACAATTGAGATGGGGTGGGTGGGCGGCGTTTATATTTTGCCTTTTATTCTTAATACACATAGTACTTTTTGAACACGATACTCAAAAAGATGTTTTTAATTTCTTGTAAAGAAATAAGTATTTTGCAGTTAAGTTCCGCGCCCTTGGTTCACGACGAATACAAGAAATCATCACAATTGAGGCAGGGCGGGTGGGCGGGCTTACATTTTGCCCTTTTGTTTTAATATGTGTAGGCTTCTTTTCACAACATGAAACTTAAACATGTTTAAAATGGAAAATTTGTATAAGGAAATATCGATTTTGCAATTACGCCCCGCCCCATAATTGTAAAATCCATATTTCCTTGCAAATATGTATTATTTTACGTTCCAAATTTTGTGTTGTGACAAGATGGCTAGATAAGCCCCACCCACCCGCCCTGTCTCAATTCTGATGATTTTTTTTTATTCGACGTCAGCCGAGGGCAGAGCTTAATTGTATCCCTGTTTTGTACGAGAAATTACCATGTGAAATATGTTCCTAAGTAATCGTGTTATACAAAAGAAAAAAAACTTAAATATATTAATTAAAAAAGAAAACCAAAAGAGAAGCCTCACCTCCTTCTCAATCTCAGTCGTGACGAATTTTTCATTTGTTGTCAGAGCGAGGGGCGGAGCATAATTGCAAAATCTATATTTTCCTATCCAAATTTACCATTTTAAACATGTTTTAAGTTTCTTGTTTTGAAAAGATGATTGCAGATTTTAAGAAAAAAAGGCAAAATGTAACCCCTTGTATAGTGAACCAAGAGGTATAAGGTTATATGGCCATCATAAAAGTAGTTGACCGCAAATAAATACCCCCTTTGTGTGGTTCGCACTAAGCTTAAAGGTTGGCAATAAATCATCTTCTAAACATTTCTTGCTCATATTTAACAGGGCCGGCTTTCAAAGCGAGTGGTTATTTCGGAACCCTCAGCGGCTGCAGGTAGTAAAGAAATAGTGGAGTGGTGGATTTTCATATTTAGTGAAAGCCGCCCCTGAACGAAACCACAAGAGCCGGTCGAGCTGCAGTGGACACGTTATTTACGACCCTAAAACGTTTTCTTTTGTAAACAACTTAACTTCGACACAATGGGATGATTTTATGATGGCCATATAACCTTATAGCTCTTGGTTCACTATACCTAGTTGTAATACCTATTCTGTTTTTGAGACGAATAGCAATAAATCTTGTTGATTTAAACGTGAAGAACTGTCTTTAACAATACATAAGTACTAATACTTAGAAAGCTGCAGTGCAAAAAATAATGGCAGCTATGGAAAGTATGAGGGTTTCCGTGAACAGGTGATTAAATGGCTTAATATTAGTGGACATCATTATCTCTATCAAAATTTGATTTTCGTGAATTAGTGCTGTCAACCAGAAAAAAGTCTCCCCCCCCCCCCCTAAGGTTAAAAAGGTTCAAATGATAAAAGTTATTATAGTAAGAATAAACAAAAACAAGGCGGATTCATACACCGATATTCCTCTATTTCTATTGTTTCGTACTCTAGGGGCCATGAACCGTCTAGAAAACATGAAAGTAGCATTTTTCGGGTGGACCCAATTACAATATTTCCTAAGCTTACGCTTTCAAGGTAAAAAGGGGAATAGTCGATGCTATTTGGACGCATGACCATATAACTACCAAATTAAGACTTTATTGGAAAAACCCAAGCGCGCCAAAATACAAGAAATAAGTTGAATTTCATTTAACATCTTAATAAGTAATTTAATTTAAGAATTTAGAAGACGTAACGGTATACAAAAAACTACTGAAAATAAAGCTATTAAATGTAACGTTATTGGAAAAGTTTTGAGTGTACTATTTACATATTAAAAAAACTGCATATCATTTGATAAAAAAATCTCGTATCACGTCATAGCCCAAAACTTAATGGCATCGCAAACAAGTGATCACCATGAAAAGCAGACTTAAGGTCACTACCTAACTCAATGGCTTGTTCAAGCAGTTTACAGAAATGTTATTAGATTTTAAATTATTGAATTCTGTAAGTCGTTGCCACCATGTGTATAACCCACAACGGGCAAATTAACAGCCATTGTGTGCCACATCAAGGTCATAGATTTACTAACACTCGAGAAAGATGGAATTTGTAAAAAGGATGGTCACCAAGAGATAATTACTTTGGCATTAAGCAGCTACGAGCAGTACTGTCACATTTACAAATCCAACATGTTTTTGCTGCAGTTTTTCCAATAAACCACAAAGTTTGAGGTTAGACGAGGCATTCTTAAGGAGTTTTTTATCATAGACAATTTGTTCGTCCTTGCACCTGCAAGTTGTTCATGGTTCATAAAATATTCTTGTGAGTCTAGTTAAGTATTTCTTTGTTTTTAAGGAATTACACTGTAGCCAGTAGTAGTAGTTTTACCTATTAATTATAACTGATCTTGATGTGGCACAAATTGGTTGCTGTGTCTGCTATATTAGCATAAAGAGCGCTGGGTGTAAGAGAACTCGGAATTAGGGGATTATTCAGAGTAACAAGGTTTCGAGATAACAGAATTCAGCGTAATGAAGACCCCAGTAAGAAAATTATTAGTAGATTATTACGTCTGACTTTTCTTTCAATTGAAAATTTATTTCACAGAGAGAACAAATGATTTTCCACCATTGTGTGATAATTAACAATATCAGTTTCACTTTCGCCAAAAATATGTTTAATCCACATTTAATCAGAAATTCGCTTATAAAAACACAATCTCATTTCCATCAAGCACACAATCTGTCCCAGTCATCACAAAAAGAAAACCAATTTGCTGCACAACAAACACCTCGACAAAAAGCTCCATCCTTTACAAGCCTCCATCTAATCAAGCAATTATGCGTCAAAGTGTTAATTCCATTAAGACCCCCAGCACAAACCCTTACATACAGCAACACCCAAAATCCTCGTTTTATCCACCATTAAACTGATTAACAAAATTAAAGAGAGAGTGACTAACTCGACCCACACCTTTGCTCCGCAACGTCGCAGTTTCCATTTTGACAACGTGCACTTGCAGGTGTGTATTTGACCTTTCGCAAGCTCGTTCGTCATCATCGACTGTTCCGGCGATTGAAACCGAAAAGGAAATCGCATTTCCATATCGATTTGGCATGAAATTTTTCGCGCGGAAGTGTCAAATTCGACTTATTGACAGCCGGAGGGTCTTATCGGAAGGAATGCGGCGATAACGGCACCTACTCGTTTTCGATGCTGGATGCAGAAGGTCTCATGCAATCACCGGCAAGTCGGTCAAACCATGCGTGATCAACCTGTACTGGGGCCGTTTGAATTGAGATGGTGCCGCGGAATGGCCCTGACCTGGCACCTATTGCTCTTGATTGGTGATGCGGCAGAGAAAATTTCGGTCGAAGCTGAAGCGCGCTTTGGAAATTGTTAATTGCAATGGAGTTAGGTTGAAATTGTTGCGGCGGACACGTGTTGGACATCAAAAGTACAAAAGTCCAGAATTTAGGTGCGTGTTGACCAACACTGGCATTCAAAATTTTGCATTTTTTTTATATTGGCAGCAAGCCTAAATTTGTCTCTAAGAAATCTTCGCCTGGATATTACTGTGCAGTTTTATTTAAAATTAAAAAAAGGAAACTACTTTCCTCACCGGACTTCCGCCAAAAGAAAGTGTACAATTGACTATAGAGAAATTCTTTCGCATAAAGTACTTAAATCCCCATTCATGATCAGAGCATATTTTCAGTTATTTGGTTTTATATCTACATTCTAAAATTCTAAAGATTATTACCGAAACAAGATGAAACACTGTTGCATCTTATTTGAATACATTTTTAGTAGAGCTTTCTTAAATTTTTTTTTAAAACTCAAATCTTTGACAAGGATGAAAATTATTTTGATATTTATCACGTGACTAGTTACTGACCATAAGGTTGCTATATTTTCAAAATTTTAGCAAAAATTAGTTAATTCGTTTCTAAAACCAAAATTGTTTAATTTATTCATGTTTTTTTTTGAGGTTTGAGAGATTTTTTTGTCAGGTTGGCAACATATTTAAAATTTTATGACGTCATGCCTGATTGTTAAATTGAGATTTATGACAAGTTAGTGTGACATCGTCTTAACCAGTCGATACGCTTGTAGGGCGTCTTCATGTCAAAATTGGCAACCGTGGATAAGATACTAGCATGGCTGCCAATAATTCAGACTTGCCAACACAAAAATTTCCTCAATCATGAATAGTCACCCGGTACATATGATTGCAGCACAAATAATACAGAACGATTTCTTTTATATATTTTTTAAATTACGGAATTAATTTTCTATACAGGACGAATAAATAAATTTTCGCTGCCGACCTATTATATACTTATTTCTCAATCACTGTTTTACAATTAAGTAAACTAAAAAAATTTGACGCTTCAAATTCAGTTTCTTAAAACTCCTATAGACTAAGCTAAAATAAGATATATAAACGAGGTACGGGAATATTTTATAGTAGAGACCTGGAATCTTGTGTTCTAGGAAATAAGAGTTAAAGTAGAGACCGGAAATTAGTGAACACTGACTTTCTGTTTCCAAAAATGTTTACTGGAAGCCTGTAGCAAACTGCTCAGGGTTATAATAACGATGATTTACAAGGTTTGCCTGCTAAAATGAATTCATGTCTTATTCATAGAATCTTTGTTTCTTTCATTCTTTCAGACAAGCAATGGGAGAGGAAGTCAGTGCTGTAAATTACCATTAGTATAATCCTAAGTGGGTTATTAAAGGCTTCCAATGAACACTTTTGGAAGAAATGTCAGTCTTCACTAATTTCCGGTCTCGACTTTAACTCTTATTTTCTAGGTATTACAACGCAGGATTTTTTAACTTTAGAACTTCCTATCAAATTGAAACTGGATTTAAAAATTAATATATATCTATTTGTTTTTTTGTTCTGTAACTTAGAAATGTAATTTCTAAGTATTTTATTTAATAATACATTTAGATTTTATTATTTTGGAATCAATGAAATTATACGTTTTCATTACATAATCTTATATTACACCTAAAATTGAAAAGTTTCGGAAACCATAAACGGACACAGACGGAATGAGAAACCTGCATTTGTGTATTCACTGCTCTAGTAATAATCTCCCAACAGCCGCAGGGATTTATGTGAAAGTTTGGTTATGCTGTTTTTATAATAGTCAATAACAAATTTTGACGTAAATTAAACGTCACTTTCAACTATGCCAATTTTGATAACAGCAAGTAAAGTGGAGTGACAAGTTTGTCAATTTCAAGCAAAATTCAGTGGTACCAACTGAAACATTGATGTTTTAGGAATATTAGAATAAATAATACTTCTAAAATATTATTAGACGAGTTTCTAAAAAAATGTTTCTTTAACTTTAAGTGCATGTACTTATTTCTGTAAATAATAAATTCCAGTACTGTACACGCCTTACTGCGTTCATGGTATATTGTTTTAATAAATATTTATCTGATAGCTTTGTTGAGATGACTTCACCATTTGCTGGAAGGAATTAACAAATTAAATAGTATGTTATATATTTTAACAAAAGTTTATATTATCCAAATTAGTAAATTTTGCGTTGTATCAGCTTATTTTTTATTTATGTACTTGAAAAAGTACACCCAAATTTCCAAAATAATTCGTCCAGTTGTTTTGAAATTTATCATTCTAAGGTAACCAACAAGTGAGTACAAGAATTTTCTTATTCTACAAATTATGAAACGCCTAGGAACGTGAACTTAATCATTCATCAAAATGAAAGAATAATTACAATAATTTTCTTTGTTATGTTGATCTAAAAACAGTAAACACACTTGACCTGTTAAAATTTAATAATTCAACTTTAAATCAGCCATTGTACGTAGCTGGGAACTCAAAATTTGTTGAATAAGATGCGAAAATTAGGTGTGACCTTAGAATAACAGCGTATTAAATAGAATCAACATATTGCTGCTGTCATGGGTAAATTAAATTCCAATGTTATATAATTTGGATTTTTTCGGGAAAGTTTGAATATTTAGGGTAGAAACTGAGGCGGATTCATAAATCACAAATACAGTATTTTTTTATTTCTTTTTTATATATATATTTTAATATTCTTTTTATATTTTTTTATTAAATTTATTTTATGAAATTTAAAGGGCGTTTACAAAGAAAAATTTTGAAGTGACGTCAAACACCGAACTTGAAAGGTCTTTGAAAACTGTACTCTAAAAACCCCCGGTATATTTTGATGTTTTTTCGATTGACTTGATTGATTTGATTAACTTGTTTTACAGTCATTGTTCATTTTTGCAGTTCCGCTGCGACGTTGCCACGTTATTCCCATTTTGTTGAAATTTTTTAGCAGGTATACAAAAACCGCAGTAGGGTTATTTTTGAAATTTAGATTACAATATCTCGTGGAGAGATGACTAAAGATACGCGCTTTTTGTGGTATAAATAAAACTGTACACAGTGTTTATAAAAATTTTTACCTTTTTTCAAATAGAACACCCTGCATTTATTATTGCATGTTATTCTGTTTTTTGTTCTTTTTCTTCTTTTTTAAAAGACACGTCGTCACATTGGAAATTGGATCGAAAAAAATTGAAATATCGAAAATATTTATTTATTTTATTTTATTTTTTTATTTTATTCAATTATTATTATTAAATATTTGACAATTGCAAAATTTTAGATTTTTCTATATACTAAAATTTCATTTAATTGGTTTCATTAAAAAAAACGAATTCACTAATTGTAAATATAAAATTTGACAACAATCGGTCCAGTATTTATTTATTTATGTATCTTATTTGCATTGTTATTTTTGTACACTAATAAAATTTTAAAATTCACAAGTTAAACGATCCGTAAAACCGCCAATTACAGATCTTCGGTTGAAATTTAAATTTAACGATCGTCAACGGCCAGACAGGGCCGGACCTATTCCACCCTGTAATGAATTTAACCAAGGTGTTTGTAAGGGTCGCTTACTGGCTGAATATTAATTAGTTCTTTGTGTTTGTATGAGGGTAGTTCGCTTTGATCGTAACGAAGTTATTTCATCTCGACATAAATTCGAGTGAATTTCCGACCAGCAACTATTTTCCTGAATACAACCCTGAAACCTTCAAACCGACACGTGTTGTCGTGAAGGGTCGACGAAGAGCCCTGATTTGAAGTTGTTTGACCATTGTTGATCTATATGACACTAATAGGACCATCAAATTTTAAGAAAGTCGTTATAAAAGTACACTGTTTCTATTAGAAGTTTGGTACGTATATTGTGATGATGGTTTTTTTCTTGTTGTTTTTAATGATAACTAGTTGGTAGTATGCAGAAAGTTATTGATATGTTTAAAACAATATAAGGAACAAATTTTATTCTTTTGTAAACACAGTTAAACTCAAGACCCGATGGCCACAATTAGCTTTTTGACCATAGAAAACCCATATGGCATGATCAACTCTTTTAATGTCGAATCTGTTAATATATATGTAATCACATAGGTCCAAGCCAATTCTATCTGTCCACTTGATCAAAAGTAAGATTGGTTACACTGCCCTGCTTGGATCCTTTGTTCAGTACAATTGCCAGCGACGAGATTTGACGTTTCATTGAGTATAACTGTTATTGGCATGGGCGCCGGCAGGGGGGTGCAAGGGGGTGCACTTGCACCCCCCTGACTTAATATAAAATACACACTTTAATTTAAATCTAAATTGCAATCTTCTAGGAAGTGGATAATAGTTTTTGAAATGGCTTCCGCATTCAGTTCTTGCAGCGGCACATATCCTAAAAATTCTTCGCAAATTATTGGATTTTTATAGTCTTGATCACAACGCAAATACCGAAATCCAATCAATAGCAGTCTCATCAGCCAACACCTAAAAAACGGATGCCTGATTCACCTCCTCAATTATTTTGCTCTTCAGAACATCAGAACAAATTTCAATCAATTCATTTTGAATTTGATGCGATATATACAAAGAGTCTTTTGCTCCTGACTCTAAATGATTTTTTAAAATTTCATCCCCAGATTCAATTCGAAAATGAAGCAAATATACGATATCCTATAATGTATGGGTGCACCCCCCTGCAAATAATCCTGCCGGCGCCCATGGTTATTGGTATCTATTTACTAAACCAGTAACTTTGAGTTAATACGTTTTATTCAGAAAAATGCAAAATTTCATTTTACGTATAATTACGTTTCAGTTCATTTACATTAAAAAAAAAATTGACAACGTTTTAAACTCAGTCAAATTTTCAACATCATTCTGGCATAATAATATTATTAATGTACATTTTTCAAGCTATAATTACCTCGTATTTATCTATTATCTCATTTTATCAGTTCTATTTTTTGCTTTTGGAATCACATACTTTAATGCTTTGTTTATTGTTATTATTATTTTTTTAAATTCTAGGTTAAGATTTAATTTTAATTTATGTATTTAAAATTAATGATGATTAATAATTCACGATAATAATTATGATGTAAGATATTATGAACAATTAAGTAATTTTTTTCCACCACATATTTCCATCTTCATCTTGTCAACAGATTTATTTACTTTTTTTTTTGTTTTTATTTTTCCAATCGTTCTAAAACTAACATATCGATACACAGCTGGACATTTTTATCAATATTATCCTTATTACTTGGTTTAATTTTATAGCATTTTGAGACGTTTCGCAAACTCCACTTCCGCTTTTTGCAAAAATCTCCTTTAACACCGGTTATACTGAATTTAAAGGGCTTCATCCGCTTCATCCTTGACACTCTAGCTAAAACGAGTTCAAGGGCTTCACTTGCATGTAACCTACTATGAGATATCGCATCGTCCGTTACGTGTTGAAGGTGTGTCTTATCATCCATCAAAATAACACACAATGACACCAAGAAAAAGAAAACGGCGCGTCCTCGTGAGATCGCCATCAGCACCTGCATTGTTTCCGAAAAAATTTTCGGCACGATTTGCATTTTATCGTTAGATTTTCGTAAGAGAACCATTGGATTTTGTGGTTCCTACACGAACAAAAAACCAAAATGCCGGTCTTTGATAACTGCGCGAACCGTTAATTTTCTGGTTTAGTTGACCAGTAAGTGGTTTTCGTTTGAATTGAATTAACCGAAACGCTGAACTGTGGCATAAACAAATTAGTTTTGTTTCCGGCGTCTGTGTTGTTCAATCGGGCAGCCATTGTTGTGCTTTCGTTTGCAATTTCCTTTAAAGTTCGATTCGGAGCGAAAATGTAAATTGTTCAAGGTTGATGTGTTCTGCACCATGTCGTGTTAAATGGGAGGAAAAATTGCACTGCTTCTGGTTTGTATTTTTACAACTTTGACTTTACAGATTAAAAGCTTCAAGGAACTGCCAGATGCATTTTAAATATAGTGTGGGTTTGGGTTGTACAAAGTGACGCCAGTTTGGTGGTTGAGGTATCTTTTGTTCTTAAAATACTTCGCAGTGTCACAATGCGGGAAATAAAATGTAAATTTTGTTGTGTTCTAGTTCTTGTGGCTTTTGTTGCATGGCGTGCATCTGTTTTTAGTAATGTCGCTAATCTTAACTCCTAAACTGCAGGAAATGATAATTTGTTACGGTTTAATAAACATCTTGATTGCAGTATTACTTTGACTATCATAGTGATAGTTGTGCGGTTTACGAAATAGTACTTTCTTTAGCTATTACTTTTAAGAATTATAAAAGTTCTTGTCGTTATAATAATTTAAGATTTCTTAATTGATAATTAATTCAGTAAAACAAATATTTGTACTGCAAATTTAAAAACTTACAAACTATAACTATAAGCTGTAATAACTACTTTTTTCGCAGCTAAAAACAGCATACTAGCGACCTCATATTGGTTCTTCATCGTGTTTGTAGCCATAAAATTATACTTACTCGTAATGCGAATAATAAATATACACAAATACTTGGACAGGTTGGTATACAAATTATATTCCTAATATTGTTTTTAGCGCTTATTTTTATATTAAGCCATTATTCTGTTGGCTATGAACATAACAGTTTTTCTAGAATAATATTTTGGATCTTTTGTTATTAATATTTTAAACAATTTTGAAACTTTGTTTGATTTTCCGGTACATATGTTTAAAGAGTATTGAAACCTAAGTACATATATAAAATTTAGAATGTGCATATTACGGGAAAAATATGTAAATTGTTTATTACAAAAAAAAGTAAGGTCATAATTTGCTCGCCAAATTTACAATCAATGTTATTTTTTAATTTCCTGAAGGAGAACAAAGCACACTATCGTTTGTTGGAGGTTTCATTATCCAACCAATCTTTAAAACAGCTGTGTTTTAATTCACAGTATGGTTTAGGATGTTCAAGACGAAAAAAATAAGTTTTAGTTATTGCACCTCTGTAAAAGTATTATTTTATTTCAAGATTGTGTAAAGTGAATCTTAAATGCGCAGGTTTTTGTGGTTTAAAGCCTAATACTTTGCGAGCTTAAGCTAAACAAATATTGTACATACCTAATAGTGTCGTCGAATGGCCCCTAGAACACATACGAAAGAGTAGGTCTCCCGTTTCTGTCTCTCTGTCGTCTGTCGTCGATATCACCTCAACGTTTTGTTTAGTATATACCATTTAAATTATACAAAATAACGTAATACTGTAGTTATGAACGTGTTTATGAATCCGCCTCGACTTTTTTTGTTATTATGATAATTTTTATTATTTCATATTTCTAGTACTAAAACTGCTGTTTAAATAGATAATATGAAACATCTACAATTGATCCTTTGACTTCCTGAGCTAAGGAAGTATTGTAATCGAGTTCATCGGCCGACTCCCTACTTTTATGTTTTCTCGACTTTTCATGACCCCTAGAGTACGAAGAGATAGATCTCCCGTTTCCGTCTGTCTGTCTGTCTGTCGTCTGTTTGGTTTTTTATGATACAAATAATCTCTGAAACAACCGATTGTTGTCAAATTTTACACGTACATTAGGAATATAATGTAAGATGGTAAAAGGTTCATCAAAATTTGCCTAATCATAAAATCTACAATAATATATTTTATAAAATAAAATACTCCTGCAGTTGTGATGTATGAATCTGTCTTGAGTTTTCACCCTTTTGATCCAAGTTTTTGGAAAAAAAAATCAAAATAAAGTCGAAGATTAGGCCCCACCCATACCCGCCCTGAATAAAAAAAATCATCACAATTGAGATGGGGTGGGTGGGCGGGTTTTATATTTTGCTTTTTTTTTCTTAATATGTATACATAGTATTCTTTGAACAACACGATACCCGAAAACCTGTTTATAATTTCTTCTAAAGAAATAAGTATTTTGCAGTTAAGCTTAATTTTATTCGCTTGGTTCACGGCGAATAAAAAAAAACATCACAACTGACATAGGGCGGGTGGGCGGGCCTACATTTTGCCTTTTTGTTTTAATATGTGTACACTTCTTTTCACAACATGAAACTTAAAACATGTTTAAAATGGAAAATTTGTGTAAGGAAATATGGATTTTACAATTAGTGTCCGCCCCATAATTGCAAAATCCATAATTCCTTGCAAAAATGTACTATTTTAAACAAGTTTTTTGTTGTGAAAAGATGGCAGTGTATATTAAAAAAAAAAAAAGGCAAAACATAAGCCCCGCCCACCCGCCCTATCTCAATTTTGATGACTTTTTTTATTCGTCGTAAGCTGAGGGGCGGAGATTAATTGTAAAATCCTTATTACGAGAAATTATCATGTGAAATATTTTCTTAAGTAAATGTATTAATTAAAAAAGAAAACCAAAAATTAGGCCCCACCCATATCCGCCCCGATCTCAATTCTCAATTGTAATGAATTTTTTATTCGTTGTCAGACCAAGAGGCGGGGTTTAATTGCAAGATCCACATTTGTCTACAAGAATTTACCATTTTAAACATGTTTCAAGTTTCTTATTCTGAAAAGACGGCTAAATATATTAAGAAAAAAGGCAAAATATAAGCCCCGCCCACCCGCCCTATTTCAGTTGTGATGATTTTTTTAATGGAGGAGAGCCAAAGGAACGAAATTTAAATTGCAAAATCCTTATATTTCTCTACAAGAAATTACCATGTAAGACGTGTTATTTAAAAAATACTATGTACATTAAGGAAAAACGGAAACCAAAGAATAAGCCTCAACCATACCTGCCCTAGTGTAAATAGTAATGAGGTTTTCATAAGTTGGCAGACCTAGGGGCCTAGCCTATTTGCAAAATCCATATTTCCTTACAAAAATGTATAATTTTAAATGTGTTTTAGGTTTCTAAGAATAAAAAAAAATCATCAGTTGATCACAATTGTGATGGGGTGGGCGGGCGGGGTTTATATTTTGCCTTTTTTTTCTTAATATACATTGTGTAATTTGAACAACACGATACTCAAAAACATGTTTTTAATTTTTTCTAAAGAAATAAGTATTTTGCAGTTAAGCTCCGCCCCTTTAGTTCACGGCGAGTAAAAACCTTTTTGTTTTAATATGTGTACACTTCTTTTTACAACAAGAAACTTAAAACATGTTAAAAATGGAAAATTTGTGTAAGGAAATATCGATTTTGCAATTAGTGTCTGCCCCATAATTGCCAAATCCATATTTCCTTGCAAAAATGTACCATTTTAACCATGTTATAAGTTTCTTGTTGTGAAAAGATGGTATACATATATTTAAAAAAAAAAGGCAAAACATAAGCCCCGCCCACCCGCCCTATCTCAGTTCTGATGAATTTTTTTATTCGTCGTAAGCCGAGAGGCGGAACTTAATTGTAAAATTCTTATATATATACAAGAAAACTAAATCTATTACATTAAAAAAGAAAACCAAAAGAGAAGCCCCATCCATCCGTCTCGATCTCAATCGTGATGAACTTTTCATTCGTGGTCAGACCGAGGGGCGGATGATATAAACGACGCATACCTTCGCTGCGTATTAATCTTACAACGGCAACGTCAATGGCAAACAGCAATGTCAGCGACAAGTTTATAAATCGATCTTAATGCATTTCTGTCAACGCAAAGTCGAGTCCCAGAAATTTTTGACGATTTTTCACCCACCTTTACAAAAAGATCAGGCTTTCAGTAACTGAGAAAATTCGATTTTTTTTATACTTCTTGCAATTCATCCACAAAAGATCAAAAAATTCCGTTAGTCAATTTCGGTCCGCTCAAGTTGTACCCGTCATCAGATTCAAAAACTATGACTTTTCAGTTGGATATTGAAGAAATCAGCTAATCCTTGTTTTCGGATAAATACTAGGTACATTTTCGCGTAACAGTATTTTTTTTTGTTATTTTTGACTTTTTTATTTATTTATTTTTTTAATAACGTTGAATGTGCTCCTCATTAACAATGCTATAATTAATTTTGGCTTCTTCTTTTCCTTCCTATTTTTCAACAATTAAGAAGATTTAAAGTCTTTTATTCTTCTTGAAATTCGTCCACGAAGTATTAAAAAAATTCTTATAGTCAACCTCGGTCCCCGCAGGTTGTCGACAACATCAGTTCTTCGATAAATTTACTACTATTTTTTCAAGATCACCAAAATAAAATACATATAATATATCCTAAAATTTATTTTGAAGCCAGATATTTCAAAAACTCGCGACCGTATTGACTTTTGAGATTTTTTACTTCCCAAGTATAAGCTGGCGAAGTATTGTAATCCGACGAATGGCTAATTTCATAACCTCAAGAGTACGAACAAGTGGGTCTTGTATTTCCGTCTGTCCATCGTCTGTCTCGTTTGTGTCCGTTAATTTTTATTATGGAGATAATTTCCGAAACTACTAGATCGATTGTTGTCAAATTTTGTATGTGTATTGGGAATATCGTTTAGATGGTAATACGCTAGCCAGAATTTGTCTAATCATCTCCACTAAAATTTAATGTGCTATAACAAATTTTGCTTTTATTAACAACTTTTGATTTGGAACTTTTAAGTGTTAGATGCTAGGGTCTAAATTATTTGTGATAGAAAAAGAATAAATATGTAGTAGTGTTTGTAAGCCAAATTCATATTATCATTTTTAACTCTAGTTGTCAAAAGTTTCACCCTTATTGTATTGATTCGTTGCATTCATTAATTTTTATGCACTTGGAGGACTGTAGCGCTATGTTTATTATAAATAAATTCACTTATTTTATGAATATGAAAGTATGTATTTGTATTATTCATGTTTTTCTACATACATATTAAATTCATAATTAATAAAAAATTAATAATTTAAAATTTAATCATAAACACACATGCATTAGACTGTGTCGCGTCTAGCGAAAAGCACGTGGCATGAAATGTTTAAGTACAAATCATGTTTAAAAGATTACGTAACAATATAACTAAATCTCCTGAATTGAATATTGTGTGCTAAAGTAGAGGTTTTTGATTGTATGTTATAGTACATTTGCGTCACGTACATATGGCATAAACGGGTACTGATTTTCAAAAAGTGAGCATGTAATTTGCTTCTCTGTGTAGAATACATAAGCAGCGATTATTTAAAGTATTTTGATAAGTCGTAACAAAGTTATGAGCTCGAATTTCTGTAGGTATATATAGAAATATAGGTCGATATTTGAACTATAAACTTAAGCTGGTAACACCAGAAACAAAAAGTTATTTGTATCTTTGAGGTTGCAGTTGTCTCGGTTTAAGTGTTTTCAAAACTGGAGCAAGTACGTATGTCCCCATTTTTAACTTCCTTTAGGTTAATGTCATTTTATCAGGCTTTCGAGGATGTCAAATATGACTAATTGTATCATTTGCTGAATGAATCACAGATAAAAAAATGTTCTGAGACTGTGAACAGAAAAGAATAACCTGTATAAAAAGCTCTAGTGTCAAAAAGTAATTTATGGATATTTTGGTAGATTTTTTTCGATCATATAGTATTTGTTTAGTGTTAATTTATAAAATTAAAATCAAATGTGCTAATACTTGAATACTTGTCTTCATCAGCGGATGTCGTTAGCATCCTCGAAAAATTTTTGAACTCGTTTAGCGTCTCTAAAAATAGTTGCCATTTTGCTTAATAGTTACACAAATAACTTGTACAAAGCTTACTTACTTTAGTTGTCATTAAACCGCGGTTTTATTAACCGGAAATTCTTCTCATTGATCTACTCCATATCAGTTTTTATTGTTGATAACTGGGTCGATTATATGTAACTAATGAGTTATATTCATAAAAGTGTCCCATATTATCACAACTATTATAAAGAAAAATATAAACATCGTTAACATTTGCTTTTACTTAACTGTGTCATAAAATGAATTACTTGCTTCAGTTTATGCATTGGGGAATAACAACAATGGCTAATAAATGAAAATTTGTACTGGTAAATTAACATTGTTAATTTTTTTAGAGGAAGGGTTACATTTCAATAAGATCTAGAGTTGATAAGCTATAAAAATAAACTCTGAGCTGTAAGTTAATGCATGTCAGGCATAAGTAATTATTAGTCCTGTGATTCATTGGATTCTTAAACAAGAAAAATTAGTCTGAAGTTAATTAAACAAAATTTCGCTCATCCTTGAAGTACAATTAAACATGTCTAGTTTCTTAAATATTTATACCATATAAAAACTGTATATGCGAATTTTATTTTTTATCACAATCAAGTAATCCATAAAATATACTCCTATATATTTTTTTTTTTTGACAAACACATTAGGTATTTTAACAAAATAAAAATAATAACTAAGTAAACCCCTAAAAAAATCTAAGCAAGTATAGCGTTTTCATCCCGATTTTTTTTTTATTTCAGATGAAACCTATCTTTGACCAATAAGTACCATCAGTGCAATGGCCTTACAATCCAAAATCATCCCGATGACCCTCAGCCTCCACCATCTGCGCCCATAAATTTCCCCGCAAAAAATGTGTGGCAGTGAAAACCGTGGGATCCCGAGCAAAAACGCGTCGTGACGCTACAAGGTGACGTCACGGGCCCGGATACTTCGTAAAAAAATTGTGTGTTGTGGTGTGCTGTACAAACAAAAAATATTGTCATATGCGCGAAGTGGACGCTGTGAAGTTGCGGAGCGCGGGCTACGAACCGCCTCGAAATGGTACGGTGGCGCCATCGTGCGGTGTCATGACCGACTGGGATCAGATGTTCGTTAGATCGCTGGCCAGACCACCGGCATGCAGATCCCTGCAAGACCTGCAAGTTATTTACTACGGTTTGAGCGGATTGGAGGCGCTGCAGACGCTGCGGGATTCTGCTTTGAGAGCGCTTTGTAAAGTGGTTCGCTATGAGAAGCATCAGGCCAACGATGTTTTGTACTAGTAAGTAGACCCGGAAGCAAAAGATAATAACGAAATTAACAAAAATTGTTTTTTTCTCTCTAGAGAATAAAAGTGTTTGCTTGTTAATTTTTATATATGAATTTGGAGTTATTGTTTGCCTTTTTCATTGTTCTTGTTTTGTTTTGTTTTTTTTTTTTTATATGTAATTAAAGTCGTGGAATGAAGGAAACTAATGAAAAGTTCCACGATTTCAGTATCTTCCACAGGATATTTATGTCGATAACAGCAGCTATCTAATTTGCACATTTTTGCCATCTTTCTTGGCTTTCAAACGGACCTAATCTATCAATACTTGACCGCCTCCCTCTAATGAGGTCATCAATTATAACCTTACTCAAAGAACATCAATAAAAAATGCGCTATTTAATTTTGCTTTAATTAAAAATAAGTTGATGATTTAACAAAAAAAGTCTGTCTGGGTCTGCATTTCTTGTTAATTTTATGAGTTAAAAGTCAGTGGTATGGATCGAGGGCGGTTTTCTACTGAGCACCACCATGGTCTATTTGTTTACAAGAATTTACCATTTTAAACATGTTTTAAGTTTCTTGTTCTGAAAAGACGTATATTAAGAAAAAAGAGGAAAATATAAGTCCACCCACCCACCCTATCTCAATTGTAATGATTTTTTATATTCGTCGAGAGCCAAAGGAGCGGAATTTAAATGCAAAATTTTTATTAATTCTGTCTCTACAAGAAATTACCATGTAAGACATTTTTTTGAGTATCGTGTTTTTCAAAGAATACTATGTGTATTAAGAAAAAATTAAATCCAAAAATTAAGCTTCACCCATAATTGCCCTGATCTAAATAGTAATGAAGTTTTCAATGGTTGGCAGACTTAGGGGCGGAGCCTAATATCAAAATCCATATTTCCGTACAAAAATTTACCATTTTAAACATGTTTTAAGTTTTTAAAAATAAAAAAATCATCACAATTGAGGTGGGGTGGGTGGGCGGGGTTAATATTTTACTTTTTTCTCTTAATATACATTGTATTCTTTGAACAACACGATGCTCAAAAACATGTTTTTAATTTCTTGTGAAGAAATAAGTATTTTGCAGTTAAGCTGAGTCCTCTTGGTTCAGGGCGAATAAAAAAAAATAATCAAAGTTGAGATAGGATGGGTGGGTGGGCTTACATTTTGCCTTTTTATTTTTATATGTGTAGACTTCTTTTCACAACATGGAACTTAAAATATGTTCAAAATATCAATTTTGCAATTAGGCTCCGCCATATTTCCTTGCGTAAACCATTTTAACCAGGTTTTAAAGTTTCTTGTTATGAAAAAATGGCTATGTATGTTAAGAAAAAAAAAGGCAAAATATGAGGAAGTATTGTAATGATGTATTGAAGTCTGTCGGCCGACTCTCTACTTTTACATTTTCTCAACCTTTCACCTCTAGAGTATGAAAAAATAGGTCTCCCGTTTCCGTCTGTCTGGCTGTCTGTCCGTCTGTCTGCCGTTCCGATTTTTTTTTTATGATTTTGCAAGTGATTCTTCTCTGAGTATTCTCTGGCTGTGCGAGTGAGTTATCGTTGCTCACACCTTAGTGTAATAAAAATTAACAACTTAATGCGTCAAGTTTCGTTGAGTCTCCCTAAGTAATTGCTATCTTGATGTGACAATGGTCATATACATAGAACACTAACTTTTTTTTCTAAAACCAAGGTTATGAGAACTTTTAAATAATCTTTGATCTAAAATTTGTTAGCCACATTGCCAGAACAATGTTAAGCTTGCTTATGTTTGCACAATGGCTGAGCAAATTATTATTTTCTTTTTAATTATCGCTAGACATACCAGAAATAAGTAAGTATTTCTTAAAGAATTTAACAGATTTAAGGTCTAAGCGGCTTATTTATTTTGAAAGCAAGATATAATACTAATATCAAAGAATATTAACGAATTCGTTTATACGTTAATATTCTTTGCTAACATCTGGTAAATGAAATCAGTGGCGTCTCATAATGTTAATAAGATAACTTTAAAAGATAAATTTAAACAAATTTTAGTTGAATTTCAATCTCTTTATAAAAATAGAGAACATGCAATTATCTAAAGGTGCTGCTAATAAATTAAGTTCAGTTTTAACGATTTGATATATTTCTTATATCTTGGCGAGATAATTTTGAGATTAAAATAACAGCCGCTTTTCAAAGTAATTCACATTTTTGAAACCGCGAATTATTTTCCCTTAATCACTTCTATTATAAAAATAACTTGCTCAGTTTTCATGAATGCGTTTGTATTCGAAATTGTACAGAAGTGATAGCCAAAATCGCAATAGTTGTATACTGTGTTGCATATATTATTAATTTCATGAACACGAACTTCCATGGTCTGTATGTATCTGGGATCACATCATTTATCAGATTGTGCTTGGTACTAACTCAAACATCCCTCCAAAATTAGACAAATAGACATATAATTTTAAAACCTTCGCCATATTCAAAATTTGGCTTTAAGCTGTGATCATCAACAAAATGCGGGACAACTAACTACAAAAACCCTCTCCATTTTTCAAAAATGAACATCAAAAAAATATAAATACATCTGTATCATAAATTTAAACACACAAATAAAAATAAATCGTCATTAAAGTAACTGGACGCAAATACTCAAGTTACTACGATCTTGTGGCAGCAAATTTAAATTATTGACAGTCGAGCAAAAAACAAAGTTGAGTGATAAACAAACTAGGCAGCGTGACGACATGTAGTGAAGGTCTATTTGCCCTAACCGCAGCCACAACACGCGCCGTAGATTTGAAACACTCGCATTCCTGAGGCCTAATTTCATCCACGCAAAACAGGTAGCCAACTAGACGGCCTGATTCACCAAAACAAACACCTTCAAAGATTTTTTTGTATTAAAATGTTGAATTTGACCTATACCGACTACGTTTACAACAAAACCTCTTCATCTTTAAAAACGAAGGTAATAATATTTAACAAAACACAGAAATTGGACACTTATTTTGGGACAGAGGGAGTAATTTTTATTCTGAATTGATTTGGAATCGCATGGTTCAGTTTTTCAGATTACATTATAACAATAAGAACCGTTTCATATTTATTTATTTTGTGGTCTTTGTGCCTCATTCTTTCTAGAAGCTCTTAACACTTCAGAAAAATGCACCTGGTGGAATACATTTTTTTTAAATATGCTGTTTTTCCTTAAATCTGAACACTAGTTCAAAAAAAATATTGAGCATTTTTTAATTCTTTAGTCTCAGAGAGCCCCCAACCTTGGTGCGCTCCTGTTCAGCGAACACTTTGAACGCAAGGAAGAATGAATGAATGTTCAAATTCAAGCTGCGAGAAAACAGTTTCGATGTAAAAAAATAACTCATTAATATAATACAAAATAAACATAAAGTACACCTTCCATTTCTAGTCCCTGATGATATTAATTTAACTCATGATAATTTTCAAGGTCTTTTGTATCAAAATAAATCAATGTTTAAGATTAGTTTAAATGCCGTAAACGAAGGATTATTAATCTCGTTGAATTGAACCTGAATAAGTGAATTTTCACCACGTGTTTTACAAGAACATTTTCGATGATTGTTGTCAAAATTACATTAAATACATGAGCAAATTACATTTGATTTATAAATCGTGAAATAAAAATTACAAGTGTTTATGGAATAACAAAATTTTATATACATATTCCAATTTATAAAATTATTAATAAACTGATATTACGTTGATTACACTCATTGAGGACGTTATTGAATGTTTTTTTCTTATTTTTAATTTTTCGAATGCTATTTCATGATGGTTTGTTTTTCGGCGCGAAATTTAAATTTCAATTTGGGATACCACAAGACTAATGCCGGATAATTTCAGTGTACGATTCTACTTGATTTATACTACTCTCTGGAACTAAAATTCACCAATTCTGTTAGTAACTTGTAAGTTGCGTTAAAAATCAATTATTATCCAAGAAATATAGCAACCCATTTGTATACGTAAAATCATTATTTATTTAATGATAGTCCTGGAAATAAATCGTAAATCACTCCGCGTGATTTTGCTGTGTATAATCAGTCGCCTAATTGTAGAAAGTAGTAGTGTCGTAAATTATAAAAGATTTCAGTAAACAAAGAAAGGAAACTAATCTAAAATGAACGAAGGTATGGCATTAGATTTAATATAAAATAATATGTTTAGTATCAGAATGTTTCCTCCTAAAAAAAAAAAATTACCAAAATTTATGCACCAAAATGAGAGACCGATATGTATATGTTTCTCTTTTAGCTTTATCTCCACTGTGCCTACATATTGATTACTGGATTAACATATTTAATGACCTAAACTCAAATAAATAACTATTTAAAATACATTTGGTTCTAGTAGGGATAGTTCATTTTGTAACCTTGAGGGGACAAGGTTGGTTCCGCACTGACGAGACTTTGCACGTTATTTTCGATGCAACTGTACTTTTAGACAGGTGGAAGTTAAAGTTATGAACTGTTAGTTCTTTTTTCATATGTTTTTAAGGCACTTTAACCTGGTCTTTTATTTTATGAAATTTAAAATTAGAAATTTACCATTATTTAAAAAGATGGGAATTTATTTTAGTGGTTCCTTTATCTGAAGATGAGGTAGATCTGTCAAGATTATCAGTATAATATATTAAGATAAGACCGCGCAACAACAATGAACCTTATAAGTATGGATTTGATTCTAATAAGACCCACTGATGTTACGGTATTTTTTTTTTTTAAGTAAGTACCACATGTTTTACTTATGTAAAATTTAATACGAACTATGAAAATTAATGTGAGTTCATTAGCACATAATTTAACAGTTTTCAGTTTTAGAGAAGTATTACTTCAATTTACGAGGTGTCAATGAGAATTTTTACAATGTTAGAACTTACACTTTGCTGTTTAGCGTTCTATAAGGAACATATATAAACTTTTTAAGTGATCTGTATTTTTTATCTTGGTAATATTTTTAATTATAATAAAAGGTATACAATTTTCGAGTAATTAATATTGTAACCTAATATACAGGGTGATTCGTGTGTAATAATAAGCTTAACCAAACCGAAGATTCGTAAATAAATGAGTATGTAAAATCTCTTGAGAATGTATTATGGGTTGCGTTTCCAATTCAGTCGCACTCATTATTACTCGTAAATCACCATAATTAATTATATGAACAAATAATAATAATAAAATTGGACTTAAGAAATTGTAGGGAAAACAATTTAATCAACCCGTATGAGGATTTAACGGTATTAAACTCATAAAAACTTGAAATTAATAAGAAGACATCTAGTTCTCGTAGTCCCCTTTGCCCCTAGAACTATTTAATTTATGTGTCAAGAAAAATGGAAATCTGTTCATTAACTTAATAACCACTAAAAACATGTCTATGATTTATATTTTCATTGTTTGTTTATTTTCCTTTTAGCACAGGGGAGCTGTCAACATGCTGGTACATCCTTCTTTCTGGTTCAGTCTTCATCGACGGTTCCATGTTTTTGCCTCGTTCCAGGTGAGTCACTTCCCTTCGAAAAACAAACAACCAGACCAAGTGTTTACGTGTTTTCAAGCTTTTTTTAAGCCACCCGCGAGTGGTTTTTGTTTTAATAATTAACTGGTAGCGGAACCCACGCGCACCAAGAGCATCCGAAAAGGGTAACAGCGCGATGTGTAAAATCCTTGATATTTGCCACGAAAAGTAGGACGAAAACAAAGGAAACTATGTTAGGCAACGATTAGTTTTTGCTGTGCAATTTATGAAGCGGAGGAATGCGTGTTTTGGTCGGACAGGTGGTCTAATGAAAGTTGAAACATTACATTTATAAATATACAGGTACCTACACAGCAGTGATTATTTATTTATGTGAACTTTTGAATTTATAGCGTCACGTTGCAGTCTGGTGCGTGTAACCCAGCCTTTTCTCGTTTTTTTTTTAACAGTGAAGGGATAATAAGAGACGATTTGGTAAAAATACCTAATTAACACATCTTAAATTTAGTACTCGGATAATTGGATCAGTACACTGTTATTTTCGTCCACAGGACTATTTAATTTATACTGTAAATAGAAAAAATAGATCAATATTGAGTTATTTTTGTTTCACGTAATGCTTTATCACGTTTGTTTTACGTTTGTGTGCTTTAATGCAGGTCAGCAATCAACACCACAGCTGCGATGAGGAGTTAACGAACCATTTGCAACTTTTTGCAAACCGTTTCAGTGGGATTCTGTAACAGTTTTTTACTGGACTCACTTCTGATTACCTACTTATTTATAGGTGCTTTTAAGACTTGACTATTAAAACTGAAAACATTATTTTTTTATCACGTAAACGCAATAAAATGGAAAATGGTGCGGTTCAACTGTGAATATTTCAACAGTACTAAGTAGGTTAACACAAATTCTGTCATTATTTGTAATAAAACAGTACCTCACAACGTTTTCATTACTTAAACTAGTGCTTAATACACGATAGACATGTTTTTTTTTTCATTAGTGTGTAGATCTTTTTATCATTAAACTCGTATTTAAACTGTGTGTGTGTGCGTGCAAGATGAAAAAGTGGTAATATTGAAATACACTTGTTGATCGAATTATTGGGAATGAGACGGTTCAAGAGTCCAGGGCGCATGTCCAGCTGGCGCTTAAGGTAATTTTTGCGTATTATTAAAATGTAGCTAAGAAATACTTCTATTCTATTTAGTAATTTTTTGCTGTAACGCCATAACAGTTTGGTGGAGTTAAGTATATATTGATTTTGTGTGCACAATGTAACACTAAATATAATCATGTACTGTATCTCGGAATTTGGATCTGAACAAGGAATAAAAACATTACTAAAGCACTAAATCCTAATAAACAAATTTTTGAAAGAAAATAAATACATTTATTACTTTCAAAAATTTCCAACATTTTTGAAAAAAAAAAAATATGTTCTTTGAAATCATTATGAAATTTGTTCAAACGTATTTTTTCAGAACGATTGATCTACGTGGTTCACAGTAGAACTAAATTATTAAGACATAGATAGAACATCACATTATACAACATGTGAGATGTAGTTAACAGTGTTTTGAAAGTGACGTCATCAATTTTTTAAGAATGTTGTGTCTTCAATAATTTCGAAACATTCGATTTGGTAATTTCCGAGATTATGTGCTGGTAAATTTCCAGGGACAGAGGACGGAGAAGGAAAACAGGCATTTTGGTATTCTACTACTTTTGGAAAGCCAAGTTGATACGCAATTAGTGGTGCGTTAAAATAGACTTCTTTATGCTCACGTATGGTACCGGAAGTAAAAAAAGCTTTTTAAATTCAACCAGGAGCACCCGAAGTGTTTTTTTTTTTTTAGAAAACACCAGGGGTCTTCAAGATTTTTTCACATTAAAAAATCGATTTTGGAGGTCCTCGGGATTCTTCAACATTTTTTCTAAATTAAAACATCAGGAACCCCCAAGATTCTTTAAAATTTAAAATACCAGAGACCCTCGAGATTCTTTCAAAAACAAAACACGAGGAGCCCAGATTTTCTCAAAATTTTTTTCTAAAACAAACACCAGGGGCCTCAAGGTCCTTTCACGTTGCAAAAAAAACGATTCTAGGCATCTTGAGATTTTTCAAAATTTTTTCTGAAATAAAACACCAAGGATCTTCAAGATTCTTACAAATCCTTCAAAAATGAAACACCAGGCCCCCCCAAGATTCTTACAAGTTTAAAACACCAGTGGGCCCCAAGATATTAAGAAAAAATTGTTTAGGGGTCCAGAAGATTTTTCCAAATTCTTTCAAAATCGAAACACCAGGGGCCCCCGAGATTCTTCAACTTTTTTCTAAAATAAAACACCAAAGGCTCTCAACGATTTTAGAGGGTCCTTGCGATTCTTCATAATTCTTTTCTGAAATAAAAGACTAGGGATCCCCAAGGTTCTTATAAACTCTTTCAAAAACGAAACACCAGGGGCTCCTGAGATTCTTTAAAACTTAAAACACGAGGGAAGAAAACGATTTTAGGCGTCCTTGAGATTCTTCAAATTTTTTTCTGAAATAAAACACCAGGTACATCTAAGATTCTTAGAAACTCTTCAAAAATGAAACACCAGGGCCCCCGAGATTCTTAAAAGTTTAAAACATCAATGGCTCTCAAGATTTTTTCACGTTTAAGAAAAAAATGTTTTAGAGATCGCGAAGATTTTTTTAAATTTTTTCAAAAACAAAACACCAGGAGTCTCCGATTCTTTAAATTTCTCATAAAATAAAATACCAGGGGATTTGAAGATTTTTTCACGATAAAGAAACGACTGTAGGGGTCCTTGAGATTCGTCAAAATTTTTCTAAAATAAAACACCAGGGACACCTTACAGACTCTTCTAAACACGAAACACCATTGGCCCCCAGATTCTTTAAAGGTTAAGACACAAGGGGCCCTCAAGATCCTTTCACGTTAAAAGAAAATAAAACGATTTTAGGCGTCCTTAAGTTTCTCCAAAATTATTTCTAAAATAAAACACTATGTACTCCCAAGATTTTTAAAAACTCTTTCTAAATGAAACACCAGGGACCCCCGAGATTCTTAAAAGTTTAATGCACCAGTGCTCTTCAAAATGTTTTCACGTTTACGAAAAAAATATTTTAGGGGTTTCGAAGATTCTTTCAAATTCTTTCAAAACAAAACACCAGAAATCCCCGAGATTCTTTAATTTTTTCTACAATAAAACACAAGGGGCGCTCAAGATCCTTTCACGTTAAAAAAAACGACTTTAGGGGGTCTTTGAGAGTCTTCATTTTTTTTTTTCTAAAATAAAGCACCGAGGTTCTTATAGACTCTTTAAAAATCGAAATATCAGGGGCTTCTGAGATTCTTTAAAATTTAAAACACCAGGGACCTTCAAGATTCTTTCACATCAAAAAAAAAAAGACTTTAGGGGTCCCCAAGATTCAAAAACAAAACACCAGGAGCTCCGATATTCTTTAAAATTTTTTCTAGAACAAACACCAGGGACCTTCAAGGTCCTTACACGTTAAAAAAAAAAGAAAACCATTTTAGGCTTCCTTGAGATTCTTCAAATTTTTTTCTGAAATAAAACACCAGGGACCCCCAAGATTCTTACAGACTCTTCTAAACACGAAAAACCATTGCCACCCAAATTCTTTAAAGGTTAAAATACCAGGAACCCTCAAGGTCCTTCCACGTTAAAAATTGAAAACGGTTTTAAGAGTACTTGATTTTTTTCAAAATTGTTTCTAAAATAAAACACCAGGTAGCCCCAAGGTTTTTACTCTTTCAAAACGAAACACCAGGGACCTCTGAAATTCTTAAAAATTTAACGCACCAGCGGTCCCCAAAATGTTTTCACGTTTAAGAAAAAAATATTTTAAGGGTTCCGAAGATTCTTTCAAATTTTTTCAAAGCCCCCGAGATTATTTAAATTTGAAAACGCCACATTCTTTCATGTTAAAAAAAAATGTTGGCGGTCCCCAAGAGTCTTTCAAATTACTTTTCAAGCATTTTACTTTGTTTTATGTTTTTTGCCACTGTTTTAAGGCAAAAATAAGTTTTCCAAAATCTGGTGACGGCAATAAGTTTGAAAATAAACATTTTAAATTCTTCCGACTTTGTTTCTATAATTTTTTACTTCCCGAGTGTCAGCTAAAGAAATATTGTAATAGGAGCCATCCATGACGTTTCATGACCCCTAGAGTGCGAAAAAGTAGGTTTCGCGTTTCCGTCTGTCTGTGGTCTGTCATCTGTCGTCTATTTGTGTCCATTTTTATCAAACAGATAATCTCGAAAACTACTGGACCGATGGTAAGATTTATCCAATCATTCCCACCGACAATTTGATGACGTTCCCTCAAATTTTTTTGTAGTAAACGTAATTTAAATATTTTTAAAACATATTGCTATATTTGTGTTTTTTTACCCTAAGCACAAATTTACATTGTCACATTTTATACAAGTATAAGAGCACTGACGTGTGGTGAACCCTGTGGTTGTGCCGTAAAAATGTTGAATTACTAATGCGAAGGTCGCTGGTTTGATTAACTCATGGATGTGATTATTATCTATATTTTTATTATTAGCATTGCACGTGTACTGCACGTGTCGAATTTAACATACGTGTCCTTGCCGAAATGTTGATCTGAAAATTTCCAATAGGAAAATTCACTAGGATCAACGCATTCATGCTTTTGGAGTTAACTAACAGAATATGTTTTCGTAACGTAATGCATTCGAATGAAAGGCAGTGGCGGAGTGTGGGCGACTAAAGTACATATGATACATTAACGAATTTAGAAAAACAAGCCCAAATGTTGTAGATTCCGTATGTTTTAATGATATAAATATGAATCATCGATGATTTCATGACTTTGACATTTCCAAATAAAAAGCTTCAGGGTGTCTTATCAAATGGCATTGATATCGATGTTTATATCTTTTCACGCACTGTGGTATAAATTTTTCATATGAATGGGAATTTTGTGAACAAAATTTCTCCAGCGTTGTTTGTGTCTCGCCGGTCGTATCAACACAATGCAACATGCAGCGTACAATGCAGCTGCTAACAAACGCGTTTGTATTGCCATTATAATAAAATATGAGTTTAACCTATTAAATAAATTAGTCATTAAAAAAACCACTGTTACTTCCTGCGTAAATTATTTTGATTAACGATTGTGGTATGTGTGGTCGATGATGACACGTTAAAGATACGTTTAAATAGATTATAAAAAGATCTTAAAATTAAAACAATATGCCGCTTCAAGGAAAGTAATATAACTAAAATCAATATTTTAACGAAACGAAACTGGAACAATTAATTTAGAATTTTACCTGAAACAAAATAAATATTTTCGAAATTAGTGTGTGTGTAGTTATATCTAAAAATCTATTGTATATCTCTAGATCTACAAAATATCGGGATTAATTTTCATTAGGTCTTGTCGGTAAAGAACCTTAATTTCCTAAGTTTTCGCATATTACAGCTTTTCCAAACTTCAAATAATTGATATCGATCTGTCTCAAACATTGTTGGAGCAGAGACAAGAGGATAAAGGGGAAATATAAAGGGTAGTTTCGTCGAAGTTGCCTTTATTTAAGGTTTATTAATAGTCCTCTATTATTATCAGTTATGTAGGAGTTTAGTTATGTAACAACAATGCAATCTGATCGATAAACTCAAACTCAAGACGTAAGACCGAACACGCCGGCCGTAGGGCTTTTACCCACCATAGAAAACTTTACAGACTTATCACATTTTTGATTAAGCGGAAGTGACATCAACTTATTCCTCATAAATATGAATCATTTCGTGGGAAATGCACAAACTACTCGAAAATACCCAAAGCTTGCCGACTTAGCGGGTTATAACATTTTGAGGGTGTTGTGGTTGCGTAACCGGTTTAAAATCAATGGCATTTTTTTGCCGGCTAATCCTTTTCAAATTATTGATTGTTCGTGTCGTTCGACTTGGGGTGAGACCACGTCGTCATCCAACCAAAACAGCTGCTGGAAAAATAGTGGACAGATTTATGAAGAAGTTACGAAGTTTTTTGGCAGTTTTATGATTTTATTGCAAAGGTAATAATTTCGTAATAGTTATCACTTGAAGAGGAGTTATTTATTTGACATAATTATTTGACTCGTTTGCAAGATGTGAGAAAACTTCGGTTACGAGTCGCAGAGACGGACGGACGAAGGAATTTGTTCCACTTTTACTACTAATATAATTTGTTTTTTTTCCAGTGTAGTTCTCGTAGTAATAGCGGCGAATGAAAAAATGTGTTACGATTTTCTTACATTCCACTCCGCTAAATCAGTTTTTAATAGTTCTTATCGAAACGTATTTCATCTAATGTCGAGGTTTAACGACACTATTTGTTAGCAATTAAACACCCACTTGACAATATACACAGTGATGCAAGCAAACCAATTCGATTGGGTTTAGCTAAAACTACTTTAAAGAATCAAAACAAAACAAGTGATCACACCCCGACTACGTGATTATTTAATGAATAATAAAATATTAAATGTGGTGTAACAAAATGGGAATACTTCGGCAAATTTTTTTGTGATTATGCTACGGCTAGCGCTTGATGTCGGGGGCGAATGACGCACGTTATCATTGGAAATGATATGGTTTCAACCCACTTCCTTTTTATTTATTCAGGGAAATTCATTTCTTCACCCACATTTCCCGTTATCGTTTCCTATTATCAGTCTGCCAACATACATATTTTTTTCAAATGTTTGACTGTAGTAGTAATGTTCAAGGTCACGCCGATATTCCAGCTTCCCATGTGCATGAGGATTAACAGCGCTAATTGCACCATAATTGCACCAATTTACACTCACCTGCCTCAAAACATTAATCAGTTTGTTTTTTTAATGAAAAGTTGTAAATGACGCACTATTTTCGAACAATAAAATGAACTAAACAAATGAATCGACGGGTGAGAAAATGGGATAAACCAGTATAGTAATTAAGCCGCAGGATTGAACAACATGGCAGCGTTGCTAATACTCTCAACTGTTTAATCTCAGGAATTTATTATTTAATTATATGCTACAGAACAAAACATAATAAATACCCAAACACGTTTTGGGTTCACTGCACATCCAATTTGACAAGCGAAATTGTTTTACGACTTCTGGGAGTGACGGTTCATACGTTCTTGTTGTGAATGGACTCGTTCGGTTATCTTCGGCGGATGAAAAGCGTCGGTATCTCGTAACGTAGCAGCTGTTATTGGCAATACGATAATGACGATTGTAAATCGTGATAGTTTTTCTCCATTACGTTGCGTTACACATTTTTTTAAAGCGAAGAGTGGCTCTTACTCATTTCCGAATATTTCCTCTTTTGCTTCCGTTTAGTGAGTACATTCCCCGCGTCGGCGCTGCTGTCGCATATCTGACCGCTTGAGAATTTCATTCTCGTCTGAGAGTTGTTCAGCGTATGAATGTTTGTTGTAGGTTTAGTTCGGGTGTGTGTCGTTGGTTAGAATTTTATCAAATCTCACGTTCTCACACCGTTCCGTTCGATATGTCTGTGTTTTAAGTGACTTTCGTGCTTGTGTTTAAGTTGGCGGTGAAAACTCGTGGGAAACAGTTGAAGTTGTAACCTACAAACTTGTGTATTTATGGATTATTTTGGATAGTAGTCTGGAGTCTTCAGCGATGGGTAAAAATTTTATTTTATTTATAAATCGAGGCGCCTTTGCAAATTTGACGTTACCACGCGAAACAATAGAAGTAGGTGACCACATGTGGTAGCGGGAGGTCCTCTCATAGATCGTCTCTAATTTACACAACTAATCACGTGTGATTGGGGTTTATTTTGTTAATTAACGCTTCGTTAAATAACCCGTTTTTGTTGTTTTTTTTGCGTTTCAATTAACAACAATTATAGCCGATTTGGCAATTAGGAGAGCGAAACGCGACCTTCGCTTGTTATTATTCTTCGTGCCGTTCACAACAACAATAAATCTGCCAATACTTGCGTCAGTTCGTGTCAAAATGTTAAAATTGTCACTGTCAGACTGGTCGATGGATATAGACATACGACCCATAAACCTGTTTTTACAAGTTTTTTTTCCTAGAGAAGCTAGCAGTTGAATTTCTCTGAAACCCTATATTTTGCAATGGGGGAAACCCTTATCTGCGCGAACGAAAGCTGAGATGGGCGAAAGAGAGGAAACGTAAGATTGAGATAACGGGCTGTTCCGAAGATAAGAAGTGTCCATAACGATTGAGATCCTTTTGTTAGCCCTGTTTTAAGTGAAAGGCGATGTGATTAGGGCTTTTATGGCGGAAAGGACCTGGGGGATGTTATCGCTGGAATAGGAACAGCAGACAGGTGGTCCAGAGCTTTCGAATACAATGGGTTGCGTTATGTTGCGCTACGGTTAATGTTTATTTACGAAATGGGTTATTCCCATGATTTTCGACGAATAGTGTAAACAGCAATCGCGTAAAATCATAATTTATAGTTTTTGTTTCGTAACGAGGTTGTGGTTGAAGTTGCAGTAAAAATTATTAAGAATAATAACCAATTAACAGTTGTAGTAGCGACAGCTTTATTAATTTCACAAAGATACTGCTTGTTTTGTAATATCAAGGATATATCTCAAGTGGAAACATTCCGGTAATTTCAAGTGTGATTGATCAAATTTATGTTGTTTATGTTGTTTCTATAAGCATGACGAGCAAAGGTTTCCGGATGATGCCACGATCAAAATGTTTATCGAAAACATGTGATCTACATTTGAAGGAGTTACAAAGAAATCGAATGTTTTTGGAACGTCAATATATTCAAGACGACAACCACGTTATCACCCGGTAACCCTTCATTTTTACGATATGTTCTTTTGTACTGTAATTCATATTGAATTAAAGAGAAATTTGTTTGATTCTGATAATTCACCTGTTTAACTGAAACATGTACAAGTAATCAGAAATTGTTTAACGTCATACACTTTGTTTCGCTTTAGTCCGGAACACTGATTGTAAGAGCGGCAAAGAAGATATTATAGTTCTTTAAACATTTTTTTCCTGTTGAGATTTTACCCTCAGTTGAATTAAAGACATATTGCTCGTATCGTTTAGTAAAATAAATACCTTGGTGGAAACTATACCCACATCTACACAATAGCGAATGAAAGTCATTGCAAAACTTAAAATTAACAAACATGGAAATAACCAAACAAAAACGTGGATGGGCGTGCCTAGACATGCGATCCGTGACGATTCCTCTACAAAACTTCCACGCCAACTTGTTCATAAACACAGGTTTTTCTCGTATGTGTATCTTATTTTTCAACTACCGCCAAACATCCATAACTCCTAGGGGACCGATCTGAATCACAGTTGTCACTCCGTTGTAACAATACCCAACCTGCTCGTCACAGCCCACTGTCTGCCGCTGCATTCACCCTCCAAGATCTTTTTTCTTAATTTCCGGCATAACAGGGGGACCAACATCTGAGTCACGTTCCATCCCCGTCGTCTTGCGTTACGTTACGTTACGTTACGCCTATTGTCACCTGTCGACTCTCGCTTGCTCACGTACCATAAACGCGCCAACAATTCACGTGGGATTTTACGAAATTAGCCGACAGACGAAGGAAATAATTAATTTTATTAATTATAATTACATCGTGCAGGAGGTATTGCAACAGGCGGTGACTTGACCCCGAGTGCATATAGTTTCAAAGATGACTTATTAGAAAGTAGGCGCTTCCTCTTCGACGACATACTTTTGTTTGGTGTGCCGCTTCATCGGTGACGTCACGACATCCATCATAGGTCGTTTAATGATGGCATCGACAGATGCTTCCTTCCGCCTGTTTCACAGTAAACAAGACAAAACGTAAACGGTTGGCAGCGCTGAGGCTGTTGGAGTTTGGAACTTTTGTTATGGCGAGGTGTGTTGATGTTCCGGCAGCGTTAGCGTTGTGCGAAGTTTGAGCGCTTGGTGGATGCCAAAACAATCGATGTTGATGTTATCGTCAACGTCAAAATTGGATATTTTTGGTTGTGATTGACGTTTTGACGATGCATGGATTGGAAGGAACTAATGATGGTCGTTAAAGAATCCGGTTGAGTAGTACTAAGTGAATTCCAGGGAACTGTGTGAGAGGAATTCAGAAGTGACCTTCAGTTTCCTGCATCAATGTCACAAATGAAATCACTAATAACAAAGTATGGCGTTGTATTGTGATATTTTTAAACTGAGTACACTTTTGTGCAAAATTTGTCATTAAAATGGAAATAAGAATAAAAATTATGAATATTTTTAGCAGCTCTTGGCGTGAGGAAATTTCACCCTGTTGGTGTAGTTGGTGTAGTTGTTGGAGTTTTTTTTTGAACGAACGCCTTAACAATTTTCCAGACAATGGATGCAAAAAAAATTGCCCAAAACCTTTTTTTTATACCTACTAAGATTTTATAGCGTGATTATTAGAAGTTGAACGACACAATGGCAGGGTTAGTGACGATTGTAAAATTTGGTGAAAATACGGATGTTGTAATTGAGAGAATTCATATTTTACACTCGCAAGAATTTTAAAATATCTAAAATTATTCAAAGGTTATTTCTCCTCTGAAATACAGCTCAACAAATCTCGCTTCTTTGAAAAATTAAAAAAATTTGATTTTGTAAACTTTTATCTGTGATAACCTCTATAATTTAAAACAAATGTAATAACAGATAAGTAATACCAGTAACAGTGCAAAAAGCTAACTGAGATCCTATAAAAGTGTTTCGAGATCCTATAATTTTTGTTTGTTTGTCTGCGACATCCAAGTTTTTTTAATGATGTATATATTTTTAAATTCTTGTAGAGCTTGTTTTTCCGAATTTATCAATCTATAAACTTTAGTCATCCATACCGCGCCACTGTCTAATTTGAGCGCATTATGTTACGAAAACACACTTGTTTATATTTGGTGTGGAGTGATCATGATAGAAATGTTTCGATCAACATTATTTCAGGCAGGACAAGTGTTAATACTAATAACAAAACATAGAGGTGACCGTTCTTGAGTTTGATTAATAAAAAAATATGATAGATAATACCAATAAAAAAAAAACCCATGCGACATTCGAACCTATGCGATTTTCGCATTTACATGTTTAAAACCGAATACTCGAAGTGATCAGCCAGGCAATTACCTTGCGAGAACTCGTTTTTCGTATTCTAAGGGGCATAAAACGTCAAGAAAACAGGAAACTGGCAATTCGCCCAATGGACTCTATTAATATACTTACGCTTGAGAAGTAAAAATCAGTAAATTTAATAAACTTAAAATATACAAAAGCATCAAAACTATTTAATACTCGTTTACAGTTTGGATACGTGGACATTCACTAAGAAAGAACTAAAAATGTTGATTATATTTGAGAGGAAAGTGTAACGGAAAACATTTGGGCCAATACGAGAAGAAAATGGGAACTATAGGACATAATATGATTTTAAATTAAAAGAATGCTAATGATAGGACTCACGAAAAAGTAGGAGACCGAAAAAATGCGTTCTTTATCCGTCACCCGCTTCATCCTTCGTCTCCTACGTCCTTCATCCTGTTCGTCCTTCGCCTCCTTGATCTTAGCTGTCTTTATCCTTCGTCCTTCGCCTAGTTCACCTTTCGTCTTTCGTGTCCTACGTCGTTCGTCTTCTTTGTCTTTCGTTTTCTTCGTCTTTCGTCTCGTTCGTCCCTCGTCCTTCGTCTCGTTCGTCCCTCGTCCTTCGTCTCGTTCGCCCCTCGTCCTTCGTCTCGTTCGTCCCTTCATCCTTCGTCCTTTTCGTCTTTCCATGGTATAATAATTATTCAAATTCACTTTTCCGGATTTTCAATTTTTCGATTTTTAATTTTTTCCTTTGACCTGATCTGTTGTTAAAGAAGCAAAAATTTAACTCTTCTGAAGATAATTAAGTTCCTATATACCGGATGTCCGGAATGTCACGAACTGCCCAAAGGAAATGAGGAATATCGTTAAGGATGAAAAAGAAGACGAAGTCATAAACAGCACAGGAGTATGTTATTTCATAAAATTTAAATTCTACTTACTATGGAAAATTTTGAGAGAATGTCATCCTCATCACATTGGTGGTAGGGATAATCACGCAAATTTGGTTAGCATTTTACCGTCTACATGATGTTTCTAATGTACATACTAAATTTAACAACAATCGGTCCAGTAGTTTCGGAGACTATCCGTCTAATAAAAATCGACAGAGATGAATAAACAGGCATATAGACGGAAACGTGAGACCACCTTTTTCGTATTCTAAGGGTCATAAAACGTCAAGAAAACAGGAAATTGGCAAGTCGCCTGATGGACTCAATTACTATACTTCCTTAGCTTACGCTTGAGAAGTAAAAATCAGTAAACTCAATAAACTTAAAATTTACAGTAGCATCATGTACTAAATAGAAAAGTGTAACGGAAAATATTTGGGTCAATACGAGAAGAAAATAGGGAGTATAGAAGGATATAATATGATTTTAAATTAAAAGAATGCTTTAGAGAAACTGATGTACGGTGGAATGATGACAAAAGCGATAAATAGAAGGGAAAGTGTTAGAAAAGAAAGCAGAAGGAACAAGGACCACAGAGCGATGGATAGATGTAGTTTAAGATGCAGTTACATGATAGGACTCACGAAAAACTGGAAGATCGAAAAAATGCGTTGTTTGTCCGCCATCCGCTTCATCTTTCGTCCTTCGTTCCTTTCGTCTCCTTCGTCCCCTATGTTCTTCGTCCCCTTCGTTATTCGCCTCCTTAATCTTAGCTGTATTTGTCCTTCGTCTCCTTCGTCCTTAGCCTAGTTCAGCTTTCGTCCTTCGTCTTTCGTCTCCTTTGGCCTTCGTTCCCTACTTCTTTCGTCTATTTCGGTATTCATTTTCTTCAGCCTTCGTCTTTCGTATCCTTCGGCCTTCGTCCGCTTCGCTCTTTGTCTTCCTGGGCTTTCATCTTTCGTCTCCTTTGGCCTTCATCCACTTCGTCCTTAGTCCCCTTCGTCCTTCGTAACCTTCTTCCTGTATAACGGAAAATATTTGGGTCAATACGACAAGAAAATGTTTAAAGAAACTGATGTACGGTGGAATGATGAGAAAAGCGGTAAATAGAAGGCAAATTGTTAGCAAAGAAAGTAGAAGGAACAAGGACCAGAGAGCGATGGATAGATGTAGTTTAAGATGCAGTTACAGGATAGGACTCACGAAAAACTGGAAGATCGAAAAAATGCGTTGTTTGTCCGCCATCCGCTTCATCTTTCGTCCTTCGTTCCTTTCGTCTCCTTCGTCCCCTATGTTCTTCGTCCCCTTCGTTATTCGCCTCCTTAATCTTAGCTGTCTTTGTCCTTCGTCTCCTTCGTCCTTAGCCTAGTTCAGCTTTCGTCCTTCGTCTTTCGTCTCCTTTGGCCTTCGTTCCCTACTTCTTTCGTCTATTTCGGTATTCATTTTCTTCAGCCTTCGTCTTTCGTATCCTTCGGCCTTCGTCCGCTTCGCTCTTTGTCTTCCTGGGCTTTCATCTTTCGTCTCCTTTGGCCTTCGTCCACTTCGTCCTTAGTCCCCTTCGTCCTTCGTAACCTTCTTCCTGTATAACGGAAAATATTTGGGTCAATACGACAAGAAAATGTTTAGAGAAACTGATGTACGGTGGAATGATGAGAAAAGCGGTAAATAGAAGGCAAATTGTTAGCAAAGAAAGTAGAAGGAACAAGGACCAGAGAGCGATGGATAGATGTAGTTTAAGATGCAGTTACAGGATAGGACGAAAAACTGGAAGACCGAGAAAATGGATTTCCAAGTCAGTTCCAACCTTTCATAAGGTAGAAATTTTTGAAGAAATTACGAAAATCATTTGAAGAAAGTACCAAAATAGAGGTACATATTGCAGATATTTGGGTCACAGTTGAATCCGAAAATGCACACGATGAATCGTATAATAGAGACAATGTTCTTTTGGCAGGATTTGTTCATAAAAGTCTTATTACAAAACGCAATAAGAAAAGCCAAAAAGGTAAAAACGAGCATCGTTGGTTTGTAATTGTACTACGAAATTTCAAATACAAAAAATGGTTGAAAGTTATTTCGATAGAATTTTCCTCGGTCTTGAAGTACAGTCAAACAAATCCCGCCTCTAAAAAATCATAAAATTTGATTTTGCGATTTTTGTGTTGTAATAACGTCTAAAATAAGAACCACTAGCGTAAATGACACACATAAAGCAGATGACTTAACTTCGATTGTTTATGTTTATACATCGAAAGAATGTCACGATTGGCACGTACGTAGTAATTTGTTTGATTTGAATGACCTTGTCTCCATAAAATAGAAGACTAAAATTATTAATTAAAACCACAATGGAGCAAAATGTTTTAAATATTTTTATTGTAATTCTTATTTTATCATTATTTAAATATAGGCGGGCGCAACATTACTGCCCTGCAAGTGGGAGACAAAAATTCCCTGATATTCCAGTTCGACGCCACACACTCATAACTGTGGCGACACAATATAACGCAGAAAGTGAGAAAAGATAATCACGACACCTGATGGTCTAATGGTCAAGATAACCCGTCCGGCAGTACACATATTTAGAAATATTCTAAAGAATTGAACAATTGCTGAAACATGACGTGAAGAAATTTTAGCCTTTATTGGATTTCTGACACCTACAGTTAATACACATGAAAATCAATCATTTGAACTCCAAACTCGCTAAACTTTTGTTTGATTCTAGTTTTCTGAAACTGCCTACAGGGACGCGCTCGTTTGAGACTGTTGCTTGACGATAGAGAAACTCGTAAAGAAGGGGTAAAAGATGATTCCTTTGCCCCTGTTAGAGATATGATATATTGATTTTAATATTAATAAACAAAATCAAGTCAGATTCATAAACCACAAGTACAAAAGTGTGTTGTTTTATAAAACATAAACGACCTTTACTAAAAACCATTTTGCTCATACTCAGTAAGCAAAAATAGCGTTGTTTTTGAATTTTTAACCCCTTCACGCCTTGTCAAAACAACATTATCCTCATGCATAAAATTACAATTATGCACGCTAGTTACACAAATAACTATTGGAATTCAGTCGTGAACCATAAAAATGGTTTCAATTTTGAAATAACTGTGTAAAAATATGGCTACAACAGTTACGGAATTTTTAACCATCAGAAATCGTTTTTGTCCATCGTTCTGTATACAGATAGTCGCCTGCTGATGCGTCACCAGCGTCAAACTTAATAATTTATTCATGAAGAAATTTTATTCCGCCGGAAAGTGTTCTCTTCTTCGTCATATTAAAACGACAAAATCGCAAATGGGAGATGTAAACAAAGCTTCCGTCCCCGAAGGTCGTTCTTGGATATAATATAAACACGATTGTCGTTTGTTTGTTGTATTATAGCACAATCTTCCTAGCATGTGGAGAAAAGTGAGCGGACGGAAGTATCGCAACTGTCTTTTTTGAGTTTCCGGGTGTACAAAAACGGATTTTGAAACGTCGGAGAAGTAGAAGTGATGTACACATAACAGTTGTCGCGGATAGATTCCGATCCAACTGTACTTCCACGACACGCTCTGATTATTAGCGAACGTTTGATCGATGGAACGTAGATATAACATGGAACGCTAAAATTTGCAGAGGAAACGAAAGGATAATGGGGGATTTCGCAACTGTTGAATATTTAGAAGTTCGAGTACATGGTTTTTTAATTTGTTTTTAAATATTTTACGTGAAGACGGGATCATGCTGATTGTGTTTGAAGCCTCAGACCTAATGCTGGGTATTTTAATGGAAAGTATCTGTAGCTGGTTGTTAAATTCAAGTTAAATTTAGATAACTGAATTAAGCGGGTTTATTTTGGATCTAACTGCTAATTGTTAATCGATGCTGATGGAAATGTTGGCCATTAAGTAGAGTTGGAGAAAATATAAGTCAATAAATCTAGGGGGTGTGATTGAACGCTACTCTATATTTCAATGTCGTAAGTTCACGTTTTAGGTATTACGTGTGTGAAAGTCGTTCCATAAACCACACAGAAATACCTCGTTTTATTTTTATGACTACATTTTCATTTATACTGAATGTACAATAGCCTTTATACACAGGGCTTTCATAAATGATTCTAACGTTCAAGTGGGCACTGATTTGTTCCGCCTCTTTCAGAGTGTGTAACTAGAATGGCGACGAATGTCACAACTATTCTGACAGATGACACAGTAACCATATTAATAAAAATCTTAAAATGCCTACTATTACTAAGAAGTGGCAAATCCGCAACAGTTCTAAATTTCACAGGCCACTGGATGTAAGGAACATTACGAAAATCGGGTATTTTAATTTTCAATGTAATCTAAAACATGCTCTTCAAAGTCTTTAACTTAGGTATTTTCTACCCTTCTAAAGTTTTATTTATATGTCGCACCCCAGCTGACATTTTCTCAGCAGGGATATCACACAGGTGCTCATAAAATTACGATCTTCTGTTTATCCTTGTTTAACGCATTCACTGGGTTCCCCTCTCTTTTGTAATACGAACTTGAAGTCGACAGTTAATTTGTGCAACCAGTTGTTGATATGTAGTAACCTTAAATTCAATGAAATATGCATCATCTGTTGGAAAATGTGGCAATAACGAACTAAAATGAAGAAACAAACACGTACAATAGTTTACAAAAATGTTTTCACGGTATACTTTTGAAGGAATCTCCCAAACATAAGCTAGATTGGCTAATTTCATGTTTTCTCGACGTGGCTCCTAAAATTTGAAAAAGTCGGCTTCCGTTTCCGTTTCCCTTGTGTCGTCTGTTACCAATTTTATTACGAAATTTTAGATGTTTGCTAAGAATATCATGCAGATGGTGAAATGCTGACTGAAATTTGTCTCTTCATCGCTACCAGAAATGTAGAAATTACAAATTGTTAGTATAAAAATGTAAATAACAGAAAAACAAATAACGAATCAAACAATGTTTGGTATATTTAAATCCGCATAGACAATATCCTAAATTTTATCAAGAGAGATAGAAGAAAATGAAGCAATTAAAAATTTTTAGAACTGCTGGTGTATATAGGGAGTTAAAAAAAAATGAATGAAGCGATTTATTTTACTGTTTAACGCAAAAGTGGCTTCTCTCATTTTCCTGAAGTTCTAGTAACAGGGCATGGGTCAGTTGCGCGCAGCGGTCAAGATCAATTTAAAAGGTTGATACTACAAATATTGCCTGTCGTAAAAGTGTACGTCGATGTTAACTGCTTTAGAAGAAATAAATACTACGAGAAATTATTCAACTTTGAGAAACATGTGCTTATTAGTCATTAGAAATGTGTACAGGGTGATAAAAAATTACGGATACGCTGTTAAGAAAGCTCTGAAGAATTCAAAAGAAAAGATAAAAAAAATCCGTGAACTAAATTTTTGAAAATATTAAACGCCAAATTTGAAGAATTATTTGTCAAAAATTGATTATGAATTGCGAAGTTAATTATTTAACTTTGAAGTTGAATGTTTTCAAAAAGTTTGGTACAACGATTGTTTATATGCTTAAAAATATTTTCGTGTTCTTAAATTTTCTGCCAATAGGTTAATCTTGTAAAAAATAAAGTCAAAATATGAGCTGTAGAAATTTTTATTAAATTGTGAAAGTTGCTGAATGTGCAATTTTCAACTACAATCAGTTTCTTGACTCGCATACTTAACATGGTTTTTATCGTTAATTTAAAACTGTCAAAAACGTTGAATATTAGGTCTTACTGTGGAACTGATGAAACTGTAATGTAGGGAACTAAAAGGGCGTTTTTTTTGTTATTAGCAAGATAACTCTACGTAACCTTTATAATCGCGGATTTGCACGTGCCCCATAGCCTTTTCGGGAATTAGAACAGTCAAAAGGGTTAAACAGACCACAGTGCGCAAGTGACCAGTGCTTTTGTAATTAGTATCTATTCAAATTGGTATTTTGGTTTCTACTTAAAAGTTGATTTATGTGTATCTTAGTAATAGACCTCTATTTCTATTTTAATTTATAGTAGTTTTCGTAACAAAAAAATTCACACAATCAAATTTTATGGTTAATCTAAGAAACTGAATTTGTTTAACACATAATGCTTCGGAGGCGCGAAAGCTTGTGTTTAAACAATCAATAAGCATCTTGTGTGGGCTCAAAATTCACATGTACAGGGTGAACTACTAAGCGCGCGGTCCTCGGAATCTCATTAATTATTAAAGATAGAAAAAAAAGTCAAAAACTAGAGTTTTCTGTTTTTAAATCGTAATGCACTTGGGTTTTTTTCTTTTAATGAAACACCCTATATATTTTTAGTTTTTACACATTTTGGTTGACGTCTAAAATTTTTTTACTGCGACGTTGCCACGTGATTCCAACTTTTTGACATTTTTTGACAATGAACGTACAACTTGGATTTGTATTTTTTTTTCAATAATTAATGAGATGGAAGAAGGTGCGCACTTAATGACTCACCCTCTATATTGTATGGGAATGGGTGAAATTGATTCAACTTGACGTAAGGAAATTTCAGTGAAAAATTTTTCGGACCAACTTAAGACGAATCAACGTAACAATAGTTAAATTACGTTTTGGTCACTGGTATGTTGCCCGTTACCGTAATACTTGTAAATTTTATTTTTGACCTGTAGAATGTAATTTAAGAATGTAAATTTTCCATTGTAAACCTTATTATGGATTTGTGGGTCAAAGTTTGTTGCGCAGACTTTGTTGATCACTTTTTTGAGTTCGTTTGCATGTATTTTGGATTTAAATTTTCAACATAACAATTTTTTTACGTTTTTAAGTGATACCAATCTTTAGTTAGACGTGACTGCAAGAATGCATATTTGAAGTATCTATTAGTTATGTCGTGAGAATCGAGATCCGCATGCTTGACATATACGTACTTTTGACGTTAGTAAATTACGTAAATATGAAATTCGTGGGTTTATATCGATTACGCAACGCCATGCACTGATTTTACTTGATTTCAAAAAGTTTCAAAGTAGGTGCGACACTTCAACTTCCTGGAAACTTTAAAACATGCACGAGTTATTATCCGAGCGAAAGTCGTTTCTAAAACTTGCAACTCAACGAAACGACGCAAAATATGAAAGACGATAAAACTTGAAAAGACTTTAATTTGAGTCCGCTTCATCAGATTTTTCATTTAATTTCCCCTGAAACGGAACATCCCATTATTTCTAGAATACCTTCCGCGAATTTCGCTTTTCTCTCCACTACATCACGTCCCTTCCAATAACCGTAAATCTATCCTGTAATTGGCTTTCTCCTCGTTCACCTCACTTACTCACTCACCTTAATCGTCTAATTAGAAAAGCGACCATTTCGCATTGTCACAGTTACCAATTCCGTCCGCCAAACCGAACGGAAGATGTGTAATCGTTTTGAAAAAAAAAACCAATCGATTCAGCTGTTGAAACAAATTGTCTGAGTTTTATTTTTTGGTTGTGAAATGTCTAAGATGCACGAAAACTGCAGTAAAGGTGTCGGTATTGCGGAAATGGGAGATCAACTTTTTCATTCTCTAGGGGTTATGGAAAGTATATGTATGTGGATAGAAAGAACATCTAACACAAATTGGCGAAAGCCCTACTGATTTTGCGGGCGTCACGACCCTTCACTTTTTCCCGAAGACTTCTGTTACATACGTTATTAGTCATTTCCGGCGGCATTTCCCGTTTCCTCCCCTGCAAAATAAACCATGATGGATGCGTGGAGGGTGCGTCCCTCGGCTGCCGATATCTACACCTCCGCTTTCGCTGGAAAAATTGTTTTTGTGCGGTGCCGACTTGATGGTGAATTATTAATAGTCAATAACGGTTGATTGGAGTCGATGTGGCTCTCCACGCCCTTTTAGGGGACACTTTACGCGATGCGCATAAGGGATGTCGTACGTTATGCCACACCCGGTTTACATACAAAGAGGTGTTTGCTTGAGGAAAAAAATGCAGACGAGATGAAAGGGTGCTCGATAAAATCTCAGATAAGCCGGATTGAGCCTTTTTGGAACGAGTGGGTGCAATTGACATGAATGGGGGTGATAGCACTCTATTTTAGCCGGAAGGCTTTGTATGCAAATATTTTCAAGTTTGTTTTTTTGATAAAATTTTATGGCGGCTGTCTGCAAGAATAGTTTATTTGAGCGTTTTGTGGAAATTTAGTGGAAGTTGTAAGTTTCAGTTTTAATTAAAGTTCGAGCTATTTTGAGAGACGGTGCATCTTAGGTATCCCAGGAGAGAGAGATTTGAGATGTTGAAGAAAGAGAGAAAGCAATAAAGATAATTAACTTTGCCGCTACCCGGTTCTGGCAGAATTGATTTTTTAAAGAAAGTTCAGAATCGGGAATGATTGATTGAGTCGGGTTAGAGGATTGGATTTTTTCCTAATTGTGTTCATAATAAAGTTGTAATGACTTTGCATGCTGTTGCTGTCAGTCTCTTGCTATTTTTACATCTTAACCCAGAGGTAGTATAATGGCCTCAGTTATTGTTTGGGTATGCGCAATCGTTTAACGAATAAATATGTGTACAACATCATTAGAACATTGAGAAGAGGTTTAGTTTATATTTGAAAATTTTGCTGTGGCTAAAAATCTCAATATGTTCGAAAAATGAAATTTATTGAAATAATCCATCTGTCACAAATCGGACAATACCCACCTAAAAACCATATAATGAATTTCGATCGTTTGGTTGCGGTTTCGAGTGAATCTATAGGGGATCGTAATTATGAAAAAAAAAACCCTCAGAAGGTCAATAATATCCTTATAATTAGTAATTAACTAAATTTAGTTATAGATACGCAAAAAGAAAAAACTTGTTATCAGATCGATAAGGGAAAAACTGTAGCTTTTTAGACCTATACACGTGCGACACTGCTCGATAACGTTACTAAAACCCCTTGTTTGTGTATTATTGTTTGTAATATTTATCCTCACATTTTCCATTATTGCGAATTTTGGGCTTCCACAAAATTAGGTTAGTTTTATTTTGTACACATGTATCAAAATGTAGACTATATTTTTATGGCAATAAAATTTTATAACTTTAAAATAAAGAAGCGCAACGCTCTGAGTTGTTAAATCATAAATTATAGATCGTATCAGCTCTACTCCACACGGTGAATTTAAATTAGATATCCACAATAAGCGACGACACTTCATCCGCTATTAGGTGACAAGAGTCTTCACCGCAATCGCTTCTACACTAGAATTGTTTACAGTACTCGAACTACCTAACTAATATTAAAATGTGTTTGCTTCAGACGGTTGCCGCATGAACTTTATGGTGTTTATCTAAAATGAAGCTGCGAAAACAGTTTTAAGTTTTATGTCTTGTAATATACACAGCGCGGAAACTGCAACTTTGATAATGTAAAAGCTATTAATGTTTTAGAAAAACATGACTTAATTCTTTTAATCGGCGTTTCTGACACTACAGTATAACCTCGATAATCGAACTAATTGCGGAAAGGTGTACTCGGATTAGCGATTTGTTCGGGTCAGCGAATTTCCAAAAAATCTGGAAGGGAACTGAATAACAACTATACACTGCTCTAAACAAATTTTATTAAACAGAAATAAAGTATTCTTAACCAACAATGGATAATAGATACATTCGCAAAAAAAATTACTCCGTGACCATTAACCACGCTATATTTTTGGAATCAACACGTCTACAAAATTTCCCATTATGTATTCGTATTACCTCCCTTATGCAAATTTCGACCCATTCTCGACGATTTTCGAAATTTAACTAAATATTTCCATGTAGATTTTGAGCCGCAGAAGTCATTTCTGGCTTCATTTCTTCGATAACTTAAACCCTTTTTTCCAGAATCGTCCATTGAAATATCGCAATTTTAAAAAATTTAAAAAAATTCGAATTTCACACCGAATTTTCCGAAAATATTGCTCCGTTACCATAAACATGCTATATTTTTGGAATCAGCACGTCTGAATTTTTTCAGAATTTTTAGTTAACTTTTTCAAAAATGGAATTTTACACTATGGGAGTACTTGCCAAATAATGTACCCTTTAAGAAAATAAGGGTGGGTGGGCGGGGCTAGTACTCGCCAAGATAAGACTAATTTTGGCAGATGACTTATTCTTCTAAGAAAATAAAGGCTTGGTGGGTGGGGCTAGTACTTGCTAAAAATAAAAAAACTAAAAAATCAAAAAATGACAAAATGCAAAATTGGCTAAATGAGAAATAGGAAAATTGTACAACTGTTTAATCGGAAAATCAAAAACTGAAATATCGAAAAATTGAAAAAAAAACAAATCTTATAAAATCGAATTCGAAATTCCAATTTTTTGATTTTTCAACTCTTCGAATCTTTCATTTGATAAGTTGTTTAACAATTTAGCAGCTTTTAGTTGCAATCTTTTGATTTTTCTTTTCAAGTTCTCAAGTTAAAATTTTTCCTTTTCACGATTTGTCATTTTTGGATTTTTTAACTAAAAGAATATTATATTATTCGAACCGAAATTTTGAAAAATCCAAAAATTGAAAATTAGAAACAAAATTTTCAGATGTTTTAAAATTTCGGTAAACTCGGCAATCGCTGATCAAAATTACTTTTTCTTCCTTTCCAAAAACTCAGTGACAAAAAATCAAAAATCGAAAATTAAAAAAAATCTATTTTCTCGATACTTTTAAAAATCACATAATTGAGAAATCGAAAAACGGCCAAAATTGTAAAATTATTAAATAAAAAATCCAAAGTTTTCTAGTTTTCCAAAATATGACTAAGAAAATAAAGGGGGGTGGGCGGGCTGGTACCTTTTAGATCACTTGCCAAAGTGAGTCTTATTTTGGCAAATACTAGCCTGGCCCACCCGCCTTTTATTTTTTTAGAGGGTAGATTATTTGGCAAGTATGTACGTACTAGCAAATTTCGATCCTTTTCGACGATTTTCTAAATGTAACTAAATACATTTTCTTGCAGATTTCGGGGCGCTGAAGTCACTTCCGGCCTCATTTCTTTAATAACTTCAACCTTTTTTCCAGAATTAGTTCATTAATTCAGGGCATTGAAATATCACAATTTTTAAAAATTAAAAAAAATTTAAAACACGTACAGAAAGAACATCTTGTGTCATTTTTGCAAGCAGGTGCGTGTTTTCAAGTTCAGTTCGGATTGCAGAGTTTTTGTTCGGATTAAAGAGATATCGACTTCAAGTAGCCTCTCTTCGGATTACTGGATGTTCGGATAATCGTAGGGTCGGATTATAGAGGTTATACTGTACTACCATTTTTTGAATTAGGGGATAATACAGTTTTTGACTCATTTTAAAATAAATAAATCATGTGCTTCTGGTTTATTAATTGGCTCTCTTTTGTGTCTTGGAAATATAGATTTTTGGAAAAAAATCAAAATTGGAGGTTTTATAATTTAATTTGGAAACTACTACACAACCGACTGCTCTCAAACTTTCCAAACATGTGGTGAATAACGATGTCTCTTAAACTTTTGCGAGATAAATTCTGTCTAAAAAATGTTATGTCTCCATACGCGTGGTTTATCAATATACCGATTTTTTTTGAGTGGCTTATACAGGATGACTCAAAAAAGTTAAGAAACGTAGTAATTTATTTTATTGGTTAAATCAAAAACGGCTAATCACATTTTCAGTACGCTGTACTTTCCGTCTTAATAATCTACAAATCTTTTTATAAATTATAGGGATGTTACATATAAACGAGGGAAGTTCTGTCTAAATAACGGAAGCCCACGTTTTTACTTTTCGAAACAAAAGAAAAGGCTTGAAAAGTAACATTTCTGATGTTTTTTAGCAAATTTCTTGGAATTACAAACACCAGAATGTGGAAAGGATACTCAATCGTCTTCTTTTCGCAAAAAAATCGTTCTGTCTCGTAAGTGCATCATGGCGATCAAAACCTATAAAATTTGACAAAAATGTGATTTCTAGCTAAAATTTTATGGTTTTCTTGATATTTCCGGACCCGTTGGATGCCGGAAACCCTAGAGAACATAAGAAAAGGCTCGGAAAATAACGTATCTGAAGGTTTTTAACGAATTTTTTGAATTTATAAATGCCAGAATGTGAAAATTATACCTAATTGCCTCCTTTTCGCGAAATTTGTTGATTCTGTATATTGGAAGTGCGTCATGACGATCAGAGTGCTGAAGACAATTATTCGAAATGCACTTTAGAATTGCCCGTAGGCTACTTTCATTTTTTTCCTCGACATTTCATGACCTTTAGAGTACGCAAAAATATGTCTCACATTTCTGTCTGTCTGTCGTCTGTCGTTTGTAGCGAATCGCAGAAATTTCCGGAGCGATTGTTATCAAGTTTTACGTTAAATATCGTGTAACACTAACCAAAATTTCGATAATCATTTCCACCAACAATTTGATGACGTCCCCTCAAATTTTTCGTAGCACCATTTAAATTTTATGAAATGACTTACTCCTATACTTGTGATATAATCCGCTTTGATTTTTTGACCCAGCCAGCCAAATTTTCGCAAAATAAATCCAAATTTGCTTCGTTACATTTAATAGTAGTATAAACTTTGTGATGACTTATTTTCACATTTTTTTTGTTTTGCGAATGCGTATATGTAATCATAATTTTAGGCGCGGCCTCTGTAGGTTGCTACGTGCTTAATCGTCAGATCCGTTCGAAGTATAAACATACCCAATTGAAATTAGGCATGTACTGATAATATATTTTGTCTTGTTTGTTTGCTTTGAATATGTTTGACATTGTCAGCGCCTGTGCGAACTAGCTACTGTACTACATCCCAACAAATTATTGTCAACCAATTTTATTCAAAAATTGATGGTAGTAGACTCAATTATCTTAATAATCATGGTTACCCAACTGGAACTGTCAAACCTGAAAATTTGTAGTTCATATCTTCCTTTTATAACTCTTTGTGCATAATTACCTTGTGAAAACGCGTATTTTAAGTACTATCAACACTCCTGTTACGGTACACTTACGCATACATTTCCTCAAATGCGTTTTCATTTTCTATTGTTTAATACATAACGTTTCTCATAATTCCTAACGGCCAGATGTAACGCCAGTGCCTTGAACTTATTTGCAGTGGATTTTTAAAACGTAAATAACCTTGGCCCTTCCTTAACCATCTTTGTTTATTTTTCCCCAAGAGTGTACAACCTTACATTCAGCCTGCATTTCTAGTACGCCAGTAGTATTTTCCACAGTCCCACAGCAACTTGTCCGAATTTTTCTTCCCAAGTTCCCACTTTCTTGAACAATGAAATTCGTATCTGCTCTTTCATGTATATTCATTCCTGGCCGTCGAGATAAACGACTTTTACTCTCCGGATGCTCTTCACTCGAAGAACTTCCGCCATTTCCGCTCGAGCACGGCCCGTTCCGGTAGCCGCACACAAATTCCATCTGGGTAAACAACAAATCCCAGGTGGTCACCAAATTTTAGCCTCTCGGATTTTCAATTGGAATTCGCAGAGAGCTTCGTCACGTCGACGCCCATATCCCCAGGTGGATTTTTTGCAGACTCTCATTTGAATACCAAGCGCAAATTACATATTAGGTGTGCAATTTATAGCGATTATACAAGTTTTTTCTTAAACGAAGGCGATGGATCAAGCAACCTTCAAAAGCAGACTCCATCTCGACTCGTTTACGTAAAGCACGGACGTCCGGAAACGGGGATTCGAGACGCAAAAATGAGTAGAAAGTGTGGATTTGGTAAAAGAGCTTAATTGTTATGTAAGTGATCTCGGTTTTAATTACATGAGAAGAGTGGCTTTCACTTAAACTAGAAGAGAGCTTGTGCGAAGTTCGGGACATCCAGATGATGAATGACTCGTACCGCAACAATGCCGACTCTTTCTTTCTCATGTCATCCAGTGGAGAGCAATTAGGAGTTCTTTGACTGATGGAGCGAAGACTGAGAGTTGAAAGGTGAAAATCGGGCATTCCGAGGCAAGGCCAGTGGAAGGTTACAAGTTAGACTTCTTGGCCGATCCAGTTTATGGACTACGGGCTTTAGTAGTAGTCGTTTGTATAAAAAACCCATTATTGTTAAAATACGTGAAACAAAGGAGCACGAAGAAGTATATTTTAGACATTGCTTTAGAGCCCATTGCTACTAGGGGCCCTTAATCTGATAAACTTATCCAACCGCGATCAATTTTCAAGAGATGTCGGTGAGTAATAAGGATGGCAAACACAACAGTCCAACCAGTTTCGTTAATTATCGCAAGTAATGGCTTGTGGTTAATGAAGAGAGACCTCTTCCGTGTTATTCGCACAGTTATAGGTGATTAGGAAGCGAGGGTGCAAAGGACGAATTACGGTGACCCCTTCGGTTGTGAAGGTTGAATGCATTAGTGGAGGCATTACTGCGCCCCTTGCGTCAGGAGCAGATGTCAAGGTTGACTTATGGCGTGGAAAGGGGAGGCAGCTTAGTTTTTGTGTAGCAAGAAGAGGATCAGTTCAGATTTCTGTATTTGTCGACTAAAGTAAGTGTGCTAATATTGCGTTCCCTTTTCGAGAGAGGAAGTTCGACGCTGGAAATGTGGACGTAGAGAGTCTAATGAAAGGTGTGGTTCCTCTTTTGTCGAGAGAAGTCATGATCACGAGTGTGCTAACGTGGACGGAGAAGAATCTCTGTCGGTTTGACGCACATTGTAATTTGAAATATAATTAGTAGAAAGCTATAAATGCCTTAAATTGCTTAATTAAAGTCTGAAAACAATATGCTCGTTACGAACTCACGAAATAGGCGCTGAGTAAAAACGAGTTTTACGGGTAAGGAGGCATTTTTGGCACATCAATGGGTGGCACATGGTGGCACTGGATTTGGAAACATTACTTTAGCTCAGATCCGATCTACAAGAATTATATTTCAGCTGTTAATCTGTTAATATGTTACAATAAATGCTCAACTGTAGAACATTGATTACCACACGTTTAACGTTTCGACAGAAAATACTTTTAATGGGGTTTTACGCGCATATGAAAAGTTACAATAACCATATTCTACCTAATAAATTAGTCCTTTATTGCGTAATGACTGTTATCGTAATGACGACAAAAATTTTCCGCCATATTTTTTGTTGCCTTATTCTCTGCGAGTTTAATGCTTTTCCGAAGTTTGATAACATTGTGATTCTAGCATTTCAACCTCTAATTTTAAACAGTGTTATTGTTATACAATTGTATATATCTACAGTAAATATTTTACTTTCCAAGTAGTGGTATTGGTGTTTCTTCATCGTTTTCCTTTAACCTGTTTCGTAAGAGATTGCTTTCATCTCTCGACCTTTCAAGACCTTTAGAGTGTGACAAAATAGATCTCCTGTTTACGTAGGTCTGTCTGTCTGCCTGTCTGTGCAATCATCCCCACCAATAATTGACGATGTCGATTTAAATTTAGTTTGTAGTAAATCATACTCCTATTTAAATTTTATAAAATAACATACTCTTGTATTTGTGATTCATGAATCCGCCTTGATTCTTTATCCTAGGCATTCAGATTTTCGCATCCAATTTTTTCTGCCTTTTTGTGTTTGCTGTTCCTATTTTACAAATTAAGCAAAATGTTCTTTTTATATCTATTAATTATACATAATTGAATTTTTCTACGATCAGTGTTTACAAAATTTTCGTTGTCAGCAAGTGTTATTCGCTTAATAATAGACAACATTTTTGTGGTGTGAAGGATAAATGTTTTTAAAAAAGAAATTAATTTTAAATGTGGTGAATCTGTCGAGACATTTTGAAATTTTTGTGCCAACGGAGTCTAAAAAATAAAAAGAAGGAATTATTAATAAACAATAGAAAAATTAATTATAAACAAAGTCAAGGTAGATTCATAAAACACCAGTACATGAGTATGTTGTTTTATGAACTTTAAATGGACTTGTTAGTATTTTTTCATGCACACGGAACTTCTAAAATACATATAAAAATTTGATGACAATCGGTGCAGTAGTTTCGGAGACTATATGTCTGATAATCACAGAGAGATTGAAATGGAAGACCTATTTGTTTCCACTCCAAAAACTTGACGTAATTTCAGACATTTTTCTTAGTAAATCTTGCTTTAAATTTCTATTGTGACATGTTTCTATATTTGCGGTATTCATGTTTTATTATCGTGTTATTATAAGAAAACTGCAAATTTTACAATTTTTACTGGAATTTACGAAACATTGTGATCAAAATTTATTTATTTATTCACTCCTTCTAGAAGATGCAACGTTCTTTGCTAGTGAATCAATTAATTTTATTGATTAACTAATCGAATTGGTTTGTTTAATTTTCCCAAAATTCTGGGAACACCGTTCTGTTTTTATTTTCCGACTGTAAGCTAAGGAAATATTGTCATTTCGATCAAATCATCTCCACTAACAATTGATGACGTGAACTAAAATTTTTGCATAGTAAGTCATATTTAAATTTTGTACAATAACATACGCTTGTATTTGTGGTTTATAAATCCGCCTTGATTTTTAATCCTTGGTTTCCACATTTTCCTGTTTGCCATTGCTATACTGCCAATAAAGTAAATATATTCTATTCAAATCAATCATACATAAATCGATTTTTCTAAGTACCTAAACTTAATTATCGAAAACATTTTTGTGGTGTGAAAGATGAATCTTTTTAAAAAAGATATTAATTTAAGTGCTGAATCTCTCGAGACATTTTTGTGTTAACGAAACCCTGTAGAGTTTCCATTAAAATAAAGAATTATTTTTACAGTGGGCTAGGTTACCAAATCTTTCTCAAAATTTTGTGAAGTAAATCCTGTATAAAATGTACAAAATAATGTGCTTCTTTATGTGTGATTTGTTAAAAAATTGGTCTAAACTTATTCAGATAGAACTTCCCTCAATCAAGTACAATCATACAAATGCAGCTTCCAAAATTTATGAAATTTGATTCTGCATTTTTATCTTAGCAAGGACACATCAGTTTGAATAGGTGAAATGTAATACCAATAATAAAAGTACTGTATTGTCGAATTTTTGGGAAAACAGAATGAATCGTTCTTAATCAAAAAAAAGTTCTGGCCCGTGATTGATCCTCAGACCGCCCGTCTGCGAAGGTTCGTAGTATATGTCTAAAGAACAAAACGGTTTAAATAATGAGAAAATTTAGTAATACTAATAGTAAACAAAATCCAGATAGATTCATATACCACAGAGTACAGGAGTATGTTATTTTATAATACGTATAAAATTTGACGACAATCAGTCCAGTAGTTTCAGAGATATCTGTCTAATAAAAATCGACACAGACGGATACGAGAGACCTATTTTTCCCACTTTTAAGGGTGATAAATTGTTAAATACAATTCATCCGTTCGTTGCCTCCAAATAATTGAAGTAATCTCAGACATTTTTGTCAAATCATGCTTTAAATTTCTGGGTTTATAAGTAAAATAATCTCCGAAACTACTGAACTAGTTAACCAAAATTTGATGACGCCCGCTCAATTTTCTTTTAGTAAACACTATTTATATTTTATAAAATTACATACACCTATGCTTGTGGTTTACGATTCCGCCTTGTTTTTTTACCCTAGGCAGAAAAACAAGCTTTAAAAGCATTTCTAGAAAAAACGGATGGTGTGCTATTTAATTTCTTACAGTGCTACTGGTAAATAAAAAAAATCGTAGACTCATAGTTTTGCATACTATATTAAAAAGTCGTATCAATATCAATTCAGGCTATTTATTTGATAGTTTATGATATGACTTCGCTTCGTAGCAAGATTGTGAGAATCCTGGCGCCCAATTTTAAAAATCCACCAAACCTATTTTAAAATATGCTTAAACATGTTTAGAAGAAGACAAAGCATCTATTTCCTGGTGTTCTCTAATAAGGTTAATTTACACTAACGTTAACGAATTAGTTAATTATTCTAAATACATCATTAAGACTGTATCCGCTGATGCAAAGTAAATTTATTTACATGTAAAATATACAGGCTTAAGGTCGCACAAATTGGAAACAAATACAATAATACCTGTAGGGTTAATTCTCCTCCTCACATATCCCAGTAATTCGACAATAATTCCCGTGTTATGCGAACGTTCTAACTTTAGAACGAGTTCGGAATCGCTTAATTACATCACCCGCTAACTGGAACCGACCCAAATGAATTTATTAAATGGTAAATTTACTCATTAGGTAATAGGCCATATCTAACTATCCTTTTGATAAACGGAAATGAGTGGGAACGAGGAATATTAAGCTATGCCAGCGATTAGTAGATTCGCATCTTGTAATCCTTACGCATCGTAAAACAATATGTCTCGAGCGGTGATACCCCAGAAGAATAATCTAATAAAGCCCTTGGGAGTCAGCACGTTTCTCATTTTATGAAAGCTGACTCAAACTCATGAGGGGACCCAAAACACAGCAAACACAATCCTGTCATCGTGATGAAATCATCAGCAAGCAGAACCGGTCGATACTTTTTATTTGTAGCTTTTCCAGTTTTTCTTATTCCAAAACCGTTCCGTTCACACATTTAGCTTCCATTTGGTAGTGTTCACATAAATCAAGTCGACAGTAAATTTTGCCACCATGACCGCAACTGTAATTACTTGACCATGCTCTAGTCCGTCGTCCAAATTCCAAGAAACCGCGAACCAACAAAAACCATCATATCAACTCTCAACTAGAGGTAATAATAAAAGTCAGACTGTCATCTGCTTAATATCTAAGTACCGTACAAGTGCAGTGACCTTAATGCCCTCCTAGAACGGAGCTTGATTGAGCCTACAGCAAGCATCCACTGAAAGTGTAAAGGCTCTGCGGTAAGGCAATATTTCGACGTCTTGTAGGTGTTCCAGGATATGATTCACCAGTCGCGATTTTGCGGTCAGGTTTTATTCTTCTTTTTCCGGTTTTCAAGATATTCCTCCGGGATTCTCACGAAAATTAGATCATGCCCGGTTAAATTCCTCTCTCCCTTACATCAATAATAAAACTTCCGCGCAGTAAATTATCAACGACGGGTCGGAATTAATTTTCACGGTCGGCAGAAGGTCAAAGTTGGGTGTTTTCACTGAAAATTATCATTCTTTCGGTTTCGACATCAGAGACTTGACATCGATTGTCGTAGGAGATTTCTGGGTCATCAGGCTGCGACCGTGATTCCGAGAGATTTTCAAAATCCAGCTTTCTAAAAATGGCCAAAGCTGAGTTTTCACTTAATTGACCGCGAGAGATAACTGAAATGGCGAAACAAAGAGGTGTTGTCGAAAGAAAGTCACGAACAGTGTTGTATTGTTGGTCATTTGGGTGAAAACTCGCTTTGGCCAACAGGTATTTAATTATTTTGCGGTAAGGAGAGGCACGTGGAAGGGTACACGGTGGTCTAGTTAAAACAAGGCACGCTTGATTATTTGCGGCTGGGTAGAAATCTGTTTTGTCGGAGATCCGGAAATATTTGCGACTTTTTTTTACATTTTTTAAGGTCTGACAACAAGGGCGTATTTGAATTGCGGTCACGGTCTTTTACCGCAAAGTATTCACAGCGGATTTTTCTGTATAAATTTGCGTTAATAGCGGAGTCATTGTTGTGGGAGTCGGTGGGTTTTATTTCGTTTATCTAATTAATCAGTTAGTTGAGGTTATTTGATTTTTGGCACGGCTTTACAGAGAAACTGTGTATCATGTTTGGAAGGAGATTTGTTAAATTATGACATGTGTGGTGGAATTTTTATGAAAATTTATTTATAATGATTTTTTTCGAATGTAAGGACGACAAAATTGCATATTACTTTCTAAATGAACAATAAGCACGATTTACACACAAGAATATTAATTAACGACAGGAACTTGATGTTATCGATTCTTTTACGGCTTTAACTTTGACTGTTGACCAGTGTTGCTACTGAGAAATGGTCTCTGCTATCAGATTACTCCAAAGTCAATTTTAAAGTGTTGTTGTTTAAATAAATTGATGTTTTTGTGCTTTCAAAATGATAGTCCCTATACGAATACAATTATACAAGTCAAAAACCATAGTACCTTGGTGGAAGACAAAGGGTGAACAGGGGTGGATTTGCTTTATTCTGCAGTTAATTTAACTGAGCTATCTGTAAGGGTCGCGTGCACTAGTACAATATTAACTTGTTCGTGTTTGTAGGTCAGTATGCACTTTGCTTTCAACATCATGAAATTATTTTGTCTTAATAGTGAAACTCAAACCCTGAAATTCACGCAGATGTTAAAGTGGCACGTGTTGTCTGCCAAGGATAAAGCTGCAGATCCCTCTAGAAGGTTATTCGACCATTGTTGGCCCGAATGACACCAGCAGGGCCATAAAATTTTATTAGTATACAAAATGTCTTTACAATACAGTGTGTTTAATCGACAATTTAACCCCGGATTAAACTACTCAGATTGAGAACACTCGTAAATAAAATTCTGAATGGTTTGGTATTTTTAAATGTACTCACCGTCAAACATAAATAAAAAGGGTTTTTATAGGCCTCGCGTTTGGGTATCGTCTGTTGTCAAATTTTATGTGGATGGTAAAACGCTGACCAACCCCAGCAACAATGTATTTATTATGGTCTTAATGAGAAAACGGTAGACAAAAAATCGTGGATTGGTGGAAATCTGTAAATACAATTATCTGTTAAATTAAATATTAAAAAAATGTATTTCATTATGATCTGTTGACTGGGCCAAGGACTGGGCCGCCTGTGAAACCATGCGAATCTGCTAAACCAGATTTAAATACATAGCTAAAAGCTCGGGCTTTGTTGATCACTTTTTTGTAAAAAAAAATCAGAATTACAAGTGTTAACTCTCTGCAAATTTAAATAAAATTAAAAAAAAAAAGGAAAGTGGGAATAGTCCTTGTACTGTAATTACGTTAGAAGAAATATTATTTTACGTGTATGCTCGCCAATTTGAGACTCCTAGGTCATACAGTCACGGAAAGATATGCTAAAATCAGTTGATAAACCCGAGTTTTGACCTCATATGAAGTTACTGTACGAAATAAATCCATTAGGGATTGTTAGCAATAATTTCGACGATATCGATTGTTTTGTCATAGGTCAAAACCTTTGTGTGTTTTAGATAAGCTTCCGGGTTAATTGGTATTTTATAATTTGTACATACACATTTGTATAGTTTTCAAATCTCCGGCGCGAGAGTCCGCATTGCGGTTCGAAGCATTCGATTTCTTGAAGTTTTTACTTCTTCGAGCAAATTTTTAGAGCGGATATTCGATCCGTGTAGTTTGGAGACACCAGTTTATAGGAAGATGTCATTTGGGAGTTAAAAAACGGCCTCTTTTCAAACTCAATGAGACATAAACTCCAAAACGACACAAAATTCGGAACTGAGGTTTAAAGTACTGGATTCCTTGAAGCTTTCTAGTACTTCGAGCAAATTTTCAGACCGAATACTCGATCCGTGTGGTGTGGAGAGACAAATTTATAGGAAGATGTCATTTTAGAGTTAAAAAATCTCCTTTTTTCAAATTCTCTGGGACATAACTCCAAAACGGCGCAAAACTCTCAATTGGGGTTTGAAGCACTGCAGTCACTGAAGCTTTCTAGTTCTTCGAGAAAATTGTCAGACCGGATACTCAATCCGCGTGGTTTTGAGAGGCCAATATATAGGAAGGTGTCATTTGAATATTAGAAAACAGCCTTTTTTTTTAACTCATGACTCAATGAGACATAACTCCAAAACGGCATAAAATTCCATATTGGGGTTTGAAGCACTGGATTCATTGAAACTTTCTACTTCGTCGAGCACATTTTCAGATCGAATACTCCACCCCTGTGGTTTGCAGAGGCCTGTATATGTATAAGGGAGGTGTCATTTGAGATTTAAAAAACGAACTTTTTTTGAAACTCAATGAGAAGTAACTCCTAAATGGCAGAAAATTCGGAACTGAGGTTTAAAGTGCTGGATTTCTTGAAGTTTTCTAGTTCTTCGAGCAAATTTTTAGACCGAATACTCGATTAATGTGGTATGGAGAGACCAATTAATTGGAAGGTGTCATTTGAGTATTAAAAACAGCCTTTTTTCAAACTCAATGAGACATAAATCCAAAACGGCACAAAATTCGGAATTAAGGTTTAAAGTACTGGATTCCTTGAAGCTTTCTAGTACTTCGAGCAAATTTTCAGACCAGATACTCAATCCGTGTGGTGTGGAGAGACACATTTTTAGGAAGATGTCATTTGAGAGATAAAAAATCTCCTTTTTTCAAATTTACTGGGACATAACTCCAAAACGGCGCAAAACTCCCAATTGGGGTTTGAAGCACTGCAGTCACTGAAACTTTCTAGTTCTTCGAGAAAAGTTTCACACCGGATACTCAATCCGCGTGGTTTTGAGAGGCTAATATATAGGAAGGTGTCATTTGAATATTAGAAAACAGGCTTTTTTTTAACTCATTACTCAATGAGACATAACTGCAAAACGGCATAAAATTTCACATTGGGGTTTGAAGCATTGGATTTATTGAAACTTTCTACTTCATCGAGCACATTTTCAGATCGAATACTCCACCCGTGTGATTTGGAGAGGCCTGTATATAAGGAAGGTGTCATTTGAGATTTAAAAAACGAACTTTTTTTGAAACTCAATGAGAAGTAACTCCTAAACGGCAGAAAATTCGGAACTGAGTTTTAAAGTGCTGGATTTGTTGAAGTCTTCTAGTTCTTCGAGCAAATTTTTAGAACGAATACTCGATTAATGTGGTATGGAGAGACCAATTAATAGGAATGTGTCATTTGAGTATTAAAAACAGCCTTTTTTCAAACTCAATGAGACATAAACCCAAAACGGCACAAAATTCGGAACTGAGGTTTAAAGTACTGGTTTCCTTGAAGCTTTCTACTACTTCGAGCAAATTCTCAGACCGGATACTCGATTTGTGTGGTTTCAAGAGACCAATTTGTAGGAAGGGTCATTTGAGATTTAAAAACGGCCTTTTTACAAACTCAACGAGACATAACTTCAAAATGACACAATGTTCCGTATTGGGATTTGAAGCACTGGATTTTTTGAAACTTTCTAGTTCTTAGAATAAATATTCAGACCGGATACACGATCCGTGTAGTATGGAAAGACTAATATACATATAGCAAGGTGTCATTTGAGAATTAAAAATCAGCTTTTTTTCAAACTCAACGAGACATAGCTCCAAAACGGCATTAAATTCGGAATTGAGGTTTGAAGTACTGGATTCTTTGAAGCTTTCTGGTTTTACGAGCAAATTTTCAGACCGGATCCATATGGTATAGTATAGGAAGATGTGATTTTAGAGTTAAAAAACAGCCTTTTTTTCAAACTTTGCCATCAAAATAACTTTAAAACGGCACAAAATTCCGCTTTGGCGTCTGAAGCATCGGTTTCCTTGAAGCGTTCAAATTCTACTAGCAAATTTTCAAACTAGATGCTTGATTCATTCATAATGGAGAGACCAATATATAGGAAGGATGTTATTTGAGGGTTAAAAAGTAGCCTTAATAGAAATTTTTTAGTTAGAAAAGATGTTTTGCTAGAAATAGGAACATCTGTTCCTTGTTAGTTAAATCTATCTCTTAAAAAACGAAATTGGTCATCACTCATCAGTATTCAGCTAATGTTCAAATAAAGTCACTTTTCATTTTTTCTATATCCTTTTTTTGTTTGTTTTGACGTACAAAGGATCAATAATGAATACATTGCGAAATTGATCTGAAAATATCGTAAAATTAAATCTGTACTAAAAATTTCTTAATAGTAAACGCTTTCTGTTGGCATAGTGCTTACGTAATAAAGATTATGATCTTGAGTTATTTTCACATTTTTTATAAGTTTATGTTTTACCAAGACTTTTGTTAATTAATGTCATGAACAGTTTGTTCAGTCAGTGATAATTTTACAATTAATAATCCACAATTTTTTTTTTAAATTGACTGATCTTATCTAAACTCAAAAAATGTTTGAGGACAGTGTTGTCTTTAACAAAATATTGCCATGTTTGCTTTAAGTTGCTCGAAGGTAAAGTTTAACCTGCAAATATGTACCTTATTTACAATTCTTATCTTGAAAAACTAAGAGTGAATCGTGGGGATTATTGGAAGGTGCGGTTTCTCCCAAGCCATTTATTTATAAAACGATAAACCTAAAATTGCCGAAAACCAACTAACGAAAAAAATCGTTACGAATATAACGTCATTTGATATGGTTAGCAATCGCAACTAGACCTTAAAAATGACCAACTTAACTCGAGGCCAGTAATTTTTTTCAGCTCTCTAAAAAATATATCCTCCACGTGATACTCAACCATCACGAAAATAACTGCCTTTTGATGCACCCAGAAATAACCGCCCCAGTTCTCCCGCAAATTTTGATGGATGAACAAAAGTGGATCACGGTTAGTTCAAACTGAACTAGATCAGACCGAACATAATTACCATGAACTGTCATATTTGAGTGAAATACACTCCAGAATCGATACCATGAAACATTCCTGAACCGTCTTATTAATATCGTTCGCAGCGAGGGAGAATTCTATTATTATTGACACAGTTCGGTATGGAAATTCCAACGTCTTGGTTTGAGCATGCACCGGTATTCAATCGATACGGTTAAACCACTTCCGATTTTTGATGACATTTAGTTTGCGCTTTATCGTGTTTAATTGCTTGAATCATCCGAGATGTCTCCATTCTTATCGGGGTACCACCGGATGGCACGTGACGTCACGCTGTCGTGTCATAATTGATGTCACAGAGCGGATACAACCAACACAATGGATTTTTTTACTGATTTATCAGATGACCCTTTTAATACCGAGGAATTGATATGTAGGAATTTGTTATTGACGGACCTTTTAAAGGTGAATGTCTGTATACTACGTGCGCAAGGTGCATTATTTTGCAAAATCGACCATGTAGCAGCCAGTCTCAAAATTTTACCGTTATGATCATTACTTTAATCGACGGGGTGTCTGTACTTGCACTACTCTCTAGCGATGTTTTGAAGCACTAGATGAGATTTGTTTTTGTTGCTGCCAACTAAATAGGAAATGTTTTGCAATTATTAACAGTGGTACTAAAGTTGTATTGCGTGTGTCGAATTTCGGCTGACACGGTTTCATAAGCTAAATATTGGAAAGAAAATTATCCATTCTGAAAATAATTACTCGACGTTTTATGTCCACTTGATGATACGTGACACTGCAGCAGTCAATTTTCACCTGCAAAATTGTATCAGTTCTCTATCAATATAATGCGCACTAAAAATTCCGGGATGAAGATCAAGTGGAGAGTGGAATGTCCGCCCGGAAAATTACAAAAGACCACCATCTAATTTTTAATTGAGATAATTATCGCTCTTTCAAAATAGGTTCAAGGATGTTCGTGTTCGCATGTGATGTCGGACGTATTGCTTGTTGTAAAGTTTAATGGCAAGCGCTTTTATCAGTCGATTTGCAGACTTTTAAATTAATTGCCCATTACATGTATTAATGTGTTTTCTATGCGAATTTTTATAGCAACCCTCCCTGGCAACAAGAGTCTGTGCTCCAAATCCGATTTATATGAGGGTGGCATTCCTGTACCACCACTTGACTTTAATTGGATAACTAAAACAGGGAGGTTGAAAGCTCCAGAGACAAGGGGTGGCCGATTGGAACGTGGACTAATTAAACGGCTTTTATTGCCTCTTAACTAAATTGGACCGTGAAACACCGGCACAGATTGCTAATTAAATAAGAGTTTTCGATAGGGGTGCGGATTAAGTACGCATTCGTCTTGTTTAAAAATGATGGTCGGAGCTGGAGTTCTATTTGCGTAAAAGTCAATTTTTGTTGGACTTGCGTACAAGTTAATAATTCACATGTGTGGACAATTTCGAGACATTTCTGTGTCTCGGGGGGTCTAGATGTGGTGTAAATATCCTACCAAATTTTATAACGGTTCATCGGTAGATCATTACCCACGATAATCGCTATAAATAACGAAAAATCTTTATTACCAATCACTTATTATAATTATTATTTACGTAAAAACTAGTTTGGTGGTTACGTAATCCGTTCGAAAGCACCTGTAAAACAACTTTTGCTTTTCGGATCTGTACCTAAAGTGAGATTAGCGTTGGTTATCACTCGGTTAAGTAAAAATAAACTTTACTATTGGGGATCCACCCACTGCGATTTTTTTTAGAGTGGAACGAGCGACAAATGAATGTCGGTGTGAGATCTCTCGCGGAGGCCGGAAGGATCTATAGTAAGCGTAGCTTTAGTGCAGTCATTGAAGTGATTTTTGCTGTAGTACGATGACCTAACTACTTTTCTTTCGACAAATGAAATCCTGAAATTGTCGTTAACAATGGTGTTAGAACAAAAGAAATTCTCTTGAAACTGGGGCAATTACACCGGTACGAACTCATTACTTATTTGTTGCAGACAGCGGTTTTGAATTACTTTTTTTAGTATCAAAAGTAATATTCAGTCGTCGTTTCGTTTATTCGCAGTCCGCTAACGCAGCAATTACATAAGTCTAACCTCTTACCGGTCGGTTTATCCTTGTTTATGTTTACATATTAATGAACTTTTTAAGTTCTCGGATATTTGAAAGTTTGGCTGTTTCGATAAGGACCCCAATTAGTCCAATAGCTCCGAATTATAGACTTCGTGTACAGTTACGTATTATGTTTTGAAATAATGAATCAGCAATTTACGAAAATAGACGAGTCGTAGTCGAGGTTTGCATCGTGTGTCATGCCAACCAGGATTACAAAAGCCGACTATAGCTAATACATTATTCACAAGGATATGGTTTTAGAGAGATTAATACTAAAAGGTTTAAGATGAAATGTATATTAGACATTAAAATATATTTGCATGTTTTTAACATTAATCTGTGGTTGTGAATTCAAGTCATACCTTTCTGTTAAAGCCTCACTATATGTGGTATGTCATTGCATTGGAAAACCTACCTTCATAAATACAAATCAAATCTGTGATAATTGTTTCTACAACACGTATTATGTGTGTCAAACACATTGCATAATGTAGTTCGGCGACGTCCATGAAGTTCTTCCGTAAATGCAAAAATAAATAAAACCGAATATATAATTGAAAATTTCCGTTCACTACCAAAGATCCACGAATACCGCAATTTATCAAAAAAAAATTTTTTTGTCAATTAGTAATAGATATAATAAACGAAATTCCTCTCTAATAATAATATTTTCGGTACACTACCATATGTATGTTGTGTTAGGCACGTAAATGAAACAGATAATTGGTTTAAAATCCGAACATACAGTAATTATAAACCTCTATGGATTTTCACCCTCATAACATAATTTTATATCTCGTCAGGGTTACATGCAGACTTTAAATTGGACCAGCTGCTGTTCCCGTATGTTTTATGGCTGTTAAATTAATTTTTATTGAAAGATATATGCACACGTGAGTTTACTGAAACGTAGGCAACCAATAATATCCTATTGTAACATGAGCAAACGAAACAAAGACTTGTTCATTGTTTGAGAACAGGTCAGTTATTGACAAATTTTACAGTTTTAATCAATTTCTAGTTCAAGTTTTTGGCATCCGTAATCGCTTTTACGTTACTCCATTAATTTGAGTGAATTATTCTCGAATAAGTATCAGTTCTATGATTTCTACTTATCGAGCATAAGCTGCGATCGAGTCCATCGGGCGACTTGCTACTCTCATGTTTTCTCGACGTTTCATGACCCCAAAAAACATGACGAAAAAACAGTTGTCCGGTTTCCGTCTGTCAGTCCGGACTTTTATTAGACAAATAATCTCCGAAACTACTGACAAAAAATTGTCTGCTCATCATCACCAACAGTGGAATGACGTCTTCTGTAAATTTTGCAATAGTAAATGTCATTTAAATTTTATAAAATAACGTTCTCCTCCATTTGTGGTTTATGACTCAGTGTTCAGTTTTTACCTTAGAAATCCACATTTTTGGAAAAAAAATCTTGCGTTTTAAGGTTATCGGAAGCATGGTAAATGTTTAATCACAATTTATTCGTTCATGTCAGGAATTGGTGATGTCATGTCATATTACAATTTTGTAGAATAATTTTTTTAAAATGTTAAAAACTAACATTGTGGTTTATGAATCCGTGCTGAATTTTTATACGCGACAGTGGTTGTGTAGATATAACACTTTTTCGATTTCTCCATTTTTTGATATTTCAGTTTTGGGATTTACGTTTTTTGTTTTTCGTTTTCGATTTATCAGTTTCTCGAATTCCAATTTTTCGATTCTCCAATTTCTTGATTCTTCAAATTTTCCATTTCTGAATTTCTTCATTTTACGATTTCTTCTTTTTCTGTTTTTTCATTTTACGATTGTTCAATTTTCCAATGTTTGACGTTTCTAAATCTTCAGTTTTATGATTTAATCGCTTTTTTGATTTTCCTATTTCTCGATTTCTCAACTTTTCAATTCTTCAATTTTTCAGCTTTTCAATTCTTCAATTGTTCGATTTTTCAGGTTTTTTGATTTTTCAATTTTTCAATTCTTGAATTTTTCTTCAATTTATTATTTAATTTTTCGATATCTCAGTTTTGGGGTTTTTCAATATTTCGGTTTTCAATTTTCGAGTTTTCGATTTCCAGATTTTTTTACTTTTTTCGATGTTTCAGATTTTTAATTTTTCAATCTTTCGCTTTTTCGACTTATTGATTTACTCGATTTCCCGATTTTTCAATGTTTCAATTTCGAGTTTCCCAATTTTTTTTTGATGTTTCAGTTTTGAATTTTTGAATTTTGTTTTTTCAGTATATGTTTCGATTCTTCAGTTTTTCGATGTTTAAATTTTAGATTTTTCAATTTTTCGGTTTTTTGATGTTCCGATTTCTCGATATTTTAATTTTACAATTTCTAAAATTGTAGCTTCTTCGATTTCTCGATCTATCCATTTTTCGATTTATCGGTTTTTCAATTTTTCGATCTTTCAAATTTTTAATGTTTGAATTTTTCGATCTTTCCACTTTTCGATTTTCTTAGATTTTTCGGTTTTTCAATTTTTCGATCTTTAAAATTTTTGATTTTTCGATTATCTTAACTTTTTCAAATCTTCCGTTTTTAACTTTCCGATTTTTCGGTGTTGGCCTACTTTGATTACTCAATTTTTCGATGTTTCAGTTTTTGAATTGTTCGATTTTGAGGCTTTTCAACTTTTCAGTTTTTCGACTTTCAATTTTTGAATTTTTCGATGTTTCCATTTTTCGCTTTCTCGGTTTTAGATTTTTCGGTTTTTCAATTTTTCGATCTTTAAAATTTTTGATTTTTCGATTATCTTAAGTTTTTCAAATCTTCCGTTTTTAACTTTCCGATTTTTCGGTTTTGGCCTACTTCGATTACTAAATTTTTCGATATTTCAATTTTGGGATTTTCAGTTTTTTATTCTTCAGATGTTCGATTTTTTAATTTTCCACTTTTTCGAGTTTAAATTTTTCGATTCTTCAAATTTTCGACTCTTGAGTTTTTCGTTTTTTAAATTGTTGGATTTTTCAAGTTTTGACGTTTTTAAATTTTCAATTTTTTGATTTTTCAATTTCTCGGTTTACGGATTTTTTTGATTTTTTCTTTTCTTGATTTCTCGAGTTTTCAGTATTTCGATTTTTCAATTTTTTCAGGTTTTATGTTTTTCATTTTTTCGCTTCTTCAATTTTTCTTCCGTTTTTTATTTAATTTTCCGATGTGTATTTCAGTTTTGGAATTGTTTAATATGTACAAATTTCGATTTTCAATTTTTCGACTTTTGGATTTCCAGATTTTTAATTTTTCGATTTCTCGATTTTTCAATTTTTCAATTTGGAATTTCTCAATTTTTTTGTTTCATTTGTGAATTGTACTATTTTGTTTTTTCAATATCGGTTATGGCTTTAGTTTTTAAAATTGTAGCTTATTCGATTTATTGATTTTTTCGATTTTTCAGTTCTTCGAAATTTTACTTTTTCGAACTTTAAATTTTAGGTGTTCAGTGTTTTGATGTTTGGATTTCTCCATCGTTCCATTTCTCGACTTCTCGTTTTAGATTTTTCGAATATTTTAAATTTTTCAAATCTTCCGTTTTTAACTTTTCTATTTTTCGGTTTTGGCCTACTTCGACTGCTCAATTTTTCGATGTTTCCATTTGGCGATCTTTTGATGTTTCGATTTCTCGATTTTTCCGTTTTTTAAATTTTCGGTTTTTCCATTTTTTAATTTTTAAACAATTTTTCAATTTTTCGATATTGCGTCTTGGATTTTTCAATGTGTCAGTCGTTGAATTTTTCGATTTCTCGGTTTTTCGAGTTCCTAATCTTTCGATGTTTCGATTTTTTAGTTTTTCGGTTTCTGATTTTTCGTCATTTCAATTTTGAGATTATTCAAATTCTTGATTTTTCAATTTTTGCGATTTTTTAAATTTTGTATTTTTGATTTATGTATCGATTTTCTGATTGTTTGACTTTTTGATTTTACAGTGGTTCAATTTTTCAGTTTTTCAATTTTTTAAATTTTGAATTTTTCAATTTCTCGATTTTTCAGTCTTTTAATTTTTTGAGACTTCTAGTTTTCAATTTTTCGGTTTTTCGTGTTTCAATTTTTCGATTTTCTGAATTTTACATTTTTCAGTTTTTCAATTTTCGATTTGACGATTTTTTGAAGTTTCGATTTCTTGACATCTCAGTTAAGTTTAATTTCTGTTTTTGGATATTTTAATTTTACGATTTTTTTATGTTATTCATGCTAATGGTTTTGCGGGATTTATTGAACGGCACTTTAGGATTGAGCGAACTTCTGTCAAAATAACTTTCGACCAATTTTTTACAAAAGATCACGAACATATTTTTAAAAATGTATAAGAGTCGCATAATTTTCCAATGACATAACTCGAGGTTTTTAGTTTTTCGACAACATTGTTGAGAAACACACTATTATTGCCCAACTCACCATGAACACAGAATGTATTAATTTCATGCTGCGCTTATTATTGCACATTTTTAAGAATTATTAAATATTTATTCACGGAATTCTTCGCATGAAAATTCTATAAATTACTGTAATATCTTATCCGCGTTGTGTGTATTTGTTTTAAATAATCCCTAGTCGATTGATAAAAGTCGCCACTTTGTTTCAATATATACCCACGTCCTTCAACCTCTTGTGTCTCGACTTCGTTAAAAGATTAAATTTTGTTTCAGTTTCGGGAAAAGAACTGGAGGCAGCGCCCGCCGTCAAAACGTTTGCTTCGTGCTGGAACCGTCAGAGATGATTGTCGTAAGTACTAAAAATAATAACAAAATAATTGACTACACTTTCTTGCACCTAATAATTACTATTTTGTCGACGTGAACCGGAGCGTTCTCTCGTTTCTAAATTATTATATCATTTCCTTCCTCAATTGGCTAATTAGTAGAATAATTCGCAACTTCGATACTGCGAACATTGTTTCTGCCAATTACAACCGTGTTGAGTAATCCACATTTGTAGCACTTATTGTTTACTACGAGAAGAAAAGACGAAGTGCATGCCTTATCACTTTTGCCGAGAAGAATGTGACCGTGGCGCCAACTATGTGATATGAAAAACCGAGTGATTCAACACCACGGAAGTGGCATTTTTTACACTTTGTGATATTTGATGATTTCATTGTTTTGTAGTGTACAGCGATTTTTGGTCTAAGCTCCTCCCGTTTTACCTTTGCTCCGCCCACAAACTATTCACGTTTAGTCGTTCGAATTGACCGTCGATATACCCACGGGAAAACATGACTCCCGTTTATTATTTTAAGCTACCCACCACTTCAACATGTCTGCAAAGATGAAGTGTCCACTCGTGTTCATTGTTGGTTGTCTGCCTTCCACTTGTCTCATTTTCCCCCTCTCACGAGTGTTATTGTCAATGGGCAATTACGCCGATGCAATTTTGACGTTTACGTTTCTCTTATTTGCGATTATTTTGAGTAAAAACGACGTTTGTTAGCACGACCTCGCTTTATTCGCACCTTCAGCTTGCTTGTAAATGGAAAAAGTCAATAGGAATTCTTTAGCTAGGGATTCTGGCTGCGAGCCAACGGCTTTGTGAATCCTTATAGTTTCTTTTTCTTGAGCAAGTTGGATTTAAGTCTGAAATATCGCATTAATTTGTCTTGATTTGTTTTCTTTGAAGGAATGCGGCGGACTGGCGGAGAAACTGGAGATGTTTCTGGTTTTACAAGTTGTTTTCTGAAGAAACTATGTTCTGTTTTGTTTTTAATAACTTGGTGTTGGCTGAGGATAATCTTATGGGATCATAAAATTTCATTATGGTTGTTTTGAGTCATCTGGAGAGTCATATAATATATTGCTGTTTGTTTGGTAATTTGTGCGGTTGTAAATATAAACAATTAGACAAACTCGATTAGCATTTGGTTTTTGTGACATCTTGTGACACATTGATCGCTCGTTTTTTACTAATTTTAACTGGTGGCTGTCTATTACTTGCGTTTACACTGAGAAACTAAAGTATGGGTGGTTCAATCTGATTATAGTGAGGTGTACTGTGTACAGAATGATAAACCGTCAATAAATTTGTGTATTCATCCATTCCAAAAAATTGGTGACATCACCGTGAAATAGGATTGTCATATATTCCGAGAAAAAGAAAAAACTACATTCAATCAAATTTTTCAATTAATTTCCAAAAATTCAAACAGATTTCTTTGAAGTTTTAGTAAATCACGAGACATTCGAACATTTAAAAATACGACCTGACATGCTATATTTATTATTGATATTACGTTGTGTGGTTTATTTATTGATTTCTTTGGAATTAATTTCGCTGAATTTCCGAGATTATTATCGTCGGTACACTGTACTTACCCAGACGTTACAAAAATATATCACGAGCAAACATTGGAAAGTAGTATTGGGATAGAGGCTATCAGACGAACGGCCAATTTCGTGATTTCTCGACGTTTCATATTACCTAGAGTATGAAAAAATCAGTCTCCCGTTTCCGTCTGGCGTCGTTGGCGAGTTTATCAAACAAAAGATCTTCGAAACTACTAGACTGATTGTGTGAAATATTATATATCGTGTAGATACTAAAACGTTAACCAAAATCCAAAATTTTCCTGATCTCCCCACCAATAATTTGGTGACGCCATCTCAAAAATTTACAAACAAAAAAAAACGAAATTGTCTAAAAATACTTTACCATTTAATTGGGAAACTGTAAAACCGAATATTTACGCTCTGCGTTAAGATTGTCGTCAGCATGGTAAATCACTAATCAAATTTGTCTCTTGATCCCTTCCAAAGACTAGTTGACGTCATGTTAAAATTTTGTATAATAATCCCCATGTAAAATGTACACAATTGTCTTATCATCCCCACCAATAATTTTTTGACGTCAAAACAACATTTTACGCAGTACGCGACATTCAAATTTTATAGAACATTATATACGAGCACTTGTGGTTTATGACTCCATCTTAATTTTGTTTATTATTGTTAGTTCTTATTGTTTAATTCTTCTTCGACTTTAGATTTATACGACTAACTGTCACAGCGATTATAAAATAATTCCGGCGCAACTTCTCTTGACTCAACTAGCTGAATGAATCCGTTCCCCAAAGGTGGACTCTATTTAAACAGTACGCGGTCCTTCTGGAAACCCTACGTTACCGCTTCTAGACTTCCCCGGAATCCCCATTCGCGATTTCCATTTCTAGGCGTTTTTTAGCGCTCCGTCGCTCAGTCGCATTGAGGACGAATCATCACCGGCGTAAGACCAGAGAGTTCTCGACGGCCATAGGCGTCGTACCGAGGCGACGTAAGCATGTATTTCGTAACAATATAATAAGAGGTTGAACAAGCGAGTTTGGTGAGGTCCAATTCTTCTTTTTACTTCCCAAGCCTAAGCGAAGGAAGTATTGTAATAGACTCCAGCGGATGAATGGTTACTTTTATGTTTTCTCGACTTTCATGATCCTAGAATGTAAAAAAAGTGATCTCCCGTGTCCCTCTCTGTGTCTTGTGTGTCAATTTTTATTAGACAGATAATCTTCGAAATTACCGGACTAATTGTCGCGCAGACGGTACAACTGTAACTGTAACTAAAAATTGACTAATTATCCTCACCCCGAGTGGAATGACATCATCATGGCAAATCGTTAATCAAAGCTTTTTCTCGTTTTTTTGAAAGAGACAATTTATTCTATTGGTTAAAAATAAAGAACGAAATATAGTACTATTGTTATTAGTATTAGACTGCATCCTTCCAAATTGATATACGTGTCTTTGCAAAAATGTTGATGACGTCATCATATGGTTTTGTAATGAAAAAACTCATTGGAAACAAACGCATAGCACACTTTTTTACATTTACTTTAACGTCTTTATTTTAACTTACTTAAAGTTTGTCATAAAAAAATAAAAGTCAAAAAATCAAATTTTGTAATTTTCGAAAAATTTGGATTTGTTGGGACGAGGGAAGTTCTGTCGAAATAACCTTCGACCAATTTCTTTTGACCACATTTTTTCGAAAATGTAACAATACCGTAATGTCATATCCGCTTATATTTAATAATAAAAAAATGATTATTATAATAAGCGAAAATAATATTCGGACCGTTTTGTTCCATTATCACAAAACACAAAATCAATGAAATTTAATTTTCTTTTAACTATTTCATTCTATTTTCTTTTAAGTATTTCATTCTTTGATTTGTTAACCTAAACAGTCGAAGTTAAGCATGTACTGAGAATACATTTTTTCCCGCTGGTTATCTGCTTTAAATGTGCGGACCACGTTCCCTTTACTTAGCCGTACTTTAACAGTTTAGAGATTAAGTTTATTTTTACTTCTAGGGGTTATCACAAAAAGATCTCAAAATAAAATTTTATAATTTTTCGAAGCAATTGTTCAGGGTTTTTATGAATGATTATTCTAAGGGCGTAGTTGGCTATCGATTTAAAAAATCTCGCTTCGCTGAAATTATACCTCAGTATGACAGTTCTCACTTGTCATTAATGTCATGTGTAACCTGTCATTTAAAGTCATCGCTTTTATTGTTTTAACGTTTTACAAGTGTGAATTAGAGTAATTCTCGTTGATCCAAGCTCAAAACAATAAAATAGTCAACCGTGAAAACCGTGAAAATGGTTTATTCTGTTGAACATGGTATTTTCATTGTTATGTCTCATTATCGTAATGCAATGGGACATGTAACCGCTTGTAAGCAAGAATATCTGACCAAACTGGCAGTGTCCACAAAGGGAAATCTCCTGGAAAACCTTCAGTATCTGAGGAAGTTGTTGATTTGAGACGACTTGAGCACAGTCCGTGAACATCTTTGAGAATATTGTCTCCGCAGTCAGAAGTTGGTGTTGCAACATGAAATTGAACAATGGGTCCACCAAAGTATTGACGAAAGGATGTTACAGAACATTTTTGAAATTAAAAATAGAGTGAACATTTTCAATTTATTGTGATGTTTAACCGCAATAAATTTGTTTAATGAATTAGTTTTATTTTTGATGAAGATATATACCATTTAGGCAACCAGTTATACAGATGCGTGTGTCCTTGGGAATTTAGTAAAGTTCAAAACTGATAGGCGGCACGTTTCCCTGACCTACTTCGACTCTATAATCATTTATAGAAAACCTTATTTGTTCGACTGCACTTTCGGGTAGTTGGTAGTTTTGTTTAAATAACTTTGGACCAATTTCTTAGATTGGCTTATACAGCGTGACTCAAAAAATTTTAGTTTGTTAATCCTTTTACAACATGAAAGTCCGAAACCATTTATTATTAATGAAAAGGAATTTTTATCAAAAAACATGTCATGTCTGTGTTTTATATTAAAAAAATTACATATATTGTATACTGTATGCATAAAAACATTACTATAGTGAACCAAGAGCTATAAGGTTATATGGCCATCATAAAATCATCCCATTGTGTCGAACTTAAGTTGTTTACAATAGAAAAGGTTTTAGGGTCGTAAATAACGAGTCCACTACAGCTCGACCGGCTCTTGCGGTTTCGTTCAGGGGCGGCTTTCACTAAATACGAAAATCGACCACTCCACTATTTCTTTGCTACCTGCAGCCGCTGAGGGTTCCGAAATAACCACTCGCTTTGAAAGCCGGCCCTGTTAAATATGAGCAAGAAATGTTTAGAAGATGATTTATTGCCAACCGGTAAGCTTAGTGCGAACCACACAAAGGGGGTATTTATTTGCGGTCAACTAATTTTATGATGGCCATATAACCTTATACCTCTTGGTTCACTATACTTAATTATGACCTGACCTGACTGTATTATTTATTGTCTCTAATAAACAAATTCTAAACGTTTCTGTGAATAAATAAAAACCAAAAAGTACATCCTTAAAATAGTTGTATTTTGTGAAACAAAAATTAAAAATATATATTTTTTTTATCTACAAAAATTGCATACTGGGCTATTTTGTTGGGACTATTTTGAGGGATCACGTAAAATATTCTGTTCCCTCTATTATGAAAAACTCGCTTTAATTTAACTTACAAAAGTTGTCATAACAAAAAATAAAATGTGCAAAACCAAGTTTTACAATTTATCTCACAAACTAGATTTGTTTGATTGTACTTCAGGGACGAGGAACTTCTGTTAAAACAACTTCGGGCTAATTGTTCTCTTGTTGAATAGCGTCTGGTGTAAATACAACAACCCAGACGACATATGTTTTGCCCCGGCCTACACTTTCCCAGCTGTTTCCACTAGTGAATTCACTGAATTCAAGGGTTTCACAGGTTTCCACCTTTACCTCTGCCACTTCGTCATCTGAATATTCAACAACAAACTCAGTAGTAGAAATCTATTATGAAACACAACCTACAGCCAACTCCAAATCACAACGATCTTGTCCTCATGAAGAATTCACAGCATACGGCGCTAAGCAATCTGTCGCCATCAGAATATCATCTCCGAATCCGTGACGCAATTTTGTGGAGGCGGCTCGTTCAAACACTCATGAAGACATCACATGCGTCATCGATTCCACTGTACCGCAATGACGCCCATCACCTTGAGTGGGCAGCGATTATCAATACGGCAGTCGAAATGCTTCTTTCGACGTTTTCACCCACTTACCAACTCTCACTATCGACGATATTGTGTAACGAATTTATGTGAGAGTTCATCAAGAGAAGGAAATTACGGCATCGATAAAACGAAGTTTGATGAGACAATTTCATCGTTGGCTGATAAAATCCATACATTTACCTGTATACAAAAATCCTTTTGTTCGACACGACGGCCAATTACCGTGCAATCCGCGCCACCGGCCCAGTTGTTTGCCAAGGGGGCGGCGTCGCTTAGCAACCCATGATGAACTGCCGGTAACCTTCGACCTTTTGTTCTACATAACATGAATACGACCTGTTTGAATTGGACTTTTTGCGAAGAGGGCGAGATGCGTGGGGTGTGAGGGATTGCGTAATCGGGGAGAATGACAAGTAGTAGCGAGATTGTGTGGAAATCCAATAAAAAAAAGGTTTTGGGGGAAGCAGTTAAGAAAGAATGGTCAGAAACGGCAGTGAGAAGAATTTTATTCGCACTAGGAGCAATGGAGGGACTAACTTTTTAAGAACTTTTTGGTTTGTCTTTAATGCTTCTAGTTTTGATTTTTGTGCATTTTCTGCACCATTATCTCTTAATATTGTCTACTTATAATAATCCCACCAACGAGATTTTCCACACGTACTGTCTCTCAAGGCGTTAGTCAAGAAATCACGTCTGCCAAACTTTGTAGCCCCGACTACACCACCTACGACATAATCTTCGGGTATAGAACAGATTAAACTTTGAACTGTTTTGTTACACAGTTCTTGCATCCGCGTGATCCGAGAGTTAAAATTTATACCTAGATTTTCCGCTTTTCTTTGGATTTAATAAGTATTTTTTACGTTTTGTTACAATGTTAATATCATAACATGTATTATTATTATATTATTCACAACTTTCAGTGTATTGTTCTTGTACTCAAATCTCAACATCTCTCAACACATTCAAAGCTAGAATTAAATTAAACTTGATGTTTCGGACCGTCCGAACCCTTTATGTGAACCTTAATCTGATTCAGACGGACTATATATCAGATTTATCAATCTATTCTTCTTTGCATTTCGTATGTAACGCTGACGTGTGTCTGGGTTTGATTGGATTACGAAATTTCGGCTTCTTTCCCAGTTTGAGCTTCTCATGTTCTCGTTGACGAAGACACGTTCCAGCGATTTATGAAAATTCTAATTTTTTCAAGGATTCGGGTAATAGTTGGCTGCTGTTGATGGCAGGGCAATCGCTTCCATTGACGATAAATACATAATCGGGGTAGGATTTTCTGTCTACAAGACATGCGCCCCAATCACCATTGACGTAACCATTCAATTGATTCTTCGAGTGATAAAAGTTAAGCCTACATTCTGCGTTCCGTCGAAATAACGTTTAACCCTTTCCGCAGCAATCCAGCGGTATTGACCTCAATATCGACAAGACCTGGAACTGTTTTCTTAAGTATCTCAAAGCTTCCTTTTTGTTAATTTTTATTAGACAGATTCAATCAAAACTTTGTAGTAAAAGTCTTCTAATAAAGCGTTGCAGCCAAAATGTTAAGCTACTTGAGCTTCGAGTTTGTAAAATCTTCAGTCGAAGCTTGGTTGTAGCCTAGGGCTGAACACGACTGTATCCTCTCAGTGTTGTACTCTACAGTAAGAGACCTGTTCGGTAATTATTTTATCAAAATTTGTTTTCTTTCTTTATAACTTGAATGTTATTCAGAAAATTAGCTACTTAAAAAAATGTGAAAGTAGGTAGAAACCTTCATCCATGATTCATTTTTCTGAATACAATCCTGAATTTTGCCCAATTTTATATTATAATTTATAAAACGACATCGGTTATTTGTGTAGGTTCGATGAAAATATGCTGGTAAGGTCGTTCGACCATTATCGTTGTTGGACCAAATGACACTAATAGTACCATATTTTTTTTGGTACACAAAAATAGTGTCTTTCCAGTATTTTTAATATGGTAAAATCTTCGAGGTCTTCTTGAACCAGTTAACTCTCGACGAGGTCGTCCAGATTCTTTTATTATCGCGATAATGTATTTTTTGTTACCACAAACTTCATCTTCATTGGTATCTTGGCTTGGGTTCTTTCCGAGTTGCTTTTTATCCCTTTCGGTAATAAGAGAATTATCATCGTTTTTTTTTTTTTTTGTTGAGTACGGTCATGTCTGTTAAAAAATTTGATTATAAATTGGTTCGAACTTTCCATTTCTTTGAAATGACAGTAAAGTAATTAGAAGTTTCACAGATTTGAAAATAGTCGTCAGTAATAAATAAATTTAGTTTTATATCATGGGTGTTCAAGTGAAAAAGTCATCAAGTTGGCGTTGTCTTTTTGAGAGAAGAAATGTAACGAAAAACGCTTTTCATCGATTAAATTTTATTATTATGTTATGTCAAGACCAACTTGATGACTTTATTGAACACCTGATACAGTATACTAAACAATTGCCATTGCCAGCGATGCTGACGACCAAAATTTATTGCTGACCGATATACGAAATTATAGTTTTTTTTTTAATTCTTTATATATCATTTTCTTTAAATCTTTATTGGGCAGTATAATAACGCTTGTAAAAAATTAATACAGTATCACACAAGTTTCTTGGATAAATTCTGAAGTTGATTCTACAAATTTTATGATTGGCGATACACTATCTACATTTTAAAAATTGGTTTACAATTACTTGGACCCCGAAGTACAATCGAACAACTGCAACTTTTTGGAAAAATTATAAAATTTAATTTTGCGATTTTTTTATGCTAAACCCTGTATTACTATAGAGATATCTCTGGACTGTTAAAGTACAGATAAAGAAGCATGCTTTCCTGTATATTCTCAGTATATGCTTCATTAACTTCGATTGTTTATGTTTATGCTTCGAAAAAATTCCACTACTAAGCACGTACCAGATAACCAGCATCAGTTGTGCCAACTCGAAGTACGCCTTTGTGTTAAAAGAAAATGAACTCTCCTAGCCGCTAAAGTGTAGCCCAACAGATACCGCTACTTTGAAATATTATTAAAAAAAAATCGATTTTTGTTTTCTGATAACCCCTATAAAGTAAAAAATCGAGAAATTGAAAAACCGAGAGAAAATTCGAAAAATTGAAGTATTAAAAAAATTACTATTTAATCGGAAAATCGAAATATCAAAAAATCGTAAAAAAAAAATTCCAAAAATGTAAAATTTAAATAATAGGAACATTGAAAAATTAAAAAAGAAGAGAAATCGAAAAATCTATAATTCAAAAAATCAAGAAATTGAAAAATCCAACACTGAAATATCAAAACATTGAGAACTTAAAAAATAAAAAAAAAAAATTAAAAATAGAAACATCAAAAAATCTGAGAATCGAAAAATCGCAGTCGAAAAATCAAAAAACCAAGAAATCGAAACTTGAATAATTAAAACATCGAGAAATAGAAAAATCGAAGTAACTCAGAATTGATTAATTAAAAATTAAATAACTGGGAAATTTTAAATGCAAAAAAATTAATAAATTCAAAAATTGAAATTTCGAAAAATCAGAAAATTGAACAATCGAAAGATTAAAACAAACTGAAAAATGTAAAACCGAGAAGTCCAAAAATGGAAACATTGATAAATATAAAAGTTGAAGAATTGAAAAACGGAAAAATTGTAAAATCAAGAAATCTAGACGTTGAGAAATCGATTTCTCGAAACGGGGAAAAAAGTAGAAAAATCGAGAAACCTAGAAGTTGAGAAATCAAAAATCGATTGATGGAGAAATTGAGAAAACGAAGAATCGAAAAAATGAAATATCGGAAAATTGAGAAATCGCAAAATTTCTCTACAATTTTGTTTTTACTTACTTCCCGAGCGTAAGTTAAGGAAGTATAGTAATCGAGTCCATCGGACGAATTGCCAGTTTTATGTTTTCTCGACGTTTCATGACTCCTACAGTATGAAAAAAGTAGTCTCCCGTCTGTCTGTCTGTCTGTCTGTCTGTCTATCGGTCAGTCTGTTAATATATAGAGTTTTCTTTCAACAAAAGGAAAGTTAAGCATGTTTTCAGTTTCTTGTTGGGAAAAGAAGACTTCGTATATTAAGAAAAAAAGGACAAAATATAAGCCCCGCCCACCCACCCCTTCTCAATTGTGATGAATCTTTTATTTATCATGAGCTGAGAGGCGGAGTTTAGTTGCAAAATGCTCATCTCTCTACAAGAAATTATCATATGAAATATGTTTTTAAAAGGGTAGAATTGTTTAGAGAAATATTGATGTTATAACAGGGTAGTTAAACATGTTGTCAGTTTTTTGTTGGGAGAAGAAGACTTCGTACAATAAAAAAAAATAGACAAAATATAAGCCCCGCCCACCCACCCGTTCTCAATTGTAATCAATGCTTTATTCATCGTAAGCTAAAGGGCGGAGTTTAGTTGCAAAATCCTCATTTCTCTACAAGAAATTATCATATGAAATATGTTTTTAAAAGAGTAGAATTTTTTAGACAAATATTGATGTTACAATTAAACTCCTCCCTTCGGTCTGATTAGGAATGAAAAACTCATCATAATAGAGATCGGGGTGGGTGGGCGGGGCTTAATTTTTGTTTTTTTTTTCTTTCTTTATATACGTAGTTTTCTTTCAGGAATTTTTTGGCGCTAAAAACAAGAGATATTATAATAAAAAAACATAAAGTCAATCTAATATTCAATAATTTTGGACTATACTCCTAATGTAAGTTACGTAGAATAACTTGTACTTTCTCGTTTTTTCCCAAAAACTCATTAAATGAAAAACTGAAAAATCTAAAAATTGAAAACTCGTGAAACTTTAAATCTAAAAACTGCAAAATCTAAAAATTTAATGAGTTACATACAGGAGAATTGAAGAAAGAAAAAAAGAAAACTTGAAAAATTCTAAAGCGAAAAATTGAAAAAATTGAAAACTGAAACGAAAAATTGCACATGGAAAAATTAAAAATTGAAAACCTGAGAAACTCAAATCGAAAAATTGCAAAATCTAGAAATTGAATTGAAAAGTTGAAAAATTGAAAAATTTAAACTTGAAAACTAGAAAAAAGTCAAGTCATATAAGCTGCGGGAGCGTTATTTACGCCACTGGTTCTTACTTTATAGAGGTTATCAGAAAACAAAAATTGCAAAAAATTATAATTTTTCAGAGAAGTAGGATTTATTTGGCTGCACTTCAGGGGCGAGGGAAGTTCTGTTGAAATAACATTCGACCGACCTGACCTGACCTGACCTGACCGAACCGATTTTTTTTCTCCAAAAATCTCGATGTTTATAATAAAAAGTTAACACGGATTTGTATACTATCTAACGTTTTAACATTTAAATAACATTTATTCGGAAAAATTGTAACAAAACGTCTTAGTTTTTAGGGGGACGTAAACGGATACATTTTGATTAACATTTTATCATGCTTCCGATAACCTTAAAACGTTCGCAAGATTTCAAAGCATTCGATTTGCAATTTCAAAGTTAAATTGTAAAGTGTTGTTATACAATTTTGATTTTTTTTTCCAAAAATTTGAATGCATAGGATAAAATTCAACATTTTCATAAATCTCACGTAGAGGAGTACGTTATTTTAGAAAATTTAAGTAACATTTACAATTGTAAAATTCGGAATTTGGAGATTATCTGTCAAAAAAAATCTACACAAACGAGAGACAGATAGACGATATTTATTTTTTGTATTCTAGGGGCATGAAACATCGTGAAAACTTGAAAGTAGCCATTCAATATGCCCGGGAAGTAAAAATAGTACTGTGGTTCTAGATTTTTGGGGAAATTTGATAAACATTTTTTATTTAATCAACAAAATGAATCATTCGTTAACATAATTTAAGTATCCTATATCAACAAATCAAATGAAATAGATATATCACTGAACTGCAAACAGGAAACATGGTTAATCAATCTTTTCGGTGGCACAGTAAATAAATATTTAAATGATTGATTATATTTCTGTCATACTTAAATCAATGTTAGTATATATATATTGCCAATCTTGTAAAAAAATCCACATTTTAAGACATACTGTGAAATTTATTCAAGTTTAATGGTCTATTGGGCGACTGGCTACTTTCGTGTTTTCTTACTTTTCATGACTACCCGAGTAAGAAAAAATAGGTCCATTGTTTCGACCTATCTGTTTGTCTGAATGTGTCGATTTTTATTAGACTTCTAAACTACTGGATCGATTGTTGTTAAATTTTGTATTTATATTAAGAATATCATGTAGAAGGTAAAACCCAACCACTAATTTTTTTAGTAAACGTCATTTCAGTTAGCTACTAAAATACTTGTAATTTATGAATCCGTCTTGATTTTTACTCTATACATCTAAAAAAGTTCAAATTGTATAATAAGCATTTATAATGATAAGCGGCACGTGATCATTACCTCAATAGCGTAGAGGCCAGCGCCTCCGACTTGTAACCCGAAGGTCGCGCTTTTTTAATTTATTGCGGTTATCACAAAAAATAAATAAATTTTATCATTTTAAAAGTAGCGGGATTTGTTGGACCGTACTTCACAGACGAGGAAAGTTCTTTTTAAATAATCGTACACCATTTTTTTTTTCGGTAACCCATATATACGTGATTAAAAATTTAGACACGTTATTATAAACTACAAAAAACATAGCATATCAATCACATTATGTATTTGAAGCAAGATTTATCATGTTGTTGATAGTACTAATACAAAAAGGCACTTCAGAGAAAGCAGTAAATGCACAACTCAACACGTCTAACGAATAAGGTCAAAAATCAAGAACTTACTGTATAGGTAGACATTAACATGAACATGAATAGTGAACTGTTTACACAGTATTTCGTATTACAAATGATGAATTTTTAAAATGTGTAATACATGCCACACTTAAAAGATCGAATTAATCTATTTTATTTCTATTGAAACGGAGACAAAAGTACACTAGTTCTCGTCTCCTTTAATCTAACATGAAACCCTAATAAGAAGAATTGATCAACATGCGTTACTACATAAGAATAAATAAATTGCTCATACATACAATTGACTGTTACTATTGTTAGACCGATTTATTAATGTATTATTGTTTCCTCACGGAAAATTCAAACGTATGAGGCATTTGCACGGTTTTGCTCAATATGATCACCGTGTGCGGTCTCCGCGCGACCTAAAATATCCCTTTCGCGACATTCTCAGAGATAATTAATCTCGAACCAAAATATCACTCCGACATTTAATTAAAATAAACATCCTCGAAATCTTAGCAATCTATTGTGTAATCGCGAGTTCTCCGTCGCTTTCCACATTTTTCCCGAACCTGCGTTCACGATTTATTTTTACCATGTTTTCCCGGAATGCTCACCGAAAAAAACGCATGAGTACTCCAACAGGAAAGAACATTTCCGCCACGCGAACTTGGCGGTTTCTTTCAATTAAAAACAAACCAAATCCGTGCTCCGATTCAGTCTCTTACGCGCGACCAACCCATAGGAAAATGGGGCGAAAGCGTGTCGAAAGTTGATACTTCATCGGATTCCGGCGATTTCGATTCGAGCCAGCATTCCAGACTCCCGGAATTCGGGCGCGTGAAAAAACTCGTCGCGTTTATCGGAGTCTCGTGGGCCGTTTTTATCTAAAGCGGAAGGAAACAAGAAGGAAAACACAACGGTCAGCTCGAGCCAGAAGATGGCATGAACGCGTCGTGAAGTGAAGTCGTGCTTTTTTAGAGGGTGAAAAATGCTCAAACACGCGGTGCTGACGGCGGTCCAGCTGGACAGATTGCCACCTGAAAAGCGAGTGTCTGTTGTCGGTGCGGTTTTGAGGCGGAGAAGAAGCTCCGCTTTTCAAGTGACAATGCAGATGAGGCGGATGAAGACGATGTCGTGGCCGAGTTCGAGTGTGGGTGTTGGAATTGTTGGGGGTGGCGTGACGATGGTGGCTTGAATGAGGATTTTTGTTTCAGATCGATTATCCGGACATCGAACAGAGTAGAAGAGTACAAAATTCGCCACTAATGGATCATCCGCAACATCGTAATATTAACATCATGTTGGATCACGGGGTAAGCAATTAATTGTTGTTAGGAATAATATGACGTTTTTCGGACATGTTGCGTAACTTTAATTACCACATTAGTGCGATAGTGAACTTCCCGTTAAAAAACAACATACTGAATTTGTTGACGATGTAATGCGTTACAATAACTCGTGTTAATTGTTGATAATATTTTGATAGTATATAATACTTAAGTTTAATTCTGATAATTGTCTTGAGGACGATTTTCGTGATCCTCCTAAAATACTTACAGTAACGGTGTTGATGACCATCTAAAATAGCGTCTGGTATATTGTCCTGAATTTACATGAGTAGTCAGTTTCAGTATAGAAAAAAATTAACGTAACTTTGGAGCATATGCAATTTACTTCCGGCGACCCGGAAAGAAAGAACAATAAACTACAAACCAAAAACACGAGAAATGTCTATAATTACCTATAACATATTTTTCCATAAAACATAAATACGCTATAAAGTAAATCTACATTAATATCTATTGATAGACCACTTAAAATTAAGAAGATGTTTGCACAGATTCAATTAAGTGCGTGCAATCTGTTTCGAGTGGTGTCGTCGCCGAAACAAGTTGATAATTCACTTTAATAAATACTAATTCGTTCAGCAAAGAATGTTTTCGGAAAAATTTGAGAACATATTGTGATGGCATTTCAATTCTCATTTGAAAATTCTGTAATCCTTACTATTTTCTATTTACTAGACAGACCCTTTATCACTTAAATAACATACCAGTAGATTGGCAATATAACGCCCCCAAGCATCAGAGTTTCGTCCACTACAAAAAATGTTTTTTTACAATTTCTTTATTACTAGAAATAACCTAATAGTTATCTGGTATATAATTTTTTTCTCGGCGTGCTTTTAATCTGGTTGAACATTTACAATATTTTTTTAAACCCGTTTTGAAAAAATGATCTTTCAACTTTTTAAAACATCGCTTTACGTAAATCTGAAATAAATACTTGCGCTGTTCATTTTTCTGTGAAGTTTCGGCAACAGATTGTTTTAGGAATTTTGCGGCAATTTCGATTCGTGGAGATTTTGACATTTCCTTTTATGAAGTGTTGAAACATGTGATATTTGGAACTTGGGTTCACATGTTATCTAAAAAATAAAATTAAAACGTTTTTATTTCAAGACAAAAACAAGTTAAAAAAATCTTATTAAAAAATATGCAATAAAAAATTTATAAAAGCGCTATTTTCGTTAGTTAAAATACGTGCAGGATAGTCTTTTAGCCATCAATTAATGAAAGTCGTTTCACTTTAAGCATTTTTCAAAATTTGCTACCACCGGCCTTCAAATACTGTACTGTAGTGGACGTGTACCTACTTAAAAACTTTTATGACTAAGACAAAGCCTTAGAAAACAAACTGTGGTGTGGTGGCACAATAATACGTAGTAGTAAGCGAGGAAAGATAAGCTCCTCCGTAGTCTAGTGGTAAGGGCACCCGCCCGGCAAGCGGTAAACGTGGGGTTCGATTCCCACCGGAGAAGCAACATTTTTCTTCGCTTACCTACACAGGTACATTTCTTTAGAAAAATTCCAGAAAAATCCAAATATATATATATTCTTAGACTTTCGCCAAACGGAAATCATAAATAAATTTGATTTAGATTTTTTTTCAACTGACAAAGTAAAACATACATAAATATGCATACGTATGCTCAAACCTACAAAATATTCAATGGATCGTCAAATTATGCAAAATATGTAATAATTAATCTAGGTCAATCAATTTAAAAAAGGATAATTCAGAGATATACCAAAGAATTTTTTGTCATCTCAGAAATATAATTTCTCTAGTGATTATAAGTTCTCCAAAAAGCGTTGTTTTGATCTGGTATGTGAGCTTGAATTAAATAGTTTTTTTCGTTTTTGCGTAAATAACTGCTTGATTTTTTGTTAAGGCCAAACGCTACGTTTTTTGCATGGAATTTTCGGAACATTTTCAGTATGGACTTCGGTTGTGAAATTTTAAATAATAAACTGTCCGTAAACAGTTTGTGATCATCCTTTTTTTTTATTTTAGTGAACGTATTTTTAAAAATGAATATCTCAATTATTTAAGGAAATTTCGGAACACGGTTTTCACCATTGTTTTCAGCTCACAAAACTCCAGAAATCGTATATCGAGTACATCGGCCGAATTGCCACTTTCATATTTTCTCGTGTCATGACCTCTAGAGTACGAAAAAAGTGGTCTTCCGTTTCCGTCTGTCTGTCCAAAATTTCCATTAATAACTGAAATATTGATTTTTTAAAATACGTGCAAAAATTTCAACAAAATTGTTATTATTTTTTTTTAATTAATCGCCAGCAACTTTTAATTGAGGTCCGTTGCTATGCAACGTACATCTTTTAACCAATCGGTAGTTTATATTCTATATTTTAATCCTCTATTAAATTAATCGAGGATTACATATACTTAATTCGCTTATAAATAGACAATTATGCATTATAAACAGAAACAAAGCCAATAAAAGAAAATTTTCATTAAACATAACCAACACTAGAGAAGATGTTCAAAATTCCTGCCTTGTACATATAAGTAAGTTCGTAATGTTTCCAAATTTTGATCATTTCTTGTTAGTCATCAGTCCTTACTAAGATAAAACTGATTTTGGCAAAAGACATACCGTCTAAGAAAAGAGAGGGTGGATGGGCGGGGCTAGTAACTTCCAAGATAAGACTGATTTTATAGCAAATGAGATACTCCAAGAGAAAAGAGGGCGGGTGGGTGGGGTTAATATCTACTAAGATAAAACTGATTTTGGCAAATGCCATACCTTCCAAGAAAAGAGAGGGTGGGTGGGAGGAGCTAGTACCTGCTAAGGTAAGGCTGATTTTGGCAAATGACATACTCTCTAAGAAAAGAAAGGGTGGGTGGGCGGGGCTAGTAGCTACTGACGTTAGACTGATTTTGGCCAATGAGATCCTTCTAAGAAAGTAGAGGGCGGGTGGACGGGGCTAGTACCTACTGAAATAAGACCGATTTTGGCAAATGACATAATCTCTAAGAAAAAAGAGGACGAGCGGCTGGAGCTAGTACCTGTTAAGATAAGACTGATTTTAGCAAATGACGTATCCTCTAAGAAATTTAATTAAATTATTATAAGAAAAGACACTGGAGGGTCCAAACCACTTTCAAATTCTTTCCAAACAGGAGTACCTAGAACTTCAAGATAGTTTTAAATTTATCAAAAAATAAAAAAAAGGAGTTTCAAAATTAACTCAAAACAGGTTAGTCAGAATTTTATAAAAATAGAACACCAAAGTCCTCCAAAATTGTTTCAAATAATTTACAAAAAAAAATCATCTCTGGGCTCCCAAAATAATACACCATGGGTACCCAAGAGTCTCCCGAATTATAAAAAAAATCCATTGTGACACTCAAGACTTTAAGTTAAGTACCCTGCTAAGATAAAACTGATTTTGGCAAATGACATACCTTCCAAGAAAAGAGAGGGTGGGTGGGCGGGGCTAGTACTTGCTAAAATAAGACCGATTTTGGCGGTCGTATACGATTGCGGTGCAAATTTTGCTCAAGTATCAGGTAGTCACGTACAGTTGACCGAACTGCGGTACATTTCCGTTCGGGGTTGGGAGCAGGGTACAACTGTATCTGTATAGTCTTGGTAATTATAATTATAAATATAAAAATAAATTCTGCGCATAAAAACTAAAAACGATATATTGCAAAAGATGTACTTCATAGACATATGTATGTTTATAGAATTTAAAATTGTTCAATTCAAAAATAATGAAATTTCGAGGTATAATTTTGTGAAATGTGTCAATTACAAATTTGCTAATATCATGTCATAATTGTAGATAATAATATAATATTTACATAGTTATATTTTAGCCTAGTTTACGGTGATTTTATTTATCAATTTCAGAAATTATATCATTTGAAACACCATAGATCAATAACAAATAAAGCTACAGTCGCTTTAATTTACTAACTAATGAACATTAACTTGTGATTATACACATCTATGTAAGTATGTGATCTACGGGTCGTTTTTCAATAAATATTTATTTAAAAAGAACGAAAAGTAAAGAAAATGAAGTTATTTGAAAGTTGATATAAATAGAATGTCTCAATTATTTACTAAATTTTTATTCAGTTCTTGAAACCCCCACTTACCGCAGTTCGGTCATGGATTATAAGGTATCAGGGGGTCAAAAAATTTTGCGCCGAAATTCGGTCGAGAATTACAAATCTACCACAGTTCGGACACGCCGATTTTGGCAAATGAGAGGGTGGGTGGGCGGGGGGCTCAAAAGATGTTTTCAAGTTCATCCAGCAATAAAATACCAGATTCCTTTAAATTTATCTGAAAATAAAACGCCAGAGGACCTAAAATTAACTGCGAAGATTGTAAAGTTTTGGGATAATTCATTAATATAACGCAAGGTAGATATTATTATTATTGAGTCTTCTTGAGTCGTTGATTTTTTATTACGGGGAAAGTTTACCTCCATTTTAGAATGCAGGCTTTAACAAATTTTCAAAAAAGTTGGTAGTTCTATAATAATAAAGCAAACAAATTGTTCCAAGTAAAAGTATTTTTACCTTAAATATTCCGTGTAATAAATTAATTTTGTACTGCCATTTTAATGTCAGCTTAAATGTCAAATAAATTTGACACGCATTACAGACGAGCGTTTAGCAACGTTTAGCCAACTGCAAACATGAAATTTTTGAACAGTCTTTATTTGAACAAGTGTAATTAGCTGAACAGTACAGTGCATGAGCACACATCCGGTGGTAGCAAATAAATTTGACATTTAACTTTTTCTCATTACATTAATGGTCAAAGCCAGGCTATGGAATTACATACATGTTTTTTAATTATTCGTAATTCGACTGAAAGCAGACATTTTTTACTTATTTTTATACTGTAGCAACACCTCCGCAGATATATTTTTCTAATCTTTTTTGTATATAGTTTATATAAAAAGTTAATATTATAGCAGTGTTATGTTACAGAAAATTTGGCGAGCGTGTGTTGTTTTGTAATTTTCAGATGCGTGAAAACGGTCACTTCTATTCCGTATTTGACCATATAACTGTTCATTTAGGCAACAGTCGTGCGAAAATTCGCCAGTGATATTTTCTTTTATGTTCTCCTCTGTGGTTATTCATATAACAAGTGAACTGGGATTATTACATTTCGAGAGAATTTGTTGTTAATGTGGATAGTGTGTAATATTTAATGCATGCACTAATTAACCGTACAGCTAGATTATAACAACAGTGTGCGGGTTTTGTAATACCTTTTTAAAAATTTACAAGATTTCATATTACATTATGGATCACGAACATCCGTGTGTTAATTCGTGCTCGTATTATGTTATATTCAGTCTGCGGTCGTGACTGCACAAATGTTGAAAAAAGCATATTTTTAGGTTTGTAAAGTACACGATGTATATGTAATGAACGCAGATCTAGGTACAGAGAGACAGAAATTATTGTCTATTTTTTGTAGTTTTACCATCTTTAACTACACAAAGCCATACAGTTTTAGTAGATCGAAAAAGAACGTTCTTTGTATTTATATAGGGTTAGAGGGTCGTAGACGAGGGTGGATTATTTTACCGGCGGACGTCAACATGCCCCCAAATAATCCCTAGCAGATTACGCAGGGTGCAGGTAGTTAAATATGATAGGTGGCCGACATCAGGCAACGTTCGGTAACGCATCACCACAACCGACCAACTGATACCAGTGCTAATTTGGCGATTCCCCAGGATATCCACCCCTTGTATGAAAATTTCATTCACTAATACCGGATTGTACGCTCCGCACTCTCAAATAGTAACGGTATTCGCCGTTCTTAGAAGGGTGGTTTTAAACTGACCTAGAATTTGCAGCGATGAGTTGACCTGCTTCTTTCTTGCGGATTAGGATTGGTGATGGATGAGTTGACTTGTCCCTATTTCTTCAGGCTAAAATTGATCGAAACAATATATTGTAGCGTTGCGTTGAATCGTCAGAGGGTCCAGTTTTCCCGGAATATTTGTACCCCTAGGGTACCCATCATTTATATTTATGTTCGAGAATTTTATTCATAAATGCCGGATTGCATGCACCGTACTTTCAAACAGTAACGTTATTCACCTGCCTTTGAAGGGTGGTTTTAAAATGAGTTGGCATTTCCGGTGATGACTTGATGAGTTAACCCACTTTCTTGCATTAGTGATGAGTTCACCTGTACCCTATTTTTTATAAGCTAAACTTAGTCACTGCAGTACATTGCAATATCACATTAAATCATCAGGGTACCTACTTTTAAAAAGGGGGCAGTCGTAACCGAACTGGGGTGCAAAATTTTGTAACTACCTGATTAAAATAAAATGGATTGAAAAATACCAGAATTGCTGTCTAGAAAGCGAACTCAGAATGCATATATGTTGAAAATAAACGTCTTTGTTTACTTGCTGTTGGTCTTCTATTGCTGTAACAAACCTTGACACGAGCGAATGATCTGTAGAATATAATTAATAAGAAAGTAACCACAAACCAGGAGAAATTGAATTATACAAAGTTGATTGCTTAAACGTGCTCAAGCATGTGATTTGTAATAAAAAAATGGAAAAACTGGAGTTATTTACATACTTCAGTGCTATTGATATTAATTTAAATAATTGAAGTGGGATTGGTGGGAATCAGTTTTTCGTAATTTTGATTAGGTTTTCGTCAGGATGCTATTGTTTTTTTTATTTTGTAATACTATGAAATTAATTTTACTTGTAATGTAAAATTTTAAAGTATAATTAAATTAAATTGAATGAGTTTCATTTTTAAAATTACAGCTTTACAAATGAAACGTACGAAAAACCAAGACAAGATCAGTAATTACTGTTTACTTGGAACTAGGAACACACCTAGTGCACTAGACGAGAAAATACTTGCACGTCTATTATTATTTGTTATTCTGAGATGACTATGTGTGTTGACTGTTGTAAGATTTTTTAATTTACTCAAAAGCTAATCGAAGTATTATTTTAATATATTTTTTTTTAATACATGTAAACTGTGAAAGATCGATGATGATCCCTACCGGGAAGGTCGTTCGACCATTGTTGCCCTAAATGACATTAATGGGGCAATAAAATTTTATTAGTACACAAAGACGGTGCCTTTACAACGCTTTTTTGACGACCATGTAATTGCTCAATTTTTTATTAAACTTAGCTTTTTCCGCACATTCTGGTATCTCACTTAATAAAAAGAAAATCTTACGCTTGGGAAGTAAAAAGTGTTTGATTCACTTGAAGTCTTAATATGAAGCGAATTTTAAAGTCTATTGATCAAAACTTTGTAATCTAATTATTTTGGGAAACTTTGGAAGATTGAGAAGTTTTAAACAACCTCCAGCCGTAACTGGTTCCATAAATTAAATATAAATATAAATGTCAACCACTCAGTAGTGCTTAAGTGACCATATTAACATTTAATAATAATAATACCGTGTCGTGTTAACATAAAATAAATGTCATGCACTCAGAAGTAATTTAAGCTTCATTATTAAATTTAATAACAAATTGGTGTCGCTAGGATAATGTACAATTAAATTGATTTATGAAAACGATATGTAAACGCCAGTTTACTTTGTTTATTTTTTGTGAATTTCTGGAAATTCCTGCAGTAAATTAATTAAAGGTTAACAGAAATTCTTTACTGCTGAAATAATCTGGCAACAAATACTTTTAGAAATTTCATTGATCAGGAGAGAAATTAATAGATTGAAATTCTGATGAACTACCTAATTATCAAAGGGCGGATTTATAATATGCACAAATATTAATGTCAAAAGAGGCGTGTCTGGAAAATGGCGTACGTTATGTACGGGGGTTTCGGGAGTCCCAAAAAAATAATAAAAACATTTTATTTTGGCTTTTGTTCTTAATATACATAGTATTTTTTAAACACGATACTCAAAAACTTGTTTTTAATTTCGTGTAAAGAAATCAGTATTTTGCATTTAAGCTCCGCCCCCTTGGTTCACGGCGAATAAAAAAAATCATCACAATTGAGATAGGGCGGGTGGGCGGGCTTACATTTTACCTTTTTGTTTTAATGTGTGTAGACTTCTTTCCGCAACAATAAACTTGAAACATGTTTAAAATGGAAAATGTGTACAAAAAATTATCGAATCCATATTTCCTTGCAAAAATGTACCATTTTAACCATGTTTTACGTTTCTTGTGAAAAAATGGCTATGTATATTAAGAAAAAAAAGGCAAAATATAAGCCCCGCCCACCCGCCCTATCTCAATTCTGATGATTTTTTTTTATTCGTCGTAAGCCGAGGGGCGGAGCGTAATTGCAAAATCGATATTTCCCTATACAAATTTACCATTTTAAATATCTTAAGTTTCTACGAATAAAAAAATCATCACAATTGAGATGGGGTGGGTGGGCGGGGTTTATATTTCGTCTTTTTTCTGAATATACTTAGTATTCTTTGAACAACACGATACTCAAAGAATGTTTTTAGTTTTTCGTAAAGAAGTAAGTGTTTTGCAGTTGAGCTCCGCCCCCTTGGTTCACGGCGAATAAAAAAATCATCACAATTGAGATCGGGCGGGTGGGCGGGCTTACATTTTGCCATTTTGTTTTAATATGTGTAGACTTCTTTTCGCAACAAGAAACTTAAAACATGTTTTAAATGGAAAATTTGTATAAGGAATTATCGAATCCATATCTCCTTGCAAAAATGTACCATTTTAACCATGTTGTAAATTTCTTGTTGTGAAAAGATGGCTATATGATTAATAATGATTAATAAATAAAAAAAACATTTAATAAGACATTTATAAATTATAAACAAAAACAAAACCAACAAAAGAAAAATCCATTAAAGCATTAGCAACTAAACAAAAGAGAAGATGCTCAAAATTACTGCATATACGAGAGAAAAAAGAGGGTGGGTGGATGGGGCTAGTAGCTACTGAGATAAGACTGATTTTGGCCAATGAGATCCTTCTAAGAAAGTAGAAGGCGGGTGGGCGGGGCTAGTATCTGCTAAGACAAAACTGATTTATCAAATAACATACCCTGCAAGAAAAGAGGGTGGGTGGGCGGGCCTAGTAGCTACTGTGATAAGACTGATTTTGGCTAACGAGGTCCTTCTAAAAAAGTAGAGGGCGGGTGGGCGGGGTTAGTAACTGCTAAATTAAGATCGATTTTGGCAAATAACAAACCCTATAAAAAAAGAGAGGGTGGCTGAGTGGGGCTAGTAGCTGTCAAGATAACTGATTTTGGCAAATGAGATACCCTCTATAAATAGAGAGGGCGGGTGGGCCGGGCTAGTATTTGCTAAGACAAAACTGATTTGTTAAATAACCTACCCTGTAAGAAAATAGGGTGGGTGGGCGGGGCTAGTAGCTACTGAGATAAGACTGATTTTGGGTAATGACATCCTTCTAAGAAAGTATAGAGCGGGTGGGCGGGATTAGTATCTGCTAAGATAACAGTGATTTTAGCAAATGACGTATCCTTCAAGAAATTTAATTAAATTATTATAAGAAAAGACACTAAAGGTCCCAAAGAACTTTAAAAGTTTTTCCAAACAGGAATATCTAGAACCTCAAGATTGTTTTACATTTTCAAAAAAAAACGGGGTTCCAAAATTAACTCATTACAAGTTAGAATTTTTCAAACATAGAACACCAAAGTCCCCTAAAATTGTTTTAAATTAAAAAAAAAACACTGCGGCGCTCAAGACTTTCAAATTCATAAAAAATTATACACTAAAAGCTCAAAAGATTTTTTCAAGTTCATCCAGCAACAAAACACCAGGGGACTTAAAAATAACTGCGAACATTTTAAACGTGGGATTTTGAAAACTTTGACAATTTTTAAAACGTCAAACATTTTTAACTGTTCGCTCGATTTTTGCTGATTTGTACCTTCGTTTTATACAGGGCTTTTATAAATGATTCTAAGGGCGTAGTTAGCCATGGATTTCAAAAAACCCGCTTCGCTGAAATTACGCCCGTGATTATGCCTCATTATGACAGTTCTCACTTGTCACATTAATGTCTAATGTCATTTGTAACCAGATCTCCGTACAGTTAAATGTGAGAGGCGGCACGTTTACATGACCTACTACGACCCTATAATCATTTATAGAAACCCTGTATCAGGTAAACATTGTTGTCAAATGGAATTTTATCAAATTATTACAAAAACAACAAAACTATATCTTTGTACATATTCTAACTGAAATGGTAATTAAACATGGCCATAGGTGAGAGAAATATGAAGTATATTACTAGTTGTGATAATGAATGGGTTGTTTAGTTGTTAAACGTAGCAAAAGAACCAATTTTAAAATCATTATAACTCCACCAAAATGTGAGAAGTATTTTTTTTTATTATTTTTCCCAGACTCACCAGTTGATTGTTAAGATAATCCGCCATTTTCCAGACACCCGGTATATGCAAAAAATGTCTTCGAAATTGCGCAACTTTTGCTAAATATGCACATACGCAATTTACCTCCGGGGACTAGGAAAGAAAGAACAATAAAATACAAACAAAAAACACAATAAATGTCTATAATTATTAGTAATTACAGCTATTACGTACAACATATTTTTACACAAAGCATAAATATGCTATAAATTACCTATTTTTTCGTCATTACAATTAACAATCAGAGTTTTTATTATATTTTTTTTTATTTCAACACAAAAACAATTTTACAGTCATATTAAAAAATATGCAATATAAATTTTAAAAAAAAACGCACTTACCGTTTTCCCACATGCTTTGCAGAAAACATTTTCGTCGTTTAAAATAAGTACAGATAAATCTTTTATCCATGAATTTATTAAAGTTGTTTCTACTGTGGGCATTTTTCGCAAAATTTATTTTTACCGGCTTTCTTAAATGTCTATGAATGAATTAGGATTAAAAAATAGAAAAATCCAAATATCTGTTCAAATATTCTTAGGAAATTCTTCAGTACGTCGAGATTTACTGAAAACTCGGGTGCGAAATTTTTCATTGTTATCAAACTTTACTATACTTTTTTTGTAAGGCAACTTGTTAGAACAAAAAGCAGTGTGTAGAAAAAGTACCCTATTTCTTTTTTTGTGATAAGAATATAGTTTTGACGTTTGATGTTTTATTCTAACGAAAGCTAGTTACTTCGGTACAAAATTGTACAGTTTCTGACCACAAAAATTTTATTTTTGAATTAATTTCACATAAATTGAAGTGAATCTGCATCATGTCGATTGAACTTAACCGTGTGAACATTACGTTAGCTTCAACTACCAGCTATTTATGTGTTTACTCAAGTTTAGATGTATTTTCTAATGAGCAAAATATCAACGGTAATGTGTTTGTTTTGAAAGAGTTCAACTACTGGTAACGATGGTAATATAATTATGTTGTTCTAAAATCTGTATGCTTTATGACTCAAAATCCGAAATTACAGACACTAAATACACGTGTGTTAGCTCTAGAATTTCTTTGCTTGGGTACCCATTTCGTGCGAACAATACATAATATATTACTTGTTACAGTACACAATTCGATTCAGCAAGAAAAACTAGAGTTATGTTCACAAAGAATCACGTAAAACACGTTTGGTATGGCATATACCATTGACCCAAAGCATGCAAGAAGACTTATTTTGCAGTACAATTATTAATAACTTCAATTGTGGCGCTAGTAGTTCAATACTCAACCAAAGAACGGTTTAAATAGCTCGATTTTTTACTTCCAGTATGGTCAAAATATGATCAGACCCAGCCTCTACCACAAATGCAGTCGAGGCTCCCATTCTTCAGACACGAGTTCGGCCTACAGCGGCTCAGACACCATGGCCTCAAACCATTCGGAACTCGACGGAGACGACATCGACTTCACTGGCTTGGTCGAGAGCATAGTGGACAGCGATGAAGAAGACGACTTGGCCGAAAGCATGGACGTAAGTTTCAGTCGCCTCAAACCGACTCGAATGATTAATTTTTTGGCAGAGTTTGACAGTAAGGGACCGAGTGCGTGACTGCCTCGAGAAAGAACCTCAAGAACGTACAGAAGACGACATCGAGGCGTTGTTGGAGTTCACCCAGCACCTGAAGGCCTTCACCAACATGACTTTGGCTGTGAGAAGGGCGTTGTGTGCTGTTATGGTGTTCGCGGTGGTGGATAAAGCTGGAACGACGGTGATGAACGACGGCGAGGAGTTGGATTCGTGGTCGGTGGTGGTTAATGGGTGTGTGGAGGTGATAATTCCGGGGGAAGAAAGTCAAGCGTTGACCACGGGGGAGGCGTTCGGGATTTTGCCTACCATGGAGAAGTTGTATCATAAAGGGATTATGGTTACCAAGTGTGATGACTGCCAATTTGTTTGTATTACACAGTCGGATTACTACAGGTGAGGGGGAGTTAAAAAATAACGCGTAGAGCGGAGAGTAACTTGAGCATAATGACCCGAATTTTGAGCGTGTTGATGTTTTTATTAATCGAGGTGTAAATAAGTATGGCAGACATTAAAATGTTGTTTATCGAGTAGCCTTGCTTTGGATTATCTGTTTGTGTTTTTCATTGAGATGTTGATAAGATAAGGGTAGAGGGGTGTACGTAAACAGTCTCCTACTTCTGGATGGACCCATTTGTTGTTAAATTTTAGTAGGTGCAGACTGGGTTTGTAAGTAAATTATAAAATAGTGATAAAGTGATTCATGAATCTATATATATTTTTGTGTGTTATCATACAAAACAGTCCGTTGAACTAATTTAAAAGTATCATTTTTTATTGATGTGGGTTCAAATTCGTGTTTTTTTATTTACGAGCGTAAGGTAAGGAAGTATTCTAATCGAATCCATCGGGCGATAGGCTAGTTTTATGTTTTCTTGACGTTTCATGACCTCTAGGGCACGAAAAACTAGCTCTCCCGTTTCCGTCTGTCTGCCGTCAGTTCGGATTTTGAATAGACATATGATCTCCGAAACTATTGGACCTATTGTCAAATTTTATATGTGTATTAGGATTAGCGTGTAGATACGAGTACTAAAACGCTAACAAAAATTTGGGTAATGATCAAAAATTTACGTTGGTAAATTTTATTTAAATTTTATAAAATTAGACGCTCCTGCACTGTGGTTTATGAATCCGTGTTGAAAAATCAAAATTGTATAACATTTTACAGTTTAATATTGAAACTGTAAAACCCAATGCTCTGAAATCTTGCAAACGTTTTAAGGTTATCGCAAGAATGGTAAATCGTTAATCAAAATTTCTTGCTTTATCATCCCCCTAAATATTTACGTCATTTTCCCGAATTCCTTAAATTTTATAGAATCACATGCATGTGTGATTCATGAATTGGTGTTGAGATTTTATTCTAGACGTCCAAATTTTTGGGGAAAAAATCAAAATTGTATAATATTTTAAAATTTAACTTTGAAATTTCAAACCTACTGCTCTGAAATCATAAACGGTTTGAGGTAATAGGAAGAATCTTTCGATTTTAGATTTTTCAAACATTTGATTCGCCGAATTTTAGATTTTCGGTTTCCGATTTTCGATTTTTCAACTTTTTGAATTTTTGATCACTCGAATTTCAATTGCTCGATGGTTTTTTGGAAATTCGGCTTTTGGATGTTAGAATTTTAAGGTTTTTTGCTTTTAATTTTTTCAACTTTTCGTTTTTTCAATTTTCTATTTTTCGGATATCTGATTATCGAAATTTCGAATATTGGATTTTTCGATATCCGAATTTTTCGATTTTTTTTTTATTTCGATTTCTTTTTACACTTTTAGATTTCTCGACTTTCGATGTTTCCTTTTTTCTATATTTCGATTTTTGGGTTTTTCATTTTGTAGATTTTCGAATTTTCGGTTTCCCGACTTTTCAGATTTTAATTTTTCGAACATATGATTAATCGAATTTTCGATTTTTCGACATTGGATTTTTCGAAATTTTGAATTTTCGATTTTTTCAAATTTTCAATTTTTCAATTGTCCATTTTTCAAATTTTCTATTTTCTATTTTCCAAATTTTGATCTTTGGATATTTGAATTTTAATTTTTTTAATTGCGATTTCTTGATTTTTCCATTTTTCTACTTTTCGACCTTCGATTTTTCGTTTTTTCTAAATTGCGATTTTTGTATTTTTCGAAATATTGATTTCCGATTTATTATTTTTCGGTTTTTGGATTTTTAAATTTTCAAATTTTCGGTTTTCCGATTTGGCGACTTTTTGTTTTTTCGAATACAATGAATTATCAATTTTTCGAAATTTCGATTTTGATTTTTTAAATTTTGCATTTTCCAATTTTGCCATTCTTCATTTTTTAGGCTTTTCAATTTTTTTTAATTGATGATATTTCAATATTTAAATTTTCAATTTGTTTTTATTTTTCAATTTCTCGAATTATTTTCAATTTTTCCATTCAGTTTTTTGATTTTCAAATTTTTGAATTTTCGGTTTTCTGATTTATCGGATGTTCGTTATTTCGAATATATATTTGATTCGTCGAATTGTTGAATTTCGATTTTTTTATTTTCGATTTTCCAAGTTTTTAGTTTTTGATTTTTCGATATTTGAATTTCCAATTTCTTTACTTTCGATTTCTCGATTTTTCTATTTTCATTTTTCGGGTTTCCGATTTCTTAATTTTAAAGTTTTGGATTTTTTGATATTTAGATTTTCAATTTTTCGACTTTCGATTTTTCGAAATTTCATTTTTTTTAATTTCGATTTCTCGATGTTTCCATTTTTTCATTTTTCGACTTTCGACATTGCGTTTTTTCTATATTCTTCTTGGATTTTTCGAAATCTTTGTTTTCGAATTTTTGATTTTTCGGTGTTTCCGTCTTTTGATTTTCGAGTTTTCGATGTTTCCATTTTTCGACTTTCGACATTGCGTTTTTTTATATTCTTCTTGGATTTTTCGAAATCTTCATTTTCGAATTTTTGATTTTTCGGTGTTTCGGTCTTTTGATTTTCGAGTTTTCGGTTTTTGCGATTTCTCGAATTATTTTCAATTTATTTTTCCATTCAGTTTTTTGATTTTCAAATTTTTGAATTTTTTGGTTTTCTGGTTCATCGAATTGTTGAATTTTCGATTTTTCGATATTCGAATTTTCAATTTCTTTATTTTCGATTTCTCGATTTTTCTAGTTTCATTTTTCGGCTTTCCAATTTTTAGATTTTTTGAATTTTCATTTTTTTTAATTTCGATTTCTCGATTTTTCCATTTTTCGACTTTCGACATTGCGTTTTTTCAATATTTTTCTTGGATTTTTCGAATTTTTGATTTTTCGGTGTTTCGGTCTTTTGTTTTTCGAGCTTTCGGTTTTTGCGATTTGTCGATGTTTGATTTTTTTTTTCGAATTATCAATTTTTACATTTTTCAGTTTCTAGACTTTTTGATTTCTTGAATTTTCAATTTTTCCGTTCTTCAGTTTTTCGATTTTTAATTTTCGGATTTTCGTTACTTCGAATACATCTTTGATTCATCTAATTATCGATTTTTCAATTTTTCGGTTTTAATCGACTTCTGATATTTCGTTTTTTCTATATTTCAATTCTTGGATTTCTCAATTTTTAGATAATCGAATTTTCGATTTCCCGATTTTTCTATATTTCCCTTCTTGGATTTTTCGAAATCTTCGTTTTCGGTTTTTCGATATTTTGATTGTCGAATTTTCGGTTTTTCTGATTTAGCGAATTTCGTTTTTTCGAATACATATTTGAGTCATTGAATTTTCAATTTTTCCATTCTTCAAATTTTAGACTTCTCATTTTTTTTATTTTTCGATATTTGAATTTCCAGTTTTTTTTTACTTATAGATTTTCAGTTTTTCCATTCTTCAGTTTTTCGATTTTTCAATTTTTTTACTTTTCGATTTTGATTTCTCGAATTTTCGATTTTAAATACCCTTAATGTTCTCTTTCTTTATACTTTTTGAAACTTAGATTTTTTAATTTTTAGATTTTTCAGTTTCTAGACTTTTAATTTTTTTTTACTTTTCCATTTCACGATTTTCAATTTTTCCATTCTTCAGTTTTTGGATTTTTCAAATGTCTTTAATTTTCGAAATTTCGATTTTTCGGAGTTGTTATTTACGCCACTGGTTTTTACTTTATAGAGGTTATCACAAAACAAAAATCGTAACATCAAAGTTTATAATTTTTCAAAGGGGCGGGATTTATTAGGCTTTACTTAGGGCGAGGGAAGTTCTATCGAAATAATCTTCTACTAATTTTTCTGGTTTAATATTGTCAAAAATACTTCAAGTCAAATTTCATAATTTATCATGAACATGCAATATTTCCTAAATTTGGGGTATCAAATAGAGCTTAGATCTTTTTAACACAAAAGTTACTTTCCGTTCGAAAACCGTAGATACTGACTTCAACTATACCTAGTTGAAACAATAGGAGTGTAAACACATGGTATAACGAGCGTTTTAATTATTTTTGCCAGAATATTGCATCAAGGCGAAGAAAACACCCGCCGCCACGAAGAAAACGGCAAAGTCGTCATGGTGACAGAACTCCGCGGCTCTATGGAACCCAGCAGTAATCGAAGAGGTCACGTGGTAATTCGAGCCACTCCAGAACGCTTAATGCTGCAACTCGTCGAAGAAAATTCGCTCACTGACCCCACATACGTCGAAGATTTTCTCTTAACCCATCGAACGTTCATCTCAAGTCCACTGCACGTAGCCAACCAACTTCTAGAGTGGTTTAAAGATCCAGATGTTCGAGACAGAGTAACCAGAGTAGTGTTATTATGGGTCAACAACCATTTCACCGACTTCGAAACCGACCCTGACATGATCGATTTCTTGGAGACATTCGAACAAGGATTAGAAAACGAAAAAATGAGCGGACAACTGCGGCTTCTCAATATCGCTTGTGCGGCGAAGGCGAGACTTCGAAACGTCGTTTTGGCCAGATCGAGTCGCGAAGAACCCTTGAATTTCCAAATTTTGGGCGGGTTTGAGAGGAATTTCGGAATTTTTATCTCGAAAGTTGATAAGAAGACGAAAGCCGAGGACGTGGGGTTGAAGAGGGGTGATCAAATTATAGAGGTATAGGTAGGTGTCTGGGTTTTTGAACACGTGACGAATTGAACATTTTCAGGTTAACGGACAAAGCTTTGAGCATGTGAGTCATGCCAAAGCGCTCGAAATTCTCAGAGGAACTACACATCTCAGTATCACGGTTAAATCGAATCTTCTACACTTTAAGGAAATGCTTAACACTCCAGATAATTCTCCACGACCAAGAAGTCGAAAAGTATCGGAAATTTCGAAGTTGCAACCCGATCCTAGAGCCAGGCTTTCAAGTGTGGATGGAAACCTGATTCTCAGTAACGAGTCGCCGTGTTCACAACCTGTAACAATCGGGAGTCCACAGAAGGAGAATAAGAAACCCAGTTTCATGACTTTGGGACCCAAAAGGCGGTTGCAGAAGGCGCTGATGAAGATGAATATTTTACCCAAGAATATCATCAAGTAATTTGGATAAATTTTGGAACTATATTAAACTAAGAGCGGTTAGTTTTAGTGTTGGAACCGATCAGGTGGATAATTTTAATGCTCCGAGCAATCTGGGGTCGAATTTGTATCAGTCCCAAAGCAATCCTGATTTGATGTCGATTTGCTACGACGATCTCAGGTGCACCGACTATCCAGAACATGTTCTCAAGGTAACATCACTAAAAGTTTTAGTGGCACCCACATAAAATTTTATTGCTGACAGTGAGACGATCAAAAATAGAACGCGAAGGTGTTGTTTATGGTGTTCCGAAAGTTATCGAAACTGACTTAAACTGCGTTTTCTGCAATAAAATTTTATGCGGGTGCAAACCTAACCTTCTTGTAATATTTTTAATGGTTGTTTACGCCGTTTGTATAGGTGTACAAACCCGATCAAAGTTACAAATATCTACTGGTCCACAAAGAGACCACCGCTCACGAAGTCGTGATGTTGGCCCTCCAAGAGTTCGGCATCACCGATCCTAGTAGCAACTACAGTCTGTGTGAAGTGAGCGTCACGGACACCCAGACGATCAAGCAGCGCCGCCTACCTGATCAACTTCAAAATTTGGCTGAAAGAATCGGACTTAACAGTCGCTATTACCTGAAAACAAACGGAATCACCGAAACTTTAGTACCTGACGAACTCGCTCCTGAATTAGTTAGAGAGAGCGCCGTTCATTTCTTGCAGCTGAATGCCGTAGAGGTCGCGATTCAGCTAACCTTGCAAGATTTTAGCATTTTTAGACAGATAGAACCGACTGAGTATATCGACGAGTTGTTTGAACTTAAGTCGAAGTATGGGACGCCTATGTTGGAACAGTTCGCCGCGTTGGTTAATAAGGAGATGTTCTGGGTTGTGACGGAAGTGTGCAGTGAGCACAATCCGGTGAGGAGAATGAAAATTATTAAGCAATTTATTAAAGTAGCAAGTAAGTGATTGGTGGTAGTTTTCGTAGCAGGTACTAATTGGTTTTTTGTTACTCAGGGCAGTGTAAAGAGTGCAAGAATTTTAATTCCATGTTTGCTATTATAAGTGGTTTAGGGCATGGTGCAGTATCAAGATTGAGACAGAGCTGGGATAAGCTGCCAGGGAAGTACCAAAGGGTATTTTCAGATCTGCAACAGCTAATGGACCCTTCAAGAAACATGAGCAAGTACCGACAACTCGTCAGTGCTGAGCAAAGTCAACCGCCTATAGTAAGTACTTGCTATTTTTTGATCAACTAGTGTATGCAAGACGAAGTTCATCTTAAAATAAAGTAATCAGAAAGTGGAAAAGCAACTTCGTCCTGCAAGATCATAATTCATACCCCGCAGTTACAACATGTAGTTGACATTTGCGATTTTATTTTTAGACATATCTGGTACTTTCTCATACTGTAAGTTCTGTGTACCCAACCCTCATTTTTTGAAATTTCGACTTTCGACAATTTTTACAATTTATTACGTCTACCACAATGAGAGAATTTGTTGATTGCCTCAATCCAGTACCGACTTCACGTCGAAGTACTGCCAGCGATAAGTACTCCAAGAAAGTTTAAATTCAATGTTCCACACCGTTTGCCTCCTCTCGCCCGACCCCCCCACGCATATTTTATTATCTGTGCTACAAATTCCCTCATCATTTTTATCACTCTTTTCTCCCACATTTTACAGCATGCTTCTTGGCCACTCACTCTCGCGCACATTTTTCTAATCCACCACTTTTGCTACAGATCCCCTTTTATCCCGTGGTCAAAAAAGACCTCACCTTCATCCACCTGGGCAACGATTCACAAGTTGAGGGCCTAGTCAACTTCGAGAAGCTCCGAATGATCGCGAAAGAAGTGCGATCGTTGAGCAACATGTGTAGTAGTCCGTACGATCTCTTGACGATGTTGGAGTTGGGCGGGCAGCCGGCGAGCAACGCCATGGTCGCGCTCAACCAGCTGACAACGGCGTCGTCGCAGCACCATCCGCAGGGTCAGACGACTGTGAAGAGGAGGAAAAAGTCGACGGCGGCGCCCAATCCGAAGAAGATGTTCGAGGAGTCGCAGATGGTGAGGAGGGTCAAGGCGTACTTGAATAATTTGCACGTCGTGACGGACGAAGTGAAACTGCACGAGATGTCGTTGGAGTGTGAAGCGGCGTCGGGTAGCGGGTCGTCTGGACCGGGAAGTCAGAGGGGAAAGCGGCACGCGTCGCCGGCGCCGTCTACGACGAGTAGTACGAGTAGTACGAGTGATGAGAGAAAACCGACTGCCAAGTTTGGTGAGTTTTTTTCTTAATTCGGTGAAATTTGGGATTACTGGGACGGTGATGGTCTTAAAGGTTATGGATTTAATTGCGGACAGCCTGTATAATCTTGAAGTACATACTTGTTTAACTACTGTATAGTCTATACAAGATTACATCCTGATTTAGCGACGCATTAGTTCATTTGATTGAATTCCTACAAAGCTTAGTACGAAGTTTTACTGATCATGGGAATAAATATTTTTTTAAATAAATTTGATGAGTGAGCTTGAAAATATAACTATATATTTCATTTTGAAGACAGTACAGCTATACATGAACGTAGGAATAAATCAATGTTTGTAATTATTTTTCTTTTTACGATGGCGTTTGATTTTCTTTTGTCTGTTTAAAAATGTTGCATCCTAGGGAAATAAATACTTAAAAAATAAAGTAAACTTTGATGGTATCTAGAATTCAAAAATACAATTTTCTGCATTTTTCCGTGATTTTTTACTTTGACATTTAACTTGTGCATCAAAATTGTGAATATTATACAACACCAATCAAAATCTATACAGGGTGACTGAGTCAGTAAGTCCAAATCTCATAAATTATTATTAGAAGTAAAAGGAATCAAAGTTATACAGGTTTTTGGGGTGCATAACGTAAAATTATTTTCGACTATACAGTATTCTGTTTTTGACACAAAATACGACTCAGTTTTCTGGTGTTATGTATCCTGATTGACCTCAACTGGAACTTTACAATGTAATTTTTTATAAATTATAATTCTTTTTTTTCCGAACACTATATTTTTACACATTCCTATTGGCCTGTTTGTAGGGTTTATAAAAATAGTTTATTTTTGAAAACTCAATGCGTCTGCAATGTAAGGATTCACCAAAAAAATCGTAATGTTATTTTTTAGGCGAAAAAGATAAAAGGGAAACATAATCTTTTGTTATTTGAGCTCCATTTGAACGAAATATGACGGTACCAATTTTTCTAATCTCAAAACCACTTACATAATAGCAACAATTTTTCTGTATGGTCGCCAAAACAATGTTGTGTGTATCTCGTTAAAAAAAAAGTTCGTCTTTTTGGTCTTGACACACAAATTTTAATACACAGTATTTATAAAAGAAAATCTAGAACGTTACAATTTTTGATATATCAATATTTGGTTCTGCAAATGGAACATCCTGTATTTTATTACTACGTCTTACTGTATTTTTTTACTTTCTTAAAATATGTTCGTGTCTCCCAAAAGAGTCAAAAATCGCAGTAACTATCAACTTTAAATATAGAAAATACTGAATAGAAAAGTTACAGAACAATAAACAGAAAAAAATGCAAAAATTTGGAAAAACTGGTCGATATTTGAAAATTGTAATTAAAAAAATTAAACGTATGTTAAGACTTTATTTAGAGCACAACCAAGCGCGTGCAGTTATTTATCTCTCCACAAAATCCTGTAATGCAGATTTTAAAAATAACCATATTGCGATTTTTTTTATGAAGCCTTCCATTACTAAAAATGTTTCAGAAAATTGGAAGAACGTATCATCGGAATTTCAAAAATAAATGTGGTTATAAAGCCGAAGAACAGATCAATCAGAATTTGCAAAAGTATGGAGGGTGTAATAAATACAAAAACCAAATGTGTTGCGCCTTAAATACGAAACACCCTATAGTTAAGAATTATTCTAGTGCATGGTACTCCAAGAACTGCACAAATTTAGTTTTTGTCATTTTTGTATTTCTAATAATGAAGTGTCGTTGAGAGTTCGCTTGGTGGCTCACCCTGTATATTCTGTTATTTAAATTCCGATGCAACGGCATCAAGTTATTTCAATTTTCTTCAAAATATTCAAGTTCATGCGCAGATAAACAAAGTTTGCACTTGGTCGTACTAATAAAATTGAGCCTTAACGTACAGAGTGTTTATAAAATATTATAATTTTCAAGTGCCCGGATCGGGTCAGCTCAGGTCCATTATGAAATGTTATGACCCGATCTAACCCGACCTGAACCGATCCACGTGTGCTGATTGGTCGGCTCAGATCGGGTCGGACTGATCCGTGCATTCTAGGACTACGATATACAGGTTGCTAAAAAGTATGGATACAGCTAAATATTTCCAGAGCGGTTTACTAGAACTCATTGAAATTTCGTATATAAGTAAAAGTATTTAAACTCTATCCTCTGAAATGTGATTGAAATTTCCAACAACATTTGTTTTGGAGATACAAGGCTAAATAATTGTTTTTTTGTGGTAGGAAGGGTCGAACTTAATTTTTTTTAAATCGTTTTTTTTCTGCGTTCATGTCTTTCTTAATTTGCACTAAGAAATTAAAAAAAAAACGCAAATAATACAATTTTGATTTTTTTTTAATCTACCATTAACCTTGTTGATATAAAAATTAAATACAAGTTAATAGTAATTGTTAAAATAACAAATTTAAATGAAATAAAACCATTTTAATAAAAAACCTGAAACTTATTTTAATATTGATTTTTTCCACCTTTTACACTTTGTTACTTTACTAAATGCAATTTTTTTTTATTTTAATTTTGACCCCTCATGCCATTTAAAATAAAATGAAATGAGCCTTGAAAAACTAAAAGACTGAAAAATCAAGAACTTTTTTAATTTTTCATTTTTCAATTTTTAAAAATCAAAAAATTGAAAAATGATAGAAACACTGAAGAACCGAAAAATTGTCAAAAAAAAAATTTTTATAAATCGAGAAATAGAAAAAATCAACCGAAATATTGGAAAATCAAAATTTCAAAAGTTTTAATAGTCCAAAAACCTGAAAAACCGAAAAATCTAAAAGCGGGAAGTCAAAGAATAAAAAAATTGAAACTCAAAAATTTTAAAAATTGAAAAATTGAAATATCGAAAAATTGGAAAATAAAACAACCGAAAAGTCGAAAAACCGAGGACTCGAAAAATTGAAAAATTGAAATAGGCCAAAATCAAAAAGTAAAAATTGAAAAATCGAAAAATGGAGCAGTTGAACAATCAAAAGATCGAAATACTGCAATTTCGAGAAATTGAAAAAATGAAAAATCGAAACATTTTAAAAACGCAAAATTGTCAAACCGGCAAGTCGAAAAATCGAAACGTCGAGAACTCGAAACATTAAAAACTAAACAGTCTAAAATTTCAAAATTCGAAAACGGAAATATGGAAGAACTGAAAAATCGAAAAATCAAGAAATAGAAAAATCTAAAATTTTAAAGCTTGAAAATTTCCACAACTGAAATATCTAAAAATCTAACAATGGAAGAAACACTGAAGAATTGAAAAATTGAAAAATTTGAAAACTGACAAGTAAAAAAAAATGTTATAAATCGAGAAATCGAAAAAATCTACCGAAATATTGAAAAATCAAAATTTCAAAAGTTTTAATATTCGAAAAACCTGAAAAACCGAAAAATTTAAAAGCGGGAAGTCGAAAAATAAAAAAATCGAAACTCAAAAATTTTCAAAATTGAAAAATTAATGTATCGAAAAATTGGAAAATAAAAAAACCGAAAAGTCGAAAAACCGAGGACTCGAAAAATTGAAATACGCCAAAATCAAAAAGTAAAAAATTTAAAAATCGAAAAATGGAGCAGTTGAACAATGAAAAGATCGAAATACTGCAATTTCGAGAAATCGAAAAAATGAAAAATCGAAACATTTTAAAAACGCAAAAATATCAAACCGGCAAGTCGACAAATCGAAACATCGAGAACTCAAAACATTAAAAACTAAACAGTCTAAAATTTCAAAATTCGAAAACGGAAATATGGAAGAACTGAAAAATCGAAAAATCAAGAAATAGAAAAATCTTTAATTTAAAAATCGAAAAATTTAATAATCTGAATACATATTGAAAAATCCAAAACTGAAATATGGAAAAAGTGAAAAATGGAAGGGACATTGAAGAACCGAAAAATATAAAAATCGAAAAGTAATTGTAAAAGTAACACATTTAACTGAAATAAAACAATTTTAATAAAGAACTAAAGCTTATTTTTTTTTAGCATTTAGTGCAAATAAAGAAAGATTTCTGTAACATTACTGAATGTAGAAAAAATGTTTTTTTTTATATTAAATTTGACTCCTCGTGCTAGATCTTTTAAAAGAAATGTTGATGGAAATTTGAATAATATATCAGAGGATAGAATCCAAAAACTTATACTTTATACCAAATTGTAATGGGTTGTAATAAACCGTTCTGGAAATACTTAGCTGTAGGCATAGTTTTTAGCAACCCTATGTGTATATTGTGATCACTCCACTAAGTATGATCTGACTTGACTTAGCGGGACCTGACTTGACCTAGCCGTGAGCTGAGTTGGTATAACCTGACAGCCTGCCCTGACTTAGTGTGACCTGGCATAGCTGACTTAACTTACTTCGACAAGGCTTGGTGTGACCTGACTTAGTGAGACTTGACGTAGCGTGTCTTGACTTAATTTGACAAGACTCGGTGTGACCTGACTTAGCGTGTCCTGACTTAGCGTGGCCTGACTTAGCGTGGCCTGACTTAGCGTGGGCTGACTTAGCGTGGCCTGACTTTCCGCGACCTGACTCAGCGTGACCTGACTCAGCGTGACCTAACTTACTGTGAACTGACTTAATTTGACATGTGATCGAAAATTCTGAAATATTATAATTTTCAAATAATCATATTTGAAAACTATAATATTTTAGGAGTAGAAGTTTTTAATAAATACTCAGTATGGTAAGATTAATTTTTATCTATTCTACAATGCAGCGCCTACCCTTGTTTATTATATTAACAAAATATTAATCTTCAAATATTAAAAATAATCTCAATATAATTTTTTGTGCATTTAAAAAAAATCAAGAGACGTTGCACCTAATTTTAGAAATAAAATAAATATGTTCTTAAAACCTAGGAGGACACAAAGGCTATGTAAAATCATATGGAAATTACATTTAAAAAAGGCTATGTTGTACATTCAGCCTTAAAAACAACATTGTCTTGAACAGAAAATTTTAATTTTAATTTATGTTGCTCTAGGAACCGTACAACTCTGATCTTTGACTTTATCCTCCTTTAATATTAATTGAATTAGATATCGAAAAGCGCCCGCATTGATTTTTCTATTAAAAAAAAATAAATAAATAAAAAGTGACATTACAAAAATTAAATAAATTTCATCTGAAATATAGAACATGTCACTAACAATTACTAAATACAATTACTTTATCAAAAATGCGCTTAAGAAATCTTTTTCAACAATTAATTATTATTAAGTATCACATTTTTGGCTGTCTTTAAAGTCTTCATTAAAATTATTAATGTTAAGACAATTTATTTATGACGTTACAACTTGGGAAAAACGTTTTTTAATTTATTTTTGTAGCAATGTTTGTTTAAAATAACGATGTTCACTTTTCTGACATTGGATTACACTTTTTTATTATTAATTACTTTTCACTCATTAATTTTATTTTTATTTAAATGTTTTTTTGAAACGATTTAAGTTTGATTAATATAAACCTACAGCAGCAACAGTGCTAAAAGCAATGGGGACAAGAGACAAAAAATGGTATTTGTTTGTGTAGGTACAAATGTGGTATGTGACTATATGTAAAACGTTCATTCTATAGTATAGAATCTCAGATACTTCTGTATTATTTTTTGTTTTAACTTCCATTATTATTCGTTTTAAGTTATCTTCATTAATATGTAAAATTACTGATGTGTAAACGTATTTCAAATGTCAACTCTCCAGACTATATTGTCAGCTATCTCCAGTGAACACATTTTTGTTTACGTAAAACGCCAGCAGCATCTACACAAAATCGCTTTTACCAACGAATTGTTTTCACCGCACTGCACGTTTACTTTAAAAAGCGGACAACACTCCATCCTTCATTTAAAAACATCACCCTGCAAAATCGTGTGTACAAAAAACTAACATCCAAAAATTCGCCTTGTCATCACCATCTCACTGTGTTCGTTATGCATAGGCTCAGCATCTCCCCAGGCCGTCAGAAAACTGCTCTCCCTCTCCGAACCCAACAAAACGCGGCCACACCAACCCAGACAACTACCGACCCACGGCATCAGCACATCTCAAGCAAGCCCTGCAGTACGAAGGGCGCCTAGCGCTACCGGTAATACCTCTTTTCTATGTAATCACTCGTCCGGCTTAGTCATCTATCAATTTTGTTTTTGTATCATCTGAATTTTTGTTTCTCTCTTCATAATGCGCTTTTGTTCGGATTGCAGGTAGTTATTCGAGTTACGGATCACACAGTTCTAGTAGTTCGGGTGCGGGCGGCCGCGCCATGCATGAAAGATCGCATTCGGATACCCCTACACCTTTGCCTTCCGTTGCTCTTTCGGCTGAAAGCAGTAGTGTCACGTCGCTCAGTAACTTGCCCCTAAGAAAAACTGTTACTTCCGGTGCGTATCAAACCCGCCTGATTTGAAATTTTATCGTAGGAGTGATGTTGTGTTGACAGATTTGACAGTGCTTCGTTTGTGTGTTGCATGGAGCTGTCAGAAATGTCGAGTGGTCTAGGGAAAGCAGAGGTGTGTCAAATAAAAGTGCGGGTTGAAATTATTGAGAAAGTTTAGCTGGGGTGGCTTAGTTTCAGAGATAATTGCAATTAGCTTCTTATAGAAGAATTTGTACAAGTCAATGAGTCATTAAGACAGTGACTGAAAAACTGAGTTATCGGGTCTGAGGGTGCAATTTTTTCCTTTAGTTCGGTTCGTGAAGGAAAAACTCAGTTTTAGTACTGACCCAACTACTGAACCCAAAAAAATTGGGTGAAAGTTATTTCGACAGAATTTCCCGCGCTCCCGAAGTGCAGTCCATCAAATCTCGCAAAACCAGAGGCATAAATAAATAAAAAAAATCGAAAAATTAAAATATCCAAAAATGAAAAATGCAGAACTTGATAAGTTCCGAAAATTGATATATCAAATAACTGAAGAAAAGAAACATTGAGAAACCGAGAAAACGAAACATTTGAAATCGGACAATTGAAACATTTAAAAATCAAAAAACTAAAAAATTGAGAAGTCAAAAAATCGGAAAATTAAGTAAAAAAATCGAAAAATTCTAAAACTGAAATAACGAAAAATTGGAAATCGAACAATTGAAAAAACGAAAAAGTGGAAAAATCAGAAATCGAAATAGGCCAAAATCAAAAACTTAAAAAAAAATCGAAACATCGAAATCTTGATAAATCGAAATATTGAAAAATGAACAATTTTAAAAATCAGAAAATTAAAATTCAACTATGTAACTGAAAAATCGAAAAATCTAAAACTTTAAAATCAAAATATAAAATGTTGAAAAATGGAAGAAACACTGAAGAATCGAAATTTTGAAAAATTGGAAAACCGAAAAATCGAAAAGCCAACAAATTGAAATATGTAAGCCAAAATAGAAAAATTGAACATTGAAAAATCGAAAAATAAAGAAATTGAACAATTAAAAAATCGAAAACTGAAAAACAGGGAAATTTAAATCGAAGAATTGAAATATGGAAGAACCCGAAAAATGGATACATTGAAGGGGCCCAAAATCAAGAAGTTAAATATTTAAAATTTTAAAACTTAAAAAAAATCGATAAATTGTGAAAAATCAAAAAATCGAAATATTGAAAAATGAAAAAAAATTTTAATCGAAAAATTAAAATTGGACTAACTAAATCGAAGAATCGAAAAATTGAAAAATCCCAAAATTGAAATACGAAAAATTGAAAAATGGAAGAAACACTGAAGAATCGAAAGTTTGAAAAATTGGAAAACCGAAAAAACGAAAATTTTAAAAATCGAAATAAGCCAAAATCGAAAGGTTGAACATTGAAAGATCGAAAAATAAAGAAATTGAACAATCGAAAAATCGGAAAATTTAAAAAATGAAATATTGAAAATTCAAAATTTCAAGAATTTTAAAAATCGGCAACTGAAAAACCGAAAAATCTAAAACGGGGAAGTCGAAAAATCGAAACATCGAAAAACTGAACAATCGAAAATTTAAATAAAAATTTTCAATTTCGAAGAACTGAAAAATCGAAAAATCAAGAAGTCGGAAAATCTAAAATTTTAAAAATTGAAAAATTAAAATAGTGAAAAATTGAAAAACTGGAAAATCGAAAAATTGATAAATTTAAGTGGGCCAAAATCGAAAACTTAAAAAGTGAAAAATGCTTTTAAAAATCCCAAAACTGAGGTATCGAAAAAGTTCAGTTTTGAAGAGACATTGAAGATCCGAAAAATTTAAAAATCGAAAACTGAAACATAAAAAAACTGAGAAATCGAAAAATCGTAAAATTCGGATAAATCGAAATCCTGAAAAATTGAATATTTGAAAAACTGAAAATTCGAAAATGGCAAAAAATCGGGAAATCGAAGTACACACATATTGAAAAATTCCAAAACTGAAATAACGAAAAATTGGAAATCGAAAAACTGAAAAATCGAAACATCGAAAAACTGGAAAATTGAAAAGTGGAAAAATCGATAAACCGAGAAATCGAAAAATTGGGAAATCGAAATAGCCCAAAATCAAAAATTTAAAAATTTAAAATTAAAAAAAAATCCATAAATCAAAAAATTGAAACATCGAAATCTCGATAAATCCAAAATCCAAAAAATTTAAAAACTGAAATATTGAAAAATGAAGTTTTAAAAATCGAAAAATTAAAATTGGACTAACTCAAAAATCGAAAAATCAAGAAATCGAAAAATTGAAAAATTGGAAAACCGACAAATTGAAAAATCGAAAGCCAAAGTCGAAAAGTTAAACATTGAACGAACAATAAAAAAAATCGCAATTTCGATAATTCGGGGAATCGAAAAAATGAGAAATCGAAAAATTTAAAGACCGAAATATTGAAAAATTAAATTTTCAATAATTTTAAAAAGCGAAAACTGAAAAACCTAAACATCGAGAACTCGAAACAACGAAAAATTGAAATATCCAAGAAATCAAAGATCGAGAAATTTAAAATTTAAAAATTGAAAAATTAAAATAGCGAAAAATTCAAAATTGGAAGAAACACTGAAGGAACGAAAAATTGAAAAATTGGAAAATGGAAAAATCGAAAAACCGAGAACTCGGAAAATTGATAAATTTAAGTGGGCCAAAATCGAAAAGTTAAAAATTGAAAAATGCATTTAAAAAATCCCAAAACTGAAGTGTTGAAAAAGTTCACTTTTGAAGAGATCTTGAAGAACCGAAACATCAAGAAACTGAGAAATCAAAAAATCGTAAAATTTGGAAAAATCGAAAACCTGAAAAATCGAAAAATTGATAAACTGAAAATTCGAAAAATAAAAAATCGGAAAATCGAAGTACATACATATTGAAAAACCGAAAAATTGAAAACTTCCGAACCTGAAGTATCGAAAAACGGAAAAGTGGAAGAACACTTGAAAAATACAAACTTGAACATCGAAAAATTAAATTGAAAGATCGAAAAGTCGTAAAATCGAAGTGGAAAAACTGAAAAATCAAAAACCTGGAAGGAAAATCGAAAATTTGAATAATCGAAAAAGTGAAAAATTGAAGAGTTGTAGAGTTGAAAAACCGTAAACCTAAAACATAAGAAAATTGAGAAAACGAAAAATGAAAAAAGTTGAAAAACCGAGAAATCAAAAAGCCGAAACATCGAAATATTGAGAAATCGAAAAATATTTATATAGTTATATCTACAATTGTAATTTTTTTCCGAAAAATCTCGATGCCGAAGATAAAAATTCAACATGGAATCATAAACCACAAATGGAGGAGTACGTTGTTTTCTACAATTTAAATAAAATTTATTATTGTATAATTTAAAAATGACGTTATTCCATTGTTGGTGAGATTGAGGGACAAATTTTACCATGTAGATGGTATTCCTAACATACATACAAAATTTCATAACAAACAATCGGTCCAGTAGTTTCAGAGATTATATGCCTACTATTTTTTCGCAATCTAGGGGTCATGAAACGTCGAGAAAACATGAAAACAAAAAATCTGTCTACTCCGATTGCACGGTTACCTCTCTATCTAAAGCGTTTTACGTTGTTATCAAGGGTTTATTTTTACTGTTCACATAAGTTCTAATTGCAGTTATATTTAAAATTAAGCATTATGGTACAATTTAGTGGAACACTTTTTAGAGTATTGGGATTTCATCCGAAATTATTAGTTCCAATTTTTGGTAGCCAGTTTTTATCAAAAGTGGCAACAGTAAAAATTTAAGCTTTCTTTTCGTAATTTTTTAAATTGTTATGTGAAGTGGCTTAAGGAAATTCGAATCTTTGTTAAAACTCTCATGTTTAATTTAATAGTACTATATGAATGAAAGAAAAGTCGTATGGGAGTCTATGAAATTTATTTTTATTGTTTTAAAAATGCATATGGTATATGGAAGGGGATCCATTTTAATTATTATCTTCAAAATTTTTTTTTACAATAAGCTATCATACGAGTGCATTTGATAACAAAATGAAAACTTTTTTATGCTTTACATCATATCAGCTTGTTCAAAGAAATCATTAAATACGTTTTTTCAAAATTTAAACGACATCATTGGTTAAAGAAAGATTTGAATTCAGTTGCCAAGTGTGTCATCTGTTTTCCCTAGACCACGTTCTCCATTCCATGTGAAAATCGCATCATTCATAAACCTATAATTGTTCACGAAAACCGTAAAATTTTTACATGGTTTGGCCTACAATAAGTGCCATGAATAAAACACTTGTAGCTTATGTTAGTTTTTGCATGCCTCAGTAGTGACAATATAAACAACTTAATAACGCAAAAACCCCGCTATAAATAACGCTACACATGTTTTATTCTTATTTAACGTACGTTTTTGTTTGGCATGTCGTTGCCACTGCCGTTGTAATTACATTGGTACTACATCTGACCTCTTGAATTTGGTGATGTAAATAAGGTAGATTAAATGCACGCACGCACTGACACACCCGACATGCACTGGACTGCACTAGTATGTTAGAACTTAGCGTTTACTCATAAAACGCAACATTTTTAACGTTTCCATATCACGCACATCCACATCGCATCGACTACCTTTGATCTTGAGCACGTTCATGAATGTAGGCATGTTTACACAGGTTCTGTAACTTCCTCAGACTCAGGTCACAGCACTATGAGTCATTGTACGACAAGTTCTGGTGAGGGCACAATTGGACTCACACACCCTTACCAACCTCGGTGCCCGAGTCCGCCACGGCACCCTCCACCTCTGCCAGGTATGTACAGACTCAAGTCTTCCACCATTTCTCATTTTTCCCGTGTGAATCGTTCTGTGGCAGATAGGAAGAGTGTGAACGCTGACACACCCACAGTTAAAATGTTCTAAAACTATAAGTATGCTTTTTGACAAATTAAGCTATATTTTGTACTTAAACAAAATGGGTATTAAAAATCACATCAAGTTGGCTTTGAAACTCGTAAATTTTGCCGCCTCGTTGTGATTGTGACTACTCCTCGTCTGTCACAAATGTCAATCATAACCTAACTTTCTTAGTGTAAGATTTTATTTACATTGTCAAATTAGTGTTGGGTTAAAGAAATAGCTGTATTGACTATTGGGACTTTGCTTTTTCTTGACAATTCGTTTGTGTTAGGGTTCAAATTCTTGTCCTGCCATGGAGCGGCTTGTGTGTCGTGTTTGACGTGTTGTTGTGCATGTTTTGGGTGCGTGTTGTGTGATGTTTTTTGTGTACTGTTTCTGTTCATCTTGTGTCGTTGGTGGTAGGCTGGTATCCCAATACCGGTGCTATGCCTCCTTGCCCCCATGCTGTGGCCGTTTTGCCCCCTTTACCCCCCGCTTTGCGCAATGGTAAGTTTGTAGAAATTGGACCGTAGACAGTATGTATATTGCTTTGCATTGTGTATGTTACCTGAAACGCACCGCTTACGACTTGGCACTCAGCTGATGGTTTTACGTAGTGCAGGAAAAATGTGGGAATTGTTGGCGAGGTCGCGATCTTTGGCTGAAGTTATTTTTAAGGATATTGTTTTGTTAGGAGATGTGGAACACTCGCCAGTGTTTGACACGGAGTTTACTTAGACGGAGTGGTTTGGTCAAGGTCACTGTGTTGACTCGGGGAAGGTGTTGTTAAAATGTTGAGACGCCTGGTAGAAGTTTATGACGACGATAAGAATCTAACTTTTGTTTTATAGATTTAAAGTATGTAAAAAGAAGTAGAGTTAATTGTACCATACATACAGGCTGTCCCATTGCTTAAAAAAAATTAATCATACTTATAAACCGTTCAGAATATTTTTAGACAAATATGGAGCATGAAAACTTAATTATTTTTTTCTAACCTTTCAAAAACAACTTAAATTTTTTGCATATACGAAATTGATTGACAGCCAAATTACTAGATTTACATGACCTACCTTTGTCTAAAAATATCGTAAACTTGTCGAATACTTTGAACACTAGATATATATCAAAAATAAGTTTTTGAATATAGACACCATGATATGTACTAGAAACGAAGTTTGTGTCCTTATTGATTTATTATTACATGTAGTAATTTTAATTATTATTAAAGAGTACAAGAACCATAACAAAGTAAAATAATCTCCAAAAAAAAAGCAGTAGCGCATGTAGTGGCTAATTAAATTTGCAAACAAAGTATGCTTGTGGTGTCTTTTAACTTATTTTCTGTGTAAAACTGGCTTACATTATTAAAATATGCTTAGGTAAAAATTTGTTATTGTCAGATAGAATTTTGTTATTATAAAGTTTGATTTATAAACATTCAACTATATTCTGATCATTTTTAAGGTATTGCTCGAAGATCACCTTGTAGAAAGAAAAAAGTAGACCCTACCTCACTTTTACAACCTGATATACCAGGTGTATACCGAAAGATAAAACCCGAGACAAATCACTAGAATTACAACAAACAGTAAGAACAACAATATAGCTGTATACCACTTGACATTGAGTCGCTTAAAGTTTAGTGTGTCAAAGTGATGTCTAACTAACCCACATAAAACAAAAAAAAAGTAGAAAACATGCACTCGGCGAGCGTTTTATCACTTCTCATCTTCACATTTAGGTACTAATCAATTAACACTTTCCGACCGGTCAGAAAATTATAGTGACTCACTTTAGTTTAGTTTTTTTCACTTAACCACCTCACAGTCGCACATCTTAAAACAAAAAGCACAATAGTGTCACCACACTTCATATTTCGACGTCGAGGTCGACATTTTGCTGACGTGATGTGCTAATAATTAGGTGCTGGCCGGAGGCAGCCCCCCGCATACAGCGTAGCAGCTCAAATGGCTCGGTTACATCGGTTAGGCCGTGCCCATTCCCACGAAGGTGTCACTCAGGGTTACCTGTACCATAACGATCCTGACACAGATCAGGGTATGTATAGAAAAATCCCACCTTAAAAAATTTGTCATTCACGTTTATAGATTTGACTGACTTATTGACTGGTGAATCTGACACTCTGATCATTATGGTCTGATTACTGACGTGACTTGACGTGACCTGACTTAGCCATACCTCATGCATTGTCATGTTCATACATCATACAGAAGAGTTGATGTGTAGGGATGGGATAATGGGACCGTTTTGTGATGATCGTAACGTTAATTAAGCTTGATGTGTGTCTAACGAACGCTAACTGACACAAGTGGTGACCAGGTTATTAGTCACGCTTCCGGTCTCGTACCGAGTAACTTTTTAATGGCGTACGCAACGAAACCAGCTTACAGCATCGCACGAGTTGAACCCGGTTCGTTTGTTGTCCGGGGTTGTGCGCAACCACCTGATGTGTTTGACGTTTTTGGATTGCTTGTGTTGCGCTTGAAGCACATGCTATAAAAACGCTTGTTTTCGTTTTCATGCACACGGTCGCCATTATCACATCATTTGTGTGTACTGTATGTTGATTCCTTGTTTTTCGATGCAGATGATGAAGAGACGCAAGTGTCGGCGGTTTGAGAAAATTCGAATCTTTATTCCAGTGATTTTTAAAGTATACATAGGTGTCGCATATCACCCTCAATGTCCTAATACTCATATCTAATAAGTGTCGTTCTGTATGTATGTACGTACACGATCTGTGCAAAAATGGAGGTACTGAGACGAAGACGCTTCGATTTAATTTATTTATTATTTATCGAATGATTTTTTAAGTGCGTTCCGTTGTCGCGTCTCCGTCTCTGTGGGAAGTACCTGATTATTTTTAATGTTTTGACATGCTACATTAGCTATTTGTATATTTTGGATATAATTATGGTGTTTTCTTTTTTAATTTTATAGTTTAGTTTAAAGAGATTTTTATACCGTGTACATAACATACCTTTGTAGTATTTAATCTTTTTTAAACAAATTTTATATTTCTGCAATGTTGATCAATCATTCCACTTAGTACTTTGAGACGTACTACTTTTCCATTTCGAGTACATGACGGAATTAGCATTTGTATTTTTCTTATTTAGACTGACGAGAACATGAACGTAAGATTCTATTAACAGTTGCAATTTTAATTTAGGTTTTGTGATTCAACTAGTCCTCAGTTTGTTTTTAAAGTGCGAGGAAAAGCGACGTTTGCCACTTCTGTGCACTATTTTTGTATTTAAGCGTATGTAGAAGAGTGAATGAAGGAAAAGGAGGTGTGGTGAACGTCGCTTTTTCGTCTCACTGAAATGATATTACAAATGTTATTAGTAATATGAATGTAATATATTTATAAGCTGAATGTATATCTGTATATTAGTGTACAAATTAAATTCATTCACAATAAATGTATGTAGATATGATTTTTCAGATTTTTTTAATTGTGGTTGTAATTTTTCTTCGACTCTATTCCGAATAAAAAATTCAATCTTGGGTCGTGTTTGATTGTGAAATCGTAAGGTACGTATGTCGTTAAATCGTGGCGCGGGTTATTTAAGGACCGCCAAAGCCAAGTTTGTTATTACTACAAACTCCATTCACTGAAAGGTAGGTATTTATATCTTTGTTTAGTTCGGCGTGAATACACATTTTTAGCATAACTTGAGGCAGTGTGCAGTAAGTTTTAACGTGGAAGGAACATTCCTTCAATATTTGTAATAATAATAAAATTAATTTTGCATCTTAAAAGGCACAGAAAAAAAAACCGGTATTACAAAGACGTAGTTATAACGGCTGAAGGGCAGTTATGAATCATTATGACCCCTTTGTAACACAGGATAGATTAATAGGGAGTATTACTATAGAGACAAAGAAAGAAAATAACATTCGAGACAGTAGTTTATAGTGCGTGTAATAATTACTTAGATAATTAATTAATATACGTCATTGAGATTAAAGTCTGGGCATATTAATTTCACTAATAATTCTAATGTATATTTAATAATTGTAGTTATAATAGGAATAATATTCAATAAAGTTTTCTATACAAGTTGACGAGTTTTTGTCAATTTAAGCAAACCCATATTCCCTCTTATCTCTCATTGCAATAGAAAAAAGGAATCTTAACAATAACTGTTCTGTTAGCACTTGCAAATTTTACTTTTACTAAATTTTAAATTTTTTGGACAGGGCTAGTATTTGCAAAAATAAGACTAATTTTGGCAAATGGCATCTTAAAAAAAATAGAGGGTAGGTGGGCGGGGCTAGTACTTTTAAAGACACGACTGAGTAATTTAAGTTTAGTCACTAGAATGAAGAGGGGGTAGGTGGGCGAGGCTATTATTTGCTTATAAAAGATTGTAAGAAAAAGTTAAACTTATTAGACTGTTGAAAAAGCTAAACTTAAAGCCCCGCCTACCTCCGTTCTCCATTTCTCTGACTTATTTATTGTAAAATGGAAATTGAATTGTGTTTTGACAAATGGTAGAATCCAGGATTTAAAACAAAGTAAAAAGTGGCCCCGCCCACCCACCCCTACTCTATTTTTATCACTCATTTTATTGGTTCTAAGATAAATAGAATCTAAGATTGCAATTTTACTTTTAATAAAATATATGTATTTTTTACTAAATTTTATTTTTTTATAACGACTTTGTCGTCAACCTTTACTTAAATAATAAAAACTGATGTAGACACATCAAGATGTAATTGTAAACGCCGCCTTTCATCTCCAGGCCAAGGAAATGATTTAGTAAGGTGGAGCTTGTGCGAATGGGAGGAGCATCAGCAATATTTTTTAAATGTGATTTTCACGTCTGGTATACTTATTTAACACCAGTTTAATACTTTCAAGATACTTTTTGTTTACAATTGATTTGTTTTCTCACCAACGGTTTAATGAATTTGCCTAAGATTCTAATAAAATAATAATCTCATTAATTAACAGTATTAAGAGAAGTTGCTACAATGAAGAGGGGGCGGGTGGGCGGGGCTATTGCTTACTTATAAAAGACTCGGTAAGGAAAAGTTAAATCTAGCCCCGCCCACCCACCCGTCCGTTCTCTTTTCTTTCTTTCTTCTGAAATAAGATTTTTTTTTCACAAGAAATTACTTTTTTATATAAAATGGTTACGATTAGCGCTTTTTTTACGTTTTTCACGTCTTAGATTCTATTAATTTCCACTCCCATTCGACAGAAGAATATAATTAGGCCCGCCCACCCACCCCTCCTCCGTTTCAGTGATTCATTTTATCTGATCGTAATGAGAGATGGACCTTGACAAATGACAGACCCTTTAATAAGAAAATAAAGGGTGTGTGTGTGATGCTAGTATAGTTTCGGAAATTTCATTCTACCTTGTAAAATTTTATTGACAACGAGACGGACAGTAGTACAACGGTAAGAAATAGCTCACACCAGTTTACCCGAATTTGTGAGAGATCATTTAGCAGGTATAAAATAATGGTAATTTTCGTTCGTGAGTAACGATGGTCTCCATCCGGACCTGGATTATTCTACTTTCTAACATCTGGGGATTACCGGCACGCGACAAATTTAAGTTGTAAATATCTCTGTCCGTCTTGATATTGCTAATAAAATTTGATAGGGTAGAATGAAATTTCCAAAATTATACCTACCAAGATAAGATCAATTTGGGCAAACAACACTCTCTAAGAAAATAGTGGGCGGGTGGGCGGGACTAGTACTTGGTAAGATAAGACTGAACAGTATTAAAAGTAGTCAATAGAATGAAGAGGGGGTGGGTGGGCGGGGCTACTACTTGCTGATAAGACTCTGCCCACCACCTTTCTCCATTTCAGTGACTTATATATTTTATTTACTGTAAAGTAGGAATTGAATTCTATTTCGAGAAGTCGTAGAATTGAAAATTTAAAACAAAATCTGAAGTGGTAAAACTCTTAACCAAAATTTGTTATTCCCATCAACAATAGTATGACGTTATCTCAAAATTTATATTAGTAAATGCCGTTTAAATTTTATAAAATAAGATACTGCTACTGCTGTAGTTTATGAATCAGTGGTGTGTTTTGATACAAGACATCAAATTTTTGGAAAAAAACAAAATTGTATAACATTTTCCAAATTAATTTTGTAACTGCGAAACCGGATGCTCTGAAATCATGGAAACGTTTTGAGGTTATCGCAAGGATGCTAAATCGTTAATCATTTTTTTTTTGTTTATGCCCCTTAAAAAATAATTACGTCATTTTACAGTTTTGACGAATAAATGTTTCTTAATTTTTATAGAATTACATACTCCCGTATGTATGATTTATGAACCCGTGTTGAGTTTTTTTTTACCCTAGACATAATAATAATAGTAGTTTATTTTCCCACAGACATTTAACGTCCTTATGGGAACAATACAAATATATGCGAACTTAATAATAATAGTAATAATAAAGGAAAAAAAATATAATAATAAGGTATGCTGTTACAAATAATAATAATAAATAAACAATAAAGATCCACATAATCAAATACTGACAGCTGAGATAATTGCTATTACTGATTGTAGTGCGTAAGAAGAATATTTTTAAATTTACACATCTAGATTTTTCAGAAAAAATAATATCTGTATAACAAACATTTTACAATATAACTTTGAAATTGCAAAACCGATTCGCAAAAAACTTTTTGGGAAAAAATTGAGTTCGCTTAGCTAATTAATTACTCTCCCTTTTGCGTTGAGGGACAAAATCAATCAAACTTCATCTTCTTTTAACCGAACGTGCTTAATAGTCGAATTCTTAGTATAAACATAAACAGTCGAAGTTAAGCTTGTACCTACTGAGAACTGGAGATATCTATTATTATGCGAGGGTGTTATTACACCACTGGTTTTTGCTTTTAGAGGTTACCACAGAACGAAAGTCGCAGAATCAGATTTTATAATTTTTCAAAGAAAAGGGTTTTGTCGGAATGGCAATTTTTTATTTTAAACTGTGACTCTTATGTGTATTTTTTATTGATTAATTCAAGAATGATTCACCTTATTTTTTTGAAAATTTGAGAATACTCTGATGTGGTGCCCGACTATATTTAATAATACTTAGTAAAATAAGAATTGTTTTACTATATCGTAGCTTGTGTATTCGTATATATTATACCACGGCATGAACAAAAATTCAGATCATCGATGATTTGTTTTTCCAAAAAGTTAAATCGTTGGAAAAATATTTTCATCGGACATGTGGGACATCGATGGAATGGCAGATTTTTGATCAAAATGTTGCAACGGTGCGTATGCCATACTAGTGCGTCTGATGCATATTCGTTTATATAGACCAGTTATACCTCAGTACTACTTTTTGTAGGTGTACGTTGCGGACAGAAGCACGTCGAGAGGGATTAGATAGTTTCATACCCGGCGGCGTCCCGAAATTCGGGTCCTTTGTTCCGAGATATTCGGACAGCGATAGCATAATGTCTGAAGCGGGCCCTTCAGCTGTTAAAAGAGAAAACGCAGCCCTGGAAGAGCCTGAGGTACTCAGGGAAGAGGATTTGTTTCGTATGTTGGAAGAATCTGATTTTTCTGACTGCGACGATGTGGACATTAAGGAGTCTTTATTGTTTAAAGAAGAATCGTCGTCTGATGAGGAAGGTAAGAAATCCTGGTACTTTTGTTGTAAAAAATAACCACAGATGTAACTTCCCCTTCAGATCCTTCACTGGATGTTGCTGACGATGTTTGGAGCAACACTTTTACGCCAATGAAGGACATAGAATTTCGAAAAACGCCAGGGTTGCTTATTGATGTTCCTGAGGACGCCAGTCCGTACCAGTATTTCCGATTGCTACTAGACGACGATTTGTTGCAACTGATCACTACTGAAACCAACAGATATGCTGAAAATTTGTTCTTTTCCAATATTAGTTTAGAACATGCACGAGTTACTCGTTGGAAGAATCTAACTAACAAAGAGCTATTACAATTTATTGGTCTGTTATTCCACATGGGCACAATCAAATGCAATGTATTGAAAGACTACTGGAAAACGCACCGGCTTTTTGGAATTCCGTCTTTTACACAATATATGAGTCGCGATCGTTTTCATTTGACTTTGCAATGCCTTCACTTTGCCGAAAATCCTAGTGAAGGAGAAAAAACACCAACGGATCGTTTATACAAGATTCGTCCGATACTGGACTACTTCCAAAATAAAATGTCATCTATATATTACCCGAATAAAAATTTGTCACTGGATGAGTCAATGCTTCTATGGAGGGGTAGTCTCGCTTTTCGACAGTACTATATCAAAAATAAAGAACATAAGTACGGGATAAAATTGTACATGCTGGCAGAATGTGAAGGTCTCGTAATGAACGTAATGGTTTATACGGACCAGTCGGATGAAACAGGAGGACATGCGGAAAAGGTTGTAATGACTCTAATGCGTAATTACCTAAATGCTGGCCACTCTGTGTTTATGGATAGCCTTTATAATAGCTACGGGTTAGCCAAAAAATTACTGGACGCAGATACGTATTGCACGGGTACTTTACGTGCAACCAGAAAGGGCGCTCCGAAAACAATCTTATCAAAAAAACTGCAAAAAGGACAAACGGTTGCAGCTTACAGGGACGGGGTCATGGTTGGAAAGTGGAAAGACTATACGGAGGTGTTGTACATATCTACCGAGTTTCGGAACTCTATAGTTGATGTCCCAAAAAAAAGGGGAAACCCAAAAGAGAAACCCTTACCTATCGCAGAATATAACAAATTTATGAGCGTTGTAGACCGCATGGACCAAATGATGTCTTACTATCCTACTATTCAAAAAACGCTTCGATGGTACAAAAAGCTCGGAATACACATATTCCAATTATTGTTGTTTAATTCGTACCTTCTATACAACAAATATTCCAAAAATCGCTTATCGTTCTACAAATTTCGACTAGCGGTTCTTGAGGAAATTCTTCCAGAGGTTCGTAAGACAAAACCATCAGACCAAAACCCCATCAACCACGAAGGCAATCATTTTCCTGAAAAAATTGGAACTCGAAACGAAGGTGGAAAAATTATGAGAAAACGCTGCAAAGTGTGCTGGATGAAAAGGATTCGAAGAGATTGTTCGTATCATTGTCCAAAATGCCCTGACGCACCGGGTTTGTGCATTGGACAGTGTTTTGAGCAATACCACAAAAACTGAATTTACTTCACCTATTTACTGTGCTTTAATTTCAAATAAAATTATACTTTTTTGAATTTTTGTATGATATCTTTCATTTTGATGGTATTTCGTTTGTCAGTTTCAAGGTAAGTACTTTTTTGCAATAATAATAATAATGATTTTGACCGTCACACTTCACATTTCTATTATATTTTTTACCCGGTTTTCACAAACTAATTTCAACATCTACTTCGGCAATGACAAAACCGCAAACATTAACCAGAAACCGTGTGTTAAATAATGCTTTAATTTCAGTTACTAAATAAATCAATTTGCTCATTCACATACAGATTCAATACGATCAAAATCACAATAAGCTGGTCTCGGAAACGCTGCGCTGTGAATAAATGTTCGAATTCAAGCCGCAAAAATGTTAATAAACCTGCAAGAAAATAATTATTTCAATTTCAAGGTCCCTTTTCTGAAATGGATCCACGTTTAAAATTAGTCTAAAAGTGTGCAACTGAAAAGTTACGCAGTTCTTATAAGGTAATACTTACAAACATCCAGAAACTTTGACAGAACGTGATAAAAAAAGGAGTGAAGCCTGAATAAGTGAATTTCCTGACACATGTTTTATAAATCTTAACATGAACTGTGAATTTACAAACAGTCAAACAAAAATAACACAACGTGTTGACGACATCGTCAAAATTTCACGAATTTGAAATGAGAAAACCATTAAAAAGTAATTATGTTTGTTGGAAGGAAACTGTGGTGTCAGTTTGATTAATTTGTGTTTAAGCAATTGTTATTTTAAGTAACTACAAACTAAATTTAACTTTGATTTTCACCATGTGGTTACAGTCACACCAACAATTGACGCATCAAAACCCATAACCAACTACCAACTTAAAGAGTAACATTCAGTAATTTTCTAGTAAGGTGGTCTACTCTACTGAAGATCTCTACACATGGTTGCCTAAGTTTGAACGATTGTTTTTTATTTTTTTTTTTCAATGCGAAATTTTAATTCACACCAGGGCACCACACTACCTTTTTAAGTAATAGAAAATGAGTTCAATAATGGGTAACTTTGTCCTATTTCCAAAAAAAATATAAACAAAACATACGAAAAAAATTGGTCCAAAGAGTTTAGACAGTACTTCCCTCGCTTTCAGAACCGTGTCTTTATGTCGATCATAGATTCTTCTCATTAGAGTTCTGTGACGGGATATTTCAATAAATTCGCTTTCACTCTGAAAGTGAAAGTCACGGCTTGTTCGTAATTTGATCAATAATAACTTGACTGATTCATTAATTTTTTTCAGCCACCTTGTATAAGCATAACTAAAAAATATGAATGTAATGATAAATTACAAGTATAGTCTGATCATATTTTGCATATTCCCGAAAGGATTTTTTCGGCAAAATTCTGAGATGACATAACCCAACTTTTTGAAGTTGATAAACAGATACATTTTGATTAAAAAGTTAAGATTCTTACCATAACTTCAAAACGTCTGCAAGATTTCAAAGTATTCAGTTTCGCAATTCTTGATTTAATCAATAAAATAAATTGACTCAGTCATTATTTTTTTGCGACACCCCGTATAAACAAATCCAAAAAATTTTAATGTAGTGATAAATCACAAGTATTGTTTCATCGGACATTTAAGATAAGATATATTCAGCGAAATTTTGAGGTGACATCATAATTTTTTTAAGGAAGATGAATAAATACATTTTGACTAACCATTTACCATGCCTACGATAACTTTAAAACATCTCAAAGATTTGAAAGCATTCGGTTCTGTAGTCCTTGATTAAATCAATAAAATAAATTCCCGCATTCATTAATTTTTTTGATTCATACTGTATATACAAATCCAAAAAAAATTAATGAAATGATAAATCACAAGTATTGCCTCATCATTTTAGACAGGATTTATTCAGCAAAATTTTGGGGTGACGTTATAAATTTTTTAGGGGGGGGTGAGCAAATTCATTTTGAACAAAATTTACCATGTTGATATTAACTTTAAAACACCTTCAAGATTTCAAATCATTCGGTTTTGTCGTTGCTCAGTAAATCAATAAAATAAATTTACGCATTCATTAATTGTTTTCAGTCACCCTGTATATGCAAATCCAAAAAATTTGAATGGAATGATAAATCACAAGAAGAGACTCAGGAGCGAGGGAAGTTCTGTCGAAACAACTTTCGACCAATTTTTTAATTTTCCTTTCTCCAGTGTTTAGATTTCAATGTTTAGAGTTTCCAGTTTAACTGCTCGATTTTTAAATTTTTGGTTACTTCATTTTTGAGATTTGCAATTTCTAGATCCCAGAATTTTTTAATTTTTTTTTTTCAATTTCTCGTTTTGCAAATTTTTTGCAATTTCAAATTTAAATGTTGACTTTTCAATTTTTCGTTTCCTCGGCCTTTTGATCTGCGTTTTTGTTTCCAGTTTTAAATTCCTGAATTTTTATATTATGCAGCTTTTGAATTTTTCAATTTTTCAGTATTTCGATTCTTCACCTTTTTACTTAACTTTTTCTAAATTTATTACTTTCAGATTTTTAAATTTTTCGATATTTTACTTTTCGTCTTTTCAGTTGTAATCGTTTAATTCAAATAAAACTCAAAAATAGCGAAAAATCGCGGATCGAAAAACTGAAGGAACGAAACTTTGCATGATCGAAAATCTAAAAATTCGAAAAATTGAAAGCTAGAAAACGTGAAACCCTACTGTAAAATTGAATAATTGTTAATTGAAAAAAATGAAAAACTCAAGTAAGAATAAAATAGAAAAACTGGAAAGTTGATAAATAGAAAATTTTAAAAACTGAAAACAAATTCGAAAAATGCAAATCGAAAAATTGTAATATCTAACAAAATCGGAAAATCGAGAAATTGCCAAATCAGAAAACTAAAGAATTTTAAAAAATTCAACAATCGGTGTTATTAAGAACATGCTCAGTCAACATAATATAAATAAAGGCAGTGAAAGCAATTAAAAATTAATTAGCTAAGAAACATTTAAATATAGAAATTGAAAAATCCAAAAACTGTGAAATCGTGAAAATTTCAGTTGTATAAATTCGTTTTTGTGTTCACAATTTCAAAATTAGAATCTGGGAAAATGAAACAATAAAAAATTGGGAACTTGAAAAACTTTAGAGCTAAATTAAAAATTGTAGAAAAACTACAAATAGAAAAAGTGAAGGCATGAAAAATTTAAAAATGGATTAAAAATTAAAGTTTCTGCAAATCGAAAAACCGATAAAACAAAAGTATCCAAATGGAAAATTTGAAAATCGATAAATTAAAAATTGAGAAACTGGAAACCGAAAAGGAATAAACGAAAAATTAAAACATAAGAAATTGATAAATAGAGCTAACTGTAAAATCGAAAAATTGTAAATTAAGATATTCGAACAATCAAATGTTAATACATAAATCGAAAATTTAAAACTGAAAACTCAGAAAATTGCAAATCGAAACTTTAAAAAATTCAAAATAAAAATCGAAAAATTGAGAAGTCGTAGAACCAAAAAACTGAATAATTTTAAAAAGTCAAAAATGGGTGCTATTACAAAATCCTCAGTCAACACGATATATATAAATAAATGTGGCGAAAGCAATAAAATCATAAAGTTAAAAAAATAAAATATAAAACCTGAAAACGGCAAAATCGTAAAACTGAAAAATTCGAAAGTTCAAAAATCAAAAAACTGAAAAAACGCCGAATTGAAAAATCGAATGTTAAAAGTTCAAAAAATTGTAAAATTGAAAATGTAAGAATAAAAACTACAAAAATTGAAATCTGAATTTGCAAAACTAAAAATTAAGCAATGACAAATTGTAAGTAAGTTCGGTTACAGATATTCTCAGAGCTAGGAACCATCTTTAACAAAATTTATGGAAAACTTGATAATGATATTTTAACATCGAAATTAAATGAGTGATAAACAACAGAAATTGAAACAAATCTTTTCCGAAATTCATGATATTATAATTAATCAAATAAAAACTCATTTTCTGGCATGGAAAGATTACACATAACACGTTTTTGGCTTGTATAATGTTTCTAAAATTTCATTTATATGTAACTTTTTCAGTACTTAGATATTGGAGCATTTTGTCCTTTGCCTTATCAACTTCTCAACTCATGAGCCGCCCCTGGACTTAAGTTAAGTTTAAGTGGATTTCTTCTACAAAATCAAATGTATATTTTTGGCGTAACTATGATTGCATACTCCCAATGCATTGATGTGTATTTTTAAAACTGACATCTTCTCTTCTTGTTTCAAATTATTTTTAGTTTAGCATTGTCCATCAAACTCGAATATTCCTTTGTTTAAATGTAATAGCTGATGACAATGTTTTCAAGAATTTTAACACAGCTGTTTTATTTCGTTTACTCTTTGAAGTATTTAGCAACATTTGTGGATGTGTGAGTAATGTTATATATAACAGTAAACCGCAGTTTTACAGGGCTAAATATAAATTAATTATTCATCAGTCATGATTATGACTAAATGTGTCACATACTTTAAACAACATCCATCTTGAATATGGCGTCTGAGAACACTGAGAAAGTAAACACTAGTTAATATCAAATATTTTTGTTAAAGAGTTCCAAATTAGTGAAGTTAATTAAAAAAAAAAAAATGGAACATAAACAATTGAAATAAAACGAAAATTTCGATGACAGATGTGATAGATGACAGTGAATATGTCTACATTTGGTGCTTCTTTGCGACCTACGTTCCCAAAAAAAAAGAGGATCAACGAGAAACTAAAGGGATTTTTTGATCGCTTGTTATTTTAGTTATTGTACTATTTGTACTTCCATGTTTTAATCGTTATTATCTTTCACTTAAATTTATATTGTACTAAGAAGTCATATAATTTGGAACTCGACCAACCCTTTAGGTTTTTAGAAATTTAGAAAAAACCAAGATAAGTTTCCTTTTGTTCAAAACGTTCAATCCTTATTTTAGCATTAATAACACTTTGTAAGGGGCATTTTTCTCTTACAGTCAAAGGTATCCATATATGATATAAGACCCCCACTTAACTAAATAAAACATATTTAGGATACTCAGTAAAACACCTGCTTAAGTAATACTTGAAAAATTAGTGTGATGAAATTTCATTACTCCCTAAAATAGTTACCTAACTATAATAAGCAACACCTGCTAAGACGCAAAAAAACATCGTCCAATCATTTTATGACCACAAAATAATTAATTCTTATCCACTTCTGTACCCACATCTCCATAAAAAAATCCATGCAGACCGATCCATATTATCTCGTTGACAACCTCGTCATTAACATAAAATCTTGTCTACCATCTCCGCAAAAGCTTTCCACAACCTTGCCCTCCCATCCAAAATTATCCACGAAAATCGTAGAACGCAAGCTTGTGGGGGGTCACTACTCTCCTATTTTTAACTCACGTGCATTGATTCAACCCGAACGTGCAGCGTAATTCGTGTGCCCCCACGGACCCCCCTGACTTATGACATGCTACCATATTTGGACGACGGCGCGCGTCTTACGCGTCGATGTTCGAAGCACACCATACATGGATGCTACCTACGTTATTTCGGGTTAAGTCGACGCTATAAAAACGTCTTAACACATTCCAACCACCACTAGATCGACGGCGCATTAAAGAGTCGGAGGCGCGTTGTGAGTGCGACCGGAGAAGAGGTGTCTTGGATTTTGGAGCGTCCGCCAGCAGTTGCAGGTTTTTGGTTTATTTTTTTATCGTAGTGATAGTTAATTTGGTGGCTACGGAATTGGAAATCGATGTGGTAAATGGATTATCTGTGTTATTGCTTGGTGACCTTAAAAATAGTCCTCACTTGCGGTTTCGTAGTATCACGAACAGTAGTGGTAGTAAGTAATTAATTAAGTATAGTTGGCAGTTAAGTAAGTGATAACACAGTGACAAGTTTAATAAAGTTGAATACTTAACTTGTCATTAAATTAAACATTTACCGCGCCACCAAAATTTAACTCCATATTCAATTTTACATAAAAGATAAAATGAGATATTGTTGAGAATTACCTTATGTACAGATATTTTTGCAGCACCATTAAACTCCCATCATGTGTGACGACGACGTGGCCGCCCTAGTCGTGGACAACGGCTCCGGCATGTGCAAGGCCGGATTCGCCGGCGATGACGCCCCCCGTGCCGTATTTCCGTCCATCGTAGGCCGCCCCCGCCACCAGGGTGTCATGGTGGGCATGGGCCAAAAGGACTCCTACGTCGGCGACGAGGCCCAAAGTAAGCGTGGTATCCTCACCCTCAAATACCCCATCGAACACGGTATTATCACCAACTGGGACGACATGGAAAAAATCTGGCACCACACGTTCTACAACGAACTGCGAGTGGCTCCTGAAGAACACCCCATTCTCCTCACTGAAGCCCCACTCAACCCTAAGGCTAACCGCGAGAAGATGACCCAGATCATGTTCGAAACGTTCAACGCTCCCGCTATGTATGTGGCAATCCAGGCTGTGTTGTCGCTGTATGCCTCTGGGCGTACGACTGGAATAGTTTTGGATTCTGGGGATGGGGTGTCTCATACTGTGCCGATTTATGAAGGGTATGCTCTCCCGCATGCAATTTTGAGACTGGATTTGGCAGGGAGAGATCTTACGGATTATTTGATGAAAATTTTGACTGAGAGAGGGTATTCGTTTACTACCACGGCAGAAAGGGAGATCGTGAGGGATATTAAAGAGAAGTTGTGCTATGTGGCGTTGGATTTCGAGCAGGAGATGGCGACAGCGGCGGCTTCTACCTCTTTAGAAAAGAGTTATGAGTTGCCGGATGGGCAAGTTATCACCATTGGTAATGAAAGGTAATGGAACATTTGGTTTTGTCGCTTGTGGTACTAATATAGTTGCTGAAGGTTCCGTTGTCCGGAGGCTCTCTTCCAACCGTCCTTTTTGGGTATGGAATCGTGCGGTATCCATGAGACTGTGTATAACTCTATCATGAAGTGTGACGTCGACATTAGAAAGGATTTGTATGCTAATACAGTTCTGTCGGGTGGTACTACCATGTATCCAGGTACTATATCATAGTTATTGGTCACAATTGTGTTAACTTGTGTTCGTAGGTATTGCCGATAGAATGCAGAAGGAAATAACAGCGCTAGCACCTTCAACTATTAAAATCAAAATAATAGCTCCTCCTGAAAGAAAATACTCCGTTTGGATTGGTGGATCCATCCTCGCTTCGTTGTCTACGTTCCAACAGATGTGGATTTCTAAACAAGAGTACGACGAATCTGGTCCTGGAATTGTTCACCGTAAATGTTTCTAGTTTGGTTGTTGCATTTAAATTTTGTTCCGAATGTCAGATACTGCCTGTAGGCTATGATTTTGTATCGAATTCAAAGACTTATGTAAAGTTCCGTCTTGCTAGAAGTATTTTATTAGAAACTGTATTATTAAGTATTTAAATTTAAATATTTGTAGTTTTAAGTTTATTTTATGCCAAATATAGTATTTATTTATTTAATTTTGTGTAGTTATGTAATAAAAAGTGAAAAATTGTACGTTTTTATTTTACAAAATTCAAATTTTCACACAAACAACTTATAACATTTTGGATTCCTTTTGACTTACCCTTTACCCTTTATTTTTTGTGTTATACATGTTTCATGAATATGTTCAATGAACCACAAATTTCAAATTTAGCTTGACTGACTTTAGGACCGCTTTGTCAAGTTTTTTTCAATTTTTGTGGTTGTACTGTATAATTATCAACAAAGATTATTTAAAACTCTCCAGATATGATATCTGAACAAATATTATTGCATGACCCTAAATTGTTGCGTTTTGTTTTGGTTCATCGTTCTACATTACGAGACCTTAGTATTACTGGTTATATAGCTTTAGGCTCCTATTAGTCCACAATTTCCGCTCGAGTGCTCACAGTTGTTATGTTCGACTTTCGAGAGTAATGACATAATATTCCAATAAAAAACATTCTTAAAATTTCAACATTTCGCTATATGGATCGATAGAAAAATAATATAAAAATCATGACATGTGCTGAATTCTATTTTGATTTTTGTTAGTCTAAAAACTGCAAAGTTGAGTACACAGGATAAAGCAACATATTAACAATTTTGTAGATCTTATTCCGTCCATTATTGTTTTTGTTTTAGCTTTTAGAGTTGAGAGATGTAAAAGGAAGCAAAAGTAAAATTCCAGTGTTGCTTTCACGAGTTAAATTTCGCGCGTTCCCACAATGCTCCACCCTCGTTTCCGCTCGAAGCAACGCTACGACGTCACGCTTCCGCCCTCCCCATTTCTCACTTGGCAGCCGATGCGGGCGGTGTTGTGCTTCGAGTCTCGATGAATTTACAAAGAAATCTCTTCAAAAATGGGTAGCGTCGACGACATTTCGCAACTGTGTCGTTTGTGTTTAGTCAAGGACCAAGTTAACATACCAATCTTTGATGGAAGTAGTGAAATTGGACAGACTTTTGTGAAAATCAATTCGTGTCTGCCGGTTAAGGTAAGTCGGCGTCGTTCCGCCATATTTATGTTTGACTCCTCTTGATATTCGACAGCCCATATTTGACATCGTATTATTGTTTACATGGCTTGGTCTATTTAGTACTTGGAAATATTTACATTTTACGTCGTTTTGCGGTATTTTCAAACCGGATTAATCATTTTTACGGTTGTTTACTCCTAGTGCGTTTCAAGCCAAGCCCGGTCCCCTCCAATGACCTCGTTTTCGTCATTTTTGTTTATTCTGCGTTTCCGTCTGGAAAAAGATAAGGTCCGAGTTGGTCTTTGATGTTGGAGTTTCAATGAATTTGCGGTAGTTTTATGGGTCTTGGGAAGAAAATCAATATACAGAGTGTTAACGTTACGCGCTGCGTATCTGGGCGGGGAACTCGTTTGACCTTCACTTGTTTGTTCACAAGCGTTAAAAATGGCCGCCCTTTTCACACATTTTCGATCGAAAAAATTCACCTCACTCATTACAAATAAATTTTTTTTAGCGTAAAAACTAAAAATTCGTGCTTTCTCTGGCCAAAAAAGTTTTCCGAAATATTCTTGTTGCTCTTGATTACGTGCTGAACTCCATATCCGTTTTTTTTAAGTCGGCTGTTGTATACAGTGTGAACCTTCAAAATTTACCAAACCAACAAAGTTGGCGCTTTATTAGTTTTTTGACCGCCATTTTCGTCCAGCGTGGCGTCTCTTGTTTGTTTGAACGCTCTGTATTGCGCAGGTGCTTGTGATGTAATATACTCTATCTATTGTTAACGCACAGTTTCCGCTCAAATGTTGGCTTTATGGCGGCAGGGCTTTGGGTTTTATGGCTGGTAGTAAAACTGCAGCACTGATGGGTTTAAATTTATATACGACTTCAAATCGGAGAAAATATTGTCCACATTGTATCTTTCACTGGGTGTAATAGTTTGCCGACACTTTTATTTTTTATTGGACACTACGTAGATAAAAATATACCTGGTAACTCACGAAAAAATGGCCCCGGGGGGAAAGTAGCCCAAAAGCTATAAGGTTATATGACCATCATAAAAGTAGTTGACCGCAAATAAATACCTCCTTTGTGTGGTCTAAACATTTCTTGCTCACATTTAACAGGGCCGGCTGTCAAAGCGACTGGTTATTTCCGAACCCTTTGTGGCTGCAGGTATGAAAGTCATCCCTGAACGAACCCACAGCAGCAGGTAGAGTTGCAGTGGACACGTTATTTACGACCTTAAAACCTTTTTTATTGTAAACAACTTCTACACAATGGGATAATTTTACGATGACTATATAACCTTACCATTCGGAAAAGCTGATTTCAAAAAAGCAAAAATTGAAAATACGAGTATATTTATGATATAGATTTTTTAATATGGAGTAAAAATTTTGAAAATGTTATGTATCACATATCAACACATTATATTTAAATCGATCCCCTTTTTGCGCTGTGGTATTAATTTATTTATTCTTAATTTTACTTTCTTGTTCTAGGTGTCCCGCGATGACAACTTACCGAAAAAGATCTGTGATGGCTGTTCCTATAAGTTAGACATGCTGTATATCTTCCGCAACACGAGTGTAGATTCAGAAAAGCAACTAATATCATGGCTAAGTCAATCTGGTTTAAGTACAATATCTCAAGCGGCGGCGAAAGACCCCTTAGCAAATGCCAAACCCGAAATTATGGTAAAGCAAGAAACTTTCGACTCGGCGGACTCCAGGGTCGAAGGTGACAACCCCGATATGGGCGTAGATGCCCAAAATTACATATTGCAACAGCAGCAGTTGCCTTACCAACAAGATTTCGAGTTTGGGGAGGTAAGCCTTCGAGTGTCTTCTTTCTTCAGGTTTTTTATTTTGTATTCTTTCAGCCCTCGGGGTCTATTGCTGAAATGACTGATGAGCCCACACCAAAAAGGGCGAAACGTGCCGCCGCGTTAAAAAAGGCACCGATAGAAGACATTGAAGAAACGGAAGATGATTTAGATGCCGCCATGCAAATCACGAAGGTTTGTGGTATATTTTTTTAGAATTGTTTTGAGATTGACGGTTGTTTTTACAGGCGGAGGAGGAAGATAGTGAAGACGTCGATCAACCTGATTATGTAGAAGCACCTTCGACTAGTGCAGATGATCAACCAGGCCCGTCTGGCGTGGGCAAGGCACCAGTTGAAGCACCGTGAGTACTTTTTTTATATTACCGTCTTGTGGTTTTCTGCATCCGGATGTACAAAGGAATTGACTGGCTTGGTTTCTGCTTTGTCGTTTTATTTTTGTTGTAGAGCGCGAATTGAATTTGTTTTTTCGTCGCTATTAATTGTTTCGTGACTAGGTTTTCGGGCTTAGAAAATATTTTGGTAACGCTGTACGGAAGTGTAAATGAGCGGTTTCTTTTTTGTTTATCAAGAGCACTAAATTTTAGATCAATATTACGTAATTTCGCGCACCCCGTGAATATATTGAAGAACTAGAAGGTAAACAATCCAGATTTAATCGTTTATTTTTTACGACTGAAGTCGGCGAAATTGCCGAGTGCAAGATTTGTGTTGATTCCAGCTTTTAACCAGTTTAATCAATTAATCGAACGTATTTTTTTGGACGTTTATTAGAATTTGTGTTAAAAATTCATTGGCTTTAGTTGATTTCATCGTTGGATAATGGACGAAATAAATTGTGTTCCGGGTTAAACATTATTTTACGAAAAGGTAAGTCCATAAGTGAAACAATCAAGCCAGTCAGCTTTCAAGTAATTTTTTTTATGATAAATGAGACATCCAGGTGCCCCTATGTGCAAACGACAAATTTTAAGACTAGTTTTTTTTTTCTTAAAAAATAAGTCATTGTTTGACGCCTGATTTGTTTTTAAGGTTTGTTGTTTGTACATATAGTTTTAAGATACCTCGTAATTTTGGCGAAAATTAATGCGCATGTTATTGATTCAGATGTATTGTTGATTTTTTGTTTTGTCAACGTATTGTTGTACAAAACATTTTTTATGTAACGAACGAAACAGTTGTTTCGTTCATTGTGTTGTGTTTATTTTCAACAATTAATATTTTTTAATTGCTGATGCTTTTTTTGTGTTCGGTGATCATTTCCAACGATTAATTTATAATTGTTGGTGTTCGAAATTTTTGCGTTTGGTGCTATCGCTCAACGATTAATTTATAATTGTTGGAATTTGTTATTTTCGGTTTTTGTTGTGATCCAACGATTATTTTTTAATTGTTGTTTCTATTTCGGCTTTTCGGTGAATTATTTCCGATTAGTCGCTGATTTGGGGTTTGTTGCACAATACTAACAAGTCGAATAATATTAGTCTTGTGAATTGTAATTTGTGTATATTTATTGCACAAACTACAAGTTACAAGACTAATACTATTAGACTTGTAAGTATTGTTTACGCAAGAAATGCAGTTCACCGTTGCGTGACCATTTTTAGCAGCAAAAATTAAAGATTTTTAATGTAAATGCATTGAGTTTTATTTGCATATGCATTAAATAAAAATCGTTTTATTTTTGCAGCTAATTGTCACGCTATAGGAAATTGCAAGTTCTTGTCTATCATGGGTGCGATTGAAGACGAAGCTATTGCAGCACACTGATTAGTGAAGCTGTCATTTACAGTGCTTGTGAATTATGATTGGTTAAACTGGGTATATCTGTATTACCGCAAATTTTCTTACGGTAGTAATTTTACAAAATTTTTGAATTTTACCATTCATGGGTTTTTTATTTATGCAGCTGTTAAATCTTTTAAGATTTCCGACTGTTTAATACATCACTTGATAAGGTTTCATCAGCTGCGTTTATTTAATCGAGAATTATTATTGACAACTTCGTGTCATCTTTTGTTCGTTTTGATGAATGTTTATAATTTGTTTCCAATAATTTTTTTATTGGGAATTCTGGCGTGTTCATTGAACAAAACGTTTCTTGTGAAGAATGGTAAGTTGTTTTTCGTTTCGGCGGGTTTTATTGTGTGCAGAAAAGACTCTTAAGCAATAACACCAGTTGGGTGTTAGTAAGTATTGTAAATAAATTATCACTATGATTCTTGGGATTTAGTTTTCTCGCTAATTTGTGGGTCATTATTTGTATTTTACAAATGCTTCTTTCACCCGAAGCGAGCAAACTTAAATTTCAAGATCCGTTGCTGGTAGTTATTTATGGGACTTACCTTTATTTGAGGCGCTTATGATGGTGTTATTGACGTAAGTGTCATATTCTGTTAATTTATCTTGGCATGTTGGTGTGATGAAAAATGACGAACACGGTTTTGTCAAAACGGTTATTTTCGGCGATGAAAAACAAAGTTCTGTATATTGTACACAACAGATGTTTATTGTTTTCCATCTTTAACGTTTCTGCGGAGCGTCCTTCAGACGGATTGCATCGCCATTGTTGTTCTTACAGCTACTATGCAACAGTTTGCATTTTTTTTGCTTTCTATATGTTGCTATTATTTTTATTTCATGTACCGCTGTTAAAGTGTAAATATTGTATCTAGGCCAAATTTTGGTGTTCAGAACATGTTTTGAATTTATCTATTCTAAACCACTTCTTTTAAATTAGAAATGCCATTCAACAACACAATTTTGTATTGTTGATGACATTGTTAGTTCTAGTGAAGTAGTTTGGATAGTTCCAAATTTTGTCTTGTTCTAAGTTACTTCGTTAAGATTAACGTTAAATAATGGTCGAAATTTTTTAATGATTTCGTCTATTTGTATGTACGGCAAGGAAAAAGTGAAAAATGAATTGAACGTTTTGTATGTAAGCTTGCGATAATGATAATCCTGTTTTTGAGTAGCCTTTTGTTGAAATAATGTTAAACATGGATTTTTTGTTTAGCTTTGCTTACTCTTATGCAAGGTTTAATGTTTTTTCGAGTAACTTCGTGCTGTACTTAACTTTCTTTGTACTTTAATTGTGTTACCTTTTCGTATTGATTAGAATATTTATATACTTCTCTATGTTCTTTCGGTTGTGACTTGTTAAAGAAGAATCTAATGCGTTGTGAAAGTTACGATCAAAAGAAATGGATTTTTTAAGCCTAATAATCTAATCAATTTGGAGAGGTAAAAATAAATTAATCTTTATCCCAATTAAAGAAAAAATAACTATAAGTCGTATTATACCATAGCCTCCTAATTTAAGTATAATTCCAGCTAAAATCATTGAACCCGAAACTGGGGCTTCAACAAAAGTTGAAGGTGATTGAGTTACAACACAATTTATTCACAAGTTTCGATACAGTGCTCCGTCCTTCAAAACAAATGGAAATCTACAAATTTTATTATTGTAATAAGAACATTAAATAATGTCTTGGCATCGGAAGATGTTCTGCAAATTTTTCGTTATTGCACAGGTTTTAATTACTTTCCACTTTCAGCTATTCACATTATTCAGAGTTCGTGGCTGGTTTGGCGTAACTGACAATAAAATTAAATTTGGGAAAGGTAGCTTGAGTTATGCAAATAACAAAAATGTCTTGGGGACATAGCTTGGAATAAGAGGACGATTTTTGTTATTTGTGTGACACAAGTTGCACTTGCTGCACAATTTATTTTTATTGATAGTTTTGTCAAACGAGTAATGAATGTTGCATGTCTAAAACCAAGTTCTTGTGTTTTATGCATGCCTTCTTGTTGATAATGTCGGGTCATGAAGCTTGTCGAGGAGGTGTTTGTGTCAGATCGTCATGTTAAAATAAAAAAATCTAATCTACCCCAACATACCAACACAGCAGTTTATAGTAGCAAAATACTAGGTTCAACATCTCTCGGAAGAAGTTACCAGCCCAAGTTTGAAAAGACACCCGGTTTTAATTTCCACTGTTTGATGGATTTTGCATCGTTTGTTTCATAAAAACTAATGTATCATTTCACGGATTCTTGTAATAAAGTAGGATGTATGTTTGACGTTCACTTTCGTGTGTGGATCTAATTAATAGTAGACCTAGGAACAGCTAAGTATCAATTTTCGTTTCTGGAAATAACTGCACGACGTAGTAGTCATCTTTTTTTTTAATGATGCAGTTACATTTACGGAAAATTGCAAGTGAGTGTGATGTAATCGAATAATATTAACAGACCAAGTAAGATGTTTTCATTGTTTCTTACAGTTTCGTAACATTGTATTTTTTCCAAAATTTTGTATTTTTTTAAACGTTATACATAAACTCCTTGTTTTGAGCACTTGGTTTAATTTGGTCGGAATGCAAGGCTATAATAAATAGTCTATTGTGCAAGTTGTGATATAAAAAGAAGAAAAAAAAAAAAATCGAAGCATGAGCAGCTTCAGGTTCTGACAGTTGAGATGGAGAACAACTTTTGATTGTCAAAAATTTCAAAAAAAGTCTTACAAGTACAAAAAAAAATAAGGGAATAAGAGTTGTATCAGAGAGATAGATGCCAGATTGGTCAGGTAAGTAAAATTTTTGTTATTTTTTAAAGCGAAGAGGTGGAAGATGTTTCGTACTAAATTTAGTGTACTACAAAATTTAAGCTAGAGTTTTTTGGTTGGTATGCCAGTTCTATTCGGAATGTGCTTCCACTTCAAACAAAAAAGGTTAATACGAACGCCTCAAGTAAAGCAATTAGAAAAGTAATCTCAAAATTGTTCAATGATTTAAGGATGTGGCGCATATTCATTACCTTTTTGGATTATATTATGAGTTAGTAAGGTTGTTCTTTAATTTTCAACATTCTAAATGGAATGCATGAGTTTAAAGGTCATTAAAAGATGTAAAAATTTTGTTCTAGTTAAATAGCAAATTCAAATTCACCAAAGTCAATTCATGTAGCAATAATAGGGATTTAGAATATGAAATATTTTGTTCCGTAACTTTTAAATTTGACTTTGGCCAAAACATCGCTGTTTGTGTTAATTTTCCATGTCAAATTACGTCGAGTGAACAAATTGATTTTGACTGACATTGTTAGAGACAGCACGAGCCAAAAAATGTAAATTTAATATAAGTGGGTGTTATTAGGTACGCGTTAATTGTAATTATTAATAAACATTGGTTTTAGATTCTCTTTTCATGTGATTTGTAAGTTTGTTGACAGTTATAAAAAGATTCATAAGTTGAAAATAATGTCAAACGTTAATCAGAGTAAAATTTCATATAGTACGAGACCATTCGAGTCGTAACGCTAAGTAAAGTGTACTCAATGTTCCTATAAAGAAATGCAGTATCTTGCCTACTAAAAGTTGGTATTTTGAAGTTTTGATCAACAAAAGTTATACGTAACTGGAAAAATGCAAATATGGACCAAAAAGAAAGTGTTTCCCTTAACAATGCAAAATGTAAATATAGAATTGTATGTTTTCAAAAAATTTAAAAACAAAAACCACAGTTCACCAATTCATAAAGTCAATAAATTTAGGTAAAAGCCACTGAACTGTTACATAATGGAGACAGTCGAGGTCAAATACAGTGTCACCGTACTACCATGGTGTTAATTATAGTTGGCATTTATATGGGAGCGTCTTCGCAAAGTAGGAAATTAAGTTACGTATTTACGTTTTGAATTCTTTTGTTTTAAAGCAAGGTGATCTAAAGTAAGCAAAGATATTTAAAAGCTTTTATAAAAAAAGGTTTAAATACTGGTATTTGTAGTTCTGGTTTTCTTAGTCATGTTGATGTATTTGTGTCAATAAATTGCGCTGTACTACCTTTTTAAAATTCTGTGTACTTTGCTTATATCGTAACTCTTGACTTTCAGGTCATCAATAGAAAAGTATGTCTGTAATGTGAAGTCTAAATTAAAGTCTCATGATACCATAAGGCATTAATATGTATGTAAGTTAAATTAAAATTGATTTGAAATATTAAAACTGCCCCGAAGTGCGCTTTTGTTTTACTTACCAAAAACGTAAAGCGTAATATCACAGTTTTAACATTTTGAATTGATTTTAACTTTCATACGTATTAATGTCTCAACGTGTTCTCCATTTTTTAGTATTAGACTTCACGTAGCTGACGAACATTTCTGATCGGAAGATTAAAATCGCGATAAAAGGAAACCAAAGAATTGTAAATGTATAGTGGAGTAGTTTGATTACACAAATAGTGATTTTGTATATAGGACGGGAGATAATGGAAACCTGAACGCGAAAAATATCAAATATTGAAGGCTGTTTATTAAAGCGCTCCCATTTCATTGTTTCATGTTGAGCGAAAATGCTTATAATTGTAAGGGAATAAAAAATACTAGTACGTTAAAAATTTGTCATTGTTATGGAGATACTATAATAGGGTTTGCGGATTGAAGAGAAGATTCCGACGATGACTATTTTTGGAGCATTGCGTCGACCTTCCGAATGAATATGGCGTAAAAGATGTTGGATATCACCTGTGACTTATTCATGAACTTCATTTTGAATAAAAGTTTTAACGAACTGTGTGTTTTTTGTTCCTCCATCCATCAGTCAAGTGCTGTTTACTAAAAGTAATGAAGTAACCAAGGTGTGCATAGAACTGAAGATGATTGATGATCTTAATGGCAGTACGTTACGCTAGTAATATGAGGTCGGAAGAAATACGAAACAAATTTGTTGTAAACACTTTATTTAAGATTAATCGATATAAATAAGTTAAATACTTGAAAGTTGTTATCTTTGCAGATTGGTTGATACCCAACCCAAAAAGAACTTTTGCAAATTATGCAATATAAAATTTGAAACTTATAAGCTTTTAAAGAAACACCGTCACGATATCCACACTCCTGAACGTTACGTATGTACGACCTGCGGTAAAAGGTTTAAAGAGCGTTATCGTCTTAAGCAACACAACGAGGTCCATTCTGAAGAGAAACCTTACTACTGCGACTTCTGTGATGAACGTCTTAGGACACAGCTGCAATTAGCCCACCACAAAAAAAAGCATGCCAACCCATCAGAAGGTCATGTTTGCCCCGACTGTGGTCGTAAGTTTCAAAGTGCATCTTCTTACGTGTATCATCTTGGGACACATAAAGGCGTCCAATACCCCTGCACCATTTGTCAAAAAGCCTTTAGGAGTCGTTTTATTCTTAAGTGTCACAAAAAAACTCACAGTGCCAATTACCAAGAACCCAAAGTAAGTTGTAACGAATGTGAGAAAATTTTCAAAAGTGAAAACAGTCTTCGGAAACATGTGAAAAAGTCACATATTGGCGAGAGACATCTGTGTGATATTTGTGGTAAAGCCTTAATGTCTGCTGCTAGTCTGAGAGATCACACGTTGATTCATACAGGGGAAAAGCCATTTTCTTGTACTCAGTGTGATAAGAAGTTCGCCAAAAAGCAACATTTGACTGATCACGTAAGAGTTCATACCAAGGAAAAACCCTTCGCGTGTCAGTTTTGTGATAAAAGGTACTCGCAAAGAACACCATTGACGCTACACATTAGGAGGGTACATAATAACGAAAAGCCGTTCTCTTGTATAGCTTGCTCTAAACGGTTTGTCAATAATGCTATGTTACAAGTTCATTTGAGGTCACATTCCTGTAATGTTTAAATCTGTTGTTTTTGTTTATATTGTTTAATAAAGACATTTTTGAAATGTTTGTTATTTTTTCGATTCGGCCTCCACATTAACGCAGAGAGAGCTTGTATTTTTTTTAAATGAAGAAGCAGAGCAGTGTATATATCGATTTCATTGCAACACATCTGGTTTTTTAAGTAAATTATAAATGACAACATTGAAGAGGCACTTTTATATTGTATTCTGTTTTAAATAATGAGATCTCAAGAATTAATGTGAACATGAACGAAGTCTGTCTAAAGGATTATGAAATCATGGATCGTTGTTAATTTGTCGACCATTTTATAGACAGAACAAGAGTAAAGTAAAATAAATAAAACTAGAAAAGTTTATGGTGGTGGCCCGTTCATTTTGTCAGTATTTTTCTTTTGAAATTTAGCACTAGGATAACGATATTAGTAAGCGATTCATTGAGGCATACATTGCTTCGTTTCGGTTGTAGTATGATTTATTGGATGATTCGGGAGGAGTTTTAGCCCTAAATAAGACTACAAAGTTTGTTCTTTTTGCTAATATGGTTCAAATTTGATTAGGTCAAATAATTTTTTCGATTTAATTTCTTTCTCGTATTCGTCTGGAACTTTTATAAGTCGAATTAGAAGATGAATCCTCAAATTGAATTCTTTTTGACTTCGTCGACACGTTTGCTCTTCATTTTGTTGTTTTTTTTTTATTTCCTTAGTAACTTGGTTTTTTAACATGCCAAGCATTTGATTATACACGGAATTTTATCTCGAATATCTCTTAACTCTTAGAGAAATGGTTAAAATTATTCAGAAGCAGTAGGAATAACTAAGAGGAAATCTGTTGGAATCGCGGCAGTAGCATAAGTCTCGCTCTCATCAGAATGAACTAGTTTTTATTTTTTGATCTTGCATTTGCGAATATCTTGATCTAAAGTCTTCATAGATATTGATTAATTTTTCTTGATGGATTTGGTTGTCTGTATCTCCCAAATTATTACTTCTTCAATATATACTTGTGAACTACTTACGTTACTTAGTTTATTCAAAACTACGATTTTCTACCTGGTTCTCCATTAGCGAAGGTGGTGATCGATTTTTTTTTTTTTTTTGGTTAATGCTACGGCATCTAATAATTATGGTTCGCTAAATGGGTATTCACGGTCGCCTGTAAATTGAAACTACTTTACCAACTGCTCTGCTTCTTTGTTAAGTGTCGACTTTTTCAGTATCTAAACTGGAAAGCTTTCGCTGAAATATGAACGAAAATTATCTTTGAACGATAAAGTTGTCATCGGAATTTCATAATTGACTCATGGTTATTTATTGGATCCTATCATCTAATAATACGTGATCTCTTACACTAACAAAAGTATACAGAAATGTTTCAGTGAATCATTTATCAATAAATGACCACATGATCACTTATTGGATATTACCTTTATTTGTAGTATCAATAGTTGACCACTAAATAAAATAAGAGGGTATAAACTTCAAATAATACCTACTTGTGGTACATATAAAATTATACGTCTTACCGTATAGTTTTTCATATTTATAAAAATAAATTAACCATAAAAATATGTTTTTGCAGTATTGTAATTTGTTGGTGACAAATGACTTAAAGGGAGATTAAATTTTGCCTGTCACCAGAGACCGTGGTTTCAGTACTGTAAACTGTAGAACCTGCAATACATTAAGTAATAGACTGTTTCGAGCTGACTGCGTTTTATCTTGACGTTACTATGGTAACTGTTAATGCCCTAGGGTATTATTTGGTCAGTAACGTACCTCAAATCCATGCTCTTATTGACCAATAATGAAGACATAAAGTACTTTAACATACTATCCATGTTATGAAAAAGAAAAGAGCAAAACTGATGTCTTCATTTTATAAGTATTTATATTGCTGTAAGGTTGTTCATAACTCGAAAATTTGCAGTCATTGCTTTGAATATTGGTATAGGCACACACATAAAATTAAGTCCATCACTCCATAAGTTGATGTACAAAAGTACACGAATTTATAGATTGGAAAAGAAATTGTGTTGCAATTATATTTTGACAGAGACAAAATGACCCTCAGATATGTATTTATCTAAATTAAAATATTGAAAAAAACGTCAATTAAGTTTATAGATTTTTGTTAAAACTGAATACTATTTCAGTGTTTATTCACATTCAACGCCTGATTTAGAGTGATCACATCACATCGTATCCTTGTCACTACTGTCAGTTAGAGAATGTGCTACATTTAGGTATTTCATCTTAAAAACCTACAAAGAAATTTCTTTGCTATATATTGCGAAAAGATCGATCATTTTGTATAATCTAATCATTGTTACTTTTATGTCGGTTCTTGTAATCCTTAAAACCAGTCAGGTTCTAAAATTATTTGAAAATCAGAGTATGAGGAACACGTAGTTTACATAGCGTTCTGTTACATTGATGTTATAAAATATAGAATTCAAGTACCTAGTAATGTAGGTCCTTTCATTCAAAGCTTTCCTGTAGTAAATAATTCAAAAGGTTTTCTGTGTCCAATAATACAAAATATAAACGTTCATAAGCAATTACGTGATACAGTCAGTCATCACAATTAAAGTTAAAAGTTACAGAATTAAATAACCAAACATTCAGATTGTAGATGTGAACAGCAGATAATATTGTTTTAGTTCCAAAAAAATTAATTTTCAAAAAATGTTAACTTACAAGAAAAACGTTTGGCAACAATAGTTTTGTCGACAACGATAATGTAAGTTTATCGGGGTCCAGACGTTCACGTGAATTCAGATAATACATTGACCGCCAAAAAAAAACGGCCACCCTAAAAAATTTTGCAAAACCAAACTTTAAAAATTATTAATCTTACTAGTGATCATTATTTTATTAAAGTACCATTCACTAGTGACACATGATGTATAAATTAGCAAAAAAAAAAGAAGTCAAATAAAAGCAGAATTAAATTTAATTTAACAAAATAACAGAAACAGAACGACAATTCGGGAGACGTCTATAAGAGTTAATGGAATTGTTTTCGCGTGAAAACGTTTATTAATTGCTAAACCTATAATCAAATGATGAAAAACACTGTTTACAACGAGAGCCTCCTTTATTGTTTTTTTTTTTTTAAAGAAGATATCGTACTTGGTCTGCTTCTGTTATTTTGTTAAATTAAATTTAATTCTGCGTTGATTTGTCTTCTTTTTTTGCTAATTTGTACATCATGTGTCAATAGTGAATCGTTCTTTAATTAAATAACGATCACTAGTAAACTAATAACACAGGCCTGCGAAATATAACTTTTAATTTCCCTTTTAAATAATATTGTTTTTTTTTAGGTATTTATGTATGCTGAATTAAAATATAACTCTAGTTTTTTTGTAGCACATCGAGATTTATTTTTATGTAGGCCTAAATATTCATAGTTCTTCAAACAATTTTTATGAAAAAATAAAATATAAAGAATATAAAATTGAATGTTTATTTATTAAATGAACTAAATTAGTTATAAACAAGACTTAAAAAAACAAATAAATCAAGAAGCTTCTTTTTTTCTTTCTTCAAAGCTCTAATTTAAGCGTTTTCTCTTGTATTCACGGTAGGATATGTTATTGCTGTTACATTTTTCGCATTATATCATTTTATATTTGAACAGCAAAAGTAACATTCGTCTGTATGATTTTGTGGCTCCATCCAAATTATTGGTGTCAGCAAACTTATCTGAAGAATTAACCCATTTCCGAGAAGATATTAGTAATTTTTGTTTAAATTCAGGGTAGTAAGCGCATAGTCGACACAAATAACTCTTACTAAGCTGAACACGAAATGAAATAGCAACACCATTATCCATACATATTATTACCACAAAATCTAGAAGTTAATTTTTATAGTACTAAGAACAAAATTGAAAAAAATATTTTTTGCAGAAACTGTACGTGATAGAAATTTTTGCAATTTTTTTTTATACATGAGTATCTAAGACCTACCGAAAATACTACTTGATTTTGTTGGGGGAAAACCATCGCAGGCCTGTGTAATTTTTGAAGTGGTTTTGCGAAATTTTTCAGGGTGGCCAGTTTTTTTGCTGGTCAGTGTAGAAAGTAGTAATAATTGTCAAAACAATCAGACTGGAAAATTATGGTCTACTCTATTTACTACGTTGGTTTAGGCTATTGTTTTTCTAAGGGATTGTAAGTATATTTGATTGAAAGTTGCTTACCTTGTAAACTTGCAGGAAAAAGAACGGCAACTACAGTCAAGTGTTGATAATCTATTTAATCCAATGAGTTCAGTTTAGGAAGTCCTACTCTATAACAAGTATGACGCAGATTCTTTTAGCATTCGACCTCTCAGTTCCATTGATATTAATTATAATACTTCTTCATAGTAAAAGATACAATTTTTTAAGTAGATTAAATTTTGAACGGGAGACGAAATTGCAAGACATTTTTGGGAAAATTTTGTAGGAATTTAGATTTACTAATAGACCTCTGTAGCGGGTATTTTGACATTTTAGGTAAACTATTTGGATAAGAAATTATCAGTGAACTCATTTCTGGAAGACTTTCAAGTTAATTGTTTGATCGAATGTTCATCACATTTATTTGGCGAAAGTTACCAAAAGTTTTGGATATATACTTTGAGAAATAAGGAACTTTGTGGTGTTGATCTTGAATGCCACCGAGTTTTTGTTATGGAAATGTAAAAATTATATTTTCAATTAACTGTAGTAGCAATAAAAGAGAGTTTTTTTAAGTTACTACATTTGTGCTTTTTTGTGTAGCAACATGGAATCAAGACATAAGTATAAAATGAGAAACAGATTAGAGTATTCAAAATTTTATCAGATAAAAACCAAGCTGGTCTTTCGCATTGAGCCTGTATACAAGTTTATAAGGTTCCTAATGCGAAAGGCTAGCTCAACATTGTCAACCAACCTTCCTAATTATGTGGTAAAATTTTATGAGTATATATACATATTGTCAGTAATCGTACTGCACAGTTAAGAACCTATTTGAAGTAGTATTAATGATACATGTACTGTGTAACAGTACCTACAGCGTTTTATTTAAGGGAATTTGATTACTCGTTCCTGACTGACATAAGGTCAAGCTTCACATCCTGTGTTGGCAATCTTCAAAATCAAAGAACATTAATAAAACAAGCCATACCGAATCTCAGTATGTATTCACTGGAGAAGAAATTTAAGCAGTAAAAAGAATTCATGTATATATGCAAGACAGATGTGAATATTACATCTTAACATAAAATCGATAAATAACGATGTGTAACCATTGTCAAGGTACACAATACCCCTTCTCTGAAATGAGCAGCAACAGTGATTAAAAAAAAAGTTTTTGTTTGACATTAGGCGACATTTATATTTTAATAGTTATAAGCGTCCTAGCGTCCTTGCAGACTGCGTATTAATAAAATTATATGAAACGTATTTTAAATTCTATTTTTCGTAAAACCCTTGAGGGTTAAACGCTATTGCAAAAATAGTCTGGCGATGGTAAAAAGCTTACTTCGAAAGATATTCTTTTTGAATAGATATGTGCGTCCTGTCTTCTGATAATTAAACCGCAATAGTTTATGCTTATTTAGGTATCCCTCTTGAGTGAAGATGTTCATACAAAGTAGAGACTAGAGGGTACTAATAATTTGAGAACTTAACGTAGTTCTAGACATGAGTCGATGTCCGCCTTCTAGTGGTCTGAACTAACTAAGATAAAAATTACGTGTTTAAAATTTCTGACATAAGTAAAGTCGTCTCATACTCTGTTTTGAACGATTTTTGGTATTTCAGGCTACTGCGTGTGAAAATGGAAGATGAAACGCAACCAAAATCTTCAGAGTTCACACTAATACAGCAAGACACGTGTGACAAGACCTTCAAATGTAACAACTGTAACGCAATATTTCAAACGTATTCGGCCATTTTGTCGCACAAAATTAACGTGCATAACTTTATATACGAATGTACAATTTGCGACCGAAGATTCAGAGAAGAAGCCATATTGCAAAAACACGTAAAAACTTGCTCGCCAGAAAAATATTATTGCGAAGTGTGTAATAAAGATGTGCGTAGCAGTGCTAGTTTGCGAAAACACAGAAGACACCACAAAGCGTACCCGGGATTGGCGTGCTGCGGTCGCATGTTTAGCACTGACGCCAGTTACCAAACACACATTGAAAATGCTCACACGGATCAGTACGTCTGCGAAGTATGTGCTAAAATTTTCAAGAAGAAAAACAGCTACTATTGCCATAGAAGGGTTCATAGTGAAGAATATGTTACGCCGCGGATTTGCCCGATATGTCAGAAACGGTTTCGTGGAAGTTATGGACTGAAATATCACGTGGAAAGTGTTCACGAAGGCAAACGCGTTCTTTGCGAGATATGTGGAAAGGAAATGAGATCAGAATTACACTTGAAGAAACATTTACAGGTCCATAGTGGCGAGAAACCGTTTATTTGTGGTTTTTGCACAAAAAGGTTTGCGAGGAATGATACCTTGACGTTACATTTGAGGGTTCATACCAGAGAAAGGCCGTATGTTTGCGAAATATGCAATAAAAGATTTTCGCAAAAGAGCTCATTGAATCTTCATGTTAAGAGTATCCATCAAGAGAACAAGCGTCACAGTTGCGTGATATGCAATAAAAGTTTTGTGAATAGGGCGGGTTTGAAGGGACATATGCAACAACATTCAACATGTGATTAGATGGGTTTCAGTGTTCATTGCATTTTTTTTTTCTAGTCAGAATAAAGTGATTGATTTTGAATTATTCGCAGATTCATAGTAGTTTATAATGTGAATAATAAAACTTTCGTAAGATTACAAATGTTTATTTCTTTACAATTTTTTGTAAACGAGTGTATATATGGATGGTTGAATATAAATACAAAGGGCCTGTTTTCTATGTAAGTGTAGAAATATCTGTGTTACCGTTTAGTTTTTTGCCAGGATTTTGGTGGCGGTAAAAAAAGAAATACAATTCAGCAATACTTTTACGAACTTGTGCTCAAAGCGTATATTTTTTGCAGATTCCTCGAAGACGAGATTAAAGTTGAATATAAGGAATATAAGTTAGAACCGATCCTGGACGTCGAAAAGACATATTCGTGCAGAAAATGTAATCTAACTTTTCCAACTTTGCGCTTGTCAAAACGACATCGATATCTTGTGCATTATTTCGACAAATTTCCGTGCCCGGAATGTGATAGAAAATTTTCAAATCGAGTACAACTTGCAAAACATAGCAGCATTCACAGTAACCCTGTTCCGTATTTTCGTTGCAATATATGTGAGGAAACTTTCAACAGCGTTGACACATTTGAAACTCATAAAAAGTACCACGAAGAAGAGAAACTGAAATGGAAATGCTGTGGGAAGCAGTACCGGAGTGCTGCCACGTTTCAAAGACATTTTAAATTCAGTCACAATGAAGAACAAACCTTTACATGTGAAGTTTGCGGCAGAGGATGTCCTACAAGATCTGCATATTATACTCATAAGCAGAGACACAAAGAGGGATATAAGGAAAGGTTTGCGTGCACGCTGTGTGACAAGAGTTTCACTGAAAAGAAAAATTGGATAAATCACAACGATGTTGTTCATAAAGGGCAGAAGCACCTGTGTCATATTTGTGGTAAAGAAACGAATAGTAAACATAGTATGACAACTCACATGAAAACCCATGCTCCAGAAAAAACGTTAGCTTGTACTTATTGCAATAAAAAATTCGTACATTCTAAGTACTTAAGGGTACATTTACGGGTGCACACCAAAGAGAAACCTTACGTGTGTAAGACGTGCGGAAAAGGATTTACTCAAGCGGGTTCCTTGACTTTGCATGTGAAGTCTGTACATACACAGGAGAAACCTTACAAATGTGTGATATGTTCTAAAAGCTTTGTTTTGAAAAGTTTATTGAATAGTCATGCTAAAACTCACTCCCTTGTCAAATCTCATTAATCGTCTGTCTTTTTTGTATCAGATATTTGTTCTAAGTTGTATTGAAGCAAAAAGAACTGTTAATGAGAGTGTTAATTTAACGGTAGTTGTATTTAACAAGTACATCCGCAAAATATTGACGTTTTATTGTAAAATACTCAGTTTTCGTGATTCACAAGTATTCCTTTACTTTTGGAAGCAGCTTCCAGTCGTTGAATATCTTCATTTTTTTATGGAAATGATCTTACAACGGATTTCAAACGATTGAAGGAATGTTAGTTATTAGGTAAATAGGTTCAATGAGATTTTTTTATTATTAGGAGACTAGCAATGTATACGAGTAGCTTCGCATAAACGACAATTCTGATTTTTTATTTGGTAATAAATTAAGACTTTTTCAAAGAAATGTAAATCTAGCAAAAATTATGTTAGGTGCGTTTGACACTATACCAAAATGAAATATTAGTTACATCATACAAATTTATGAAGTTGTTAGTAGTTTTGTGATTAAACTGGTTGTTGTGTAATATAGGAGTACCATTTAAATGCACAATATATACTTATTTTTTGACGTACTCGTATGTTCAGGAACATAAACATGCAACTCCGAAAAGTGCAAAAAATAAAGATAAATTGTCACTCGGATTAAATTTGAATTAATGAAATTAGTGTAAATGATAATGTGTAGTTGTTGGCTCAAGTGTTGAACTATCTTGTGGTACCGTGTAACACAAGGTGTAGTTTGTTACTAGTATTGGGTTGGCGGTAAAAAAGAAATATTATTCACTGATAATTTTACGAATTTGTGCTCAAAGCGTATATTTTTTGCAGATTCCTTGAAGATGAAATTAAAATTGAATATAACGAATATAAGTCGGAACCAGCACAGGACTTTGAAAAGACATATTCGTGCAGAAAATGTAATCTAACTTTTCCAAATGTACGTACGACAAATCAACATCGATGTGCCGTACATAATTTCGATAAATTTCCATGCTCGGAATGTGATAGAAAATTTTCAAATCGAGAACAGCTTGCAAAGCATACTACCATCCATAGCAACCCTGTCCCAGATTTTCGTTCCAATATATGTGAAGAGAATTTCAGCAATATTTACAAGTTTGAAACTCGTAGAAAGTACCACGAGGAAGAGAAACTGAAATTGAAATGTTGTGGCAGGCAGTACCGCAGCGCTGCCACCTATCAGAGACATTATAGGTCCAATCACAATGAAGAACAAACATTTACATGTGAAATTTGTGGCAGACTGTGTCCTTCAAGATCTGCATACTATACTCATAAGCAAAGACACAAAGAGGGATATATAAAAAGATTTGGTTGCACGGTTTGTGATAAACGCTTCACTGCAAAGAAAAATTGGCTTAACCATATCGCCGTTGTTCATAAAGGGCAGAAGCACCTTTGCCATATTTGTGGCAAAGAAACGAATAGTAAACATAGTATGACAACTCACATGAAAACCCATGCTCCAGAAAAAAAGTTTGCTTGTACTTACTGCGACAAGAAATTCCTACATTCAAAGTACTTGAAGCAACATTTACGGGTACACACCAAAGAGAAGCCTTACGTGTGTAAGGTGTGCGGAAAAAGATTTAGTCAAGCGGGTTCCGTGACTTTGCATGTGAAGTCTGTACATACAAAGGAGAAACCTTACAAATGTGTGATATGTTCTAAAAGCTTTGTTTTCAAAAGTATGTTGAATAGTCATGCCAAAATTCACTCCCTTGTCAAATCTCATTAATCTTCGGTATTTTTGTATCAGAGATGTGTTCTCAGTTATATTGAAGCAAAAACAACTGTAAAATACTCAGTTAGTTTCCGTGATTCACAAGCAACCCTTTACTTTTTGAAGCAGCTTCCACTCGTTCAATATCTTCATTTTTGTTTATTGAAATGAGTAACTTTAGACAGTGCGGTTGTTTTAGTTAATGTAATGTTATGATAGATTTCAAACGACTGAAGTAATGTAAGTTACTAAATAGGTTCAATGAGATTTTTTTATTATTAGGGAGACTAGCATTGTATACGAGTAGCTCCGTATACAACGACAATTTAGACTTTTATATGGTAATAAATTAATACTTTTTTACAGAAATGTAAATTTACAAAAAATAAGATAGGTCCGTTTGACACTACTAAAATGAAATATTACTTACATTGTATAAATTTATAAAGTTGTCACTAGTTTTATGATTAAGCGAATATCATTTAAATGCACAATATATATATATATATATATATTTTTAATTTAATGTCTTGTTGCTCGATCATTGCAGCTTAACCAAAATTTTGAAATATTTTTTGACGTATGTTCAGGAACATAAAAATGCAACTCCGAAAGGTACCAAAAATTAAGAAAAATTGCCAGCAGGATTAAATTTTAATTAATGAAATCAGTGTAAATGATGTGTAGTTGTTGGCCCAAGTGTTGAAATATCTTGTAAAACCTTGTAACACAAAATTTTCTTTGCTGCTAGTGTTGTGGTGGCGGTAAAAAAGCACTATTATTCATCGATACTGTTACGAATTTGTGCTCAAAGCGCATATTTTTTGCAGATTCCTCAAAGACGAAATTAAAATTGAATATAACGAATATAAGTTAGAATCAACACAGGACGTCGAAAAGACATATTCGTGCAGAAAACGTAATCTAACTTTCCCAACTCTACGTTTAACAAATCAGCATCGATATACCGTACATTATTTCGACAAATTTCCATGCTCGGAATGTGATAGGAAATTTTCAAATCGAGTACAACTTGCAAGGCATACTATCATCCATAGCAACTCTATCCCGGATTTTTGTTGCAATATATGTGAAGAGACTTTCAGCAATATTTACACGTTTGAAACTCACAGAAAGTACCACGAAGACGAGAAACTGAAATGGAATTGTGGCAAGCAGTACCGCACGGCTGCCACCTATCAGAGACATCATAGATCCAATCACAATGAAGAACAAATTTTTACATGTGAAATTTGCGGCAGAGTGTGCCCTTCAAGACCTTCGTATTATAATCATAAGCACACACACAAAAAGGGATATATAAAAAGATTTGCGTGCACGTTTTGTGATAAACGCTTCACTGCAAAGAAAAATTTGATCAACCATGTTGCCGTTGTTCATAAAGGGCAGAAGCACCTTTGTCATATTTGTGGTAAAGAAATGAGCACCAAACATAGCATGGTAGATCACATGAAAATCCATGCTTCAGAAAAAACCTTTGTTGTACTTACTACCACAAAAAATTCCTTCATTCAAAGTATTTACGGGTACACACCAAAGAGAAACCTTACGTGTGTAAGATGTGCGGAAAAGGATTTACGCAAGCGGGTTCGTTGACTTTGCATGTGAAGTCTGTACATACACAAGAGAAACCTTATAAATGTGTGATATGTTCTAAAAGCTTTGTTTTGAAAAGTTTGTTGAATAGTCATGCTAAAACTCACTCCGTTGTCAAGCCTCATTAATCTGTACTTGCTTTTTATGAAATGTATTAAATAATTTTTTATTGTCAAGAGTTTTGTTTGAGTGATTTTGAAGCAAAAAGAACTGTTAATGAAAGTGTAAATTTTGCGGTGGCGTTTTATACGTATATCCATAAAATATTTTTTTTATTAATAAGAAGACCGAAGACCCGAATTGTTTACGAATATCTCCATATAAAGAACAATTTTGACTCAGTATAGGAAAAACTACGTTAGACCTGCTTGGCGCCATATCAAATTGAAATCTTAATTTAGTCCTACAAATTTATACAATGATCACAATTTTTAATGATTTATCAGGTTGCTCCCTAATATTCGATTCAAACGAACAGTATATGGTTTTAATTCAGTGTCGTGTTAAAAAAAATCGAACATTTTCTGAGAAATGAACAGGAACATAAAAATACAACTTCATAAAGTACGAAAATTGAAGAATGTATAAATAGTTTGATATTTTTCATGGGAAATGCTTGTACGATACTACATATTTGTGAACTAAATTAGGGTCTCTGAACAAAAAATTTTGCGTTCTTGTTGTGTAGATACTATATGTTTTGAACGTAATTAAAATCTTCTTAGTTCTCACTAATGCAACAAGACACGTGTGCGGATACTTTCAAATGTAACAACTGTAACGCAATGTTTCAAAGGCATTTGGTCATTTTGTCTCATAAAATTAACCTACATAACCATGTACAAATGCACAATTTGTGGCCGAAGATTCAGAGAAAAAGCCACTTGAAGTCTTTGTCTCTAGAAAAACATTATGGAGTAGCTCTGTAGCGCCAAGAGGTCGTACATTGTTGGTTTCTGCACAAAATGTTGCGAGGAATTATACATTGATGTTACATTTCAAGGGTGACACCAGAGAAAGGTCATGTGTTTGCCAAATTTTGAAATAAAAATTTTCGCGAAAGAGCGTTTGCGAATTCAAATTAGTAATAATAAAAGTTTCATAACAATACAAATGTCCATTTCGGCCTGTTTTTCTGTGTAGTTGTTAGCCCAAGTGTAGCAATAGTTTGTGGTACCGTGTAACACTAAGTTTAGTTTGTTGGAAGAATTTCGGTGGCGGTAAAAAGGAAATATTATTTACCAATAGTTTTACGAACTTGTGCTTAAGGCGTATATTTTTCAGATTTCTCGATGACCAAATTAAAATCGAATATAAGTTAGAGCCAACACAGGACGAAAAGACACACTGGTGCAGAAAATGTAATCTAAATTTTCCAACTATACTTTTGAGAAATCAACATCGATGTGCCGTACATACTTTCGACAAATTTCCAGACTCGGAATGTGATAAGAAATTTTCAAGTCAAGCGCAACTTGCAAAGCATAGTACCATCCACAGTAACCCTGTTTCTGATTTTCGTGGATGGAAATGCTGTAACATACAGTACTATAGCGCTGCCAGATATGAGAGACATTATAAAGCCCATCACAATGAACAACAAACACTTACATGTGAAATTTGTGGTAAATTGTGTCCTACAAAATCTTCATATTATAATCATAAGTACGCACACACACAAAAGGATAAGTATGCGTGCACGCTTTGCAATAAGCGTTTCACTGCAAAGAAAGGTTGGAGAAACCATAACGCTATTGTTCATGAAGGACAAAAGCACCTTTGTTATATTTGTGGTAAAGAAACGAACGGTAAACAGAGCATGGTAAATCACATGAAAACCCATTCTTCAGAAAAGACGTTTGCTTGTACGTACTGCGACAAAAAATTTCTACAAGCGCAGTATTTAACGGTACACTTACGGGTGCACACCAAAGAGAAGCCTTATGTGTGTAAGGAATGCGGAAAAGGATTTACACAAGCGGGTTCGTTGACTTTGCATGTGAAGTCTGTACATACACAGGACAAACCTTACAAATGTATGATATGTTCTAAAAGCTTTGTTTTTAAAAGTTTGTTAAATAGTCATGCGAAAACTCACTCCATTGTCAAATCTCATTAATCTGTATTTGATTTTTATACAATGTATTGTTCTCTATATTAAATTTTTTAGTAATATTAGAGTTTTGTTATTAACAATTTTCAGTCGTTTAGTCAATACCTCTATTAATTTTTGTCTATGGAAAGGTAACGTAATCTCATGACGTATTTAAAATGGAAAGGCCAATAAATTAAAAAACTATTAATGGAAGTCTAAATTTTATGGTAGTGCTATTTAAGATGTCGTTCATAAAGGGCAGAAGCACCTTTGTCATATAAAGAAACGATCACCAAACATGGCATGGTAGATCACATGAAAATTCCATGCTCCAAAAGACGTTTGCTTGTACTTCTGCGACAAAAAAGTCTTACATTCAAAGTCACTGTATTTTAAGTAATTTCATTTTTAGTGTCCGAGTTTTGTTTTCAGTGATTTTGAAGCAAATCATGTATATCCACAGAATTTTTTTTTATTAATATGAAGACCCGAATTGTTTACGAATAACTCCATGTAAAGAACAAATAAGACTTTTTAGTAGAAATGTAAGAAAATATAAATGAATAGGAAAAACTACGTACTGCCTTCTTGGCATTGTATCAAATTGAAATCTTAATTCAGTCCTACAAATTTATAAAGTGATCCATAAATTGTAGATATTTATCTGGTTTTAACTCAGTGTTAGTATCAAAAAAAAATTGAAGCATTTCTAAGAAACAGCTTCGTAAAGTATGAAAATTGTAGAAAAATTGCCTGCAGGACAAAATTTTAAGTAAAAAAACGTATAAATGATATATGATTCGTTGCCTTTAACTAAAGTCATCATATTGTCTTGACGTTTTTCGTAGGAATTGCCTCGCTTGTATGATTCTAACTATTTGTGAACTAAATTAGAATCTGTGAACAAAAAACTTTGCGTTCTTGTTCAAGATAGATATCTTGAACGTAACTAAAATCTTCGGAGTTCTCACTAATCCAGCAAAACACACGAGGGCGAAGACTTTCAAATATAACAACTGTAACATAATGTTTCAAATGAATTCGGTCATTTTGTCCCACAAAATTAACCTACAAAATTATGCACAATTTCTGATAGAAGATTCAGAGAAGAAGCCACGTTGCATAAGCGTGTGAAATCTTGGTTGCCAGAAAAACATTGTGAAGTGCGTAATACAAATGTGCGTAGCAGTGCCTGTTTGGGAAAATACAATACAGAAGACATCACAAAGCATACTCAGGGTTGATGTACTGTGGTCGCATGTTTAACACTGATGGCAGTTATCAAAAACATACAGAAAATATTCAAGAAGAAAAAGAGCTCCTATTGCCATGGAAGGGTTCACAGTCAAGAATAGGTTACAGCGCCAATTTGCCCTATATGCCAGAAGGGGTTTTGTGCAAGCTTTGAATTGAAATATAACACGGAAAATGTTCACGAAGAAAACAAAGGCCAAGAATTACACAGACACATTTACAGCTCTATCGCCGAGAGGTCGTATACTATTGGTTTGTGCCCAAAACGTTGCGCGGAATTATACGTTGACATTATATTTCAGGGTTGACACCAGAGAAAGGTCATTCAAAAATTTTCTCCAAAGAACGTTTGCAAATTCAAATTAGTCAATAAAGTGAATAATAAAAGTTTCATAAGAATGCAAGTGTCCATTTCGGCTTGTTTGTTTGTGTAGCTGTTAGCCCAATTGTAGAAACAGTTTGTAGTACCGTGTAACATAAAGTTTGTTTTTTGCAAGGATTCTGGTGGCGGTAAAAAAGAAATATTATTTACCAATACGTTTACGAAGTTGTGCTCAAAGCGTGTGTTTTTTTGCAGATTCCTCGAAGAGCAAATTAAAGTTGAATATAACGAATGTAAGCTAGAATCAACACAAGATGCCGAAAATAAATATTTGTGCAGAATATGTAATCTAAATTTTCCAACTCTACGTTCGAAAAACCAACATCGATATGCTGTACATACCTTCGACAAATTTCCATGTCCGGAGTGTGATAAGAAGTTTTCAAGTCGAGTACAACTTGCAAAGCATAGTATCATTCACAGTAACTCAATTTTAGAATGGAAATGCTGTGGTATTCAGTACTACAGCGCTGCCAAATATAAGAGACATTTTAAAGCCTGTCACAATGAAGAACAAACATTTACATGTGAAATTTGCGACAAAGTGTGTCCTACACAACGTTCATATTCTAACCATAAGTACGCACACAAAGAAAAGGATAAGTATGCATGCACGCTTTGTGATAAGCGTTTCAATTCAAAGAAAAGTTGGAAATACCATAACAGCGTTGTACATGAAGGGCAGAAGCACCTTTGTCACATTTGTGGTAAAGAAACGAACGGTAAACAGAGCATGGTACATCACATGAAAACCCATTCTTCAGAAAAAACGGTTGCTTGTACATACTGCGACAAAAAGTTTCGACACTCGAAGTATCTAAAGGTACATTTCCGGGTGCACACCAAGGAGAAGCCTTATGTGTGTAAGGAATGCGGAAAAGGATTTTCGCAATCGGTTTCGTTGACTTTGCATGTGAAGTCTGTACATACACAGGATAAACCTTACAAATGTATGATATGTTCTAAAAGCTTTGTTTTTAAAAGTTTGTTAAATAGTCATGCTAAAACTCACTCCGTTGTCAAATCTCATTAATCTGTATTTGAATTTTGTGCAATGTATTGTTCTCCATATTAAATTTTTTTATACTATCAGAGTTTTATTATTAGCAATTTTGAAGCTAAGAGATCTGCAATGAAAGTATAAATTTAACGGTGGTGATATTTAACATGTTTCAGTCGTTTAGTCGATACTTGCATTAATTTTTGTCTATGGAAAGCAGTAGCAACGTAATCTCATGACGTATTTAAAATGAAAGGGCGAATAAATTAAAAAAACTATTAATAAAAGTGTAAATTTTATGGTAGTGCTATTTAAGATGTCGTTGTTGATAAAGGGCAGAAGCATCTTTGTCATATTTCTGTCATAGTAGATCACATGAAAATCCATGCTCCAGAAAAAACGTTTGCGTGTAATTACTGCGACAAAAAATTCTTACATTTAAAGTACTTAAGGTTACACTGAATTAAATAATTTCTTTTCTGGTGTCACGAGTTTTGTTTTCGTTGATTTTGAAGCAAAACATGTATATCTACAGAATATTTTTTTATTAGTAAGAAGACCCAAATTGGTTACGAATATCTCCATATAAAAAACGGTTAAGACTTTTTAGTATAAATGTAAAAAAATGTAAATATATAGGAAAAACTACGTACAGCCTGCTTGGCACCGTATCAAATTGAAATCTTAATTTAGCCCTACAAATTTATAAAGTGATGCATAAATTGTAAATATTTATCTGGTTTTAACTCAGTGTCGTCTTAGCTGATCGTTAGAAATGATCAGGAACATAAAAATACAGCTTCCTAAAGTATGAAAATTGAAACGAAATTGCCAGTAGAACAAAATTTTAAGTAAAAAAATGTATAAATGCTAAAATTCGTTGCCTTTAACTAAAGTCATCACATTGTCTTGACGTTTTTTGTAGGAAATGCGTCGCTTGTACGATTTTAACTATTTGTGAACTAAATTAGAATCTGTGAACAAAGAACTTTGCGTTCTTGTTGTTTAGACAAAACGTGTCTTGAACGCAATTAAAATCTTCGGAGTTCTCGCCATTGCAACAACACACTTATGCCAAGACTTTCAAATATAACAACTGTAACACAAAGTTTCAAACGCATTCGGTCACTTTGTTCCACAAAATTAACCTACATAACTATATATAAATACACAATTTGTGACAGAAGATTCAGAGAAGAAGCCAAGTTGCAAAAACGCGTGAAATCTGGATCGCCAGAAAAGCATTGTGAAGTGCGTAATACAAATGTGCGCAGCAGTGCCAGTTTGGGAAAATACAGAAGACATCACAAAGCAACTCAGGGTTGATGTGCTGAATAAAGTGAATAATAAAAGTTTCGTAATAATGGAAGTTTCCATTTCGGCTTGTTTTTTTGTGTAGCTGTTAGCCCAATTGTAGAAATAGTTTGAAGTACCGTGTAACACAAAGTTTGTTTTTTTTGCAAGGATTCTGGTGGCGGTAAAAAAGAAATATTATTTACCAATACGTTTACGAAGTTGTGCTCAAAGCGTATATTTTTTTGCAGATTCCTCGAAGAGCAAATTAAAATTGAATATAACGAATGCAAGCTAGAACCAACACCAGATGCCGAGAACAAATATTTGTGCACAAAATGTAATCTAAATTTTCCAACTCTACGTTTGAAAAATCAACATCGATATGCTGTACATACTTTCGATAAATTTCCATGTCCGGAGTGTGATAAGAAATTTTCAAGTCGAGTACAACTTACAAAGCATAGTATCAGTCACAGTAACTCAATTTCGGAATGGAAATGCTGTGGCATGCAATACAAAAGCGCTGCCAGATATAACAGACATTTTAAATACTATCACAATGAAGAACAAACATTTACATGTGATGTTTGCAGCAAAGTGTGTCTTACAAGATCTTCATATAATAGCCATAAGTACAGACACAGAGAAAAGGATAAGTTTGCGTGCACGATTTGTGATAAGCGTTTCACTGCAAAGAAAAGTTGGAGAAACCATAACGCTATTGTTCATGAAGGACAGAAGCAGCTTTGTTATATTTGTGGTAAAGAAACGAACGGTAAACAGAGCATGATAAATCACATGAAAACTCATGCTTCAGAAAAAACATTTGCTTGTACGTACTGCGACAAAAAGTTCCTACATTCGGAGTATTTAAAGTTGCATTTACGGGTGCACACCAAAGAGAAGCCTTATGTGTGTAAAGAATGCGGAAAAGGATTTTCGCAATCGGTTTCGTTAACCTTGCATGTGAAGTCTGTACATACACAAGACAAACCTTACAAATGTATGATATGTTCTAAAAGCTTTGTTTATAAAAGTTTGTTAAATAGTCATGCTAAAACTCACTCCGTTGTCAAAGCTCGTTAATCTGTATTTGCTGTTTATGTATTGCTCTTTGTATTAAAACTTTTTTTAGTATCACAGTTTTGTTTTCAATGATTTTCAAGCAAAAAAAAATGTTAATGAAAGTGTAAATTTTATGGTTATTTTTAACATGTATGTCTACAAATTATTCAGAACTAAGGACGCGCGGCGTCGCACCGTTCGTCGAAGGACCGTAAGATAGAAGACTCTATTGATTTAATACATATATTGACACTATGTACATTTGAAGTATATTATATTGGAGTGCGTACCAAAGGCAGGACCGGACTTGCCTCCCTGTGGACCTAATCAGGGCCCTACTAAGCAGGACGTTTTGGAATATCTACCGTTTTCGTGTTTCCAAGTATCTCTCTTCTTTCAGTCGGTTAGTACATATAAGTATTAATTTTTGCTTATGGAAAGGGATAACAATTTAATTTCATGACGTATTTAAAACGAAAGGACACAAGATACCATGGAATATTCATGTTAGGAGACGAAGTTTATAAAACGCAAAATAAAACTTTCTTAAAAAAACAAATGCCCATTTCATTACAATTTTTCCTGTGTGGTTGTTAGACCAACTGTAGAAATAGTTTGTAGTATCGAGTTACACAAAGTTTAGTTTGTTGCAAGGATTTTGGTGGTGGTAAGAAAAGAAATATTATTTACCAATACTTTTACGAACCTGTGCTTAAAGCGTATATTTTTTTCAGATTTCTCGATGACCAAATTAAAATCGAGTACAACGAATTTAAGTTAGAACCAAGACGACATCATGCCGGAAACCGATACTCGTGCAGAAAATGTAATTTATCTTTTCCAACTAGACATTTGAAAAATAAACATATATACGCTTTACATTTTTCCGACAAATATCCATGCTCGGAGTGTGGTAGGAACTTTACAAATCGATGGCTACTTACAAGGCATAGTAGTATCCACAGTACCTCTGCTCCGGATTTTCGTTACAGTACATGTGAAGAAACTAGTACTAGCATTGACGCGGTTGAAACTAATAAAAACTACCACAAAGAAGAGAATCCGAAATTGAAATGCTGTGGCCTGCAGTACAAAAGCGCTGTAAATTATAACAAACATATTAAATCTTGTCACATTGAAAAACAAACCTTTACATGTGAAATTTGCGGCAAAGTGTGTCTTACAAGAGCTGCATATAATGGCCATAAGTACAGACACAGTGAAAAGGATAAATATGCGTGCACGCTTTGTGATAAGCGTTTCAATTCAAAGAAAAGTTGGAGTTCCCATAACAGCGTTGTTCATGAAGGGCAGAAGCACCTTTGTCATATTTGTGGGAAAGAAACGAACCGTAAACAGAGCATGGTAAATCACATGAAAACCCATTCTTCAGAGAAAACGTTTGCTTGTACGTACTGCGACAAGAAATTTCTACAAGCGCAGTATTTAACGGTACACTTACGGGTGCACACCAAAGAGAAGCCCTATGTGTGTAAGGAATGCGGAAAAGGATTTACGCAAGTGGGTTCGTTGACTTTGCATGTGAAGTCTGTACATACACAGGACAAACCTTACAAATGTATGATATGTTCTAAAAGCTTTGTTTTTAAAAGTTTGTTAAATAGTCATGCTAAAACTCACTCCGTTGTCAAATCTCATTAATCTGTATTTGATTTTTATACAATGTATTGCTCTCTATATTAAATTTTTTTGTAGTATCAGAGTTTTGTTATTAGCAATTTTGGCGTGTTTCTCATTTTGACACTGACAAAGTCGAAGTTTTATTAAATTTGTTTCAATTATATTAATATGTAGCTACTGCCCCAGATTTGTTAAAAATTGAAACAGCTGGCATGTCGAACCAGTTGATATACTTCAAAGTTAATTTGACCGTTTTTTCGAAAATATCAATCATATTGACGCTAAAGGTGCATTTACATTGACATTTTTTGAAATGACAAGAACAGACTGCCCAGAATTCCATGTCCCTCATAGTAATGTTATTTAACATGTGTGTCTACAAAATATTCAAAATTACGGATATTTTGTAAAATCTCCGGTTTCGTGGTTCCCAAGTATTACTTTTCTTTTGGAAGGAACTCTCTGTCGTTTAGTAGGTATCTATATTGATTTTTGCTAATGGAAAGGGGTAATAATTTAATCTCATGATCTCTTTAAAATGAAATGGTCAACGTTACGACATAAGTTGAAAATTTCGAATTCCGAAGAGATTATTGCGACCATTTGTCATACGATACCAGTACCGAAAAAATTACGTTAGGAATGCTTGACACCAACTGAAATCTCAATTTAATCGTACAAATTTATGAAGTGATCAATGATTTTTAATGATTTATCTTGTTGATGTGTATAAAATTCCGTGTAAATACACACTACATTTTTTAAAATTTAGTGTCTTGTTAGCTATTCGTTAGAATGTTCGAAAATTGCGTTCAGAATTAAATTGTAATTAATAAAACTAGAGTAAATGATAAAAACTCGTTATTAATATGACCACATTTTGCGACATGTCTCCCAGTAAACGCGTCCCTTGTGCGATTCCTGTTATTTGTGAACTGTAACACACGTCTTGAACGTAATCAAAATCTTGAGTAGTAATACAGCAAGACCTGTGTGAGATGATCATCAATTGTAAAATCTGTGGCGCAAAATTTCAACCCTGTTTAGCCATTTTGTCTCACAAAATTGACGTCCATAACCATATACGAATGCGTAATTCTTGACCGAAGGTTCAGGGAAGAAGTTTGGTGCAAGGATTCTGGTGGCGGTAAAAAAGAAATACTCCTATTATCTACCAATACTTTTAGTAACTTGTTCTCAAAGCGTAATTTTTTTCAGATTTCTCCAAGATGAAATTAAAATTGAATACAACGAATATAAGTTAGAACCAACACAGGACGAAGAAAAGAGATATTCGTGCAGAAAATGTAAAATAAAACTTTTTTAAAAATACAAATGCCCATTTTTTTAATATTTTTTTCTGTGTTGTTAGGACCAACTGTAGAAATAGTTTGTAGTACTGTGTAACACAAAGTTTATTTTGTTGCAAGGATTCTGGTGGTGGTAAAAAAGAAATATTATTTACCAATACTTTTACGAACTTGTTCTTAAAGCCTAATTTTTTTCAGATTTCTCGATGATCAAATTAAAATCGAGCATAACGAATTTAAGTTAGAACCAAGACGACGGCATGCTGGAAACCGATACTCGTGCAGAAAATGTAATTTATCTTTTCCAACTAGACATTTGAAAAATAAACATCTATACGCTTTACATTTTTCCGACAGATATCCATGCTCGGATTGTGATTTGAAATTTAGAAGTCGATGGCTACTTACAAGGCATAGTAGCATCCACAGTACCTCTGTTCCGGATTTTCGTTACAGCACTTGTGAAGAAACTAGTAGTAGCATTGACACGGTTGAAACTAATAAAAACCACCACGAAGAAGAGAATTCGAAATTGAAATGCTGTGGCCTGCAGTACAAAAGCGCTGCAAATTATAACAAACATATTAGATCTTGTCACATTGAAAAACAAACATTTACATGTGAAATTTGTGGCAAAGTGTGTCTTACAAGAGCTGCATATAATGGCCATAAGTACAGACACAGTGAAAAGGATAAATATGCGTGCACGCTTTGTGATAAGCGTTTCAATTCAAAGAAAAGTTGGAGTTCCCATAACAGCGTTGTTCATGAAGGGCAGAAGCACCTTTGTCATATTTGTGGGAAAGAAACTAACGGTAAACAGAGCATGGTAAATCACATGAAAACCCATTCTTCAGAAAAAACGTTTGCTTGTACGTACTGCGACAAAAAATTTCTAAAAGCGCAGTATTTAACGGTACACTTACGGGTGCACACCAAAGAGAAGCCCTATGTGTGTAAGGAATGTGGAAAAGGATTTACGCAAGCGGGTTCGTTGACTTTGCATGTGAAGTCTGTACATACACATGAGAAACCTTACAAATGTATGATTTGTTCTAAAAGCTTTGTTGTTAAAAGTTTGTTGAATAGTCATGCTAAAACTCACTCCGTTGTCAAATCTCATTAATCTGTATTTGATTTTTATACAATGTATTTGCTCTCTATATTAAATTTTTTTGTAGTATCAGAGTTTTGTTATTAGCAATTTTGGCGTGTTTCTCATTTTGACACTGACAAAGTCGAATTTTATTAAATTTGTTTCAATTCTATTAACTTGCAGCTACTGCTCGAGATTTGTTAAAAATTGATACAGCTGGCATGTCGAACCAATTGATATACTTCAAAGTTAATTTGACAGTTTTTTCGAAAATATCAATCATATTGACGCTAAAGGTGCATTTACATTGACATTTTTTGAAATGACAAGAACAGACTGCCCAGAATTCCATGTCCCTCATAGTAGTGTTATTTAACATGTATGTCTACAAAATATTCAGAACTACGGATATTTTGTAAAATCGGCGGTTTCGTGGTTTCCAAGTATGTATCACTTTTCTTTTGGAAATTGCGTTCAGAATTAAATTGTAATTAATAAAACTAGAGTAAATGATAAAAACTCGTTATTAATATGACCACATTTTGACATGTTTCCCAGTAAACGCGTCCCTTGTGCGATTCCTGTTATTTGTGACATGTAACACACGTCTTGAACGTAATCAAAATCTTGAGTAGTAATACAGCAAGACATGTGTGAGAAGATCATCAAGTGTAAAATCTGTAGCGCAAAATTTCAACCGTATTTACCCATTTTGTCTCACAAAATTGACGTACATAACCATATGCGAATACGTAATTGTTGACCGAAGATTCAGGGAAGAAGTTTCTTGCAAGGATTCTGGTGGCGATAAAAAAGGAATATTATTTATAAGTGGGCCAACTCTGACTTCGTTTTTATGGCACTGCAATCTTAATTACCGCAAGTATTAGGAGCTCTATTGAAAATGTAAATAGCCGTGCTATAAATCATCTTAAAGATTTACAGGCGCATACGGCCCTGTGTAGTGTAGACAGTTGGTCCCTTGATGGTTTATAACCGCTGGGTTACCTGCCGCAGAAGCCTATTGTGGAACACTTAACTCCTTCAAAATAGGATGCAGTCATAAAAACGAACCAGCAGTTGCAGCACTATACCAAAACTTTTACTAACTTGTGCTCAAAGCGTATATTTTTTGCAGATTTCTCCAATTTGAAATTAAAATTGAACATAATGAATGTAAGTTAGTACCAATACAGGATGAGGAAAAGAGATATTCTTGCAGAAAATGTAATATACATTTTATAATGTTAATGAATTTTTGACACTACATATGTACATTTCAAGGATATTATATAAAGAGTCGCGCCCGCACCGCCGTCACGTTCGGTACTTCTCGAGTTGTGGTCATCGAGTAGATTGTTCTGGGTGAAATAACCCTCCGTCCAGTGGGTGGTGGGGTGGGGTGCGTACCAAAGGCAGGACCGGACTTGCCTTGCTGTGGACTTAATCAGGGCTATACCGAACAGGACGTTTTGTAAAATCTGCCATTTTCGTGTTTCCAAGTATCACTCTTCTATCAGTCGGTTAGTAGATATATTAATTTTTCCTTAAGGAAAGGAATAACAACTTAATTTCGCGACGTATTTAAAATGAAAGGGCAGAAGATAGCATTGAATCTTCATGTTAAGAGACGAAGTTTATAAAATGCAAAATAAAACTTTCTTAAAAATACAAATGCCCATTTTTTTACAATTTTTTTTTGTGTTGTTAGGACCAAGTGTAGAAATAGTTTGTAGTACTGTGTAACACAAAGTTTATTTTGTTGCAAGGAATCTGGTGGTGGTAAAAAAAGCAATATTATTTACTAATACTTTTACCAACTTGTGCTTAAAGCGTATATTTTTTTCAGATTTCTCGATGACCAAATTAAAATCGAGTATAACGAATTTAAGTTAGAACCAACACAGCATGCCGAAAACCGATACTCGTGCAGAAAATGTAATTTATCTTTTCCAACTAAACATTTGAAAAATAAACATCTATACGCTGTACATTTTTCGGACAAATATCCATGCTCGGAGTGTGATAGGAAATTTACAAGTCGATGGCAACTTACAAGGCATAGTAGCATCCACAGTAGCTCTGTTCCGGGTTTTCGTTACAACACACGTGAAGAAACTAGTAGTAGCATTGACGCGGTTGAAACTAATAAAAACCATCACGAAGAAGAGAATCCCGAATTGAAATGCTGTGGCCTGCAGTACAAAAGCGCTGCAAATTATAACAAACACATTAAATCTTGTCACATTGAAAAACAAACATTTCCATGTGAAGTTTGCGGCAAAGTGTGTCTTACAAGAGCTGCATATAATGGCCATAAGCACAGACACAGAGAAAAGGATAAATATGAGTGCACGCTGTGTGATAAGCGTTTCAATTCAAAGGTGGGTTGGAGACACCATAACAGCGTTGTTCATGAACGGCAGAAGCACCTTTGTCATATTTGTGGTAAAGAAACGAACCGTAAACAGAGCATGATACAACACATGAAAACCCATTCTTCAGAAAAAACGTTTGCTTGTACTTACTGCGATAAAAAATTTCTACATTCGAAGTATTTAACGGTGCACTTACGGGTGCACACCAAAGAGAAGCCCTATGTCTGTAAGGAATGCGGAAAAGGATTTTCGCAATCGGTTTCGTTGACTTTGCATGTGAAGTCTGTACATACGCAGGACAAGCCTTATAAATGTATGATATGTTCTAAAAGCTTTGTTTTTAAAAGTTTGTTAAATAGTCATGCTAAAACTCACACCGTTGTCAAAGCTCGTTAATTTGTATTTGCTTATTATGGAATGTATTGGCCTCTGTATTAAAATTGTTTTTTTAGTACCACTATTTTGTTTTCAATGATTTTGAAAAACCTATTAATGAAAATGTAAATTTTGTAGTAGTGTTATCGAACATGTATGTCTACAAAATATTCAGAACTGCGGATGCTTATGGAAAGGGGTAATAACTTAATCTTATAACGTCTTTAAAATGAAAGCGTCAGTGTTACCAAATAATTTGAACATTTCGAATTCCGAAGAGATTGCTGCTGTGACTATTTCTCATGAAAGCTTTGTCATGCCGCACTATTGATATCAAGGTTTAAACTTTTATTAACGAAAATTTGGTTGTAAGTTACAATTTTCGTGTTCTTTCTATGTTTGTATTTTTAGTGCTGGTTACGTTTTATTGCAGATAGATATTTCAGTGTTCATGTGAGAAGACACTTGGAGGAAAAACCTTGCGTTGTGAAAACAACTTAAGGAGGATGCATTAACTGAAATTGTTACACCAATAATTGCTTACTTTGTGAAAGAGTTTCACTTTATTAAGGAAATATCTGCGTTGATTTCGCATGTAGGCGGTTAATAAAGCACAAAAAACGATGGCATAAAGTAGTAAAATTCTAAAAATGTGTTTGAAATATGTGTTATCAACTTTTTTCCTCGTTTAAATGTTTCTTCTCTGTGAAATTCGTGTTTTCGGCAAACCTTGACAAGTTTCCTGTTTTTGCAGATTGATGGTCGAATTTGTGGACCTTGGAGACACGAAACCCATTTTGCTAAAAAAGGTAAAACGACATACGTGTAGAACGTGTCGAAAAAAATTCGATACCTATCCTTTATTACGCCAGCATCGTTACTACGTTCATCTTCCGAAAGCAAAAACACACCTTTGTGCAGTCTGTGGCAAATTGTTTGCAAGAAAAAATCAGCTTCAAGTACATCTGGAACTGCATGACGAGAAAATGAAACATTACTGTGAAGTGTGTGACAAACATTTACAATCAACTCATTTGGTTCGAAGCCACCGTGTTTTCCATTCTGTGGCTGGGCAAAAGTGCCCAGATTGCGGCATCACGTATAATTTTACATCAGCACAATCATTTTATGCACATCGTCGTCTTCACAGAACAACCAAAGAATTCGTGTGTGACGAATGTGGAAAGTATTTCAAAAACAAGGAGACTTTGAGACAGCATAGTAAAACACACGAAGAAACTACGTTTTCTTGCGAACACTGTGACAAAGTGTTTAAGTGCAAAAGTGGTTTGGCGAAACATGTGGCTATTGTGCATAACGGAAAGAGGCACATTTGTGAAATGTGTGGGAAGGGACTGACAAGTCTGCAGAATTTAAGGGATCACATGATGGTTCATACGGGAGATAAACCCTACAGTTGTTCGAAGTGTGATAAGTTTTTCATAACTAAACAACAGTTGAAGATTCATGATAGAAATCATACGAACGAGAAGCCATATCCATGTACATATTGTAGGAAAGCGTTTACTAACTTGAGCAGTTTTCATCGTCATGTCAAAAAGGTACATGAGAAGAAAAAACCTTTTGTTTATTAGGATATTTAAATGATTTGTCAATGAAGCGACATAAGAAAGTACTTCGGTGTCATAGGTGTTGTTAGATCTTAGGAATAAATTACTTTGTGATTGTATTTAATTCAATTTTGTTACTTTTATGATTGTTAAAAATCCTAAATACTGTAATAAAGATGTAGAACAACCACTTTTCTACACTTCTATATGTAAAATAACCTACTATAACTCACAGGTGGTACCATACGTTTTTAATTATTTCTTACCCTTTACAGGTTGAATTCTGAACAGTGTTCTGAAATCGAACCTGAATTTCGATGTCCTGTCTGTGGCAAAAATTTAAAAAAACCTACAGTCTTAAGCTTCATATGGAACTACATTCTACTAAGTTAACTTATTTTTGTGATTTTGACAAAAAACCTGTGCGTACTTTATCTCAGTTGAGGAGTCATCGTCGACGTCATGCTAAAAAAAGTTTCCTTGTATGGTTTGTGGGATAGTCTTTGGTACCCAAAGTTTGTACAACAGACATACTGATTTTCATCACAAAGTCCATTTGTGTCAACTTTGCAACAAAGTGTTTAGAATTAAAAGTGATCTGACGTTTCACCAAAAAATACACGACGTGAATTATAGACTTTTGAAGTGTGAGTTTTGCCCCAAGGAGTTCGGCTACAAGTAAAGTCTTATTAAGCTTCATGTTCAAAAAGTTAATGCATATCGTTATATTGTGTTTAAACCAGTCAAGAGTAATTTATCATTTTCCCATAAAAGAGAATAAGTAATTTTATTATGCTCGGATAAATATGTAAAACACCCAAAATGATTGCTTTATTTATGTAGTTTATGTTATATAAAGTGGGATATGTGAAAATATACGTATACATGTATCTTAATTGTTTTCATAACAAAAGTTTAATACATTGATATTGTTGTTTAGTTTTATTCTATCTAAGTATGTATATTTGTTATAAGACGTCGGGACAAACAACTTACAAACAAAATACGATTGTACATTTGGTTGTCCACTTGCGGTAAAAGCTGATTTTAATGACAAGTTGATTGAACTTCAAATTTGTCGGTTACTGTTCTAGTACTTCCGATTACTACTTTGTGACTAAAAAAAAATTTTGTTACTTTTTTCCATTTCATACTCTTTCATTTCCAGTGTTATAAACATACACATAAAAACACCACCCTAGAAGTGATTCTCCGGTGAAATGCGTTATTAAAATTAAATTATGATTTTTTTGATTTATAATTCTGATGGTCATTTTAATTTCTGGTGTTACCACACAAATTAGCTTCTACTTATTTTGTTGTTTTCAGATACATTGACGCCGTCGTTCAGTGTGAAGACGAAGTAATTTTGGAAGAAAAAACTTGTGACAATAAAATTATGTGCAAGATATGCAATTTAAAATTTCCAGCTTATAAGTCGCTTAGACAACACCGTCGAGAGTTACATGCGCCCAAAACTTATAACTGTTGCGAGTGCAACAAAAATTTCAAAGACTCGTGGACTTTGGGCAAACATAAAGAAACTCACTCAACACAAAACAATTACTATTGTGACATTTGCGACAAACCTTTAAAAACTTCTAGTCAGCTAAAATCGCACCAGAAAATTCACGCAAATCCTGAGGGATTATCGTGCTCAGAATGCGGCAAACGCTTTCTTCACCGTTCTTCCTATTCCAAACACATGTCTTTCCACAAACACGGAGAATTTAAATGCGAGAAATGCCCTAGAAGTTTCAAAGATCGTTTCAGACTCAAAGAGCATTCGAAGAAACACGAAGCCAACTACGTTGCCCCGACTTTTTGTTGTCAGTACTGTGATAAAATTTATTCTTCTGACCAGAATTTAAAAACTCATATTAAGAAAATACACGAGGGCGAACGCAAAATGCACATTTGTGACACCTGTGGGAAAACGATGTCGTCGAAGAAGAGTTTAAGGGATCATATTTACATTCATACCGGGGAAAAACCCTTTTCTTGCGATATGTGCGACAAATCGTTTAGAAAGAAAGAACACTTGACGGATCATGTTACAACTCACAAAAACAAGAGACCTCATGAATGTGTATTTTGCGAAAAGAAATTTACTGCTAGACATAGCTTGAGGGCGCATGTTGCTGTATACCATGAGGGTAAGAAGCATCTGTGTGCCACTTGTGGTAAAGCTCTTGCATCTGTTGCAAGTTTGAAGGTTCATACTAGGTTGCATACCGGGGAAAAACCTTTCAACTGTAGTTATTGTAATAAGAGTTTTGCAAAAAAACAACATATGACGGTTCATTTAAGGGTTCATACGAAGGAAAAACCGCATGCGTGTAAGATTTGTGGCAAGCGCTACACTCAAGGAAACACATTATCTATACACATCAGAACAGTGCATGGTGGAGACAGACCTCACGTGTGCAATATTTGTTCCAAAGCTTTTGTTACTAGGAGTTTGCTTAATGCGCACTATAGATTGCATTAAGTCTTCTTGGTAATCTAAAGAAATTGTGACAAGTTTGATGTATGACTTTTCATTAAATTTTATTTTTGTTACTTATTTACTTGTCCAGTTATATTGTACTTCCAAATCCTACTCCATCGACACTTTTTTTTTACGAAAATAAAATACTGCTTTAAAGTATATTTAACAGATTTACTAATTTCAGGTGCAAGAAAGAATCCTTAGCTAGTCAAGACGATGAAGAGTGGAAACCTGGACGTAGTACAAGCAGCAAATTAAAAAAGGGTCAAAACCTCTGCAAAATTTGTAATTTGAAATTCCCATTCTACAAAACTTTACGAAAACACAGAAAAGACTTCCATACGGAAAAATCGTTGAGTTGTCCTGTTTGTAAGAAACTTTTCAAAGATCAGTGGAATCTTAACAAGCACGCTGAAATACATTCCCAAGAAAATAAATACTACTGCGAAGAGTGCGACGAACACTTGAAAACATATCAACAGTTGCAGGAACACAGACGTCGACATCGAAACCCGGAAGGTTTGGTGTGTCCTGATTGCAAAAAAGTGTTCGTTTCGCGTTCATCTTTCCGCAAACATTGTTTGCTTCATCAGGGCATACGGTATAAGTGTGAAGTGTGCAAAAAAAGTTTTAGTGATTCTGGCACCTTGAAAACTCACTTGAAGAAACACGACGAAAATTTCGTGCAACCGTCGTATCAGTGTAATATTTGCGATAAAGTATACACTATTGAGTATAACCTGAAGAATCACATAGCGTCGTGTCACGAGGGAGAGCGTAAGTGGCATATTTGCGAAACTTGTGGCAGAAAAATGTCTTCTAAGAAAAGCCTGAGAGACCACCAAATGATTCATAACAATGAAAAACCCTACAAATGCGAACAGTGCGATAAGAGTTTTAGAAAGAAGGAGCATCTCACTGACCACCAGTGGACGCACACGAGCGAAAGACCACACGTTTGTGAATTTTGTACGAAAGCTTTCACTACGAGGAAAAATTTGAGATCGCACATTACGATATATCACGAAGGTAAAAAACATTTATGTGATATTTGTGGCAAGGAAATGGCATCTATTACAAGTCTGACTAATCACAAGAAGACCCATACAGGCGAAAAACCCTTTAGCTGTACTTATTGTGGGAAAAGGTTTACCAAGAAGTACCATTTGCAGTGTCATATCAACGTACATACTAAAGAGAAACCGTATGCGTGTAAGTTTTGCGATAAGAAATACACACAAGGGACGTCTTTACAGTTACATGTTCGAGCTGTCCATAGTGGCGAGAGACCTTATGTTTGTGATATTTGTACTAAAGGTTTTATTACAAAAACGTTGTTAACTACGCACCGCAAGTCCCACTGGGCAAAGCTCGATTTTTAAAATATCTTGATTTATAAACATAATTTTCTTATCTGTTATTGTTGTATATGGGTGTTTTTTTATTAAATATATGGTTTTATTGTTGACGAAGTTTTAATAATTAATGACAAAAGCTCCACAGAATGGTGTGTACGATGAAACTATTTGAAGAAAAGTTACTGGGATATGGTTTTCCTATGTTGAGTGTAATAATGGGTCAGTTTTATAGTTGTACTGGTTCTACTATGAAGTGACATATGAAGACACACGTAGAAACAACTGCTGTGGTGTATGGTACCTTCTAGTAAAGTAGTTTTTGAGCAAAAATGATAAATAGTGAATCATGTATATACCAGAGTTTGTTTTTGATTACTAAAACATTACTGTATTTTCAGGTGTGACACAGACTTGTTCAAAAAAGAAGACTTAGAAAACAATCTGCCTGACCATCCTGTTAACAAGAAGTACTACTGTGCCGTTTGCAACACAGATTTTCTTACTTACTCTAAATTAAAAAATCATCGCAGAAACCATAAAACGAAAGATCATGTGTGCGCTCTTTGTGGCAAAGGTTTCAAGAATGGGTTTGAACTGAAGATTCACAATTTGTCTCATTCGAAGGAAAAACCATTCGAATGTGATCTTTGCGGTGCCACTTTTAAATGCAAGAACAAACGGAACTACCATAGGAGATGCCATGAGACTCCCGATAAACAACACATATGCCCTATTTGCGGAAAAACCTACAACCAATTTGGAAAAGGAGCTCTGCTTGTTCACATGCGGAAACACAAAAACTCGGGAAGCAAATGTAAAATATGCGATGAATTTGTTCCCGATGACCAGAACAAGAAGCACAGGTCTACACATACATTGCCGTATAGATGTCAGTTGTGTGATAAAACGTACAGGTACAAAGCAGCCTATACTCGCCACATCGCAATACATAACGGGTTTAAGTACTTATGCTCGTACTGTGGTAAAGAAATGACGTCGTCGACTAGCTTTAAGAACCACGTTAGGTTGCACACTGGCGAAAAACCGTATCAGTGTACGTTTTGTGATAAGAAATTTTCAGCGAGTCATTATTTAAAGCAGCATTTGAGAACGCACACCAACGAAAGGCCGTATGGGTGTGATTACTGCGAAAAAAGGTTTAATCAACGTGGTCCGCTGAAGATTCACATGAGGGCTGTACACACCGGGGAAACGCCGTATAAGTGTGGATTTTGTTCGAAGGGATTTATTAGTAGAACATTATTGAATCTGCACAATCGGGTACCTTGTGTGGAACTAGATCCAGCTGTCGGCAAAAATGGCAACGATATTTAATTGTCTTCTAGTGGATAATTGTTAAAATAAAGATTGTTTTATAGGGTTTTTTACTTTCTTTGAACATTGTGAAATTAAGACAAATGTAATTGTTTTGTCTGACGTAATGAATAAAAAATATTTGTGACTTAGATTGTTGCTGACTGCATTATTTAACCTTATATTTTTGCTAAAAGTTTATGAGTTGTATTCGTTAAAAAAATTCAAGTGACTACGTCGCTTTAGAAACAGCACGTGATAACATTTTTAGAACTAACGTTCAAAAGATCACACTCATTTGCACGTTTTGTTGATAATATGAAAAAATCAAACTTGGTTGAAATCGGGACACGGCGTGGTGAATTTTTATTTTTTCACCGGCCGCATTATTTAAAAAAATAACAATAAGTGGTTTATTTGGTTTATAAAGACTCTTGAGTGCTACCCTACAACAGCGAACGTTTTTATCAAAAACTATATATCTGCCAAAACCACTAGTTTGTTTATGTTTTAAGATTTTATAAAAGCGTTGGTGCTTAGGCAATTTCACGGGCAACTTTGACATTGTAATCCTTTAAATGCTGTATTTTCAGGTGTATCACATCTTGATAATAAAAAAGTCAGGACGCGACCTATCTGACCATTCCTTTGACAACACTGGCTACTTTCATATTTTCTCGTCGTTTCATGACCATTAAAGTACGAAAAAATAGGGTCCCCGTTTCCGTCTGTTTGCCGTCTGCCATTTATCTGTCTGTCGTCTGTCTGTCTGCCTACTGTTATCTGGCTGTCTGTCGTCCGTCTGTGTCGATTTTTATTAGGCAGATAATCTCCGAAATTACTGGACCGATTGTCATCAAATTAATGTCTAATCATCAGACTTCGGCAGCGCGGAAGTGATGCACATTGCCGTCCGATGGGAAATTCTTAATAACAGTTACTGTTTTTTATCGGTTTTTCTGAGTTATACGAGTTCTCCTAGATGTTAAAATGCTCAAAAAATTAAAAATGACTCTTCAACATCACAATTTTCTTGGTGATGTTGTTAGATAAACCCTAATCTGTATCAAACGCCACTGAGGTTGAGACGTGGTTGAGACTGCACAGTCGGCCAGCCAAATCTATCGCTTGACGTCGAGCCGTCGTTTTTAATATTTATCTGGTTGATTCCCCATCACTTCCGCTGTGCCTAACTCAGCTAATCATTCTGATCAACAATATGATGACACCTCCCCATTTTCTATTAATCGTGTTGGGCTGATATTTTTGCTAAGCTTTTATGAGTTGAATTAAAAAAAAAATTACGAATGACTAGTTCGCTTCGAAAATAGCATGGTATAACATTTTTAGAACCAACATGTAGAATATCACTCATTTGCACATTTTGTATCAAAAAATTGTCAAAGGCTATTTCGATAGAACTTCCTTCGTCCTTAACATACAATCGAACAAATACAGCTTTGATAATTTATAAAATCATTTTTTTTATGATGACGATGCATATGTTTACTTTTTCCATATAATTTTTTAATCATGTCATTTTAGCAAAGACGCATATATGAATTGGAATAGGTGCAGTGCAACAAATTTTCGTGAAAATGAGATTGGCAGCAAAACATCAATTTTTTTTTGAGAGTGGATAAACGGATAAATTTTGATTAACGATTTACTGTACTTAGGGTAATCGTAAAATGTGTGAAATAAGATTTCAGCTTTATGGTTTTGCAGTTTTAAAATTACTTTGCAAAGTATTATACGATTTTGATTTTTTTTTAATCGCATTTCTAGGGTAGTGAGTGTAATAACTCAATATTGATTCATAAATCACACATGCTCAAGTATGTTATTTTATCAAAATGTAAATAACATTTATTCTCCAAAATTGTAAGATGACGTCATCATTTTTTTAATTTTTAAACGGATAAATTTTGATTAACGATTTACCATGATAACCTTACAACATTTGCAGAACATTGGGTTCTACAATTTCAAAATTGTAAAATAATTTTGATTTTTTTACAAAAATCTGAATGCCAAGGGTGAAAACTCAACACGGATTCATGGACTAATGCTATCGTATTTTATAAAATTTAATTAACATTTGGTGTTGTAAAAGTTGGAGATGATGTTATAATTGTTGATATGGATGATAAGATAAATTTTGCTTAGCGTTTTAGAAGGAACATCTCAGTGATTAAAGTGGGCTGAAAAACACACACTTGAGAATTCTGTAGAGATCTTATATTAGAAACACATTGTTAAGGCTAATGGCTGCGTTTGGCGTTTCAGGTTGTAATATCACTATTTTTAACAGATGTATTGTTATAAAATATGACCTGTCCTCAGCTTTCAGTATATAACACAATGTCAGTTTTTTTAAACAGTTTATCTTCTTTTTAAAATATTGGTGACATTTTTCGTCACGTATTTTTAAAAATCAATATGTAAATTTACGCAAATTTCGGGACCCGGTTTTCACCGGTGTTACAACTTATAAAACTGTATAAATCGTACCAAAAACCTCCCAATTTTTTGTCGGAAATGAAATACAGTAAAAAGCAGCTTTTTTGTCACAATTTGCTTTTACTGTATCTCATTTTCAAAAAAACAGTCGACAGTGTTGTAAGCTGAAAACGGTGGTGAGAACCGTGTTTCGAAATTTCCATAAATATGGTATATGAGTATTGATGATAGATATGTGATAAAAAATTTCACCAAAATTAAAAATAATATTATAAATTGTTTTTAGATTGCCCTTGCGTTTTATAGACAAAGTTGTGGAGAGGTTATATTTAAAATATCATAACAATACGTCTGTCAGTGATGCAGATATTATTCTGAAAACGTACCGACAACTCCATAAGAGCCAACTTTTGGAATATCTTGGTTTACAAATATGATTTGCATTGTTGTTTAGTGTGGGTGTTTTTTTTTTTAATGATTAACGACCAAATCTGCACACAACGGTGTGTATATCCAGTGGCTTAATGGTAGATTACGTACGGTAAAACTATTTGGATTAGTCGTTACAGACAGCTAGTTGTCCCGGGTGGATGGTAAGGATTTGTCAGCTTTATAGTTGCACTTGGTGAGGTTCTACTACGAAGAAAAATATGAAGAATGACCCTAGGAGAATTTCCTACAAAACATTTTTTCCGAGGACTATAAGTGCTACAACAATGTATTTTTTGACCAAAAACTAATAAACCATTAATTATATCTGTCAAAAACACCAGTGTGTTTTTCTTTAAAGATTTTCCAAAAGCGTTGGTGATTAGGCACTTTGATGTACAACTTATACATTTTAACCTTCTAAAACACTGCTGTATTTTCAGGTGTATCACAATCTTGATCAAAAAAGAAGAGTCAGAAAGCGACCTGTCTGACCATCCTTTTGACAAGAAGTTCCGCTGTGCCATTTGCGACGTTACTTTCGATACTTACCCTAGACTTAGAAATCATCGCAGAAAGCACAAAACGAAAGACCACTTGTGCCCCGTTTGTGGCAAAGGTTTCAAGGATCGATTTCAACTCAAGATTCACAGTATTTCACACACAAGCGAAAAACCATACGAATGCGATCTTTGCGGTATCGCATTTAAAAACAAATACAAACTAAACTATCATAGGAGATGCCACGAGACCCCCGATAAACAACACATATGTCCCATTTGCGGCAAAACCTACAACCAGTTTGGAAGAGCAGCTTTGGACAGTCACATACGCAAACACAATAACTCTGGAAGCAAATGTAAAATATGCGGTGAGATTGTCCCCGATGCCGAGTACAGGAAACATAGATCCATACATGAAGACCTGTTACCGTATACCTGTCAGTTGTGTGATAAATCGTTCAGATACAAAACGGTGTACGATCGCCATATTATGAAGCACAACGGGTTAAAGTTTTTGTGTTCGTTTTGTGGAAAAGAAATGGCGTCTTCAGTTAGTCTTAAGGATCACCTGAGGATGCATACTGGAGAAAAACCGTATCAGTGTACGTTTTGTGATAAAAAATTTTCAGCGAACAGCTATTTGAAGCAGCATTTGAGAACGCACACCAACGAAAGGCCGTATGGCTGTGAATACTGCGGGAAAAGGTTTAATCAACGTGGTCCGATGAAAATTCATATCAGAGCTGTACATACCGGAGAAACGCCGTATAAGTGCGAGTTTTGTTTCAAAGGATTTGTCAGTAGAACAGTATTAAATTTACACAATCGGGTACCTTGTACAGAACTGGATCCCTCTAGCGGTAAAATTGGAAAAGTTATTTAATAGTCTTTTAGCTGATATTTGAACGTTGTTATTATGTTTGTTGTTATGTTTAAAGTACTTTTTTATAGTGTTTTTTACTTTCTTTGTGCATTGTGAAATTCAGAAAAATGTGATATTTGTATGTATGATGTAACGAATAAAAAAGTATTTGTGAAGAACTTGCCGACATTGGATTATTTTGTATTGTTCGAGTCTGTTAGTGACATTTTTTAAATATATTTTTTTGATAAAGTTTACGAGTTGTTCTTAAAAAAAGTGCAAGTGGCTAGTGGGCTTTGGAAATGACACGGGATAACACTTCTACAACTAAAGTTTAGAAAATCGCATTCATTTTCACATTTTCTTAACAATAACAAACAATTAAAGTTAACTTGAAAACCCATATATCCACAAAGTGGTGATTTTTTTTCTTTAGAATTAGAAAGTAACTTTTTTACAAAAAAAGAGAGTATGTAGCTATTACGATATGTCGCAATGGAGAATAGCATTGATGTGATATTTGTGATAAGACATTTGCTGCGCAATATTAATCTGTATACCATGCACGTTAGTTTTTGGGTGAAAAGTACACACAAGAAATACCACTTTTAGAATACTTATTTTGATATATCAACATAATTTTCATATCTGTTATTATTATGTACGGGTGTCTTTTCAAATTGTAACTAGCTGGCCGCAAATAAATACCCCCTTTGTGTGGTTCGCACTAAGCTTACCGGTTGGCAATAAATCGTCTTCTAAACAGGGCCGGCTTTCAAAGCGACTGGTTATTTCGGAACCCTTTGCGGCTACAGGTCGTAGTAGTAGGTATATGGCTTTATTATTCCGAAATTTTAATAATTAACGACAAAAGCTCCGTATATTGAAACTAATGATTTTATTTCATTGCTTTAACGTGACTGATATGATAATGCAAGAATTTTTTTTGAAATATTTTCAAACGTGGAAAATTATGAATCAAATCATAAAATCCATTATAGAACTGAGTGAATACCACATAATAATCTTAGTGACGCCACCTGTTTTTTGTGTGCATTAAAATAGTACAAAATCGCTATAATTAGTTCATATAATAAAAAAACCCTCTAGTAGGTCATGAAATTTATTTTTAAAATAATGGTGGTGTATTACAGCTATTTGACACTTTTTGCGACAGTTATTTGACCGAAACTACCAAATTGAACAAGGAACGCGTTGGTGTTGGCACCATTATTACTTTAAAACTAAATTTCATGGCCCACTAGAGGACTTTTTTAGGACTATTTGTAAATGGGCAGACACCCCTTAATGTCAGTTATATTTTCCATTCCTTTTAAAGTATAGGTGAAATTAGTAATATTAAAGATTTTTTTGCGACAGATAAATACAAATCTGATATTTTTGACGTGTGCGATATATGGGCTGAGTCACTAAACGCACGCTCCTAGCGTAGTTATTACAAATAGAAAAAAACTCACAGATGGTTATGTAAATACCACACGGAAAATTTATTTTTAAGTATATATAGTTTTTGTTTTTAAAGCGTAACACAGCTTGGTATTTTTAAATGTGCTACCCTAGATTTTTACATATTTTGATTACACTCTTTATAGGCTTTACAGTCACGCTTTATTTTTTAAAGTACGATGCGACGTTGCCAGTTTATGCCAGATTTCTTGAATTTTTACGCGCGTTAATGTGATAAAAATAAAACTGGTTTTTAATATACAATGTGTTTAAATTCTTACAATGTTCAATTATGGATATTTCATTTTTTCAAATAGAACAGCCTCTAGTTTGTTACTGCCTCTTACGCTGTTCCTTTTTTGTTAAGTATTTTCTATAACTGAAGTTCACAGATTCTAAATTCACAGAAGAATAAGATGTAGTAATAAAGTACAGGGTGTTGTTAAAAAACTGAAATGTTGATATTTGAAAATCGTAAAGTTTTAAACTTTGATGTAAACACTCTGTATATTAAAATTTGTTGGGAAAAGAACGTTTGTGCGTATTGCTGAAAAAATCAAGAAAATTGGAATAACGTCGCATCGGAATTTTAAAAACAAACTATGCTTATAAAGTCTAAGATGAGGCTAACAAGAATATGTAAAAATATGTAAGATATTATGGCAAAAAAAAAGAAAAAGCTAAGTTGTGTCTATGCCTCAAAAACAAAACACTATGTATCGTAGAAAATAATTTTAATGTATGTTACATACACAATCGTGTTACTTTAGTTTCTGGCTTTTTTTTATCTCTAGTAATAATTAATGATCACGCGCTTAGTGACTCACCCTGTAGATATCAAGGCAATTAAAAAAGATATTACGTGGATCGGTGAATTAAAATCGGCGTGGGTTAAATTCAACAATTTATTTCTTAGTAACTCGAATTTACACGACTAATTACAGAGCGATTATGTAGAAAATGATTCAGGCGCAACTAACTGGGGTTTCTCGACACTCGTTGGACTCGGCTCTATTTAAACTCATACTCTCCTAGAGATTTCGTAATCGAGGTCTTTCTGGAATCCATCGCGACTTCCGCTTGCAGGCCTTTGTCTAGCGACCCCCGCTCGGCCATCCTGACACCGCTGACCGCACGATGAGTCATCATCGTCGTACATATTAGAAAGCTCTTGACGGCCTATAGGCGTCGTACTGGGGCGGCGTATGGCCTTGTTTCGTAACAATATTGTAATTTTGATGAATGTTGTAATTTCATGTTTTCGAACATTTCACAGCGCGTAGAATACGAAAATAGAGGTTCCCCGTGTGCTTCTATCAGTCTGTAATCTGTTTATTTGTCGCTTGTTGGCGAGTACAATCTCTAAAAAAAAAAATGAACCGATTACTTTGAAATTTAAAATACTCTTAAAAGTACGTTCTAAATGGTAAAGTGGAAAGTACAGTTTCTCAATTTACCTCCTCAAAAGAATAATGACATTTCAAAATATTGTTAAATAAATTTCACATTCAATGATTTAATTTAGTAGATATAAGAATGTTTGTTAGCGTAATGCATATTTAAGTACTTCGACAATTTTCAGAAAAGTGGTATGAAGGGGTGCTCTCATGTGTAGAAAACATAAACAGATCCAACGTGTACGTGTAAAACTTTTAGTCAATGATGTTTTTCGTGTAATTTACATTTTTAAAATAAATAATAAATTTAATTTACAAAAAAAAATGACAACTATTTGTTATTTCTGGTGAAAAGTGCTGACCACTGAGGTGAACGGGTATGTGATATTAGAAATGTGAACCAAATAAGGAGAAGACAGTTAATAAACAATAAAAATATTTGTATTATCATCGAGATTCCAGTCACCACCACGTAAGTTATTAAAAAAAAATCATCTTCTTACTTCTTGTTTTTTCTTTGTAATGTTTCTTCTAATAAAATAATTTCTGGTTATCGTTATTATTTTCTGACCCTTGTCTGCTAACGTTCTTTTAATGCAAATAGTATACTTTACAGGACGTTGGCCATTGGTGGTCCCCGCAGATGTACGAAGTGCCCAGCCACATTCCAAACTCCGAGTGAACTAACAGCTCATCGTAAAACCCACGTTCCCGACCGCTTTTTCTGCAACATTTGTGGCAAGGGTTTTAAATACCCATATAATTTCAAGTCTCATATAGTTTTGCACACTGACGAAAAACCAATTAGCTGTGGCATTTGTGGCGAAAAATTTAAAAACGGAAAATACTTGTCTCGCCACAGACGGAGCCACGTTGAAAAGAAACTCGTTTGCCCCGAGTGCGGTAAAAGCTATAGATATGACGCACATGCATCGTTTATGAACCACTATAAACAGCATTCCAATCCTAAAATTCCATGTAACGTTTGCGGAAAAAAGTTGTTCAATCATAACTTGAAGATTCACATGAACCAACAACACAACACGGATTACAAACGACCTATATTTCCGTGCGACGTGTGTCATAAAGTGTGCACTTCAAGGAGCATATTGAGGAGACATGTTGAAGCCCTGCACCAACGTCTTCGCCATTTGTGCCACATTTGTGGCAAGGCTGTGTCTACGGCAACAAGTTTAGAGACTCACATGAAAATTCATAGTGGGGTGAAACCGTTTTCTTGTAAATATTGTGGGAAAGCCTTTATTAGAAAAACCGCTTTGACATTACATGAAAGAATTCACACTAAGGTCAAACCACATGTTTGTGATCTGTGTGGAAATAGGTATTCACAACGTAGTCCTTTAACGCTCCATATTCGGGCGGTGCATCGTGGGGAAAAGCCGTTTTCTTGCACGATCTGTCAGAAGAAATTTGTTGTCAAGTCGCTGCTGAATACACATATGAAGACTCATGCTAAAAAAGCTGTATAATTTCTAATTAATAAATTATTTTTTATATATATTGTGGGTCTCATTTTGGATGATAAAGTCTAGTAAGAATGGTCGTTGAGCTGGAACGTGAAGCAAATGACAGAATTGGTGGCCTCGCTCCGACTTATCTTACGGTCATTGTTGTGAGGGTGGTCAGCGAAGGAAAAATATACCTGGAGTGGGATTCGAACCCACGTCCCTCACTTGCCGGGCAGGTAGTCTGGCCGCTGAACTATTCGGCCTGTATCTCTCCTCGCTTACTACAGTTATATTGTGACGTCACATGTTAATCGGATTAGAGGTAAGTGGAGTTAATCTGTTGCACTCACAGTACGAATCCGAAGCTAACTGTTAATTAAGAAATTCAATTTCCAAAAAAAGGACAAGGATTTGTTATTTTTGTGAATTTGAATTGCGAACGAGATTTCAGTCAGCACATGTAAGTTACTCTTAAAAAAAATCAGCTTGTTAACTCTTGATTTTTTTTATAACGTTTCTTCTAATAACATAATTTCTGATTGTAATAATTATTTTCTGCTCTGTGTCTACTAACGTTCTTTTAATACCAATATTATGTTTTCAGGATATTGGCCATTGGCGGTCCGCGCAGATGTACGAAGTGTCCAGCCACATTTCAAACTCCTAGTGAACTAACAGCCCATCGTAAAAGCCACGTCCCCATCCGTTTTTTCTGCAAAATTTGTGGCAAGGGTTTTAAAGACCAATATTCTTTCAAATCTCATGTAGTTCTGCACACCGATGAAAAACCACATAGCTGTGGCATTTGTGGCGAAAAATTCAAAAACGGAAAATACTTGTCTCGTCACAGACGGAGCCACATCGAAAAGAAACTCATTTGCCCCGAATGTGGCAAAACCTACAGATATGACGCAGTTACGGCGTTTGCGAACCACTGCAAACAGCATTCCAATCCCAAAGTTCCTTGTAACGTTTGCGGAAAAATGTTGTTCAAAAATTACTTGGAGATTCACATGAACCAACAGCACAATACGGATTACAAACGACCCATGTTCCCTTGCGACGTGTGTCATAAAGTGTGCAGTACAAAGACTATATTAAAGAAACATGTGGAAACCCAGCACGAAGGTCTTCGTCATTTGTGCCACACTTGCGGCAAGGCAGTGTCGACGGTAGCGAGTTTGGAGAACCATATGAAAATCCATAGTGGGGAAAAACCGTTTTCTTGTAAATATTGTCCGAAAGCTTTTATTAGAAAGACCGCTTTGAAGGTGCACGAAAGAATTCACACTAAGGTTAAACCACATGTTTGTGAGCTGTGTGGAAATAGGTATTCGCAACGCACTCCTTTGCAGCTGCATATTCGGGCGGTACATAGTGGCGAAAAGCCGTTTTCTTGCACGATATGCCAGAAGAAGTTTGTTGGAAAGTCGTTGCTAAATACACATATGAAGTCTCATGCCAAAAAGGGTGTTTAATTTTTAGATAATAAAATACGTTTTTTATGAATATTGTTCGTTTTATTTATGACTTTCACCTGGTTTAGTGTTCACAATGTCAATTGACATTCAGAAAAGGGCTCACTTCAATCTTCTCAATTTCTAAACCCGAAAATTTTTACCTGCAAGACCTCCGGGAATCAATTCCACGAGAAGCAATTGCTCAGATACCAGGAAGTTCATCACATAAAAAATTTCAAATCTAGAAAAGCCTTGTAGTTGAGTCCATTCTATGAAGCGTTTTTCGTAGGAGAGTACTTTTATAGTCGTATTCTCATCGGGGAGGGGCCGTAGATATGTTCGGTTTTTCCGAAGAATTTTTAATTTAACTGACAATTTTGCGTCTGAAGAAAACGTGGAGAAAGGCTCAATTTTCACTTCTTCGTTAAAAGACCTGTGCACGGAACTGCAGGTGTGGTGTTTTCTGACCTTCTGTTGCTCCCTTGAGATAGATACACAAAGGAGGTGATATATTTTCCATCTTACTGGAAAATCCACTTTTCCAGCAGGATAATACCCACCCTCATGTTGTAAAGAGTTTTTTAAACGGTCTTCAATAACCCCACGGTAAGCGTTGACCACAGAAATCGTCAGATTTGTCACCAACAGAGCATGTCTGGGATCAACACATCGTTAAACAATAGAATGCTGACTCCATCGTTACTTTTAGGTGAAAATTTAATAAAATATTATCATTTAGTAGTTAAAGTTTTCGGTAAAAGTTCAGAAAAAAGTATACATCTTTTTTTGGTGTTATTATTATTACTGAGTACGTTCGTTAACAGGTTGTGACGGCACAATAGGTTGGTAAGCGAAGAAAGATAAAAGGCGCTCTGTAGTCTAGTGGTCAGGGCACCCACCCGGCAAGCGGGAAAAGTTCGATTCCCATCGGGGCAGCAACATTTTTCTTCGCTTACCTTAAAAAAAATCCTGTCACTGAGTGTATTTTTAATTAACCACTTGAATAGACATAGTAAAAAGTTTGAGAAGTTTCTTGAAAACCTTCTTTTGTATATCCAGTTGTTACCGAATGTAAGGCGTTAAGTTTTATTAGTACATAGGGAGTTTGTGCAAAGAAACACCCAATCGACTATGCGGGAGAAAAGACTTGTGATTTTTGTGAAAAAAAGTTGTCGACCAAGGCGCATGGAAATGCAATTAATTATTTGAAGAAAAGAATGCAAGTGTTTTTACCCATTTCTTAATTGCAATTTTTCTTAGACCCAGCAACTAATTTCACGCAGTACGTGCATATTTTGAGACGTGCGGTCTTTCCAGAAACTGTCGGAATGCATAGTACCATTGTCTTTTATATGGTATTTATTGTTATCACCTTACTAATGTTGTTTTAATTGGAGTATTATATTTTGCAGGAGATTGACTATTGACGGTCCCCGCAGGATTACACGCAGATGTAGGAAGTGTCCAGCCACGTTTCAAACTCTGAGCGAATTATTAGCCCATCGTAGAAGCCACATTCCGGTGCGTTTTTTCTGCGACGTTTGTGGCAAGGGTTTCAAAGAACAATACGCCCTCAAATCTCACGCAGTTATGCACTCTGATGAAAAACCGCTCAGCTGTGACATCTGTGGTGAAAAATTTAAAAACGGAAAATACTTATACCGCCACAAAAGGAGCCACAGCGAAAAGAAATTGGTTTGTCCACATTGTGGTAAAAGCTATAGATATGATGCTCTTACGTCGTTTGGGAACCACTGCAAGCAGCACTCTAATAACAAAGTTCCGTGTGATGTTTGCGGAAAAATGTTGTTCAAGAAGTACTTGGAGACTCATATGAACAAACAGCATAATACGGACTACAAACCACCAATGTTTCCTTGTGACGTGTGCCATAAAATCTGCAGTTCAAAGAATATATTAAAGAAACATGTTAAAACGCAGCACGAAGGTGTTCGTCATTTGTGCGACATTTGTGGCAAAGCTGTTTCTACAGTAGCAAGTCTGAGGGATCATATGAAAATTCATACTGGAGAGAAACCGTTTGCGTGCTGTTTCTGCGAGAAAAAGTTTGCTGTTAAGAAGATCCTGAAAGAGCATTTGAAGGTTCATACCAAGGATAAACCTCATGTTTGTGGCATTTGTAACAAGAGGTACACTCAAAGATCAACATTGACGTTGCACGTGCGGAGTGTCCACACTGGAGTAAAGCCGTACGTTTGTGATATTTGTAGGAAATGCTTTGTAGTTAGATCTTTATTGAACTCACATTTGAAAGTACACGTGAAATAAATCACTAGCGGTGTTTTAGTTGTTTTATTCCAAGTTCGCAACCTGTCTTAATGTGCAAATGTAGATTTATGCTTTAGGGACAACACTAGGATGATCCTCTGCCCCTAGGTGAAAGTATCCCACCTTTTGACTAAGATTTGTCGTTATTTTTTAATTTGGTTGTTTTGCTAACGACTGTGATATTTTTGCAGATTGACACCTGGAGTGATAAAATCAGTCGTCTTCAAACACAATGAAACTTATCAAATCGCCGATTTTGATTTTGTATCAGTAGAAGGTGGTTTATCTGATAGAGAAATAGAACTGGTGCCCGTTGCCACCAACTCTATTAGTGGTGACAAAAAAACCGAAATCGTTGTTTATCACAAACAGAACATATCTGAGGAAAATTTGCTCGACATTGATACCAATTTCCAAAACTCACACGCAAATCACTTCCAGAAAAACATTCGGGTTCGAAAACACCAGGCTTTTATGTCTCAGTTTCGTCCCAATAAAAGTCTCAAAAAGCTTAAAAAACACGAAGACGCATTTGCACCATGTTTTTGCACGACGTGTGTACAAAAATTCGAAACTGGTTCGGACATTCACAATGACAACAGAAACTCCTCCAGTTTGTGCGAATTTTGTGGTAAAAGTTTTAAGTGCACTTCCAATTTAATGAGTCACATACGAACCCAACATCGTGCTTCTAATCAACCGATATGTTTGACTTGCGAGTTCTGTGAGAAGAGATTCGGGTCGGCTGGAGGTTTGCGGGCACATGTGAGGGTTTTTCATGAAGGAGTGCGCCATTTGTGTGAAATTTGTGGCAAAGAATTTTCGTCCCCAGGGAGTTTACAGTGCCATGTACGAATTCACACGGGGGAGAAACCGTTTTCTTGTAAATATTGCCCGAAAGCGTTTACTAGAAAGATCGCTTTGAAAGTCCATGAAAGGGTCCACACTAAGGTTAAACCTCATGTTTGTGAGTTGTGTGGGAATAGGTATTCGCAACGTAGTCCTTTAAAGCTTCACATTCGAGCGGTACATAGTGGGGAAAGGCCTTTCTGCTGCACGATCTGTCAGAAGAAGTTTGTTGGAAAGTCGTTGCTAAACACGCACATGAAGATTCATGCTAAAAAGGGTGTATAGTTTGTAATTAATAAATTATTTTTTGTGTATATTGTTACTCTTATTTTGGTTGGAAAAGTCTACTAACTTTGCCGTCAACGTGGAGTGTTGGCCTAGCTCCGACTACTCTTACGTTCCTTGTTCTGTGTCAATGTTTTTATATTGTGTATACAGAGGTAAGTGCAGTTATTTTGTTATATTCACAGCACGAATCTCAAGCTAACTGTTAATCTTTTCAGATGTAAGGATAATCTGAAGAAAGTTCGCAAAAAGAAGCGTCGGGTTCTTACGGAGACGTGCAAAATCTGTGATAAAAGTTTCGCTAGTGTGGAAACCCTCAAGCAACATCTTCAGTCTTCCCATTCCCCAAATTCGAAAATCTTCACCTGTAAAACCTGCGGGAAGCAATTCCACAAGAAGCAGCTGCTCGGATACCACGAAGCCCGTCATATAAAAAATTTCAAAGTGAAATGTGACCAATGTGATAAGGGATTTTACACTATGGCTGATTTTAAAAGTCATTATGCCACTCGCCACAAAGGCATTAGATATATTTGCAACCTCTGTGATAAATGCTTCCTCGACAAAAACTGTTTTCGACGCCACGTCCAAACCCATAATAGTAATTACGTTAAACAAGAATACAAGTGTACGGAATGTGATAAAACGTATAGTACTAAAGGCGGCTTGAATGTACATATAAAGATACACCGCAATATAACGTACATGTGTGATATATGTGGCAAGTTTGTCACTTCCAGAACAAGTTTAAACCACCACATGATGTTGCATACGGGAGAAAAACCTTTCACATGTGAAACTTGTGGGAAATGTTTTAACAAGAAAATGCTGCTTAAAATACACGAGAGGATACACACAAAAGAAAAGCCCTATAGTTGTGTGCATTGTATGAAGAGTTTTTCTCAGAAGAGTACGTTAAATATACATACTCGGATTCACACCGGGGAGCGACCGTATGCCTGTGGAATTTGCCAGAAGAACTTTTTTACGAAAACTTTGTTAAAGGCGCACGCTAAGACACATCGAACGGTCTTAGTTAACGTGTAACAAATTTATTATAAATAAAATTTTATCTTTGCGACAGGTAGTTGCTCATTTTTCATTAATTGACACCTCAAGGGCTGCAAAGTACACCATTTTAATGGTTTTTGAGTAATGACTGTAATTAGTCACCGTGATGTTAAGTGATTCTTCTGTTTATTGTTGTGGACCATACCCTAACCGTGTAAACAACGCAAAAAATAGTGCATTGCATTATTAACTAAATTTTATCTTCCAGGGACAGCAGTAAAGGGATTCCGTTCAAATGCAGTCATTGTCAAAAAATCTTCTATGACGAGTTTAAATACAAAAAACACAAATATGTACATAAAGAAAAAACAATGTCGTGTCATTTATGCACTTACGCTACAAATTCAAACACTCTTCTTAGACAGCATATCGTTACGTACCACACCAGAGACTTTCCTTTTAAGTGTGAAACGTGTGACGTGGGATACTTTTGGAAACAACAGTTAGAAGTCCATCGAAAATTCAGGCACGAAGGCAAACGGCTTTACTGCAACTTGTGTGAAAAATTTTTCAAAGACCCTTCTTATTTTCGCACTCATATGAAAAAACACGATCCCAACCACGTTCAGGAAGTGTATCAGTGTAAAATTTGTCTTAAGGTGTTCACTTGGAAGAAAAAGTGGAAAGACCATTTAGAAAAACACGAAGGCAAAATTAACCGTGTCATGTGTGACATATGTGGGAAACACTTGACTAAGGAGGGTTTGATGAAACATAAGAAGATACATGCTGGAGAAAAAACGTATATGTGTGACGTATGTGGAAAGGCTTTTGTAGATAGTGGGGCGTTACAAACGCACAGACGTGTTCATACTAAAGAGAGACCCTACAGATGTAATTTCTGTGGGAAAAGGTTTACTCAGAAAAGTAGTCTTAATACACATATGCGCTTTCACACTGGGGAAAATTTGCAAAAGTGCCATCACTGTTTGAAGGAATTTGTTACAAAGTCTTTGTTTAGTGCTCATAAGTGCAAAGCGCCTAATAATTTGCAATAAGTAAGTTTTGAACTACATATGTACCTGTGCAATATTTTTGTTCAACTTTCTTTTAATGAAAAAAAAAACGAACCTAACTTGGGTATATAATATTCTTGTTGATTCGGGTGTTATTTCGTTTATTAAAAATTAAGAATTAGTTAGGGATTGTGTTAAGTTTCTATGAGAAAATAAAACGAGTACAAAGGTCATACATTGAGTGCCACTGCGCAGGAAACCACCTAATGGTTTCTTGTTAGTCAATAATCCTTGAATTTTAAAATTTTCTAATCTATCTGTTACCTACGAGTTAAAAAATATGTATATTCAAACGAAGAAAATGGAGGCTCATAATAATCTTGCCGAAGCATTAGTTACGGAACATACTATATACATAAGTTTTTCTCAATTAAATTTTTAATGGCGTTTCTTTATAATCCGTGTTATTGCATAATGATTTGTTAGTGACCCTACACACCTGCCAACAAATATCTCAGTATTAGAATTTAGTATTTAATTTAGCTTTTTTTTAAGATTTGATATTGTAATTTTGTAATACAATCGACCAGTTGTATTGTTAAGAAATAAATATTTTTCTGTTTTCAGTAGCCTTTACTTTAAATATTGTTGTTTATTTGTGCCACTTTTTAGGGGTCAACTTCAAGTTTTTACTTAGAGTTTACTTGAAACGTGGTTTGTTACAAATTTTGTTATTTTTTGAAATACTGTGTTGAACGCGAGTGTATTATATGCGAATAAAACGTGCATAGACTCTGGCTTTCATTGAAACAATAAATAAAAATCGGTACTTTTTTCAAAAATTGACCTCACATTTGTTGCAGGAAAGTTGTCGTCTGGATTTGCGAATTCTGCGGTTTTTTGGCATACAATAATAAGTTGCATATACAACACAAAGAAATCCACAAAGAAAAAAATTTTGAGTGTAGCATATGCGCTAAGACATTCAAGAGGAAACAGCAGTTACAAGTACATCAAGAAACGCATCTTGACAAATCGAGTAGTGACGTGTATACATGTGAGACGTGTGGTAAAACGTACAAAAGCAAACTAGCTTTGACGAGACATTCAAAAACCCATTTTGCTAAGCATCGTTTTAAATGTTCGTTGTGTCCTATGTCATCGTACTATAAATCGGTCGTGGAAAATCATATTTCTTCCATCCACAACGATACAGACTACTTTTGTCACCATTGCGGAAAGACATTTAAGCAACTGTATTACTACAAAAACCATTTGCAAACCCACGCAGATAATTACGTTCGACCCATATACCAGTGTAGTGTTTGCTTGAAAATATTTAAAGTTAAGTACTTGTTTGATACTCATATGAAGTCGCATACTGGTCAGAAAGAGTCGGTGGTGTGTGAGGTCTGTGGTAAAGCGTTCTCTGATAGATTGTATTTGAACAAACACATGAGGGTGCATACAGGGGAGAAACCCTATATCTGTGATTATTGTGCTAAAGGATTCACTATGAAGAAGTTCTTAGTTAATCACTTGAGGGTGCATACTAAAGAGAAACCGTATAGTTGTACAATTTGTCAGGGGAGGTTTACTCAGCAAGGGAGTTTACATATCCATATGAGGTACCATACGGGTGAGAGACCCTACAAGTGTGAGGTGTGTACAAAGAGTTTTGTTACCAATACAATGTTAAAGAAGCATAAGTGCGCTGAAACAAATTGAGGTTTTGTAAATGTTGTATTTTTCATTAATAAATAGTTTGTTATATTCGTTGTTAACTAGTATATTATTAAATGTGGCGGTTTTATACGTTGTCATGAACTGGTAATTCTGAAATGTAAACTTCGCGCGCGCGTCGTCTACGGGGGCGGTTGCTCGGGCGCCAGCTCCTCCGGAGCCGGAATTAACGTAAATATTAGGTTTTTATTTCCCGCCACCAGCTACAAATCTAAATATGAAAAGACTAAATAATTATCTACAAAACAACTTTCGCCAAATCAAAATCCGGTCAAGGTCATCACTGGCGGATCCTCGGTGGATGAGGCTGCTTCGGTTCCTGGGGAGGCGGCGACGTTGAAACGGGCACGATACGCCGAAAGGGGGTCACCCGGCGATTCTCTTCCTTCACCACGTCCAAAAGACTTAACGCTCTCCTTTCCAGCGACGCGTTGGTGCGGTCCGGTATTCGTGAAACATCACCTACTCCTGGTATCCTTATCCCGGTTTCTGGATATTTCTCCAAAATTTACTTCGTTACAGTGGATGAACATATTTATGTTGATATCGAATTTTTGCATTTTAAAAAAAATGTGTATCAGTGTATTTTTGATTATAGCGAGATGCTAAAGTGCCGCTTGATTTAAAAATGGGTTGTACATTAATTGTGCCGCTTTTCGTAAAACTTTGTTATATTATATTATACATGTATTGTAAGCATCAGTGTAAACCGTTTTTGTCTACAGTTGTATATATTTATTCTTTTTATGATTATTATTGTTATGAATATCAATTTATGATCTTAATTTCGAAAATTGTAGTTTCTTAAAATGCATGGTGAGGTATGTTAGTAAGTAATTTTAAATCTCGAAATTGAATTATTTTCATTGCAATTTGCCAGATAAAACTGAAGAAAATATTCCGAAAGCTTTTGAACGCTTCACATTTTTCCATCAGATGAACAAAATTTTTAGCGGAGATTTTGAAAGCTGCTTTAGATTTCTCTCCAATTACAGCCATAAACATAGAATAAAATTTTCAACATGTACATTTATATTAACAGAAAATTTTCTAAGAGTGAAAAGCATTAAATCAATGTGCTTTAGTTGGGTTTAACGTCACTGTAAGACAATGGATTAAATGCAATAGGATCAACTTGACGAGTGGCTGAATTTAGTTTTTTTAGCGTTTCATAGTTCGTAGAATGTCAAAAAGTAGGTCTTTCGTTGTCAATCTCTGACGCGTTGGCGAGCTTATTATGCAAGTAATTTCCGAAATTGACCATAGATTATCGTGAGATGTTACATTTTTTTTTAGAAATATCATCTAGCTGGTAAAGTGCTAAATATCATCCCACAAAAAGTATGACATTATTTCAAAATTTTGCTCTCTTTATGGTTTATTAATTCAGTTTTATTTCTGTTATTGAATTTGTACATTTTTGTGAAGGAAAAAAGAAGATCAGAATGGTACAGCAAGATTTTTTTGAAACTACAAAACCAATTGCTTTTAAATTTTGTATACGTCTTAAATTTCATGTGGACTTGCTAAATTTTAACCAGAATTTATTTGTTCATCCATTTAAAAAATTTGATGACGTTATCTCAAAATTTTGCACCCAGACTCATCTGAAATGTTGGAGAAGCGTTGTTTTGGTAAAATGACTACCTTCATGTTTTCTCGACATTTCATGACCCTTCGTGTAGGGCTGTTTATCTCTGCGTCGAGTTTTATATCAGAGAAATAATCTTCGAAACTACCGGATCAATTGTTGTCAAATTTTAGATGTATGATATGAATACTGCGTACATGGTAAAACGCTAACCCAAATTTGTCTAGTCCTCCCTACCAACTATTTGATGACGTCACCTCAAAATTTTTCAGGGTAAATGTTATGAATCCATCTTGATTTTTACCCTAGCGATCCACATTTTTGAAAATACCAAAATTGTATAACATTTTATGCTAATATAACAGGAACGTTCACAAGTGCTGGATGGCTTATACTAAACTCATTTGACATACACCTAGTAAATTTTTTATGACTTAAGCGGCTTAAGCCAAACCACCCTTATAAGTCAAATTGGTTATTGTATAACTTAACTCGGTTGACATATATCTAGCAAAACTGACAGCTCTATTATGGCGACAATAGACAGTATAATCCTTGCGGTTTGCGTCCATAAAGCATACAATAGCCAGTTTGACTTATAAGGGTGGTTTGGCTTAAGTGGTTTAAGTCAAAAGTTTTACTAGGTGTATGTCAAGTGAGTTTAGTATAGATGATTTGGTGCGTGCTAATGACGCAAAGGTCGCAAGTTCAATCTCCACAGTGCCCATTTTTTTTTATTATATTGTGATTGCTATAATGTATATTTTTAATTTATTTACATTAATAACTATATACTTATAATTAAGCTTCGTATTTCGGCACGCTGTTGAATGCAGATATAACTATCTTGATTTCAAGGTACGTTATACCACACTTTTTTTTTGGTCATGAGTTATTAGTAATTATTTCTTTTTCCAGAGTGGAGTGTACACAATACAATCTTGTACGAAAAGATGGAAACTACGTTTTCGAGTGTAAACTGTGTCGCCTAGCTTATCCCAAATTTGATTTATTCAAGTTTCACAAACACGCAAAATTACCGGAACCTGTTCCAAAACCCACGTAAGAAATCATATTCAGCTTTAATTTTTGTAAAAATACTTTTCCAATTTCAGCGTTATAAAACCGGTACCCAAGGACATAAAAAGGAGTCAACTGACACTGAAAATACCGCGTACTTACACTTGTAAAGCTTGCCCTCTGGTCTTTGCAAGTGCAAAACAACTGGAGAGACACCGCATAAGGCAACATGACCCAATTTTTCCGTGTCCACATTGCGACAAACGGTACCATTACAAGGTTGCCCTGAAGAACCACGTTACGACGGTTCATGAGGAACCAAAGAGGTTTATTTGCGCAATCTGCAACTATTCCACTGGCGACAAATTCGTGCTAGAGTGTCACGTGATAACCCAACACACCAAGAACTATCCTTACGTTTGCGATATTTGTGGCCGCGGTTTTGTTAAAAAGTACTTGCTTGTGGCTCACAACGAGGCCATACATGAAGAAGCAAAATTCGTGTGCGAAGTATGCGGTAAAGTGTGTAATTCCAGACACTACTTACACAAACACCTGAAGATGCACAAATCCGAGGAAAATAGTGAAAAGCGAACAGGTAGTGTTTGCGAGATTTGTGGAAAGGTTTTTTTGTATTTGAAAGATCACAAAAAAGTGCACGTCGAACCTTCCATCATGTGTGAAGTATGTGGGAAAATTTTTGTTTGCAAAAGCTACCTAGACAACCATATTGCTAGAGAACACACAAAAAGAAAAGTGTATGCGTGTGAAATATGCAAAAAAAAGTTTATGCAAAAGAAGAGCTTACGTCAACACGTGCTTAATAGACATATTAAAAAACAGAAACTTGGAGTGAGTAGCAAAAAAGTGCGAAAGGGGGCTTTAAAAAGAAAGACGTTTGAATTTGACGGGGAAGAGAGGTCTTATCAATGTCATTTGTGCGGTTGGTTATACACATCTGCCTCTGGGCTCAGAACACATCTGAGAGAGCATGCTGACGGAAAAGTATTTACATGCAAGTTTTGCGAAGGGGAGTTCGAAACTCGGAATTTATTGAAAGACCATGAGTGTCCCGTCCCGACTGGCAACTTTAAAAAAGAGAGTATACGCACTGAAATTGTAACTAAAACCGAAAATTGTGTTATTGAGCAAAGTACAGTTCAAAATGGTTGAGGAATTTACCACCATACCTTTTAAGCTGTGCCTTGAGTGTTTTCCGTAGTAATAAACTGGTTAATTGGTACTGTAAAATAAATAATAATTAAGTATAGAATCACCTTTGTAAATTTGTTAATTAATTATACGTCACGAAAATGTTTTTCAAGTGAATAAACTATGTTGACGGAATTATTTTAGTCCATTATTTGCTTCATGTGAGGAATACGTGAAATAGCTAAATGAAGAGGATTTGCCACTACACTGAGTGCGTTTTTCATTATTAACGACCACCGCCATGTTTGTTTCAAATCAAGCCTTACTCACCCCAGTTAACCAGTTTTACTGATTTTTCTTTTGCAGGATGGATTGGAAACCCGTACAGAAACGTGAAATTGACTACTTCCAGTGTGGAGTATGTTCTCAAGTATGCGCAGATTTTGACGAGTACTCGTTTCATGTAAATAATTCTCACGAGGAACTATTAAAACCAGATATTAATTTATTAGGGATTGACTCAATGGGAGTGGAATCGATGGTACCAGAGTAAGTACGACCGCTGCAGATTTCCTACTAACTAACTCTGTGTTTTAAGGGCGCCACCAAATACTAGCAAAAAAACAACCCCGATGGCCTGGCCGTGTGATGTTTGCCCCAGCGTTTTCAAATTTGAAAGTTACTTGAAACGACATCGATTGCGACATTTCGAACCTGAGATTCAGTGCATCGAATGTAATGAACGGTTTCACGATGAATATACTTTGAACCACCATCTTGCTGTCGTACATGAAAAACAAACAGCGTGGAAGTGTGATTTGTGTAAAAAGGTTTTTAAATTTGAAGCCTTGTTGAAAAGACATCGCTTGCGACATTTCGAACCTACGGTGAAGTGCACCCATTGCGATAAAAAATTTTATGACGAGTACCTCGTGAAGCAACATCGTGATTTCGTTCACAATAATACTAGGAATTTTGTTTGTGATATTTGTAATTATGCGACTGGGAATAAATCGACGCTCCAAAGACACATGATTAGAATACATACGAAGAATTTTCCCTATCCGTGCGATCTTTGTGGTAAAGGGTACACAGACAAGTACATGCTTGATGCCCATCGTCAGTCTGTACACGAAGGTGTTGAACACACATGTGAAGACTGCGGAAAGGCATTTAAATACGCCCATGGTCTGCAAGAACACAGAAAACTGCACGAACCATCATCGAAAAAGAGGGAAGAAGTGATGTGCGATTTATGTGGAGAAAAGTTTAAATATTTGAAAGAACATGTAATGAAAATGCACGGAGGAGTAAAAACTATCATTTGTGAAGTCTGTGGGAAAAGTTTCTACACAAAGAATCTTTTAAATATACACATAATGCGCAAACACAAGAACGAGCGACCTTTCAAATGCAGTTTTTGTTTTCATGGCCTAGTCACGAAAAATGAGTTGAAAGAACATATCAAACGGAGGCATTCTGGTAACGAGAGTCTTGAAGATATAAAAGAGAAGCCATTTCAGTGTAGCATTTGTGGGAAACGGTTTAAAGCTAGCACGTCGTTAACGGATCATATGAGGAAACATTCTGGGGAAAAAGCTTACACGTGTAATGTTTGTCAGGAGAAGTTTATTTCTAAACATTACTTAAAGTCCCATAGATGCGGTGGAATTAGTGATCAGTTATTAGAAATGTCTTCGAAGTAGCAACTGTCCGCGTCAGTAGTATTTAAAAGAGTATTTTGGGTGTAGGTGACGTAATGTTGTGTTCACTTGAAGACCACATTTTTATAAACTCTGGACCAGTGATTTTTAGTTGTTGTATTTATTTTTTTATGTTCAGTTGTAATTATTTCGAAAGCCCTGTTTAATTATGGTTAATTATTAATCGACTGTTTGTTATGTTATTGTGTAGATCTTTTTATATAAAGAGTTTTGTCACCGAGAGTTGTTTTTCTATTGATATTTAAAACTAAGATAAAAACGTATTTTAGTTACACCTAGCAATTCTTGATCGAGTTTTAACCGCGAAGAGTTTATTAAAAACTCTTATTTCTATTGAGGAAATTCTACGTCTTTATTTAAAAAGTCGTCAAAATAAATTTAGTTATTTTGACAGTCTTAGTTGGCAGCCATGCAAGTTACTGTGGAATGTTGACACACCGAGTTATATTAAAAAAAGATTTGTATTCTCGTTCTTTCCACATTTGTGCGTGCTTTGAGTAGCTCAAGACATTGTTTTCAGCTGCTTGAATGTGACTCTAAGGACACCAAAATATATCTAATCACTAATCACACCCACCAACAACTTGATGACGTCATGTGGTTTATGAACTTGCCTTTATTTTGTTTGTTATCATTTTTTTTGCAATATTTTTCGTAGTAAAACTGGTCTTTAAATACATAATATCAACCGTACGAAACATGTGCTTTGCTTTTTTTTTAATATTATACTTTTTCATAGAAGCTAAATTTGTTGGACTATACTTCAGGGCGTGTAAATTATCTTGTACCAATTTTTGTGTCTAAAGAAATCTCGTTTTTTCTTTAATTACAAAATGCTAAGAAATATTTTTTTGCATTCAAAAAATTAGGCACATAAGCAAACATGAAAAACAATCGTAAAGTTTGATGGTCTGAGTTTATGGTTTTTTAGATAATGTGTTTGCATCAATGCAAAATCGAGTCCTCGATAGCCAGGGCCGGCTCTAAGGGACCAGGCGCCCCGATGCAAATTTACTGTTCAACGCCCTTAAAAAAAATTTGTAATCACATATTTTTGTAGAGAGATACTTTTTATTAACAAACATGCATAAAATTATGATGAATCAATCTTAGTATATAAAAATGTTTGTCTTAACTGACAGACTGACTGATTCATAAACGCAAAGCCTAAACTACTGAAGCTACAAACATGAAATTTGGACAGTAGGTTACTTTTGTGTCATAAGCACCCATTAAGAAAAGATTTCTGGAAATTCCGCCCCTACGGGGACAAAATAGGGGATGAAGCTTTGTGCAGAAATGCCGTGAGTTTTTAAGTCAGACGGGTTCACTGGGGAGGGAGGAGTGAACGAGATGAAAAATGATAATTTCGGAGGCTTTCACGGTCGGAATCAATACATGATCGTTTTCCGGGTTGGAACCGTGTAATTTCTCAAGAGTTTCGCCTCTGGTATGGTTGACATACTGAGTTACCGTGCTCTTTTGCCTTATTCTTAACCCTGCTCCTGAAGATGCCACTTACGAAAGTGTGTGAAACGTTGAGCCCAAAAACCCAATTTACACGGTTCCAACCCGGAAAACGACCATGTATGAAAAATGATGAGTCCTAATTGCGAATTCCACGCAAACGGAGCTGCGGGCAACAACTTTTCTATGGTTTAGGAAATATCGTTGTACTCTATAAAATTGTCTTGCCAGTAACGAGACGGACAGTAGTACAATAGCAAGAGATATTTACAACTTAAAGTTGTCGCATGGCGGTAATCCGCAGACCTTAAATTTCCAAAGCAGCGGAAGTCCGATCCTATGCGTACAATTACCTGCTAAATGTTCTCCTACAAATTCGGGGGTACTGGTGTGAGCCATAAATATTTCTTACCACTGTACTACTGTCCGCCTCGTTATTGTCAATAAAATTTTATAGGGTACACCGACATTTCCTAAACTATATACCTATAGTATAAATATAAAAATATTTATATTGCAAACGTTTTTCAATTTTTAATATTGTTAAATTGATACGATTTCAAAGTTATTTTTAATTTAGACTTACCTCAATGTTAATCGAAATTTAAATTTAAAATTAATGATGACAAAAAGCCACGAAATGATACACACAACCAAATTCGGCTACAAACAGGAACAGTGAAAAATATTACAAAACTGTTGAACAACCACCACAACCAAAATTTTTAAGTATGCCGACATGGACTTTTATGGTAAAAACAAACGTGACAAATGTTAGGAAAAACATCTGGGTGTGGTCCTACCACTGTCTCGTCAAATTGTTACCCTGATAATGCATCATAAATCTGGTTATTTTTTGTCGGTATTGATCTAAAGGTCCCATCACCCAACCCAAAGGCGCACTTTTTTTCAATTATTACAGTTTGAAAGTGCCAGGAATTGACTTTTTGGGATCTGTTTTGGTGGTCATAGTGGAATGTTAAAATGTACCTTTTTCTGAAAAGTTTTCGATGGGCGCCTTGGTCTGTTACTGCTATAATATTTTATTGGTAGTGATTCAATGCAAAACTAATATTTTTTTTTTTAGAGTTAATATAATAGCATAGGCAGCGCCCGCCGCCCGCCGCCCTTTATCACGGGCGCCCCGATGCGGTGCATCTTTCGCTTACCGTGTTAAGCCGGCCCTGTCGATAGCAGAGGAGTTGTAACGGTGAAGACAAGTACCGTTTTAATAATTGAAAGAGGGATACTTTTCTTCATAAGAATTGTTGTGTGTAACAAGACTAAAAAAAGATGTGAAAGTAATTTTGAAATATAGACATGGAAAAATGACAAAAATGAAACAATGAATCGTTTAACGATTTATTTGTGGTATTAGTGTTTACAATACGGTTATAAGTAATACAAAAGGTAAAGACGTCTAAAATTCCGTTTCTTCATTGCCGTCAAATCCCACGTTGGGTCTGTCCGGTGCATCAAATAGTTGCCTTTTTTGCCGAACTAACACCTTTTCGTTGGGGGATTCTTGATGCTCGGTTTCGTTGGATGGTGTAGTCATGTCACAGTTTTCAGAATTGTCACTCATGATGACCAGCCCCTTGGACGTCTAGCAATCTAGTGACTATTTCTAGGCAGTGTTGCGGTAAAAAGAGCTCGCGTTAAATATATATTTACGACACAATAAAACTTATCTTCCTTTGCAAACGCCGCAAATTGAGTTTATTACTTTTCGGTGACACACTCGTATCATTATACTGCGGAAAATACTGTTATTAAATTAAAATTCCATTATCAGCATTGCGAACTCTCATAACCCATAGACATGTCTCCGATGTGGAAAACGAGTCGATATTTGTCAATTTCGATGTTTTTCACGTTCCATCACGATAAATAATAATTTATGATCGGCAAGAAATATGGGTATAGTGACGTCCAACCAATTCTGCATACAAGACTCACAAAAACAAAAAAAAACAGGCGCTCTAGTTATTTTATTTATATACGACAAACTTGAGAGAAAACTGGTGTGTTATGTTTTATTTTTTCACATATTTAGTTTACATATTTGAGTGAGGTAATAGTTATAATTCATTAAAAAACATATTTGATCGCGTCAAATTCACGCCGAAACATGTTTTTACATTTTGGACTTTAATATTCTAGTTAAAGTTTTTTAAATTATTTTTTCAGATTGTTTTTTAAGAGAATAGAAATCTTAAGGCTGTCAAAAATAACTAAATTTATTTTGATGAGATGGTTTTATAAAGTCACTGTCACAATTGGACTTCGTAAAAATTCGCCGGAAGCGGCTCATTTTACAAATTCCACTCATGTGATAATAAATAGGAGTATTTTTTTTTTATTTTTAGTGCAAGGTATCACATAATATCTGGAGATGATCTATTTTTAATGTGTATTATAATTTAATTGTTACAGTAGAATTCTTTTAACTTTAGTAAGGTGTTATAAAACGATGTGTTTCTGTTTCTGTCTTCGTCTGACACACTGTATTTACGGAGGTATTGTTTCCGCTCTTAAAATGCTACGAGCGACCTCAAGCCGTCAGTCGAGACCAATTGAGTGTCACTGATATTGTTAGAGATATTTTTCTTTTGTTTTTTTTTTAGCAGAAAGTTAAAATCTCAATATCAGATATAAAATGTATTTCGTCAACAATACTACAGAGCATTCTGAAACAATTGGTAGGTCGTAGACTATCGTGTTTTCTTTATTTCCTAAGTAAGTTAGGAGAGTATAATATCGTGAAAGGTAATAATATTGTTGCAAACGTTTAATTTTTTTACAGTTAGTTCGCAGAAATAGACGTTTATTTTCCAAGAATCTGTGTATTTTAAACCGCATTTTTATGGTGCGTCTGCTTCCACTTGCCGTGGAATTCGCCTTTAGTATTATCGTAAAGATAACAAAACGTCAAAAAGTTATTACGTTTTTTTTAAATGTGCAGCAAAACATTCCCAATTAATTGTGATTGAACAGTAAGTTTTTTTACAAAATAAAGTTTGAATGAATAAATTTTATAACTCAGGAATATGTATTATATTGGAAATAATAGCAATGTTTTTAACATGATATTTATTCTTATTAAAAATTGTGTCATTTTAAAAATTATCAAATAAGTGTTTACTAAAAGGTGCATTAACATCTGTTGTGCTTGAAACACGGGGGAAGGAATGTAAAATTTATCGATCGTGAAGCTAAACAAGTGTGAAAGTTTAAACTTTTGTGCGTCGCAATATATCATTTAGAATTTTCTTTTATCATGACTTTGCGATTGTAGTGTGTTTGAATTTAATATACTGATTTTGCAGGATGCTATTTGAATTGAAGTATCTAGACCGAAACCTCTTGCAAATAGAAGCACTAGAATCTGACCCGGCATTTTACCCGTAGGTATCATTCTTATGATTAATGTATCAGCTCTGATTTATTGCTTTTAGGGGAATAAATCCTGAGACGAATGAAATTATCTGGCACTGTGATCTCTGTCCAAAAACTTTTAACAGCAAAAGTAATGTGATCAGGCATCGTTCTCGCCATTTCAAGCCTAAACGCCCGTGCCCACAATGCGGAAAACAATTTCATAATGACTTCAGTGTAAAACAACACCTCTTCCATGTCCACTCCAACCAGAAGAATTTTGTTTGTCATATTTGCGATTACGCGACTTTAACGAAGACGTCCCTACAATTACACATTATAAGGAATCATACGAAAGATTATCCACTATCATGCGACGTTTGTGGTAAAGGATACACGAAGAAACACCTCCTGGATGCCCATCGCCGGTCCGTCCACGAAGGTGTAGAATACGCGTGCGAAGAGTGTGGAAAAACGTTCAAATATGTCCACACTTTACAAAACCACCGCAAGCTGCACGACTCCTCCACGAAGAAGAAGGAAGAAGTTGAGTGCGATTTATGTGGGGGAAAATATAAGTGCTTGAAGGAACACATGAGGAGGGTGCATTTAGGTGCCAAGACTTTTATTTGCGAAATTTGTGGTGAAAGCTTTTTCACAAAGACGATTCTTAAAACACACGTGACACGTAAACATACGGATGAGAAACCTTTTAAGTGTAATTTCTGTTTCCACGGCCTTGTGACAAAATACGAGTTAAAAGAGCATATCAAAAGGAGACATTCGGGTAAAGAGAGTCTTGAAGACGTAAAAGACAAACCTTATCTTTGTAGTATTTGCGACAGGCGCTTTAAAGCTCGGACGTCTTTAACGGACCATATGAGGAAGCACGCCGGCGAGAAAGCTTACACTTGTAACGGGTGTGAAGAGAAGTTTTTTTCGAAACATTATTTGAAATCTCATAATTGTGACGGCATTGGGAAAAAAGTGTTTGAAATGGCTTCTAATTAGCGAGTTGTTTAAGTATCGGTGGTATTTACAAGCTGTAGGGTGGTGTTTGTTAATATAGTGTTCATCAGAGGCTTGTATTTTTTGAAAATGTTGTGTGTTTATTTTTCTCATATCAGTGAACTGTATTATAGAATTGTTTGTTGCGATGTATAGTGAACTGATTGTAAGAAAATTTTGTAGTTAAAAAATTTTGTATAAAGTTTTTTATTTCCACTAGTTTTTTTGTCTTTTACTTAAACGTTTTAGATGTTTGAATCGGCGTTGTTAAAGTAATTTGAGACTCATAAAGGACATCACAAGGATAATAAAATTTTATTAGTGTTAAATATGAATTAATTTACTTTTTTTGTATTTTTAGAATGGTCTTGGAAGATGTGAATTTGGAAATTGCTAAAATTCCAACAACTTTATCACTGTTTGTTTTATTGTTGTTTCTTTACGTATTCCCAAACACTGACACACCGATGTGTCACCTGTGAAACAGTTTCATAACCGGCTCTAAAAGAAGCCTTGCAAATTGTATGTACTTTTTAACTATATAAAAATAAATGTTGATACGATGATTATTTGTTGATTGCAAAAAACCCAGATTCTTTTTCTGAGTTTCGTTTGCTTTAATTTCCGAGAACACAAAAGCACACTTTGTGTATTTTAAACATGTTGCGTTAATCAAACGCCCAAATCTTACCTCTGTTACAATGTACTTTTTAGTATTTTGTTTTGTAATTAGCTTGGTGATGATCACGTTTATTCTAGTTCAGTTTTACGTGTGTTGATTTTGCAGGATGCAGTTTGAAATGGTGGACGTAGACGGTTGCCTACCCAAACTAGAACCAACCGAATTTGAGCCAACACTGTATACGTAGGTCCTAGACACACTTTACCAGTTATCCAAATGATTCATGCGTTTTTAGGGACATAAATCCTGAGACGAACGAATTTTCGTGGCGTTGTGATCTTTGTCCAAAAACTTACAACTGCAAAAGCAATTTGACTAGACATCGAACGCGGCATTTTGAGCCTAAACACCCGTGTCCACAATGCGGAAAACAATTCCATAATGACAATAGCGTAAAACAACACGTTTTCCACGTTCACTCCAATCAGAAGGACTTCGTGTGTCACATTTGTCAATACGCGACTCTAACCAAGTACTCCCTCCAACTACACATTATACGAAGACACACGAAAGATTATCCCCTATCGTGTGACGTCTGTGGTAAAGGCTACGCAAAGAAGCATCTGCTCGCAGCGCACCGCCAATCCGTACATGAAGGTGTAGAACATGCCTGTGAAGAATGCGGGAAAACATTCAAATACGTCCACACATTACAGAATCACCGAAAATCACACATTTCTTCGCCGAGTAAGAAAGTACAAATTAAGTGCGAGCTGTGCGGGGAGAAGTTCAAACACTTGAAGGAACACATGGCAAGGGTGCATGTTGGAGTCAAGGCTTTTATTTGCGAAATTTGTGGCGAAGGTTTTTACGCAAACAATCTTCTGAATATACACGTGACGCGTAAACATAAGAACGAAAAACCTTTCAAATGCAATTTTTGTTTTTACGCCGTTTATACAAAGAAGGAGTTGACTGCACACATTAAGAGAAGGCATTCTGGTAACGAGAGCGCCGAAGACATTAAGGAAAAACCTTATCAGTGTAGTTTTTGTAAAAAGCGGTTTAAAGCTGTTGCGTCGTTAACGGACCATGAGAGAAAGCACATTGGGGAAAAAGCTTACAGTTGTAATGTTTGCGAGGAGAAGTTCTTTTCAAAACATTATCTGAAGGCTCATGATTGTGGCGGTATCACAAGACTAGTAATGTCGTCGAAGTAGTATCGAGGTGGTGGTTATTTTGTTGTATAAGTTAAAAGTTTACGAAGATACAACATTTACGACACTTTGTGAAACGAATGTAATAAAGATATTGCAGGAAAAAAAGCAATGTTCTCGTTGGTCTAACTAAGTGATTTTTAACAGAACATACCTACGATGAAGAAGATTACAGTGCAACGTAAAGGAGAAGTTAAAGTTCAAAATAATTTAAAACTAAATATGTGCAATATTATCTCTGGACCATTACTTGAAGTGTCGTCGTAGTAAAGGCCCGATGTAATCTTTGTAAGCTCCTGGGATTTGGTTTGGAAATGACATTACTTTCAATAATTTTTATTTATTTCACCTAATTCATTAATACTCCTATTTATTAGTAACAATGTTAATTTATTGAGTGTTATTAGAGTGTGTATTTTTCATGTAGTTTTAAAACTTTATTAAATTATTATTAATTCATAGAAATAAACGTTGTTCGTGTGTTATTTATATCATCCAAAAAAGGTCGTAGACTGTTAAGATCCAGTGATTTATACAACTGTGAAGGGAAGTTCATATTTCATACGGATTAAGTTTTACTTGTACTTTTTTAGTGTAGTTCTACTAACTTTTCTTTTGTAGGAAACAGAAGCAGAAACGTCAAATTAACCATTTCGAATGTGGAGTATGTTCTCAAGTTTTTATGAATTTTGATGGGTATTCTTTTCATATAAATAATTCACATGAGGAGCTATTGTCATCAGACATTGACTTACTGGGGACTGAGTCACTAGGGAACTCATTTGAGCCACAGTGAGTATCGTGTTCTTGAAAAGGTGTTAATAACCAGATTTACGTAACTGCAGGCAGCACATATTTATTTTATATTATTGTCCATTTTATAATAGCCCAAAAAAAGTTATTTAATTGACAATTTAGGGGGCTATGGAATTTCAGTTCGTAGTACGAAGGTAAGCGAAGAAAAATGTTGCTGCCGCGGTGGGAATCGAACCACACGTTACCCGCTTGCCGGGCAGGTATCCTGACCACTAGACCACGACGCCGCTTATCTTTCTCCGCTTACCAACGTGTTATTGTGCCGCCACAAGTACTTTTAAAAGCATCGCAAAATGATTTTCGTTAGTTTGATGCAAAAAATTGCAAGAGAGTCCACCCGACGAATGGCTTTTATGTTTGCTCGACGTTTTATGGTCCGCAGAGTACGAAAGAATAGGTATTCCGTTTGAATATGAATATGACGTAGATGATAAAACGATAACCAGTCTATGTCTAATCATCCCCACCAACAATTTGAAGACGTCACCTCAAAATTGTACATAGTAAATGTTATTTAAATTTTATATAATAACATACTTATCCTTGTGTAGTTTATGAATCCGTCTTGATTTTTAGAAAAGAAAAAAACAAAATTTTATGACAGGATTTTATAAATCACCGTTTTTATGGTTATTTTAATGGAAAATGAAGCATTTTCACGACGTCGTCAGAGTTCTTATTGTACGCCGTGGTTTAGTTATTTGAAATTTCGGTGGAAATTCACTAAGAGGGATTCTGTAACTAAAAGAAACATTTTTTCATTTTATTTTAGATACCTGGATGATTGTTATTATTTATAAAACTAATTAATTAACTACCAGAGTGTCGATGAGCTATACTGGGTGAAACATAATTTTTAATAATAATTTTTTTCTCTTTTGAGTTAAGTATCTACCAGGAAGTAGTTCTGGAGTAATCAGATCGAATAGTAAATATGTATGACAAAAAAATTGATCAAAGGTTATTTCGACAGAACTTCCCTCGCCCCTAAAGTATAATAAATCACATAAAAAAAAATGCACGTAATGGTAAAGTAAATGTAGAGACGCGTAGGCGCGCATGTTTCAAAAAAGTTTTTCTTTTACAAAATATTTTGATAACGTAATCAACATTTTCACAAGGACACGTATAGAAGTTTGGATAGGCGTAAGTAATAACAACAATATTCTATTCCCAAAGTTTTTGAAAAATTGAGTGGGCCGTTTCAAATAAATTGATTAATTTATTAATTTTTTTATTCACCCTCTGGATTCTCTGGATTCTTAATTTATGGGGGCTGACCGTGGCCAGCCGGCACTTAGGCCTCGCCTTTGGGCCCATTGTACCTTCCCCAAGTCCATATCAGGGTGTTTTCCCGCTCCTCTACTCGTCAAGCCACCCAACTGCTTTTTATTCGCCCTGCATTAGCAATTTAAAAAAAAAAGAATGCAGAGATAAATCACAACTATAGACGTCATCACTTTTCTGTGAGGGATAAACAGATATATTTTGATTAAAAATTTACTATGCTTACGATAACTTTAACACGCCTGCGAGATTTCAAGGCATTCGGTTTTGCAGATTCAGAATTAAATTCAAAAGGTTGTTATGCAATTTTGATTTTTTTTTGAAAATCTGGATGTCCGGAGCCTCGGGTAAAAAATCAGCATGTATTCATAAACTACACCTGTACAATTTAAAGCCCATGTACTATGTATGGTACAAGAAGTCTTCGTGTACCATGGTACTATGTACAATTTTGAAGTGACGTCATCACATTGTTGGTGGGGATAAAGAACAAAGTTTGGTTTCTAGATATACCATCTAGATGATGTTCATAATACCCATATAAAATTTGACAACAATCCAATAAAAATCCGGACAGACAGCGGACAGACAGAGAGACGGAAAACGGGGACCTATTTTTTCGTACTCTAGGGATCATGACATCGAGAAAATGTGAAAGTTGTCAGTCGCTCGATGGATTCGATTACAATACTTCCTTAGTTGACGCTTGGGAAGTAAAATGGATCACAACTAATCTCTGTCTCTAGAAAATGTTTTTGTTTTTTTTTTGGACTTGAATTTATACATTCGCAAACACTTACTAATACGAAAAAAAAAAGCTGCCGAAAACTTAATTTCTGAATTGTCGAGAACAATCTCGCCCAAAAATTACCGCTATTTTATTTTCAAGTCCCATCACCAACATACGAGTTATCTATGACACAATTTTGATTTTGGCACTTGTTTTTATTTCAGTTCGGTTTTACCTGTACTAATTTTACAGGGTGAAATTTGAACTGGTGGATCCAGATGATCACGTACCCAAAGTAGAACCAGTAGAATCCGAACCTGGATTATCCTGGTAGGTACCACTGCCACATTTATTCAACATATGTGAGTCACCCATTTTAGGGAAGTAAATCCTGAAACGAACAAAATCGTGTGGCGCTGTGATCTATGTCCAAAAAGTTACAACGGCAAAAGCACGTTGACCAGACACCGCTCTCGCCACTTCGAGCCCAAACACCCGTGTCCAAAATGCGGAAAACAATTTCACAACGACTTCAGCGTAAAACAACACCTCTTCCACGTCCATTCCAACCAGAAAGATTTCATTTGCCACATTTGCCACTACGCAACCTTGACCAAGTACTCTTTGCAACTACACATAATAAGAAAACACACGAAAGATTTTCCTTTATCCTGCGACGTGTGTGGGAAAGGGTACACAAAACGCCACTTACTAGATGCCCATCGCCGCTCTGTCCACGAGGGCGTCGAACACGCTTGTGAAGAGTGCGGCAAGACATTCAAATACGTTCACACGCTGCAAAACCACCGGAAGCTGCACACTTCTTCGACGAAAACTAGGGCAGAAGTTAAATGCGAATTGTGTGGAGAGAAATTCAAACACTTGAAAGAACACATGGCGAGGGTGCATGTTGCTGTGAAGACGTTCGTGTGTGAAATTTGCGGGGAAAGTTTTTTCACGAATAATCTTCTGAACATGCATGTGAGGCGTAAGCATAAGAATGAGAAACCGTTTAAGTGCGATTTGTGCTTTCATGCTGTTTTCACGAAGAGGGAGTTGGACGCACATGTGAAAAGAAGACATTCCGATAATGAAAGCGCCGAAGACATAAAGGAGAAACCTTTTCAGTGCAGTTTTTGTAAATCGCGGTTTAAAGCTAGTACGAGTTTGATCGATCATGAGAGGAAACATACCGGTGAAAAGGCGTACAGTTGTAATGTTTGCCAGGAGAAGTTTTTTTCGAAGTACTGTTTGAAGTCTCATGATTGTGGTGGTATTACAAAGTTACAGATGGCTTCGAAGTAGCTAGTTGTGTGAGATTGGTGATATGCAGAACGATTGTGGTCGTTTTTTGTGAAGAAACAGTTTCAAAAACGGTGCTTTTTTTATTATAATAATGACAATAATCTTTCAAGGTAGAGAAAGCTTTTGTGTCTGATCCTTCCCATCATCAATCGTTATTACATGTATACGAACAAAATTGTACCGAAAACATTGCTTTGTAGTTTAGTGTTTTAGGTCCAACGTTGACATGAAACTTTCCAAAATGGTGTGAAACTGTTTAGTCACAACAGATATGTCATCTAACCTATTATTATTGATCGAAAGTTTGCACAACAATATTTGGGAATCGATGTAATCGAAATATAGAGTTTTTGTTTTTGTACCTATTTATTTTAATTTATGTTTCATCTATTTTACTTATTTTAGGTTATGTTATTAATTGGAAGAAGATTTATATTGTAGGTTTTTTATATAAAGAGCTGTAAGTATGAATGTGTGTTTTTTTACAAAGTGTGGTTACAAAAGTTGCGCTCTATTATCTTCTCTCTCATCGTCTACTACGCACTACAGGGGTTGAGAAAGACAGCTGTTCATTCCGTGCCAACTAGAGCACGGAGTGTTCATTCCCCGAGTTTACAAGCTTATAACAGAAATACGAAGTCTTGAGTTAAAAAAAGCTGTGACTTTGAAGACATGACCGACATGCGAAATTAGATCTTTTTTGTGTATACTAAATTTTGTGATATCGTGTTTTATGAAGTGATAAGGTTTTGGTCGTATTTATTTTTGTGGTAAATATACCATGTTTTGACGTGTTGTGTTGGAAAATGACGCGTTTAATAATGTTGATTGAAAAAGAGACCTCACACTCAAAATTTGCCAGAATGTTGTAAGTTGCGTTGAACAAAATAGTTAAACGTTTCATTTTATTTTTTTTGTGAGCCTAATTTACACTTAATAAGGAATTTATTACCATAAAACTATTTTTCGCTATATGCTCTGTTCACCCAGAAGTTGAAGGGACACTTTTTTAAATGATGCGTAATAGGTATGCTTTTCCTCACTGGGGTCATTGTAAATTGATTATATAGATTATAGTTTAGATTTTTTCTAAACGCGATTGTAAAGATAAAAACTGATTACGTATACATATATGTAATATTTCGCTTGCTTTGATAATAATTCGCTTCAAGGTTTAATATAAATAATATAATTTTTTCGAATTAATTTTGTTTCGCTGTTATCGATAAGATAAATAAGGTTTTAAGAGTATTTATTTGTTTCTAATAATAATGAAAAAAAATCTTTAAGTTTTTGTATGTATATATTTATATTATATAGGGTGTATTTCTCGACACCTCCAATAATTGTTAGGATAAAAAAAAATACTGAACAAAATTTTGAATAAAACGCCCTGTATATAATATATATCCTGAATAAGCTCCTCTTAGTCTTTACAAGTATATTTTATTTTTGAAATGCCAATGCAAGATTGCTAAGTTGTTCCATTTTTGTTGAAAATTTTCAGAATACAAGGGTTCACCAAAAAACTCACACTAGTTGTTTTATCAAATACGCCAGCCTGTATTTTATTACTGCAGTTTACTTTATTTTGTATTCTTCTTTTTTGTAGGGCCTATCGAAAGAAAGGGAACAAATACGTATTTTGTAACACCCTGTATAATAAAACTTAATTGCTATTACAAAAAAGTGCGTATCTCGGTTAATTTCTCCATAAATATTGTAACACAAGTTATAAAAATAACAGATTTTTTTTGTGAACCCTTGCATTGCTTCAAAAAATTCAAGAAAATTGGAACAATGTGACAACGTCGCATCGGAATTTAAAAAAATAAAAAATGGTTACAAAGCCTAAAGTGAAGCTAATCAGAATATCTAAAAATATATAGGCTGTTGTATTAAAAAAAACTAAATTGTGTGCCATGTCTGAAAAATAGGACACCTCGTGTTATTGAAAGTAGTTGGGTGTATGCTACTCAAAGAATGATGTAACTTAAGTTCTAATTTTTTTGTCTTATCTCTATTAATTAACGAAATATAGTGGTTAGTGACACCCTGTAGAGATTAATTAATCCTTCAATTAGTTGTCAAACTTTGAATCAAATTTTAATGTTTATTTTTTTAAATCACAAAGGATATGGAAAAATGGACTCTCGAAGAAGATAAATTTATTATTGAAGCCTATTCTCGGGTCTGCCAAAATATTGATGGAGAATGGCAGTATTAAACTTGTGTCTCCAAAACTCATAAGTCGTCTTTGTGGCCCTCTAGGTATAACACCCTGTATAACTAAGGAATAAAAATGCGGGGTTCTATGTGAAAAAAACTGAAATACGAATATTTGAAAATTGCGTATTTTAGATGTTTCTACAAATACTCTGTATATTAAAACTCAGTTGTATTGACACTTTACTCTATTAAATTTTATTAAGAAAATGGGAATAACTTGGCAACGTTAAATCGGAATTTAAAATATAAAATATACATAGTTGTCTAAGAAGAGGCCAATCAGCAAGTTAAAATATATAGGGTGTTTCAACTAAATAAAAACTAGGTTTATTGAAGTCTCTTAAAAGCAGACCACCTTGTACAATTGACAACAAGTTTAGTTGATGCCTCTCACAGCACTGTCCGTAATTTTTTGGCTCACCATGTAAAACTGAGTCAGCAAAATATTGAACATTGACTTTCTCTGATTGGAAATCATCAGTAAGCCGCTTAGGATTGTGGTACGTAATATATTTTAGATTTCAGAGAGGTAACCAAAAAGGAGTAAGCACTTTTGGGAACATAAAGCCAATGTTCATTATTTGGTGGACTCTACTTTACATCGGTATGTTACGATATAAATGAGTAAACAGTTACAATAAACTGAAAGAATATTCTGTTACATGGGGAAATTGTATGTTACTTTTTATGTGTTTGCGACAGTTTATGAAAATTAAACGGTCAGTCAGAGGAGATATTTTTTACATCACAAAGCAAAAACGAACGAGTTTTGGATTTTTGGAAATGTGAACAAAATAATGAAGGAAACTACCCTGTATAAATACCTATATTATTAGTATTCTTATTTTGTACTTTGTGACGCAACAGGCAATAGAAAGTTGTTCGAAAATTTCGAAGTCAGTACATTTTCAATAGTTATAAATTTTTTGTTTGATTGAAAGAACATAATGATCCTCCGCACCACCCTTATTATTCTTAAGTCAGTTTAAAAAATATACAAAAGTGAGTTCAAATTTTTGAAAACAGAAATTTCTTGTTTTCGCAATTTTGTGAAACTGGCGAAGATATTTTTGAAATTTAATTTGTATATGCGATTTTTTATAAAATGTCACTTTTTCAGTTTTAATACCGCCTTATCGTCACCTGTAGCACAGCTTGAGCAGCCCTATGTTAAAAATTTAACTGACTTGGTGCAAATATTCTGACAGTTGTTCATGGAATTTATAACCTGGTGAGGGCACTCTTTTTGGAAATTAAATCACAATAAATGTTGTAAAGAATTTTTGCGATTTAGTTATCCAGAAAACTGTCACCAAACCGAACTGCTGTCTTCTACAGGCAAAAATATTTCACAGAGAAACTATATCTTAGGATATTGTTTTCCGGTTAATTCGGCAATAACTTGTATTTTAGACCAGTTTTACGTATTTTTATTTTCCAGGATACACTTTGAAATGGTACATCTAGATGGTGGCTTACCGAAAATAGAAGTCACCGACTCTGACTCAGCACCATATACGTAAGTATGACGGTCATAACCTGCTAGTTTCGCAACCAAAAATATTGTTTTTAGGGAAACGTGGACTTGTGATCTGTGTCCAAGAACATATAAGTACAAAAGCAATCTGACCAAACATCGCTCACACCATTTCGAGCCCAAAAAACCATGTCCGCAGTGCGGAAAATGCTTTCACGACGAATCTAGCGTCAAACAACACATATTTTACGTTCATTCGAACAAAAAGGATTTCGTTTGCCATATTTGCGACTACGCAACTTTGACCAAGTACTCCCTACAGTTACACATTATCAGAAAACACACCAAAGATTACCCTTTATCATGCGAGATTTGTGGTAAAGGTTACACAAAGAAGCACATGCTTGATGCCCATCGTCAGTCTGTCCATGAAGGAGTCGAACACGCGTGCGAGGAGTGTGGAAAATCCTTTAAGTACGCTAGAGGCTTGCAAGAACACCGAAAGATACACGAATTCACCCCCAAAAAGAAGGAAGAAATCAAGTGCGAGTTGTGTGGTGAAAAATTCAAATACTTGAAAGAACACATGTTGAGAGTGCATGGAGGAGTCAAAACTATGATATGCGAAGCTTGCGGGAAAAGTTTTTACACGAAGACTCTTCTTAATATTCATATGATGAGAAAGCACAAAAATGAGAGACCATATAAGTGTAGTTTTTGTTTTCACGGACTTGTTACAAAGAGTGAGTTGAAAGAACATATAAAGAGGAGACATTCAGGTAATGAGAGCATTGAAGTCATCAGGGAGAAACCTTTTCAGTGTAGTATCTGTGGAAAACGACTTAAAACAAGTGCTTTTTTAACGGACCATATGAGAAAGCATGCGGGTGAAAAAGCTTACACTTGTAACGTTTGTGAGGAAAAGTTTATTTCGAAACATTATTTGAAATCGCATAAGTGTAGTGGTGTTTCAGGACAGTTCTTGGAAGTGGTTTCCAAATAGCAACCACAGATTTTTGGGGTCCTGATTGATTAATATAGTTTGTATTAGGAGACAATACTTTGTGTATAAATGACGTTACAGAGATGAGTTTGTTTTGAATTATATTTATTTATTAATTGTTTCTTTTTCCGTTTTGCAGCGTTATTAGTTACTAGTTTCTAGTGAATAAATATTGTTTACCCAACCCTGTTGTGTTGTTATTTGTTCTAACTGAAGAAATCAAGAACGTGAAGTGAACCATTTCAAATATTCTCAAGTTTTCCCGAATTTTGATTTTTTTAGTGGTGGTTTTACAACCTAATATTATTTGTAATCGTTAGCGTTGGTGAATCTAAATCTACAAATATTTTTCTAAAGATATGAGATCCATTGTTATGGCACGAATGCACGTTTGTAAAACGAACCGTTTGCGACAATTAATGAAATAATTCCACTTAAGTTCTTGTTAACTCTAAAGGAACAATATTCTAACCACCTAAAGTCAAATTAAGAGGAGATTTGGCACCATGGTCTGAATATTTTCACATATCTTGCTTAAATAGTTAAATGGAGTTCACTAACTTTTTTTTTGCAGGAGGCTGATGCTGAAACGTGAACTTAAACATTTTGAGTGCGGAGTATGTTCCCAGTTTTTTGGAAGTTTTGATGAATATTCATTTCACGTGAATAATTCGCATGACGAACTGTTAACACCAGATTCGGGCTTATTAGGGATTCAATTCGCAGACATTAAATCTCTGATACCAAAGTAAGTATGACGTTTGTGTCTTAATTTTCTTTAAAGTAGTAGTGACCCACACACTCGAACTTTCACAATGATCAGTTTGGAAGAGCAAAAATTTTAAAGATACTTTTTTCGTAATTCTTAACTTTAAAATTCATTTTTATGTTGCATTCGTGTTTTTTGGTTACTATACTCTAAGGTCAGTTTTATGTTTTTCTTTTCAATTTGCAGAACGGATACTGAATTCATTATTGATAAAAGTTCAGATGAAGAAACAACTGAGTGGGACCAAATGTGAGTAAGAATGTCAAAGAAAGCGAACCTAGAATGATGCTTTGTTTGCAGAGAAGTATTTACAAGCAAGCAACCGGAAAAATGGAGTTGTGATATTTGTAACAAAATTCTAAACAGCAGAACCAGTTTTTACAGACATCGTGTCGGACATTCAGAATCTAAAAAACCGTGCCCATACTGTACCGGATATTTTAACCGTTACACCTTAAAACAACACATCCAAACTATTCACCTAAACAAGAAAAATTTTGTTTGTGATACGTGCAACTATGCGACTGTAAATAAGTATTTCTTAGAAAAACACATCATCCAACAACACACAAAAACCTACCCCTTTCCTTGCAACGTTTGCGGCAGAGGATTTATAAAACAATCGATGCTCGATGACCACCACCACCGCGAACATCGAGAGGGTGTAATACACGTCTGTGATGAATGCGGCAAAACTTTTAAAACAGACGCATCGTTAAGAAAACACCGAAAACTCCACGACCCTTCTCTCAAAAAGAAAGAAAAACCAATGTGCGAAATTTGCGGGGAAAAATTCATGTACTTGCAAGAACATGTGAGGAAGATGCACGGAGGGACCAAGTCCAAAATGTGCGAATTTTGTGGTAAAGGTTTCCACACAAAAAATCAGCTGAATATGCATATGATGCGAAAACACACGGGCGAAAAACGGTTCAGATGCAGTTTTTGTTTCCATGGAGTGGTTACAAAATCTGAGTTGGACGAACATATCAGGAGACGACATTCTGACTCCGAGAGTATTGAAGACGTGAGGGATAAACCGTTCCAGTGCAGTCTTTGTAAAAAGCGGTTTAAAATTCGGGGGTCTTTGACGGATCATATGAGGAAGCATTCTGGCGAAAAAGCGTACAGCTGTGATGTTTGCCAGGAGAAGTTTATTTCGAAACATTATTTGAAGTTTCATAGGTGCAGTGGTCTCTCTGAACAGTTGTTAAATGTGTCTTCAAATTAATGTAATTGTTCTATTGTTTATAGAATGCTTTAGGTGCCTGCTACGTAACTGTATTATTTTTCGAAAAATAAATTTTTTGAATTATTTGTATCGTGTATGCGTTTTTTTTCAACACAGATTGTTTTGTTTGTGTTTTCTTATTTTTGTAGCAATGGGGAAGTTTCACAAATACGAACTATATTATTATTTTTTTATTTCAACGCAGTAGGTACTCAGTAACTTACTGAGGTATTTTTCGAACTTCATGATAAAAAGTGGCATTAACGGTGATTTTTTTCAGGACTCTTTTTCATGTAAAAGAACGCGATAACCAGCGCACTTATGTGTGTAACACATGTTCACGAGCTTTCGGAGACTTCAATCTGCTTGTTAACCATCGTCAATCTCACTCAAAACCTGCATACACGGTGGTGATAACAACTCCAACGGAAACAAAATCGTACGTAACAGTATTTTATTTTTCTCGTTCTAGACGATCTTTTCAGGAACAATGACAAAACGTCGGAGGCTGAGACTGCCTATGTTTGTGAGTTTTGCTCCCGCATATACAAAACAGAGAGCTGTTACTTGAAACATCGTCAGTACCATTTGACTCCATTCACCTTGGATTGTAAACACTGCCACTACTCAGCACCTACGAAGTCTGAGTTGCTTCGGCACGTCGCTCTGAAACACACAAGAGAGAAGGTTTATAAGTGTGAAGTTTGTAGCGCCGGTTTTATTTCGCAAGCTCTGTTCGACAGTCATCGCAGGGCCAAGCATGAAAATAGACGATTTCAGTGTGATATGTGTGATAAGTGGTACCGGTACCAATCGAGTTTACAAGTTCATCAAAAAACGCACGACCCTAATTTTATAAGGAAAAAATTCATGTGCGAAATTTGTTCCAAGTTTGAGAGGACTGAATTCGAGTTGAATATTCACTTGGAGATGCACAAGAAGAAAGACGAAAAGCATACGACGTGTAGGATATGTGGGCAAATTTTTGCCACATATTATAATTTAAAATTGCATAGGAAGATTCATCCTAGATATAAATGTCATGTTTGTGAAGAATGTGGCGAGCAGTTTTCCAAAAAGGAGGACTGGAAGAAACACAAAGAGACCCATGAAAGCAAATAACTAATTATGTGTAGGTAGTTGTTAATGTCTTTTGCATTTTTGTGATAATGATTTTAGATGAATGTAAATAATAGGATTTGGTTTTTTATATTATATATTTTTATGCACTGTTCAAAGTTTTCGTATTTTGAAATTAAATCATTTTTCGTTTTTTTTCCTTTTTTTTAATGGAGAAAAGTGACATTAAATACCTAACATTTGTTGATGAATTCGCTTAAGTTTTAGATTAGAAAATTGTACTAAATTTTTATACATTTTTCTTGTGCTCTCGCATGGTATTCAAAACGTACGCCATTCTTAATTCAGAACTTTGAGTATTGAATGATTTTGTGTATCCCTTAAGTGCCTGATTAAAGCGAGACCGACTGACTGAGAATTTTACCTCAGTTCGGTTATGGGTTATAATGTATCAGGTAGTTGAAAAATTGTATTCGGCAGTTCGGTCGTGGAATGGAAATGTATCGCAGTTCGAACAGGGCGCTTGAAGCTTATCAAAGACCAATGAGTAATGACACTCTAAAGTGGTTAGCTTTATTTTCAAATATTCTTAGAAATAGTTTAAGTAACTTGACCACAAGATTGAAAACTTAGAAGGTATTCCGTATGATAATCCCGAGTACGACGCTGATTCAAATGTAAAACAAGAAGAAGAATAACAAGTTAAAATTCAAGCTCTGGCATCATCTGATGTTGGATTTTACAAGAAGCTGATCGTCAACGAGTAAACTGAAGGTTTGTTGATTGGAGAGTACGTATTTGGGTCACAAATTTGGACATAGTTGGATAATAACATGATAATATGTCTTCACTGATTGTTGAATAAAATGAACATAGAAGATGGGGTACCAAGAAATACGAGATATATAAGGAAGACAAAATAGAAGAAGAAAAAGCATTTGGTTAAAGATTCAGAAGTAGGTGTCAAAGAAATTTAGCGTTGAAGGTTATGGAAAAAGAATGTCTTCGAAGTGGTCTTATCCTGTCTGGATTGTGTGTGGAAACCCTGTAGAGGACGAAAGAATATACTGAGAATAGTGGTAATAATTGAAAATTTGACGATCTGCTTCAAAAATCAATTTCAGCAAATTATCGAATTGGAAGAGTCGAGGAAAAAACAAGTTGCAAAGGAATTATGTGTGCAAATGAGAAGAAATAGAGGAAATGCGACTCCAGCACAGAAGCACAGAATAGTTTAGCTTTGTCTGTCTAGATTACACTGTTTCCATTTCGGAAATATTTAATTCTGTACAAAATGTCGTATTTTACCAGCAGGATTAGTGGCATGAAGGTGGTCATTTTTTTTAAAATCCTTAATCCTGTGATGATGCCAAAGTTGTTCGAATAACGCGTCAGGATTTCGTATTTTCGATGTGTTCTCATTCCGAACAGCGACTCGTCGAGTTTATTCCAGTCACGGAGCAGTGAATCATATTGCGGCTTATGTTGGAGCTGATTATGTATGGGTATAAATCGAATGGAACCGTAGGTATAATGAATTTGTGACTCTGATAAGATCTAAACTTGGCCTCTTCATTTTTAAAATTGTTCTCTATAGTCTAATATCAACGTGGTGCTAATAAGGCGATTGTTCTTAAATTACATGCTTTTAATTGCGAATATTGTTTTTATTGATTGGCTCAGGAGGCTAATTACAAAATTTTTATACCGATAATGAGAATTTATTTGTGTCTCATTTTATAATACTTTTTTATGTAAGTTGTGTATGTCTGCAGACACTTGTTTTTGTAATATTTACTAAATTAAACTCATTTTAGGAATCTTGAATTTTATCAGCTACAAAAAGAAGCAGTAACGGAGTATCAGTGTAGTTTATGTCGCGACGTTTTTCAGGAAGTAAAACAACTGATACTACATAAAAATGAACATTCTGGATGTCGCTATATTCAAATAGTTCAGCCGAAAGCGTTCAACGTAGAAAGTGATTCGTTAGTATTACATTTTGTGTATTTACAATTCCTAATTATGTATTTACTTTTACTTTACAGCGACGACAGAAATTTTGAGGATGTTGAAAATATGAGTTATGGCTTATTTACTTGCGTGTGTTCGCAAACTTACGACTCGGAAAACTTATACAAACGCCATCGTACAAACTGTGAATCTATTAAATGCCACTACTGCAACGTCCTTGTCGACAAGTATGAAATGTACCGACACATGCTACTAAGGCATGGAGAAATGAAAAGATACAAATGTCACTTATGCGAATACATCGCCACCAATCAAATGAAATATGTGAACCACCTAAACGTACAACACGATAATCCAAACGTGAAAAAACCTAAACATCTTTCAGTTTTCAAAAAAAATTGTTCTTCGTGCTGTCACAATTTTTATTCAGAAGAAGACTTTCGACATCACTTGAAAGATTGTACAAACGGTTACAAAAAGAAGGAAAACGTGTCGTACGTTTGTGAAATATGTGGACATTTGTTTGCATCGTTACAGAGCGTAAAGCGTCACAGGGCTATTCACGACGATGTAAAAAATTGTGTTTGCCAGAAATGTGGCAAGTGTTTTCGAACTCTTCGCAATTTGGACAGGCACTTACGAACTCATTCGAACAGTAGGCCTTTTAAGTGTGAGGACTGCGATAAGTGTTTTAGGGATAAATCGCACTTGACGAGACATCGAATGGGACATACAGGGCGGAAACCGTATAAATGTGAACTTTGCAATAAAGAATGTATACAAAAGTGTAATTTAAAAAGACACAGATGTAATCCTTCAGGGGACTAAATTGATCGCCATTTCTTCCACTGTGTACATGTATATAGGTATATGTAAAGCGGAACTGTGTGCTCACGTCGAACATGTTTTTTTTTTGAAGTGTTTATTGAAGTCGTTTTGTAAAAACTAATAAATGTTCGTTTTTATTTTTTGAGGGATTAATAAAATAGCGAATTTGTTATCTTTCTCTCTCGTGTTCTTGTTTTTGTTTCTACGTAAAACCTCGAAAAACGGCTTGTGTTCGGCTTTTCAGAGTAAGTGCAACATGCCTTTTTAGTGTTATATAGTTTTCGTACCTTGATGTGATGCATCCAAGCTTTTAATTGTACTAAAAGAGCTATGTTCGTATAATTCAGTTTTGAAATACCACATGATCGAAATAAAACCTCTCCAGTAGACCATGAAATTTATTACTAAAAAATGATGTTGGCGTTGCAGTTACTTGATCGAAGCCTTCAAACCGAACAGTGAACGCCGTGATGTTGCCAACTTCATTATTATAAAAATAAAATTTCATGGCTCGCTAGAGAACTTTTTTTCGATCATATGGTAGTTCACCAAATAACTGAAATCGTTACTTCTGTGAATTGTGTTATGTAGTGTTATTCTGCACCGATTGATCAAACAAGATTCCAGAGTAAAATTTGTAGTAATTTAACATGGTCGAACAACAAATTGTAAATGCTTCCGATGTTTTAAGAAGCTTTTCCGTTCTTAATTCCTTCTACCTTTAGTTTTAAATTAATATCTGAGATATCAGTGCTGGCAGTAGCGGCTTGTCCATGGAGATGGGGTTAATTCATCAATGACCCCCCTCATGTATATAAAAACTGAATAAAATCTTTTATTTATTTTTTTTCAAATTTACGTTCAACAATAAGACAACCATTCTTATTCGCGATTCGTTGGGTCAGGTATAAATATTGACCTCACACAGCGTATTATACGTAGCGATTTCCTTTGAGTGGGAGTGAAATAAATTTAATAACAAAACATAAGAAACGATGGGGTTAATGACCACGTTTTACCGAAGATCAACGAATTGTGTTCGGCAAGATAACAACTATTTTGCACGTGCATTTATTAACACGTGCAACTGTGCAAGGCAGGTGCAGTATATTCATTTCATTTCATTTTCGTAAATTACGAACTCCAAACGTTAAACGTTAATTCACCGAAAGTGAATATCGTATGGCTATGTCCGCGAATCCATGTAAAGTTTAACAAGAATTATAAGAATTTTATGGACTCCTAGAGTTAATTCGTTTTACAGCCCTTTTCGAACCGCAGCTTTTCCAAGAAATTTGTACCTGCCTGCCAGACTTGGGTGCAGTACACATCGGCTTTCCCCTGACAGGCTCTTTAGGTATACAATTAAACTGATGATAGGGCTCTAGAAGGAATTAACTTTGGAGTCCATCAGATTCTTATAACTCTAGACAGTCACATAAATCCCGTACCTGCACCCGAATTTGTATCCATGCTATTGATTTTGTATTGATTTTGACACAACGTAAAAGTGAGATTGTACGGAGTTTATGTGTGCATGACTGTACTTATAAATTATGTGATTGAATATGTAGGTATAGTGAGAAAAATGTGTTTTTTTTTGTTTTGTCCCGATTTTGTTTTCGGGTGATTTTACAGTTCTTTTTGAACAATGAGTTATCAGAAATTTTCTCGAATTGTGGTAGACTATTAAATATTTTGTGTATGACAATTACGGACCGCCAACGGTGTTCCTCAACTTCGGAGAATAAAGACACTTTCGGAATACCATGCGACAAGAAACACTCACAGCTTTAGTAAAGTTAAGTATTGAAAAATCTGTTATGAAAAACTTCGTGCGTTTTAATATAGTGATGTTATTTTCAAACATAAAAGAATGAAGAAATAAACTTTTTAGCGCGAACGGGAATGCTTAATTTAAATACGCATTGCACATATTGTCGCTACGAAAACCTATAATTTTTTAAATTGCAAATTCATCGTTAAATTGCGGTTACAGTGATATATAACGGTTCAATAACGAACGTTCAACCGAAAATCGTCACGTTGACGTTGTTTTTTTGATAGACGAAAACGTAGTTGGAAACGTATATGTTTTATAGATACATACAATGATTATAGAAAATCAAGGCCAACTTGATGACTTTTCACTTGAATACTCGATATTTACTTCATTTTCGATATTTAAAAAAATAAAATTTATAAACATAAAACAATGAAAATAAAGAACTATAGTAAAAATGTTTTCCACAGAGCACACCAATACAGTTGCGCAGACGACCAATTCTGGTTCGGGCCAGTCCACTTTCAAATTTGAGGGGTGCTTTCCGCTGTCACAGTCAGCTGTTTTACAGTAGTGTGCCTGCCGTTAGTGTCGTTGCCGTTTTCGATTTCGTCCACGTGTTTTATTATTATTATTATTACTGTATATTTCCGGTTTATAAAATCAGTTCTCTTCAGAACTACAGTTCCTTTTGGACAGTTTAAGGTAAGCTAATATGCAGTTATTTGACATGAAATAGCAGAAATTGTCAAAAACGCACATTTTAAAAGTGAGGTTATATTTATAAATCTCATTGAAATTTATAAGGCTCTGAAATATTTCACGTTAACAACTGCACTTGCAGATGAAGTAAATAATTACTGCATTTTTTTTACAATTTTCAACATTTAGTCCGCAATAATGTTTTGCATTGACCCCTAAAAGAACAAAAACCTCGACGCCACTGGTCGATTTTATACCAACATTTTATGACAGTTTGAACATTTGCCAAATAAAATAACTACTTTTCTTGTTTTAGTCAATTTTAATTTTTGTATTTTTAGACTTTTATTATTAACTGAAAATGAAATAAAAATTGAAGTGTTGAATATCCTTGTAATCGCAATTTAATGGTGCACTAAAATCTGCTAAAAAATATATACGTTGAAGTTTTAAAAAATATAGGTTTACATCGTGACACCATATTAAATTAAGATTCTCCCTTCACTACAAATAATGGCGTTTACAGAATTTCAATATCTCTATTCGTTCTCAAGATATAAGGTCTCAGTTGTAACTGGGACAGCCTGTATATAAACTTTATCAAAAATTTTTTTTTCAAGGAAAGAAAATTTTTATTTTGATTTCAATAGGTGTATTTAATTTTTAGGAAAAACAATGTCTTTTTTGAGATCGTTTTTTCTTAATTTTGTATGAACTTTACTAATTACTGTTAAAGTAGTCCAAAAGCTATAAGGTTATATGGCCATTATAAAATTATCCCATTGTGTGGAAGTTAAGTTGTTTACAACAGAAAAGGTTTTATTAGGGTAGTAAATAACGTGTCCGCGCAGCTCGACCGGCTGTTGTTTCGTTCAGGGGCGGCTTTCATTAAATATCTAAATCTAAGCAAGAAATGTTTAGAAGACGATTTATTGCCCACCAATAAGCTTGGTGCGAACCACACAAAGGGGGTAATTATTTGCGATCAACTACTTTTATGATGATCATATAATCTTATAGCCCTTGGGCTACTTTATATATTCCTGCTAAATCAACCACCTTTGAACCCGACCTCTTTCGAGTTTGCTGAAATTTTTATATTTTTTTCTATCCCTATAAAGACATTTCTGAGAATTTTTTCAAATTTTTTTACCCACCCAAAAAAAGTTATGAATTTAAAAAAAAATTGCTCTTTTTTTTCAAAACACTAACTCTTTCAAAAATTGATTTATCGGGACATTTTTGTTTTTAAAATTTTTGTCTTTCAGTGTACTTCTCAGAAAAAATTAAAAAAAAAATTGGTGTGAGGTTCTATGAGATTTTTTAATTTTTTGGAAAATCCGTCAATTTCTCGAAATCCGACGATTTTTAATTTTTTTTCCCTAAAAGAAACTTTGATTTTTTCTGGACATAACCCTGTGAAAACGGGAGGGAGCCGAATTTGCGTTCAAATTAACTCGGTTTTTAAATTATTTTATTTTAAAAACTCTGTTTATACATTAGAATTATTTTGGATATAAAGTAGTCCAAGAGCTATAAGGTTATATGACCATTATAAAAGTAGTTGACCGCAAATAAATATCCCCTTTGTGTGGTTCGCACTAAGCTTACCGGTTGGCAATAAATCGGTTTCTAAACACTTCTTGCTTAGATTTAGATATTTAGTGAAAGCGGCCCCTGAACGAACGACTACAGTCGGTCGAGCTGCAGTGGACACGTTATTTACGACTCTGAAACCTTTTCTATTGTAAACAACTTAACTTCGACACAATGGGATCATTTTAAAGATGGCCATATAACCTTATAGCTCTTGGATTACTATAATTTCGGAGGCTTTCATGGTCGGAGTAAATACATAATCGTTCCCCGGGTTGGGACCGTGTTAATTGAATTTTTGGGTTCAACGTTTCGCACACTTTGGTAAGTGGCATCTTCAGGAGCAGGGTTGAGAAATTAGGAATAAGTCAAAAGAGTACGGTAACTAAGTACGTCAAGCATACCAGAGGCGAAACTCTTCTGAAGAAACTCAATTAACACGGTCCCAATCCGGAAAACGATCATGTACATATTTAAAATTAATTTAAATCTATAATTTTACAATATTTCGTTCTTAATTTGTAACCTTATCTTATGATTCATGATCAAAATTTCATGATTAATAAGATTAAAAATCGATTTTTGAAATGCTTATTGAACAAAATATTTATTTCTTTTTTCGTTGGCGCTTAAATAATTTACAAAGTATTTTATATTGATCCGTTTTCACGGGGTTATGTCCAGAAAAAAATCAAAGTTTATTTTAGGAAAAAAAAGTCGGATTTCGAGAAATTGACGGTTTTCTTTTTCTTCAAAAAATTGAAAAATCTCATACAACCTCACATAAAAAATTTTGAAAAAAAAATCCCGATAACTCAATTTTTGAAAAAGTTAGTCATAATTTTTTTTAGTTGGGTAAAAAAATTTGAAAAAATTCTCAAAAACGTCTTCATTGGGGTAGAAAAAAAAATCAGCAAAATCGAAAGGGCTCGGGTTCAAAACTGGTCGATTTAATTACCCGTATGTAAATAACTAAATATATATAAATGATCCTCCGACGGAGTAAACTACGAATAGGGACTGAGTGCTGGCCCAATTTTCTCTCAAGATCGTAACTTTTTTCGAGATTTAGACATTTTAAAATATCGTGCGAAACTATTAAGTTTCCAAGATTCTTTATTGACAAACATGGATCTAACTTATGACTTTGCGTTACATGGATAGTTAAAAAAATTATTATTTTGTGTACTACTATTAATTTTTTATTTGTTGTTGTTGTTACTATTTCGTACCCTAGTGGTCATAAAACGTCGAGAATACGTGGAAGTATCACAATTCGTCCGTAGCTTACGCTCGGAATGTAAAAATTGCTCCAAAGTGTTTCGACAGTACTTTTTTCGCCCTTGAAAGTGCGACTCGATGCACATCATAATTTTCTTCTGATGTTTTATTTGAAGAAAAATTTTTATGACGCGTATTACTAATTACTTTACATATTAAACATGACTTACGTATCAAAGTTTTAATGTGACGTCATCAAAATCGTCGAAGGGACGAATACACGAATTGTGGTTAGCAATCTAACAATAGAATTAGTATGTCTAAAATATCAGAGGAACTGAGGTAGTAGTTTCTAAGATCGAGTATATATTTTTTCTAAAAATCTACATATGCAGGGTTAAAAATATGCGTGTATTTTAACATTTTTATCTTTTAAACAATTAGCAATTTTTCAGCAATTATTAATTGTGTTTTGTTTGCAGGCCAAAATACGAAAAAATACAGAACGGCAACCACGTGGAGTATAAGTGCACCTGTTGTGCCAAAACCGTTGAAACACTAACTCAGTTACACTCTCATCTTAGAGTACATAAACCCAAAAAACAGTTTGTGTGTCCCATATGTAACCAAGTTCTCTCCCGCGTTGGTTTATATAGACACAAGACCTACCTCCACTCTGAGAAACGCAACTTCAAATGCAACATCTGCGATTATTCCTGCTCCGAAAAACATACATTAAAAAACCACATGATAGGAATGCACACCAAAGACTACCCCTTCAAGTGCACCGAGTGTGACGCAGGCTACTTATCAAAACCCCGACTAGAAGCCCACCAGAAAACCCAACACGAGGGTTTCAGGTGGAAGTGCAAATTTTGCGACAAGACTTTCTCACAACTGGATGGTGTGAGAGCCCACGAGATGTTCATCCACCACCATTCCGACTCCAACGCGAAAAAACGGAACCGAAGCGCGAAAACCGAAGTCGAAAGCCACACTTGCTCAGTGTGTTCAAAAGTTTTGGTGAACAAGACAAGCCTGAAGGCTCATATGGACAGGCACAATGGGGTGCGTTTGGGCTGTGTTTGCGAGATCTGTGGTGCTGTGCTGGCGTCTAAGCAAGGATTGATCTGGCATCAGTTGACCCACACCGGCGAGAAAAATTATGTGTGTCATGTGTGTGGCAAGAAATGTACGAAGAAGAATCTTTTGGATCAGCATATGTTGGTTCATACGAAAGAAAAACCGTACGAGTGTGAATATTGCAATAAAAGGTTCACACAAAGATCTTCGCTCACTATTCATAAATACCAACACACTCAGATGCCTTACAAGTGCGAAATTTGTGGGAAAACTTTTGCGCGGAGAAATTTGTTTCAGAAACATCACTGTGCTGCTGAGTGAATTATTATTTTAAATATTTAACTGAGACATCAGTTGTTTTTTGACTTGGTGATTTTTTAACAAGTTTGCAGAAGATAAGAGGTTTTTGAATTTTCGGTGTAATTAGATTTATATCAGTTTGGTCGTTACTGATACTGATAATTTGTTATAATTATTTTTTAATATAGAAAAAATATAGCGAATATAATTTGTGTACGACTTTATTTAAACTTTCTTTTTTATGTCTTATTACTTAAAATTAAAAGTAAGTAATTGCTTAAGTATTGGTTATGTTTAATTTTTTTAATTGTTCCAGTGAAATTATTGATATTTTGCTTTATTGTGTTTCTTGTTAATTCCATTTTGTCATATTTTATTAATTCTAAAAAATTTTTGCAGCTTAAGGATCCAGTGCGAACCGGACGAGATCAATAGGGTGAATACAAAAACCATGAAAAAAGTGACTAGTCAAGGTCAAATTAAATATGTTTGTCCAATATGCCACCAAGAAATGACTTATTCCGGCCTACGCAGACATTTACAATACGTTCATTCCAAAAAACGAAACTTTTCGTGCTCAGAGTGTTCCCTTGCCTTCGGTACATTCCAGATTCTACAATCTCACATTATTGCAAAACACACGAAAAAGTACCCTTACGTTTGCGACATCTGTGATGCAGGCTTCATCGTAAGGAAACGTTTGGAAGTCCACAAAAAAAGCAAGCACGAGGGTTTCAGATGGACATGCAAATTTTGCGACAAGACTTTCTCACAACTGGACGGTGTGAGAGTCCACGAGATGTCCATCCACCACGATTCCGAATCCAACACGAAAAAACGCAACCGAAGCACGAAAACCGAAGTCAAAAGTCACACTTGCTCAGTGTGTTCAAAAGTTTTGGCGAGCAAGACAACACTGAAGGCTCATATGGACAGGCACAATGGGGTGCGTTTGGGCTGTGTTTGCGAGATCTGTGGTGCTGTGCTGGCTTCTAAGCAAGGATTGGCCTGGCATCAGTTGACCCACACCGGCGAGAAAAATTTTGTGTGTCATGTGTGTGGCAAGAAATGTACAAAGAAGAATCTTTTGGATCAGCATATGTTGGTTCATACGAAAGAAAAACCGTACGAGTGTGAATATTGCAAGAAAAAGTTCACCCAGAGATCTTCACTCGTTATTCATAGATACCAACACACTCAGATGCCTTATAAGTGCGAAAGTTGTGGGAAAACTTTTGCGCGGAGAAATTTGTTTCGGAAACATCGCTGTGCTGCTTAGTGAATTATTATTTTAAATTTTTTGACTTAGTGATTTTTTAACAAGTTGCAGAAGATAAGAGGTTTTTGAATTTTCGGTGTAATTAGATTTATATGAGTTTGGTCGTTACTGATACTGATAATTTGTTATAATTATTTTTTAATATAGACAAAAATATAGCGAATGTAATTTGTGTACGACTTTATTTCTAGACTTTCTTGTACGTAAATTTTCTACGGCTTATTACTTAAAATTAAAAGTAAGTAATTGCTTAAGTATTGGTTGTTTAATTTTTTTAATTACTCCAGTGAAATTATTTATATTTTGCTTTATTGTGTTTCTTGTTAGTTCCATTTTGTCATATTTTATTAATTCTAAAAAATTTTTGCAGCTTAAGGATCCAGTGCGAACGGGACGAGATCAATAGGGTGAATACAAAAACCATGAAAAAAGTGACTAGTCAAGGTCACATTAAATATGTTTGTCCAATATGCAACCAAGAAATGACTTATTCCGGCCTACGCAGACATCTACAATACATTCATTCCAATAAACGAGACTTTTCGTGCTCAGAGTGTTCCTTTACTTCCGGTACAATCCAGACGCTAAAATTTCACATTATAGCAAGACACACGAAAAAGTACCCCCACGTTTGCGACATCTGTGGTGCAGGCTTCATCGTAGGGAAACGTTTGGAAGTTCACAAAAAAACCAAGCACGAGGGTTTCAGATGGACATGCAAAATTTGCGACAAGACTTTCTTGCAGCAACACGGTTTGAAAGCCCATCAGACCTTCATCCACAGTGATAACGACGCCAACACAAACGTAAAAACGAAAGTTGAAGGTCATACTTGTACGGTATGTTCAAAAGTTTTCGTGAGCAAAACAAACCTGAAGATCCACATGGACAAGCATAGTGGAGCGCATTCGGGCTTTGTTTGTGAAATCTGTGGTGCTGTCCTGTCTTCTAAACAAGTATTAATCTGGCATCAGTTAACCCACACCGGAGAGAAGAATTATGTTTGTGATGTGTGTGGCAACAAATATACAAAGAAGAATTATTTGGATCAGCATCTGTTAGTTCACACGAAAGAAAAACCGCACGAGTGTGAATTTTGCAAGAAAAGGTTCACCCAGAGATCTTCACTCGTTATTCATAAATACCAACACACACAAAAGCCTTATATGTGTGAAAGTTGTGGTAAAACTTTTACGCGAAGAAATTTGTTTCAGAAACATCACTGTTCTGCTATGTGAAGTGATTTTTGGTGTACAATAAGTATATTGTAACAGTTTCAGCGTTACAGATAAAGTAATTTTGAAAATAATTATAGTGAATATTATTTGTATCCGAATTCATTTATACATTCTTGTTCATAAATTTTCTCCGACTTTTTACTTATCATTAAAGTAAGTAATAACCGAAGTGTTGATTATGTTTAGTTTTCCAATTGTTCCACTACAATGATTTTTGCTTTACTATTATGTTTCATGTTGGTTATATTTTGTCATCTTTTATTAATTCTAAAACTTTTGCAGTTCAAAGATCCAGAGGACAGAGGACAAGATCAAAAGCGCACAGAAAGAACAGACTAACGTTAGCACAGTGTACAAATGCAAAACTTGCTCCCTTACTTTTGACACCTTTACAAAATTGCGTAATCATGGTCATATTAAGTATGTCTGTCCCGTATGCCACCAAAAATTGTCTTATTCTGGGGTACGCAGACATCTGCTCTACATTCATTCAGGCAAACGAGACTTTTTGTGCTCACAGTGTCCCTTTACCTGCGGTGCATTCCAAACTCTGAAAAACCACATTATAGCAAGACACACCAAAAAGTACCCTCATGTTTGCGACATCTGTGGTGCAGGCTTTGTCATAAAAAAACGCTTGGAGGTTCACAAGAAAAGCAAACACGAAGGTGGTGGTCAGTTAAATCAACAAATAAGAAATTCGTGTGGTTACGTGAAGAAAACGCCTGACCAGGCGTGTCCAATTTGCTCGAAGGTTATAGTGTGTCCAGTGAATTTTAAAAAACATATGGAAAAACACTACGGAATTTTTAAAGGGTTTGTTTGTGAGGTTTGCGGAGCTATTTTGGAGTCTCGTCAAGGATTAAAGTTGCACCGAATGATGCATACAGGAGAAAAGAATTTTCTGTGCACCTTTTGTGGCCAAAAGTTTAGGAAAAAGTATACGTTGGAGCTACATATGAGAATTCATACTGATGAAAAACCTCACGAGTGTAAATATTGTGGGAAGAGCTTTAGGCAGAGTTCTACTCTTGCTGTTCACATGTATACACATACAGAGAAGCCGTTTAAATGTGGAACATGTGGACGAAAATATTCGCGAAAGAATTTGTTGCGGAAACATAATTGTTCAGTTCCTGTACCTATAAACGAGGAGGTAGTTATTGAGGACTTTGTTACTAATGATTCTGTTGAGGACTTCGTTACTAATGATTCTGTTGAGGACTTCGTTACGTACGAGTCTGTTGTGGAGGAGTCAGTTGTGGATGACTCAGTTGAGAACGACTGAACTAGGCAGTTTTTATGATTTAATTATGACTTACTGTTACTTGTTGGTAAGACAGTTATCGATCATGTAAGTTTTTTTTTTCTTTAATTGAGTAATATAATAATTTTGAATAAAATAAAAGAATTCTCAGTCAAAAGTAGTCTGATGTTAATATTTTTAATTTTTTAATACCTATTCTTTGTGTTTTCAACATTGTAAATATACGTGTTCCAATTATATATACGATATTGTTTTTTGGTCTTAGTTAATTCACCCATATCAGTGTAAACGTGGCAGCATGTTAAGTGTCAGGAAATCATTTGAAACGGTATGTGAAGAATATTTTTTTCCATGCGTTGTTCAATTTCATGTTTCCCAAAATTAATATATTAACTTGTTGTATAAGTTTCTTACAACGAAACATTAATTCGTTTTTCTGTTCTATATTGACTTTTGTGTCAATGTATATGACAAGAAGACGAGACATTAAAAATGTGTAGTACATTTCAAGGTTTTGATTATGTTCAGACCGAAGCCGAATTGACTTTTTTAAATTTTTTGATTTATTAGTATTAAAAATGCCTGATAAGTAGTTTTTCTGCTTCCATTTGATATTTCGTACCTGTTGGTGGTTCTTGTTGGTACCATCTTCAAATAGCTGCAAGAAATATATATGTTATGAAATAATAATTATACTATTTGAGAAAATTATTGACACTAACACTCTTTTTTAGCATAGAAATCGAAGAGATACAACAAAGTAATATTATAGAGGTTGAGACAAGTTCTGCTTCTCCCTCTACCAACAGAAAGGGCAGAACATTCCTCTGTCCTACATGTGGACAAATTTTATCCCACGCTGGCTTACGCAGACACCTAAGGTACATTCACATCAATAAACGCGATTTTGCGTGCGCCGAATGTGGTTATACCTGCTCTACAAAACAAATCCTCCGAAACCACGTGATCGCGAAACACAGTAAAGAGTACCCGTACACATGCGACGTGTGTGAAGCGGGCTTCATCATAAAACAACGGCTTGAACATCATAAAAAAAATCAACACGAAAATCAACACCCACCAAGAAGAACATCAAACAGACAAAGGAAGACACTAAACACAGACGAGAAGACGAATACAGCGAAGAAATACACCAAAACTTGCACGGTTTGTTTAAAAGTACTGGTAAATAGCGAAAATTATAGAAACCATATGGAAAAACATGCTGGAATTTTCAAAGGGTATGTTTGCGACGTATGTGGGTCCGTTTTGAGCTCGAAGCCTGGATTACACGCACATAAGAAGATTCACACGGGGAAAAAAGATTTTGTTTGTAGTGTCTGCGACCGGTTGTTTATGAAGAAATACACTCTGGACTTGCATATGTTGACGCATACGAAAGAAAAGCCGCATCAGTGTAGTTATTGTGGAAAGACGTTCGCACAGATTTCTACGCTTTCTATTCACATGTATCAACATACGGAAAAGCCGTACAAGTGCGATGTTTGTTCTAAGAGTTTTTCGCGAAGGAATGTTTTTAACAAACATAGATGTCCCAAAGTATGCAGTATGCAGTGATAAATAAAATGTTTTCAATTTGATGCGGTTGTTTTATTAATATTTACTTCCAGGTGTTATTAAAAAAATATTTTACATTTTTGTGTTCGGTTTACTTCAAATGTTTTTAGGGCGAGTGGTTATTTTCATGTTTTTTGACGTTTCATAACCCCTAGAATACGAAAAAGTCGGTCTCCCGTTTCTGTCTGCCTGTTTTGCCGCAGATAATCTCCGAAACCACCGGACCGATTGTTCTCAAATTTTGGATATATGTTATGAATATGGTGTAGATGGTAAAACGCTAACCAAAATGTGTCCAATCATCCTCACGAAGACTTTAATAACATGTCCGTAAAAGTTTTCACATTAAATATACTATTTAAATTAATAAAATAATATATTCTCTATGCATAACAACTTTTACTAACTAAATACGGAGTCTTGTCGCGTGTTCGATCCCCTATGCGCATTTTTTTACACTGGTTTGTACTATCTATATTTTTTTTATTTTGTCAATGTTGTCACATAAACGTAAAATTTCGCAAAATCAAGTTTTATAATTTTTTAAAGAACCTGGGTTTGTTGTACTGTGAAAGGCCTTAGGAAAGTTCTGCCGAAATAACCTTTGACCAGTTTTCCTGACAAATGACATTGAAGTGGAACAGGGAAATTAGGACACCCGGTATATAAAAATATATTTGTAATGACTTAATATGTTCTCGTAGTATTTTAACTCTACGTGATGATACATAGATTCCGCGGTTTTGATTTTAAAATCGAACTTAGATTGATTTTGAGAAACATGGTGAGTATTATTTAATCCTTAAAGGCATCTAATATTTAACACCAGTCGCTACGTTTTCTACATGGGAATTTCAATTAAAAAACTTATTGGTGTGCAATTTCAAATATAACTGTTTCATCTTTTTTTTAAATTTTTAGTGAAATTTTTGCATTACGTATATTTAAAAATCAATATGCCAATTATGTTTCGGAGTGTCGAAACGCGGTTTTGAACAGTGTTTTTTGCCTATAAAGCTCTAGAAATCGTTCACGATGATGCAGTGTCGATTTTTTTGTGTTGGAAATGAGATGCAGTAAAAAGAAGTTTGTGCCGAAGAACAAGAAACTATTAGAAGCTTCCCTTTGCTGCATCTCATTTCTAACAAAAAATGTCGGCAATGTATCTAATTGATTTTTAAAGAAATGTAAGCTGAAAACAGTGGTGGAAACTGCGTCCCAAAATTTTCGTAAATAATTGACATGTTGATTTTCAAAAACACGCGATGCAAATATTTCAACAAAATTAAAAAAAAGATGCCACCTTGAAAAATTTCGCAAACCCAAACTTTAAAAATTATTAATTTAACTAGTGATCGTTATTTTACTAAATTTTTCGCGTGAAAAACTTTATTCACTGCCAAACATCGTACTTGGTGTGTTTCTGTTATTTTGTTAAATTAAATTTAATTCTGCGTTTATTTGTCTTCTTATGCTAATTTGTACATCATGTGTCAATAGTGAATGGCTCTTTAATAAAATACCGATCACTAGTTAAATTAATAATTTTTAAAGTGGTTTTGCGAAATTTTTTAGGATGGCCGGTTTTTTTTGCCGGTCAATGTAGAAGAAAAATTGAAGAATCAAAAAATCCCAAACTTCGAGAAATGGAAAAATCAAACATCGAAAAATCTATTAATTCAAGAATTGAAAAACCCTAAAAATTAAATATCGAAAATTAAAAAAAATCGAAAAATTAAAAAAAGTAAAAAATCGAAAAACTGAAATATGTATTAAAAAATCCTAAAACTGAAATATCGAAAAATTCATAAATCGAAAAATTAAACAATTGAGAATCGAGAAGTCGAAAAGTCGTCAAGTCGGAAAATAGAAAATTTTAAGAATTGAAAAATTAAACACGTGAAAATTAGAAAAATTGAAAAGTCGAAAAATCGATTAATCCACAAATCGAAAAATCGAGAATTTAGAAACACCAAACACTGAAAAATTTAGAAATTTAAAAAATTGTAAAATTCAAAAATCGTAAAACTGAAACATCAGGAATTTGAGAAATCGAAAAATAAAAAAGTCGAGAAATCTAAAATTTGCACAATCGAAGAATTGAAGAATCGAAAAATTGAAAAATTCCAAAATTGAAACATCCAATAATTGAAAAGTAAAAAATCGAAAACCTGGAGTATTGAAAAATACCAAAACTGCGATATTAAAAACTTGAAAAGTTAACTTAAAAAAATATTGTCTTCGAATTACATCTTGAAAATGAAAATGTATTGAAAACACCATAACAACCAAACGTAGTGACTCTTAATAAAAATGTTGGACTAGTTACAGGTATAACATAAAATTTTGTTTAAAAATACTAAATTGGGTTACATTTTCATAATAATAAAACAATAGTTTTTTTGTTAGAAACCTTGATGAAAATTGGTATACATATATTTATTGCCTTCACTGCAACCTCCTTAATATTTGTAGCAAATAGTGGTTTTAATTTGTTTCTCGTGACTTGTATAATGTTCATTAATATACCAGTACATTTAGAACTCCAACACTAGGAATATTGGAATACTAGTGGAACTGAGTTAAAGCAATAAACCGTGGTAAGTATTAAAGATGTAGAATTATGGAATTTAACATTTTTAAAGTTACTTTGGTTACAGAAAGCCGATGACGAAATAATATTCTAGGAAAATCTCGGTTGACACCTGGACCATTATTCACCTTTAAAAATTGTGAATTGGATTAGATTCACTTTGTTCAAAAATGCCGAACCTTATTGTAGATTTTGGACAGTACACAACAGCATTGCAATTTTTTGGGCTGAGGTGTTTCTAAGCAAATAAGTATACTGCGTTTCAATTAATGTAGTTTGTTTTAGGATTCAGTTTCTGGTATTAAGAAACAGATATACTTTAAATTTCATCTTGTTATAGAGGAGCCCAGAAAATATTTGAGTGAGTCTATGATAATATGTGTAAAGGGCTTTCCGAAGTTTATGACAAAGTATTCATCCAACATGCAAACACGGTATTTGTGCTATATACATTCGAGAATCATTGGAAACGATGGCTCCCTTAAATGTATATTGCTCTATGTAAACTGATCATTCCCTTTTGTTTTTTTAAGGGATGAATAAATGTATATATTTTTCTCTTTCTTTTGTTTACTTTTATTTACGAGAATTCATGTGTTGAACTAGTCTGGAACAGCTTCCATTGCCGGTTTGCAATATTTCATAGAAAACGCGTATAACTTTGTATTGTTTGCCTCATGTAAGATCAGCTATTTGCCTTAAAAGGGACAAATAGCCCAAATTTCATGAGACAAACACCATAAAGGTACAGTAGTAATTTTTGTGATATTTTGTTCAATCGCATCCAGATTATCCAGTTTTTTTTTAGGTTGTTTCTCCAATGGTCAGAGGAAGATTACCGATGCCTTATGTGCGACGCCACTTTCAAAACTATAAACGAATTATGCTCCCATTTCGAAACCCATCAAGCCAAAGGAAAGTGCGTCTGTACAGAATGTGGCCTGATCGTTTTACGCCGCTCTTTGGCGAAGCACTTCAACGAAAAACATCCCCATAAACGCAACTTCTCTTGCCCTATGTGTGAATTTACCTGCACTGTAAAAACCAGCGTGCAAGAACATATCGCAATGGTGCACACTAACAATTACAACTTTCTTTGCGACATCTGCAGTGTCGTATTTCCCACAAAGACTGATTTCGAAACACATCAGGAAGTAGACCATGGTATCGAACCCACAATAGATGAAGAACGTACTTCAGTAAAAGATCGCATAGACAGTCATAGAGACGTTTTTGTGTGTGATATTTGTGGGGCTTCTGTTAAGACGATGCATATGTTAAAGAAACACAAACTGAGGCACACGGTTCAAAAAAGTACTGTTTGTAGAATTTGCGAAAAAAGATTCTTTTCGAAGAATGCTTTAAGTGCACACATGCGAGCTCATACAAAAGAGAAGTCTTTTCAGTGTGACCAGTGTCAGAAGAAGTTTGCTGAGGAAGCAGATTTTACTGTTCATGTGTGTCCGCGCGTTAAAAAATCATATCGTTGCGAAGGTTGCAAGAAAGAATTTGCTAAGAAGCTAACACTGCAACAACATAGTTGTGATAAAGGTGTTATAATTTATACAGAACATTTCTAAGTAATAAAACAGTTTAATGCATTGTTGTTTTTTTGTGCTGAATTGAATTTGTTTTTTACGCTAGATGGAACACAAACATTTTTATTGGAAGAGTTCTCAAATTGATACGTCCAACTTAGCCACTGATGTAATTTTTACTAGTGAAAACTTATAGGTACAGCGACGCAGTATGTAAGTAAATAAGTTTTTAAGTTTTTAGTGTGGTAATGGCTTATTTGCTGCTTAAGTTGCTGTAATTTTTATAAGTTCGTCACGGTGGTTTGTGGTAATTCCGCTTGCCTCGCAAGAAATGTAGGAAACAGTTGCATGTATTTGCTACTTGCATGTCTAGCTTTTAAATTAAAGTACTTATTAATTATTTTTGAAAGATCTGTTTCTTATATTTTAGAATATTAACGATTTGGAGTTTAATATAAAAATCCTTTTAGGGTACCGTATTGCATTCTATACATCAAAGAAAATCCCTCTGAACTCGACGAAAAAGAAGCTGAAGATGTAGAAGTCTATAGTTATGAATTTAACACACGCAACCTGTATCCTTTTCTGTGCGAAGTCTGTGGTAAAGGCTACAACCGCGAATTTTGGCTGCACAGCCACCAATTGGAACATTCCACGAACACCTCAGAAAAAGACCCTCTAGCTTGTGACATTTGTAACAAAACCTCGAAATCTTCACGAAATCTAAAGAAACATAAAGAGAACGTTCATAATAAGTCCAGTCACTGGATGTGTGATGTTTGCGGCAAAGTTCTATATTCAAAATATACGTTAGAGTATCACCTGACAGGTCACAATAATGGAAATCGACAGTACACTTGTGAAATTTGCGGCAAAACTATGACGTCATTCGGTAGCCTTCAAGGTCACTTGCTTTTACATTCCGTAAAGTATACATCCTGTAGTGTTTGTGGAGAGTTCTTCAACAATAAAAATAAATTAATCCAGCATGTGCAATTTGCCCACCAAAATGACGATCAATTCAAGTGTGACAAGTGTGGAAAGGGCTTCGATGGGCAAACAAATCTCGCGGTTCATAAGCTTGTGAAACATAATCGATTGAGGGGTTTGGGAAAAAGCAAATTTGGTTCGGAAGTGTTCAGTGGAGTCTAGAATACTTCGGTGTTTGGGATGACAAAATAAGTTGCAAGAAGTTGCTAAATTGATGTTAAATTTTTTTTTTTAAGTTTAATTTTTGTTTTCAATGTTGAGTGTATATTTTTTCAGAATAAAGTTGATTTTGTTATAACTGAATCCTTCGTTCATTTAATAAATCGTGGTGCAGTTATAGTCAGACTTCAGCAGCGTGGAAGTGATCATCATTGTCGTCCGATCGCCAGCGCTGTTGCAGTCGTGGCCTACAACTTCAGGAATTCTTAATAACAATTACTACTTTTTCTAGGTTTTGCTCAGTTATACGAGTTCTCCTAGATGTTAAAATGCTTTAAAAATTAAAAATGACTGTTCAGTATCCCAATTTTCGTGATGAGCTTGATTAAATAAACCCTGAATTTATCGCCTGACGTCGCGCCATCGTTAGTAGATGAAATATCTACTATTTCGACCTTTCGCAGTTCGTGGAATACGAAAATGCAACTTTTCCGTTCTCGTCTGTCTAATACGTAAGTCTATTATGACAACCTAATAAACAGGTAACCTCCAAGCCGATTGATTTTATTTAAACATTTTAAGTGTATTTTAAAATTAATATATGGATTAAACCTACAATAAAATCTCTATGTTAATTCTCCTAGAAAGTACGTAACGGATTTTCCATTTTAATATAAAATACTAACACAAATTTAGGAATTATTTATTCATTCATGTCTGGGCGCAAGATATAGTGCAGTTATAGTTTAATTGTTACTCAAATTGCCTTAATATTTAGGAGTTCGCCACAATGAACTGCAATTAATCCGCTTGCCCGGAGAACCTTCTCCGATTGTAAGAGCAACAAAAACTATTTCAATACGGTACGTGGCAAAAATGGTTCTAGAAATATTTGAAAAGAGAGTTAATCTCTTTTATTGCTCTTTAAATACCGATTGTGAGAGTAATAAAAGTGAATAACTTTCTTTTCAAATATTTCTAGAACTACTATACTTAACTGACTGTCTGCAACTTCGCAATTAATGTGAATAATTTTTATTGGCGATGCTAGGAAGAGCGTCGACTCGTTGGTAATGTGAACGACATACCAAAAGCTTCCACAAATTTAGTGTTTCTGGATTAGAGCGGGATTGCAGGCAAATCTCAGACTCGACGACTTTGCATGAATCGATCGGAGACCTTTTCTAAGAACTGCTATGTTAAAGTGAATCGATATTTATACGAATTTTACTGTTGTGCACCCTGTTTAACTTATGCGGAATTTATGGGACCCCTAATCTCTACCAACTGTAAAATTGTTAATCAAAAGAAAATCGTTTATTGCTTTTCCAGAGCCGGGTTTAGTGTTCGTTCGTCCAACCGTCTTCATGAGATTTACTTACGTAGGACAGGTACAGGATTTCAAGAAAATGTATTCGTAATCTGTTTTTGCGTTTGGGTTGTATACAGAGTGTTCTAGATAAAACTTCGTGGCCTTATATCTTGACACCGGATAGAAATATTGAAATTATGTAAACGGCATTGCTTTTAGATTGAAGGTGGAAGCTTAATTTGGTATATTTTATATTGCGAGTACAACGGCGTTTATATAATTTTAATATTTTAATCCGTGTACAACGAATACAAGCTTTATATGGGACACATGTATATTAAACGAGTCTGCAAATTAATTTGAAGCCAAACAGATCGTTTTGCGTATGCAACACCTATATGGCGAAGTTAATTGACATTATTTCAAGAAAAGTGAGTCATCAAGGTGTTTCCCGACGGTGGCAAGTGGAAAACACAAATTGTGAATGTAGTGAACGTTAGTAAACAATAAATAATTTTTCCAATTTAAAAATATTTCAGATACGGTCCTGGACCTTCGTGGGTTCAGATGCCGCTCCGTCGATTTAGCAATGCCAGGAAAGACCCGAAAACTTAAATAGGGTACAAAGCTGTAAAATTCATGTATCTGTGCATTTACCTGTTCCCCCTTTATTACTCAGGCTCTTCGGACCACAAGGTCTCGGTTTTATGAATGCTAACCCGACCGTAGTGTGGTTGTTCTCGAAGACAGTATTTTTTGATTTGTGATTGTGTAAACCTTTCGTTCCGTTCATTTCGTGCCGTTGTGTTGTGGTGGTTTGTACTAGTTAACAGTTATAGGTTGTGGAACTCTATGTTTGCGTTACGGTTACAGTGTCAGTGTTCTTGATTTTTGGCGCCATAAATGGAACACAATAGATATTTATGCGGAATTTTCATCACGAGGTGTAACACGTGGTCAAAAATAAGGAACGAATAACGGTCATTTTACCTTGTTTTCAGTGAGGTTTAACGCAACTCTAATTCATTTTTCGTATAGTATTTTTATTTTTGATCATTTACAGCAACCTGCATAAAAATGGTCCACATATAGCAACAATCAACTTAAAAATACCCTTCACCACCTCTCTAAACTTATCACTGTTTTTATGCAGGTTGTAATGTTTAAATAATATGATAATTTAGTGAAGATAAAACATTACAAATATAGTATGTCACTTAAAAATCGCCATTGGTGTACCTACTCTTTATAATGCTTATTTTTTGACCATATATTAACCATTTTCTTTTTCAGGCTCTTTTACACAATTACGAACTTGACTCAAATTCAGATTCCGTGTAACCTATGTGCACAGACTTTTCCCACTGAAAGTCAGTACTATGAACACAAAATAGTCCACGTGAAGGAGAGAAATGAGTCAAGTCATCACACCAGACCGAAACTAGTACCTCTTAGAGAAATAAAACCAGCTCCAGCCCCTCCAGCACCACCTCCGGTCAAGATAGTGCCAGCACCTTGTAGAATTCCTTGCAATCTTTGTCCGGAGACTTTTTTTAGTGAAAGTGAATATTATACGCACAAAATTATCCACGTTAAAGAAAAGAATTGGATGACTGCGCTGGAAAGATTAGAAAATTCTAGTGATAAGGTGAATAAGGTGAAGTTGACAGCTTGTGAAATTTGTAAGCAGGTTATGCCTGTGTCCAAGATGGGTAAACATAAGAGACTTCATACCAGATAATTATGATTTGTTTATATTTAAAATAATAAAATAATTACCACAGAGTTTTGTTTTTGTTTGTCTCTAATTTTTAGTCCTCTATTTTTGAGCTTTGGGTATTCAACATCCTCCATTCAACGGGTAAGAAAACTTGTAATCGAGTAAACCCGAATGCAATATATACTTGATTTTTTGAATAATATGATTAATCTTGTATTTTCAGGTTGTTTTGGTCTGATTCTATAAATGAAGATTCTCACTCCGTTACTTGTACCGTTTGTTTCAAAGCATTTCCGTCCAACTTTAAGCTAAAAAGACACCAATTACGCCATAGAGAAAGAACGAAAAAGTGTCCTTTCTGTTCACGCATGTTTATTACAAACGAAGAAATACAAACCCATATAAAGTTCGTCCATGAGAAAAAACGAGAGGTCGTTTGCCAGATCTGTGATTATAAAACCCACACCAACGCCACTTTAAAAATGCATATAGTAAGGCATCACACTAAAGACTATTCGTTTACGTGTAAAATTTGCAACATTGGTTTCGCTAGTAAAGGGAGTTTTAACAATCATGTGGATATCGTTCATGAAGGACGTCGATTGGTCTGCGAAGTGTGTTCCAAGTCTTTCAAAACTCAAGGCGCTTACAAGGAACATGTAGAAAAACACGACCCTAACAAAGACAAAAGCGTTTTTCGCTGCCAAGTTTGTAGCAAACTGCAAGGTTCAGCAAGCCAGATGAAAAGACACGTGCGGGAGCACAAGGCCACAGTCGAGTCGTACCTTTGTGATATATGTGGAAAGAGTCTTACTTCAAATACAAGTTTAAAATGCCACATTCTAACTCATACGGGTGTAAAGAAATTTGTTTGTGATAGTTGTGGTAAAACGTTTACCACAAAGAAGCTGCTTGTGGTGCATACAAGAGTGCACACAAGGGAGAAACCGTTTAAGTGTGAGACTTGCAATAAAGCCTTTTCGCAGAGAGGTAGCCTTACCATTCACATGCGGTATCACACCGGGGAGAAGCCTTACAAATGTGATGTTTGTCCGAAGGCGTTTGTTTCGAAAACGTTACTGAAAGGCCATAAATGTAAAGCAAGTTTATGACTTTAAACTTAAACTTTATTGTAGTTTATTTGTCTTTTATGTTTTCTAACGTGTAAGAATAATAATATTGATATTTTTATGCCATCGTGAAATAAAGCTGGTACCTTATACATTTCCATTTATTTTCACAATGTTAAAATATATATAAAATAATAACGAATAATTTGGTGCTAGTTCTTAATGAACTTAAGTTACAAGTAAATAAATATCATTGTTAAAAAACACAGCTCTAAAACTTGCATTCTTTCTATTGTTAATTATTCGTCTTATTTCGTTTCAGCGTAAGTGTGACTTTTTATGTTTAGACAAATATATTTTTAATTCTGATCGTAAGTTAGGGAAGTATTGTGAAAGTGTCAATTTGACGAACGACTAATTTTATGTTTTTTCGACGTTTCGTGACTTACAATTCGAAAAAATGTCTGTTTCTGTTTGTTGTCGTCTGTTGCTGGAGTTATTGGACAGATTTTCGAAACTACCAAAATTTGATCATTCCCACCAACAATTTGATAACCAACCTCCTCATAACCCTTTGCTAAGTAAATCCTATGTAAATATTGTAAAGTGATAGGAATCTATTGGTCTGATTTATTAATAGCCTAGTTCTTAGACTAGGTCTTGAAAATTGTACAACACCGATTTCTCTGAAATTTTAAATCTAAATATGGTGAATTCCTAAACAAAATTTATCTGTTTACCCCCTTCTAAAACTTGATGACGTCAGGTTAAAATTTGTCTAGGTTTTTTATATTTGAGGGTGGAGGTTTGGAATTTTGCACATAACACTTAGTGATGTGGCCTTGACAAACGTGTAAAGATTTGTGTTTAAGTTAGTTGTACAGGATGATTAAATTTGTAATTTGCAAAATATCATTCATGGTATTTTTTTCAAATATTTTGTGACACTTTCGAATTTATACTTAAGTAACCTTTTGATGCCGTATTTGTTGAGGTTTATAATGTATATATTTTTGGAATCATCGTAGGATAAACCCTAACAAATCTGATTTCAGGACGAAATTTATTTAAAGATATGTTCAAAAATGTTATAAAAATATAGAATATTTCGTTTGAAAAATATGACAGAACTGACAATTGCCAAAGATAATCATCCTATATAAACTAAACCATCGTCAGTAGAGACCTAAAGTATATTTCTGAAATAGTGTTTTCTTTTTTGTCATAAGGCTCTAGATTTGGAAAATTATCTATAGGGCGTTTAATTCAAAACAAATAATTTTATTGTGTAATCTTTAAACGAAATGCTTTGAGAATGATTGTAGATTGTCGTTCTAAATGTGTTCTACTCGGTTGTACCAGGAATATTTTCATTAGTACATAAATAAATGCGTGATTTTCCACATTCGAACTATTTGAAGGTTGGAACATCCTGTATACACTGACGATCGTTCAATTTAAGTATGTATTTTTTGAAAATTTTTATTATCTACGTATGAAATTATATAAGATTGGTTAAGGTGGCATCAAGAAAAAAACCTAATGTGGAGAAATTTGGTATGTAATTAAATTATAAATCTCGAATATTAATAAGCTCTCTTTTAATAACAATTGCGTGGTCGCTATGTAGTGTCAACTTGTTAGTGTTTTTATATGGGTTTTTTTAATAAGTTAATAAAAATTTGTTTGTGATTCTCGATTTTCACCTCTATTTAAATAGCTGATTTCACTGTATGACACGATTATGCTAAATTTGTGTTTACTGTAAAGTGAAAAAAAAAAATGTATAAAATTACTTTGTTATAGGAAAAAACATTGAGGTCTAATATTTTTTATAGTAAATTTTTAAATTATGATGCATTTGTTTGTCTGTGGGTATTTTTACAATTTTTTCAGGCTGTCTTCTTTTCTGTCTGTCTGTCTGACAGATAATCTCCGAAACTACTGGATCGATTGTTGTCAAATATTGTATGTATATTAAGAATATCATGTAGGTAATAAAACGTTAACCAACATTTTTGTAATCATCCCCACCAATACTGTCATGACACTACCTCAAAATTTTCGCAAAAAAATCGAAATTGCATAGCAATCTTTTATAGTGGTGTATGAGTGCGTGCAAGGTTATCTGTTATATCTTCTATTGATAAATTTCTAGAACGGGACGCCCCAGTGTATTATTATTAGTATTACATTGCACGTGTCGGAATTGACAAACGTGTCATTTCATGGGTTGACGATAAGGACGCTCTAGAGTTGCATTTTCTTGTTATGTTGAAAAACACCTTGAGTACTACAAGATACACTAGTAGAAGATGTTTATGATAAATCCGCAATATACAATATACACATGTATTAATGCTTGTTTTGTTGTTTCTATTTTTTTTGGCGTAGTATATGTTCTCCAATTTGTACTTAGTAACAAATAAATTAATTTCAGGTTAACCGCTTCGGAAGACACTGGAATTCTCAGTTGCTCATTTTGTCAGAAGACGTTTTCGTCCATACGTAAACTGCGTAAACATGAGTATTTACACAATAAGACAGTTAAGTGTCTTTATTGCGACAAATATTTTTCACATAACTACAATATGATGACTCACGTTAACAATGTGCACGTCACAGTAAGAGAAATGTTCAAGTGTGACATTTGCGATTATACCACTAAACATAAATTATCCTTGAACACTCACATAATGAGCAAGCACACAAGCATACAAGACTTCGCTTCTACTGTATACAAGTGCGAAACGTGTGACAAAAAATTCCCGTCAAAAAGCCAACTCGAACGCCACGAAAAAATTTTCCATCAAGGTTTACGTCATGTTTGCAAGACTTGCGGAAAAGTTTTTAAGAACGAGGCTTTTTTCAAAAAGCATTGCCAAACCCATGATCCTGATTACATCAGGCCGGTTTTTACCTGCGAAATCTGTTCCACTGTTTTGCGTAAAAAGGAGGCATATAAGAACCATATGCAGAGACATAAGGGGCAAGTGGTTAGTTATGTTTGTGATATATGTGGTAAAGTTATAGCTACTTTAAATGGTTTGAACCAACACAAGAAGATACATGCAGGGAAGAAAAATTTTTTATGTGTAACTTGCGGAAAAGATTTCATTAGAAATCAGTCTCTGGTTGTGCATAGTAGAGTTCATACGAAGGAGCGGCCATTTCAGTGCTTGATTTGTGGTAAAAGATTCACTCAGAAATCTTCTCTTAATATTCATACGAGGTATCATACGGGGGAAAGGCCGTTTGAGTGTACTGTGTGTTTAAAGAAATTTGTGACTAAAACTTTATTAAAAGACCACATTTGTAAAACTTAGTATTTCGAAGTTTTGGTTAAATGCGAGCTCGATTTTTAATAAAGTAATTTTGCTTCATTTTGTGTGTATATTTCTTTAATCCACTCAAAATGTAAAAAAATGTCTTTCTTTAAAGAATATTGTGTTTTTAGAAAAGAAGTGTGAATAGTTGTTAGTGCATAAAACAAATAAAAATTAAGTTATTATTATGTTGTTATAAAATACAGGGTGTTCACATCGAATGCCTATAATAAAACTTATTTCGATACTTACATTACATACCGAGATTTGTGTTACATCAGTAAATATTTTAAATTACAAAAGGTGTAGATGCTGTTTATGTTTAAGAAATTTTATCATCTCTTTGTGTGCTTGGGATATAAAGGTTTTTTGTATCTTTTAATCCCGGAGGTTGCGATGGGTACTCCAGAACAACCTCGATCGACTCGGAATTATTCTGTACATAATCTGTGTATAGTTAGTCGTGGAGTTTTGTATTACTGTGAAATAAATTGTTGAGTTTTACCCACGCCGATTTTAATTAACGATGATCGTAAAAATAACATTGGTGAGAATTTTGTGTAGGCAACAATTTTGATGTAGAGGTTTCTTTTTCATTTCTTTCTTTTATTGTCGTCGTGTGTGTTCTCTAATTTGGTCTTAATAATAAATGAATTAATTTCAGGCTTCCCACTCCAGAAGAAATTGGAATTCTCAGTTGCACGTATTGCCAGAAGAAATTTTCGTGTCCACGTAAACTGCGCAAACACACCTATTTACATAATAAAAGAGTTAAATGTCTTTACTGTGACAAGTATTTCTCACAAAAGTACATGATGATGACTCACGTTAACAATGTGCACGTCACAGTACGAGAAATATTCAAGTGCGAGATTTGCGATTACACCTCCAAGTATAAATTATCAGTGAAAACTCACACAATCAGAAAACACACGAAAGACTTCGCTTACGCATGCGAAACCTGTGGCAAAAAATATCTAACGAAACCTGAACTTGAAACTCACGAAAAAAGTAATCACCAAGGGTTGTGTCATGTGTGTGCCACCTGCGGGAAAGTTTTTAGGAATAAAGACTATTTCAAAGACCATTGCAAAACCCATGATCCTGATTACGTCAAGCAGGTTTTTACCTGCACCATCTGCTCCACTGTTTTGCATAAAAAGCAGGCGTATAAGAAACATATGCTAAGACATAGCGGACAAGCGATTAATTATGTTTGTGATATATGTGGAAAAGTTATTACTTCCTTAGCTAGTTTGAAGCAACACAAGAAGACACATACGGGGGAGAAAAATTTTTTGTGTGTAACATGTGGGAAAGACTTTGTTACAAATCAATCTTTGACGGTACACACTAGGATTCATACGAAGGAGCGACCATTTCAGTGCCTGATTTGTCATAAACGATTTACTCAGAAACCCTCTCTTAATATTCATATGCGGTACCATACTGGAGAGAGGCCATTCGAGTGCACCTTGTGTTCGAAGAAATTTGTGACTAGAACATTATTAAAAGATCACAATTGTAAAACTTAGGCCAAACAGTTAATGTTTTCATGTTGTGTTTTAAATGAACTCGATGTTATAACAATAATTTAGCTCAATTTTCTCTATCTTTTTTTAATTCGAGCAGAATTTGGAATCGTGCAGAAGTTTTATTTAGCAATTAGTTTATGGATGTATGAATTATGTATATTTTTTTAAGAATATTGTATTATTACAAAAGAAAAGATTAGAGTGGAATTTAGGTGTCATAAAATCAAAGCTGATTGTTTTTTGACGAACTGAGCTTTTTCGGTATGTAGTTTTATTAGTGATATAAGATTGCTTCATTTTGAGAAGACCAATAATAATATTTTTGTCTAAATAAGTTTAAACCTGGATTAAAAAAAAATACCACTCTTACCAGACCTAGAACGGTGAAATTTTGTAGAAGTAAGTAGGGCATCAAGCTAAAGAATTCATTAAGTTTTCAACAAAAACTGACAATGTTTATAGGTAAATCGATTGCATTTTGAGGCAACGTGTCTCAGGCTATCTACAACTGTGGACGTAATTCGTCTAATGGGAAGATGAGGTAATCGACGCAGTCTTTTGTCCATCATGTCCCAGACTTGTTCGATTGGATTTAAGTCAGGTGACCGTGGCGGCTAGGGCAAAAGATTGACATTATTTTCGGTCTGGAAGTCTGAAGTCATGTTAGCAACATGAGGACGAGCATTATCTTCTTGGAAAATATTAGTTCTAGAATGAAAGTTGTGTTTGTATCGTATATTATTTAATGGTTACTACATATTTTGGAAGATCGGTGTTTGAAGTCTCGGAGAATTTTGTGTAAACAGTGAAGTGGTCAAGTTGTTTTTGACAATTTGACAAAAACTAAAAACAAAAATACACTAGTGATTGGCTTGTAGTTATACAATACACCTAAAACTGTTCACGCGTGTTTAATTTTTGATTTTGATCTGGATGTTTATCTTTTGTTTCTTTGTTTTTTGTTATCCTATATGTTCTCTAATTGGGACTCAGTAATAATAATAAATGCATTATTTCCAGGTTCACCACTCCAAATGACACCGAAATAATCAGCTGCACCCATTGTCAGAAGATATTTTCCTCCGCAGATAAACTGCGGAAACACATGTATACTCACAAAAAGACAGTTAAATGTCTTTACTGTGATAAGTATTTTTCCCATAACTATAATATGATGACTCACGTTAACAATGTGCACGTCACAGTAAGAAAAACCTTTAAGTGTGAGATTTGCGATTATACTGCCAAATTTAAAACGTCAGTGGAAATTCATACAACCAGAATACACACAAAAGACTACGCTTACGAATGCGAATCTTGTGGCAAAAAATATCTAACGAGAAGTGAACTTGAAAATCATGAAAAAATTTATCACCAAGGCTTACTTCATGTTTGTAAAACTTGCGGAAAAGTTTTTAAGGACAAAGAGTATTTCAAAGAGCATTGCAAAAGCCACGATCCTGATTATATCAAGCAAGTTTTTACTTGCGAAATCTGCTCTAGTATTTTACATAATAAGTATACGTATAGGAAACATATGAAAAGACACAGTGGACAAGCTAATAGTTATGTTTGTGATGTATGTGGAAAAGTTGTAACCACCCTTGGAGGTTTGAGGAAACACAAGAAGATACACACAGGGGAGAAAAAATATCTGTGTGTAACATGTGGGAAAGATTTTGCTACAAATCAGTCTCTGATTGTGCACACCAGGGTCCACACGAAGGAGCGACCGTTTCAGTGCCTGTTATGTAATAAACGATTCACTCAGAAATCTTCTCTTAATATTCATATTCGGTACCATACTGGAGAGAGGCCATTCGAGTGCACCTTGTGTTCGAAGAAATTTGTGACTAAAACATTATTAAAAGATCACAATTGTAAAACTTAGGCCAAACCGTTAATTAGGATGTTTGCCCAAAACAATTTCTTATAACGTTTTTCTTATACTTACACTTATAATTTATAATTATTGTTATAAGTATAAGCATAAGAAAAAATTTTATAAGAATATGTTTTGCGCAAACATGCTAATATCTTGATGTTTTCTTTAAAATGAACTCGATTTTTATAATAATAATTTAGCACAATTCTCTCTGTCTTTTTTTAATTTAAGCAGAATTTCGAATCGTTCAGAAGTTTTATTTAGCAATTAGTGTATGGATGTATGAATTATGTAATTTTTTTAAAGCGTATTGTATTATTACAAAAGAAAATATTAGAGAAGATGGAATTTAGATCTCATAAAATCAAAGCTGATTTTTTTTAGCGAACTGAGCTGATTGTGCACACCAGGGTCCACACGAAGGAGCGACCGTTTCAGTGCTTGATTTGTACTAAACGATTCACTCAGAAATCTTCTCTCACTATTCATATGCGATACCATACTGGAGAGAGGCCATTCGAGTGCACATTGTGTTCGAAGAAATTTGTGACTAAAACATTATTAAAGGATCACAATTGTAAAACTTAGGCCAAACGTTAATATTTTGATGTTTTGTTTAAAATGAACTTGATTTTCATAATAATAATTTAGCTCAATTTTCCGTCTTTTTTTAATTTAAGTAGAATTTCGAATCGTTCAGAACTTTTATTTAGCAATTAGTGAATGGACGTACGAATTATATAATTTTTTTAAAGCGTATTGTATTATTACAAAAGAAAAGATTAGAGAAGATGGAATTTAGGTCCCATAAAATCAAAGCTGATTGTTTTTTACCCAACTGAGCTTTTTCAGTATGTAATAATCATAATAATAGTCTAAATAAGTTTAAACCTGGATTTAAAACAAAAAATACCACTGTTATCAAGCTAAACAATTGATTAAGTTTTCAACAAAAACTGACAATATTTATTTATAAAAAAATTAATAATGTGTTGCATCGCCGCCCAATCTAATGCACTCAGCAACCCTTCCAAACATACTGGAAATCAGATGATCGATTGCATTTTGAGACAACATGTCCCAGGCTATCTACTACTGTGGACGTAATTCATCTAATGGGAGGATGTTGTAAACGACGCAGTCTTTTTTCCATCATGTTCCAGATTTGTTCGATTGGATTTAAATCAGATGACCGTGGTGGCCAGGGCAAAAGATTGACATTATTTTCGGTCAGGAAGTCTAAAGTCATGTTAGCGACATGAGAGGGGGCATTATCTTGTTGGAAATTATTAGTTCTAGAATGAAAGTTGTGTTTGTATCGTATTGCATATTTTGGAAGAGATGTTTTTCACATAAAAAGCTGACATATAAGAGACATATGCAGAGACACACTGGACAAGCGATTAATTATGTGTAATATATGTGGAAAAATTATAACAAGACACATAGAGGAGAGAAAAATTTTCAATGTGTAACATGTGGGAAACATTTTTTTTAGAAAACAATCTCTGACTTTATACACTAGGATTCATACGAAGGAGCGAGTGCAGCTTGTGTTTGAACAAATTTGTGACTAAAATATTATTAAAACGTCACAGTTGTAACGCTTAGGTCAATAGTTAATATTTTGATGTTATGTTCAATATGTACTCGATTTTTATAATACATATTTTAGCTTGATTTTCTGTGTATATTTCTTTAACCCATTCAGACTTTCCAAATTTTGTGAAGTGTTGTTTAAAGTTGAAAAAAAATTAGGCTGACCAATTTAATCATTTTATATAAATAAATTTGAACTTTGTTCAGTTTCTGCATGAGTGACTAGGAGTCAGTGCCGAAACCAGAGAATATTTAGGTATAGGCGAACCTTGCGTTAGGCGCCCCTCCTCTATACATAAAAAAATGCAATTTTACAGAACAGTTTTATTTATATTTTTTAATAAGTATGCAAAACAGATACTATGATAAAATATAAAAAAAAGAAAAAAATTCGAGATTATACATATAGGATATAGGTATATAATATGTATGAATATGTAATATGTTTCTGAGTTTCCGTTCAAAATAAAAAAGATTAATATGACATAATTCTTGGTACAACATAATTTTTGGACGAATTTGGCGCCCCTTGTCGTTGGCGCCCCTAGGCAAGGGCCTACTCGGCCTATAGCTTGTTTCGGCACTGCTAGGAGTAACTATAAAGCTTCACGTAACCTTCTAAATCGCCATCTTAAACAATCGTGCAGATGTTAAGTTCTTATATTTATCTGAATCAATTTTTCCTTTTTGACATTAAAAGAGTTCAGGAGGATAATTGTATGTTTTCAGTGGTTTGCTATAAATGCGTAGTCTTAAAATAAGTTTTTGACTCCCACCACTGTACCATCCTGAAGGAGCAGACTTAGAACTGGACGTAATTCATCTAACGTGTTGAGAGGACGAGGTAAAGGTCGCAGTCTTTCATCTCCCATATACTAGACATGTTTGATTGGATTTAAATCAGGTGAGCGTGGCGGCCATGGCAAAAGATTGACACCATTTCAGCGATATGAGCGCGAATATTGTCTATCGGTCAAGAAAGTTCTGCTGGATCCTTAATAGCACTTAGGAGCCGATCTTATCATTGTTGTGTTGCGCTAGGACGTCCACTACCTCTACGGCGAGCTTCTAGGTCTTCTTCCTGTACTGTGACATGGAGTTGGCCAAGTTGATCATGCATACCCACAACTCCTTGTTTGACTTTACGCCTTACTTATTTGTATACAATTTTAGCATTATTAAGTTCCTTCAGGGTGGTACATATTTTTTGAACCGCAGTGTATAAGGAGTTGGTTTCGCTGTACACACTGAAGGCTTAAAATAAAACTTATTTAGAAACTTACGTTACTTATCAAGATTTGTCCTAGCTGTGCTTAGTATAAAGGGGAAGAAATTTTGGAAGAAGTAATATTAAAAATTATAAAAATAAAAGAAGCTATTTACGTTGAAGAAATTTCATGATTTGTTTGTGCGCTATGGGATACAGACAAAAACATATTCGATTTTTAAACAAAATAATTTAAAGTTTAATAATTTTCTGTATGTATTTTATTAGCCCAGTTCGAATTTTTAAATGTTGTGAAGGATTGATTAGGTATGATTTTATGTAGCCATGAATTATGTAAAAAATATGTCGCTTTTTTTTTTAAATGTTGTATTATGAAACAAGGGACTTTAAGGTGTTTACATTGGAGGAAATTGTTGTTTTTACATAGCAAAACAAATGGAAATTAAGTCTCACAAAATCAAAGTTGTGCATAGTGAAATGATTGTTTTTTCAGTCATTTTATTTATGATCTTATAAAATACAGGATGATTTGAAAAAAATAGAAAAAAATTAACCATTATTAAATTTATTTTATATTAAATAACAATAACAAAAATGATAAAAAAAATTCTTACGGATAAAATCTTGTTGTCATAAAGAGTCTAAATTTGTAAAATGATTCTTCACTCATCAAATTACTGGAACCCTCTGGATACATGATGTTCAAGTTATATCTCCGCGATCTTCTTGAAGAATTTTGTGTATAAAAACACAAAATTCACTAGTGATGTGCGCTTGTTATAAATGTGCAATAGACTTAAGTGTTAAGGCGTGTGTATGTTGCAACAATAATTTTCCCGTTTTCTTTATTTTTTGTTCGTCATATATGTTTCTAATTTGGGCGTGGTAATAAATCAATTAATTCCAGGTTTCCCACTCCGGAAGACACCGAAATTATCAGTTGCACGCATTGTCAGAAGATATTTTCCTCCGCAGATAAACTGCGGAAACACATGTATACCCACAACAAGCCAGTTAAATGTCTTTACTGTGATAAGTGTTTTTCACAGAAGTCCAATATGATGTCTCACGTTAACAATGTGCACGTCGCAGTAAGAGAAACTTTTAAGTGTGACTTTTGCGATTATACTGCCAATTATAAAACGTTAGTGAAAAGTCATACAATCAGAATACACACAAAAGACTACGCTTACGAATGCGAAACTTGTGGCAAAAAATGTCTAACGAAAAGTGATCTTAAAAATCATGAAAAAATTTATCACCAAGGCCTAGCTCATGTTTGTAAAACTTGCGGAAAAGTTTTTAGGAATAAGGAGTCTTTCAAAGCTCATTGCAAAACACACGATCCTGATTATATCAAGCAGGTTTTTACCTGCGAAATCTGCTCTACTATTTTACATAATAAGTATACATATAAGAAACATATGAAAAGACACCGTGGACAAGCTAATAGTTATGTTTGTGATGTATGTGGAAAAGTTGTAAATTCTTTACCTAGTTTGAACCAACACAAGAAGACACATACAGGGGAGAAAAAATTTGTGTGTGTAATATGTGGGAAAGATTTTGCTGCAAATCAGACTTTGATTGTGCACACCAGGGTCCACACGAAGGAGCGACCGTTTCAGTGCCTGATATGTAATAAACGATTCACTCAGAAATCTTCTCTCACTATTCATATGCGGTACCATACTGGGGAGAGACCATTCGAGTGCACATTGTGTTCGAAGAAATTTGTAACTAAAACGTTATTAAAAGATCACACTTGTAAAGCTTAAACCGTTTGAGTCAGTATTTTGATGTTTTATTTAAAATGAACTCGATTTTTTATAATAAAATAATTTCACTCAATTTTCTTTTTTTTTAACAGGTCTTAGGTAAACACAAAATTCGTTACAAGTGTTTCTTGTGCTTCCCACTTCTGTTTTCTTTGAAATTTCCGGATACGTTTTTCATTCCTTGATATTGGTAGCTTGCTACAAGTCTAATGCTACTGACAACTAATATTAAAATTTGAGTTACATTAAAAATTTGCGAGTGGATCCCGAAAATAAAGTCTAAAAACATTTCCAAGGTAATTTTTCTACATAATCTGTTATTATGGCTAATCCTTTTTTTTTAGGTATACGATCCCTTGTGGAAGTGAACAGATTTTGCAGAAAGAACCAAACACCAAACAAAATGAATTTAGAAATTGGATAAAATTACTATTAGCTACCTACAAATTGCACGCCATGGTTTTTCAATATAAAATTGTTATTACAAAACAAATGAACACTCTACCTTTGTTGCAGTCGTTCTTTTTAGAACGATGATTTTATTAAATTGCGAATCTTATTTTTTATTTTCGTTTGATCCATTTTTCTATAATTTGACTTAATACAAATAAATCATTTGGTTTCAGGTTGACATTGTCGGAAAATAGAAGTTTTGCATGTACACATTGTTCTAAGACATATCCATCTAAAGCTAAATTGCGAAAACATATGTACCGTCATAGAGAAAAAACTATAGAGTGCCCCCAGTGCAGTAAACATTTTATAAGCCAGTGGGAAGTAAAAACTCATATTAACAACGTGCACACACAGGCAAGAGAAATATTGAAGTGTGAGATATGTGATTTCACTTGCACAAATACATGTACTTTAAAATATCACGTGGTTAGTGTGCATACAAAAGATTTTCTGTACAAATGCCAAAGCTGTGACAAGGGTTACATGAGTAGGGGCGCACGTGATACCCATGAAAAGATCCAACATCATGGGGTACGTCACATTTGCCAGCATTGTGGAAAAGTTTTTTTGAACGAACCAACCTTTATAAAACACTGCAAAAGTCACGATCCCGACCACATCAAGAAGGTTTTTACTTGCAAAGTGTGTACTCTGGTGCTTCGTTCGTCTTGTGGCTACCGTCGACATATGAAGCGACACAATGGACCAATGCCAAGTTATATTTGTGATGTCTGTGGAAAAACGGTGAACACGTTACAAAGTTTGAAGTTTCACAAAAAGACGCACACAGGGGAGAAGAATTATTTGTGTGGTACTTGCGGCAAAGATTTTATTAGAAAACAGGCTCTGGTTATGCATACGAGAGTTCATACGAAGGAACGACCGTTTCCATGTTTGATTTGTAGTAAACGATTCACGCAGAAAAGTTCGCTTAATATACACATGAGATATCACACTGGTGAAAGACCTTATGGGTGCGAATTGTGTTCGAAGAAATTTATTACGAAGACTTTGTTAAAAGATCATAAATGTAAAACTTAAGTTAAAACGATGTCACTACTGTACAATTTAGTATCTTTATTTTTAATATGAATTTATGCTGCTGGGTATGGTTATCAAATATCTGCATCATACTTTTTAGTATTGTAAAAATGTATGAATGTATGTATGTTTAATACTCATTTAAATTATAAGCCTATACTTGGACAACACCAAAAAGTATTCCTAATATAGATGATATATTTATTAGATTAATAATCCGTTTGATTTATTTCATTTATTGGAAGAACATTTGTTGAACTGGAACCTCGTTGCGTCTTCAGTTTTATATTTTTTTGGACGAATAAAGTAGAAAATTAAGTAAGTAAGTCACCAGCCGTTAAGCAGTATAAGGGCCGACTGACTGTTACGCTTTAATAATAATAAGCAATTTTTGATGGAGTTCTTATATTTTAATTATAAACTAATTCATGGTAACGAAGCCCAAAATATGGCATGCTATTTTTTAGAATTTGAATTTGTTTTGAGTTTTTTTTCTGAACCGAAAATGAAAATTTAATTTTCTATAATCTGACTTTATACAAATAAATCATTTGGTTTCAGGTTGACAGTGTCGGAAAATAGAGGATTTGAATGTATACGATGTTGTAAGACATTTTCATCTAAACCTAATTTGCGACAACATTTGAAGCGTCATAGGGAAAAAACTTTAAAGTGCCCCCAGTGCAACAAACATTTTATATTTAACAGCGAATTAAAAAGTCATATTAGGAGCTTGCACACAGAGTCAAGAGAAATATTCAAGTGTGAGATATGTGATTTCACTTGCCAAACTAAAAGGACTTTAATAAATCACGTGGCTAGAGTCCATACAAAGAACTTTCTGTACAAATGCCAAAGTTGTGACAAGGGTTACATGAGTAGGGACGCACTTGATTCCCACGAAAAAATTCAACATCAAGGCGAACGTTACATTTGCAAACATTGTGGAAAAGTTTATTTGAACAAACAATGTTTTACAAAACACTGCAACAGTCACGATTCCAACCACATCGAGAAAGTTTTTACTTGCCAAATGTGTTCTGTTGTGTTTCGCTCGTATGCTGGATACTCTCGCCATATGAAGGGACACAATGGTCAGTTGCCAAGTTATGTTTGTGATGTCTGTGGAAAAAGGGTACTCACACCAGCAGGTTTGCGTTATCACAAACAAACGCACACAGGAGAGAGGAATTTTTTGTGTGGTACTTGCGGCAAGGGTTTTATCTATAGACAGGAACTGGATGTTCATACGAGGGTTCATACGAAGGAACGACCATTTCAGTGTTTGATGTGTAGTAAACGATTCACGCAGAAAAGTTCGCTTAATATACACATGAGATATCACACTGGCGACCGACCATATGGGTGCGAGTTGTGTTCGAAGAAATTTATCACTAATACTTTGTTGAAAGATCATAAATGTAAAGCTAAGGGTTAAAACGATTTGACGAGTATACATTTTAGTATCTTTATTTTCGACACGAATATGTGCTGTTGGATATGATTATTATCAAATATCAAATCATCATAGTTTTTAGTATTGTAAGTATAGTCGTTTCCAAAAAATTTCGGGCAAGGTGAACAAATCAGGTTGAACAATGAAAAGCAATGGCAAATGACTTTCATGTCATTGTCAACAGCCCGACGTTTTTTGGAAATGACGGGATTAATACTCATTTTAATTCCATCAAGATCTATAAAAACTAAATTCAGCGTGTTATTAAAAGGTACGTACAAAATAAAATCGGCAATTGGTCTCGACGTATGGGTGCTGAAGGTAAAAAAAATTCAGGTAAATGTGTTCTCCTTTTAGAGCTAAAAATTATTACAATTTATGTTCAAATTCGTTATAATTTTGATAACAAAATAAGTGTTTCAAACTTCTTCGACTTCGCGAAGAACTGTTTTGTTGTACATACCTTTCAATAACACCGTGTATAATGTTATACCTTGGGTAGGATCGTTTCTGATCGTCGAATTGTTTCTAATATAAATAATACTTTTATTAGAATAATAATCGGATGATTTATTTTCAATTATTATTTAAAGAATTTTTTAAATATTTTTGTACCAATAAACTAGGAGAGTAAACAAGTCTAAAAATACTCAGTGGTCTAATATCAAATCTTTTTGTAACGAATGTGATCCAACAGATTTATGACTCCTTCTGTCCCAAAATAAGTGTCCCATTTATGTATTTTGCCTAAGGTAATTTTATCTTTACAAAAGGAGATCCGACAAAATGTTTGTTCCTGCTTATTAAAACAAATGGGAATTGGCTTTCACAAAACCAGAACTGTCAGGCTCAGAATAATTTTTTCTCAATGAATTGAGTCATGGCATATAGTTGTCCATTTCGTCGCGGCTTATATGGCTGCAACATAATTGTTAGCATCTAGTGGTGTTAGGTGCTCCAATAAGTAACTCGCTCGTGTTGAAATTTCGAAATTTATTTATCCGAACTTCTTCTCTGATACTGGTAAAAATAAGCATAACTCAAATTGTTTTAAATGGTTTCAAATTTAATACAATATGCAAGTCTAAAGCTAACTCGAAAATTCGTTACAAGCGCCTCCTTTGTTCCCCGTTTCTGTTTCTTTAAAATTTCTGAGTACCTCCTTTTTTTTCATCCATTGAGAGGCAGCGTACGACAATTCTAATGTTACGGATAACTAACGTGGTTTCACTTCCATTCAGTAATCTTTGACTTTTACCCAGTGAATCCGTTTTAACTGTTGCCAAATAATTGTAGTAGAAATGGACTATAATTGTGCTTATTTGATGTATAATACATGATTGTTTAGAAACTAGGGTTTGACGTTCGCTTGACGTATCACACCTCTGAAAGCCAGTCGGAGTTGTGTTCCAAAATATTTATGACTAAAACACTACCTCTACACGTACTTTTAACTAAATGATTGAAAAAAAAAGTTCCGAGGGTTGTCAATTTCAAGATACCTCCACCACCTACACTTTTTGGAATGGAGTTCTTATGGTGTAGCACCCGATTAGAAATAAGTATTTTATCCCAAGCAAATTGAAGTTCATTAAAATTTATAGATTGCATAACAAGGGTATTAACAGAAACCGTGAAATTTTGATACAAGTGTCGTTACATTGTCTTAGGATCAACTGAAAATAAGTTACATTAGAAAATTGTGAGCTGATGCTGAAAATTAAATTACGTGAATATCAAAAAGCGTTCCAAGGTAAATTTTTTACACAATCTGTTCTTAGGACTAATGCTTTTTTTTAGGTGTACCGTCCTTTGTTGCACGTTGTTTTTCTGATTCCATTCCAATTTGCAGAAATTTTCTACTGAACATGAAAAACATTGTTGTTGTTGATATTATTATTAAATTATGTATCAAAAGTGAAAAGTTTTAACAGAACTGATTGCTGAATTTAAATTAAAAAAACAAATACCAGACAAAATGTATCCAGAAATTGGTCAAAATTAGTGTTATAATGCTTTCCTTAGCTATCGCTAAATTGACTTCCACATCATGATTTTTCATTAAAATTCTTACGAATATTTCGCTTTCTGTGCTAAACAAATGTACACTCTATCTGTGTTGCAGTAGTTTTGTTAGAACGATGTTTTTGTATGAATTTTTGTATTATTTTCATTTGACCCATTTTCTATAATATGACTTTATACACATAAATCGTTTGGTTTCAGGTTGACACTGTCGGAAAATAGAGGATTTGAATGTATACGATGTTCTAAGACATTTTCATCTAAACCTAACTTGCGACAACATTTGAAGCGTCATAGGGAAAAAACTTTAAAGTGCCCCCAGTGCGACAAACATTTTATATTTAACAGCGAATTAAAAAGTCATATTAGCAGCTTGCACACAGAGTCAAGAGAAATATTCAAGTGTGAGATATGTGATTTCACTTGCCAAACTAAAAGGACTTTAATAAATCACGTGGCTAGAGTCCATACAAAAGACTTTCTGTACAAATGCCAAAGCTGTGACAAGGGTTACATGAGTAAGGAGGCACTGGATTCCCATGAAAAGATACAACATCAGGGCGAACGTTACGTTTGTCAACATTGTGGAAAAGTTTATTTGAGTAAACAAAGTTTTACAAAACACTGCAACAGTCACGATTCCAACCACATCGAGAAAGTTTTTACTTGCCAAAAGTGTTCTGTTGTGTATCGCTCTTATTCTGGATACGCTCGACATATGAAGGGACACAAGGGACCATTGCCAAGTTATATTTGTGATATTTGTGGAAAAAGGGTAATCACAGCAGCGGGTTTGAGTTATCACAAAAAAACACACACAGGAGAAAGGAATCATTTGTGTGGTACTTGCGGCAAGGGTTTTATCAAAAGACAGGAGCTGGAAGTTCATGCGAGGGTTCATACGAAAGAACGGCCATTTCAATGTTTGATGTGTAGTAAGCGATTCACACAGAAAAGTTCGCTTAATATACACATGAGATACCACACTGGCGACCGACCATATGGGTGCGAGTTGTGTTCGAAAAAATTTATCACTAATACTTTGTTGAAAGATCATAAATGTAAAGCTAAGGGTTAAAACGATTTGACGAGTTTACATTTTAGTATCTTTATTTTCGACACGAATATGTGCTGTTGGATATGATTATCAAATAGTTTTTAGTATTGTAAGTACAGGCGTTTCCAAAAAATTTCGGACCAGATGAACAAATCAGGTTGATCAGTGAAAAGCAATGTCAATCTGACTTTCATGTCAATGTCAGCAACCCGACGTTTTTTGGAAATGACGAAATATACCTATGATTAATACTCATTTTAATGAACGTCGAATTGTTTTTAATATCAATGATACTTTTATTAGAATAATAATCGGATGATTTATTTTCAATTATTTAATTTTTTTTTTATATTTTTGTATCAATAAACTAGGAAATTAAACAAATCTAAAAATACTCATTGGTCTAACATCAAATTCTTTTGTAACAAATGTGATCCAACAAATTTATTACTCCTTGTGTCCCAAAATAAGTGTCCGATTTATGTATTTTGCTTAAGGTAGTTGTTATGATTACAAAAGAAGATCTGAGAAAATGGTGGTTTTTGCGTATTAAAACAAATGGGAATTGTGTCTGACAAAACCAAAACTGTGAATAATAAGTAATTGTTCACAACAAATTGCGTTTTGCCATATAGTTGTCTATTTCGTCGCAGCTTATATGGCAGCAACATAATTGTCAACATCTAGTAGTGGGGAGATTTATAGTAGTATTAGGTACTCCAATAAATAACTCGCTCGTGTTGAAATTTTGAAATTTATTTCTATGAACTTCTTCTCTGATACTGGTAAAAATAAGCATAATTCAAATTGCTTTAAGTGCAGCGTACATACGACAATTTTAATGTTACGGATAACCAATGTGGGTTCTCTTCCATTCAGTAGTCTTTGACTTTTATCCAGTTGATCCGTTCTGTTGCCATGGAATTGTAGTAGAAATGGACTATAATTGTGCTTATTTGATGTATAATACATGATTGTTCAGAAGCTTGGGCTTCACGTTCGCTTGACGTATCACAGTTCTGAATGCCAGTACGAATTGTGTTCCAAAATATTTATGACTAAAACACTACTTCTACACGTACTTTTAACTAAAAGGTTGAAAAAAAAAAACATAAATTAAGTAGGCCGTGTTCCGATGGTTCTTCATTTCAAACTACCTGCACAATTTACATTTTTTGGAAAGGAGTCCTTATCGTGTAGCACCCTATTAGAAATATTTTATCCGTAGCAAATTGAAATTCATTAAAATGTATAGACTTCTTAACAAGGATATTAACAGAAAACGGATCATCGACTCCTCCGTGAAATTTTGAGGAAAGAGTCCTTACATTGCCTTAGGTTCATGAGAATAAGTTACATTAGAAGATTGCAAGTTGATGCTGAAAATTAAATTATGTGATTATCAAAAAGCTTTCCAAGGTAAATTTTTACAAAATCTGTTGTTATGAATAATGTTTTTTTTTAGGTTTACCGTATGTTGTTTCTCTGATTTCACTGCAATTTGCGAGAATTTCCTACTGGACATTGAAAGCATTCTTGTTGATATCATTATTAAATTATGTATCAAAAATGTTAAAGCTTTAACAAAACTGATTGATGAATTAAATTAAAAAACCAGATAAGTACCAGATGCATCTAGAAATTGGTCAAAATTACTGTAATAATGCTGTCCTTAGCTAACACTAAATTGACTTCCACATCATGGTTTTTCATTAAAAGTCTTATTCGAAATATTCCGCCTTCCGTGTTAAACACATGAACATTCTATCTGTGTTGCAGTAGTTTTGTTAGAACGATGATTTTATATGAATTTTTGTGTTATTTTCATTTGATCCATTTTCTACAATCTGACTTTATACAAATAAATCATTTGGTTTCAGGTTGACAGTGACGAAAAATAGAGGATTTAAATGTACACGATGTTTTAAGACATTTTTATCTAAACATAGCTTGCGACAACATGTGAAGCGTCATAAGGAAAAAACTTTAAAGTGCCCTCAGTGCAGTACATATTTTAGATCGAATTTCGAAGTAAAAATTCATGTTCGCAACATGCACACAGAGTCAAGAGAAATGGTCAAGTGTGAGATATGTGATTTCACTTGCACAAATAAATGTTCTTTAAAATATCACGTGACTAGTGTGCATACAAAGGACTTTCTGTACAAATGCCAAAGTTGTAACAAGGGTTACATGAGTAAGGAGGCACGTGATTCCCACGAAAAAATCCAACATCTGGGCGAACGTTACGTTTGTCAACATTGTGGAAAAGTTTATTCGAACAAACCATGTTTTAGAAAACACTGCAAAAGTCACGATCCCGACCATATCCAGAAAGTTTTTACTTGCCAAGTGTGTTCTGTCGTGTATCGCTCGTATTCTGGATACTCTCGACATATGAAGAGACACAATGGAGAGTTGCCGAGTTATGTGTGTGATATCTGTGGAAAAAGAGTAAACACAGTGGAAAGTTTGAATTATCACAAAAAAACGCACACAGGGGAGAGGGATTATTTGTGTGGTACTTGCGGCAAGGGTTTTATCAAACGCCAGGAGCTGCAGGCTCATACGAGGGTTCATACGAAGGTACGACCATTTCAGTGTTTGATGTGTAGTAAACGATTCACGCAGAAAAGTTCGCTTAATACACACATGAGATATCACACTGGCGACCGACCACATGGGTGCGAGTTGTGTTCGAAGAAATTTGTTACTAATACTTTGTTGAAAGGACATAAATGTAAAACGAAGGGTTAAAACGATTTGACCATTATTTTCGACACGGATATGTGCTGTTGGATATGATTATCAAATATATGCATTATAGTTTTTAGTGTTGTAAGTACAGTCGTTTCCAAAAAATTTCGGGCAAGATGAACAAATCAGGTTGATCAATGAAAAGCAATGGCATAATGACATTTTTTGGAAATGACGAAATGACGGTATGTATGATTAATGGTCATTTTAGTTTGATCAATATCTATTTCTGTACATCGAATTGTATAAATGATATAAATGATGGAGTAATTTTATTAGATTAATATAATCGGTTTGGTTTATTTTAAATTATTTAAAGTTTTTTTTTATATTTTTGTACCAATAAACTAGGAAAATAAATAAGTCTAAAAAACTCAGGATCTAATATCAAGTCTTTTTGTAACAAATGTGATCCAACAAATTTGATTCCTTCTGTCCCAAAATAGGTGTCCGGTTTATGTATTCTGCTTAAGGTCCAAATATGTTGAGTTTTTACGTGTGACTCATCATTGCATTAATATTTTTTATTGATCAAATTAAGAACGAGTCGCGCCATTTACCCGAAAATGTGAAAATACAAACGTCTTTATTTAATAAGAATTATAATAATGATATCAAGAACATTTTGTCGATTGTGGCTTGCTACTTAATAGTTTTGATCCTCTGCTTTGAGGGGCCGAACTCATTCAAATTAAACTAATTTCTACGTGACATTCTTCCGATGTATAGACATAAACACTTTCAAGTTGTTTTTTTTTTATCGGGGATAACCTAAAGACGTACAGTAATGGAGTCCATCAGGCAATTTGGTGTTTTCATATTTTCTCGATATTTCATAACCCCTAGACAAGGCCGTAGCTATGGGGAGGCGAAGGGATTCTGAGCCTCCCCTAGATCTAGATAAGTTAAAATTAGCCAAATGTGAATTACAACATCGAAAATCAAAATAAAATGTAGTGTTTTATTCAATAAGCGGAAGTCAGAGCAATAAAATTGTCTGAACTGTCGCCATTGGGATCCGGTTATTGTAATTCGTAGAAAACATCTTTTAGTTTAGTTTCTGTTTCACTCTCACGTCTACAGGTTGATAAGTGTTTTCTATTATGGAGTTATTATCGTGTAGCACCATATTACAAATATTTTATCCGAAGCAAATTGCAGTTCATTAAAATGTATAGATTTTGTAACAAGGATATTAACCGTCAATGGATTATCTACTCCTCGGTGAAATTTAGGGACAAGTATCCTTATAGGTAAAGCTCGGATATATGCAGTAAATTTAGTCAAAATATGCGCATATATATGCAGCAAATTTTTCACAAATATGCAATGAAATAATGGAAATATGCAAAAGATTATGCAAATTATGTAGAAATAATCATACTAAAAAAATATAATTGTATTTTTTTATTAATATGTCGTACAATAATAATTAAGTTATTGAGAAATAATATTTATTTAATGTTTACAATTAAAATAATACTCCTACTTAAACATACCTATGTATTAATGCATTTACTAAAAATCTGACACATTCCCATTGAAACATACAACTAAACGTTTCTCTAAATTTTCTACAAGAAATGATTGTCTCCTATCACTTAAAATTTGCTTATACGAAGAGAAACTTCTTTCTACATCCACAGAAGTAATAGGAGCATATTTTAGACATGAAATTATGTCCGGCGTCAAATCTAAAACATCGTCACGAAAATAACCAGAAAGTGTTCTATGTACTTTTGAAAGTATTTTAAACCCTTCATTTTTCTCCAACACTTCATTAATTTTTTTATAAACTGCCTTACCAATATTATCCTTAGAGGTCTCTAAAGTTATTTTCAAATTTTCCACTAGACTTATTGACTCATGTAAAGACATACCTCTCTTCTCTAATTTTAGAATAGTGTCCGAAACTAAACTATAGTTACTTTTTATATATTACAATTGCTGAGATACGTTTGGATTGTTTAATATTTGTTTAGATTCCTTGATTGCCGATGATACATCGTCGTCATAAAAAAATATTATTTCTTTTATTTCTTTAAAATATTTAAAATAAAATAAGGCTGCTTCCAACCAAGTACCCCACCTCGTTACAATAGGTTTTGGGGGTAATGGTGTATCAGGTAATTTTTCCTTATACATCTGAACACGTAAGGGTGCTTTGATAAAAACTTTTTTCACATTATTAATTAGATCGTTTATCAAAGGAAATTTATTCCTTATTTCTTCGGCAACTCTGTTAACTCCATGCGCTAAACAAGTACAGTGAATTAGATTCGGATAAAATATTTTTAAATTAGTAGAAGCTTTGACCATATACGTTGCATCATTAATAATACTTTGTCAAAAGGAATCGAATCAGGTAAATATAAATTAGCCAAAGCTTCCTGAATAAATCTACTTATGGTTACATTGTTTGTTTTGTCAAGTTCTTTAACTGCGGCCAAAGATGGCTTATGGAAAGAACCTTCGCATAAACTTCCAACCAATAAATTTGCTATGTACCTTCCGCATACATCTGTGGTTTCATCTACTATAAAATAAATGTATTTGTTCTGAACATGTCGTCGAATTTCATGCATAGAATCTATATAACAATTGTTAACATAATTTTTTCGAAGAGTGCTTTTATCGGGTACAGGTTTTTTGCAATATTTTTCTAAAAAAGACTTGAAGCTTACATTATTCAACTTATTTAAAGGAATGTTGGACGTTAGCAATGCTTTACACAAGTCGGATTTAAAAATTTCGTCTTCACTTTTTTTAAAACTATTTGCTAAACACTTATCCATGGAAGTCTGTGACACACGTGACGTTTTCTGCTGGTCGCACTTTTTTTTGTGTAAAGGGGTACCGCAGTCTTGATCAGTTAGATACTTTCTGCTACTAGATATCTGTAAAATGATACCAAATTCAAAACCAATAAAGACTTAGTTATATTTTAAAATTACTTACCATTTTTCCGCAAGGTTTGCAAAACACTCCATTACCTTCTAATGAAAGTTCTAAATATGGCTTTATCCATAAATGCACTTTGTTTGCCATTTTAAAAAATAAATTAACAAAAATAATGAATAAACTCATAAAACAAACTACTGATATTTTAAAAGATGTGAACAGTTCGTTGGACTGTGAATAAATGTGCATTTCGTTTGAACTTCAGAAGTGACAAGACAAATTGATTCGAAGTGTGGATGATCGTAATAAAATAATTAAAGCTACATCTTGTTTTTCGGTTTCTACCGCTTCTCAAACGTTTACAATAGAGTTTACAACAACCCCAATAAATTAAAACGAGACGCCCGGACGGACATTTGTTAGGCACATTTTGGGTTTTTCGTCACAAAGACGACCTGCTCCGACAATGGTTAAAAATTTCATTGCTAGAAAAATATGAAAGTTTTAAATATTTTTTAAAAATATGCATACATATGCAATTTTCAGCCAAATATGCAAGCAATCTGAAAATATGCAAAATATGCAAAATTTAATTACCGTTAATTAATTTGAAATTACCAAATTCGTTGTTGTGTCAAAGAATTTTCCCAAAAAAACGAAAATTGGAAGATATGCATTTTGCATATAATCCGAGCTTTACTTATAGGTATTATTTTAGGATCAACGGAAAATAAGTTGCTTTAGAAGATTGTGAGTTGATGCTGAAAATTAAATTATGTGAATATCGAAAAGCTCCCCAAGGTAAATTTTTTACATAATCTGTTCTTATGACTAATGTTTTTTTTTAGGTTTACCATCCGTTGTTTTTCTGACTCCATTGAAATTTGCACGAATTTCCTACTGCATTGTTGTTATTATTATATTATGTATCAGAACTGAAATGTTTTAGCAGAACTGATTGCTAAATTTAAATTAAAAAACCAAACACCAGCCAAAATGGATTTAGAAATTCCTCAAAATTACTATTATAATGCTTTCTTTAGCAATCACTAATTTGACTTACACGTCATGATTTTTTATAAAAATTGTTGTTACAAAAATGTTGCTTTACGTGTTAAACAAATGTACCGTCTATTTTTGTTGCAGTAGTTTAGTTAGATCGATGATTTTATATGAATTTTTGTAGTAGTTTCATTTGATCCATTTTCTATAATTTGACTTTATATAAATAAATCCTTTGGTTTCAGGTTGACAGTGTTGGAAAATAGAGGATTTGAATGTACACGATGTTCTAAGACATTTCCAACGAAAGTTCAATTAGGAAAACATATGCGCCGTCATAAGGAAAAAACTGTAAAGTGCCCCCACTGCGATAGACGTTTTATATTCCAATCCGAAGTGAAAAGTCATATTAACATAGTCCACACACAGTCAGGAGAAACCTTCAAGTGCGAGATATGTGATTTCACTTGCAAAACTAGATGTAATTTAAAAACTCATGTCGTTAGTGTTCACACAAAAGATTTTCTGTACAAATGCCAAAGTTGTGACAAGGGTTACATGCGTAAGTCCGAACTCGATAACCACGAAAAAATCCAGCATCAAGGCGTACGTCACGTTTGCCAACATTGTGGAAAAGTTTATTTGAACGAACCATGTTTTATAAAACACTGCAAAAGTCACGATCCCGATCACATCGAGAAAGTTTTTACTTGCCAAATGTGTCCTGTTGTGTATCGCTCGTATTCTGCATATTCTCGACATAAGAAGGGACACAAGGGACCGTTGCCAAGTTATGTTTGTGATGTCTGTGGAAAAAGGGTAAGCACGTTCCAAAGTTTAAAGAATCACAAAAAAGTGCACACAGGGGAGAGGAATTATTTGTGTGGTACTTGCGGCAAAGACTTTATCAGAAAACAGGCGCTGGATGCTCATATGAGAGTTCATACGAAGGAACGACCATTTCAATGTTTGGTTTGTAGTAAACGATTCACGCAGAAAAGTTCGCTTAATATACATATAAGGCATCACACTGGCGAACGACCATATGGGTGCGAGTTGTGTTCGAAGAAATTTTATACTAATACTTTGTTGAAAGATCATAAATGTAAAGCTAAGGGTTAAGACGATTTGACCAGTGTACATTTTGGTATGTTTATTTTCGACACGAATATGTGCTGCTGGATTTGATTATTAAATATATAGGCAACATAGTTTTTAGCGTTGTGAGTATGATTAACAGAGAGCGGATTTCAATCGGGCTAAGTCACGATTGTAGGTGGGGACGCCTGGAACGCCGGGAATTAGAGTTCAACGAGGCAGCGTTCCTCTATTCTAAAATAAACTTGTTTGACTTTCCACGGCCCGACGGACATCCGCGGTCTAAATTCATTAATACTCATTTTTAATTTCATCAAGATCCATGGAAACTAAATATAATGTTATACTTCCTGGACGTCGAATTGTTTCTAATACAAGTGACAGAATTTTTAGATTAATAATCGGTTTGATTTATTTTTAATTATTTAAAGAGTTTTTTTTATATTTTTGTACCAATAAACTACGAAATTAAACAAGTCCAAAAATACTCAGTGGTCTAATATGAAATCTTTCTGTAACAATTGTGATCCAACAAATTTATTACTCCTTCAGTCCTAAAATAAGTGTCCCATTTATGTATTTTGCTTAAGGTAATAGTTGTATCATTACAAAAGAAGTTCTGAGATGCCATATAGTTTTTATGTACAGCTTATGTGGCAGCAAAATAATTTTAAACACCTAGTAATTGGGTTGTTTACAGTATCACTAGGTGCTTCGATAAATAACTTGGTGGTAATGAAATTTTGAAATTTATTTAAATGACCTCCTTTGCCTGATACTGGTAAAAATAAGCATAATTCAAATTATTTTTAACAGTTAACAAATGTAATCCAAAAACTAGTCTATAGTAATAACGAAAATTGGCTTTCTTTGTTTGCCATTTCTATTTCGTTCAAGAATTCCAAGTTTGTCCTGTCACCCCTTGGTACGCAACTTGCGACAAGTCTAATTTTACTCACCACTAATGTGGCTTCTTCTAGTCTTTGACTTACACTCAATAGGTCCGAATTTACTGTTGTCATAGAGCCGCAGAAGAAATGGACTATAATTGCGCTTATTTGTTGTTACTGTTCTCGGTCTAGTGGTTGTGCAAATGCTGTGCAAAAATCTTCCAAAACGCCCAGATGTGCGCATGCGCTGGTTTGTAGCTGTACATGAAATCTCTGGGATGAAGTTGTAATATACATATACGAGGGTAGCGCCAGAAATTCCCGGCCTGGCTATGAAAGAAACGGCGTAGACTTACAATTAAATTTTATTTTTCAATGTAGTCCTCCCTGACATCAATGGACTTATTAGATCGTTTCAGCAACAATTCAATACATTTAAAAAAATATTCTTTCTGCTTGGTCCCAAAATGTGCCGAAACTGCAGATTTCACCTCTTCGTCGTCTCCAAAATGGCATCCTCGAAGGTTTTTTTCAATTTTTTAAACAGGTAATAGTCACTGGAGGTCATATCTTGGCTATAAGGAGGGTGATCGATTTGTTGAAAAGTTCAATCACGAATTGCGTCTTGCGTAATTGCAGCAGAGTGCACGGATGCATTGTTGTGCAGCACACCATCTTTCTAGTGAGTTTTCCACGCCTGGAGTCTCGAATATTTTGGCGTAATTTACGCACAACTGCTACGTAATATGTCGCATTAACTGTGGTGTTGCGTTTTTTAAAATCTGTAAGAAGAATGTCTTCAAAATCCCAAAAGATGGTAGGCATCACCTTTTTTGTCGACTGACAGACTCTGAACTTTCTTGGTGGTGCTTCTCCTTTTCATCTCCATTCCATCGACTCTCTTTTGTACAGAGACTCTTAGTACAGAACCATAGTTTCATGCCCTGTGACATTTGTCTTCGGTGCGTCCACAGGATTTTCTCCACAGAGCTCCAAAAAAGACTGAGCAGATTCAACACGACGCTGGCGCTGAATTGCTGGGAGATATTTAGGAACTCACATTGCATTAATTTTATTCATGCCTAAATGATCATGGACGATTCGGTGAACGGTTGTATCTGAGAGCCTCGACTTTTGTGCTATTTCTTTCACCTTCAAGCGTCGATCATCTAATACGAGATCCTCAACAAGAGCAATATTGTTGTCCGTTAACACTTCCATGGGCCTTCCTGTTCTAGATCATCTTCCAACGATTTCTGACCCATTCGAAACCGTTTTGACCACTCCTTCATCACAGAATATGTCGGTGATTTTTGGCCATACACCTCGTCCAACCGATCTTTAATGTTTTGAGAGGAAATACCTCCTGGAGTGAGTAATTTTATACTCAATTTTCGTGACTTCTGACATCGTGATGAACAAATGTGTGTTACCAAAAAACTATTTGGCGTAAGCTGCATTTTTGTATGTTTCAGACCTAATGAGACTTGAACTGACATATTCCTAAGATTTTGTCCTCCTACTGTACCTGGATCTATGCCAGGCCGGGAATATTTGGCGCTACCCTCGTAGTATTCCCTGATCCGACGAGAAAACGACCACTGATTGCTTGATGTGTAATAATGATTGTGCAGAAACTTGAATGCCAGTGTGAGTTGTGTTCCAAAATATTTATGTCTAGAACGCTACTTCTACACACAGTTTCAACTTGAGGGTTGAAAAAAAAACATACAATTATAGGCCAAATTCTGAGGGTTGTTATCGTGTAGCACCATATTTGAAACGTTTTATCCGAAGCAAATTGATGTGCATTAAAATGTATTCATTTTCTAAGGAAGATATTAACATATTGGATTATCGGTCCCTCTTCAATACATCGACGAAATTGAGAGACAATTGTCTTTATTATTAGTATCGATTGAAAATAAGTTACATTGGAGGATTGTTAGTGGATCCTGAACCTTCTAGGGTAAATTTCTTGCATAATCTGTTCTTATAATTAATGCCTTTGTTTAAGTTTACCGTCCGTTTTTTGTCTGATTTCATTGTAATTTGCATGAATCTTCTATAGGACATTATTTTAGACATTAGAAGAAGTGTTACTATTATCGTTATATTATGTATCAAAAGTAAACATTTTTTTAGCAAACAAAATGGTTTTAGAAATTGATCACAATTACTATTATAACTAGTATTTACCTTAGCTGCCTCTAATATCAACATCATGATTTTTCATTGAAATTGTAATTACAGATATTTTGTTTTACGTGTTAAACGTGTTGAGGACCCGGGTGGGTTAGGTAGCATCGCGCTTGCCTGCCACACCTTGGGTCGTGGGTTCGATTCCCGCCCTGCTCTGGGTGTTGTGTATGTCCCCCGTTACCCTGTAATTGGGCCTCCGGCCTGTTGGGTAACGTTAACCAATAAAAAAAATAAAAATAAAAAATAAAAAAAAAAACGTATCTGCACTCTATCTTTGTTGCAGTAGTTTGTTTAAAACGATGATTTTATGTGATTTTTTGTATAATTTTCTTTTCATTCATTTTCTATAATTTGACTTTATACAAATAAGTCATTTGGTTTCAGGTCGGAAAAGGAAAGTTTTGAATGTTCACGATGTTCTAAGACATTTCCATCTAAACTTCAAATGCAAAAACATATGCCCCGTCATAAGGAACAAACTTTAAAGTGTCCACACTGCAATAGACATTTTATATTCCAGTCCGAAGTGAAAAGGCATATGAGCGAAGTCCACGCACAGTCGGCAGAAACATTCAAGTGTGAAATATGTGATTTCACTTGCAAAACTAAAAGGACTTTAAAAAATCACGGGGCTAGAGTCCATACAAAGGACTTTCTGTACAAATGCCAAAGTTGTGACAAAGGTTACATGAGTAGGGACGCCCTTGATACCCACGAAAAAATCCAACATCAAGGCGTACGTCACGTTTGCCAACATTGTGGAAAAGTTTTTTTGACCGAAACATGTTTTACAAAACACTGTAAAAGTCACGATCCCGACCACATAAAGGAAGTTTTTACTTGCCAAGTATGTCTTGCTGTATTGCGCTCGTATTCTGGATACTCTCGACATATGAAGAGACACAATGGACAGTTGCCGAGTTATGTGTGTGATATCTGTGGAAAAAGAGTAAACACAGCGGAAAGTTTGAATTATCACAAAAAAACGCACATAGGGGAGAAGAATTATTTATGTGGTAATTGCGGCAAGGGTTTTATCACAAAACAGACGCTGATCGAACATACCAGAGTCCACACGAAAGAACGACCGTTTCCATGTTTGGTTTGTAGTAAACGATTTACGCAGAAAAGTTCGCTTAATGTACACATGAGACGCCACACTGGCGAAAGACCATATGGGTGCGAATTGTGTTCGAAGAAATTTGTTACTAATACTTTGTTGAAAGGACATAAATGTACTCGTAAAGCTTATGGTTAAAACAACGTGACCAGTGTACGTTTTAGTATATTCATTTTCGAAATGACCATATGCTGCCGGACATATACTTTTTAATTTTGTAATAAGTAGTTTTTTAAGTGGATTAGTTACAGTAATATTCAACATTAAAAATTGTTTAAGTCATTGATTTACAACAATTTGACATTTTTGCTTTAGTTTTTGTGGTATTTTTATCAAAAGTTTCGGAAAGAATTTTTTTTCTAAATGTTTTACTGGTGGTTTCCAGTAAAGAGAAAATTAGTACTGAAGACTTGTGATGGTAAGTTGTTCGCCTTACGTGTTTGTTATTATCGAATGACTTTCTTTTACCATGTGCAGTTTTTAGGATAAAATTATAAAACGCAACTAAATAAATGTAATTTATTGGTCACACGAATTTTTGCCTATAAAGTTGGCAAAAAAAAAAAATAGTACAAAATACACTAGTGACGAATGCAATACACGTTAATAAGTAGTGTTAACACGTGTTTATGTGACAGCAAATAATTTTTATGTGATGGTTTTGTTTTTGTTGTTTCTATCTTTTTTTGTCTTCATATGCTTTCTAATCGGACTTTATAATAATTATAATTATAATTAATTTCAGGTTTACCACTCCAGATGGCACTGGAATTCTCAGTTGCTCACGTTGCCAGAAGACGTTCTCGTGCGCATTTAAACTGCGCAAACACATGTATTTGCACAATAAGACAGTTAAATGTCTTTACTGCGAAAAATATTTCTCACAAAAGTACATGATGATGACTCACGTTAACAATGTGCACGTCACAGTAAGAGAAACATTTAAGTGTGAGATTTGCGACTACACGTCTAAATATAAATTATCAGTGAAAACACATACAATCAGAAAGCACACAAAAGACTTTGCCTACAAATGCGAAACTTGTGGCAAAAAATACCCAACGAAAAGTCAACTTGAAATTCATGAGAAAATCAATCACCAAGGTCTATGCCATGTTTGTAAAACTTGCGGGAAAGTTTTTAAGAGCGAAGGTTTTTTCAAAAAGCATTGCAAAGCCCATGATCCTGATTACATCAAGGAGGTTTTTACCTGCGAAATCTGCTCCACTGTGTTACGTAAAGCAGAAGCATATAGGAACCACATGCAGAGACATAGTGGACAAGCGATTAATTATGTTTGTGATATATGTGGAAAAGTTATAACTTCTTTACAAGGTTTGAAGAAGCACAAGAGGATACATACGGGGGAGAAAAATTTTCTGTGTGTAACATGTGGGAAAGATTTTGTTACAAATCAGTCCCTCATTATGCACACGAGGGTCCATACGAAGGAACGACCCTTTCAATGCCTAATTTGTACAAAACGATTCACTCAGAAATCTTCTCTTAATATTCACATGCGGTACCATACTGGGGAGAGGCCATTCGAATGTACTTTGTGTTCCAAGAAATTTGTAACTAAAACGTTATTAAAAGATCACAGTTGTAAAGCTTAGACCAAAGAATTAATATCTTCGTGTTTTGTTTAATAATAGCTCGATTTTTATAATAAAATAATTGAACTCATTTTTCTGCATATATTTCTTTAACCCAATCAGAATTTTCAATTGTTGTGAAGTATTGTTTAGCTATTAGTTTGTGATTTTGTGTATTATTATTAATACATCGGTGCGGTTTGCATTTGCATTTCGAAAATAAGTTAATACTATAAGTTTGTGACTGGATCCTGAATATTAAATTTTGTCAGGATCAAACGGCTTTTCAAGGTAAATTTTTGACGTACTATGTTCTTACGACTAATGTTTTTTTTTCAGATTTAACACCCGTTATTTGTCTTAGTTGTCCATGAACTCTAAGCCTATTTAGACGTTTTTAGTCATATTATGTGTAATAGTTGATGAAACTTTGTATAAATTATAAATTTTATTGTGTAATACAAGAAATGAAATGAAAATATTTTGCAAAAGTCATTGTAAAATTTGAATGAAAGAACCGTTAGCTGCGAAAACCAGACAAAATGAGTTTAGAAATTGGTCCAAATCACTGTTATAGTATACTGTTTCCAGCGATAGATTGGAAAATTTTGAATTCACAATTGCCAACCGGAGAATCTAAAATATGCTAACATTCTACGGTTAAAGCAGTTGGAGAGTTGTAGTTGAAGTTGGCAACCAACATTCTTTTTCCCGCGCAACGAATTTCCTACACCTCTATGCCTATGCCAATCGGCCGATTTCGTTTAACCTGTGTTTGGAGGATCAGCTGATTGACGTTGATTTAAAATTTTGATTCAAAGAGTTAAAAAGTGTGTTTTTTGCGTTTGGTGTTTGTGTTTTTAGTGTTTGTGTTTTTTTTTTACTTGTTTTGATTTGTTAGGTATGATGTTATAGACCTTTGTGCTGTTTTTTTGTATAGTGGCTGAAGTTTGGACATTTTGGGTTAAGTTTTTATATGGACCCCATAGAAAACATTACGAATAAAATTCATAATTACGCAAGAGTGAGTTCTGTTATAATAAGCTCGATTTTTAGAATAAAATTGGTTAAGAATTTCCCATTTTTGTGAAGAATTGTTTAGAAAATTAGTTTGCGGTTTTATATATTATTGTTAATACGTAGCTGAAGTTTAGAGTCACGTACTATTATTGTATAAGATTCATCAGGGGTTAGTAATCACAGGGCCTGCAGCTTTTTCTATGCGTATCGAAAATGAGTTGCATTAGAAGTTTGTGAGTGGATTTTCAAAATTAAATTTTGTCAGTATCAAAAAGCTTTCCAAGGTAAATTTTTAACATATTCTGCTTTTGTGACTAATATAACTAATGTTTTTCTTTTCAGGTTTACCAACAGATGTATCTCTGGTTTTATTGTAGTTATCTATTGTCTGGGTTTATTGACGGTGATATTGAATTTGCAGCCAATTTTGACGTTTTTGGCTATACTATACAGATGTATAATATTTTATGAAATATTATGCCATGAATTTTAATTTGTATCATAAAAATATCATTAATTTTCAACAAAAAGTTCATTTAAGAAACATATCAAAATTGAAAAGTTTTTCGCAACTAGTTGTTGAATTTAAATGAAAATGATAAAATGAATTTAGGAGTTGGTCCAAATGTGATAACAGTACTTCCTGTGGCTCTTCCTAAATTAACATTCACATCATGAGTTTTCACTCGATTTAAAATCTACGTTGCATGTCTGCTGGAGTATTATTTTAGAACTTTGATTTTTTACAAATTTTCGCATTATTTTTATTAGATTCATATTCTTTAGTTTGACATTATTCAAATACATAAATCATTTGGTTTCAGGTTGACAGTATCGGAAACTAGAAGCTTTCAATGTACACACTGTTTTAAGACATTTCCATCTGAAGCTAAATTGCGAAAACATATGTACCGTCATAAGGAAAAAACTTTAAAGTGCCCCCAGTGCAATAGACGTTTTATATACGACTACGAAGTGAAAAGTCATGTTAGCAACGTGCACACACAATCAAGAGAAACATTCCAGTGTGAAATATGTGATTTCACTAGCAAATCTGAAATATCGTTAAAAACTCACATGGTTAGGTTGCATACAAAGGACTTTCTATACAAATGCCAAACTTGTGACAAAGGTTACACGCGTAAGTCTGAACTCGAATCCCACGAAAAAATCCAGCATCAAGGCGTGCGTCACGTTTGCCAACATTGTGGAAAAGGTTTTTTGACTGAACGAGCTTTTACAAAACACTGCAAAAGTCACGATCCCGACCACATCGAGAAAGTTTTTACTTGCCATCTTTGTTCCGTTGTGTTTCGCTCATATACTAGTCACAATCGACATATGAAGAGACACAACGGACAGTTGCCAGGTTATGTTTGTGATATCTGTGGAAAAAGGATAACCACGTTACAAAGTTTGAAGTTTCACAAGAAAACGCACACAGGGGAGAAGAATTATTTGTGTGGTACTTGCGGCAAAGTTTTTATCAGGAAACAGGCGCTGGTTACTCATACGAGAGTTCATACGAAAGAACGGCCATTTCAGTGTTTGGTTTGTAGTAAAAGATTCACACAGAAAAGTTCGCTTAATATACACATGAGGTATCACACTGGTGAAAGACCGTATGGGTGCGAATTCTGTTCGAAGAAATTTGTTACCAATACATTGTTAAAAGATCATAAATGTAAAGCTAACGGTTAAAACGATTTGACCAGTGTAGATTTTTTTAGTATATTTATTTTCGAAATGAGCATGTGTTTTTGAATGCTTTTTTTACATATATACTTTTTAATATTGTAAACAATTTGTTTAAGTGGATTAGTTAATGATATTCAACAACAAAAATTGTGTATCGGTTATGTTTAAGTCAGTGAGTTAGGATATTTAATTTGACATTTTTATTTGGTTTTTGCGGTATTTTTATCAAAACTCCGAGAAAATGAAACAACAGTTGTCAATTTGGACACGTTGCCTCATTTCGGCTTGAGTTTTTTATTTTATGGACGAATAAAGTGGGAAATGAAACAAGTGTAACAATAATCAATGTTTTAATTTCCAATGCCTTTCTAACAAATTCGATCCAACAAATTTATAATCGTTGTTCGATTGTATCGTATTTAACATAGCATTATTTAATTTGTAATTTTTTTCTTTACCTTGACAGTTTAATTTTCTTTGTTGTTATTAATAGTTTAAAATTTTCTTCATTGATTGGTTTTTATTCGATTTTCGTGGCATCTACCTCACCTCACCTCACCTCACCTGACCTGACCGAGGGTTTTTGAGATCATATTGGTAACTACACCAATATGTGCTTTAAATTTCTATTTTTTTTTCAGTGTTTTCAATTCACTTTTATTAAATACAACAATTACGTGCATTAGTTTATTGTATCTAGCATTCCATGTAAAATCTTATGTACAAAATTATTGCTACAAAAGTAAATACAACAAATAAATTGTTCTCAGCGAACAGTTCTTGATATCTGTTTTAGCGTTATTGTGATACTCGTAAACAGTAATGGGAAAAATAACTAGATTCAAAATTTACCGAGTAGGTTTTGGTGTTTATATACCCCAACTCGAGCAGAAGAATCACTGCGTAATTGACTTGTGTTCAATGCAGTGATTTTTGTCATAATGAATTAACAAGGATGTTCTAATTGTAATAAATAAATGTGGTTTATGTATTTAATACACCTTAGGTGGAGCACAGAAATTCATTAAAGCTAGGCTGATTGAGCTCTGAGCCCTCCATTTGTCTCCTAATTCGAACTTCGCAATAATTGTCTTAGAATCATCATTTGGTTCATAATTACAGCACCCTCAGCGGTTATTTCCTTGCATTTCGAAAATAAGTTAACACTCTAAGTTTGTGACTGGATCCTGAATATTAAATTTTCTCAGGATCAAACGGCTTTTCAAGGTAAATTTTTGACGTACTCTGTTTTTATGACTAATGTTTTTTTTTCAGGTTTAAAACACCCGTTATTTGTCTCAGTTGTGTATTATACATATATGACATGAACTTTAAGCCTATTTAGACGTTTCTAGCCATATTATGTGTAATACTTTATGAAACTTTGTATAAATTATAAATTTTATTGTGTAATACAAAAAATGTTTTTCATTTTCAACAGAACTGAAAAGACTTGACAAAACTCATTGTAAAATTTAAATGAAAGAACCGTTAGCTGGGAAAGACCAGACAAAATGAGTTTAGAGATTGGTCCAAATCATTGTAATAGTACTTCTTTAGCTGTCGCTAAATTGACTTCCACGTCATATTTTTTCGCTGCCACGTTTTTTTACAGGAATTATTTTTATAAATATTATTTTTGTATTGTTTTCGTTCGATTCATATTCTCTAATTTGACTTAATACAATAAATTATTTGGTTTCAGGTTGACAGTATCGGAAAATAGAAGTTTTGAATGTGTTCGATGTACTAAGACATTTCCATCGAAAGTTCAAATGCAAAAACATATGCGTCGTCATAAGGAAAAAAAATTAAAGTGCCCCCAGTGCAACAGTCATTTTATATACCAGTCCGAAATGAAAAGTCATGTTAGGAACAAGCACACACAGTCAGGTGATACATTTAAGTGTGAGATTTGCGATTATACGTCCAACAATAAATCTTCAATGAAAAGTCATACAATCAGAAAACACACAAAGGACTTTGCTCACAAATGCGAAACTTGTGGGAAAAAATACCCGAAAAAAAGTGAACTTGAAATTCATGAGAAAAGCAATCACCAAGGCCTATGCCATGTTTGTAAAATTTGCGGAAAGGTTTTTAAGAGTGAGGGTGCTTTCAGACAGCATTGCAAATCCCATGATCCTGATTACGTCAGGCAGGTTTTTACTTGCGAAATTTGCTCCACTGTTTTACGTAGAGTAAGCACATATAAAGACCACATGCAGAGACATAGAGGAGAAGCCATTAACTATGTTTGCGATATATGTGGGAAAGTTATAACTACTTCACATGGTTTGGAGAAACACAGGAAGACACATACAGGGGAGAAAAAATTTCTGTGTGTAACATGTGGGAAAGATTTTGCTACAAGTCAGTCTTTGATTGTGCACACCAGGGTCCACACGAAGGAGCGACCGTTTCAGTGCCTGATTTGTACTAAACGATTCACTCAGAAATCTTCGCTTAATATCCACATGCGATATCATACTGGGGAGAGACCATTCGAATGTACTTTGTGTTCCAAGAAGTTTGTAACTAAAACGTTATTAAAAGATCACAATTGTAGAGCTTAGACCATAATTAATATTTTGAAATTTTGATTAAAATGAACTCGATTTTTAGAATAAAATAAGTTAAGACAATTTCCTGCATATATTTTTTAACGCAGTTAGAATTTCCAAATGTTGTGAAGTATTGTGATGTACTATCATTGTCTTAGAATCATCACTGGTTCCTTGGTTAGTAGTCATAGGGCCTGCATTAGAAGTTTGTGAGTGGAGGCTTTCTAAGGTAAATTTTAACATACTCTATTTTTGTGTTTCTTTTCAGATTTACCAACAGTTATTTGTCTGGTTTCATTGCAGTTGACTAATGTCTGGGTTTATTGACGGTGATATTGAATTTGAAGCCAATTTTGACGTTTTTGGCTATAATATAGATATGTACAATATTTTATGAAATATTATAAACCATGAATTTTAATTTGTGTCATAAAAATATCATTAATTTTCAACAAAAAGTTCATTTAAGAAACATATCAAAATTGAAAAGTGTTTCGCAACTAGTTGTTGAATTTAAATGAAAACCGTTGGCTGGGCAAAACCAGATAAAATGAATTTAGGAGTTGGTCCAAATGTGAGAACAGTACTTCCTGTGGCTCTTCCTAAAGTAACATCCACATCATGATTTTTCACTCGATTAAAAATCTACGCTGCATGTCTGCTGGAGTATTATTTTAGAACTCAGATTTTTACAAATTTTTGAATTATTTTTATTCGGTTCATATTCTTTATTTTGACACTATACAAATAAATTATTTGGTTTCAGGTTGACAGTATCGGAAATTAGAAGCTTTCAGTGTACGCACTGTTATAAGACATTTTCATCTGAAGCTAAAATGCGAAAACATATGTACCGTCATAAGGAAAAAACTTTAAAGTGCCCCCAGTGCAATAGATTTTTTATATACGACTACGAAGTGAAAAGTCATGTTAACAACATCCACACACAGTCAAGAGAAACATTAAAGTGTGAGATGTGTGATTTCACCAGCAAATTTGAAATATCGTTAAAAACTCACATGGTTAGGGTGCATACAAAGGACTTTCGATACAAATGCCAAACTTGTGACAAAGGTTACACGCGCAAGTCCGAACTCGAATCCCACGAAAAAATCCAGCATCAAGGGGTACGTCACGTTTGCCAACATTGTGGAAAAGCTTTTTCGAATGAAAGAGCTTTTATAAACCACTGCAAAAGTCACGATCCCGACCACATCGAGAAAGTTTTTACTTGCCAAGAGTGTTCTCTTGTGTTTCGCTCGTATACTAGTCACGCTCGACATATGAAGAGACACAACGGACAATTGCCAGGTTATGTTTGTGATATCTGTGGAAAAAGGATAACCACGTTACAAAGTCTGAAGTTTCACAAGAAAACCCACACAGGGGAGAAGAATTATTTGTGTGGTACTTGTGGCAAGGATTTTGTCAAAAAACAGACGCTGATTGTTCATACGAGAGTCCACACGAAGGAAAGACCATTTCAGTGTTTGATGTGTAATAAACGATTTACGCAACAGAGTTCGCTTACTATACACATGAGATACCACACTGGGGAAAGACCATACGGATGCGAGGTGTGTTCGAAGAAATTTCTTACCAAGACTTTGTTAAAAGATCATAAATGTAAAGCTAACGGTTAAAACAATTTGACCAATGTACATTTTAGTATCTTTATTTTCGACATCAGCTTAAATATCTTGTTGGATATCCGTATCTAATACACAAAATATTTTTTTATATTATACGTAGTTTTTTTTAACGAATTAGTCACAATGATATTCACAAATAAAAATTACATTTATGTGAGTGATTTAAAATAATTTGATATTTTTAGTTCTGTTTTTGTAGTATTCTCATCAACAGTTTCAAAAAATGGGCCATATTCTGGCGTTCTATTTATTAAATTAAAATAAGTTTGATTTATTTTCAGTTGTTTAAATAACCCTTTGAATCCTTTGTCTCCTTGCTGGTTTTTATTTGTCGCACGAATAAGTCATGAAATGTTTTAATTTGACTTAACTGTAATTTCACCCTTCGAAACAGATTTTCCCTATAAGTGTGCAATCCAGTACTACATCCGTGTTTTTTTTTATAGGATTTAAAGTATAAAAGTTAGTTGTCTTGATTTAAAGTTCTTCATGCCATAATTTTTCTATTTTTCCAAAAAAAAGCCAGATTGACAGTACCATAAGGCAAACGGACCATCGAAATTAGATAAAGCTAGTAAGATTTTTTTTGTTTTTTGTCTTATCTCCCATGTCTTTTTTAGGCCAGTTTGGCACCCACAGAACCCGGGCACCAAATTTGGTACTTATTTTTCTAGCAGAAATTCTTGGTTAGGAGTTAAGTTGTCTCGCTGTAATCAGGTACTGGGTAATGAGTGATGCACATAGTTATTTAGTACTCTTAGTAAATTCTGAATCAAGAACTTAACAATTTTCAAATTTACTATAATATATATAGGATGTTCAAAAAATGGTGCACTAACTCAACGGTATATTATTTAGTTCACAAATCTAAGTTCGAGGAAAATCATAAAAAACAATATTTGTATCCACTTTCAAAAACAAAAAATCGATATAGAGAGATGTCTTTACGTCATGGGTGATTTTTTCGGTGCTTTCGTTATTTAATCGTTGCGCTTTTACGTTATAACTTTATATATATTTTATGCAAAATAATAATAAAAGTCTTAAGTGGTTTCACAAACTTAATAGATAAAGAGATTATTCGCCGAAAATCTCTTTTTTAATCCGTAGATAAGTACTATTTGATAACATTTTTTTACGATTGTAGCGTTAAATTACAATTACAAAGTATATTAGTAGTTTATTGTATTTATAAATAATGATTTTCTGTGATTTAGATCTGTCCTTTTTTAGAGATACCTCTGGATGGTGAAGAGCTACAATCTTCATACTTTAAAGAAAAACGCAATTGTAGTTTTTTTTATATAACAATAGTCACTGAATTCTTTTCATTGCATATATTATTATTCAGAAGTCACTTATACTTTTTTCTCCATAGTTATAGTTCTACTGTTTTCACCGTATTCAATAAATACATTGATTTCAGGGTTACCGGTCTGGAATATGCAGGCCCCTTCAGTTGCCCAATCTGCTCTAAATCGTTCGAATATCGATACCGCTTAAGCAGACACATAACTCGTCACAACGAAAGAAAAGTAAAATGTCTTCACTGCGACAGATATTTCCTAAATAACTACGAAATGGGTCTTCACGTTGAGAATGTGCACACTAGCACACGAGACAGGTACAAGTGCACACTTTGTGATTATGCCGCGAAATTTGTTGGCTCAATCAAAAGACATATAGTGATAGCGCACACGAGAAACTTTGCTTACAAGTGCGAAACATGTGGGAAAGGATACTCCATGAAGCAGGAACTAGAGATTCATAAAAAAACCAGTCACCAGCATGTTCGCTATGAGTGCAAGAACTGTGGAAAAGTGTTCAAGAGTGAAGCTTATCTGAGAATACATAGCAGGAGTCATGACCCCAATCATGTAGAGGAAGTGTTCACTTGTGAAGTTTGCTCCTCTGTGTTGCGTTCTCTTGGTGGGTACAAGAGACATATGAAGCGACACAATGGAGAGTTGGCGAGCTACGTTTGTGATATATGTGGGAAAAGTATAACCACGCTAGAGGGTTTCAAGGAACATAAGAAAAGACACTCAGGGGAAAGGAATCATCTGTGTGTGACGTGTGGGAAGAATTTTATTAACAGGCAGGCTTTGATTATACACACTCGGGTTCATACGAAGGAACGGCCTTTTAAGTGTCTGATTTGTAGTAAACGGTTCACGCAGAAAACTTCACTTAATATTCACATGAAGTATCACACTGGTGAAAGACCTTTTGAGTGTGCGTCGTGTTCGAAGAAATTTGTAACGAAAACTTTGCTAAAATATCACAAATGTAGTGGTTAAGGTTACTTTAACGGAAAACCATCTAATTCCTTTGTCTAATGTGGGGTTTGAACCGGTGGTTGAAATACTTAGATGTATCCGTTTTGACTTACTTGTCTGGGGGTTGTTTTTTACTTAATTATTTGTTGAAAAAGATAACTTCTTTTTCTTAAGTTACTGCGAAAGTAGACAATTTTAAGTACAAGACTTTAATAAAACTTTAATAAAAAGTGTGTAATACAACAGATAAATTCAATTTATATAATATATACATTGACATTTTTGTATTTTGGGAGAGTAATAAAAACACAAAATGTTCGTCTTGTCAAATTACCGTCAATTTGAAAGTTCGAGTCGAAAATCAACACGATCAACCAACAATCTTTCAAAAATCGATGGCTGTCTTTGATCGTGTTTTTTATTTCTCTCGGGGTGTACATTAGACGTTAATGTATGGACACAAAAACTTTGTTGTACCATAAAGAATTTTATTGTGATAAATTTGGGTTCAAGCACACGTAGCAGCCTACAACCTAATACAAAACGTATAAATATGTATTTCCAGATCTTGAGAGTCAAGAATAACTGGATTTTGATTTTCGTAGAAGTAATAAAATGATGCGCTACAAAACTGAATGACTATGTCATTTTTACGTTTATATTTTAATCGTTAGAACTTTTTAAAGTATAGTCTAAGGTCCATAACGTACTAATGTTTTTGATTTTGAACAACGAAACAATAAATTAAGTCTCACATAATACATGTTGTGTATGTTGTATTTTTAAAATGTCCAACGAACGCACAATAAATGAACTTCCCTTAGAAAAACAAACATTTTGATTCGGTTATCAATCCTAGCATTATACTGTGTCACAGAAATACGAATGAACACAATTACCGACTTGAAGTGTAGATTTCGAGTGATTTTTTCGAAGGTAAGTCTGTAATTTTTGAAATTTATTGTACTAATATTCTTTTTTTAGATTTTGAAAAAAAATTGTCTCAGCATGTTTTTAACGGAACCTGTGACAAGTTTTGTGTTGTTTCTTTTCTAGTTTTATAAAAGTATTTTTTTAAAGTCACCATTACGTAGTTTATGTTTTGTATATCCAAAAAACTGATTTCAGGTTAACCACTCTGGAAAATCTAGACTCATGTAGTTGCCCAATTGGCTCTAAACGTTTAATCTCAAGATATTATATGTACAAATATTTGTATTAAGTGAAAAAGGAAGAATAGTAATCTAATCCATTGGGCGACTTGTCAGTTTCATGTTTTCTGAACGTTTCATACATTTTACACGTATATTAAGAATATCATGTAGATGGTAAAACGCTAACCAAAATTTGGCTAATCACCCGCACCAACAAAACAATTTGATGAAGTCCGTCCATTACATGGTATAATTAACATTACCGATTTTGTATGAAATAATGTACGTCTGTACTTGTGGTTTATGAATCTTATCTTGACTTTGTTTATTATTACTATATTTGTTTATTGTTTAATCCGTCTTGTTCTTTACCAACATAGTAGGCCCCTAAGAATCCAGATCCGTCCTTGGGCATCCCTTTGGAATTTGCGCCCCCACGATAGAGATTATCACAAAACAAACATCGTATAATCTAGCCTTAAAATTTTTCAAACAAGCTGGATTTGTAGGGATTATACTTCGACCAAATTTTTTGAGTGTTTTAAAAATTGTTTAGTAACTTTTGTGAGGTTAGTATCATCAAAAATGTGTATTATTCAAAATATACGTCAACTATTTGTAATTAGTAACTACCTATCTAAATAGATACATTAATAATATATGTTATCCGTTGTGGTTGTAGTGGTAGCATCGTGTGTAGTTTGAAACTAACAAATGTCCCGAAAATGTATCCTTTTTTGATCTAATTTAACAAATAAACTGGTTTCAGGTGTACCACTACGGAAACTGCAGGCTCGTACTGTTGTCCCATCTGCTCTAAGACGTTTTCGTATTACGACGTCATGCGCAGACACACATATCGCCATAAAGAAAAAAAAGTAAAATGTCTTCATTGTGACAAATATTTCTTAAGTAACTACGAAATGCGAAGTCACGTTGCCAACATTCATACAACAACGAAAAACAGATACAAATGTCAGTTCTGCGATTACACTTCTAACTTCAGCATGTCGATGAAAAGACACACAATCGTAGAACACACCAGAGATTTCGCTTACAAATGTGACACCTGCAGTAAAGGTTTCCTAAAGAAACACGAACTCGAAAAGCATCAAAACTCCATCCATCGATTTGTGCGCTACATTTGCAATCAGTGTGGAAAAGCTTTTAAGAGTGAAGCTTATCTTAAAATACACGGCAAGATCCATAATCCGGAGCATCTTCAAAAAGCTTTTAGCTGCGAAATCTGTTCCACGGTGTTACGTACAGCTAATGGGTTTAAAAAACACATGAAGCGACACAATGGACTGTCGAGTTATGTTTGTGATGTATGTGGGAAGAATTTCTGTACGCCGGAGGGTTTTAAGAATCATATGAGGAGACACGCGGGGGAAAGGAATTATTTGTGTGTGACGTGTGGCAAGAATTTTATTACTAAACAGTCGCTGGTTATTCATACGAGGGTACACACGAAGGAGCGACCGTTTAAGTGTCCGACTTGTAATAAAAGGTTCACGCAGAAACCTTCTCTTAATGTTCACATGAGGTACCACACTGGCGAAAGACCATTCCAGTGCGACTTGTGTTCGAAAAAGTTTGTAACTAGAACGTTGCTAAAAGCTCACAAATGCCATTTGTAATAAATGTTTTTAGTTCAGAAGATTTTGTGAATTTTTTGGGGTACTAAATACTTTTAGGCTTTTTAGGTGTATTTTTAGTTGTAGAAATGGACTGTCGGCCTACCAGTGTTGAATTGAAAAATATACTTTTTAAAACACAGTGAATCACAGTTTGTTGTTCCTTCAAATTTAGCAGAAAATAGCATTCCTCCACAGTTGTGGACGGAAATTTGTTTGCTTTTGTTTATGTTTTTAATTTGTTTGTGTGATAAATTACCTTAAGGTTTGGTTATATCGCAAAAGTTATATTTGTGAAATTTCTTGGACTGATATCTTTGCAAAAGTTCAATTGCTGTGTCATTAATTTCTGAAAAAAAAATCTGAGACATTGTGAAATGGTTTCAACAGTGGCACAAATTAATATGTATTAAAATATGGATGTATGTTTTGAATACTACTTTCTTGATATTTTATAGACGTTTTTAAAATGAAGCTTATTAAAATTCTATTACAAAGTCAAAACTGACCTGACTATATTTTTAGTAATTTTGAATACCTGGCATGTGTTCTCATTTAGAGGAAAATGAAGCTTCTGTTGATCAGAAAATGAGATATGTCATTGTTTTGTTGAGTTGACTGTGAATTCTTCAAAGTCTGATTTGTTCTAATATTTTTACTTCCCGAGCGTAAGCCATGGTTTTATAATGAACCCTATTAGATCCCGAGTATCAAAAAGTAGGTCTCCCGTTTTCATCTGTCTCGTCTGTCGTCTGTCTGGTGTCTGTCTGGATTTTTTTTTTTATGTGTTTTAGGAATATCGAAAAACGCTGATCCAAATTTGTCTAGTCATCCCCACTAATAATTTTATTAAGTCACCTCAAATTTTACATGGTAAATGCCATATAATTGCATAAAATAATATACTTGTATATTTGTGGTTTATGAATCTGCCTTGATTTTCTACTCTAGGCATTAATTACTTTGCTTAGAATGTGCAGGTGTTGCGATATTTTCATATGTACTTCGTTCTTGTTTTGTTTTAAATTTTCTTATATGTGCTTAGGGTCGTATCACCCCAAAATATGAAAAAATAGGTTAACCGTTTTCATATGTCTGTCGTCTGTCCGTGGTCTGATGGCGATTTTATTACATAGATAATTTTCGAAACTACTACAAATTTTTCTAATCAATCCCACCAACAATTTAATGACGTCATCTCAAATTTGTTTACAAGTGCTATTTAAAGTTCATAAAAAAATATTCTTCTAAATTTGTGGTTCATGAGCCCGCCTTGATGTTTTACCTTAAACATTTAATTCTCAATTATTAAAAATTTTAAAATTTAACTTGGAAAGTTATAAGTTTATCGTAAACATGATCAATCGGTAGTTAAAATTTGTTATTTATTTCTTCGAAGAACTTATCAAAAACGTGCAAAGTCTTATGAATATATATGTGCGGTTTGTCAGTGCATTCATATCTTTTTTACATTTACTTACACAGAATGTCTCCAAAATGAATAAATGAAGCAATTTATTTTATTGATTGATTCAAAAACGACTTACCCCAATTTCCCAAAAATTTGGGAATACGGTACTGTTATTATTACTTAGTATTATATCGTAACTTTCCAAAATGATATATTTTTTTGGTAAAAAGTTGTGACGTCCTCATAAAATTTTGAAAAACTCACTTGGAACATATTTTGCGTCCACACAATTATAGGATTATTATAAAAAAAAACCCTAAAATCAAATTTTATAACATTTCCCGAAAGAAGCTGGATTTTTTCACTGCATGTACTTCAGTGAGACCTTTTTCCATCATCTATAACTTTTTTTTAAGAATTCAATATTTACACTGTGTTCACGCGTTTTGTTGTTTTTTTTTTTATTTTCTTTAATACCTCATCTACTTGTTTATAATTAGGGTTGTGAATATCTGGTGTCCACTCTACAGTGCATCACCGATTTTTTTTTTGGATCTATACGCGTAGACAAAATATTTTTGATTTTTTTTTTTATTTCTCAATCATATTCTGTTTACTATTAATATATTTTTAATGTCAAGGTTTATGTCTTCTTCTGAGATTGTAAAATTCGTTATTTTGTTTTGTATAGTTTTCTAAGATTTTCGCGTTTTGTTTTGTCATACTTCATTTATACAGGGTGAGTCACTAAGCGCGCGTTTCTCGATATCTCATTAATTATTATTAGAAATGGGAAAAAAATCGAAAATCAAAGTTGCACGGTACTCTACTTTTACCCTAAAATTATTTTTAACTGTACAGTGTGTTCTGTTTTTAAGGCGTGAATTTTTCTAACAATGGAAGGGTTAACAAAAAAAATCGCAGTAGGGTTATTTTTAAAATCTGTGTTACAATATTTTGTAGAGAGATAAATAAAGGTAGGCGCTGTGTTGGGGTATAAATGTAATGAAAGTTTCATATGCAGAATATGAAAAGATATTAAGTGTAATAAAATACAGGGTTCTATTTGAAAAAACTGAAATATCATTCAAGTGATACTACAATAAAACGCGTATTTTTATTTATCCTTCCACCAAATTTCTAAGAAGACTTATCTTGTTTTTTTGTGACCACTTTCTTAGCCAAACATTTCAAGAAAATTGGAATAACGTGGCATCGTTGCACCGAAATTTCAAAAATAAACCGTAGTTATAGACCTTAGGAAAAGGCTAATGAGAATATGTAAAAGAAGCATTCTGTATAGTTAAAAATAATTTTAAAGTATAATCCTTAAAGAACCGTAACTTTGATCTTCTACGTTTTGTTTGCCCCTAATGATTAATATATAATTCGCTGCTAAATTTATTTGTTACTTCTGCTTTTGCTGTTGATTGTTCTCCTCTTCATAAGTAAATTTGATGCCATCAAATTGCTTAGTCAATTGTGAACCAGCTCCTTGATTATTTTTACCGGTGGAAAAATTGTCCGTTGAATGGTTGAATATGATTTGGTAATTCAATATTAATTACTGCTATTAGTTCTTATTGTTATTTTCCCATGTTTTATGTTACATTTGTTCACAAAATATACAATTTTAAATTGAATTTATTTTTTCATTGTTGACTTCAAGAGCGTCATAGTTTATTTTAGAGCTGTGTATTGTTACTGGTTCTTCGAGTGAAGGTAATGCCATAATTTGCAGCCTATTTCATTTGATTTGATTTTTCTTTTTCAGATTGTCCACGATCGAAATATGTGTTCTACTCAAATGTTGTGTGTTTTCTAGCCTTAATAAACATCTGTTTAAATGCGTTTTTTGTGTTATCCAAACCCTGTTTTCGTTTTTATAAAAAAAATCTCCACTGTTGTAACACCATATAACGTTTTATTTTTTCAGGTCGCAAAAGCCCCAACTCAATTACACTTGTAACATATGTTCGGAGGAGTTTCCCAACAAAAATGAGTTCCTCAAGCACCATTTGCATCAGTACGGTCAGACCTTCAACTGTTGTAAATGCGGCAGCAAATTCAAGACCACGACCGAGCTTTACGCTCATCAGGAAGAGCACAAAGCTGAGACCACCCTCCTCGTGACCGACCATGGCGAAATCGTCGAAGAAATCGTCTTAAATTACGAAAACGAAGAAGAAATCACAGACAACAGTGAACTGTTGTATATCTTAGATGACTCGCAGTGCGTTAATGAGGTCATTATAGATGAAGACGTTCCTGTTCAGCAGGAAGTAGAGAAAAGGTCTGACAACTTGACGCTTGTGCAGTTGGAGCACGGCTACGTTATTCCCAACGCCGAGGAAGAAGGAGAAGACGAAACCGAAGAAGGGTTGACTATTAATGGTCAGGAAACGACGACTCTTCCGGTTAGAGTACAGCCTTCGACGAGTAAAACTGTGTTTCAGCCTAGAGTTAGAGCCTCTTTGCCAAAACGGCGCCAAGGTGTGCCAGACTTTTCCACTACGAACTACTTATTTGTAAGTGCGAATGAGGAAGTAGATATTCCTCACTACAAGTGCTTACGCTGCGAACAGTTGTTTATAAATAAATTTGTTTTCTTTCGACACATTGAAAAAGGAAAATGCTACATCAATAATTGTGATGTTTGTAGCGCCACGTTTAACAAAAACAGTGATTTCTATTATCACTATGTGGTCGAACATACGGATAGAGCGATTTGTAACTTCTGCTTCAGGACCTTTATGTATGAGAAAAACGTTAAGGAGCATATGTTGAGGCACTTGGACCAGTTTAGACACCGATGCGATGAATGTAATAAAGGATTTTATACTGTAAGGGAATACAGGAATCACTATAAAAATAGACACATGGGTATCAGACACACTTGTTCCGTGTGTAGTAGAAGCTTTGCTGATGAATATTATTTCAAACGACATATTGCTACACATGGACACGCTAATGTGGTCACTGAAGAGAAAATATTTCATTAAGGTTGCAATTGATAGTAAATAAATTTTGTGTTTTATTTAATCCCTTGGTTAGTTTGCAAGTGTTTGGCTGGTTCAGAGGTGAAATATCAATCAGTGTAAATATTTGTACATGTTTATAAATAAGGATGTAAAAATGTCACAAACCGAGTTCAACTTTTGGTACAAAGTAAAATTTTTTAACTTAGGTATAAGATTATGTGTGTGTTATACATTTAGACTAAGCAGTTTACTTTATAGTAGCTCTAGAAAGTAGTCACAAAAACAGTAGATATTTTAGTTATTGTGTTTCTGTCTTTTAACCATTGATATAAAAATTAATAAATATTTTAGTATCATTAATTATTTGTTCTTTTAATTGTGCGGCTTGAATATTTTGTGAAAATTGGTGAAGTTGAAAAGTCACTGTTACAAGGATTCTACAAATTGTTGTAAGTTAGTTTATGATATTTTTCTTTATATTAATTTTCTTTTCTTTTAGATTTTGGAAAGTCGAAGTCGAAAAATCTTATTGTAGTCGGGGCATTATCTACATTTTTTATCAAACTAGTAATTACCAAGAGGTATTTCATGCACCTGAAATACATTTGATCTTATTAGATTAAATGCAGTGTTTCTTACGAAATTTTAACAATACCGTGCAAATTCTAAAATGAAAATTAAAATTTGTTTGATCATCCCTATCCAAAACGAATGACACCTACTCAAAATTTTGCTGCGTAACTGTTGCTTAAAATTTGTAAAATGCTTTTGTATCTGTGATTTATTAGTCTTAATTTTTAACGTTAATCATGTTTGTTTTTCGAAAAAAGTTAAAATTTGCCCAATAAAATTTACAGTTTAACATTGGAACTATGAAACCGATTACGAAATCCTGTACACAAAGATATGCGCCTTGTTGTGGTGTAAATTAAGTTCTGTTTTAATATACAGAGTGTTTATAAAAAATTCTATTGTCTCGCCATACATGTACCACAGATTATAAAAATAACCTCAAAAGATCAAGGTCTGTGAAAACAAACTACGCAACGGGAGGAAACATAGCGTGAGCAGGGCGAAGGGCGTCTTCTCGTGAATTTTCTTAACTATAGTTACAACATGCGAGATGCGTTTAAATGTTGAGCCTTACTTTTTCCTTCGCAAAGGAGACAGCCAACTAGACGGTTTGATTCACTGCTAAACATTCACATGAACAACAGCATTGAAAAAATAAATTCTCAGTTTGAGTTTGTGCTCCCAGTAATCCATCACCGTCACGCGTTAAAGTTAAAATTTGAATTTTGACGATAGCAGCATGAGTATTACAATCACAAGCAAAGAAACAATAAATTTAATTATGCCATAGTCTATCAAGAATTTCAAACAACAAAGACACATGATGTAAAATTATGCATTAGTAGTTGAAATTAATTATTACATCAACATGAGTTAATAAACATCACATCGTGGACCCAATGAATTTCCAATTCACATAAACCAAACACGCATGAAATATACGCAACAGGCTCATATCCCTTAATTTCAAAATCAAAATAATAATTTGAGAATAAATGTTTAAATTCAAGGTGTAAGGGAATATTGAAAACCTTACGGTTCCTAGTCCATATTAATTTAATTGATGATAATTTTCAAGATGGATCTATGTTTAAGATTAGTTTAACTGCCATAAAAGAACTATTATAAATCTCAAGTGTGAAGTGGACAATGTAACTACGTAAAAACATCCACAACTTCAGACATATCGCCACTAAAAAATAACTTGAGCCTGAATAAGTGAATTTCCGGCACGTGTTTCATATGAAAATTTACATTATTGTAATTAAATTGTGTTAGAACCATGAGCAGTTAAAAATTTTACATGCACTGTGAATTTAGAAAAAATAAAATAAAAATAACACGTCGTAAGGAATTCGTCAAAGTTTTCACGTTTCCGTTTATAAAATCGCTAATTAACTGTTCTTGCACTGATTACACTCGTTGAGGGGAACGGTGGCGTCGAATGCGATTCATGCAATTACAAGAAGTGCAAACATGCAATTACAAGAGGTACAAATTTTAAGACGTGTTTGTACACACAACACCCAAACAAGATGTGTGGCGTTTTAAAATTCTATAGAAATTGTAGCTTTAAAAATTACCTACAATAAAGGTTTAATCCAGTTGTTCAAATTTTTTTTATTACTAAACCATCTTGCCCCTGTTTTCCGTTTTTCATAGAACATGTATTTATTGTAATTTTTGTCATGTGTTTCCATTTTTAATTACATAAACAATAAAATACTGTATTTTTTTCAGTTCGCTTTATCAAGATCACTTATACTCTACAAATTATACCGAAATGTCATCCCTTCAGTGTAAATACCTCATGAATTTAGTGGATTCTAAACAAATTCCGGAAGACAACATTCTCGAAAGTTCCGTGGTGGACCATTTGAACGAATCAGATGCCGATCTCTTAAACCTTCTAACGACCGGAGACGACTGTTCCGACATCCTTAACAACATTGCCACGAATGAACAGTTCGAGCGACTTATGAACAGCGATTCCAATTTCGTGGACGAAATAATCGACGAAATGAAAGAAGAAACGCAAAAAGTAGAAAACACGTTCAAGTGCTATCAGTGCGGGAAGGTTTTCAAAACAAAGAAACTGTTAAAGAAGCATCTTTTTATTCACACGGGTATTCGTAAGTTCTCGTGTGAGGTCTGCGGGAAGAGTTTCAAATATAGATATGAAGTGGATGTCCACAAGAAGAGTCACAACAACCCTACTTTCCAGTGTGATATTTGTTCGAAGATGTTTATACACAAGTCGCATTTGACAACGCATCGTCGTAAGCACCTGAATGAGTTTGTCGACTTCTGTCAGGAGTGCAATATGGGTTTTGTGACGAAATTTTTGTATACGAGTCATGTTAATCTTGTACATAAGAATTTGCAACTGGTGTGCGATACTTGCGGAGCAAGACTCAGCTCGTTGTCTTCTTTGAAAGAGCACCAGTTGACTCATGATCCCAACTATGGTAACGAAAGGCATCATGTTTGTGAAATCTGTGGAAAGTCTTATCTGAGTTCGCGAAATTTAAAGGGTCATATGAAGATACATAAACAAATTCGGAGTTACGTTTGCAACATCTGTGGAAAGTCAGTTAGCAGTAAAAAGATATTGGAAACACATATCAAAATGCATACAGGACTTAAAGATTTTATTTGTAAGGTGTGCAATAAAGGGTTTGCTTCGAAAGAGTATTTGAATGTCCATACTAGGATACACACAGGCAATAAACCCTTTAGTTGTGAAACTTGTGGGAAGAGATTTACACAGAAGACTTCCCTGACTGTACACATGAGGCACCACACTGGTCAGAGACCTTACAAGTGTGAATGTGGGAAAGAATTTACCACCAAGAGCCACTTGATGACACACTATAAAGCGCACGATGTTGGTGGAGTTGACATAGATCTGATTTCGCGACCTGTATAGACGAATGCTTTTGAAATGGATATCTTTGTCTTGTAAAAATTGCGTTCCTAATAAATAATTTAAAACTAATTTTGTATTATTTGCACCAAATTCTATTTTGTGGAATCATATTCGAAAATAATTACAAAAATTTTAGGTGCGAGAACTATGAAAAGCGACAATCCAAGAAAAGTGTAGGGAAAACAAAATGTTGCACCCTTTGTTCTAAGACGTTTCCAAACAATGCTAAACTGGAGCGTCACATGCTGGTGCATTCCGATCTTCGACCGTACTCGTGTGATCTTTGCCCAAAAACCTTCAAACAAAAATATGATATAGTGATCCACAAACGTGTCCATGATAACCACTCTTCATTTCCATGCGACTTTTGTGAAAAAATATTGAAAACTAAAGGCTCCTTGATAACCCACAGGAAACGCCATTTGAAAGATTACGTTCAAGTGTGTAAAATTTGCGGCGCTGGGTTTGTCACCAACCAAGAGTATAACAACCATGTGGGTTCGAAACATGGTACTGGTGCCCATATTTGTCACATCTGTGGAAGAACTTGTTACGACAAAGCGGCTTTGCAGAGTCATATGGTCAAGCACGATGACGGATATAAAAATAACAAACTTAAATGCGAGTTTTGTAGTAAAACTTTCCTACAACAGAAGTACTTAAAGCAGCACTTCTTCCGGGTACATAAGGATGGGGGACACAAATTTATATGCGATTTGTGTGGAAAAAATGTGCATTCGAAAACTAGCTTGCGGGATCATATGATAACGCATTCGGGTTTAAAACCAGTTGAATGTAAACAATGTGGGAAAAAATTTGCTTTGAAAACTACACTGAGGGTACATATGAGGATCCACACTGGAGATCGTCCTTATGTTTGTAAAAATTGTGGAAAAGCGTTCACTCAGAAAACGGCTTTAACGACACACTTGAGGTACCACAGTGGAGAAAGACCCTACGTTTGTGATATATGTAGCAAAGGTTTTGTCAGTCGGGGCTTGTTAAATCTACACCTAAAAAATAAACACCACAAACTGGAACAAATATGCTGATAATATGCTATTTCTTGTTAATAAATTATTTTGCTTAAGTTGTGTTTTCTGTCAAAACCTTGTCCTTCTGTTAATTTTGTAAAATAGTACTAATAAAATACTTGTTTGTAGGTCTGTTAAACAATCTCTTAGTACAAACTCCAGTGGGAAGAAAATTAAAATTTCGTCTTGTACGGTGGTGAGCGTAGTTAAAATGAATAAAACTAGAGAACCCAACACATCGACAAAATTAACACCCGCTGGTACTACCGTCAAGAACGCACAATATTTTTGTTCCAAATGCAGAGAGACGTTCCATAGTTATCACGAATTAACAATCCATGACAAATCGTGTGTTAAACCTAGAGTCCCCCACGTTTGCAAATATTGCCGAAAGGACTTCAGTTCGGCCTACAGTCTAAAGCTCCACATTGCCCGTCACGAAACTGCCCCTCAGTACGCCTGCGCAAAGTGTGGCAAGGGCTTTAGTAACATCGAAGCTAAAGAATACCACGAGGACACCCTCCATACAGAATTTTTCGACGCTTGCGCAGAAGGTGGTGTTCAGTGCAAATTATGTGACGTCAAGGCGGTCAACAAAACAATGATGGACAAACACATCAAGGCCAATCACACGGTTGAGGCGCCATGTTTGTGTGACGTCTGCGGTAAAAGTTTTGACACTAGAAAAAAGTTGTTTTTGCACCAGGTGGTACACGAGACTGGAAAATCCTGGCAGTGCGAGTATTGCTCAAAGAGTTTTAAGCACAAGAATGCCCTCAACGCTCATATGAACATTCACGAAGTAAGGAGTTTTGAGTGTGACGAGTGTGGACGTACGTTTAAGAAAAAGTTCACCTTAAATTGTCATAAAAAGGAACACTTGGGGCAGTATACGTTCCAGTGCCATGTTTGCGGCAAAAATTTTGTTTGTAAGAGTTCTGCGATCCATCACATGAAGAGACATACAGAATAGTGTACATTTTTGTTAATAAATATTTTACTAAAACACAGTTATTTAGTTTTGACACAAGTTCTAGATTTATCTGATTTCTACTGTTTGATTTATTGTTGTTCGACATTTAGTTCTGTCTTTGTTGTAGGGGCACCTCACTGTTAGAGAAATTAATTTGTGGTCCCTCAATATCTATAACACCAGTGTCTACTCATACTAAAATTCGTAAACGAATTAAAAGAACAGATAGTACCGTAGTACAAATGCTTGACTTCGAAGAAGACGAAGTGTCACAGGAGGAACAAGATCCTTTGGAGACCAAACCACATCAAACTGAAGCTGTACACTGCGAAATGTGTGACGAGAGCTATCCAAACAGTGTAGCCTTTGCAGTACACTCAATCGTACACAATTCTGACAATAAGTACTCTTGTCACTTCTGTGAGTACCGCAACGCTTCCAAATACCACATCGAAATGCACATTAAAGCCCATGAAGGTACGACCAAGTACAAATGCGAAATCTGCCAGAAAGCCTTCACTGTTAGTACGCATGCCATCGAACACAAGTACTTTCACACTGGAGAAAAACCATTTCAGTGCGAAATTTGTGGCAAACACTTCATGTTCTCTTGGTTTTTGACGTCACATCGTCGCACTCAACACTGGGAGATCATGACTGGTACTCCCTTAGTGAAATATGATTGCACTATTTGTAATAAGCACTATACTTCTTCGACGGGTTTGAGAAGGCATAATATGAGCAAACATAACGCTGGAGGAGGAGATTCGTCCATGTTGTGTGATATTTGTGGCAAATGTTTGTCCAGCAAAGAAAAGTTGAAGTTCCATAGGAGGATCCATACGGGTTATAAACCATTTGTGTGCGTAATTTGTACTAAAAGTTTTTCGCGGAAGGAACAGTTGAAAGAACACGAAAGGGTGCACACTGGAGAGAAACCCTTCATTTGTAACTTTTGTGGGAAAGGGTTCACTCAAAGGTCACCCTTGAGGATTCATGAAAGAACGCACACCGGGGAACGTCCGTACATATGTAAGATTTGCGGGAAGGGATATATTTCTAAGGGTGTTATGGACACTCACATGAAGAGTTGTTCAGCAGTACATATATATTGAAGTTATTGTTATTTGTAGACAATTTATATAAATTGTTGTCAAATGTAGTTGTGTGAATAAATATTTTTATCTAGTTTCTTAAGGAGTTTTATGTATCTGTTTGCTATCTTGTTATAGGTAAGTTCGTTACACGTGAAGGAGTAATCAAACTAATTGTTGGTAGTTACAGGAATGGAGTTGTGTTTGGTTAAGTGGTGTAGTGTTCTACAGATTGAACTTCGAATTTTGTACCACATAGTGATAATAAAAAGTTGTTTCTCTTGTCTTGTTTTTAATGTTTTTTGTTACGTTTACAATGTTCTAATTAAAACTTTTTTAGGTACATTCCTGAGTTCATGAGTCCCATCGTGACAATAAAAGAAATCGAACCGCAGAAGCCCGCACGAAGAAAGCGAAAGCCCGCCGAAGTCGTCTCTTGTGATATTTGTGGCAAAACTTTTAAACAGAAAACGGGTCTTAAAGATCACCTCATTATGCACAGTAAGTGCTTTCACTGTGAAAAGTGTGGTAGTACCCATAAGCACGTCGTCGACTATGTTACCCACATGAGGATTCACAGCGATCAGATGGACTTCCTTTGTATCTTCTGTGATTTTACAACGGACAACATCGTCGAAATCGGCGAACACTTAAAAAGTCGTCATGAAGATGAACACCCGTACGCCTGTGATACATGTAATCAAAAATTTCCTATTCTTAGCTGGTACAAAGAACACGAAAATGATCACAAGAACCTCAAACCGTTCAAATGCGATCTGTGTGATAAGAGTTTTGCGTATTCTCGGTACTTGTCGGTGCATCAAGCAATCGTACATAAAGCTAATCCAGACTTGCACGAGTGTGTGGTCTGTAAGAAGCAATATCAACACAAAAACAGTTTGAAATTGCACATGAACACTCACACCGGGAACGTGTCTGTATGTGACGTCTGTGGTAAAGTTTTGTCTAGTAAAGAGAAGTTGAAGTTTCATTTGAGGACTCATACGGGTTATAAACCCTTCTGTTGTACTTATTGTGGCAAGTGCTTTACGAAGAAGCCGATTTTAGTCGAACATATTCGGATTCATACCGGGGAAAAACCGTACGTGTGTCACTATTGCATGAAAGCGTTTTCGCAAAGGTCGAGTTTGGTGATTCACATCCGGAGTCACACGGGGGAAAGACCGTACGTTTGTACAGGGTGCGGAAAAGGTTTTGTAGCCAAGGCTATGCTCAACATACACATGAAGAGTTGCAAGGGCCCGTACATGTTTTTGCATAATTTTTCGTAGTTGTACATTAGGTTTGCTACAAAACTTGGGGTGGGTCGAAATACCAAGACCATAATATATTGTCTGTTAAAAGTTAGAGAGAAATGAGACGCTGTACAATCGTTTATGAAAGTACCATAAGTTTCGTATTGTTAACTTGTAGAAACGAACTTGAAATATTTTGATGTTCGTTTCGTGTTGTTTTCCTCCAGGGGGTTATTCTCATGCTTTCACGTTTTTATGTCAAGATAGGGAGATTTAAATACAACGACGACGTTGATTTTTTTAGTTTGTTCAACTGGTTTTGAAGACTTGTTTCAGTGAAGACTTGCATACACCAATCTTTTAGTGTGTCTTTTTTTTTATTTAAAAATCATTCACGTTTGCACGTTGTTTGTAGAACATGTCTGGAAAGTAGTAAATTGTGGAGAAACTGTCAGACTTTGTGTTTTTTTAAACATTACGAAAGTATTATAAGACATTCCATGTTAATCAGCGGCCAACAAAATGCAAGTGTCTTGAAAAGGTTTCCGCAATTTGCTGCAATCAACAAACAAGTTGATTTTTCGTTGATATGAAGGTTCCTTTGTGAATGTTTTTTATTTGATTAATTGCAAATAAGGAATGAGAATAATTTCAAAATTACAATGTATGAAATTTTTGAAAAACTAATTTCTGATGTATGTAGTTTGGAAGTGTCGTGGTTTTTATTCATGGGTTTAAATAAATTAATTATTAATGTAATTGTTGTGTATACATTTCTATTATTATTTTTAGGTCAACCATCATTGTTATATGTATTATACCAAATAAAACTGTCAGTACCAATATTTTGTTGTATTATTAATACGGAATCTTTAAGATTTACTAAAAATGGTTATTTATTTCTTGTGAAACATGTGTGACACTTTGGCACTACCCTAAAGTACTCATTTTAAACAAAATTAAACCCAATATCTAGAGGATGCTAGGGTCAACCATTTCAGGAGTTCATTAAAAGATATTGACGTACTATTTTTAAAAACAGTGTACTTTTCGTAATTACACGTATATCAATAAAAATTAAATTTCTTTTCAGAGGAAATTCCCGGATTGATTTCTTTTTCTCTATAGGTAAATGCTACCACGTAAGAAAGAGGTAAATAAAAATAACTATTTCAGAGGATATGAAGTATATGTGTATACTTAGATATACAATATGTATGTATACAGGGTGAATCACTAAACGCACATCTCGATATCTCATTAATTAGTATTGAAAATACAAAAAAAGTCAAGGACTCAAGTTGTTCTGTTCTTTGTCGACTCTACACTAAAATTATTTTTTACTATATAGAGTATTCTGTTGTTAAGGCGCTGTACATAACATAGTTTGCCAAATTATGTATTTTGTACATATTCTAATTGATTTTTTTAGGTTTTATAACCACAGTTTATTTTTGAAATTTCAATTTTCTTCAGTTTTTTTTAATTGTGTGCCAAGTGATAGAATGAAGAAAATCTTCACGTTTTTTTGTTTTGAAACCGTTGTTTTCTCCATGATTTAGCAAATAAAATGAAATAAAGTTTATTCCCCTGAAGATGTTCATTAAACAAAACTAGTTGGAAAGCTTTATTTCATTTAGTAAAATCATGGAGAACAAAGCGGCTCCAAACAAAAACCTTGATAACGCCATTTTTTTTAGCCATGGAAGTATTTACAAAAAAAAAAATGTTTTGTTTTTGTCGTCTTTTTTTGGTGGGTACTTTCTATATTTAATGTTGATAGTTATTACAATTTTTTAGGTTTTATAAGAGACACACCGACGTATTGATAGAAAGTTGCAATATGTTTAGAATTTTTTATAAGCACTCTGTATATTAAAATTTGATTTATTGGTGGCACAACAAACTGCGCATCTGTGTTTATTTCTTCATGAAATATTAGAACATAAGTCCTAAAATAGCATGATTCTGATTTTTTTCGTGAGCCCTTGCATAGTTAAAGAATTCAAGAAATTTGGAATAACGTGACAACGTCGCAATAGGAATTTCAAAAATAGGCTATAATTATGAAACCTAGGAGGAGGCTAATGACAATTTTTAAACGTATATACTACGTAAAAAAACTAGATTGTGTGCTACGCCTCAACAATAAAACACTTTTTTCTCATTAATTAATTTTTAGAAGTATAGTCTTTGCCATTTCTATTGAAACATCATTTGTTAATCGTAAATTTGTCAACGTTCATATTTAGACAATTTTCAAACTAAAAGCCGTTGTCAATCAACCGAAAGCTGTTACCAATTGCTAAATTTTAAGCAAAATCAACAGGTGATGTTTCAATAAAAATGGCAAAGACAGTACAAGAAAAAAATTGTAGTGTTAAGTAGCATACAATAGAATCATTTTTAATTACACAATGTTCTGTTTTTTAGGAGTTAGTAATAGACAACTTGTTTTTTTCTTTTTTTTTTAATAGAATACCCTATATATTTTAACTGTATACTTGGACTGTATGACTATAGTTCATATTTGGAATACTGATGCGACGTTGCCACATTATTCCAACTTTCGTGAAAGTTTTATCTCAATGTCAGAATTCACAAAAAAACTACAATAGGGGGTTATCTTTCGTAGCTGAATTGTAATATTTTTTCGGATGATAAACAGAGGTAAGTGCTTTGTTGCGGTATCAATTTAATTTAGTACTAATATACAAAGTGTTTAAAAAACAGAAACAGTTTTCAAATATCACTGTGTCGTTTTCTTAAATAGAACACCGATTTTTGATTTATTCACCTTATTTTGTCTTTTACTGTCTTTCTTTCGATAGATTTTTCATTTTTTTAAGTGAAAGATCGCAGAATCTATCAACTTTAGATATCAAAATCTTCCACAAAAAAAAAAGGAAGAGAATGCAAGTATCCATATTTGAAAATTTCACTAATTTAGAATACATTCTGTATATTGAAACTCAATTTTATTTATGCCACAGCAAATCACGCACCTTGCTTTAACTCTCCACAAAATATTGTAAGACATTTAAAAAATAGCTCTATTGCGATTTTTTGTGAACCTTTGTATTACTAAAAAATCTCAAAAAAAATTAAATAACGTGGCAATGTCTCATTCGAATTGCAAAAATAGACTCTGTTTATAGTGTGTAGTAAGTGTCAAACGAGAATATGTAAAAATATCCATGCTGTTCCAGTTGAAACGACTAAGTTGTGTGTTATGCTTAACACTTGATATTCTAATATAGTTGGTTAGTTTATGATACCTCGAGTGGAAGGTCGGGAAGTGGGTACATATTTTAAGAGAGTCCATTTGACTAATGGCCCTATTAAGTTTTCTTGACGTCTTTTGGCTCCTAGAATATGAAAAAGTAGGACTTCCATTTTCGTCTACCTGACTAATTTTCGTATTTGTTGTTCTTTTAAATCTATGTTGTTTTTTTGTGCTCTCATTACTACATTTTGACTTAAGAACACAGCATTTTAAACAATTAATGACACTTGGAACGCCGTAAAGAAGACTCATTTTATGGAACAAACATTGAACTTTGAAACTTACCTACAATGGTGAGCTAATAGCACTTAGTAGTGTTATTTCCTTTAACGTATTATTAAAATCAATATTATTTCAGATATTTTTTTGATTTACCCATGTTAGAAATAGACCGCATAACATGTTTTTATTTTAGGTAACTTGAATTTTGAATTGGTTTTATTGTAGGGATTAAGGTGAGTAATATATTTGTAGTAGATATAATATGCAGCCTTGATTGAATATGTTGTCTAGAAATTGTAATAAAAGAGCAAATATCTTACAGTGTTTTTCTAATTTCTTAATATAAGTTTCTAACCTAAGATAACTTGTCCCATCCATGTTCTAATTGTTTTTATTTTTCAGATTCTTTCTGGAGCAGATGTTGAAATGTAAATTACCAGAAGTAGATGTAATACCAGTTAATCAACAATTGCACTTCCAACCCACCAAAGCAAAATATAAACAAACCACCTACAAGAACCCTTTCGTGTACACAAACCTCAAACCTAAGAATCGCAAACTTAAGAAAAACACGCCCAAAGAAAACAAAAGCATCAAATGGGCTTGCATGATCTGCTCCGACGTCAAAGAAGACAAACAATCCCTAATCGAACATTACGAGTTTCACAAAAATGAAACCGAAAGTCTAGGACTAGGTGACCACTCCAGTGGTGACTACTTTCTATGTCCAGTCTGTCTAACCGATTTTACTTCATTAAAAAGTTACGAAAAGCACGTAGAAAATCAACACGGTGAGAAACACTTCGCTTGCGATGAATGCAACAAGTTTTTCAAAAACTCCTATCAATTGTGTGTCCACAACTTCAACGTGCACGCTAGTGATGAAATTTATAGATGTGTCCACTGCAACTTCACCACTAAACACTTGAAGTCTTTGCGACCGCACCTAAAAGCGAAACACGAAGACGAGTTTAAGTTTAGATGTGATATATGTAATCGTGGATTTGCTTCAGCTACTTGGTACGAAGAGCACAAAAACTTCCACACTGGTGCTATGCCCTTTGAGTGTGAAATTTGCTTTAAGAGTTTTCCCTACACGAGATATCTTATCGCTCACAAGAAAACTATGCATCCAGACGTACAGTCGGTGATTCCAGCTACCCATGAGTGTGAAATTTGTCATAAGAGGTTCGCTCATAAGAAGAGTCTTGTTTTGCACATCAGGGGACACACTGGAGAAAACACAGTTCTGTGCGAAATGTGTGGCAAGAGTTTGTCTAGTTCTGAGCACTTGAAACAGCACATAAGGATCCATACTGGGTACAAACCCCACATTTGTTCCGTCTGTGGGAAAGGGTTTGCGAAAAAGTGTAATCTCACACTGCACGAGAGGGTACATAGTGGAGAAAAACCGTATTGTTGCATGACTTGCGGAAAGTGTTTTTCACAAAGATCGACACTTGTCATTCACCAAAGATATCATACTGGAGAGAGGCCTTACGTGTGTCACCTATGTAATAGGGGGTTTGTTGCCAAAGGACTTCTGGGAGTACATTTAAAAACGTGTCCGGGTATTTCTGTAGACTAAGTTGGATTGTTATTTTCATATTGTTGTTAATAAAGTTTAGACCAAAGTCTGTTTTTACATAGAACTGTAGTTTCTCAGATACAATTATATCGTTGTCTTCACCTTCTACTTTAATGTAGGTATAAGTTATGTAAAAAATTTCGCTGACTTTTAATTTTGTAGGTCACATTGGGACGAATTAGTCAACGTTAAGAATGAAACACCATGGGCTTGTTCCCTATGCGGAAACTACTACTCTTCTAAAAGAAGTCTTCGAAGCCATATAAACTGGCACGGTCGTACCAAGAAATCACATACGATTAAACCCAGAGAACTCACTACTATAACCCTTGAAGATTCCAGCAGTGAGTCACAAAACTCTACCGAAAGCGGCAGCGTCTACTCACCTGACATTTTCGACGAATTAAGTGACGACGATTCCAAAAAACCCAAAGTCAAAAAGGGACCGAAACGTGTTTTGTGTGAAATCTGCGGCAACGATTTTTCGTCGAAAGATCATTTGCGCTTGCACATGAGAATTCATACCAACACTAGGCCTTTTGTTTGCACCATGTGTGGAAAAAGTTTTCGTCGTCAATGTGGTCTTCGAGAACACGAGAGGATTCATACGGGCGAAAGACCGTACCAGTGCGATGTATGTGGCAAATGTTTCACACAAAGAACACCTTTGGTGGTACATAAGAGAGGTCACAGTGGTGAGAAACCGTTTGAATGTTATTTGTGCAACAAGAAATTTGTTTCTAAAGGGCAGGTAAGGATTCATATGAAGAATACTCATGGTGAACCATGGAAATGACGTTCCATTTGTTTGAATTTGTAGTTGAGTTTTTTTGAAAATAAAGAGTTGTTTATTTTGTTATTATTTGAGAGATAAATAATTTCAGTCTTGCGAAGTTATACGTTAACACGGTTGTGTTTTTAAATGTTTGCAGTTTTTTCGGGTTGCCAGGTAGGTGATTTTCTGTAAAATGATGTAAAACGTGTTTTAGGAAACTTTTTTCAATTTCAATGTTTCTTTGGAGTTTTCAGACGTTATTCTTTTTCAGGTTGTGTTAATATATCGGGTGATTTTGTAAATTTTTGCTTGAGGTGGCCACGAGGGTTACGTCAGTCGTTCCATCCTCAGTACTGACGTACACGTCATGGCCAACTACAGCAGAAATTGAAAAAATTAAGGAAGAATCGAATCCATCAGATGATTTAAGAATACGAAAACATAGGTCTCTCGTTTCCGTCTGTCTGCATCAATTTTTATTAGATAGATAAACTTCTAAACTACAGCACCGATTGTTGTCAAATTTTGTACGTATATTAGGAATATTGTGTAGATGGTAAAACGCTAACCAAAATTTGTCTGATCATCCTCACCAAGGATGATATGACGTCATCCTCAACTTTTATTATAGTAAATGTTATTTAAATTTTATAAAATAACATATTCCTCCACTTGTAGTTTATGAATTCGTGTTGAGTTTTTACTCTAGGCGTCCAGATTTTTGTAAAAAAAAAAAAAAATCAAAATCATATAACAACATTTTACAATTTAGCTTTGAAATAACAAAACCGAATGCTCTGAAACCTTGCAAACGTTTTAAGGTTATCGGAAACAACATGGTAAATACGTTTGGCGTAATGAATTTTTTGTACATTACCTATTTCTTAAAATCAAAATCTCAATTATTAATGGACATTTTGGAACGCGATTTTCAGCAGTGTTTTCAACTTATAAAACTCTATAAATTTTAGAGAAAACGTTGTCGACTTTTTTGTCGGGAATGAGATATAAGAAATGAGAGAGAATAGAAGGTTCGTCGAGACAAACTCTTTTCACTGTATCTTATTTCCGATGGATAAAGTCGACAATACACCAACCTTTTCCATAAAATTAATAGAGTTTTGTAAGGTGAAAACAGTAGTAAAAACCGCGTTCCAAAATTTCCATTAATAATTGCGATTTTGATTTTTAAAGATAGATGATGTAAAAATTTCATCAAATTAAAAAAAAAGATGATAGTTTTTACTTCCCGAGCGTAAGCAAAGGAAGTATTGTAATCGAGTCCGTCGGCCGACTCTCTACTTTTACGTTTTCTCGATCTTTCATGACCCCTAGAAGACGAAGAATTAGGTCTCCCATTTCCGTCTGTCTGTCCGTCTGTCCGTCCGTCTGTCCGTCTGTTGTCCCGGATTTTTATTAGACAGATAATCTCCGAAAGTACTCGACCGATTGTTGTGAAATTTTGTACTTATATTAAGAATATCATGTAGATGGTAAAACGCTAACCAAAATTTGTCTAATCATCCCCACCACTAATGCGATGACGTCACTTCAAAATTGTACATAGTAAATGGGTTTTCAATTGTATAAAATAACATAGTCCTACACATGTAGTTTACAACTCTGAATCGACTTTTCACCCGAAACGTCCAGATTTTTGGAAAAAAAATCAAAATTATAAAACAACATTTTGAAATTTAATTTTTAATCTGCTAACCAGAATGCTTTGAAATGTTGCAGATGTTTTAAGGCTATAAAGAGCATCATAAATCTTTAGTCAAAAAATATTTGCTTATCCCCTCCAAAAACTTGATGACGTCAGCTCAAAAGTTTGTGGAATAAATCATATCTAAAATGTACAAAATATGATGAGTCTGTACTTGTGATCTATCACTCCATTCATATTTTTTGGATTTGCATATACAGGGTGACTCAAAAAAATTAATGAATGCGTAAATATATTTTATTGATTTAATCAGGAACTACAAAACCGAATGCTCTGAAATCTTGCAGATGTTTTAAGGTCATAAAGAGCATAATAAATGTTTAGTCAAAATATATTTGCTTATCCCCTCCAAAAACTTGATGACGTCAGCTTGAAAGTTTGCCGAATAAATCATATCTAAAATGTACAAAATATGATGAGCCTGTACTTGTCATTTATCACTCCATTCATATTTTTTGGATTTGCATATACAGAGTGACTAAAAAAAATTAATGAATGCGTAAATATATTTTATTGATTTAATCAGGAACTACAAAACGGAATGCTCTGGCATCTTGCAGATGTCTTAAGGTTATAAAGAGCATAATAAATGTTTAGTCAAAATATATTTGCTTATCCCCTCCAAAAACTTGATGACGTCAGCTCGAAAATTTGCCGAATAAATCATATCTAAAATGTACAAAATATGATCAGTCTGTACTTGTGATCTATCACTCCATTCATATTTTTTGGATTTGCATATACAGGGTGATTCAAGAAAATAAATGAAAGCGTAAATTTATTTTACTGATTTACTCAGGAACTACAAAACCGAATGCTTCGAAATCTTGAAGATATTTTAAAATTATCATAAGCATGGTAAATTTTTGATCAAAACGTATTTGGTCGTCCCCCCTAAAAAATTTATGATGTCACCACAAAATTTTGCTGAAAAAATCCTATCTAAAATGTACAAAATATGGTGAGTCTCTTCTTGTGATTTATCATTCCATTAAAATTTTTTCGATTTGCATATACAGGGTGACTCAAAAAAATTAATGAATGCGTAAATTTATTTTATTGATTTAATCAGGAACTACAAAACCGAATGCTTTGAAATCTTGCAGATGTTTTAAGGTTATAAAGAGCATAATAAATTTTTAGTCAAAATATATTTGGTTATCTTCTACAAAAAACTGATGACGTCAGCTCAAAAGTTTGCCGAATAAATCGTATCTAAAATGTACAAAATATGATGAGTCTGTACTTGTGATTTATCATTCCAATCATATTTTTGGATTTGCATATGCAGGGTGACTCAAAAAAATTAATGAAAGCGTGAATTTATTTTATCGATTTAATCAGGAATTAGAAAACCGAATGCTTTGAAATCTTGGGAATATTTTAAAGTTATTATAAGCATGGTAAACTTTTGTTCAAAATGTATTTGTTCATCCCTCCTAAAAAAATTGATGACGTCACCCTCAAATTTTGCTGAATAAATCCTATCTAAAATGCAAAAAATATGATGAGTTTGTACTTGTGATTTATCATTCCATTCATATTTTTTAGATTTTCTTAAGAGGTGGTTCAAAAAAATTAATGAAGTCAATTTATTTTATTGATTAAATTAAAGGCAACACTTATTATTAGTATTACACCCCAACCAACCCAATTTGGTAGACACAAAATTTGTTAAAGGAAAAACTCGGTTGAAACATAAGGGTAGCACGCTTATTTATATCGACTTTAACATTACAGACCTGCATTTGTTTTATGCGCTCACTTGGTTCCGCGAATGTGAAATAGACATGTTTATAATCAACCAATTGTGAATTTCACCGTCAAGAATTAAAATAAAACCCAATGTTTTATATAATAAGCGGAAGTCGAAGCAATAAAACCGATGGTCGTTTTGTTTACAGTTTCTCTGTTTGACTCTCACGTATGCTGTTACGCCTGTCATCTTAAATTAAGAATGTTTATACATACACAGTTTCGTGTAATATTTAATGGGGTTTCAGGATTTAGCTCTTGTCTGAAGACTGGCACCAAACAAAAACCAGGAAATGTTCACGTAAGTTATTTTTCGATTTTATATATAGAATATAATATAGAATCATGTCCGCAATGACTCGTTGCACAACACAGAAGTCCGACGAATTAAAACATAGATTAGCTAATACGTTGCTAGAATGTACTGTTATTTAACTATACGAATTACCATGTGGTAATTTTCGTTTTTCACTTAAATTTAAATTTTTTTCTTTGCGGATAGAAACTAGGTGGATTTGCAACAGGTATCTGACACATTAGATAGATGAATTTTGATGAAAATTTAAAACTATGTTAATTTTTAATATATAGATGCATTCTGCATTATTTGTATACCGTGTGTTATATAGCACGTACAAATTTGCCTATATTTTTCTTATATAACTACAAGATAAAGTTATCATCACAGTGTTAACTTTTAACTTAAGTATTACATAACACTGCAGTGCTTAAGTAATGGTATACTCCCGGAGTAAGATTTTAAAAATAATAATAATTTTAGTCCTAAAAAGTCCATATTTCATTGCACGATTCTGGAAAAAGGGTAGTAGTTTTCGAAGAATTGAGGACGAATTTTCGTAGATGATCGATGGAAGGTGTCGGAATTTTCAAGAGGGGAGGTACCGAAAATTTGAATTTTGATAAATTGCCTAAAAACCCACAAAAAATTTTACGTATAGATCTCGACGCACTGATTCGAAAAATATAGTGTGTTTGTGTGTGCGGAATAAAATTTTGGATACATTCGCTTCAAAAATTTTTTTTAATTTTAAAAATTCCATTTTTCATTGGACGATTCTAGAAAAATGGTGGGGAGTTTTCGAAGAAGTGAAGTCGAATCTAAAAAAAATGCTGTTTAGGTAATTCTCGAAAGTGGTCGAGAAAAGGTCGACATTTTCGAAAAGGGGATTATCGAAAAATCGAAAACGTTGCCTAAAAATCCACAACGTGCTAATTTGAAAAATATAGCGTATTTGTGGTTCAGGCGTAAAATTTTAGAATTATTGCCTTTGAAAATATATTTTTTTTTAAATTCAAAATTTGCCGCATTTTTTTGGGCAGTTCTTGAAAAATGGTAGGAGTTTTCGAAGAAATAAGGCCGAAAGAAATTTCTTTAGGTTGGTAATTTTCGAAGGTGGGCGAAAACATTTTCATATTCGTTCACAATTCATTGACAAATTAAGGGTGGCGTCTGGTTCGGTTTCGCCCAATACTAAATACATTGAAAACATCGTCGTAGTTTCCGGAATTGTCTTTTTAAAATACTGAAATCTCCAACCAAGTCAGAATCTAAGTAAACCTGCATTCTGCTGCCGCATCACAGCTCGTTTAATGCCGATTTTTCGTTTCAATAGATTTTGACTTTTCGCGAGTTATTTACCTCAGTCGTGGATTTTTTAATATTATAAATGGTATCAAAAGAAAGCTGACACTTTTCCCCAGGGGACCTCCTATCTCAGAATGCAAAAAACTTCAGCACTTCGTCAAAAAATGTATCAATGTGCCGGGTAAAATGTGATGTAAAAGTTGTTCAACTTTATAATTTTTTTTTGCAAAAACTGCATACTAGATATGAATATAAATATGGAGGTCCCCTGGACTGAAGTTTGTTAATTCGAAATATAATTTTTTTAAAGCGATATTTTTAAAATGCAACTCCGGAAACCGGGACGATGTTTTCAATGTATTTAGTATAGGGCTAAACCGAATCAGACGCCAGCCTTAAGTCATGCACTATAACACTCTTAAATTGCAACAAATAATATTGTTATAATTTTCTTACATAACGGCAATATAACATTACGGTGATACAACATTGTTTTGTAACGTCATGCAAACCTTGTTAATTTTACTAGGTAACATAAACATAAAAATAAAGTAGCTACAACATATAATTTTGTTAGATTTTTGTTATATATTTAATTATTATAGTTTATGTTGCCTGGGATACTAAAATACAGGACATTGTATTTTTGTATAAAAGTGTATCTACTTTTATGTTTTCTCGACCTATCATGATCCCTAGAGTACGAAGAAATAGGTCTTCCGTTTCCATCTGTCTGCCTGTCTGCCGTCGGTCCGGATTTTTTTAGAGACATAATCTTCGAAAGTACTGGGCCGATTGTTCTCAAATTTTGTATTTATATTAGGAATATCATGGTAGATGGTAAAACGCTAATAATTCCCACCAACAACGTGATGACATCCCCTCAAAATTTTCTCCAATAAATATAACTTGAATTTCATAAAATATTGTTACTCCCACACTTGTATTTTATGAATCCTCCTGCTTCTGCGTATTATTATTATAATTATTGTTTTTTTTTTCGCCACATAATACATGACTGCGCAAGCGTGGCTAGTGGCTCAGTGGAGGTGGAGTGTGAATTGCAATCGGAAGTCTCGGGTACGAATCCCAGCACTTCCAACTTTTTTTGCCCGTCAAATCAAAAACAGCAGTTCCACAATAATAATAATGTGACAATAAGATACTGTTATTGTATTGGTATTACACTGAAGTCTCAGAATCAAATTTTATAATTTTTCAAAAAAATGGGATTTATTGGTGTCCACCTCAGAATTTTTTTTCTAATTCACCCTGTGTATAAAATAACAAATTTTTTAAAATAAATTTATTATATTGTGTGCAGCAAGTATATAAGGAGAGTAAATAAAATAACTACTCAAGAATTTTACATGAAATCCTGAAAGAGATAATAAAAATGAGTAAACTCCTTGTTATTATATCTTTAAAATAGTTTTCTTTGAATCTTCTCAAGACTACGATTTTTGTCCTTGAATTTTTAAGAAGATTAAAGATTGCGATTTTTTTGTGTTTTCAGGTATAACAAACTATTCTTCCTTCTGAAATAAACGAGTCTACGTAAAAGATACTTCGGTCTTGCAAATTTTATCCCAAATTCTTTGTCCCAGAGGAATTTGTAGATAGTTTATCCAGTTGTCTTTTTGTTATTGTACTGAAATTGGGCCCAGATTTTTTAAAAGAAAACGTTTGTTGAATCTAAATTGCTTTTTCTTTGAATGACTCTATTACTTAAATACATATAGCACGAAAACTTGATTTTGCAATTAGGCTCCGCCCCTAGGTCTGCCAACGAATGAAAACTTCATTACTATTTAGATCAGGACAGGAATGGGTGGAGCTTAATCTTTGGTTTTAATTTTTTCTTAATATATTTACATAGTATTCTTTGAATAATGCGATACCCAAAAACATGTCTTACATGGTAATTTCTTGTAGAGTAATTATAAGAATTTTGTAATTAAATTCCGCTCCTTTGGCTCTCGACGATTAAAAACAAATCATCACAAGTGAGATAGGGCGGGTGGGCCGGGCTTATATTTTACCTTTTTTCTTAATATACGTAGTCGTCTTTTCAAAACACGAAACTTTAAACATGTTTAAAATGGTAAATACTTGTGGATAAATATGGATCTTGCAATTAAGCCCCGCCTCTCGATGTGACAACGAATGAAAAATTCATCACAATGGAGAATTGAGATCGGGGTGGGTATGGCTTTAGTTTTATTTTTTTCTTAATATTCATAGCATTCTTTGAACAACACGATACTCAAAAACATGTTTTTAATTTCGCGTAGACAAATAAGGTTTTGCACTTAAGCTCTGCCCCTAGGCGTACGACGAATAAAAACAAATCATCACAATTGAGATAGCGCGAGTAGGTGGGGCTACATTTTGCCTTTTTTCTTAATAACAAGAGAGATAAAACATGTTTTAAAATGATAAATTTTTCTAGGAAAATATCGATTTTGCAATTAGGCTCCGCCTCTCGGTCTGACACCCAATGAAAAATTCATCACAATTGAGCTTGGGATGGACATAGGTGGGGTTTAATTTTTGGCTTATTTTTTTCTAAATATTCTTGTATTTATATTTTGCCTTTTTTTTCTTAATATATATAGCATATTTTCACAACAAGAAACTTAAAACATGGTTAAAATGGTACATTTTTGCAAGGAAATATGGATTTTGCCATTATGGGGCGGAGCCTAATTGCAAAATCGATATTTCCTTATACAAATTTTTCTTTTTATACATGTTTTAAGTTTCATGTTGTGAAGACAAGTCTACACGTATTAAAACAAAAAGGCAAAAAAAATGTAATCAACGAAGACGACGGGTAATATATTACCCTACCGATTTTACATACAAGATACAGTTATGGCTTTTCTACCAGCCAACTTTTGTAAATGTAAACAGGCATTTAATAGACAGAAATCGGTAAACATGTTTATTTGATGTTGTTCAAGTGTAACAACTTTCGGTATCCACAGAAAGGTGTCTGCTCGTACAAATTTAAAAATATTACTAGTATTAGCCTTTCAGGATATTTGTAGACCAAAGTTAGTTAAACTGGAACACAGAAAGATATTTTAAACACTACAGCTGTGACCGTTGTTACTAGTTCTGCATGTTATTTTACACAACTTCTAAAAAACTCTATCTTCTTCTGAAAATTTTATCGTGACTTTTATTTCACTAAACTTGGATTTCACTGGAAATTTTTCAGTTACTGATAATTTTTTAGCACTGCCAACAGAAAGTAAGTAGGGCCTCCTCAAAATGTTAAAAAACACGTAAAAAATATGCTTACGTATAACACAAACAGATTAAAGATGACTTACTGTTGTAAATGGTATTAAAGACAAGTCAACAAATTTCCCCGCCGTAACTACAACAGACCGTTTTGACCTTTCCATAACGGTTAACAGCGCTTTTTGATTTTTGACATCATATTTGTACCATTCAACCATATATACTGATTTCTATAAAAATCCGAACACCTCGCAGGAGTTGAGCCATTTTGTTCATATTATCGGATCCGATATGGGGACAGTCATGCAAGAAATGATTAAAATTTCAACAAAAACCATTAACGTTATGTTACCCTTTTTATCTTTTGAAACCAACGTTTCGTCTAGCAGAATTTTGCTTTGCTAGTTGATTTGCGTGAGTTGTATAGAAAATTTTAGGGCTATCGCGTAGAAAACAAAGTGAAAAATGCCAAGACGTCGTGAGTCGGTTCATTTTCATCAACTGAGTGAGTTTGAAAAAGGCCGTATAGGCCGCAGTCTTTCAACGGTGTTACAATGTTGGAGGAGGTCATCTACGAATTGCTGCCCTACGAGACAGACGTTCTGCCACTCGCGCAACTGCAAACGATTGGATGGGTGCGTTGAAGTTCTCCCCTGGCCTGCTCGTTCATCAGATTTGTCACCAATCGAAGATGTGTGGGATATCGTGGGCACACGTCTAGCTGCTAACTTGAGTACGTTTAAAAACGTGTCCGCATATTTCTGTACACTAAGTTGGATTGTTATTTTCATATTATTGTTAATAAAGTTTAGACCAAAGTCAGTTTTTACCTAGAACGTGTAGTTTCTCAGATACAATTACATATATCTATGTGTCTTCACTCTGTACTTTAATGTAGGTAGGTATAAGTTATGTAAAAAATTCCGCTGACTTTTAATTTTGTAGGTCACGTTGGGACGAATTAGTCAAAGTTAAGAGTGAAACGCCATGGCATTGTTCCAAATGCGGAAAATACTACCCTTCTAAAAGAAGTCTTCGAAGCCATAGAAGCTGGCACACTCGTAACAAGAACTCACACGATAAACGCACCGCTACCCTGGAAGATTCTAGTAGCGAGTCACAAAACTCCAGCGAAAGCGACAGCGTCTACTCACCTGATACTTTCGACGAATTCAGTGACGACGATTCCAAAAAACCCAAAGTCAAAAAAGTAGCGAAACGTGTTTTGTGTGAAATTTGCGGCAAGGAATTTTCGTCAAAAGATAATTTGCGTTTACACATGAGAATTCATACCAACAGTAGGCCTTTTGTTTGCTTTATGTGTGGAAAAAGTTTTCGTCGTCAGGTTGTTCTTCGAGATCACGAGAGGATTCATACGGGCGAAAAACCGTACCAGTGTGATGTATGTGGCAAATGCTTTACACAAAGAACACCTTTAGTGGTACATAAGAGAGGGCATAGTGGTGAGAAACCGTTTGAGTGTCATTTGTGCAACAAGAAGTTTGTTTCTAAAGGGCAGGTAAGGATTCATATGAAAAGTACTCATGGTGAGCCATGGAAATGACGTTCTGTTTATTTGAATTTGTATTTGAGTTTTTTTGATAATAAAGAGATGCTTATTTTGTTATTACTTGAGAGATAGATGATTTCAGTATTATGAAGTTATATGTATAGTATATACGGTTGTGTTTTTGTGATTTGGATTGATGTAAAACGTATTTTAGGAAACTGTAGTTTTTTTATTTCAATGTTTTGTTAGAGGTTTCAGATGTTCTCTCTCAGTGTTGTGTTAATATTTCAGGTGATTTTCTAAATTTCTGCTTTGGTAGGCCAAATGGCTTACGTCAGCCGTTTTAATTTCACGGTATTAACTAATATATTATTGTATATAGAAATTGATCTACAATAGTCCAGTTTACTTCCCGAGCGTAAGCTAAGAAAGAATTGTGCTTCGAATCCATGGGATGCTCGCTTATTTTATATTTTCTTAGTATAGTTTTGTAAGCTGAAAACGGCGTAGTAAACTGTTTTTTTTTTTCAACTCCCCCCCCCCATAAAGTCAAAGTATGGACACGTTTAATTACAAATTTAATACAATATTTATCTATTATTATTAGTATTACACTGCACCTATTCAAACTGATAAACGCGTCCTTGCAAAAATGTTGATGACATCATCACCAAATTTTGAAAAGGATTCATTTGGAACATACACGCAACACTCTTCTTTACATTTACATATCTTTATTTTAAATTATAGGAGTTGTCATAAAACAAATCGCAAAATCAAATTTTGTAATCTTTCCAAAAAGTTCGATATGTCTTGTTGTAGGTACTTTAGAGGACAGTGAAGTTCAATAACCTTCGATCAACTTTTTATTTAATTTTTGAATTGTTAAGGTAGCAGTTTCGTATAATATTGAAAAAGGTTTAAGGATTTAGTTACCGTCTGAAGACTAATACTCATTAGTTTGAGGTAAGTTGTGGTACAGTAATGATGTAATATCACCAAAAACTGAATACAAAATATATATAAGTTGGTATCATTAGAACGTTTAAAAATATCTCGACTACATTTCTATGCATCTTGTATAGTTTTGAAAATTTCATTCTACCTTATAAAATTTTATTGGCAATAACGAGTCGGATAGTAGTACAATAGCAAGAGATATTTACAACTTAAAGTTGTCGCATGCCGGTAATCCACAGATGTTAGAAAGCAGAATAATCCGGCTGCGGACGGGGACCATCGTTATTCACGAACGAAAATGACCATTATTTTATGAGTATCTACAACTACCTGGTAAATGTTCTCCGACAAATTCGGGTGAACTGGTGTGAACCATAAATATTTCTTACCGTTGTATGTACTACTGCTCGTCTCGTTATTGTCAATAAAATTTTGTAGGGTAGAAAGAAATTTCCAAAACTATACTTTCCACACGACTGAATGCCTACAGATGACCGCAAACTAGGAATAGGTTAGACTATTTTAATGTATTAGCTCATTTCAAAGTGTATATACCTAAGTATTTTACACTTTATCATTCACAAGTATATCCATTAAATTAGCTGCAGGAGCGAATTAAAACCCGTTCGCACCCCCCACACTATTCTGTAATAGCCAATCACAGCGCTAAGCGTCGCCATAACTTTTTTCTCATTAGAAAGCGGCCATTGTAACTATTGGAGTTTATTGAAATTAGCTTTCTAATGACATACAGTGGCGGCCTCAGTAACACCTCTTGAAAGGATTTTTTCAATAAATTTAGTTGGGTGCCTTTATCAATATGTAAAGGGATAATATATTACGGAGACTGACTCCAGGTAGCTAAGATTATTTTAAAGCTGTTATTTTTCGTAGACCAATAAAAATGTATAACATAATTAAATAATAAAAATTCTTCTCTGGAAAATATCTCCTAGTGGATTTGGCTTATACCGCGAAAGAATGAGTAACTTGAAAGCAATGGCGGCTCGTGACCTTTTGAAATGGGGGGACACAATTTGATTGATGAGTTAAATATGAACATATAAACAGGTTGTTATTACCAATTAGTAGACGAAATTGTGTGACGGAAATAAATACAAAAATATATTCAATAAAAGTAAAAAAGGATTTCTCCACATACCTTTTTGCATTCGGTTAAAATTTTACGTTCATGGCATCTAAAACTTCATTTTGAACAGTTTTAGGCGTTTCTTTAAAGAGCGTTGCTTCTTTCAAATGATTGATAAAGCAGAGTCCAACTCAGCTGTAAAATCAATCAGACCTCGAAATATACCTGGATTTTGTGATTCCCTACTTTCGTCATGTCCAAGTAAAGCAAGTACAAACACTCTACAAAATTGTATGCACATTATCAATCGGCGTAATATATGGGGATTTTTGTCGACCCTTGCGTTATGTGCCCGAATATTATTAATATAGGCGGTGTGTAGTTGTTTCCGAATCTCTGTATTACCGAGAAGATTATACAAGAATATTTACTTATCATATGTGGTTGCGCAGAATGAAAATTAAAATCCGCAATAGTAACTTAATCCTGCACAGCACGGTTAGAATGGGTCCGCAGTCCAGTTGTGAGGACGTGTGTTTTCCATGGCAGCGGTGTAAACAAAACATCTAAATCAGCCATGATTCTCGGTGTCTCTGTCCGGCTTTTATCAGCATTTCATTAGAAATAACATATCATATATCCAAGACACGTCTTTAGATGTATGTGGATGTAAGTTTTGATACATTTTATACAAGTGGAGAGAGAAAAAAATAGTTTTGGTAATTATGACACAAATTTCCGGATAATTTTTTAAATACTGAAAATTACTATTTTACAATATCCTTGTGCCCCCCGGCACCAGCCGCCCCTGCTTGAAAAGCTAGACAGCGCAATGAAAAGCTGTAGACGGAGTCCAGTTTTAACTTCCTTTGGTCTCATCTGTACCTACAGCACATTTCAGTGGTTGTCGTCTATCAAGTTAGGCAACCAGTGAAATGTATGTACTGATGAGACCAAAAGAGGTCGAGACCTCAATTAAAAGGTAATCGCGAATTAACTTTAATTTCGCTTTCGATAAACCGGGTCTAAGAAGCTTAATTTTTGTAAATATTTTTCTTTTGGTATTTTTTATAGTATAGTACTTATAGGTAAATTATAAACATAAAGTTGGATGTTGTTTTACATTAGTTCAGTGAACAAAACACACATTTTATTTTTGTCTATTAATATTTAACTACAAATTGACTTTTTTATTATTTTTGGAAGAATCTCTACTTCCTTGTTTTCTCGACGAATAGGTCACCCGTTTCTGTCTGTCTGCCTGTCTGTCTGTCTGATTCGGTTTTTATTAGACAATCGTCTCAGAAACAATTGGATCGTTTGTTATTTGTAAGTATGTTAGAATTTCGTGTAGATGGCAAACCTCCAACCAAAACTTGCCTAATAATAATCCCAAGGAACAATGAGGTAACCTCCCTTCAAAATGTTTCGCAATAAATATTATTTAAATTGTATAAAATAACATAATCTTATTCTCTGCTGTCAAAGTTGATATGGTTGATAGTGACATTTAATTTTAATAAAAATTTCTTATTGATTATTATTCAAATGTCATAACTTTTCTTTTTTAACGTTTACTTTATTTGTTGTGCCTGGTGGCAGTAATTTTGTGTAAAAACTCTCACCTTGTTTTTAGAAAGCTACATAATTATGTCAACAAATTTTTCCGTAGAAATAGCGTCTCTTGTGTCTTAAAACTTTAATTTCATTTTGTTGGGCTTTGTTGTTGGCAGTTGTCTACATTTGTCTTACCCAAGTTTTTCGTGTAAAATTTCACAACCATAAATGTAGGGGGACATACGAAGAGAAGTATACATCACTTTTTATTCGTTTTTATTTTTAACCGATTTTATTTTTACAGATCGGAAGAAACATGTATCAAATCATCACTTTACAAGAACAAGGAAACGACAAACTCTATAAAGTGCGACGAAGAGTTTCTCGACTGTGCACAATGTACTAATCACTGTCAAGACGTACATTCCAGAGACAAACCTCTATGTCCAGTTTGTGGCAAACAGAGAAACCGCCTCGTACCTCACTTGGAAATCCACGAAATAAAAAACCGATACTTTTGCCACGTTTGCAGAACTCCTCTACAAAATCAATACCAAGTAAAAAGCCACAAGTTTCTCCATTCCGTTGAAGGCCAAAGTGTCCAGATTGCGACTTAATTTACAACTTCAAGTCAGTCGCGGCGTTTTACTCACATCGCAATCTTCACTCAGCAGAAGAATATTTTTGTGAGGACTGTGGAAAGTCATTCCAAGGAAAAGACCGTTTCAGAGCGCACAAATATAAACACAAAGTTTCACAGATTTGTTGCAAAAAGTGCCCAAAAGTGTTCAAAAGCGCACAAGGTCTTCTATTACACGATAAGTCTGTCCATTTGGGCAAAAAATACATCTGTAGTATCTGCAACAAAGAAGTAACTTCGCAACAGTCGTTAAAAAATCATTTGAGGAGGCATACCGGCGAAAAACGGTTTATTTGTAGTGAGTGCGGAAAAAGATTTACTGTGAGTCAGGGCTTGAAAAACCACATGAGGCTTCACAGAGATGAGAAACCATTCCCGTGCAAACACTGTGAGAAGGTTTTTAGAAATTCGACGAATTTGACGCTCCACACTAAGAGAATGCACGAGAAGAATAGAACGTTTATTTGTGATGTGTGCGGAAAAGGGTTTGTATGGGCCTCACACCTAAGTAAACACAAGGAACAAACTCATCTATTTCTATAATGTGGAAAGCAGTATAGATTGTAACAAATAAAAGGCATTTTTGTTTTGTACCAAAATAAATTTCTTCACCATTATTATACAGGCTTTTACTAAATTGTGTATTGATACTTGATATGTTTGCCCTAATTTGTTTAATTATCGGTAGGTATTTACAAGTTTTTCCAAAATTTGGGACACCTTAGTTGTTTCGGGCTATATGATCTGAGTGTCTCTATTTTTCAGGTTATGGGAACATGATTATTTTCGAGTTGAGAACAACGAACACGATTATGCTCAATGTTGCAACAACAGTGAGGTGGAAGATAGTGACATGGTAAAAAATCAAAATGCAAACTCACTCAAAAAACCTAAACCAAATCAAACCAAAAGAAGCAAGACTTGTATGGAGTGCAATCAAACCTTTGAAAAATACTTCGATTTGGTTCGCCATCGCAAACAAACGCACCCTCCCAAAAAAGTAGAATGTCAAATTTGCCACAAACAGTTTGTGAAGAAGAGTGCCCTTCGAGTCCACACGGAACTGCACGATGATTCACTTGTATTTCCTTGCACACTCTGCGACAAACTATTAAAGAGTTCGTACCAGTTAAAACTACACAAATTCCTTCACTCAGTAAAGGGTAAAAAGTGCCCAGATTGTGATTTAATCTACAACTTCAAAAACGTATCGCAGTACTACCAACATCGCTCCCTCCACACCACAGGAGCTTGTTTCTGTAGAATCTGTAAGAAACAATTTAACAACCTAGAGAGTCTTAAAAGACACAGAAAATTACTACACGAGAAACTTCGCCCATGTAACTTCTGCGACAAAGTTTTCAAAACCTACGAAGGCCTTAGTCAACATAGAGACGTAGTTCACCTAAACATCCGACACGTTTGCCAGGTTTGTGGTAAAATCTTGAGCACGAAACCTGCGTTGAAGATACACATGAAAGTGCACCTTGGTGAAAAGCCGTATTTGTGTGTCCAGTGTGGCATGACGTTTGCCTTGCTCAAAACTTTGAAGACCCATATGGTGGTGCATTCTGAGGATATGCCATACGAGTGTGATCAGTGCGGCAAAGCTTTTAAACTTTCTGGTGCCTTGATGCTTCATAGGGAAAGGATGCACTCAAACAACAAACCGTTTACGTGCGAAATCTGCAAGAAGAGTTTTTGTCGAAGGAGTCTTCTGGCTAGACATAATAAACAAGTGCACAAGGAGTTGTTTTGAAGTACCTGTCCTGTACTTAATTATAGTTTTTTTTGTTGAAGAAGAGTTTATAAATAAATGATGTTACTGGTTATTTATTGATTTTGTAATAAAATTTGCGTGTGAAAATTGCTGTCTTTCGTAAGTACTTAGTATAGTTTTTTAGAGACTTTTGGTGTTAAAATTTGGAAAATTTACTGAAGGCGCTTGGTTAAAGTCTAATAAGGTGACTTCTGGATGTCTCTATTTTGGTGAGTTAATGCATTTTCGCAATATTGTGATCAATAAAGGAACAAAAAGGTTTTATTTTATACTTTTTACAATTTTCAGAAGTTGATAGGTATACATATGAGCAAAGAAGAAAATTCGGTGACATTTAATGTTCCCTTTTCATCATCATATATTGACAGTTGGTTAGTTTTGTGACACTAGCGTCTACTTTTGGGCTTTCTGTAATTATTATTAACAATAATTAAAATAAGAAACTAGTTTCATTAAAATTTTTACTTTCCAAGTGTAAGCTAAGGAAACATTGTAATAGCGTCCAGGGTTACTTTCATGTTTTCTTGACAGTCCATATGACTCCTGAACTAAGAACAAATAGGTCTTCCGTTTCCGCCTGTCTATCGTTTGTGGTGACAAATGATCTCCGAAACGGCCGGACTGATTTGTAAATTTTTATACATTTATATGGAGTATCGTGCAGACCATAAATCTCCATCCCAAATTTGTCTAATCCTCACCATTAGTAATTTGATGACGATACCCCAAATTTTCCACTGTAAATGTTATTTAAATTTTGTAAAATAACAGGCTCCTGTATTTGGAGTTTATGAATCCGTCGTGATTTTTTATCCTAGCCATCCAGATTTCCGTAAGAAAAATAATTTTTTATGCTAATATAAGAGCAACGGAATGGATCAACAGTATATATAGCTCAATTGTTAGAGTTCGATTTCGTAATGGGTTCAGTCCACCTCATGGGTCACTTTATTATCTGCCTCCAGCGTGTAAGCAAGTTTTGTATTTAACGAATGTCTAGTTTTATGTTTTCCCGACATTTCAAGACCTCTAGAATATAAAAAAAAAATAGGTCTCCCATTTGCGTCTGTCTGTCTGCCGTCTGCGTCATTTTTTATTAAACAGATAATCTCCGAAACTACCGGACCCATTGTTGTCGAATTTTATGTGTGTTAAGAATATACGATGGTAAGACGCTAACCAAAATTTGTCTCGTCATTCCAACCAACCCAATAATGACATCGAGTTAATATTTGACAGTAAAAGCCATTTAAATTTTATAAAATAATGTACTCCTGTATGTATGGTTTATGAATCCGCCTTCATTTTGTTCGTTATTATGATTTTGTTTTCTTTAAGTACTATTCTTTAGTCGCATAATAGCTGTGTAAGAAGGGTTCACCCCCTTGTCTAGAAAATGTTTCATTTTCTTTTAACACAAATGCTGCCACTGCTTTTTATCGGAACGTGCTAATGGTAGAATTCTTTTGAAGTATAAACATAAAAATATTCGGTATGGAAGTTGCAGATTGCTTAGGTAAGAGCTAAATTACAACGACAAATTTATGTATGGTTTATTATTTAAAAAGATTAGTTTGTTTCTGTTCAATGCCTTAGAAAACTATAAAATTGTATAAAGTGCTACAATTGTTTTTGTTCTGAGCTAGGAGGTACCTGGAAAAAAAATGGTCAGCTTTTTTGTCACACCATTTTTGAACTTTAAAGTCCTTCAACTGAGGTGAATAATTCCATAAATCGTCTTCCAAAATGAAACAGAAATCGACCGTTTTACAGATTGTGATGCAGTACCTGAAAACATGTTTCGTCTTAGTAAGACACTTAACGTGGTATGGCGCTTACCTACCAGAGGGCGCTGTTAAAATTGAAAGACTATAGCTACTAGATTACACAATCTGTGTAATCTAGTGGCTACTAGATTACACAATCTGTGTAATCTAGTGGCTATATTAAAGACTTATGGTGATATCGGGTCGAGAATATTTGATAGTTAAATTTCTTGATTAGTTAATCAAGCCTAGTGAGGTCGTTTAACCATTATTTTTTGGTTAAGGACCTGACCAACTATGAAGCGTTGTTTTGAACCGCAGTTTCGTAGGATTCTTCATCACACCATTAATTAAATGTAACCAGTTTGTTACAGATTCTTTTGATAGTCTGAACCTTCAATAAAATTCGTCTCAATAAATTTGTGATATCTGCTTATCTGTATTCCGGGGACTTCCCGAATTCGAACGACATTTTTATGACTTTTCATACGATTGACTTGAAAAAAAAAAATTTACACGAGCAAAATGTAAATAAAATAAGAATGAGGTTAAAAACAAAATCTACAGAATACACCAATAATAGCAACAACTTATAATTATATAATTGTGTTTAAACTTTGACTGAGTAACTGTGACTAAAACCTCACCTAAATTTACTTTGTGGTTTTTTCCAGATTGGATCATAGTTACTATGCAGTCGAATCTAGCCCGTTTTTTACTTGCAGCGAATGTAGGGCGAACTTCGAAAACTACTCATCGTTAAAAAAGCACTGCAAAAAAACACACCCCAGCCAAAAATCATTCCAAAAATCAGAATGCCCAATTTGTGGCAAATCCGTAAAGAAGCTCGACCTTCACATGGAACTGCACGAAAACAGTGACAAGTATTTCTGCACCATCTGCCAAAAAAATTTAAAAAGCACATACGAATCAAAAAGACACGAATTTCTTCACTCAATCCAAGGAAAAAAATGTCCTCGTTGTGATTTAATTTACAATTTTACTACTGTGGCAGCGTATTATGCCCATCAACAAAAGCATGATAACAGTTTTTCACAAGTGGTATGCGAAGTATGTGGCAAGATGTTTGCAGGAATGCAAAAACTTAAGTTGCATAGTAGGGTTCATAAATACGCAGATCGGACTTACGCTTGTCCCATCTGTGACAAGATTTTTAGATCTTCAAGTGGATTTCTCCATCACAAGAACGTTGAACATCTTGGTAAAAAAACTGTGTGCGAGATTTGCGGCAAGGAGTTGTCTAGTCTTCAGAGTTTGAAAGTCCATATGGCTTTTCATTCAGGGGACAGGCCACATACGTGCGGTGTTTGTGGTAAAGCATTTAGGTATGTTAAAGATTTGAAACATCATCTCAGAATACACAACAACGACAAACCGTTTGAATGTAAATACTGTGATAAGAAATTTAGGAGCACGTCACATCTTGTTCTTCATACCAAACGCATTCATGAAGAGAGAGATATTCATTGCGAGATTTGCGAAAAATCGTTTGTTTGGCCGGCTCATTTGCGAAGACATTTGCGACAAGTACACAAAATGAAGTCTGAATAAATGATTTTAATGTTTTGCTACAGTTTTAATTGTAGGAATTGTATATATTTTTTAAATAATAAAAGACTTTTGCGAGTGTAAAGCGTTTAATTATTTATCACCTGGTAAGTTTTTGATTTTAGGGAAATTTTGCCGTTGAAGGTAAGCTTGTTAAACACTAAGCTGAGATTTTGTATTCACACTTTGCTTTTGCAGGTAGGGATTTATCTATTTTTTTTTTTTTGACTCTTCACAGTACTACCGACGATTCTCTAATAAATTTCGTTTACCCTGTGTTCAAACCATTATGGAGAGGCTGTTAAACTTGTTGATAATGAAGAGTTTAACAATTCTGCAATGAAATCGTTCTAGGTGTGACTTACGGAGTAACAACTAATCATACTCAGATATTAGGAGTTCGATCAGTTTAAGAGTTTTATATTTAAAAAATAGTTTCTCGATGTATGCACATTTTCAGAGATCATAGCGAAATTATTTTGGTGCCCACTGTGACTTACTTACGTATTCTGAAAGAAAGGTGGTTGTAGAAAAAAATTTGATAACTGTTTTTAATTCAGTTGACAAATACGAGCATGATTAAAATCCGAAATGTTTAGTCGACGCTTGCTTCGGGAAATATACTGATCGGCAAAAAAACGGCCATTTTGAAACATTGCCCACAACCATCACTTCAAAAAAATTATTAATTTAACTAGGGATTGTTATTTCATTAAATAACTATTCAATGTTGACACAGAATGCACAAATTAGCAAGAAAAATAGACAAATAAAGACAAAATTTAATTTAATTTAAGACAGTAATAGAAAAAGTGACCGCTTATTTGCCGGTCAGTGTATTATTAAGAGATAAATTTTACAATTTCTGATTCAGTTGTATTGAAATTTTAAGTTTCCATTAAAGTTGTCGTGAAGATGCTTAAATGCTGACAAAACTGTTCATTCTATTCATTCCGTCGAAAAAATTGATGACGTCATGCCAATTTTTTTTCAAATAAAATCCCTTGAAATATAATAGTAGTCGTTGGACAAGTTTTTTAAGACATAAGTGTTCTAAAGTATCTTATGCTATTTTTCGATTTCGCATCTTTTTTACCATTTTAAAATAAAAATTGTATTTTTCAAAATTTTCGAGAATTTTGTCTTGATTAGTGCGACAAATGTTATATTATAATATTAGAAGTACAAATTTTCACAATAATATCTTATTATTAACAATATGCACTATAAGAAAATGTAATTTTACCGTACATAAGTGTATGTACCTAACAATTACCCATATTAAAGATTTGACCTTAATTTTTAGGCAAAATAAAATTTCATCCCAAATTATCACTTCTTTGATATGGTTAATTTTTACATTTATGTATGGTAAAATTACATTTTTTATAGTGTGTGAAGCTGACGATGTTCTTATGCTCCCCAAAATACAGAAAATTTCCCAAAGTAACACCCGATATATTTGGGCTCAGCAGTGTCTGAATTTAAACTTGTCTGGATACTCCAAAGCTCCACAGGTGCAGTTAGATGAATCGCCTGGCCGTTAAACGATTAGCGGTGAAAGTGTTTTTCAGAAAAATATGAAATTCACCTTATTTGGGATTAATCTGATTGTCCAAGACATAAATTAATGTGTATAATAATTGTAGATCTCATGGTAAAATTTAATTCTAATTAAAAATATCATTTCGTTATTTTGATGTTTATTTTATTTGCTAGTTGACAATGACATACACATTACAAATTTTGAAAACATAAAGTACAACAGCTTAGTTATGTACATGAAGTAGATCAAAATTTTTTACGTGAGCGTAAATTTTCGTGTTTTGTCGACGTTTCATGACCCCTAGGGTATGAAAAAATAGGTCTCCTGTTTCCGTCAGTCTCTTGGCGATTCTATTAGTCATACAATCTCCGACACTACTGGTTTCATTTACTTGTGTTTTAGGGGTTACAGAGTAATATCTCAAATTTATGCATTATTTAAGTTCAACAAAGTTTTTCAAAACATTATTAAACATATATGTATTTATAGAAACGTATATCCTGGGATCTTACGCTTTACGTTTTTTTACGTTACGTTTTGGTATTTTTTAACGTCATCGCAAAAAGTTATATTTATTGAAAACTGTGGTTTTGATAGCTACATTTCTTGGGATTCAATTTTTATTTTTACTTCCCGAGCGTAATCTGTAATATTATGATTAGGTCTATCCGGATAATAAGTACGTTTGTGTTTTTGCGATGTTTCATGACCCCCTACCACATGAAGAAGTAAGTCCTCATTTCCATCTGCCCGTCTGTTGTCTGCAGTGGCGTAACTACCGGTGTTCCACGTGTTCGGCGGAACACGGGCCCGCTGCTTCAAGGGCCCCGGTCCGGTCACACGAACATTTTTTTATTAGATTTTTTTTATATTATTGCCCAAATTACATCCTGAAATAAAAAATTCGAAAATGTGCGGGAATCCCAGGATCGATGGTCGATTCCTATTTACGAATTTTTTGTTGCAAAGGGCGGCATCTCAATATCATACACTCAATAAACTCGGGTTTTAGCGATGGGCACCGGCGGTCGAAAATGCAGCAGCATCTGTTTGTGATAAACCTGTCGCAGTGTCGCAATCCCATTGTAGCAAATCTAACACCCCATGTAGTAAATTACCAATCTTTATCCGACAAAAGTATGACTAATTTATGATGCAAGACAACAAAATACTTAAATTTTGTCCTCAGTTCTACAGTGAAACTTCATGCTGTAATAAAACGTGAAAAAAAAAAAATCAGTTTCAGTTGTGTTTTATGAAAATTTTCGTATTTTCAAAACTATTTTAATTTTGTACTTGTGGTGCTTTTTTGGAATAATAAAATATATCTGACGTATGTTACAACTAATTTTTTAAGTAGAAAAAAAACTGGACTGGGAAATTATTACAGAATGACCTACCTGTACTAGTGTCACTGAAATTATCACAGCATGTTTCACTTTTCTTACAATACCTCTTTCGGTGGTTTCAGCGGAAAGATCTTTTTCGAAATTAAAAATGACTAAAAATTTTTTAAGAAACAATGAGCCAATGCAGATTACCTTCATTGAATCTCTCAAATGGAAATCAAATTGCTAGAAGCTTAGATGTGTCAAATTTTGTATCAACTTGTGCCCATTGAAAAGCAAGAACTTACTTATATTATAAAGTTGAAGAGTTTGTTTGGTTGAACGCGCCAATCTCAGAAACCACTGGTTTGAATTCAAAAAATCTTTTTGTGTTGGAAAGTCCATTTATCGAGGAAGGTTATAGGCTATACAACATCACCCTATGATTAATAGGAGCGAAGCAGCAATGAAAAAATATCGGAAAAACGGGAAAATTATTCGTCCTTTGACAGCTTCCGTTGCTTACGCTGCTTATTAAACGGTTAAAGTTACATAAAAATCATGTATGATGGAATTGTTCCCTTCTAAAAGTTCTAAAAAAAAGTCCGCGACAGCATACGTCAATCTTTTAAGGTCGATTCAGTATAATCTTTTTTATGGTAATGAATTTTTTTCTAAAATAATCGAATATAAAATTCTGGTGTCACAGTGTTTGTAACCAATCTCCTCCGAAACGCCTTGACCGATTTTTATGAAATTTTTTGTGTATATTCGGTAGGTCTAGTAAACTATTTTTTAAACCCCTAAGTGATAAGGGTGACCCACCAAACTTTTTTTATTTTTTAGACAACATTTTTTATTTTTATTTTTTTTAAATTTGGCATCAAAAAATACATATAACCCTAAATTTTGACCCTTTTACCACCAACCCCCATTTTTTAATAACGATATGAGTATCTTTGCTTTCATCCACAGATGCGCAATAGGGTTGCAAGATGGCCATTGAATATAAATAATCATTGTCGTACGATAAATTTTTATGTATTTATTTTAATTTAATTTTTTATTTAACTATGTACCAAAATATTCACTAGAAATGCCAAAACATCGTTTGCCGGGTCGGCTAGTTTCTAATATTGTATATATTTTAATTATATGTCTTCAGGTAATTATTGTATTTTATTTTTTTAATTCAATGTTTCAGGTAGAATGATTTTAATAAAACGTTAGCGCTAATTGCAATCTACTCATTCTTTACTCATTATACTCGTATTTTTAAATATTTTTATTTCGCTGTTCATTAGGGGCCCCACAGTGTTGTAGAACACAGGCCCGCAGTTTGATTGTTACGCCACTGGTTGTCTGTCAACTGTGACGAAATTTATTAGACAGATAATCTCCGAAATTACTAGGCTGATTATTGTAAAACTTTGGGTATTTTACAAATATCATGTAGACACTAATAATTATTTGAATGACGCTACTTCAAAATTTTACTTGGTAAATGCTATTCAACTTTTATACAATAACATATTCCTATATTGTTGTTTATGAATTCGCTTTGATTTTTTTTACCCTAGATACCTAGATTTTCAAAAAAATCCAAATTGTACAACAACCTTTTATACTAATATGAGAGGAACGCCAGTTCATCATGTTAATAACGGGAATATCGCTTGTTTGATCCCCTCATGGAGTACTTTTTTCGTACATTGTGACTGATGTTTTTTCTATATTTTTTTAATAAAATTTCACCAAATCAAATTCCATAATTTTTCAAAGAAGCTGGATTTGTTGGACTGCGCTTCGAAGATGGGGGAAGTTTTGTCTAAATAATTTTAGACGAATTTTTACAGTTGCGAGGGTTTGTCGCTTACAGGGGCGGATGCTCGGGCGCCAGCTCCCTCTGTGGGTACTCTAGCTCAAGGAACAGAAATAAGTAATACTTCGGTTAAAAATATACGTTCTTTATTCTCTACCAGGTTATAACGGCTAAGATAAAACTTATTGGATAAAATAGCTAACAAAAAAAAAGCCAATAGAATTCGGTTATGGTTGTCCTAGGGCCTCTTTGGCGGCGGCTTCTCCCTAGATGGGGCTGATTCGGTTCCTGGGGAGGCGGAAAAAAGAGAAACTTGCAACACTCGCGTCGCTCCTCTTCTCACAAACCTTTGTCATTAATGTCGAAAACTGAGTAGCCGGTTTCCGGGATCGCACCGGCGCAGCGGTCACAGATTAATCCCTGCCCTATGTTAACTGATACGTATGTATCGGTGTTTCACACATAGTTTATTTAATTTCCCGAAATTTTCTGTTGCGATAATCTTCTATATGTTTATAGGTTAGAATTAATATATAGCCGATTAAAATTCTAACAAAATAAATTATTTTCATTTTTAATTTTTTGGGAAGTCTCGCTTAGTTTATGTTTAATAAACACAAGGAGTACCATCTCTCATTGTATTTTGATAAATAACCATCAAAATTGATGTAATGTAATAGTGTAGAAATTAATTATGAAATGTTGTTTTTAGTACGATCCCTATGGGTTAAATATTAGACAATTTAAATATTAGCTTTGCTTAGCCAATTTTGACTATAGGGCAGTGAATCAGAGTAGTAAATGTAATTGTCTGACAAAATTGATGTGCTGCACATTTAATTAAACGACCTACCGATTTTTTAGAAAACAAGACATTAGTCAGAAAAAAAGGACTTGTTTAAATCAAAGTTTTAATGTAACTAAATTTTGCTTTCATATTGTTGTGTCTAGCGTAGTTTTCAAAAAACAATTTTGTAGGGGATTGTTTCTTGTTTGATGTTTTTCCAGTTAATGTGGTAAGGTAAGTTTCAATTTTAGCATTTCAAAATTTATATGAATCGCAGTGTATATATTTATAGGCAACTCTGCTGGAGATATTTTAAAAAAAAACTAGCATTTAAAATTTCTCAAACCATGTAGACGATTTTAGTGCTTTTTTGTGTTTCTTTGTCGTATTAATAATAATCTATTCTAATTTTAACATCTTCCTGACGATCTGAATAAACATCTTACATTGTGTTGTTATTTTTTTAACCACACCAAAGATCTAAGCCCTTCAATGTTTCTTCAGATTTAAGCCTTAATATTTATAGACGTTTTGTAAACTTACTAACACGTATAATTCCAGATTGGGGGAACTCCCGATCAAAACGGAAAATGCTCAAAAAAGCCCGAAAGCACCCAGACGATTGTCTTGCAAAATTTGCAAAGAAGAATTTCCCAACGTTTTATTCCTACGTCGCCACAAAATAGATATTCACCATCTGGGAAAATTCGCCTGCCCCGTTTGCAAAAAACATTTCAAACATCGTTCCACTCTGAAAAAACATAGAGACGTGCAACACGGAGGCGGCAAACTATTCTACTGCGATGGTTGTGAGAAATACCTCAAGACGCACGACCAGCTCAAACAGCACCAACGCGACCACGCCAATCCCGAAGGCATAACATGCCCAGAATGCGGCCGAAAATTCCTTTTTAGATCATCTTTTCGGAAACATATGTCTCTGCACAGAAACGGACCACATAAGTGCGAGTTGTGCTCTTCCAGTTTCCGAGATCGCTCAAAATTGAAATTTCACATGAAGAAACACGAAGACAATTACGTAGCTCCGACTTTTGCTTGTGAATTCTGCGAAAAAGTCTATCTGGTGGAGCAAAATCTTCAACTACATGTTAAGAAAGTGCATAAAGGGGAGACCGAATCGCACGTGTGTGAGACTTGTGGGAAGTCTATGGCGTCAAAACAGAGCTTGATTCATCATCAGTATATCCATTTGGGGAGAAAACCTTTTGCGTGCCATTTGTGTGACAAAAGTTTTGCTAAGCCAGGACGGTTGACTGATCACATCAGAACTCATAATAACGAAACACCCTTCAAGTGTGAATTTTGCGAGAAAAGTTTTAGTATGAAAAAAACTTTGAAGTCGCACATGATGGCGCTTCATGAGGGTAAAAAGCATCTGTGTGCGATCTGTGGAAAGGCGCTGTCATCAGCTGAGAGCTTAAAAGTGCACACTAGGATGCACACTGGGGAAAAACCGTTCTCGTGTATGTACTGCGAAAAGAGTTTTGCTAAGAAAGAACATATGACGGTCCATTTGAGGGTCCATACGAAGGAGAAACCACACGTTTGTAAAATCTGTGGGAAAAGCTACACTCAAGGCACTTCTTTGTCGTTACACGTGAGGGCGGTCCATGAAGGTGATACACCACACGAGTGTCAAATTTGCTCTAAAAGTTTCGTCACTAGAAGCTTACTCAATTTGCATTATAAGTCGCACAAAGGGATTTAGGTATGCTAAGCAATCTGTTATTGTACTAAATGTGTAAGAGATTTTTGTAAATAAATGTTTTTTATAGTTTACTTACCTTCATTAACATGTACACTTTTTCTTTTGTATGTTTTTTGTAAATTTTTATTTGTAATTTTACTAATTATTTTCTTTTCAGATCTAGCGATGACTCTGTAAAATTGGAAGACGACGACGAATGGGAACTTCCAAAAAGCACAAAAGTCATAAAAAACGCAAGACGTTCACGTCTTTGTAAAATTTGTAATATAAAATTCCCAACGTCTCGAACCTTACGCAAACATCACAAAGAAACTCATAGCCCGAAACCCCTCAGTTGTCCCATTTGTAAGAAAACTTTCAAGTACAAGTGGACGCTGCACAAGCATGCCGAAATTCACACTCAAAAGAAACAGTTTTATTGTGACAACTGCGAAGAAAACTTGGAAACTCTTGAGCAACTCGAGGAGCATAAACAGGTTCATAAAATTCGTCCTGGATTGGTGTGTCCCGATTGCAAAAAAGCCTTCGCATCGCGCTCTTCACTCCGAAAGCATCGCCTAATTCACAAAGGAGTGCGTTTTCCGTGTGATAAGTGTACAAAGAGCTTCAGCGATCCCAGTACTTTGAAACTGCATTTGAAGAAACACGACGAAAATTTTGTACAACCGACGTTTGCTTGCGAGATGTGTGACAAGGTGTATGCGGTTGAGTATAATTTGAAGAACCACATAGCGAAGTGCCACGACGGCAAAGGCAGGTGGCATATTTGTGAGACTTGTGGTAGGAATATGTCGTCGAGGAAGAGTCTAAGGGATCATCAAATGATCCATACAGACGAAAGACCTTTCCAGTGTATGCTTTGCGACAAGAGCTTTAGAAGGAAGGAGCAGCTTACTGACCACCACAGAACACACACCAAAGAAAAACCTTACATTTGTGGATTTTGCAATAAAGCGTTTACTATGAGGAAGAACTTGAAGGAACATGTAAGTGTGCATCACGAAGGCAAAAAACATTTGTGTGATGCTTGTGGAAAGGAAATGGCGTCGGCTACTAGTTTGATGAACCACAAAAAAACGCACACGGGAGAAAAACCATTTTGTTGCAGTTTTTGTGGGAAAAGGTTTACGAAAAAGTACCATTTGCAGTGTCATATTAACGTACATACCAGAGAGAAGCCGTATGCGTGTAAGCTTTGTGATAAGAGATATACCCAAGGGACTTCTCTGCAGTTGCATATACGGGCTGTACACAGTAGGGAAAGACCGTATGTGTGTGATATTTGTGGTCGTGGTTATATCACGAAAACGTTGTTAACGATGCATCGAAAATCACATTGGCTCAGACCTGACAATTAAGGACTTAGTTCTAGTTGTACCTAAAAGTGTAGGTCTTATTTGTTATAAATGTTTTTTCACGGAATATATGGTTATTTTTTATGTGTCTTTTATTAAAGTTTCACGTGTTTGCTACTTTTTTTTAATTCAGGTGGAACATTACAAAAGTTTGAATAGGAGGACAAAGTTTGTGAAACAGTCTACATGTATATTTAGGTACGTATTTAAGGTTTTCTAGCTGTTTGTGTAAAATGTAGTCAAGTGTTGCCTAATTATAAGATGGTATCACACATGCTCTGGAACTACGCAAACAAATTTTTTTCTTGTAAGTGGTTATATGTTGGGGCTTCTGGCGCATGCTTTTTATATCCCTTTGTCCATCTTGCTTATGTTATTTTCCTTATTAATGATTTATTTTTTTTAGGTTTTTTTAAAGAACCAATCAAAGCTGAAAAAAATTAGTCGCAAACTCAAAAATATTCTTCCGTATTGCGGAAAAGTATACGAATAATACTCACTTGTAGCATTTAACGTCACTGGAGACAACACATTGAAGGCAAAGCATGTTAAATATTTAAGGGTACGAAGGTTTTTGCTTAGTCTTACAGAGTTAAAAATATTGGGTTCCATTAAAAGAAATGTCGTTATTTCCGTTACCACAAATTATTATTTTGAAATGTTAAATTTTAGTGTTTATTCTTTACGTTTGCGTTCAGGTCAGTGCTGTCCGAGAAGATCGAGCCACCTTCATTCACATAACACAACAAAACTTTAACAATCTAGTGTTCGACGTGTTTCGATTGCGAAAGCCAGGTGTTATTCTTTATACAGGGAGAAAACGAATAGCGTAGGGAACAATATAAATAGGGTGCATGACATTTGTGTCGACCCTTGTATATGGTGTTTGATCGGTAGCAAAAGTATATCGAATTAGCCAGAAAATGTGGAAGTTAGTGTGTGGAAACGGTTTTAAAAGTTATTTGTTCATGTTGTATACATTTTTGGTAAGTGCATTGAACTGCATTAAAAAAGTTAGGATAATTTATAACATGTCGACATTATATTGCTTATATTTTACTGTTGGAGTGTAGCCTTTTCTTCACGTTTCTTAGGTTCTACAAAATGAAAAAGTAGGTCCGCCGTTTTTGTCTGTTTTTTGTCTGTAGTCTGTTTGCGATTTAATTAAGGGTGAGCTAAAGCATGATTTCAGCATAGGGAAATACATATCAACTTCTGCCCAAGTTTTTGCCAAAAGTATACGTCCGATTGTAATAAACTTCACACCGTTGAAATGAGCGTAAAAACTCTACCCAGACTGCTTTTCCGTTTTTTAAATTTTGTTGTCAAAAAAACACTACAACGCGGTAAAATTGTGTGAGTATGAGATTATCTTGTTTTCGCTATTTATGGATCAATTTTAAATTTTCAAAAAGGTACATTAGTAGAAATTGTATTAAAAAATCCATTGCACATTACAGAAATAAAATATCTTAATAAATAATTGAGTAAGTGGTCAACCAAACTTTAGCCATTTTTCTGGTCTACTGAAATCCATAGCAGGTAGCCGATAGAGCCCGTCCTTTTAACCCCCTCATAATCCGACAATAAAATTTTATGGGAGTGTCCACCCTTTAATCTGCAAGTCACAATGCCAAGTAAGAGGCAATTACAGACATACTTTTAAATTTACATTATCTTGTCGCCCCCTTCTAAGTATTTAGGAACATTTGTTAAAGATTAAAATATCTGCGTCCGCAGGTAATTATCGGGGAACCAAAATTTACATTTACATGTAGCCAATAAGATATTTTGAAATCTCCCACCAATGCAAATTTTTGTTTCTAGCTGATTTCGAACGAGTCTAGTGCATTTGTGCGATATCATCAGTTTCGTAAAGATAGTGCTATAAGATTATAGAAACAGTGACGATTTTATAGTCGTCTATATGTATAGTTGTACAATAGTGATAGTGGTGTAATACTAGTTACAAAAACAGTGACTACAATAAGTTTTATACAGTGGTGATAAGTAATTAACAATCTTTGATAGCATCATCATGGGTCGTTACAGTAATAAAGGAGATGGTAAGAAATAATCTCGGAAAATACTGGACTGATATTTGGGAAAATGTGAATAAGAATGCTGCGTACGCTAACTAAAATTTGTTGTTTATCCCCACGAAATTTGTGATGACGTCATGACTAAATCCTATCGAAAATGTGCTTCTTACGTGTGATTTATTAATCTAGCTTTATTTTGAATATTGCACTTGTAGGTTTTTGGAACAAAAATTTTCGATTTAGTTTCTTCATACGCTCCACCTATTTTGATTTTTTTTTAATTTGAAATGTGAAAAATTGTAAAAGTGAATCAAAAGGGGTTTATTTCGTTTTTCTGAAATTTTGGGAACACAATCCTGTTATTATTAGTAAAAAAATAACTGGCAAAACCAAATTTTACAATTTACATAAGAAACTTTATTTATTTATTTATTTGATTGTGCTTAATAGGCGAAGGAAGTTCTCCTTAATAACTTTAGATCAATATTTAGTGAACAGTAGTTGGTCTTGAAGGATTGTAATAGGGTCCCTCGAGCGACTGGCCACTTTCTGGACGTTTCGTGACCCACAGAGCACGAAAAAATAGGTCGCCCTAAAGTACTTTATTATAGAAGCAGACGCATCCGCCATATTAAATGCAAGAATTTTAGTATTCATTCCTGTAATTTTTTATGAGCAATTCAATTGGTACTTTGTTATTGGTTAAACCAAAATCTCTAAATGTCACTTTACGGTTTTGAAATTTTGATACTTAAGGTTTTCGGTTAATTACTAAAGGAATTCACTAACTGGTACGATCCATGTAGAGTCCCCTCAAACATATAAGGCGTTTATGAATTCACACCAATTTGACTCCCATTATAATTCAATAGGCCGTCACAACCGGATGTCTTAAACCCGCTCACCGATACCTACCTGCAAAGACCTTTTCTGGTAAAAGCACAGGGCAGGACTGAGTTTTGCATTTACCGACAACTGCGCCTTTCGATTTTTTATTTTGAGTAAAAACAAAGTAACTTTGTACTCAATCATTTTTTATTACGGCAAATTAGTTAGAATTTTGACATACACAACTATTTACTTATTAACTACTACTGCTTATTTATTGATCGAAATAGTCACTGTCATCATCACTCGACTCTTCTAAATTAACAATTAACGGTTTTATCAACCGTGCCCTGTACTGGTCTTTTCCTGAATTTATTCTTCAAGAAGACACTGTGTTTTGTAGCTTCTGCTACAAACCGCATTTCTATTTACAAATATATGTTTTCGGATCACCGGCAAAATTTTTTGCTACAATATTTCGAAAAGTATTTACAAATAAATTGCTACAAAAATACTAATTAAATGGCCTATCATTATTAATTTTTATTTATTTGTCACTATTTAGTGTAAGACAATAATTTTTAAAAATCTTATTTATCTATGTATTTTTTATTAAAAAAATTAAGCTTGATAAACCTGTTTTTATAATTTGTAAATAAATTTAGTTGTGTTATTATTACACTTCTTTTCAATTTTTGGAGGATATGCAACTGCATATCTCTGCATATATTAATAAAGTTACAGCATTTTTGCATAAATTTCATGCATATTACATGATCATATTTCTCAAAATTTTGCTGCATACTTTTCGCTCTCTAGTCATGTATTATTTTTAATATAACAGCAATATGAATGTACCCTCTGGATTTGAAACAAAGGACGGTGACATCGTCAAAATTATTTGATTTATCAAAAAACTTTGTGGACCAGTTTTCTACGATTGCGATTGTACTTATTAAAGATTTTATGTTTTTTGCTTTAATTATCTTAATACTCGTAATATTTTCGTATGTGCAGAATAATGATTAAATAATTACGGTACGGAAGAAACGTTAAAAACAAAATTATTCTTAGTCCGGTCCTTCGCGTCTCGGCCGTCCCTGGCACGTGGCATGGTTTACATTTACTAAGCTTTATGAAGGGTCGGCTGTAAAGTACTTTAAACGCCAAAGCCATAAACGCCTTATAGGTTTGAGGAAACTATACCTATGGAATTAGACATCCCAAACTGGAAAAATATAACTGCCTTCTAGGAACTCAATTATTGTATTCATAGGATTAAGTTTAATTTCACCAAATATTTATTGCATTTGAATTTGGGAAGATAATTTTATTGCTTGTTCGAATTTTTGGTTTACCTCTGCCGATATCCCGTTGCGTTCTCGGATAAAAACATTGGACTTGGCAAAATAGTAATTTTCCATATTTAAAAAATTATCCGGAAGTTTGTGTCATAATTATCAAAACTATTTTTTTTTATCTTGCTCCGTTTGTTTCAGAGGTATTAAAACTTACATCTAAAGATGTCGTATCTTGGGTATATCGTCGGTAAGGTCTCGATCAATGCGAAGGCCAAGTCATGACTCATTTGTTTACACCATTGTCATGGAAACCTGGCCTCTAGTCGCTGTGTTCGGCTGCAATCGGGTTACATTTGAAACAGTGACCGCTAGCTGTTAATCAACTGCATAAGTTTATTTTCATTCTGTGCGAGTGAAATTGTTTGTTTTAAATAAAAATAATAAATTCAGATGAATAGTTAATAAAAAATTGACTTCTGTCTTACGACGATAAAATTATAGTGAAAAATTTAAGGAGGACCCCCCCCGATTTATTAATAAAACGTTTTTATGGCAAAACGAGAGACTTTCATAGATATTTTAATAGAAATAACACGTATGATACATTTTTGTAGATGTGTGGTTGTGGAAAAGAATAATATGTAAATTGTTTTCTTTTGTGCATCTCTTCAGTAATGAGTTAAAACCAAAGGTATGTGGTTATGTGGCCAAATACGTTTTTATACTTTTATTGAGTGTATTTTTGTGTTTGTTCCCGTCACATAATTTCCTCTACTAATTGGTAATAACAGCCTGTTTTATTCTTCATATTTAACTCATCAGTCAAATTGTGTCCCCCCATCTCAAAAGGTCACGAGCCTCCACTGTAATTATGTATTTATTTTTGTAATTGAATACACTCTACAATACACAATAATTTAATAATAGCAATAACAACAGAACTAAGAATAGTAATACTTAAAAAAATATTTTAAATTGAGAACCGAATTTACAATTTAGATTTTTTTGACACTGAATTATGCCCTACGGACTTTCGCTTTTCAGCCCCCCTCCCTTTTTGTCAGTGAAAACCCTTTTATTACAGCAAAATGGTGCAAAATACTTTCCAAAGTGAAACATATGCCTGCGACATACTTTTTCTTATTTTCCTGTTCACTGTTGATAATCTTTAGGATATTAAAAATTGTGGGAACGATATAGCGCAAGTTTCTTCCGACCGTCGATTTCGTTAAGGGGGAGCTGGAGTAGATTATTTTGTCGGTGCAGATTATTAGCACGAAGGTCTGTACTTGGATGAACTACTGTATTGTCTCTCATCTGAATTAATATCTGAGAACGGTCGTCCTTTGGGTGGTTGAGCTGAGTTCGATTCTTTTAATTTGGCAGTGTCGTAAAATAATACCAAATAAGACTCTCTAAATCAAGATCATTACGAAAATTGTGATCTTTAACAGTCATTTTTAATTTTTAAAGCATTTTAACATCTAGAAGAACTCGTATACCTGAGGAAACCTAGAAAAAGTAGTAACTGTTACGAAGAATTCCCGAAGTTGTAGGCCATAAGTGCAATAGTGGTGGCCATTGGACGACAAGAATCAGCACTTCCGCTATGCCGAAGTCTGGTTATTATATTATATATTTTTCAAACGAGCAGACAATCCATATATAAGCAGTGTATCATACAATTATAGCAATAAAAAAATAAAGGAGAAGCATGGAGAAATGAAGGGGATTAAAGTTGTTTTTTAATGTTTAGTGTTTTTTTTTCTCTTTGTGCTTTTAAGATACAATTAGGATTTCGGATAGATAATCCTCTACGTCTCCTGAGATCGACAAGTTCTGGAACAACGCATCCGTAATATTTTTTTTTTAGCTTTAGAACTTTTTTTTTTAAATTGTTCGTCATATTATGGAACGACATGTTATTTGAAGCTCAGGTATTTATTATCCGATTTTGATTTTTTAAAAGCAGATCTATTTCAGAATAAATTTACTACAGATGTGCGGAAGTAAATTTTCATTATAAGTCATAAATAATAAAAACACTCAAAATTTCAGGAACTGTAAATCTTAAAAACTATGTTTAAATCTAGTTTTTTCAAAAAACGAAAACGGAGATCTATTGAGTTTTTTCCATAGATTGTATATACGAAAAATTGTTCTGATTGGACAACAGTTTTAGACATTGTGCACTCTAAATCGACACAGCTGTCAAACTGCATAGAAGCACAAAATCGGTCGGGTCAAGTCCACTTTCAAATTTAATGGGTGGGTGGACGTTCAGAGGCGTCCGTCATCGTTTATCTGTCATAGTGAACTTTTCTAGCGTAACGGTACCTGTTTAGATTAGTGCCTAATAGATTAATTCGCATTCGTGCTGGCGTGTTGACCAATTCACTAAAGTTTGTTTCCTTGTGTTATTGTTTGCGATTACAAAAAAAATTAAAAACCACCCCTTTCTGAACTATGCATGTTACGCTACTGACTGACAGTTCGTTGTCAGATTCCAATGACTCACCATGTTGAACTTAAAATGATCCATCTTTACGTAAAACATCGGCCCCGTTATTTTCCGTATGCCACAATCTTCTTCAGCTGCCCCTTAAATTCGAATTGTGTTTCTTGCAAGTGCGTCTGAAATAGGCATTCTAAGTAAATATATAGTTTATATTTTAAAGTGTTTCCACTTACATTGCACAGATAGGTATTTGACGTGGGAAACCAGTTTGCTCTTTCGTAATTTTTCGTCCACAAGGTATGCTCTTTTAAGTCGCTTAGAAAACAAAAAAAATTGTAAGGTTGTTGTTCGGTGTGTAACTGGACTAATAGAATGCACAAAGCTTCAACGACAGCATCAACAAATTAAATATCACACTAAACTCTATATCAAACACAAGAAAACACCAAAATTAGGTTAGCAAAGTGACAAAACGTCTAAATGCGCCAAAACGACCATCCTAGCACTTGAAAATCTTACAGTGTGAAGGTTTCTAAGATATAAACTTTTATTGCTTGCGTCTGCCTGTATAATACAGTACTTTAGGTCTCCCGCTTTCGCCTGTCAGTTTATCGTCTGCGTCGATTTGTATCAGACACATAATTTCGAAAACTACTGCACCGATTGTCGTCAAATTTTATATGTACTCGTATTTTAGGAGTATCGTATAGATGGTAAAACGCTAACCATAATTTTTCTGATCATCCCCACTGACATGTTCGAGTAAAGGTGTGAACCGTTTTTGATTTGATAAATAAAATAAAATTCGTCGTTCACTAATTTTTTATAGTCGCCTTGTATAAGTAATTCTCAAAAATATAAGTGCATTGATAAACCAGAGTCATAATATTTTGCGTATTTTAAATAAAGTTTATTCGGTAAAGTTGTGAGATGTCGTTATCAATTTGCTGGGAGGGCATAAACGGATAATTTTGTTTTGACAACATTCTCCTGTATTTGTCGTTTATGAATCAGCCCTGCGTTTTTACGCTAGAGATGCGAATTTTTGCAAAAAAAATCAACACTTTATAATATTTCATAGCAAACAGCCATTCTACTTGAATGATCCCAACGAAGAGTAATTAATTTTTTCTTAAATCGATTTCTATTAAGTATATTAAAGTTTAGAAAACAAAACATAAGGTTTTAAGTTTAAATATAAAAATTGTATTTTGGAAAAAAGCTTTTGAAGGGTAAATTTGACTAACAACTGGTGATATACTAGGATTTTCAAAATCTCATTTTTGCAACAGTGCTTCTGTCTACAACAAACACATTGCGTGAAAATAAAAGGTAAGACATATTTAGTTTTGGCTTTATGTATTTGTATAGGTTATGGCACACCGGTTACAGAAAGTGTGTAAAAGTTCTGAAAAGCCAACAATGCCTCTACGCTACTAATTTGTGAAAATAAGATTATTCCATTTCCAATCTCCTCGCTAAATTCTTGGTACGATCCAATTTTCTTATATGGATATTTTTAGAATTTGCTTTAATTCCGTTTATTTTAGAGTGGTCAAGTCGGGGACACAAAGACAACGAAAATCACGAAAAAAATTAAAGGAAAATGCTGAAAAGTATAAGGCACATTTGGATAAGGAGAGGCAAAGAAATAAAGCAAGGCGAATGAAAAACAAAACAGAATTAGCTAAGGACAAAGTTAAGTTAAAAGAGAAAAGAAAAAAAGATGCTGAGAGGCAGAGAAAACACAGGGCAAGGAAAAAACTTTCTCTTGAGTCTGTCAAAGCAACACCAGAATCTTCAACCTCGTCCTTAGGGACTTATCGCTCGATCCCATTATTAGAAAAGGCAGCGTCCCGATACAAGAAAAATCAACTCAAAAGTGCAGGGGAAAGGTCGGCTGCCGCTAAAAAAATTACTTTCGAACCTTACAGAAGAACTAGCTCCCGACGAATATCACCCAAGGTTTGTGACATCGTAAAAGGGTGTTATCAGGTTATCAGTAATATAGAAAGAATGTTAACCAATCGCTCATTAGCTCAGTTGGTTAGATCACATCCTTATAAACCAAAAGTCGAGGGTTCGATCCCTTCATGACCCATTTTGTTTTTTTTCTTGTTGATTTGATTTACGTGCTTAAATATTTTAAAATTATGAAATGATTTAAAATTAAAACATATTTCCTCTTTTGGAAATTACCTAAACAAATCTAGCATAAATGTAATAGTATTGGTGTTTCCCGAAGAACTCTGAAATTAGGCAACTTTAAAATTAATGGTTAGAAAATCTACCCAAAATAGATTTAAAATGTAATTAGACTGTCTAAAATAAATAACATAATTTATTTTTTTAGGTCGAGTTCGATACTGGAACGTCTTCTTCGTTCATCTCCTAAGAAAAAGCTTATCAGTTCTTCTAATTTCCAGAAGGAGTAAGTGGTTGGTACTATTATGTTCGTGAACCAAAATATGCACCTTCTAGGTCCACACTCCCTTCCACAGATTCTTCAGAATTTTATACCTGCAAAATATGCTTAGAAACATTTTCGAAAAAGAAAGCATACATCCAACACCGTCTTCTTCATCAGCCCAAACGATATAGTTGCAATGTTTGCGGGTATACATCTTTCAGTCCTTATAGCTTCCACGTTCACACCACAACTCACGAAGTCAAACGCACTTTTCCTTGCAACCTATGCAGCTACAGAGCAAAGACTGAACATTATCTTAAGTATCATGTGATAACTAACCACACCAAGGAATACCCTTATAAATGCGACTCATGCGATAAAGGATACATTTCACGATCAGCCCTAAGAATGCACCAAAAATCTAGCCATGAAAACCATTATTTTGTATGTGAATTTTGTAAAAACATGTACAAGAACAAGCGTCACTACAAACAACATCTTAGTATACATTCTTGCGATTCTGCTAAAAAGACATACACTTGTGAGTTATGTTCAAAAGTGTTCTACGATGAAGGATTCTTGCGACAACACGTGAGAAAGCATGTTTATATTCGGGAACCGCAAGTTTGTGACGTTTGTGGTAAGGTTTTTAAGAACATAGAAATTCATAGGCTGACTCATAATGAAGAGAAGCGTCACGTTTGTGAGGTATGTGGAAAGTCGTTCCATGCCAGTCATAATTTACAGTCTCATATGAGAGTTCATACTAAGGAAAAACCATACAGGTGTGACATTTGTGGCAAAACATATGGAGAAGCTAGCAATCTTGCTGTACATAGGAGAGTGCACACCGGAGAGAAACCGTACAAATGTGAAATTTGTACCCGCGGGTTTATCTCCGGGAGTGGACTAAAAGTCCATGTGTGTCAGGGATTTCCAGGGTAATCGATTGATGTTTAGAGTTATTTAAATACGAAATGTATGTTTTTATAATAAAATAAATTTTAAACACGCTTTATTTTTTTACCAAAATATATTTTTTTAAAGTACAGGTGCACACTGATCAGTATTTAATGCGAAGATATAATACCGTGTGATTTTTTAAATTTCTGCTCTAGTTCGCTATGCAGCTTCCGCAAGCGTCATAGCCTACTAGAGCAAGAATTTGAAAAATTTACCCGATATTATCTATTAATTTATTCGTGAACTAGACTGAACCAAAAAAGTAACCTTTTGGGTAAGGTAAATAGTGTTTGCTTATTATTTTCATACATTTTATATTAATTTATTTTAGGTCACAAGATATATGCGGTCTACACCATGGTTTATTTATCTTTTTCCTGGAGACTGGAACTACTAGCAGCAAATAATTATATGAAAATAGTGGTTTTTATTTATTTTTATTTACACTATATATAAAAAACTGTAGCTGCAATATATCGAACTGGTTTATGATTTTAATGTCTAACATAAATTCTTATTATTATTACGGACGATAAAAAAAAATCAACTGCGAATTTAAAACTTAACCCTGAATTACTTAACACCAAACTGATACTTTGAAGTTATTTGTTTTTGTTGCGAAGATCACAGAGTTGACGTTAAGTTATACTGTGATGGAAGTACAGCATTAATTTTTTGTTTACTAACCATAAACTATGGGTATAAAACCTAGGAAGTTCTTAATGAGAATATTTTATTTACTCATTTATTTTATTTATTTAAGTATGTAAAAATATATAGGGTGTTCTAGTAAAAAAAAGTTTTGTGCTGTGCCTAAAAAAGCACTCTGTCACATAATTTTGTTGTATGCTACTCAAATAACGGTACAACTTTAATATCTGTACTTTTCTATCATTAATAACTGTTGAAATATTCAGGACTGCACGCTTTGTGATTCATCCTGTGTATATGTGATTATACGAAAGTAGTTCTCTTAAAAAAAATCCACGCACTACTTTATTTTCGATATAAAACAAGGAATTATACTTGATTAATACATTTTAATAATTTAGTAAATATACAGGATGAGTCACTAAGCGCGCTTTCCTCGATATCTCATTGATTATTGAAAAAAAAGTTATAGACTACAGTTGTACGGTTGTTTGACTGGCATCCATTAAAATTATTGTATAGTTATTATCAGACTTCGGCCTCACGAAAGTGATGCTCATTGCCGTCCGATCTCCAGCGCTGTTGCAGTCGTGGCCTACAACTTTACAAATTTATCGCCTGACGTCGCGCCGTCGTTTTTAATCATTCTCTGATTGATTATCCATCACTTTGGCTGTGCTTAACTCTGATTATTATATTTATATATTTTTACATATTCTCGTCTTAGGCTTTAACACCGTATTCTTTATTTGAAATTCCGATACGACGTTGCCTCGCTATTCCAGTTTTCATGAATTTTTTAGCAATGTAAAGGTTTGCAAAGAAATGGCATTGGGCTTATTTTAAAAATATACGTTACAATACTTTGTGGAGAGATAAACAAAGGTACGCGCTTTGTTGTGGTGTAAATTAAATTGAGTTTTAATATAGAAACTGTTTTTTATAAAAAAAATACTACAATTTTCAAATATCAATATTTCTTTTTTTATTCAAATAGAGCACCCTGTATTTTATTACTGCATCTTACTCTGGTCTCTATTCGCTTTTTTTTTTGTTTTTCCATATTTTATATGTTGATAGTTTTTGCAATTTGTTTGCTTTGGAGAGCTATAGCAATATATTAAAAAAATTGGTCGAAAGCTGTTTCGACAGAACTTCCCTCGCACCTAAAGTACAGTGAAATATATCCAGCAATTTTGAGTTAAGTTTTTGATGGTGATGACGTCATCAACACTTTTGCAAGGACACGTAGGTATGTCAACTTGGATTGGTGCAGTGTAATAATAATAAAAATAACAGTATTGTATTCCCAAAATTTTCTGGGAAAATTGAGTGAGCCGTTCCTGACTTAATCAGTAAACTAAATTTATACATTCATTAATTTTTTTGAGCCACCTGTATATGCAAATCTAAACAATTTTTTCGGGTAGATTTAGGAATTTAACTTAACTCGTTACACCTTTAAATTTCACAACTTTCAAAACTAGTTTTATCTTAACAAATACTAGGCCCGCCCGCCCACCTCCTATTTTCCAGATGATATTTGTCGAAATAAGTCTTATCTTAGCAAGTACTAGACTGTCCACCCACTCTTAACTTTCTTAGAGGGTATGTCATTTTCCAAAATAAGATTTGTTAGTAAGTACTAGACGCGCCCACCTGCCCTTTATTTTCTCAGAGGGTAGTAGTTGCTAGTACTTGCTAAGATAAGTCTTATTTTGGCAAATGCCATAAACTCTGACAAAATATGAGGCGGGTGATTGTGCCCGTTCTAAACACGTAAAAACTTGTTAAATTTAAAATGTGTTAAATTGCATATTTCCATAGCAACGATTGGATTGGATATATTTTTTAACAAGTCAATCATTAGTTTTTCTGAGACACCCTGTATAAACAAACTTAAAAAAATATTAATTATATATTAAAAATAAATCACAAGTATAGACTCGTCATATTTTGTACATTTAAAATACGACATATGCAGCAATATTTTGAGGTGACATCATCAATTTTTTAGGGGGAATGAACGAATGTATTTTGATCAAAAATTTGCCATGCTTAATTGCTTATGATAACTTTAACATCTCCCAGATTGAAAGCATTCGCTTTTGCAGTTCCTGATTAAGTCAGTAAAATAAATTCAGGCATTCAGTTTTCAATTTTTTGAGTCATCCTGTAGAAACAAATCTAAAACATATTAATGGAATGCTAAATCACAAGTAAAAACTCATCATATTTTGCAGTTTTAGTTAGGATTTATCCGGCAAAATTTTGAGCTGACGTCATCAATTTTTTGGAGGGGATAAGCAAATATATTTTGACTAAAAATTTATTATGCTCTTCATAATTTTAAAACATCTGCATAATTTCAGAGCATTCGGTTTGGCAGATTCAAAATGTTTTATAATTTTGATTTTTTTTCAAAGATATGTACGTTTCGGGTATAAACTCAACACGGATTCATAAACTACTAGGACTATGTTATTTTATACTATTTAAAACCCATTTACTATGTATAATTTTGAAGTGATGTCATTGCGTTATTGGTGGGGATGATTAGACAAATTTTGGTTATAATATTTGAAAAAACTAACATATCGATATTTGAACATTATAATCTTTTAGAATTTTTTGTAAACACTCTGTATAATAAAATCTAATTTAATTAACAAAGCGCGTACCTCTGTTTATCTCTCCACAAAATATAGTTCTTAAAAATAACATTACTGTGAGTTTCCATGGACCCTTGCGTTGTTAAAAATATCCAAGAAACTTGGAATAACGTGGCAACGTCGCATACGAATTTCAGAAATAAACTATAGTTAATAAGGACTAAGAAGAGGCCAATGAGATTATTTATCTATTGGAAAAAAAACCAAATTATGTGCTGTACCTCAAAAATGGAATACTATATAACCGAAAATAGTTCTAACCAATGCCACTCAAGGACTTTAGTTCTCTTTTTTTTCTATTCCTAATAATTGTTACTCAATTGTATACAGTATGTCCCCGGAATAAAAATTGTTGCTTGGCTTAGTATAACTAATTCTGCAGTTAGAACTTCAGAAGTACCAAGATGTGTTTAAATAAACAACACAAGTTAAATTTCTTTTATAAAAAAAATATATATAAACTTTTTGTGTCCAATAATAATCTGCAACTTTTTAGTGATATTTCAGGATTTTTAGAAATGTTCCCAGGAAGGGATAAGAGGATTTATTTACTTAAGGTACTGTATTACATCTTACACGGCAAAAAATGAATGTTCTAATCCAACATATTTTAGAGGAACGCACTTTTCGTATGGACACCATTGTATATATTTTTTTTTGGTTAAAAGTGTTTTTTCTTATGTGTATAGATTTCTTTGCCGAAGATTTTTTATGAAAAATACGGGCAAAATTTTTAATGTGATGTCATAGAAATTTGGACTTTTCAGGGTCGTAATAACCTCAAAGTATATATCCTTAATTTGTAAGTATTTGATTCAGCAATTTTTAGAATAAAGTATAAAGTTTTTGTTGTACAATTTTGAATTGTTTTTTGTTTGTTTATTTATCAATTCGTTATATATAATTGTTTATCAAGTAGGGTTTCCCAACGCTCAGAGTTTTGATAAACTGCCTTTAGAGCTGTGAAATTATTACATAAGTACCATATACATTTTTTTTATCGTAACACTCTACATATGTGTGTAGGTTACGTTTTTATTAAAAAAATACAAAAATTATGTTAGGTACAAAGGTTTTTTTGGAAAACATCTTTGAACATATTTTAGCTTTAGATATGTACAAAACCGGTCATATTTAAAAATTTCCCAGTCTGCCATTGTAAAAAATGCCAATTTCGAATATTATTGCACAAAATTGTTTAGTGACTTTATTTGGACAAAACGTATAAAAACTGAAGTGTATTTTGATTTATTCATATTTTGTTTTCACTTAACTATTTTGTTGTTATGAATCTATACAGAATCCAGTGTGTATTCTAATATGTATTCTGAAAAAAAAATGTGCCCTACCTAGTGAAGTTACTTATTACTTAGACTTATATTTATTTCGGTTTCCTCTGCGCAAATATCAGCCACTTCGCATTAAACTGCGCTTCAGTGGATTCACACCTAAATAACTAATTGCTAATTCAATGTTATTATTTTTATAGGTCTATTCTTAAAACACTTCTCCTTCGATCCAAGCGCGATCAACCTCCGAGAAACGCATGTATTTTGATCCAGAGGTATTTGTCGTTACCGCATCACACAAATCAATTTCTATATTTCTGGTTTTACAGGGCCAATCGTTATTCATCTGCACCTTTAGTGTGTCCCTATACTTGCCAATTCTGCTACAGCATGTTCGCAAAAAGAACGGCATACATCCAACACCTCAGAAGGCACCAAGAGAGGACTATTCTGTGCGATCTTTGCGGCTTGTTTTCTCAATCACGCTGTGCACTGGAGCGCCACATCGCCGCTCGTCATGAAAATAAACGCCCTTTTCAGTGCAACATGTGCAGCTATAAAGGAAACACGAAAGCAGCCCTTAACTGTCACATCATTGCCATGCATACGAAAAATTACCCTTTCAAATGTGACACATGCGACAAAGGATTTCTTTCGAGATCAACTTTGATGACTCACAAGGAATCTGATCATGAAGGTCTTCATTTCGTATGTCACATCTGCAAGAAAATTTTCAAGAATAAGCAACATTTTGGCGTGCATGTGAAGAAACATTCAGTTGAACCCAAGGACCAACATACTTGCGAGCTTTGTTCGAAGAAATTTGATCTTGAAGTGGATTTACAGAGACATGTGAGAAGACATGTAAAACTAGATGAGTCGCACGTTTGTGATATTTGTGGGAAAATTTATGCTAGTTCTGCTAAACTCTCGTCTCACAAGAAGATACACGGAAGCAAAGGGTATATTTGTGATAAGTGTGGAAAAGCGTTTAGTAAAGGTGGACTGTTAAGTCTCCATCTTCGAATCCATACTCAGGAAAAACCATACAAGTGCTCGGTGTGTGGAAAGTGTTTTGCGGGGCGACCTAGTATTAGAATCCACGAAAGAATTCATACCGGACAGAGACCTTATCCTTGCGAGATTTGTACGAAAAGGTTTATTTCTAGGACTGCGTTAAAAAGTCATTCGTGTAAAGGTTACAATGAGGCTAACGACTAATTTTACTTGGTTTGTAACAAAATGAATTAAAATTGATTGGGTTTTATTTTTTTTTTAATAAAAGTATTCATTGTAGAGTTGTTTATGTTCTTATACTAGTCGCATCATTATGGTGACTAGATTGTTAGACCAACACAATACCAGACAACGTGAAGAAGTCACTTCTTGTGGTTTTACTTCTTATTAAATTTGTGCAAACTTGTAATCCACGAAATGAAATTGAATATTCAATGATTGATTATTATTATTATTTATATAAACATCTGAAAAATTGTGTTTCACTTTTTTACTTTTGTGTCCCCTATTGTTTTTTTTTAAACGATTCCATATTCAAACTTCTGTAACATTTGTTTCGTTTTCGTATGCCGATCAGCGCGAATTATTATACATATATTTAATATATTTCGATCCGACGACTTTACCTTTTTGGTTAACTATAAATCCCCACTGTCGCGCTTACGCCAAGTGACACCATTCCTTCTGCGACGAGCGGATCACGCAGAGAACCGCAATTCCACTCTTCCATTCCACCCGTGGCATGAAGACAACCCCGGGCGAAGCACTTGTCCCTGCAGATTGCGTGAAGTGGTGCAATTTCATCCTGACACTGACGGTCATCAATTCCTATGTTTGACTTGTACACATATAACAATAAATTACTTGTACTACCTCTGGGAGAATTGGCGCCCAACGTGGGGCACTGGAAGGATCTTTAACTGTTATTACCTCTATTTACATAATCCACTCTAGTTTTTCAGTTATTCACAAAAATAAAAACTTGGAATTGAAAAGGTGAATGAAAACAAAAAGCCATAATATTTTTGAAGTTAAACTTTTGGTTTTGCAGGAAACTACTTATACTTATTATTTTCCGAGCATAAGCCAAGAAAGTATTGTAATCAAGCTTATCGGACGACTGACTACTTTAATATTTCCTCGAAGTTTCATGACCTCTAGAGGCAATGGTCTCCCGTTTTCGTCTGCCTGTCGCCGGTATGTCTGTTTCTCCGTGTCGATTTTTAATAGACAGATAATCTCCAAAACTACTGGACCGGTTGAAATGAAGATATGCACACTATCTGACAAGTAGAATTCGACCATTGGCATTTGAGTTTAACAAAAAAAGATTATTCATACGATTTTTAAAGATTTTGTTTATATTTGTGACGTATCTTTATTTTAAGTCTTATAATTTAATTTTTTTAATCTGCGCAAGTTAGGGGGTGTGCTTTTCTCTAAACGAACGCGGTCTAAAACGCTAAACAATTTGATGACGTCATCTTAAAAATTTCTCGTACATTTGTGGTGTATGAATCCGCTTTGAATTTTTCCCCTAGTCATTAAAATTTTCGTAAAAAATCGAAATTGTATGATTCACTTTTTATACTAGTATAGGCGACACGCTAATCAGGGCTAGGTAGCGTAGAGTCGACCATCCCGGTGTTATAATGCGAAGGTCCTAGGTCCGAAGCGCTGATTGGGCGAATTGTTTTTTTCTTTTTCTTAAACTGTTACTTTTATCAAATCAAGAGCGATTCGTCCAATTTTTTCGACAATTTCAGAATACTGTAATGTTGCGCCTGCCTATACATAGTTAATAAATATCAGCATTCAGATGCGAGGGAAGTTTTGTGTAAATAACAGTTATTTATACTTTTTTTTTAAAACTCACGTTTTATAGGTCCATCAAATGAAATTTTTTCAATTTTTTCAATGCCTATTACTTAGTATGTGCTGTAAATAAAAAAAAAAACAGAAATTTTAAATCAGTATTACTACAGTAAATGTACGTCACGACAACACAAATACCAGAATTTTTTTTTCACCTAAATGCTTTAAAACGTAAAAAAATAAAAAAAGTACATTCTTTCGAAATAAAAAAACACATCTACAGCAAAACCAGTATAAATCCAATGCTAGCTAGCGCCAATATAGTCATTTTACATATTTTTTATATCAGTTAATCGCCTCTATCTTTTCAAATATATTTGAGATAGTAGAGTGAAACTGATAGCCAGAGATGCCGTCGGTCCACAATTTTTTGAAGCATTGAGTCAAGTGAGTTACTGTTCATTGATCTAGTCTACTTAAAATAATGCGTTTTGTTGAAAAGAAAAAGTTGCTGTTATTTCCGAAAAAAACTGAAGACGATCGAATTGATGCAGATGGTAACTGATTTTATACATTTTTTACATTTTAATTCGCTCAGAATTTTGAAATGTGGAAAAGATAAATACATCAGAATATTCGGAAGAGTTTTAATGATTTTCTCTACTAAGAACTGAGCAGGCGACTATTATTATTAAACAACCAACCAAGTAATAAAATAATTCTTATTTTATTATTGTTAAATATAGGCGGACGCGACATTCCAGTCCTCGCAAATTTTCGAAAAAATCTAATGCATTATTTTTGACATGATCAATAGAAAAAATATAGACAGTATGAATTACACAATTTTAGAAAAATAAACAGAGGTACGCATTTTGTATTATCGATTAAATCAAATTTGCATATACAAAGTGTTCATAAAAAAATCTAAAACGTTACAATTTTCAAATATAGATATTTAAATTTTTCAAACAGAATACCTGTATTTTATTAATGTATCTTACTCCATTTTTGGTTCTCCTTTTTTCAACATGTCGGTGTGCCTCTCAAAAAGATAAAAAATTGCAATTATTATCAAATTTAAATTTACAAAATATTTTGCAAAGAAAAAGGTAATAAAAAACAATTATGTTTGAAAAAACTGAAATATCGGTAATTGGAATCTTGAAAAATAATTATCACTTTGTATATTAACATTGATTTTTTTTAATTCCATAACAAAACGCATAGCTTTATTTGTCTTTCCACAAAACAGATTTTAAACATAACCCTATTGCGATTTTTTGTGAACCCTTCCATGGTCAAAGAATTTTAAGAAAACTGGAGTAACGTGTCAACGTCGAATCGGAATTCTAAAATTAAACTGTGGTTATAAAGAGATCATTCAGAATAATTATAAAAATATATAGGGTGTTCAATTTGAAAAAAGTAAGTTATATGTTACCCTCTAAAAACTAAACACTCTCCGTGGTTGAAAATAATTTTAGTGTGTGGGCTTCAAAGGACCGTATAACTTTCGTTTTTAATTTTTGTTTCTATTTTTAATAATAGTAATTAATGAGACATCGAGGAGCACGCGCTTACCGATTCGCCCTGTATATTTAATTTGATTTATAATATTTTTTTATATTATTCAAATCGGTCCAAATGTTCATTTTTTAGAGACAGTTTGTATTAGGAAATGCTGCAACATAAGCAGTGCACATATTTTATCTGTTTGAAATGACGTCATCAACTCCTGGGAGGAATTAATAAAGAAAATTTAATAAATAACCTGAAGTTACGAATGTCGGTGTTACAGTGTCTTAGATTGGAGAGAAAATTCTACAGCTATTTGTTACTCCTATTATTATAGTTTTGAGAAAATTAAACAATCGATAACTACCGTTCTACATTTTACGCATTTTTGTTTTTAATATGAACGTAAAAGGCACTAAAACGGTATAAGTAAAAATGCACACATTTAGATGCTTAAATGGGCGTACTTATTTATAGTTACTTGGGTAACTGGTACTTGGGTAGCGCCGGAAATGTGAGTTTACACTCACGAGAATCAATGTCGAGGCGTTAGTCGAGTTCTCAAATTTTTTATGGCAATACGGTAATGTTGGGGAATTGATTTATATTTTACGTGAACTTTTTTATGCTTTTTTTTTAAACCAGTAAGAACGTTTGAAATTACATTTTAATACGAAAGGTGTTACTATGGTTAATAATAATTTCGTATAAGACGAACTAATTCATGTTAGAAGTAGTAGCTGTTTTTTTTTTTTAATATTCTATGGATTTAGTTTTATTTTATGTCTTCTTATTACTGGTTACATGGTTTCTAAAAAGAAAATCGGTAAAAGTGATAACTAGTGAATTGTGCCAAGAAAAATTATCGTGCAAATTAGGAAATTAGACAGTTTTCATTTTTCTAGTCGAAAGTGCTTTGTAAATAACGTCTGTGAAACAGTCCAAGTATTTTAATGTCAACCATATCTCTGGCAAATTTATTTGTGCCCCCAAAAATTTCGAATAATAAATAAAATATTTATTTCAGGTGCGTTAAAGAAGAACCTCAAGAAAACTCCAAGCAAGACGAATCTAATTTTGCCTCATGTTCAGATACATCCGGACAACCTCCACTATTATCCTCGTTCCCACATCTTCAACAATCTTTATTGTCATGTACTTACTGCACATACTCAACCAAAAAACAAGTGAATCTCGACAACCATATCACATCTTTCCACACAAAAAACTATCGTTTCAACTGCGAAGTATGCGGCATGGGTTTCGTTTCACATCACCGACTCAACTACCATCGAAGAATAGAACACGAAGATCTCCGTTTTCCATGCAAGCACTGTGGAAAAGTATTTAAGTACCAAGAATCTCTGTCTTACCACATAAAAACGCACAAACCCAACTACACCAAGAAGAGAAAAATCAGAGACATATCCAACCGAGAACCCTGCGTTTGCCAGCTCTGTAATAAAATTTTAGGCTCGAAAATTATCCTCCAGAACCACATGCGTTTGCACACAAATCCTCAGTCTTTCGTGTGTGACATCTGTGGCAAGGTTTTAGCCACGAACGTTAGCTTGGTTAACCACAGGAAGATACACACGGGCGAAAAAGAAAAATTCCATTGTGATGTCTGTGGCAAGTCTGTGACTACTAAGCAGAAATTGATAGACCACAAAATGACGCATACTGGCGAAAAGCCGTTTGTTTGTGAGTTTTGTGGTAGTGGTTTTATACGACGGGCTACGTTAGAGGAACATTCTCGGGTTCACACGAAGGAAAGACCCTTTAAATGTAAACTGTGTGAAAAAGGGTTTGCGCAAAGATCTACATTAACGACACACATGTTTTCTCATACTGGTCGCAGACCACATAATTGTGACAAGTGTGGAAAAGGGTTCATTCGGAGGTTTCAGTTAAATACTCATAAATGTGTGACGTCGACGTGATTTTTGTATATAGAAAAAAATGGAAATACTTAATTAAGTAAGAATTTATTTTTGTACCAGGTTTGTACTTTTGCTCTTGCTTGTATATTTAGGATTTAATAAATTTAGTGATATATTTAATAATATTTTTTGTACATGATTTTACATTTGTTTGGGAGATGCAATAAAATAGAACTAGTGATACCATGTTGTGGTAAAATTTATGTGTGTACTTTGGAATTAATTTTCGCCATTTTTTTTTTGTGTGGCCCAATTCTCTCAATTCCAGTCCCTGTATCTAACCTCTCATAACCTCTCTATCAAAAATTGCGGACACAAAATAACGCTCTAAGTATAGAGGGAGGAGGGTTTTGGTGATGTGTTTGTAGTGACCACCTATTAAAACCTAGGCAATCTTGAACTACAGTCTACAAACTCGGTGAAGTTGTTTTTATTTCCAGGACTCCATATGGAGGTTGGTATATGAAATACAGGAATATATTGACTTATATCTTGTATCCAAATATTTTATTTGTGAACGATTTATTTTTGTTAATCTGTTTCATAAAATCTTATAGTGACACATGTATATACTTTGTGAAGAAAAATGTTTGTGTTTCACTTATTTAAAAAGGTGCAGTTACGTGAAATATAGTAAACACTAGAAGAATATGTCTTTTATTTTAGTGAAATGTTTTTTATATGTGAACCTTTATTAGTTTCACCATGTGCCAGTTTACTTTAAATTCTCATAAATGACAATGTAACTAACATTTAAATCTGTTTCAGGTTGAATTCGAGCCACAAAAACGTTGTCAATTACATTTGTGAAGTTTGCGCCAAATTGTTTGATAGCTACAAGACATTCGCAAAGCACGTATACCGACATCGCGAAAAAACACATCAGTGTGTCGTTTGTGACAAGCTGTTCGTCCAGAAACACGATTTAGTGACCCACATGGAAATAAGACACTTCAATATTGACAGCTTCATCTGCAGTTACTGCGATTTTAGCACTTCTTCATACAGTGACCTCGAAGATCACAAAGTGGCTAATCATACAAAGGACTACCCATTTCGATGTGAGAATTGTGATGCCGGGTTTGTGAAAAGAGCTGATCTGGAGACGCATAACAAAGTCGAGCATGAAGGATTGCGTTTCATTTGTAAGACCTGTGGGCGCATATTTAAGACCAAAATCGCCTGGAAAGAGCACGAAGAAAAGCACGAACCTAACTACGTTGCGAAAAATTATACATGCAATTTGTGCTCGAAGGTGTTGCATACCAGAATAGGTTACTATAGACACAAAAAGCAGCATAATGCAGGCAAAAGAAATTTCGTGTGTGAAGTGTGTGGTAAGACTTTGGCTTCGTTAGACAACTTACGCCAGCATAAAAAGAGCCACACTGGTGAAAGGAACCACGTTTGCGAAACTTGTGGAAAAGCTTTCGCCAAGCGAGAATGGTTAGTGAAGCATTATAGAGTTCACACGAAGGAAAAACCGTACGAATGCTTTGCCTGCGGGAAAAGATTTTCGCAAAAGTCGTATCTCAGAGTCCATTTGAGATATCACACCGGCGAAAGGCCGCACAAATGTGACATTTGCTCAAGGACATTCAACACCAATTCACTGTTGAAGATGCATAGATGTAAAATTGATTAAACTGAAACTGTTTTTAAAGTATATTTTTGTCATTAAATTTTGCTGAACCGTCTATCGTCTTTCATTGTATGATTTTTAAATGTAGTGCAACTTTCGTTCCTTTCGTTCACGTACTAATTGTGTTTTTTTGCAGATCCGAAGAAGACTCGGGTGTGAGTTACCTGTGTAACATATGTACGCAACAGTTTCCCGACAAGGAAAAGTTCTTGCAACACCACGTGGACGAATCCGGCCAATGTTTTGCCTGTTGCAAGTGTGACAGTAATTTTGAAGCGATCACTGAATTGTACTCTCATCTAGAAGAGCACTCTTCCGAATCCGTTACAAATGAAGATAACGAAACTGTAGAAGAAATTATTCTCAATTGTGACAATGAACAAGAAATTGATGATGCAAGTGAACTTTTATACATTTTAGATGATTCGCAGTGCGCCAGTGAAGTTGTCATAGAAGAAGACATACCAAGTCAGCCAACTAAAACTAAAAAAGTTGACAAATATAGAATAGTTCAACTAGAACACGGCTACGTTATACCAAATACCGAAGAGCAAGAAGTTGAAGAAGAGACGGTCATTTTGAACGGGAAGCAAAAGATTTTCCAACCTTCAACCAGCAAACTTGTTTATCAGCCTAGACCGAGGGCACCCCAACCAAAACGACGTCATATCGTGCCAGATTTTTCTGCTGCAAACTATTTGTATGTCACTGCAAACGATGAGGTGGATATTGCTCACTACAAGTGTTTACGTTGCGAGCAACTGTTTATCAATAAATTTGTTTTCTTCCGTCACATTGAGAAAGGAAAATGCTATATTAATAGCTGCGATGTGTGCAATGCCACTTTTACTAAAAACAGTGATTTCTATTACCATTATACAGTAGAACATACGGATAGAGCGATTTGTAACTTCTGCTTCAGGACTTTTATGTATGAGAAGAATGTGAAAGAGCACATGATGAGACATTTGGACCAATTTAGGCATAGGTGTGACGAATGCAATAAAGGGTTTTATACTGTGAGGGAATATAGAAATCATTATAAGAACAGACATATGGGGATTAGGCACAAGTGTTCTGTTTGTAGCAGGAGCTTTGCTGATGAGTACTACTTCAGACGGCATATTGCCACTCATGAGCAGACCGCTGTAGTTATAGAGTAAAAAAACTACTTTGATTAGTGTAGCGTAGTATTATAGTTCTAATTTCAGTAAAAACTTGTTTTTGTTTTACTTTAAACATATGTAAATAAACGTAGATTGTTACTAGTAGCGGTAAGTCTATAAAAACATTATTTTACGGTTTTCTTATACGCACTATAATTATGCTGAAAAGTGAGTAAATTTGTCAAACTACATAATAATTTTTGAAGTTTTGTATGAATCTAACTTACAAATAAATGAAAATGTTAGTAAACTAACCAAAAAAGTTGATCATTCTCTTCCTGTTTGTATTATTTTATATTTAGTTGCCCCATCACCGGTTCTTTTGTGTGCAAAGTTAACTTCTTGACACTTTGGTAGTATAAAACTGAATACACGAAACAGATTAGTCAACAGAAGTTTTAGAGTCAGACCTAAATATAATTCTTTCGTCGGTCACACGACACTCACTTCAAATAATTAAGTGTAGGGACAAGCTCGAACAAATTGGTTTGTCTAATTTAAATAAGTATGTCAGTCATTAATAAAAGAATCTAATTTTATCACCTATTAATGAAATTATGCCAACGTTATAAATATTAGTATAAATTTTCTTCGTCTAAGCAACTTGAAAACTAGGTGAATTTTGGCTCTCAGTAGCAGATTGCGATCTCAATTTTTATTGAAATGGGGAGTTGACAGCGACTAATTGCAGATATATGATGTTTTCTCTGTATCTATGTCTTTAGTACAGCTCTTGAATAGTCTTATTCGTCAAATAATTCTCTATTTTAAGCAAAAACACATTACTTTTAAAAAGATATCGCCGAAATTTCATAAATCGTCTACCTTTTACCAAGAACACAATTTCTTATGTAATGTATTAAAGGGTTCCGCAGATGTTGCCAGTTTTATACCAGGAAGTGACAAAGTAAGTATGAAAATTAATTTTTATTAGTTTAAACAAATTTTGTTTTAGATCTATTTAGAAGACTTGTAACAAACGCGGAATCCCATTAGGACCCAAAAAACTATACATTAATCATTATATTATTTCAATTTTTTTTTAGAACTGCCAGTCTAGATTACATGGATTAAGCAGCCAACATCAAGGCAATTAAAAGTTAATCAGTATCACTTTGTAATCATTTCGAAAAATGAACGACATTTGCTTTACCTTCCCTACTTCAAAGTTCAGACATGGTCACTGAAGCTGCTAAGGATGAATTGATTCTGTGTGTTTTATTGCGGTTTTACAATTATATTCTTTTTATTTTAATTTGCTTTCTATTTTAGGCTTCTGGAAATCTCGATTATTTTAGGGACAAGTTTTAAAGTTCACAGGAAAAATGAACTGTTGCCCAAGATGTTTTTAAAAAAGACCACAAAATTTGGAGAGACTTAGTTAGAATAGTTAAGAACTGTAAATTTCTATACGTTTGCATTCTGGGTTCAGAACTGTTTATCCAGCAGGTCTCGTGAGCGATCGTGAAATTAATACAGATGTTAAAAATTCGGCCACAATGCACATCGGTAAAAGAAACCACATGAAAGAAAAAAAAATATTTTCCTCTAGATAGCTCCTTCTCCTGGCGGAAGTGCTAGCTAATTTTAAAATGGTCGATAAACAAAGCAATATTATTTCTATTGCCTAAAATCAGAAATCGTTTTTACAATGTAGTCTAGTGGAATTTGTGTCGCCTGTTGAACCGGCTAGTGCCACTTATGACACGTTTGGCCGATTTGGTCGCAAATGACACCTTCAGAGTTAACGCCTTCGACGGGGGCGGTTTCTCGGGCGCCAGCTTCGTAGTTGCCGAGGAAGTGCCGGGTCCCCTCTCATCAGGGATACGGAACTCCAGCGGTCGCATGAACGGTGGCGAAAGAAATCCTTTAGCTAGCTCATCGCCGAACGCCGATCCTCCTGCTCAGGGCGGCTGTTGGTGGCGGACCAACGGTTTCATTTGCCGCTTTACAAAATTCACAGGATTTGATGGTAGCTTGCAAAATCTGCAATATTCTAACTGCGAGCATCGTTTCCATCACTGCTTTTGATGAGAGAGTCAAGTCAGTGCCAAAAGGCTCATTTATATTATATATATCTTAATCTCTTTTTACTTCCCGAGCGTAAGCAAAGGAAGTATTGTAATCGAGACCGTCGGCCGACTCTCTACTTTTACGTTTTCTCGATCTTTCATGACCCCTAGAAGACGAAGAAATAGGTCTCCCATTTCCGTCTGTCTGTCCGTCTGTCCGTCCGTCTGTCCGTCCGTCTGTCCGTCCGTCTGTCCGTCTGTCCGTCTGTTGTCCCGGATTTTTATTAGACAGATAATCTCCGAAAGTACTCGACCGATTGTTGTGAAATTTTGTACTTATATTAAGAATATCATGTAGATGGTAAAACGCCAACCAAAATTTGTCTAATCATCCCCACCACTAATGCGATGACGTCACTTCAAAATTGTACATAGTAAATGGGTTTTCAATTGTATAAAATAACATAGTCCTACACATGTGAATCGACTTTTCACCCGAAACGTCCAGATTTTTGGAAAAAAAATCAAAATTATAAAACAACATTTTGAAATTTAATTTTTAATCTGCTAACCAGAATGCTTTGAAATGTTGCAGATGTTTTAAGGCTATAAAGAGCATCATAAATATTTAGTCAAAAAATATTTGCTTATCCCCTCCAAAAACTTGATGACGTCAGCTCAAAAGTTTGCCGAATAAATCGTATCTAAAATGTACAAAATATGATGAGTCTGTACTTGTGATTTATCATTCCATTCATATTTTTGGATTTGCATATGCAGGGTGACTCAGAAAAATTAATGAAGGCATGAATTTATTTTATCGATTTAATCAGGAATTACAAAACCGAATGCTTTGAAATCTTGGGAATATTTTAAAGTTATTATAAGCATGGTAAACTTTTGTTCAAAATGTATTTGTTCATCCCTCCTAAAAAAATTGATGACGTCACCCTTAAATTTTGCTGAATAAATCCTATCTAAAATGCAAAAAATATGATGAGTTTGTACTTGTGATTTATCATTCCATTAATATTTTTTAGATTTTCTCAAGAGGTGGTTCAAAAAAATTAATGAAGTCAATTTATTTTATTGATTAAATTAGGCAACACTTATTATTAGTATTACACCCCAACCAACCCAATTTGGTAGACACAAAATTTGTTAAAGGAAAAACTCGGTTGAAACATAAGGGTAGCACGCTTATTTACATCGACTTTAACATTACAGACCTGCATTTGTTTTATGCGTTCACTTGGTTCCGCGAATGTGAAATAGACATGTTTATAATCAACCAATTGTGAATTTCACCGTCAAGAATTAAAATAAAACCCAATGTTTTATATAATAAGCGGAAGTCGAAGCAATAAAACCGATGGTCGTTTTGTTTATAGTTTCTCTGTTTGACTCTCACGTATGCTGTTACGCCTGTCATCTTAAATTAAGAATGTTTATACATACATTTTCAGTTGCCTCTGATACGTATACGTGAGTAAATTGTTTCGTTATTTTATTGATTATTACAAATCAATATTCAAAACGACCCAATTCATTTTCCCGAAAATTTGAGAATATAATAATTTTATTCTTAGTATTACACTACATCTATCCCAACTGATATACGTGTCCTTGCAAAAATGTTGATGACGTCATCGCAATTTTTTTTTAAATTCCCACTACAAAAATGTAATGAGAAAAAAAACACAATAGGCATGCAGTCGTCAAGTTTCCGACAGCGAGGGAAGTACTGTCTAAATTCTTTAGACCAATTTTTTTAATTCGTAACCTGAATTGATATGACCTGACATAACATTACTTGATTTGGCCTCACACGACCTGACTTAACTCAATTTGACATGACTTAACATGACTTGGCCTGACATTTCCTGACTTGACGTAATTTTCCCTGACATGACCTGGCCTGACACGACCTGACCAGACATGACCTCACTGGATATGACTTGTTCTGGCATGATCTAATATGTCCAGATCTACCCTGACATGACCTGATTTGGCACGTTCTGACCTGACATATTTGGACTAGCCATGACTCACCTTATAATAAATTGATTTTACTCTACCCGGTGTAACTTGGGTTGATCTGACTTATTCAGTCATGACTTACTATGTCCGGATCTACTCTGACGTAACTTAACTTGTCGTGTTTTGACCTAACATAATTGGAATCTCTCTTAGAAGAGTTCTCGTCAGTTCTAACAATTTTTGTTCTTCCGCTTCTTTAACGATTTCTAATATTTACCCACCCTTTATTTCCTTAGAGGGTATGTCATTTGCCAAAATCACTCTTATCCTAGCAAATACTACTTGGTGCTAACTTATTTTCCAGTAAGATTTTAGATTTCTATCAGAAGTATTTATTAGAAGTGCCTCTCGTCATTGGGCCAACCGTTTTTTGTGCCGTACAGCCACCTGAAAACTAATCCCTCTGACCAGAGGTTCAAGTGCGTCATTGCACCTTGACTCTTGGTAGAATTCTTTTCAGTGATACGTCCGAAGCAGTAGATGTAATGTCGCTACCGGTGGGTGAATCCCTCGGTGTTGTTTTTTTTTTTTTTTTTGGTATTTCTTTTCTCCTCTTTCCGGTACTTTTTATAGGTTTTCTAGTGTGTAGTTTTTCCAGTATTTACAGATCGCTGAAAATGATCCTAACCTTCGATTAAAGAAGGCTTGAGTTTTCCGTTTTATCACAGTATATCTTTATTCGCACCTCCTTTTCGCAGAGGTTTAAACTCTGTCTGTTTCTTCTGTTGAATGTAAATTCCGTCGAGAATTAAAATAAAAACTAAAGGGTTTTCAATTAAGAAAGTCATTAAGCCGCCTTTGTCTTGTTGGTGGAAGGAAGTGTGGCGAAAATGCATGTGTTTTATTCTTCGTCTTTTTTATTATTTCATTCGATGTCTAAATAACATTTGCCAGAGTTGTTGAAAAACGTTAATTGCGTGAATAAATTAGGTTAGGTTGTACCACCCCACAATCCACATTGTCAGGTTGGTGTCATTAAATAAATTTTGGGTTCCTTGCAGAACACCCGATGTGTATTCCAAGCTTATTAGCCCAGAGTTGGATTGAAGATATGAGGGTCCACCGGGAAATTTGCAAAGTGGGACCCTGTGATATTGTACACAGATGTTGTTTGGGTATTATTATTACTGTTATTATTTTCAGTTGTGCCGGGGACGTTTTGTAAAAATTATGTTTTTGGAGTTTTGATGACACTATTAAGAAAAACAAAGCTAGTAAAAAATTGTGGCAGGTTATTTTGACAGAACTTTCCTCCCCCTTGAAGTGTAGTCCGACAAATTTCGCTTCTTTAAAAAATCGTAAAATTAGATTTTGCGATTTTCGTGTTATGATAACTATTAACCTCTATAAACATCTCCGCAACCCCTACGTTTTTAAATATGATGTGTATTTAAAGTAGGTAACTAACGGGAAAAAATGTAAACATTCTCAATTTCTCAGTATATGCTTAACTTCGATTGTTTATGTTTAACTTCAACCGAATTCGACTATTAGCACGTTTAGATTACAAGCATCAACTGTTAAAAGAAAATGAAATTAGGTGGATTATGTGTTATCATACTCAATTTTTTCCCAAAAACACCCATATGAATGAATAAATTTGAAGAAATTCGGCAAAATTGTAAAATATTGTTATACAATGTTGATTTTTTTTTTTTCAAAAAATCTGGATAGCAAGGGTAAAAACTCTACACGGATTCATAAATCACACATGCAGGAATGTTAAATTTAAAAAATCATTTCTTGGGCAGAATTCTAAGATGACGTCATAATTTTTTGGGAAAGCCTTAAACGAACAAATTTCAGTACATTCGCTTTTGCAATTTTAAAGTTAAATTGTAAAATACTATTTTGAACTTTTTTTAAAAAATCTCGATGTCAAGGGTAAAAACTTAACACGGATTTTAAATTACACATAATTTAAGAAACATTTGTTGTGCAAAGTTATAAAATGACGTCATCATTTTTGAGGAGGCCATGAACTAAAAAAATTTGATTAACGATTTACCTTACGATAATCTTAGAAAGCCTACTTATAAGTTTTCAGAACATTCGGTTTTACAATTTCAAAGTTAAATATTTCAAAGTTAAATTGTAAAATGTTGTTATACAATTTGGTTTTTTTCCCAAAAATCTGGATGCCTAGGGTGAAAATTCGACACGGATTCATAGATCACACAATTGTATAAAATTCTATAATACCAAAATATAAGGGCCAGATTAGTAGTAAGTAAAATGTTACGTTCCACCCCACATTTTTTTTTTTTTTAATTTATTCTAAGGTGTTTTGTATATGTATTTTTTTTTAAGAAAACAGGCCAATTTTGAGGTTGAAGTGTTCTTTTTTATTTTTTTGTAAAAATCTCAAAGTTAGCTATATCCCAACCCACAAGGTTTTTAAAAATAATCGTAGAAATGGGGCAAAATGTTAAAAAAAAATTAATTAAAAAAACTTACCATAAAAATTGCCTTTTTTATTTTATAAAAAAGAACTGATCTATTTGCTTAAAAAAATGATCTATCTTCAAATAGATGAAAAACCAGATACAAAAATAGCTTAAATAGATGGAAAAAAGTGAGGTGAAAAGTACCATTTTACTTTCTACTGAGTTCAATTTTTTTCAATTTAGAAATTTCATCTAGAACCTCCTTTAATCTAATCCGAGTTCTTCAGATGAGAACTGGATTTAAAATAACAACAATGCTTTTGGAAGCATCAAATTTATATTTGGTAAACATAAATTACAGAATATTTACTCAGCAAAATTATAAAATTATGTCATTATTGTTTTAGAAGGGCATAAACGAAAAAAAATTGATTAAAAATTTACAATGCTTACGATAATCTTAAAATGTTTCCAAAATTTCAGAGCATTCGGTCTTGCAGTTTCGAAGTTAAATTGCAAGATGTTGCAATTTTGATTTTTTTCTCCAAACATCTGGATGTCCAGGATAAAAACTCAACAGGGGTTCATAAACCACATGTGCAGGAGTATCTTATTTTATAAAATTTAATTAATATTTACCACCGTACATTTTGGAGATGACGCCAACAAATTGTTGGTAAGGATGATCAGCCAAATTTTGATTAGCGTTTTAACATCTACACGATATTAGTAATATTCATAAATAGAGAGCGGATTTTATGAAATTTGCATATCCGTTATTTTTTGCATATAAGTCGTGATATTTAATATGTGAACGAATCATGCCAATTAAAAATGAATACAGCTATAAAAAAATGCATATTTGCATATATTTGCATTCTGCTGCATATTTCACCAAACTGGTGCATATTTTGCATTTTTATCAATTTTTGTACTAATTTGAAAAAAAAAATTATCGTCATTCTATCGGAATTTGTCTAGAAAGACGAAATTTTATGAATCATGTTGCAAATATTGTCCTGAGCTTCAAATAACTAGGAAAGGTCTGGGCTTTATGGTAGTTTGGAGAAACCATTGGGTGTTAAGCCACCCTTCTAGGTAAATTCGGGCCCTAATTACTTTTGGAAATACCGTTGGTTCCCAATATTTTTGTTCATTACTTAAGTATATTAATGGTATGTTGTTTGGTGGTCGAAGGGACGTAATCCTATTATTTTTCATCCTGAGTTTGCATTGAAAACATTTAAAGGGATACAGGTGTGTCAATATCTCGAATATAACTCAAATTAATTTAATTTATTAGGGATTAAACCTTTTCCTGAACTTATTCTTCAAAAAGGAACTCTGTTTTGTCGCGCCTGCTCTAAACCGGTAAGGATTTTTATACATCTGTGGGCGTAGTACACACTTTTTCTACTTACAAAAGCATATTTAGAATCACCGGAAAAACTTTTTGTTAGAATATTTCGAAAAATATTTAAAAATAAATTGTTGCCAAAATAGCAAATAGTTAATTACTACTATTTTTTAATCGTTCTGTTTACCTATTTATATTTTAGTATTAAACATTATCTTTAAAAATGTGATTTATGTGCCAGTGAGATCTAATTAAACACTTTACAATGCGAATTATGTATTTTTTTTTTTTTTGATAAAATGTAAGCCAGGGAAACCTGTATTTGTAATTTCTAAAAAAATTTAGTTCGATTATTACGCTTTTTTTTATTTTTGGAGCATATGCAACTGCATATCTCTGCATATATTAAGAAAGTTACTGCATATTTGCATAAATTTGATGCATATCATATGATCATATTTCTCAAAATTTTGTTGCATATTTTCCGCTCTCTACTCATAAAATTTGACAATTGGTTCAGTAATGTCGGCGATTATCTGTCTAATAAAAATCCGGACGGACGGACGGACGGAAACGGGAGAGTTATTGTTTCGTACTGAATTTACGCTCCAGAACTAAAAAAAATGCTCTTATTTAATATTTAGATATATAGTTTTTATCCGTCTGTTATATTTTTAGGAATATTTATTGTATTTGTAATTGTAACATCCTGTATATGTAAAAAATATGTTGTATAAAAAAAAAGGAGTGAACTGTTTCGGGTCTCATCGGGTAATTTCCCGGTGTCCGGGCGGCACAATCAAAACAGAGAATAATTTTTTAGCGGGTCGTAGGTGAATAATCAGTCGATTACTTCTTGCTTCTACATATACGTTATACATATATATTATTGTACTTTTAGAAATATCCCAACTGATTATCGCAATGTAAATAATTATTGTTAAGTCTGGTGGTGTTATGAAAGTTGGTTCCGAAGCATCAGTTAATTTTTAAAATTTATTCGTTAAATATCGAATTTCTCTCTTATATGTTTGTAGTGATCTCTCCTGTATTGGACATTGAGCTTGAGGTCCTTGGTATCACAATACACAGATGACAGTGTTAGTGTAGTGTCTCTTCGATATTCTGACTTAACTTGGCATGACCTGACTTATTCTTTGAGAGTAGGAAAAGTGCGTAATGCATACTCGGTGTTCTTTGTGAGTTCCGGGTAGCGTAGTACTTACGCACACTGCATCACTTCGTCTCCAGTCTACCCTCGAAATCTTTCGTTTAAAGCAAAACGTGCATATTTTCTTCAATGTTCAATAATTTTGTTGTTACTATTCTTTTCTTTTCTGTTTTTCTCTCATTTTCCCTCAGCCAGTCGTAACAACAATTCACTACCGCATTTCAGTGATCTTCGCTGTGTATTACGTTTTAAATGTTAGGTACAGTGATATCCTTATCAATTGTCACACCTCTTATTGGTATCTGTACTAGTACCAGTGTTGACACTTTTTTTTCATAGTAGTAGCATTTACCTAAATATCTAGGGCATCGCTATTCATTGACGCAATCTGACCTAACCTAACCTAGCCTGCAATAGGAAGACCCGTTTTACGTTCCGAGGAAAGTTGAAAATGGTATGTAGATAAACCAATATTCCTTTTATCGCTTAAAATCAGAAATTCCAGATTTTACAATTTAGTGTACTGGAATTAGTGGGTCTGTATCACGTCCAAGCGATGGAATAGTGAGGTCGATATACTTGTACGAGCGCTGTTGCTACTTAACCCATGCACGTAGTTTAGGCGAATTTTCACTGGACGCTACTTTTTTTGAGCTTACTCATGTGTTTAAAGTCTAATTTTTCTATTTAACTTCAGAGTGAAAGAGGTTAGCATCTAGTTTATCTTCCTACCTCCCTCATAAATTTTGCTTCGTTTCAATTGTGACGAAACCGGGGGGTCGCGGTTGGGCCGGTTGGGTTTCGCCGATACCCATGAATCGGTTAGTATCGCTGATAATACGGCAGTTAAAAGTATCGGGTCTTTATTCGGCCGCCAGGAAAAAAGGTAAAAGAAACTGCTTCAAAGAAAAAAAAAGAAGAAATGTTGTGGTCGATTGTCAAGGTCTCTCGCTGGCTGATCGCCGAATGCCGACCCTCTTGCTACTGGCAGCGGAGCACATTAAGAAAAGGGCACAAATCGGACAAAAAAATAATAGGGAAAAATGACAGCACGCTGCTTTGGTTTCTGTTCTTCCCAGAAGCTCACGCGTAGCTGACAGTTCTCCTCGCGAGAGGCGTGTCGAAAGCCGGGTATCGGTGGCTGCTGACGGCGGAACGACGGTAAAATTTGCATCCTTACATCATCAATAGCAAATAAAAAGATTTGTCTGAAGAAACAACTTCCTGTTTGGATTAACTTTTTTGCAGCTGCAGCGAACGAAAATGCTTGCTATGTCATCGAGATAAGATAATTTGTCTCTATGTCCCTGAAGCGGTGCCCTTTGGAACCAGAAGAATAGGGTGCAAATTTTTGCTCGTCGTTGACATTCAAAGCCTTTTGATTCCACACTTTTTCCTTTCGCTTAACCTTTAAACATCTGAAATATTAAATGTAAATTAGATCTCTTTAATCTTAAAAAAAAATTTTTGACAAATACTTCTTCTAAGGTTAATCATCTTAATACCCGTAAGCTGACTTAAGTGTATGTCTCTTTTTATAGTCTAGATGAATAAATCATTTTCAGGTATGTTGTCATTTTTACTAAACTTAAGTAGTTATCACTTTAAATGAGAATAAAGAATAACATAAACATTTTTAGGTCCAAGAAACTGCGTAAAAGAATCCGGGGAAAAAGATCAACAGACCGTCGAACGGAAGCTGATCTAAAACGTTGTCCCCATTGTCCCAAAGCTTTCTCCAACAACCGCAAGCTAAAGCGTCATATGATCTCCCACAGCGACTTACGACCATACTCATGCGACATATGCTTCAAAAAATTCAAACGAAAATACGACATCACCATCCACAAAAGAGTCCACAACGGCCCCCTCTTCTTTGCATGCGACTTGTGCGACATGAAATTAAAATCAAAAGGTTCTCTACTAACCCACCGACGACGCCACCTTAAGGACTATGTGCAAATGTGCAAAATCTGTGACATCGGCTTCGTCACCAATCAAGAATACAACAACCACATGGGCGCCAAACACGGTACCAGTTCTCATATTTGCGACGTTTGCGGTAGAGGGTGTTACGATAAGGCATCCCTTCAGAGCCACATAGCAAAGCATGAAAAGGGCTACGAAAATAACAAGTTCAAGTGTGAGTTTTGCGACAAGACGTTTTTGCAAGAGAAGTACTTAAAGCATCACTTTCGACGCATACATAAGGATGGAGGGCAGAAATTTATTTGCGATTTGTGTGGGAAAAAAGTGAATTCGAAGACTAGTTTACGAGATCACTTGATCATGCATTCGGGTTCAAAACCTATAGAGTGTAAGGAGTGTGGGAAGGGGTTTGCTTTAAAGACAACGTTGAAGGCGCATATGAGGATCCATACAGGAGATCGTCCGTATGTCTGCAAAGAGTGTGGGAAGGCGTTTACCCAGAAAACCGCTTTGACCATTCATACGAGGTACCACAGTGGAGAAAGGCCCTACGTTTGTGACATTTGTTTAGCTGGGTTCGTGAGTCGAGGACTGTTGAATTTGCACTTAAAGAACAAACATCAAAAAGTGGAAGAGACGAGTAGTTGAGATATATTTGATTTATAAATAAATCCTTTAAATGTTAACGTTTTGTTTTATTTTTGGTAGTTGCCTGTCTAAAGTTTTATCTCTTGCTAATTTTGAAATTTTCAGATTTGGCATTTCGCTACCAAAGGGAATTATTCTAAAGAAAGTAGAACATTCTAGACCAACTAAAAATAATGTCCGGGTGGTACTAAATCCCAAAAATTACGTTCCTGAAGCAAGAATAGCTCTGAAGAAACCTCATTCAACCACGACCAAAATTAAAAACAAACAGTACATTTGCACTAAATGTAACAATCTGTTTTCAACTTTTCTACAATTAACCCTCCATGATGTTACATGCGTAAAGGAAAAGTATCCCCATGTTTGCAAATACTGTGATAAAGTCTTTACATATTGGAATAGTTTGAAAGTGCATTTAGCGCGTCACGAAAATCAGGAATATTGTTGCGAAAAATGTGGCCGAGTTTTCAGCAACCCGGAAACAAAAGAGATCCACTCGAGTACAGCACATACACCATATTTCGACGAAAGTTCCAGCGGAGGGTTTCAGTGCAAATCATGCGATGTCAAAACCCAAAATAAAGCCACAATGATTAATCACGTCAATTCCACCCATCAAGTTATCACTGCCAGTTTATGTGACATATGCGGCAAATGTTTTAGTAATCATAACAAGTTGCTGCGACACAGAAAAGTGCATAACGACGAAACGCCTTTTGGGTGTCGACAGTGTTTGAAGCGTTTTAAAAACAAAAGTTCTTTGACGACTCATGTTCTGAGTGTTCACGAAAAACGAATTTTCATCTGTGAACAGTGTGGACGAAGTTTTAAAAAGAAATTTAGTTTGGAATCTCACCATAAAGAACATGCAGGCGACTACGCTTTTCAGTGTCATATTTGTGACAAGAAGTTTGTGAGGCACACTTCGGGAAATGCTCACATAAAAAACCATCAAGTATTGAAATAATGTTATTTTTTTTACAATAAAGTTAATTTTTCATAGAATTCTTATTGATTGTTTATTTAAGAACGAATTTTGACGGTATGTTCCCTTCTAATTTAGTTTTTTGTTTTAGGGAAACATCTTTGTTAAAGAAACTAATTTGTGGCCCGTCTATTTCCATAACTCCGATTGGAAACCGGCTCAAGGTAACCAGAAAGCGCAGGAAAAACACACTAAACATTTTAACCAAAGACCAAGAGTTAATCGTAGAAATGGTGGATTCAAGTGCAGACATTAAATTGGAGCCTCAGTCTCCCACTAGTACGAAACCGCCATCCACTGAAGCTGTACATTGTGATGCTTGTGATGAAACATACCCTAACAGCGTCGCTTTCGCTTTACATTCGATTGTACACAACTCCGACAATAAGTATTCTTGTCATTTTTGTAACTATCGGAATGCTTCCAAGTACCACATCGAAATGCACATTAAAGCTCATGAAGGTACCACCAAGTACAAATGCGAGATTTGTCAAAAAGCTTTTACTGTTAGTACTCATGCTATCGAACACAAGTACTTCCATACTGGCGAGAAACCCTTCAAGTGCGAAATATGCGGAAAACACTTCATGTTCTCTTGGTTTCTGACATCACATCGTCGCACCCAACACTGGGAAATAATGACTGGTACTCCGTTGGTTAAGTACGACTGTACTATCTGCAACAAACATTATACTTCCTCAACTGGGCTAAGAAGGCACAATATGAGCAAGCACAATGATAGCGGAGTAGACTTTTCGGTACTCTGTGACATCTGCGGCAAATGCTTGTCTAGCAAAGAAAAACTGAAGTTCCATAGGAGAACCCACACTGGTTATAAACCTTTCGGTTGTGTAATCTGTGGCAAGAGTTTTTCACGCAAGGAGCAACTGAAGGAACACGAGAGGGTACATACCGGTGAAAAACCCTTCATTTGCAAATTTTGTGGAAAAGGGTTCACACAGAGATCGCCTTTAAGAATTCACGAACGAACTCATACAGGGGAACGTCCATATATTTGTAGAATTTGCGGGAAAGGGTACATTTCAAAGGGTGTGATGGATACGCACATGAAAACTTGTACTGCAATACCTTTATATTAGTACTAAGGTGTGTTTGTTAGTCAGTGGTTTATAATTTATTGTAATGTTGATTGAATAAAGTATTTTATCGAACTTGTTATTATTAGTATTGAAGAATTTTATTTTTGTAGCGGATTATTAATGTTTGGGTAAGTTTCCAGTTATGTATTATAGTGAAATTAAAATAATTGTGTCTGTTGAAGGGGGTGTTTGGAATGATTGTGATTAAAATAATACCTTTCTTCGAGGAGCGATCCAAGATTTTTGAAAAATTTTTGTAACGGCTGTGGTACTATCGTAATTTTTAAGTTCGCATCAATAAACCCTCACACCTTAAACGTTGTCATAAATTTATTTGATTTAAACTGAAAATTTGTATTTATAAGTAAAACTTTGTACATTGTATGTAGATAGAAAAATAATACATAAATAAATTTTATTTTAGGATATATAAAACGGAACCATACGGTTGTCAAGAAATCACAGTGATTACTATTGACGGTGACAATGAAGTGCTTGTCAGCATCCCTACGGAGGACCTTACCACTGTTAAACCCAAGCCAACTAAAGCCAAACCTAAACACACCACGAAACAAACTATTTTAGAACCTGTCACCACTGGAACAACCGAGCCATCGTCTTCTGACAAAGTTCCAGGAATAAAGAAACGCGACCGAGTCGTATGCCACGAGTGCGGTATTTTAGTAACTTGGGACTACTTATCCACCCACATGTACGAGATGCACTACTACATGTCAGACCTCGAATCACCCAGCGTTCTTTGTTCGGAATGTGGTACCCTTTGCAAGAACAAACGTGCTCATGCCAACCACGTAAGAATACATTCATTCTACTGTACCCAGTGTCCTTCCGTTTTCAAATCAGAGAACGATTTAGTCAAACATTCACTCGTACACACCAAAAAGCAGTACGAATGTAATAAATGCGACTTGAGCTTTGATGACTGTTACGTTTTCATTCTCCACAATGAAAGTCATGATGCTTCTGGTAACTTCAGTTGTGTGAAGTGTAACTACGTTACTGGTAGCTGTTCATCAATGAAGAGACACTTGCAGCAACATGGGGGGCGTACTGTTCACACTTGCGATATATGCAGCAGGAAGTTCTTCGGAAAGACGAGGTTTGATGCTCACATGGAGTTGCATGCGGGGATTCCGAAGTATAGTTGTGAGTACTGTCCGAAGAAATTCTCTACGAAGAATTACTTGAAGGTGCACCGAGAGTTGAACCACCATAAAGAATTGTATGGGTATGAAATGAGCTATTCCTGTCGCGAGTGTGGGAGGAAATTTAAGTTCGAAACGAGTTTGAAGAGGCATTTGAGTACTATACATAAAATTGGAGAAGATAGGACTGTAACGTGTAAGATTTGTTATAAGAAGATTGCGAATAATTATAATTTGAGAGTTCATATGAGGTTGCATACAGGAGAAAAGACGAATATGTGTGAAAGTTGTGGAAAGGCTTATTCTACGTATAAGTCGTATAAGAAACATGTTTTGAAGCACCACCCAAACGTGGAGCCTGTGCCCAAAACTCAGCCAAAGAGTTTACAATTAGGAAAAGGAGTAACATGTTAATGCCAATTGTAGAGAATGAACAATAAATATTTTGTTAAGAATTTTTTATCTCTTTAGATTTGTATCCAAACATACAGGGACCTTGGTGTCACAATATGTATGGTGCTGTAAAAGGAGTAAGTATAAGGTGCGCTGCTAACAGTGGGCAACAAATTGAAAAAAACAAATATTGTTTGTAAAGTGTATTAATACGATTATAAAACTTCGAAACAAGGAAATGCTATGATAAGGCTAACTTTTATATATGAAATTGATAAGTAAAAATAGTTCGAAAATATTCAAAAAAAAATTTCTTTCAAAAAGTATTCCTTTCAATAAGAACCTGAAAACAGCGAGTTCCACTGACTTGGTAACCTTTAGCATGAAATTGCTAAATGTTGTTTACATAGTTATTTAGCGACGTTTTAGAAATTTAGGAATGTTGGCTTTTTTTACATTGTCACCACTAGAGAGCGGAAAATATGCACCAAAATTTTGAGAAATATGATCATATGATATGCACCAAATTTATGCAAATATGCAGTAACTTTCTTAATATATGCAGAGATATGCAAATGCATATGCTCCAAAAATTAAAAAAAAGCGAACTAAATTTATTTATAAAATACAAAAACAGGGTTCCCGAGCTTACGGTTTATTACAAAAAATACATAAATCACATTGCAAAGTGTTTAATTACATCTAACACATAAATCACGTTTTTAAAGATAATATTCTTATACTAAAAAATAAATCTAAATAGAACAAATTAAAAAATAGCAGTAATCCACTATTTAATTACTATTTTGGTAACAATTTATTTTTTTCGAAATATTCTAACAAAAAGTTTTTCCGGTGATTCTAAAGTAAGTATAAGTATTTGCAAATAGAAAAACTGCGTACTACGTCTACAGATGTAAAAATACTTACCGGTTTAGGGCAGGCGCGACAAAACACAGTTCGTTCTTGAAGAATAAGTTCGGGAAAAGGTTTAATCCATAAATTAATTTGAGTTATCTTCGACATATTGATTCACCTGTATCCCTTTAAATGCTTTCAATACAAACTCACGATGAAAAATAATAGTATAACGTCCCTTCGACCACCACTTAACCAACGAACAAAAATTTTGGGAATGAACGGTATTTCCAAAAGTAATTAGGGCGCGAATTTACCTGTAAGGAAGGCTTAACACCCAGTGGTGTTTTCAAACTACCATAAAACCCACACCTTTCCTAATTATTTGAAGCTCAGGGCAATATTTGCAACATGATTGATAAAATTTCGTCTTTCTAGATAAATTCCGATAGAATGACGATCATTTTTTTTTCAAATTAGTACAAAAATTGATAAAAATGCAAAATATGCACCCGTTTGGTGAAATATGCAGCAGAAGGCAAATATATGCAAATATGCAATTTTTTTATAGCTGTATTCATTTTTAATTAGCATGATTCGTTCACATATTAAATATCAAGACATATATGCAAAAAATAACGGATATGCAAATTTCATAAAATCCGCTCTCTAGTCACCACTGTTGTCGATTTTGGACTAAACTAGTGATATTTTAATCGCTTTTGGATGTTTAGATCGTGTTTAAGATTTTCTAGAATTGGATACTTTCAACATTTTTGAAGTTTTTCGATTGCTTTATACTGTTGAAGAATATTTAACATTTTTTTTTAACTGTATTTAGTGTTTAACACATTCTGAGCTTAATTGATGTTACTCGTTTGCAGTGGCGGCTGGTGGGTCAAAATTTCGGGTCGGCCAAATATTTTGAGTCTACACCTTGGTGTTATATATTTTCGTAATGTATGGCTGCTACTCATTAACCACTGACATTTTACGTGCCAGGATGTACAAAACATCTCAAATGTTTCGACCTGTTAAAATAATTTTTTATAGGAAATTGACAATGTCAGTTTGATTCCAAATACTATTAATCCTTAATTCTACTTGTTCTGCTTTATCATTAATTGAGAACCACCGAAAACATTATTTTTACTGAGTTCCGCGTCGACCGGCGGCTATACGGCTTGCCGACCCCGGACATCCACAATTAAATAATAATAATTAAATAATGACATGGAGTTAAAAAATATAAAAAAAGTAATAATAAAAGTACCAACTGTTAACTATCTTCATTTACATTTATTTTTTTTTAATGTATATGACAAATTGTCAAATAAATTAATTGAATAATTGAAAAATTAAAATGATTTAAAACTTTAAATTCGTTTCTGAAATATCTGAAAACGCTTAGATGCTAAAAATACAGAAAAAGCGCATTTATGTTGTAGCTAAGTTATGTACGAAAAATAAAATTTTAGATAATTTAATGTAATTTTTTTCGTTTATTATTCATACACAGAAAAATGTATTAAATCGACAATTATTATTAAAAAAAAATAGTATGCACTGAAGAACATCGAAGCCGTTATTGTTTTGTAATTTGGTTAGCTATCTTAAATATTAAGCGTTTTAAAAACTAAATTCGCGTTGCTGGGTACGGCGAAGGAGGATTTCGCCGGACCTGGCACAACATACGTTCCGCCAGGTCTTTGTCTACTACAGTGTACTAGACAAAGAGAACGATGAAACCGTAAGCTGCTACGAAGTCGAAACATCGAGTATAATGCATTCCTGGGTACAGCTTGCCGAAATCTCGCCGGCAAAGCGTATTTATCAGCATTTAAAATTAGCAACAAATGCTTTATTTTGTACCTACAATATAATAAAATATATTTTTAATATATATGATCTATCCTAACGTACATTCAAACTTTATTTCTTTTTTTATTTTCTAATTTCAACGCTTACTAAGTATTTTAAAATGACTGGTACGGCGTGGCCGACCCTGCCGCCCCTGACCAGCCGCCCCTGCTCGTTTGACATTTTCTACTTTGTTGTTTTGACTTACATATTTGACATTTTTAGACATTTTTGACTTTTTTGAGGTTCTTACCTCGTGTATGATTTCTGGCTGTTTAATATTTTATTGCTATGATACTCGTGTTTCTAATAGTTTTTGAAATTCGACAATTTTGAAATGCCCGTTATTTTTGAAAAAGAAATTTTTGAATTTTTAATATATTTGTAGAGACCGGACTCGTGAAGGTAACTTTCAAATCTCCCATAGGACATCCTCCCTGCATTTAGTGTAGGTGAAGTTACAGTTTAAGTAACTACGCCTGAATTAACACTACGTACACTAACAGTTATTATTCCCCCCGTATGTTTTTCCATTTTATATCTAAAGCATCAACGAAAATACAGTTGATTTTAATTTTAAATTAATCAACGGAACCTGAAAAAAAACTACTTTCAAAATTCTTTAAAAACGTGTACAGTAGAACCCCATTAATCCGAACCCTGTTAATCACTCTTATGTGTGAAGGTACATACAGAATGGTTTTGAAATATACTTACAAACAAATTTGAGTTGCCCGGTGAACCCAAGAGACTCGAAAAATCTTCTAATGCAAAAATTGCTAAGGGGGAAAATCAACTCCTGTTCCAGCTTTTCCAACATCACTGATGCGAAAAAAAGTCTCTCAGACCATGCTAATCTAAAGATTTTGCTAATCCGAACTTCCCCGGGTCCCAATTAGTTCGGATTAACGGAGTAGGTATTTATTGTTTTTAAGATTAAAGTTATACTGATATCATAACTATTGAGGCACTAATTGTTCGAACATAATGCTATAGGTTTCGGTGTATACAGGATGAGCACTAAACGCCCGATCCTCGAAGTCCCATTAGAGGTGAAAAAAAGTCAGAGACTAAAGTTGTACTGCTCTTTGAGTAGCATGAATTAAAATTATTTTCGACTATACAAAATGTTTTTTTTTAATAAAATGCTCTACATATTTGTATACATATATTCTTATTAGCCTCTTCCTAGACTTTACAGCCATTGTTTATTTTAATTTTTTTAAATCTTTTTTAGCAATGCAAGGGTTCTCAAAAAAATTGCAATAATGTTATTTTTAAGATCTATTTTTTGGAGAGATAAACACAGGTATGAAGTAAATAATGTTTTGATATGCAGTTTTTATAAAAAAAATAAACTCTAGAATTTGAAATGTCGATATTTCAGTTTATTCAAATAAAACACTGTTTTTTTATTCTTTTTTTTTTAATTATGTCGGCGTGTCTTTTAAAAAGTAAAAAATCTCAACTATAAACTTTAAATATACACAATACTTAACAAAAAAGGAACAGAATAAAAAACAGAACAAGATGCAGCAATAAAATATAGAGTGTTCAGTTTGGAAAAACTCATTTTTTTATCAGCACTCTGTGTATTAAAACCCAATTTTATTTATACCATAATAAAGCGTGTGTCTGTATTTACCTATCATTCCAAAAAATATTGTAACGTAGATTTTAAAAATTATCCTATTGTGATTTTTTGTGGACCCTTCCATGGCCAAAACATTTCCAGAAAATTGGAACAACTTGGCAACGTCGTAGAGACAAACAAACGTTAAACGTATCACACAATGCTGTACTGGAGGAAATAAGGGGTGGACTTTTTGTTTTTTCAAACACACGGTACATAGATTTTAATATTTTTTGTGTTTTTTATGTGTAAAGGTTGTTGTAGGGGTAGCACAACCAATTTATTTTTATGTAAGTATATCTGCACCTTTCAAATAGTACTTGCTAAGATAAGTCTGATTTAGGCAAATGACATACCTTCCAAGAAAATAGATGGTGTGTGGGCGGTTTCTAGTATATGATAAGATATGGCTGATTTAGGGAGCACTTTTGACATTTTCGACCATTTTTCAATTATATCCGAAAAGTAGTTGAAGACATTTTCTTGTAGATTTCGATATCCAGAAGTCATTTTCGGCTTCGTTTTTTAGGAAATTCTTATCGCTTTCCCAAAATCGCTAAATGAAAAACAACAATTTTTACTACAGATTTCGTTAAAATAGCTCACTGTAGATAAAAAAGAAAATTGTTATTAATTTTTGTTTTAGAAAATACAACTGTCCAAAAATGCACTTTGTAGTTTTTATATATTCACAGAAATGTTTAAAATTTCTTATTTGGGGCAACAGAGAAGTCAGAGCAGGTCAGGTGCTTAAAATAAGAAATAAGTTTTTTAGCAAATAGCATAAGAAAAAAAGTTACGGATTAGCTCTTCTTCTTTTTTTCTGCTTTTATATCCTAAATTCTATTACTAATTGCCACTCCCACTCGACAGAAAAACATAATTGGCTCCGCCCACCCACCCTGTCTCCTTTTCAGTGATTGATTCTATCCGATCTGAATGAAATGAATGATCTTATAGTGAACAGAAATAAAATTAGTTGTTAGAATGAGAAGAGGGGAGGTAGGCTGGGCTCGTACTTGCTAAGATAAGACTAATTTTGGCAAATGACAGACCTTCCAAGAAAACACAGGGCGGGTGGGTGGGGCTAGTACTTGCTAAGATAAGAGTGATTTTGGCAAATGATTGATGAACGTCAGAGTCCGGATACTTTACGCAGTCTGCATTCTCGTCACGGGAAGCGTGTAATTGCGGTTATTTGTGTGATTCGCTCGTCGTAGACGGAATTGCGTCACTGCAAGTGTAATCCATTGCTGGAAAGGGGATAGGATTGCGTAAGCTCTGCCAAGCAAGTTGCCTTTTGCTCACGAAGAGCAGCCCTTAAATAGCGATCGTCCCTTCTACTCTGGGCCGTGGTAGGGTTTGACAAAGAGCGATCCGTTGGAGTCGCTTATATAGTGATGTTTTATTTTCATCAAAAAATTTACAAAAATAGTTGAAATTGATTAAGCCACATCGGCTTTTTCCGGAATCATAAATTTTTTTAAATGTTGATTCTATTTGTTCCTAATTTGTTTTTCTTTCTTTACTTACGTCTTCGTAATTTGTATAGGTACTTTATAAAAAATAATAAAATGAAAAAGAAGAATGAATAAATGATGTCATCTAATGTCACCAAACTCTGCCTTGGAACTCATATTATTATTATTATTATTATTATTTTGGTGCGATCGGGCAGAGGCACTGCCTGTTATGCCCGCGCTAATGAAGTGATTGGTGGCTAGAATGATAAAATCTGGAAGAGAAGGAATTTCTTAAACATTGTAGGCGTCATATTTGCGTTTGAAACTGGAAATTGAATCACACATTACAATGTCGGAGGGTAGAGAATTCCATGAATCGAAAATTCTGTTTACGATAAAATGTTGTCTAACGGTGGTCTGAAATTTATCTTTGGACAGTTTTAGGCAGTGTCCTCTAGTTCTACTGTTATGTGCTAATGGAAACAGGTGTTTAATAGGAGACTGAGGAGCTTTTAAGGCTTGAAACGTAACAATTAGATCTCCTCTCTTACGACGATCAGAGAGCGTAGGAAGCTGCATCATAGATAATCTGTCCTTGTATTTTGGACGAGTACGTCCAAACGGGATTCTTGATGCTTTTCTTTGCACTGACTCGAGCAGCAGCACATCCTTTTGGAATATAGGAGCCCAGACACTATTAGCAAACTCGAGGATGGGTCTAATATAGGTCCTATAAAATTTACTGACGACGCTAAAGTGACTTTTTGCAAATACTTTACTGAGAAGAAACACCAGTGAATTTGCCTTTTTTACAACACGCTGAACATGCTCAGACCAAGATAGGCAAGAAGTCAAGAACACCCCTAAATCCGATAGTGATTCCGATTTTGTTAACTTGGAATTATCAATGGTATACGTATGTTGCGGGTTATTTTTACCAATATATAGAACCGAACATTTACATACGTTTAGAGGTAATAACCAGACAGAGCACCATTCGCCGATAGCTGACAAGTCGCTTTTCAGGATAGACTGATTGTTGCTGGTGTTGTATATCTTTATATCATCAGCATACATGGCGAAAGGTGATTGAATAATAACTTTTAAATCAGCAGTGTATGCTATGAATAATAGTGGACCTAAAATCGATCCTTGAGGTACACCACTCAGGACCGGTCTATGCTCACTTAGGCCGTCACCAACCTTCACTCTAAACGTACGATCAGACAAAAAGGCGCCAATCCAATGAAGTAGATTCCCTGCTATTCCAAGATTTTCAAGTTTGGCTAAAAGCCGGCGTTTGGGAACCCTATCGAAAGCTTTGGAATAATCCAAATAAACAACATCAACTGGAACTCCAGAATCATAATGCCGGGTCCAGTTTGAGAGACAGCAAAGGAGATTCGAAATTGTGGACTTGCCGGGAAGAAAACCGTGCTGTTCTTCCGGAATAAGATGTTGATCCAATAGGAACTTAATGAGAGTTTCGTAGATTATAGACCCCATGGTTTTAACAATGAGGGAGGTCAGACTAATGGGCCGATAATTACAGGGATTGAACTTATCTCCCTTCTTAAAGATAGGTCTCACGATTGCTGTCTTCCAATCAAAAGGCAAGATGCCTGAAGTAAATGATTGTTTCATTAAGAGACTCAGAGGTAGAGAAAGACATTCGGCACAGTGGGCCAAAACGGACGCAGTAATTGCGTCCGGCCCAGGGGATTTAGAAAGTTTTAGTTTCTTCAACTTACTACAAATGACATCTTCAGGGAACTCAATACTATCGAGGGAGACATTCGGTTTGGGTATTATTGCACATATGAAAACAAAAGTAAACGTCACACACTGTTATGCCAGATCTATAGCACCTGTCATGAATGTCAGAATATTTTTCTGAAGCGTGGTTTCTTCATGGCATCGTGGCCTTCTTCAACATCAGATTTAAACAATTACACGATATTTGATTACGTGTATATGTTAGATTTATTATTAAACCTGCTATCAAGTACTTAAAATACTCGATTATTATCTGCTGCATATAGGCCATTTAGTGGTTTTACAACTGTGATTCATTCGCTTCTTCGGGTCTTTGTTGTGTTTGGTAGGCACGTTTCTCATAAACAGGACCGATTTATCTCTGAAGAGGTATTAGTTAAGCTGCTCTTTCTTCGCAAACGAGGGGTTTGGAAAAGCAAAAATCATAAAACCACCATTTCTGTGTTCGACCAGTATGTATATCAAATAGTTTTCGCATATCTGGATTTGTCAGGCATTTACCACATTTATTTTATTATTTTGTGTATATAAAGTTTACAAGATACCCACTGATAATACTGTTTTTGTTCACAGTACTTCGTCTATTGTTTATTTTATAGAATGGTTCTATTTTCTAGCTCTACGAAGTTAGTCCAATAAGTTTCAGATGTTAGGTGGGTCCAGTTTATCTAGAAATGACTTTTAGATTCGTTTCAGAACAGTATTGAACATTGATGTGTATAGGTATACATGGCGTTAAAGAATACGATCATAAATACATACCGTGTTGTCAAATATGAAACCAATTACAGTTGGCTGTGAAACTACAGTTGCAGAGTTCTCCACTATAGGTCTATCATCCGTCAGCACCAAATATTTGATCTAGTCTAGAGATCTAGGTGACAAAAAGTGATTTGTTAAAGATTGTGTTGACATTGAATGAGACCAGCAGTACCACCCAAAACTCGACACCAACACCCACTCGTTTCATTTTTCAAATTTCTGTAAGTTACATCAATAAACAAATAATGAAGAAATATGTGTTTTATTCAGTAAAGGTCACTAATACTTATGATTGTTCACTTAAAATAAAAATTATTATGCTAACATCTATTATTTGTAGGTCAACAGTCTCTCCACGCCAAGAACGTCTAAATGCCCTACGCAAACTAAAGAACATTAAGGACGAAAACGACGAAGACTACATAGCCCCAGCTCCAACTTACAAACGCTCCAAAACCTGGCATTGTAAAAAATGCGCTCTTAAATTCCCCACCCGTAAGGCTCTTACGACCCACAAAAAGGTCCACACAGCTCAGGAACAAGAAATTCAGACTTACAAATACGACGAAAATCTTGAAGTATACGTATGCAATACCTGCTCGGCAGAATTCCAACACGAAAGTGAAGTAGAAAAGCACATAATGAGAACACACATCGAAACATACTCTTGCGAAATTTGTGATATGAAATTCAGCAATCCCTATAAATTCTCATGCCATGTGCAACAACACAACGAAAACACGAACTACCAGTGTCCAATGTGCTCCTATTCCACTCCACGCAGAACTTGCATTTTGACCCACATTAACAGAATGCACTACCACAAGTTCTACTACTACTGTAACACGTGTGGTAAAGGTTTCAACGACGCTGTTCGTTTCAAAGAACACGAAAACGAACATTTAGGTGTCAAGCCGTTTGTTTGTGTGGTTTGCACCAAGTCTTTTGTGTACTCTCGGTACCTCCATCTGCATCAGCTGCGTTACCACACTGTTGGTATAGTCGGACAGCTTCTGAAAAACCAGTGTTCTGTTTGTTTGAGAGTTTTTTCCAAAAGCGACACTTTGGACAGACACATGGCTAGCAAACATTCCACTAGTTTAGGGCCACGAGTAAAGCGACATCTGTGCGATATTTGTGGGAAAGGGTTTGCCACGAATGACAAAATGAAGATACACTACAGAGTTCATACCGGGATTAAGCCCTACGTGTGCAAGTTCTGTACTAAGAGTTTTATTAAGAGAGATTATTTGATTATGCATGAAAGGGTGCATACAGGAGAGAAGCCGTACGTGTGTCAGTATTGTGGAAAGAGCTTCAATCAAGGAGCACCGTTGAGGATACATGTGAGAGGACATACTGGAGAAAGGCCGTATATTTGCCAGTTCTGCAACATTGGGTTTATTTCTAAAGGATCTCTGAATATGCATCAAAAAGTTTGCCGGATTAACGATTAGACTGCTTTTTTAAGTTGTTAATAAATGTAATGTGAAATAATATATCGTGTTATGTAAGAAACGTTTATTAGTGGCCCTTCTTCTTCATCGCTTGGTGCACGAAGACTCTATAACTTTTATTACTCTATAACACTGAAAATATAAAATTACAGAAATTGTCGACGCGTTTTGTCAACCACATTGGCATTATCTAGATGATACGTACTAAGCTGAAGTGGGATTATAACTGGACTAGATTATATCCTAGCTATCCCGTCATTGACTCCACAAGGGTGTAGAGCGACGAGTTCTGGATAGACCCGGGATCTGAATTCATTACATAGTTTTCAGTCAATCAATAATTAAAGATTTATTTGGTAAAACAAGTCAAAAACTACATAATATAATTCAAATCTAGTTGTTTTGAAAAATAAGTGTTTGATCTGTCAGTTTGTCATTTGTAAAAAAAAATCATTCGTATTTTTTAAGCTTTACCATTGTACTAGATCAAAACGATAATAATGTATTAGAAGTTCTGGAAAATTTCAATAACGAATTCGTATGATCGTGTTATTTGGGAAAGCAACGAAAGCTTGAACCGCACTTGTCAAAGGTTCAACGAATTGTACCCGAACAAAAAAAATGTATCGGAGATGTTCGAAACAAATTACTTACTGATAATTTTAAAAATAGAGGTCAGTCTAAAGTAAAAAAGAGTCCGTTTAAATAGAGAAAGCATCAGCATCTAAATGCAGATGATTTTTCTAAATGAAAGGAATTTACAGAGTGGTTAATAAAAAAAGTCAAGAAGTACAATTATTTTTTGAAAACATTATCTGCAGTGATGAAGCTTCGTTTAGCAATAAGGTATTTTCAGTGGACTCGCTACTCACTACAGGTCTACTCAAAATTTGCATTTGTTCAAACCACGAGGAAACCAAAGAGCTTGGAAATTTAATATATGGGTTGGCATTGTAAATAATACAGGGTTTCTGTAAATGATTATAAGGTCGAAGTAGGTCATGGAAACTTGCCGCCTTTCACTTTATATGAACTTTACTAAATGCGGAAGGATTCACGACAAATACCACACGCATCTGTATTACAAGAAAAAAGAAACAAATTTTTGCGATTTGTTGAAAATGTTCATTTTGTTCAAGGCAAATGTTCACTTTCTTTTTAATTTCAAAAATGTTCTGTAACATTCCGCTCAAGTATCAAATCATTAACAACTTCCTCAGGTATTGAAGGTCTTCCAGGAGAATTTCCCTTTGTCGACACTGCCAATTCGAACAAATCTGTTGATTACATTTCTAATTTGAGCCTCTAACGATGTTTCTTGAATTATCAAATCACGGTATTTGGCCAGATATTCTCGCTTATAAGCGGAGATTTGCATAACATTAAACGCACGGTTGCGGAGTTAGAACTAAAGAATGTGTTTACCATCAAATATATCTATCTAGTACCGATACAAATTTCTCCAAGGAACAAAGGACATTTTTCAAAAATAATAATTTACAGGAATCGTATCAAATAAGGACACTCTGTATTATTGAGTACAATTTTTACCGTTTAGTTAATAAATTTACTACTTTATCTTTAGATTATCAAAGAAGACTTTGAAGACTGTTCAGATGAATATACAAACAACCTTAATACCGAATCCTCTGAAAACTTTTTCTATTTAGTTATTTTGTTGCTGAACTGCCAAAATGTATTATGGCAGAAATGTCTTCTCTATTTCGAAACCATTACATCCGTCTATGACTTTAATAATTTTGAACTCTTTGTTTGGTGTCAGTTCGATTTTTCCAAGCTTCTTAATACCACAAACCTTAGTCTATTTAGCCGAATTTTTGGTTCAAAAAGGCTTGAAACAACATCTCATTAAAGAACATAATTTTCCACTAGCATGGGTGATCTTTTTATGAACCGATTTAATAAGGATTTGTACAATAAGCTTGAATATTTTCCACGGATATGGTCAAGGTATGTGGATGATATTTTTACCATTTTTGATCAGCATTAAGTTCATTCACGAAGAACAAAAGAACAGGAAACTACCTTTCCTTGATACACTAGTTTTTAGAAATAGGAATTAATAAGTTAGAATTTGGTATTTATAGGAAAGATACCAGAAAAAGGCCAGCCTCAATTTGTTGGTCAACAGACTCCTTACCTTTCCTCTGAATAAGCGTCACTTTTTCATTATACCGGGTTCTATAAATGATTGTAGGGTCGAAGTAGGTCATGGAAACATGCCTCCTCTCAGTTTTGGATTTTACTAATGCCCAAGGACTCAGAACAAACTGTATAATTGGTTGCCTAAATGGTTCATATTGCGACGAAATTCCAGTGGGACGGACGGTCCGGAATCTCTCCGATAAAGTGTGGTGGCAGCGTACCTGGGTTCCAATCCCTGGGCCGATTAGTGCTTCTGATATAAGAAACACGTCTGACCGACCTAGGCTTATGCGGCGACCTTCACGCCGCTGGGGGTGAAGGAGCAACAGTCGCTCGGGCGTCAGCTCCCGTTCCGAGAGAGGGAGCGCCGGGGTTGCTCTCAAGCTGGAGACACGGATCTCAGGTGGTGAGTGCTCGCGAAAATAAGAAAATAAAATAAAACGGCTGGAAATATTTTGAATAATAATCGGGTTTATTCCCTGCCACAATAAATCTTACGGCGAATCTTAAACAAAACGGTTTTTCTGGACGGCGACTTCGTCCAGGAAGGGCTCCTCCTGGACCTGGGGGCGGCGACCTTGAACCTGAAAATCGCGCCATGACGGTTTCGGTTTGTGACGACAAAAAGAAACCATGACGGTGGTACGACTTCTCGCTCGGGGGCGGCGATTCAAAAACCGGTACGCCGACAGGTAGGAAACCCAAGACGGTACTTACGGTGGTTTCAGGGCTTCTCCACAGAAGACTAAACTTTTCGAACTGCACCTACGCAAACTTTTCCACACCACTTCCACGCACCTTGAATCTTCAAGGCCGAATTATTTAAAAAATTTCAAAGATGTTCAATTTCATGTTGCAACAGGAACTCCTGACTGCTGAGGAAATCTTGTCAAAGATGTTTGCGTATTCAGCTCAGGTCGTCTCAAATCATCAACAACTTCCTCAGATACTGAAGGTCTTCCAGGAGATTTCCTTTTGTCGACACTGTCAGTTCAAACAAATCCGTTGACGGTATTCGGCCAGATATTCTAATAACAATGAAAGTGTCTTGTTCAATAGAATAAACCATTTTCACTTCCTAGCACAAAAACAAACATTTTTGTTTATAAATGATACTATGTTTGGAATAATTGAAAAATATACCAACGAACATAATTGAAATCCAGTGCCTAATCGGATTATTTCGTCTGCTGTAAAAAACTCAAATCATCTAAATACAGCGGAGCTGTTTCGAACGGTTAGTGGTTCTGTAGAATTATGTGTATATTTTAATCGATAATTATCGATAGCAGAAGATCCTAAGTTAGGTATACAAAAATGTGGATATATTTATAAAATATCTTTTTGTGTTTTAATGGAATGTAATGATATCGTTTCCGATGTTATTTTCAGATTAACTTAAATTTCTATTTTTAATTAATACTTTCTCTCCGGAAACAGCCCGGTCAAAAATCATGTAATGAATTCAGATTGCAGTCTAGTCTCGTTCTTCTACGCTCTTGTGGAGTTAGGGAGATGTAGGGTAGCTAATAAATTAGCTTAGCTGCAATTCCACTTAAGATTACTATTGTCTAGTTAATGCCAGGGTGGTTGGCGAAACGCGTCCACATTTTTTGTATTATCGGTGTTCTATGGTAATAAACGTTACAGAATTGATTAATTCATCTTTATCTCGCAGTGGAGGTAGGTGTAAGATCCGTTTTATTTTGAATACCTACTGTACTCTAGTCTATTTTGTGAAATTTTTACTATTCAGCTACTAAGGGAAAGTTCTTAGATTGGCCTCACTGACTGTTGATACTGTACAAAGTAACCTTACCCCACTTAGTTGAATTAGGTGATTTATTTGTGTCTACAAACTGTCACTAGTCAGTGATACCAACATAAGAGTGCAAGTCTATTTAGCTTGTAGTACAATCCACCCGCAGGTTAGTATTTCTTTTGATTCTCCACTACCTTTTTAACACTGTTCTTTTTTCAGTTGCTGGAGAAGGAATAAACGCGTAAAGGATGAACCGTATTCTCCCGAACTAAATAGTACAGACGACAGTGACTATGAAATTTCTCGAAAACGCAATAAACGCACAATCAACAAAAACAGAGTATGGTCCTGCAAAAAGTGCTCTGAAACCTTCCCTACCAAACGATTATTAGGCACCCATCGCAAAACCCACCCTTCAGAAGACTACGGGGAAAAACACACATACAAGTTTGACCCCACTCAAGAAATCTTCTTTTGCAATACGTGCTCTGCTGAATACCAACAAAAAGAAGAAATCGAAGAACACATAAAATCTCATGAAGAAATCTTCACGTGTACGTTTTGCGCAGAGAAGTTCAAACGGGCCTACAACTACGGTATTCACCTGGCCTCACACAATGAAGACAAAATGTTCCGGTGTCCGTTGTGTAACTATAAATCTCTGAAACGCACTGGCCTATTAACCCACATCAATTTCTTCCACTTGAAAAAATTTTATTATTGGTGCCAGACTTGCGGCAAAGGTTTCAACGACGCTCTTTTGTACAAAGAACATGGAAACGAGCATTTGGGTACTAAACCTTTCGAATGCGTGGTTTGCAGCAAAAGTTTTGTGTACTCGCGATACCTGTATACACACCAAGTTCGATGTCATACAGCTGGAATCGTAGGGCAGCTGCTCAAAAATCAGTGTGCCATATGTTTGAAAATTTTCGTTAGAGACGATTCGTTGAGCAAACATCTGGCTGTTAGTCATGCCAATAAGGGGGCGCCACGTGTCAAAAAACACTTGTGTGACATTTGTGGAAAGGGTTTTGGTACTAAAGATAAAATGAAGATACACTACAGAGTACATACGGGAATTAAACCCTACGTGTGTCAGTTTTGTAGTAAAAGTTTCACTAAGAGAGATTACTTGGTTATGCATGAGAGGGTCCATACTGGTGAAAAACCCTATGTGTGTCAACACTGTGGTAAAAGCTTCAATCAGGGAGCACCGTTGAGAATTCATATTAGGAGCCATACAGGAGAGAAGCCTTACATATGCCAGTTTTGCAATAGCGGATTTGTATCTAAAGGATCGTTGAACGTGCATTTGAAAACATGTAGAATTATTGATTAAATTGTTGGTTGATTTATTTATTGATGTACTTTGATTTGTATGTTATTGATAACGTAATAAACGTATGTTATTTTCATTCTGTTAACTATATATGTTTTTATTAAAAACACTACACTAAAAGCTAGAAACTGGTTTATACACAGGTTAGTACATCCTTTAGCTGTTGGTTTGTCTTGTCTAATAATGTTTTCTTTTTCAGCCAACTCAGACCGCGCTTGCGCATAAAAAATAAAATTGCTTATAAAAAGAGGCCACAAAAATCTGAAGAAAGTAAAAAAATGGATAAAGTGTGGTATTGTAAGAAATGCCATCAAACTTTTTTAACCCTGCGTCTTTTGCGAATTCATCGTAAGAACCATAAATCTGAAGATACCGCCGAAAAACACACCTACAAGTTCGACCAAGTACAAGACATTTACATTTGTAATAGTTGTTCAGCTGAATATCAAATGAAGGAAGAGATTGAAAAACACATGGAAACACACGAAGAGGTGTTTGTGTGTACCATCTGCCAAGAAAAATTTTCTAAAGCGTATAATTATGGTATTCATCTAGCTATACATAGTGAGGATAAGATGTTTAGGTGTCCGCACTGCACTTACAAGGCACCAAAACGCACTAACCTCTTGATTCATATTAATTTTGTCCATTTGCGGAAATTTTACCACAAATGTAGGATTTGTGGTAAGGGTTTCAACGATGCTATTTTGTTTAAAGAACACAATAATGAACATCTAGGGGTGCGTCCGTTTATTTGCGTAGTGTGTAATAAGAGCTTTACTTACTCAAGATACTTGCTAACACACCAAATGCGTTATCATAGGGTAGGAATTGAAGGAACTCCACGTCCCAATCAGTGTAATTTTTGTTCTAAAGTATTTAGTAAAGCTGAAAGTTTACAGAAACATCTTAATGAAAAACATATTAGTGTAAAACCTAGCGAAAAGAAACATTTGTGTGACTTGTGCGGAAAAGGTTTTACTCAGAAGAATAAGTTGGATATACATTACAGAGTACATACAGGGATAAAACCTTACACTTGTGGTCATTGTAACAAGTGTTTTACTAAAAAAGACTATTTAGTGATGCATGAAAGAACTCATACTGGAGAAAAACCGTACTCGTGTGAATATTGTGGCAAGTGTTTCAGTCAAGGGGCTCCTCTGAAAATTCACCAGAGGATTCATTCTGGAGAAAGACCTTATGTTTGTAAATTTTGTAATATAGGTTTTATTTCTAGAGGCTCTTTGAACACACACATGAAAAGTTGTACACCAAAGTAATTATTGTATATGTAGTCGCTTTGATCGCACTTGAAACTAATGTGATATAGGTGAGCTTATGGGGATGTCGATAAAGTTGGTCACTAGTTGCTAACTACTAAGTTAGAAAATTGGAAAAATATTGGACTGTTATGCTGTTAAATTGTATACTTTGTTTTTACATAAGAACTGTTCTGTAGTTGATGTGTTAAACTTCTCTGTATGAAATTGTTATATTGTTATTATATTGTTACACGCAAACAAAAAAATATCGTACGTAAAAAAGGGGTCTTATAATTTTGATCTGTGGCATCGTACCTGTCAAACCGACGAACTGTTAATGAGTAAGTTATTTAAATTAGAAAATGATGCGATATCGCTCCATAGGTTGCCTATTGATAGGCCACTATTGCAAGGTACCATAGCAGAAGGCGAAAAACAGAGGAAGACGAAGGGGATTAGTTTATTAATCTAACCATGCGTAATGATGGGTTTCCGGCATTAAGGTCGGGATATGGAAAAACAGGAAAGCATACCGGGAACAGACTCTTCCTGTACGGCACGGAGGCCCCGAATCAGCCTGAAAAAGTGAACCTGATATTGGTCGAAATGTTGCATACTTTTCAATTAATTACATATGATCGGTCAATAACGCGGCATACGAGGGCAGAATAATGCGTACAAGCAAAGTTAATTAGACTCGTGGTAACTCACACTACAATGTCAGTCGAACGGGTAAGTCAACGACGAGAAAATTGTGGACTTAAGAGAGCGCCGATCGAGTCTTATTTATAGAGGCTTTGCTACCGCCAGGTTGTGACCTCGCTTGAAAGATGGTCAAACTAGTCGTCTTTGGGCGAAAATGTCAACATTGCTTATTAATTGCCAGCGAAGTAATTTGGGGTGGACAGTAAACTCTGCCCCTACCTGGCATGGAATATATTTCGTCTACCTCGTGGAAGCAAGTCTAGACAAAAAGATAAGTGCGATAAAATGGTGCGAGGCTGTGGAAAGTAATAAATGGTTTTTGGTGGCTAAACCATTTGAGGGTAATCCTAGACATCGGATTTTGGGCCGTTAATTCAACTGAAGAAGGGTAGGATGATCACAAAAGAGAAATCTCGCGCAATATTGGGATGATTTTAAGCAAGAAATTTCCGGTTCGCCATAGACACTTAAGAAGACTTAGTAAAATATATGCATTGCATATGAGGAAGAACAAATGTAATACAGGTCGTACACTATTAAAAGATTTACTTTCACTGGTAGCATACTAATATTTAACAGTGTTGTAAATTTGTTCGCGAATATTGTCAATCAGTTCTTTTGAAATTCTAAGGGTCTTTTAAAATTATCCTAAAGATGATAAAACGCTAGTCAATAATTGCCACCTTATCACTTTCAAAAAAAAGGAACGTAATATTCAGTGGCGTAACAATCAAACTGCGGGCCTGTGTTCTACAACACTGTGGGGCCCCTAATGAACAGCGAAATAAAAATATTTAAAAATACGAGTATAATGAGTAAAGTATGAGTAGATTGCAATTAGGGCTTACGTTTTATTAAAATCATTCTACCTGAAACACTGAATTAAAAAAACAAAATACACTAGCCGACCCGACAAACGTTGGGTTGACATTTCTAATGAATATTTTGGTAGTTAAATAAAAAATTAAATGAAAATAAATACATATAAATATAATTAAATTAAATTATAAATTATACATAAAAATTTATCGTACGACAATGATTACATTCAATAGCCATCTTGCAACCTTATTGCGCATCTGTGGATGAAACCAAAGATACTCATATCATTATTAAAAAAAGGGAAGATGGTGGTAGAAGAGTGAAAATTTAGGGTTATATGTATTTTTTGATGCCAAATCTTAAAAAAATAAAAATAAAAAATGTTTTCTAAAAAATTAAAAAAAAAAAATTGGTGGGCCACCCTTATCACTTAGGGGTAGAAAAAATAGGTTACTAGACCTACCGAATATACACAAAAAATTTCGTAAAAATCGGTCAAGCCGTTTTGGAGGAGTTTGGTTACAAACACTGTCACACCAGAATTTTATATTAGATTATTTTAGAACAAATTTCATTATCATGAAAAAGGTTATAGTGAGTCGACCTTAAAAGATAGACATATGCTGTCGCAGACTTTTTTTGTAACTTTTAGAAGGGAACGATTCCATCATACATGATTTTTATGTAATTTTAACCTTAACCTTCAAACTACCGGGTGGGGTCCAAATGGACCCTATTGATACATTTTCCAATTTTTTTCCGTTATTTCTGGTTTAACGATAGTTGTATTTTTAGTAGCTTCGATTAAGGCCTTTTGCTATGCATTCAAAAAATATCAATTGTATAGGTGTAACAGTCTGTTACAAAAAAAAAATTAGTCTCTCGGGGTCCGCATGGACCCCACCTGGTTCTTTATGTTGCCATTTTTTTGTCTATATTTTGAAGATTTTATTGCACCTGCAGGTCTTATTCTGAGAATTTAGTCTTACAAAATCCATTGTTTTATTCTTTACTAGTTTATAGACGGTTTTGCAGTTTTGATACAGACTTGCAGGTGTCAGTATCGGTGTCAGTGTGACCATGTAATCACTGTAAAAAATTAAATTTTGTTTTATTAATGGCACGTTATCAAAATCGATATCAGTACAGTCCCGCGGACGCTGTTTTGTCTATATAAGTAGCAGGGACAGAACTCAAGAAATTTTTGCATTTCCTGCAAAAGATTTGTTTGCCGAGAACATTCTACTCGTACTGTTGAATGTCAGCAATGCTGGAACAAATAACTGTAACGAAAAATGCTTATTTAATATTGTTATGTAATTTTTTTAACTTGGTTGTGTTTAAAGTTAATAAATAATTTGGATACGCAAAAATTTTTCATTAATTCTTTAATTTTGGCTAAATAAGGCCATGGGGTCCAAACGGACCCCACCTGAAACGATGTGTAATTTTTCCCACCCGGTAGTTTGAAGGTTAAGCAGCGTAAGCAACGGAAGCTGTCAAAGGAGGAATAATTTTCCCGTTTTTCCGATATTTTTCATTGCTGCTCCGTTCCTATTGATCATAACGTGATGCTATATACCCTATAACCTTCCTCGATAAATGGACTATCCAACACACAAAGATTTTTTGAATTCGAACCAGTAGTTTCTGAGATTAGCGCGTTCAACCAAACAAACTCTTCAGCTTTATAATGTAAGTAAGACTAGAAGGATAGATAAAAATTCCCTTTTTTTTTTATCTCAAAATTGTTTTCTTCTTGCTTTTCAATGGACACAAGTTGATACAAAATTTGACACATCTAAGCCTCTGGCAATTTGATTTCCAATTGAGAGATTCAGTGAAGATAACCTGCATTGGCCCATTGTGTTTCTTAAAAAAATTTTTGGCATTTTTAATTTTGAAAAAGATCTTTCCGCTGAAGCCAACGAAAGAGGTATTGTAAGAAAAGTGAAACATGCTGTGATAATTTCAGTGAAACTAGTGCAGGTAGGTCATTCTGTAATAATTTCCCAGTCCAGTTTTTTTTCTACTTAAAAAATAGTTGTAACATACATCAGATATATTTTATTATTCCAAAAAAGCACTACAAGTACAAGATTAAAATAGTTTTAAAAATACGAAAGTTTTCATAAAACACAACTGAAACTGAATTTTTTTTCACGTCTTACTACAGCATGAAGTTTCACTGTAGATCTGAGGATAAAGTTTAAGTATTTTGTTGTCTTGCATCATAAATTAGTCATACTTTTCAGGTTTATTAGAAAAAGATGCTCCTGCATTTTCGACCGCCGGTGCCGGTCGCTAAAACCCGAGTTTATTGAGTCTATGATATTGAGATGCCGCCAAAAGTCCAGCTCTTTGCAGCAAAAAATTCGTAAATATCAATGAATGATCGCACATTTTCGAATTTTTTATTTCAGGATGTAATTTGGGCAATAATATAAAAAAATCTAATAAAAAAAAATGTTCGTGTGACCGGACCGGGCCCCTTGAAGCAGCGGGCCCGTGTTCCGGCGAACATATGGAACACCGGTAGTTACGCCACTGGTAATATTGTCAAAGTCAGTGTGCCGTGAGGTTATGGTTAGTTGATGTTCTTTCAGCTATTTCGACAACCAGTTTTATAAGTTGCATTAAAAACTTCATATCGGAACTTCATTGAAATTTTGTTAATACTTCTGACCTAGGCTTGATTTATAAACCGTCCATTCATGATGTCATCGTAAATTAAAAAAGAGTGCGTCGACCTAGGGACGCACGGATTGAGTTTTAACTCTGCGTTGTCAATTTACATAAATTAAACACGTATATGCGTATATATTTTTCGAGAAAATGATTATTAATAATGATGATTGTGTTAATTAAAGTACATATCCATGTATTGTTAATTGTTGTTTATTACAAAATATACTTTTTTTATTTATTTATCATATGGAAATATCATATTTAATAATTATACTAATAGGCAGCGGATGGCCGTCGGGTTAGGTCAAACTCGGTACGGCTCGTACGGGATGGGAATTCAATGCAGTTACGTTACGGCCTGCACTTCGTTTATTTGAGAACAGAATAACGTTGCTTCGTTGCACTCTGCTGTTAATTCCCGCTCTCATTTACTTAGCCGTTACTAATTACGTTTTCGTTAATTGTATTTATGGAATAAATGACGATTAAATTCAGTGATCCTCCTCCACTACTGAGTCCCGGCGATCCAGCGCATCATGATTACATTTGTTCAGGCTGGTGTCGGTGTCGGTGTCGAACTCGGTTGGTGTCGAACTCGAAAACCTATTCCGGCGTTAAGGAGTTAAAACTCCAATATTTTTTTTTACTATGTATCATGATCTAAAATCTACGCACATTTGTTCATCGCTGTCGTGATCGTCACAAAATTTGCCCCTTAGGTCTCAGACGTGTGGAGGGCCATGTCGGCAGGGGAGAAGTGTAAAATTAGAACGCGAGGCAGGTTCTCTCCATAAGTAATCTATTAACACGCTAAAAATAAAGGTTAAACAAAACATCGTTAAATTAACTTATTTTTAACTAAGGTTATGAAATGACAGTGCATAATAAATAAAAAGAGCAAAAAATGACAGTCAAACATAGGTTACAAGAAACAAGCGATATGTACAAAATATAACATAGCAGAGGGCTGTTGGGTATTTTGAGAGTCCGCAGTACACGAATGTAGGAATCCATGGAAAGTGGCGAGAGAATACCCTATTAACTCGTATTGGATGGAGTTTCCGGCGTTAGGGATGCATACTTTGAGGGTAGAGAAATGCCTGGTGACTAGGTTGACCGTGTGGATGAGAAAAGTAAGGGCAGTGCCCGAGTATAGCACGCAGGACTTGAATACAAGTTGGTAGAAGTGAATCCGATTTGGTGGTTTGTTGAGTTGTCGTAGCAGTTCTACTTATAATTTTTTATATGTACAGGATGATTATTTTATGTGTTCACGCCTGAATGCTTTCATATAGACAACACATTATACATATCACAAGCAACTTTGATCAATCTATTGTTACTCTTTTTTTTAATTAGCAGTCACAGTAAATGCAAAAACACAAAAATCACACTGTGTCAACAAAGAGGTCAAGAACCTAATAATGGCAAAAGTAAAAGAAAATAGAACGTCATTTATTCCATCCTTAAACGAATATAAATAAAGTAAAATAAATAAATAAGTATCCTATAAGTGTTCAAACTGTCGGCATTATCCTTCTTCCATAGCGCTAACTGAGTTCAGAATTTCTACGTAGTCTAGTTAGAATCTCGGGTATTATATGGATATCTCTACGACACCATGATCCGTTCCGTGCAAATGATCTTCATTTTGAATTAAAAGGGCTGAAATGGCATGAGTGAAATCTGTTTGCCTTCAGGATGTTAAAAACCGAACTAATCTGCATGTGATCTGCCGTTGACTCACGTGAGGATTATCTTCTATAATTTCAGTGAGGGCAGCGCTTCATTTTTTGAACTTTAGTTTTCTTAAATTGATCAATTTCTTTTTTTTTTTTTTTGAGTCTTCTGAATACTTGATTAGGAGAAATTCCATCGCCTGGCATATAGACAAACGGCAGCACCGAAATTTCCATTTCCCAAAGTTTAAAATTATATCGTTTTTTTGGAATTCGAAAGCACTCTTAGCAGAAGTTGAAAATAATTTGACTGTTAGAATGAATTTGTCATAATTTTATCGCAATCATGCATATGGTCGACAAAATAACTTAGGTTAATGATAAGTGATAACTTACACGACATAGCCATCCGGGAGCTGAGTGGAAGGTCGAAGAAAAGTCGACGGAACGGTTCTTCTTGGGCTTGAGAAACTTTGTCGGGACCACTTCTACCCGGCGATGGAAGCTGGGTACCATGGTCAAACTAGATTTTAGACGACTGACCACCGAAGGGCTGAATCGGATGGACTCAATAACATCTAATATCGTTTCCTATTTATAGGAATTCTGGTTCATGGAACCGAGAAGAGGAAGTCGTTTCCCACGATTTGCCGCCGTTAGGTCCAGCAAGTCAAAAAACGGTCTAACCAGGCATTCTTGAGCGTTGAACCTGGGCCATCTTGTAATTTAATTGCCGTTGAAATGATCTGATTGATGGACAGTAAATTCGGCCTATGTTTGGTAAGGAATTTGTTTCGAATGAATTCCTGGAAAAAGTTTGAACAAAGAGATGAACGGAACGTGAATATGAGAGCCGTGGAATGGTTCTAATGACTAAGTTATTTGAAGATGTAATCCGGACTTTCTGGATCTTAGGGCAAGAGGGATAGGTCGCCTTAAAAGACAACTTTGCGTGATAACAGGATTATTTGAGTAATAGATGGTCTCATAAATAATGTAGATTCTGGTGGTTTGCTAACGCATACCAGTCTAGTCTTGTCGTTAATTAGTTTTGAAGATGAATTGGTTCAGTACAACTATTTGGCTGTAATAAGTAAAATATCTCAAATAGTGAAATATTTTTCTAGACGAAAAGGCAGTCCCACTTGTTGCAATTTAAAGCAAAAAAAAAGGGCAAAAGTATTACTTTTAGTCTTTTGACATGCTACTATGTCAAGAAGATTTGATACAGTCCATAGAAAAATGACACAATATTGTTGACCTAAATTGTTATGTGACGGATCCGAAATTTCGTCCTTAATAACTATTCCCACGCAAAGTTGTCCTTTTTTACGGCGACATATCCCTCTTGTCGCAAGAACCACAAGCCTGGAATTCAGAGTCATCTTCAAATAACTTAGCCAACAAAATGATTTATTACTTTCCATGGCGTCACATATTCATAACGCGCTATCTCTTTCTTCAAACTTCCTTCCCAAATATGGGCAGTGTTTACTATCCACTAACCAAATCATTTCAATAGCAATCCACATCGCGCTTATTTCTGCCTAGACTCTAGGCATAATTTACTGTCTGCCAATCAAATCATTTTAATGGCAATTAAATCATAAGACAACCCGGGTCAAAAGCGCTCGTGGACGTCTGGTCTAACTGGTTATGACATGCGTGATCTGGCGGCGATAAACCGTAGGAAATGTGTTCCTCGTCCGGCACTCATGGACCAAAACTCCTTTAATTACGAGACGGAATTAGATCTTAACAGTTAGTCCATCTGATTCAGTCGTTCAGTTAGTGTTACTAGAATCCAGTCGGTCCCTATAACCAACTTCTAACCACCTTCTAACAACGCCGGATAGAAATAGGGCCGAGAACTACCTTTACTACTCTAATTTATCCTTCTCACCTACCGAAGCGACTCTTCACAAGTCCAGGACTTAAGGGAAAAATTTTACAACGGTCACGGACAAAAACTAGCACATCAAAGTTTCCCAAATGCATAATCAAAATTTAGAAATGAATTGGCAAGGCCATCTCGGTTACCATACTGAATTGTGGTTAAACGCACACTCCTGAGGGTAGCTTGTAATATTTTAACCATTTATCCTATCCTTTTTTGTCCTGTCGCCTTTTGGACATAAGGCACCGTTCAAGGTGTTTGCAGAGCAGCTAATCGTTTAAGAGTTATTAACTATCTATTATTGAACATGGTGTTCCTTTTGTTGTTTATTTAAATTTTCCTTTAAAAACAGTTATTTAATATAAACTGTTAAGTTTGTGGCGGCACAATAACACGTTGGTAAGCGGAGAAAGATAATCGGCCTCGTGGCTGGTCAAGACACCCGCCCGGCAAGTGGGAGACGTTAGGTTCGATGCCCACCGGGGCAGCAACATTTTTCTTCGCTTACCTTCAAGTTGAAATAATTGTTTTTAATATAGTATAATGTTATGTACAAATTCCAGATCAATTTGTTTGTGAAAAAAGAGAAAATAAAATTTGTTGTTAACTTTAAGTTGTTTTTTTTTACATTTGTTAAAGCTGTGCTCGTGAGTGAACTGTTCTTAGAGAAATCTGCTAAAGGAGAAGGGTTTGCGTTATATTGGGCCTTGCACCGAATCCAGGGTAAATACTGCTATTCATTTAAGCATCGAAATTTGTTTTGTTAAGAAATTAAGTATATATTATTTGAGAATAAAGTTATTTTTAAAGTTGAAAGTAGGTATTGAAAACTTTTTGTGTGTCGCATGTCCCTCCTCAATTTTCCCATTGTGATGAATGTTTTCCTTGATTTTTTTTTTGAAAATGTGTAATTAACAATATAAGAGTGCAGGTTGTATAATCATATATGTAATAATAATAATAAAATTGATCGTTACATGTGTATATTTTCTATGGTTGTAATTACATGTGTGTTATTATAATTTTGTTTTAATTCGACACTCAAAAGAATTGTTTTTGTTGTAGGAACACTTCCTTGTTGTCGAAATTAGTTTACGGCCCTTCGATATCTATAACTCCGATTACAAAGCACACTAAGCCCAAAAACAAGCACAAACTAACTAAGAAAAAGTCGACTAAAAACGACGGGATGATAGTACAGATGTTAGATTCAGCCCAAGACGATTTATCTCCCAAAGAAGCAGATCCTCTGGAGATCAAACCCTCCTCGACGCAGGCCGTACACTGCGAGACTTGCGACGAGATTTACGAAAATAACGTGGCTTTTGCCCTTCATTCCATCGCACACAATTCTGACAATAAGTACTCTTGTCATTTATGCGACTACCGCAACATTTTCAAGTACAACATCGAAATGCACATCAAAGCCCACGAAGGCACCACCAAGTACAAATGCGAAATCTGCCAAAAAGCTTTCACTACCAGCACACATGCCATAGAACACAAATACTTTCACACCGGTGAGAAACCCTTCCAGTGCGAAATCTGCGGAAAACACTTCATGTTCTCGTGGTTTTTGACGTCGCATCGTCGCATGCAGCACTGGGAAATCATCACTGGTACTCCTTTAGTGAAGTACGATTGCACTGTTTGTAACAAACACTACACTTCTGCTACTGGTTTGCGGAGACACAATATGAGCAAACATAATGTTGCTGGAGTAGAGTCGTCGTTGCTGTGTGATATTTGTGGGAAGTGTTTGTCGAGCAAAGAAAAGTTGAAGTTCCATAGACGGATTCATACAGGTTATAAGCCGTTTGCTTGTGAGATTTGCACTAAAAGTTTTTCGAGGAAGGAACTTTTGAAGGAACATGAGAGGGTACACACTGGAGAGAAACCTTATATTTGCGACTTTTGTGGGAAAGGGTTTTCTCAGAGGTCACCTTTGAGGATTCATAAGCGGACGCACACGGGAGAACGACCGTACATTTGTAGGATTTGCGGAAAAGGGTTTATTTCCAAAGGGGTCATGGATACGCACATGAAAAGTTGTTTAAGTCTACCTAAATATTAACGAGATGGTGTGCATATTAGTTAACCGTTTCATAAATTATTGTAAGGTATAGTTGGTTGAATAAAGTAGTTTTCGTTAATGTTGTTAATTAATTTTTTAGATAGTACCTTTCGCTTTACGTATTAGTATTAAGTTTTAGAGACTGACTCAAATTTTATTCTCGATTATGTGTACTGCAGTCGTTCCAAATATTATTAAGTATTATCGTAAACGTCATATTTTGTGTAGTTTTAATTTTCATAAATATGTTCTTATAACAATGTTAACTTAAAACGATCAGTGATTTACTATGGTATAGATTTCTTCCATATAGGATAATTGATAAATGTAGTACATGTACATGTAAGTAAGAAGCAGTTGTAGAACCATATATGTTACATCTAATATTTTTCTTACTTAAATATGTACGATGTAAGTATGTAAATAATTTAAAATACAGTTGTTTAACATGCTTTTACACATTGTTCAGGGTTGTAGGTGCAAAATATGACAGTTTCTTCTGGTGATTTGTGAGACCCCGAGGTCTGTGATACCAAACTGGACACGTTAATGACATATTTGTTAATCCAGGAGTCTAAATTAACTTATTTTTGCAGGTACTCATCATTCGCTCCATTACAACCACCCTACTCTTGTCATAAATGCCCAAAAGTTTTCGAAAACAAGAAGAAATACCGGAAACATGTCTGGTTCCACAAAGAAAGAACATTTCACTGTGAGCTGTGTGCTAAGTCATTTTTGTCACCTGGTAACTTAACCTCTCACATAAGCAGAGTCCACAAAAAACTACGCACTTTCTCTTGCAATCTTTGTGATTACTCAGCCGCTAGTAAGGATAGCCTTCAGAAACACGTAATAAGTCAACACACTCGAGATTTTCCCTTCAAATGTGATTCTTGTCCCTTGGGTTTCTTCTCAAGTAGACAGTTAGACATTCACCGTCAACTGCGACACGAAGGTGTTAATTTCATTTGTGAATTTTGTTCCAAGATCTTCAAAGATTTGAGCTACTTTAAAAAACACGTGAAAAAACACCAGCGTATCACTAAGACGTTCGATTGCCCGGAGTGCTCTAGAACATTTGACTACAAAAGCAGATTAAATGCTCATATTAAGAAAGTTCACACTAATCCAGAAAACAACAAAATGCTAATTTGTGATGAATGTGGTAAGTGTATAAGTGCACCGAATGGCATGGTGAAGCACAAAAGGATACATACTGGAGAGAAGACGCACGTTTGTGAACATTGTGGGAAAGGTTTTGCTGGGAAGAACACGCTAATAGCACATCTCCGAGTGCATACTAAAGAAAGACCATTTAAGTGCAGTTATTGTGAGAAGTCTTTTACACAAAAAGGTAGCCTTAACATACACTGCAGGATTCATACTGGGGTTAAGCCGTATAAATGTGAGATTTGCACGAAATGTTATATTTCCAAGAGTGCACTTAAAAGCCACAAGTGTAAGGGTGGCACGTAAGCTTCGTTTAAATAAGAAGTTGCATAATATCCAGAGAAAAAATTGCAGCTATTCCTGTAGGTGTAAACAATCTGTGAATAAATATTGATATCAAAACGCGGAGTTATTATTTTATATATACTTACCACAAACTCTGGAAGGTGGTGCTGGTGATTTTGTAAGGTTTCTTACTCATCGCGTTGAATTGTTGGATCAGTTCCAGAGAAACAAAGGCAACAGGATGATTGTATCCTTATCCAAATACTGGCATCACCATAGATTACTAGTAGCCGTAACACGCCACATTCTTGCTTTAGTCTTTTTACAGTGGGTATATTTTTAATTCTTGTCAAGTTTATATCAACAAAAATACGCTCTATTTAGTCGTAGGTATTTTAACATTCATTTCACATGGACTATTAGTCTTGAAAAGTGAAAGTTATCTACAAGTTTTCATCTGTAGTCTGTAGATATCGTGAAAGACTTTGGAAAGTATTTATCTTATTTTTTTTTTTTTTTTGTTTAACAACTCAAAGTTTTTAGGAATGCTGAAAGCTGACACTTGAAGACTTAATATGAGAATTGAACACATTAGCTTTATATTTTTATTTTTTTTAAAGGAGTGTCAAAATAACTTTGAAGCTGTTGTCTGTCTGTAGCATCACTTCAGCTATTTCGAGATTATCATCTCATAACAGAGTTGATGTAGGAGTCAAATTGGTTCGCACGAAAGTGGGGATAGCAGGTCGACCGTCGCAACGAATCTTAACCAATTTCACAGTTTTTAAGGTTTCAATCTTTCAATCTTTGTCAGTCGGGGTTTGCTAAGTATTTCGTTTTGGTAAGGGGATATTGATAAGAATTACGCGACAGTTTCATCAGAATTATCATATTGTTACGTTGCTCGAGCGAATAAAAACTGGCGTGGGTAAAACTCAACAATTTGTTTCTTAATTTTTCGAAATACACGACTAACTAAAGGAAATATCGATTTTGCAATTACGCTGCGCCCCATAATTGAAAAATCCATATTTCCTTCCAAAAATGTACCTTTTTAACCATGTTTTAAGGTTCTTGTTTTGAAAAGATGGTTGTATATATTAAGAAAAAAAAGGCAAAGTATGAGCCCCGCCCACCCACCCTATTGCAATTCTGATGATTTTTTTATTCGTTGTTAGCCAAGGAGCGGAGCTTAATTGTAAAATACTTATTTTTCTACGAGAAATTACCATCTGAAATATGTTATACAAAGAAAACTAAATGTATTAATCAAAAAAGGAAACCAAAAGAGCCTTCCGTCTCGATCTCTTTCGAGATGAACTTTTCATTCGTTATCAGATCGAGGGGCGGAGCGTAATTGCAAAATCGATATTTCCCTATACAAATTTACCAATTTAAACATGTTTTAAGTTTCTTGTTCTGGAAGATGGCTATGTAAGTATATTAAGAAAAAAAGGCAAAATATAAGCCCCGCCCACCCACCCTGTTTCAATTGTGATGTTTTTTTTTATTCCCCGTGAACCAAGGGGGCCGAATTTAATTGCAAAATCCTTATTATTTCTCTGCAAGAAATTACCATGTAAGACATGTTTTTGAGTATCGTGATATTCAAAGAATACTACGTATATTAAGAAAAAATGATAGACAAAGATTAAGCCGCACCCATACCTGCCCTGATCTAAATAGTAATGAAGTTTTCATTCGTTGGCAGACTTAGGGGCGGAGCCTAATTGCAACATCCATATTTCCTTACAAAACTTATCATTTTTAACGTGTTTTAAGTTTCTAAGAAAAAAATTCATCACAATTGAGATGGGGAGGGTGGGTGGTGTTTATATTTTGCCTCTTTTCCTAATAATATACACAGTATTTTTTGAACAACACGATATTCAAAAACATGTTTTTAATTTATTGTAAAGAATTAAGTATTTTGCAGTTAAGCTGCCCCCCTTGGTTCACGGCGAATAAAAAAAAATCATCACAATTGAGAAAGGGCGGGTGGGTGGGCTTATATTTTGCTTTTTTGTTTTAATATGTGTAGACTTTTTTTCACAACATGAGACTTAAAACATGTTTAAAATGGAAAATTTCTATAAGGAAATATAGATTTTGCAATTAGGCCCCGCCCCATAATTGCAAAAACCATATTTCCTTGTAAAATGTACCTTTTTAACCATGTTTTAAGTTTCTTGTTTTGAAAAGATGGCTATGTATATTAAGAAAAAAAAGGCAAAATATGAGCCCCGCCCACCCGCCCTAGTGCAATTCTGATGATTTTTTTTTATTCGTCGTAAGCCGAGGGGCGGAGCCTAATTGCAAAATTCATATTTCCTTAGAAAAATTACCATTTTTAACGTGTTTTAAGCTTATATTTTGCCTTTATGTTTCAATATGTGTAGACTTTTTTCACAACATGAAACTTAACATTTTTAAAATGGTAAATTTCTATAGGGAAAGACGGCTATGTATGTTAAGAAAAAAAAGGCAAAATATAACAATATTACAATTAGGGATGTACCGACTAGTCGCCGACCGGTCGGATAAGCCGACTATTCGGCCGTTTTTCGTCGTCGGCTGGCAGTCGGCGACTGGGCGGCTAAACAGCCGATCGGTCGGTTTTTTTTATTAAAATTAAAATAGTATACGAGTATAAAACAATTAAGCCCTGTTTACAGAACCTAAATTAAATATTTAATTGCGATTTAATTTTTAACACCGCGTTAAACTAGAGCTTATTTGAAAGCAGAAGTACACAGCAATAAAAGAGCGCAGATACCAGTATTTGAAACAATATTCAGTGCGCATGAGCACTACTTTCACAGCATCAGAGGCGTCGAGAACGAACTTCCTTTACTCTTTGGACCTGTTTTGTACGTTCTTATACTAACGTGAGCAACGTGCAAACCCCAATAACAACACTAATGGTCCGCCACTGACTCGTCCATACTCTTCGCCCATTTTCGCGCTTCGCGCATTCATCCCTCCCACTCGATGTACTTCTGATTTCAAATAAGCTCTACCATGTGACCGACTCTACGCCAATCAGACTTCGCTAATGGCCTTGTTAAATGCGCGATCAACTTAATCTCAGTTAAAATATTGTATAAACTGGCCTTTAGATTTTTCAGTTTCTCGATTTTCAATTTTTATTTCTTCAATTTTTGATTTGCATAATAATAATAATTATGACTTAAAATTTTTCACTTTTTCAATTCTACGATGCTAGAATTTTTCCATTTTTGAATTTTTCGATTTTTAATTTTGGAATTTTTCGTTTTGAGTTTTTAGTTTCTTAATTTTTTCAATTTTTAGGTTTTTTAACGTTGTGATTTTCCAATTTTTCAAGTTTTGTACTGAGTTACTACAAAAAAATTAAATGTTAAAATTATCCAAACAAATTTAATACATTTTTTGGAAAACAAAGGAACTTTAGTTATTCCTTTTATTAAAATAAAACAAATTTTCAAGATAGTCAGAGAAATAGAAAAAAAAACACACTGTCTGTGGTATTTATAAACCGGTTTTAGCAAAGCCGAACAGTCAGCTAGTCGGTTAGTCGGCCAGACCTACAGTCGGTACATCTCTAATTACAATACAACGATTATGTACAGAATAACTCCGTGGTTCCATTGAATGCTTGTTGTTTCCGACGGTGGCCTCTATTTAAACCTATGTGTGCCTCTTGGTGGATCCAGAACGCCGCATCGAGAGTTTTCTGCGCCCGCAATCGAGACTTCCAGTAAGTCGCTCCAGACTTGCCTTTGTGGAACCGCATCGACACCGTCAGCAATGATGACTCACCCATCAACGCCGTACGCACGTCCAGAAAGTTCTCGACGGCCATAGGCGTCGTACCGGGGCGGCGTAGTTGTGTATTTCCTAACAATATATACAGATAAGTGTAAAGTTGATTCTTTTCCAATTTAGAATTTCTTGTAGATAGATATCGTTATAGATAACGTACACTTACATGATATCAACATACTTGTATATAAAATTTAGTTGTGAACTTGTGAAATAAATTTGAAGTGTTTAATATTTTAAAGCACGCTTATAAAATGGCCAAAAAAAGTTGTCTAGTAACACATGAAATCTATTTTTAAAATAACGATGAGACTGCTGTTTTTGACACTGCTTCACATTATTTTTAACTCATCGTTCTGCAGTGTCCAAGAATTTAAAATACAGAATACCAAATATGAATTGTTGAAAATCATTTTCGAAACGTATAAAGGTTAAAGAATAAAAAAATTCCACCACTTACGTTTATTTATGAAGATTTACGGACATAAATCTTCGTTGCGTGGCCAAATTTCGTGCGATAACTCAGAAACCTGGCACAGTCAGACCAAAAAAGCTAAGTATATTGAAAATGTGGGGCAACGAAATTCCGTTTTATCCCTATTCGATTTAATTTTGTGTTTTTTTTTTTGTGGATAAGTTAATTATCTATAACTCAACGTAGCGGTTTTAGGGTAACATTAATAATAAAAAACCCGCTATAAATTAAAGACGCGTGCGATGAGTGTGCTTCAAGTGAGTTTTTCGTTTGCAAAATTTTGGAATAATAACAGTACTCTATTCCCAAAATTTCGGGAAAATTTTTGACTCACCTTGTATAACTAATTTTAAAAATTGTGAGTGCACTAATAAACCACAAGTATAGAATCATAATATTTTGTATATTTCAGATGGGAAAAATTTTGTGATGACGTGATCAAATTTTTGGGAGGGGATAAATGGATAATTTTATTTACGATTTACCATACTTACCTTAAAACGTTTGCAAGATTTCAGAGCATTCGGTTTTGCAGTTAAATTGCAAAGTGTTGTCACAGAATTCTGATTTTTTTTTCCAAAAATCTGGTTGTCTTGAGTGAAAATTCAACACTAGTTCATAAATCACAATTGCAGGAGTATTTTATCAACTTTAAATAAAATTTACTACTGTAAATTTTTAAGATGATTCATCCTGTTGATGGAGGGGATAGTTGACCAAATTGTGGTTAGCGTTTTACAATCTACCATGATATTTCTAATATACGTACAAAATTTGATAACAATCGGTCTGATAGTTTTGGAGATTGTCTGACTAATAAGAGGAATCAACCCAGACGACAGACAGACAGACAGAAACGGGAGGCTAGTTTTTCGTAGTCTAGAGATACTGAAACGTCGAGAAAGCATGAAAGTGGCAAGTCGCCCGATGAAGTCGATTACTATACTTCTTTAGTTTACTGCTACTGTTTTACTTATTTTCAGTTCTACGAACAAATTCTATATTATAAAGAATTTTCTAATAAACAGTTTAACATTCTGGAGGTCAGTGTCAGTGTCTGCCATTTAATTCTGTGTAAAAAGTGACATTGACTACCAGAATTTTTGCTCGTGACGGTATTTACTTGTTTTATGCTTATTTTTCTTAAGTTTTCAGTGTAATTGTTAATATTACACTTTACGAGTCGAAAATGACATACTTGTCATTGCTGAAATATTTTTGGGAACATTTTCAAACGGGAAAACTCACTAGAAACACAGCCAAAGCTTTACGCTCGCCGTGTGATTTATCAGTGCGTTAACATTTTTGAAGCAATTGTTAATCGAGGATGTTTCCTGTCATGGTACTCCGCGCTAGACCAAACATAAACATATCAACAGAGTGCGTTCGAATCAAAGGCACTGGTGGAGTATGGGTGATTAAAGTGGGATACATTAATGACTTCAGAAAAACAAGCTCTACTAACATCTCCATTAAAAAAAAGGTTGGATGTAGTAGATAAGAACAAAAATATTTTAAAGTGTGTCAGAACACATTGCTAGAGTGTCAAAAAATATATAGGGTGACATCCTATTAAATTTTTATAAAATAATATTTCTTTAGATTTTTTTGTGCAATATTTTTTACGCGTCCATGACCCCTAGAGTACGAAACAATAAGTCTCCCGTTTCCATCTGTGTGTCCGCCTTCTCTCGCTGTGTGCCGTTTGTGTCGGAAAGTTTGTCGGATCATTCCCAGTAACAATTTGATGATGTCAGGTTAATATTTTGCTTAGTAAATACTATTTAAATTTTGTAGAATACCATACTTCTGTGCATGTAGGTTATGAATATGCCTTGTTTTTAATCACAATTATTGCACAGAAATGTTTTTGCAATATTTACCTCGTGTTTTAACCATTTGTTTGAATTTGTTTTCAGGTGCAAGGAAGTCTGTCTAAAAATAATTTTAGACTATTTTTCCCTTTATCTAACTGAATGCGAATTAATTTATTGCTTAAGTTTTTTCTTAATTATCGTTCTACCTTTTCAAGCCGCACAACTACTCAATTCAATCATAAACCAGCCTTTTTTTATAAGTTTGAAAGCACACAAGTTTTCTCGTCTCAAAGCTTTTCATCCCCAACTTTTCGTCTTTTTATGCTCATAACTTTTCTATTATTAACGTTATGTCGAAAAGTTTTTAATAAAAGGCTAAAAATAGTTCTTGTAAAAGTCAAAGAAAAAATCGCTATTTACCCAAAATGCACGACTTCATGTCTGGATCTGTATTGTACATTTTGTTTGCGTTAAAAAAACAGCCATCGTGGATATTGTCGTAGTAAAGAGGCTTCATGGTTATTAAAAATAAAGTGGTTAGTTTGAGAAACACATGGCATATGTTTTTTTTTTTTTTCATTAAAACCAAAACGTCAAGTGGTGGCATTTAATATTTTAATTGGTCTTTGAATAAATAGTTTTTTTTATACATATTGTATTGATCTACAGCGTGACCCTAAAACCTTGTTTTCTAGGACTATTAGTGGGTTAGTGCAAAGATTATAACTCTTAGGATGAAAAATCAAGACATTGTTTGAATAAATTTTTCGATGTTTTATGAGTTTGGAGATCGTTTTGAAAATCCGTAGTATGTAGATGGCACTAGTTTGAAATAACAAAAAGAGATAGACCATGTGCTTTGAAGAAAATGGTGAACACTTTCAACATTTACTGTGATATTTAACCACAATAAATTTGTTTATTTTATTGTAGGTTTTATTTTTTAATAACGTAAGTTATAACGGATTTAGGCAACTAGTTATATAGATTCGGGTGGTTTTGTCGTGCGGTTTTGGGCATTTAGTTAAATACACATGAAGTGATAGGCGTCACGCTTCCATGACCTACTCCGACCCGATAATCATTTATAGAAACCCTGTGTAATAAGACTCGGTGTTATTAGGGTACCCAGGAAACTTGGATGTATGGAATTGAATATACAATTATGCGAGAATTCAAGTGCATTTATTCAAACGAATGACATTTATTACAGATCTGATATGGTTTTGAAAGTTTTAGGTCTACCGCATATAAATGGATAAAAAGGAGCTCCTACACCACTACAATCATAATATTTTAGCAGATAATTTTTGAGATTCGAAGGAAAGTAGCTGTCGACAATTTATTTGTACTACTCAAAGAACGTAAACTAACTTATGTTTTTTCAGGTGCTCATCCTTTGACCCGTTACAACCCGCATACTTTTGCTACGCCTGCCCGAAAGTCTTCGAAACCAAGAGAAAATATCAACAACATCTCGGCAACCACAAAGAAAGAACATTTCACTGTGACTTATGTTCCAAATCTTTTCTAACAGTTAGCCATCTAACCATTCACGTGAATAGCGTCCACGAAAAACAACGCAGTTTTTCGTGCAATATTTGTGACTACAAAGCGACCATTAAAGACACTCTTCGCAAACACATAATTAGCCAACACACTCGCGATTTTCCTTTTAAGTGTGATTCTTGTAGCTTGGGGTTCTTCTCAGTCAAACGGTTAGAGATTCATCGTCAGCTGCGACACGAAGGTGTCAACCTTATTTGCGAATTTTGTTCGAAAATATTTAAAGACTTGTCGTACTTTAATAAACATGTTAAAAAACACGAACCGGTTCACGAGGCTTACGAGTGCCCGGAGTGCTCGAGAATATTCGACTACAAAAGCCAAGTGAAGTCACATATAAAGAAAGTTCACACTAAACCCGTTAGCAAAAAGACGCTAATCTGTGATGAATGTGGTAAATGTTTGAGTTCACCGGATGGCATGGTGAAGCACAAAAGGATACATTCGGGCGAAAAGTCGCACATTTGTGATCAGTGTGGGAAAGCTTTCGGTGAGAAGATGGCGTTAGTGACACATCTTCGTGTGCACACTAAAGAAAAACCGTTTAAGTGTAGTTATTGTGAGAAATCTTTTACCCAGAAAAGTAGTCTTAATATTCACTGTAGGCTTCATACGGGGGAAAAACCATACAAATGCGAAATTTGCACGAAGTGTTATGTTTCAAAGAGTGCACTTAAAAGTCACAGATGTAAAGGAGGTGCGTAAGTTGTTTCGAACAAGAGGTTAAGTATTTGTTAGTTTGAAATTCGAAAATAATAATCGATACAAACAACATCAGGAAAGCAGATTGGTTATGACAGGTGTATGTCAATAAAGATGTGTTTAAAAGTTTTTGCTCGTTGTGACAACATCTAATAAGTTTTTACATACATTGTAGGTATTTTTGAATGTGTAAAAAGTTGTATGAACTGAATAAAAACAGATGTCACAATTAGATATTATTATTTTTTGTTCAGGGAGTGTTTCCGTGTGATGCCGCGGTCGTCACATTGTTGATCTGGCTACATTTTTAAAGAGAGTACTGCGACTGTATTTAGGCAACAGTCGATTTCAGTCTTTTAATTTATGTGACTAACAAAGTTTGGCAAGTATTTTTTTAACATAGAGAGACAAACTAATGATTATCACATGGACGTTAATCTTTAAAACCTTAGGGAAGTATTCTCATTTTATAATTAATTTTTAGTGTAATAACTGAAATTTTCTAGGTATTTTAAGAAGAGAACTAATCAAAATTATCAAAACCGATACACTTGTATTAAATTGCGTTATTTTCAAGTTTCAATAAAATAAAGTGAGAGCTAATGCGAGGATCTGACAGAAGAAAGAAAACAAGGTTTGTATTTCTGGCAAAGAAAAATGCCCTTAATATTTTTTGATTGTATGTAGTATTTTTTTTTCCAGTACATACCTCCGACATTAATAAATTCATAATTATTTACTGTTCAGTTTGAAAGTTAAAAGCTTTCTCAGAGTAAAACGGAAGTTATGTAGATATAGTAGATGCAAATAATTGTACGTCCATTTGTGAAGTTAGTAGTGATATTATCGTCACTCCAAATGAGGTTTAGGTGCTTTGCAAAATTTTGAAATAACGTCATTATATTTTTGATGGGGATGAAGAAACCAATTTTAAATAACGTTTTACTGTATTATACAGGATGTCCTTAAAAAAATTTGCAATAATTTGTCCAATACAGTTTAGGATATGACTTATCTTTGTCTAATAAAACTTCCACCTTGCGACAGACAGGTATTGTAATAGGGTAGGTACATTCGGCGAATGGCTTCTTTCAAGTTTTCTCGACGTTCTATGACCCTAGAGTATGAAGAAATAGCTCTCCAATTTCCGTCTGTCTGGCTGTCGTCTGTGTCGAAATTTATTAGACAGATAATCTCCGGTACTACCGGACCGATACCATGTCTGTTAGGGGTTTTTCTACCACAAATTGTAAGACAAGACTAAGTATAAACCTCAACAAAATTGATATCAAATGGAAGCTGTCACCCTTAAAATGTTGCTTCGTATATTTTATAAAATAACATATTCCTGTACTTGTGGTTTATGAGTCCGTCTTGATTGTTTACCCTAGGCATCCAGATTTTTTGAAAACAAATCCAAACTGTATAAGATCATTGTATGTAGGTGAGTAGGTACCTGTGACAGCAAGGCATAGCAACCGTTGGGAACTGGGGAGTTGTTATTATTGTTCATTGCCAGCATGTGAGATTTTCTAATGGTAATCAATAAAATCAATACAGAAAGTAACTCAAGGAAGGTTTTTTTTAATACAAGTAATAAAAAATACTGAGGCTAAGGAAGGATAAAATTTTGTACCTTATTTATATTTTGCAACGCAAGTTTTAGACTTATTTAGCTGGTTACTTGCATATAATAATAATAATAATTAGATTCGTTTGGTTTTGAGCCTCATTATGTGGGACGATTCATAATACAATATTTTCTTCATATTGTTACAAAGTAGAACACCGATCTGTTGTTGAAGAAACAACACCAGCTCCTTTTCGACCGTTCACTGATCCTGTTTCTTCAGAAAACCAAGAAGAAGGTTTTTTTTAATAATGAAGGTAAGTAGATGTAATAACTAGTCGTACTCGTGGAGATACCCCTTGTCAAAAACACAATTAAAGGCAGTCTATTCAACACCATATGCATGTGAATATGATAAAATATCTACGCCTAAATTATACATATAAAGTACAATAATTACTATCATCCGAAGAATTAACACTAATAATATTAATTCAGTACGAATACAGTAATATCGGGGCCGCCTATATTTCTTAATACTAAAGTAATAATTATCATAATAATTATTCCTATTAAAATAACGACTCCTCGCTCAAAATAATATTCGGACCGTTTTGCTTCATTGTGGCTCAATTAATTCTCTGTTTTTCGGAAAATGCATGCCACCGCTGAGGCTTGTTATCTGAACGTTCTAATAACAGTTCAATAACATTTTTTTCCTTTGATTATTTATTTTAAATATATTGTAATAACCCAAACCTCCCGCCTTAAATTGACATGGCAAAAAAATTGAAAAGCGGCGAAAAATTTAAAAATTCAAAATTTGGCCTTGGCTGTGATCGTCTGACAAATCGAACCCTACGTTGTAGGTTTTTGAAAAATGGCGGAATGCGTTCAGATGCAAGGTTGGGAAAGTACCGCTAAATAAAACACAAAATTTATGCAGGACACAAAATTATTTATTTTGAACTTTGGATGAAATTTAAATGAAATCAAATTAAATGTTCTGAATTAATGCAAATATTCGAATATCACAAATTTAATAAACAAAAAACAAATCAAAATCTGAATTAAAGTAACTGGATGCAAATGCACACATTATTACAGACGTGTGGCAAAAAAATTAAAATTATGGCAGTCAATAAGAGAACAAAATTTTAATAAACAAACTATGCAGAGGCAGCCACGTCAGAGCGTTGTAAGAGTGTGGGGATCGACTACTTATGTCGGTTCAGTCTAGAGCACAACAACTATACTCATAGGGGGCGTTGTAGCACGAACGGAGTTTGGGGTTCCCGGTTGTGGCTGTTCTCCCCCACGAAGGTGATTCTATCTATCGCAAGCACTATCGCTCAGCACCCCAAGAGTGAGAGACGAGCAGGCCGGTACGGTCGCAAACTCGCAGTTGGGCCCCGGCTATGCCGACCGTCCCTAAACTCCTATTCTGAATCTGATAGCTCGAAAAGGAACTGCGCACTCCGCTTCCCCCAAGTGTTATTGTGTTATCTCCTCAATTACATTTAAAAGTTCAATTTCTATAACTCTGACATTAAACTACAACTGAACAAGTGTTAAAAGTACAAAAAGAGCAATAAACAACATTTAAAGAAAGAAATTTTTAAACAACAGAGTTCGTATTTGAAATTAAGATTGGACATCAGATAATTTATATGATGGAAACATTTATCAACAAAATATTTACATAAAAAAACTAGCAAAGATTTATAAAAACAAAGGATCTGGTGTGAAATAAGCTATTACGTGAGGTAGAAACTGCAGAACATGAAAGTTTACGGTCAATTTATATTATAGAACAAAGAAAATTACTGAAGCTAAAATTGTGAGATAGAGAAATATTGTATGAAGTGAAAATTGCAGAGCTAACAAATTTACATGAGATTAATATTTGCCACACTTTATCAACGATTCAAACAAAGAGTTTACATTATGTTCAACTATGCCACACTTTTACGACGATGCAAACGAAGAATTCATATGATGTTACATTATGCCGTGATCCAAGTGATTGTTTACTTACAACTGTTATTTGTTTTGACCGTTTATATCGTGCACTGTTTACCCCAAACAAAATACATGATAAATAAACACAAAAATATTCAGTAAGCGTTGCGAGGAATAAGCGTCTCGGTGATGTATTTTTTAACGTTGCGAGAAAATAGGTCTCAGTGGTGTAATTTTCCACGTTGCGAGGAAATGCCTCGGTGATGTAATTTTCCACGTTGCGAGGAAATGCCTCAGTGATGTAATCTTTAACGTCGCGACGAAATGCCTCGGTGATGTGATCTTAAACGTTGCGAGAAAATAGGTCTCGGTGATATGATGATGATACGATGATAACAACGAAGTCAACTGCCTAAGGAGAGAAATCTTTAATCCCCCCGTCAGTTCACGATATTATGAATTTTGTTAATTTAACTGCCGTTAATGAACTATTAGTAATCTTATGTGAAGAATTTAAGAACTGTCATAATGTAACACTTCAGTATTGGCATCCAGAAACGTTATTCGTAACTAGACAAACAAAATCAAACGAGTCCTGACTCCGTAAATTTCTTGAAATCTCCTAGCAAGTGTTTGTCTAAACAAATCTAATGTCTGTTAAATTGTGTTAGAACCAGTTAACGATTAAAATCATAACTTGATCGGTGAATTTACAAACAATAAGACACATTTACAGCACGTGCAAATTATTCAAATGTGATTTCGCGCGAAATTTTGATTCAAATTCGGTCACCACAATATTTTATATTAACCGGGTGTTATTTAGGCCACTGGTTTTTCCTTTATAGAGATTATTACTAAACGAAAATCGCAGAATCAAATTTTAAAATTTTTCAAAGAAGTCGGATTTCTTGGATTGTACTTCAGGAGCGAGGGAAGTTCTGTTGCAATAAACTTCGACCAGTTTTTTATTTCACACAACGTGCAGGAGATGCAAGAGAAAGCGTTTGACTTGGGGTAACTCCACGACTTACATTTTCTAATAATATTATAAACAATTTAATAAAATTAATATTTCCGTCAAGCTGTTAAACTCAAGTTGTTTATTTATTTATTGTTTTCACAGGCTAGACGATTGATATCTCCTCCAATGACAGAACATTTAACCTACAATCCCAATTCTTCTCTTTCACCTATATTGATTGCATCATCAGTTATTATTAACCAAACACAATCCACAATAGCGACGAAAATATGCAAAATTTTGTTTAGTAAATTATAATTATTTCACGATCCATATCTTGTCGCTTCAACCAAAAATCGGCAGTTTGATACAAAATATGTTCGTTAGGAGTCTAGAATCCTTTTCTGCAGTGGAATTACTTAAGGCTTCGTACAAAATTTCCAGAAAATTTGCATTCGCATTTCTCTGTTACTTTTACTTTTTGATGATGTAAAAGCACTGAAAAGTTCATTAGAAGAAACAGAATATGTCGCAATATCTAGGTACTACTGCTGTCAACTGAGATTTCCTGTTTTGTCTTTCCCTACTTTTCAGTTTTGTTTTTCTCTTCTTGGCATTTTGCTATTAATGATTGATGCAGCTAAGCAAACTTCACTCCTATTTATTCTTTTCGACCACTTAAATTTTAATTTTTGGATGTTTTAATGACTTTTCTTGAAGAAAAGTCGGCATTCCTTTTTCGCAATTGCGTCTTACAATTTAGTAGTAACTGTGGAATTTTCTGCTGTCTGACGTATTGTTTTAATAGTGTACTACATTCAGTTTTTTTTAGATCTACGGTCACAATACTTCGAAGTCTTCTTCAGTCTGAACCGAAAAATCTTCACAGATCTTCTGATAGCTTAACTCAACGGTAAGATGACACTAGGTTCGTTTTAGTTTACTGCTACTTTAACATTTTGCTTTATTAAAACAAAACCGTGTGTGCATGAGGAAAAAAACCTTACATAAATAATAATTTTTGGAGATGTTAATGTGGAGTAATTGCCTTAAAACTCAAGCTGGTTTTTGCTTTGAATTTAAAATTAATTCTAGCGCCGTTTTTCTAAGCACGTTGTACTTTTTAACATTGTTGCCAATTAGTATTACACAAGGTTTACATATACTTCCGGATAGATCCATTAAACGTATGCCTAACTTTGTTTTTACGTTGTCGTTTATGTCAAACGTAAAGCAACCTTAACTTACAATATCTGTCATAATTAATTGGATGAAAAGATCGGCTCTTGATAGAAACTTATCGACTTTAGTGGCACATTTTTTTCACAAATAATTTAATTTTTTCAGGAATTTTTACGTATTTGTTAGACATATATTTACAGAGAAAATCATTTTTGAAACAAGTTTAATACATTAATGGAATTTGGATGTATTGTTGGTTGCATAACAATATTCTAATGACAGTTTAATAAACGTTGAAATTTTCATAAAACAAAGCAGGTTATTATTAGTATTACCATAGAATACACTATAGAAGCGAGAGTTTCGACATTAACGACACCCAATCTAAGCGCTTTAGCCCTAATTTTATCAGAAAATACTTTGAGGCGAAATTTATGTCTAATACAAATTCAGAATGCGTTACGTAGAGCTGACTTATGTATGTTGTGCAAAATTTTAATTTGCCTCGATCCTTGCTTTATTTACTACTCGTCTGCTTTCGCTGACCTGCTTTTTTTTTAAACAAACAAAAACAATTTGATGGGAGATATTTTAAATTGTTCCACTATATCTTTTTAGATCCAATGCTTACCCATCTGACTATAAGGAAAGGCCCTACACCTGCACTGTGTGTTCCAAAACTTACGCAACCTGGAGACAATATTCAAGACACATGCTCTACCACAAAGGCAGACGTTTCCCATGTAATTTCTGCGACAAGATGTTTTTCTCGCGGTTCGTTCGAGATCTTCACATTGCCTCACGCCATGAAAACAAGCGCAATTTTCCTTGCAACTTGTGTGACTACAAAGGAAATAGTGCCCATCATCTTAAAGTACATTTTACATACATGCATGTAAAAGACTTTAGTCACAAGTGCGATACATGTGGAAAAGGATTTCGTACCAGATTTGCAGCACTTACGCACCAACAGTCCAAACACGAGGGTATACATTATATATGTGAAATTTGCAAGAGAATGTACAAGTGTGAATCGCACTACAAAACCCACATGAAAAGACATTCTACTGACGCCGGTGAAAATAAATTCGTTTGTGAACTTTGTTCCAGACGGTGTCATGACGAAAGGGACTTAAGACGACATGTGAAATGTCACGTAGACCCTGGAGAACCCAAAGTGTGCGATGTTTGTGGTAAATTTTACAAGTCACTGCAAGCCCATAGACGAACACATAATGGAGAGAAACATCACGTGTGTGATGTGTGCGGGAAGACTTTTGCAAGTAGATATAGCCTACGAATTCACATTCGCATTCATACTAATGAAAAACCGTACAGTTGTCAATTCTGTGGGAAGGCTTTTACACAGCGTAGCCCACTTACAATACATGAAAGGTTGCATACTGGCGAAAAACCGTATAAATGTGACATTTGTAATAAGGGATTTATTTCTAAAAGCGCATTAAAGAGCCACGTTTGTCAGGGTCCTCGTGATTAGTGTAGCCATAGTTGATAGTTGTTGTTACTATTATCCAGTAGTTAGTACCTCTGTGGAAAACTTTTTACGGACTTGTCTTTAATAAAAATCTTACACCTTTATATGTTGCTTAATTCAAAAGTGCTATAGACAGCTTTGCAAAAAGAATTGTGCCTGCTGTTTTAGCTGAAGATAAATATTAATTGATTGTCTTAGGGAGGTAGAAAAATACCAACTATATGTTGTAACATATTGTGAATTTAATTTTGTAATAAATTACTCCCCTATATTTTTTGGGTTAGAAGAAACAGAACTCTGCATTTCTGTGGTAGTGTTTTAACTCTTCATATTTTGCAGATCATCGACCGAAATGAAGTTCAGGTATAGTAACAGCAATCAAACTGGAGAAATTACATTTGTGGCCGTTGATGGTGGATTATCAGACACGGAAGAACAATCGTCTTATGTATTAGCACCGAAAGCACAATCGAAACCTCAGACTCAGAAGTTACCTTCAGTAAAATCAGTATCGAGTTTAAAAGCTTCACCGTTGTTCCTTCAAACAATACAAGTTGTACCATCTCCAAAAATTTCAACAATACCACTACAGGTACAACTACCGCAAGCTACAAAGTTTTTCACATCTCCACAAACACGGCCGCTGGTGCATGTACCAACGTTAGTAAATGCTTCAACGTCATCATTAGCAGCACCGCTACAATCACAACTAGTACAAGGGTTAAACGTAGCACACTTTCAACCAAAATCAACACAATTTTCAAAATTTAGATCGTTAGCAGAAAAACCAAAAGTCTCAATGGCACCATCACAGGTTTCAAAGTTGCTGCAATTCAAAGCCCATCCACTGTCGCAAATGCAAGCAGCACCACTACAAAAAGAACAACCGTCACCAGCGACCTCTCATCTCCCTCAAGGGGCACGAGTGTCATGGGTACCCTTATCAAGCCCACTTAATTCTGAAAATGCGAAGAAAAAATACATTCTCGTATATCGTACGCGAGAAAGTTCTGCTACAATTGATACTACGTTGACCAACGGTGGTACTTACCGGAAACTACCTTCTCCAAAAATAGACGTGAATTATACGACAGATGATTCTTCAGATGTGATTTTACCACAAATAACATCTGTAATAAAAAAGAGCTTTTTAAAAGTCGTCAAATGTAGAACTTGTTCACAGCAGTTTCCATCGAAGATTGGTTTTCAAATTCACAAGAGTCTATTTCACAGAAATAACATTATATCGTCGCTATGTGAAGTTTGCGGTAAACTTTTCCAAAACAAATTCAGTATGGCTTCTTTAAAATCTCACCTACAAACACAACACGGTGGTCCTTTGAAACCTGTTTCCATGAACTGCAATCTTTGCAGTAAGCATTTCACGTCGAGGGGGGGTTTACGAAGACATGTTGAGGTTTTTCATAAGGGTGTTCTACGTCTGTGTGAGATTTGCGGTAAAAAATTTACGTCGCTATCTAGTTTGAAGAGTCATGAACGAAACCATAGAGGGGAGAAACCGTTTCCTTGTAAATATTGTAAGAAACCGTTTGTAGATAAGAAGCTTTTAATAGTGCACGAACGAGTTCATACTAAAGAAAAGCCGTATGTGTGTCAACTGTGTTCAAATAGCTATTCACAGATAACTTCTTTAAAGGTTCATGTTAGTACCGCACATGGTAAGGAAAGACCGTTTGCGTGTCTAGTTTGCTCAAAAAGGTTTGTTATTAAGTCTTTACTTAATTCGCATATGAAGATTCATGCTAATAAATCTGTGTAATTGTTTATTTGTATAAATAATAAAAACTTTTTGACATGTTTGTTGTTTTACTGTTGTTTTGAAAAATAGGCTGTTTTACCTACCTCAGATGACACTTGTGATAACCCAAACCTTCCGCCAAAAATTGTCATGTGAACAAAATTTGAAAAGTGGCCATGAACGATGATCATCTAGTGTGGGGTTTGAAATGGCGGAATGTGTTCCGATACAAATTGACGCAATCCGGAGCGGGAAGAGTGTAGGAAGTCAAAGTCAGCACTGATGGGAAACATCTTTTATTTAAATCGGACAAAGTATTTAGAATGCTAAATGAAGTTAATATATACCACAGCAACAAGCAAATTGCCGAAAAGGTGCTTCCTCCTTTCACAGAAGGGAAAATCTATGAATAGTTCTAGCGGTCCTAGGTTCCTAGCTGCAAAACCCCTGTATCTTTTAATCCAATCAAATCAAGGTTACAAATCCAAATACAAATATTTCAAATACTGTGAGTGACATACAAAAATTAAGTGAGCAAAATCTTAGTTAAGATAAATAGATGGCGATGCCCCGACTATTAAAATGTCGTGGTGGCAAATTTTGTTATTGACAACCGACAAAAAAAAAAATGTAAACCCAGCAATTTAAAAAGTCTCTTTGCACGAACCACAACTACCTATAACCATGCCGCGGTGCCCTCACAAGCTCCCACTGTGTTCGCTGGTACCTGAAGCGGCTGCTTTATGTTTAATTCCGTAACTATACTCCATCCCTCGCCTGAGAAACAGAGTTTGCTCTCCCCCCAGTAGAGTTTCCTTTATCAGCAGGCCATCTTTCAGAAGTGCCCACGTCAGTGGAGTCCGGTATTGCATGCAGTGATGTGTTAGTTTAACAATTCTGCTAAATTTGAGGGATTAATAGAGCTTCATAAGGTTAAAAGTCTTTAATACATTTTTTTTTCGTATTTGCAGTATGCGGCAGTAACTCGTACCGTAATTCGACCAATTTTACTGTGAAAATTGTAGACGTGTGAGGTGGTACATTATCATGATGAAACAGGACTTTACAAGACAGTAAGTCTACATAACACTACCCCGTCATTGTCCTGCCCTTTTCTAAATATTCTGTGAAAATGATACCTTACGAATTCTATAAAAGAGTGGCCATAAGTTTTCAGATCGAAGGAATCGTTTTCGCCTTCTTTGGAACAAGCTCTCCTGGTAAAGTCCGTTGTTTTGACTGTTCCTTCGTTTCTGAAGTGTAATGGTGGATTCAAGTTTTATCAACAGTCACTGATTTTGGCAAATGAGATAGCCTCTAAGAAAAGAGAAGGCGGGTGGGCGGGGCTAGTACCTGCTAAGATAAGAGTGATTTTGGCAAATAATATAGCCTGTAAGAAAAGAGAAGGTGGGTGGGTGGGGCTAGTAGTTGCTAAAATAAGACCGGTTTTGGCAAATGACATACCTTCTAAGAAAAGGGAGGGTGGGTGGGCAGAGATAGTAGGTCCCAAGATAAGACTGATTTTGGCAAATGAGATACCCTCTAAGAAAAGAGAGGGCGGGTGGGCGGGGCTAGTAGTTGCTAAAATAAGACCGATTTTGGCAAATGACACAAAATAAAGAGTAAAGTATGTATCATTTGGCAAAATCAGTCTTATGTTGGCAAGTATTGGTAGAAAAAACTGTTATATCTATAGAAACATAGATAATGCAGTGTCCCTATTGGTGATTGTGTACGTTAACGTAAAATACGTTGTACGGAACGTAATTTCGCTAATTGCCTAAAATAATAATTGTCAACGTAAACGCGCGGCCTTGAGGTTTGCTGCAACTCAAGACACGCACATCTATGACGCCAGGACTCCCCGATGTCTGCGCCCTACTTATGAGATATAACAAAAAAAAATAATAAAAACAAAACAAGTTTTTCCACGACCATGAGTAGAAGTTGGTTTCTATGGTCGCAAAATCATGTCAGAATTATCCATTCACGATCTTTATATAGCAAAGTAAGCTTTGATATTTTTTCTTTAAGTTGGATAAACTGATTGGATGATTTAGTTTTTTGTTTGTCAGTAGTCTGATTGACATTTGCTTTGAGCTGGATTGCCACTTTTCTACTTCATTCATTAGATCAGAATTATTAGACACAATTTGTTAATCAAGCAAACAAATGTTTTAATTTTGTCAACATAGATAATTTGTCATTGTGACAGATTCACAGATCATTGTGACATTATTTAAAAAGAAAATGCCTAAAATAGTTTTACCGCAACAAAAAATAGCAATAAAAAGATGTTTTTTCACTAGCAGCCATGAAGCATGCAAATGTCGACTCATTTAGAGGTAGCAAATTCAACTTTTGCGACCACGGGTTCAAAAAGAAGATTGAGATTATGTACGCAATACTTAATGTGATTATTTCTTAAAAAATGAATAAATGTGTGCTACTAACATTACTTGAGTATCCGCATGGTAGTTGGTAGACGGTAGAAGATAAAATGATTAATTCAGCGACGTGTAAACGGTTTTCTTTGTGTTGAAGATTTAAATTAAGTTTGATTAGAAATCAAAACAAAATCATGTTGCGTCAAAAAATTGAACGTTTATTTTTTCAATTTATTGTCTTATGGTTTCTACTAGTGAAAAAAATAGTATATTAACCACGGTTGTAAAGCCACTTCTAGACCTCGCGCTTCAGAGCCCTCGACGCTGTGCGTCTCGGGTTCCAATTTGCGCTCGGTCTAGAATACTTGGCTTTGCAACCTTGGCTAATAATATACTATTTTTACAATTTCGAAAACACAGGCCCCATTTTTCTTTGAAGAAGTAACTATGAGGGTCTCGAACATATTTTCTGTAATGTAAAAATACGCTGCAAAATATTTTTTAATTTTTTTTCTCATAGGTGGGAACATCAACTGTGGCGAAAATTTTGTCAACAGGGGATCAAAATTTAAAAACATCACTATCTGGCAGGCGAAAACCAACCGATTTATTAATTTATATGTTACGACAAATTTGGCAACTTAATGAAAAAAACGAATATTTCACTGTAGATACTCTTTTGGCATATTCTAGGGAACAGTTGGAATTTAAAGGGGGGCGAACCACATTATACAAAATTCTTAAGTCAATGAGTTATAAACACAGAGAAGTAAATGGTCGCAAAATTCTATGTGAATAAAAAAATGTCGTTGCAGCCAAAATGACTTTTTTCAGAACATATTTACAGCTTCTAAATTCTTGTGAAAATTTGACTTTCGTGTATTTGGATGAAACATGGATCTGTCAAAATGGTTCGTCTATTCGTCGCTGGGTGCACGATAGTGATCTTAAAAGCAATCCCACCAAAATTAAAAGTGAAGGATCAAGGTTTGCTATTCTCCACGCGGGTTGTTCAACGGGGTTCTTGGATGGTTGTAACAATTTTTTAAATTCAAAAAATAACGATAGAGACTATCATAAAACGATGGCCGGGACAATTTTTCAAAATTGGGTGGTTAATCGGCTCATTCCTGCTTTAGCAAAGTTGAACCAAAAATGTGTGGTGGTTTTAGACAATGCACCGTATCATTCGGTTCAGTTGGATAAACCACCCACTTTTTCTAGTAAAAAATGTGAAATGCAGGAATGGCTCTTTAAACATAGTGTTGAATTTGACAAAAAAATTTTGAAAAAACAGTTGTGGGATTTAATTAAACCCTTCAGGAACAATAGAAAAAAAAGATATTTGGTAGACGAGACATTAAAAGAAAGTGTCTATGAAGCTCTTAGATTACCTCCGCATTGTCAATATAATCCAATTGAAGTGGCGTGGGGATTTTGTAAGAACTATTACAACAAGCATATAAATTCTCAACCTTCATTAAAAAATAGGGTGGAGAGTGTATGGCTTGAGGCGCTTTCTAAATGTACTCCAAGCATGTGGCAACATTTTTGTAAACATTCTGAAAAACTTATTTTGGCAGATTGGGAAAAAATATGGGAAATCTTTCGTACGAATCTTTACCTCCTTTCATTATTTCGCTAGATGAATCTGATTCAGAATCTGAATTTGCAAATGACGGTGATGATACAGATTTTCATAGCGAAATAATGGAAATGGAGTGAATTGTAGCTTGTGGGGGGTGATATTTTTACGCATCTTTCGTTCTAAATTTACCAAGGTAGTGTGTGAAAAACTACCTGACGTACAACAAAATAAGTATAATTTTAGTTAGATCATCCACGTTGTTACTTTGCACCAAATTTTAAGCATTTTAATTTTTTTTTTGTAACTGTTCATGAACTTGGAGAAGGTGTATAGTAACGTTCTTATTAATAAGCGTTTGGAAGTACTTAGTAAAAGCAAATAAAGAGCACTTACATAAGCATTAGTAATAGCTATATAGATAAATCATTCAATTTAAGGCCGGAAAAATGTTTCAGAAGAGCTAAACCCATCAAAGCAATAGAGCAAGGTTGTTGTCTTTTACAAACCCTTTTAGTAATCTTAGAAAAGTGAAAAAAGAATTTGGAAGATATGGAAACAGGCTGTTCACAAAGGTCGAAATTTCCATTTCTAAGAAGAGTGGGCGGGCAGAACGAACTGATGATTGAGAATTAAAGATGAGATGCTAAATGTGGCATGCGACAATAGTCGTATGTAGAACCCCCATTCATATAAAAACAATGTTTAAGTGAAATTTAAGTGTTTGTTCCTTACATATGAAATAAACACTTACAAAAAGCCGAATAACTGTTTCAAATAGCGTAAAATTTTATACTTTCTAAGAAATGGATACCGTTAACTTGGTCATTGCTACTGAAAACTGAAAGTATCGGCAACAATGTTTATATTTCTGGCTTTTTTTTTAAGCTTTAACTTAATAAAACATAACCTAACGAAAAAAGTTCAGGGAATTTTTATTCTTCTGCATCGAATACCTACAAACTCACGAGATTTTCATAGCCCACCCTACTATATAAAAATCGTGAACGGATAATACATTTCATCCATAGAGAAAAAAACTCTCTAGGGAGTTTTATTTTTCAGGCAAGAGAAAACATTAACCACCAACTTTAATTCAATTTTTATTAACGTTAATATTAAAAGTAACATGTTTCACAGTGACATTGATGATACACTCGATGAAGCATTTAAATTTCCATCAGAAGAAACTATTCCTTGTAAAACATTGTTGGCAATATTTGTCGAGCAGTACGTTTTCTGAGTAGGTTTTCGCTTTCTTTTTTCTGCACCATTCACTGAAGCGGTTGTACGCTTTGTCGTACAAATCTCGCGATTTCTGAGGCTCTTTCATATCACAAAAACACTTGCTTGAACCGAAACTTGAACTAATTTCTTGAAACAATCACTTTTTTGATAGTAAACAAATTTTGGTTGTCATGGTATGCATTGAATATTTCCAAAACTCCCTAATAAATTTGTGAATGTTAAGCCCTTATTCCGTACAACTTTTAGCTGAATGAAATCTATCGTTTTGGTTCTTGGTTGTGAAAAAAATAGTATATAAACCACGGCAACGAAATGCATTTCGCCCTCAGCGCTTTGTCGCCCTTTGGCGTCAAATTTGCACTTCTGACGAAATCGAACATTTCGACCATTCATTTTTTTTTCGGCCGCTCATATTTTTATTTAATTTAAAAACACTACCAACGCACTTTCCTTAAACCATACACATATCAACAGAAAAATCATAAAGAGCTTGTTTCCGATAGGTGTCCCTATTTAAATAATCTTGTGTTCCTCTGGATGGTCTGCGAACGCTGCTTCGAGATTTTTCTGGAGCCCGGTGTCGAGACTTCCGGCAACCCGCTCCAGGTTTTTCTTTATACGAACGCCGCCCGGCCGCCGTCATCGGTGATAGGTCACCCATCATAGCCGTACATACTAGAAAGCCCTCGACAAAAACCCTTAGACCTCGAACCAGGGCGGCGTATAGGTTTATTAGGTGAAGTGTACACGCCAAATGCAGGAAGTAACCTCTATTTAAGCTTGGGATGGTAGGTGTCATCAATTTGCTTCGAGTAAGCTTCATTATTCGTTGTCAATGACAAGAGTAATGAAGGAGTCAAAGTCTTTATCTCTTGAGCTGATATATGAAATGTGGAGAACATTAATTTCAGTTAAAACCTTGAGAAAATTTGGATAATCCTTCTGACAGGTCCGCATCTTCGGAAAATTTTACAAGGATCTCTTATCACACAATAGATAATGTTATAAAGGTCTAAAACAGGTTTATTCAGATAATTTATCTGACGGTAGACTGGAATTTATAATTATTGCCGTTTGGGCTAGTATAGTTCTGGCAAATAGAAATAGCAACTTTTAAGGCCACAATAAAATTACCATATAATTAAGTAAGAACTTCTGTCGAATAATATTTATTAGGTACCTATTCTTCTACTTATGAATAAACATCTGCATAAGAAAGAAATGAAGATGAATCAAGCGAAGCGGCATTGAAAATAGGGCCGGTCTAGGTAAATGTTGTAATAAAAGGTGAGCTCGAAATACATTACAAATTTATTCATAACAATTACTTGAATATATATTTCAGAATAATTTTTGCAGTAGCAATATGAAGAGATTGCCCATGGCAAGTGTTACACATTGGAAAAAACGTCATCATTGTCAAATCTATACCAAAGCTTTTTCTTATTACCATGTATGATTGCATGTTGTGATGCATTTTCCCTGAGATTATAGCTAGCTAGATTTATTGTGCCTTTTAGTAAAATACTGTAGTCGGCTTGTCAAAAAGTTGGTAGATGGTATGATAATACATAAGACTGTAAGTAAAATAGTTATTACACAAGGATTACCGTAACCGCTAAATTTAGACTTGTTCATACTCACATCAGTAGGAGATGGCAGGTTATTATACGGTGGGGAAATTACTTATGGAATAAACTCAGTAATTGCAAAACTAATGATAATTGTCAAAAATGCCGAAATAGATCAATTTTTATTTATAATTATGCGATTTTTAGATTTATTTATACTTTTGAATGTAGTCCAAAAATAAAAGATATACAAGCTGTTTGATTAAACAAAAAGCTTGAGTGCATTTTCCACTGAGTCTGAAGTGAAAAAAATAGAAAATGTCATACGTAAAGTTCTTCATTGACCATATGCCTACAAAATTTCAAAAATAGCTGTTTCAGTGTCCAATTCCGGCACTTTTTGGGGCACCTGGTTATATACATGTGTATATTTCTTTTCTTTTAAAATTTGTACAATACATCCAATTTTACTGTTGTCTTTCTAACATTAGAAGAAAGTAATAAAGGGTAGGTTTTTCCTTTCGTATTACATAGAGCGCAAGAGGAACTATAAATTCGATCTTTGGGCTTCAATACACGGTTTGAAATTACCATCTGAACCGCATTTTTATATGTGAAGAAACTTTCATGTTTATTAAACAACTGGTATCTAACTTCACCATATTTTTTCTTTCAGATTATTTTTTTTTGAAGACCGGATGAATCAGCCCCCGTTTTTTTGTAAAATATGCCAACAACCCTTCAAAAACCGAAGACGCTTACGATGGCACGTAGTCACACACGGAGAAAAGCAGCATTGCTGCAGTTTATGCAACAAATCCTATTTTCATTTATCTGATCTGAAGAGACATCTTACCAGCCACAACCAAGACGAGAAGATCAACTGCCCCTTATGCGAAAGCGCATTTAGCTCGAAAACATATCTCCGTAACCACATTATTTACATTCACAACAGAAAATTCCCCTACAATTGTGATACATGCGAACAAGGGTACACCTCCAAAGAGAGACTGGAACTTCATCGCAGGACCGAACATGAAGGATTCCGCTTCGTCTGCGACGTGTGCGGGAAGATTTTCAAAGACCAGCGCCAGTTTAACATTCACACGAGGAAACACAATCCCGATCACGTGGAAACTGTGCACAAATGCGAAAAGTGTTTCAAGTTTTTCCACACGTTGGTTGCGTATAAACAGCATTTGAAGAGGCATGAGGGTGGTACTTGGATTTGCGAAGTTTGTGGGAAAACTTTAACTTCTAAAAGTGGTTTGGTTGTTCATAGGCGATTGCATTCCGGAGAAAAACAACATATTTGCCATGTGTGTGGAAAAGCTTTCGCTAAAAGAGAAGCGTTGATCGTGCATATTCGGGTCCATACTAAAGAAAAACCGCATCAGTGTAGCGTATGTGACAAAAGTTTTTCACAAAGAACTACTTTGGTTATCCATATGCGTCGTCATTCTGGAGAGAAGCCGTACAAATGTGATGTTTGTGGTAAAGGATTTGTTATCAAGTCTGGTTTAAATAAACACTCTTGCAAAATTAAGTCATGACTCCGAAAAAAGGAAACATTAGACTTGAATGTACCATTGGGTTTATGATTGTGTGCAATTTTGGTTTCGCTTTTCCATGTAATTTATGTTGATAAGAAAGTTTTACTCCATTGATAACTGGTCTGTTGATGTACTTTATAGCTTCTCAGTGTTCTATGTATTCTGATTCCTAAATAGAATAAAATTAAAAATGTCTGTATACATCGAAACGTGACGGAGTCTCCAAGTCAGTGCTGTGGTTGTTGTTTCGTTGGATATTGAAGAGATAGCGCTGAACAATAATTAGGTAAATGGTTATGTCAAAATTAAAAATTAATGTAATTATGATCATACAAGTTTTGGTTATATTTCGCATGAACGTTGAAAGTTGTGTTATATTTTAGGTTGTACCTAATAAATTCAGTTTTTCTTGAATTTGCAGTTTTGTCATTTATGTTTATGTATTTCTTATGATTGTGTTTGTTTAAAATGTATGAAATAGTCAAGACTTGAACGAGAAAAACAGGGCTATTGGAATGACCTACTTGAGCAGTTACTTAAAGTTTTTAAAATAATTTGCATGAAAATTACTGAGTTTTGCCAAGAATAACCCCATTAAAAAACAAAAGAAATTTCTTAGCAATACCATGATAATTTTCTTGATGCCGAAATTTTTGTGAAACGTAGATGGAAGGATGGCGAGCGAAACAAACGAAACACATTTTACAACTGAAGAATTTTACGGTCTTTTTATAGACATTTCTCAAAAATGTAAATTATACGTTCTAAAACTAGGACAGTATACTTACAGTTCGGTGTAATAAAAAATACGAAATATACAATTTCAATAACCAATTGTATAAAATCTGACTGTGAATAGGTATTTAACATAGAATGCAGCTTTCCATGGAACTAAACACAAATCTAGGCCGTGTGTTCTTATTTTACCATTACTTTTGTTACTAAATTATTCCCTCTTTTAAAAATACCGTCTGAAACTCCAAGTATGATAAAACATGTTCTGGGTACCTGTGTACAATTTTAAAACCTTTTAATTCCTCATTATTTACTTTGAAAAACCGAATTACGTAGAACAAAAGTAATTAATTAAATTCCCTTACATCAGAAAAGTTAGTACAAATACGATGAAATTTATTCCATATCGTAGAATTCTTACAATTTTGGCAAGGTGTTGTAAAACGATATATTCTTGTTTCTGTCTTCGTCTGACACAGTATGTCGGGGGAAAACAGAAACATACCAGATGTCGTTATTAGTTATTAGTTATACAGCACCTTGCGAAAACTAAAGGAAATCTAGTGTTTGTTAGAAATTCAAGTATTCAAACCAAAGAATCTGTAACTCAAAATAAACAATATTTACTTACGTTACCTCCTCCGTCCACTAGACCATTTTTGCAGTCAAACTTCAAGAGAATTTCAACTTTATAGTTATTATATAGTATACCCCGAGAAATTAGTTTCTATTCTAAATTCTAAATTAGGAAAATGTTGCCAGTTTATTGTGATATTAATTAAAACCAAATAACCTTTTAGTTGCTGAAAAACACGAAATAAAACACGAATGGTTGTACTGTAACCTCATTTGACATACACCTGTTAAAACTCTGGCTATTGTAAGCTTTGTGAATCCGAACCGCAAGATTATTACTGTCCATTGTTGGCATAATGTAGCTGTGAACTGAGTTAAGTAGTACAATAGTCAGTTTGACTTATAAGGGTGGTTTGGCGTAAGCCGCTTAGATCATAAAAGTTTTAAAAGGGGTATGTCAAATGAGGTTACTTTAGACAGAAGATTTCGAAGCATTCGGTTTTGCAGTTCTTGATTAAATCAATAAAGTAAATTCACGGATTCATTAATTTTTTTGTGTCACTCTGTATAAACCAATCCAAAAAAATATGAATAGAATGACAAATCCCAGGTACAAATTTTAGACATTTTAGGTAGGATTTATTTCTGCAAAATTTGGAGCTGACGGTAATCAATTTTTGGAGGGTAAGCAAATATATTTTGATTAAAAATTTATCATGCTTATCATAACTTTAAAATATCTGCAAGATTTGAAAGCATTCGGTTTTGCGAATTCAAAACTAAAATGCAAAATGTTCTTTCATAATTTTGATTTTTTTCCCCCAAAAATCTGGACGTTTCGGGTAAAAACTGAACACGACGTCATAAATTGCATGTGTAGGACTATGTTATTTAATACAATTTAAAACACATTTGCTATGTGCAATTTTGGAAGGGACGTCATCACATTCTGGTTAACGTTTTACCATCTACATTGACAACACTTGACCCAGTACTTTAGGTTATTATCTGTCTAATAAAAATCCGGGACGGCAGACAGACGAACAGACAGACAGACGGAAACGGGAGACCTATTTGTTCCTACTCTAGGGGTCATGAAAGGTCGAGTAAACGTAAAATTATAGAGTCGCTTACGCTCGTGAACAAATTCCACAGCGGTTAAAAGAAAATGAAATTAATTGATGTTGGATTGAGGACTGATTAATTATTTAAGCACACAGCATTCGGTTTTGCAATTTCAAAGTTAAATTATTGTAAAGTTTTGTTATGCAATTTTCAACTTTTTCCGAAGTCACATAACGGGAGTATGTGATTATATACAATTTATAGAACATTTATTCGAAAAAATCGCAAAACGGCGTCATCATTGTTTTGGGGGCATAAACTGCAAGATTTCGATTAACGATTTTCTATGTTTACGATAAAACTTCCAAGATTTCAGAGCATTCGATTTTGCAGTTTCAAAATAAAATTAAAATGTTATTATACAGGGTTTCTATAAATGATTATAGGGTCGTAGTAGGTCATGTAAACGTGCCGCCTCTTCGATTTGAACCGTACTAAATGCCCAAGGACGCATGACAAAGACCATACACATCTGTATAATTGGTTGCCTAGATGCTTCATATCTTTTTAAAAAATAAAACTAATTCATTGCAATAAAAAGAAACAAATTTATTGCGGTTAAGCATCACAGTAAATGTTGAAAATGTTCACCATTTTGTTCAAGGCCCATTGTTCAATTTCATGTTGCAACAGAGACTCGTGACTGTAGAGGAAATTTTGTCAAAGATGTTTGCGGATTCTGCTCAAGTTGTCTTAAATCATCAACAACTTCCTCAGATACTCAACGTCTTCCCCGAGATGTCTCTTTGTTGACGCTGCCAGTTCGAACAAATCTGTTGATTACATCTTTAATGTGAGTCTTTAACGATGTTTCTTGAATTATTAAATCTCGGTATTTGGCCAAATATTCTTGCTTACAAGGGGTTACAGAATACACAAACTTTTCGTTTACGAAGTCTCCTAGCACCAAAACAAAATTTTCGTACGCAACCATCAAGAGTTTTGAAAACGACTGTTTTGTTGTTTTGAGCTTCGATCAACGAGAATTACTGTAAATCACACTTGAAAAACTTTAAAACAATAAAAACGCCGACTTTAAATGACAGGTTACAAATGTTATTAATGACAAGTGAGAACGTCATAGTGAGGCATAATTTCGAAATCCATGGCCAACTACGCCCTTAGAATCATTTATAAAAGCCCTGCACAATTTTTTTTTTCCAAAAATCTGGGTGTCTAAGGTCAAAACTCAACACGAATTCATAAACCACAAGTACATCTTACTTTATAAAATCTAAATAACATTTACCAACGTAAATTTTAGAGATGACGTAATCCTATTTTTGGTAGAGATGATTAGCCAAAACTTGATTAGCGTTTTACCATCTAGACGATATTTCTACTAAAAATATAAAATTTCAGAACAATCGGTACAGTAGTTTCAAAGATTAGCTATTCTTTCTTTCGATGATGTAGAGCAATCATAATTAATGAATAGTCAGTCTTCAGGGAGGTATTTTTTTCTGCCAAGTGATTTAGTTTACAATTCAAAATTTACGCTTATTCTAATAAAAAAGATAATTGTAACTAACAAATTATTTTCAAACCGAGTGATATATACTTATTTTAAGTGTAATGATGCAATCGAGTTTACCTATATTTTCTTTTGCAGCTAAACGAAAACGACGATTTCTCTTCATAAATAATAATAATATAAGCGAAACGCAGATTCAACTACTTTGCATTTGATGTCTTAACATATTGTTAAATCTAACACCCCGAGATTTGTTTTGTGGCGCTATTAAAAAAAAAGTAATTTTATGCCTTTCACAAGCATGAGAGATTAACAAATCAAATCCTATTACAGTGTAAACGATTAAATCAAAAAATTTCTTTAATAACAAATATTCATAGTAAGTAAGTTGCGTCTAAGAACTTATAGAGATCGCTTTTGAATCTATCAAATTGTCTCAAATTAACATTGCTTTTTTTTTCCTTCATTAGTTAAACGAAAATGTCAAAACAATTACTTTCCAATTAGTGCCACTACAAAAGGAACAACAAACTGAAAAAATACACGTAATAATATAAGAGCATCTATATGAAAACAAAAAGTTGGTTGTCGATTTCAGAAAAACTTGATATAGTTGTAATTTTTCCCTGCATCAGCGTTCAGTTTACCTGAATTAGGGAGAGGGTGAGGGCCATTTTGCGCCCCGCTCCCCTTCCTATGGGTTTACTTGAGGCATGGCATTATAATCCGAGAGTTGACGACAGCACCAATACGTAACTGCCTACTGGGAATGGACAGTGTACATCCATGTGAAATTAACTCTTCGCAACCATCAGTGATTTTCTGCGTAACATTTTTGGTCCTTCGACCCGGATTTCGGACAACAACAGTGTCGGTGTTTATCGTTGATTATTATACACTCCACGACTAGGATGTGTTTTAGGTAGTATAAAGTTTTCACCACCAAGGCGAATCCCCGACAGCGTGGACATGTGCCATAGGGGTAAGTCCATTTGTTTTCCGAAATGAGCGATACCGTGATTTATACATGTTTATTTATATAATAACTGCACCTGATGTTCGGATACAACCATGCTGAACAAGTACCTGCGACAGAAAATTAAAAACTTGCGCACTTATTCATCTCCATACGAACATGTTGTGAAAACAACTCCTCATTGAAAGCTACATTAGATTTTCGCCTTTTATGACAAAATCTATTGTGTACAGAACAATCACGAAGAAGAAATTTAAAATATATATTTATATTTTATAAATTATTTAAAACTAAATGCGGATTCGTAAACTACAAGTGTAGGAGTATATGATTTAATAAAATTAAAAAAATATTTATTTTTAAACATTTTGGAGGGATGGCATTACGTTGTTGGTGGGAGTGATTAGCCAAACTTTGATTATTAGCGTTTCATGATCTACATGATATTTCGAATGTCCATACAAAATTTGACAACAATCGGTCCAATAGTTTCGGAAATTACGTGTATATTAAAAATGGATACATACACCAGACAGACAGACAGACAAGAGGTCATGAAACGTCAAGAAAACATAAAAGTGGCCATTCGTCCGATGGACTTGATTCCTACTATACTTCCTTAGCTTACGCTCGGGAAGTAAAAAACTGAATAAATAGGTGCGAAAACCAAACTGAACCACCCTATCGACACAATTTTAATATACATTTTTTTAGATCGCTTCCTTCTTGCAATAAGAAACAACCCCCATTCTACTGCAAAATATGTCACAAACCTTACAATGCCCGAAGAAGTCTGCGCCACCACGTAGCCACCCACGGAGAAAAAAAACACAACTGTGATACGTGTAACAAGTCCTATTTTCATTTATTCGATTTGAAGAATCACATCGCCACCCAACACGAAGGACGCAAAATCAAATGCACAATGTGCAATTCCGAGTTTAATTCAAAAGCTAATCTTCGTAGTCACATGGTGTTTGCGCACAGCAGAAATTTTCGCTACAAATGTGACGAATGTGATCAAGGTTACCTCACAAGGGACAAACTAGAATTGCACTGCAAAATCCAACACGAAGGATTCCGATATGTTTGTGAAGTTTGTAAGAAGACTTTCAAAAGCCAGAGTCAGTTCAACGCCCATGTAAAGCAGCATGATCCTGATGGTGAAGAGTACAAGTGTGACAAGTGTGTTAAAATTTTCAGTACGTTAGTTGGGTATAAGAGACATTTGAGGAGACATGAAGTGAGTCTGCGAATCTGTGATGTCTGTGGCAAACATTTTAAGACAGGAAATGGTTTTGCTGCACACATGCGTGCACATACTGGAGAAAAACCGTACGTTTGCCATGTATGTGGAAAAGCGTTTGTGAGTGCAAGTATTTTTACAACACACAAACTTAGTCACGCTGAAGAGAAAGCCCATAAGTGTAGTGTGTGTGAAAGGGGTTTTAATAGGAAGAGATGTTTGGTTAATCATATGCGTCTGCACTCTGGACAGAAGAGATATAAGTGTGATGTTTGCGACAAACGGTTCTTCAGACAAGATCATTTGAAAAAACATAAGTGCAAAGCAGTGTGACTCAAAAAAAAGAGTACAGATTGACTATTGTTTTGTAGATTTTTCTGTCGATGACTAATTTTTATGTAAAAATATAGATTTGTGTTATTTTAACTGTGTTTCTTCTATTGATAGGTATTAGTAAAAATTAAAGACTCTGCAAGTTCTAGTTTAAAATAGACCATTATTGCTAGAAAAAGTTTGCTAAATTTAACTTAGCTACCTTTATTTTTAACGTACCTCCTCAAAAATCCCTTGTTTTTTCCCTAAATGTATCTTCAAGACATTTTACGAAAACTTTTGCCACCAAAAAGGTGTCTGTTTTTTGCGACTTCGTTTAGCCTTGCCATTTGTTTGTGCAGAGGTGCACGTGCGGATTCTTATTGGACAGATAATCTCTAAAACTACCATGTAGATGATAAAACGCCAACCAAAATCGCATAGTGGTTAAAGTAAACAATTACCAACTATATATTGTGTCTATAGTGGTATTTAATTTAATTTTTTTCCTTGTGTAGGGTCTCATCACAAATAAATAAAGCTGTGGTACCATTGTTTCAATCGGACAGTGACAGCAAGAGCAGCGATGAGGAAAAAGAAAAAGAAGTGCCACTAGAAAAAAAGCGCCACTTTTTTTCCTGGATTTTCGTGAAGAAATTCGACAGTGTGATTGAAGCCCAAAAAGCTTTAAGTGAAGAAAATACTTGGTCTGTTCTCTATTCGAATGAATCGGAAGAGGGCAAGAAAACATATTATAGATGTAATAAAGTGAAAAAGCGCGGGCCTCAGTGCTCAGCTAAAAGGCACCTCTTATATGATTCAACCTCAGATGCTGTGTTTATGTATCAAACAGATGCTGATCATGACCACGAAGGTAAAGTTTCGTCAAAGTATGGAATACCTGAAGAAGTGAAACTGGAAATAAACAGATTGTTTGCTCTTCATATGAAACCCAAAGCTATAATGACTGCTCTCCAAAAACTACCGAGTATCCAAGTGCCGAAGATGACTCAATTAAGAAATTACTTAAGCGATCGACGTCGGGTTTTACACAGAAATCACACGATAAATTTGGGGGAATTAGAACGGTGGCTTCAAGATAATTCAGTCTTGCCAGAAAATCCTCACGAGGCATTTGTAATTGTACACGAAATTTCTGAAGATGCCTTTCGCTTTGTTCTCTCTAGCAAATACTTGTTAGAGTTAGCGTGTGATGTAGATATCTTACATGTAGATGCTATCCACAAACTCGTCTGGCAGGGATACCCTGTCCTGATTGTAGGAACCACGGATAAACAACAAAAATTTCATCCTCTATGTCTGACCGTTTCTACGACAGAGCAAAAAGACGACTTTCAACTACTATTCAAGAGCATGAAAGACAAAATCCAGTCTTTGTTCTCAAGTTCTTTCAAACCAACGATTTTGGTTGCGGACGGCGCAAAAAGCATCCAAGATGCTTTTACTGAAGAATTCGAAGATACCACAGTGCGTATGTGTTGGGCCCACGCAAAAAGAAAGATGCAGTCGAGAATTGAAAGCGATGTACAGAAATCTGTCCAAAAACAAATGTTGCAGGATGTAGATACTCTACATTCCATAACAGACAAAGATGTTTTTAATACAGCTTCTGATCTTTTTTTGCAAAAATATGACGACCAAAGTAAGTTCGTGGCGTATTTCAAAGAACAGTGGTTACTGCAAAATCAAAATTGGTATCTGGGTGCAGCTGCAATGTCACCCTCGACAAATAATGCTCTAGAGGCTTTCACCAAAGCCGTCAAAGATAGTAACACTCTTCGAGAACGTTTGCAGCTCTCTCGTTTCCTGGTAGTGGCCAAAGAAATGGTGAACGCGTGGTCTGTCAAATATATTAAACAGCCAGACGAACATTTTATTGCAAAATCTCCTACGATAAGTTTTAAAGAGTGGGCAGACTCGTATAATTGGGCCAAACTGCCGAAGAAGATTCTGGTTGTACCCCGTGATGATAAAAACTTCATCTATTATCAAATCCCAGGTACAGAAGCCAAAGAATGCAAAGTTTTTGATAGCCACCCCGAAAATTTTGACGAGTTCAAAGAACAGTATTTCAGTAAGTGGGAGGTTGCATTGCCGATAAATAAAGAACGATGGGCTCAAGGTACATGTACATGCCCAACATACTTCAAATTATACATGTGTAAACATGTTATTGGGCTGTCAATTCGCCTGGGGTACACCGTTGCACCTGTTGGGGCTAAAACTATCACCCACGGGCAAAAACGGGAAAGGGGCAGACCTTCTAAGGCAAAACCTGCTCTTATTATACAATAAGTTTAACATAGTTTTAAGGTTTGTATGGACCGTTTTGCATATTTTATTGATGAGTTATATCCGAAACTATATGTTGATTTTACAATAAAACAAATTATTTCCGCACCACAATGTTTTCTTGGTCGTTTTCCAGCGTGTGTGAAAAATTTAATTCACGAGCATGGAAAACCACTTTTTGCAATTAAGCTCCTTCCCTTGGCTCACGACGAATAAAAGAATCATCACAATTGAGATAGGGCGGGTGGGCGGGGCTACATTTTGTCTTTTTTTCTTGGTATATGTAGACTTATTTCGACAACAAGAAACTTAAAACATGTCTAAAACGGTAAATTTTTGTAGTAATCAACTTAAGTCCTCCACTTTTCTTCTACAACCCCCGAGATTCTTTCAAGATCGTTGTAAAATAAAAACATTAAAGAGTTTACGGAGATGCTTTCAAATTCGATGTAAAATTAACCATCATGCCACCCCCGAGATTCTTTTAAAGTCGCTATAAATTAAAACACCCAGAAAATCCCCGAGATTCTTTCAAATTCTTTGTAAATTAAGCACCAAGTAGGATTCTGAGATTCTTTCAAATTCTTTGTTTAAAACACCAGGAGGACCTCTAAAATTCTCTTAAATTCGTGGTTAATAGAAACGCCAAGAAGACCCCGAGATTCCAAATTCGTTGAAAATTAAGACATTAGGGACTTCCGAGATTTTTTCAAAATTATTGTAAAATAAAACAATAGGAGCCCCCGAGATTCTTTAAAAATCGTTGTAAAATTAAAACACTAAAAAGTTTACAGAGATGCTTTCAAATTTGATGTAAAATAAAACATCAAGCCTCACGAGATTCTTTTAAAATTGTTATAAATTAAAACACCTAGAAAATCCCAGAGATTCTTTCAAATTCTTTGCTTAAAGCACCAAGGACCTTTACGATTCTTTTAAATTTGTGGTCGTTAAAAACGCCAGGGAGCCCCCGACATTGTTTCAAATTCCTTGTAAAGTAAAAAGTTAGGATTTCCAAGTTCTTTATAAATAAAAACACCACGGGGAAGGGGGGGGGGGGCAAGATTCTTTCAAATACGTTTGAAATCAGAAGGAACACCATGGGGAATTTTTGAAATTCTTTCTTTAAAACACTAACAGCGCCCCCAAAAATCATTTCAAATTCTTTGTAAATTAAAACACGAAAGGGATTCCCAAGATTCATAGACCGAGTGTCTGGGAAATGGCGAATTAACACTCTGCTATGCTTTTATCAATCATCTGTTGAGTCTACGAAAAATAGTAAAAAAATTCCTTTTCACATTTTGGTGGAGTTATAATGATTTTAAAATTAGTTCTTTTCCTAACCGCCCGCCCGCCTTCCCTTTTCTTAGAGCATATCTCATTGCCAGAGTTAAATTTATCTTAGCAGATACTAGCCCCGCCCACCCACCCCCTCTTTTCTTAGATGATATTTCATTTGCCAATATCACTTTTATCTTAGCAGATACTAGCCCCGCCCACCCACCCTCTCTTTTCTTAGAAGATATTTCATTTGCCAAAATCACTTTTATCTTAACAGGTACTAGCCCCGCCCACCCACCCTATAATAAAATTTAAATGAATGGCAAAAATGTGTTTTGCAACGATCCCCCAAGAGACAGATGCGTATTACACAAATAAATAGGTACAAAATTTCACGATTTCAAATAACGAACGTAAAGGTCGTGGGTTTGCATATGAGAATATCGAACAGTACAACTGACAGCTGCTGCGAGCTCTATTTCAAAATTCAAAATTTCATGTGTGTTTAAACAGACAATAAAACATAAACAGTCGTAACGTAAATCTCTGGTTTTTCATAATGCAGTACCCAAATTGAGAATCTCTTTTGAAACAGAATATAATCTAGAAGGATTTTAACATGAAGCAATTGCTTTATTGTTTCGGAAGGCTTAGGAGTACTTGGTTGCAAAGGAAGTTTCGCTACAAATTTTGCTGCTTATGTCTAAAACTGTTCTGTAACCGTAGACAAAATAATGTGTAAAATGAATTTTATTTAGTCGTCGAACTTTAATATCGTGTGACACTGTCCATGACCACTACGGAATGAAAGACGTAATATAATAATATATAATTTAAAATGTCAAAAAGCGAGTATAAAGTATAACAAAAATGTCATAATTTTAAAACTAACAAAAATCAAACAAAATATATATTTTAAGTTTAAATACTACTACTAAGTTCGTAGTCAAAAGTGGTTGATTTTTCTAATTTTAGAAAACAAAATTTTGTTATAATTACCATGTTTATTTGTTACAACTTCTAGGAAAATTTGTTGTGTTTTTGTACGATGTCCACACATCTCCCGTTTTCTATTAATTAAAAGTTATTATGTGGGATCTTAAAAAAAATTATTCAGTCACAGTCTTATATCTCATATAAATTTTATCTTTTTCGTATTAATGTAGTATACTTAGAATTGGTACACTAAACCCATGGTAAATGAAATTCTAAAAATAACTGTATTGTATTCTGAAAATTTTTTGGGAAAATGAAGTAAGTCGTTCCTGATTTAATCAATAACATAAATTGATACATTCATTACTTTTTTTGAATCACCTGTATAAGCAAATCTAAAAAATATGAATGAAATGATAACTCATGATATTTTGCACATTTCGGGTAGATTTAGGAATTTAACTCGTCACTATGGAAATTTGCAATTTAACACCTTTAAATTTCACGAGTTTTTCCAAGATTAATAGGGACAAAATTAGTTTTATCTTAACAAGTACTAGGCCCGCCCACCCGCCGCCTATTTTCTCAGAGGATATGTCATTTGCCGAAATAAGTCTTATCTTATCAAGTACTAGTCCTGCCCACCCATCTTTTACTTTCTTAGAAGGTATATCATTTGCCAAAATCAGTCTTATATGGCAAACATTGAACATCAAAGTTACTATCAACGGAAACTTGGCAACGGAGTTTATAAATGACAATTTTCAGCTCTAAAAGCAACCTCAGCGGAAACAGCAACTGCAACGGTAAGTTTATAAATCCCACTGCTAACGTCATAAAAAAAGATGCTCATGGAATAGTTCCAGATCTACGATGAATTTTCGGTAGAGGACATAATTTTGGAAATGTTACCACTTGGAAGCAGCCAGTATTTCTTCCCACGAAGCGGTTCAGTGGAGTACTTTGGAGCTTTTCAGATTGATCGTAAAATAGGGCTATTCTGAGTGTGTTCCGAGTCTAGCGCTTTGTCTAAGATTTTTTTAACCATTTGCTTCGGTGACTTCATGTGAAAGAAACTTTTCAGAAATTGAATTGATAAAATTATGCTTAAGGTCCAAAATGAGCTAAGCGCGAATAAACAATGTTTCCATTTTATCAACTGAAAAAGAGAGGAAAGTAAATTTTGATGAAGCACGTTTGATATTTCTTGTCTTATTACATGGAGGGGTGCTCTTCCGGCTATTAACTGGTCTAAAATTGGAGAATTTTCTCAAAATGCGAACTCGTGGGGATATCCCCTTAAATTCGCGTATTACGTATGCATTTCCTATTTTTTCCTGTAGCAATTTCTTGAAACTCTGGTTTTGCTCAGCTGATGTACATCCCACGATCATGCCACCTTTTTTTGTACTCTTTAGTTTTTCAAACTGCAGATTGGTATCCAGGGGATTGATATGAGATGTGAGATCTGACTTTGTCTGGACGGAATCATGGTCAGAATTTTTAGATTCAATTAATATCGGGGGTGTAGTTTTCTTTTTCAATATATCTGAGAAGGATGTAACAGGTTTAGGCTCAGGAAGAGTATTTTTAATCTGATTTTCAGCACTTGTTACTAGTTCTATTTTTAGGTCTGAAAACACGTTTTTTAGGCTGCTAACCATCTCATCAAATTTTTTAGCTAAGAAATCGTTCAAAGATTCTGGATCTAGGAACACGCATTTTTAAGAAAGCTTTACAGTCTATGCATTTTAGAACAGTGGTTGCTCTGTCAGTTTTATAATACTTTTTATTACTTGGTAAATCCGTATTTCTAAAGCTGCAAAGTGAGCGTCCAAGCTATAATGTCAAAATTGAACATATGAAGATCTATGAGATGTTTGAAAAGATTGTTGACTGTTCACCTTATATTCTCTGTTTTTGAAATAACTTCCGTACTTTTTAGCGACCCTGTATACTAAGTGACATGGAAATCAGAACACCCGGTAAGAGTAAGAATATTTGAATAATTTTTTGATACATATGTATTAGTGTAAGATAAGTAAACGTAGCATAAACACGACGTCAGTTAGTACTCATTTCAATTGCCGACATCCCTCGACCAATAATATTATGGCTTTAAAAGAGCACGCACTTTTGCAACTCCATCTTTTCGGTAAACGGAGTATAGCATACAACGCTCTTAGAGTAGTTAATTTGTAGATCATTTGTACTAACATGTTGTTCTTTTAGGTTGATTTTTTTCAACGCTGTGAAAAGACTTCCCCGTTTTTGTCTAATATGCCAACAATCTTACAACACCCGAAATAAATGGCAACAGCATCTAGTTCGTCGCCACGGAGAAAAAAAACACCATTGCCATTTATGCAACAAATCTTATTTTTACTCAACCCAGTTAAAGAAACACATTGCTTCGCATAACAACGAGCGCAATTTCCACTGCCTTTCATGCAATTCTGCATTTTTTTCAAAATCGGATCTTACCAAGCACACCATTTCCATACACAGTAAACAGTTCCCGTTCAAATGTGACGTCTGTGATCAAGGTTTCTTTGAGAAAGATAGAGTAGAACTTCACCATAAAATTGAACACGAAGGTCTACGTTTTGTTTGTGCGGTGTGTAAGAAGATTTTCAAAAGCCAGAATAGTTACAAAATGCACATGAAGAGGCACGATCCCGATCATATTCAAACTGTGTACAAGTGTGAACAGTGCCTTAAACTTTTATCTTCACGCTGTGCATATAAAACTCACTTGAAGAGACATGAAGGTGAAACGTGGATTTGTGATATCTGTGGTAAAGCTTTGACTTCAAAAACTGGTTTGATACAGCATAAAAGAGTACATTCTGGGGATAAACGATACGTTTGTCACGTTTGTGGGAAGGGTTTTGTTAGTGCGAGTGGATTAAAAGTACATGTTCGAGTTCACACCAAGGAAAAACCGTATAAATGTAGTATATGCAATAAAGTTTTTACGCAACGTACCAGTTTAATTGTTCATATGAGGGCTCATACGGGGGAAAAACCGTACAAATGCAATGTTTGTAACAAAGGATATATTACCAAGACTATTTTAAAAAATCATAAGTGTGTGGTTAAATCATGATCTAAAAAATTTCCGACTTGTTTTTTGGAAATTACCAGAAATACTAAACTATTAAGATAGGTAGGAAAAGTGATGATCCACTTTTATTATTGTGTTAGTAAGTACCTTCCACCTTTAATTGTTATTTGTTTGTTTTATCTTTTAGTCTTTTTAGAGTCTGATACATAAATTTTACAACAAAAATAATTTTGTTTTTTATTTAGAAATGGTTTCTTGTTTTCTAAGCCAACAGTTATATTTTTATTATTCATTGTTTTTTTTTATTCACGTATGAGTGATTGTCTTTTTATTGCAAAATTAGTTTTGAGTTTAAGTTTTCTACATCTTGAATTTGTATTGTACGTTTAGTGAGACGAATAAAGTCTAAAAAAATTTAAATGAATTTTTACACCAAACTTTTATGATAAGTGACTCGGAGAGTGTGGCCTCAGATATAGAAGAACCTGTGACCAGTGTTCTATCTGCGTTATTACTAGCAAAATCAAAACTGAAGTATGAAAAAAGTATCTGAAATGGTGTAACCAATGAGAAGGTTGTGCTGGCGTACTTCGACAATCTGTTGAAAAAGTAGAAATCCTCCAGAGTTTGGGCTTTCTGTTTAATGCTGAGGGCACGATTTCTACGAAAAACAATGTTGATATAAGAAAATGCAAACAGTTGATTATATTTTTAAAAATGCAGTGAGAAGGGTACAAATCCAAGAAGTCAAAAATATTTACGAAAGATGAGATTGGAAAGTTCCTGAAAGAAGCTGACGGAAAGCAGTTTTTGCTTACTAAGGTAAGATATGCCTAAAATGTCTTCAAATTATTTTAATTCATATTTGTCCCAGGTTGCATTGATAATTGGCATCCAGAAATGAACAGCTCATTAACTTGTTCTTAGAAAATGTTAAGAATGAATCGTTTGTTTCCCATATACAAATCCCGAACACTAAAACCAAAATTTCCAGAGAAATTTTGTAACGGTTGGTGGCATCCAGGAATTTGGATATGGAAATAATAAAATTAGGAAATATTTGGCAATACGTCCTCAACATACCAACCATGAAAGACTTTTTGTTGAATATGGGAAAGGTTTTTGTAGAATACAACCTGTAGGCATTAATACGTTTGGCAAAATGTCAAAAAACATCGCCACATTTTTGAATTTATCAGATCCTAAAGAGTACACTGAGCATTGCTTCACTTCGATTCCTGCAGACTCTGGAGCAGACTCTTGACAGTAAAACGCCATGAAGGCTGAAAATCGAATACAGTGGTGGAGGGGTACAATAGGGCTTGCAAACTGAATGTAGGTGGCGTTGCGAAAAACCAACATGGATGATGTAAACGGGATAAACAAGTGAGCTCCCATTCAGTGCTTGTGTTGCGATTGTTTAGTGTTTTTTATCATTTTGTAAAGTTTATTTTGTTCGTTTCGGAACATTTTGTGTTTTTTGGTTTGTGTCTAGATTGAAAATGTAAGTTTATTTCGTTTGAGTTTCATTTCCGGGCGTTTTGTGTTTGTTTCTTTTGAGGTTATGGATATGTTGCTTCTGGTAAATTAACACTGAGAATTGTAGTTTTTTTAAATTTGTGTTTCTTTATAGCACACGCTATAAAGTTTTAAAGAGACAAATTAAGGTTATGCAAACTGTTATGGAGAGATTAAACTCACCTCTGTTAAAGAAAAAATCTTCAGAGATAAAGTGTTTGCTACACACCGTCATGGATGGAGATACTTCTTTGCCTATTTTTAAAGCGTGAATCCTTTTGCCGCAGTATTTTGTTGGACTTGGAAAGTGGTGCAAAAAAATATTTCCAGAATAGTAACTTTTACAATGCGGCACGTCGCAATAGTTGTTACACTTGGAGCGTTTTTCTTCAGCTATGGTAGAGAAGAGAGTCAAATACGTATTTTGACACAATAAATGGCCAATAACTCAGCAAGAAGTGAATTTACTGTAATTTGTTGTCTTCGAATAATGAACCAAATGAACTTCCACATGAATTAATCCCGCTTGTGACAGTTGGCGTTTTGTCCGCCAGAACGCGCATCGATCTCTCGGGCTGTCGTATGTGTCGTATTGTGATAAAGGTAGATTATGTAATGTACCAACTGTCTACCAGAGGGCCCTGCCTAACTTTCAAACGTTTTTTGATAGAAGATATTGATATCAGTATTTTCGGTTACAATACCGTTTCATTAGTGTCGTTTTAATGCCGATTTCTAATTTCCTCTCGGACCGTTAGAGTGGACTTTCCTAAAGTGCTAAAATTGGCGCGCAGAATATGAGGAAAATTACCGGCCTATTTCTGGTGTCATTAATTTTTCTAAAGTTTTTGATTCAATTATACTCGCAAGAATTAGTAAATCCCTTGATATCTGACTCACTGATAATCAGCTTTGTACATCCATTCAAATAGACATTCATTATATTGATTTGGAACAAGGTTCTGACAGATTAGATCATAAAACGTGAAATTTAAAATGTGTTTCTCATCTAGTCATCTGCACCAATTTTATTTAGAGTACCTGTTTGAAAAATTGGATTTTCTTTACTATTTTCATCTAGTAAATGACTGTTTCATCCAGAAGTTTATTAAAATTTTTGAAATAATGAGGTTTGAAAATTAATTTTAAACCGTCTCCACCATTTTTGTAAAAAAAATAGTTTGTCAGATTAATCTAAAAATAGGCCACTTTTGTCATATCCCTTCAAATAATGGAAAGACAAATCTTATGCTAATTTTAAAGCTGTTTTTTTGGGAAAGCTTGAATTGTATTCAAAATAACAGCACTCTAACGACACTTGAAAATTATGTTAAGCACATTTTTTACTTTTTTGTGGGGAGTGTTGTGGTGGATCTAGTCAGAAAAAGGTAAAAATTACGAAACAATGAACACCATAGTTTATCAAAATGATAATCCGATTGCAGTTTTTAAATTTTACATATGGTGTGCTGAAATAATTCAAATGTAACAATAATTTTCTGGTGAAGCTTGAATTATATCTTGTTGGTTTGTTCTTCTGCTTGCTTCCAGAAGAGTTTCCAGAAAAAATCTAAGTTAAAGACGTTTGAAAACGATGTAAAGCACTTTTTTTCTGTTTTGTGGGAAGTATTGTGGTGGATCAGGCATAAAAATGATAAAAATGAGCAAATAATGGGTGACATTTTTCACCAAAATACTAACCCGAGTTTCTAAAGTGAAATTAAGCAAAAAAATTGTCTGTTTGCTCTATTATTTTAATCAGAATAAAATTAATTGTTATACAATCGGATCCAGCATTTTTTTGCAGACTAAAAATATTTGTGAAATATTTATTCCGAAGTGCATAATTTCATGCAGTAATTTATGTATGTTTGAAAAAATTTGATTTAAAATCAATTTATCAGTTTTATACAAAAATTAGGTTTTTCAAATTCGTTCAGAAACTAACCAATTCTATTTAAAACTTTCTCAGGATCGCAAATCTGTGCGTATTTTCACTATATCTCTTCAAATAAACGAAGAACAGATTTTATACTAATTTTTTTATGCTCTTTAAATTAGTCTGGAATAAGTCAATTGACCCTGTAATTTCTTGCAAGTCCTTTTACACAGAAGTTTGTACAAATTCTACTTCTTTTACCTCAAGATTCTTAAGAAATTGCTACAACAATATTTATATTTCAGAAAGAATTATATATTTCTTCACATAATACCCTGATGTTTCAAAGAATTACTAAACACTTCCTTTCTTATCTGGAGGGACATGATGAAATAGTTACAGATTCGTGAAAATTTCGGAAAAGAATAACCTATTAACACTCAAATTCTTACAACTTTAATATTTAGAGTAAATTTAGATCAGGCACCGGGAAAACACATATTGGAAAAAAAACATTTACTTCAGGATTCTTAAGAATTTTCTACAAAAAACTAATTTTACAAAACGTGCGCCAAAATTTTAACGAAAAAATTAGTTTCTGGAAAAGCTTGAATTTTATTTTCTTAACTTGTTCTTTGCTTGCTTCCAGAAAAATATACCACGCCTATTATCTATCAAATCGCTTTCAGTACGTTAAATGCTGTCGTCATACTTAAAACTACTATCATCAAAAATCTGGCATTCCTCAAGGGTCTCTCTTGGGGCCCCTATTCCTTAATATATTTATAAGTGACGCCGACACAGGGATCGATGTTGACGATTTACAACTATTCAGCGAAATACATACAAAAGTTTTTCAGTGGTGTTCTGACAATAACATGCAAATCAATGGACGAAAATATCGTATAATGAGCTTTTCTAAGAAAAAACTGGACCTAATTGTAGATATAGAGTTGGATTGCATGTGATTGAAAGACCAGTGTTTGTTGATGATCTTGAGGTGACTTTTGATAAATCATTGACATTTAATAAGCATATTGATAATACTATCCTAAAACTGACGGGACACGTCAAAGCGTTTTTCAAATAACGAGACAACCCTTTATTTGTTGCGAAAATAAAAAGATGCTTCCTTAAATGTCTTGAATATCGTTTAGATGATCCAATACGTGGTTTTGCGCAGGGAAAACTTGCGAACAGATTTGTGTTACACTCTTTAGAATCTCATAGGAAAAGAAGAGGGATTCTGTTTTTGTGATCACTAGTTAATGATATAAATTTTAGTCCAAACTTGTGGCATAGGTCACTTTTCAAGTGACGAATGGATAAATGATGAGTAGTTACACAGGTCTCTTGAGAATGGCGTGAGATTAGCGAATAACAGCAGATGAAAAGCTAAAAAAAAACCTGGATCGCGGCACATCTAGAAGGAAGTATGGGTTTAAATAAAGGTCACTGTCGGGAACGATTATTATTCAGTTAACGAGTCGAGTCCAGTCAAGTTATGACGGAATTATTTTGTACATAAACGCTGTGTAATCAGTCGTGTAAATTTGAATTATTAAGAAATAAATTGTTGAGTTTTACCCACGCCGATTTTTAATCACTGATCGTCGTAACAACAGGTTACATTAATATGAATTTCTTTCAGGTGCAACGATGAGAAAGACCCTCCCCATTTTTGTAAAATATGCCAACAGTCTTTCAACACTCTACAAAAATGGCGACACCATATAGCTCGCCATGGAGAGAGAAAACTCCAATGTCATTTATGCAAGAAATCTTATTTTCGCTCAGCTGTATTAAAGAAACACATTGCTACCCACAGCCAAGAGCGCAATTTTCCCTGCCCTTTATGCAATTCTGCATTTTTTTCAAAATCTCATCTTGACATACACACTATTTACACACACAGTAAAAAGTTCCCATTCAAATGTGACGTCTGCGACCGAGGTTTCATTGCTGAAGGTAAACTAGAACTCCACCGTAAAGTTGAACATGAAGGTCTGCGTTTTGTTTGTGAGGTGTGTCAGAAGATTTTTAAGAGCCACAGTAATTACAAAAGGCATACGAAGAAGCACGATCCTGATCATATTGAAACTGTGGACAAGTGTGAAAAATGCCTTAAACTTTTCTCTTCGCCGTATGCGTATAAAAAGCACTTGAAGAGACATGAAGCTCCTGCATGGATTTGTGATATTTGCGGTAAAGCTTTGAAGTCAAATAATGGTTTACTTAAGCATAAAAGAGTACATTCTGGGGTAAGACGCTACGTTTGTCACGTTTGCGGGAAGGCTTTTTCAAGCACGGGTGGATTACAAATGCATGTTCGAGTTCATACCAAGGAAAAACCGTATAAGTGTAATTTATGCGGTAAATTTTATACACAGCGCGGCAGTTTAGTTATTCATATGAGGTTTCATACGGGGGAAAAACCGTACAAATGCAATGTTTGTAACAAAGGATTTGTTACTAAGACTGTTTTAAGAAATCATGGGTGTATGGTTAAATCATGATGCCCCAATGTGTTTTTTTGTAATAGGAAAAGTTTACGTTATCCACTTTCATTATTGTGTTAGTAAGTTCCTCTTTAAACTATTGTTTTGTTTTATCTTTTGGTCAATGTAAAGTTTGGTACATAATAAATCTTTTTCAACTAGTTTTGTTTTTTAGTCAGATGTTAGTAGGTATTTTTGACCTAATATGTGAACATTTTTTGATCATTGACCATTGCGATGACTTGTTTATGTGTATATATTTTTTTATATTATCTACTCAGGAGATACATACTTTGACTGAACTTTAATTTATATTGTTGTAAACTTTCTCCATATTTTATTCTTTGGTCGATTTTATTTATTAAATTTCAGGTTTGTTTTAAAATTTTAGTTACGAATTGCTTAGATTATTATAATTTGCTAATGTTGCTCTTAAGCAAATAGTTACAAAAAAAATTATGAAACTTTTCAGCTCATTTGTCGTCCTATCTTATCCTATTGGAGTCTACTATTGGAGATTTCGTATGACCATACCGGTTCAAAAAAGAAAAACTAAAGACTTGAAGGTACATGGAACGAAAACTAAACTGACAGTAATTTCTTTTGTAAAGCTAGTTCAAAAATATGCAGGGTGAGTAACTAAGATCGCAATTGTCGATATCTCATTAATTATTATTATTATTATTTAGTAGGGTAAGTAAAAAAAATGATAAGACTAAAATTGTATGGTTCTTCGTGTAGCACATATAAAAATCCCGCACTTTTACAATTCCATCTGTTCAGTAAACGCAGTGTATCAAACAACACTATTAGAGTAGTTAATTTTTAGATCATTTATATTAATATGAACTTCTTTCAGGTGGATTTTTTGCAACGATGGGACAGGATTCCCCCGTTTTTGTAAAATCTGCCAACAATCTTTCGACACCCGACAAAAATGGCGACACCATGTAATTCGCCATGGAGGGAAAAATCACAAATGTCATTTGTGCAGCAAATCTTATTTTTACTCATTTGAATTAAAGAAACACATTGCTTCACATAGCAACGAGCGGAATTTCCACTGCCAATCATGCAGTTCTGCATTTTTTTCCAAACCTGATCTTGCCAAACACATTATTTGGCTACACAGTAAACAGTTCCCACACAAATGTGATATCTGTGATCAAGGCTTCGTTGCGAAAGCTAAACTAGAACTTCACCGTAAAGTTGAACATGAAGGTGTACGTTTTGTTTGTGAGGTGTGTAAAAAAAAATTTAAATGTCACGGTAGTTACAAAATGCACATGAAGAAGCACGATCCTGATCATGTTCAACTTGTGTACAAGTGTGAACACTGCCTTAAACTTTTCTGTTCGCCGTATCAGTATAAGAAGCATTTGAGGAGACATGAAGGTGATGCGTGGATTTGTGATACTTGTGGTAAAGCTTTGACTTCAAAAAATGGTTTAGTTCAGCATAAAATGGTACATTCTGGGGAAAAACGATACGTTTGTCACGTTTGCGGGAAGGGTTTTGTTAGGGCCGATGCATTAAAAGTACACGTTCGGGTTCATACCAAGAAAAAACCGTATAAATGTAGTTTATGCGAGAAGTCTTTTACGCAACGTACCAGTTTAGTTATTCATATGCGGGTTCATACGGGAGAAAAGCCATACAGTTGCGATGTTTGTAACAAGGGGTTTATTACTAAGACTATTTTAAAAAATCATAGGTGTATGGTCAAATCATAATCTCGAAAAATCTCCGATTTGTTTTTTTTCTTCTTTTTTGTAAATTACAAAAAATATGTAAACTATTAAGACAGGAAAAATTTAAATAAAGCATTTTCATTATTGTGTTAGTAAGTACCTTCTACTTTTAACCATTGTTCATTTTGTTTTATATTTTCATCTTTGTAAAGTTTGAACCATAATAAATTAAAAAAAAAGTTTTGTTTTTTATTCAGAGATGGTTTCTCCTCTTCAGACTTCGAAGATTAAATACGGAAGCATAGATTAATGGTTTATTTTTTTTTCTTAAACAACTTGATGACTAACCATTGTCTACCCCCATTGAGACTTTTATTTATTAAAAGATTCTCAGATTCCTAGTTAGGGAGGGGGAAAGGAAGTCGCTCCGTCCCTAATGAAGCTTCATATCCTTTCTTTTCTATTCTATTCTATGGTTTCCTATTTCGCTAGAAGTCTTGAAGTTGTATGATGGGTGTCAGTCTTCCAGTAAGGTAGAACATTTTTTCACATTGGGCTGTTTTATTCTTATATGAAGGATGGTTTAACATGGAAATCAGTTGATTGAAGAACCTAATGAATGTACTTATAATATACATATACCAGTATATTGTTACGTTGGACGGGTATAAAAATCGGCGTGGGTAAAACTCAAAAATTTATCTCGCGGTAATTCGAAACTGCACGAGAATACAGCGATTATGTAGAGAATAATTCCGACTGGAATGGATTTGACTAAACGCGACTTCCGCTTCCAGGGAGATTAGTCACCCATCATCGTCGCACATACTAGAAAACCCATAGGCGTCGTACCGGGGCGGCGTATGGGTTTATTTCGTAACAGTATTTTACGATATTTTGAATTTGAAAAAACTTAATTTGTCTAATATGATTGTTTATTGGGCTGTAAAGAAGTCACAAAAGAAATTGTCATAGCTATATTTTGCATAACTGTGCCAAATACGCGTGCATGTAAACTGCTAAAGTTTCATGTAAAAAATTTAATTCTAAAAATCTGTGGCGAATTTTCTATAACTGCAAAGACAACAGAAAATCTTAAAGAATGTTTTGACAATGTAGAATTAAATTATGAAAAAAAATTAAGACATGTGCCAATAGTTATTAATGTACCTATGAATGTTTGGATAGAATATTTTATACAGATGGGTTTTTCTTAAAAGTCAAGGGAACGAATTAACCAATGATCTCTCAAGTGAGTTAACACAACAGGAATATTATGTACTTGTATTTTATATACTACTTCATGAACATTTTTCATAAGAATATACCGAGGTTAAAGCTACTAAGAGATATTATTGGTTCTCAACTTGACAGTTTAATGGTCTTCTAAAGAACAGCGAAGAAACCAAGATATGTTTTTTGGTCTTAAAACAAATGAAGTTTTGCATAATCTAAGTTCTTATGGAAAAAAGGCTGTGAACATGAATTTTGTGCTCTACAATATATGAAAGACTGGTACAATTTTGAAACTCCCCGTTTAAAAATTGTGATATACTTAATCTTTAACACTGAATCAATTTAGAGCTCTGTCAGAACAACTATTTTCTGATGTTGAAAATTTAGTTAGTTTGTGTAATGAAATTGAATTTCAATGAAACTCTTTCTGCTCTAAAGGATTTGGAATGTGGAATCGATAAAATTGACGTTACTTTAAAAAAATTATTTTGTCCTAATCTTTTTAAGACAGTCGAAGCTGCTTTAAAAATTTCAGTTAGTACTGCAAATGCTGAGCTCGTTTTTTCTATGATGAACCAGTCGTGGTGACGTTAGGAATACTATGGACAATATTTAATAAAGAGTGAATTTTGCTTGAAAGTAAAGTATGATCTCTCTAGAACTTGGCTTCTAGTCAAAAAAAGGATGACTGTTTAGTTATTGGAGTTTTAACTCCTTTCTTTTCGTATTATAGAACAAGTATGCCTCGCGCGCGGAAATGTCGGGTTCGAGCTACGGGCTCGGTGTTGGTGTCGGTGTCGGTGTCACTGTCGAGGTCACCGAGACCGGTCTGAACTTCAGGGGGCAGAAGTGGTGTACAGATAACTCTCGGAACTCTAAGTGCAGAAGTTGCTTGACGAATGATTCTTGCATCCAGGTGTATTGCGGTGAGGCGATTAGTATACGTAGGAGTTGACAAGCAGCGCCTCTTGTTTGCAGCGGTAGTAATTGTGATCGAGAGGGCGCTACAACTATTTAATAAAATGTGTTCGTTTGACTGTTCCAACGACTGATTTAAGTACAACAACTGATGCCGTTTTCACACGCTTTATTACTCATTTAAGAATTGATATTTATATCACTAATTTTAGTCACCATAGGCCACTAATAACGGAATTAAATGATAGGGATAAAGATACCGAAGGCGATAACGGTATGTTTGAACAGTAATTTGCAGTGTTGGGTAGTATCTAAATGCTTGTATCTCAATAAAGTATCTAGATACATTTTTGGGTATCTAGTATCTATATCTAGATAAAAGCGAATTTAAGCACAAAATATCTGTATCTATATACAAAATTAATGGCGCAGATACAGATACATTTCTTTCTTTCACTTTTTTTTCAGTAGTTATTAGTTGTATTATACTAGTAGTAATTTTTGATATTTCATGTTGGTGATTTTGGTCACATAAACAAAAATAGAGGTAAGAGGTCCACTAATAGTGTTCTGTCACGGAAATTTTCGTATTTTAAATACCATCATTTCCTGCATTGTAGCCTTCAGTACTTATACATCTTGAAATATAATCCTGAGGGGTAATAAATCTAAGCCATGGTAAGATGGTATTTTAAAAACCATAAACCACAATTCACTATTCACTGCGTTTTACGCTTGTCGGGGAAATGCATTTTATTTGTGTACCTGAGCAACCCGGGTCCGGTAGGCCCGCTGGTTGTACTTGTGTTATTAAATAAGAGTAATTTTAATAGTAAAAATATTTGTTTAAGGTATGTTATTATTTTTAGAAAATAATAATTGCGTGTTACATAATGATTAATTTTTTCAATTAGCACAAATTAGTCTTGTAATCGACTAATCGAAAGTTCGATACATACATTTCTCTCGCATAAATCGCATATTTGTTACTGTTTTATATCTTAATTTTTCACACAAATGTAGCATCTTTTCCTGTTGCCACATGATCATTTCTTCACTTTTTCATTGTTTGACCTAACGCGAAGCGGGCTTGGCAGGTCCGTTTTGCCCTAGAATGTGCCGATTATCTTTAAACCCTCGGTAGAATAATTTATCGTGATATATTCTCGGAAATCGTGAAACGAGATTAAAATAAAATGAGTTTCAACAAAAATCTGAAAATTTAAAGTTGTACTCTGGTGATTCCGGCCTGCCAGGCAGCCTTTGATCCTATAAGGGGTTTAAATACCTTTCTAAGAAATTGTACTTATTTTGCTTTAAACGGAACCAGGAATTCTTCCTAAAATGTATATACCTGCCGCACTGGGATTACCGGACATGGTCATAAAAGCATTGTGAGCCGATATTGAAGAATAATAATTTATGACAGGTTGCCGACAACAGACCTTCAGCACAGAATAATCATTTCCCGTATTCTTTTGAAATATTAATTTTAATGCTGGAGATAATTGTTAGATATACTCAAACACAATTTGGACACTGTAGTGTTGGAATAAAAACAAAAAAAAAATATTCTTTTTAAGCGTACGTAATAAACATTGCACAATTTGTGGCACATCAAACAGCGAAGCGATGGCCTATTTGCAGGAAAAAAGCAAATATTTTTCAGTCTTGAATAACTACGCTACGGTAAAATGTTTATTTTTTAAATTTAATACAACAATCCCTTCTTCTGCACCTGTGAAACGGGTGTTTAGTAGCGGAAACCAAATTCTGACACCAAGAAGAAATAATTTAGGTGACAATACGTTCGAAATGTTGTTAATTTTAAAAAAATCATTAAACAATACATACAAAAATACATAAACATGTTTTCAGTTATTTTATTCGCCAAAGCTTCAAAAAGTATCTGTTTTCTGGTATGTGTATCTAGATACATTTCGAAAAAATCGAAAACAATCTGTATCTAGACACTTTTAAAAGTATCTGTCCTCAACACTGGTAATTTGTATTTTAAATCGAATAAGTTTTAAATACTGCGCTAGCATTTGTAAATATTTATTTGTTACTTTAGTTGGTAAATTATACATTGTACTTTAAATTTTTTTATGCAATATTATGATAATTAATTATGATATTTCTATATGATAAATAAATAAAAAAAGGATATTTTATAATAAACAACAATTGACAATACATGGATATTTACTTCAATTAACCCAATCATCATCATTAACCATCATTTTGTCAAAAATACAAATGCTACGTATACGTGTTTAATTTATATCAATTGACAACATAGAGTTAAAAATCCAACCGTGCGTCCCTGGGTCGACGCACTCTTTTTTTATTACCTATGTATTTTATGTTTATGTTTTAGTTTTTTTAATAAAGAATGTTTCAGTTTTCTTAATAATAATTTTCTCAATTTAAAATACATTCTATGTTCGTTACATTTGTGACTATATGTAAAGTTCGACAATTCACATTATTACGTCGATTTTTTTTAATTAATTGACGTAGATAAGTTATTGCATATTTTGACGATCCATTGCATCTTTTGTCGGTTTGAGGACTTGTATCCCCATTTATGTATGTTTTACTTTGTCAGTTGAAAAAAAATCGTAACTGATTCTTCGTAAAATACTCATAAAATCCAAAATAAAGCCTGCTATTGTCATAGTCAACTTACAACAAAATTTATTTATGATTTCCGTTTAGCGAAATTCTAAGAACGATTCTGTAAATAAAAAAGTAAATGAGGTAATTAATAAAACTACCGGTTACAAACTCCTAGAACACATCAGTTTAATTTTAAGTCGCGAATCACTAGATATTAATATAGAATTAGGTGCAGACATTATAAGTATACACCAATTACATCTGTTGACGTAGAAAGAAGTTTTTCTTCATACAAAATATGAATTGTATCAGCAAAAAAAATATGTATGTTTTTGTAAAAATACGTATACCTTATTATAGGTAATAACATATATAAGGTTACAGATATTTCTCGTGTTTTTTGGTTATAGTTTATTGTTCTTTCTTTCCGGGTAAAAAAGGTTAAAAGGTAAAGCAAAAATTGTGCATATTTCGAAGAAATTTTGTGCATACCTACGTATGCGCACATTTTGATAATTACATCTCCGTATAAATCCGCTCTTTAAATTAGTAGTTGGGCACTTTATTTACTTCGGTCCGTGATTCCATGGTCCAGCCATAACCGGGCTTGCTGTATTGCATAGCCGAACCCAGATTTATGATTCGTTTGTATCTTGAATGAAGGAGGGGACCACGACACCGCAGCGCAGCAGCAGAAAATTACGTTCACCGAGAACGATGACGCAAGGCAAGAGTCCGTGACAGGAGCACATGAGAAAAAAAAGGTATCCGTCTTTCGATAGTCTTGATTGCTTGCTGGAAACGATTTGAAGACCATTATTCTGGAAAGGAGGGACCCTCTTGAAACAAAGAATATTTGTCGAAATAAAATATTGTTAAAAAGTAGATATAAGTATTATGGTAAAATGTGATAATTCCAGCAAATTTTTAATTTTCACAAATTAAAATCCATCAGGAAATGCGTCCAACAAATTTAATAAAATTAAATTATCTTAGGTCAGTCGAGCAGACGAACTGACAAATGAAGGTTGGTCAGCAGAATCCCGTGTCGAGCAGTTAGGTGCATCGGTCTAGTTCCCTCCCCGGTACTCTAATAAAAGTGACCCTTTTCACAAAAAAAACAAATTTAATGGAAATCATTCATGCTTAGCGGAACATACAGGTGGTACCAAACGAATTTTTGCTTCGCTATAATTGTGTGCAAAATGAACAGGTACCTATATTTTTGTTAAAATGAAAAACATTAACCTTGCAATAAACTAGTTTTCACAACGAATATGTTGTACAGCTGTATTAATTTCTTCTTTTTCAGGGGCCTCAAGTTTTATCTGGTGGTCAACGACGGTTCAACGGAGTACTACTGCACCTTATGTAAAGACGTTTTTCACCATATAAGACAAGTTCTGTATCACAGAAAAGTACACCATTCAGCGCGATATGTTGTGATAGTGAAAGCAAAAGTAGTAGCAACTGTAAATAACGCGTAGGTGTTAGTACTCTGCATATTATTCTCTCTACATATTTTCTTTTTTACAGCGGAAGTGAGAATGATCAAGATGAGAAAAACCAAAAATCACTTTCATGTCTGTGTGGACAACAATTCGCAACAGACAATGAATATCACGAGCATCGGTCTTCGTGCGAATCTATCATGTGCCAGTATTGCGGAATTACATGTAACGAATACGATATGTATGGACACATGCTGTTTAAGCATAAAGAGATTAAGACTTTTAAGTGCCACTTGTGTGGCTATACTGTGAACAGTTCTATGAAATATGTGAACCATTTAAATCTACGACATGAAAAACATAATAATGTCTTCAAATGTTCCGAAGATAATGAATGTTCACAAAGTAATGAAACAAGGAACGACGTAGACGTTTTCTCCACAGAAATAGAGCAACTGAGTTGGACTTTTCCTACCAAAAAAGTATTCAAAAAGTATAAAAAGAATCAGAAATATCCGAATACTTTTCAGAGAAATACTAGTAATGAACACTTAGATTTGTTAGAAGATACTTCAGCCCATTCTAAATGTATACAAACTACCGATGAAGCCACTAATAACATTAATAATACAGCAATTAATCCTGGAAATGATTCGTCGTCCTGCAGCAAAAATGACACTCTTGCTCTTGATAACATCCACAACGAAAATTTGGAAGAAGTTGACAAACTTGATTCTGATTTACCGATGCCTAAAAACGCCAAGAAAAAAAATAACGTCACTTGTATTTGTTACACGTGTGGAAAAATATTTACGCGCTGGATATATTTGACACGTCACCTTAAAATACATCAAGGTGTGAGAAATTTTTTGTGTTATAAATGTGGGAAACGATTCACGACCAACTTGTATTTGAAGAGACATTTACTGATAGTCCATTCTAATCATAGACGCTACAAATGTCACATTTGCGAAATGAATTTTAAGACATCTTTTCAACTGAAGAGGCATGTGATGTGGCACACAGGACAGAAACCATATAAGTGTCAATTTTGCAACAAACAGTGTATACAAAAGTGTAATTTGGAGAGACATGTCTGTAAGCCGCCAAAGTAGTCTGTTTTGGTTCAGAAAATGATGAAATATTTTTTCTGGATTAAAAAACAAAACTGCTATTTCAACTTTATATAATATACCCACAATAATATATTGCTCTAGTAATCTCATTTAAATGTACATAATTTCTTGAAATTATTTTTTTAAAGATTTGTGTCATACTTTCTAAAATGTTACCCATGCACCAATTAGTTAACTATTATGTCTCCTAAGATTATGTAATGAATGAGTAGTTACAAAAGTAACGAAATTCTATTAGACAGTGTCAAAATTACTTTTCGAATAAATAAATCCAACAGATGAAAAATTAACATTATTTTTTATTTTTGTTTTAATTTTGTACTTATCGGAAAATACTCGAGGTATCTACGTTGTGAATATAGAAAACTGTGAAACTAAAAATATCGATTTTACATCGTTCGGAAAAAATAACAGGTATTACTAACGGTTTCGATACTCAAGAATTGTGTTAGATAGGCTCTTTTGAGTAGTGTTTCTTATATACCCAAAACAAGGCAGATTCATAAATCACAAGTACGTGTCTAAAACATAGGCACATTCACAAAAAATTAAACAGCATTATGGATTACGACGTGCATCACATAACTAAAACATTTTTTTTTCAGGAATCTCAAGATTTATGTAGTCCTCAATGGTCCTACCACAGAGTATCACTGCACTTTATGTGCAAGAATTTTTCAGGATGTGAATCAGGTCATATTTCACAAAAAGCAGCATAGTTCAACGCGACATATTGTAATAGTGAGACATAAACCGGCAGCAGTACGAAACAATACGTTAGTATTAATGTTTTTAATATTATTATCTGTGTTCATTCGGTGTTTGTTTACAGGGACGACTCACTGACTTGTCTCTGTGCCCAAAGTTTCTCAAATGAAAACAAATATCGGTCCCATCGTACATCCTGTAAATCTATTAAATGCTATTATTGCGGAATTATATGTCACAAAGTTGAGCTACTTGGACACATGTTATTCAAGCATAGAAACATAAAGATTTTTCATTGTCACCTATGCGACTATTCTGCAAATAGTTGCATGAGATATGTGAATCACTTAAATGTGCGGCATGTGAAACATAATAACACTCAAATAGGGAGTGAAAATCATACAGAAGGTGATAAAATCAATAAAGAGGTAGATAATTTCTCCACAGAAATAGAACAGTTGAGTTTATCTTTTGAAAACTCAAAAGTATCCAAGAGGTATAAGGACACAAAAAACTCCCAGAAATGTTTACGTATTTATAGCAGAAATGATAATAATTTGAAGATGTCAAAAGAGTCCCTTGATTCTACTAAATGCACAAAATCAACTAATGCTGTGTACATCAGAGAAGCCAATTCTCAAAGCGCTAGCAACGTAATGACTCCTGCTGGATGCGATCCTCTGTCTTTCAACGAAGGTACTGATGTCAATAAAGATATCAGCAGCGAGAAGTCGAAGGAACACGAAACCTCTGATCCTCCTTTTAATTTTTCTGAGTTGCATGAGAAGGAATACAGTTCGGAAGAAAAATTTGATCTCCATTCTGAGATTGAAGATTTAGATATTAAACAAGATCCACTTGATTTTGAAGAATCTACAAAAAGAGATGGTGTGGTTTCTGCAGACGGCTCAAATTCTTCACCCTTGTCACACGCTTCGCTTGATCCTACTAACGCGACAAAAATAACAAATGTTATACCTATCAATGAAGTCAATAATGTCAGTGATGACATAGCGATTTCTCTGGTAGATAATCATCCGTCTTACAACAAGAATCTTGTTGCAATTAAAAATATTAAAAAATCTAAGACATCTAAACAAAAAATGCATGTCTGCGGTCAATGTAACAAGCAGTTCAAATCAGAAAAGAGATTCGATTCTCATTTCAAGACATGTCAAAAGCAACATGAAAAAGGTGTATCTAGTAAACCAGAAAGATGTAGGAATGTGGATTCAAATAAGCCGCAAAATTCACTTGATTCTACTGAAACTGCAAAAAAAACTGAAGTCAATTCTCATCGCAGTGACAGTGAGGATCTTCAGTTATGCGTCGCCAAAAATTCGAAGCAAAATGAGAAATTTAGTTCCCCTAAGGCCTGCCGTTTCTGTTCTAAGAAATTCAAGTTGAAAGAGGGGTTTGCTTCCCATTTAGAAAATTGTAAAAGACTTAACAGCGGTACACACATTTGTGACATATGTGGAAAAACCTTCCCGCGTTGGCTGTATTTAAGACGTCATTTAAAAATCCATCAAGGTACGAACCAATTGTTGTGTCATATATGTGGAAACAAAGTTCGTGGCACCAGAGGTTTGAAGAAACATTTGTTGGCAGTCCACGAAAATTACCGAGGATACAGATGCTGCGTTTGTGGTGTACGTTTCAGCTCGTCGGGTAAACTGAAAAGACACATGATGTGGCACACGGGGGAGAAACCATATAAATGTGAACTTTGTAATAAACAGTGCATTCAAAGGTGTAACTTGCAAAGACATGTATGTAGGCCGCCGACATAACGTGTTATTTATAATATTAGATAAGTTTTTAGCATATTTAGATTTTGTTGCGAGATCGACCATTATTGGGTTATTTTAATTAGGTGTTAAGTACTTTAATTGAAACATTCTTAATCAAGTGAACTACTTAAAATATTTGTCTTTTGCTTTTCTTTCTTGTAATATAAGTTTATATGATTATATGAACTGCTTCCACTATGTAATAACATTTTTAGTAATTTAGTAATAAAAAAAAAAGAGACGAAGAGCATCTGGTTTATTTTAAAAATTCATTGCGCCGTGAATGTTAACATAGTATTCCTAGCCTATTTAAAGGTTAAAAATACTTATTATTCCTCGTGTTCTCGTCCAAACACTCTTTTTTTATGTAACTAGGTAGTAACGCTACGTACTCGTTTCCACGCGCAGGATATGACAAGTGGTAGGTTGGGGCGACTTCTGTTAACAAATAGGAGATAACATTGTTGTTCAGAGGATGTGATCGCTTAAAAAATTGTGCGTGGAAACGAGTACGTGGCGGTACTACTTAGCTGGAAACAGAGTGTTCGGACGAGAAGACTAGCACAATCAAAGTCGAGCAGCATAGAATCGTTTGACCTGTCTAATTATTCTAAACATAAATTTCATGTTTCCATATCACTGCGTCGTTTATCTTAACTTAAAATAAACACAGAATAAACTCTTAATTACTGTTTTTAGTAGATAGTATAATGTGGTCAGTTTGCAAATTGCTACATAATGGTTATCTAACAACTGTTTTTGAAAAATCGAAGTTTTATAAGGACGTTTTAAACATGTGAAAAATACGTATCTTCCATAAATTAGTAGTACCTCCAAAAATTACAAGAATTCCTTATTCCCCAGAAGGCGTAATTTTCTTCCTCTGTTATAGATAAAAATCAAGAATAAATAATTGGTCTAAGGTTATTTATACAAAACCTTCCTCGTCCCTGAAGTAGTCAAACAAATACAGCTTCTTCGAAAAATTACAAACTTGTATTATAACCCTATAAGTGAAAATAAAAGATAGATGTCTGTTTTAAACAAAAACAAGGTAGATGTATAAATCACAAGTAGGTATCTAAAACATAGACAAATGGACAAAAAAATTAGACAGCATTATGGATTACGACTTGCATCACATAACTAAAATAACTTTTTTTTCAGGAATCTCAAGATTTATTTAGTCCTCAATGGTCCTACCACGGAGTATCACTGCACTTTATGTAAAGAAATTTTGCAGGATGTGAATCAGGTCATATTTCACAAAAAACAGCATAGTTCAACGCGACATATTGTAATAGTGAGACAAAAAGTGCCAGTAGTGGAAAACAATAGGTTAGTATTAATGTTATAAACATTATTATCTGTGTTCATTCGGTGTTTGTTTACAGGGGCGACTCACTGACTTGTCTCTGTGAGCAAAGTTTCTCAAATGAAAATAAGTATCAGTCCCATCGTACAACCTGTAAATCTATTAAATGCAATTACTGCGGAATTATATGTCACAAAGTTAGGCTGCTTGGACACTTGTTATTTAAGCATAGAAACTTAAAGATTTTTCATTGTCAGATTTGCGACTTTTCTGCAAAAAGTTGCATGAGATATGTGAACCACTTAAATGTGCGGCATGGTAAACATAATAACACACATATAGATGGAGAGAATCATACAGAAGGCGATGAAACCACTAAAGATCTAGGTAATTTCTCCACAGAAATAGAACAGTTGAGTTCAGGTTTTGAAAACTCGAAAATTTCCAAGAGATATAAGGACACAGATAATTCCCAGAAACGTTTACGTGTTTATGGCAGAAATGGTCATAATTTGGAGATGTCAAAAGAACCACTTGATTCTACTAAATTTACAAAGATAACTAATGCTGTGTACATCAGAGAAGTCAATTCTCAAAGCGCTAGCAACGTAATGCCTCCTGCTGGATGCGATCCTCTGTCTTTCAACGAAGATACTGATGTCACTGAAGATATCTACAAGGAACACGAAACCTCTGATCCTCTTTTTAATTTCTCTGAGTTGCATGAGAAGAAGTATAGTTCGGAAGAAAAATTTGATCTCCATTTTGGGATTGAAGATTTAAAGATGAGACAAGATCCACTTGATTTTGAGGAATCTACAAAAGGAGATGGTGTTGTTTCCACAGACGGCTTAAATTCTTCACCTTTGTCACATGCTTCCCTTGATTCTACTAACGCGACAAGAATAACAAATGTTATACCTATCAATGAAGTTAATAATGGAGCGATTACTTTGGTTCATAATCCTCCATCTTACAACAAAGATTGTGTTCCAACTAAAAATATTAAAAAATGTAAGACGTCTAAAGAAAAAATGCATACCTGCGGGCAATGTAACAAGAAGTTCAAATCAGAAAAACGATTCGTTTCTCATTCTGAGACATGTCAAAAGAAACATGAAAAAGGTTTACCTACTAAACCAGAAATATGTAACAATGTGGATTTAAATTTGTCGCAAAGTTCACTTGATTCTACTGAAACTGCAAAAAAAACTAAAGTGAATTCTCATGGCACTGACGGTGAGGACATTCAGTTATGCGTCCCCGAAAATTCGACGCAAAGTGAGAAATTTAATTTCCCTAAGACCTGTCGTTTTTGTGATAAGAAATTCAAGTTGAAACAGGAGTTTGCCTCCCATTTAGAAACGTGTAAAAGTCTTAATAGCGGTACACACATTTGTGACATATGTGGAAAAATCTTCCCGCGTTGGCTGTATTTAAAACGTCATTTAAACATTCATCAAAGTACGAACCAATTTTTGTGTCACATATGTGGAAAACAAATTCGTGGCAGCAGTGGTAGCAGAGGTTTGAAGAAACATTTGTTGGCAGTCCACGAAAATTACCGAGAATACAAATGCCGCGTTTGTGGTGTACGTTTCAGCTCTTCGAGTAAAGTGAAAAGACACATGATGTGGCACACGGGGGAGAAACCATATAAATGTGAACTTTGTAACAAACAGTGTATTCAAAAGTGTAACTTGCAAAGACATGTATGTAGGCCACCGACATAACGTGTTATTTATAATATCAGATGAGTTTTTAGCATCTTTAGTTTTTGTTGTGAGATCGACCGTTAATGGACTATTTTAACTAGGTATTAAGTACTTTAATTCAATCATTCTTAATTCAGTGAACTATTGAAAATATTTGTGTTTTGTTTTTCTTTCTTTCTTCCTAAAATAAGTTTATATGATTTTACAAGAACTGCTTCCAACATGTAATAACATTTTTAATAATTTAGTAATAAAAAAAGAACATTTGGTTTATTTTAATTCATTTCTTTAGCTAACTAGGCGGTAAAGCTACGTACTCCACGCACAGTATATGACAACTGGTGGGTTGGGGCGACTTCTGTTGACAAATAGGAGATGACATTGCTGTTTAGAGGATGTGATCGCTTAAAAAATTGTGCGTGGAAACGAGTACGTGGTGTTACTACGTAGCTAGATGAAAAAGAGTGTTCGGACGAGAAGACTAGCACAATCAAAGTCGAGCATCATAAACTCGTTTGACCTGCCTAATTATTCTAAACATAAATTTCATGTTTCCATATTACTGCGTTTGTTTATCTTAACTTAAAATAAACCCTTAATTACTTTTTTTAGTAATTAATTTATTTAAACGTATTTTTTTTTGAAAAGTGGCGGGAAGACGTTCTTTCATACAAGTGAGCATACACTGCGTGTGAGTCAAGAGCGCAAGAAATAATAGACAAAATTTTCACCCCCAAAAACCCCCTATCGCATATTCACGGACATATTACATTTCAAATGAAACACCTTCAAAATATGAAAGAAAAGACACTCGCGAATTGACCGACATACACATATGAAAACCAAACAAGTACAAAAACCCTACGTTTATGTTTTGAATCAATGCAAATTTTTGAACATCACAAATTTAATAAAAACAAAGCAAAATCTGAATTCAAGTAACTGGATGCAAATACACAAGTTATTACGGGCGTGTGGCGTAAAATTTAAAGTTACGGCAGTTAACAGGAACACAACAAAAGTACCCCTGGGGCGTTGTAGCACAAGCGGAGTTTGGGGCTCCCGGTCCGGGTTGGTTTCCCCCGCGACGGTTATTCTATCTATCGGCAAGCCTACCGCACCGGACATCTCCATGACGAACACGCCGTCCAGACCGTTCCTACTGAATCTATTTAAAGCCTGCAACCCTTGTGCAGATGGCGCGATACATTCCGCTAGCCCCGCTAGGAGCCGCCCCCGCCACTTCTACTACGTGTTTCGGTGTTATTTAATCTCAATTCCATTTTAAATGTTCAATCTCTTATCACTCTGGTACTAACAACAACTGAACAAGTGTTCAAGCTTCAAAGAGCAATAAACAACATTTAAATTCGCCATACAATCTTGTGAAATTTTAAACAACAAATAATTCTTATGTGAGATTGAAATTGGACATAACATAATTTATACGATAGACACAGTTATCAACAAAATATTTATAAAACAAAAACTAGCAAAAATTTCTAAAAACAATAGATCTGGAGTGAAATAAACTCGTGCGAATTAAATATTATGTGAGGTTAAAACTGCAGAGCATGAAATTTACGTTCAATTAAAATTATACAACAAAGAAAATTTGGGATAGAGAAATATTGTATGAGGTGAAAATTTGCAAAGTTAACAAAATTTACATGAGATTAATCTTTGCCACACTTCATCAACGATTCAAACAAAGAGTTTACATTATGTTAAATTATGTCATAATCCAAGTGATTGGTTACTTAAAAAAAACAATTTACTTTGAGAGTTTAGAATACCGCGAACTGGTTACCCCAACAAGAGACATAATAAATAAACACAAAAATATCCAATCATCGTCTGGGTGATGTAATTTTTTTTATCGTTGCGAGGGAATACTTCGATGGTGTTATTAATCTCTAGCGTTGCGAGGACATGCCTCGATGAAGTAATCAATTTGTAGCGTTGTGAGGGCAAGCCTCGATGATGTAATCAATCTTTAGCGTTGCGAGGACATGCCTCAGGGATGTAATCATGATAACGACGATAATAACGATGATGACCGCCTAAGGGAAGAAATTATTTTGACTCCCTGCCAGTTCGCGGCATGAATTAGTTAATTTAACTGCCGTAACTGAACTATTAGCAATCTTGTGTGAAGAATTAAGAAGTGTTATAATGTAACACTTATGTATATCCATCCAGAAACCTATTCGTAATTAAACAACAAAGGTGTTTTCCTGACTAAGTGAATTTCATGAAATCTTCTAGCAAGTGTTTTATTTAAATAATCCTGAGAGTTAAATTGTTTTAGCACTAGCTGACGATTAAGAAAAACTATCTAAATTACGATTGATTATCGTTAAACAAAGGCTTCCTCCCTTTTATTAACTACCAGACCAACTAATTTAAACTAGCTCTTATCACGTGTTTATCTTCACAAAAACACATTCTCTTATCACTTGTTTATATTCACAAAAACACATTCAGACTGACGCTCCGCCATGTCGCCCTCTGTCTAACAACCAACCCTCTAACTAAAATCCCCTAGCGCTACTAATTGTCCAACTATCCAGTAAGCGTTAACGTGCACCTGATTGCCTATGTTTAACGATTTCTTTTTTTTGTGACTGAAATTTTTTTCTCTTGAAATTCAAATTATTCAAATATGATTTCACACCACTGTTAATTAATTTCCGCGCGAGAATTTTGATTTAAATTCGGTCACCACAGCATTTTCGTTTAAGAAGTTTAACCCTTCAAAGCCAGAATTTCGTGAAATGGTATTCGTTCTGGAGAAAATTTTCTACTCTACGTTACCTTAATTATTGTAAATTTAAGTATTACAAATTACAGTTGTTTTAGCAAAAAAATCAGAGATTTCAAAACAATTTTCTACGACAAGGTAGAAACTAAATAAATATAAGAAACGTGTTTTTGTGCCACAATGGGCATAACTAAAATTGATTGAAAATTTGTAGCATGCGCATTATTATTATGTTAAAAAGCACTATGAAGCAACTTTTAATGCAGACTGGTTTACGTGTGTTTTAGGTACCTAAACCTACCTACCTGGTTCTACAAACATAGCATCCTCTTGCACACTGTGTCTGAAACTCTACCACACTCAAAGAACGTTGCGTGAACAAAATCGTGAAAATCTCCGCCAACGTAATGAAGCGAAGTTCCATTGCCATTTGTGTGAAAAAGCATTTATTGCACCGTATTCTCTCCTGCTACATGTTGCTGCAGGTCAGGAGACTAGACCAACTTTTGCATGTAACTTGTGCATACCTACAGGGGAAATTCTGAATACTTCCTCCGAAGGCATTTTGCTAACATGCATATTTAATACAACGTGCTTAGCAAGTGTAGTAAGGTGTTTGGGGATTTTCTTATTAATCAATTAGTCTAGGAAATGGGTTAATTAAAACACAATTGTCCTTAAAGTGCGTGTATTAAAAATGCGATCCGTTCGTTCTTAAAGCCTATTACGAACTAACTTTTAAGATCACAAATACGCATATATAAAATATAAAATTCAAACTGAAGTACTCAGCGTTTCTCGGGCGTCTTACATTTATCGCCCTTTATAAACAAATACTTAACAGTAAGCTAAACAGAGAATGTATGGGATATGGTCATAATAATTTTTGCCTTAATTAATATATTGAATTACAACACTCCCACTCAAAAATTGAAACGACGAAGTAAATACAGGTATCTTGATTTGGTTACCAAGTATAGAGCTTAAGATAATTATTCTTAACTACAAAAGCGTCCCTATTGTAAGCCAATGTTATTTCTCATTGCTTTAAATTTTGCAACAGGTACCGCTTTGGTGAAGATGTCAGCTTGTTGTTCACCTGTGGAGACATATTTAATGGTTACGTTGCCATTTTCAAGTGGCTCTCTCGTAAAATGATATTTAATGTCTATATGTTTTGACCTTTTGTGATTTGTGGGGTTATTTGCAATGTTTATGCACCCGGTGTTGTCTTCAAAAATGACAACTGGATTTAGAGCCCTTATACCGATACTAGTTAACAAAGACTTAAGCCACATAGCTTCTTTTACACTTTCAAATAATGCTATGTATTCAGCTTCAGTTGTTGAAACTGCAACTGTTTGTTGTTTTCTAGTATTCCAGGTTATAGTACAAGTAGTGAATAATTTGTAAAGATAGCCACTTGTACTTTTCCGGTCAATGTCATTGCTTCCCCAATCTGAATTCACATAGCCAATTAAAATGTTATTAATGTCACCTTTTGTATATACATGGCCGACTAGTATAAAGATCATGGCCTGTCCAAAGGAATGCCAAAGGTACCATACGTGCTGCCATCTATTAATAATTCAAAAGCGACAAAAGAATTATTAACACTTTTTGAAAGGCACAAAGGCATTCATACCGAAACAAACCACCATTACACGTTTTGAAGTCCCATAATGTCAAGTCAAATTAAAATTTGGCTAAATTATTAAGTGTAATTATTAATAGATGGCAGCACGTATCGTACCTCTTGGACAGGCCATAATCTTTATACTAGTCGGCCATGGTATATATTAATTCTAAATCAAGAGTTCCTTTGACATATCGTAATACCCTCTTTAAATATTGCCATAAAGTTTGATTATTTTTTTTTTTGTTTGATATCGACTTAAGATGTTAACTACATATGACAAATCAGGACGTGTGCAAACCATTGCGTACATTAAACATCCAATCAGATTTTTACAAGGTGCGTTATAACCTTCATCTGAATTTAAGCCTACATAATCGATTTTTTTTTTTGGCAAGGGCGTTTTAGTAGACTTGCAGTCACTCATATTAAATTTTTGTAACACACCGTTCAAGTAGGACTTTTGGTTTAAAGAAATTCTAGTGTTTTCTCTTTTAATTTCTATTCCTAAAAAGAATCGAACCTCATTTAGATCTCTCATTTCAAAACATGTCATGAAATATTTTTTACAGGAGAACATTTTGTGTTTATCCTGTGCGGCAATTATTAAATCATCTACATATAATACAATATAAATATTTTTACTAACGTGTCCTTTATTTAAGTAGTAAAGGCAATGATCGACTGTTGAATTTTGAAAACCTTTTGCTTTAATTATGGAGTCAAAATGTTCAAACCACCGTCTTGACGCCTGTTTAGACCACATAACGCTTTATTTAATTTGCACACCTGATTGTTTGCAGTTTTAACACCGTCCGGAACTTGCATATAAATTTCTTCATTTAATGTTCCGTTTAAGAAAGCCGTTTTTACGTCCATGTGATGGACTAACAAATTAAACTGATTGGCAATTGCTAACAGTAGCCTGAAAGTGGAAATCCTTGCGACTGGTGCAAAAGTCTCTGTATAATCAGCTGGATAAGTTTGACTGAAATCCCGTGTTACCAGTCGCGCTTTGTACCTTTGTGGATTTCCCTGAACATCTGTTTTAATAGTAAAAATCCATTTACAGCTAACTATGTTTTTATTTAGAGGTTTAGGTACGATTGTCCAGGTATTATTTGCTCGAAGTGAATCCAATTCGTCTTTAATAGCAAGCTCCCACTGCTTCTTATCTGGCCTTGTTTTAATGTCGTCATATGTTAAGGGTAACGACCCTACTTCAGCTTGAGCTGATGCAGCGTAATTTAGGAGTTCATTATGATGATTTTCATCATATGACAGAGGTGGACGAATTTTTAACCGTTCACTTCTGCGTAATGAAATCTCTTGTTTTGGTTCCTCAGTTGATTTTATGACTTTTGGTGACTCACCTTTATTGATAGGAAGTTCATTGTGATTAGGAGATTTAAAACTTTCAAGATCTCCTTCTAGTTCTCTTGGTCTTAAGACTTTAAAATTTATTTCGTCCGCGACCACATCGCGAGCAATTATAAATTTTTTACCATGAACATCCCATATTTATTTTATGGTTCATAGCCTACAAGAATTACTTTTATTGATTTATTATCAAATTTATGTTTTCTTGTTTTTAAATGATTATTTGCTGTTGAACCAAACACCTTTAAATGATTTAATTGTGGCTTTCGATTGTGCCACATTTCATATGGCGTTTTATTTGTGTTGAGCGCTTTTGTCGGGGTTCTGTTGATAAGATATGTAGCAGTTTGAACTGCTTCACCCCAAAATGACTTATCAAGATCTGCAGAACTTAACATTGATCGTACTTTTTCGGTTATTGTACGATTCATACGTTCTGTTACGCCATTTTGTTGTGGTGTATGAGGAACCGTTAAATGGAATGCTATTCCTTTTTCTAAACAAAATTCCTTTACTTCGTTAGATAAATATTTACCTCCATTGTCGCAGTGGAGGTTTTCTAATTTGAGAGAGAAATGAGTCTCACTTTTAGCTACAAAGTCTTTAAAAACTTTACATAATTCTGACTTATACTTTAATAAATATGTAACTGTATAGTGAGTGTAATCATCAATAAAGGAAACAAAATAATTTTGACAACTTAATGTTGATGGTGTAATTGGGCCGCATATATCCGAATGGACAATATATAGGGGGCTTTTCACATGACTTTTATTTTTATTTTTGTTAAATGGAAGTCTTGCTTGTTTTCCATATAGACAAGCTTCACAAAGGTCATTAGTGGGCATGATTTTATTTAAATCAGACATATTATCAGCCATTTGACAACGTTTTAATTGTTGAAATTTGCCGTTGCTAATATGGCCTAAACGTTCATGCCATAAACGAAAATTGTCGCTATTTCTGACCATTAATGTACTTCCACTCTCGGTCATGTTTTTACTAATTCTAAACTTCACACCAAATAAACCATTATATCTTACCTTTTAATATTGTTTTACCCGTCTTATCTTGTACTTGAACACCCTGATCGAATACCACTTTCATACCACTCTCTTGAATTCGACGAATGGATAGTAAGTTGGTTGTAGCCTGGGGTGTAAATAACACATCTTGCAAGGTTCCAGTAAAACCCAACGTGGTGGTAACGTGGATTAGACCACGCTTTGTCGCCGTCATGAATTCGCCGGTTTTCGCAACAGCAACCTGCAGTGGCGGTGACAAAACAGACCAGGAGGTAAAAACTTCATCTCTGTTGACCATATGGTCCGTGGCTCCCAAATCGAGAATGAAAACGACGCTGTCAGGGGTGTCGTTTTGTAGATTTTCATCACAGCTAGTCATCATGAAGGCAAAGTGGTCGGTGTTCGCAAGCTTTGATTGTGGTGGTTGTTTATCAATTGGATTTTGTTCTTGCTTTGTCAACATCTGTTTATAATAATAACAGTCACCCTTTTGATGATTGCGTCGGCCACAGTGTTCACATTTCATATGTGATAATTTATAGTAAGATTTCGAAGAGGATGTTTGTCAAAATTTTTGTGCCCTTCTTTTGAAAAATGTCTTCGTATTTCGTACGCTTTTGAAGTTATCTTGACTCCCACTGGGTCTCTGCGATGAATAAGAACTGCTCGTTCTTAAGGCGAGGCTTAAATTGTTCGCTCCCAGGGTTTCTAATGCAGTTATTACTCCGTTGTAAGAGGACGGTAACGTCAAGAGTAGATGAGGCACTTTGTCCATCTCTTCTAACACGGCTCCGACTGCAACTAAATCTGCAATGATGACATCGAAGCGGGTGAAGTGTTGGAATAAGGTGTTATCGCCTTGGAGTTTCAGGCTTACCTAATAGTTGTTTTCTTAACGCCAACTGAGTTGCCAAACTTCTTCTTGCGTAGATATTGTCTAGTTTGGATAGTATCTCTCGTGCTTGTTCATTCTCTTTCGCAAAACCAAGAAACGAGTCGTGGAGATATTCTACGATGACATTTTTCGCTGTTAAATCTTGTTTCTTCCACTCATTTGTAATCTCTGGTGGTACGGCACTGTCTATGACATGTAGCACTTCCAACTCAGCCAACAATGCCCGAATTCTAAATTTCCACACACTATACTTTTCACCCTTAAACGGTTGTTTATTTCGCTTTACACGTGTGTTATCCACTTTCAGTTTATTTCGTTTGTCGCGCCGGCACGTAACACGATATACACACACTTTACGCGTAGACTGGGCCCATAACCTCTAGGAAATGGGTTAATTAAAACACAATTGTCCTTAAAGTGCGTGTATTAAAAATGCGATCCGTTCGTTCTTAAAGCCTATTACGAACTAACTTTTAAGATCACAAATACGCATATATAAAATATAAAATTCAAACTGAAGTACTCAGCGTTTCTCGGGCGTCTTACATTTATCGCCCTTTATAAACAAATACTTAACAGTAAGCTAAACAGAGAATGTATGGGATATGGTCATAATAATTTTTGCCTTAATTAATATATTGAATTACAACAATTAGTGTGTATGTTTATTGACAAATGAAAATTTTGTATAGCTTTATGAGGTTCATATTTTCGATCTAGATCATTTTTTTCAACAAATGAGCACCATCCTCGTATCTAAAACATAAACAAATTCACAAAAAATTAGACAGCATTATGGATTACGACTTACATCACAAACTAAAACAGCTTTTCTTTTCAGGAATCTCAAGATTTATGTAGTCCTCAATGGTCCCACCACAGAGTATCACTGCACTTTATGTGAAGAAATTTTGCAGGATGTGAATCAGGTCAGGATTCACAAAAAACAGCATAGTTCAACCCGACATATTGTCATAGTGAGACCAAAAGTGCCAGCAGTGGAAAACAATAGGTTAGTATTAGTGTTATAAATGTTATTATCTGTGTTCATTCGGTGTTTACAGGAGCCACTCACTGACTTGTCTCTGTGCTCAAAGTTTCTCAAATGAAAATAAGTATCAGTCCCATCGTACATTCTGTAAATCTACCCAATGCTATTACTGCGGAATTATATGTCACAAAGTTGAGCTGCTTGGGCACATATTATTTAAGCATAGAAACTTAAAGACTTTTCATTGTCACCTTTGCGACTTTTCTGCAAATAGTTGCATGAGATATGTGAACCACTTAAATGATGTCCGGCATGAAAAACATAATAACACACATATAAATGGAAACAATCATAAAGAAGGCGATGAAACCACTAAAGAGCTAGATATTTTCTCCACAAAAATAAAACACTTGAGTTTAGGTTTTGAAAACTCGAAAGTTTCCAAGAGATATAAGGACACAGATAACTCCCAGAAACGTTTACGTATTTATGGCAGAAATGGTCATAATGTGGAGATTTCAAAAGAGCCACTTCATTCTACTAAATTCACAAAGACAACTAATGCTGTGTACATCAGAGAAGTCAATTGTCAAAGCGCTAGCAACGTAATGACTCCTGCTGGATGCGATCCTCTGTCTTTCAACGAAGATACTGATGTTACTGAAGATATCTGCAACGAGAAGTCCAAGGAACACGAAACCTCTGATCCTCTTTTTAATTTCTCTGAGTTGCATGAGAAGAAGTATAGTTCGGAAGAAAAATTTGATCTCCATTTTGAGATTGAAGATTTAAATATGAAACAAGATCCACTTAATTTTGAGGAATCTACAAGAGGAGATGATGTTGTTTCTACAGACGGCTTAAATTCTTCACCTTTGTCACATGCTTCGCTTGATTCTACCAACGCGGCAAGAATAACAAATGTTATACCCATCAATGCAGTTAATAATGTCAGTGATGACGTAGCAATTACTCTGGTTCATAATCCTCCATCTCACAACAAAAATTTTCTTCCAGCTAAAAATATTAAAAAAATAAAATATCCTACAAAGAAATCATACACTTGCACTGTGTGTTTCAAATCCTACCCCACTCAGATAAAATACAATCAACATATCCGTTACCACCAAGAAAAAAAATTCTTCTGCACACTGTGCGAAAAAGCATTTTTTACACCATATGCTCGCTCGCTACATGTTTCTCAACGTCATGAGAATAAACGAAATTTTGCATGTAACTTATGCAGCTATAAGGGAAATTCTGACTACTACCTCCAAAAACATTTTGCTAACATGCATAACAAAGACGTACTTCCCAAATGTAACACATGTGGTAAAGGATTTGCTTCAAAATCAGCTGTTATTAGACATCAACTTGCTCGACACGATGGCGTCTACTTCATCTGTCAAATCTGCAAGAAAATGTATAAAGCCGAAACTGACTTAAAACTACACTTGAGAACACATTCTGCTGACTGCGAACAATTTTTATGCAACCTTTGTTCTAAGGTGTTTTATGATAAAAGGAAGTTCAAAACGCACGTAAAACGCCACGTTGAACCAAAGAAATCACAGGTTTGTGATGTTTGTGGTAAGATGTGCAAGAATTTGAACCAACATAGAAAGAAGCATGATGGGGAGAAGAGCAGTGTTTGTTATTTCTGTGGAAAAAGGTTTTATAATACACACAATTTAAAGATTCACTTGAGAATTCATACTGGAGAAAAACCATACAAGTGTGATGTGTGTGAGAAGGTATTTTCGCAAAAAAGTAGCCTAACTGTACACAGGAGGATGCATACTGGAGAAAGACCATATAAATGTGGGAGATGTGGCAAGGGATTTGCCTCCAAAGGTGCCTTGACACATCATTTGTGTCGTGGTCGTACAGATTTAGTCTAGTTGTGTTGTTAAGTATTCATAATTAGGTAAAGTTCTCTATATTTTTGTGTAGTTTAAATCACCATAATGTGGGTGAGTACATGAAAGGACAATAAAATTTGTAAGACGTAATCACTTTAATTTAAGACCAGCAAAGAACAAATTATAGAATGGTTACGTTTTAGCATTGTAAGCTGGACGCGTTTGTGTTTCATGTCGTTGACCTCCTCATCCACAATCTTATTAAAAATAAGGTGTTTCTCTGCATGTCCATTCGGTACCATACAGAAATACGTTATGTCATTGAACATGTTTCTGAGAACGTTAGGGTTCTCGAGATACCCATTGAACACTAAACTTTTTAATTTTGAACATCTTCTAATTGTCATCAGCAGGATGTCGTCCAGAATTTCTGCCTCATTCTTGATATGTAGATCCATTGTTTCTGGAAATTACGTCGTTATATTTTAGAATGTCATTCTATGAATCACAACCAAGCGTCCGATGGTAGTTTGTAACTAACAAATTTAGGGTTTTTCGAAAGTTGCATCTGCCCCCTTTGTCCAAAACCCTAGGCAGCACGAGTGATAACGATACTATCGGTATAGACTGTTTAAGATATAGTCTCAGCTCACCGTAGTGGTAGACATTTCCTTGAAGAGAACAATCTTTGACATGGACAGATCAGTGGAGACTTACTTATGATTAATGTAACTTTAAGATTGGGACATGCACTACATAGTAGGCACCATTGTTCATCGTCAATGATGTGGTCATTCCACGATGTTTCTTTGAGAATAATTTCCAAATTTTCCAGATATCGGTTTCTGCTGGTTAGGATCGAATCTATCAGCTGGCACGATAGAATAAAGTAATCCAATTTAAATGTTTTCAAATAGGAAAGTTGCTCGATACAGCTCCTAAAATAGATGGAATCAAAGGAAGATTGACAGTAGTAGCAACTACGAATGTCAAGATTGATAATGGAAGATCTGGAACCCAGACACGAAGTCAACAACTTCATGTAATTAGCACTATGCATGCTAATATTGTCGAAAATTATCTTCTTAAGATTCACTTGATTCCTAAAATATTGCACTTAAATAGAGCCTTTTAGTTGATAGTACCCACTTGAGAAATCTCGATAGGTGATAGGTGACTTTTTGAAAGGAAATGAAATCAAACCAGTTGAAAATCCTCAAGCAAGTGATCTGGGTGAAGTTATCGTACAGAATAAGAAAAAATCTCACAGCTCTTTTAGTCAACTCTTTATACTTGGCGGGGGTCCATTTATGGTTCCTGTGGGGAACGGCCCACCCAAATTCTAGATTCTTGATATGCTTGCAATAATCCCTCAACAAAAGCACCGTGCTGGGTTCTGCAATCTTTCCGTTAGAGTTTTCGTGCTACATAAAAGGCTACTACCCATCAGGTCGGTATCTATGTGAACTATCATCGTTTTCCACAACATCACGTGGTCTAACCCGTCCCTCCAGCTGCTGCAAACCAGGGAACAGGAGAGGCGGTCTCTCCTCGATAGGTATGAGTATAAATGGGCCAGCAACTCCATAGGTAGACTTTCCCAATCTCCCATTTCGTCCGGACCGTAGAATAGGGTCTGGCATCGTCTGCTTTATCTATTTTGGGCTATGGGGGCTCCCTTAATCCTACGTTAATTTTATTTGTCAAATGCCAAAGCGCTTAAGTCTACTTTGATTGACATACGTTGCCAGGGATAGAAAAAATCAAAGAAAATACCTTTATTTAAAACATTTTACATTTACAACTATTACTAATTGTAAGTAACCGTTGCCAAAAATGTACGAATCTGCATGGGTGACAGGGTCACTTGTAGATCGGCGCCGACATCGCGGCGGACCTTCGGAGTGTCATTGGTGCTTCCTGGCCAGTGTAGCGGTTCGTACTCATCAATGGGGATATTTCCCGCCAATGTTGTTTCTGCTAGCTCGCTTATAGTAAAAGCGACGAACAAATCCTGCAATCGTTTTTTAGATAAATAAATTCATACTAAGTGTGTATTTACAGAAAGGTCGACAGTAACGTCCACAGATAAATTAGGATCGTCGTCTTTTTCCAGAACGTGCTCCAAACGAAGCAGAATTGTATTGTCTTTCCATGGTTCCAAAGTCAAAAGCTGTACATTGTCAGGCAGCGATGTTTTCAAATTGCTGAACTGGAGATTTACAAGTTGGTCTGAAACATCTTGGTTTGTAACGAAAACCCACGGCTGCAGAAACTTCCTTTGGACAACGTCGCGTTCAATTGCCGCCAACGATTTTTCACCTACAATTTTCTAAATTAATAGACACCCTTCAAGACTATAAACCCACCATTTCCGCTGCTGGGGCCCACTACTAGATAGTGTTTTCCACGTATCACAATTCCATGGTCATATTCTTGTTCATCCAGACCGAAAGCGTCACTGGTACTAATTGCCCTATGAACCATCAATTCTAGTTGTCCGTCTTCAATACTCGACCCTCCTTGTGACCGATCATTTAAAACAGCCACCTCCAAACCGCTGTCTTCATCTTTAATAGCAAGTTTGGACGTGATTGGGTAGTAATTTCCAGAAACAGGTTGTTCGTCGGTGTATTCGTAATCCGGACGATAGTTCCTAACTCGTTTCAAGGTTTCACGACCATTTGAATCAGTGTAAAAGGCGCCTTCAGTATTTAAAGATGTGGTAAATCTTGAAATTACCTCCTTGCCACCGTCACTAAAAAAATTTGACCAGGGTTAGACATTCCTCGTTACAATTGAACTTTGTACTTAATATCTAGAGGTCCTATTATGTAGTCGAATTCTATGTGGCTGCTGTCGTGTTTATAAACTTTGATGGTTTGGTGTGCCCAGTCGCTAAATTCTTGCACTACTGCGGAGTAGATGTCGCCTTCCACAACTGAAGTGGTGACAGTGGAAGCGATTGTTTGAGGGTCGTTCGAAGCCGGAGTGAAAACATACGCTTGAGAGCCACCTCCACTCGTGTAATATAGGAAGTCTTGAGATATATCCAAGGTCACTCCATTCATCGTTACAGATGTTAATAACCCGGTGGTTTCATCGACTTCAAAAGAAGTGTCTTCATTTCCCACAGTCACTGATTTTATTTTTGCGGATTCTGTTTTTGCGAAAGTGTAAACTTTGTAGCCGAACGGTGGAAGATCTGTAGCTACAAATTCTAGGAAGAATGGCGACACAGCCTCGGGTATTATTTCACTGAAATCGATAACGGTGGGTTCCACTTGATAAATTACTTCTTGTCCTAGAACAGAAATATTTGCTTCTGTTTCTGTACAAGTGAACACTTACCTTCAGGGTCTACGATGCTCCAGGTTTCGGTATCTACAGGTACACTAATGGGGCTAGAGACAACTCTGCTTAGTGGATTATAAACGACAAGGGTGAACTGATCGGATTTTGTTTCAGGACAATAGCTAACATTAGCCAAAAGACACGATTTAAACTGTAGGTCGTTATCACCACTTCCAGTAATCAAATTTCTGGTGGAACATAAAATTAATCGGGTTAGATTTAGTCGAAATACAAGCTTACGACAAAATGGGGTCAACTGCGTCTGAAGTGTCACTTATGCCTTTATGGAGTAGACGATGGTAGTCGTGCGTGACGTCAATGAGTTCGGTCCCAGTGATTGCGTCATGATGTTGGAGAACGCCCATAGCTTCCTTCAGAGAATTAATTTCGACGTTGTCGTAGGGCACGTTTACCGCAGCTGCTAATTGTTTGGCAGTCTAAGTAATAACAATTCTAAGAAGGTTATCACGTAAGGTTAAATTATTACTTGTAGTAGAATATTTCCATCACGCACAAATCGTTTCGAGGCAGGTCTAGACGTAAAGTATCCTACAACCAAGTTACCCACTCCATCAGCATACGGGAAAAAGTCATCAGTTTTGATTTCTAGATTGTAGTCATTGGTTATAGCATAGTCATTTACTGCTTTAGCGTAACATGACGGTGTTGAATAGAACACTTTGATAGTCTTTCCTTGGAAAGTCTGCGGGAACAAATCAAAACCCCTAAAACGACAACCTTACTAATTTTAACTTTGCAACAAAACTGAGAACATACGCAATGAGTCTATCCGTATTAATATACGAATTCAAAGCAGCTTGATACCTGAAATCGTCACCCATAACCACTATAATATTGTTAGTAGGATATTTAGAAGCTTGTTCTCTAACAAAATTGGCAAAAGTTTCCACCCGGTTTTGATAATTGTAGTCCGGGCTCTCCGGGTCGTCAATAATAGGATCGTCATCGCAAACAATATCAAAGCAAAAACCTGGAGGAGCGCTGTAATGATTGTACAACACGGAAGTAAAAATATCTGCAGCATTCCCCAAACTGCTGCTGCCTCGCCAAAGTAGATCCCCTGATTTCTTACTCAGTCTGTTAATCTTATCTCTGTAATCCAACCGGGCGAAGTAAAGACTGTCAAAACCTAACTGTGCTGAAATGGATGCTTGCTCACGACTGTGACCAAACGGATCGATTTGCCAACCAACTCGCGGTCTGGAACACTTCCCTAAACGATCTTCCAAGTAGCGCAGTCCGAGCGTGTACTGGTCTATCGTGTACTGATAATTCACAGCAGCTTCGTCATTCATGCTCCAGGCGCCATTGATGATTTCGAACTGTCCATTGTTGACGAGATTTATAACGTCTTGTCGGACGGAGTCTTTCTGCTGGTCCCACCATTTCTTGAAGAAGGCGGTTTCGACTTGCACGAAACGTCGTTCTGGGTTGAGTTTGAGGGCCACAATGACTGAACTTATTACGTTTTGGACATCTTGAAAATAGTACTGGTCAAAAGTTTTGAGCCAACCGACATCGTCGTGGGAATGAGGGACTACGTGCACGTTTAAAGTGGCGGGGTCTGAGAGTGGACAAGCCTAAACGAAGGGTTAATTTAGCGGATAACACTAAAGGTAAGTAGCTTACGTCGTAACCACAAGTGGGTTCGTCATCCACAGGCTTTGACAGAACGCCCGATGCCACCAAGAAAAAGCACAATGTTGCAACCCACATCTTTTACTTGTCTGAATTAGAACTCGTAGTGTATAGGTAGATATAAACACTTAGTAACAATTTTTTGTTTGTTTATCAACAATACGTGTTGACCAGGTTCAAGTGTTTTGATTGAGACAAGTGAATTTTAAGACCTTAGTTTCAGTAGTTGGTAACAAGATTAAACAACACTTGAAACAAATTTAGAAATGAGTTTGATCATTCACCAATTGAAAGATAAGTATGAAGTGCTTTGATGCTTGTAGAAACTTTATTTATTACTGTTTATTTACAATATGCGGTTGACAACAATTTTAGCCAAAAATGTTCTTATTTGCATGGGTGTCAAAACGACCTTGAAATCGTCAACATCTGTCACTGTAGCAACGTTATCGGCACCTGGCCATTCCATTCTAACGTGTTCATCTAATAAAATGTTGCCGCCCAAAGTTGTTTCCACGAGTTCAGTTATAGTGAAAGTTGTAAATAAGTCCTAAAATTTCTCCATTAAATTTGTTCTTAAATCACATCCAAACTTACCGAAAGATCAACAGTAACTTCCTGGGACAGCGTTTCATCTTCACCTTTTTCAAAAATGTGTTCTAGACGTAAAAGTACCACGTCATCGTTCCATGGTTCCAGCGTTAGAATCTGCACGTTGTCACTTAGTGGCTGTTTTAAGGCGCTGAATTGTAGATTTTTCAGACGTGAAGATACTTCCTGATTTGTAACGAATGGCCAAGGAGCCAAAAGTTTCCTCTGAGCAACATCTCGTTGGACTGCAGCTAGAGATCTTTCTCCTACAAAATTCATACAGAACAAATCTTCAAAATTAGTTTGATGGTACCATCTCCAGTGGTGGGACCTAGAACTAAGTAATGTTTGCCACGTATTATTACCCCTTGGCCATATTCTTGATCATTAATGCTGTCACCAACGTTGCGATGACTTCTTTTGAAATCGTTATGAGGACACGCTCTTTGAATCTAAAGTAAAATCTTAGATAAAGTAGGTAAATAATTTTAGATAGTATTACCATTATTTCTACTTGTCCATCTTCCAAACTGGTACCTCCTTGTGACCGGTCGGTCAAAATAGCAAGTTCTAAACCTTGTTCTTCATCTTTGAGTACTATTCTAGAAGTGACGGGGTGGTAATTACCGGCAATCGGTTCTTCGTTGGTGTAGTCAAATGTCGGTCTGTAGTTTCTTGTGCGTTTTAACATTTCACGACCATTAGAGTCTGTGTAAAAGTTACCGTCGGTTTGGAGTGGCGTTGTAAATAACGAAACCACTTCTTTACCCACTTCTTCGCCTGTTTCGTCTCTACAAATAGTTTGTTTTGATAGATTTACACCCCTTTACAAATTTGTGAGTACCTGACATCTATGGGACCAACAATCCATTCCACTTCAATATGGCTATTGTCATTGTTATAAACCTTGATGATTTGTTTGGCCCAACTTGCGAACTCTTGGATTACACCCTGATAAACGCTCCCTGAAATTGGGGTAATCTTGACACTATTTGCAGTAACCCTATATTTTTCGTTCACTAATGGAACAAAAATGTAAGCGCCTGAGTAGCTTCCACTTTTGTAATAGTACAGATCTTGGGAAATTTCCATGGTGACTCCATTCATAGTAATGGACTTAAGCAAGCCTGAAGCTTCGTCAATTTCAAAGCTGGTATTTTCATTTCCATAAAATAATGTAGAAGGCTTTACTGCAGTTTGTTCGAATGTATAGATCTTAAATCCTAAAGGAGGCAAGTCTTCTGCTATGAAACTCAAAGTGTATGGAGACGTAGGTACGTTAGTTACGTAACTGAAGTCGATTATGGTCGGCTCAACTTGGTAATCAATTTGGTTTCCTAATATGAGTATTTACAAAAAGTGTGTCAAATTAGCCAAAATAGTGTTACCATTGGGGTCTAGGATGGTCCACGACTGGGCACTTACGGGTAAGTCAATGGGACTCGATACAACCCGACTTAATGGATTGTAAACTGCAACCGTGAACCGAATGGATCTTGACGCGCTGCAAGAACTAATGTTAGACAGCAGACACGTTTCGAACTGAAAACTGTCGTCGGGGATGCCACTGATCAAGGTGCTAAAAATTATAAATTAAATCGCGAGAACTAAAACCGTCTGATTTACTTACGACAAGAGTGGATCGATTGCTTTATTTGCTTTTTCTAGCGAATCATAAAGCATCCGATGGTAATCTTTGAGAACATCTTGTTTCTCAGTGCCGGTTATAGCATCATGGTGCTGTATAATTCCCATGGCTTCTTTCAAAGGAGTAATATCGTTTTCATAGGGCTGGTTACTAACAGCCGCCAGTTGTTTAGAAAGTTGAAGAAAATTGTTGCCTTGACGTTCAAATCTTTTCGTCGAGGGTCTAGAAGTATAAAATCCACTCCAGTAACCGTAACCGTCTGTGGCATAAGGAAGAAAATCGTCGGTTTTGACATCCAAGTAATAGTTGTTGTTGTTAGCAAATTCGTTTACAGCTTTGGTGTAACACGACGGTGTTGAATAGAAAACTTTAATTGTTTTTCCGTCGACGGTTTGTGGAAATCGTTCAAATCCTCTGAAAAATGTATGATTGTGCATATAATTAGAACAAAGGTTTGTTGTCTTACTGGATGAGTCTGTCGATGTTAATGTAATTGGTAAAGGCCGCCTGATACCGAACATCGTCTCCCATGGGTACTAAAATGTTATTACTAGGAAAACCGGATGCTTGCCCGCGTACATATTCGGCAAACTCGTTGACCTGTAACACCTCTAATTACAAACAAATTGCTATCTTTATCAAAATTTACCCTTCTCTCCAAATTATAGTCTGGGCTCTCTTCGTCGTCAATGATCGGCTCATCTTGACAAACAATATCGAAACAAAAACCAGAGGGAAAACTGTACGTATCTCGATAGAACACGGATGTGAAGATGTATGAGGAATCTAAACTCTGACTACCTTTCCACAACAAATCGGCAGTTTTGTCATTAAGCCTCTTCTGCCTGTCACGATAGTCCAATCGCATGAAAAACAAGCTATCAAACCCTAATTGTGCAGAAATAGACGCCTGTTCACGACTGTGACCAAACGTATCTATTTGCCATCCAACCCTGGGTCGTGCGCAAGCACCCAGCGTATCTTCCAAGAACCTCAAACCGAGTGTGTATTGGTCTATGGTAGATTGATAGTTAACGGCAGCTTCGTCATTCATGCTCCACCCTCCGTTAATAATCTCGAACTGTCCACTATTCAGCAGTTCGAGGACATCTTGTTTCGTTGAATCAGACTGTTTATCCCACCACCGTTTGAAGTAAGCAGTTTCTACTTGGATAAAAGTACGGTTCGTGTTTTGTTTCAAAGCACCAATGACTGAACCGATGACATTTTGTACGTCTTCAAAGTAATACTTGTCGACGGTTTTAAGCCAGCCGAGATCGTCATGGGAGTGTGGTATAAGGTGGACATTGAGGGAGTCTGCATCGGCTTGAGGACATGACTAAAAAAAAATTATAATGGAAGTTTTAAGGAAATTTATACGTACTGTGTAGCCACAAGAAGGTTCATCAAAATGTAACGGGGTAGAGGACACCCTCAAAACCAAAAAAACGAAAAGGAATAGTGAGCGCATTCTTGATTCACCGATAAAGTTATTTACACAGTGAAAAGTGCGCCTAAACAATCATACTTAAAAACTAACCTTATCAGTATGATTACGATCGGACTGTCTGAGTTGTTTACTAACTTTAAATAAATAGAGAGAATCTGCTTAGTAATAATTTCATTCACATAAAAAAAAAACTTCGTACAACTTGTGAAAAAAAAAATAAAAAGAAGTATTTGCAGACCCAAGTGATACAATCACTAGAGGACCAAAAATGTACATGAAAAGAAACAAATGTCTGGCACCATGGAAACGAGGAAAATCTGATTATTTTTTTGCAAAAAGACAATTGATTGATTTATATACAAATTTTTATTCAGCTATTATTAGATTATTGTTGTACTAAAAAAAATCATTCTGTTAGTCAATATTTTATTGGTATGACAAGCTATGGCACACAAGTTATTATGTGTAGGTTATTTTGGCCAAAAAGGTTCGAATCTGCATCGGCGCCAAAGTTATGGTCAGGTCAGCAACATCCCGTTTGATTGGAGATACCTTATCATTAGAAGCACTTCCAGGCCACTGCAATCTCACATTTTCTTCGAGCAGCATATTAGCTCCTAATGTTGTTTCTTGTAATTCTGTTATGGTGAATAGCGTAAACAGCTCCTGCAGAATACAAACATCAAAGATTGTCATTAATATATAAAAATAATTACCGAAACATCTACAGTCACTTCTTGGGACAAGTTTTCATCTTCACCCTTCTCTAAAGTGTGCTCCAGTCTCAACAGCACAGTTCCATCATCCCACGGTTCCAAAGTCAAAATGTTGACGTTATCAGGCACGTCACTTCTCAATCCACTAAATTGTAGCGTGTTGAGGCTTCCAGATACATCTTTACTAGTGACGAAAGACCACGCTTGCACACTCTTTCGCTGGGCTACGTCTCTTTCAATAGCAGCCAATGATTTCTCTCCTTAAAATTTAACCAAAAATGTTACGCAAATATGATAAACAAGATCAAAAATTACCGTTTCCAGAAGTAGGGCCAACGACCAAGAAATGTTTACCCCTGATTCGGTTACCAGTTCCGTATTCTTGTTCATTCAAATTTTCTCCTACACCTCTGCCATCGTCGTGTTGACAAGCTCGGTGTACCATGAGTTCAATTTCGCCATCGTTGATGCTAGCACCTCCTTCCGACCGGTCTGTTATAATAGCCAATTCTATGTCTTGGCTGGCATCCCGTACAACGATTCTAGTGGTTACAGGGTAATAATTACCGGAAATTGGCTCTTGATCGCTATAGTCGTAGTCGGGTCGTGAGTTTCTTGTTCTTTTCAAGAGTTCGCGACCGTTTGAGTCGGTATAGAATTCTCCGTTAGTCGCCAAGGAAGTGGTGAATTTACTGATCACCTCTTTTCCAACTCCATCACTTATATCTAGCGGACCAATTATCCAGTCAAACTCGATGAAACTTCTGTCGTCGTTGTAAACTTTAATAAATTGCTTTCCCCAACTACCAAAGTCTTGTAAGACTCCTTGTGAAACACTACCGGTTACAAGAGTTGTACTGATGGGTCCGTTTGCAATTCTTGATATTTGATCATGTACTGGGACAAAAATGTAAGCACCTGAACTATCCTGACTCGAATAGTATTGAAAATCTTGCGTTATTTCTAATCTCACACCGTTCATAGTCACAGCTTGTAATAAACCTGTTTCCTCACTAATTTCAAAACTGGTGTCCTTGAAAAAACAAACTTGAAGTGTCACATTTTTAGGTTTTGTATACTTACATCGTACCCCACCAACACGCGTGGATTAGGCGGTTTTTTAATTTTGTGTTGTAAAGCATTCGCTTCTACCCGGTAGACTTTGAAACCCATTGCTGGTACGTCTTTTGCACTAAACTGAATAGTAGTTTTTGAAGTTTGAGCGTCATCCACGTAACTGAAATCAGTTAGTGAATTTTCAATTTGGTAATCAACTGTGTTGTCATCCGGGTCCAAAATGTGCCAGTTTGTCTTGTCGTATGTTGGAAGGCTAATGGGAGCCGTCACTTTGTGGCTCAAGGGGTTGTAAACTACCACAGTAAACTTGTCGCCTTGAGTTTGACTGCAAGCGCTTACATTGGCCGTGAGGCAAGAGTCAAATTCGAAGTTCTCGTCGGTTCCACTAATCAAAGTTCTGAAAAATAAAGTTATATTTGTAATGGTTACAACCTGACTGAACAACTGCGATAAATAAGTTGAAAATTCATTTGTAAACAAGGCCACGGCTTTTCTATAACTCTTAAAATAATGGCAGATGTTCTACTTTGGCGACTAAATAGAAAGCAGTGGCATTTTTCCTAAATACCTATAGTTTATCGTACAGCGAGCTCGTTTGTGTGACGTAGCGCAGCTACTTTTTTGTGTGACAGAGATGGCTACCGAACAAGAGACTGTTTAGTGGGTTCTATATTTGTTTCTCTTAGTAGAATTTAGCCGTTATTATGTAAAGTAGTAATACTTACGACAAAATTTGTCCAGCTTCATCATTGACATTTTTTACTGCCTTACTTAGAAGGAAATGATAGTTATTGGCCACATGCTGTTTTTCGGTGCCTGTAATGGCATCATGATGTTGCATAACACCCATGATTTCCTTCAAAGAATTTATAGCTGCATTATCGTATGATTCTTGTGCATCAACAGCCAGTTGTTTTGCAACCTATAAATCATTAGGAATCATTTATTGGCAATTTATACATCGTAAAACATAATACTTGTAATAAAGTGTTCCCTTGACGTTCGAAGTGTTTAGAAGCCGCTCTTGAGGTGAAGTATCCAGTCCAGTAGGTATTAGGATTGTCAGCATAAGGAAAAAAGTCGTCAGTTTTCAATTCTAGATTGGAATTATTAGCAATCACATAGTCGTTTACAGCTTTAGTATAACATGATGGCGTGGAATAAAACAATTTGATCCGTTTGTCTTGATAAGTGTGTTCGAACTCCTCAAAACCCCTACAATTTAACCAAACCCATAACAAACATTACAACATAAAACAAACCTTACTTGATAAGCAAATCAAGATTCATATATTGGATCATTGCTGCCTGGTAGCGGAAATCATCCCCCATAGTAACTAAAATATTATTAGTGGGATAGTACTTAGCTTGAGTTTTTAAGTAATTGGCTAGATTTTTTACTCGAGTTTCTAAGTTATAGTCAGGGCTTTCTTCATCATCGATGATAACTTGATCGTTGCATGCGATATCGAAACAAAAACCTCCTGGGTTACTATAGCGATTGTATAAAACCGAAGTGAAGATGTCTGACGCGTTACCCAAGTTCGCACTTCCTCTCCATAGCAACTCCATTGCTTTGTCATGCAGTCGACGGTTGTGGTCTCTGAAGTCTAAGCGGCCGAAGAACATACTGTCGAAGCCCATTTGTGCAGAAATGGATGCTTGTTCCCGACTGTGACCGAAGGGATCGATTTGCCACGCAACTTTGGGGCGGGCGCATTTTCCTAAGTTGTCTTGTATGAAACGGAGACCTACATTGGTGTGAAGTAAGTAAAAACAAAAATAATGAACAAGTTCTTACCAAGAGTAAATTGGTCGATGGTCGACTGGTAGTGGACAGCCGCTTCGTCGTTCATACTCCATGCAGCGTTGATGAATTCCAGTTGACCGTTGTTTACCAAGTTCTGGACAGTTTGTTTGACGCGGTCGCTTTGTTGTACCCACCATTTTTTGAAGAAAGCTGTTTCTACTTGGACGAATCTAAAGACGAATTATATTACAGACGGATAGTGTAGTAGGTACACAATAAATCTGTTTATAATTCAAGAATAAGCCCCTTTTTAATTTGGTGTGTAAAAAAAGTGGTGAATTTCTGTATTTCATTAACGACTAGAAGAAGGTGTAAGTATGTAAGACGTCGGATTAAGCCCGGATTTTTGAAAGAGAACGTGGGTTCGAATCCCACACCTGACAGATTTTTTCCCAGGTCTAGACGCATGTCAGCAGCCATATTTTGCTTAGATCATGCCGCCTGCGAATTTTTTTAGGGTCATTCTTGATTGCAAAATTTGTGAAATAAAATTCTATTTAATGGGTTTATAAACAAGAATTCATTCAAATTCAATCGCACATATCATTCTTACCTTCTGTCAGGATTTTGGTTCAAGGCATTAACCACAGAACTAAGTATGTTCTGTACATCTGAAATTGAACACAAAGAAAAATGTAAAAATAATGTGTTTTAACTATTACCACTAAAACTTTTAAGATTTTCTCGTGATTAAAAATTTATAAAAGAAAAAACCAGAAGAAGATAACAAAACAATTGTGTCATGTTCTGTTTATCACAATTCTATCAAATTTTTCAATGACTCTTCTTTTTTCATGATAAAATTTCAATTAAAAAAAATTCTAATACCTTGGAAATAATATTCGTCTACAGTTTTGAGCCATCCAACGTCATCGTGCGAATGAGAAATAAGGTGCACATTCAAAGTATCCACTCCTACAATCGGACAAGCCTGTCAAAGCGGTAGAAAATTTTCGAAGGTAGTTTCAACATTGTATATTTACCTCATAGCCGCACACTGGATCCTCGTCAACTACAGGTTTACCACCAGCGTTTAACACACAAACGGTGCAAATTAAGAGCACCGCCAACATCATTTTGCAACAATAAAACAACCAATTTTTTGTAGGTTTATTGTTAAAACTTTACACCTAGTAACAATTTAGATATCTCTAGCTTATCGCTTAAAGTATGCATGTTCAAGTGTACACAAACAATTAATTCTTTTGGATCTCTATCAACAAGTTCGGATTTAAAAAAATGAAAATTGTGAAAATCAACGAGGCTAGCAACACAATTACAACACAGGTTGTCTGTTGGTACAAAGGTTTTTTGTTAAGTAAATATATCCGATACGAAAATATGAGTTCAATTGAAATAGAAACAGAAAAACTAAATTTGATTTTTGAATGCCACTGTTCTGCTGCAAGAAATCTGAACAAAATGGTACCGACTAAGTAATCGTAGTCGAGTCCATCGGAAGAATGGCCATTTTTATGTTTTCTCGACGTTTCATGACCCCTAGAGTACGAAAAAAGTGGTTTCACATTTCCATTTGTTTGTCTGTCTGGCGTCTGTATCCATTTTTATTAGACACGTAATCTGCGAAACTACCGGACCGATTGTTGTCAAATTTTGTGTGATTGTATATAACCAATATATATATTTTATTAATTGCGCTTGTGCGGACCACGATACCTTGCAATTTGTGTGTATATACAGGTTATCGCAAAACAAAAATCACAAAATCAAATTTTATAATCTTTCAGTGAGGTGGGATTTGTTTCAGTAGCACGAGGGGTTCTGCCGAAATAAACTTCGACCATTTGTTTTTATATTCTGGGGGTTATGATTATGAAACGTCGATAAAACATGACAGTAGCTAATGGATTCTATTACAATACTTTTCTAACTTACGCCCCGAAAGTAAACTTACAGCTTTATTGTAAACTAAATGGAGCACTTTATGTTTTGAAAATACTTTTAAATTATAGCTCTATTAGACTGTGTTGAAGAATTTTTTCTACAGTCTACAGCGAATGTTTAATTTTCCGCCCTTTGACCCTTGGAACACCCCTATGAATCTATTTTACATGACCATTTTGGCACAAATGGTGAATTCTGTGTTGTCATTATGTGTCGAAAAATAAAATATTTTGGAAATCCCTACATATTTAAATCGAGTTTTCTAATTTTTTTGGCGAATTGTATGTAAAATTCATATTTCCTTATTTATCCACACAGCGCGAAAATTATGTTCTGCTAATGAACAATGTTGCAGTATTTTAATTAAGATTCATTTACTGTACGATGGATAGATGAATAAAAACTCTGCAAAAAATGTCTAATAGATAAGGTGACGGTTAGAACTTTTTGTTCATTTTTCGTGTTACGCAAAGGAGTTCAGTCGCAGTCGGTTTTTACTGACGTTGTGTGCGCTCCGTAATTTAGTTTGTTTAAGTGATTTCTTTTTGTTAAAAATAATTTGGTTTCGGGCTTAAAGTCAAAGGTGAGTGCTGTGATGTGCCCATGAGAAAGGAGTCTGCAACAAGCGGCGCCGAAGGAAAGAACATCAGGATAAGTCTTGCTATGAGGCTTTATGTATCGGCCTATTATTCAATGTATTGTGCATTACTTCTTCAGTTCTTTAATTTTAAATTGATAAAAAAATACGGATGCCACGAGAGAAGTAATACAAATCGATACTTAACGACTTAATAAATATGATTGTTTCAAGAAGAACTCACTCGTCAGATATTTATCGTTTAAAACTCACCTTTTCGGCTGAAATAATTTGGAATATCTAACAGGTTTTTACAAATCTTAATTATTATTTAAAAATTAAATCCATTTTTGATTTTTATCTCATTACGGACCTTCTTTACGTTTATTGTTTTTTTTTTTAATTTCAGAATTGTTTTGAAAATATTTTTGTGTTTGGGACATACTTAACTACAAGTAAAAGAAGTTTACTAAATTAATAAAACATTGCAGACAATCACTTTAATTGAAAACAGTGGTCTTCAGTGTTTGAATTTATTGGGAAATGTTTATTGAAGTTTCGGTTAAATTAACTTTAGAATGTTCTTAATTCTAAACATAATCTAGCAGGGTTATTTTTAGTAAATTTTCTTTTCTTGTTTTCTAAACATTCCCCAGTTTTTGGAGTGAGAATATGAATTTTCCGTTTCCGCCGATCTGTTTGTTAGCAAATGTTTAGGCAAATATTTTCCGAAACTCGTTTTTTGGGTATTTTTGAATCAGTTATTTAGATTTTTTTTTTGATTAGTATTTTTTAAATCTTGTCCATTTATTAAACCTGTCTAATGTTGAATTCCACTGTTATTAAAAACTAGTGATGATAACTTCGATGGTATTTTCTTAGTGTATACAAAAATTGTATGTGTTTTTTTATTGCAGTGAGTTCGTAAATGAAGATGAGGGAATTCGCTAAATTGTAGCAGAAAGATGAAGCCTAAGGGTTAGAATTTTGCATTAATTTTAAATTGCGTGTTATTTTTTTTAACATTTTTTATCTTTTAGGAAAGTTATTTTGAACGGTAATTTTGCCTTATTCTTATTTTATTAATTTTTTTTTGACGTCTTTTTGTTACATACTTCGTAAGTATTTTATTGTATTTTTTATGTACTCTTTTCCTCATGTGCGCATGTTCAGACAATTTATTCCTTTGATTTTTCGTGCAGGAGAAAAAATGACGTTTTTTTATTTTTTTTTTCACAAAAGTATTGAAGTTATATTTTATTAATTCTGTATAAACCGTTTTATTTAGTGTTTGATTTTGTTCACAATCTATTTTAAACCAAGCGACTGGCCGGTCGAATTGACGGTAGGTTGCAACAGGTCTTTGCTGCGTATCAACAATACAGCTTCATTTAACCTCTATTTTTAGAATGACATGTAGGCATGAAGTTTTTTAAAGTTTCGGTGTTCTAAGTGATCAATTTCCATTCATGTATACAAAAATTGATAACAGAATACTGAATACATATTTCCTTCACACTAAATATTATCGTTTTTTTGTTATTTTACTTCATCTGCTGCATCTTTAACACACGTTATTGTCAGTAGCGGCTCGTGGTAATTTTTGATGGGTGGGCAAAGCATGAAAAAATATGTATAATGTATACATATATATATATATTAGGGTGATTCAAAAAAAAAAATAATTTTTTTTTTTCGTGCAAAGAGGTTCAAAAGTTTCTTTTCAACGTAAAAAAATACCAGTTAAAATTTGAGCTCTTAATATTAATATTAAGATCGTCCGCATCGCGTTTTTCTATTTCCCATAAGAATAACATGGGAAAATTTTTGTTTGCACCTTCTGATTTTTATTGCTAGCCCGTCGTGTGTCTTGAAAAAAATTCAATCACATATTTTTATAGAGAATTGAACGCTCTACAAAAAGTGTCTCCTATGATTGTGCGAGAAACCTGATAGTTGAAGAGTTATTTTAGGCTAAAGTTAAATTTATCCAAATTTTGACGTTTTTGATGCATTACAATAAATTTGATGGTCTTATTGGAATAAATCACCACAAAAATTTATACACATTTTAAATTTAGTTTTTTAAACAGTAATTGTTTATAATTGTATGCTATAATAAGGCCAGTAAAACTCTTTCCGAACATTTTCAGCATCAGTGGGTTAAAAAATCATAGTCAGGTTTCTCGCAAAATCATAGGAGACACTTTTTGTAGAGCGTTCAATTCTCTATAAAAATATGTGATTGAATTTTTTTCACGACACACGACGGGCTAGCAATAAAAATCAGAAGGTGCAAACAAAAATTTTCCCATGTTATTCTTATGGGAAATAGAAAAACGCGATGCGGACGGTCTTAATATTAATATTAAGAGCTCAACTTTTAACTGGTATTTTTTTACGAAGAAACTTTTGAACCTCTTTGACACGAAAAAAAAAATTATTTTTTTTTTTGAATCACCCTAATATATATATAATTAATCATTTTTGTGAGAACGTGTTTTTGTTTTGGTGCTGCATGTCAATCAATATAATATAACAAATAATTTATGTATATTACATATATGTATATTATTTTATAAATGTTACTTACAATGTCGTTCAGCAAGAACCAACGAGAACGTCGAAGACTGTTGCTAGAAGAGGAAAGAGGAGCAAAAAAAAAGGTTCAGCACATAAATGGATTTGTTAGGAGTTTATAGAACTATAAACTCAAATAATGATCCCAACATGTAAAGATTTTGAAATAACATGACGAGAAAACGTTAAATTTTAAACCTTTGAGATAAGCTACACTTAAAAAAAGCAGCAATTTAGAAAATTATTGTAAACACAAAATTAAAAATGCCAAATGAAACAAAAAATAAATTCTCAAAATACTAACAAAGTTAACAATAACAAATAAAATAAAAATAATTCCAAAATAATCGTTCTGAAGACCACTAATTACCAAAGACTCCTCCAAAAACTTTTTAAATTTATCATCGAATTTACTTTAAGAGAAAGTTGCGATTCATCTTGTCCCCGAAATGTATATTTTTGTGTAGCCAAGAAAATTATCATATCGAATAAACGCCGAATTTAAGAGAATTTTCTAGTTTCACTTCGTTTTCCAAGTAATTTTCGTTTATTCAGATTGGTCATGTTTTTGTAAACCAGTAGCGATATATTTTATATCGCTCTTCTTGTGGAATTATAAAGTGTTCGTAATTTAATTTTATGTTAAATAGCAGACAATTCCAACAGATTTTTTGTTTCACTACCGATCAGCCAATAGGTAATCTTTATTGTCTGAATTTTGATTAAAGCCTTTATTACTGCCACGAGAGTTTGTGATGACCAATTGTTTCATTTTGGGACATGATCTTAAATTATAAACAAATAATTCATAAACATGAAGTTCCATACTACTGAATTTATTTATTAAAAACATAAACTCAATGTCTTTAATACCTTCTTTACCACCTCTCTAATATTAAATATTTGCACAGCTTACAGTCGGATTTGCCATTAAAAAAAATTGCTAAAAAGTAAAAAAGTACCTACTTTGGTACCCGCCTAACCAGGGCCGGCTTAACACGGTAAGCGAAAGATGCACCGCATCGGGGCGCCCATGACAAGGGGCACCGGGCAGCGGGCGGCGCTTATGCTTTTGTGTTAACTCCATAGAAATAAATTAATAGGAGTATTAGATCTGCATTGAATCACTACGTACAAAATATTATAGCAGGAACAGACCAAGGCGCCCATCGAAAACTTTTCAGAAAAAGCTACATTTTAACATTCCACTATGGGGAGTGGTTCACCAAAATAGGTCATAAGAACTCAATTCCTGGCACTTTCTGACTGTAATAATTGAAAAAAAGTGCGCCTTTGGGTTGGGTGATTGACCTTTAGATCAATACCGTCAAAAAATACCAGATTTATGCTTGTCATTATCTGGGTAACAATTTGACGAGACAGAGGTACTACCAAAACCAGGTGTTTTTCTAACATTTGTCACGTTTGTTGGTACCATAAAACTTCTTGTCGGCACAAACTTAAAAATTTTATTTTCCAAGTCTAGTCGGCTGGTTGTGGTGGTTGTTCAGTTTTGTTATATTTTTCACTGTTCCGATTCGTAGTCGAATTTGGTTCTGTGTATTATTTCGTGGCTCTTTGTCATCAGTAATTTTAAATTTTAATTTTGAATAACATTGAGGTAAGTCTAAATTAAAAATAACTTTGAAATTGTTTCAATATTACAAGTGGATTAGGACACATCATTGTTCGTCCCTGGGAAACATATTTTGTTATCAATTTTGAACATAAATTAATATTTAAAATGTTATTTTATTTTGCACTATTTTGTTTGACTTTTGCTTACTTTTCTAATTTTCTCCTGAGATATTTTTAGGATATTAATGATATTATCAATATTGCATTTATTTATTTCTTGTTGTTATTATTGTATTTACATTTACAACTGAATGTTAAGTTTTAAATATACTATATCAAATATTTTATCTACTTTTTTTATACTGTTTGTGTTTTTTATATGTCAGCTTCAAAACGTATTTACACGTTTTGAAACTAACATAAAATACACAAACCATATTTTTCCCTTCAATTATAAAAAATTCACCTTAAAAATTCGCTTTCAAATTTAGCGCCAGTTTTAGTTCCCGACCAACTAGTAGATGCTGACATTGTGACCAACATAAAAGCATTAGAGATCGTGTTCTATAGAGAGGGTATTCTATGACAAAAACTTTTATATATTAAGGTTGATCTCTCTACAGAAATATGTGATTACAAAACTTTGTTTGTTTTTTTTTTAAACAATTTTAAAGGGCGTTGAACAGTAAGTTGCAGCGGGGCGCTTGGTCCCTTAGAGCCGGCCCTGCGCCTGACCGTTTGGTAATTTGAATAAGCTACATTTTATAATGAAATGCACTATCCATAATGCAGTTTCTGATCTGACTGAATTCAATTGAGTGGTGTCTCCGACGAGGACGAACCATGTCGAATGCTCCAGATTTTCAGGGTGGATTTGCCCACCCATATAAGAGCGAACGCGTAACAAACCTGTGCGGACAGTCTGAATTAAATAATAAATTAAGCGTATATTTAACTTTTGTTGACTCTGCTACAGTTATATTTATGAAACAAAAATGCATATGTAATAATAAAAAAATACACATGTCAAATACGTACTGCAATAATAAATGCATTACTTATTCGCATCATTGGTTATTCGGATTTTTAAATTTATAATTCATTATAAAGTTTACACGGTGTCATAATACAAGAATATGGTTATTACAAATTTTTATTTGATATGAAAAAGTATTTATTAATTATTATCGTGTTGCTCTTTGCTATAACAATAGTATTCAAGAATTTTCGCATAACATAATTTTCCTTACCACCTTACCCATATTTCAGTAGAGTCATAAAAATAATTACCTCTATACTGCGGGATGTAATGAAGAAAATCCGTTGGCTTAAATGATGTTTATGACGATAATTATTTGTGTATACATATAAAAGAATTTAAAAAAGAAAAAAAAATCTATATTTTACTTCGTATCGTAAACAATCAAATAAGGTGGGCATTGCCCACCCTGACCACCCCGAGAAGCCGCCACTGGTTATTGTTTTCTTTATTTAAACACCAACCTGCTATACTGTGTTAGGATAATTGGAATTAAATTTTCCAAAATTTTTCGATTCTTGCTTTATTCCATTTTTGTTTCCACATTAATACCTCCTCCCGGGTCCAAATTTTAACTCTTTAATTAAAATTCTTATTTCATAAATAAGATGTCTATAAGGTATAATAATAAAAGATAATTATGACTTCCCGAGCGTAAGCTAATCGAGTCCATCTGACAAATAGCTACTTTCACATTATCTCGACGTTTCACGATCCCTAGAGTACGAAAAAAGTAATCTCCCGTTTCCGTCTGTCTGTCTGGTGTTTTATTAGACACGTAATCTCCGAAACCACTGGACCGATTGTTGCCAAATTTTGTTCGTATATTAGGAATGCCATGTAGATGGTAAAATAGTAACCAAAATTTTTTTAATCATCCCTACCAACAACGTAATGACAACTTCTCAAAATTTTTCATAGTAAGTAGGGTTTAAATTTTCTACAATAATATACCTACTTGTTCTTTATGAATCCGTCTTCAGATTTTCCTCACAACATCCAGATTTTCTCAAAAAAATCGAAATTATACCGCAAACGGTTATACTATTATAAGCACTAGGCGGAAAAATATCTTACGGATGCAATTCCCCAGTTGAAGCAAGGTGTGTTTTACGGCGAGTAGCGGGGACGCTTTGATCTGGTCCACAAGGTCGTAGCCAGTGCGTCGCTAGGAGTGTTTACAGCTTGTTAAAAAACTACTTCTATATTACTATATTACTTCAAATAAAAATACTCGATGCCCTTTTTAATTTTTCAAACACATGACCACAGATTTCTGATCCTGAAATGTTATATTATGTTGATATAGTCCAAAAGAAAAATATATTTGTAATCAAACTATCGCCGCGACAGCACTGGATCGAGCGTATGAAACACAATTCCGCGCGTTGATTATAAGCGTCTGTCAAGTGTTGGGTTTCAAACATGTAACGCGAAAATGGTTTACCGTTCGAATATCGTATAGAATTTTTTGTTTTTTATGTTATTACTGCCATTATCTATTACTTTTTTTGTTGTTCAGATTTCAAGAACAGTACACTTCCATGTTTTATTATTACACTACTTGTCGGTACAGACAGATGTGTCCTTGCTGAAATAATGTTGATCGAAACATTTTCAAACGGGGAAACTCTCTACGCAGGGATAATAGGCCAATTGTCTATCGATGTTGTTAAAAATAAACCGCCAACCAGATTTACGAATTTAACCCGTGACTGTGAAAATTTGCAATTTGACACCTTTTAAATTTAACAAGTTTTTACAGAATTACACCTATAGACTTTATCTTTATCAACATATGTATTTATATTTTGGAGTTATTGTAAATCCGTTTCCTGTCTCGGTCACTCTAGAGGAAATATAAACAAGTGTGTTTTTGTTACATAACGCGTTCGAATGTGAAGTGGCAGGGCATGGGTAATTAAAATATAATACATTAATGAACTCAGAAAAACAGCCACTACAAAAATCAGGAAAAAAATGTACGAGAGAAGTCCTGTCGAAATAACTTTCGTCCATTTTTTTTTTCTAGTAGTTAACTGAAGAATTTTATAATCTATGTTTTCCTCTTTATCATGATTATTCCCTCGCCACTGAAGTGCAACAAAACATACCTACTAGCTTCTTCGAAAACTTATATAAAATTTGATTTTCGGAATTTTATTTTTGTTATAAGAACCCCTGTAAGTTAAAATAAAGATATGTATTGTATGCAGTGTTATTGTTTGAAGATTTGCTTTGAGTTACGAGGAAAATAAATTCAGACCAATTTTAAAGCTATTATAGAATTAATGTTGTTGTAAGAAAAAGTTTGTTTTGCTAGTAACTACTTTATTGGTTTGACAAACTGTGGTACAGCGATTATTATGTGTAGGTTACTTTTGCCCAAAAGGTTCGAATCTGCATCGGCGCCAAAGTTATGGCCAGGTCGGCAACATCCCTTTTGGTTGGAGAAACCTTATCATCAATAGCACTTCCGGGCCACTGCAATCTAACATTTTCTTCGAGCAGCATATTGGCCCCTAATGTTGTTTCTTGTAACTCTGTTATGGTGAACAGCGTGAACAACTCCTGTAGAATACAAACTTCAAAGATTGTCATTAATATATAAAAAAATTACCGAAACATCAACAGTCACTTCTTGGGACATGTTTTCATCTTCACCCTTCTCTAAAGTGTGCTCCAGTCTCAACAGCACAGTTCCATCATCCCACGGTTCCAAAGTCAAAATGTTGACATTATCAGGCACGTCACTTCTCAAGCCACTAAATTGTAGCGTGTTGAGGCTTCCAGATACATCTTTACTAGTGACGAAAGACCACGCTTGCACACTCTTTCGCTGGGCTACGTCTCTTTCAATAGCAGCCAGTGATTTCTCTCCTTAAAATTTAACCAAAACTGTTACACAAATATGGTAAACAAGATCAAAAATTACCGTTTCCAGAAGTAGGGCCCACGACTAAGAAATGTTTACCCCTGATTCGGTTTCCAGTTCCGTATTCTTGCTCATTCAAATTTTCTCCTACACCTCTGCCATCGTCGTGTTGACAAGCTCTGTGTACCATCAGTTCAATTTCGCCATCGTTGATGCTAGCTCCTCCTTCCGACCGGTCTGTTATAATCGCCAATTCTATGTCTTGACTGGCATCCCGTATAACGATTCTATTGTTTACGGGGTAGTAGTTACCGGAAACCGGCTGTTCATCGCTGTAGTCATAGTCGGGTCGTGAGTTTCTTGTTCTTTTCAGGAGTTCGCGACCGTTTGAGTCGGTATAGAATTCTCCATTAGTCGCCAAAGAAGTGGTGAATTTACTGATCACCTCTTTTCCAACTCCATCACTTATATCTAGTGGACCAATTATCCAGTCAAACTCGATGAAACTTCTGTCGTCGTTGTAAACTTTAATAAATTGCTTTCCCCAACTACCAAAGTCTTGTAAGACTCCTTGTGAAACACTACCGGTTACAAGAGTTGTACTGATGGGTCCGTTTGCAATTCTTGATATTTGATCATATACTGGGACAAAAATGTAAGCACCTGAACTATCCTGACTCGAATAGTATTGAAAATCTTGCGTTATTTCTAACCTCACACCGTTCATGGTCACAGCTTGTAATAAACCTGTTTCCTCACTAATTTCAAAACTGGTATCCTTGAAAAAACAAGCTTAAAGTGTGACATTTTAAAGTTTTGTATACTTACATCGTATCCCACCAACACGCGTGGATTAGGCGGTTTTTTAACTTTATGTTGCAAAGCATTCGCTTCTACGCGGTAGACTTTGAAACCCATAGCTGGTACGTCTTTTGCACTAAACTGAATAGTAGTTTTTGAAGTTTGAGCATCATCCACGTAACTGAAATCAATTAGTGAATTTTCAATTTGGTAATCAACTGTGTTATCATCCGGGTCCAAAATATGCCAGTTTGTCTTGTCGTATGATGGAAGACTAATGGGAGCCGTGACTTTATGGCTCAAGGGGTTGTAAACCACCACAGTAAACTTGTCGCCTTGAGTTTGACTGCAAGCGCTTACGTTGGCGGTGAGGCAAGAGTCAAATTCGAAGTTCTCGTCAGTTCCACTAATCAAAGTTCTGAAAAATAAAGTTATTTTTGTAATGGTTACAATCTGACTGAACAACTGGGTTAAATAAGTTGAAAATTCATTTGCAAACAAGGACGCTTTTCTATAACTCTTCAAATAATGACAATGTTCTATTTTGGCGACTAAATAGAAAGAAGTGGTATTTTTTCTAAATATAGTTTATCGTATAGCGAGCTCGTTTTTGTGACGTAGCGCAGCTACTTTTTTGTGTGACAGAGATAGCTATCGAACAAGAGAGTGTCTAGTGGGTTCTATATTTATTTTTCTTAGTAGAATTTAGCCATTATTATGTAAGATAGTAATACTCACGACAAAATTTGTCCAGCTTCATCATTGACATTTTTTACTGCCTTACTTAGAAGGAAATGATAGTTGTTGGCCACATGCTGTTTTTCGGTTCCAGTAATGGCATCATGATGTTGCATTACACCCATAATTTCCTTCAAAGAATTTATAGCTGCATTATCGTATGATTCTTGTACGTCAACAGCCAGTTGTTTTGCAACCTATAAATCATTAAGAACCATTTATCAGCAATTTATAAATCTTAAAACGTTATACTTGTAATAAAGTATTGCTTTGACGTTCGAAGTGCTTAGAAGCCGCTCTTGAGGTGAAGTATCCAGTCCAGTAGGTATTAGAACCGTCAGCATAAGGGAAAAAGTCGTCGGTCTTCAATTCTAAATTGTAATTATTAGTAGTCACATAGTCGTTTACAGCTTTAGTATAACAAGATGGTGAAGAATAAAACACTTTGATTCGTTGGTCATTATAAGTTTGTTCGAACTTCTCAAAACCCCTACAATTTAACCAAAGTCATAACAAATATTACAGCATAAAACAAACCTCACTTGATAAGCAAATCAAGATTCATATAGGTAGTCATTGCTGCTTCGTAACGAAAATCATCACCCATAGTAATTAAAACATTGTTAGTAGGATAGTGTTCAACTACACCTCTTATGTAATTAGCGAAGTCATCTACTCGACGTTCCAAATTATAGTCAGGGCTTTCTTCGTCGTCAATGATAACTTCATCGTTACACACAATGTCGAAACAAAAGCCCCCTGGTGCACTATAATGACTGTACAAAACCGACGTGAAAATATCTGAAGCGTTGCCCAAGTTAGCACTTCCTCTCCATAGCAAGTCCATGGTTTTGTCATTCAGACGACGGTTCTTGTCTCTGTAGTCCAAGCGGGCGAAGAACAAACCGTCGAAACCCATTTGTGCAGAGATGGATGCTTGTTCCCGACTGTGGCCGAAGGGATCGATTTGCCACGCAACTTTGGGACGAGCACATTTTCCGAAGTTGTCTTGTATGTAACGGAGACCTATTTTGGGGTGAAGTAAGCGGTAAAAGTATAAATACTGAACGAACTCGTACCAAGAGTAAATTGGTCGATGGTCGACTGGTAGTGGACAGCTCCTTCGTCGTTCATACTCCACGCAGCGTTGATGAATTCAAATTGACCATTGTTTACTAAGTTCTGGACAGCTTCTTTGACGCGGTCGTTTTGTTGAGCCCACCATTGCTTGAAGAAAGCTGTCTCTACTTGGACGAATCTAATGACAAATTATGTGTAAAAATATTTCTAACTGTAACAGAGTGTCTTTCTCACTTTCTGTCGGGATTTTGCTTCAAGGCATCAACCACAGAACTGATTACAAGCTGTACGTCTGAAATCGATCACAAAATAGAGAAAACTATAAAACTGATAAATAATAATAATGAAGCTTGAGATTTTAATTAGAAATAAATCGAATTTGAAAAAGTACAAATCCAGTAAATTTTCAACGACCCCGTTGCTTTCATGATAAAATTTCAAAGTAGAAAAAGTCGTCATACCTTGAAAATAGTATTGGTCTGGTGTTTTGAGCCATCCCACGTCATCATGCGAATGTGGTATAAGATGTACATTCAAAGTATCCAATCCTGCCTCCGGACAAGCCTTCCAAAAACGTTTTCAAATTTTCAAAGCCCTTTTCCACACTGTATACTTACATCATAGCCGCAAACCGGATCGTCGTCAACCACTGGTTTACCACCAGCGCTTAACACACAAAAAAGTAAAAACAAGAGCACTGCCAACGTCATCTGTATCAAGAAAAAAGCGAAACCTCGAAGATTCTTCTCTGTCCGTGTGGACGGCACTTTCATTATGGGACAACAAAACAACGAAGTTTTATTTATACGTTTATTGTTAAAACTTCACACCTAGTAACAGTTTAGATATCTCTAGCTTATCGTTTAGAGTAGGTATTTTCAAGTGTACACAAACAATCAATTCTTCTGAATCTCAATCACAAAAGTTCTGATTTGCATCGGATTCAAGGTGATCTGATAATCGTCGAGTGCTTGAATTACAGCTGCTCGTTTTCCGCTTTTCCGTCCGCTATCGTCAACAGTTTGGAACTCTAATCTCTCATTTTGGTCCAACCACTGATTGCCGGCTAAAGTGGTCTCTCGAATGTCCAAAATTTCAAAAGGACCGAATAAATTGCGTAGATCAATGACGGCCGGTTGCGATAGTTTAGGGTCTTCTCCTTTTTCTAAAATATGTTCAAGTCGCAGTAGGAAGCTGAAACCTTTCCAGGGCTCGAGGGTTAAGATTTGGACGTTGTTGGGTAGAGATCGCTTCAGTCCCGAATACTGCAATACATACGATGTTTTTCTAGAAAATGTCTATAAATGAGCCATCTTCTGGACCTACCTGTTTTAGGTACTTGGTGTCGTTGTAAGGCGACGAAATGAGTACCCAAGAATCTAGGATTTTTCTCTGGGCTATGTCACGTTCTTGGGCGCTTGTACTAACGTCACCTGTTGTATTTGCATGAGGACCCAAAACCAGATAATGTGATCCCCTGGCAACTAAACCTGCACCAAATGCTGTTTCTACGAGAGCTTCAGCTACTCCAAAAGCGTCATCGTGGAGGCAGTTACGGTGTACCATGAGCTCCAGCTCACCATCTCTTAAACTAGAAAACATATGTCTCGTTTGTCATATTAAAGGATTTATTTTGAAAATACCTGCTGCCTCCTTGAGCACGATCTGTCAAAACTGACAACTGCAAATCTTTAGCTTCATCCACCAGAGTTATCTTGGAGGTAATGGGGTAGTAGTTTCCAGCAACGGGTTCTTGAAGGTTAAGAGTCCACGTTGGACGTGAGTTACGCACGCGTTTTAATATTTCTCGTCCATTTGAATCCGTGTAGAAGACTGAGTTAGTGGAAAGTTCTGTTGTAAAGCGGGTAATAATCTCTTTTCCGTTGACATCTCTAAAAAGAACCGAATAATATCTGATTGTTCACAAAACTGTGACTTACTTGTCAGGAATCGGACCGACCAACCAATCGAATTCTATAAGCTTCTCTTTATTATAAATCCTGATAATCTGACTAACCCAGTCGTCAAAGACCTGATGAACTTCCGATAAAATGTTACCTCTATACACCGAAAAATCTACTTTATCAGCTACAGCAGTAGCGTTTTTGCCCGGAATTGGCCGGAAAATATATGCCCCAGATGATCTATTTGTAGGAACCTCATTATTTCCAACATTTCCTTCATAAAACAGAAATTCTTGGCTGATTGGAATTGCTTGTTCGTTCATTATAACTCTGTTTAGTAGTCCTGTTTGAGGATCAAGGCCGAATCCTACCACCCCGTCACCACTTGTGATTTCTGTGATATCTTCCGGTTTACTGATCATATTTCCGTCTTGTTTAGTTACTGAGTATGATTTGAACCCAAGAGGGGGAATTTCCTCGGCTACAAAAATTAGGTCAACTGTGGCTTTGCTCTCCCGTCCTGGGATTTTCAAAATGGGATCGGCAATAGGAATTAACTGAACCTCTATATCATTTCCTTTTGGATCTGAAACCGAATAGGCTTCTCCTAATACAGGAAGGCGCACGTACTTGATGACAGGTCGGCTTAAGGGGTTATACACCGTCACTACAAAATTGTCTTGACTTTCAGTATAAGGACAAGAACTTATGTTGGTGAACCAGCATGAATTGATGGCGATTTTGGGGGCTGGTTCCGGATCTGTATTGTTTTCACCCGTAATAATTTCACTAGAAAAGAAACAAATTTAGTGATATTGGAATTTAGGTGTGGTAATTGCTACCTTAACGCACTGTTTACAATAAATTGGCACTCGTTAATCCCCTCCTGTAAAATTCTGGCATAATCGTCTGCCACGTGTTGTTTTTCTGTACCAGTAATAGCGTCATGGTGCTGCATGATACCCATGGCTTCCCTCAGAGAGTTTAAGTCGACCCAATCTTCAGGTCCCAAATCATCCAAAGCATAAACTTGTTTACACACTTGTAGGAAATTGTTAGCTTGACGTTCAAAGCGTTTCAAAGTGGGTCTTGATGTAAAATACCCAGTCCAGAAGGAGTTACCATCAGAAGAGTACGGGAAAAAGTCGTCTGTTTTTTCAACAAACTTTTGATTAGCGTCGTGAACAGCTTTAAGGTAGCAAGAAGGCGTTGAATAGATGAGGTTGTATTTTGAACCATTTGCTTGTCTCAGGTTTGCATAGCTGCAAAAATCAATGGCGTGAGTATTAGTTCGTACTGAACTACAACACTCACTAGATGAGTTTGTCCAAATTTTTGAACCAAGTGTGTGCATCTTGATAATTAAAATCTTCTCCCATGGTGAGAAGAACATTAGGTGTGGTGTAAGTTTCAGACGCATTTTTTAGGTATGCAAAGAAATCGTCAACCTAAAAAATCAAAATACAGATTTGTTTACACAAAAAAGGTAATTCACCTTTCGTTCGATATTATAAAGTGGGCTTCTCTTATCGTCAACTAAAGGTTCGTCTTCACATAGAATATCAAAGCAGAAACCTCTTGGGGGTGCGTAATTATTGTACAAGACTCCGGTAAATATGTCAGCTTTTTCTAAATTGGCACTGCCCTTCCAAACCATCTCGGGGGTTTTGCTGGTAAACCTTTTTTCCTTATCTTGGTAATCTATGCGACCCAAGAATAACCCATCGAAGCCCAGTTGGGCAAAGATTGACGCCATTTCACGACTGTGGCCGAAGGGATCAATTTGCCATCCAATTTTGGGACGACCGCATTCACCAAATGTGTCGTTAAGTTTCCTGAGAGAAGCGAAACAAAGTAGATATATTTCGTACAAGCAAAAACAAGTACCTTAAGCCCCATGTCATTTGATCAATAGTGGATTGATAATGGGTTGCAGCTTCATCATTCATGGTCCAGCCGCCTCCGATAAACTCCAACTGGCCATTATTGATAAAAGTTTTGACTTGATGTTTAACGTAATCGTCTTGGTGGATCCACCATTTCCAGAAGAACGCCGTCTCCACATAAATAAATCTTCTGTTGGTGTCTTTTTTGAGTTCGTCAATAACAGAATCGATAATGTATTGAACGCCGGCATTTTGGATGGAATTGTTGGCACCGTAGTAGTATTCGTCTACGGTTTTTAGCCAACCAACATCATCGTGGGTGTGCGGGACGAGATGGATGTTGATGAAACCATCTTTTAGTGGATGACAAGACTAAAAATTATTATACTAATTGAAAAAAAAAAACTACACTAATAAATAATAACTCACTTGGTAACCACACTGCGGTGCCTCGTCTCTAATTGCCGCACAAAAATAACAATTAATACAAAATCCCGAGAGGAATAATACGGTGAGTAGTATCATCTTAAACATGGTGAACGAGTGAATACATTTGCGCTGTGAAAATATTTTTCTAATCAGCGTAGCAACATATCTGTTATCACACTAATGAAAACATTTTGATGGATTGTAATGAGTCTATTCTTAGATTAGTACAAACAACGCACTGACCACTTCTTTGTTGTCAGTGGTTAAATGATAAATGGTGTACAGTTGCCGTCAAAATAAATGTAATGAAAGGTTCGTAGGGTCAGTGAGCAGTAGACAAGGCAATAGTCAGCATGCTTGGATTGTATTTGTTTGAAGTATTCACTGATGTCGAAGAGTAAATGACTGGCAAATATATATCTCCAGTTTATCTTGACTTTGAATGATGGTCACTGACTTATTTAGCTGAAAATTTACGGGTATTTAGTTTTAAATTGTAAAAAATGTAATTTTTGACAAAACTGGACTTGGTTGGACATAGTCTGGTGGAAAAATATTGGAAACCGAAAATTTATAAATTGTGTAAAAAAAGAGACTAGAGAAAAACAATTTTAATTTTCGTCTTGCAAATTATCGTCAAATAAAAAAATTTGAGTTGAAAATGCAACGATCAAAGATAAACTGTCAAAAATCCAGGGTTGCCTTTGATCATATATTTTATTGCTATTTACTACTGTAAACTTAATCTGCATGAGGTAGTAAGGTTGGAAAATCGTAAAAAAATTTATAAATCTAAGTGAATTCAGAGCACACACCTCCGCTAACACTGAAAATATTTTCATATTGATTTATGTGTGTCAGAGGAATATGAATGTATTGGAGTATTGGAAAGCAGCAAGCAGTACGTGTTTTTGTTCAATAAGTGCCAGGATGTAGAAAAAAGAAGTTTTTATTTTTCTGTTACGCTACTGTCCTCTACCCGATTTTATTGCACATTATGTTTTCACGACATCTTATCTGCAATTATTGCAAGTGGAAAAATGTAAAATTTAGCCACTTGTTGTAACAACAAATTTTCTTTTAAAATAACAGAATGATGGGGGCATTTACCGTCATCATAGGATTTTTTTCTATAATTTACTTTTAAAATATAAATTTGTATACAGGAAAATCTAACTGTTGAACTGTAAAAGGTGTACAAGAGGTTCTTAAATACGTTCAAGCCGAAATTCCTATTATAAGGAAATAAGTACAAAAATTTGCAGTGGCGAAATTTACCAGAACGTAATTTTGGCAGAAAGTCGTCTCAGAAAGTATACAAGCTGATCAAAAATTGTCTACATTTATGAAGATTTAAACGAGTAATAGTTTAGGTAAAACAAAAATAAAAAAGAACTTAATTCGACCCGGTTTAAAAGAAAATCTAGATCAAATAGAATGCAAAAGGATGAAAAAGAACTAGTAGAAGGATAAAAAGCTCAAATGAGGAACAAAATGAACATGAATGCGTAATGGTGCTAATACTCGTAGAAACTGTAGTTCAAAGCTATGTCAAAAACTGCTCCATTTTCATGTCATTTTAGTTTTTCTCTTTTTTTTTTTTAAATTAACTTTTTGTATCCCCGCTGTTTGATTTACCTGACTGACCTACTTATAAACAACGTAAAAATAGCACAAATTACACATTTCGGCAAAAACTGGCGAAAACCGAATACTTAAATGTTCAAAAACAATCAAACAGCATTTAGGACTGAAAGAAAAAGTGATTTTGTAAAATCGATTTTAAATGTGGTATTATTCTGAAATCTGTGATTTTATTTAACAACGGGATTACAGAGACAATCATGTTGATTACTAATTTAGCGATTGGGGTAGAATTTATTCATAAAATTTATACTCTGATATTGATCTGCGCAAGGAAAATACGTTTCTATCTTTATAACTGCGTTGTAAAACGTAGTTACATTATTAATCTTTGTTGTGTTTACGCTTCATTTATTTATGCTCCTATTTTTTTTTTAATTATGAATAGATTTACTACTATTTGTGTCATTTTTACGACTTGAATTTTCAGTAATTTATGTCCATTTGATAAACATGTATGCTCCTGACTCATTTGCTGCTTGTAATACAGCTGTCGGACAAAAGAGAATAATTAAAAATGTATAGTTCTCGTTTATGATATAAAAAGCGTGCTATTAGGTGTTGAAAACGTTTAAGGTAGACTTAAAGCTTGTATAGTTGGTTTTAAAGAAACACAATTGTTTGTAGAAATACAGAATTGTTTTTTTTTCTATGTTATTCTTAATACCACAGACTTAAGAATAACAAAAATGTTCATAGTATAAACTTCTACTCCAACCAATTTAATCTCTCGAAAGTTGGAAGTTGTATTGTGTGTTGCATATACTAACCGAACTCAATAGTAGCTGCTTCTGTTGCTTTCGTTTATGCAGGTCTGTATGAGAATTTTCAACGAAAAAGGGCAAACAATTTGTAAAAGATGCTAAGGAAAACTATGCTCAGAAAACTTTTCTTTACATAATTTGATCAAGATAAGCCACTCATTCGTCTAAAATTATTTCGGCAGAGATTCCCCCTCCGTTAAAGCACAATCTAACCAGTGTTGAAATGTTGTAAGTAAACATTTAAAATACTGAAGCTTGAATTATGCAAGTGGTTTAGTAGTTTCTACGATAAATTGTACAACTTAATTGTAAAATTTTGAATATTTTACAAAAAGGTAAATACTCGAAGTTCACCGTGTATTTACTAAAAGTTCATTTTCTAGTTTAAATTTACTTTGGTTTCTGGTTTTATTATACATATAAGTTAGACGGAACATCCTATATGTTTGAAAATATTTTTAAATTGTAGTTCTGTCAGACTGTGTTGAAGAATTTTATCTACAGTCTACAGCAGATGTTTAATTTTTTGTCCTTTAACCGTCGGAACATCCGGTATGAATCTCTTTTAAATCAGTATTTTGGCAAATATGGTGAAAAAAATTTGAATTCTGTGCTGTCATCATTATCCATCGAGAAACATATTTTCGAAAGAAGTATTTAAATCTAGTTTTGTAGTTTGTTTTTGATGAATTGTATGTAAAATTCGTAATTTCTTATTCATCCACACAGCGCGAAAATTATGTTCTGCTAATGAATAATGTTGCAGTAGGTATTTTAAATAGGATTCATGTGCTGTGCGATGCATCGATGAATAAAAACTCTGCAAAAAACATCTAATTTGGTATCGGCGACAATTTTTTGTTCATTTTTCGTGTTACGAAGAATTTAGTCGCAGTCGGTTTTGACTTTGAGGTTGTGTGCGGTGTACTTGGTTTATGTGATTTATTTGTGTTAAAAATAATTTAGTTTCGGTTTTAGTGAAAGGTGACTGTTATGATGTGCCCGTGAGGAAGGAATCTGCAAGGATTGGCACAGAAGGACATTAAATCAGGATTTAAAGGGTATAAGTATTGTAATGGAGTCCGTCGGCCGACTCTCTACTTTACGTTTTCTCGATCTTTCTTGACCCCTAGAATATGAAGAAAAATAGGTCTCCCTTTTCCATCTGTCTGACTGTCTGTCTGTCCGTCTGTCTGTCTGTCTGTCTGCCTGCCGTCACGGATTTTTATTAGACAGACAATCTCCGAAAGTACTGGGCCGATTATTGTCAAATGTTGTATTTATGTTAGGAATATCATGTAGATGGCAAAACGCTAACCAAAATTTGTCTAATCATCCCCAACCAATAATGTGATGACGTCACTTCAAAATTGTACATAGTAAATGTGTTTTAAATTGTATAAAACAACATACACAAACACATGTAGTTTATTACTACGTGTCCACGTGTCGAGTTTTTACCCGAAACTTAAAAAACAACATTTTGCATGATAAATTTTTAATCAATATATATTTACCTATCGCCTCTGAAAAATTGATGACGTCAGCTCAAAATTTTGCCGAATAAATCATATCTAAAATGTGGAAAATATGACGAGCATATACTTACTTGCGATTTATTATTCCATTATTATTTTTTGGCTCTGCTTATACAGGGTGACCAAAAAAATGAATGCGTGAATTTATTTTATTGATTTAATCAGGAACTACGAAATCGAATACTTTGAAATCTTGGAGATGTTTTAAAGTTATGAAAAGTATCATAAATTTTTGATCAATACATATTTGCTCATCCTACTGCATTAATAGTTTTTAGATTTGCTTATACAAGGTGTCTTAAAAAAATTAATGACTGAGTCAGTTTATTTTATTGTTTAAATCAAGAATTGCGAAACTGAATATTTTCAAATCTTGCAGACGTTTTGCAGTTATTGTAAGCATGGTAACTTTTTAATTAATCTGTTTATTAACCCCAAAAAATTGATTACGTCATCTAAAAATTTTGCCGAATAAATCATATCTAAAATGTGCAAAATATGATCATTCTATAGGTACTTGTAATGTATCACTGCATTCATATTTTTTAGATTTGCTTATACAGGGTGACAAAAAAATTAATAAATCAATCAGTTTATTTTATTGAATAAATCAAGAATTGTAATACTGAAAGCTTTGAAATCTTGCAGACGTTTAAAAATAAGCATGGTACTTTGTTGATCAAAATAAATCTGTTTATTCTCCCCAAAAAATGTATGACGTTATCGGAAAATTTTGCTAATTAAATTCTACCCAAAATGTGCAAAATATGATGAGTTTCTACTTGTGATTCATGATTGCATTCACATATTTTATTGATCAAATTAAAAACGAGTCGCCCCATTTTCCCTAAAATGTAAAAATACAAACGTCTTTATTTAATAAGAATTATAATAATGTAGCGGAGCTTTCAAAGCGCTCCGCTAGTACCCTTTCGAGGGCGCTGTCCTCGGCAGCGCCGATATCAACCCCACCAAGCTCACCCCCACTGGAACGCACCCCACCTGAAGTTACTTCATTGTGCAGGTACTCCCACGCATTTCAACCCTGCCTATAAAAGGGCAACTCGGACGCTTTCCAGGCAGATGGAACTCCACCATCTCCACCTTAAGGGCTGCACTGTCTCGGTCCCCTTCTGGTGATCACCAGGGCTGCACTGTGTTACGGTCCCCTGCGCCGCTTCGATATTATTACCAGGGCTGCACTGTGTTACGGTCCCCTGCGCTGCTTCGAGATCTTCACCAGGGCTGCACTGTTTTACGGTCCCCTGCGCCGCTTCGAGATCTTCACCAGGGCTGCACTGTTTTACGGTCCCCCTGCGCCGCTTCTACGACGTCATCTCCAGGGTCGCACTGTCTAGGTCCCCTGTGCCGCATCGCCGACGTCGTCATCTCCAGGGTCGCACTCTCTAGGTCCCCTGTGCCGCATCGCCGACGTCGTCATCTCCAGGGTCGCATTCTCTAGGTCTCCTGTGCCGCACCGCCGACGTCGTCATCTCCAGGGTCGCACTGTCCAGGTGCCCTGTGCTACATACATCGCCGCCGTCATCCCCTACGACGCTCTGAGTCCCAGGAGCCGCCACCATCCCCGACGAGAATTGCCACCACTTCGATAACCCATACCCATATTTTGCTTTGTATTGTTCTTATTATCAATAAACCGCTGAGCTACCACAAACTGGCGCCCAACGTGGGGCCTCGAACAAGGAAGGATACCACAATAATGATATTCGAACATTTTGTCGATTGTAACTAGCTACTTAATAGTTTTGATCCTTTGTTTTGAGGGGACGAATTTATTCAAATCAAACTAATTTCGACGTGACATTCTTCCAATGTATAAACATAAACACTTTCAAGTTGTTTTTCTTATCGAAGATAACTTAAGCACGTACAATAATGGAGTACATCGGGCAATTTGGTACTTTCATATTTTCTCGATATTTCATAATCTTTAGACAAGGCCGTAGTTTAGGGGAAGGCTAGGGGATGCTGAGCCGAAGTCAGAGCAATAAAAAAGTCTGGACCGTCGGCATTGTGATCAAAGGAAATCAAAAGGAAATCAAGAGGAAATCAATGAGAAATTAACGAGAAATCAACAAGAAAACGCGGCTTCTCAAAGCGATGCGTTTAAATTCTCGCCTATCTATTTCATCCGACGAAAATCATTTGAATAATTGGGAATGGTACCAAATGGGTTTCAGTGACAGCGATCTGACATTGTATGTCCAAGACACTGTACATATTATCACAAAGTTAAGAACAAAGTTTTTAAAATCAGACTCAATATTACCTCTATGGAATTACGTTGCTACAGTTGCTCACCTTAAAATATTAGTAAAAAATTACACCAAAGATCAACATATGCTAACAATAACGGATTTGAAAGCAGAAGACAAAATGAACTATGCAGCGGCAGAAAAAATGTGTAGCCCGGAAGTAAGAAAAATGATAGCCGACAACATTGACAATAGTGCAGGAACAACAGCTTATTTGAACCTAATTTATCTTATATCGGCAGCATTCCTGGACAAAACGTTATCTATTGTAGAAAGGATATATAACATTTGGTATTGCATATTTTTCCTACGAATATGGAAAAAATGGATTAAGGACCAAAGACAGTATACAGTAAAAGATAACTTTTTATTTTCCAATTGCTACACATGCGTTGAACTCAATGGACACGCATTAATAAAAATAATAAAAATTTTTCAAAAAAGTAATCTTACTGATGATATGTTCTTGCCTTGGAAGTTTAGCTCTCAAACTTGTGAGAATATGTTTAGAAGCCTTAGATCAATGACCTCAACTTTTAGCACAATTGTTAATTTTAGTATAAGAGATATGTTGCATTGAAGTGACAGACTGCAAACTATAAACAACATTAAAAACGATTTGGATAAAAAATTCGTTTTTCCTAGAGAAATCAGGAAAAAAAGTTCAATCATGAAGAGAGATTTTGTGAAAAATGATGACTTAGGAAACATTTCAGATAAAGATATACAAAGCACCGTAGAATCAGCTTTACGGGATTGTCTGCGTGACACTGAAAATTTAGGAATGAAAGTGATAGATTTCAACTATGTATTTTTGCCTCCATGTAAAGACAATGAATGCAATGACGAAGTTGAAGATGAAATGTTTAGTGAAGAACAGTGCGATCACATTGAAAATTACAACAATTCTCAAATAGCCATGAAATGTAACTGCTTTCAAAGTTTGGAAAACGATCCAGTTGACCAAGATGAAGATTTACTGAATGATCTTTGAACAATTTCGTACGAATCTAAGAAATTTGACAGAGACATACACCCTAGAAGTTTTGATAGTGACGATATTTTTGTTGAGAAAGGTGATCTAGTCAGAATACGCTTAGATAAGACAACAAAAGTTATAAAAAAGTCTTCACTTTGCTGGCTGTTAGACAATGAAAAGGATCGCGCCAGTGTGGATCGTTTCAAAAGATTTATTCAAAATAAGAAATGTAATAGTAGAAGAGTCAACTCAGAAACAGATACCTGCTTTCAACATAAAGATGCATCTCAAATTCAAAAACCAGTCCAAATTGGAAAACAAAAAAGACGCTATAACATATCAAGTGACTCATCTGATTTAGACAACCCAAGTAGTATCGAATATGATGACAGCACGGACATCGAAAGTTTGAATTCTTCCAATCATTCTGATGATTTGAATCCTCGTTTGAATCTCAAGGCTGAAAATAGTCAGACTGATCGTTCTAAACCAGACTTAAATATAGACGATTATATTATAGTACAATTAACAACTCAAAAACAAAACAAAAAATGTTACATTGGTAAAGTGTTATCACTTAACCCTATTTTTTGTGATTTTTTGAAAAGGAATCCAAAAATTCCGGATGCTTTTATGTTTCCGGACATTAAAGATCAGGGGGAGATCCAAGAAAATTAATATATAATGAAACTACCTCCACCTCAGGTACTCAGAAGAGGCAGTTTAGTTTTTGAAAAAAAATTACTGAAAAAATATTTGATTTAATTCTAGTTTTTTTTAAATGATGTGATTAAAATTTGTGATAATGTAACCTCAACCTGGGTCGATATTTGTACAAGTATATATCGTAGAGAATACTAAAGTAAAAAACTGTGCAAAATTCTAGGTGCCCATGAACACTTTTAAAGGGGAAAATTACCACTGAAAATTTATCAAGTGGTGTTATCCACTCCTTTATTGTGCAAAAAAAAATTCTTACGTGTTAAATTTTGCATTTCAAAAGTTTTTTTCTAATATTTTGTTATGATCCAACAGAAATGCTTTACTTTTATGTTTAGAGTTACCGTTTTTTTTAACATTTAATAAAATAAATGAAACTACTTGGTTTTTCTGTGTATGCTACCATAATAAATGAATAAACCCAATTTTTAAAAAGTAATGACTTAAATTATTATTCTAAGTTTGATTTAAATAGGTCAAACTTTAACATGATCTTGTATGCACAACACAGAGATGAACCTAATATGGACTATTTGGTATTCATTAATTACCTCTGTGAACGTATGAGCCAGTCGTTGTTGCCTTATGAGTATGAGTCACTGATAAGTAAAAACTGCTGACGTAACTAGAAATATCCTTGGCCTTATGTACTTTTAATTTCGTAAAGTCAAAAGCAAAATTTCATAATATAATTTATTAAATCTTTGAGTGATTTAAACGAACTAATTTGTACACACCAGACATCTAAAGCCTCGATTTCAGAGTAGCGTTCTTTTTGTAAGTAAAATCAGATTTTTTTTCTTAAACATGTCAGTTTGTTGCTTAGCAGCACAATACATTTTATTTATTTATTTTTTTCGTCTAAAGGGAAATCACTCCAGCTTACCTAGTCACCGTACGTTAGTAAACACTTGGTAAAAAAAAGGTTTAAATTCAACATCATTATCGGCAAAACAAAAAAGTCAAGTTAAAAAAAAGTTAACAATCGCCCTGTAGTACATTATGTAAACAAATTTTGAGGAAATCATAGAAAATCCAGAGGAAATCAAACGAAATCACAGGAAATCAGAGGAAATCAAAAGAAATCGGGGGAAATCAACAGGAAATCATTGTCAAAAGGAAATCAATTGTACACTTGATGATCGGCGGTTTACCCCTCGACGTAAACTCTTTTTTGTAGTAACTCATATTTACACATTATGACATAACATACTGCTATATTTATGTTTTAGAGTTTGCCTTGATTTTTATCGCAGGTACTTTACAAAAATTTGTATGGGCATAGCCAATATTTGGATTACGTACAGAAGTGAGAAAATTGGTCATTTCACGAGGATGAGAGTTTCCGGAACGAACCAAAGGCGAGTGGAGGAACTTATCGGAGTGGAATGACCAATTTCTCACGAGTTTAACACTATACTTTTTCTGCTCATATAATCAAGAAAATAAAGACAAAAAAAATCAAGAATTATTAATTTTTGAAAAAATGATGACATGTAAACAAAACATAGCCAAGGTAACGCATGGACGAGTTCAGTAATTTTTATTAGGGGTGATAGTGGGGACTTATGAGAAAAGGAAATGTCGCGTTCTGATTGTACAAAAGCTGTTTAGAAAAGTGATCATTCTTGAATAGATTGAAGAATGGTCAATTTTTACAATCCAAAATGCAGTAAAAACTCAATATTTTTCTGGTTTCAACTCGGAAAGCACAATGTTTTGGATATGCAGGATGAAAAAATGTATTAAAACTGTTATATGAAACAAAAACTTAGATTATTTGATGGATTTATGTGTAACTAGTGCTCAATATACTTAGTACTTTAGTAGATGGGGCTCATTTGAGAGAGGCTAAGTTTTTATTATGTAATTTTTTTGAGTGAAGTTAACCTAGGTGACCCAAGTAACATATGGAGTTACAGTAATATCTAATTACTTATCAGTGAATCTATAACTAAATGGAATGAAATAAACATACACATCCATACACACATTTTTTTTTGTCTTTAAATAATAAAAGCAGTGAGATAGATATAATTCATTATACGAGTATTGATTTACTAATGGTAATTGTATTTCCTCATTGTGTAGTTTATTGGTTTTCTGTTTCTGTTTGTCTTATGTTAGCATTTTTAACCAATCTATATGACTGTTTTGAAACTATTATTTAGCTGTACAAAGTTAATAAAAATGTGTCTATTCATCCTCTCGAAAAAATGCTGATGTTATCACAAAATATTGTTTAGAAAACTGCAGCGTAACTTGACCTGTGCTTTTTAAGACACATGTATATATTAACCCTAAATTCATTGCCTTTCCCTCCAGAAAGTTGATGACATCATGTCAAAAAATTGTTAAATAATGTGCTTTTATTTTGCAATTGTCGATGCTTTTAGTGCGATGTAAGCGGATAATGCAAATGTTTGTTTATAAGTTACTTTTTTGGAACTACGAATACATATATGTATAGACTTTGTTTATGGAACAAAAACGACCTGGTTTGTACAGACTTAATCTTATGATAAATGGTTTCCTATGCTCAAAGTGATAAATATCTGGACAGAGGAATCACGGTTTTTAGTCATCGGGCTCAGGTGTTTAAGTAACGTAAATACAAATTAATTACATAACAAAAAAAGTGAATCATTTTAGATAATTTAAATGATAATTTAGTGAGTCAGCCTTCATTCCAGATGTCCCCCAAGAGAAGGAAAAAATGATAAGAAGTCGTAAAATAATCCCGATACAATTTATATAAATCAATCGGCGCTTTGTTATCAAACAGAACAAAATAACTGCAATCTAGAGATAATCTACCGAAACACCTGAATCGCAAAAACATAAAACACCAGGTATGTATTCAACTTAATCACAGTTTAAATGTAAACATCCAACCTCCGAATATCTGTTTCAGAGGCCGTTACCACTAATCAATGAGAGCATTTACGGAATCATAAAATATTAAAGAAGCAGCAGCTTTCCCACATCAATAATAAACAAAACCTTCTCTTCATAAATAAAAACTTCGACATTTCGACATAATTCCAATCGATACATCGAGCAACAGGCTAATTTTCCATCACAGTCGCCACTTCACTCCACAATAACGTACGAAAACCTTATCTTATCTCAGAAAATTGTGATAAAACCAGCTACGTGTATGTAAATCAATCCATTACGCAAACATTGCAGCAGACTGTCGGCGAGCAGCAGAGCATCGTCCATGACTTACCTTGAGATGCTACAAGCCTAGAGTAACGAAGAATGCAATGTCGAAGGACAAGGATACCCTCCAGGTGCCGGTGCCAGACATCAGCGACGAATCGCGGGACCACAGCTACAGACATAGCTTACAGCCGAAAGGGGTGGCTGAAGGACCGATCTTGAGACACACGCGCTCGCACAACTATGGAGCGAAAAAGAAAAAAGTGAAAGTGCCACCCATTCCTGAAGTGGAAAGTGAAATTAAAGTGGAGGTGATTAACGAACAGGTGAAGGCTGGGAAGAAGGAGAGGAGACATAGGGATAGCAGAGGCTCGCGGAAGAGCAGCCAAGCGAGCAGTAGGTTAGGGATCGACAATGTGGCTTTCGAACTTGAAGACGGGACGAAGATTTCCAGGGGAAATAGTGCCGCGAGCAGTGTGAGGTCGTCGATGAGGGATCCCAGTGTGCAGAGTTTAACGTAAGTAAAGTTGGTGTTAATTTTTCAAATCATCATGTAGTTGACAATTATCTATCACAAGTAACCTCCCAAAAATTTTGTTCCGATACTTTTTCAAATTTTCGGTGCACTTATAATAGTATGTTAGAATTGACGAGAATTGTTTATGCCGGTATACATTTCTACACAGATTTGCAAAAGGATGGTACAAATAGATACACATTTTTAGTAGGCGTTTTTTATTCAACTTACTTTTACACTGGTATGTTATCATTACAACGACAAAGTTAAGTCGACTAACTAATAATAATAATATATTCACTATATTTTAAAGTCCCGCCTCCATAGATGCTGTACTTTGGCGCGTGTTATACAAGTGAATTGTGTATTCAGGTATATTAAAGTGGTGATGGAACAGTCGATTCTTTTGGAAAAAGAATTGAACTTGTCAGTAGAGTCTAAAACTGAAACATCCAAAATATGTTAAAATACAAGCAACACAGCATTTCAAAGTTTATATGATATTAATGTAATTAATCAATCAATAAAATAAATTCCATCACTTATATTGTTTTCGCACCCCGCATAAGTGACTTAAAATATAATATGTTATTAAAACATAAATACTTTTCTATAAACATGTTTTAGGTTTTTTTTTTTCAAATGACGTCATCGTCTTTTTGAAGGGAATGAATACATTTAAAAAAAAAATTGGTCTAAAGAGTTTAGACAGTACTTCCCTCGTTGTCGGAAACTTGACGACTGCATGCCTATTGTGTTTTTTTTCTCATTACATTTTTGTAGTGGGAATTTAAAAAAAAATTGCGATGACGTCATCAACATTTTTGCAAGGACACGTATATCAGTTGGGATAGATGTAGTGTAATACTAAGAATAAAATTATTATATTCTCAAATTTTCGGGAAAATGAATTGGGTCGTTTGAATATTGATTTGTAATAATCAATAAAATAACGAAACAATTTACTCACGTATACCTACGTATCAGAGGCAACTGAAAATCGTGTATGTATAAACATTGTTAATTTAAGATGACAGGCGTAACAGCATACGTGAGAGCCAAACACAGAAACTGTAAACAAAACGACCGTCGGTTTTATTGCTTCGACTTCCGCTTATTATATAAAACATTGGGTTTTATTTTAATTCTTGACGGTGAAATTCACAATTGGTTGATTATAAACATGTCTATTTCACATTCGCGGAATCAAGTGAACGCATAAAACAAATGCAGGTCTGTAATGTTAAAGTCGATGTAAATAAGCGTGCTACCCTTATGTTTCAACCGAGTTTTTCCTTTAACAAATTTTGTGTCTACCAAATTGGGTTGGTTGGGGTGTAATACTAATAATAAGTGTTGCCTTTAATTTAATCAATAAAATAAATTGACTTCATTAATTTTTTTGAACCACCTCTTAAGAAAATCTAAAAAATATGAATGGAATGATAAATCACAAGTACAAACTCATCATATTTTTTGCATTTTAGATAGGATTTATTCAGCAAAATTTAAGGGTGACGTCATCAATTTTTTTAGGAGGGATGAACAAAAACATTTTGAATAAAAGTTTACCATGCTTATAATAACTTTAAAATATTCCCAAGATTTCAAAGCATTCGGTTTTGTAATTCCTGATTAAATCGATAAAATAAATTCACGCCTTCATTAATTTTTTTGAGTCACCCTGCATATGCAAATCCAAAAATATGAATGGAATGATAAATCACAAGTACAGACTCATCATATTTTGTACATTTTAGATACGATTTATTCGGAAAACTTTTGAGCTGACGTCATCAGTTTTTTGTAGAAGATAACCAAATATATTTTGACTAAAAATTTATTATGCTCTTTATAACCTTAAAACATCTGCAAGACTTCAAAGCATTCGGTTTTGTAGTTCCTGATTAAATCAATAAAATAAATTTACGCATTCATTAATTTTTTTTAGTCACTCTGTATATGCAAATCCAAAAACTATGAATGGAGTGATAAATGACAAGTACAGGCTCATCATATTTTGTACATTTTAGATATGATTTATTCGGCAAACTTTCGAGCTGACGTCATCAAGTTTTTGGAGGGGATAAGCAAATATATTTTGACTAAACATTTATTATGCTCTTTATGACCTTAAAACATCTGCAAGATTTCAGAGCATTCGGTTTTGTAGTTCCTGATTAAATCAATAAAATATATTTACGCATTCATTAATTTTTTTGAGTCACCCTGTATATGGAAATCCAAAAAATATGAATGGAGTGATAAATTAATTACAAGTACAGACTCATCATATTTTGTACATTTTAGATATGATTTATTCCACAAACTTTTGAGCTGACGTCATCAAGTTTTTGGAGGGGATAAGCAAATATTTTTTGACTAAAGATTTATGATGCTCTTTATAGCCTTAAAACATCTGCAACATTTCAAAGCATTCTGGTTAGCAGATTAAAAATTAAATTTCAAAATGTTGTTTTATAATTTTGATTTTTTTTCCAAAAATCTGGACGTTTCGGGTGAAAAGTCGATTCAGAGTTGTAAACTACATGTGTAGGACTATGTTATTTTATACAATTGAAAACCCATTTACTATGTACAATTTTGAAGTGACGTCATCGCTTTAGTGGTGGGGATGATTCGACAAATTTTGGTTAGCGTTTTACCATCTACATGATATTCTTAATATAAGTACAAAATTTCACAACAATCGGTCGAGTACTTTCGGAGATTATCTGTCTAATAAAAATCCGTGACAACAGACGGACAGACGGACAAACGGACAGACGGACGGACAGACGGACAGACGGACAGACGGACAGACGGACAGACGGACAGACAGACGGAAATGGGAGACCTATTTCTTCGTCTTCTAGGGGTCATGAAAGATCGAGAAAACGTAAAAGTAGAGAGTCGGCCGACGGACTCGATTACAATACTTCCTTTGCTTACGCTCGGGAAGTAATAATAATAAAACATCAAAGAAGTTGTAAGAATAATCATATAACTTCAGTTTACGATTTCTGTGTATGCATAAATTTAAAAAACTAGTAGGTACCATTAATATTGGTATAACGGGCGACAATTAATATAATAAGTTTTCAAAAAACCAAGGTGGTTCCTGTCAATCTTTGTATGTATGTCTTCTCACTAAGATAATAATAATTATAACTCTAGAGTTTAATTTTGGCACGTGCTGTCTGGATTTTTACAGTTTCGAGCCTGATTTCCTTAATTTCAACAAAAATGCGGCTTAGTAGTAAAAACGTCAAAATGTAAGTGAATAATTAATTCCTAATTTGAAGGAACAAATAATTTTAAGACTCAGACTTGACCTGATCTATTGCCCCAGAAATAGATTAGCAGCTGATAAACAAATTCGAAAAAACACCTACTTAGGAGAGGGGAGTATTCAGTTATGAAAGGCCATAGGAGGCTTGACATCATCGAAGTTTGAATGTTTCAATAATTTGAAACTGTTACCTTTTTACTTTCTGAGTTTAAGCTAAGCTATATATTTAGTTTATCGGATGAATGCCCATTTTTACGTTTTCTCGACGTTTCATGACCGCTAGAGTACGAAAAAAGTAGTCTCGCCTTTCCGTCTGTCTGTCGTCTGTTTGTCTGTTTTGTAACGCTTAACAAAATCCCCCCCCCCCACCAATGAAATGACGTCATCTCCAAAATTTACAACAGTAAATTTTCTTTTATTCCATAAAATAAGATGCTCCTGCACATGTGGTGTATGAATCCGTCTTAAGTTTTCATCCTCGACGTCCAGATGTTTGGAAAAAAAAATCAAAATTGTATAAGAACATTTTGATAATTAACTTTGAAACTGCAAGTAAAACCTTTATATCATACTCATGGTAAATTGTTATTCAAAACTTATTTGTTTATTCCCTTTCAAAGAATTGATGATATCATATCAAAATTTTGCCGGATAAATCGTGTCTGAATTATGCCACATATTATGTATGTGCTCTTCTGGTTTATCAATACACTCATAGTTTTTAGAATTACTTATATAGAGTGACTTAAAAAAATAAGGAATGAGTCAGTTTATTATATTGAGTAAATCAAGAAGAATTGACTGTATTTACGTGAAAATTTGGAAATACAATACTGTTATTTTATTCGCGTCATTACCCTTACTTTAACATTACATACCTATTTTAACTTATAAGGGGTATCATAAAAAAATAAAACTCCCTAAATCAATCTTATAATTTTTCGAAAAATCTGAATTTATTGTACTGTACTTCACAGGCTCTATATTTTTGGTATAATTTGTCGTTCAATTATCGGTTAAATTATTAGAATTAACCTGTTAAATTGTTTCTTGCCCTTTCGGTATTATGTAGTACAGAACTATTGTAATCGAGTCCATCGGGCGACTGTCCATTTTCATGTTTTTTTGACGTTCCATGACTCCTAGAGTACGAAGAAATAGGTTTTCGGTGCGTGTCTTTTTGTCGTTTATCAATTTTTAGTAGACTAGAGGCCCGATTATTATCAAATTTGATATAGTATGTTAGGAAAATCGGGCAGATGGTAAAATGGTAACCAAAATTTGTCTAATCATTCCGACCAACAGTGGAATGACGTCATATCCAAAACTTACAACAGTACATAAATAGAATTTAAATTTTATAAAATCGCATTGTGATTTATGAATCCGTTTTCACACCAGACGTTCAGACTTTGTAAAAAAAAAGCAAAAATGAAATATCCTTCGATCAATTGGTTTTTTATTTAAAGTATATAGGTATAAAGTTTCAAAAAAATGACTTCTTTAATTTGGGGCAGTATCTGTCTAAGAAAATCTCTAATAGAATGGCAAATATAGAACAGGCATCCGGAAGCAAAAAACCGACATTCTTGTATTCTATGAACTCTGAAAAATAAAAAAGCTACACGTATAAAGAGTTTTTGTCTGACGATCTGTAGAGAAAATGAAATGAATTACTTATAATACGTCTTAACGTTAAGAAGAACCACCAGTTATTTGATGATTTTTTTTCGTTTCTTTATTTCCTTTCTGCCTTTTCCTTGTTATTAAAGTAAAAGTTTAAATAAGAAAATAATTTCGAAAGATTTCTGGACTTACGACTTAATTTTCGGCCATTAACTTCACTTTTTCGTATGGATTTCAATTAAAATTTTTACAGACTTACTTAAAAAAAAAAACAAAAAACAAATGTTTTTGAATATTGTGATAAGGTTTCATTTCAGTTGATTAAAAAAAAATAAGACTAATTGTATAAGAGTGTAACATATATATGAATATCAAATAAAAGAAACACGTGGTATATACCACGTGTTTCTTTTAGTTTATACAACCCCTGTAACTTTTTACTTCCTGAGCGTAAGCAAAGGAAGTATCATAATCGAGTCCGTTGGTCGACTCTCTACTTTTACGTTTTCTCGGCCTTTCATGACCCCTAGAAGACGAAGAAATAAGTCTCCCATTTCCGTCTCTCTCTCCGTCTGTCCGTCTGTCCGTAGATGGTAAAACACTAACCAAAATTTGTCTAATCATCATGCGATGACGTGAGTTCAAAATTGTACATAGTAAATGAATGGGTTTTAAATCGTATAAAATAACATAGTTCCACACATGTAGTTTATGACTTCGAATTGAGTTTTTACCCGAAATGTCCAGATTTTTGAAAAAAAATCAAAATTTTGAAACAACATTTTGCAATTTAATTTTGAATCTGCAAAACCGAATGCTTTGAAATCTTGAAGATGGTTTGCAGTTATGACAAGCATGATAAATTTTTAATCAAAATATATTTACCTATCCCCTCCAAAAAATTGATGACGTCAGCTCAAAAGTTTGCCGAACAAATCCTATCTAAAATGTACAAAATATGATGAGTCTGTACTTATGATTTATCATTCCATTCATATTTTTTGGATTTGCATATACAGGGTGACTCAAAAAAATTAATGAATGCGTGAATATATTTTATTGGTTTAATCAGGAACTAGAAAACCGAATTCTTTGAAATCTTGGAGATGTTTTAAAGTTATCATAGGCATGATAAATTTATAGTCAAAATGTATTTGCTCATCCCCCCCTAAAAAATTGATGACGTCACCTCGAAATTTTGCTGAATAAATGCTTAAATGTGTAAAGAATGATGAGTCTATACTTGTGATTTATCACTAGATTAATATTTTTTAGATTTGCTTATACAGGGTGTCTAAAAAAAATAATGACTGAGTCAATTAATTTTATTGATTAAATCAAGAAATACAAATATGTAATACGAAAAAAGACATAATAAGTTTGCAGTCGTCACGTTCCCGACAACGAGGGAAGTACTATCTAAACTCCTTAGACCAATTTTTTATTTTTAAAGATAAACATATAGTTCTTTGAGCAAATTTGTATCATTTTAAAAGATCAGTTATGTGAATAAATGACATGAGTGTCAATTTTTCAACCTACTAGATTGTCATCTACTCATCAATAAATTTAATTTTTCGTCTACTTTATTGAATAACTTTTTAAATATTGATTTTAGAATATTGGTTGCTTTTGACTTTTTAAATAAAGTTGACGTCATTTCCAGTTCTACCGGAAGTGATAAAAAAAATGTGAGTTTGCTATCACATAGATCTTTTAAAATGATACAAATTTGCCAAACAACAACTGCAGATTTATTTTTAAGAATAAAAAAGTTACAGGGGTTGTATCAAATAAAAGAAACACCCTGTATATATAAGCTGCCCCAACACTTTGAGGGTGGAACATTTGAAGATTTCGCACTTCTGAAAAAAATTCTTTGATGCTGTATTACAAAACTCATAATATATTTGTATAGATTTAGGATTCAACCTAAAAAGAAAGAATAACGATACCACATACAGCAACATTTTTTGACCAACAATTGCCAACATTCAAAATTATGAAAAAAATAGTCGTAGTTAAAAATTCTCGACTTAACCATATTTGATGGAGGTCTAACGTTTTTTATAAAACTTTTTAATTATCTTGCCTTGACAACGGTATAAAAATTAAAAAGTCATATTAACTTATTTACATAAAGTGATTGAATTTCCAAATTGTCAATTTTCTCATACACAATATTCAAATGGGACATCCAGATCTTATTAAGATTTCCAAACCTATTTCTAACGCTGTTTTTTTTAACATTGGTCTAAAGTTATTTACACAAACTTCCCTCGTAGCTGAAGTCCAACGTTCAGACAAATTTAATGTCACAGAAAAAAATTCACTCGCGCACGTGAACGAGACATAAGTTATTCGAAACACCCAGCGAATATTGCATAATTTTTGTAAAGTAATTGTAATTAATACTCAAGGCGGATTCATTAACCACAAGTGTAGTAATATATTATTTTTTAACATTTAAATAATGTATCCTCTACAAAATTTTTGGGGGGATGTTATCAAATTGTTGGTGGGGATCATTGAAGAAATTTGTTTAGCCTTTTGCCATCTACATGACATGCTTAATTCACACATAAAATTTGACAACAATCGGTACAGTAGTTTGGGAGATTATCCGTCTAATATAAATTGACACAGACGACAGATGGAAATGTTAGACTTATTTTTTCAATGGACCCTACTACACTTACGCTCGGGAATAAAAACATAAGAAAATCTATATTTAAAGTTACTCCGATTTTCTTGTGTGTTAAGAGAAGGTGCAAAGTTCTAAACCGGCACTTTTAAAAATAATGCATCTGAGAACTTTTAAGTGTTTTTACTTCCCGAGCGTTCCTTAATATGGTTTATCGAATTACTGGCTACCTTCATGTTTTGCCCACGTTCCATGCCTCTAGAGTTCGACAAAAGTGATCTCTCGTTTCCCTCTGTTTATCGTGCGTCGATTTTTATTAGACATATTATATTATAATCTCCGAATCTACTAGACCGATTGTTGTTAAATTGTATGTATATATTAGGAATATTCAGTAGATGGTAAAACGCTAACCAAAATTTGGCTAATCATCCTCATCAACAATTTGATGACGTCATCTCAAAAGTGTCTACATTAAAATTATTTAAATCTTATACAGTAATATTTTCTACATTCTACACTTGTTTCAATTCGTAAATAATTTGATGATGTCTTCTCATTCTAACATTCTTACTGTCCAAGTTTTATATTTTTATGGTATATTTGACATTTAGACATACCTACAACCGTACGGCAGTCATTTTTATTAAACTATAATGCTATCGAAAACAATAAAAGCCAGATGGAGGTGTGTAAATACTATAATTGGAATCATTAAGTCTAAAAGCGTCTATGTTAAGTCATCATTATAGATTAGCCGACCTAGAAATAAATTATACGATGGGAAAAAAACAAATAAACAACAAAAGTTTTATGTTGAACAGAAACGTATTTAAACGCAAAACGTTGAAAAGATCAACTCTTTATTAGTGTTCACTCTAGCATTAGATATATATGTTTTGGGCTAACTGAACTTTAGCCGATTGTAGGTATACACCAGTAATCACATTCCTTGCGACATTTAACTATTCACGTATTAATAAAATTTTTAGTTTTCTCATTTTCCTTCATAAACACAGAACAATGAGAAAAGCAGCTTCGTCGTTCAGTGCCAACTTGAGGACGTCTATTATTGATCGTAGTATACCGTGTTTTTATTATTTTACTGTTTATGTTTTATATAGGTATTATCCAAAATAATTTTCTTATCTATGCTATCATTTTTTTATAACTTCTCAATAAAAGTTTACTGTAGTTTGTGGCATAATTTCCGAGTTTTCACAGAACCACAACATTGTAAGGTGTGGTCGCTATTCTAGTCCAAGTTTTTTTTTTTTGGAGTTTTAAATCTATTTATCTACTGCATCATTACATTTACTGAATTTTTGTCGAAATTTTTCTGGTAACATATCGTTAATAAAAAAAAATAAATAAAAGGTCAACGACGTGAGAACCCTGAAGTACACCGGATGTATTTGTGAAAGCACAGGTTTAAGAACAGAAGCCACGTTGCTTCAATAAACTTGATAACAAGATAACAATTATTTAACGTCAACAAAAATAAATAAAGATTAAATTTTAGAAACAATTAAACATAAACAAGTCGTTTAATAGGCTTAAAGGTAACGTTACAAAAATATATCTAATTTACGGCCATAGTTTATGGAAACTTTAAAAATTCACTAAAAGATGTGACCAACAAATTTTTGTGTGATATGTCAAATTTGCCTATGTAATTCGATTCATGTTGTAATATTAATTTCGCCCAAGCACTACTTCATACGAATCATGAATTTTATCACATTTATTATCGGCCATCTGGCGTTGCTATGCATATTCGTTTGCAATTCATAGCTTATAAAAATAATCGTCTTTTATAAATTCGCAATTGGTTTTGATTGTTTTTGGTAGTAAAAAACTGTCAATTTATACAGTAATTTTTTTTACAAGTTGTACTAGTTTTGTGTCGTGCACATTTATACCAGTTTGATAAATTATCAGTATTTCATAACCCCGATCACTAATCCCACTTCGAATTGAATTGAAAAAACGTAAACACTCTAATCCAAGTTGATGGACAATACTTATTTGATACTGTTTTTAAGAAACCAAAAAAATTTTTTGAAAAACGAAATTTGCACTGTGAAATCCCATCACAACCATCATGCACCAGTATCATTATGAACATCGACAGTGACGAGAAAGCAACTTTGAAAAAGTTACTGTCCTTGTTTTCTCTGATTTAAACTCTACTAATTCATTGTCTTTCTTCAGGGTGGTGCGCGAGCAATACTGCTGCTATGCAAGATGGACGCCTTGTGAAAGAGCCTTATTCGCAGCTGTTTGTGTTCTAAGTTTCATCGTCATCGTTCTAATCGTAGTTGTAGTATTGGTAGCTGTAAACCCTGCTAAAGATGACGACAGTGCTACCAACAGCACCCAATCGTTTTTCTCAATACTAGACTTCATAAAAGATTAAACTTGTAGACTACAGTAGCCTGAAGATAGTTCAAAAGGCTTATATTTCATTTTTATGGAGGTGTAAGCTTGTGAAAGATTTCACAATGCAAATTAGCTGTAGCAATATCTTTCATTTGAAAGAGATTTGTATAACAAATAGAATAGTGAAAATTTGTAAGTATATACAAATTCATTGTTTGTGATATATTCTTCGTATTTGTAAGAATAATAACGTATTGTAGCGAATACAATCAGGATATTGTACGTACGTAATTTGTGCAAGTATGTAACAGATTATGAATATGACGAACTGATTAGAGAAGTATTACGTCAATTATTTATATGGACATTAATATTAGAGTGACATGTAATTATACTTGAATTTGATTCTTTGCGTCAGTAAGAATAATATACAATTTGAGAATATAAATGCTTTCAAGTTTGATTTTGTAAAATTCGTACTTTAGTTTAATTGCCTTTCCCTTGAGTGGAACGTCGGGATGACGCAGCAAAATATTCCGTCGAACTTGGTAAAATCTTGGTTGGTGGATCAATATTGCTGACATGTATATGGTATCAATATAACTGAGTACATCACCTGTGTACCTCTGGATAGATCCTGTTACGCTTTTTTCTAGACTTTCCGTGCATCCCACTGTCTTAAACTGGAAACGAAGTATTGCGCAATGACACATTTGTGCAAATTTAACGATTGTGTGACCAAAATGACCCCAGGTATGTATTGATGAATGAAAGTAAAACTTCATAGTTCTCATAGTTGTAGTTGGAATCAATATCACGTATACCTAAACACCTTCCTGTACATACAAATAATCAATACTGCCTTATTTCGCTTAATCTGCACTACACGTTCACTTTATGGCAAACTATTATCGAACTATTTAGAAACTGACAGGCATGTTGTTGTCAGTATGTAGCTATTTCTGCACCCTCATTTAGCTACAGCGGAAGGCAGATAATGCGATCCTCTCTTCTCTGTATCAATTCACACCATTCCAGTTATTCTCTAAATGGTAAACGGCTTATATTCGTACAATTGCGTAATAAGGCTTTTATTGAGTTCCATAAAGCTCTGCCTTCTATAAACAGGAAAGACTAAGCAAAGAGAACCAGTGAAGTTTAATTAATGCTTTGCATTTCTCATAATTCCGTAGAGTGATACTCCTACACACGGAATTAAGTTTTCTGACGAGGCGCTGGCCGAGTTTATAAATCATTCCGAGAGCGGAGCAGGATGAGATGGGTTTGCGCATTTTAAGTGCAAGAGAATTTTGTGACATTAAATTTTAATCAAAAGCTAATCTTACTGAAGTTATTGATCTAATTTTGCTGTTTTGAATTTCAAATTAATAAAATTAGTTGCAAAACTGTAACAGGTGCAAAATTTTTATGAAACAAGACAGCAGGCTGAGCATATTTAACATTATCACAGTTGGGTAAACATTATAGATAGTCGTAGCCATTTTATTTCAAAATATTGTTTAGTATAAACTAATGTCGGTACCGTATCTTATCATTTGTACGAATTCGTCACTTCAAATTCTGTGTCGTGAAAACCCACATTTTGTTTGAAATTCTAAAAGTTGCTGGGAAAGCTCACGTATTACGATGGGGTAAATGGTCATAGGTTCTTCAGGCACATTGATCAGGAATTACAAGTCGTTAAAAATTAAGTAGATAAAAAAAGTGTCTAAAACATGGAAATTTATTTCAAAAAAATAAACTTTCTTGGAAAAACAAAACAAATATTAGTACCTACAATTTGACATTTCGCAATCCGTTTTTTAAGCTTTTGATTTGTCGAAATAAATTTAACATATACATAGATTGATTAGAAGTAGCCAGTTGGAAAGCAAATTTCATTCAATTAAAAAATGTATCTCTTATTTATATATCGTTATTTCTTTTGTTCATCACACTTTATTTCGTGTTTAGTACACACATTATGTCTACTGCTTTTTTAAATAATTTTCGGAGAGAAATACGAATTTTAAATCTTTGGATTTTATCTGCTACAGTGTCATATAGGGCCTCTTTACTCAGTTATTACCGTGTTTAACTGCACAAGGAAATGAAGTCTTAATGGATATAAAAATAACTTTACTTTTAAAATTTATTTTAAAAATGTTTCAAAGATATGTAATAATCATAAGTGTTTGTTATTATTTTCCAAGCACAAGCTAAGGAAGTATTGTAATAGGGTCCATCCGGTGAATGACTATCTACTTTCATGTTTTCTTGACGTTCCATGGCCCTTACAGTAGGAAAAAATAGGTCTTTCGTTTCCGTTTGCCTATAATTTCATCCGAAACTGCCAGATCCATTGTTGCCAAATTTTATATGTATTTTAGGAATATCGTGTAAAACGCGAATTTGTCTAATTATCTCCACAAACAATTTAATGACGTCGCCTCAAAATTTTCCATGGTAAATTCTATTTAAAGTTTATAAAATAACATACTTTTGTACTTGTAGTTTATGAATCCGCCTCAAGTTCTTACTCTAGGCATCTATATTTTTTTGACTTATAGAATTGGGGTCACAAATAAAAAATAAATAAAATTTCGCAAAATCATGTTTTATAATTTTTTGAAGAACAAGGAACAAGGAACGAGGGAAGTTATATCTAAATAACCTTAGACCAATTGTTGTTATTAACGATTATTTCGTATATTTATGTGTTGTGGTTAGTGTAGCCATTAGATGAATATCTAACGAGAATATATTTTTTGGTAAAATATATTTCCTAACTTTAAAAAATTTTCCAACCTTTGAGTTGCAGTTTATGGTGGTCTACAACAGTCCACACTAATCTATTAAAACCCTAAATTTTAATAAATTTTTTGATCAGGTTTTTCTTTGATTCTTTGTTATTAAGTGCTGCTCGAAATTTTCGGAGTTGTTTAATTAAAGTTCGATTATTGGGTTTAAACCTTGGCTGTAATACAAATTAGTTTTCATTACCTGCTTAACAAGCATCAGAATGCCAGATTTGAACTAAAACCGGTTGCAATCGAGTCCATCGGGCGACTTGCAAGTTTCATGTTTTCTGAGGGTTTCATGATACTTAGAGTACGGAAACATAGGTCTCTCGTTTCCGTCTGTCTGTCTGCCGTCTATCGTCTGTCCGCGTCTGGATCGACTTTTATTACATATTCTTCTAAACCACCAGACCAATTGTTGCCAAATTTTATATGTATATTAGGAATATTGTGTACATGATAAAACGCTAACCAAAATTTGTCAGATCATCCCCACCAACAACGATATGACGAATAATATAAAAATAAAAATTGGTCTAAAGAGTTTAGACAGTACTTCCCTCGCTGTCGGAAACTTGACGACTGCATGCCTATTGTATTTTTTTCTCATTACATTTTTGTAGTGGGAATTTAAAAAAAATTGCGATGACGTCATCAAAATTTTTGCAAGGACACGTATATCAGTTGGGATAGATGTAGTGTAATACTAACAATAAAATTATTATATTCTCAAATTTTCGGGAAAATGAATTGGATCGTTTTGAATATTGATTTGTAATAATCAATAAAATAACGAAACAATTTACTCACGTATACGTATCAGAGGCAACTGAAAATCGTGTATGTATAAACATTCTTAATTTAAGATGACAGGCGTAACAGCATACGTGAGAGTCAAACAGAGAAACTGTAAACAAAACGACCATCGGTTTTATTGCTTCGACTTCCGCTTATTATATAAAACATTGGGTTTTATTTTAATTCTTGACGGTGAAATTCACAATTGGTTGATTATATACATGTCTATTTCACATTCGCGGAACCAAGTGAACGCATAAAACAAATGCAGGTCTGTAATGTTAAAGTCGATGTAAATAAGCCTGCTACCCTTATGTTTCAACCGAGTTTTTCCTTTAACAAATTTTGTGTCTATCAAATTGGGTTGGTTGGGGTGTAATACTAATAATAAGTGTTGCCTTTAATTTAATCAATAAAATAAATTGACTTCATTAATTTTTTTGAACCACCTCTTAAGAAAATCTAAAAAATATGAATGGAATGATAAATCACAAGTACAAACTCATCATATTTTTTGCATTTTAGATAGGATTTATTCAGCAAAATTTAAGGGTGACGTCATCAATTTTTTTAGGAGGGATGAACAAATACATTTTGAACAAAAGTTTACCATGCTTATAATAACTTTAAAATATTTCCAAGATTTCAAAGCATTCGGTTTTGTAATTCCTGATTAAATCGATAAAATATATTCACGCCTTCATTAATTTTTTTGAGTCACCCTGCATATGCAAATCCAAAAATATGAATGGAATGATAAATCACAAGTACAGACTCATCATATTTTGTACATTTTAGATACGATTTATTCGGCAAACTTTTGAGCTGACGTCATCAGTTTTTTGTAGAATATAACCAAATATATTTTGACTAAACATTTATTATGCTCTTTATGACCTTAAAACATCTGCAAGATTTCAGAGCAATCGGTTTTGTAGTTCCTGATTAAATCAATAAAATATATTTACGCATTCATTAATTTTTTTGAGTCACCCTGTATATGCAAATCCAAAAAATATGAATGGAGTGATAGATCACAAGTACAGACTCATCATATTTTGTACATTTTAGATATGATTTATTCCACAAACTTTTGAGCTGACGTCATCAAGTTTTTGGAGGGGATAAGCAAATATTTTTTGACTAAAGATTTATGATGCTCTTTATAGCCTTAAAACATCTGCAACATTTCAAAGCATTCTGGTTAGCAGATTAAAAATTAAATTTCAAAATGTTGTTTTATAATTTTGATTTTTATTCCAAAAATCTGGACGTTTCGGGTGAAAAGTCGATTCAGAGTTGTAAACTACATGTGTAGGACTATGTTATTTTATACAATTGAAAACCCATTTACTATGTACAATTTTGAAGTGACGTCATCGCATTGGTGGTGGGGATGATTAGACAAATTTTGGTTAGCGTTTTACCATTGTTTAATTCTTTTTAAGAATTCGTTTGTGTGGAAATTAAACGCTGTTTAACAGAACTACATTTATTTCCCGAAACACGTCTGTTCGTCCAGACGACTGCAGTACAACTCTTAGTGCCGTTTACACATGTTCGGCACTGCTAAGCACTGCTAAGATACAAGCCTCCCCTTTCGGCACTGTCGGCCGGCACCTCAAATGGTGCCGCCGCAGCTGGCCTAGGCGGCGGAGACATATAATAAACTCAAACATCCCGACAATATTTATTGGCGTTAACATTGCTCCCCGGGTTGAAATGTTCACTGTTTCAACGAATATGTTACAATAGTATTGTTCTAATGTCTATGAATAAGAGAAAAACAACAATAACAGTTACAAGGTGTTCAAAATGGTTTGAAATACTGTCACTCACGCACTCCACCTTCGATAGGAATCGCACATATTTTTGTGACAGGCCTTTTAAATGCACCGCGCACTGTTCGCACAGTCACCACCCGGGTTAAACCATCTTTCCCAGGATGAAGTTCTTCAATGCGACCCAATGGCCACTGGAGTGGTGGCGCGTCGTCTTCTTTCAGGAGTACTAGGGCTCCCAATTTGGGTTGATCGGAGATGGTAGCCCATTTATAACGTTGTTGCAAATTATTGCGATATTCGGCAGCCCATCGTTTCCAAAAATGTTGCCTCATTTGCTCCAACCTCTGGTACTGAGACAACCTTGTTGGCGCCACTTCCGTTAAATCTGCTTCCGCTGATGCCAATAACGAGTCGCCAACCAAGAAGTGACCTGGTGTTAATGCTTGTAGGTCTGTTGGATCGGAGGAAAGGGGAGACAAGGGTCTGGAATTCATGCAAGCTTCCAGCATCGTTAACAGCGTGTACATGCTTTCAAAATCAAGTACGGCATTTTTTACCACCCTTCGTAAATGGTTTTTGGCCGATTTGACCGCGGATTCGTGTAAACCGCCAAAATGTGGAGCTCGTGGTGGCATAAATTTCCAACAAATTTTTTGGTTTATTAAATGATCTATTACCTTTTTCTGAAAATTTGGTGATTGTAATAAATTGTACAGCGATTTTAATTCTCGGTCAGCTCCTACAAAATTTTTAGCATTATCCGAGTAAATTGTGTCAACCTTCCCCCGGCGCGCGACGAATCTCTTAAGTGCGTTTAGAAACGATTCGGTGGTGCAATCACACACCAATTCAATATGAGTGGCCTTAGTTGCGAAACAAACAAAAATTGCAATGTAACCCTTAATTCTTTTAGTGGTTCTACCACGACCATTCTTTAATAATATTGGGCCTGCATAATCGATACTTGAGTACTGAAATGGTCTTGATGGTCGGACCCGTGACTCAGGCAAATCTCCCATAAATTGTTGGTAAGACTTAGGTTTAGCTCTAAAACAAATTATGCATTGATGTATAATTTTTCGCACCGCGTTTCGTCCTGAAATTAGCCAATAACGTTGACGTATTGCGTAAAGTGTTGCAAGACACCCGGCATGCAAATGTGTGATATGTGTCAATGTAATTATCAATTTTGTTACACTGTGACTTTTTGCTAATATTAATTGATGTTTTTGATCGTACTGAATGGGTGCATGTCTCAATCTTCCTCCTACCCTCAATAGTCCTTTTTGGTCTAAAAACGGGTTTAAGTTTATTATTTTACTGTGATGTGATAATGGTTTACCTTTTTTCAAAGATTCAATATCATTATGAAACGATTCCCGCTGACTTATTTTGATTATAATGTCGTGTGCATTATTGAGTTCGTTACGGGATAAAGTTAAACTACTAGGCTCTTTACGCGAGGAATCAGAAGTCGAATTATTTCCAATTCCGACCATAGGTAATGTAATGTTGTTTGTTTGTAGACCTAACTTTCTCGCTGCGTTTTCGCTAATAACGTGAGAAGTTGATGCGCTATCAAGCAATGCCCTTAATTGATGCTCTTTACCGTTTTTATCAAAAACTTTGATTAATGCTGTGGAGAGAATGACAGTTTGAGAAATCAGAGACACACAATGACTACTAATGGGCGTTAATGTTTCAACATTTTGCGGAGTATGTTCAATGTGGAGTAACGTGTTGTGTTTTCTGTTACACTTACGACACTGACTGTGGGTACAAGTGTCTGCTTTATGATTAGCTTTAAAACAATTCTGGCATAGTTTATGTTTTTTAATTTCATTGATGCGTTGTGCGACTGTCATTTCTAAAAAGTTTTTACAACGAAATAATTGATGATTTTGATTGCAAATACTACATTGTATTGAACTTGTGGAGACATGAGTTGCAGATCGTGTCATGTAACCTTTCTGAATAGGTTTTGCACTTTGGTTCACATTTGTATTAAACTTATTATTGGTACTGAATGAAGGTAAATTTATGTCTGGTGGTTTGACATTGCAATTTTCACCGTCCGGCAAACTAACCGCTTCACCGGTTTTTTCTAAAAGTTTTTCGGCGTCGATAATAATTTTGTAATAATCGTTTTCAAACTCAATCAAATCCGTGTCCCGCACCTGAGAAGGGTCTAATTCTGCAATTTGAAAATGATAATCTTCATATTCACGCATACATGGTTCGACATCCTTTAATAGCCTACTAATTTCTAGTTTTTGATCAACATTTCTAGGATTAGTGATGAATGTCTGAAATCGCGTAAGACGTTGTTTTACACCTGCTCGTTTGCTTTTTAAACTTTTAACCGTATTTGGCATGGTAGTTGTTTTGTAATTTATCGAAAGTTATAAAGATTTTAAAGAAAATAACACCGATTTGATAATTAAAACATACAACGCCACACAGATACCGAAAGCTTGCAAAATTCACAGGAATACGAATAGGAATAATTGGAACGACCTGACCTTTCGATGTGTTCACTCTTGGAGGAATTGTTGTAATTTGTTGTGTCGTGAAGGGTGGCGAATCCGTGCGCGGGAATCTTCTACCACAGCTGCATCACGTCACTTTTTGCGATATGCTCAGTGTTGAGCTCGTAATCACTATCACGGTTCGAAGGACCAAAATGTTTAATTCTTTTTAAGAATTCGTTTGTGTGGAAATTAAACGCTGTTTAACAGAACTACATTTATTTCCCGAAACACGTCTGTTCGTCCAGACGACTGCAGTACAACTCTTAGTGCCGTTTACACATGTTCGGCACTGCTGAGATACAAGCCGCCCCTTTCGGCACTGTCGGCCGGCACCTCAAATGGTGCCGCCGCAGCTGGCCTAGGCGGCGGAGACATATAATAAACTCAAACATCCCGACAATATTTATTGGCGTTAACAACCATCTACATGATATTCTTAATATAAATACAAAATTTCACAACAATCGGTCGAGTACTTTCGGAGATTATCTGTCTAATAAAAATCCGGGACGGCAGACGGACAGACGGACGGACAGACGGACAGACGGACAGACGGACAGACGGACAGACAGACGGAAATGGGAGACCTATTTCTTCGTCTTCTAGGGGTCATGAAAGATCGAGAAAACGTAAAAGTAGAGAGTCGGCCGACGGACTACAATACTTCCTTTGCTTACGCTCGGGAAGTAAAAAGTTTATGAATCCGTGTCGAGTTTTTATGCTGAGTATCCAGATTTTTGTAAAAAAATAAAAATAAAATTGTGTAACAACATTTTACTTCCCGAGCGTAAGTAAAGGAAGTATTGTAATCAAGTGCGTCGGCCGACTCTCTACTTTTGCATTTTCTTGACCTATCAGGACCCCTAGAGGACGAACAAATAGGTTTCACATTTCCGTCTGTCTGTCCGTCTATCTGTCCGTCTGTCTATCCGTCTGTCCGTCTGTCTGCTGTCCCGGATTTTTATTAGACAGATAATCTCCGAAAGTACTGGGCCGATTGTTGTAAAATTTTGTATATATATTAGGTATATCATGTAGATGGTAAAACGCTAACCAAAATTTGTCTAATCATCCCCGCCACTAATATGATGACGTCACTTGAAAATTGTACATAGTAATTGACTTTTAAATTGTATCAAATAACATAGTCTTACACATGTAATTTATGACTCCGAATTGAGATTTTATCCGAATGCTTTGAAATCTTGCAGATGGTTTACAGTTATGATAACCCTGACAAAATTTTAATCACAATATATTTACTTATCCCCTCCAAAAAATTGATGACGTCAGCTCAAAAGTTTGCCGAATAAATCTTATCTAAAATGTACAAAATATAATGAGTCTGTACTTGTAATTTATCATTCCATTAATATTTTTTGGATTTGCATATACAAGGTGACTCAAAAAAATTAATGAATGCATAAATTTACTTTATTGATTTAATCAGAAACTACAAAACCGAATGCTTTGAAGTCTTGGGATGTTTTAAAGCCATCCACAAGCATGGTAAATTTTTGATCAAAATATATTTGCCCACCCTCCCTAAAAAATTGATGACGTCACCCAAAAATTTTGCTGAATAAATACTATCTAAAATGTACAAAATATGATGACTTGGTGCTTGTGATTTACCATTCCATTAATATTTTTTCGATTTGCGTATACAGGGTGACCCAAAAAAAATATCATTGTATTTCAGGAGCGAGGGAAGTTCTGTCGAAACAACTTTCGACCAAGTTTTACAATTTAACTTTCTCTTCTGAAACATTTTTAAGGTTATCCTTAATCTTAAATTAAATTTTTTTAAATTGTTTATACAGGGTGACTCAATTCATTTTATTGATTAAATCAGAAACTGCAAAACCCAGCGCTTTGAAATGTGACAGACGTTTTAACGTTATCGTAACATGGCAAATATAGGTTCCTTACAAAAAATTATTGGCGTCATCTTAAAATTTTGTCGAATGTGTGAAGTATGATGAGTCTACACTTGAGATTTATCACTGCATTTATATTTTTTAGAATTGCTTATACAGGATGACTCAAATGAATCAGTTAATTTATTTTATTGATTAAATCGGGAACGATTCACTCCATTTTCCCGAAAATGTTGGAAAAGCACTATTATTATTCGTATCCAAATTGACACACATGTCCTTGCAGGAATGTTGGTGACGTCATCACAAAATTTGGTAAATTAAAACTCATTTGACACATACGCGTAGCACGCTTTTTTCGTTTACTTCTCATAAAAAAATTGGTCTAAAGAGTTTAGACAGTACTTCCCCGCTGTCGGAAACTTGACGACTGCATGGCTATTGTGTTTTTTCTCATTACATTTTTGTAGTGGGAATTTAAAAAAAATTGCGATGACGTCATCAACATTTTTGCAAGGACACGTATATCAGTTGGGATAGATGTAGTGTAATACTAAGAATAAAATTATTGTATTCCCAAATTTTCGGGAAAATGAATTGGGTCGTTTTGAATATTGATTTTTTATAATCAATAAAATAACGAAACAATTAACTCGCGTATACGGCAACTGAAAATCGTTTATGTATAAACATTCTTAATTTAAGATGACAAGCGTAACAGCATGCGTGAAAGTCAAACAGAGAAACTGTAAACAAAACGACCATCGGTTTTATTGCTTCGACTTCCGCTTATTATATAAAACATTGGGTTTTATTTTAATTCTTGACGGTGAAATTCACAATTGGTTGATTATAAACATGTCTATTTCACATTCGCGGAACCAAGTGATCGCATAAAACAAATGCAGGTCTGTAATGTTAAAGTCGATATAAATAAGCGATGCTACCCTTATGTTTCAACCGAGTTTTTTCTTTAACAAATTTTGTGTCTACCAAATTGGGTTGGTTGGGGTGTAATACTAATAATAAGAGTTGCCTTTAATTTAATCAATAAAATAAATTGACTTCATTAATTTTTTTGAACCACCTCTTAAGAAAATCTAAAAAATATGAATGGAATGATAAATCACAAGTACAAACTCATCATATTTTTTGCATTTTAGATAGGATTTATTCAGCAAAATTTAAGGGTGACGTCATCAATTTTTTTAGGAGGGATGAACAAATACATTTTGAACAAAAGTTTACCATGCTTATAATAACATTAAAATATTCCCAAGATTTCAAAGCATTCGGTTTTGTAGTTCCTGATTAAATCGATAAAATAAATTCACGCCTTCATTAATTTTTTTGAGTCACCCTGCATATGCAAATCCAAAAATATGAATGGAATGATAAATCACAAGTACAGGCTCATCATATTTTGTACATTTTAGATACGATTTATTCGGCAAACTTTTGAGCTGACGTCATCAGTTTTTTGTAGAAGATAACCAAATATATTTTGACTAAAAATTTATTATGCTCTTTATAACCTTAAAACATCTGCAAGATTTCAAAGCATTCGGTTTTGTAGTTCCTGATTAAATCAATAAAATTAATTTACGCATTCATTAATTTTTTTGAGTCACCCTGTATATGCAAATCGAAAAAATTTGAATGGAATGATAAATCACAAGAAGAGACTCACCATATTTTGTACATTTTAGATATGATTTATTCGGCAAACTTTCGAGCTGACGTCATCAAGTTTTTGGAGGGGATAAGCAAATATATTTTGACTAAACATTTATTATGCTCTTTATGACCTTAAAACATCTGCAAGATTTCAGAGCATTCGGTTTTGTAGTTCCTGATTAAATCAATAAAATATATTTACGCATTCATTAATTTTTTTGAGTCACCCTGTATATGCAAATCCAAAAAATATGAATGGAGTGATAGATCACAAGTACAGACTCATCATATTTTGTACATTTTAGATATGATTTATTCCACAAACTTTTGAGCTGACGTCATCAAGTTTTTGGAGGGGGTAAGCAAATATTTTTTGACTAAAGATTTATGATGCTCTTTATAGCCTTAAAACATCTGCAACATTTCAAAGCATTCTGGTTAGCAGATTAAAAATTAAATTTCAAAATGTTGTTTTATAATTTTGATTTTTTTTCCAAAAATCTGGACGTTTCGGGTGAAAAGTCGATTCGGAGTTGTAAACTACATGTGTAGGACTATGTTATTTTATACAATTGAAAACCCATTTACTATGTACAATTTTGAAGTGACGTCATCGCATTAGTGGTGGGGATGATTAGACAAATTTTGGTTAGCGTTTTACCATCTACATGATATTCTTAATATAAGTACAAAATTTCACAACAATCGGTCGAGTACTTTCGGAGATTATCTGTCTAATAAAAATCCGGGACAACAGACGGACAGACGGACGGACAGACGGACAGACGGACGGACAGACGGACAGACGGACAGACGGACGGACAGACGGATAGACGGACAGACGGACGGACAGACGGACAGACGGACAGACGGACAGACAGACGGAAATGGGAGACCTATTTCTTCGTCTTCTAGGGGTCATGAAAGATCGAAAAAACGTAAAAGTAGAGAGTCGGCCGACGGACTCGATTACAATACTTCCTTTGCTTACGCTCGGGAAGTAAAAAGTAAAATTCGCAGAATCAAATTGCATAATTTTTCGAAAAAGCTGGAATACACTCCAGGGCCGAGGGAAATTGCCTTTGAGCAATTTTTTAATCTAAACTTAGAATTAAATCCGAGTATAGTCTGTGTAGAACCTTAGTTTTTTTTTTTTAATTCGTTGCTCTTTTTAATGGTAAATGAAAATTAAGTATATTCATTTCCAGAGATAGTTAATTTCCTTGTTCTTCAACTAATAATAGATAAAATGAAACTCCAATGAAATTTATTAGAACTTTAAACATAATTCTCTACTGTTAATCTCTAACTTCAATGCATTTTTGACTTTCTGTTTAAGTTCACACCAGGGGCGGCTGGTCAGGGGCGGCAGGGTCGGCCACGCCGTACCAGTCATTTTAAAATACTTAGTAAGCGTTGAAATTAGAAAATAAAAAAAGAAATAAAGTTTGAATGTACGTTAGGATAGACCATATATATTAAAAATATATTTTATTATATTGTAGGTACAAAATAAAGCATTTGTTGCTAATTTTAAATGCTGATAAACACGCTTTGCCGGCGAGATTTCGGCAAGCCGTACCCAGGAATGCATTATGCTCGATGTTTCGACTTCGTAGCAGCTTACGGTTTCATCGTTCTCTTTGTCTAGTACACTGTAGTAGACAAAGACCTGGCGGAACGTATGTTGTGCCAGGTCCGGCGAAATCCTCCTTCGCCGTACCCAGCAACGCGAATTTAGTTTTTAAAACGCTTAATATTTAAGATAGCTAACCAAATTACAAAACAATAACGGCTTCGATGTTCTTCAGTGCATACTATTTTTTTTTAATAATAATTGTCGATTTAATACATTTTTCTGTGTATGAATAATAAACGAAAAAAATTACATTAAATTATCTAAAATTTTATTTTTCGTACATAACTTAGCTACAACATAAATGCGCTTTTTCTGTATTTTTAGCATCTAAGCGTTTTCAGATATTTCAGAAACGAATTTAAAGTTTTAAATCATTTTAATTTTTCAATTATTCAATTAATTTATTTGACAATTTGTCATATACATTAAAAAAAATAAATGTAAATGAAGATAGTTAACAGTTGGTACTTTTATTATTACTTTTTTTATATTTTTTAACTGCATGTCATTATTTAATTATTATTATTTAATTGTGGATGTCCGGGGTCGGCAAGCCGTATGTATAGCCGCCGGTCGACGGGGAACTCAGTAAAAATAATGTTTGGGTGGTTCTCAATTAATGATAAAGCAGAACAAGTAGAATTAAGGATTAATAGTATTTGGAATCAAACTGACATTGTCAATTTCCTATAAAAAATTATTTTAACAGGTCGAAACATTTGAGATGTTTTGTACATCCTGGCACGTAAAATGTCAGTGGTTAATGAGTAGTAGCCATACATTACAAAAATATATAACACCAAGGTGTAGACTCAAAATATTTGGCCGACCCGAAATTTTGACCCACCAGCCGCCACTGGTTCACACTGTACTAAGGTTGCCAAAGATTTGATATCGGCACTGCAACTGTGTAGACTTATTTATAATGATTTGTTCCTTGTAATCAATAACTTATGTTTGAATGTTTCAGAGTGGTTCGTGAACAGTATTGGTGTTGTGGAAAATGGACTCCTTTCGAGAGAGCGCTTTTAGCAGCAATTGGTGTTTTGGCAGTTATTATAATCATTCTAATAACAGTTGTTGCCGTAATGGCTACAAAAACTGGTGACAAAAATGGTGCCAAAAGTTTATTTTTTCCGTACTTTAATTAAAGTAATTAGTAACAAAGTGTTTTGTAAGTAAAGTGCCAATGAGTTTGCGCGTTGTCTGGGTTGTGCAACCAAAACATAAAGAAATATTTTTTACTCAAATACGTAGTTATACATGAAAGATTAAAGATTAAAGAATTTGTTTAACGAAATGGATAATAATAATCTACGGTCCAGTTACTATCCTTAGATGAATGAAATACTTATATCATATCTGTTATGTAGTTTAGTCTTCCAGCATTGTAATTTTCAAGTAGGTAACTTGTATGAAGGAAAGTGGTGCTTTGTAAAAAAAAAAACAGAATCTGTGATTCAGATTACTGCAATACATTAATACCGTAATTTAGATAATGTTTACAAACAGTTACGAATTATCTAGTAAGTATATAATTACACATACTAAATATATTTGAAAAAATAAATAGGCGTTGAAAGAATGTTGAAATATTTACACGAATATAGTGTTGAAATTTTTTTACAATTACTACTGATGGATAGTGATAAAAACGACGTATTTATGAATAACAGAAAATTGTTCATAAATGGGTAAGTCTCATGAATGTGGATAAACAAATTTCTTATCTATTGTAATTTAGTATACGAAAAGTATACTATACTTAACTAATAATAAAACTTTTTCCTTGTTGGACATCTTTAGATATCGCGTTACCATATAAATAATGTAAACAGTATTATATTGTAATTTACACAAGTATTTGTATATGTTAATGAAATTTTAATAAAACGGTGTTAATAAATTTTTTATACTCTAACCCTACTTTCTAAGTAATAATGCAATAATCATTCGGAACTCCTGTGTGCATGTAGTTGAATAAAGAAAAAACGGCGGGATTATATTTAAAAATGTTCCTCAAAAATTTACATATTTACGACGTTTTTAAGTTATAATTAAATTAAAAGTTTCATTCAAGATTTTAGAGGTAGAACTAGTTTTAAATATTAAAATAGTCAAGTGTTGTAAAAAAAATTTAAGTATGTCGACCCATTCTGCAGAGACGGCTCAATTTACTGCAATAATATTATATAACCGATTAAACAATTGCTACGATTAACAACACTACAATTAAAATGAAAATTACCGGGAGTTGAGAATGGTGCCCAGATGTGTACTGGTTTCAAGATTATACTGTTATCTTATCATTACCTCTGTCATAAAAAATGTCAAATGTTGCTAAATGAAAATTCCTGTTATAAATCCTAGAAGTTGCATAATTTAAGGTGGATCTGAGTTTAAGACAAAAATAAAAGTCTGTAGCTGCCATAACTGGATTGAAAATAATTTTCATCACACTACATTAGATATACAACGTTGCTAAAAGTATGGAAGCAGTTGAATACCTCTAGAACGGTCAGTTGGATCTTTTTGAAATTGAGCTATATGTAAAAATATTCAAGCTCTATTTTATGCAATTTTTTTAAACTCTAAAGTTCATCAGTTTTCAAAATGTAAGGCTAACATTATTATTTTAAATAACACCACTAGTTAAATCGTCAATTTTTAAATAGAAGATTTTTTTCTGAATTCAGAACTGTAACACATGCATATACTTTTTTAACTGAAACGGCAAATAAAATGATAAATTATTTATATGAGCACACTTTAAAATAGAAAATTGTAGTTAGCTTTGAAAATACTGTCATCGACTTGTCAGTGTGAACGAATAGAAATCTTGATGATGATATGCTATGGCGATAGACGTCGAAGCAATACCAAAGTAGCAGCACTTTAAAGAAAACCATCCCAATCGAGAACAAGTCTCTAAGTTGACGGTTTCAAAAACATTGCGCAGAAGAAAATACGTATGACGAGAACTCTTTTTAATATCATGTTAGATATCAACTATGAAAACCCTAGTTTACCTGTAGTTCTGGTTCCAACAAGATGGAGCACCACCTCACTTCGGACGTCAGGTACGTCATTACTTGAATTAAACTGTTCCTAGAAGGTGGATAGGACGAAGAGGAGTAGTTGAGTGGCCAGCTAGGTCACCCGATTTAACCACACTTGACTTCTTTCTGAAGGATTATGTAAAAACTGAGTTTATGTTGATAGCCCACAAAGCATCGAAAAACTCCAAGAAAGAATATTAAATATATTGATACACCTCCTAATATTCTAACAAATTCGTTTGAAAAGTTTGTGCAACGTTTTTACTATTGCCAGGAAGTAAAGAGAGAACATTTCGAATATTTGTTGTAAAATTATTGTTTTTTTTAATGTTAATTTGATCTATTGTCAGTAATATATTATTTTTTTTTAGTTTTTTCAGAGGTTTCATAACAATGTATTCACTATTTACGGTCATTAAACCAGAGTTGTGTTATTTCTAGAATATTTTGTGAATTATTTGGAAACAGCATTTAAATCAATCTGTTACGCTGGCATCTTTATTTCAGTTTATGTACCCTCAGTTCTAAAATTTTTACAATGATACGCACAAGTACAATTTTTGAATAAAGGAATAAAGTCCTACCCCAGGACTATGACAAAGGTATTATCAAAGCTAGCTACGATTATCTGATTTTCGGCATTTTTATTTTTTGACAATTTATTTTACCATGTTGGCAAAAAATAAAATAATGCATGCGTTACATATCTGAATTTAAACAAAAATGCAGTATTTAAAAACGGGACATCCGACTACTAGTGCTATTTAAAAAAAATTAACTTAGTCCTGCATCTTAAAAACAAATGAAGTATAAAATTTTAAAAAATTGCGGAAAATAGAATTCTCGCGATATTCAACTGCTTCCATATTTTTTAGTGACTTTGTATATAGTAACCACTCTTCGGCATAACGGAAGTGGTGCTCATTGCCGTTTGATTACCAACGCTATTGCAGTTGTAGCCTATTTGTCTGATTGATTCCCCATCACTTCGGCTATGCCTAACTCTGATAATAACATTACTACTTTCGAGATTTTCATATATTTATTTACACTAAAAAACTAAAAATGTCTTTAATGAATTTAATTATACAATAAAAATGTTAAAAATAGTAAAACAATAACTTTAAGACTAGAAACAGTAGGTATTTAATGCCGAACTATATTAAAATATAAGAAATGAGCCGAATCTAGTACAAATTAAGAAAAATTGGAACAGCAGGGATACAATGTAAGTCCTCTATTAGACTAAGTATAACCTACTATTTTTATAAAAGTGAAAATTTATTCAACACTCTTTTTATAAAATTTGTAAATATAATTTACTAGAAATTACTTTCTTTCATGAGAATGTAGTCTTCGATAACAACAAATGTAAGTTTTCAGTGCAATAGTTCCTCACTTTCTTTTGTTAAATTCTAACCTCCTACGCAATTATTTAGTTTCGTTTGAGAACATAATTTTGGCCGCAATTTATCTTTACAATTGCCAGCACCACATTCTGTCCTCTACGTCTCCATAAAATGTCTGCAATTTAGGTGACGGACGAGGTTCCTGAATATTCCACAACGTAGGCACGGGTAAGTAATAACTCTGAAAACGAGGTCTTGGAAATAAAAAAAACACTATTAAGGTACTGAAACCTCAGTTTATTTGGAGCAGTCTCTTAAGTATATAAACAAAGAAATGCGAGCTTTTAATATAAAAATGTGGTTTCCTCCAAAGCATCGGGAATCGAGAAGGAGTCCGGTTCTGGTCAAAGTTGCGAATTTGTTACTTTTACTTCAAGGTCATAAGCTAGGATCCAATTGGCGAATGACTAGTTCCATGTTTTCCAGTGTAAGCGGAATTTTTAGTGCAAGTCCTTAAGAGATATGTGTCTTAATCCAATGTCGGCGACAAACCAATCACTTTTAATAATTAACTCCCACTTAAGACACATATCTCAGATGCAGAGGGTGCACTTTGAGGGCAGTTTAGTCGGGTTGGTCAGAGTCCGATAGAATCAGTGTAAAATAGTGGTGGGCGTGAAGGCCCAGCTGACAGGGCCGGACTGGGGTTGAGTGTTAAGAGCAAAGGGTTGGGTGTTAAAATAATAATAATAATAATAATAATAATAATAATATTTATTGATTCCAACAGGATACACCCACTTACCGGAATCAAGTAAACACAACAGTTACATTGTACTAAGTACATAAAAGAATTAGAAGAATTAAATAACATAACATTGATTGTAATAATGATAACAACTACTTAAATTATACCATAAATTAATTAACTAAATGACTTAAATTAATAACTAATAATATATAATGCAATAACTACGACTACATCTGGATGCTGTATTTGAATGAACTGAATACACGCAAATCGTTTAAAGTTCTACACTACTACAAGTCTTTCATACATGAACAAACATAATTTACAGAATCAAAAAATATATCACAACTGCTAGCAATATCATTGAAAAGAGAGCACATTAAGGCAACAGGAGATCTAGCTAGTGCGTTGGTACGAGAAGCAGAAATGTAAAATAACACATGTTGGCGAACTGCAGAAGAACGAGGCATTAAAAAATTTATTTTGCCAAGAACTAAAGGGCAGTCTAATTTATTATTGAGTAGGTTGTACAAAAATCTTATTGTTAAAATATTGCGACGTGTATAAAGAGATAAAATATTAAACCTATCTAGCAGAGTAGAGTGATTGAAACCCTGAGGAGGATATACAGCATCTTGTTTAAAAGCCAACCATTTAAGAAATTTTCTTTGAACGGCCTCTAGACTACTACGATGAACTGCGTAAATTGGAGACCAGATAACAGCTCCATATTCCAGCCTCGAACGCAATAGGGAACAAAAAAGTAATTTCAAAGTGCTTTCGTTATGAAAGTCACTGCAGTTTCGGTAAATAAATCCATAAGTTTTATATGCCTTAGTGATAATCTCAGTAATATGTTTTACAAAAGTGAATCTATTATCAAATACAACACCCAAGTCCTTAAAGCTGTCTACGCGTTCCAAAACAGATCCATTTATGTTGTAATCAAAGTAAGTAGTCTGATTTCTTCGTGTGTATGAAACAACTTTGCATTTTGCGATGTTCAGGTTCAAGCGATTCTCCGTACATGCAAGATCTAGACACATTTGTAAAACAACACAATCTTGTATACCATTTATCTTAGTGAAAAGCTTAAAGTCATCCGCAAACATTAATTTCTGACAAGTAATATTATTAACTAGATCATTAATAAAAAGTAAGAATAGCAGAGGCCCCAAATTTGATCCTTGTGGTACACCCGACGTTGGAACAAAAGGCTTAGAAGTGAAATTTCTATACTTGACACAAAATTGTCTCTGACGCAAATATGAACAGAAAAGTTTAATTAAGGATTGAGAGAAGCCAAAGTGATTTAATTTTTCCATCAATATAAAATGATCTATTTGATCAAAAGCCTTTGTAAAATCGGTATATATCACATCGCATTGCCCTTTATTATCTATGACTTCTGATACATACTGAGAAAAAATGGCCAAATTCGTAATCGTCGATCTTTTCTGAGTAAAGCCATGTTGATGTATAGAAATTGACTGCTTAGTTTGATTATAAATATCAGAATATAAAGTTGTTTCAAATACTTTGGCGAAATTGCAGAGTAGAGAAATACCTCTGTAATTGGTAACATCACTTGGATTTCCTTTTTTTAGAATCGGACATATATACGCATGTTTCCATAAAGAAGGGAAAACTGAGTGCTTAAGTATAAGATTAAATAATACACTTAACGGATGCACTAGCGACCATGCACAGTCTTTAAGTATGAAAGAAGGAACGCCATCAATTCCCATTGTGAGGGAGTCCTTTGATCGTTTCAGAATTTCCAACACCTCCTGTGATGAGATTGGAGAAGCGATAATTTGTGCAGAAGATCTAATTTTAGAGGGTGGTTGTGTGTGGTCCCTAGGAGTAGAACAAATAAAGACACTGTTGAAATATTCGCCAAAAGCATTAACGATGTCTGAGGGGGTAGAGAGTTCGGTACCGTCATACACCATAAGACCAGGAATTCTGGTAGTCCCTTTTTTGGATTGAATAAAAGCCCAAAACTTTTTCGGGTCTGCAGAAATAGACTTCTCAGTGTTTGATATGTACCTTGTGTACGCTTCCTCTATAAGATATTTAGATCTTGATCGATGGAGCTTAAACAACTCCTCATACTGGATCGTTCTGTATTTTTTGTAATTTTTATAGGCTAAAGTTTTTTGTCGAACGCAACGTATTATTTCACTCGTGAACCACGGAGGATAGTGTTCTCTATGCTTAGAAGAAGAGTATTTTGGTATAGCTAAATTAAACACTTCGTAAAGCTTGTTATAAAAATGAAAACAAGCTTTTTCAACGTCGTCTATATTCTGTAGAGGAGTCCAATCGATGGACGAAAGACTTTCATAAAGTAAAGGGTAGTTGGCTCGTTTAAAATTATATCCATTGTTACAATTCATCATGTTGAAACGAGGGTGTGCCTTGAGTGAAGATATTAGAACAATTAATGCAGACCGGCGGATGGTGTGGATCATCCTTGACTAAATAATATTTGGCTCTATCGACAACACAATAAAAGTTAGAAAAAATTAGATCTAGACAACGACCATTGGAATTTTCAATATGATTGTATTGTTGCAATGAATGTAATTCTTTAAAAAAATTTAATATTGAACAAAATTTATCGTTTAAATTGGAGGAGAAGCCCGGAGCATTGAAATCGCCTATAATCAACGTTTGGTAATTTTCCATTAGTATTTCAAGAGACGTAAAAGCATCGAAGAATAATTCATAATTCTGAGAAGAAGTGTTAGGTGGAATATATAAGACGAAAACTGGTAATTTACGGTTGTTACGATTAGTAATTTTGACACCAACAATATCTATGCAAGGAACAACGTCATTGATGCTCGATAGATCCAATTCAGTGGCAGTGATAGAGTTCCTCACAGCAAGAAGCACCCCACCACCTCTTGCTACCCCTAGAGATTCTAAGGCGCGGTCTTTTCGATAAATAGTAAATATATCTGTGGATAATTCACTGTTCAGGATATCATTGGTTAACCATGATTCGCTTATAGCTACAAGATCAAATTCACACTGTGTAATTGTATTGTAAAAGTTAGCAACTTTAGACCGCAAACCCCTTACATTTTGGTAAAGGATGTTTAAAGACTTGCAAGTGGGTGTTGGTGTTAGTTTAAAGACTTGACTATTTTTGGAATGCCATTAACATGTCGAATTCTCAAGTTGGTTTCACCATTGTTCAACCTAATAATCATGTCGTTTTTGACTTGCTTATAATAGTCAATTTGTCGTGGGGTTTTGTCAAAAGAAATCGATACCTTTTTGTGCTCAGGTGAATTCCGTAAAGTCTTGGCATTCTTTATAAAACTTAGAACTTCCAGGTCATTACGTAGAATGATTTTTATAGGTCTGGCCTTAGTATCGGATCGTCGACCCAATCGTTGAATTTTAATATTATCGTCATCAAAGCTGGGGTTAATACATTTTAAAATATCCTTTACTGACGATTGATCACGCTCAGACGAATGAACTTGGTCGAGCTCGACTTGTTGTTCGTCAACACCGAACATAATCAAATTTTGCTTCCTATTTTGACGCTCCGTTACTTCCGTAACAATATCTTCAAAGCGATCTGACTGTTTGTTGATAGATATTTGTAAATCGTTCAATTTAGCTTCAAAATCAGCTCTTAAGTTGGTGATAGAAGTGGCGATCTCATTTTGAAGCGCGGCAATTGTAGATTTTAGATCTTTAAATTGTGATATATTGTTGTTACAATTGCTGCAGACAACTTTGACAGCTTTGGATTTTGATCTTGTCCATTTCACGTCGTTTTCGGATAAACCGATACATTTTAAGTGTAGAGGTTTCTGACATGCATCGCATGGTAAGGATGATGAGTTAGATACATCTAAGCTACAATTAGGACAAATAAGCATAATGATAAGCAAGACAGGGACACAGAGCTTCACACCCAGGGGCCTATCAGGGTGATTATCTATAAACGTACAGGAAGGCCACGGTTCAGGTGACAAAGAGGTGTGGGTGTGGAAAAAGATTAGCAAAAACAGCAAAAACCCTGTCAGCTGATTTTTACAATTCAATAGCAGTTACAATGTAAATTAATGTTTTATACGACAAGACAATAATACGTTTATGAAACTTTACCATGTGTAGAATGAAGAGACACGCTATCAGATGTGCCAAATTCAATAATTAACATCGATTATACTCGCAGTTAAAATCACAAAATACGCACAACGAAACACTCGCTACATTCAGCTCGAAAATAATCCGAGTATAATATATAGTATAATAGCTCGAAAATGTTGATAAGAGAAAGTGGCAGGTTCAGGTGAGCCTGAAGCATCAAGACTAGTGTGAACGCGTAAAATCTCCGGCAGATATGATATGTTCCTGAGCCTTAGGGCGTACTCGGGTGCGCCTGTAAGGACAAAATATAAAGACATGCGTTTTCGTAATATAATACGCTTGAATGAAAAGTGGCGTGGTGTGGGTAAATAAAGTATAATAAATTAAAGGCACGCTAAAATTAAAATTGCCTTCAATTTATTAATTATTACTCTAAGTAGGGAAGTTTATCGGATAGGAATATTTTGGAAACAACTCTAGGTAAATTGCCCAAATTGTTGGCTCATTTTCTCCCACTTTGTTGCTTTTTTGACATTTTGTTGTTGTTTTGTTTTGCTGTCAGTTTTTGTTGTCTTTTTTGTTTCGTTTTGGACCCCTTGGTTGCCTGGTCTGCCTGCCTGATGTTCCTCCTCTGCCTGCTGTTTGCCTGCTTGCGGGCCGGGTCTGCCTGGTCTGCCTGTCTGCCTGCCTGCCTGCCTGCCTACCTGCCTGGTCTGCCGCTTCCTTTGCTCGCCCGAATAGCCAGAACAGCTAGAATCGACAAAGCAGACAGCTGGCCAGCGGGCAAGGCAGACCCGCCAGACCAGCCAGACACACTAGGCAGCCGGCCAGGAAGACCAGGCAAACCGTCTGGTTTACCAGCCAAACAGGCAAAGCAGCCAGAACATGCAGAGCAGCTAGACCAGAGGGTAGAGCAGCCAAACTAGATAGATATGTGCCCTGTGTCCTGTGCCCTATGATCAAAATGCTTCGTAAACCACTGAACTTGGTTTCACTTTATGTTTGCTTTCTTATATTCGAATAAAAATGATGTAAACACTTTCACTTTCAATTGAAGGTAAAACCGACTTTTTGCTCGTTATAAACCCGACTTTTTGCTGATGATAGTTCATTCATGCATTCATTCATCGTTACATTAATTCGTTGGAAAAACCGAACCAGTCAAGCAGCCCGTATAGAGTATGTGGTCAAGTGCTCGCCTGGTAGGTGAGAAGACGTGGGTTCGATTCCCACGGCGGGACTGAGGATTTTTCTTCGCTTATCCATTCATTGTTAAATTAATTCGATGTAGTAATCTAACAAGTCATGCAGCCCGTATAGAGTATGTGGTCGAGGTGCGCTCACCTGGTAGATGGGGAAGACGTGGGTTCCGACTCCCACTGCGAGACTGGAGGGTTTTACCTTCGCTTACAAGCGATACTACGAAACCACGATACTACTAATATAAACAAGGGACAAGGGACAAGGGACAAGGGACAAGGGACAAGGGACAAGGGACAAGGGACAAGGGACAAGGGACAAGGGACAAGGGACAAGGGACAAGGGACAAGGGACAAGGGACAAGGGACAAGGGACAAGGGACAAGGGACAAGGGACAAGGGACAAGGGACAAGGGACAAGGGACAAGGGACAAGGGACAAGGGACAAGGGACAAGGGACAAGGGACAAGGGACAAGGGACAAGGGACAAGGGACAAGGGACAAGGGACAAGGGACAAGGGACAAGGGACAAGGGACAAGGGACAAGGGACAAGGGACAAGGGACAAGGGACAAGGGACAAGGGACAAGGGACAAGGGACAAGGGACAAGGGACAAGGGACAAGGGACAAGGGACAAGGGACAAGGGACAAGGGACAAGGGACAAGGGACAAGGGACAAGGGACAAGGGACAAGGGACAAGGGACAAGGGACAAGGGACAAGGGACAAGGGACAAGGGACAAGGGACAAGGGACAAGGGACAAGGGACAAGGGACAAGGGACAAGGGACAAGGGACAAGGGACAAGGGACAAGGGACAAGGGACAAGGGACAAGGGACAAGGGACAAGGGACAAGGGACAAGGGACAAGGGACAAGGGACAAGGGACAAGGGACAAGGGACAAGGGACAAGGGACAAGGGACAAGGGACAAGGGACAAGGGACAAGGGACAAGGGACAAGGGACAAGGGACAAGGGACAAGGGACAAGGGACAAGGGACAAGGGACAAGGGACAAGGGACAAGGGACAAGGGACAAGGGACAAGGGACAAGGGACAAGGGACAAGGGACAAGGGACACCCGAGGTCCGAGTGGTTTTTTTCATAGGCAGAAGCGAAAGGACAAAGGACCCCTTTCATAGGCAGAAGCGAGTTTTATTTTTTCAAATTTTTTTATTTTTTTATATTTTTTTTTAAATTTTTTCAATGCTTTTTAGCAACTAGGCTTATGAGGTAACCTTCAGGCCTCTGGGATGCTCGGGCATGCAAATGGTCAAATGAGCGCTGCGGAAACAGGAGATAAAATAAAACAGGGGAAAATTAATAATAAATCGAGTTTTTATTCCCTGCCACCAGTTACACAGCTAAAATAATCTACGGCTACTAAATTTAAGAAAAACAAATTACAATTCGGTTAACGACAAAAGACAAAAAGAATAAAACGTTGAGCACGGTCGTTTCCTCCAGGATGGCGACTTCCTTCAGGACGGGCTCCTCCTGGACCTGGAGGCGGCGACCTTGGAACAAAATCGCGCTGGGACAGTACGGCGAGCCGGGAGGGGCTAGCTGTGACGAAAAACGACGCGTGTTCAACGGTTTCTCAGTTTCTCCACATCTCCAACATTTGATAGTGGTTGCGGTCTTGGAGGTGGCACCTGTGGACAGCCGCACGGTTGCGTGGAACTCTCATCCCAGGGGTACCAGAGAGCTCGGTCGCTTCGGTTCCATTCCAACGCCTTATCCGTGAGCATTTCCGGCAGCACGCTGAGCATCTTGTCCGGCGGAAAAATGCTCCAGAAGCGCCCTGGGTCGGTCTCTCCATTGAAAAGGATATGGCTTTTGCGTACCAGGTCCAGGTCCAGTCCATCCCAACGGGTGTCCCGCGGGTGTGCATAGCACGACTGGACCGACTGGCGACTCAGACGGGGCAGTGTCGGTACCGGTGTTGGGGTGGCACAAGTTGTGTCGGGGAAAGACGGGGCGGTTCCCTGTACGTCCACGTACTTGCCTCGTCGAATCGGCTTCCGGGGTCTCAGCAGACGCGGGAGGAATAAGTTCCAACGTGGTGACGGGTCATCACACTTGAAATTGGGAACTACACCCGTAGCGCTGGTGGGAACGGTGCTATCAAGCTAGCTCCCAGGACTCAATTCATCATCACGTAAGTTACTATAAATAACAGATAAAATAATTTACACGGAACACATCTAACCTAACGTTTCTGTTGCTGCAGGTATGGGTACGACTACAGAGAACAAGTGCGGTCTCTAATAATCCATTCACCCGGCTCCTCCACCAATTTTGTTATCAACAGAAATGGAAGTGCTTAAAATTAATATTAATTAAAATGTGACTAAAATAATTATGACTAAAGTTAGTAAGACTAGACAATACTTATATATATAGTTAAGGCAATAAAATAATATACAAATAAAATGTTCAAGACTAGAATAACCAAATATATGTATAATATATGTATTAATATAATAATACTTAATGCAAATGTATGTCAGAGATTCTCTTTAATAAATGTATTAGACACCCAGACAGTTTTATTATCTTTTCATTCTCACATCCGTCATAAGCATCTGTAGTATACAGGTATATCATGCCGCAGGATCCTTTGTCCTGCTAGCCCCACCTAGGAAGATTGCTGTCAGGCTGAGAAATTGAGGTAAAGTAAGATATAGATAAAAAATATTACTGAATAAGGTAAGCAATATGGAATAGCTTAAGAAAATAGTAATTAAAATGTAGATTAAAAATGTATATGTAGTTTTATTACCTGCTTATGCACCTATTCCTCTAAGCAAATATAAATTTTTATTAGACACGTAATTTCCGAAACTACCGGTTGTTATCAAATTTCCTAGATAGTTATATTAGGAACATCATGCAGATGGTGAATATATACTTATATAAATATGATATAGGTAATAAGTGGAATTATAAAAATTGTTCGTGTTTTCTGTTTGTAGTTTATTGCACAAAAATTTACGTTACGTATTTCTAAGATATGGATAATAACATCTAATTTTTCAAATCTATCAAACGTGCAGAGAACGAAATTTTTGTCGGAACTTATAATGAATGACAATTAAAGAGCGGATTTATATTTATATAGATTTAAAAAATTAGTTGTTGTTTGAAGCTTTTTTGGAAATTATACCAAAACTGAAAGATATGATAATTAGTTGGGCTAATCAAGAACTGTAATTTTCTGGATGCTTGTGAGTCTTTAGAAATATTTAACAATGAGTATAGTGTCTATTTCTAAGCTCATTCTAGAAACAATTTATTTTTATACGATGTAGGTGTTCTGAATTTTAAAAGTTGATGAATAAAAAAGTTGCGAAAGCGTGAAATCTTAACCGAAACATCCTACACATATTTTTTATTAAATATTTCATCCACAAAAAGTGTCTACATTTCAGATTTGCATTTCAATTACATCTGAAACAAGATATTTTAATAAAACAGTGTTTCACACTCCGTCTCCACCCACCCCTCCATCTTAATAAAGTGTCCCCGAACAAGCCAAGGGTGGTCCCCATAATCATCATCCGGAATCCCGGAGTGCATCTAGGATAAAGAAACAAATATAGAATCACATTTAAAAGCTTTCGTTGGGTTTTATCCCGCCGTCATCCCGACACTCTAAACTGCTTTTCCTAAAGTTTTGATCGTCCGAAAACCCGTATCGATTACGGCGTCTGGACCGTTACAAAATCTCGATATTTTATTCCTTGTGTGTGGCGACGGCGTTTCTCGGCACTGCCACCACCGAGTCTTTGGTCCAGACTTTTCATCTGTAGGTTTTCCGTCGCGCTGAACGGTCGCATTATTGCCCATTCGGACCAAACAAACAAGCCCAAACAGGGTATTAGTGATTTTGAGGGAAAGTAGTGTCCCATCTTTGGGTGGAGGCTACAAACTCTGGTTGGTGCTTTTGCTGGGTAAATGTTTGTTGTTGTCTGTTGTTTTGATGTTGAAATGGGTTGAATAAAAGAGACAATTCAGAAATGGACGTTGAATTGTCACACGAATGTGTTTTAACGTGTTTTTTTCAGTTGTTTTCGGTCGAGGGTTGTACAGTACATGGCCGTTTGTTGCAGATGGCGTTGTTTGTTATTACCTCCTAAAGTTTACGTCCTTGCGATCTACGCAGTCACCTTTTTGACATTTACCAACAGAAATACAACATTTTTGTAATTTTATTAATAACATAGTTGTAGAGATTTTTAAATGACAGTTACAAAAGTCTAAGGCATTTACATACATAATTTTGAAAAATATTTGGTGTATATATTTAAAAATAAATTCAGGGTCAATGTTACTATGTTTACTACGTAGTACTACACATTTAAATATTTGTAATTTGCTTTTTTTTATTCTAATGTTCATGTTATCTGCATTTTGAAGTAAAAAAGCGTTAAATATTTTTCACCAAAACCGAAATACATGAAAAAATCGGTACTCAGAATTTCAATTTTTCGCTTTTGACATCAGTTATTATTAACTATAATGTAATTATTTATTTATTTATTTAGAATAAATAAAACATAATAAACGATCAATTAATAATACGAATTGGATCAAAAGTAAGAAAACTGAAGCAGTCATTTGATAGATTGTTATTTCTTGTAATTAGTTTTATTAGATTCGAACTTGATGACACAGTTATAAAATCTCAAGAAAGTAACAAATGCAATCTTTATTGTACACATGGTGGAGCTAATGTAGTTTCTCCACTATTTTTGTTTGAAACAACCCTCAATCTTGTTTACTGGTCATAAATGTCTTTGCCAAGGGCAAACTCGTAAACATGTCTTGAGTGCCTTGAATATTGCAATGTAATGTAATGATGTATTGATCCAGTGTGAACATTCTATATAAAACCATGCATTAAAATGAACAAAAATAGGTATATTTTTATTAGTCTAGTCTGGACTGTGCAATAATTATTTATTAGTATGTAGTAAATATATTGTGTGCTGTTGATAATATTTGGGGCAAAATTTCTACTAATAAAGAACATACGTAATAAAAGATTATTAAAAAATATATCTCCGTTTTTTTAACATTGCAAGGAAGAAATGCAGATTCAAATACGTGTACATAATTAAAGTCAAGTTAGAAAGTCCGCATTTGTGGGGGGGGGGGGACATATATGAAGTAGAAACTACTGAATACATTACCAATAATATTGCATTGTCCATTATCACCACATATGTCGGTTGTAACTTGTTCAAAGCAGGAATAATTTGATTCACTAACAAAAACGTAAAATGTACAAAAAATCCAATGTATAATTAATAATTACAATAACTTAACAAAAACAGTCATGTCATTGATTTAATTGAGGATTGCATCAACAAATTAATTAAAAAGTAAGGATTGGTCCAAAGTTATTTAGGCAGAAGAACTTCCATTGTCCCTTAACTAAAAAATTAAAAAATTAAATTTTGTGAATTTTATTTTTTTAAGACAAATCATGTAAGTTAAAATAAAATGTGTATGAACTATTAAAGTGCACGTAAAGAAACATGCTATATGTCTGTTTCAAACGAATTTTCCCATAACAAAATTTTGTGATTACGTCATCAACATTTTAGTCATCGTTCTTGATCTGGTCAATAAAATAGATTACTTCATTCGTTATATTTTTTAGTCATCCTGTATTAGTAATTCTACATTGATAAACCACAAGCATATTTTAGGTAAGATTTATCGGCAAAATTTTGAGATAACGTCATAAATTTTTAGGAGGGTATTATTTCACTTTTCTGCAGTTTCAAAGCTGAATTGCAAATTGTGATACAATGTTTATTCTTTTTCCAAAAATTTGGATATGTAGGGTAAAAACTCCGATTTGTTAATGTAAATTTTGGAGATGTGACACAATCTCGTGGTTGGGGGGATGATTACCTAAATTTTTGTTCGTTTTCCACCTATACGATATTCCTAAAATACGCATAAAATTTGACAGCAATCGGTCCAGTAGTTTCGGAAATTATCTCTAATAAAAAATGACACGGAGAACAGACAGACACACAGATAGACAGACCGAAACTGGACATCGATTTTTTTCGTATTCTAATGTACCTTAAATCATTCGCTTAAAAATGTTACACTTTATTTGTGTTAAATTTGCAAGTAATCATTTTAATTACATTAGGTATATTTATATTAGGCAGGCAGGTATAACATACATCAAACAAGAAAAATGCTAAATATTGTTACTGAAAAAAAAAAAAAATAATCAATAGCCTCTTTTAACTTTTGGTGTCGAGCTATAATACAATTTATTTCTCATTTCTTCATTCCTCTTTACAATTTGGGTGATTACGTTAGTCCATTCTCTTCTCGGTCCCCCTTGTCTTCGTTTCCCGACTCATCTTGATTCCCAAATTTTCTTCACTCATCTGCTTGCATGGAGTCTATTTAGATGTCCAAACCACCGTAATTGAGACTGAATATGTTCTCCACCTATAGTTCGTCCCTTATTTTCTCACTTTAGTAAGCTTTTACCTCCAACTTTTCATAAATATATCTTATATCTGCTGCTTGGATTATACTTTTCAGGCGGTCATTTAGTATCCAAGTTTCGCTCCCATAGAGTAATGTTGGTACATATATTGCTTACATTACTTCCTCTTTCATCAAACTGTGCCTTTAGGTATTTGTATACTGATACTTGTTTAATTTATGTGTTTTCCATTCTGTTATTTATCTTTTTCTCTTCTTTTCCCACTGCCATAACTTTGGTTTTGACCGTGGGAAAACTTTAGTTTCAGTCTTCCACCAGTCTTTCATACCACTTATTTAACGCCTGTTGAAGTTTTTCTTCTGATTCCTCTATCAGTATAATGTCGTCGACAAAAATGGAACTACTAATTTTTTGTGGTGCCATGTTCCTGGATGACTTGTCCGGACTGCTCTATGCTTCGTTGTTTTGTACTGTTTTTATGTCTTCATTTCCTTCCAATAGATTCATGAAATGTTCTTCCCATCTACTCAAAATCTCTCTATGGTTTGTTAGTATATTTCTCTGTTTATCTTTCAATTGACCTTTCTGCTTCTCTTTCCTTGCGTCATTTTCTTCAGTGTAGCAGAAAATAGTTTTTGATTAGTTCTCCATTTTTTCCCCGAATTCAGTCCACTCTTTCTATTTTGGCTCTTCACTATGTCCTTGGCTTTTTTCCTTAGTTCTTGTATTCTTGATAAGTCTCATCGTTCTTAAACCTTTGGCATGTTTTCCATGCTGCCTTCTTTTTTCTCACTGCTTCTTGCACTTTTGTGTTCCACCAATGTGTCTTTTTCTTGTTGTCCCCAGTAATTATTATTCCACTTCCTTTTTCTGCAGCGTGAGGTAAGATTTTTTGTAGCGCTGCCACATTTCTTCTATTGTATATTCTGTGTTATTTTCTTCTAGTTCGTTTTCTATCAATGTGGGTACCAATCTTTGTATAACTCCATTAGCTTGCAGTTATAATTGATTTTCTTTTCTTTTTCTTCATTTTGTTGTAATTTACGTTGTCTTCAGGTCTTAATGTTGCAGTAACCAAGAAATTATCTCTTGAGAGTTCTACATTTCTGTCCACTTTTATATCTTTTATTAGTTTTCTATGTTGCCTTATCTTTAGGTTCGAAGAACGAATTTGCTATTATCAAGTTATTGTTTATAACAAATTCTATAATGCTAGTGTTGTTTCCGTTCCGTGTTGGTTCACCGTGTTTTTCCATTGTGCCTTCTTCTAACAATTCTAGTTCTTTTTCATTTAGTGTCTTAATGTTCCATGTATCAATTTTCATATTTTACTCTAATTCTTACCCTTAATACCTCTTTCCATATTTTTTGCCAAGTTCGTCATCAGTGTTTCATTGTTGTTTATTTTATTGTTAATCAATGGTTTTCGTCCTTCGGAACTAATTTTTCTATTTTTGCGTCCCACAACCAGATTTTTCCGTTTATCATCAATTTCTGATATCCTCCTTTTATAATGTTTCCTCGTTTTCTTTCGTTTTTTGCCGTTGTTCTGAGTCTTGGTTGCATTTTTCTCTCTTCTTTGGTCATATCGTTCTAGATTCTTTTATCCTTCCTTTCCATTCTTATTAGTCTACTTTCCATTTGCTCAAGCGTATTGGCCAATCTTTCATTTTCTCTTTTTAAATGTTTTATTTCTTCCTTGTATTGTTCTTGGTCCTTCCTTAGGAATTTAACTTCCTTTAGGAGTTCATTTAGTACCCCACTTGTTTGGCTTATCTTCTCAGTATCTCCCATTCTTCCTTCGTTCCCTTTAGAGAGGTTTTTGCTGGTCTTTTACTCTTTTTGTAGTTTTTGATTTTGGCGTCGTTCCGCCTTTTCCATTTGCCTTCAGCTGGTAGTAATTCTTCTTTCTCTGTCTCTATAGAGGAAGCTTCCGACATCAGTTTTTCCTATCACATTTCCTGCCCTTTGTCTGGACTATATTTTTGGTTGCCTAAGGACAAGCGCAAAAAGTTCCTGGCAAATTTTCTTTGAAGACAGGTTCTTAAAATATAACTAATGAATTACTTTTAAAATTATAGTTAAGGAAAATATTGCAAGAAGCTCATTTTTACTAATTTTCATATATTTTTATTTCGCGAGGACCAACTAATGAATGACTACTTTAATGTTTTCTCGACGTTTCATAGCCCCTAGAGTACGAAAAAAATAGGTTTCGCATTTTCGCCTGTCTGTCGTCTCTGTCAATTTTTATTAAATAGGTCATTTCAGGATCTACTGGACCCATTATTGTCAAATTTTATATATGCTTTGAGAATATCGTCTATATGGTAAAATATTGATCAAAATTTGTTTGAACATCCCCACCACCAATTGGATGACGTCATCTCCAAAATTTACAATAGAAGCTTATTTAAACGTGATCGACTCTACACCAATCAGAAGTCGTTAAACGCATCCGTAAATGCGTAATTAACTTTAAGTTAACATATTGAATAAAGTAGCCCCAAATGTTATAAAATATAACATTTTACACTCGTGGTTTATGAATGAGTTTTTATCCTAGACATGCTAGACTTTGAAACTGCAAAAATACTTTGAGATCTTGCAAATAGTTTACACCCATTGTAGGCATTGCAAATCGTTAAACAAAATTTATCCGTTCATCCCCTCCAAAAAAATGTACGTCGTCATCTCAAAATTTTGCCGAATAAATCCCACCCAAAAATATGCAAAATACTATCAGTATACTCTTGGGTTCTTACGTATTTTTTAGAATTACTTATACAGGGTGACTCAAAATAAAGAATGAAAAAGAAAATTTTTTTATTGATCAAATCAACTCGTTCGTTGATGTTCACAACAATTTTAAAGATTATTGTGGAAATGCTTTTTGTTTGTTCATCTCCAAAAAATGCCCATTTTTAATCTCACACAAAAACTATTCCATAAACTTTTACTAAAGAACACACCCCGGTATTAATACGATATTTATGAATAAATTAACTATTTTAAATAGCGTCCCGCAATTTCGCTGAGTGCCTCTAATTATTAAAATTTATACAGCTTTATAATGCTAAGAATGGAATAATTATTAGGCATCCATTTTTAACTGTATTAGAAGTATAATTCTTGAAAATTTGGGCACTCTAAACTACCAAAGTAATAAGAAATGTAAATTTTCCATATTATACTTTTAAAACTTAACTTTGCTATTAGCTGGTGTTATTTAGATACTTATTTGAATTAATGAGTACTTAAATCACGAACGCGCTTTAGGAAACATATTTTAAATTTAAACATGTCGTTAATACAGTAACTACTTAGTATTCTCATTGCCAAAGCAACAGTACAGTAAGTGTTTTTCGTTTCTCTATTTGAGATCTGTCTGTAATTTGCAGCCACATTGAAAACAATCTCTGAAATGATCGTAACCCATTACTGAAAATCTCGCCTTATCGCAACCCATTTCAACTAACAAAATTTAACAGCAAAAGTGCTAACCATGGCCCAAACGGACACCACTTGAGAAAAAATGGCGCAATTCGTGACACACATCCAACCCACTTTGGTGGAGGCGGCACACCACCATTTGCCCCACCACCACAAAGACAGCCACCTGAAGGACCACCACCACCACAAGGACCACCACCACCACGAAATAATCGCGGACCACCATCACAAGGACTCCCACCTGCACCATAAAGAGCCGCACTACGTCAAGGAGTTTCCCGTACTGCCCCATCCTCACGTGGAGCAGTCGCCCCACCACGATCACCACAACGGCCACGATGGCCATGACGCCGACCATAAATCTAAGAGAGATTCTGGACACTACAAGGATTCCTATGGCGTAAGTCATACATTCCAGTTACACTTTGTCGATTCGCAAGGGATATATCGGGACTACCATGGGCATGCTATTAACAAGGATGGGGAAAAGGAGAAGCATAAGAAACACCATGAAGATAAGTCGCCCCATAGGAGTGTGGAGGAGACCAGCAGGCCGATTCCGCCGCAGTTTATAGATTTGCATGGGCATGACAACAAAAATGTGAGTATGTGTTTGTAACCCGAAAATGTGTATAACTTAGATGTTTTTCTGTTAATCTAAACAGATATTATTCTATGTGCGAGATGTGTAGATACGATATGGCGGTGTAAATCAGTGCAGAATTTTTAAACTTGGAACAAAAATATTAATTACATATATTTAACTTTTTTAGAAACGACACTAACACAAAAAAAACTTTGTCTACAATACGTTTGGGAAAAGTGTTTTCCATAGTTGCGTAACTGCAAATTGCTCATTATTTCGCAGCTTCCAGAATTTAGAATGAAGTTAGTTTTCTTTTTTTTTCAAAACAGAATCCTTGAAAAAAGTATTAACATTTTGAAAAAAAAATCGAGTGTTTTAAATATTCTAGTATATGAACAGAGAAATGATCGTTACACAGCTACAAGTGTATGGTTTATTTAATTAAGGTATATAAAATTGTGTATTGCAATCTTTCATTTCAGAATTAAACGCAAAATTTAACTAAATAAAAAACATTGGTCAAAAGCAAGAAATCATGAATTGAAAAAATATTATAATAAACACCTTTATTATTTAATTTTTCTAATTCGATGTTTTAGGATCACGTTAAAGCATCGTTTCCAGCTTAAAACCAAGCTTTAATGGACTTACCTTAGCGTTGTTTTGTGGGTTGGAATTTCCGACGTCATAATGTGGCATAATTCAATTTTAACAGATAATTGACATTTGTCATAGTATAAAAAATTTGTTCTACAGAAGTATATGAAAAGAAGTCTACACATATTAAAACAAAAAGGGATAAAATAGGCCCGCCCACCCGCCCTGTCTCAATTGTGATGATTTTTTTCTATTCGCCGTGAATCAAGCGGGGGGAGAGCTTAACTGCAAAATACTTATTTCTTTACAAGAACTTAACACATTAAACATGTTTTTGAGTATCGTGTTGTTCAAAGAATACTATGTATGTTAAGATAAAAAGGCAAAATATATACCCCACCCACCCACCCTATCTCAATTGTGATTTTTTTTTATTTTTAGAAAGCTGAAACAGGTTTAAAATGCTAAATTTTTGTAAGGAAATATGAATTTTGCAACTAGTTCTGCCAACGAATGAAAACTTCATTACTATTTAGGTCAGGGCAGGTGTTTGGCTTTATTTTTTCCTTAATAGTATTCTTTGAATAACACGATACTCAAAAACATGTTTTTTATTTCTCGTAGAGAAATAAGGATTTTGCAGTTAAGCTCCGCCCTCTTGGTTCACGACGAATAAAAAAATCATTACACTTTAGACAGGGCGGGTGGGTGGGGCTTACATTTTGCCCTGTTTTCTTAATATGTGTAGTCATCTTTTCACAATAAGAAACTTAAAACATGTTTAAAATGGTAAATTTCTATAGGGAAATATCGATTTTGCAATTACGCTCCACCCCTCGGCTTACGACGAATAAAAAAATCATCAGAATTGAGATAGGGTGGGTGGGCGGGGCTTAAATTTTGCCTTTTTCTCTTAATACACATAGCCATCTTTTCATAACAAGAAACTTAGAACATGGTTAAAATGGTACATTTTTGCAACGAAATATGGATTTTGCAATTATGGGGCGGAGCCTACTTGCAAAATCAATATCTCCTTATACAAATTTTCCATTTTGAACATGTTTTAAGTTTCATGTTGTGAAAATAACTCTGCACATATTAAAACAAAGAAGCAAAATATAATATATACATATAAAGTCAATATTGTCACATTTGTTCTTTATAAAAAACTAGCTCGTTTACTTAAATTCGTGTGATAATAATAAATTATAACACATGTTTTTTATGTACTATTTACTACTGATTATTATTTCCGAAGCAACACTGCCGTTCAATAGCATTTTTAAACACTCGAAAACATAGATTTATTTTTTTTTATTCATTTTTCCATGCTGTATTTGATATTTTCTTTTTAGATTTTGCAAATGTGTTCTGTAAATATAGAAAACATTGGTCTAAAGAGTTTAGACAGTACTTCCCTCGCTGTCGGAAACATGATGACTGCATGCCTATTATGTCTTTTTTGTCATTACATGTTTGTACTGGGGCAATTTAAAAAATTTTGCGATGACGTCATCAACATTTTTGCAAGGACACGTGTATCAGTTTGGATAGATGTAGTGTAATACTAAAAATAAAAGTACTTTATTCCCAAATTTTTGGGAAAATGAATTTTTAATCCATAAAATAACGAAACAGTTTACTCACCTATGCCGCGTGTATTAGCAGAGCGACTCAAAATCATTTATGTATAAGCATTCTTAATTTAAGACAACAAGCTGTAACACTTGTTGAGATTGTACACGTGAGAGTCAAACAGAGAAACTGCAAACAATACCGATGGTCGCCCAGAGTTTTTTAATGCTTCGACTTCCGCTTATTATACCTATAAAACATTGGATTTTATTTTAATTTTTGATGGTGGTTGATTATAACTGGCCTATACCAGATTCACGGAACCTAGTCAGAGCAAAAAAAAGCACGTCTGTAATGTTAAAGTAAATGTAAATAAAACGAGTTTTTACTTTACAAATTTTGTGTCTATCAAATTGGGTTGGTGCAATGTAATACAATAAAATAAATTGATTCATTCATTAATTTTTTTGAGCGACCTGTTAAGCAAATCTAAAAAAATATCAATGGGATGATAAATCACAAGTACAGACTCATCATATTTTGTACATTTTAGATAGGATTTATTTGGCAAACTTTTACGGTGACGTCATCAATTTTTTGGAGGGGACAAGTAAATATATTTTGAATAAAAATGTATCATGCTTATCATAACTGTGAATCCTCTGCAAGATTTCAAAGCATTCGCTTTTGCAGATTCCAAATTAAATTGTAAAATGTTGTTTCATAATTTTGATTTTTTTTTTCAAAAATCTGGACGTTTCGGGTAAAAACTCAATTCGGAGTCATAAACTACATGTCTAGGACTGTGTTATTTTATACAATTTAAAATCCATTTACTATGTACAATTTTGAAGTGACGTCATCATATTATTGGTGGGGATGATTAGCCAAATTTTGGTTAGCGTTTTACCATCTACATGATATTCCTAATATAAATACAAAATTGCACAACAATCGGTCCAGTACTTTCGGAGATTATCTGTGAAATAAAAATCCGGGACAGTAGACAGACGGACAGACAGACGGACAGACAGACGGAAATGGGGACCTATTTCTTCGTCTTCTAGGGGTCATGAAAGGTCGAAAAAATGTAAAAGTAGGGAGTCGACCGACGGACTCGATTACAATACTTCCTTTGCTTAAGCTCGGGAAGTAAAAATATAAATTAAGCACATCTATTACACGCAATAGTAAAATTTTTACTAAAAAAGGCAGTCATGATTTGAATTTTTAATATTTTTTTGTGGGTTGATAATTGCTAATTTATATTAAAATTGTGTTGATTTGTAACACCAACAGAGAAATGGAATATTTGACTTCTATACTAGAACCATCGAACATATGTAGTGATTACATGAAAGACGCATGAACAGTCTGCGCTAAAGCCCTATGCAAGTGGTGGAAATAAATTTTATTTGTTCCTTACCAAGTCACTGTATTCAACATGAAAATGTCACTTAACTGGCTATAGCTTGTAAAAAATGTTACTAGCTAGCCAATGAAATTTTTACAGCCCTGCTCGTGCTCATATAGCCATGTATTTTAAACATTTTAAACTATTATAAGTTGAAATGACATCCAAAATTGATTCAGCTAAATTTTCACTCACAATTGCTGCTTCCTCAGTAATATAGCTTGCGCCACACTCATTTCAATACATCGAAAATGATAAATCGAAAAATATAATTCACAGAACTAGACAACACAGTAAGTGCTATGACAAGTGCCATGCTGACGTGCGTTTCCAAGGCAATACGTCTAAAGCTGATACGATATTTCTTCAAATATTGGACCTTCTACAGTTTTTAATAATTTATACTCCTAATAGTTATTTACAAGTGAGAAACAAATCAAATCTTAAACAATACATGCAAGGTAACGGGTTTTTCATATCAGTCATATCCTTCTGTCCGCCAGTCAAAACCATTTTTTGCACTCATGACCTTTTTTGATAGCTTTCGCGCATTCACCAGGGTGCGGGAGTTCGAACTTCCCGCACACGTGCATTTAACTTCCCGTTGCCATGGTAACCTTAAAATACTCGGGTAGTGTCAACATTGTGACGTGTTGACGGCGCTGTCAATGGCGTTGTTTATAAATAACTCACAGTTAATCTCTTCAGTTTAAAGGTTTATTCGTCGCAAAAAATATTGTACACAACACGTTCGTGAGCCTGCTTCCCGCATTCACGCAAATGCGTCACTCCCTTCGGTCGTGCCGCAAACAAGCGTTCATGCGGGAAGCAGGCTATCCCGAACTAGTTGTGTAAATTACTATTTCATTTAGGAAGCCATTCAGTAGTTTGGAATAAACTATGTATTTAGCTAAATACGTTATAATAACGTCTTCATCATTTGATTTTTGAGGGCTGATTTTGATTTTGGCGCAAAAAATTGAATTCATGCGCATGCTCTGATTCTGGTTCACTTGATTCTCCGCATGAATTCAAAATTTTCCACCAAAAAGTGGGCTGAAACCCCCATTATACAGGGTGACTGCGAAATATGTGCAATAATTTTAACCACGGCATCCCCTACCCTAGTAGTGTCTAAATATAGAAAAAACAAATTAAAAATCGAATACGAAGTCACTGATCCACCTTGTAAACAGTAGGTCCAAAAACCTTCGAAGAAAAACGATGTAAACGTTTTCAGTTTCAGTTAAAAGTAAATCCATTCACGCATTCAATCATTGTTAAAGGTCAGTGCGAAAGATTATTCGTTGTAGAAAAAAATGGTGGTTCTGAGAAGGACCGATTGTTGGTAATACTTCATGATGATCGACTTTTTATTCTGACGGATGTTTGGTCCTTGCCACAACGATTCCATATTGTTTATTAGAGCAAAAATAAGAGCAAATCAGAATGCTACTATCTTTTTATAAGAAATGTTGAAACTGGTTTTCATCGGCCCAAATGTGAGTATTGTGGCTTCATCCGTAAACAAATTGCACTGTTAGGGCGTTCACGACACTGCGGTAACAACCATTTGCAGTGAATTACACAACGTGGACGATCAGCGGGCTCGAAACCTCGCACTTTTTGAACATGATATGGATGTGGCCTTGTTCTTTTAATGTACGATGCACTACAAACTGTGAAACTCCAACTTCAGCTGCAAATCGGCAAGTGATGATGTGAGGCTCTTCTTCGATGCGTTCCAAAATATGTTCTTCAGCGTGCAGTATTTTTTTTATCCTACTATGGCCACGATCGTGAGTTTGAAGGTCGAAAGTACCATGATCTTGAGATATACCACTGACGCAAGTGTTCACGCACACGGATTGCGCGATTTGGAAAGCGTTCGATCCACAATTGGCGGCCATAAAAAAACACAACCGAACACACCAAGCACTGTTCATGACATCGTCTTTTTGCACCTTATCAGTGCATCTTTTTTGTGGTTCTTAAGCCTCGTCGCTCTGTGCCATTCATTGTAGTAATTATGTAGGTCACGAAACACTACTAGCGGCCAAGAATTTATCTTTAATTTGAAATAATTTTTTCCAGACATTGCTGCCACTTAGGAACGTGAAATTTACACAGAGCCATAATCACCCTGTATAACTACTTCTGAACAACGACTTTCTTCATCAACTTCTCTACCAACTTATACAACTTGTAATTTTTCAACTCCAAATCTAATAAATGTTTCTAAAATAACTCCGACGACTTCACTTTCAAATCCTACAAGTGTTTGAGCTTCTCTTGTTGTGTCTGGTGACTTAATATTAGCCTTTTTTTCGACCGTAAACTTCTCGTCAGAGCATATTTTCAATTCGTTCTATAGGACCTCCAGCTGTTTTTGATACCGATAAATAAATTAACTTCTCTGGATTTAGACCTCTTCTTCTATACTTCTTCGTTTGAGTTAGTCTCCACCTCCGTTTGTCTCTTCTCCGGAAATTCTATAAGTGAGTCAAAATGAAAGACGGCTGCTTGTGCATTGTCAGTGAAAGCTTCCAAAAATTCAAAAATTGGATTTGTTCTTTCAACATTTTGACTCCATTGTGTGTAAGCTTCGACGTCGATTCGTACTCTATTTGGTGTTCTTGCTTAGTGATTTTTCTTTTTAGCTTTACTGAGAGCTCAGTTCGGTATAATAGCATTCGTAATTTTCTTCGCATTTCTTGAGTAAATTTTTCAGATGTTGATGCCTCGATTTCTTAAGAACCTCGATCGTGTCTTTAAAAGTGTGATCGATAACTCGTACGTCAGTTTTTCAGACTTCAAGTTCCTTCTAGTTTCGTCTTCGCTTGTTAATTTCTTGAACAGCTTCCGATTCTTTTTCTATATGTTCTAATTTGTGCTTCTTCTGAGCTTTTACTTTTTCGAAGTTCTCGTTCATTTGCAGTCATTTCATTCTCATCCTTTAGCTTGTCATCTAGAAGTAGTTTTTAATTGTCGTCATGCTGTTTCATACGAGTTTCAGCTTCTTCAATTCGTTTTAAACTTTCTTCCTCTGTTTGCGTACTTTTTGCACGATCTGCGGCAATAACACTGCATTATTACTAATCCCTTTGTCTTCTGAAGCACGTCGTAAATTATCTTCTTTATTTTACTTGAGCTTTCGCTTTTCTGGTTTTCCAAACGTGAAAATTCCTTCTTTGTAATAGTGAGTTTGTCTCCTTGATTTGTTCTGTTAGTCTGTATTGTTATCTTTTCTCCTTCTTGAAGAATTACAAAAAATGTTCGCAATCTTTTGTTACCACGTTATTATCATCCTTTTTTTTAGTTTACAATTATATAATGATAACAAAACAATGATTTTCTAGACATTTTTAAATTAGCAGAAACGTCAAAATCTGGAGAAAACATCAGGATTCCAAAACAAAATTCAATCAAAAAATACTTGACTTATGTTTTCAGATACTAAAACGACGTAAAATTTCAACATTTATTGGAAATTCAGTATCGTGTAGTGCAACATATTTTTTGTCAATCGGACATCTTTGGACGAAGAAATTAAGTTTTTATCTCTTTCTTTTGTAGTAGGATCCATCAGACAACTGGCTACTTTCAGGTTTTATAGACGTTTCATATCGCCTGTCTGTCGTCTGTGTCGGTACTCTCCGAAACTACTAGACTGATTGTCGTCAAATTTTATACGTATTGTGTAGATGGTAAAACGCTAACCAAAATTTGACTAATCATCCCATCATCAATTTGATGACGTCTGTCCATTATATTGCATAATTAAAATAATCTAAATTTTATATACAAATAAAATACCAAGAAATAAATTTTAGAATAAAATCGGGTCCTGGAACGTCTTGATAACAGCAGTATTTTAATGATAATTTTATTAATGAACAATAACCAAAAGTACAACAATGGAAAGGGTCATCAACTGTTGACCCCCTCCCTTTAAATACGTGGTAAGCAGCACTCTAAACTTGTTTTATTGTGGCGTCATAACTTGAACATTTGAATACATGTTACATAATCCGATTACAATAGGTTGACAAAAAAAGTTAACATCTTGAAATGTATTCTTTTTACTTCCCGAGCGTATCTAAGGAAATTGTAATAGAGTGCATCCGACAAATGGCTAGCTTCATGTTTTCTAGAAGTTTTATAATCCCTAGAGTTTGTACGGCACGATAGGTCTCCCATTTCCATCCGTCTAACTGTCTGTCTTCTATCTGTCTGTCTGTCGTCTGTGTCGATGTTGATTTTAACTACATAGGTAACTTCCGAAACTATTGGACCGATTATTGCCAAATTTTAGGTCAATGTTGTGAATATCGTGTAGATGGTAAAATGTTAACCAGCCACCAACACTTTGATGACATCAGATCCAAATTGTGCACATTCACCTCACACCAGCGAACAATAACACAGTTGGGAGCACTATACCTATTACCAAGTTTTGCTGAGATATGCCCATGATCCCCATGACAGAAACAATCTTTAAACAAGAAATAAGATACATGAAGTTAAATTATGCCACACGTTATCAACACTTTGTGATATTTTAAGTTATTAATTACTCATCAAATCGCTTTCACAGATTATTTCGTTCATCGAAACCCCCACAAAATGACGATCATCATAAATGTTCACTTCAAGTCGTAAAATATTATTATTAAACCTGCCAGAAAATAATTAAACCTGAAACAAACTTTAAAACTCCAAGAAAATATTAAACCTCTCCCGTTTTGCAACTGCAACATTTCAAGGTCCTATCTCTCTCGAGTTTTAGTTCAGTTTAATTAGTTTAGATCAGTTTAAATGCCATAAATGAATTATTAGCAATCTCAAGTGAGAAATTAAGAAGTGTGTAGAAACATCGAGAAACTTAATTATAAGTTGATGAATAAACGAAGGAGGCCTTAATAAGTAAATTTTCTAACACGTGGTTACAGAAACAATTTCATGACTGTTAAATTGTGTTAGAACCAGGAACAGTAAAAAATTTGAAACTCCGATAGGAATTAACAAAAAAAAAATTTACACCACGTATTGACATCGATGAAACTTCATAACATTTCAGATCCGAAAAACAATATTAATAATTAATCACGCTTGTGGAGGGGGTGAAAATGCGCGGTTGCCTATACTACTGACTAACTCTTAATTTATTTTTCAAATTCAAATTATTCAAATGCGGTTTCGCGCTGTTGTTTTTTTCTTAGCGCGATATTTTAATTCAAACTGGAACACCACACCGTCTTTAATACCGTCAATTTTCGTTTCTTCCATGGAGAAAAACCAATATCTCCGGATAGGGTCATACAAACCTTTAGCCGTGATCAAATTGCTTTAAATGAGCAAACTGAAGGTCATGTGGTCGTAAAAATGTCAAAATGGTAGTCCACAGCACGCTGTAACACGGACATGATATCGTCGAATTCATTTCCTATTGGGTTTGCAATATTTAATACACTTAATTGACTTCATATTTACATTAATCAATGTCTTCAGGATTTCGCTCTTTTCTGCTTGAGAGGTTGCACTGCATCCTGTGTACATTAGGGGGATTAAACGGTAAAATTTAAAATAATAATTGAAAAAATCAAGGGGATTCATAAGCCACAAGTACATACATACATATATGAGTAAAATTTGGATGGTAAAATGCTAGCCAAAATTTGTGTAACCACCCCCACGAACAATTTGATGACACCGCCTCACAGTTTTGCATGGTAAATGGTATTTCAATTTTATAAAATAAAATTCTCTTGTACTTGTGGTTTATGAATCAAAATTGCATGACCCACTTTTTTTCACAAAGTAACTGGTAATTTTTTATCCTTGAAACGGCTGCTTTGCACAGATAACTCTTTTTTTCAGTTCCTGTAAAAACATGCGTAAAATTTGTGCCAGAAAATAATTTGGCTTAGCAACGAATCTTATTACGCGATTATGGTGGGACTATAAATTCTGACGAATCGCAATTTATTATCTGGAGAGTTGAGAAAAATCGTTTCTATTTTTGTAAATGCTAAAACGAAAGCTCCAGAAGTAAGGAACAAGTTAAAATAAAATACAAGATAAACAAAATAATTAGTAACAAATTAAGTCTGTAATTTCGCCTTTTGTTACTAACTTTATACACATAGCCTACATTTATAGCCAGGTATGTGTCGCATTTTTAAGTGGAAGCTTAAAAACAACTGAACGCATTTCCCCGGAAATAAAATTTCAACAAAAAATTGATAACAACCTACGCCAGTAAAACTTGAAATGATCCATAAAAGAAAAACACACTCGACCCAGTTATCTTTACTGTTCTACACAATATCCCTCTTCCCTATACAACACCGCGATGGCAAAACTTCTGCTTTGTAACGAATTCATCCATCGCACAATAAAGTTTCCTCTTTCGCCCCCAGCAAAGAACAGAGAAACTAGGGCTATCGAAGAGAAGGTGGCGCCAGATGAGCGTCGGCGTCGCGGCGGCAGATCGATATCGAGGCGCCAGTCTGGGTGTTCTTAAAACGAACGGTTAGACTATAAAATGCCTCCACGCTGCGTGTAACTTTTAATTATTCTGCCGTTACGACGGCTCAATGAGGTCCTGCAGCACGGAATTGCCTTCTTATGGGTCCTGTTAGAGCCTTGTTTTGTTCGCGTTAGAATTAAGCCAATATGTTTTTTATTAGGCGGAATGCAAATCAAGCTGATATGGGAGGACGAATGTCGGTCGAAATAAAAAAGAGGGACGAAATAAAAAGGGTAGTAAAGAGGACGCTTTATGGGGTAGGCGATTGATAGGCTAATTTGGCTTGTTTGGGGAAGATGTTAAATCAACTTTACGTCTATATTACGTGGAGCTTTTACGTCAAACGGAATAGAAATGTAGAAACATTTTCATCGGTGATATCAGCTGCACAATATATGTACATTTCGAATTGACTGCAGTTGCAAATTGCAGTAAGTACTAGTAATTACTGTTATTTTTATGCAGTCCGTGCAATATGCGTGTCATCTAAATTAAGCTTGACATTGACATTTTATATTCGAGATAATTCTAATGTAACATAAAACAGGAGTCACCTAATGATTCAATTTACTAATTTAACACTAAGCAGAACAAAATTGTATTTTATTATCTTGTAAATGCAATCATAAATACTGAATCACAGCTTGATAGTAACACATTCAGAAGATAAATGGAACAATATTAATGTTGTTATGACTCAATCACCTTTCTATCGAAATCGAATCAAAAATAAATAACAACAAAAAAAAACACTCGTCGAAAAAACAAATCTTTGCGTCGAAATGGGGAAATTAAGGTCATGTTTGTAAATGAAACTTATTTCATAAAATGTCGACCGAAAAATTTTGGCTTTTGTTCAAATTTTGCACAAATGTACATATATTAAGATATAACCTTATAGCTCTTTGATATTCCAGCTCTTTTAGTTTTGCATATACAGGGTGTTCATTTTATCTGTTCACGCCTGACGATTTTTGCATAAGCAACATATTATACCCAATTAATGACGCTATTTCAAGGGTGAGAGAAGTTCTGTTTGAATAACCTTAGACCAATTTTTGTGATGTTTTCATATTAAATATCACATATTTTTTGCAAAAATTGTAGAACTTATTGTTGTGACCCAAATATTTCCCCAAAAATGAAACATCCACACAATAATCATAAACTTGCATAAAAATAAAAATTTAATCTTGATCTAGAACGTCGATAAAATAGAGGCCTAGACTGTGTTTTGAAAACACTGAGAAGTGATTGGTCCACCAACTTCAAACTCTTCCCAAAACCAAAGGATGCTTCAGATTGGTTTAGAAAATGTTTTTCACTACTCCAAAAAGATTGTCAGAAAATAAAACCTTCTTATACGGCATTATTCATTAATCATTATCTTTCAAAACGTTCTATTAAAACGATTCAATCTTATCATCTTATCATCCATTAGTTATATTTGTAACATCTCATTTTCCCTTATTAATTTGTAATTTGTTTTTATTATACCAAGCACATATATGATTGTTGATTGTTGTTGATCTCCTAAGCTAAACAATTCTAATGTACCAATCAATTAGTATAATCAACTATATCATCGACAAATAGTAAAAATATAAAAGGGTCCCAGTTTGACCCCTTAGCAACCGTATATTTCAAATATTATCCATTCACGATCTTTATATAGTAAAGTAGGCTTTGATATTTTTTCTTTAAGTTGGATCAACTGATTTGATGATTTAGTTTTTTGTCTGTCAGTAGTCTGATTGACATTTGCTTTGAACTGGATTGTCACTTTTCTACTTCATTTATTACGTCGTCTTCGTTGATTCACTATTAAAGTCTCTCCAATTGGTTACAATCGTCCGACTTGTCAAAAGGGAAAATATCAAAAGATGTCACTCCCTTCGGGAGTTACAGGAACCTGTAATTAATCCGTTTTGTTATGCATCGAAACAATTTGTGCTTGAATTGATATTATCAAAATGTCCAAAAAATATTCCTCTGTGCCTGCTTGTGGGGTAATCAAGGATCCTAGAGACCACAAAATAATGCACAGATTCCCTTCAAACACTGTGAACAAAAGGTTGTTGCACAAAAAGGTTTTTAATGCTACAAGTAGGTACCCCCACATGAATCTTTTACCTAAGGGAATGTATAGCCATTAAAATCATTTCAGACGATAATATGATAATATTGCAAATAATTTATACATTTGTGGTAAACACTTTGAGAGAAGTTGTTATTATACAGACAAAAGACTTAAACCCGGCTCTGTTCCTACTTTGTTCCTCCATGGTTCCAAGTCACCGCTACCTGTTCCTATTTCTTCAAGCTCCCCAGCAAGTACTAAACGTGATCCAGAATGTAGCTTCATAATTCCTGAGACACATTCTGATAACAATGTAAACACCTCAAAGAAAAACTTTCCTACTGCATATCCCTTTGCAGACCATCCACGCCCATGGCGTTGTGACTTTGGCACCGGTACCGAAATTTTGCCTCTTTTTCAAGTAAAAACTGAAATACATGATGTCAAATTGTGTCAAAAAGTCAGACCACGACACATTTAGCCGACATTACAGATTCCTTTCTCATGTCACATTTAAGGGATTGGAGAGACTTTAATAGTGAATCAACGAAGACGACGATTTATTACATCAGAATTATTAGACGCAATTTTTTAATCAACCAAACAAATGTTTTAATTTGTCATTGTGACAGATTCACAGATCATTGCGATATTATTTAAAAGAAAATGCCTGAAATAGTTTTACTGCAACAAAAAATTGCAATAATTTCGAAGAAGTAACTATGAGGGTCTTGAATATTTTTTCTGTAATGTAAAAATACGCTGCAAAATATTTTTTAATTTTTTTTCTCATAGGTGGGAACATCAACTGTGGCGAAAATTTTATCAACAGGGGCCAAAATTTAAAAAGTCACTATCTGGCAAGCGAAAACCAACGGATTTATTTACAAATTATATGTTTCGGAAAGACCTGCAACGACAAATTTGGCAACTTAATGAAAAAAACGAATATTTCACTGTAGATACTCTTTTGGCATATTCTAGGGAACAGCTGGAATTTAAAGGGGGGAGAACCACATTATACAAAATCCTTAAGTCAATGGGTTATAAACACAGGGAAGTAAATGGTCGCAAAATTCTATCTGAACAAAAACATGTCCTTGCAGCCAAAATTACTTTTTTGAGAACATATTTACAGTTTCTAAATTCTTGTGAAAATTTGCCTTTCGTGTATTTGGATGAAATATGGATCTATCAAAATGGTTCGTCCATTCGTCGCTGGGTGCACGATACTGATCTAAAAAGCAATCTCACCAAAATTAAAAGTGAAGGATCAAGGTTTACTATTCTCCACGTGGGTTGTTCAACGGGGTTCTTAGATGGTTGTAACAATTTTTTAAATTCAAAAAATAACGATAGAGACTATCATAAAACGATGGACGGGACAATTTTTCAAAATTGGGTGGTTAATCAGCTCATCCCTGCTTTGGCAAAGTTGAACCAAAAATGTGTGGTGGTTTTAGACAATGCACCGTATCATTCGGGTCAGTTGGATAAACCACCCACTTTTTCTAGTAAAAAATGTGAAATGCAGGAATGGCTCTTTAAACATAGTGTTGAATTTGACAAACATTTTTCAGAAACAATAGAAAAAAAAGATATTTGGTAGACGAGACATTAAGAGAAAGTGGCCATGAAGTTCTTATATTACCTCCGTATCATTGTCAATATAATCGAATTGAAATGGCGTGGGGATTTTGTAAGAACTATTACAACAAACATGTAAATTCTCAACCTTCTTTAAAAAATAGGGTGGAGAATTTATGGCTTGAGGCACTTTCTAAATGTACTCCAAGCATGTGGCAAAATTTTTATAAACATTGTGAAAAACTTATTTTGGCAGATTGGGAAAAAAATATGGAAACTCTTTCGTACGAATCTATACCTCCTTTCATTATTTCGCTAGGTGTATCTGATTCAGAATCTGAATTTGAAAATGACGGTGATGATACAGATTTTCATAGCGAAATAATGGAAATGGAGTGAATTGTAGCTTGTCGGGGGGTGATATTTTTACGCATCTTTCGTTCTAAATTTACCAAGGTAGTATGTGAAAAACTACCTGACGTACAACAAAATAAGTATAATTTTAGTTAGATCATCCACGTTGTTACTTTGCACCAAATTTGAAGCATTTTCAATTTTTTTTGTAACTCTTCATGGACCTGGAGAAGGCGTATAGTAACGTTCTTATTAATAAGCGTTTGGAAGTACTTAGTAAAAGCAAATAAAGAGCACTTACGTAAGCATTAGTAATAGCTATATAGATAAATCATTCAATTTAAGGCCGGAAAAATGTTTCAGAAGCGCTAAACCCATCAAAGCACTAGAGCAAGCTTGTTGTCTTTTACCAAGCCTTTTAGTAAGTTGGAAGAAATGGAAATAGGCTGTTCACAAAGGTCGAAATTTCCATTTCTAAGAAGAGTAGGCGAGCAGAACGAACTGATGATTGAGAATCAAAGATGAGATGCTAAATTTGGCATGCGACAATCGTCGTATGCCGAACCCCCATTCATATAAAAACAATGTTTAAGTGAAATTTTAGTGTTTGTTCCTTACATATGAAATAAACACTTACAAAAAGCCGAATAACTGTTTTAAATAGCGTAACGTTTTATGCTTTCTAAGAAATGGATACCGTTAACTTGGTCATTGCTACTGAAAACTGAAAGTATCGGCAACAATGTTTATATTTCTGGCATACTTTTCTACCTTTAATTTAATAAAATATAACCTAACGAAAAAAGTTCAGGGAATTTTTATTCTTCTGCATCGAATACCAACAAACTCACTAGATTTTCATGGCCAACCCTACTATATAAACATATTCAAAGGGGTCCAAATGTAATTAACGTAAGATAAATAAGACAATACCACAAAATGTGCAACACTGCTTTGTTTAGACAATGTAAAGACATTTTACAGATTAAAATTAAAACCTACTGAATTAATTTCATGTGTTTAAGTTATTACGATAAACTAAATAAACAAATGTGTAAAATAGTATAAATAAGACGAGCGCAGAAGGACACAGAACGCAAATGTTGACAGTCTCACTTTATTTCCCTTACACAACAGCATGAAATTTTATAAATTTATAAAAAGAAGCGTTATTAAGAATAAATACTTTCAAAGACAAGTTCATAGCAACTTCCTGCTACTTTATCAGAGATACTTTTTCCATCGTGAAACTACTACAGTTGTTACTAAGTCTGATTATAATTTTTGTCAACATAAAATTGGTCTTTTTTTGTTACATTTAATTTGTCCGTGCAGGCAAGTTGTATTACATATAGCAGCAAACGTTGACCAAGACAAGCTTTTTTTTCTTTTTTTTTATAAAAAGCCACATTGTCACAATTGAATTACTAAACAACAAATTTTCACCTAGCACTCGACTGTCTGCACTGGTCGACTCGCTTAAATTAATTTGCTTTCCAGAAAATTAGATTTACACGAAGTTACCCATTGGCACAATGTTTTGTGTGTTGGCGAACAAGCGCTGAATAACAATGGCTGGGGTTTGCCCACTCTTCACACCTGACAATGTTTTTTTTTTCATAACTAGATGCGGTAGCGACTCGTGACCTTTTGAAACGGGGGGGACAAAATTTGATTGATGAGTTAAATATGAAGATATAAAACAGGCTGTTAGACGAAATTGTGTGACGGAAATAAATACAAAAATGCATTCACTAAAAGTAAGAAAGTACGAGCCACATACCTTTAGTTTTAACTCATTGCAGACGACACACACAAAACAAAATATTTATGGAAGTCTTTCGTTTTGCCATGGATACTTTTTTTATTAATAAATCGGAGGTGACTCTCCCTAAATTTTTTACTACAAATTTATATATATACTATACAGAGGACGATTTCTTATTAAATATTCAACTGAAATCATTATTTTTATTAAAATCAAACAATTTCACTCGCGCAGAATGAAAATGAACTCCCGTAGTTGAATTACTGCTAGCGATGACTGGTTTAAATGTGACCCGATTCCAGCCAAACACAGCGACTAGAGGCGTGGTTTCCATGGCAACGGTGTAAACAAAAAGTCTAAATATGTCATGATTGAGTCTCCGTATTATTTATTTACTGATTTGTTATTAGAGGTGTATGTCTGTGGTTTGAATTGATTTTCTTTGCATTTGACATTACACGGACTATTCTTAATCAATCTTTCTCACTAAAAATTAACGAATTTAAGTAAGCTCTATAATCCGATTAAATTAATGCTCACTTAGTTATTTACAAACATTTATTTTGCTGTACTACATTACAACAGTTCAGATTCAATACGAATGAGTTTCTTTTCAATTGTAGCGAAAATGAAAATTAACCAATGACAGGTGTCAGAGTGAAGCGATTGAGATTTTCCTTTTTGTTCCTTTTAAACCAGCTAATTGTTCTAGTGTCATCCACCGCAATCTCTTAGCTAAATAAGCACGTTTTCGTCTGTATGTCGTCTGCCTGTGTCGATTTTATTAGACACATAATCTCCGAAACTGCTGGAATAATTTGATGACGTCCCTTCAATTTTTTTTAATAAATGCCATTTAATTTTAAAATGACATACTCCTAAACTTGTGGTATATGCATCCGCCTTGAGTTCTTATCCTAAGCATCTAAATTTTCGCAATAAATTTCAAACTGCGTCATCACATTTTATATCAGTATAAGAACATTGATGTGTAACGATTTCTACGGCCCTGTCGTTAAAATGTCGGAATTCACATAAGCGTCCTTGCTGAAATGCACATCGGAACATTATCCCATTGGAAAACTTATTCGAAACAAACATAGATTTGAGCGTTCACCCGATTTCCGCGCAGGCCGCACCAGACCAAAAATAAACAAGTGAGTTTTCATAAAATTTTGCAAAGTCCAATTTTATAATTTTTGAAACAAGCGCTTGTTGGACTTCAGGGGCGAAGGAAATCCTTCGACCATGTTTTTATTCGCATTAGAATAATTCAGATTTAGTATGAATTATGATTTCTTTTCAAATATATGTAGTAATAATGAAATTTTGTTTCCATACCAGTGAATATTTGTTATTGGCGACACATTGCAATTTTGAGTAAAATGTTTTAATAAATATAAAAAAAAGTCAAGTGTTAATTAATTTTTATTACTTCCCGAGCGTAAGCGAAAGAAGTATTGTAATCGAGTCCATCAGACGAATGGCCACTTTTATGTTTTCTCGACGTTTCATGACCTCTACAGTACGAAAAAACTGGTCTTCCGTTTCCGTCTGCCTGTCTGTGTCTGTCTGTCTGTATCCAAAATTTGGCTAATCATCACCATCAACAATTTGATGACGTCATTTCCATGAATGGTATTGTAAAATGATTTGAACGTTACACAAAAATATACTCAAATACTTGCAGTGCACGAATCCGCTTTCGGTTTTTTTCGCTAAACGTTCAAATTTTCCCAAAAACATTTGCAAGGTATAATAACGTTTTATTCCCAATACGGTTTGTACGTCCCCGTGGCGCAGTGGCTGTATCGGAGAGTAAGGCGACTTGCGGTACTGCCGAACTTGGCCCTTTTATTTTTTCTTCTTGCATTGGTATAACGCTGGGACTACTATTCTTTTGTGCTGTGACTAGAATTATCCCTGTTGATGACGTCACACAAATTTTATTTTTTTTTATTGGTCAAATTAAGGATGAGTCACCCCATTTTCTCGAAAATGTGAAAAATACGCACGTCTTTATATAATAATGACAAATTAAGGATTATATATAATATTCAGAACATTTTGTTCAATTGTGGTTTAATTAATAATTTTAATCCCGTTTTGAGATATATAAACATAAATAAACACTTGAGCTTCAGATTACTATTACCTAGTGCTGAAGATGCCACCGGTTTTTACTTTACAGCGGTTATAACAAAACGAAAATCGTAAAATCATAGTTTATAATTATTTTAAATAGCTGGATTTGTCGGATTGCACAAATTTATAACCTTCGACCAATTTTTTTATTGATCAAATTAAGAACCTCATTTTCTAGAAAATGGGAGCATACCCACGTTTTCATTCAATTATGATCAAATAAGAATAACAATAATTATATTCAAAACATTTTATTCCATTCAAATTAAATAAATTTCTCCGTGACATTCTTTCGATGCATAAACATAAACAATTGAAGTTAAGCATGTACACTCATAATAATACAGTCTTTTCCTTTGGTTATTTACTTTGAATCTATTTCATATTGCTTGTATATCTGCGGACGAGGGAGTTCGACGTGTCATTTACGCCACTGGTTTTTACCATACCTATAAAGGTTATCAGAAACCACAAATTTTCTATAATTTTTCAAACAAATGGAATTTGTTGCATTGTACTTCAAGGGCGAGGGAAGTTCTGTCGAAGTAACCTTGGACCAATTTTTTAATGTAGTGTCAATTATAATAATTATTTAGACAAAAATAAAGAATTTATTGCGTTTAGATTGAAACGAATGGATTTGTTACAATTTGTTTCGTTACGGTTTGTTACGCAGTGGAGAACAATAAAAAAAAATTCAAAAACCTTTTTGTTCAGTTTGTTTAACAAAAATTGGCAGAAAAATATTAAATACAAGTAACAAAAACATTTGTGGTAATAAACAACCGAACTGAAAGCAAATTCCGAGTTCTCAAGATTTTTACAAAAAAATAAATGTGGACGCCATAGTAGTTTCTAAGCAGTCATATTCATCTCATTTTCTTCATCTTAAAAGATTTTCATACCATACAAGAGTATCGTCTTCAGTTTTCAACATCTCTAATGTGGGCCTTTAACGATGTTTCTTGAAGTATTAAATCACGGTATTTGACCAGATATTCTTGCTTAGAAGCGGTTACAGAATACATCCACTCTTTGTTTACGAAGTCCCATTGCGATAGCAAGTGCCTTGTTCAACAGAATAAACCATTTTCACAGTCTTCGCTTCCTTGTACAAAAACAAAATTTTCGTACGCAACCACCAAGAGTTCTGAAAATGACTATTTTGTTGTTTTGAGCTTCGATAAACGAGAATGACTGTAAATCCCACTTGAAAAACATTAAAACAATAAAAACGACGACTTTATGTGACAGGTTACAAATGAAACTAGACATTAATGTGACAAGTGAGAACTGTCATAATGATGCATAATCACGGGCATAATTTCAGCGAAGCGGGATTTTTAAATCCATGGCCTACTGCGCCCTTAGAATCATTTATAAAAGCCGTGTATTATTTAAGGTATACAAATCTAAATCTCTCTCAGTTTGATCTTCTTGATACCTCAGACACTTGATGCCAGAAGTATCTGAGGTGGATAACAAAAAATCTATAATAAAGTTTTTTCCAAAAATTCGGAAAAACATATACAAGGAGGATATTTGTGGAGACAAAACGGCAGCCAAATAAACTTTTAGAAACTTCAGTCTGTTACAGTGATTTTCTTTCCCTTTGGAGATTCCCAGTAAAGATTCAAATAACATATTTTTTCTGAGTTGACTTGTCTGATTTTTCTACCCTTGCCTTCGCCGCGTACTTTTCCTTCATGAATCAATTTTCTTCTAAAGAATTGTTGATGAAACCTGAGTGGATGTTCGTGATGAATAATTTTTACGTGATAAACTACATTCATTTGCCGATCTTTTGGTTTATTTTTACTTCACAAACCCCAACTAAATGCAAATTGCTACTTCTTCTCCTGATTTATCGGTTGTAATATAAATTCGCCTCCGCTTTCGGTTAATATTGGTCAGTGAAATACCTTTACAATGGATTTGGTATTATATGGTTACCAGGGTCTTTTAAAATCGGTTTGAATGATCTCCTTTTTAGACAGAGTGAGGTTATATTCACCCCACTAAAATTTGTCATTTTCTCTCTACTTTCGTGATGACTTCTATGTAAATTATAACACTTACTAGTAAGTAGCTTCAATTACGGACCATATTATGATTCTTGCTTTTAATGCGGTGATTCCGTTGTTGTACGTGATAATTTGAGCTTTCTCGCAAACTTCAGGTAGATTAACCTGGCTGGAGGGTGAATGAAAGTCCCAGCTCCAAAGCGAAAGCACAGCGTTTGATGAACAAAACCACCAACTTTATGATGTACAATCAAATGTAAAGCAAAGTTTTACCGTAAAAGCTTTGCATATGAAAAAATGCTCAAAGATTCAAGGTTAACTAAGTTGGAATATTGGCGTCACCAGTTCTGTACTTGAGTCTGCGGACTTTTCTCTCTGCAACTGCGATCATTACCGCACTGCACCCAAAGTCCTATACATTATTTTTAACCGAAGGTATCCCTAATAAAACAAAAACTTTTTCCTCTGTCAGGCAAAACTTTAATTTTAGTTGCTTTGTGGTGTCTTATCAGATGTGTTCGCATTCTCTCTTATACAACGGAAACTTGAAAATATTTTCAGGAAAGCAAAACATACTGTATAACATGAAATTAAACACCCCTTTTGTATTGTATGCCTTAATTGGATACAAGTCGACCCAAGTTACTCTAAAATTAACAAAGCGAATGTATTCAACAATGGTCGTGTTTACGTGACACCGTAACACGTAACAAGCAACAATAAAGCTTCCTGTACTGGCAACCAACAATACACCTATGCATATAAATAACCTTACAATCAGGACTTTCTAACCTTGAAATATTTGCTTTGCTCATTATCAGGATGAATATTCAACAAGCAAGCTATTTCTCAATTCTCCAGTTCAGATCGATGACAATTCGAACCACAAAGATTTAATACTTGAAATAAATAATGTTCACGAACCCTATGAAACTATAATTTGTTGCGAAATTGTATTCTATTTTTTAAAAAGGTCAAAAGTCACCGCTCTTGAATATAGATGAAAATTTTAATATATTTGCCCCATACTGCCAAAAACTGGAAATACCCTATTTACATTCCCGCAACAATGCCGGCCCCTTCCCACCTGTCATCCATCTCGGTCGAAAATTATAATAGTCATCCCTTTAAAACCCTCACCACTTCCATGAGCGCCGTTCTTCGCCCGGAATCGTTTGCAGCAGAACTTTCACAGTCATCACCATCGATTATCCTGGGCCGCTTCCTGCTGACCTTGAGGCGGGGCGTGGTTTCCATGTGCTCCGGCCAATCAATCGCTTGCATGTTTTCCAGTTGCTTGAAAACGGGCAAATAACGGGAGACGCAATGCGGCCAAACTATGTCGATTTTTAGGTTAGGACCAGGACTGCGGATGAGTCTTTCGTTCAGTCCACTTTTATCCTGCGAAGTAAAACATTCTCTGGTTATCCAAACTTCCTGAAATCTGTGCTTCTTCTGAACGATGCTGTCGAGATTAGTTTGTACGCGACTTTGTCTCGGTAATTCAACGGGAAGATAGGAGCAGAACGGAAGGATGAAAGGCGCGAGATGAACGGCGTCATTGCGATGAATGATACCAACAAAAGTCCCATTTCTGTGAGTACTAAGGCTATTTTTCTTGTGTTGTTAGAGATGATGGAGTCGCTGAATTTTGTATGGGGTCTCGGACGTGGCTAGAGTATGCGAGGCTCCATCAAGTTATTGCGTAATCAAAAATTTAAAACGGGAATTGTTTCGCTGGAATTGCTTTCTTTTAGCACGCTACTTTTATTGTTCTAAATTTTAATGGATCAAAACGCTCTAGCCATTTTGTGATTTATGAGCTTTTTACGAATTTAGAACGGTTTAAATAAATTTTATAGCCGTTGCAAATAGGCTACTTTTTGACAAATTCATTGCGTAAACACCATGTGATTTAGTGGTCTAAAAAAAAAATTGATCAAGGGAACTTGGGTGCTTTAAACACAGCTCTAATATTATGTGAAATTTGTTGAATCATATGGTGTATAATATATACTTAGATAGCAATATGAAATAACAAATAGTCAAAAAATTTACCTATATATTTTTAATAGGTACACTGACTGTTACTGGAAATATATAGGCGCTGGTGTTATAATGATTAAGCACCTCTGTATTTTTTGCGAGAAATTTAAGTTACATAAGATGGTTTAAACCGACTTCGTTTTCAAATTACAACATGGCGGCAGGGCTTCATCTTGTAGAAAAATTTTAAAAGACAGGAAAAGTCGGGTGGAAACTTCTTTAGCTTTATTGGGAAAAACCATATCTTATTTCATGAATCTCAGACGCATGAGAACGTAATAAACCGATCGTGCTAGTTCACTTTGACAAAAAAATGGGTGAAGTCCCCGGTTATGTACTTTTATAAATTGATTAATTGTTCCTTGAGGAAAACCCCACGTTTACAGGTTACATAACCCAATCCATTATGGATTTTTTTAACAATGAGGGAAATTTATTTCAGTCATAGGAACATGACTCATTAGTTTCACGTTTGAAAGTGTTGTCATGGCTGTTACGTAATCTATGTTTATCAAAAGTAACATTATTTCATTACAAGACAGTACTTGGATGGTCGTCATAATTTGATTTCGGTAATCAGGAATAGGAGCAATTTATCGCTAATCAGAATTTTTGTCTACTTAGGCTTAAGGTGGAGCACGTCAGGCAAGCAAATGGATCCAACAGTTGTTTCATTCTTTTGAAATATTATATTTTCCAAGTGCAGCTATTTAAGGAATTTAATATTTTTCTTCTATTGTATATTTATTATTATTGGTTAAGAGGTGTACTTAATTTATTCTGCAAATAGAATTATTCTGGTGGGCAAATCACTCTCTCTAAAAAGAAATAGATATTTAATATTTTTCTCTTCTTGTTAATATGTGTACTTTCTATTGGCAGAAATTCTTCCAAGTTTCTTTTTTGAATCTACGAATTAATTGTCGAAAGGTACTATTGCACACAAGAGTATTGTTGCTACTCAGCGAAGAGGCGTATTAGACTGCTCCGCCTCTTCACTGCGGGTTTCCATAATTTCTAAACGCTTAGATAGAATAAAATGGACACGGATGAAAATTTCCTAGTTTGATTACAGAATATTCTAAATTCGAAACGAGAATTTTTGAAAATATTTTAAACCAAACAGTAGAGTGATTTTTTAACAATAATGGATCTATATTTAATAAATTTATTAGGGGTGGATTTTAGATACTTTTTTTTATTAACAAATCAATCTGATCCATTGAACAATAGAAAAAACGGACGAATGTTGAAAATTTGAAAATGACACAGGACGAAACTTCGCAATGAAATGTATAAAAATTAATACATTTGTGTCTGTTCAAATTGTGAAACATGTTTCCGGTTACTTTATTGTTTTTATCCTGTTTTTTAATTTTCCTGTTTTTCTTCATTGACTTTTATTAATAATTTCTTACATATTAATTCTTTTCCACATATGTATCTAACTGCCAAACCGGATGCCCTGAATTGTTGAAAACGCTTTAAGGTTATCGTAAGCATGGTAAAAATTAATCAAAATTTATGTGTTTATCCCCGCCCAAAAAATTAATTACGTCACCACAAAATGTTGCCCAATAAATATTATTTAAATTTTATATAACAACATACATCTGCACTTGTGGTTTATAAATCCGTGTGAGTTCTTATTCTAAATATCCAGATTTTCGAAAAAAAAATATTGGAAAAAAATCAAATTACATTGCAACATTTTACGACTTCACTTTGAAATTGCAAAAACGAATGCTTTGGAATCTTAACGAATATTTAACAGAAGCTTTTAAAATACGTTACTTTGTCAGTGTGAGGATTGTCAAGCGATTCTATGATGTTTATTTTTTTATAGTTGTTTTCGATTGAGCACAGAAAAAAGAAAAAAATTGTTATACCTCCTCAACAATTTTTTCCTTTTTTCTAATTCACTGGTCAACAAAATTCAATTTTTTCTCTCTAACTTTGACATAATTGTAATGTTTTCGTTTAATTTGTCTCTGTGTTTGTAACAAAGGGCATAAACCTTACAACTTAGCTCAATTAAAAATAAAAATGCATATTTGATGTTAAAAACAAAAAATCAGGTAAAATAATTTAATTTTTGTATATTTAACGGCAAAAAGTGATGTATTAACAAAAGAACAACCATAATTAAGAAAAAAACAACGATTGTAGTTTAAAAAACGAAAAAAACAAAAGAAACAGCTAAGATCGACGTTTTTTCGGTTGCCTCCTATAGATTTCATTGGAGATCTCTCGCTTGATGGTCCCGCAGTATTCTGCGAGCATTTAGGTGTTCCATCGATCTTGGTAACGTTTTTGTATCCACAAAATGCCCAGATGGAAGCGTTCTCTACGTCCGTCACTCACGTCGTCATAATTTTTGGGGAAAAAATCAAGATGCGAATACATAAAATGCACTTTTAAGAATATGTTAATTTTAAATTTTTTATATGATGATAATATGTTTTCTACTTACTAAACGTAGTTTTCTTATTGTTTCCCAAGAAGTTTGTAGCAATTTGATCACAAAAAAATACACCTTATAGAAAGTTTCCTATTACTTAATAGTACGATTTTTTTATTTTTCAAAGGATAATATTGAAGATTACTTTTAAATGAGAGCTAAGTTTGGATTTAGCCGTTTATAATATCATTTAAAATTGTGAATTAAATAATAATTGGTTGTTATAATAAAAGTTAGAGTTTAGCTGTTGACCAGTGATTAATATAGATGTACCCCTTAATGACAGTGATAAAGAGACAAAGAGATTAGGACCATCTGGAAATTTTTCTGACCGCGGCGCGCAACTGACCCTTGCCCACATATTTTACTTATATTTGGAATAAGATTAGCTTCAAAAAGTACTTGCTATGTAATCGAATTGTCATCGAACTCCAAAAATGTGCCAACACAAAATATTCGGATCCAATAAACACCTATTTTAAATCTCTGAAAACCACTAGAGGTAAAATAATTTGAGAACAGCACGGTGAGTCATCAGAGTCTGCTCACGAGTTGACAAGTACAGCCTAGGTATTCTCGTCGATAAATTTACTTTCAAAAGAATTATTTTTGCAGCAATTAGATATTGTAAAAGAAATTTCCATTTTTTATTTCACATCTGAAAAAGAAATCTTTTGTTGTCATCTATTCCTTCCACTAGCGGGCCCTACTCAAGTCTACAATATATTTGGCTATGGATTTTCGTACTTCCTGGCAAAAGTTTCTAATTTGGTTATGTACAAAATTTTCTTCCACTCGTATTAGTTTTTGTTTTAGGAAGAATATTTTCTTTTCTTTCCTTTTCCTAACTAAAATGATATTAGCAGATTCATTGATTAAATTCAAAAGATTTACTTACTAACTTACAAAAAACAAATCACATTAGTAATCTCTAGAACAATAAATTTTATAAACATAATTTCCGAAAAGAATACATATAACCGTAACACCAAGCCACACCCATTTATTCGTTTTTCTCTACTTGTATGTACATATGTTTTAAATATTATGTGGGTTGTGGTATTTTTAAAACACACTTTATCCCACTTCTGTAGACAAATTCCACTCTCGCAGTCTGTACGTCATATTGTTCAGATTTTATTTTTTCTGTAACAGAGCCAAGATTCACTGTGTAAAATTCTAGTGATGGTAATTTTGACACCATTTTCTCGACTCCTCTATCATAAATTGTTATTGTAATATTTGTAATTATTTCGTATCACTTCGAAGAATTTTTACTTCCCGAGCGTAAGCTAAGGAAGTATAGTAATCGAGTCCATTGGACGAACTGCCACTTTTATGTTTTCTTGACGTTTCATGGCCCCTACACTACGAAAAAAGTAGTCCCCATCTGTTTGTCTGTCTGGTGTCTGTACCCAATTTTATTAGACACGTAATCTCCGAAACTGCTGGACCGATTGTTGTCAAATTTTGTATGTGTGTTAGAAATTTCATGTGGATGGTTAAATACTAACCAAAATTTGCTGACGTCATCTCAACGAACCGTATTTTAAAATGATTTTAATGTTATACAAAAATATACTCCTATACTTGTAGTATACGAATCCGCTTTCAGTTTTTTTTTGCTAAACGTTCAAATTTTCGCAAAAACAATAGCACAGTATAGTACTAACGTTATAATAATCAAATAAGAATTATGATATTTAGAACATTTTGTTCGATTGTGATTTCGACAAACTCATTCAAATTGAACTAATTTCTACGTGACATTCTTTCGATGTATAAACATAAATAAACACTTGAGCTTCAGATTGCTATTACCTAGTGCTGAGGGACATTTTGTTCCGTTAGTTCTGTGTTTTAAATATATTTTACATTGTACGTACGGCGCAGAGGGTGTTATTTATGCCGCTGGTTTTAACTTTACAGTGGTTAGCACAAACCAAAAATCGAGAAATCAAATTTTATAACTTTTTTTAAAAACTGGATTTGTCGGATTGTACTTATAGCCTTCGACCAATTTTTTATTCATCAAATTAAGAACCTGATTTTCTAGAAAACGTCTTTATTTAATTACGATCAAATCAAAATTTAAAAAAGCTGTTACCAAAGCTTTCCCACTAAAAAAATATGTTTATCTTTCTGTAAAAATTTCTTAATGTTAAATAAACAAAAAATGGTGTGTATAATAATCGGTAGTTACTGTTTTCACTATCACTTTCACACCACATAAACGATACGCTTTAACGTTCCCTGGAATCGAGCTTTAATCTCTTCTGGAATGTGAACGATGTCGGATCGCTAACCCATTTTCCACCACAACTTTAATTATTTTATTAAGTACACCCGATTATTAACTTCAGGCAGTGGAGGAATGTGAGGTCATATAAGGTGGGTGAAATGCCAGAAGTCACCATTCTAAAAATAAAAGGTGAAATTTCATTAAAAGAGAAGTTGATGCATGACGCAACTCCAAGCCCTATTCCGGACATTAGATTTACTTCAATTACGCTAAATCGGTGTACGGGAGTGAGATGGATTTAAAATAAGAAACGTCCCGAATCCAAGATTCAGAACTAAATTAACCTCGATGGAACTCCATTTTCTCCGGGTAGCGGGAATAATTTGATTGCGAAATATTTGATTAGGCAAAGGTCACAGAGAGGGTTTTATGATGTTTGATTTCATTATTGCTTAGAACGTCTTGGATCAATAGTGAATTAGTAATTCAGAGGAGAATTTAGCCTCTGATCTGGAACATCTAACTCATGCACATATACCTTATTAACTGGATTTCTCAGATTTTGTTGTACGTGGTTTGGTTATTAGTGAAGATACTGACGTGCCGTGGAAGCTAAATTTAATAATATGTTAATACGTGTCTAATAAAAATCAACACAGACTCCAGACAGACAGGCAGACTGACAGACACAGATAGAAACGGGAGATTACTTTTTTCGTACTCTAGGAGTTATGAAACGTCAAGATAACATGAAATTGTCTAATCGCCCTGTGGACAACAATATTCAGTATTACTAAATCAGCATAATGTAGAAAAGGCCATTTTTCAAAAAAAGAACTAGCTTTGTGTCTAAATACTTAATTAAACTCAGCTTTTACGTATATTACAGTTTGTGTTAAATATAACAAAAAGACAAAATTTAGAGCACTGGTTTGAATAGTAAGTAAACTGTATACAATGGCTTCAAACATTTTTGGCACGAATTTGCCGCTTCCATGAGGTAGGTAACAATCTATCATGCGATCTAAATTATTGGTTGCCTATCTATCAGAACGCAAACAACTGGAAAATCAAGAAACATGGGACACGATTGACATTTGTGATACGCGATGACGAATCAATCATCACAACGAGGCGGCAAAAATCACGAAATTTCACAGCCAACTTGTGACCGTAAAATGAATAATAAAAAAAATGTACATGACATGAAAAATTTACTTTTTTATTACATACAAAAATTTGACATGGATAATTTTTTTTTGTAAAATAGAATGGAAATAAATTTAGTCCACATCTCTGAAGCTATAGGTAAAATTTTATGGGCGGTTACCTCTAACAGCGTAGGCTTCGATCCCGTCGCGGGTGGTCCGCTTTATTTTTTCTTACACTGTGACTGTGACCTACTGCTATAATAAAAAATGTTTTATAACTCACATTTACTTTACGAGTTTTTTCGTCCATCTAGGTTATTTCAGCTTTTTCGAACACACTGTAGATTAAAAAATCACCGGAAACAAGTGTCGACTAGGTGAAACAGGTGCGTTTTGGCATTCAAATTAATTCCCACCAACAAAATTATCCATTTTCACGTGCGGAAACCGCGTTGCCAAATTTTTGAAATGTTTGTAAAGAATTTCTAATTAAGAAAAAATCAGTCAATCATGAGTTAAATTTCTCCGAAAAAACTTCGTCGGCGTCTATCAGTAGCTATGATGTCAGAGAATCGTACAGTGTGCTCGAGTTTTCGTGTTGGTTTAGAAATAGACGAACTTAAACACCGCTAAAAATATATTATATTTGAGTTTTCGCCAGTCTTCCACGCTTCGCATTGCGTCCTAACACGGTCCCGTCATCTCTCCGGGAATAATTTAATTAAGTGCGAAAATCCAATTAATTTTAATTAATTTGCGATCCCGAACGTGCTTGTTGAGTGCTTCTGAACCCCACGCCACATACACAGAGTTCCAGTTAGTTTTACACCCTAAATTGTTTCAGAACGTTCCTGTGTAATTAAACTAATTAAAACAATATAATTTTTGCAGTGCCACCCAGCTGGGAGCGCGTTTTTTCCAAACATAAATACGCGTAAACGCAAACGATCATAATCAGGTCACATTATTGATGTTTTCCGGTAACTGTAACTCTGTTGTAACCGATTTTCGGTGAGGATCGAAAAAATACATCCTTCTTTCGTTTAGGTGATTATGTGAGGTTATTTCTGCCAGCGCGGCTTGATGTGTACTTTTACACCTGTTTAAAATTAGTGTTAAGTGCTTACAAGACTGAAATGTCACAGTTGATCAAGAAGAAATTCCCGTCTATTACCAGCATTGACGTGGGGGTAATGTTTGTTTCTTGTTTTTTCTTGCGTTTTATTGTTGTGCAGCTATTATAGGCTGGAATTACGCAATGAACTTTGCGATTTTATTGTATTGATGAGAAAACAGAACGTACAAATTAAAAATAAACCGATACGCTGAGTGCGGCTTTTCAAAATAAACAACGTAGTGTGAATTTTTGATGGTTTTTATGCGAAAGTTTACGTTAGTTTCCGGTGCGATTGACAAAAAGCAGTCGCTGGATTCGGAACACCCTGTAGCAGGTTCGTTTTGACAATCACAAATATAAATAGTTGTGACTTTTTGATAAAAATATTTTCGGATGACATCATACCCATTGCATGGAAGGTAAAATTAGTTCGTGACTGTGACATAATTGTTGATTTTATCAAGAAAACTAATTTACTTATGCATTATCTATTTATAATTTTATTATATGGAGTATTTATGCCTGTTATTTTATTTTATTTTTCTAATCTAAAACCGGAATGATATCATCAACAGCGGCTTCCGCTGCTATTCAGTTTGACTTGATACGTTAATATTATCGAATTAAACTATTTTACAACTCTGTATATTCGGAAACTTTGACGAAGAAATAAAAAATTTCCATTAACTGGTCAAATAAAAAATTACTTTTCTTATTTTCAGTTTCATTCCCATTATTTTATGGTTAATGTCTAAATTTTTCTACAATTGCGGAAATTTGGCGCCATTTCATTTATCGTCTAATTATTACCTCTCCACGTATTTCGTCACTTTAACGTTTTACAATTTGTACCTCCCAAGACGAAGCTGCGTCTGACGATTGGCTGATTAACTGTTTTCTCGACGTTTCATAGCTCCTAGAATATGAAACATTAGGTCACCCGTTTCCATCTGTCTGTTGTTTAATTGTGATATTGTGATATTACCTGCTTACGACTTATAGTTGTCAAATTTTTAGATGTATTTTAAGAATATGGTGTAGATGGTAAAACGCTCACCAAAATTTAAATAATCATACCATACCCACTAAGAATTCGTTGACGTCATCAAAAGATTTTATATTAAAACTAATTAAATGTTGTACAACAATATACTCCTGTACTTGTGGTGTACGAATCTGTTTAGAGTTTTTCCCTACACAAAAAAAAAACAATTGGTCCAAAGTTATTTCGACAGAACTTCCCTCGCTTCCGAAGTACAGTCTAACAAATATTGCCTCTGAAAAATGATGTAATTTGATTATGAGGAATTTTACTTTTTCGTGAGAACTTCTATCTCTTAAAGAAAAGACATTTGGGCCCCCCGAGAAGGTTTCACATTCTTAAAAAAAGACAGTTGGAACGGGGGAGAAGGTTTTACATTTTTAAAAAAGACAGTTGGGACCCCTGAGAAAATTTTACATTTTTAAAAAAGACAGTTGGAATCCCCGAGAAGATTTCACATTAAAAAAAACACCTTTGGCATCCTCGAGAAGGTTTTACTTTTTTAAAAAAGACGGTTGGGTACATCCGAGATGGTTTCACATTCTTAAAAAAAAGACTGTTGGAACCCCCGAGAAGGTTTTACATTTTTAAAAAAGACAGTTGGAATCCCCGAGAAGGTTTCACATTAAAAAAAGACCTTTGGCATCCTCGAGAAGGTTTTACTTTTTTAAAAAAGACGGTTGGGTACATCCGAGATGGCTTCACATTCTTAAAAAAAAGACTGTTGGAACCCCCGAGAAGGTTTTACATTTTTAAAAAAGACAGTTGGGATTCCGAGAAGGTTTTACATTTTTAAAAAAGACAGTTGGGACCCCCGAGAAGGTTTTACATTTTTAAAAAAGACAGTTGGAATCCCCGAGAAGGTTTCACATTAAAAAAACGACCTTTGGCATCCTCGAGAAAGTTTCACATTTTTAAAAAGACAGATGGGACCCCCGAGAAGGTTTCACATTCTTAAAAAAAGACAGTTGGAACGGGGGAGAAGGTTTTACATTTTTAAAAAAGACAGTTGGGACCCCTGAGAAAATTTTACATTTTTAAAAAAGACATTTGTCACCCCCGAGAAGGTTTTACATTTTTAAAAAGACAGATTGGGCCCCCGAGAAGGTTTCACATTCTTAAAAAAAGACAGTTGGAACGGGGGAGAAGGTTTTACATTTTTAAAAAAGACAGTTGGGACCCCTGAGAAAATTTTACATTTTTAAAAAAGACAGTTGGAATCCCCGAGAAGATTTCACATTAAAAAAAACACCTTTGGCATCCTCGAGAAGGTTTTACTTTTTTAAAAAAGACGGTTGGGTACATCCGAGATGGTTTCACATTCTTAAAAAAAAGACTGTTGGAACCCCCGAGAAGGTTTTACATTTTTAAAAAAGACAGTTGGAATCCCCGAGAAGGTTTCACATTAAAAAAAGACCTTTGGCATCCTCGAGAAGGTTTTACTTTTTTAAAAAGACGGTTGGGTACATCCGAGATGGTTTCACATTCTTAAAAAAAAGACTGTTGGAACCCCCGAGAAGGTTTTACATTTTTAAAAAAGACAGTTGGGATTCCGAGAAGGTTTTACATTTTTAAAAAAGACAGTTGGGACCCCCGAGAAGGTTTTACATTTTTAAAAAAGACAGTTGGAATCCCCGAGAAGGTTTCACATTAAAAAAACGACCTTTGGCATCCTCGAGAAAGTTTCACATTTTTAAAAAGACAGATGGGACCCCCGAGAAGGTTTCACATTCTTAAAAAAAGACAGTTGGAACGGGGGAGAAGGTTTTACATTTTTAAAAAAGACAGTTGGGACCCCTGAGAAAATTTTACATTTTTAAAAAAGACAGTTGGAATCCCCGAAAAGATTTCACATTAAAAAAAACACCTTTGGCATCCTCGAGAAGGTTTAACATTCTTAAAAAAGACAGTTGGGACCCCCGAGAAGGTTTTACATTTTTAAAAAAGACAGTTGGAATCCCCGAGAAGGTTTCACATTAAAAAAAGACCTTTGGCATCCTCGAGAAGGTTTTACTTTTTTAAAAAAGACGGTTGGGTACATCCGAGATGGTTTCACAGTCTTAAAAAAAAGACTTTTGGAACCCCCGAGAAGGTTTTACATTTTTAAAAAAGACAGTTGGGATTTCCGAGAAGGTTTTACATTTTTAAAAAAGACAGTTGGGACCCCCGAGAAGGTTTTACATTTTTAAAAAAGACAGTTGGAATCCCCGAGAAGGTTTCACATTAAAAAAACGACCTTTGGCATCCTCGAGAAAGTTTCACATTTTTAAAAAGACAGATGGGACCCCCGAGAAGGTTTCACATTCTTAAAAAAAGACAGTTGGAACGGGGGAGAAGGTTTTACATTTTTAAAAAAGACAGTTGGGACCTTTGAGAAAATTTTACATTTTTAAAAAAGACAGTTGGAATCCCCGAGAAGATTTCACATTAAAAAAAACACCTTTGGCATCCTCGAGACGGTTTTACATTTTTAAAAAGACAGTTGGAATCCCCGAGAAGGTTTCACATTCTTAAAAAAGACAGTTGGAACGGGGGAGAAGGTTTTACATTTTTAAAAAAGACAGTTGGGACCCCCGAGAAGGTTTTACATTTTTAAAAAAGACAGTTGGGATTTCCGAGAAGGTTTTACATTTTTAAAAAAGACAGTTGGGACCCCCGAGAAGGTTTTACATTTTTAAAAAAATTGGTCTAAAGAGTTTAGACAGTACTTCCCTCGCTGTCGGAAACGTGACGACTGCATGCCTATTATGTTTTTTTTTTCGCAGTGGATTTCAAAGAATTCGGTTTTGTAGTTCCTGATTAAATCAATAAAATATATTTACGCATTCATTAATTTTTTTGAGTCACTCTGTATATGCAAATCCAAAAAATATAAATGGAGTGATAAATGACAAGTACAGACTCATCATATTTTGTACATTTTAGATATGATTTATTCGGCAAACTTTCGAGCTGACGTCATCAAGTTTTTGGAGGGGATAAGCAAATATATTTTGACTAGACATTTATTATGCTCTTTATGACCTTAAAACATCTGCAAGATTTCAGAGCATTCGGTTTTGTAGTTCCTGATTAAATCAATAAAATATATTTACGCATTCATTAATTTTTTTGAGTCACCCTGTATATGCAAATCCAAAAAATATGAATGGAGTGATAAATTACAAGTACAGACTCATCATATTTTTACAGTTTAGATAGGATTTATTCGGCAAACTTTCGAGCTGACGTCATCAATTTTTTGGAGGGGATAAGCAAATATATTTTGACTAAACATTTATTATGCTCTTTAGAACCTTAAAACATCTGCAAGATTTCAAAGCATTCGGTTTTGTAGTTTCTGAGTAAATCAGTAAAATAAATTTACGCATTCATTAATTTTTTTGAGTCACCCTGTATATGCAAATCCAAAAAATATGAATGGAGTGATAGATCACAAGTACAGACTCATCATATTTTGTACATTTTAGATATGATTTATTCCACAAACTTTTGAGCTGACGTCATCAAGTTTTTGGAGGGGATAAGCAAATATTTTTTGACTAAAGATTTATGATGCTCTTTATAGCCTTAAAACATCTGCAACATTTCAAAGCATTCTGGTTAGCAGATTAAAAATTAAATTTCAAAATGTTGTTTTATAATTTTGATTTTTTTTCCAAAAATCTGGACGTTTCGGGTGAAAAGTCGATTCGGAGTTGTAAACTACATGTGTAGGACTATGTTATTTTATACAATTGAAAACCCATTTACTATGTACAATTTTGAAGTGACGTCATCGCATTAGTGGTGGGGATGATTAGACAAATTTTGGTTAGCGTTTTACCATCTACATGATATTCTTAATATAAGTACAAAATTTCACAACAATCGGTCGAGTACTTTCGGAGATTATCTGTCTAATAAAAATCCGGGACAACAGACGGACAGACGGACGGACAGACGGACAGACGGACGGACAGACGGACAGACGGACAGACGGACGGACAGACGGACAGACGGACAGACAGACGGAAATGGGAGACCTATTTCTTCGTCTTCTAGGGGTCATGAAAGATCGAGAAAACGTAAAAGTAGAGAGTCGGCCGACGGACTCGATTACAATACTTCCTTTGCTTACGCTCGGGAAGTAAAAGACAGTTGGGACCCCCGAGAAGGTTTTTCATTTTTAAAAAAGACAGTTGGGACCCCCGAGAAGGTTCACATTCTTAAAAATAAGACAATTGGAACCCCCGAGAAGGTTTACATTTTAAAAAAATTGGTCTAAAGAGTTTAGACAGTACTTCCCTCGCTGTCGGAAACTTGACGACTGCATGCCTATTGTGTTTTTTTTCTCATTACATTTTTGTAGTGGGAATTTAAAAAAAAATTGCGATGACGTCATCAACATTTTTGCAAGGACACGTATATCAGTTGGGATAGATGTAGTGTAATACTAAGAATAAAATTATTATATTCTCAAATTTTCGGGAAAATGAATTGGGTCGTTTGAATATTGATTTGTAATAATCAATAAAATAACGAAACAATTTACTCACGTATACCTACGTATCACAGGCAACTGAAAATCGTGTATGTATAAACATTGTTAATTTAAGATGACAGGCGTAACAGCATACGTGAGAGCCAAACACAGAAACTGTAAACAAAACGACCGTCGGTTTTATTGCTTCGACTTCCGCTTATTATATAAAACATTGGGTTTTATTTTAATTCTTGACGGTGAAATTCACAATTGGTTGATTATAAACATGTCTATTTCACATTCGCGGAATCAAGTGAACGCATAAAACAAATGCAGGTCTGTAATGTTAAAGTCGATGTAAATAAGCGTGCTACCCTTATGTTTCAACCGAGTTTTTCCTTTAACAAATTTTGTGTCTACCAAATTGGGTTGGTTGGGGTGTAATACTAATAATAAGTGTTGCCTTTAATTTAATCAATAAAATAAATTGACTTCATTAATTTTTTTGAACCACCTCTTAAGAAAATCTAAAAAATATGAATGGAATGATAAATCACAAGTACAAACTCATCATATTTTTTGCATTTTAGATAGGATTTATTCAGCAAAATTTAAGGGTGACGTCATCAATTTTTTTAGGAGGGATGAACAAATACATTTTGAACAAAAGTTTACCATGCTTATAATAACTTTAAAATATTCCCAAGATTTCAAAGCATTCGGTTTTGTAATTCCTGATTAAATCGATAAAATAAATTCACGCCTTCATTAATTTTTTTGAGTCACCCTGCATATGCAAATCCAAAAATATGAATGGAATGATAAATCACAAGTACAGACTCATCATATTTTGTACATTTTAGATACGATTTATTCGGAAAACTTTTGAGCTGACGTCATCAGTTTTTTGTAGAAGATAACCAAATATATTTTGACTAAAAATTTATTATGCTCTTTATAACCTTAAAACATCTGCAAGATTTCAAAGCATTCGGTTTTGTAGTTCCTGATTAAATCAATAAAATAAATTTACGCATTCATTAATTTTTTTGAGTCACTCTGTATATGCAAATCCAAAAAATATGAATGGAGTGATAAATGACAAGTACAGGCTCATCATATTTTGTACATTTTAGATATGATTTATTCGGCAAACTTTCGAGCTGACGTCATCAAGTTTTTGGAGCGGATAAGCAAATATATTTTGACTAAACATTTATTATGCTCTTTATGACCTTAAAACATCTGCAAGATTTCAGAGCATTCGGTTTTGTAGTTCCTGATTAAATCAATAAAATATATTTACGCATTCATTAATTTTTTTGAGTCACCCTGTATATGCAAATCCAAAAAATATTAATGGAGTGATAGTTCACAAGTACAGACTCATCATATTTTGTACATTTTAGATATGATTTATTCCACAAACTTTTGAGCTGACGTCATCAAGTTTTTGGAGGGGATAAGCAAATATTTTTTGACTAAAGATTTATGATGCTCTTTATAGCCTTAAAACATCTGCAACATTTCAAAGCATTCTGGTTAGCAGATTAAAAATTAAATTTCAAAATGTTGTTTTATGATTTTGATTTTTTTTCCAAAAATCTGGACGTTTCGGGTGAAAAGTCGATTCGGAGTTGTAAACTACATGTGTAGGACTATGTTATTTTATACAATTGAAAACCCATTTACTATGTACAATTTTGAAGTGACGTCATCGCATTAGTGGTGGGGATGATTAGACAAATTTTGGTTAGCGTTTTACCATCTACATGATATTCTTAATATAAGTACAAAATTTCACAACAATCGGTCGAGTACTTTCGGAGATTATCTGTCTAATAAAAATCCGTGACAACAGACGGACAGACGGACAGACGGACAGACGGACGGACAGACGGACAGACGGACAGACGGACAGACGGACAGACAGACGGAAATGGGAGACCTATTTCTTCGTCTTCTAGGGGTCATGAAAGATTGAGAAAACGTAAAAGTAGAGAGTCGGCCGACGGACTCGATTACAATACTTCCTTTGCTTACGCTCGGGAAGTAAAAAGAGAGTTGGGAACCCCGAGAAGGGTCACATAAAAAAATGCCCCAGAGAAGGTTTTACATTTAAAAAAAAAAAAACCAGTTGGCACCTCCGAGGTTTCACATTAAAAAAAGACATTTGGCGCCCCCGAGAAAGTTTTACATTTTTAAAAAAGACAGTTGGGACCCCCGAGAAGGTTTTACATAACAAACCGACCTTTGGCGCCCCTGAGAAGGTTTTACATTTTTAACAAAGAGAGTTGGGAACCCCGAGAAGGTTCCACATTATAAAAAAACATTTGGCGCCCTCTAGAAGGTTTTACATATTTAAAAAAGACAATCAGGACCCCCAAGAAGGTTTCACATTTAAAAAAAAAATGCATTTGGGACCTCGAGAAGGTTTTACATTAAAAAAAAGACACTTGGGACCCTCAAGAAGGTTTCACATTCGTAGAAAAATGCATTTGAGGCCCCCGAGAAAGTTACCTATTTTTAAAAAACACAGTTGGGACCTTCGAGAAGGTTTTCACATCAAAAAAAAGATATTTTGCGCCCCCGAGAAAATTTTACATTTTTAAATAAAGAGGAGCGAATTCTCACCTTTTCGAGAAAGTGGGGTAATTTCATCAATAAAAAATTTGTTATGACGTTATAAACATACGTACATAATACACAATGCGAGAGAAAAAGAGCAAAGATCATGTTTTGCAAATTTTAGATAGAATTTATTCGGCAAAATTTTGAAATGACGTCATCAATTTTTTTGTGGTTGACACATAGATACATTTTGATTAAAAATTTACCATGCTTACAATAACTTCAAAACGTCTGCAAGATTTGAGAGTCATCAGTTTTGCAATTCTTGATTTAAACTATAAAATAAATTGACTCACTCATTTTTTGAAGACACCCTGTATAAGCAAATTTAACAAATATTAATGCAGTAAATCACAAGTATAGACTCATCATACTTTGCACATTTAAGATATGATTTGTTCAGCAAAATTTTGAGCTGGCGTCATCAATTTTTTGGGGAGGAAGAGCAAATATGTATATTTTGATCAAAAATTTACCATGCTTATGATCTCTTTAAAATATCTCCAGGATATCAAAGCACTTGATTTTGTAGTTTCTAATTAAAATAAATTCATGCAGTCATTAATTCTTTTGGGTCACCTGTATAAGCAAATCTAAAAAATATGAATTAAATGATAAATCATAAGTACAAACTCATCATATTTTCTAAATTTTAGACAGGATTTAGTCGGAATTTTGAGCTGCCCGTCATTTTTTTGGAGGGGATAAGTAAATTTGTTTTGATTAAAAACTTATCGTGCCGATCATAAACTTCAAACATCTGCAAGATTTCAAAGCTTTTCGGTTTTGCAGATTCAAAATTAAGTTGCAAAATCTTGTTATATAATTTTGATTTTTTTTGAAGTGACGTCATCACATTAATGGTGGGGACGATTAAACATATTTTGATCAGCGTCTTAGCATCTACATGATTGTCCTAATATAAATACAAAATTTGACAACAATCGGCCCAGTACTTTCGGAGATTATCTGTCTAATAAAAATCCGCACAGACGGCAGACAAACGGACAGACAGACGTAAACGTCTTCGTGCTCTCGATGCGAATCGCTTACGCTCGGGAAGTAATAAAATTATTATTTTTTATTTCAATGCAAAAACAGTCGTAATAAAAAATATACGATATAAATTCATAAAAAACACTAACCGTTTTGTCACATGTTTTGCAGAAAACATTTTCTTCAGCTGAAATGACGATAATATTTTATCCATGAATTTATTAAAGTTGTTTTCATTTTAGGCATTTTTTACAAAATTTATTACCATAGGCCTTCTTCAATGCCTAGTTATGAATCACTATTTTGTCAAATTATTCTCCCCGTCTTTACTTGCCAATATCAAGCATGAGATATTGTCTAGTTAAACTTTCAAGGGTATGAGTTAAAACAAACCATGCTTCTAAGACAAACTGGCCAATGTAACTTCCAACAAACAAATTTTTAAATACATTTATTTAGAAAAATACCAATTCGTTCACAGATATTTTTATAGCTAGGAATTTGTTTCAAAGAACTTTAGATAAATTACGCAAATTTAGACACAGTGGCCATTTTTTAACAATATTTACGGCAAACTTGAATGAATGATAAATAACGGAAAATAAGGCAAATGTTTTCCAAATTTCTTGGTATTATAAATAATCAAATACATATTAGTTTCTAACTAATAAAATAAGTTAGTAAAATAAAATACACGAAAATATAAATTTTTCCAAAATTCAACATTGGAGCGTCTTTTGGTTTGTTTCATTAACTTTTCAACTCATATTTTTAGTTTGTTGATTTGGTCCATTTTTCATAAAAATAACATAATAAAAGCATATATTTGCTCGGGTGGAACAATTACAACAAACGGTTAATTTGGAATACGTCATCTTGCATCCTGTTTTTTATTGGTGGCACCAGCTAAAAATCATGTTCTAATTCAAGTTCTTCTAGCATTATTTGACCGTTTGAATTATACCCAGACAGAATTTTATTGTATCGATCATATTAAACTAAATAATGACAAAATGGTACTTAAGACGACTTAAATCTTCCCCTTAAGGGACTCGTACATATTTAGACGTTGTTATTTTTACAATCATTTATATTTTGAGTATTATGTGCATATTTATGACCCAATAAAATTATATCGTTAAGAATGATATACAGTTGACAACACAAGAATAAATACATTAAATGAGTGATAAAAAGATGCGCGGAATTACTATAATAATTTTATTAGCACAGCGTGTATTAATAGATACACAGATTTCTTAAAATAAAATTTGCTTTTCGCAGAAACTTTTAATCCAACTCATGCAATAATATCAGACTTATTTTTGCGTATGTACGATTCATTGTATTCGTAGTTTTACATGTGCGTATTTATCTTTGTATAGAATAAACGTATTGACTTCTATTTTATTCTAGTATTTGCTAATGTATATCACTTTATAACGATGCTAGGGTAGGTCAGCACTACACTGTTGATTGTAGGTAATTTCTAATCTAATTTAAAATTTATAAGCCAATCAAACGTTATAGGCTGTTGGAACTTATCCAATCACGTGAATTGTAAGCGCAAATTACCCTAGTCTGAAACAAAAATAAAATTTTTATTAAATGAAACTGCCAACAATATTAATTTTTAAGCGGGAAATATTGATTTAAAATTTATATTTACGGCGTGTGAATTTAATTGACAGATTTTTGTTGGTCTAATTCAAACCACTTATACTGTATGCAGAAAACATTTTTTATCCCGGGATGGCAAAACCAAAATTTGTCTATTTATCCCCTCCGGTACATAGATGACGTCAGGTGAAATTTCGTGTATTGGTAATATACTGATATAACTCTGAAAGACTTTTTCCTACAGCGTACGTCGACGTGGTGTAATCAATTTCAAATTTCACTCGAACCACAAGAAACTGAAGCATAATTTTATGTCAAATTATATCCCGGAACTTTTTTATTAAACTTTTTTTAATAAAAAAGTTTTTAATTTAAACCTAGCATGATTTTAATTTCAATGATAAACGTCCAAGCGCCGAAACTTAGCTAACAGCTTCATTTGTCTTTTCCACCCCGCTAGTAAAATTCCTCGAAAATCTAATCCCACATTTCTCACCCAACATTACCTTTAAAAGTCTTTTTATCATGTCCCACAACTTCCCGTCCCCATTCTCAAGAGACCCATTCCGTCCTCAAACTCCTAAATCTCCAATAACACAATAAACGTCTCAATAAATCCCCGCCGCCTTTTATCATGGCGTCATTTTTAGCCCGCTCTCCATCTTCTCGTGTCGAACTCTTTCGAAATTCAATAAATCAGTTCCTGTCAAAGACTTATTTCTTCGCAATTTTTAATAGTAAACTGCGCAGATTATATTTAGCAGTGACACAGTGTTTTGGTTTTGTAAATTTTTTGGTCCCGTGCCAATCAAACAAAACGTGCTGCATTGACATGACGATATTATATACAGTCGAACCCGAATCCAATCATGGTTGGATTGGGCTCAATTCGAGCGACCTAATTCCAATAATCTGCACGACCCCTCTCAAGACAAGTGCGAGTTGGTGGTATCGATTGCGTCTGGGCGGTTGGCGGCAGTGTGTCTCAGCTGAGCGGCGCGCCGCATCCACCTCAGCACCCCACCATATTGATCCGAATGTTATCTTCGAATTTTATTCAAGAAATTGGAATTTATGGCCAAATAAGTACGAATGGCTGCGAGATGTTTCGGTCAGTTTGGGTTAGTTTGAAGTTAAATTTTCACAGGCAAAAAATACTCTGATGATGAGTAATTTCTTCAATCGGGCCTCTACAAATTTTGCTCAGCTTCCAAGTCCCGGAGGTTCAGAGGCTATGAATTTTACAAAATTGAAGCAAAGTAGGATGTAGGACTAAGTTTCGTCTAAATTTTTAATTGGCGAAAGAGTCCTACATGACGTAGCTTATTTTTTATTAATTATATAGGCCACATAGCGGCGTTACTGAGTAAATATTTTATTAAATTTATAAGAAAGTAGTTTCCGCTGGTCCACTATTATTTCTAGCAGACACTGGAAAGTGTCATACGAGAGTTTATACATTTCGCAATTATTATACTTTCGGTAAAACATATTTTGTACAGAAAATTAAGTGTAAATAGTTTAAAAACCAATTATCAAGTTTTCACTAAGTATTAAAATTCGTGGCATACGTGAAGCAGGACCACGTTGAAAAAACTGATTATATTAAGCATTGAAAACAAATTAAAGAAGGAAAAGGGAAGTTAACAACAAACTGAAACAAACAAATAAAAAAGTATATATAGAGATAACTTTAACTATGTATAAAGCATAAACAAGAAGTTAAAGAATTAATTAGATAGAGATAGAATAAGAAACGTGGGAGTTAGAGAAGAATTACATAATACAGAATCGATACTAGAATACATGGAACGAAAACAGCTGAGTTAACAAAGAATGGAGAAAATAATTTAAGACTGGTATGAAAAATATGAGGCTAATCGAACAATAAAACTAGATAGAGGAAAACCAGGCAATAGGAAATATACCGGGTGTATGGAAAATGGCGGATTAACTCTTCAGTACGTTATGTACGGGTGTTCCAAAAAAATAATAAAAAAAGTCTTTATGATGTAGTTACATTTCGAAAAAAACGTAATTTGGTGACTGAAATCCACCTTTTAATCTTTTTAGGACAATAACCAATAGTCATTAATCGTTGTGCATTATTATTAATAAAACAAGCTATTATTTTTCATTAAAAAATAAACCGCAAAAACATTTAAAAAGACGTTGATGAATTATAAACAAAAACAAAACCAACAAAAGAAAAATCCTTTAAACCATAACCAACTAAACACTAGAGAAGATGTTCAAAATTCCAGCCTTGTGCATATAACTAAGCTCGTAATGTTTCCAAATTTTGATAATTTTTTGTAAAAGTTAGTCATGACTACGAGTACTTGCTAATATAAAATTGATTTTGGCAAATGACATACCTTCTAACAAAAGAGAGGGTGGGTGGGCGGGGTTAGTAGCTGCGAAGATAAGACTGATTTTGGCAAATGAGATATCCTCTAAGAAAAGATAAACATAATTATTTAATCCTCATTGGTCAGATAAAAAAGCGATACATAAATTCCTCTGGAAACTACTGTGATCACCTTGGTGATTTAAGTTTCCGAGGCTTAAACTTCATTGTCATATTAAAACAGTAATTATTTGATCCTCATTGGTCAGACAAAAGAGAGGGCGGGTGGGCGGGGCTAGTACCTGCTAGGATAAAACTGATTTTGACAAATGACATACCCTCTAAGAAAAGAGAGGGTGGGTGGGCGGGGCCAGTAGCTTCTAAAACAAGATCGATTTTGGCAAATCCTCTAAGAAAAGAGGAGGTGGGTGTGTGGGGCTAGTACTTGCTAAGTTAAAACTGATTTTGGCAAATGAAATACCTTGTAACACAAGAGAGGGTGGGTGGGCGGGGCTAGCAGCTGCTAAGATAAGACTGATTTTGGCAAATCAGATATCCTCTAAGAAAAGATAATCATAATTATTTGATCCTCATTGGTCAGATAAAAAGCGATACATAAATTCCTCTGGAAACTACTGTGATCACCTTGGTGATTCAAGTTTCGGAGGCTTAAACTTTATTGTCATATTAAGAGAGTAATTATTTGATCCTCATTGGTCAGATAAAAGAGAGGGCGGGTAGGCGGGGCTAGTACCTGCTAAGATAAAACTGATTTTGACAAATGACATACCCTCTAAGAAAATAGAGGGTGGGTGGGCGGGGCCAGTAGCTTCTAAAATAAGACCGATTTTGGCAAATGACATATCCTCTAAGAAAAGAGGAGATGGGTGTGTGGGGCTAGTACTTGCTAAGATAAAACTGATTTTGGCAAATGACATACCTTCTAACAAAAGAGAGGGTGGGTGGGCGGCGTTAGTAGCTGCTAAGATAAGACTTATTTTGGCAAATGACATATCCTCTAAGAAAAGAGGAGGTGGGTGTGTGGGGCTAGTACTTGCTAAGTTAAAACTGATTTTGGCAAATGAAATACCTTGTAACACAAGAGAGGGTGGGTGGGCGGGGCTAGCAGCTGCTAAGATAAGACTGATTTTGGAAAATCAGATATCCTCTAAGAAAAGATAATCATAATTTCTGATCCTCATTGGTCAGATAGAAAGCGATACATAAATTCCTCTGGAAACTACTGTGATCACCGTGGTGATTCAAGTTTCCGAGGCTTAAACTTCATTGTCATATTAAGAGAGTAATTATTTGATCCTCATTGGTCAGATAAAAGAGAGGGCGGGTGGGCGGGGCTAGTACCTGTTAGGATAAAACTGATTTTGGCAAATGACATATCCTCTAAGAAAAGAGAGGGTGGGTGGGCGGGGCCAGTAGTTTCTAAAATAAGACCGATTTTGGCAAATGACATATCCTCTAAGAAAAGATAATCATAATTATTTGATCCTCATTGGTCAGATAAAAAAGCGATACATAAATTCCTCTGGAATCTACTGTGATCACCTTGGTGATTCAAGTTTCCGAGGCTTAAACTTCATTGTCATATTAAGAGAGTAATTATTTGATCCTCATTGGTCAGATAAAAGAGAGGGCGGGTGGGCGGGGCTAGTACCTGCTGGGATAAAACTGATTTTGGCAAATGACACCTTCTAACAAAAGAGAGTGTGGGTAGGCGGGGCTAGTAGCTGTTAAGATAAGACTGATTTTGGCAAATGAGATATCCTCTAAGAAAAGATAATCATAATTATTTCATCCTCATTGGTCAGATAAAAAAGCGATATATAAATTCCTCTGGAAACTACTGTGATCACCTTGGTGATTCAAGTTTCCGATTCTTAAACGAGAAGGTGTGTGTGTGGGGGGCTAGTACTTTCTAAGATAAGACTAAGCAAATGACGTATCCTCCAAAAAATGTAATTAAATTATTATAATAAAAGACACTAGAGGCTCCAAAGCAGTTTTAAATTCTTTTCAAACAGGAATAACAAGAACCTCAAGATTGTTTTAAATTAAAAAAAAATCGGGGGGGCCAAAATTAACTCAAAAACAGGCCAGGTCAGAATTTTCCAAAAATAGGACACGAAAGTTCCCCGAAATTCTTTTAAATAATTTACAAAAAAAATCTCCATGGGCTCCCAAAGTAATACACCATGGGTGCCCAAACACTGCGACACTCAAGACTTTTTCAATTTCGTAAAAAGTAAAACACTAAAAGCTCAAAAGAGTTTTTCAAGTTCATCCAGCAACAAAACAGCAGGTTCCTTTATCCGAAAATAAAACACCAGCAGCCCTAAAATTAACTGCGAACATTTTAAACGTAGGGTTTTGAAAACTTTGACAATGTTTACCTTTGCTTTATATTAGGCAAACATTATTATCAAATGGAATTTTATCAAATTAGTACAAAATAACACAACCATATCTTTGTACATTCTAACTGAAATGGTAATTAAACATTATCATGGGCGAGACAAATATCAATTAAAAGTTTTATTATTAGTTATTGTGATAATGAATGTGTTGTTTAGTTGTTAAACGTAGCAAAAGGACCAATTTTAAAATCATTATAACTCCACCAAAATGTGAGAATGAATTTTTTTACTATTTTTCCCAGACTCACCAGTAGACTGCTAATCCGCCATTTTCCAGACACCCGGTATAAGTAAGAGGGAAAAACTATGTGTATAAAATTTATGTAAAGTTATTTAGACCGAACTTCCCTCACCCCTAAAGTACAGACAAACAAATAGAACTTGTTCGAAAAACGATAAAACTTAATTTTGCGAAGTATTCCCAAGCAGCAGACTGTCGTCTAATTCACGTCAATTTTTGGTCATAACTCGTCGGCGACGTCATTCGCCCAAAAAATCACGTGATAATGACGAGATTTTTATGACTTACTTCTGACGTCAATTAATGACGTCAAAAGGCCGTCCTTTCTTGGTCATTTTTTTTATAGATTATATGATCAGTTAGATGTGGATCGTCGTATTCTTTAAAAAGTGGCCTTCATAATGCTTAATTATCTTTAGAGCAAAAAAAAAACAACGGCTTTATTAGAAATACACCAAAGACAAATTTTTTTCATCTAATAATTTCTAATAACATAATTATTTCTGAAAACTTGTTTATTCTCTGGAAGTGTTATTTTGTAAGTACCTGCTTGGCAAATTATAAATAGAACATCCGGGGTTGAGCGTATAATAGTGAAAAGACCCCACGACACAAACAAAGTCATAAAAATTCTTTGCCCATTGTCCCTAAAACGGGACAAGGTTTTGAAGAATTCCTTCGTCGAATTTTGATTTTATAAAGACGTTTATAAAGTGATGATGGTTACCAAAAAAATTAGAGAGTGATTTAATATTTAGTTTTATTAAATTTATTTCATCTAATGAAAAAATAATGCTCTCTGCCGTATTTACCATACAGTACATCAGATGTTTGAGGCGTGCATTCGGACTTTCCCTTTTTTCGGTATTTATGTTTATTGCACTTCACAGTGAAGCATCCCAATATTTCCAGTTGGTTCTCAACCACCGAAACTTTCTCGTGTATCCGTTACTCACTTCATTTTTAACGCAGTTTTGTGAAAATTTCTGCCATTCAGTGTGAGGTGTGAGTTATACTTATTTACACTAGGTAAGTTAATATCTAATAAAGTAATCATTTTAATTTTTACGTGTTTCTGTTGTTTTTGATAACAGTACGTAGATAACAAAAGCAGGTTTTTTAAGAAAGACCACCATTAATCACTGAAGACACTCCCACTGATTATGAAGACCTTACGGTGATTGTTTTTGAAAATGAGGCGCCATAAAAAAAGGTATATTACTCCAATTTTTATGTACTAATGCTAATGAACATAATTTTATTCTAGATTTGAAACAAATACAAAACACATATGCGAAACGAAAGAAATGCTAAAGGAAACGGGTGAAAAAATCTCCAACATGGAAACGTCATCAAATCTGACAACTGAAAAAGAAAACAAAAATAGAAGTTATGCCGCCAAGACCACACCTAAACAAATTTTGACGAATTACAAGATTATCCTTGCCTATTAGAATAAGCAGATTTCTTTGTAAGTTAAAAAACTACAATGAATTCATATATACCTATAACATAATATTGGATATTATATATAGGTAGATGCCTGTAATACTACGATACTTTTTGCTAACTTACTATACATGGCACATTTCGCTTCATTGTAAAAAGTATTGACAACGAGATTTTCCTGATAGGCTATAAGTGTTTGTCAATGCAACCATTTTACGATTATCCGTTAGATTCAAGTAAATTTAGCATTTTTAAAATGCAGAATTTGTCTTCTGCTTTAAGCTGTAATCCCTTAAATTTAATAATAATTTGGCTATTATTGCCCATAGACGAAAAAATGATTGCATTTCCATTAATCCATGCACTCTAACGGGTTTTTCTTTTCAGTGCAATAAATTGAGGCAAACTTAAAAAACTTAGGTTATTAAAACAGAATTAATTCTTAACGGTACTTTTTTGTGTGTTGGAGACAGTCAAGTCGTCGTGAATTAGAAAGTTTTACAGTGTATTTTCAAAGCAAGTAACTTCAACAATGCGATTCAATTGTCTTTTCAATTTATTCTAGTTTTTTTTTTAATATTTTTTGTAAATAGATTTGTTTGTGATTTTAAGACTGATTTATAGTTTATTATAGTTTTCTTTTAATATTCTTTGTAACTAAATAGATTTCTTTGTGTTTTTAAAACTGATTTTTCTTTAAATAGCATATTTTATTGCAACGTTTATTTTTGATTATATATTGTACAATATCCTTTTTTTTGTTTATACTAATTATACTCGTAATTACCTGTATGTAGATTTGTTTGTGTTCTTAGGAGTGGTTTATCTTTAATTTGTTTAATTGACAAATATTTTTTATTTGTTTATTGAAGTTTATTGTTGGTTGTACAGAATTGTAGTAAATTTAATTTTTTTACACTAATTTGTTTTAACTTTAATTAATATATATTTTGCTTTGGGGTTTACCTGGTGATTATAACGAATTATAATATTTTATTTAAGGTAAATTATAAAAATATAAAATTATTTCAGAGTTTTATTTATTGCATATTTTTTTCAAAAAATCAAAATATAAAAAACGTCTTAAAATGGACAATAAATGCCGTCTCTAAGACGTCAGTACATCACGTCAATAGTTCGTCAGAAAATGACGTCATCTGGACGAGACATTTGATCGTCATTGGTACGTCAATATCACGTTAAATCTTTGGTCACTATGACGTAATTGATGACCATTTATTCACGTGAAAAAGACGACATCATGTTGCCTGGGTTTTTGTTTTATGTTACAAAACATGTAGTAAAAAGACGTCAAAAAATTTTTTGATAAAACAGAAATAAGACAAAATTGCCATTCAAAATATCCTTCACAAAATAAAAAAAATCAACATCTAATTTAAATTTGATGCAAAAGGTATTTTCACTCCATAATTTGGGGAATTTCCAGAAAACAAAAATGAAAGTTTAATAAAAGTTAACCTGCTACACTACGTTTGGAAATTACGAACATTCTAAAGTTAATTTAACCGTAACTTCAATAAACACTTCGCCATAAACTCTTTTCAATTATTAAAATGATTGTCTGAAACGTTTTGCTGATTTAGTCAATTTCTTTTAGTTGTAGTTAAGTATGTCCCAAATACAAAAATGTTTTCAAAATAACTCGGAAATTTAAATGTTTCACAGAAAAATAACAATAATTGCAATGAATACTAATTTGTAAATTTTAAACAATTAACAATGACAAAAACCTATTATCTATTTCAAATTACTTCAGTCGAAAAGGCCAGTTTTAAAGAATAGAAGTAGTTGTATACTTCTCCCTTAACATCCGTATTTTTATAACAATTTAGAATAGAATAAAAGAACTGAAGAAATAAGGCACAATACGTTGAATAATAAACCGATATACAAAGCTTAATAGCAACACTTACCCTTTAAATCCTGATGTCCTTTCCTTCCGCGCCGATCTTTGCAGACTCCTTCCGCATGGGCACATTCCAACACTCACCTTTCACATTAACCCCGAAACCAAATTATTTTAACAAAAATAAACCACTTAAACAAACTAATTTGCACACAGCATACAACCTCAGTCAAAACCGTCTGCGACTAAACTCCTTTGCGTAACACGAAAAATCAACAAAAAATTCTCGCCGATGCCTTATCACTCTTATCAGTATCAGACATTTTTTGCAGAGTTTTTGTTTAACGATGCATTGCACAGTCAATGAATCTTAATTAAAATACTGCAACATTATTCATTAGTAGAACATAATTTTCGCACATAGAAATTACGAATTCTAACATTCAATTCGCCAAAAACAAATTGAAATACGTCTATGGAAAATATTTTATTTTTCGACAGTTAATGACACAACACTTAATTCAAATTTTTTATGTTAGTAGGTACTAGCTCCACCCATCCGCCCTCTCTTTTCTTAAAGAATATTCCATTTGCCAAAATCAGTCTTATCTTAGTAGTTACTTGCCCCGCCCACCCACCCTCTCTTTTCTTAGAGGCTATGTCATTTGCCAAAATCAGTTTTATCTTTACCTCCCCCCTGAAACAAATCCCGCCGCTTTGAAAAATTATGAAATTTGATTTTACGATTTTTGTTTTGTGATAACCTCTATAAAGTAAAAACCAGTCGTGCGCCGCGGGAACACAAATTGCAAGGTGCCGTAGTCCGCACAAGTGCGATCGATAGAAAATATATTTAACCAACGAGATAATAATGAACTTCTAAAGAATCCGGCTATAATCACGTACAAGCTTTAGCGGCCCCATAAAAGAAATACAAAATTTGACAACAATCGGTCCGGTAGTTTTTGGGTTGACGAGTTTAATGAAAATGTACACAGACGCCAGATAGACAGACATACGCAAACGGGAGCCTACTTTTTTCGTACTCTAGGCATCATCAAACGTCGAGAAAATATAAAAAGGGCTCGATTACTATACTTCCTTAGCTTAGGTTCGAGAAATAAAAAATGGATGCTGTAATAAAACACATAAAATATTGGTCAGTGGTTATTTCGACAGAATTTCCGTCGTATAGTCCAGCAAATCCTGCTTTGCTGGAAAATGATAATATTTGATTTGGCGAAATTTTATCTGTAATAACGCCTATGCATTAAAAAGGTCTTTGAGAGGATCGAACGCGAAGTTCGACTTCAACCACAAGAATGTCCGTGTGTGAGCTCCATTTCCATTAGTATGAAACATTGTGACACAATTTCGATTCTTTGTGAAAATTTGGGTGGGTCGTGGAAAATCTCAAGCCAAATTCATAAACTATGTATGTTGTTTTATAAAATTTCAGTAGTATTTACTATGAAACATTTTGAGGGGCTGTCATCACATTCTTGGTGGGGGTGACAATGAAATAAATAAATACATAAATTTTAACAACAATCGGTCCGGTAATTTCGGAGATTATCTGAGTAATAAAAATCGACACAGACGGCGACAGACAGACAAACGGAAACTAGAGATCAATTTTTCCGTACTCTAGGGGTCGTGAAACACCCAGAAACCATGACCTTAGCTTACACTCGGAAGTAAAAAAATAAATAAAAAGTTACATGTCTGTTATTAAATGATACATTGTAACTGTATTTCTTTAATGAAATTGTGTAACTCACCGTCTTGAAGTTAGTACAATAATCGTTTTCCATTTGTTTTTATTTATACTTCAACCGTAGGTGAAGAAAGAATTGTAATCAAATCCACGGATGTCTTGCTACTTTCATGTTTTGTCAATGATCTCTAGAGTCGAAAAAAGTAGTCTCCCTTTTTGTTTGTCTGTCGTCTGCCTGTGTCGGTTTTGATGAAAGAAATTTCGGAAACTACTGGATCGATCTTTGTCAAATTCCAAATAATCCCACCAACAATTTGATGACGTCTGCTCATTATCTAAATTTTATGAAATAAAATCTACCTTGATTTTGATTATTATTTCATTTCATTTTCTTTTAACGAAGAAGCTTATTATCGGAACGTGCCGATATTCTAATTATTTTGCAGTACAAACGGAAACAGTCGAAGTTACGCATGTACTGAGAAAACATGGCTAATTATCTGTCTCAAATATATTTCATATTGCTCACACAAATAAAATATAAAAAATGTAAAGTTATTTGTGTTTCTGTTTTGTCCGACACTGTATTTACGCACTATACATTTCCACCCGTAAAACGCTAAGAAGTGCAATCATTCTTTACCGATGTAAATACAGTGTATCGTAAACTGGTACAGTTTTACAACACCTTGCCAAAGTTCAATACTATATACTATACTGGTTTGCATCTCTTTTGTGGAGTAAGAAATGTTTGTCAAAATAATGAAAATAGTAAAATTGTTTCTAGTTAAGTTTACAAAATAAAGTTTAATTAGGAACATCAATAAAATGGTGTATATGCTGCTATAGTATATCAATGACAAACTATTATTTTATTGACTGACTCAAGAACGGTGCATTCAAATTCTATTCAAACTGATATATACTGTTAAAATGTTGATGACGTTATAATAAAATTTTGTTGCCGAAAATTCACACGAAACATACGCATAACATGCTTCTTTGCTTGTAGTTTTTGCATTTGTTCGAGTTTTTTAATTCTATGTTCTATATAGGTTTATAAATCGTGTATACATAAACAATAACACACGTTTATTAATGTTAGAAAACCCATTTTAATTTTCAACGAAAATTAACCAGCTTCTTTGTTGTCCTCGGGGTAACAGTAGCGAGAAAATTGCTTGAAATAAACGTTTACTTGCAGACTGAGAATTTAGTAAATATAAACAATATTTTTAAAATGCCAAACAAGTTTTTGTAACATATAGCGGAAAATCGTAAATTAAAAACATTGCTAATTTATATTATAGTATACGTTTTCTCCATCAGCGATAAAACCTTTTTCTATCAATGCGTGACTGTAAATTAACAAAGAAACAAAAAATGTACGACTGCATGCAAAATCAGATTTTTAAAGAAAGTGTAGCTGAGTTTATGATATTTAAAATTTTCAGCCAACCTGGCGCCATTTTGAAATTTGAAATCGACATTGTGGGGGTGTGAAAGCATATAACCCACCATATGTACGTTTAAATGACGTCATTTAGAACCCACACTCTTGCTTTTGCTTGGTAGGCTATAATCCGGGTTTTGCAGAAATATTTATTCTGTAGTAATTTGATCCTCCGTTTTTTTTTTTACCTCTTTAAGGATAATTCATTTTGGCTCATTAAATAAATACGCAAATGCGGTCCGGGTTTCGTTCTGTTTGTCGTCTGTTCGTGATTTTATTAGACAAATACTCCCCAAGCTATGGAACGGTTTGCTTTAAAATTTTAGATCTACTTAAGTTATCGTGAATATGATACAATGTAAAAAATCTGCTTTAAGCAAACAAACATTGACACAAAAAGTTAATTTTCTGACAGTTTGTTCAAAATTTAAGCTGCTTAAGCCCGAAATGAATTACGGACTGTCAAAGAAATGTTTCAGAATTATTTTTGTCGAATGTATTCGTAACCACTGAAGCGATTTTAATCAAAGGTTAGACACATGGCATTTGTCGTATTAAGAATACTACAAGGACTACGTAAAATTTAACTTAATATGTCAAAATCGTAAAAAAAGTTTTGACTTGATTTTTGAAACAACACTGTGTAAATTTAAATCTCAATTTTAGATATACGTAGCAGAAGCAAATTGGCTATTTTTTAATTTTTTGAAAATTCAGATGAGGTTCATGATTTGTAATAATCGAGTCCTAAATTACACTATAAATTCACGAAACTGATACTTTTATTATCTATTGATACATTCACCCTCCTACGACTACTTTTGGTTTATGCACAATAAACGAGATACACCATTGTATAATAAGAATCTGCTGTGTTAAATTTATCTCTCAATTAACATCAACTTCTTACTGCTGGCATAAAGTTTTAGTACTATGATAACAATTTCTTTGATGGAATCTAGTCTCCCCGTCATTTATAAATTATGTTTATGATATGCAGTCCCCACATTAGCAAAATGCATGCTTATTTAACGTTTTTGTTTATGCAAAAACGAATAAATATTTTGCTTACGTTGCGTGGATCTTGCCAAACGCATTAGCCCAAAGTGAAGTTGAAATCGCATAATATAGTCTATTAATAAATTCGAAAAACGCTGTAATGCACAAAATAATAGGTCATAGTCGTATATTTACGATTTTGGCAACGGACTATTATTTAAGGGTGTCGTCTTCAGAGAAGAACAAGGAAGTTGTTCAATTAGCAAATGTGTTTGTCCACTTTGAGAACATCGTAATAGAATTTGGCGTCACATTCCCCTAACATGTCTACAGTGCAGAGAATTTATAAAATTGCTGTAGAACATCCAGGAAAATTTTATTACTTCTTCTGAATTTTTTACTCGTTCTCGTTATAGTTTATTTGGTGATCTTCTAGACTGCTACATTTTATTGGTCGGAATTTCTTGTACTATTATTTATTATTTCGAGTCTCAGTCTAAAAAAAAAATTGACGCGACTGTCGCCAAATTTATTCGGAGCTCTCACTTTTGAGTAAAAACTGTGGCGCCAGCACATCTGTTTCCCACGGCACGTTTTTTATTAGCCATTCCTGCAAAACTCCACCCCGTATAACTCCAGTGTCTGGTGGTGCAAACGCAATTTCTGCCCCGGAGACACACTATCAAAACTTCTTTCCGGTCGATAACGGGGTTGCTCCGTGCCATTGGTTCAGTACCCGGAGTCGGCAGTGGCGAAGAACTGGTCAGACCATGAATATGAAGCCGCTTACCTAACAGTAAGCGAAAAATTCGGACAGTTTCTGATTTTTGCTCAACTTGTTCGTAACGTTCTGTGGTATCAAAAATTCTAGAGTTTCGTAGAATAGAAGAAGGTCTCCAGAGATGGTCACCGAAAATGGCCAGGTAGGCACTTTATTTATTTTTGGATCGCTTAATATACACACACTTGCATAATCCTCGATTCAGTGTGGTCCTGCTATGGTCATCTGGGTGCTTATAGTTATGGCTTAATGACTTGAATTTATGACGCATAAACGAGCCACTGCTGATTTTACTATAACTATTATTATTAACGACGGTGTACGTGTCCCTAGATGATGATGTAAGCGTATTATTAAAGTCACCCCTTTGACACGCGACCGGCCACAAAAATTACCATTTCTCCCTATGATGACGTCATAGACCTCCAGTTGTCCTATCCATCAAAAAGCACTTGTCTTACCGAACTTCTATCGGCCCTGAGCGCCACTGGATGCGCCGTCGCGACGCCCGTATTGACCGGTGACGTCACAAGGCGTCGCCAAAATGCCCTCCGATATTCTTTTTCGCTCCACCTCATTCCGTTTGTGCCGGGTGCATAGTGACACAATTGTAGCTGTAGGGTCTTTCTCGCTCTAGTGTAGGGACGCTTTTCCGCTGCATAGTCAAAATTTTATATTTTCGAGGTGTTTGTACGTTTTTGGAAAATTTACACTGTGATCGATTTTTGGAATTATTTTTCGATGTGTTTTGTGTCACCTGTTGAATTGTAATGAAAGTGCCGTCGATGGATGCTATGATGGTCGGTGAAGGGATTCCCTCGATTCGGCACCTGTTCGGCCTGTGAATATGGCTTCGTGTTTGAAGTTTTTACGGATGGTGAGTCGATCAATTAGGGGCGATATACGGGGGTGAGGCGCGAACGTGCCGGATACATTATACCCCATATTGATTCGTTGGCAGGTTGCTGATGTTTGCTCTGATTGTTTTGTTTGCGTCTAGGATCCCATTTGGACTGCGTTTTTATGGTTCTCCATTCTCGGTTCTTCTTATTTGTAGTTATTTTTGTTGTTTATGTACTTGAGACGTGATTTCAGGAAAATTCTAGGCTTCACAGTAGGGCACTGAGGTCTTTTTCAAATTTCCAGTGCAACCGGAAGCGAACCAAAATGTGTGAAAAAATTTTAATAAAAGGGTTGACGTAACAATTATATTAAAATACAATAAGACTGTCTTTTAATAGTCAATGGATTTTTTTACTTGTCTGCTTAGACATTCCAAATTTCATTATTAATAAAAGATAAAAAGAAATGTTTTCAATGTTACAGCTCAGTTTACGATCGATATAACTATTTTAAAACTTCGGTCAAACAAAAATCAGGTCAAATAGATTGTTAAAATGGAAAGATAATAAAATTATGGGTAATTAGCTTTAATTGTAATGCATCTTGATTACTAACTAACAACAATTAACCAAAAAGCGCAAAAAGAAAAGAACTAGTCAAAATTTTGGGCCCTACGTACATTGAGAATCAAAAATAGGGAATCTGGTACATAGCTAGGCAAATGTTTAGCGCGCCTATTACAAATTTTGTATGAAAATAACACGTTTTTTCAATTGTGGCAAACTATTTTACTTTTATACATCTCTGTTCAACGGTTGCACTGTATGCATGCTATTTGTTTCAAAATTTAAAAAAATCTGCATTTTAACTACTATTTATTTGACTGTGATAAATTAGGTACTCGTATTTTTAGTTCAATCTTTTATAACACTGTTAATAACAAGGTTCTTTGTTTTAAAAAAGACATTCAAGTGCTGTCAGCAGTTTTCAATAACGTCTCAAGGTCATTAGAAAAAAACATGCTCTATTTTTTTCAGTTAGTTCAAGCGAGTCTTGCACATTAATAACAACATAGCTTTGAACTTTCCAAAATCGGCATTTGGTTTTTTGGATCTTTATTCATGTTTATGTCGGATTCTGTGAAAGTTTGTCTACTTATATGGTGGGGGTTCTGGCCCATCTTCTCAGAGCTTAACGTGGAAAATCGTGAAAATTCGTAATATTTTGAGGGTGAGTTTTCCGCTTTTCTGGTTCACTTCGGGGGCCAGAAGGCTTTAGGGGGTGTGTTTTTTGTGCAGGTGACATTTCTGGCCCATCAGACTGTTTTAGGGGTAAATTTTTGCGTATTGTCGATTGCATTTTTCTCTAGAGGTGAGTTTTTGGTCCACTGCTTACATGACCGATTGTTTTAAGGGTGGCTTTTTGGCAAGTTACTGATTTTGAGCTAGTGGTCGCATTTTTCTTTAGGGTGAGTTCCCCTTTTGGTCGGTTCACAGTAGTTGAATTTTTCTGAAATTTTGACGATTTCCCATGTTAATTTCCCGTAGGAATGGACCAGAACCCCCATGATTCTCTTACATTTTGGAAAATTCTTACAAGTACAATCGGTGTTATGTTGTATTACTGGTTTAGTTTTAAAGATAATCAATATCTATTTATACACCGTTTAAACAGATGCTTTATTCAATTCAACATTTCCAACTAGAGACCTTCTTTATTATTTATAGTAAAGTAAAAATATTCACCACTCTCCATGAAAAGATGCAATATGTAGATATATTCAAATTTCATTGTCAGTTCAAATTTGAGACCCCAACCATCGATGTTGAAAGTTTTATTTCTTAACTCTATTACTAACTTTTTCCACCTTCAATTATTCAAGATTTTGATGGATAATCCGTCTTTATGTCTTTGTATTCAGAGCTATTATATAAATTAGTGCATACATAATTTCTTGTCTAAATGAAATAAAATGGAAAAGTGTTCATTTAGTTCTTTAGTTTTTTAGAGAACGTTAACATCTTTCTTGATATTTCTCTGATCTCACCAACTTTCGGAAGATAATGGATGAATAAACAAGTTTTAATTAATTAATCTAAATTCTGTTAAGTTGGTCAACAAGCTACTGATAGCAATTCGTTTCACGAAACTTTATTTTAAACGATCTCCTTAGACACATTTTTACTCTTTCAAAAATTTAAATTTTATAGACAATTATGTAGTTTTGTTATTATTATTATTATTATTAAGAACAACAACGATAGGTCAACAACGATGGGAGTTTTGCTGTGTATAGAAGAAACAGCAACGAGCGGAAAACGGAGCCTTGGGGCACGGCGCTTGCTGCATGTTTTTGTTTGGATAAGATACCACGTACTCTAATACCAAAAGTACACTTTGAGAGAAAAGTTTTTATCCACCCTAACGAATTATCTCTAACGCAGTGGGATAGTGCATGGAAACTTCCTCGAAAGCTCTAGAAAAGTCTAGATAAATTATGTCAACAAGTTGGTTTTGTCTAGCCACACAGTCTAATGGTTATTCCATTCACAGCTTCTTGATTCTTTGGTATTAAGTTATGGATTACACAAAATCTATCTAAGGCTTCTCTAATCACTTTGTCTATAAGTTTACAACTGATACCGAGGAGACTAATTATATGTCTGTAATTTTGTGCATCCCCTTGTCGCTTTTTATACAAGGCAGTAGTTGACATCAGCCATTCGTCCGGAAGATTTTGCGACTGAAATCAGGAAGTCATTATCGAAGACAAAGGGCCTGCCACTTCCAAAGCGTACTCTTTTAAAGCAACTGAAGCGATGCGGACGTTGCTTTTAGAGCTGAAAATTGTCCTTTATAAACTCCGTTGCGAAGTTGTCATTGATATTTTTTTTTGATGTTCAACTTTTGCCGTATTTAAAGGGGTTGTAGAAGAAAAGTGGAGGATTTAAGTTGATTACTACAAAAAATTACCATTTTAGACATGTTTTAAGTTTCTTGTTGTCGAAATAAACCTACACATATTAAAAAAAAACAGGCAAAATGGAGCCCCGCCCACCCGCCCTGTCTCAATTATTATGTTTTTTTTTAATTGTCGAGAGCCAAAGGAGTGGAATTTAATTGCAAAATCCTTATTATTTCTCTACAAGAAATTACCATGTAAAACATTGTTTGAGTATCGTGTTATTCTGTGTATTTTAAGAAAACATTAAAGCCAAAAATTAAGCCCCACCCAAACCTGTCCTGAGTTAAATATTAACAAAGTTTTAATTCGTTGACAGACCTAGGGGCGGAGTCTAATTGCAAAATCCATATTTTCTTACAAAAAATTACCGTTTTAAAGGGGTTTTAAATTTCTAAGAATAAAAAAAATCATCACAATTGAGATGGGGTGGGCGGGGTTTAAATTTTATTTAAATTTCTTAATGTACATAGTATTCTTTAAACAACACGATACTCAAATACATGTTTTTAACTTCGTGTAAAGAAATAACTATTTTGCAGTTAAGCTCCGCCCATTGGTTCGCGGCGAATAAAAAAAATCATCACAATTGCGATAGGGCGGGTGGGTGGGCTTACATTTTGCCTTTTTGTTTTAATATGTGTAGACATCTTTTCAAAACATGAAACTTAAAATGGAAATTTTATATAAGTAAATATCAATTTTGCAGTTAGCCTCCGCCCCATAATTGCAAATTCCATATTTCCATGCAAAAATGTACCATTTTCACCATGATCTAAGTTTCTTGTATGAAAAGATGGCTATGTATATTAAGATATAAAAAGGCAAAATATTAGCCCCGCCCACCCACCCTATCTCAATTGTGATGATTTTTTTTATTCGTCGTGAACCAAGGGGGCGGAGTTTCATTGCAAAACCCTTATTTCTTTACAAGAAATAAAAAAGATGTTTTTGAGTAGGTATCGTATTGCTGAGAAGAACACCTACTATGCATATTAAGAAAAAAACAACACAAAAATTAAGCCCCACCCATACTCATCCCAAGCTCAATTGTGATGAATTTTTCATTCGTTGTCAGACCGAGGGGTGGAGCCTAATTGCAAAATCGATACTTTCTTACAAAATTTACCATTTTAAATATGTTTTACCTTTCTTTTGTGAAAAGAAGACTACACATATTAAGACGTAGATCCATTGGTCGTCGGTCAATTTGCTGAAGATAGTTTCAATTGCGAACAACTCAGGATCGTTGATGTTTTTGTTGGTTGGGTTATGTGTCCAAATTTAGCTTTTTTTTTCTTTTTCACAATTTATTCTAAGTAGTATAAATCCGATACTCGTTTTACGTAGATGCCTGTACTTAACCGTGCGATTTCTTTTCTATTTCTGACCAACATTGCGTTTATCTTCACATTACGTTGTAAATTGTTTTGGTACTATCGTTTGCAACTGTGCCAAAGTGGAAGAGCCTCCTTTGAAATCAATCTTTTATTGCGTAATTAAAGATAGTATTTTTTGTTGCATCGTGCATATTTACACAACAGACGTGTATACAAACATGCAAGTCGTAAACAATAAATTAAACAATCGCTAAAAAACATTTTTTGGTTACACTGTTTGTTTACTCCAAGCTGAAACAACCTCAAACCGAAATTTAAATATATTTTTAGTTCAATTTTTTTTTTACAACATTCGATAATAATAACTCTGATTCAAAGTTCTAAGCGCCGTTGGGTCGTAATAAATTTCATGTTGTGCATTCTAACAACCTAATGCAATTAAACAGAACGTTGAATACAAAGTGTTTACTGTCCTAAACTAACAGTGTGCATCTTTTTAAGGAGGATATATTTAAATCGTGGTACTATGTCAATTATGTCATCGTGTGAATCGCCCTTGTAACATATTCGGGTGCACCAAATAATAACGAAAACCGTTTTAATAAGCACAGGATGCAAAACAAAATAGAATTAGATCACGTTCCAACAACGCTGCAAAAATAATAATGCGCTACCTAGAATATCAGCTATTCATGTGAATTAGTACGGTGCTAATTGAGTAAAATAACAAGCTAACAAAACCATGGTGTTTATGTGTGATGTCATCCTTACAATTATGCAACTGCATGTACAAATTTTGAAATATATTTTGACAATGCTTTATTATACGAAAAAGTGAGGTTAAGTTGTACAATTCCGCGTTTAATAGCCTCACTTCAAGCTTTGTAAAATAACAAGTCAAAATATTCTTTTCCTATCTTTGCTAAGATTTCATAATGTGTGAATACTTAAATTTATTAAACACGAGGGAAAAATATTTCTTCTTTGTGTTTTTTCTTTTTTCAAGTCCGCTTTGTTTATTTTGAATATTAAATCATTCTTATTGTGCTACGCTGATGTATGAAAGCTGTGGTAGAGGTTTGTTCTTGAATAATATGTGTATTCTACTAAAATAGAACAGGGACGGCGTCCGAAGTTTTGGGAGAAGGGGAAAGTTTTAATGTTTATTACTTTACAACTTTGTAATATTCAGGAGGATGGACGTGTTAATGAATAGGGCTGGGATGAACCCTCATTTTCACGATATTAAGTAAATATAAAGGAGAACCTCCGTTCTAACTGATTTCATTATTTCTTTAGTCTTAGTACCTATTATGTGAATAACCCTTTATAGAGATTACATGGATTATGTTGTGTACGAATTGAAACACACCTAAAAGCATATTTTGCATATTTAATTTGTTTTCAATGTTGAACTAATTTTGCATATGTTTGCATTTTTTTTTATATAAATATTAATTGTTAAAATGTAAAATAAAACATTTTTTATTATCTCAGTAAAATTAAAAAAATGTTTTTAGACTGAAAATTGTTAATCTATAAAAGAATCCATTTTAGATTTTCAATAAGAAAGTAAAGATACAGCAGCAAATTTAAAAAAAAAAACTATTTTTTACAAGTTTCTTGATTATTATATTATTAACTTTCAGACAACTTTTGTCGTACTATAACTGTACACTGAATCTAGCCATTTTTATAAAGATAACGGATTTGAAGGTTAATTTTATTGCCTCAGTCATTTAAATTCAGTTGATACTTTTTAAATTTCTACAAAAACTGCCTTTGCAATTAAAGACAAATTAAATTTGGTCTTCGTTTTGCTGAATTTTCGTTAACTATCATTACATTTTTGCCACTATAGGTTTTTTAAATTTTTATTAATTTTTCAATAGTGAGGGCAACGTGGTGACACTTTAACAATTCACAGCCTTAATGGAGAACAAACTTTATTAATCTATGAACGGTAAAAGGGGAAAAGATTGTCTAAGTATAATTACTTATCTCTTTTCACTGTCCTATAGTATGAAAAAGTAGGTCTTCCGTTTCCGTCTGTCTGTCGCCCGTCTGTCGTTTGTGTCAATTTTTATTAAATAGATAATCTCCGAAACTATTATACCTATTGTTGACATCTCATCAAAATTTTGCTTGATAAATGCTATTTAAATTTGAAAAATGTTCTTATATTTGTGTTTTATGAATCAGCCTTGAGCTTTTACACCAGATATTCAGATTTGTTTGATTGTACTTCAAGAGTGAGGAAAGTTCTGCCGATTAACCTGATGTAAATTTTTTATTATATGTATATGATTCATTAAATTAATATTTTTACCTCTAAGGAATATTAAAGCCGTCCCGTTCTCGAGTCCACGATGATATTAATTTAATTGATGAAAAATTTCAAAGTGTTTTTTATCAAATTCTAAAAACTTCCAGAGCTTTAGGACATATCATTACAAAAAAATAAATTCAGACCGGAGTAAATTAATTTCCTCCACGTTTTTTAGATGAACATTCATTGTAGTTAACAAAAACAAAAATTATACATGTTGATAGAATAGTCAAAATTTACACATCTCAGATTAGGAAATCATTAACAAACTGATGTTACACTAATTATACTCGTTGAGGGGGACAGTGGCGTCGAATGAGATTCATTTTAGTTTGAACAATTCCCGTTTTATAAAACTAAAATAGACGTACCCTTAATTTTTAATACATATTTTCGCTGCACTCACTAAACAAAAAATTGGTTCAAGGTTACTTCGACAGAACTTCCCTTGCCCTTGAAGTACAGTTGCACGAATTCCGAAAAATGTTTGTTTTCTGATAACCATAACGGGATCTCTAGAATGTATGGAAACGGTTAAATACTTTGAGAACCAGTTGTGCAAATCAAATCAAATTAGGTACAGGGATACAACAAATTGTGCTCTAATTATTCGTCACACAAACACATCAAATAAAATGGTAACAACTCCGCAGGTACGACTGATACATTTTTGTTGTACACTAAATGTTATTTCTTGAGCACCCAACTAGACAAACAAAGTCATAAAAATCCCTCAATTCTTTTCGGTGAATGGATGAACCGGCGTCAATAGCACCCCCCAATCCCTGCGCCACGGGAACGCAAATTTCAATAATTATTTTACCATTATTAAATATCGCCGGGCGCATTCTCTATTTTCAAGAAAACAGGGAGACTCATTAGTAATTTGATGAATAAACAATTTTGTGTATTACTAGTTCAAGAGCATGCTTAAAAATAAGAGATTATTTGGTGACTGTACGTCTAATTTTATTGATTTTTCTGCGATTTTGCATGTGCCCAATTTTTTAGTGGTCTATAGCTCTTGAGGTACTTTCAGTGTGGCATTTCAAAGGATTTAGAGACTTTTTTTGTTATTTTTCAATGATTTTTGCATGCCCCAATTGCTCTGGCCTAAGAACAAGGGATTTTTTTTTATTTTTAGGTTTTTGGGGCTTCTTTGGTGATACCTACTAGCCATTTTTTGGTAGTCTATTCTATACATCTTGAGATACTTTTGATGTTTCTAAAAATCTGAGTTTTTAAAGGATTTTAGGGCTTGTCTTAGTGATTTTTTACTGATTTTTACACATGTGCCTAATTTTTGGTGGTCCAGCGTTTAGAGATTTGGAACATTTCGAATAAGTGACAAAAATTGAACATTTTCTTTGTAACGTAATTTAGGTCTTTAGGTCATACAAAGAAATTTTCCATAATTTAGTGTGAAAAACTTTCCTATATTTCTCAAGGTAATGTTTCTTTCATGTGACGTACGACAAGCGATGTACATTACTGATATGAATGTCACCCCTTTTAAAAATGCATACGCTAACAGCTAATTCCAGCTCCGTCTAATCTAGATGGAAAACGGTCCATATGGTTATGGCTAATGTTTCGCCTCATTTAAAAATTTACCGGGACATTTAGAACTCCCATTGACGTCTTCTGACGAAATTTGACCTTCCTGAAAACCATTTTCCAAGTTGGATTATCTTTTTCGATTCAGCCGTTGATTAAATTTGATAACACAAATCATAGCTTCGAAGAAAAAGGCGGATATAAAGTGGGCCAATATTCTCACAAGGAGCCTAGCCCCTTTGTGGCACCGCTAATAGAATGTTCTTTCCGCCATTCTTTATATTTCGATTTTTTCTTTATTACAGCGATACAATCTGTTTCCGTAGTTCGTGCTCCTGTTTTCGTCATCAGCAATTTTTTTCAATTTCCGCTCTTTTTTGTAAGGACGGGGCAAACCGTGTTGGTCCACTCATACCGAGTTTCGTGCTGCAAGAGGCCAAAATTTATTCACATGTTGTATGTAGCTCATTTGATAAGACCGCTTAATTGACTTGACTGTGTTTGTTTTGCATAAAATTTTAGCTATTTTTCTGTGTTGGCACTTTGCAAGTCGTGGGATTATTCAAATATCGACTTGCCGTGGTTGTAAAAATGTCAGCCTAACTCTTGACAAAAAAATTGAAACTGTTTACTTAGGTTGTAGCTCCTGTAGTATGTTGATTCGCTATGTAAATATTTATATTTAACATGGAAAAAACAGTTTTTCACACTGCGATAACAACTTACAAGTCAAGGTAGAGCTTTTAAAATAAATTTTTCATTGTATTTCGTGCATGACTTTTAATAAAGAAACGAGTCTTTGTTTCATTGAGGTTATGCCAGTCATATGAAAGTGCTATTTGCCGCCTAGTCCACACAGGACTGATACTACCAAACCGATGTTCCAGCCACTACACAGTACTGACAAATTTAACCATAAAGGGGTGACAATCATCAGCGTCGCTGGATCCTTTACATTTATTATATAATCATTAAATAAATACCCACCGTTACTCACTCGGGCTCGTGCCGGTGTGCATTGCCACTGCACTTCCGCATGCACGAACTTTGCATTATTCAAATTCGGAGGGTGCATAATACATCACGGGGGGCCGAAAATGGCCGAATTTCGTGCCGATTTTTTCATTCACTCCCTCTGGTAGAGAAAACGTCACGAAAATGTGGCCATAATTACAAAGCAGTCGCGGTGTGGTCGATAACAACCATGATTACTTTCAAATATTTATCTGATGTTCTAATGTTAGGCTTAGATGTGTTTGTAGTAGAGTCGACCTATTTTTTCGAGTTGATGCGGAGAATACGTCGGAAAAATGTGCGTCTGACCTACCTATGAAATGAAAATTTTATCGGGTGCTAAAAATACTGCGCTAACGTAAATAGATGGGAGTGGCACTTGTGTCTCGGGTTTGCGGTGAATCATTTTTTGAGTTCACGGTGCTTGGGGGAGTGAGGTGGAATAGCGATAAAAGAAAGGTTAATAGTAATAATTTCATTAAAGTTAATCTTGTCATAGTAAGCCATACAATGTAGATACAACATGTACAGAATTTAAATAGTGTACACATGATAAACATAAATACGAAACGGAATAATGGAAATGATTTACGACCCTATTAATAGCACTATAATCGTTAATACTGGTCATAATTACAATATTTTATTGTTATAGCCGTTTTTGGGTTAACACAATTCGCTTTAATTGACTTTTTCTTTTCAGACTGATGGAAATACGTCTTTTCTACGCGCTGCGCGCAATGGTCAGCTTGAAAAAGTCCTAGAACATTTAGAATCAAATATCGATATCAACACCAGCAACGCAGTGAGTATTTTCTTTGCAACAACACTCGTTCGTTTTATTTAGTTATTTTTAGGACTCGTAAAAACAATTTGTTTTCATGAACTCGGGATTATTCACTTAAGAGCGGACTATTTAGTCTGATGTTTCCCTTTGATTTTATATAGGACAGAGAAAACAAATAAATAGTAATTTTCTAAAGTTTTTTTATTTACAAAGCTGGATAAAGTAGTCAGTTTTCAAAAATAGTTAGGCAACCCATTTTACACTACATCGAACGCTTTGTTGACTCTATAATTAGTTTAATTCATAGCGAGGTATACAATTCGGTGTAATAAGAGCTGCACGATTTTATCTAATTAAATTCTCTGAAGTTTAAAAAGAACGATCATACTAACAAGGGCTTTAAGGATTTGTCTTCAACGGCAGAGATCGTGTCATAAATTTAAAGTACGTAAGACTTAAGGCAACGATATTTGAACCTAAATTAAACAGTAAATTTAATCTCAAGTCCTGTATAAACATAAACTTGGAGCTCTGAATTTCTAGCTGTCTTTCTCATTCCTGGTAGACGTTGAGAAAACAGCTTACTCACTCAAGGCAAACTGAAAACGTTTTTGTTGATAGAACTTTATTTTCTCTAGACACGGTTTACAGACGCGCTTAAGGTGGCCCCGCAAGTGTCTTCTTTTGTTTCATTGCCGTTAGATGTCTCTGACCACAGTTCTTCAAAGTACAATTGAACAAATATAGCTTCGGAAAAATAATAAATTTTAACTTTCTTAGCTTACGGCGCTAAGATGTATATAGTTTTTAAATGCAACCCGTGTTCTCCTTATGGCCAAAACACACGAGCCACCTTAATGACGCTATCAACCGAATCACGCATTTAACTCATCACGTGATCAAATCCAACCAATCAAACTGTCAGATTCATAGGTTAACCGCACATTAGGCTTTAATTTTAATTAAATATTTAAATCATCTAGTAGGTGGGTAATACTAATAACTAACAAAAGAACGCACACCTACGTTCTTGTGTGATGGGGTATTCCATATTATGAACTTGACTGATTCGAATATCAATTTTGATTTATTTTTCATTGTTATGACGAACTGATCTCCTACCACTACTGTGTATGTATATATAAAATTTCATCAATTTTTTTGGAATCAACTATTGTTTAACTAATTGTAAAGAATCATCGACAAAAAAAGGGAATTAGTGTTGACTCTGCTGTAAAACTTTAGTTGGTGATCCTGCTCTGTCACTATTGCATCCCAGGAAAACGTTTTTACATCAACACTAATTGTCACTGTGACATGCTAACAATATTTATATGACGTTTTACCTCAAAATTGTCGACTGATGCTAAAAATAGAATACGCTGACAGCTGAGATACATTATTCATAAGGCAGGATCACCAGCTGAAATTTTCCACTTCATTCAGCTGAGATGTGTTCAGAAGCACAACACATTTGCAGCTATTTTGTAAAATTTGGAGAGTTGGAAATTACCGCATATATTCTATAACAGTTAAATTTCTTTCTTGATAACTTCACCGTGTTAAAATTTTTATTTCACGTTGTTATTTTCAAGCATATCTCAACCCGACTATTTTTAAACTTGTTAGATCAACATTAAAAGTTTATTTTTGCTTTGTTACTTTTTTTACTTCCCGTCGTATAGATTTGTTTTTTGTTTCATTTCTTTCACAGTTTCGCATGTTACTATAACTTATCATTATCCACGTTTCTTCGATTATACTACGCTTAAATTTACCTATCTAATGGAGGAAGTTTATATTTAGATCATTAAATGTATTGTGTGGGAGAGACACTTTCATTGCACTTTTTGTTGTAAATAACTGGTTCGGGTTCAGGTTAAAAAGGAAGATAGTCGATTTTCAAACTTGATGTCATTTTATTGGACGCAATTTGATAACTCAGACTATGTTAAGAATTTAGGATGAACTACTTCCGTTGATAAAACTTACACTAGAAGTGGAACAATAGAATGAAGGTTAAGATCATCCTTCCGCAAGGAAGATCAATAAGTCTATAACGTTGGAGCATCCTCTATCAAAATTTCAAACTTTACCTTTGTCTTTGTACGATGTTCGGCCTTGTTTGAACGCTTTGGGATTATAGGATGGGGACTTGCAGGATTCGGTCTAACAGAGTTTGATACAATAGATTGCGTCATAATAGGGCTCAGGAGTACACAATCTGAAATAGTAGTATTCGATATAGTAAAACTCGATGTGATTCAATGGCATTTTTAGGGTAACGGGATTTCGGAATAACAGTTTAATCTTGAAAATACAAGATGTTATTGGGCCATGGAGTAGAATGGAAAACACAGAATAACAGAGCTATTTCTTAATTTCAGTAGGCTAGTTGTTCCCCTCTGTATAATAATAATAACAAAACTGTGATAGCTTTTAAATATCGTGACAAAAGGGCATTTCTGTTTGATAGTTTTTACAGATGTTGCGTGCGACATCTTAATTAAATTTAGGGTCAGTAATTATTATTAGACCCAAATTAGAGGGAGCTATAAAAAACACCACTAATAGCCATGGATTTTTGAAAGTTTATCTTTGATTGGTTGCATTTATAACGATCACTGAATTAGTATTAAAATGACTTACATTTTGTAAACAATTTCCACCAACAAAGAATGAGATTAAATTATGCGTTAATTCGAGTTACTGATTAAATCAAAATGTATTCGCGAATTTCCTCGTGAACCGAAACCCCACATTATAAAAAAAAAACACATCTTCAATACGAGCTAAAACCACGAGAAACTGGTGTCAGAAACGCTACGTTCTACAGCGCCGTCGAGGAATAAATGTTCGATTTCAAGCCGCAATAATATTATTAAACCTACAAGAAAATAACTAGACCTGAAACAAACCATTAAACCTGTAAGAAAATATTAAAGCCCTCCCATTTTTTGATTCTATGAGGGTATGAATTTAACTGATGGAAGTTTCAAGGTAAAACATCCAGAAACTTTGATATAACGTGATAAACAAGACTGAAGTCTGAATAAATGAATTTCCTGACACGTGGTTTATATAAACAATTTTATGACTGGTAAATATTAGAACCAGGAGTAGCTAAAAACCTTAACATCAACTGTGAGTTTATAAATTTACAAAAACCGAACAAAATTAACACGATGTGTTGACGACATCATCAAAATTTCAGATTAGAAAAAAGATTAATATGTAATTAATTACGCTTCTTGAGGGGAAAACTGTGGCGTCGATGCGTTTAATTTTCGTTTAAACAATTGCTATTTTATGAATCTACAAACTAAGTTTAACCCGTAATGTTCACCACGAGGTTACACTCACAACAAACAAGAAGTGACCGCCAAAAACAGCATTGCCAACCTCTAACCAATTACCAATCTGAAAAGTAACATTTCCTAATTCTCTAACCGCTCCAACCTAACTGAAGATCTCTACACATGGTTGCCTCCTTTTTTTCATAAAACGGTATATATTTTACTTATAACGAGGGTTTTTTTTATCACCAGAGCTCAACGCACTGCTAAAATTCGCTGATTATGCAACCAACATTACAAGAGAATTTTGATTATGTATGGGAATCGTGAAAACTAGTCAATAAAAACGAAATTTGCTAAAGTAAATTAAACTTTGACGTAATGTTTAGTAAAGGCATTACGTGACAGTCATTTATTAGTAAAGCATGCCTTTTTTAATTTCGTCCAAAGGATTGTATACTGTTTTTAGATCGTTTAAATTCTAATGCGAAATCTTATACATTTTTTAGATACGACTACGTTCGATTAAAGCGGGATATTCTACAGTTGATACAGCGGAACGAGTTTTGTAGTAAATATTGACTTTTATACTAAATTAACTTCACGAAGAATTTTAACAGATTAAAGGAATGTTGAATTAATCACAGTTGAAAGAATACCAACCTGTTGGAAAAACAAACATCCCGTCGGGGAAAGTGTTTCGCAGGCAATCAGTAATTTAATATTCACCTTAATCCTCAATGAAGCGATTGAGAATCTATAAAGTCGATTTAGAGACAACGTAAACTTGATCGTTATGATTTTGAAATGTTTCTAAAATGGGTTGTCTACATTTCAAAAATTTTTAAAAACGTTATTAGCGCTCATTTTAATGTTTATTTTCGCCCGTTAAATATTCCATTTTTCGCTTCCCAGAATGGCCTGAACGCCCTACATTTAGCCTCCAAAGACGGTCACGTAGAAATAGTCGAAGAGCTCCTCAAACGCGGTGCTGTCATTGATGCTGCCACCAAAAAAGGCAACACCGCCCTCCACATCGCCTCTCTAGCCGGCCAAGAAGAAGTAGTCAAGCTTCTAGTGACCCATGGCGCTTCCGTCAACGTACAAAGCCAAAATGGCTTCACACCACTCTACATGGCGGCGCAAGAAAACCACGACAACGTCGTCAGGTACCTGCTGGCCAATGGAGCCAACCAGAGCCTCTCCACAGAGGACGGCTTCACTCCACTGGCCGTGGCCATGCAACAAGGCCACGACAAAGTCGTCACGGTCCTGTTGGAGAACGACACGAAGGGAAAAGTGCGCCTGCCAGCCCTCCACATCGCGGCGAAGAAGGACGACATCAAGGCCGCCAAGCTGCTGCTGGAGAACGAGCACAATCCAGACGTCACCTCGAAGTCTGGATTCACGCCACTGCACATCGCTTCTCACTACGGGAATCAATCGATAGCCAACTTGTTGGTGCAGAAAGGCGCGGATGTCAACTACGCCGCCAAGCATAACATCACACCCTTACACGTAGCTGCCAAATGGGGCAAAACCAACATGGTTACCGTCCTGCTGGAGCAGGGGGCGAATATCGAGTCGAAGACGAGGGACGGATTGACGCCTCTGCACTGTGCGGCGAGGAGTGGGCATGAGCAGGTGGTGGATATGCTCTTAGAAAAAGGGGCGCCCATCAGCTCCAAAACCAAAGTGAGTACGCTTACAATACACGTGACATTTTTCGTTTACTTCGTGTTCTAACACAAGAAAAAGCTTGAGAACTAACATTTCGTGTTAAGTAATTTACGGCAATTTATTGAGCTGCATGGAGAAGAATCTCCATGAGAACTTATACTGAAAATAGTATTGTCGAAGTTACGTGGTTTTTTAAATCTGTTTGAAGAAAAAACTATTGTCACAGACTTGTCTATATTTAGACGAAGGTTGTTATAGTGGCAAACTATTTCAAAGCTTCTGATTCTGTTGTTCTGATTACAATATTGAGCTCGAATTCATAGACTGATAAGTCATTAATCAAAATTAAAAAAGTAGGGGCCTCAATACAGAACCTCTTCTGAGTCTGTTCTGAGCCACCTACAAGTTAACAGTTTCCTCCCCCCAGGTGGAAATCTGGGGGTAATTCTTCAGTTCGAAGTACCTGATTTCAAAACTGACAATGTTTGTTTGTATATAGAACGGGTTAGCACCTCTTCATATGGCTGCGCAAGGTGATCACGTTGACGCAGCGAGGATACTCCTCTATCACCGAGCACCTGTGGACGAAGTCACCGTGGATTACCTGACGGCTCTTCATGTGGCGGCACATTGTGGCCATGTAAGAGTCGCCAAATTATTGTTGGACCGACAAGCCGATGCCAACGCTCGAGCCCTCAACGGCTTTACACCCTTACACATAGCCTGCAAGAAAAATAGGATCAAAGTCGTTGAGTTGCTCATCAAGCATAGAGCAAGTAAGTTTTTGTCAATTTACATCACGGCTGTCATTGTCAATCTCCTGTATCTTTCTGACATTTGATACAATAATGAATGAGTATTTTACACGAATCTTGGAAGCTTGTGGCTTCCTTTTTGTTTTGTATTGTGCGCAATTCGTTTCTAATATGTTATTGACTTTTCTAGATATTGGTGCCACGACCGAAAGCGGCCTGACTCCCCTCCACGTTGCCAGTTTTATGGGATGCATGAACATCGTGATCTATCTCCTCCAGCACGAAGCAGACCCGGATGTTCCTACAGTCCGAGGAGAAACGCCCCTCCATTTAGCCGCCCGAGCAAATCAAGTAAAATATTCATAACCTTACGATCCCACAATCTAACCCGTTTCGACTTTCCAGACCGACATAATCAGAATTCTCCTTCGCAACGGTGCTCAAGTAGACGCCCGAGCTCGCGAACAGCAAACCCCACTTCACATTGCATCTCGTCTTGGAAATGTCGACATCGTCATGCTTCTCCTGCAACATGGCGCCCAAGTCGACAACACGACGAAGGATATGTACACAGCCCTCCACATTGCGGCCAAGGAAGGCCAAGATGAAGTCGCCGCAGCTCTCATTGACAACGGAGCTTCACTTAACGCGACCACCAAGAAGGGATTTACGCCACTCCATCTGGCGGCGAAGTATGGCCACTTGAAGGTGGCAAAACTTCTCCTACAGAAAGAGGCTCCAGTGGACGCCCAAGGGAAAAACGGAGTCACGCCTCTGCATGTAGCTTCGCACTACGACCACCAGAATGTCGCGTTGTTGCTGCTGGAGAAAGGAGCTTCACCCTACGCCACTGCCAAAAACGGGCACACGCCACTACATATAGCAGCCAAAAAGAACCAAATGGACATCGCCAATACCTTACTGGAGTATGGGGCTAAGCCTAATGCGGAAAGTAAGGTACGCGGTATATCTTAAATCATTTTAGGTCTATTCAAGTCATCAAGCTTTAATAGAAAAACTAATTTTAAATAATTTTTCCCCAGGCTGGCTTTACACCTCTTCATCTAAGTGCGCAAGAAGGCCACTGTGATATGACGGACCTTCTGATTGAGCACCAAGCCGACACGAACCACCGAGCCAGGAACGGACTCTCGCCTTTACATCTCTGTGCGCAAGAGGACAAAGTTTCAGTGGCCGAAATTTTAGTGAAAAATGGGGGTGAAGTGGACGCGGCAACTAAGAACGGTTACACGCCTCTCCATATAGCCTGCCATTATGGACAGATTAACATGGTTCGGTTCCTGCTTGCGAACGGTGCCAACGTCAAGGCTACTACTTCTCTGGGGTACACGCCGTTGCATCAAGCCGCTCAGCAGGGTCACACTAACATTGTCAACACACTATTAGAGAATTCCGCAGTGCCCAATGCGGTCACTAATGTGAGTTTTGAGCGAGTTTTCAAACCAGACGGGAATTGTGTGATTTTTCAGAATGGCCAAACACCTTTACACATCGCCGAGAAACTGGGTTACATCACGGTGATCGATACCCTCAAAGTGGTGACGCAGCCTTCGTCCCCGACGAGTGCTTCGCCCATTTCGAATGACGAAAAATATCGTGTGGTCGCGCCGGAAGCGATGCACGAAACGTTTATGTCTGACTCAGAGGAAGAAGGTGGTGAGTAATGTTTGTCTAGTAAAGGTACATTAGCTAAAGTGTGCGGTGTTTGCTATCTCATTAGCTACACAAAGTTGATACAGACTGATAACGAACGACGATTCTTTATCAACTTTGTAAGTTAAACAAGCAATAAATGAGAGACAGCAAGAGTCGCTAAAAAATAAAGTCACGACCACCCAAATTACGAAGTGTAAGGTGTTTTCCTTAGATTAGAACACCTGCTGTACCCATCATTTTTTCTTAGATGTTTATGGGCATGCGCTTTGCTCTTGTGCTTATTCAATTTAGTCAGACAATGTTAGTGCATGACTTTTAGTCATCACAACAGTCACATCCATCAATCATTCATTCATAACCATAACCATTACCATCTAGTGCAAATAGAAAATTGTCCAATTTTTGAAAAAAAAAAAACCGAACTTAGTTACATAGAGGCCCATAGATCTAGACAACGGCTACAATTCCAGTTCTTAGAATGTCTCTAGTCACAAACGATAAAAGAGGCCAATCCCTTCGACAGCTTTGATACAAAATCGCTTTCATTTGCTTCACACTTTCACTGAAATTTAACGAATTGTTTAATCGTGAAACCAGGGGAGAATATTTTGGACGGATTCGGTACGGCTCCGCATCAACGACACGTGTACCTCCCCTATTTCAATGGTACAACCTTGCTCACCCGTAAGTCTAGAACCATATTGTTACACACAAACACAATTCATGTTTGTATTCAAAAATTGGGTTTATTTGCAAGCTGACACGCTATTTATTAACTTTTGTTTGATTCTTTCCTTCTAAGTACTTAACACAGAATCTAATTTTTAGTTGGATTGGATAGTCATAGTGTTGTTATTTTCAGGAGAGGACACAGTTTTGGGTGACCAAACTTACAGGTACCTGACGGCGGATGAAATGAAAAGTTTGGGCGATGACTCGTTACCTATTGATGTAACGAGAGACGAGAGGATAGATTCTAATAAAATTATTGCTAATGCCGAAAACATGTTGCCACCGCGTCACATCGAAGACAATATCAGTCCAGAACATGTACAACAAAACTATGTGGAGTATATCAAAAAATACACCCCTGACAACGTAGATATAGACAAACATCCGATCAGTATAGGGTGAGTTGTTTGAAGTAGTTCATATTTTTACCAAGCAGGAGTGGACGTGTGAAATTAGCACGTCCACGACTGCCAAGTCCCTTGGATTTTTGTCGCGTAGTACAAAACACTAACTTTGTTTCTGTATCTTTGAATTTGCTGCAGGAAACTTCACTGGAAGAAGTAAGTTTGCTGTTTACACAGTGTAGTTATGTTCTTTCACAGTTCTCCTCCACCGACTTTCCTCAAAATTTCCAATTTTCCATATATCATTGTCCAACTGCACATTGTAGTCCAGTCAATCCGGCCTTAACAAATAAACAACCGTGCATTTTGGCTAGGTAGCAATTTTTGACCCCGAACTAGTTTACAACATAATTCGTTCTTTTGTAGTTGCTCGTCCCCTAATTTTTCAATGTTTCCGCCCATAACTCTTTAATTACTAACGCTATGCCAAAAGGTTGTTAATGAAAGTTATGGATAATGATATTATCTACAAAAACGGTTCTTACACATTTTTTTTAGCCTCATGGTTACGGAAATAAATTTAAAAAATCATTGTACCCTGATTTTCAACTTTCTACGAAATCTCCCAAAACAGTTGTTGCCTACCTCAAATACACGGTCTCATGCCGAATTGACTGTCTTAATTCTGGATGTCTATATATAGCAATGAATAAACCACTAAATAATTGTTGTTTTTTTGACAGCTTCTTAGTGTCCTTCTTGGTGGACGCCAGAGGTGGCGCGATGCGCGGTTGTCGTCACTCAGGCGTTCGTGTGATTGTCCCCCCAAGATGTGCCTCAAGCCCTACTAGAATAACCTGTAGATACGTACGGCCCCAGCGAACGCCGCATCCGCCTCCACTCATGGAAGGTGAAGCGCTGGCAAGTCGAGTCCTGGAATTGGGTCCCGTGGGAGCTAAATTCTTAGGGTAAAAGCAACCCAAACGAATTTCCCATGAATAACGCAAGTTTTCTAGACCCGTAATCATCGAGGTCCCTCATTTCGCAGCTCTGAGAGGTAAAGAACGCGAAATTGTGATCCTCCGGTCGGACAACGGCGAGTCCTGGAAGGAACACACGGTGGAAGCTACGGAAGAGGTTCTTAACGAAGTTCTTCACGATAGTTTCGAGGCGGAAGGTTTGTTTTAACCTTGTCGAAAGTTTCCCTATTCTTTATGAACTCGCTCTTTCCAGATTTGAACCAACTGGAAGATATATCCTCCGGGAGGATAACGCGTATAGTGACCCAGGACTTCCCCCAGTATTTCGCCGTGGTCTCAAGGATACGACAGGAGGTGCACGCCATCGGGCCCGAGGGCGGGATGGTGTCAAGTACTGTGGTACCACAAGTTCAAGCGGTGTTCCCCCAGGGAGCGCTCACCAAGAAGATTAAAGTCGGACTACAGGTAAATCTCTTCAAGCCACGCAAAGGGGTACCGAAGGAAAAATTGCGTAAAATCACGGTCAACCACATACCGAAAAAGAAAAGATGGTCGCTAATATGGTGATTGGGGGGTTCGTTTTTGTACATAATTAGAATTTAGAGTTTAAAGCCAAACGATTCGTACCTTTATTGACGAGAAAGTTTAATTTAACAAGAAAATGTAGCGAGTTTCATATATTTATTATTATGAAAGATACATATTAATAGTTCGAAATTTTCTATTTTTCCAAAAAAAGTACAAATACGGTGGAGCTGACAAACTGATTCAGATGTTGCATTACTTGTATCTTGTGATTTTATTCTAGACTCTTTATAATTTATTATCTAGTCATATGTGATGTTTGAGATTTGCAAGTTCTAGTCAAACGGCCTAAGATATGCGTCAACACGAAAATTGATGTACTGATTTGACGTAACGAAAAACAAAAGGAAAGGAAGACTTGTGTTTTGGTCATGTAAAGATTCTGTTGATTAATGTTAGCGACGCAGTTTAAACTTTGCTTTGCTTTAATTGTCGTTAAAAACTAAATTTTTTAGTATGTGCGTTGGGGAATCTTTAAAATCTGAACATAATCTACGTACTCGTTTTCAAAATACATGGGCACATAAATGTTGCAAAATAACTTACTCTTGCAGTCGGCTTAACTGTACAAAAATCCAGCTTATGTCGTTTTGAAACTGTATTTTACTAATAAAAGTATTAAATATGGGCTGTATAATGTGCCAGTTAATAGAGTTAAAGAAATTTCAAATTTTAAAAAATTTGTAAAATTTCTAGTAATGTTATATGCTATATTTTGTGAAATCTGTACATTTTGTGAAGAATATTGGACAAAACTCATGACAATTGTCTTTCAGTGCAATTATCAGAGAGTCGTATAATGCTACAAATACCGTATGTTTCTACATCAGCTTTCGTGGTGACCGAAATTGAGCGCTATTTAAAAAAATGCATTTAAGTTTTTTAATATTGATAATGGAGGCACCGTTACCGATTTTTTCTAATAGCGCTCCATATCACTATTTGTTATGATTGTTTTGAACACGACGAACACCTGACGATGTATACCTATTATAGTAGATTTAGGAGAGATTATTTAGGGATGGGGCCATTCGTATTTGGTTGATCTAAAGCGGTTACAATGTCTTGTTGGTTGTGCGAATGCCCCTAACATACCATAATTGTTGTAACATTTCGCATCCTTGCCCGCATCTTCGTTTCGTTTTTTAATTCTCATTAATTTCGTGCTTAATTCTAAGTCATGTCATGTATGTTTTTTCTCATTATTGTCAACTTTTCAGTCACTAAATTTGTATACAGTGTGAGTGCCCAATAAAGTTGAGTTAAAACTAACCACAACTAACTTTTTCATTGGCTCAAGTCGAATTTTTGGGCACCCGACGTGTTCAAAAATTCCGCGAACAAAGCACGGTTCGAATCGCACACGCTATCGTTATTGGGCTCTCAGCTCAACCGCTTCAGACACTCCTCCATTTTCTTCATTGTTGTTGCACTTTTTTGACATTATTTTTTGTGTTATGTTTGCTGTCGAACCTTGCTTTGTCGCATTACCCTTCCCTAAGTCCCTTTCTTTGAAGGTAAGTGAGCTTGTGCATTTCTTACAACCGCCCGAGCGAGTCCCACAAGAAATTCGTCACTGTGTTCTCGCATCTTAGGCACAACCAATAGATCCAGAATTGACAGCCAAACTTCTGGGACACGGAGTGGCGGTTTCGCCCGTCGTGACCGTCGAACCCAGAAGACGAAAGTTCCATAAGGCCATCACGCTGAGTATGCCGGCACCGAGGGCGCACTCTCAAGGGATGATCAATCAGTATTCAGGAAACGCACCCACTTTACGACTTCTCTGCTCTATAACAGGTACTAGCTAGAATTTTTCTTACTAAGATATACTAATCAACGTGATTTTTGCTGCTAAAGCTAAGCTCTCAAAAGCTGGCTTTAATTATGGTTTATTTTGTTTTTGTTGTTTTTGTTGTTTTCATTTGTCAACTCTAATCAATGGACCTCTTTGGTCATGTTATCACCGACTCGTTTTTGGTTTTTTGTTTCTAGTTTTCCATTGAAATATGATGTCTTACTGTTGTGTTGTGCCCTATGTATTTTTTGTAAATTGTTTTTGTCGTTAAGGGGTTGGCAAGCTTATGTTTTACGGTAGCTATTACGTAGATAGCTGTAAGTAGACTAAATTTTTTTATAGATATAGGTACTGTATTTAATTAGATTAGTACTTATGAAGCATGTACAATAAAGATGCTTAGAAATTCAGATATCATCCTGTATCATGTCAGTATTAGAAGGCGATGTTCCAGGAAATTCACCAGTGTCAAATCAAAAGTATTTAATTTGTCTCTGCGTGCTGCATCGATGTTGTAGACTTTTGTATTGACTCCTAATATGGATAAAAGGATTTCGTCATAGAAGCATTCATTCCATGCTTAATTGGATCATTCCGTTCGGCTATCCAATGAGCATGCGTTCCTTTTGCTAATTCTTTTGTCCTTCAGTGTTAATACAAAGCAGGTCCACGTGTAGATATGGTCGACATGAAGTTCTTGGAATACCAGTAGGTGTAAAAAAGAAGTATCATTTGTTAAGAGATAAAATTCCGTCTGCTAAAGTGGGGTGTTGTCGTACATATACACGTTTCCCAACGATGTTGAAAAGTTTGCCAGCCTCGTAATTTTTCCAGCTGACGTCATTGTGACGTCGTCACAACCCAGTTCCCATCATCCTAACGAGCGCGTTCAAAAGCAGTGTGTATTCGTCATGATGACGTCACAAGTGTCACTCCAAACAGTCAAACTAATGCGCTAATATTGATATTTCACGCGCGTGTCCAGGGGTGTTTCGGAAAAGATCTCTCAAAGGTAACTAACTATATTGTGGGCTGCCCCCCTTTTAGAATGTATATCTATATCTATTTTTTAAAAGTTTTGATTTTCGTTTCTGTTCTTTATAAATCGAAACATTTTTCGTTAGGAATGTGAACGAGGCGAGGGACGTGTACGATTTGGCAACAACGGCGGGGGAAACTTTGAAATTCAAATCGCAGCAAGTTGGGAAATCGTGCGCATCCACGTCTTTTATGAAATTTAAGGACTTATTATTATAAATTTTCTTTTGCCTTTTAGTCGTTAATACTGTTTATTTTTTCAATTTTATTTTTAAAAATTCACAAAAACACGAATCGCAATTTTCACCTTATATAGATTTGCTGCATTTCATTTATTTTCTTGGTTACATTACAACCGATGATTTTCTCTTAATTAACGATTATTTTCGTTTCGATAACCCTATAATATAAGGCGTCAGATCAGTCGTAGAGAAACCAATAAAACATGACCTCCAGACACTGTCCGATAAGTTTAATTTAATACCGGAAGTTAGTTGCCACGCGACTGGTCTTTTCTGAAACCGTTCGTATGAATGCTTTGCTTTTTGCCGCTTCAAACCACTGCATTTGCTTCCACTTTTGCCAAGACAATGGTCATAAACCGTCAAGTGCCTGAATGTAAAACGCTTGTTGCTACTGTATCTTGTCTTGATGATGGTCGATCACGCGTACGAGACGTCCGGATATGCATGCTCCTAGTGTTATGTATTTGTTATGTCATGAGGATGGGGGCGAGTCATTCGAACTAGTCACCAAATGTCGGAACAACTCTGATCCGCACTTTTGGTATGACGCTCGGAAGGTGCAATGTTTTCCAAGATCTTGGTATAAGTCAGATCTTTCCTTTTAAGGCGGCACGACGAGAGCACAATGGGAGGATGTTACGGGGTCCACGCCACTGACCTTTGTCAATGACTGTGTGTCGTTTACGACGACGGTGTCGGCGAGGTTTTGGCTGATGGACTGTCGAAACGTTGGCGATGCGACGAAAATGGCCACTGAACTATATAGGTAAGTAACGACAACTTTTATTTATCTGTAGCGGATTCTAAGTCTACTTTCAAAAAAATTTTTCCTAACTTTCTAATTTCGATTTTGGGCACCTTGTTTTTCATTAAGTCTATCTCAGAGGGTTAACAGGGACAAAATAACTAGGGAATCTTACTTAGAGCAACTGAAAAGTAATACGTAAGATATTACGATGGCGTGGCGCCAGATTTAAACGCAGCGCGGGGGCGCATAGCGACAGCGGTGCGAAGGGCGTCTCCTCGTGGAGGTCTATTTGCCCTAACCATAACCACAACATATGCTACGTGTTTTAAACAATCGCATTCCTGAAGCCTACTTCCGTCGAAAATCCGCTATTGCAGATAAACATTCACGTGAAAACGACAATGACAGTCAAAGCTCTCTCACGCGGTCCCGTGCTTTCATTTCAGTTAAAGTTAACATCTCCTGAATTTTGACGATAGTAAAATAAGTATTATAATTACAAGACAGGAACAAGCAAGATTAATTTAATTAAGTTAAAGATTAAATCAAAATTACTTCATCAAGCTGCAATGAGCACCCTACACGGTAAAAATGACAATGTGATTGAATCAATCAGATTGTCATTCCTTCAGTCATATTCGTCAATCCATAAATCTTGCCCTTACACGATCAATCAGATTGTCTGCCTAAATGAAAACAATTCGGATGTGAGGAAATAACACATTAATACAGAGTGATTCAACTTTATGACACGCTGTTAAGGACTGTTTATTGAGCTAAGAAAAAAATAATTAGCAAAATCCTTGTGCCCAACTGTACCGCATGATCAGAAATGTTGGCACTCCTAAAATTGGCGTCATGATGTTTTCTATAATTTTCGGTTGTCGGCTGTACAGATTGACAGAATGTTGACATTTTTAAATTTGCAAAATTGTATCCAAACCATAACTTAAGTTTACGTTACGATTGAGGTATCTGTCACAAAGTTACTTCGATAATATCAACATAAACGCAAGAAAAGTTTATATTTTTATTTAGGAAATACTACCAACAGTTATTTCTGATCACGCGGTACCATAGATGTTCGTTCAAAATTTAATTTAGAATTTTAACCATATTCACTATTTACTTATTGTTGACGGGTACATGAAATCGATCGAAATTTCATTACTCAGAATAATAATTTTATTTATTTAATAACATTATAAGAATATTTAAAAAATGTGCAAATGAATCTGACAACAGTGGCTAATTTTTCACATTTGTTAATCTGTCTATCCAAATTGTTACTCTGTTTTTGTAAGTAAACGTCAAATTAACGTTTGGGCTGTTGAGTTAACGTGCCATTTTTGAATCACTCTGTATAATACTAAATAAATATAACAATGCACCTCCCATTACGAGTCCACGGAGATATTAATTTAACTGATGATAATTTTCAAGGTCCTTTCTCTGAAAATGGATCAGCGTTTCAGATTACATTAACTGCCACAAAATGAAATAAATCTCGAGTTGTAATGTTATCCAGAACCTTAAATATATACATCGTGATAAACAAAAAAAGCGAAGCCTGAGTTTGCCACGTGTTTTATGTAAATATTTGCAATTAAAAAATCCTAAGTGGATTTATAGAAAATAAAACAAAAATAACACGTGTTGTCGAATATATTATTTTTCAAAATTTAAGCAAATTTCAAGGTCGACAACTTACCAGTGTAGTTAGCGGAGATCACAACCCTTGCAAAACTGTAGGGTCGCGGACGTTACAGTAAACAACACGTTTTGTTGTACATTTGTGTTGTACTCGTCTATAATGTTGTAAACGAAAGAAAATGTAACTAAATAGTATGTTATATAACAGAAAACACAGAATTTACATTGCTTTCACTCTCATGTTTCAACACTGCTGCTGTACATAGCAAAGCCTTTAGAGCCGTTTGCATTGAGGGCTTAATGCTGATTGTTGTTGACATTAAATGCCAAATGAAAAAGTGACAAGCTGACAAGTTATTAGAAAAACATTCTGATTCAGAATCAGAATCAGAATCGAGAGAAATTATGATTGGTGGTATGTCTTCATATGGTGCATTACCCCATTAAACGCTTCCAATCATCCATGATCAGCCGTTCACAATGTCTAATAATATTTTGCCATTTGTCTGCACCTACTCTAGCAAGAGCCTCAAGCCATAAGGACTGTACAACACCAATAGCGCCACCGTCTTCCCGAATATATTTATTGCAATATAGTTTACACTGTTCCCACGCCAGTTCAATTGGAAAATACTGACAGTGGTAGGAATATTGAAAAATAGGTGGATAATTCCTCTTGCTCTCGTCACTGCCATAGCATTTACCCTAGACATATTTATAAATCTGTTCTTTTAGGATCTCTGCTGGGTGCTTTTAAGTTGTTCTTTTAACTTCTCCACTTCGTAAGAACATAATCTATCATAAATATTGCGATAGAACGCGCTCATAGAAACGATTCAAATTTAATACGGTTCTTGACGTCTCAACTGACAGATCAGTCACTATTGCATTGTCGATAAAGTAAAATAAGGAGGTGTAAAAAAATACTAACATACACAGTTAAGAGTAAATTTTTGGGTTTTGCGTGTCCTTGACCTTCGCGCCCATTTTGAAAAATAATATAGTCGAAGTTTTGCACATTTCAGTTTGGAAAATCATTGTTACACTGATATTACATTAATTACACTGGTTGAGGTGGGCTGTGGCATCGAATGCGATTCATTTTGATTTTCTGCCTACTCCGGATTCCAAAACCCCTACCTCAAATCGAGAGTCTAAATTCGGCTACGAATGCGAATTGGGTGATTTTCTTCTCGGCCGTAAATTCAATATTTCAATTTGGGACACCACAGTATGATCCATTTTAAATTGAATATTCCTGAGAAGTACATATCTTATTAAAATTATACATACAAAATATTAGTTTAATTTGCCACCATTTTTTAAGGAAAGCTCTATTTAGGAGAATGACGTTTGAACGTTCTACTTCTTTTAGGACAAATATTGTCATACAAAAAATAAATCAGAAATTATATAACATTTCAAAATGGTTTTCGACGCAGTAGGCAATGATTGTGCAAACCCAGCCCAGATTTAGTAACAAAAAATTAAATAGATATCAATTTTATCAGTTTGAGGTTATGATTTAAAGAAAGCAGCTGGTGATAATAACTACGCTTAAATTGTTAAATTAGTAAAAATAGTAAAATAAGCAAAACAATAAAGATGATACACGTGTTTCTGAAGAGACAACTGAAATGTCAACAAAGAATTTCATAATTTTAACATGATGTACTGCTAATTTTATTTAGAATTTTCATAGCCATCTACGTCCACAACAATTTTGTAATAACCAATATTACTATGATAATTAGTAATGGCATTTTGTAAAAGCTGAACCGCATAAATAAAACGAACAAATTTTCCTAAATACAAAAAAATGTTGAACAGTTGCGAAATGTCAACAAGCAATTTTTATTTTTTTCAATTTGCAGCTACCTAACTCTATAGTTATAAGATTGCCGGTTCAAATTTTAAAAGAATTATTGTAGGTCTACATTCGTTCCTATGTTTGTGAGCAAATTTATTCCTGCATTGAGTGTAGATATATATATTGTGATTGGTGAATGTATGTATAGTCAATTCATCCAAAATAATGTGTCACCGAAAGATTTTGTGTACAACTTAGGCTCACGTACCATAACCCTATTTGTCATTTTTATTGTTATGAAATAAAGAACGAAATGCTGAGTCTGTCTGTAAGTAAAGTATGTAACTTCAACCATAATTCAACTTAACAAGGTAATTTCCATCTTCCTGTTTATTGTAACACTACTTAAAGTACGATTAATTGTTTGTTAACTTGTCAATATAGTGAGATATTACTATTATGATGAAATCAATTTTGAAGTATCAATTTTAACATAATAAAGTATAGGGTGAATATAAACGATGGTACATGAAGTGACCTTTGAAATTTCGTGAATTTTGCCGCTTCGTTGTGATGATTGATGTCGTCGCCTGTCACAAATCCACAAATATCATTCATAACCTAATTTTCGTAGAACTTTTCCAAAGATATTGGAAATACTAGACATAACATACAGTTGGTTTTTAAACAAAATTTGTTTGGTTAGTAGACTTTTTTCTTCATAATGCAAGCTTGTTTTAAAATATTTTGGCAGCAATAATATCTACAATCACGGTCAGAAAATCTTGGATGTCAATGTCATTTCGCTGTCATAAACTGTGAAACACCTAATCGTATTTTTTTTAGTTTTCCTATTTTTGACACTAAAATTCTCAAAATAACAGGAAAATGACTCAAACTCGTCCATTCACGAATGTGTGCGAACACGGTACGAACAGAAAGTCTATTTATCTCTGTTACAAATGAGCGTTGTGTTCCGTCTAGACATAAAAGATCTTTGGTTTTTTCAAAATGTCTACTGCTTGACAAATAGGCAACCACTAATTCAGATCGAATGACCAATGTCAATGAAACGGAAAATTATTATTGTTAAAAATGCAGTAGCAGATTTCCCAAAACTATCTTTGGCTATGTTCATTTTATGTGGCATTAGGATAAGAATGTTAATAAAATAATTCATAATAGTTCAAATTTTCTTGAAAAAACAAGTTTCAGTTTTTCTAGTCTTTCCCCATAAACTTTAACAAAGATGTACAGAGTCATCAAAATTGATTGAGAGAGTTGGTAAACCTGAACTTGAATAATTTGGTTTATTAAGTTGTATAAAAATATTAGCTGTCAGATTTGAAGTTTCAAGTTTCAAATTTAAAAACTCAGTGGCGTCTTTTTTCGACTTTTTTTTTGTAAAAACATTAGTTGTCAGATTTGAAGTTTCGAATTTTTGTCACGCCACTGAATTCATTGCCATATAACCTTAAACAAATCTGTCATAAGGTTGACAAACTTCACGACAAAAACAGGGGGTACCAACTCTCTCAATCAATTTTGATGACCCATGTATATTATCAAGTAAGCGTCACTGCCATTTTATGTCAGATTACGTCATATAATTATATTATGAGTCGTATTATGTCATAAAGTCAAATCCTATGGTCAAATCCTTAAATTTAACAATGACGGTGCCGCGGGAAATTGTAATGTGATTAAACATTGAATGCTGTAAGTTTTTAGCTCCTAATTGTCTTTTTTTTTCCAATATATCTGTGATAATTATCAATTTATCAAAAAGTGATGTCGGTTGTTGTTGACTTTAAATGATACCACTTTATATAAATATCCACCTTGCTACCTTATCACACCATACTATACTCTTCTGTTTCCCCAGGGAAGCCATCCATGTCCCGTTCATGGCAAAATTTGTCGTGTTCGCCAAGCGTGTCGACCCCCTGGAGGCGCGGTTACGCGTCTTCTGCATGACCGACGACAAAGAAGACAAGACCCTCGAGCACCAGGAGCACTTCACGGAGGTGGCGAAGAGCCGCGACGTGGAGGTGCTCGAGGGTAAGCCGCAGTACATCGAGTTCGCCGGCAACCTGGTGCCCATCACCAAGAGCGGCGAACAACTACAATTCTCGTTCAGGGCTTTCAGAGAAAACCGGCTGCCGTTTTCGGTGCGGGTGAAAGACCAGCACGCGGAGGCGGTCAGTCGGTGCTTGTTCATGAGGGAGCCGAAGCTGCCCAAAGGGGAGCCTCCGCAGCAGCCGATCTGTATATTGAACATCGTGCTGCCGGATGACATCGTGGTCGATACCATCTCCTTGACTGATAGCGATTCTGTGAAGAAGATCGAGAACTTCGATTATTACAGGTAAGGCGGGGTCATTGTTATTAATTTTAGTGATAGAGTGTTTTTGGTAAGTTTATTGTATGAATTTTGTTGTTATAGGCCGGACCCGCGGTTAGCGGACATGAGCAACCTCTTAGGTGACGACTGGGTGCCTTTGGCGGCTCAATTAGGTCTAACCACCTCAGAAATCAACGTAATCAAATCCGAATACCCCGACAGCGTCGCCAAGCAAGCTCAGTCGATGTTGAGAATGTGGCTGTCGCAGTCGGGTAACAAAGCCCAAACCAACACCCTAGAAAGTGCGCTTAGGAGAATAGGAAGGGAGGACATCATACCTCAGTGCCTAAACGTCGATTATCCTCCTCACGGGATCAAGGAGATAGGAAAACAGAGACTGATAAAGAAATTAGAAGAAAACCTCTACGAAAAAGACATCATGAAAGACTCAGACAGCGTCGAGTCGCTGAAAAAAGCCGAAGAAGAAAAGAAAAAGGAGAATTTCGACAAGTACTCCGCCGAGGAAAAGATCGTCGAAGAGACGTCTGAAGACGAGGAAGAGGAAGACGAAGACTTTAATAAGACTGTGACGGAAAGACGGCATCAGATCGAGGAACGACTTTCTGTCGATAGGACAGTTCCGGCGTCTTCGCAACGTGTCGAAATTGTCCAGGAAATCAGTTCTATCAAACGACAGAGCTTGGTAGAGAACAAAATAGCAGAAGTCGAATTAAAAGCCGGGGAGGTCGTTGACGGACAAAAAACCACAATAACATCGAACGAAGTGACGATCTCGCCGGTTATTGAAAAGGTGATGGTGGATGGAGACAGACGGGACTCTGAATTGTTGGAAGGTGTAACGCACAGGTTAGAACAGAAAATGGTGAAGAAAATTATCTCGACAGAAGGTAAGTCGGAAAATTTTTCAGGTCATTGTAAAATGCGGCATCGTATTTACATTTTGTTTGAATTTGACAACGTTTTGATTGGAAATTGAAGGTATTATAGTTATATTCCAAATGTGCCTCCAGTATTTTTTGGAATGAAGCTATTTTTGAACATTTTTTTTAAATGATAACTTGTGATTTTGAGGTTATATGATACCTTACTTCGTGTCTCAAAAACTCGTGGAATTTTAAAAAGTTGAAGGACTTTAGAATTCAGAATGTTCATGAATATTGTCGGTTAACCTGGTTTAAAATTAGTGCAACAAATATGTTCAACACATCATGTTTAAGGTACAGCAATTCTGTGATTAAGTCAAACTTCGTGTGTCTATTGGACCTTTCGGTTGTTTTTAAGTTTCTGACACTTTTCAACGCACTGTATACAATACAGTTTTTTTTACTACAGTGTGCGATGGTTAAAAACTCTTTCATTAAATCAATAGCCCAGTACAAACAGTCTACAGTACAGTAATTTTGGCAATCACTCAATATTGTACTGAACGCAGCAGAATTTAGAACAACTTCTTTATTCCTTAATTTTTCCCCTAAAATAAAAAAATCGTACGCATTCGTATTTTAAAAACAAATCTCTACAAAAACAAACAAAAAATATACAATGCAATTTAAAAACAAAGCTGACTACTGTCTGTCAAAAGCTGGTGTGATAACCCAAACATTTCGCCTTAAAATGACATGCGGAAAAAAAATTGAAAGGGCGCGAAAAACTCAAAAATTTAGCCTTGGCTGTGATCGCTTAACAAAATGGAACCTACATTATGTGTCTTTTTTTGTAGTGGAATGTAATCCGATGCAAGGTTGGAAAAGTCCAAATCAAAATCTGAAGTAAAGTAACTGGATGCAAATACACAAGTTATTACGGGCGTGTGGCGGTAAATTTAAAATTATGGCAGTCAACACGAGAATAAAATTTTAATAAAAAAAACTATGCAGAGGCAGTGGCACCAGAGTGCTATAAAAGTGTGGCGATCGAACTATTTCAGTTTCCTTCTAGAGCACAGTAGAATTACCCATAGGGGGCGTTGTAGCACGAGCGGAGTTTGGGGCTCCTGGTCGTGGCTGTTCTCCTACGCACGACGTTGATTCTATCTATCGCAAGCACTGCCGCACGCAAACTCACGGTTGGGTTCCGGCTACGGACAGAAGCCGACAGCGTCACGTCATCCCGACCGCTCCCCTGAGTTCTATTCTAGGCCTGCATCCTACATGGCGCCAGCTCGACAAGGAACCGCGCACTCCACTTCCGCTACGTGTTATTGCATTATTTACCTCAATACCATATAAATGTTCAATTTCTATGACGTTAATATTAAACTACAACCGAACAAGTGTTAAAGTTTCAAAAAAGAGCAATAAACAACATTTGAATTCGCAATTCACGCTCGTGAAATTAAAACAGCAAATAATTCTTAATTGAGATTAAGATTGGACATCAGATAATTGATATGATGCAAACATTAATCAACAAAATATTGACAAAAAAAAAACTAGCAAAGATTTATAAAACAAAGGAAAAAAAACAATCTGGTGTGAAGTAAAACTTGTGCAGACAAAAATTACGTGAGGTTCGGAACTGCAGAGCATGAAAATTAACGTTCAATTAAAATTATGTAGCAAAGAAAATTACTGAGGCTAAAATTGTGAGATAGAAAAATTGCAAAGCTAACAAAATTATATGAGTCTAATATTTTGTCCATTTGAGTTATTGGTTAATTTTTTAAAAGTGAAGTTATTCAGCTGCATTGTGGGCCATCGTTTTACATTCCTCAAACAAACACATACAAAAATATAGCGGGCAATCTGGAGGTTCAAAATGGCGTCGGACGAATGCGTCGTTCAAAAAAAATACATCAAAAAATATGTCTCCCAGAAATGTGATCAATTCTGTGGCGCTCAGCAAATAATGGTCTAAATCAAAGGAATAAAATGCACTTCCCACCTGACCCACAATGTTGTTAATTTGTTTAACGAGATTTTACAGTTCAAATATGTACTCGGTTTGCAAATACTCTTTCAACATGGCCGCTGTTAAAACAAAGAATGTAACTGATGTTAAATTATGCCACACTTTATCAAAAATTCAAACAAAAAATTTTCATTATGTTAAATTATGCCACACTTTTTCAACGATTCAAACAATTATGCCATTATCCAAGTGATCAGTTACTTAAAACAATTAGCTTTGAGTGTTTATATCGTGAACTGTCCCCAGCTTATCCCAGACAAAACACATGATAAATAAACACAAAATGCATCAGACGTTGCGAGAAAATATGTCTCGGTTATAGCTTTCCACGTTGCGAGAAAATGATGATATGATAATAATTACCTAAAGACAGAAATTTTTAATCCCCCCGTAATTCAGTCCACGATATTATGAATTCTACCGCACTTTCATGGTCTTTTCCTAGAGTGGGGCAACGTTAGATTGATTTAACTGCCGTAAATAAACTATTAGCAATCTTGTGTGGGGAATTAAGAAGTGTTTTAATCTAACATTTAAGTATAAGCATCCAGAAACCTTATTCATAACTCGATAAACAAAGGGCGCGTCCTGATTAAGTGAATTTCATGAAATCTCCTAGCAAGTACTTGATGTAAACAAATTCCTGACTGTTAAATTGTGTTAGAACTAGTTAACGATTAAAAATCCTAACATGAACTGTGAATTTATAAACAATAAAACAAATTTACACAACGTGTTAGCGTCGGTCGAAAATTCGCCCATTTCCGCTTGAAAAAAAAACGGCAAGAATTAGCTACGCCTCTTGTGAAAACTGTGGCGTCGTCATCGTTACGATTAATTTTCGTTAAACAAAGGCTCTTCCTTTTTTATTAACTATCAAACCAACTAAACTTAACCTAGCTAACTCACCACGTAGTTGCACTCACAACAAACAAACCAAAAGTGACGCCACCGCACAGAATGACTCATCTACCAAACCAGCCAACTTCTACCAACCCTCTAACTAAAATTCCCTAGCAAAACTACCAGCTACCAGAAAGAACTAAACGTGCACATGGTTGCCTATGTTTAGCGATTTTCTTGATTAATTTTTTTTTCAAATTCAAATTATTCAAATGCGATTTCGCGCCACTGTAATTTTTTTTCAGCGCGACATTTTAATTCATTTGGTCACCACATTATAAATCATGTGTTCCGATTTCGCCGGGCAATGTTGTGCTTTAATTTCAATAAAATCCAAATCCTATATTTCCTGAATTTATAATGTTAAACTAAAATAAATAATTAGATCGTGGACTGGACAAATCTCCATACCGAATAAAAGAAAGCACATATGCAACAAACACATCTTAGCAGGTATTAGCCCCGCCCACCCACCCTCTCTTTTCTTAGAGGGTAGGTCATCTGCCAAAATCAGTCTTCTCTTAGCAGGTACTAGCCCCACCCACCCGCCCTCTTTTTTCTTAGAGGGTATGTCATCTGCCAAAATTAGTCTTATCTTGGCAGTACTAGCCCCACCCGCCCGCCCTCATTTTTCTTAGAGTGTATGTCATTTCCCAAAATCAGTATTATCTTAGCAGGTACCAGCCCTCGAAGAAAATAAAGGGCGGGTGGGTGGGCCTAGTGCTTGCCAATATAAGGCTGATATTACCAAATTGCATACCCTTGAAGAAAACAAAGGGTGGGTGGGCGGGGCCAATACTTGCCAAGATAAGACGGATTTTGCCAAATAACATACCCTTTAAGAAAAGAAAAGGAGGGAGGGTGGGGCTAGTACTTGCCAAAATAAGACTGATTTTGGCAGATGTCATATCCTTGAAGAAAATAAAGGGTGGGTGGGCGGGGCTAATACTTGCTTAGATAAGACTGATTTTGCCAGATGATATAGCCTCTATCCTTCATTTTCTTAGAGAGTAGCTCATTTGCAAAAATCAGTTTTATCTTAGTAGGTCCTAGCCCCGCCCACCCGCCCTCCCTTTTCTAAAGGGTATGTCATTTTTCAAATTAAGTCTTATCTTAGCAGGAACTAGCCTCGCCCACCCACCCTCTCTTTTCTTAGCAAATATGTCATTTGCTAAAATTAGTATTATCTTAGGAAGTACTAGCCCCCTAAGAAAAAGGGCGGGTGGGTGGAGCTACTGTTTGCCAAGATAAGGCTGATATTGCCAAATAACATACCCTTTAAGAAAATAAAGGGAGGACGGTGGGAGTAGTACTTGCCAAAATAAGACTGAATTTGGCAGATGTCATATCCTTGAAGAAAATAAAGGGCGGGTGGGCAGGGCTAATACTTGCCTAGATAAGACTGATTTTGCCAGATGATATAGCCTCTATCCTTCATTTTCTTAGAGAGTAGGTCATTTGTCAAAATCAGTTTTATCTTAGTAGATACTAATAAAATTACATACGGTCAAAATCAAAATAGTAATTTGGGAATAAATGTTTAAATTCAGTCTGTAAGAAAATAATTAAATCTGTGAGAAAACATTAAACTTGTAAGAAAAAATTAAACCGCCTTCGGTTTTCGAGTCCACGATGATATTAATTTAATTGATGAAATTTTCAAGGTCTTGTCTTTCAAAATGGATCAACTATTTTATAAATCTTGAGTCAGAAGTCATGGAATGTGATTAATGTAATTAAGTACTTAAATTAAAATGTCAAACTTTAAATATATCATGATTAAAATATGAGTTAAACCTGAATAAGTGAATTTCTTGCCACCCGCTTAATGGGAATATCTCATTAGTGTTGCTAAGACACTCCTAAAAATTACCCTCTTAATGTAATTATTTAAATTATTATTCCTCGAGAAATAAATAAAAGCAATATAATAATAATAAAAATATGTGTCTTATTAACTGTACTTCGGAAACGTTAAGGCAGGTGTGGGGTTACAAAAGACTACTGTTACACTGTACTTAAAATACTATAAAATGACTTAGTTTCAGGGCTGTTTTAACCTGATGATGTTGGACATGTTTCACCAGAACCTAATTTTATATTTTTAAAACAGTTTCCTTGTAAATATTTAAATACTTTATGTAAATACATATGAATCCACATTGTATCGGGCGATTTTTAAAATATCTGCTCTAGTTGACCATTACGTCAGCTGGTTCAATTGTACTACTCGTAGAAAATTTAAAAGAGTGACCTACATTTATGTGGCGTTTCAAAGATATCTCTCTATCTATTGGAAGTGCCTTATTTTTGTAAAAATGAGCATATGAAGCGTTATATGTTGTGATTACACTTGCAGATCCAAAATCGCCAAAAGTATCGAAGACTCCACCACCGAGTCCTGCCGACTTCATAACCAAAGAACAGGCAGCCGCAATCCAAGGTAGGAATTCACAAATCCAATTCAGACACCTAGCTTGAAATTTCAAAGCAGCGCTTATTAGTAGTTGTTGTGCAAGAAATATTCAACCCATTTTTGTTTATTTAAAATCAGTGGAAAGAACAAACCAGTGAAGAATATTTCCTGCACAAAATGTGGCATATCAATTATGGAGAGTTAATCGTATTATGACACATGTTCTAACGAGGTCAGAAAACCTACAATGCTCGTAATCTTTTCTAGAATTACGACAAAAAAGACGTGTTGTGTTTGTATTGAATCGAAAATTTTGCATTGTTTCGATATGTAAAAATTTTGTATTAAGTTGTTTATTGCTGGTGGAAACTAAATCTAATTAACTGAATTGTGACGATCGTATCGATGACACAGAAGTGGAAGTTCGAGACCGTGACTATTTTTTGATCCTTGGATATCGTATGGCTTCTAAATCTATTTAGTTCACATGTCGTATTTATCGAAAGAAATTGTTTAGTACGTCGCGATCGTTCGTGTCGCTGGTTCGTTATTTCGACTAATATTTTTTTATTTCAGCGGGGGTGAGTACAATTTTTTTTTAATATTGCTCTCATGCTCTGAACTAACGTCATGTGTCCTATTGATATGCCACATTAATATGGAGTTTGCAGTTGGTTAAACAAGTTAGAATTTATGTTGGTAGTAGCGAAAAAATGTTTGACAATATGCTTTTCTGATTTGTTTCTCAATCTTGTTATAACAAAATGTTTTCACAAGAAAATGAAATAGTAATTCGTTCCTTGCCTAAGCCCCACCTTCCTATAATATGGATTACCTGACCTTTTTGACGACAATGCGACGATTTTTCAGTGATGATAGCAAAATCGTCTCGTTTTCGTCGACAATACACACAAGATTAACAAACAAGAATTTAATACATTACTGTATGTGCAACAATGCTTTGGTGCAACAAGCTTTTGCCTATTAAACAGTATTAATTACTAAACAAGTAAATAACAATACCTTGGACGATTAACTAGAATTGGCCCCCTTTTCTAACAAATATTGCAGAAAATAAATCATCTGTGTGGGCGTCAGTGTTTTATTTTTCCATAACGTTTCCGTTTTTTCATTTTATTGCTTCTAATACACACACAAGCTTTCATGCCAAGCCTTTGTATATAGCAGTGGCCGCTTATTTCATTTCAGTTGTTTTGTTAACTTTCAGTTTGGCAAATGTAGAACGAAATGAGCGTCTTTCACACACCTCATGCCGCATGGCTTTTGAGTTTTAAGGACCAAATAAAAAACTTCTAAACTGTAATGTTTTGGACGTGTCGATGTGTGAATCTTTCGAGTTCGTTGGACAGCTTTTTTCAAACCGCACCTATTGACTTGGTGGAGGGTTTGGACAAAAACTGTTCCCATCATTTAGTTGTATTCGATACGACGTTTGATTTTCAGTTTGTTTATTTCTACGTTTTGTAGATATGTATATAACTTTGAATAGTTTTGTAATTACTATCCGATACAGCTAAGTGTGATCTGTGTTACCATTTCATACACACTACATCCATTTTTGTTTGAAAAAAAAAAGACATTATAAATAAATCATTTCAAAATACTCGGATGTTGTTCGATGGTAGTAATTGCGAGAGTATTTTGAAACGAAATATTAAAAATCGTCCATAGACATCCTCCTTCTTCTGTCACGCCGTCCGTCCAATTGTCTCCTGTTTGTTGGCTTGGTAAACCATAATGCAAACTCCATGAATCTGATAGGGACTAAAAGTGGTTGTACATATTGTGCATGTTCACTCTTACCACTTCTCGTGGCGCCTTTTTCTTTCTGTTTTATTAAGTTCTTGTTCGATTTGGTGTCGAGAAATGGTGAGGGCGAAACAGATTGTGTGACGTATTGGGTCTTTTCGCGGCCTCGGGCTTCGTGTAGCAAAGGCTATACCAAGGTTAGTGATTTTTGGTTAGTTTTATTTTTCCTTTTATTTGGGAAGTATCCGGACTAATTAAATGTACAGAGACCGCCGCGGGTTTTTATTTAATTCGTTCCGATCTCCCGTTTGCTAGTTTGGGCATTTTTTTTAACTTGTTATTACATTGTTGGCATCTATGCTTTCGGAATTATGCTGTTTATACTGTTGATAAATTCTTTTACTACAATAACAAAGTAGAAAGCTTATGGAAATGTGGAATGCCTTAGCCGGCTTTTATATTATTCGACTTTTAGCTGTCGTTTCCTCGTTCCTTTCTCCTCAACTACCCGAAACACATCTTTTCCGTCACTCATCTCATGATTTGTGTGGGAGTCGAGGCGGTGCCTCTTGCCATGATTTATTTTCTGAAATACAAATTACCAAATTTGATAAAATATTGTGAGAATCCTGTTGCACTTGGGACAGATTAAACACTGATTTTCCACCGACAACCTCCTTTTATTTTGTTCCTTGCGACAGTAGCGTCGGCGTCGCCTCAAGACGACGACGATTCGCTGGACACTGACGGCTTCCGCGAAGACCAGTGTTTGCTGGAAACGCCAACGCCAAGCGAAGAACCCTCTATAGAAGGAAAAGATTACTTGTCGAATTACCGGACCGGAGATATCGAACTCGAAGAAGTGACTCCGTACGACGACATTCGCCAGTACTACCAACACCAAGCGCGACTGTTCGCGGGACCGCGCAAACGCCTAGCCTCAACCGAAGACTTAGAAGTCGACGGTTCCAATCCTTCCATTGACAATAATCTGCCTTCCAATCGTGATATTGCTCGTGTTAATTTAGAAAGTAATAGAATTATCGAATCTGATCCCGTACTGCGACCGGGCGAACTGAAAATACTGAAAGGGTTCCAGTCGCCCGAGGAGAAGGGTGCGAAAGATTCGAAGAAACCGGAAGACTGGGAACGCAAGGAACGAAAGACTGTGGAAAGACTGCATGGTGGAGGCGGCAAGGGAAAAATACCTCCTTCCGAAGAAGAATTTCGAATAAAAACCACACCTGACAAAAAAATCGCCGTGGATTACACGGAAACAAGTGATAAATATAACAACGAAGAGTACGCGAATCATGTGAGTAGAAGTACGTCGCCTCTCACCAATAAGGAGATCGCTCCCACACCGGATACCACCCCCAATGTACCCAAAGGTACTTATCCTACCCCCACCTTAGAACTCGTAATTGGTCGCAAGGAAGTTCGAACGAAAGAAGCCTCGGCTACGGCTGAAAGTAGGTTAACCCTATATGGTACTAATGACGTCGAGATATCAATCAAATCGCAGTCCCACATCTCCGTCACCACGACGCGAAGAGACGAATCGGGAGTTGAGACGTCCGAAACCGTAGACGTAGGCGTCACAAATACCACCGAAAAAAGAGGGAGACCTGTAGACAAGTCTGACTACATCATACCGCCTCCTGCCATAGAGACTGTCCAAAAGAAACGCGAAGAAACTGTCAATTTTAGCGGTACTAAATTAGTGTATACTTACGATAATTTAAGCGAAAAAGACGATTCGCATGCCGGTTCGTTAGCTACAGAAGATAGTTACTCACACCACGTCACCGATACTGGAATTTCTCTAACTCGAGGTACCACCGAAACAATCACCAGTCCTGTTGCGAAAGCACCCGACGTACTACATGGTCTACAAACCACAGGCTTTGTCTCGGACACTGCCGTAGATGTGGAATTGGAAGAGTTCGAATGCACGGATGCCGGTCTGAGTCCGATCCAAGCCGACGAGAGTCTGCCTCAGGAACCCTACTTTGAGGAAGAAGTCCATTTCGTCGACGCCAATACTAGTCCTATCGAATTCCCCGAATCCGCATCCATGGCCTTGTCGCAAGTCGACACCTCAGAAGCTGCGACTCTTACCGACCAAATAGACACGAAAGACGCCTCTAATAGTCCTATTAAACCCGAAGAAAGTCCACCTTCCCTATCCGACAAACTAAAAGACGAAGACATTCTGAAAAGCAGAAGGGGTTCAGGCGATGTTAAAGCCAAGGTGAAGTTATTGGAACAAACGATAAAATCACCTTCACATGCAATGAAGCGAAAGAAAGAAGTTCTGGATTCCGAAGACGAAATCAGCAGCATGAAAGATGAAGATTATCGAGGGTCCAATGAAACTCTAGCACAAATTGATGATGACTACGACAAAACAGAAACAGTTTCTGATGATTCAGAGTTCAAGTCAAAGCCTGCAGTGTCAACGCATACGAAGCAGGTAGGTCGAAAAATCGCTGAGCTGCAGAAAATTTTTTCAGGGTCTAGTGATTTGGAGGACAGTGAGGAGGAACCTAAACGACCAGTTCTGAAATCAACGAAAATCAAGGAAAAACGGGAAGTCGTCATTAAAGAAGACAAGGCTAAGCTTGAAGCCAAACCTATCGTTGACGGCGAACTTATTCCCAATGGTCTCGACGTGTCAGACAAGTCTGATGAAATCGAGGTAAAGTCAGTCAGAGATAAACGAGCGTTATTTGAAGAATTAATTTCGAAGTCTCAGGAAGGAACACCTAAGAAAACTGTTTCATATCAAGACCGAATTTACACAGAAAAAGAATTAAGCGAATGCGCGCAAAGAATTGAAGACCAAATAGTAGTAGAAGAGAAAATCACTCCAAGGAAAAGATCGATGGTCAAACTTGTGCAGAGTGTTAAGGAAGACAAACCTTCTATTCCTGTTCCAGTCTGTGAACCACCCTGTGAAAAAGTTATTATTGACCATAAAACTCCGTCACCTCTTACACAAGAAAGCGAATCAGATTTAACTGAAACTGAGTCAGAACGAGAAAGTAAAATTGTAAAAGAAATAGGAAAAGTTGTCCAAGCACAAGCTGAAATACTTGAAGAAGTTAGTGGTCGTTTAGAAGTCTGTGAAGAACCTTGTGAAAAGGTACATGTTTCCAAACTTACACCGGAACTAGAAACAAGTGTCATTATTGACAGTCATATAATTAAAGAAGCATTGGTTTCAAATGCAAAACTATTAACGACAATTGCCTTACCTCCCACAGTACTGGAAACAGAAACCACTAAATTAGATCAAGTAATGTCTAGAGTTGACATAACTGAAGAGTTAGAAAGAGAGATTTTACAGCAACGAATGAAAGAAGAAATGGAAATGAGTAAAAAGTCCTTACAACTCGATACCAAATCTTTGGAAAGAACTCAAAGAATCAGTGAAAAACAAGTTCAAAAATTAATGTCAGAAGTTTTGGAAGCTACAATACAGATTAGGGCAGAAGTGAAAGAACTAAAACCAGATTTAACCCCGACACCAGAGGGACAATTAATACAAATCATTAGTTCGTCTTCGATGGATCATATAGGTGATCTGGAGCAAATTGAAGAAGAATTTCAAAAAGACGAAATAAGGTCTCCGCAGAAGTTGGTAAACGAAATTCATCTTAATGATATCGATTACATTCCCGAAACACCTGATGACTACTATGCAGCTGACCTTGATTTGTCAGAAGCAGACAGAACCGTAGAAGAAAAGAAGAAGAAAATATTGGCGCGACAAATAATGGAAAAGTCCTTAACAGCCCAAGACGTGTTAGGAATAAAGCGTGGCATGGTAATGGAAAAAATAATGAAAAAAGAAGGTGAAATTAAGAGAGTTGAAGAAATGTTAATACGAGGACAGTTCCGCAAAGAAGAAGACACAACTAAAGATATATTCCTAAAAGAACAAGATCTTTCTATTTCTGATTATAAAGAAAGTATATTGACTGAGTCAATTCCTCTTCATAAAGAAAAAATTCACATTTCGGAGGTTTCAACTAAAACTAAAGAGGAAGTAAAATTTACCACATCCAAACTTGTGCAGCAATTCGAAGGCATAAAAGAAGTCAAGGTTGAGAAGGCAAAACTGATGGAAAAACCGACTGTTGCAAAAGAAGAAGAGGTTCCGATTCCAAAAGACGAATCCCCTTCTGCCGAAATTCCATTGGACACTAAATTAACAGAAGACCTTAAAGTAGAGGAAATCAAACTAAAAGAACACTTAGTAATGAAAGAGTTTGTTGAAAAAGAAGTTAAGGTTCTTCCTCCTAAAGACAAGTCTCCCACTCCCGAAGTTTCAAGAGATATTAAAGACAAAGAAGAAGTTAAAGTAAAAGAGGAATTAATAGTAAAAGAGCTTGTTGTAAAAGAGGAAAAAGTTCCTTCTCCAAAAGAGAAATCTCCCACTCCTGAAATACCAACTGAAATCAAACTCAAAGAAGAAGTTAAAGTAGAGGAAATTAAAGAAAAGGAGGAATCACCAGTAAAAGAGGTTGTTGAAAAAGAGGAAAAGGTTCCTTCTCCAAAAGACAAATCTCCGACTCCAGAAATTCCAACAGAAATTAAACTCAAAGAAGAAGTTAAAGTAAAGGAGGAATTAATAGTAAAAGAGGTTGTTGAAAAAGAGGAAAAGGTTCCTTCTCCAAAAGAGAAATCTCCCACTCCTGAAATTCCAACTGAAATCAAAGTCAAAGAAGAAGTTGAAGTAGAGGAAATTAAAGAAAAGGAGGAATCACCAGTAAAAGAGGTTGTTGAAAAAGAGAAAAAGGTTCCTTCTCCTAAAGACAAATCTCCAACTCCGAAAATTCCAACAGAAATCAAACTCAAAGAAGAAGTTAAAGTAAAGGAGGAATTAATAGTAAAAGAGGTTGTTGAAAAAGAGGAAAAGGTTCCTTCTCCAAAAGAGAAATCTCCCACTCCTGAAATTCCAACTGAAATCAAACTCAAAGAAGAAGTTGAAGTAGAGGAAATTAAAGAAAAGGAGGAATCACCAGTAAAAGAGGTTGTTGAAAAAGAGGAAAAGGTTCCTTCTCCAAAAGACAAATCCCCGACTCCGGAAATTCCAACAGAAATCAAACTCAAAGAAGAAGTTAAAGTAAAGGAGAAAATAATAGTAAAAGAGGTTGTTGTAAAAGAGGAAAAAGTTCCTTCTCCAAAAGAGAAATCTCCCACTCCTGAAATTCCAACTGAAATCAAACTCAAAGAAGAAGTTAAAGTAAAGGAGGAAATAATAGTAAAAGAAGTTGTAAAAGAGGAAAAAGTTCCTTCTCCAAAAGAGAAATCTCCCACTCCTGAAATTCCAACTGAAATCAAACTCAAAGAAGAAGTTAAAGTAAAGGAGGAAATAATAGTAAAAGAAGTTGTGAAAGAGGAAAAAGTTCCTTCTCCAAAAGACAAATCTCCCACTCCTGAAATTCCAACTGAAATCAAACTCAAAGAAGAAGCTAAAGTAGAGGAAATTAAAGAAAAGGAGGAATCACCAGTAAAAGAGGTTGTTGAAAAAGAGGAAAAGATTCCTTCTCCAAAAGACAAAACTCCAACTCCGAAAATTCCAATAGAAATCAAACTCAAAGAAGTTAAAGTAAAGGAGGAATTAATAGTAAAAGAGGTTGTTGAAAAAGAGGAAAAGATTCCTTCTCCAAAAGAGAAATCTCCCACTCCTGAAATTTCAACTGAAATCAAACTCAAAGAAGAAGTTAAAGTAAAGGAGGAAATAATAGTAAAAGAAGTTGTTGTAAGAGAGGAAAAAGTTCCTTCTCCAAAAGAGAAAGCTCCCACTCCTGAAATTCCAACTGAAATCAAACTCAAAGAAGAAGTTAAAGTAGAGGAAATTAAAGAAAAGGAGGAATCACCAGTAACAGAGGTTGTTGAAAAAGAGGAAAAGGTTCCTTCTCCAAAAGACAAATCTCCGACTCCGGAAATTCCAACAGAAATCAAACTCAAAGAAGAAGTTAAAGTAAAGGAGGAAATAATAGTAAAAGAGGTTGTTGTAAAAGAGGAAAAAGTTTCTTCTCTAAAAGAGAAATCTCCCACTCCTGAAATTCCAACTGAAATCAAACTCAAAGAAGAAGTTAAAGTAGAGGAGGAAATAATAGTAAAAGAGGAAAAGGTTCCTTCTCCAAAAGACAAATCTCCCACTCTTGAAATTCCAACTGAAATTAAACTCAAAGAAGAAATAGAGGAAATTAAAGAAAAGGAGGAATCACCAGTAAAAGAGGTTGTTGAAAAAGAGGAAAAGGTTCTATCTCCAAAAGACAAATCTCCAACTCCGGAAATTCCAACAGAAATCAAACTCAAAGAAGAAATTAAAGGAAAGGAGGAATTAATAGTAGAAGAGGTTGTTGAAAAAGAGGAAAAAGTTCCTTCCCCAAAAGAGAAATCTCCCACTCCTGAAATTCCAACTGAAATTAAACTCAAAGAAGAAGTTAAAGTAGAGGAAATTATAGAAAAGGAGGAATCACCAGTAATAGAGGTTGTTGAAAAAGAGGAAAAGGTTCCTTCTCCAAAAGAGAAATCTCCCACTCCTGAAATTCCAACTGAAATTAAACTCAAAGAAGAAGTTAAAGTAAAGGAGGAAATAATAGTAAAAGAGGAAAAGGTTCCTCCTCCAAAAGAGAAATCTCCCACTCCTGAAATTCCAACTGAAATTAAACTCAAAGAAGAAGTAGAGGAAACTAAAGAAAAGGAGGAATCACCAGTAAAAGAGGTTGTTGAAAAAGAGGAAAAGGTTCTATCTCCAAAAGACAAATCTCCAACTCCGGAAATTCCAACAGAAATCAAACTCAAAGAAGAAGTTAAAGGAAAGGAGGAATTAATAGTAGAAGAGGTTGTTGAAAAAGAGGAAAAGGTTCCCTCTCCAAAAGAGAAATCTCCCACTCCTGAAATTCCAACTGAAATCAAACTTAAAGAAGAAGTTAAAGTAAAGGAGGCAATAATAGTAAAGCAGGTTGTTGTAAAAGAGGAAAAAGTTACTTCTCCAAAAGAGAAATCTCCCACTCCTGAAATTTCAACTGAAATCAAACTCGAAAAAGAAGTTAAAGTAGAGGAAATTAAAGAAAAGGAGGAATCACCAGTAATAGAGGTTGTTGAAAAAGAGGAAAAGGTTCCTTCTCCAAAAGAGAAATCTCCGACTCCGGAAATTCCAACAGAAATCAAACTCAAAGAGGAAGTTAAAGTAAAGGAGGAAATAATAGTAAAAGAGGTTGTTGTAAAAGAGGAAAAAGTTACTTCTCCAAAAGAGAAATCTCCCACTCCTGAAATTCCAACTGAAATCAAACTTGAAAAAGAAGTTAAAATAGAGAAAATTAAAGAAAAGGAGGAATCACCAGTAAAGGAAGCTGTTGAAAAAGAGGAAAAGGTTCCTTCTCCAAAAGCCAAATCTCCCACTCCTGATATTCCATCTGAAATCAAACTCAAAGAGGAAGTTAAAGTAAAGGAGGAAATAATTGTAAAAAAGATTGTTGTAAAGGAGGAAAAAGTTACTTCTCCAAAAGAGAAATCTCCCACTCCTGAAATTCCAACTGAAATTAAACTCGAAGAAGAAGTTAAAGTAGAGGAAATTAAAAAAAAGGAGGAATCACCAGTAATAGAGGTTGTTGAAAAAGAGGAAAAGGTTCCTTCTCCAAAAGACAAATCTCCCACTCCTGAAATTCCAACTGAAATCAAACTCAAAGAAGAAGTTAAAGTAAAGGAGGAAATAATAGTAAAAGAGGAAAAGGTTCCTTCTCCAAAAGACAAATCTCCCACTTTTGAAATTCCAACTGAAATTAAACTCAAAGAAGAAGTAGAGGAAATTAAAGAAAAGGAGGAATCACCAGTAAAAGAGGTTGTTGAAAAAGAGGAAAAGGTTCCTTCTCCAAAAGACAAATCTCCGACTCCGGAACTTCCAACAGAAATCAAACTCAAAGAAGAAGTTAAAGTAAAGGAGAAAATAATAGTAAAAGAGGTTGTTGTAAAAGAGGAAAAGGTTCCTTCTCTAAAAGAGAAATCTCCCACTCCTGAAATTCCAACTGAAATCAAACTCAAAGAAGAAGTTGAAGTAGAGGAAATTAAAGAAAAGGAGGAATCACCAGTAAAAGAGGTTGTTGAAAAAGAGGAAAAGGTTCCTTCTCCAAAAGACAAATCCCCGACTCCGGAAATTCCAACAGAAATCAAACTCAAAGAAGAAGTTAAAGCAAAGGAGAAAATAATAGTAAAAGAAGTTGTAAAAGAGGAAAAAGTTCCGTCTCCAAAAGAGAAATCTCCCACTCCTGAAATTCCAACTGAAATCAAACTCAAAGAAGAAGTTAAAGTAGAGGAAATTAAAGAAAAGGAGGAATCACCAGTAACAGAGGTTGTTGAAAAAGAGGAAAAGGTTCCTTCTCCAAAAGACAAATCTCCGACTCCGGAAATTCCAAAAGAAATCAAACTCAAAGAAGAAGTTAAAGTAAAGGAGGAAATAATAGTAAAAGAGGTTGTTGTAAAAGAGGAAAAAGTTCCTTCTCTAAAAGAGAAATCTCCCACTCCTGAAATTCCAACTGAAATCAAACTCAAAGGAGAAGTTAAAGTAAAGGAGGAAATAATAGTAAAAGAGGTTGTTGTAAAAGAGGAAAAAGTTCCTTCCCCAAAAGAGAAATCTCCCACTCCTGAAATTCCAACTGAAATTAAACTCAAAGAAGAAGTTAAAGTAAAGGAGGAAAAAATAGTAAAAGAGGAAAAGGTTCCTTCTCCAAAAGACAAATCTCCCACTCTTGAAATTCCAACTGAAATTAAACTCAAAGAAGAAGTAGAGGAAATTAAAGAAAAGGAGGAATCACCAGTAAAAGAGGTTGTTGAAAAAGAGGAAAAGGTTCCTTCTCCAAAAGACAAAACTCCAACTCCGAAAATTCCAACAGAAATCAAACTCAAAGAAGAAGTTAAAGTAAAGGAGGAATTAATAGTAAAAGAGGTTGTTGAAAAAGAGGAAAAGGTTCCTTCTCCAAAAGACAAATCTCCGACTCCGGAAATTCCAACAGAAATCAAACTCAAAGAAGAAGTTAAAGTAAAGGAGGAATTAATAGTAAAAGAGGTTGTTGAAAAAGAGGAAAAGGTTCCTTCTCCAAAAGACAAATCTCCGACTCCGGAAATTCCAACAGAAATCAAACTCAAAGAAGAAGTTAAAGTAAAGGAGAAAATAATAGTAAAAGAGGTTGTTGTAAAAGAGGAAAAGGTTCCTTCTCTAAAAGAGAAATCTCCCACTCTTGAAATTCCAACTGAAATTAAACTCAAAGAAGAAGTTAAAGTAAAGGAGGAAATAATAGTAAAAGAAGTTGTAAAAGAGGAAAAAGTTCCTTCTCCAAAAGAGAAATCTCCCACTCCTGAAATTCCAACTGAAATCAAACTCAAAGAAGAAGTTAAAGTAGAGGAAATTAAAGAAAAGGAGGAATCACCAGTAAAAGAGGTTGTTGAAAAAGAGGAAAAGGTTCCTTCTCCAAAAGACAAAACTCCAACTCCGAAAATTCCAATAGAAATCAAACTCAAAGAAGTTAAAGTAAAGGAGGAATTAATAGTAAAAGAGGTTGTTGAAAAAGAGGAAAAGATTCCTTCTCCAAAAGAGAAATCTCCCACTCCTGAAATTTCAACTGAAATCAAACTCAAAGAAGAAGTTAAAGGAAAGGAGGAAATAATAGTAAAAGAAGTTGTTGTAAGAGAGGAAAAAGTTCCTTCTCCAAAAGAGAAATCTCCCACTCCTGAAATTCCAACTGAAATCAAACTCAAAGGAGAAGTTAAAGTAAAGGAGAAAATAATAGTAAAAGAGGTTGTTGTAAAAGAGGAAAAGGTTCCTTCTCCAAAAGACAAATCTCCGACTCCGGAAATTCCAACAGAAATCAAACTCAAAGAAGAAGTTAAAGTAAAGGAGAAAATAATAGTAAAAGAGGTTGTTGTAAAAGAGGAAAAGGTTCCTTCTCTAAAAGAGAAATCTCCCACTCTTGAAATTCCAACTGAAATTAAACTCAAAGAAGAAGTAGATAAAATTAAAGAAAAGGAGGAATCACCAGTAAAAGAGGTTGTTGAAAAAGAGGAAAAGGTTCCTTCTCCAAAAGACGAATCCCCGACTCCGGAAATTCCAACAGCAATCAAACTCAAAGAAGAAGTTAAAGTAAAGGAGGAAATAATAGTAAAAGAAGTTGTAAAAGAGGAAAAAGTTCCTTCTCCAAAAGAGAAATCTCCCACTCCTGAAATTCCAACTGAAATCAAACTCAAAGAAGAAGTTAAAGTAGAGGAAATTAAAGAAAAGGAGGAATCACCAGTAAAAGAGGTTGTTGAAAAAGAGGAAAAGGTTCCTTCTCCAAAAGACAAAACTCCAACTCCGAAAATTCCAACAGAAATCAAACTCAAAGAAGAAGTTAAAGTAAAGGAGGAATTAATAGTAAAAGAGGTTGTTGAAAAAGAGGAAAAGGTTCCGTCTCCAAAAGACAAATCTCCCACTCTTGAAATTCCAACTGAAATTAAACTCAAAGAAGAAGTAGATAAAATTAAAGAAAAGGAGGAATCACCAGTAAAAGAGGTTGTTGAAAAAGAGGAAAAGGTTCCTTCTCCAAAAGACAAAACTCCAACTCCGAAAATTCCAACAGAAATCAAACTCAAAGAAGAAGTTAAAGTAAAGGAGGAATTAATAGTAAAAGAGGTTGTTGAAAAAGAGGAAAAGGTTCCGTCTCCAAAAGACAAATCTCCCACTCTTGAAATTCCAACTGAAATTAAACTCAAAGAAGAAGTAGATAAAATTAAAGAAAAGGAGGAATCACCAGTAAAAGAGGTTGTTGAAAAAGAGGAAAAGGCTCCTTCTCCAAAAGACAAATCTCCCACTCCTGAAATTCCAACTGAAATCAAACTCAAAGAAGAAGTTAAAGTAGAAGGAGTTGAAGTGGAGGAAATTAAAGAAAAGGAGAAATCACCAGTAAAAGAGGTTTTTGAAAAAGAGGAAAAGGTTCCTTCTCCAAAAGACAAATCTCCCACTCCTGAAATTCCAACTGAAATCGAGCTAAAAGAAGAAGTTAAAGTAGAAGAAATTAAAGAAAAGGAGGAATCACCAATAAAAGAGGTTGTTGAAAAAGAGGAAAAGGTTCCTTCTCCAAAGGACAAATCTCCCACTCCTGAAATTCCAACTGAAATCAAACTCAAAGAAGAAGTTAAAGTAGAAGAAGTTGAAGTAGAAGAAATTAAAGAAAAGGAGGAATCACTAGTCAAAGAGGTTGTTGAAAAAGAGGAAAAGGTTCCTTCTCCAAAAGACAAATCTCCGACTCCGGAAATTCCAACAGAAATCAAACTCAAAGAAGAAGTTAAAGTAAAGGAGGAATTAATGGTAAAAGAGGTTCTTGTAAAAGAGGAAAAAGTTCCTTCTCCAAAAGAGATATCTCCCACTCCTGAAATTCCAACTGAAGTCAAACTCAAAGAAGAAGTTAAAGTAGAGGAAATTAAAGAAAAGGAGGAATCACCAGTAAAAGAGGTTGTTGAAAAAGAGGAAAAGGTTCCTTCCCCAAAAGACAAATCTCCCACTCCTGAAATTCCAACTGAAATCAAACTCAAAGAAGACGTTGAAGTAGAAGAAATTAAAGAAAAGGAGGAATCACCAGTAAAAGAGGTTGTTGAAAAAGAGGAAAAGGTTCCTTCTCCAAAAGACAAATCTCCCACTCCGGAAATTCCAACAGAAATCAAACTCAAAGAAGAAGTTAAAGTAAAGGAGGAATTAATAGTAAAAGAGTTTGTTGTAAAAGAGGAAAAAGTTCCTTCTCCAAAAGAGAAATCTCCCACTCCTGAAATTCCAACTGAAATCATACTCAAAGAAGAAGTTAAAGTAGACGAAATTAAAGAAAAGGAGGAATCACCAGTAAAAGAGGTTGTTGAAAAAGAGGAAAAGGTTCCTTCTCCAAAGGACAAATCTCCCACTCCTGAAATTCCAACTGAAATCAAACTCAAAGAAGAAATTAAAGTGGAAGAAGTTCAAGTAGAGGAAATTAAAGAAAAGGAGGAATCACCAGTAAAAGAGGTTGTTGAAAAAGAGGAAAAGATTCTTTCTCCAAAAGACAAATCTCCAACTCCTGAAATTCCAACTGAAGTTAAACTTAGAGAAGAAGTTAAAGTAGACGAAATTAAAGAAAAGGAGGAATCACCAGTAAAAGAGGTTGTTGAAAAAGAGGAAAAGGTTCCTTCTCCAAAAGACAAATCTCCCACTCCTGAAATTCCAACTGAAATCAAACTCAAAGAAGAAGTTAAGGTAAAGGCGGAAATAATAGTAAAAGAGGTTGTTGAAAAAGAGGAAAAAGTTCCTTCTCCAAAAGAGAAATCTCCCACTCCTGAAATTCCAACAGAAATCAAACTCAAAGAAGAAGTTAAAGTAGAAGAAGTTGAAGTTGAGGAAATTAAAGAAAAGGAGGAATCACCAGTAAAAGAGGTTGTTGAAAAAGAGGAAAAAGTTCCTTCTCCAAAAGAGAAATCTCCGACTCCGGAAATTCCAACAGAAATCAAACTCAAAGAAGAAGTTAAAGTAAAGGAGGAAATAATAGTAAAAGAGGCTGTTGAAAAAGAGGAAAAGGTTCCTTCTCCAAAAGACAAATCTCCCACTCCTGAAATTCCAACTGAAATCAAACTCAAAGAAGAAGTTAAAGTAGAAGAAGTTGAAGTAGAGGAAATGAAAGAGAAGGAGGAATCACTAGTAAAAGAGGTTGTTGAAAAAGTGGAAAAGGTTTCGTCTCCAAAAGACAAATCTCCGACTCCGGAAATTCCAACAGAAATCAGACTCAAAGAAGAAGTTAAAGTAGAAGAAATTAAAGAAAAGGAGGAATCACCAGTAAAAGAGGTTGTTGAAAAAGAGGAAAAGGTTCCTTCTCCAAAAGACAAATCTCCCACTCCTGAAATTCCAACTGAAATCAAACTCAAAGAAGAAATTAAAGTGGAAGAAGTTCAAGTAGAGGAAATTAAAGAAAAGGAGGAATCACCAGTAAAAGAGGTTGTTGAAAAAGAGGAAAAGATTCTTTCTCCAAAAGACAAATCTCCAACTCCTGAAATTCCAACTGAAGTTAAACTTAGAGAAGAAGTTAAAGTAGACGAAATTAAAGAAAAGGAGGAATCACCAGTAAAAGAGGTTGTTGAAAAAGAGGAAAAGGTTCCTTCTCCAAAAGACAAATCTCCCACTCCTGAAATTCCAACTGAAATCAAACTCAAAGAAGAAGTTAAGGTAAAGGCGGAAATAATAGTAAAAGAGGTTGTTGAAAAAGAGGAAAAAGTTCCTTCTCCAAAAGAGAAATCTCCCACTCCTGAAATTCCAACAGAAATCAAACTCAAAGAAGAAGTTAAAGTAGAAGAAGTTGAAGTTGAGGAAATTAAAGAAAAGGAGGAATCACCAGTAAAAGAGGTTGTTGAAAAAGAGGAAAAAGTTCCTTCTCCAAAAGAGAAATCTCCCACTCCTGAAATTCCAACTAAAATCAAACTCAAAGAAGAAGTTAAAGTAGAGGAAATTAAAGAAAAAGAGGAATCACCAGTGAAACAGGTTGTTGAAAAAGAGGAAAAGGTTCCTTCTCCAAAAGACAAATCTCCCACTTCTGAAATTCCAACTGAAATCAAACTCAAAGAAGCAGTTAAAGTAGAGGAAATTAAAGAGAAGGAGGAATCACCAGTAAAAGAAGTTGTTGAAAAAGAGGAAAAGATTCCTTCTCCAAAAGCGAAATCTCCCACTCCTGAAATTCCAACTGAAATCAAACTCAAAGAAGAAGTTAAAGTAGAAGAAGTTGAAGTAGAGGAAATTAAAGAAAAGGAGGAATCACCAGTAAAAGAGGTTGTTGAAAAAGAGGAAAAGGTTCCTTCTCCAAAAGACAAATCTCCCACTCCTGAAATTCCAACTGAAATCAAACTCAAAGAAGAAGTTAAGGTAAAGGCGGAAATAATAGTAAAAGAGGTTGTTGAAAAAGAGGAAAAAGTTCCTTCTCCAAAAGAGAAATCTCCCACTCCTGAAATTCCAACAGAAATCAAACTCAAAGAAGAAGTTAAAGTAGAAGAAGTTGAAGTTGAGGAAATTAAAGAAAAGGAGGAATCACCAGTAAAAGAGGTTGTTGAAAAAGAGGAAAAAGTTCCTTCTCCAAAAGAGAAATCTCCCACTCCTGAAATTCCAACTAAAATCAAACTCAAAGAAGAAGTTAAAGTAGAGGAAATTAAAGAAAAAGAGGAATCACCAGTGAAACAGGTTGTTGAAAAAGAGGAAAAGGTTCCTTCTCCAAAAGACAAATCTCCCACTTCTGAAATTCCAACTGAAATCAAACTCAAAGAAGCAGTTAAAGTAGAGGAAATTAAAGAGAAGGAGGAATCACCAGTAAAAGAAGTTGTTGAAAAAGAGGAAAAGATTCCTTCTCCAAAAGCGAAATCTCCCACTCCTGAAATTCCAACTGAAATCAAACTCAAAGAAGAAGTTAAAGTAGAAGAAGTTGAAGTAGAGGAAATTAAAGAAAAGGAGGAATCACCAGTAAAAGAGGTTGTTGAAAAAGAGGAAAAGGTTCCTTCTCCAAAAGGCAAATCTCCAACTCCTGAAATTCCAACAGAAGTTAAACTCAAAGAAGAAGTTAAAGTAGGCGAAATTAAAGAAAAGGGGGAATCACCAGTAAAAGAGGTTGTTGAAAAAGAGGAAAAGATTCCTTCTCCGAAAGACAAATCTCCAACTCCTGAAATTCCAACTGAAGTTAAACTCAAAGAAGAAGTTAAAGTAGTAGAAATTAAAGAAAAGGAGGAATCACCAGTAAAAGAGGTTGTCGAAAAAGAGGAAAAGGTTCCTTCTCCAAAAGACAAATCTCCCACTCCTGAAATTCCAACAGAAATCAAACTCAAAGAAGAAGTTAAAGTAAAGGAGGAAATAATAGTAAAAGAGGTTGTTGAAAAAGAGGAAAAAGGTCCTTCACCAAAAGAGAAATCTCCCACTCCTGAAATTCCAACAGAAATCAAACTCAAAGAAGAAGTTAAAGTAGAAGAAGTTGAAGTAGAGGAAATTAAAGAAAAGGAGGAATCACCAGTCAAAGAGGTTGTTGAAAAAGAGGAAAAGGTTCCTTCTCCAAAAGACGAATCTCCGACTCCGGAAATTCCAACAGAAATCAAACTCAAAGAAGAAGTTAAAGTAAAGGAGGAAATAATAGTAAAAGAGGCTGTTGAAAAAGAGGAAAAGGTTCCTTCTCCAAAAGACAAACCTCCCACGCCTGAAATTCCAACTGAAATCAAACTCAAAGAAGAAGTTAAAGTAGAAGAAATTAAAGAAAAGGAGGAATCACCAGTAAAAGAGGTTGTTGAAAAAGAGGAAAAGGTTCCTTCTCCAAAAGACAAATCTCCAACTCCTGAAATTCCAACAGAAATCAAACTCAAAGAAGAAATTAAAGTGGAAGAAGTTCAAGTAAAGGAAATTAAAGAAAAGGAGGAATCACCAGTAAAAGAGGTTGTTGAAAAAGAGGAAAAGGTTCCTTCTCCAAAAGACAAATCTCCCACTCCTGAAATTCCAACAGAAATCAAACTCAAAGAAGAAGTTAAAGTAAAGGAGGAAATAATAGTAAAAGAGGTTGTTGAAAAAGAGGAAAAAGTTCCTTCCCCAAAAGAGAAATCTCCCACTCCTGAAATTCCAACAGAAATCAAACTCAAAGAAGAAGTTAAAGTAGAAGAAGTTGAAGTAGAGGAAATTAAAGAAAAGGAGGAATCACCAGTCAAAGAGGTTGTTGAAAAAGAGGAAAAGGTTCCTTCTCCAAAAGACAAATCTCCGACTCCGGAAATTCCAACAGAAATCAAACTCAAAGAAGAAGTTAAAGTAAAGGAGGAAATAATAGTAAAAGAGGCTGTTGAAAAAGAGGAAAAGGTTCCTTCTCCAAAAGACAAACCTCCCACGCCTGAAATTCCAACTGAAATCAAACTCAAAGAAGAAGTTAAAGTAGAAGAAATTAAAGAAAAGGAGGAATCACCAGTAAAAGAGGTTGTTGAAAAAGAGGAAAAGGTTCCTTCTCCAAAAGACAAATCTCCAACTCCTGAAATTCCAACAGAAATCAAACTCAAAGAAGAAATTAAAGTGGAAGAAGTTCAAGTAAAGGAAATTAAAGAAAAGGAGGAATCACCAGTAAAAGAGGTTGTTGAAAAAGAGGAAAAGGTTCCTTCTCCAAAAGACAAATCTCCAACTCCGGAAATTCCAACAGAAATCAAACTCAAAGAAGAAGTTAAAGTAAAGGAGGAATTAATAGTAAAAGAGTTTGTTGTAAAAGAGGAAAAAGTTCCTTCTCCAAAAGACAAATCTCCCACTCCTGAAATTCCAACAGAAATCAAACTCAAAGAAGAAGTTAAAGTAAAGGAGGAATTAATAGTAAAAGAGTTTGTTGTAAAAGAGGAAAAAGTTCCTTCTCCAAAAGAGAAATCTCCCACTCCTGAAATTCCAACTGAAATCAAACTCAAAGAAGAAGTTAAAGTAGACGAAATTAAAGAAAAGGAGGAATCACCAGTAAAAGAGGTTGTTGAAAAAGAGGAAAAGGTTCCTTCTCCAAAAGACAAATCTCCCACTCCTGAAATTCCAACTGAAATCAAACTCAAAGAAGAAATTAAAGTGGAAGAAGTTCAAGTAGAGGAAATTAAAGAAAAGGAGGAATCACCAGTAAAAGAGGTTGTTGAAAAAGTGGAAAAGATTCCTTCTCCGAAAGACAAATCTCCAACTCCTGAAATTCCAACTGAAGTTAAACTCAAAGAAGAAGTTAAAGTAGACGAAATTAAAGAAAAGGAGGAATCACCAGTAAAAGAGGTTGTTGAAAAAGAGGAAAAGGTTCTTTCTCCAAAAGACAAATCTCCCACTCCTGAAATTCCAACTAAAATCAAACTCAAAGAAGAAGTTAAAGTAGTAGAAATTAAAGAAAAGGAGGAATCACCAGTAAAAGAGGTTGTCGAAAAAGAGGAAAAGGTTCCTTCTCCAAAAGACAAATCTCCCACTCCTGAAATTCCAACAGAAATCAAACTCAAAGAAGAAGTTAAAGTAAAGGAGGAAATAATAGTAAAAGAGGTTGTTGAAAAAGAGGAAAAAGTTCCTTCTCCAAAAGAGAAATCTCCCACTCCTGAAATTCCAACAGAAATCAAACTCAAAGAAGAAGTTAAAGTAGAAGAAGTTGAAGTAGAGGAAATTAAAGAAAAGGAGGAATCACCAGTCAAAGAGGTTGTTGAAAAAGAGGAAAAGGTTCCTTCTCCAAAAGACAAATCTCCGACTCCGGAAATTCCAACAGAAATCAAACTCAAAGAAGAAGTTAAAGTAAAGGAGGAAATAATAGTAAAAGAGGCTGTTGAAAAAGAGGAAAAGGTTCCTTCTCCAAAAGACAAATCTCCCACGCCTGAAATTCCAACTGAATTCAAACTCAAAGAAGAAGTTAAAGTAGAAGAAATTAAAGAAAAGGAGGAATCACCAGTAAAAGAGGTTGTTGAAAAAGAGGAAAAGGTTCCTTCTCCAAAAGACAAATCTCCAACTCCTGAAATTCCAACAGAAATCAAACTCAAAGAAGAAATTAAAGTGGAAGAAGTTCAAGTAAAGGAAATTAAAGAAAAGGAGGAATCACCAGTAAAAGAGGTTGTTGAAAAAGAGGAAAAGGTTCCTTCTCCAGAAGACAAATCTCCCACTCCTGAAATTCCAACAGAAATCAAACTCAAAGAAGAAGTTAAAGTAGAAGAAGTTGAAGTAGAGGAAATTAAAGAAAAGGAGGAATCACCAGTAAAAGAGGTTGTTGAAAAAGAGGAAAAGGTTCCTTCTCCAAAAGACAAATCTCCAACTCCGGAAATTCCAACAGAAATCAAACTCAAAGAAGAAGTTAAAGTAAAGGAGGAATTAATAGTAAAAGAGTTTGTTGTAAAAGAGGAAAAAGATCCTTCTCCAAAAGACAAATCTCCCACTCCTGAAATTCCAACTGAAATCAAACTCAAAGAAGAAGTTAAAGTAGACAAAATTAAAGAAAAGGAGGAATCACCAGTAAAAGAGGTTGTTGAAAAAGAGGAAAAGGTTCCTTCTCCAAAAGACAAATCTCCCACTCCTGAAATTCCAACTGAAATCAAACTCAAAGAAGAAATTAAAGTGGAAGAAGTTCAAGTAGAGGAAATTAAAGAAAAGGAGGAATCACCAGTAAAAGAGGTTGTTGAAAAAGAGGAAAAGATTCCTTCTCCGAAAGACAAATCTCCAACTCCTGAAATTCCAACTGAAGTTAAACTCAAAGAAGAAGTTAAAGTAGACGAAATTAAAGAAAAGGAGGAATCACCAGTAAAAGAGGTTGTTGAAAAAGAGGAAAAGGTTCCTTCTCCAAAAGACAAATCTCCCACTCCTGAAATTCCAACTGAAATCAAACTCAAAGAAGAAGTTAAAGTAGAAGAAATTAAAGAAAAGGAGGAATCACCGGTAAAAGAGGTTGTCGAAAAAGAGGAAAAGGTTCCTTCTCCAAAAGACAAATCTCCCACTCCTGAAATTCCAACAGAAATCAAACTCAAAGAAGAAGTTAAAGTAAAGGAGGAAATAATAGTAAAAGAGGTTGTTGAAAAAGAGGAAAAAGTTCCTTCTCCAAAAGAGAAATCTCCCACTCCTGAAATTCCAACAGAAATCAAACTCAAAGAAGAAGTTAAAGTAGAAGAAGTTGAAGTAGAGGAAATTAAAGAAAAGGAGGAATCACCAGTAAAAGAGGTTGTTGAAAAAGAGGAAAAGGTTCCTTCTCCAAAAGACAAATCTCCCACTCCTGAAATTCCAACTGAAATCAAACTCAAAGAAGAAGTTAAAGTAGAAGAAGTTGAAGTAGAGGAAATTAAAGAAAAGGAGGAATCACCAGTAAAAGAGGTTGTTGAAAAAGAGGAAAAGGTTCCTTCTCCAAAAGACAAATCTCCCACTCCTGAAATTCCAACTGAAATCAAACTCAAAGAAGAAGTTAAAGTGGAAGAAGTTCAAGTAGAGGAAATTAAAGAAAAGGAGGAATCACCAGTAAAAGAGGTTGTTGAAAAAGAGGAAAAGGTTCCTTCTCCAAAAGACAAATCTCCCACTCCTGAAATTCCAACTGAAATCAAACTCGAAGAAGAAGTTAAAGTAGAAGAAGTTGAAGTAAAGGAAATTAAAGAAAAGGAGGAATCACCAGTAAAAGTGGTTGTTGAAAAAGAGGAAAAGGTTCTTTCTCCAAAAGACAAATCTCCCACTCCTGAAATTCCAACTGAAATCAAACTCAAAGAAGAAGTTAAAGTAGAAGAAGTTGAAGTGGAGGAAATTAAAGAAAAGGAGGAACCACCAGTAAAAGAGGTTGTTGAAAAAGAGGAAAAGGTTCCTTCTCCAAAAGACAAATCTCCAACTCCTGAAATTCCAACAGAAGTCAAACTCAAAGAAGAAGTTAAAGTAGACGAAATTAAAGAAAAGGAGGAATCACCAGTAAAAGAGGTTGTTGAAAAAGAGGAAAAGGTTCCTTCTCCAAAAGACAAATCTCCCACTCCTGAATTTCCAACTGAAATCAAACTCAAAGAAGAAGTTAAAGTAGAAGAAATTAAAGAAAAGGAGGAATCACCAGTAAAAGAGGTTGTTGAAAAAGAGGAAAAGGTTCCTTCTCCAAAAGACAAATCTCCAACTCCTGAAATTCCAACTGAAATCAAACTCAAAGAAGAAGTTGAAGTAGAAGAAATTAAAGAAAAGGAGGAATCTCCAGTAAAAGATGTTGTTGAAAAAGAGGAAAAAGTTCCGTCTCCAAAAGAGAAATCTCCCACTCCTGAAATTCCAACTGAAGTTAAACTCAAAGAAGAAGTTAAAGTAAAGGAGGAAATAATAGTAAAAGAGGTTGTTGAAAAAGAGGAAAAGGTTCCTTCTCCAAAAGACAAATCTCCCACTCCTGAAATTCCAACTGAAATCAAACTCAAAGAAGAAGTTAAAGTAGACAAAATTAAAGAAAAGGAGGAATCACCAGTAAAAGAGGTTGTTGTAAAAGAGGAAAAAGTTCCTTCTCCAAAAGACAAATCTCCAACTCCTGAAATTCCAACTGAAGTTAAACTCAAAGAAGAAGTTAAAGTAGACGAAATTAAAGAAAAGGAGGAATCACCAGTAAAAGAGGTTGTTGAAAAAAAGGAAAAGGTTCCTTCTCCAAAAGACAAATCTCCAACTCCTGAAATTCCAACTGAAGTTAAACTCAAAGAAAAAGTTAAAGTAGACGAAATTAAAGAAAAGGAGGAATCACCAGTAAAAAAGGTTGTTGAAAAAGAGGAAAAGATTCCTTCTCCAAAAGACAAATCTCCAACTCCTGAAATTCCAACTGAAGTTAAACTCAAAGAAGAAGTTGAAGCAGACGAAATTAAAGAAAAGGAGGAATCACCAGTAAAAGAGGTTGTTGAAAAAGAGGAAAAGGTTTCTTCTCCAAAAGACAAATCTCCGACTCCTGAAATTCCAACAGAAATCAAACTCAAAGAAGAAATTAAAGTGGAAGAAGTTCAGGTAAAGGAAATTAAAGAAAAGGAGGAATCACCAGTAAAAGAGGTTGTTCAAAAAGAGGAAAAAGTTCCGTCTCCAAAAGAGAAATCTCCCACTCCTGAAATTCCAACTGAAGTTAAACTCAAAGAAGAAGTTAAAGTAAAGGAGGAAATAATAGTAAAAGAGGTTGTTGAAAAAGAGGAAAAGGTTCCTTCTCCAAAACACAAATCTCCCACTCCTGAAATTCCAACTGAAATCAAACTCAAGGAAGATGTTAAAGTAGAAGAAGTTGAAGTAGAGGAAATTAAAGAAAAGGAGGAATTACCAGTAAAAGAGGTTGTTGAAAAAGAGGAAAAGGTTCCTTCTCCAAAAGACAAATCTCCAACTCCTGAAATTCCAACAGAAATCAGACTCAAAAAAGAAGTTAAAGTAAAGGAGGAATTAATAGTAAAAGAGGTTGTTGTAAAAGAGGAAAAAGTTCCTTGTCCAAAAGAGAAATCTCCCACTCCTGAAATTCCAACTGAAGTCAAACTCAAAGAAGAAGTTAAAGTAGACGAAATTAAAGAAAAGGAGGAATCACCAGTAAAAGAGGTTGTTGAAAAAGAGGAAAAGGTTCCTTCTCCAAAAGACAAATCTCCCACTCCTGAAATTCCAACTGAAATCAAACTCAAAGAAGAAGTTAAAGTAGAAGAAGTTGAAGCAGAGGAAATTAAAGAAAAGGAGGAATCACCAGTAAAAGAGGTTGTTGAAAAAGAGGAAAAGGTTCCTTCTCCAAAAGACAAATCTCCAACTCCTGAAATTCCAACTGAAATCAAACTCAAAGAAGAAGTTAAAGTAAAGGAGGAATTAATATTAAAAGAGGTTGTTGTAAAAGAGGAAAAAGTTCCTTCTCCAAAAGAGAAACCTCCCACTCCTGAAATTCCAACTGAAATTAAACTCAAAGAAGAAGTTAAAGTAAAGGAGGAAATAATAGTAAAAGAGGTTGTTGAAAAAGAGGAAAAGGTTCCTTCTCCAAAAGAGAAATCTCCCACTCCTGAAATTCCAACTGAAGTTAAACTCAAAGAAGAAGCTAAAGTAGACGAACTTAAAGAAAAGGAGGAATCACCAGTAAAAGAGGTTGATGAAAAGGAGGAAAAGGTTCCTTCTCCAAAAGACAAATCTCCCATTCGGGAAATTCCAACTGAAATCAAACTCAAAGAAGAAGTTAAAGTAGAAGAAATTGAAGAAAAGAAGGAATCACCAGTCAAAGAGGTTGTTGAAAAAGAGGAAAAGGTTCCTTCTCCAAAAGACAAATCTCCGACTCCGGAAATTTCAACAGAAATCAAACTCAAGGAAGAAGTTAAAGTAAAGGAGGAAATAATAGTAAAAGAGGCTGTTGAAAAAGAGGAAAAGGTTCCTTCTCCAAAAGACAAATCTCCCACTCCTGAAATTCCAACAGAAATCAAACTCAAAGAAGATGTTGTAGTAGAAGAAGTTGAAGTAGAGGAAATTAAAGAAAAGGAGGAATCACCAGTAAAAGAGGTTGTTGAAAAAGAGGAAAAGGTTCCTTCTCCAAAAGACAAATCTCCAACTCCTGAAATTCCAACTGAAGTTGAACTCAAAGAAGAAGTTAAAGTAGACGAAATTAAAGAAAAGGAGGAAGCACCAGTAAAAGAGGTTGTTGAAAAAGAGGAAAAGGTTCCTTCTCCAAAAGACAAATCTCCAACTCCTGAAATTCCAACTGAAGTTAAACTCAAAGAAGAAGTTAAAGTAGACGAAATTAAAGAAAAGGAGGAATCACCAGTAAAAGAGGTTGTTGAAAAAAAAGAAAAGGTTCCTTCTCCAAAAGACAAATCTCCAACTCCTGAAATTCCAACTGAAGTTAAACTCAAAGAAGAAGTTAAAGTAGACGAAATTAAAGAAAAGGAGGAATCACCAGTAAAAAAGGTTGTTGAAAAAGAGGAAAAGATTCCTTCTCCAAAAGACAAATCTCCAACTCCTGAAATTCCAACTGAAGTTAAACTCAAAGAAGAAGTTGAAGCAGACGAAATTAAAGAAAAGGAGGAATCACCAGTAAAAGAGGTTGTTGAAAAAGAGGAAAAGGTTTCTTCTCCAAAAGACAAATCTCCGACTCCTGAAATTCCAACAGAAATCAAACTCAAAGAAGAAATTAAAGTGGAAGAAGTTCAGGTAAAGGAAATTAAAGAAAAGGAGGAATCACCAGTAAAAGAGGTTGTTGAAAAAGAGGAAAAGGTTCCTTCTCCAAAAGACAAATCTCCAACTCCTGAAATTCCAACTGAAATCAAACTCAAAGAAGAAGTTAAAGTAAAGGAGGAATTAATATTAAAAGAGGTTGTTGTAAAAGAGGAAAAAGTTCCTTCTCCAAAAGAGAAACCTCCCACTCCTGAAATTCCAACTGAAATTAAACTCAAAGAAGAAGTTAAAGTAAAGGAGGAAATAATAGTAAAAGAGGTTGTTGAAAAAGAGGAAAAGGTTCCTTCTCCAAAAGAGAAATCTCCCACTCCTGAAATTCCAACTGAAGTTAAACTCAAAGAAGAAGCTAAAGTAGACGAACTTAAAGAAAAGGAGGAATCACCAGTAAAAGAGGTTGATGAAAAGGAGGAAAAGGTTCCTTCTCCAAAAGACAAATCTCCCATTCGGGAAATTCCAACTGAAATCAAACTCAAAGAAGAAGTTAAAGTAGAAGAAATTGAAGAAAAGAAGGAATCACCAGTCAAAGAGGTTGTTGAAAAAGAGGAAAAGGTTCCTTCTCCAAAAGACAAATCTCCGACTCCGGAAATTTCAACAGAAATCAAACTCAAGGAAGAAGTTAAAGTAAAGGAGGAAATAATAGTAAAAGAGGCTGTTGAAAAAGAGGAAAAGGTTCCTTCTCCAAAAGACAAATCTCCCACTCCTGAAATTCCAACAGAAATCAAACTCAAAGAAGATGTTGTAGTAGAAGAAGTTGAAGTAGAGGAAATTAAAGAAAAGGAGGAATCACCAGTAAAAGAGGTTGTTGAAAAAGAGGAAAAGGTTCCTTCTCCAAAAGACAAATCTCCAACTCCTGAAATTCCAACTGAAGTTGAACTCAAAGAAGAAGTTAAAGTAGACGAAATTAAAGAAAAGGAGGAATCACCAGTAAAAGAGGTTGTTGAAAAAGAGGAAAAGGTTCCTTCTCCAAAAGACAAATCTCCAACTCCTGAAATTCCAACTGAAGTTAAACTCAAAGAAGAAGTTAAAGTAGACGAAATTAAAGAAAAGGAGGAATCACCAGTAAAAGAGGTTGTTGAAAAAAAGGAAAAGGTTCCTTCTCCAAAAGACAAATCTCCAACTCCTGAAATTCCAACTGAAGTTAAACTCAAAGAAGAAGTTAAAGTAGACGAAATTAAAGAAAAGGAGGAATCACCAGTAAAAAAGGTTGTTGAAAAAGAGGAAAAGATTCCTTCTCCAAAAGACAAATCTCCAACTCCTGAAATTCCAACTGAAGTTAAACTCAAAGAAGAAGTTGAAGCAGACGAAATTAAAGAAAAGGAGGAATCACCAGTAAAAGAGGTTGTTGAAAAAGAGGAAAAGGTTTCTTCTCCAAAAGACAAATCTCCGACTCCTGAAATTCCAACAGAAATCAAACTCAAAGAAGAAATTAAAGTGGAAGAAGTTCAGGTAAAGGAAATTAAAGAAAAGGAGGAATCACCAGTAAAAGAGGTTGTTCAAAAAGAGGAAAAGGTTCCTTCTCCAAAAGACAAATCTCCCACTCCTGAAATTCCAACAGAAATCAAACTCAAAGAAGATGTTGTAGTAGAAGAAGTTGAAGTAGAGGAAATTAAAGAAAAGGAGGAATCACCAGTAAAAGAGGTTGTTGAAAAAGAGGAAAAGGTTCCTTCTCCAAAAGACAAATCTCCCACTCCGGAAATTCCAACAGAAATCAAACTCAAAGAAGAAGTTAAAGTAAAGGAGGAATTAATAGTAAAAGAGTTTGTTGTAAAAGAGGAAAAGGTTCCTTCTCCAAAAGACAAATCTCCCACTCCTGAAATTCCAACTGAAATCAAACTTAAAGTAGAAGAAGTTGAAGCAGAAGAAATTAAAGAAAAGGAGGAATCACCAGTAAAAGAGGTTGTTGAAAAAGAGGAAAAGGTTCCTTCTCCAAAAGACAAATCTCCCACTCCTGAAATTCCAACTGAAATCAAACTCAAACAAGAACTTAAAGTGGAAGAAGTTCAAGTAGAGGAAATTAAAGAAAAGGAGGAATCACCAGTAAAAGAGGTTGTTGAAAAAGAGGAAAAAGTTCCGTCTCCAAAAGAGAAATCTCCCACTCCTGAAATTCCAACTGAAGTTAAACTCAAAGAAGAAGTTAAAGTAGACGAAATTAAAGAAAAGGAGGAATCACCAGTAAAAGAAGTTGTTGAAAAAGAGGAAAAGGTTCCTTCTCCAAAAGACAAATCTCCCACTCCTGAAGTTCCAACTGAAATCAAACTCAAAGAAGAAGTTAAAGTAAAGGAGGAAATAATAGTAAAAGAGGTTGTTGAAAAAGAGGAAAAGGTTCCTTCTCCAAAAGACAAATCTCCCACTCGGGAAATTCCAACAGAAATCAAACTCAAGGAAGAAGTTAAAGTAAAGGAGGAAATAATAGTAAAAGAGGCTGTTGAAAAAGAGGAAAAGGTTCCTTCTCCAAAAGACAAATCTCCAACTCCTGAAATTCCAACTGAAGTTAAACTCAAAGAAGAAGTTAAAGCAGACGAAATTAAAGAAAAGGAGGAATCACCAGTAAAAGAGGTTGTTGAAAAAGAGGAAAGGGTTCCTTCTCCAAAAGACAAATCTCCCACTCCTGAAATTCCAACAGAAATCAAAGTTAAAGAAGATGTTAAAGTAGAAGAAGTTGAAGTAGAGGAAATTAAAGAAAAGGAGGAATCACCAGTAAAAGAGGTTGTTGAAAAAGAGGAAAAGGTTCCTTCTCCAAAAGACAAATCTCCAACTCCTGAAATTCCAACTGAAGTTAAACTTAAAGAAGAAGTTAAAGTAGACGAAATTAAAGAAAAGGAGGAATCACCAGTAAAAGAGGTTGTTGAAAAAGAGGAAAAGGTTCCTTCTCCAAAAGACAAATCTCCCACTCCGGAAATTCCAACAGAAATCAAACTCAAAGAAGAAGTTAAAGTAAAGGAGGAATTAATAGTAAAAGAGTTTGTTGTTAAAGAGGAAAAGGTTCCTTCTCCAAAAGACAAATCTCCCACTCCTGAAATTCCAACTGAAATCAAACTCAAGGAAGATGTTAAAGTAGAAGAAGTTGAAGTAGAGGAAATTAAAGAAAAGGAGGAATCACCAGTAAAAGAGGTTGTTGAAAAAGAGGATAAGGTTCCTTCTCCGAAAGACAAATCTCCAACTCCTGAAATTCCAACTGAAGTCAAACTCAAAGAAGAAGTTAAAGTAGACGAAATTAAAGAAAAGGAGGAATCACCAGTAAAAGAGGTTGTTGAAAAAGAGGAAAAGGTTCCTTCTCCAAAAGACAAATCTCCAACTCCTGAAATTCCAACTGAAATCAAACTCAAAGAAGATGTTAAAGTAGAAGAAGTTGAAGTCGAGGAAATTAAAGAAAAGGAGGAATCACCAGTAAAAGAGGTTGTTGAAAAAGAGGATAAGGTTCCTTCTCCGAAAGACAAATCTCCAACTCCTGAAATTCCAACTGAAGTCAAACTCAAAGAAGAAGTTAAAGTAGACGAAATTAAAGAAAAGGAGGAATCACCAGTAAAAGAGGTTGTTGAAAAAGAGGAAAAGGTTCCTTCTCCAAAAGACAAATCTCCCACTCCTGAAATTCCAACTGAAATCAAACTCAAACAAGAAGTTAAAGTAGAAGAAGTTGAAGTAGAGCAAATTAAAGAAAAGGAGGAATCACCAGTAAAAGAGGTTGTTGAAAAAGAGGAAAAGGTTCCTTCTCCAAAAGACAAATCTCCCATTCCGGAAATTCCAACAGAAATCAAACTCAAAGAAGAAGTTAAAGTAAAGCAGGAATTAATAGTAAAAGAGTTTGTTGTAAAAGAGGAAAAAGTTCCTTCTCCAAAAGAGAAATCTCCCACTCCTGAAATTCCAAGGGAAGTCAAACTCAAAGAAGAAGTTAAAGTAGACGAGATTAAAGAAAAGGAGGAATCACCAGTAAAAGAGGTTGTTGAAAAAGAGGAAAAGGTTCCTTCTCCAAAAGACAAATCTCCCACTCCTGAAATTCCAACAGAAATCAAACTCAAAGAAGAAGTTAAAGTAAAGGAGGAATCAATAGTAAAAGAGTTTGTTGTAAAAGAGGAAAAAGTTTCTTCTCCAAAAGAGAAATCTCCCACTCCTGAAATTCCAACTGAAGTCAAACTCAAAGAAGAAGTTAAAGTAGACGAAATTAAAGAAAAGGAGGAATCACCAGTAAAAGAGGTTGTTGAAAAAGAGGAAAAGGTTCCTTCTCCAAAAGACAAATCTCCCACTCCTGAAATTCCAACTGAAATCAAACTCAAAGAAGAAGTTAAAGTAGAAGAAGTTGAAGTAGAGGAAATTAAAGAAAAGGAGGAATCACTAGTAAAAGAGGTTGTTGAAAAAGAGGAAAAGGTTCCTTCTCCAAAAGACAAATCTCCAACTCCTGAAATTCCAACTGAAATCAAACTCAAAGAAGTTAAAGTAGAAGAAATTAAAGAAAAGGAGGAATCACCAGTAAGAGAGGTTGTTGAAAAAGAGGAAAAGGTTCCTTCTCCAAAAGACAAATCTCCAACTCCTGAAATTCCAACTGAAATCAAACTCAAAGAAGTTAAAGTAGAAGAAATTAAAGAAAAGGAGGAATCACCAGTAAAAGAGGTTGTTGAAAAAGAGGAAAAGGTTCCTTCTCCAAAAGACAAATCTCCCACTCCGGAAATTCCAACAGAAATCAAACTCAAAGAAGAAGTTAAAGTAAAGGAGGAATTAATAGTAAAAGAGTTTGTGGTAAAAGAGGAAAAAGTTCCTTCTCCAAAAGAGAAATCTCCCACTCCTGAAATTCCAACTGAAGTCAAACTCGAAGAAGAAGTTAAAGTAGACGAAATTAAAGAAAAGGAGGAATCACCAGTAAAAGAAGTTGTTGAAAAAGAGGAAAAGGTTCCTTCTCCAAAAGACAAATCTCCCACTCCTGAAATTCCAACTGAAATCAAACTCGAAGAAGAAGTTAAAGTAAAGGAGGAAATAATAGTAAAAGAGGTTGTTGAAAAAGAGGAAAAGGTTCCTTCTCCAAAAGACAAATCTCCCACTCCTAAAATTCCAACTGAAATCAAACTCAAAGAAGAAGTTAAAGTAGAAGAAGTTGAAGTAGAGGAAATTAAAGAAAAGGAGGAATCACCAGTCAAAGAGGTTGTTGAAAAAGAGGAAAAGGTTCCTTCTCCAAAAGACAAATCTCCGACTCCGGAAATTCCAACAGAAATCAAACTCAAAGAAGAAGTTAAAGTAAAGGAGGAAATAATAGTAAAAGAGGTTGTTGAAAAAGAGGAAAAGGTTCCTTCTCCAAAAGAGAAATCTCCCACTCCTGAAATTCCAACTGAAGTTAAACTCAAAGAAGAAGTTAAAGTAAAGGAGGAAATAATAGTAAAAGAGGTTGTTGAAAAAGAGGAAAAGGTTCCTTCTCCAAAAGACAAATCTCCCACTCCTGAAATTCCAACTGAAATCAAACTCAAAGAAGAAGTTAAAGTAAAGGAGGAATCACCAGTAAAAGAGGTTGTTGAAAAAGAGGAAAAAGTTCCTTCTCCAAAAGACAAATCTCCCACTCCGGAAATTCCAACAGAAATCAAACTCAAAGAAGAAGTTAAAGTAAAGGAGGAATTAATAGTAAAAGAGTTTGTTGTAAAAGAGGAAAAAGTTCCTTCTCCAAAAGAGAAATCTCCCACTCCTGAAATTCCAACTGAAGTCAAACTCAAAGAAGAAGTTAAAGTAGACGAAATTAAAGAAAAGGAGGGATCACCAGTAAAAGAAGTTGTTGAAAAAGAGGAAAAGGTTCCTTCTCCAAAAGACAAATCTCCCACTCCTGAAATTCCAACTGAAATCAAACTCAAAGAAGAAGTTAAAGTAGAAGAAGTTGAAGTAGAGGAAATTAAAGAAAAGGAGGAATCACCAGTAAAAGAAGTTGTTGAAAAAGAGGAAAAGGTTCCTTCTCCAAAAGAGAAATCTCCCACTCCTGAAATTCCAACTGAAATTAAACTTAAAGAAGAAGTTAAAGTAAAGGAGGAAATAGTAGTAAAAGAGGTTGTTGAAAAAGAGGAAAAGGTTCCTTCTCCAAAAGACAAATCTCCCACTCCTGAAATTCCAACTGAAATCAAACTCAAAGTAGAAGTTAAAGTAAAGGAGGAAATAATAGTAAAAGAGGTTGTTGAAAAAGAGGAAAAGGTTCCTTCTCCAAAAGACAAATCTCCCACTCCTGAAATTCCAACTGAAATCAAACTCAAAGAAGAAGTTAAAGTAGAAGAAGTTGAAGTGGAGGAAATTAAAGAAAAGGAGGAATCACCAGTAAAAGAGGTTGTTGAAAAAGAGGAAAAGGTTCCTTCTCCAAAAGACAAATCTCCAACTCCTGAAATTCCAACAGAAATCAAACTCAAAGAAGAAATTAAAGTGGAAGAAGTTCAAGTAGAGGAAATTAAAGAAAAGGAGGAATCACCAGTAAAAGAGGTTGTTGAAAAAGAGGAAAAGGTTCCTTCTCCAAAAGACAAATCTCCCATTCCGGAAATTCCAACAGAAATCAAACTCAAAGAAGAAGTTAAAGTAAAGGAGGAAATAATAGTAAAAGAGGCTGTTGAAAAAGAGGAAAAGGTTCCTTCTCCAAAAGACAAATCTCCCACTCCGGAAATTCCAACCGAAATCAAACTCAAAGAAGAAGTTAAAGTAGAAGAAGTTGAAGTAGAGGAAATTAAAGAAAAGGAGGAATCACCAGTAAAAGAGATTGTTGAAAAAGAGGAAAAGGTTCCTTCTCCAAAAGACAAATCTCCCACTCCTGAAATTCCAACTGAAATCAAACTCAAAGAAGAAGTTAAAGTAGAAGAAATTAAAGAAAAGGAGGAATCACCAGTAAAAGAGGTTGTTGAAAAAGAGGAAAAGGTTCCTTCTCCAAAAGACAAATCTCCCACGCCTGAAATTCCAACTGAAATCAAACTCAAAGAAGAAGTTACAGTAAAGGAGGAAATAATAGTAAAAGAGGTTGTTGAAAAAGAGGAAAAAGTTCCTTCTCCAAAAGAGAAATCTCCCACTCCTGAAATTCCAACTGAAATCAAACTCAAAGAAGAAGTTAAAGTAGAAGAAGTTGAAGTAGAGGAAATTAAAGAAAAGGAGGAATCACCAGTCAAAGAGGTTGTTGAAAAAGAGGAAAAGGTTCCTTCTCCAAAAGACAAATCTCCGACTCCGGAAATTCCAACAGAAATCAAACTCAAAGAAGAAGTTAAAGTAAAGGAGGAAATAATAGTAAAAGAGGCTATTGAAAAAGAGGAAAAGGTTCCTTCTCCAAAAGACAAATCTCCCACTCCTGAAATTCCAACTGAAATCAAACTCAAAAAAGAAGTTAAAGTAAAGGAGGAAATAATAGTAAAAGAGGTTGTTGAAAAAGAGGAAAAGGTTCCTTCTCCAAAAGACAAATCTCCCACTCCTGAAATTCCAACTGAAATCAAACTCAAAGAAGAAGTTAAAGTAGAAGAAGTTGAAGTGGAGGAAATTAAAGAAAAGGAGGAATCACCAGTAAAAGAGGTTGTTGAAAAAGAGGAAAAGGTTCCTTCTCCAAAAGACAAATCTCCAACTCCTGAAATTCCAACAGAAATCAAACTCAAAGAAGAAATTAAAGTGGAAGAAGTTCAAGTAGAGGAAATTAAAGAAAAGGAGGAATCACCAGTAAAAGAGGTTGTTGAAAAAGAGGAAAAGGTTCCTTCTCCAAAAGACAAATCTCCCATTCCGGAAATTCCAACAGAAATCAAACTCAAAGAAGAAGTTAAAGTAAAGGAGGAAATAATAGTAAAAGAGGCTGTTGAAAAAGAGGAAAAGGTTCCTTCTCCAAAAGACAAATCTCCCACTCCGGAAATTCCAACCGAAATCAAACTCAAAGAAGAAGTTAAAGTAGAAGAAGTTGAAGTAGAGGAAATTAAAGAAAAGGAGGAATCACCAGTAAAAGAGATTGTTGAAAAAGAGGAAAAGGTTCCTTCTCCAAAAGACAAATCTCCCACTCCTGAAATTCCAACTGAAATCAAACTCAAAGAAGAAGTTAAAGTAGAAGAAATTAAAGAAAAGGAGGAATCACCAGTAAAAGAGGTTGTTGAAAAAGAGGAAAAGGTTCCTTCTCCAAAAGACAAATCTCCCACGCCTGAAATTCCAACTGAAATCAAACTCAAAGAAGAAGTTACAGTAAAGGAGGAAATAATAGTAAAAGAGGTTGTTGAAAAAGAGGAAAAAGTTCCTTCTCCAAAAGAGAAATCTCCCACTCCTGAAATTCCAACTGAAATCAAACTCAAAGAAGAAGTTAAAGTAGAAGAAGTTGAAGTAGAGGAAATTAAAGAAAAGGAGGAATCACCAGTCAAAGAGGTTGTTGAAAAAGAGGAAAAGGTTCCTTCTCCAAAAGACAAATCTCCGACTCCGGAAATTCCAACAGAAATCAAACTCAAAGAAGAAGTTAAAGTAAAGGAGGAAATAATAGTAAAAGAGGCTATTGAAAAAGAGGAAAAGGTTCCTTCTCCAAAAGACAAATCTCCCACTCCTGAAATTCCAACTGAAATCAAACTCAAAAAAGAAGTTAAAGTAAAGGAGGAAATAATAGTAAAAGAGGTTGTTGAAAAAGAGGAAAAGGTTCCTTCTCCAAAAGACAAATCTCCCACTCCTGAAATTCCAACTGAAATCAAACTCAAAGAAGAAGTTAAAGTAAAGGAGGAATCACCAGTAAAAGAGGTTGTTGAAAAAGAGGAAAAAGTTCCTTCTCCAAAAGACAAATCTCCCACTCCGGAAATTCCAACTGAAATCAAACTCAAAGAAGAAGTTAAAGTAAAGGAGGAAATAATAGTAAAAGAGGTTGTTGAAAAAGAGGAAAAGGTTCCTTCTCCAAAAGAGAAATCTCCCACTCCTGAAATTCCAACTGAAGTTAAACTTAAAGAAGAAGTTAAAGTAAAGGAGGAAATAGTAGTAAAAGAGGTTGTTGAAAAAGAGGAAAAGGTCCCTTCTCCAAAAGACAAATCTCCCACTCCTGAAATTCCAACTGAAATCAAACTCAAAGTAGAAGTTAAAGTAAAGGAGGAAATAATAGTAAAAGAGGTTGTTGAAAAAGAGGAAAAGGTTCCTTCTCCAAAAGACAAATCTCCCACTCCTGAAATTCCAACTGAAATCAAACTCAAAGAAGAAGTTAAAGTAGAAGAAGTTGAAGTGGAGGAAATTAAAGAAAAGGAGGAATCACCAGTAAAAGAGGTTGTTGAAAAAGAGGAAAAGGTTCCTTCTCCAAAAGACAAATCTCCAACTCCTGAAATTCCAACAGAAATCAAACGCAAAGAAGAAATTAAAGTAGAAGAAGTTCAAGTAGAGGAAATTAAAGAAAAGGAGGAATCACCAGTAAAAGAGGTTGTTGAAAAAGAGGAAAAGGTTCCTTCTCCAAAAGACAAATCTCCCATTCCGGAAATTCCAACAGAAATCAAACTCAAAGAAGAAGTTAAAGTAAAGGAGGAAATAATAGTAAAAGAGGCTGTTGAAAAAGAGGAAAAGGTTCCTTCTCCAAAAGACAAATCTCCCACTCCGGAAATTCCAACCGAAATCAAACTCAAAGAAGAAGTTAAAGTAGAAGAAGTTGAAGTAGAGGAAATTAAAGAAAAGGAGGAATCACCAGTAAAAGAGATTGTTGAAAAAGAGGAAAAGGTTCCTTCTCCAAAAGACAAAGCTCCCACTCCTGAAATTCCAACTGAAATCACACTCAAAGAAGAAGTTAAAGTAGAAGAAATTAAAGAAAAGGAGGAATTACCAGTAAAAGAGGTTGTTGAAAAAGAGGAAAAGGTTCCTTCTCCAAAAGACAAATCTCCCACGCCTGAAATTCCAACTGAAATCAAACTCAAAGAAGAAGTTAAGGTAAAGGAGGAAATAATAGTAAAAGAGGTTGTTGAAAAAGAGGAAAAAGTTCCTTCTCCAAAAGAGAAATCTCCCACTCCTGAAATTCCAACTGAAATCAAACTCAAAGAAGAAGTTAAAGTAGAAGAAGTTGAAGTAGAGGAAATTAAAGAAAAGGAGGAATCACCAGTCAAAGAGGTTGTTGAAAAAGAGGAAAAGGTTCCTTCTCCAAAAGACAAATCTCCGACTCCGGAAATTCCAACAGAAATCAAACTCAAAGAAGAAGTTAAAGTAAAGGAGGAAATAATAGTAAAAGAAGCTGTTGAAAAAGAGGAAAAGGTTCCTTCTCCAAAAGACAAATCTCCCACTCCTGAAATTCCAACTGAAATCAAACTCAAAGAAGAAGTTAAAGTAGAAGAAATTAAAGAAAAGGAGGAATCACCAGTAAAAGAGGTTGTTGAAAAAGAGGAAAAGGTTCCTTTTCCAAAAGACAAATCTCCCACTCCTGAAATTCCAACTGAAATCAAACTCAAAGAAGGAGTTAAAGTAGAAGAAGTTGAAGTAGAGGAAATTAAAGAAAATGAGGAATTACCAGTAAAAGAAGTTGTTGAAAAAGAGGAAAAGGTTCCTTTTCCAAAAGACAAATCTCCCACTCCGGAAATTCCAACAGAAATCAAACTCAAAGAAGAAGTTAAAGTAAAGGAGGAATTAATAGTAAAAGAGTTTGTTGTAAAAGAGGAAAAAGTTCCTTCTCCGAAAGACAAATCTCCAACTCCTGAAATTCCAACTGAAGTTAAACTCAAAGAAGAAGTTAAAGTAGACGAAATTAAAGAAAAGGAGGAATCACCAGTAAAAGAGGTTGTTGAAAAAGAGGAAAAGGTTCCTTCTCCAAAAGACAAATCTCCCACTCCTGAAATTCCAACAGAAATCAAACTCAAAGAAGAAGTTAAAGTAGAAGAAGTTGAAGTAGAGGAAATTAAAGAAAAGGAGGAATCACCAGTAAAAGAGGTTGTTGAAAAAGAGGAAAAAGTTCTTTCTGCAAAAGAGAAATCTCCGACTCCGGAAATTCCAACAGAAATCAAACTCAAAGAAGAAGTTAAAGTAAAGGAGGAAATAATAGTAAAAGAGGCTGTTGAAAAGGAGGAAAAGGTTCCTTCTCCAAAAGACAAATCTCCCACTCCTGAAATTCCAAATGAAATCAAACTCAAAGAAGAAGTTAAAGTAGAAGAAATTAAAGAAAATGAGGAATCACCAGTAAAAAAGGTTGTCGAAAAAGAGGAAAAGGTTCCTTCTCCAAAAGACAAATCTCCCACTCCTGAAATTCCAACAGAAATCAAACTCAAAGAAGAAGTTAAAGTAGAAGAAGTTGAAGTAGAGGAAATTAAAGAAAAGGAGGAATCACCAGTCAAAGAGGTTGTTGAAAAAGAGGAAAAGGTTCCTTCTCCAAAAGACAAATCTCCGACTCCGGAAATTCCAACAGAAATCAAACTCAAAGAAGAAGTTAAAGTAAAGGAGGAAATAATAGTAAAAGAAGCTGTTGAAAAAGAGGAAAAGGTTCCTTCTCCAAAAGACAAATCTCCCACTCCTGAAATTCCAACTGAAATCAAACTCAAAGAAGAAGTTAAAGTAGAAGAAATTAAAGAAAAGGAGGAATCACCAGTAAAAGAGGTTGTTGAAAAAGAGGAAAAGGTTCCTTCTCCAAAAGACAAATCTCCCACTCCTGAAATTCCAACTGAAATCAAACTCAAAGAAGAAGTTAAGGTAAAGGAGGAAATAATAGTAAAAGAGGTTGTTGAAAAAGAGGAAAAAGTTCCTTCTCCAAAAGAGAAATCTCCCACTCCTGAAATTCCAACAGAAATCAAACTCAAAGAAGAAGTTAAAGTAGAAGAAGTTGAAGTAGAGGAAATTAAAGAAAAGGAGGAATCACCAGTAAAAGAGGTTGTTGAAAAAGAGGAAAAGGTTCCTTCTCCAAAAGACAAATCTCCGACTCCGGAAATTCCAACAGAAATCAAACTCAAAGAAGAAGTTAAAGTAAAGGAGGAAATAATAGTAAAAGAAGCTGTTGAAAAAGAGGAAAAGGTTCCTTCTCCAAAAGACAAATCTCCCACTCCTGAAATTCCAACTGAAATCAAACTCAAAGAAGAAGTTAAAGTAGAAGAAATTAAAGAAAAGGAGGAATCACCAGTAAAAGAGGTTGTTGAAAAAGAGGAAAAGGTTCCTTTTCCAAAAGACAAATCTCCCACTCCTGAAATTCCAACTGAAATCAAACTCAAAGAAGGAGTTAAAGTAGAAGAAGTTGAAGTAGAGGAAATTAAAGAAAATGAGGAATTACCAGTAAAAGAAGTTGTTGAAAAAGAGGAAAAGGTTCCTTTTCCAAAAGACAAATCTCCCACTCCGGAAATTCCAACAGAAATCAAACTCAAAGAAGAAGTTAAAGTAAAGGAGGAATTAATAGTAAAAGAGTTTGTTGTAAAAGAGGAAAAAGTTCCTTCTCCGAAAGACAAATCTCCAACTCCTGAAATTCCAACTGAAGTTAAACTCAAAGAAGAAGTTAAAGTAGACGAAATTAAAGAAAAGGAGGAATCACCAGTAAAAGAGGTTGTTGAAAAAGAGGAAAAGGTTCCTTCTCCAAAAGACAAATCTCCCACTCCTGAAATTCCAACAGAAATCAAACTCAAAGAAGAAGTTAAAGTAGAAGAAGTTGAAGTAGAGGAAATTAAAGAAAAGGAGGAATCACCAGTAAAAGAGGTTGTTGAAAAAGAGGAAAAAGTTCTTTCTGCAAAAGAGAAATCTCCGACTCCGGAAATTCCAACAGAAATCAAACTCAAAGAAGAAGTTAAAGTAAAGGAGGAAATAATAGTAAAAGAGGCTGTTGAAAAGGAGGAAAAGGTTCCTTCTCCAAAAGACAAATCTCCCACTCCTGAAATTCCAAATGAAATCAAACTCAAAGAAGAAGTTAAAGTAGAAGAAATTAAAGAAAATGAGGAATCACCAGTAAAAAAGGTTGTCGAAAAAGAGGAAAAGGTTCCTTCTCCAAAAGACAAATCTCCCACTCCTGAAATTCCAACAGAAATCAAACTCAAAGAAGAAGTTAAAGTAGAAGAAGTTGAAGTAGAGGAAATTAAAGAAAAGGAGGAATCACCAGTCAAAGAGGTTGTTGAAAAAGAGGAAAAGGTTCCTTCTCCAAAAGACAAATCTCCGACTCCGGAAATTCCAACAGAAATCAAACTCAAAGAAGAAGTTAAAGTAAAGGAGGAAATAATAGTAAAAGAAGCTGTTGAAAAAGAGGAAAAGGTTCCTTCTCCAAAAGACAAATCTCCCACTCCTGAAATTCCAACTGAAATCAAACTCAAAGAAGAAGTTAAAGTAGAAGAAATTAAAGAAAAGGAGGAATCACCAGTAAAAGAGGTTGTTGAAAAAGAGGAAAAGGTTCCTTCTCCAAAAGACAAATCTCCCACTCCTGAAATTCCAACTGAAATCAAACTCAAAGAAGAAGTTAAGGTAAAGGAGGAAATAATAGTAAAAGAGGTTGTTGAAAAAGAGGAAAAAGTTCCTTCTCCAAAAGAGAAATCTCCCACTCCTGAAATTCCAACAGAAATCAAACTCAAAGAAGAAGTTAAAGTAGAAGAAGTTGAAGTAGAGGAAATTAAAGAAAAGGAGGAATCACCAGTAAAAGAGGTTGTTGAAAAAGAGGAAAAAGTTCCTTCTCCAAAAGAGAAATCTCCGACTCCGGAAATTCCAACAGAAATCAAACTCAAAGAAGAAGTTAAAGTAAAGCAGGAAATAATAGTAAAAGAGGCTGTTGAAAAAGAGGAAAAGGTTCCTTCTCCAAAAGACAAATCTCCCACTCCTGAAATTCCAACAGAAATCAAACTCAAAGAAGAAGTTAAAGTAGAAGAAGTTGAAGTAGAGGAAATTAAAGAAAAGGAGGAATCACCAGTCAAAGAGGTTGTTGAAAAAGAGGAAAAGGTTCCTTCTCCAAAAGACAAATCTCCGACTCCGGAAATTCCAACAGAAATCAAACTCAAAGAAGAAGTTAAAGTAAAGGAGGAAATAATAGTAAAAGAGGCTGTTGAAAAAGAGGAAAAGGTTCCTTCTCCAAAAGACAAATCTCCCACTCCTGAAATTCCAACTGAAATCAAACTCAAAGAAGAAGTTAAAGTAGAAGAAATTAAAGAAAAGGAGGAATCACCAGTAAAAGAGGTTGTTGAAAAAGAGGAAAAGGTTCCTTCTCCAAAAGACAAATCTCCAACTCCTGAAATTCCAACAGAAATCAAACTCAAAGAAGAAATTAAAGTGGAAGAAGTTCAAGTAAAGGAAATTAAAGAAAAGGAGGAATCACCAGTAAAAGAGGTTGTTGAAAAAGAGGAACAGGTTCCTTCTCCAAAAGACAAATCTCCCACTCCGGAAACTCCAACTGAAATCAAACTCAAAGAAGAAATTAAAGTGGAAGAAGTTCAAGTAAAGGAAATTAAAGAAAAGGAGGAATCACCAGTAAAAGAGGTTGTCGAAAAAGAGGAAAAGGTTCCTTCTCCAAAAGACAAATCTCCAACTCCTGAAATTCCAACAGAAATCAAACTCAAAGAAGAAATTAAAGTGGAAGAAGTTCAAGTAAAGGAAATTAAAGAAAAGGAGGAATCACCAGTAAAAGAGGTTGTTGAAAAAGAGGAAAAGGTTCCTTCTCCAAAAGACAAATCTCCAACTCCTGAAATTCCAACAGAAATCAAACTCAAAGAAGAAATTAAAGTGGAAGAAGTTCAAGTAAAGGAAATTAAAGAAAAGGAGGAATCACCAGTAAAAGAGGTTGTTGAAAAAGAGGAACAGGTTCCTTCTCCAAAAGACAAATCTCCCACTCCGGAAACTCCAACTGAAATCAAACTCAAAGAAGAAATTAAAGTGGAAGAAGTTCAAGTAAAGGAAATTAAAGAAAAGGAGGAATCACCAGTAAAAGAGGTTGTCGAAAAAGAGGAAAAGGTTCCTTCTCCAAAAGACAAATCTCCCACTCCTGAAATTCCAACAGAAATCAAACTCAAAGAAGAAGTTAAAGTAAAGGAGGAAATAATAGTAAAAGAGGTTGTTGAAAAAGAGGAAAAAGTTCCTTCTCCAAAAGACAAATCTCCGACTCCGCAAATTCCAACAGAAATCAAACTCAAAGAAGAAGTTAAAGTAGAAGAAGTTGAAGTAGAGGAAATTAAAGAAAAGGAGGAATCACCAGTCAAAGAGGTTGTTGAAAAAGAGGAAAAGGTTCCTTCTCCAAAAGACAAATCTCCGACTCCGGAAATTCCAACAGAAATCAAACTCAAAGAAGAAGTTAAAGTAAAGGCGGAAATAATAGTAAAAGAGGCTGTTGAAAAAGAGGAAAAGGTTCCTTCTCCAAAAGACAAATCTCCCACTCCTGAAATTCCAACAGAAATCAAACTCAAAGAAGAAGTTAAAGTAGAAGAAGTTGAAGTAGAGGAAATTAAAGAAAAGGAGGAATCACCAGTCAAAGAGGTTGTTGAAAAAGAGGAAAAGGTTCCTTCTCCAAAAGACAAATCTCCGACTCCGGAAATTCCAACAGAAATCAAACTCAAAGAAGAAGTTAAAGTAAAGGAGGAAATAATAGTAAAAGAAGCTGTTGAAAAAGAGGAAAAGGTTCCTTCTCCAAAAGACAAATCTCCCACTCCTGAAATTCCAACTGAAATCAAACTCAAAGGAGAAGTTAAAGTAGAAGAAATTAAAGAAAAGGAGGAATCACCAGTAAAAGAGGTTGTTGAAAAAGAGGAAAAGGTTCCTTCTCCAAAAGACAAATCTCCCACTCCTGAAATTCCAACTGAAATCAAACTCAAAGAAGAAGTTAAGGTAAAGGAGGAAATAATAGTAAAAGAGGTTGTTGAAAAAGAGGAAAAAGTTCCTTCTCCAAAAGAGAAATCTCCCACTCCTGAAATTCCAACAGAAATCAAACTCAAAGAAGAAGTTAAAGTAGAAGAAGTTGAAGTAGAGGAAATTAAAGAAAAGGAGGAATCACCAGTAAAAGAGGTTGTTGAAAAAGAGGAAAAAGTTCCTTCTCCAAAAGAGAAATCTCCGACTCCGGAAATTCCAACAGAAATCAAACTCAAAGAAGAAGTTAAAGTAAAGCAGGAAATAATAGTAAAAGAGGCTGTTGAAAAAGAGGAAAAGGTTCCTTCTCCAAAAGACAAATCTCCCACTCCTGAAATTCCAACAGAAATCAAACTCAAAGAAGAAGTTAAAGTAGAAGAAGTTGAAGTAGAGGAAATTAAAGAAAAGGAGGAATCACCAGTCAAAGAGGTTGTTGAAAAAGAGGAAAAGGTTCCTTCTCCAAAAGACAAATCTCCGACTCCGGAAATTCCAACAGAAATCAAACTCAAAGAAGAAGTTAAAGTAAAGGAGGAAATAATAGTAAACGAGGCTGTTGAAAAAGAGGAAAAGGTTCCTTCTCCAAAAGACAAATCTCCCACTCCTGAAATTCCAACTGAAATCAAACTCAAAGAAGAAGTTAAAGTAGAAGAAATTAAAGAAAAGGAGGAATCACCAGTAAAAGAGGTTGTTGAAAAAGAGGAAAAGGTTCCTTCTCCAAAAGACAAATCTCCAACTCCTGAAATTCCAACAGAAATCAAACTCAAAGAAGAAATTAAAGTGGAAGAAGTTCAAGTAAAGGAAATTAAAGAAAAGGAGGAATCACCAGTAAAAGAGGTTGTTGAAAAAGAGGAACAGGTTCCTTCTCCAAAAGACAAATCTCCCACTCCGGAAACTCCAACTGAAATCAAACTCAAAGAAGAAATTAAAGTGGAAGAAGTTCAAGTAAAGGAAATTAAAGAAAAGGAGGAATCACCAGTAAAAGAGGTTGTCGAAAAAGAGGAAAAGGTTCCTTCTCCAAAAGACAAATCTCCAACTCCTGAAATTCCAACAGAAATCAAACTCAAAGAAGAAATTAAAGTGGAAGAAGTTCAAGTAAAGGAAATTAAAGAAAAGGAGGAATCACCAGTAAAAGAGGTTGTTGAAAAAGAGGAAAAGGTTCCTTCTCCAAAAGACAAATCTCCAACTCCTGAAATTCCAACAGAAATCAAACTCAAAGAAGAAATTAAAGTGGAAGAAGTTCAAGTAAAGGAAATTAAAGAAAAGGAGGAATCACCAGTAAAAGAGGTTGTTGAAAAAGAGGAACAGGTTCCTTCTCCAAAAGACAAATCTCCCACTCCGGAAACTCCAACTGAAATCAAACTCAAAGAAGAAATTAAAGTGGAAGAAGTTCAAGTAAAGGAAATTAAAGAAAAGGAGGAATCACCAGTAAAAGAGGTTGTCGAAAAAGAGGAAAAGGTTCCTTCTCCAAAAGACAAATCTCCCACTCCTGAAATTCCAACAGAAATCAAACTCAAAGAAGAAGTTAAAGTAAAGGAGGAAATAATAGTAAAAGAGGTTGTTGAAAAAGAGGAAAAAGTTCCTTCTCCAAAAGACAAATCTCCGACTCCGCAAATTCCAACAGAAATCAAACTCAAAGAAGAAGTTAAAGTAGAAGAAGTTGAAGTAGAGGAAATTAAAGAAAAGGAGGAATCACCAGTCAAAGAGGTTGTTGAAAAAGAGGAAAAGGTTCCTTCTCCAAAAGACAAATCTCCGACTCCGGAAATTCCAACAGAAATCAAACTCAAAGAAGAAGTTAAAGTAAAGGCGGAAATAATAGTAAAAGAGGCTGTTGAAAAAGAGGAAAAGGTTCCTTCTCCAAAAGACAAATCTCCCACTCCTGAAATTCCAACTGAAATCAAACTCAAAGAAGAAGTTAAAGTAGAAGAAATTAAAGAAAAGGAGGAATCACCAGTAAAAGAGGTTGTTGAAAAAGAGGAAAAGGTTCCTTCTCCAAAAGACAAATCTCCCACTCCGGAAATTCCAACAGAAATCAAACTCAAAGAAGAAGTTAAAGTAAAGGAGGAAATAATAGTAAAAGAGGTTGTTGAAAAAGAGGAAAAAGTTCCTTCTCCAAAAGAGAAATCTCCCACTCCTGAAATTCCAACAGAAATCAAACTCAAAGAAGAAGTTAAAGTAGAAGAAGTTGAAGTAGAGGAAATTAAAGAAAAGGAGGAATCACCAGTAAAAGAGGTTGTTGAAAAAGAGGAAAAGGTTCCTTCTCCAAAAGACAAATCTCCCACTCCGGAAATTCCAACAGAAATCAAACTCAAAGAAGAAGTTAAAGTAAAGGAGGAATTAATAGTAAAAGAGTTTGTTATAAAAGAGGAAAAAGTTCCTTCTCCAAAAGAGAAATCTCCCACTCCTGAAATTCCAACTGAAATTAAACCCAAAGAAGAAGTTAAAGTAGACGAAATTAAAGAAAAGGAGGAATCACCAGTAAAAGAGGTTGTTGAAAAAGAGGAAAAGGTTCCTTCTCCAAAAGACAAATCTCCCACTCCTGAAATTCCAACTGAAATCAAACTCAAAGAAGAAATTAAAGTGGAAGAAGTTCAAGTAGAGGAAATTAAAGAAAAGGAGGAATCACCAGTAAAAGAGGTTGTTGAAAAAGAGGAAAAGATTCCTTCTCCAAAAGACAAATCTCCAACTCCTGAAATTCCAACTGAAGTTAAACTTAAAGAAGAAGTTAAAGTAGACGAAATTAAAGAAAAGGAGGAATCACCAGTAAAAGAGGTTGTTGAAAAAGAGGAAAAGGTTCCTTCTCCAAAAGACAAATCTCCCACTCCGGAAATTCCAACAGAAATCAAACTCAAAGAAGAAGTTAAAGTAGACGAAATTAAAGAAAAGGAGGAATCACCAGTAAAAGAGGTTGTTGAAAAAGAGGAAAAGGTTCCTTCTCCAAAAGACAAATCTCCCACTCCTGAAATTCCAACTGAAATCAAACTCAAAGAAGAAGTTAAGGTAAAGGAGGAAATAATAGTAAAAGAGGTTGTTGAAAAAGAGGAAAAAGTTCCTTCTCCAAAAGAGAAATCTCCCACTCCTGAAATTCCAACTGAAGTTAAACTTAAAGAAGAAGTTAAAGTAGACGAAATTAAAGAAAAGGAGGAATCACCAGTAAAAGAGGTTGTTGAAAAAGAGGAAAAGGTTCCTTCTCCAAAAGACAAATCTCCCACTCCGGAAATTCCAACAGAAATCAAACTCAAAGAAGAAGTTAAAGTAGACGAAATTAAAGAAAAGGAGGAATCACCAGTAAAAGAGGTTGTTGAAAAAGAGGAAAAGGTTCCTTCTCCAAAAGACAAATCTCCCACTCCTGAAATTCCAACTGAAATCAAACTCAAAGAAGAAGTTAAGGTAAAGGAGGAAATAATAGTAAAAGAGGTTGTTGAAAAAGAGGAAAAAGTTCCTTCTCCAAAAGAGAAATCTCCCACTCCTGAAATTCCAACAGAAATCAAACTCAAAGAAGAAGTTAAAGTAAAGGAGGAATTAATAGTAAAAGAGTTTGTTGTAAAAGAGGAAAAAGTTCCTTCTCCAAAAGAGAAATCTCCCACTCCTGAAATTCCAACTGAAATTAAACCCAAAGAAGAAGTTAAAGTAGACGAAATTAAAGAAAAGGAGGAATCACCAGTAAAAGAGGTTGTTGAAAAAGAGGAAAAGGTTCCTTCTCCAAAAGACAAATCTCCCTCTCCTGAAATTCCAACTGAAATCAAACTCAAAGAAGAAATTAAAGTGGAAGAAATTCAAGTAGAGGAAATTAAAGAAAAGGAGGAATCACCAGTAAAAGAGGTTGTTGAAAAAGAGGAAAAGATTCCTTCTACAAAAGACAAATCTCCAACTCCTGAAATTCCAACAGAAATCAAACTCAAAGAAGAAGTTAAAGTAAAGGAGGAATTAATAGTAAAAGAGTTTGTTGTAAAAGAGGAAAAAGTTCCTTCTCCAAAAGAGAAATCTCCCACTCCTGAAATTCCAACTGAAATTAAACCCAAAGAAGAAGTTAAAGTAGACGAAATTAAAGAAAAGGAGGAATCACCAGTAAAAGAGGTTGTTGAAAAAGAGGAAAAGGTTCCTTCTCCAAAAGACAAATCTCCCTCTCCTGAAATTCCAACTGAAATCAAACTCAAAGAAGAAATTAAAGTGGAAGAAATTCAAGTAGAGGAAATTAAAGAAAAGGAGGAATCACCAGTAAAAGAGGTTGTTGAAAAAGAGGAAAAGATTCCTTCTACAAAAGACAAATCTCCAACTCCTGAAATTCCAACAGAAATCAAACTCAAAGAAGAAGTTAAAGTAAAGGAGGAATTAATAGTAAAAGAGTTTGTTGTAAAAGAGGAAAAAGTTCCTTCTCCAAAAGAGAAATCTCCCACTCCTGAAATTCCAACTGAAATTAAACCCAAAGAAGAAGTTAAAGTAGACGAAATTAAAGAAAAGGAGGAATCACCAGTAAAAGAGGTTGTTGAAAAAGAGGAAAAGGTTCCTTCTCCAAAAGACAAATCTCCCACTCCTGAAATTCCAACTGAAATCAAACTCAAAGAAGAAATTAAAGCGGAAGAAGTTCAAGTAGAGGAAATTAAAGAAAAGGAGGAATCACCAGTAAAAGAGGTTGTTGAAAAAGAGGAAAAGATTCCTTCTCCAAAAGACAAATCTCCAACTCCTGAAATTCCAACTGAAGTTAAACTTAAAGAAGAAGTGAAAGTAGACGAAATTAAAGAAAAGGAGGAATCACCAGTAAAAGAGGTTGTTGAAAAAGAGGAAAAGGTTCCTTCTCCAAAAGACAAATCTCCCACTCCGGAAATTCCAACAGAAATCAAACTCAAAAAAGAAGTTAAAGTAGACGAAATTAAAGAAAAGGAGGAATCACCAGTAAAAGAGGTTGTTGAAAAAGAGGAAAAGGTTCCTTCTCCAAAAGACAAATCTCCCACTCCTGAAATTCCAACTGAAATCAAACTCAAAGAAGAAGTTAAGGTAAAGGAGGAAATAATAGTAAAAGAGGTTGTTGAAAAAGAGGAAAAAGTTCCTTCTCCAAAAGAGAAATCTCCCACTCCTGAAATTCCAACAGAAATCAAACTCAAAGAAGAAGTTAAAGTAGAAGAAGTTGAAGTAGAGGAAATTAAAGAAAAGGAGGAATCACCAGTAAAAGAGGTTGTTGAAAAAGAGGAAAAAGTTCCTTCTCCAAAAGAGAAATCTCCGACTCCGGAAATTCCAACAGAAATCAAACTCAAAGAAGAAGTTAAAGTAAAGGAGGAAATAATAGTAAAAGAGGATGTTGAAAAAGAGGAAAAGGTTCCTTCTCCAAAAGACAAATCTCCCACTCCTGAAATTCCAACTGAAATCAAACTCAAAGAAGAAGTTAAAGTAGAAGAAATCAAAGAAAAGGAGGAATCACCAGTAACAGAGGTTGTTGAAAAAGAGGAAAAGGTTCCTTCTCCAAAAGACAAATCTCCCACTCCGGAAATTCCAACAGAAATCAAACTCAAAGAAGAAGTTAAAGTAAAGGAGGAATTAATAGTAAAAGAGTTTGTTGTAAAAGAGGAAAAAGTTCCTTCTCCAAAAGAGAAATCTCCCACTCCTGAAATTCCAACTGAAATTAAACCCAAAGAAGAAGTTAAAGTGGACGAAATTAAAGAAAAGGAGGAATCACCAGTAAAAGAGGTTGTTGAAAAAGAGGAAAAGGTTCCTTCTCCAAAAGACAAATCTCCCTCTCCTGAAATTCCAACTGAAATCAAACTCAAAGAAGAAATTAAAGTGGAAGAAATTCAAGTAGAGGAAATTAAAGAAAAGGAGGAATCACCAGTAAAAGAGGTTGTTGAAAAAGAGGAAAAGATTCCTTCTACAAAAGACAAATCTCCAACTCCTGAAATTCCAACAGAAATCAAACTCAAAGAAGAAGTTAAAGTAAAGGAGGAATTAATAGTAAAAGAGTTTGTTGTAAAAGAGGAAAAAGTTCCTTCTCCAAAAGAGAAATCTCCCACTCCTGAAATTCCAACTGAAATTAAACCCAAAGAAGAAGTTAAAGTAGACGAAATTAAAGAAAAGGAGGAATCACCAGTAAAAGAGGTTGTTGAAAAAGAGGAAAAGGTTCCTTCTCCAAAAGACAAATCTCCCACTCCTGAAATTCCAACTGAAATCAAACTCAAAGAAGAAATTAAAGCGGAAGAAGTTCAAGTAGAGGAAATTAAAGAAAAGGAGGAATCACCAGTAAAAGAGGTTGTTGAAAAAGAGGAAAAGATTCCTTCTCCAAAAGACAAATCTCCAACTCCTGAAATTCCAACTGAAGTTAAACTTAAAGAAGAAGTGAAAGTAGACGAAATTAAAGAAAAGGAGGAATCACCAGTAAAAGAGGTTGTTGAAAAAGAGGAAAAGGTTCCTTCTCCAAAAGACAAATCTCCCACTCCGGAAATTCCAACAGAAATCAAACTCAAAAAAGAAGTTAAAGTAGACGAAATTAAAGAAAAGGAGGAATCACCAGTAAAAGAGGTTGTTGAAAAAGAGGAAAAGGTTCCTTCTCCAAAAGACAAATCTCCCACTCCTGAAATTCCAACTGAAATCAAACTCAAAGAAGAAGTTAAGGTAAAGGAGGAAATAATAGTAAAAGAGGTTGTTGAAAAAGAGGAAAAAGTTCCTTCTCCAAAAGAGAAATCTCCCACTCCTGAAATTCCAACAGAAATCAAACTCAAAGAAGAAGTTAAAGTAGAAGAAGTTGAAGTAGAGGAAATTAAAGAAAAGGAGGAATCACCAGTAAAAGAGGTTGTTGAAAAAGAGGAAAAAGTTCCTTCTCCAAAAGAGAAATCTCCGACTCCGGAAATTCCAACAGAAATCAAACTCAAAGAAGAAGTTAAAGTAAAGGAGGAAATAATAGTAAAAGAGGATGTTGAAAAAGAGGAAAAGGTTCCTTCTCCAAAAGACAAATCTCCCACTCCTGAAATTCCAACTGAAATCAAACTCAAAGAAGAAGTTAAAGTAGAAGAAATCAAAGAAAAGGAGGAATCACCAGTAACAGAGGTTGTTGAAAAAGAGGAAAAGGTTCCTTCTCCAAAAGACAAATCTCCCACTCCGGAAATTCCAACAGAAATCAAACTCAAAGAAGAAGTTAAAGTAAAGGAGGAATTAATAGTAAAAGAGTTTGTTGTAAAAGAGGAAAAAGTTCCTTCTCCAAAAGAGAAATCTCCCACTCCTGAAATTCCAACTGAAATTAAACCCAAAGAAGAAGTTAAAGTGGACGAAATTAAAGAAAAGGAGGAATCACCAGTAAAAGAGGTTGTTGAAAAAGAGGAAAAGGTTCCTTCTCCAAAAGACAAATCTCCCTCTCCTGAAATTCCAACTGAAATCAAACTCAAAGAAGAAATTAAAGTGGAAGAAATTCAAGTAGAGGAAATTAAAGAAAAGGAGGAATCACCAGTAAAAGAGGTTGTTGAAAAAGAGGAAAAGATTCCTTCTACAAAAGACAAATCTCCAACTCCTGAAATTCCAACTGAAGTTAAACTTAAAGAAGAAGTTAAATTAGACGAAATTAAAGAAAAGGAGGAATCACCAGTAAAAGAGGTTGTTGAAAAAGAGGAAAAGGTTCCTTCTCCAAAAGACAAATCTCCCACTCCGGAAATTCCAACAGAAATCAAACTCAAAGAAGAAGTTAAAGTAGACGAAATTAAAGAAAAGGAGGAATCACCAGTAAAAGACGTTGTTGAAAAAGAGGAAAAGGTTCCTTCTCCAAAAGACAAATCTCCCACTCCTGAAATTCCAACTGAAATCAAACTCAAAGAAGAAGTTAAAGTAAAGGAGGAATTAATAGTAAAAGAGTTTGTTGTAAAAGAGGAAAAAGTTCCTTCTCCAAAAGAGAAATCTCCCACTCCTGAAATTCCAACTGAAATTAAACCCAAAGAAGAAGTTAAAGTAGACGAAATTAAAGAAAAGGAGGAATCACCAGTAAAAGAGGTTGTTGAAAAAGAGGAAAAGGTTCCTTCTCCAAAAGACAAATCTCCCACTCCTGAAATTCCAACTGAAATCAAACTCAAAGAAGAAATTAAAGTGGAAGAAGTTCAAGTAGAGGAAATTAAAGAAAAGGAGGAATCACCAGTAAAAGAGGTTGTTGAAAAAGAGGAAAAGATTCCTTCTCCAAAAGACAAATCTCCAACTCCTGAAATTCCAACTGAAGTTAAACTTAAAGAAGAAGTTAAAGTAGACGAAATTAAAGAAAAGGAGGAATCACCAGTAAAAGAGGTTGTTGAAAAAGAGGAAAAGGTTCCTTCTCCAAAAGACAAATTTCCCACTCCGGAAATTCCAACAGAAATCAAACTCAAAGAAGAAATTAAGGTAAAGGAGGAAATAATAGTAAAAGAGGTTGTTGAAAAAGAGGAAAAAGTTCCTTCTCCAAAAGAGAAATCTCCCACTCCTGAAATTCCAACTGAAATCAAACTCAAAGAAGAAGTTAAAGTAGAAGAAGTTGAAGTAGAGGAAATTAAAGAAAAAGAGGAATCACCAGTAAAAGAGGTTGTTGAAAAAGAGGAAAAAGTTCCTTCTCCAAAAGAGAAATCTCCGACTCCGGAAATTCCAACAGAAATCAAACTCAAAGAAGAAGTTAAAGTAAAGGAGGAAATAATAGTAAAAGAGGCTGTTGAAAAAGAGGAAAAGGTTCCTTCTCCAAAAGACAAATCTCCCACTCCTGTAATTCCAACTGAAATCAAACTCAAAGAAGAAGTTAAAGTAGATGAAATTAAAGAAAAGGAGGAATCACCAGTAAAAGAGGTTGTCGAAAAAGAGGAAAAGGTTCCTTCTCCAAAAGACAAATCTCCCACTCCGGAAATTCCAACAGAAATCAAACTCAAAGAAGAAATTAAAGTGGAAGAAGTTCAAGTAAAGGAAATTAAAGAAAAGGAGGAATCACCAGTAAAAGAGGTTGTTGAAAAAGAGGAAAAAGTTCCGTCTCCAAAAGAGAAATCTCCCACTCCTGAAATTCCAACTGAAGTTAAACTCAAAGAAGAAGTTAAAGTAAAGGAGGAAATAATAGTAAAAGAGGTTGTTGAAAAAGAGGAAAAGGTTCCTTCTCCAAAAGACAAATCTCCCACTCCGGAAATTCCAACAGAAATCAAACTCAAAGAAGAAGTTAAAGGAAAGGAGGAATTAATAGTAAAAGAGTTTCTTGTAAAAGAGGAAAAAGTTCCTTCTCCAAAAGAGAAATCTCCCACTCCTGAAATTCCAACTGAAATCAAACTCAAAGAAGAAGTTAAAGTAAAGGAGGAATTAATAGTAAAAGAGTTTGTTGTAAAAGAGGAAAAAGTTCCTTCTCCAAAAGAGAAATCTCCCACTCCTGAAATTCCAACTGAAATTAAACCCAAAGAAGAAGTTAAAGTAGACGAAATTAAAGAAAAGGAGGAATCACCAGTAAAAGAGGTTGTTGAAAAAGAGGAAAAGGTTCCTTCTCCAAAAGACAAATCTCCCACTCCTGAAATTCCAACTGAAATCAAACTCAAAGAAGAAATTAAAGTGGAAGAAGTTCAAGTAGAGGAAATTAAAGAAAAGGAGGAATCACCAGTAAAAGAGGTTGTTGAAAAAGAGGAAAAGATTCCTTCTCCAAAAGACAAATCTCCAACTCCTGAAATTCCAACTGAAGTTAAACTTAAAGAAGAAGTTAAAGTAGGCGAAATTAAAGAAAAGGAGGAATCACCAGTAAAAGAGGTTGTTGAAAAAGAGGAAAAGGTTCCTTCTCCAAAAGACAAATCTCCCACTCCGGAAATTCCAACAGAAATCAAACTCAAAGAAGAAGTTAAAGTAGACGAAATTAAAGAAAAGGAGGAATCACCAGTAAAAGAGGTTGTTGAAAAAGAGGAAAAGGTTCCTTCTCCAAAAGACAAATTTCCCACTCCTGAAATTCCAACTGAAATCAAACTCAAAGAAGAAGTTAAGGTAAAGGAGGAAATAATAGTAAAAGAGGTTGTTGAAAAAGAGGAAAAAGTTCCTTCTCCAAAAGAGAAATCTCCCACTCCTGAAATTCCAACAGAAATCAAACTCAAAGAAGAAGTTAAAGTAGAAGAAGTTGAAGTAGAGGAAATTAAAGAAAAGGAGGAATCACCAGTAAAAGAGGTTGTTGAAAAAGAGGAAAAGATTCCTTCTCCAAAAGACAAATCTCCAACTCCTGAAATTCCAACTGAAGTTAAACTTAAAGAAGAAGTTAAAGTAGACGAAATTAAAGAAAAGGAGGAATCACCAGTAAAAGAGGTTGTTGAAAAAGAGGAAAAGGTTCCTTCTCCAAAAGACAAATCTCCCACTCCGGAAATTCCAACAGAAATCAAACTCAAAGAAGAAGTTAAGGTAAAGGAGGAAATAATAGTAAAAGAGGTTGTTGAAAAAGAGGAAAAAGTTCCTTCTCCAAAAGAGAAATCTCCCACTCCTGAAATTCCAACTGAAATCAAACTCAAAGAAGAAGTTAAAGTAGAAGAAGTTGAAGTAGAGGAAATTAAAGAAAAAGGGGAATCACCAGTAAAAGAGGTTGTTGAAAAAGAGGAAAAAGTTCCTTCTCCAAAAGAGAAATCTCCGACTCCGGAAATTCCAACAGAAATCAAACTCAAAGAAGAAGTTAAAGTAAAGGAGGAAATAATAGTAAAAGAGGCTGTTGAAAAAGAGGAAAAGGTTCCTTCTCCAAAAGACAAATCTCCCACTCCTGTAATTCCAACTGAAATCAAACTCAAAGAAGAAGTTAAAGTAGATGAAATTAAAGAAAAGGAGGAATCACCAGTAAAAGAGGTTGTCGAAAAAGAGGAAAAGGTTCCTTCTCCAAAAGACAAATCTCCCACTCCTGAAATTCCAACTGAAATCAAACTCAAAGAAGAAGTTAAAGTAAAGGAGGAAATAATAGTAAAAGAGGTTGTTGAAAAAGAGGAAAAGGTTCCTTCTCCAAAAGACAAATCTCCCACTCCGGAAATTCCAACAGAAATCAAACTCAAAGAAGAAATTAAAGTGGAAGAAGTTCAAGTAAAGGAAATTAAAGAAAAGGAGGAATCACCAGTAAAAGAGGTTGTTGAAAAAGAGGAAAAAGTTCCTTCTCCAAAAGAGAAATCTCCCACTCCTGAAATTCCAACAGAAATCAAACTCAAAGAAGAAGTTAAAGTAGAAGAAGTTGAAGTAGAGGAAATTAAAGAAAAGGAGGAATCACCAGTAAAAGAGGTTGTTGAAAAAGAGGAAAAAGTTCCTTCTCCAAAAGAGAAATCTCCGACAATGGAAATTCCAACAGAAATCAAACTCAAAGAAGAAGTTAAAGTAAAGGAGGAAATAATAGTAAAAGAGGCTGTTGAAAAAGAGGAAAAGGTTCCTTCTCCAAAAGACAAATCTCCCACTCCTGAAATTCCAACTGAAATCAAACTCAAAGAAGAAGTTAAAGTAGAAGAAATTAAAGAAAAGGAGGAATCACCAGTAAAAGAGGTTGTTGAAAAAGAGGAAAAGGTTCCTTCTCCAAAAGACAAATCTCCCGCTCCGGAAATTCCAACAGAAATCAAACTCAAAGAAGAAGTTAAAGTAAAGGAGGAATTAATAGTAAAAGAGTTTGTTGTAAAAGAGGAAAAAGTTCCTTCTCCAAAAGAGAAATCTCCCACTCCTGAAATTCCAACTGAAATTAAACCCAAAGAAGAAGTTAAAGTAGACGAAATTAAAGAAAAGGAGGAATCACCAGTAAAAGAGGTTGTTGAAAAAGAGGAAAAGGTTCCTTCTCCAAAAGACAAATCTCCCTCTCCTGAAATTCCAACTGAAATCAAACTCAAAGAAGAAATTAAAGTGGAAGAAATTCAAGTAGAGGAAATTAAAGAAAAGGAGGAATCACCAGTAAAAGAGGTTGTTGAAAAAGAGGAAAAGATTCCTTCTACAAAAGACAAATCTCCAACTCCTGAAATTCCAACAGAAATCAAACTCAAAGAAGAAGTTAAAGTAAAGGAGGAATTAATAGTAAAAGAGTTTGTTGTAAAAGAGGAAAAAGTTCCTTCTCCAAAAGAGAAATCTCCCACTCCTGAAATTCCAACTGAAATTAAACCCAAAGAAGAAGTTAAAGTAGACGAAATTAAAGAAAAGGAGGAATCACCAGTAAAAGAGGTTGTTGAAAAAGAGGAAAAGGTTCCTTCTCCAAAAGACAAATCTCCCACTCCTGAAATTCCAACTGAAATCAAACTCAAAGAAGAAATTAAAGTGGAAGAAGTTCAAGTAGAGGAAATTAAAGAAAAGGAGGAATCACCAGTAAAAGAGGTTGTTGAAAAAGAGGAAAAGATTCCTTCTCCAAAAGACAAATCTCCAACTCCTGAAATTCCAACTGAAGTTAAACTTAAAGAAGAAGTTAAAGTAGACGAAATTAAAGAAAAGGAGGAATCACCAGTAAAAGAGGTTGTTGAAAAAGAGGAAAAGGTTCCTTCTCCAAAAGACAAATCTCCCACTCCGGAAATTCCAACAGAAATCAAACTCAAAGAAGAAGTTAAAGTAGACGAAATTAAAGAAAAGGAGGAATCACCAGTAAAAGAGGTTGTTGAAAAAGAGGAAAAGGTCCCTTCTCCAAAAGACAAATCTCCCACTCCTGAAATTCCAACTGAAATCAAACTCAAAGAAGAAGTTAAGGTAAAGGAGGAAATAATAGTAAAAGAGGTTGTTGAAAAAGAGGAAAAAGTTCCTTCTCCAAAAGAGAAATCTCCCACTCCTGAAATTCCAACAGAAATCAAACTCAAAGAAGAAGTTAAAGTAGAAGAAGTTGAAGTAGAGGAAATTAAAGAAAAGGAGGAATCACCAGTAAAAGAGGTTGTTGAAAAAGAGGAAAAAGTTCCTTCTCCAAAAGAGAAATCTCCGACTCCGGAAATTCCAACAGAAATCAAACTCAAAGAAGAAGTTAAAGTAAAGGAGGAAATAATAGTAAAAGAGGCTGTTGAAAAAGAGGAAAAGGTTCCTTCTCCAAAAGACAAATCTCCCACTCCTGAAATTCCAACTGAAATCAAACTCAAAGAAGAAGTTAAAGTAGAAGAAATTAAAGAAAAGGAGGAATCACCAGTAACAGAGGTTGTTGAAAAAGAGGAAAAGGTTCCTTCTCCAAAAGACAAATCTCCCACTCCGGAAATTCCAACAGAAATCAAACTCAAAGAAGAAGTTAAAGTAAAGGAGGAATTAATAGTAAAAGAGTTTGTTGTAAAAGAGGAAAAAGTTCCTTCTCCAAAAGAGAAATCTCCCACTCCTGAAATTCCAACTGAAATTAAACCCAAAGAAGAAGTTAAAGTGGACGAAATTAAAGAAAAGGAGGAATCACCAGTAAAAGAGGTTGTTGAAAAAGAGGAAAAGATTCCTTCTACAAAAGACAAATCTCCAACTCCTGAAATTCCAACTGAAGTTAAACTTAAAGAAGAAGTTAAAGTAGACGAAATTAAAGAAAAGGAGGAATCACCAGTAAAAGAGGTTGTTGAAAAAGAGGAAAAGGTTCCTTCTCCAAAAGACAAATCTCCCACTCCGGAAATTCCAACAGAAATCAAACTCAAAGAAGAAGTTAAAGTAGACGAAATTAAAGAAAAGGAGGAATCACCAGTAAAAGAGGTTGTTGAAAAAGAGGAAAAGGTTCCTTCTCCAAAAGACAAATCTCCCACTCCTGAAATTCCAACTGAAATCAAACTCAAAGAAGAAGTTAAAGTAAAGGAGGAATTAATAGTAAAAGAGTTTGTTGTAAAAGAGGAAAAAGTTCCTTCTCCAAAAGAGAAATCTCCCACTCCTGAAATTCCAACTGAAATTAAACCCAAAGAAGAAGTTAAAGTAGACGAAATTAAAGAAAAGGAGGAATCACCAGTAAAAGAGGTTGTTGAAAAAGAGGAAAAGGTTCCTTCTCCAAAAGACAAATCTCCCACTCCGGAAATTCCAACAGAAATCAAACTCAAAGAAGAAGTTAAGGTAAAGGAGGAAATAATAGTAAAAGAGGTTGTTGAAAAAGAGGAAAAAGTTCCTTCTCCAAAAGAGAAATCTCCCACTCCTGAAATTCCAACTGAAATCAAACTCAAAGTAGAAGTTAAAGTAGAAGAAGTTGAAGTAGAGGAAATTAAAGAAAAAGAGGAATCACCAGTAAAAGAGGTTGTTGAAAAAGAGGAAAAGGTTCCTTCTCCAAAAGACAAATCTCCCACTCCTGTAATTCCAACTGAAATCAAACTCAAAGAAGAAGTTAAAGTAGATGAAATTAAAGAAAAGGAGGAATCACCAGTAAAAGAGGTTGTCGAAAAAGAGGAAAAGGTTCCTTCTCCAAAAGACAAATCTCCCACTCCTGAAATTCCAACTGAAATCAAACTCAAAGAAGAAGTTAAAGTAAAGGAGGAAATAATAGTAAAAGAGGTTGTTGAAAAAGAGGAAAAGGTTCCTTCTCCAAAAGACAAATCTCCCACTCCGGAAATTCCAACAGAAATCAAACTCAAAGAAGAAATTAAAGTAAAGGAGGAATTAATAGTAAAAGAGGTTGTTGAAAAAGAGGAAAAAGTTCCTTCTCCAAAAGAGAAATCTCCGACTCCTGAAATTCCAACTGAAATCAAACTCAAAGAAGAAGTTAAAGTAGACGAAATTAAAGAAAAGGAGGAATCACCAGTAAAAGAGGTTGTTGAAAAAGAGGAAAAGGTTCCTTCTCCAAAAGACAAATCTCCCACTCCTGAAATTCCAACTGAAATCAAACTCAAAGAAGAAATTAAAGTGGAAGAAGTTCAAGTAGAGGAAATTAAAGAAAAGGAGGAATCACCAGTAAAAGAAGTTGTTGAAAAAGAGGAAAAGATTCCTTCTCCGAAAGACAAATCTCCAACTCCTGAAATTCCAACTGAAATCAAACTCAAAGAAGAAGTTAAAGTAGATGAAATTAAAGAAAATGAGGAATCACCAGTAAAAGAGGTCGAAAAAGAGGAAAAGGTTCCTTCTCCAAAAGACAAATCTCCCACTCCTGAAATTCCAACTGAAATCAAACTCAAAGAAGAAGTTAAAGTAAAGGAGGAAATAATAGTAAAAGAGGTTGTTGAAAAAGAGGAAAAGGTTCCTTCTCCAAAAGACAAATCTCCCACTCCGGAAATTCCAACAGAAATCAAACTCAAAGTAGAAGTTAAAGTAGAAGAAGTTGAAGTAGAGGAAATTAAAGAAAAAGAGGAATCACCAGTAAAAGAGGTTGTTGAAAAAGAGGAAAAGGTTCCTTCTCCAAAAGACAAATCTCCCACTCCTGTAATTCCAACTGAAATCAAACTCAAAGAAGAAGTTAAAGTAGATGAAATTAAAGAAAAGGAGGAATCACCAGTAAAAGAGGTTGTCGAAAAAGAGGAAAAGGTTCCTTCCCCAAAAGACAAATCTCCCACTCCTGAAATTCCAACTGAAATCAAACTCAAAGAAGAAGTTAAAGTAAAGGAGGAAATAATAGTAAAAGAGGTTGTTGAAAAAGAGGAAAAGGTTCCTTCTCCAAAAGACAAATCTCCCACTCCGGAAATTCCAACAGAAATCAAACTCAAAGAAGAAATTAAAGTAAAGGAGGAATTAATAGTAAAAGAGTTTCTTGGAAAAGAGGAAAAAGTTCCTTCTCCAAAAGAGAAATCTCCCACTCCTGAAATTCCAACTGAAGTCAAACTCAAAGAAGAAGTTAAAGTAGACGAAATTAAAGAAAAGGAGGAATCACCAGTAAAAGAGGTTGTTGAAAAAGAGGAAAAAGTTCCGTCTCCAAAAGAGAAATCTCCCACCCCTGAAATTCCAACTGAAGTTAAACTCAAAGAAGAAGTTAAAGTAAAGGAGGAAATAATAGTAAAAGAAGTTGTTGAAAAAGAGGAAAAGGTTCCTTCTCCAAAAGACAAATCTCCCACTCCGGAAATTCCAACAGAAATCAAACTCAAAGAAGAAGTTAAAGTAAAGGAGGAATTAATAGTAAAAGAGTTTCTTGGAAAAGAGGAAAAAGTTCCTTCTCCAAAAGAGAAATCTCCCACTCCTGAAATTCCAACTGAAGTCAAACTCAAAGAAGAAGTTAAAGTAGACGAAATTAAAGAAAAGGTTCCTTCTCCAAAAGACAAATATCCCACTCCTGAAATTCCAACTGAAATCAAACTCAAAGAAGAAGTTAAAGTAGAAGAAGTTGAAGTTGAGGAAATTAAAGAAAAGGAGGAATCACCAGTAAAAGAGGTTGTTGAAAAAGAGGAAAAGGTTCCTTCTCCAAAAGACAAATCTCCCACTCCTGAAATTCCAACTGAAATCAAAATCAAAGAAGAAGTTAAAGTAGAAGAAATTGAAGAAAAGGAGGAATCACCAGTCAAAGAGGTTGTCGAAAAAGAGGAAAAGGTTCCTTCTCCAAAAGACAAATCTCCGACTCCGGAAATTCCAACAGAAATCAAACTCAAAGAAGAAGTTAAAGTAGAAGAAGTTGAAGTAGAAGAAATGAAAGAGAAGGAGGAATCACCAGTAAAAGAGGTTGTTGAAAAAGAGGAAAAGGTTCCTTCTCCAAAAGACAAATCTCCCACTCCTGAAATTCCAACTGAAGTCAAACTCAAAGAAGAAGTTAAAGTAGAGGAAATTAAAGAAAAGGAGGAATCACCAGTAAAAGAGGTTGTTGAAAAAGAGGAAAAAGTTCCTTCTCCAAAAGAGAAATCTCCCACTCCTGAAATTCCAACTAAAATCAAAGTCAAAGAAGAAGTTAAAGTAGAGGAAATTAAAGAAAAAGAGGAATCACCAGTGAAACAGGTTGTTGAAAAAGAGGAAAAGGTTCCTTCTCCAAAAGACAAATCTCCCACTTCTGAGATTCCAACTGAAATCAAACTCAAAGAAGCAGTTAAAGTAGAAGAATTTGAAGTAGAGGAAATTAAAGAAAAGGAGGAATCACCAGGAAAAGAGGTTGTTGAAAAAGAGGAAAAGGTTCCTTCTCCAAAAGACAAATCTCCCACTCCTGAAATTCCAACTGAAGTCAAACTCAAAGAAGAAGTTAAAGTAGAAGAAATTAAAGAAAAGGAGGAATCACCAGTAACAGAGGTTGTTGAAAAAGAGGAAAAGGTTCCTTCTCCAAAAGACAAATCTCCCACTCCGGAAATTCCAACAGAAATCAAACTCAAAGAAGAAGTTAAAGTAAAGGAGGAATTAATAGTAAAAGAGTTTGTTGTAAAAGAGGAAAAAGTTCCTTCTCCAAAAGAGAAATCTCCCACTCCTGAAATTCCAACTGAAATTAAACCCAAAGAAGAAGTTAAAGTGGACGAAATTAAAGAAAAGGAGGAATCACCAGTAAAAGAGGTTGTTGAAAAAGAGGAACAGATTCCTTCTACAAAAGACAAATCTCCAACTCCTGAAATTCCAACTGAAGTTAAACTTAAAGAAGAAGTTAAAGTAGACGAAATTAAAGAAAAGGAGGAATCACCAGTAAAAGAGGTTGTTGAAAAAGAGGAAAAGGTTCCTTCTCCAAAAGACAAATCTCCCACTCCGGAAATTCCAACAGAAATCAAACTCAAAGAAGAAGTTAAAGTAGACGAAATTAAAGAAAAGGAGGAATCACCAGTAAAAGAGGTTGTTGAAAAAGAGGAAAAGGTTCCTTCTCCAAAAGACAAATCTCCCACTCCTGAAATTCCAACTGAAATCAAACTCAAAGAAGAAGTTAAAGTAAAGGAGGAATTAATAGTAAAAGAGTTTGTTGTAAAAGAGGAAAAAGTTCCTTCTCCAAAAGAGAAGTCTCCCACTCCTGAAATTCCAACTGAAATTAAACCCAAAGAAGAAGTTAAAGTAGACGAAATTAAAGAAAAGGAGGAATCACCAGTAAAAGAGGTTGTTGAAAAAGAGGAAAAGGTTCCTTCTCCAAAAGACAAATCTCCCACTCCGGAAATTCCAACAGAAATCAAACTCAAAGAAGAAGTTAAGGTAAAGGAGGAAACAATAGTAAAAGAGGTTGTTGAAAAAGAGGAAAAAGTTCCTTCTCCAAAAGAGAAATCTCCCACTCCTGAAATTCCAACTGAAATCAAACTCAAAGAAGAAGTTAAAGTAGAAGAAGTTGAAGTAGAGGAAATTAAAGAAAAAGAGGAATCACCAGTAAAAGAGGTTGTTGAAAAAGAGGAAAAAGTTCCTTCTCCAAAAGAGAAATCTCCGACTCCTGAAATTCCAACTGAAATCAAACTCAAAGAAGAAGTTAAAGTAGACGAAATTAAAGAAAAGGAGGAATCACCAGTAAAAGAGGTTGTTGAAAAAGAGGAAAAGGTTCCTTCTCCAAAAGACAAATCTCCCACTCCTGAAATTCCAACTGAAATCAAACTCAAAGAAGAAATTAAAGTGGAAGAAGTTCAAGTAGAGGAAATTAAAGAAAAGGAGGAATCACCAGTAAAAGAAGTTGTTGAAAAAGAGGAAAAGATTCCTTCTCCGAAAGACAAATCTCCAACTCCTGAAATTCCAACTGAAATCAAACTCAAAGAAGAAGTTAAAGTAGATGAAATTAAAGAAGAGGAGGAATCACCAGTAAAAGAGGTTGTCGAAAAAGAGGAAAAGGTTCCTTCTCCAAAAGACAAATCTCCCACTCCTGAAATTCCAACTGAAATCAAACTCAAAGAAGAAGTTAAAGTAAAGGAGGAAATAATAGTAAAAGAGGTTGTTGAAAAAGAGGAAAAGGTTCCTTCTCCAAAAGACAAATCTCCCACTCCGGAAATTCCAACAGAAATCAAACTCAAAGAAGAAATTAAAGTGGAAGAAGTTCAAGTAAAGGTAATTAAAGAAAAGGAGGAATCACCAGTAAAAGAGGTTGTTGAAAAAGAGGAAAAAGTTCCGTCTCCAAAAGAGAAATCTCCCACTCCTGAAATTCCAACTGAAGTTAAACTCAAAGAAGAAGTTAAAGTAAAGGAGGAAATAATAGTAAAAGAGGTTGTTGAAAAAGAGGAAAAGGTTCCTTCTCCAAAAGACAAATCTCCCACTCCGGAAATTCCAACAGAAATCAAACTCAAAGAAGAAGTTAAAGTAAAGGAGGAATTAATAGTAAAAGAGTTTCTTGTAAAAGAGGAAAAAGTTCCTTCTCCAAAAGAGAAATCTCCCACTCCTGAAATTCCAACTGAAATCAAACTCAAAGAAGAAATTAAAGTGGAAGAAATTCAAGTAAAGGAAATTAAAGAAAAGGAGGAATCACCAGTAAAAGAGGTTGTTGAAAAAGAGGAAAAAGTTCCTGCTCCAAAAGAGAAATCTCCGACTCCGGAAATTCCAACAGAAATCAAACTCAAAGAAGAAGTTAAAGTAAAGGAGGAAATAATAGTAAAAGAGGCTGTTGAAAAAGAGGAAAAGGTTCCTTCTCCAAAAGACAAATCTCCCACTCCTGTAATTCCAACTGAAATCAAACTCAAAGAAGAAGTTAAAGTAGATGAAATTAAAGAAAAGGAGGAATCACCAGTAAAAGAGGTTGTCGAAAAAGAGGAAAAGGTTCCTTCTCCAAAAGACAAATCTCCCACTCCTGAAATTCCAACTGAAATCAAACTCAAAGAAGAAGTTAAAGTAAAGGAGGAAATAATAGTAAAAGAGGTTGTTGAAAAAGAGGAAAAGGTTCCTTCTCCAAAAGACAAATCTCCCACTCCGGAAATTCCAACAGAAATCAAACTCAAAGAAGAAATTAAAGTGGAAGAAGTTCAAGTAAAGGAAATTAAAGAAAAGGAGGAATCACCAGTAAAAGAGGTTGTTGAAAAAGAGGAAAAAGTTCCGTCTCCAAAAGAGAAATTTCCCACTCCTGAAATTCCAACTGAAGTTAAACTCAAAGAAGAAGTTAAAGTAAAGGAGGAAATAATAGTAAAAGAGGTTGTTGAAAAAGAGGAAAAGGTTCCTTCTCCAAAAGACACATCTCCCACTCCGGAAATTCCAACAGAAATCAAACTCAAAGAAGAAGTGAAAGTAAAGGAGGAATTAATAGTAAAAGAGTTTCTTGTAAAAGAGGAAAAAGTTCCTTCTCCAAAAGAGAAATCTCCCACTCCTGAAATTCCAACTGAAATCAAACTCAAAGAAGAAATTAAAGTGGAAGAAGTTCAAGTAAAGGAAATTAAAGAAAAGGAGGAATCACCAGTAAAAGAGGTTGTTGAAAAAGAGGAAAAAGTTCCGTCTCCAAAAGAGAAATCTCCCACTCCTGAAATTCCAACTGAAGTTAAACTCAAAGAAGAAGTTAAAGTAAAGGAGGAAATAATAGTAAAAGAAGTTGTTGAAAAAGAGGAAAAGGTTCCTTCTCCAAAAGACAAATCTCCCACTCCGGAAATTCCAACAGAAATCAAACTCAAAGAAGAAGTTAAAGTAAAGGAGGAATTAATAGTAAAAGAGTTTCTTGGAAAAGAGGAAAAAGTTCCTTCTCCAAAAGAGAAATCTCCCACTCCTGAAATTCCAACTGAAGTCAAACTCAAAGAAGAAGTTAAAGTAGACGAAATTAAAGAAAAGGAGGAATCACCAGTAAAAGAGGTTGTTGAAAAAGAGGAAAAGGTTCCTTCTCCAAAAGACAAATATCCCACTCCTGAAATTCCAACTGAAATCAAACTCAAAGAAGAAGTTAAAGTAGAAGAAGTTGAAGTAGAGGAAATTAAAGAAAAGGAGGAATCACCAGTAAAAGAGGTTGTTGAAAAAGAGGAAAAGGTTCCTTCTCCAAAAGACAAATCTCCCACTCCTGAAATTCCAACTGAAATCAAACTCAAAGAAGAAGTTAAAGTAGAAGAAATTGAAGAAAAGGAGGAATCACCAGTCAAAGAGGTTGTCGAAAAAGAGGAAAAGGTTCCTTCTCCAAAAGACAAATCTCCGACTCCGGAAATTCCAACAGAAATCAAACTCAAAGAAGAAGTTAAAGTAGAAGAAGTTGAAGTAGAAGAAATGAAAGAGAAGGAGGAATCACCAGTAAAAGAGGTTGTTGAAAAAGAGGAAAAGGTTCCTTCTCCAAAAGACAAATCTCCCACTCCTGAAATTCCAACTGAAGTCAAACTCAAAGAAGAAGTTAAAGTAGAGGAAATTAAAGAAAAGGAGGAATCACCAGTAAAAGAGGTTGTTGAAAAAGAGGAAAAAGTTCCTTCTCCAAAAGAGAAATCTCCCACTCCTGAAATTCCAACTAAAATCAAACTCAAAGAAGAAGTTAAAGTAGAGGAAATTAAAGAAAAAGAGGAATCACCAGTGAAACAGGTTGTTGAAAAAGAGGAAAAGGTTCCTTCTCCAAAAGACAAATCTCCCACTTCTGAGATTCCAACTGAAATCAAACTCAAAGAAGCAGTTAAAGTAGAAGAATTTGAAGTAGAGGAAATTAAAGAAAAGGAGGAATCACCAGGAAAAGAGGTTGTTGAAAAAGAGGAAAAGGTTCCTTCTCCAAAAGACAAATCTCCCACTCCTGAAATTCCAACTGAAGTCAAACTCAAAGAAGAAGTTAAAGTAGAGGAAATTAAAGAAAAGGAGGAATCACCAGTAAAAGAGGTTGTTGAAAAAGAGGAAAAAGTTCCTTCTCCAAAAGAGAAATCTCCCACTCCTGAAATTCCAACTGAAATCAAACTCAAAGAAGAAGTTAAAGTAGAGGAAATTAAAGAAAAAGAGGAATCACCAGTGAAACAGGTTGTTGAAAAAGAGGAAAAGGTTCCTTCTCCAAAAGACAAATCTCCCACTCCTGAAATTCCAACTGAAGTCAAACTCAAAGAAGAAGTTAAAGTAGAGGAAATTAAAGAAAAGGAGGAATCACCAGTAAAAGAGGTTGTTGAAAAAGAGGAAAAAGTTCCTTCTCCAAAAGAGAAATCTCCCACTCCTGAAATTCCAACTGAAATCAAACTCAAAGAAGAAGTTAAAGTAGAGGAAATTAAAGAAAAAGAGGAATCACCAGTGAAACAGGTTGTTGAAAAAGAGGAAAAAGTTCCTTCTCCAAAAGACAAATCTCCCACTCCTGAAATTCCAACTGAAATCAAACTCAAAGAAGAAGTTAAAGTAGAGGAAACTAAAGAAAAGGAGGAATCACCAGTAAAAGAAGTTGTTGAAAAAGAGGAAAAGATTCCTTCTCCAAAAGCGAAATCTCCCACTCCTGAAATTCCAACTGAAATCAAACTCAAAGAAGAAGTTAAAGTAGAAGAAATTGATGTAGAGGAAATTAAAGAAAAGGAGGAATCACCAGTAAAAGAGGTTGTTGAAAAAGAGGAAAAGGTTCCTTCTCCAAAAGACAAATCTCCCGCTCCTGAAATTCCAACAGAAATCAAACTCAAAGAAGAAATTAAAGTTGAAGAAGTTCAAGTAGAGGAAATTAAAGAAAAGGAGGAATCACCAGTAAAAGAGGTTGTTGAAAAAGAGAAAATGGTTCCTTCTCCAAAAGACAAATCTCCCGCTCCTGAAATTCCAACAGAAATCAAACTCAAAGAAGAAATTAAAGTTGAAGAAGTTCAAGTAGAGGAAATTAAAGAAAAGGAGGAATCACCAGTAAAAGAGGTTGTTGAAAAAGAGGAAAAGGTTCCTTCTCCAAAAGACAAATCTCCCATTCCTGAAATTACAACAGAAATCAAACTCAAAGAAGAAGTTAAAGCAGAAGAAATTAAAGAAAAGGAGGAATCACCAGTAAAAGAGGTTGTTGAAAAAGAGGAAAAGATTCCTTCTCCAAAAGCGAAATCTCCCACTCCTGAAATTCCAACTGAAATCAAACTCAAAGAAGAAGTTAAAGTAGAAGAAATTGAAGTAGAGGAAATTAAAGAAAAGGAGGAATCACCAGTAAAAGAGGTTGTTGAAAAAGAGGAAAAAGTTCCTTCTCCAAAAGACAAATCTCCCACTCCTGAAATTCCAACTGAAATCAAACTCAAAGAAGAAGTTAAAGCAGAAGAAATTAAAGAAAAGGAGGAATCGCCAGTAAAAGATGTTGTTGAAAAAGAGGAAAAGGTTCCAAAACACAAATCTCCCACTCCTGAAATTCCAACTGAAATCAAACTCAAAGAAGAAGTTGAATTAGAGGAAATTAAAGAAAAGGAGGAATCACCAGTAAAAGAGTTTGTTGAAAAAGAGGAAAAGGTTCCTTCTCCAAAAGACAAATCTCCAACTCCTGAAATTCCCGCAGAAATCAAACTCGAAGAAGCCAAAGTTGAGGAAGTTAAAAAAAAGGAGGAATTACCAGTAAAAGAAGTTGTTGAAAAAGAGGAAAAGGTTCCTTCTCCAAGAGACAAATCTCCCACTCCAAAAGTTCCAACAGAAATCAAAATCAAAGAGGAAGTTAAGCTAGAGGGAGTTGAAGAAAGGGAGGAATCAACGGAAAAAGAAGTTGAGTGGGTGGAAAAAATTTCTTCTCCGAAAGACAAATCTACCGCTCCTGAAATCAAATTAAAGGAGGAAATAGCAGTAATAGTGAAAAAAGAAAAGATTACTTCTCCGAAATTCAAATCTGCCTCTCGTGAAATCCCAATTGAAATTAGAGTTATAGAAGGGGTGGAGATAAGGGAAAGTAAGTCAACTGAGGAAAGAGCAATAATCGATTTTGTTGAAGAGGAAGAAAATATCGTTTCTCCAAAAGACAAATCTCTCATTCCTCAAATCCCAACTCAAACCGGAGTCATAGATGGAGTGAAAGTAAAGGAAATCAAATTAGAAACGGAACTAGCAGTAAAAGATATTCATAAGGAAGATGAAAAGATTCCTTCGCCAAAAGCGAAACCTCCAGCTTCAGAAGTTTCCAGTGAAATCGAAGTTAGACCGGAATTTGAAAGAGAGGAATTAAAGGAGGAAATATTATTAACAAAGATTGTGAGGGAAGAAGAAATGGTTCCTTCTCCAAAAGATGAATCTCCGACCAGTGAAATTCCAAAGGAATTGAAGGTCAAGGATGAAGCTAAATTATCGAAGAAAATTTTCTACCACAGCGAAGTGTCAACCACGTCTGACATTTCAAGCAGAAGTGAAATAAAGTCGGCGGAACATTTTCTTAGAAGTAAGTTTAAAGTTTCTGAAGATGAGTCTGCTGATATTCAGACTACAGAAGCAAGGAAGTCTACTGATTTAACATTGATGAGTAGAACCACAGAGATCGAATCACCTGATGATGTCGTAATCGACAGAGATGTGTGTACACCTGACGCTAAAAAGTTAACTTCTCTTCACGGTAGCAGGACAAAAACTGAAGTTCAAACTAAATCGAAATACATTTCAAAAAAAATGTCCTCACATGTATCGAGAATGGATGTTTATGAAAAGTCAATAGAAGTTCAGCGTAAATCGAGAGAAAAACATATAGTTTCCGAATTTGATAGGAGAAGTACCGATGACATCCATAAGACGTCGCACCTCTTAAAATACAAAACTGATGTAGATCACGAACTAACAGCAGATGAAAAAGCATTGGACATCTATTTAGATGGTAAAACTGATACAACCAAGGAATTTGAAGAAATTCATTCAAAAGAAACTAAATTGAGCGGTATAGATTCAGCATTTGAGAAAAGAAGTGTAGTAGCACGGTTAGAGGGTGCTGGAAAAATTTTGGCTCTCAAAAAGCAATATGACACCGATGAAGGGTTTGTGTCGGATGCACTTAGTGAACACGAATCAAAAATGTCGAGAATAGTACAATTAAGTGAGAAGGAACTGCACGATGAAGAATATTTTGATTTGTCATCAACTAGAACTTCTACGCAAACATATTTACAAGAAATGTCTACAGCTATTATTGATAAACAGTCAATGAGTAAAGTTTATTCCGTAAAAGATGTTCCTGAACCTCTTTCAAAATCAGATTTTATATCTCCAACTCTTCCGGATGAAAAAGTACAACTCGAAACGTTATCTTCATCTAGAGCTTCCATAGTAGATACGGACTCAGAATCATCAAATCTTTCTTCATTTATAGGACAGAAATCAATTATAATGCAAAAAGAATTATCTTCCATATCAAAAGTATTTGACTCTACCTCAACAGTAACGGAAGTTCCTACTGCGCCAACGGAGTCCACCCAAAAAGGTACTGAATATTTGGAAGTAGAGCGAATGATTCCTAAACCCCTTATTTCTGATAGTAAATTAGAAGCTACTGCTATGACTGCCACTAGTCAGCTAGATTACGATAGTACATATTTATCTTCTTTTCACAAAAAAGTCGATTTCACTCACGACAGTACCACGATTGACGATTATATTACCTCCGACGAAGTTTCTTACTTAAGTTCAGGTTTACACAGTGATTCCACGAAATTATCTGAAACCGATGCCGAATTGATATTTTCTGAAACCGATTCTTCAATGAGAATTGACACTAGCTCGCTCCATGACACCACAAGGGCTAGAAGTGATTCATACCCGTCTTCTATACCGGAAGTACCTCAAATTGAAACAGAACCCATTGTTGTGATGACAGATGATATAATAGAAGTAACTTTACAGAACGGTTTTGAAGCCGGGGACAGTGATTATCGCAAGGATACACCAGAAATTTTGATAGACGAACGCAAGTCTAAGGCCAAAGAAAAGGTGAAGTCGAAAACCGGCGAAATAACGAAAGTACCCAAACCCAAAAAGAAAATTACTAAAGCGAGCCCTAAACTCAGATCTTTTAAGGCCGAAAGCGACGCAGACGTGAGTTCCGATGATGATAAATTTGTGCACAAGACGAGACTCACTAGAACGACAACGACGTCAAAGAAGCCACAAACTTCGGGCATACCAAAACTTGTGAGGCCCTCAAGCACAACTACAGAATCTAGAACTACGCATGCTTATTTGAAAAGCAAATCGAGAATGCAGAAAGAATCAGAAACGACTCCGGTTCGTACCGTCCGCAAGTACGACACGCGAGTACACGGTTACATGCAGTCAACTGTATCACGTGACATGAAAATTGACAGACAAGTTAAGGAGAAAGAAAAGACTGTGCAAAGAGGTGCAAAGAATAAAAAAGAAATGGATCGCTTTAACGAAAATTTGAAAAGTAGTTTGAAATCTAGAACTGAAACTCGTAGAATTGAAAGCACCTACGCGCAAAGACATACATATCAACGTACTACAATTTCGTCAGAACGGAAGGTGGTCAGTTCGAAAGAAGGGACGCCAGTGAAAAGCAAAACGAAAAAACCCGAAGAAACCCCACCCAAGTCGCCCAGAAAGAAAGAACCGAAGACTGCACCGATTGATAGCAATAAATATGCCGAAGCTAAATCTAAGACTATTAAAATGAGCCATTCTGAAAGCAAAACCAGAACCTTACAAAAAAGTGAGGTTATATTCGTACGAGATAGCCCTAAGCCCAGTGCTTCTCCAACTAAGCTCAAGCGAGCAGTCATAATCGACCAGGCAAAGAAGGAAAGAGATAAAATTCCGGACGTGATTGAGCCCGAAAAGGTTGTTCAATTTTCGGATCGTATTCGAAGTCAATCTGTGATACCTTCAAGTTGTCAAGAGATGATTGCAAAGGAGAGCAAAAGCGTGAGTCCCACGTCTCTTCCAGGAAGTCCCGTTCGGGTACGTTCCGCTAATGGTACCAAAGTGATGACTTCTGAAGTGTTTACCAGGACACAGAACTATACAGGGTCTATCGAAGTGATTTATCGACAACCTTACGAAAACCTTCGAAAACTTGCAAGTGCTTTAAAAAACGAGACAGAAGTGTCGTTGATCGACACTACTGATTCCAGTCTTTCTGAATCCGTCGCTTTACCCAGTTCCCCTTCCGACCACGATGTAAGTTCGGATGCCAATGGCCGTTTTCGGTCGGTATCTCCGACATCCCCGAGGAAACGAAAGTCTCTAGAGTCCATCCACGAATCAGACCATCGTATATCAGACATCATCCCTTGCGCAGAGATTGTTGAGGAAGACATTTGCGCCATCCCTAGACAGTTGGTTATGTCTCAGTACCAAGAAATGGGTCCGAGTGCTGAAGAGAGGCTCTCACCTATACTGGATGTAAGAGTTGTATCACCGTCGAGGATCAAGTATCAGTTTGATTATGAGGAAAGAGACGATGAGGATGATACAAGATCAGGTACCGCGACTTTTGTGTTGCCTGACACTAAAGCGATGTCATCCCACAGCATGGCTTTCCGAATAGAGACACGTAAAGAGGTATAAAACCTTTCAGTTTAGTCGCATTTTTAGTTTTTTTTATTGCTTGCGAAAATGCCCAAACTAGTACTTATTTAGTGTAGCTTATAGAATAAGAATAAGACTATGTTCACTAAAGACGGTTTAACGGTAAGTATTGCGGCAAACAAGGGACACATGATGTTCTAGGGCGGCAGTAATGACTGACGATTGTTTTTTTATGCAGGAGACTATCATCCAGAGAGATTATCTCGATCTGAAGGAGTATCTTTTCTACGAAAAACTGTCAAAGTCCGACAGTTACCTATCTATAATTTTCGAGGAAGTCAACGACGAGTAAAATGTCAGATAATTTCACTATACCTCAAATTGCCATAACCTCAGAATCTAACGAATGGGCTTCATCGACGAACAATATTTGCGAGACCTTAACCGATGTAGAAGATTTAGACGAATTAAATTTGAACCCAGTCAAGTCTCACTTGAAAATCAAAATTAAAGATAGTGGCCTCACGACAGACGTAGAGGATCTAGATGCTTCGGATATAGATAGCGATGAAAAAATTCAAACTGTTTCGGTTGACGATTTGCATCTGGATGCTTCTAACTTTGAAGAAAGTGTTGCCGGAACTTTCGGCAACCTGTCTCAAAGTTGCAAAATCAAGAGTGACAGTTTGTTAAATTTATCTCTAGATGAGGGTGTGACTGATGTTGACGACATAGATACGGAAAATGAGCTTGATTTTGATGATGTTCCAGATGCAAATATCAGCTTCGATGACTACCATTCTAATTACACTAACATTTCCACTGACTTGAAGCAACAACAAAGTCAGAATCTTGAGTGTCCTGTATTGGACGCGAGTGAACTGACAGACGTTGAATCTATTCCTTCTGACAATGAAAAAGCGTCATTGATAAAAAAATCAAAAACGAAAAGGAGAAAATTTAAGGGTTGTCATAAAAATAAAGAAAGTGGGGGTACTTTTGATATGGATAAGTGTTATTCTGGGATGAAAAAGTCTCTATCGCATCCTACTTGTTTAAAGCAACAGAATAGTTGGGCCGGTTTCGAATCCGATGGCGAGATGGAAGACGAAGTCTTCTTGAAAACGCAATCTCATCAAAAACAAAACAAAACTGTGGCTATTTTAACCGACATGAAAAACGTTAAAGCAACTATCCAAAAAAAGAGTGACGATGACGAAACTGCGTCTGTGAAAGAAAATTCCACGACCACAGAGACAGACACTGACTCAATAGAAGACGAGCAAACAGAATTTGATATTATAGAAGTCGTGTTGCCACCTCCAGTTCGCACTGTCGTACTATTAAGCGAAAATAAATCTCTAGTACCAACAACAAAGATACAACCACTGGATGATACAGTCAAATATAGTTTGAGCAATGATGAATACGCTGACGGTCTTACCGATGTAGAATTTCTTCCAGACGACGGTTTATTGAACGTTGACGAATATGAACGGGGACCTACTCCCGATATTAAGTTCTACGATAGTACTAGTGTCCATTACGGAGAAAACAAGCTTAATTTACCTAAAAAAGACACAGAGGTACTGACGGACACTGAAGATTTAGCAATTGATGTTGGCCCAAGACGATCCAAAAAGACTAAAAACAAATCCTTGCACGTAGTTTCTCTAAAAGAATCTGCTGTGACCGACACTGAAGACTTTTATCTCAGTGATTCCAACAAGTCACCACTGAAAAGACAGAATGTTGTTTACGATGTTAGTGAGCGCTCGTTAACTCCGTATTACATAAAAGAAGCAAACGGTACCACTATTTCTTCAAGAGATTCTAACAGCAGTTCTACTACTAAAAATCGCATTAATGTTGTAAAAGCGAAAGTTCTTACAACAAGCCCTAATCTCACTGATGTGGAAGATCTTGTAGCATCAGCTGATGAAGATGCTTACACTGAGGTGGAAGTTCCAAGTGAATTTTCTAAACATTTAGATCAGCAAAGATCTTCAAAGGTTCACATAGAAACTACTCAGAAGCTGGACTGGAATTCTCCTAATGAAATCATGTATTTGAAAGGAGGTTCCTTCTACCACAACCATACTGACGTTGAGGAAATATCAGACGAGAATGGAGGAGCGGATTTGTACGATTATTTCAATTGGGGATCAATGAGAGGTAAAACCACAGTCAAATTCTTTGCCAAAGGTTAAGGTAAATACTGCTTGAGACTTGCTTAGTTTACGGTGTTACTACTGGGTGGTGGACAGGTAAGGTACTT